>NW_024609879.1:66609449-69009449 GCF_016920785.2 Ixodes scapularis | reverse complement strand
CGCACACACACATGCAGTGCGCGCGGTGAGCACTCTCGGATCTGCAGCGAACGGTCACCTTGGACGCACCATCTTAATTAAACTTCATTCATTGTGTTAAACCCATCCATCCGTCGAGAGCCTTACAGGTTGGTGGAGGTCAGCGGTATCCTACCCCTCTCCGCACCTCGCCACCCCCAAACCTGGAGCTACGCAGCGGACAGACCACCCAACGCACGCCCATGACTAACCAAGAAGTAAACACAACCGGAACCCGCTGTGCCACCCCTCCCCCCCCCCCCCCCGCAAGGTTTGATAGTCAAAGAGGGTACCCTCTGTGACTATCAAACATCGACAGCGAGACCCTCAGATATTCACAGGCTCTCCTGACTCAGACGTTGATGACTGGCTGAAGAACTACGAGCGCGTCACTCAACACAACGGATGGGACGACTCCTTCAAACTCGCCAATATGGTCTTCTTTCTCAAAGACTCATCGCTCCGATGGCTTGACAACCACGAAGCAACCATCGATTCCTAAGACGGCTTCAAAACGGCGTTTGTGGACTCTTTTGGTCAACTCGAAACCGCGAAGGGAAGGCTCGAGACCATCTACAACAAAGATACCAGTCCACAGCAGAATCATCAACCGCCTATATCGAAGATATCCTCCAACTGTGTCGCCAAGCCGACACCGATATGAGCGAAGATGATAAGATCCGCCACCTATTCAAAGGGCTCTCACAAGAATTATTTTCCATCGTAGTCCCCAAGTCTCCGCCGACCTTGGCTCAACTAGTATCTTAATTTCGGAAGTACGAAGAGCTTGACAACGCGCGAATACTCAAGAGGCCTTTCGAGCTCCTTCCTGAGGTCTCTCTCGCTTTCCACACCGACACAAACCTCTCGAACCTGATACGTACAATCATTCGCGAAGAACTAAGATATTTTCTTGGGCAGAAGCGCGCACCTTTGCCTGCGTTCCAGCGATCTGGTGAGCGCCATGACATCAAATCAGCTATCCCTGATGAACTTCGCACTGTTTTATAGCCCTTGGCGCACAGCATTCCCCCCTACGCCCCCGCCCCACACCCACTAACACCCCTGTCCGCATACCAGCAACTTCCACCATTCTCTGCAGCACGACCGCGACAATTCCCTCAAACATGGCGTCAAGCCGATATCTGGAAGACCCATGTCAACCGACCAATGTGTTTTTATTGTCACGTTTCCGGTCACGTTTTCCGCAATTGTCGGCGCCGATTAAATGATACAAGCCCCCCCCCCCCCCCCCCCCTCCATGCTGCCTTCTTGAGACCGCAACACCTTCGAAGACCACCACCCTCCATGTGATTACCGGCAAGTCGATAACTCCTCGTTTCGCCGCTTCTCACGACCCTACGCCGACAACACAAACACCGGAGTCGTTTATCATGGCCCCTCAAACAGCCACGTCGCGAAACCCTCACCCCAGCGTGGTCGTTCGCCGTCGCAATACCCCCGTCGCCGCCCTCTACTTCCTCATTCAGTGATCCCATCCCTTCGACGTCCCAACAGTCAAACTAAAACCGCAGCCTGCATCGACAATGGAGATAAGGCTCCATCTCAACTAGGGATGCCGCGAACTTTTTTCGATTTGAAAGTTCGATGATCGACTAAGGCGGTTCGAAAGTTTTGGAAGATTTAGAATTTTCAACTTTCCATATTGAAAAATTCGACGGAATTCAAATTTTGGAACTTGTTAAACTAAGAAGTTCGACGCTTTCCGAAATTTCGACCTTATTACGCGGCGAAATTCCATGCTTGTCGAAATTTCAAAATTGATAGACTAAAAGAATCGATGATTTTCAAAATTTCGAACATCTTGCCCTAAAAGTTCGAAGCATTTCGAACTTTCGATCTTCCTAGGCTAAAAATCCGATAAATTTCAAACTTTCGACCTTATTAATCTAAAGAAATCGAAAATTGTCGAACTTTGGATTCCTGAAAAATCAAAAGTTCGACGAACTTCAAACTTTTAGCGTAAAAGTTCGAAGTTCGTCGAACTTCGAAAGACGGGCAGGTGGTTTCATTTGGATTCAAGCAGTAAGGTACATTCGTAATTTCTTCTTTTCGCATTTTTGCATGCGGTCCCGCACTCCTTGCGATAGACAATGCCGTTTATGTCAATCATCTGGCATGCTTGGATTTAAAGAAATAGATTCCCGAAGGAGCGAGGAAGAACGACGGGTTTTTGACAATTGTCGTTTGAGACATATCTGAAGCGTGCTATAGCCGAAGCTATTTATGGTACAGATGTTAAATTTTTCTAAGAATGAGCTATGTACAGCCTAGATAAGTGTCGTCTTAAGATATGATTATTGTTGTTCAAGACGAGTTTCGGAGAAATATTTAAATATGTACCTACGGGCAATTATGCCCTAAACTTGGTAATTTTTTTCGTCTAAATTGTTTGAGGTATCGCATGTAAATTAATACTGCAGACAGTACATACCTTTACCATCTGCACAATACAATATAATGTATTTATTGTTCTTTATACGTTGAGGAATAAATTAACTCATGGGGGAAGATTTCTAAAATTGTTCAAGTTAAAAAAAACATTTTAATATTTATTTTTTTCATTTTACGTTTATGGGACGTGTTTCTTTTAGCCTGTACACTTTCTGTTGGAGAAACTTGTTTCATAGTTCTGGGCCTCTGAATATGCAAGAGTGCAACACTTCCACAGGGTTCTTGATAGTTTTTTTTTATTTTTGCAATTATTGCTCTGTTTATTTATTTCTTATTTTTTATCAATAGCACAGTTATTTAGGTCGAAAAGTCATAGCTTTAATATTTAGAACCATCGAGCAGGTGACGAGTATAGCCTTCTGACAACGAGTTTCTAACAATGACCATCTACGCGATCTTTATGCAGTGAAGAGTGAAAGTAGCTTTACATAGGGATAAATAATTTCAGACTTAAATAAGCTCGACCATGACCTATTTCACCGTATTGTTTTCTTTAACAATTTGAAATATCTTCGGGGGGTAGACTGGAGCCCCCCCCCCCTTCCCCCCACCCCGTTCTCATTTTTTTTTCTTCCGACGTCACTGGTATGGTAGAACGCTCCTCGACTTCAAGTTGTGTCAGCTTCTCTGCTTTTTGCTCTGCGTTTCTTCCCTGTCGGAATATAAACCTCCAAAGCAATTACAAACTAAAAACTGTCAAGGTGCAGGCGAGCTGGTGTATGTTGATCATGATGCAAAATCCCGAGACTGGGAATGAAATTCGAAAGAAATAGTGCAAGAAGAAAGAAAAAAGAGGACAGGACAACTTCTCAAACTCAGCTGAGTTTAGTTTTGTGACGTTGTCTTGAGGTGAGTTTTCAGCTGAGTTGATTTGAGACGTTGTCCTGTCCCCTTTTTTCTGTCTTCTTACACTTGCTCTTTCAAATTTCATTCCCACTCTCGGGATTTTGGATCATGTACAAACTAAACTTACTCTATGCCAGCGTCATTCGGGCGGCGTTCGATAGAATTACTACCAGCGTGCGAGGGGGTAGGGAGGCAGTTTGCCAGATCGCTTCAAAGTTTTTCTGAGCCTCAAATCCTGTCTGCCCCTGGCCGTTTTGGACTGGATGATATCGTTAATCAGTGCGTTCGTGTGATCACTACTTCGTGATGCATGTTAAAAACCACCACCCCCCCGCCCTGGCGGTCACAATTACTGATCAATGGTCACATGTCACTCTCCACTGGCAAATATTCCAGCACATTCCGGGCACTCGTCGTCTCATTTAATTGCCTGACCAACTTCGCGCAGTCTAAATATCACACCCGAACTTTTCTAAGCCTGATTTCGTGAAAACCAGTGAGGCCTGAAAACGTTATTTGAAACTGAAACTGTGGCGAAACATGAGAGCCGGACTTTGAACTTTGCGTACTTGGACTTGAAAGACATTTTAAAACCTTCGAAGTTTTTTTGTTTTTTTTTAATTTATTATTAAAAGAGAATCGAAACCTGCGATCTTTTCAGCCTTTATGTAGAAAGAAATCCGAAATCTTTGGATTTATCGAACTTTATGTCTATAAGAATTCGAAACGTTCGAATTTTTAGAATTTCAAATTCAAAGAAAATAAAAAAATTCGAATCTCTCGAGTTCTAAGTTAGGAAAGTTCGAAACCTTCAAATTTCTCGAACGTCAAGTAAACAAAAAAATAACTGAAATAATCGAACTCAAACTTTTAGAAACCGTGAAAACTTCGAACTTTTCGATTTTGAAACTTCACGATTTTTGAAAGTTGCAAATTTTTCGAATTCTAATCTCCGTACGGTCGAAAATATTGAAACCTTTCGAATTCGAGCATCCGTTTGGTTCGAAAATATCGAAACCTTCTATATTCGAACCTTGGGTGGTTCGCGGCATCACTTATCTAAAAACATGCAAAAATACCTCCTTCTGCGTGACCAACGAATTGGAGTGTGGAAAGAGGACACCAAAACTTTCTTGCTTCAGTCGACACTGGCGCAGCAAAGTTGTGCATTCCCGAGAACGTCCGTTGACGCTTGCGAAAAGTTCTCACGCCCCATCTGAGGGCCACCTGCTCCGCATGGGCAATGGTGATTTGGTGCGCCCTCTTGGGTACTGTACAGTGCACTTATGGCTTGGTGACAACCAATACATTGTCATGTTCACTGTACTTACCACTGGCATCGCTGACGTCATTCTTGGTTGGGATTTTCTTTCTTCAACCTCCGCCTTCATCGACTGTGCAAATCGTGAAATTCATCTGAATTCTTCACTCGACATCCGGGAACGTATTGATACCCCACTTACCGTCCTTCATATAGACTATGACCAGTCGCTACCACCTCACTTGGCCGCTGTTTCCACTTTCATTGTTCCGAACTCAGTCAACGAAACCTTCGGACTCATCGAACTTATTCATGCTACGTCCACAAAGAAAGGAATCGTCATACCTTATCCTCTTGTCTCCACTGCAGGAGATAAATGTAACATCTGGATCACCAACACTTCAATCCAGTCACAGGTACTTCCTCGAGGCAGTCGCATCGCCACACTCCAGATGAATATTAAGGAAACTTTCGCTGCACTTATCCCTACTGCTGCAAATACGAAGCCCCTCACCGACAATAACTTCGCCGAACATACACAAAAGATGATAGACACAGCTCTTCTCCCAGACCAACTTCAGAAATCGGACTCTCTACTCCACTTTTACGAGGACATTTTCGACTTCAGCGCCTAAAGTTTAGCCCCAACGGTGCTTGTCAAACATGCCATTGATACCGGTAACTCAGACCTACTGCGAAGCCGACGGTACCGAACCTCTGCCGCGGAGCGTCGAATAATTAAACAAAAAAAAAATTGGTGGCATGCTACAAAAAGGGGTGATCGAGCCTTCGTCCGCTCCTTGGTCGTCCCCCGTCGTCCTTGTTCGAAAAAAAAAGATGGTGCCTGGCGCTTCTGTGTGGACTTTCGCCGCCTCAATAAAGTCACGAAAAAAGACGTCAGCGCCCTGCCAAGAATTCACGATACACTCGACGCGCTATAAGACTCCTCCTACTTTTCATCAATGGACCTTCGAAGCGGTTACTGCCAAGTTCCTCTTGCCCCTACTGATAAACCTAAACCCGCTTTAATAACGTATGATGGCCTTTACCATTTTAACGATATTCTCTTCGGGCTTTGCAATGCGCCTGCCACATTCGAGCGCATGATTGACGCTATACTTCGTGGCTGGTCTTAAAATATTTGTATCTGTTATCTCAACGATGTTGTAGTATTTTCTTCAACATATGAAGAACACATCACATGACTTCGCACAGTTCTTGAATGCATTCGTACTGCTGGACTCCAACTGAACAGCAAAAAGTGCATTTTCGGCGCCAAGAAGGTCAAAGTGCTCGGCGATCAAGTCAGTGCTGATCGAGTGCGCCCAGATCCTGAGAAGGAACGGGCCGTATCACAATTCCCTGTCCCACAAAACGTCACATGTGCGGACTTTTCTAGGATTATGCTCCGGCTTTCGAAAATTTATTCATCGAATCTCTCAAATTGCTGAATCTATAAACCAACTACTACGCAATGGAATCTATTTTCGATGGGGCCCAGAACAACAAAAGTCATCTGAACACTTAAAAAGGACGTTGACCACAGCTTCTGTTCTTGGTCACTTCTTCGAACGTCACGACACCGAAATTTGAACCGACGAACGCGGAGAGGGAATAAGTGCTGTTCTTGCTCAACAACACAACAACCAGCAGCGTGTCATCGCATATGCTAGGCGAACAATAACAAAAGCCCGACGGAATTTTTCAGCAATCGAAAAGGAATGCCTAGCACTTATCTGGGCAATTTCCAAATTTCTTCCTTATATGGCTGATCCTTTCTTATTGTCACCGACCCTCACGCGCTATGCTGGCTTGCCAGCCTAAAAGACCCATCAGGACGCCTTGGCCGCTGGTTCTTAAACTCGAAGAATACCGCTTTACGGTTGTAAATAAATCAGGCAATCGACACCTCGACGCCGACAGTCAATCTGGGTGTCCTCTTCCCAACAAAGCGCCCCTTCCTTATGAGCATCACACAGCAGACATTACGGCAAGTCGGCAACTTTTCATAATCTCGACATGGCATCAGCGCAGCTCACTGACAATTATCTCAGTCCACTGAGAAATTACTTGCGAGGTTTCACAACATCTTGCCCTCAGTATGTTCATCGACGTGCCCGCCTCTTTTCTCTGCGAAATAACGTTCCCTACAGACGCAACTATGCGCCCCAAGGACGGCAATGACTTCTCGTAGTACCCTGTCACCTGCAAAAAATAAAAAAAAACATAATTCAAGCTAACCATGACGATCCCACCGCCGGGCACCTCGATTTTTTTAAAACGTGCATTCGAACTCGTGATTAATTCTTCCGGACCGGCATGCAGCGTACTCTTAACAAATATCTGCGGGCCTGCCACTTATGCCAAACCAAAAAACGACCCGCACAACCGCCTCCTGGACCTTTTTGGTGCATTTCTCCACCCCGCCAACCGTTTCAAAGCATTGGAATTGACTTTCTTGGCCCTTGTCCTCAAACGAAAAGACGAAATCGGTGGTTAATTGTAGCAGTTGACTACCTAACCCGATAGCCGAAACATAGACGCTCCCGGCAGCCACAGCCCTTCATGCAGCAGATTTCTTTCTATACAACATTCATCTAAGACACGGCGCTCCTCAGTCCATTATCACGGACCGAGGAACACCCTTGAGGGCGACCCTTTTTCAAGAGGTCTACCGACTCGCAAGCACGATTCATCATATAACCACTGCCTACCATCCACAAACGAATGGATTGGCAGAACGATTCAATAATACCCTAGTCGACATGATTTCGATGTATCTTTCAGATGACCAGGATAGTTGGGACATTATTCTGCCATATGTAACATATGCCTATAACACCAGCCGGCAGGCTACTACAGGGGGTATTCCACGTCAGTTCATGCAATGGTCGCGCGGGTCATAATTTTGATATTTCGTTAAAAATATATATGAAAGCCATGTCCTTTGGAGGAACATTCCGCTATATGATCGCCGTAACATTTTTTTTTTTTTGCTGAGATATAAAATAGAGAAGCTCAAGGCGTGGAAATTGAGAAGATTTCACGATGCTACTTTGCACAGTTGTCATTTTCTCATAGAAGCTTTCACGTTACCGTAACTTTTTTTTATTTCATTTCACAAGAGATATACAACACATACACGAAAACGTAAAAATATCAATAACATATTTTTATGCAAACAAAAAAGTCAAACATGGCATAAAACACGTTTTAGAGACATATTCACAACTTTTTTCGCAAATAAACTATCTTTTATAATACTTCACAAAACATATCGAAACGCGCGTCTTTGAATTATCTTTAAGAATATATAAAGGTGATATGTTCATCATTAATTGTCTTCTTGTTATTAACGCACAAAATGTGTCAAGATTGGGCGTCGATATTTAAAAAAAAACTTCATCTTTTATTTTGTTTGTTGAACTCCTCTTGGCAGTTTGCAGTGACATGAACTAGCCTGTGACGGCAAAATATTGAGCAAATACCGTGGAAGCCAATACTGGCAACTCCCGCGGAAAACGGGCGAAAAGTGACTGCAGCGCCCCTGGCGAGCTCGGAGTCTCCGCTAGCTGACAAATTCTCCAAAATGCATTGGTTTTGCCTATCTCCGTGCGAGGTGACCAACGAAAAAAATTGTCACGGGCATTCGCTGCTTTGAAAGTTAAAAAAATGGGTGCCAGCTCATGAGTGAAGGACATTCTCTTCGCGTGGGAAAAATGCTACAGCTTTCTGGGTGCAATTTCGGAGTTCTCCCGAAGAAAACATTCTGTCAAGACTTATGTAAGCCAAGCAAAACACGAATGTATGCCTTCGCGCTGTTTCGTGAAAAAGGGCAAAATTACAAACATTTCAGAACATAGCTTCGATTCAACTTTATTGTGCTTATCAGTCAATTCGTTTTGCTGTTGCAATTCCCATTTCTCATGAATGTCTTGCTTATAACCGTTTCGTCGAACAGGCGAGCTGGCTAATTCCGTTAAGGTCGCCTCCGGATGAAGAAGCAGAAGGCAATTCCGAACCACGTACGTTACGGCGATGTCAGTATGCTCCGAAAGAAGTCGTTGCGCATATGCAAATCTGACGCGATTATAGATTAACAAAAGCGGAGTTACGCAAAAAAGCAGACGTCTCGCGCTTGCAAAGAATGAAGGGGAGAGCGTCGTAGCCCCGCGAAAAAATGTGATTTCAGTCACGTTATTTACAGTGTACAAATTCCTATTGTTAGCTTGGGGACGACCAACATCATCTGCTTCGCTGCTTCTTTACTTCTACGGTAAAGGCCGACACCCGTTGAACCGTCTCCACTCTTTCCATTTTTGAGTCTTCTTTCTTTTATATTTTTGAGGCGACGCCACTCTGCCGCGTTATTTCTTCCTCCTGCTTTCAGACCTTTGTCGGGAAGTGCTCTTTTTAGCCTCGACCGCAAGGAGCAAAAGCGAAAAATAATCTCGAACCCAGACGCTCACGGGGAGGGGGGGCTGCGTCGACCTGCGCCGCCGCTTCCCGTTGAGGGCTTCTTCGCTGGTGTGCCGACTGCCGTTTCGCCGGCATCGGTCCTGTTTACAGCGGTATGTGAGTGTAGTGCCCGTAATGCAAGAGCCGTGTGTCCATACGCCACTTTGCCGCTGTTGGTTTCCATCTAGCCGAGCCAGAAAACATTTCGCGACGAGTTGACCGCGCCGCGAGTGACGAAGAAGAAGCAAACATGGCGACGGTTTGTGCGATTGCTTTGGTGGCTCCGGTGTTGAGTGTCTTCAACGTCCTCGTGAGAAGGTTTCCCTGCCCTTCGAAGTTATTGCAAGCACCACGAAAGATGCGGAATCATCGTCTCAACTACAAATAAACAGGCCTTCACGAGCAACAACGGTGCCGAGCAGGCGCTCGGCACGGTTGTGTCAGGCTCACGCAGCCAGCGGCACAGTTGTGTTGGTTGTGTCGTCAGATGTTCAACAACGCCGAGGTATTTTCATTTATCATTCGGAATGGCTTCAAGAGTGGGAAATTAATCTATTTCGCGGATTGTTAACACCGAGGCGAGTGCCCTCCGTTGCAGTGCCGTCGTCGCGCAAAGTGCAGAGAAAACCGGGTGGCGATGGCGGCGGTGCTCTTTGATCTTGTGCCGTCGGGTTCATGAAGTCCGGAGTAAACGTACGTACGTGCGTCTGCTGGATCGGTGTTTTGGACGTCCTCAAGACTCTTTCTCACGCGCATTTTCCTTGTGAAGCTTAGTAGCTCATTACACCTCATCGTCGACTGCGCTCATTTGACTACAACGGACGAGCCTGCGTGATGTGAATTTCACTGCCTAAGATCCTTGGTGTGCTGTAACGAGGGCTAATAAAATATCACCGCGAGCTTCTGAGCAAACGAGTCGAAGTTTCGTCTGCTGTCATAACTGATCGCCTGTCACAATATTAATCAGTAGCGTTCCTAGACTCCGCCCCCACAGGCACCGTGCTTCGTTGCCCGATAGTAAGTGTCTCCTGGTACCTCGTAGAATTCCAGCTCCCACTTCAAGTAAGTACCATCCTTTAGAACTGGCAATTATTAGTTTCGAACCCAGACGCTCGCAGTGTGTGTGTGTGTGTGCGGGGGGGGGGGGGGGGGGGGGACGCGTGCTAACATACTCGGAGCCCTCGTTTACGCCGCTTTGCAACGGCAGACAAGGCGCCACATTACAAAAGAAAGCTAATCCGAGCTGTCTATGTAACTAGACCCATTCGCTAGTCATTTGATGAAACGTCGTGGTTTCGTTTTCATTCGCTAAAACGGCGTTCGATCGAGTGAACGCCTCCCACTTATTTCGGCTCGGCAGAGCCGCGCTGCCGCAGAAAGGCAAGCAGATCGCTAAAATCGGTCTCAAACGTGCCACGAATGTAATGTCGTATACAAGAAGCCAACAATCAAGCATTTGAAAGCTACAAGAGAGCGGTAGCGAAATATTTACTACGCAGTGAACCCGGACTGAAACGCGGATGTCAAGGGTCAGCAGACACCGAGAACATTTAAGACAAGAAAGGCTTTCTCTTGTTTTCTTGATCGAGATGGGTTCTCGAATGTTCACGACATCTTATCTGTTGAAG
Organism: Ixodes scapularis; assembly: GCF_016920785.2. Lineage (NCBI taxonomy): Eukaryota > Metazoa > Arthropoda > Arachnida > Ixodida > Ixodidae > Ixodes > Ixodes scapularis. The sequence goes on along the minus strand of NW_024609879.1, from coordinate 68,998,763 downwards.
AACGGGTCGCGGAGGCTTCTGGTGAAGACATCGTTCACGATGTGCCGGTGCATTCGGACAGCCTGCCGCGTCCAGCTCCCCAAAGCAACGCCGCCAACGCAGCCCCCCCCCCCCCCCCCCCTCCTGCCTGCCAGTTCTTTCCGCGTGGTGGCGCGAGCGTAGGTAAACATGGCGGCGCCCTGGAATTGGTGCGGACACTGGTCTATATGTTGCTGGGTATATTTTTTGTTTTCTTTTTGCTCTTTTTGTTTTGTTTGCCCGACGTGTAAACCATCGCGTATCCTTGCTTTGTTTGGCTTAGTTTTTGCTCCCTTTCCTTCGCTTCGGCGCTTACTACCCCCGTTTCGTCTGCTACGCTAGGCCCGGGCATTTTGAGGACCGTCTGCAACTTTGCTGTTGTTGTTGTTTTATTCCACTGTCGTCTCCGATAACCTCATATTTTCGCCTGCGGTTGAGTTTCTAATCCAAAATCGTCATACGTGCTTTTTGATATTTATTAAATATATTAAGAAGTGTAAGCTCGTTATCCATTTTTATTCGAATTTTATTTGTGTACTCCGGCCGGCACGTCTGCTATGGACGAGTTTGCGCGATGTGGTGGGAAATATTTCTTATGCTTCCTACGCCAACCTACGGACACCTACGTCAACAGGCACTTGAGTGTACTTTTAGACCGCTTCGTCAAGCGAGCGAACGAACAACCCGCCAAAGTCACTGAAAAAAGAAATTCGAAAGGAAAAAAACGTTACTCACTGCTAGCACATATAGAAGATTGCTGCCTGCCGATTCCCCCGTGCAGCGGGCACGGCGGAACTGGTCGCAATCATAGCTCACAAAATATCCTTTGCGAATGCAAACACCACGCTTCACAGTTCCAATGTACTTCTGCAGCCGGTATGAGATGGTACCTTATTAGAAAGTTTTAGCAATATGTATGGAAGCAATCTTTGTCCGTTGGAGCTAGAGTCGCGTGCTCCACGCTGCGCATGCCCGTTGTGCCATGCTGCAATCTGAGACCGCAATTTCGGTCACCGGCAGTGTTTTACACGCAGCACTAACGCAAACTTACTTATGTTCGCTCGTAAACGCAATACTAAAATCGTGTTTTCACCGGTTTCCAACCCCAGCGAAACGTACGGCAGTAAGCAGATCTTTAAGGTGTATGAAAGACCCTGTCTTTAAAGCAACACTGAACTCATCAAAATTTTTTGAAATAATTGGATCAAACACGTATGCGACAAAATAAAGTTCCCGCGAACAAGGCTCTTGAGCTCAATAATTATGCTCCGAGACACACCTTGAGTTATGAAAGAATACGAAATTAACACCGAGGCCGAGAAATTAAGTCCAAAAAGAGGTTAGTTTCGGTTTCGTTCAACTATTGAAACGTGCCTTCTGGCGTAAGTATTACGCTAGACGCAGGGTTTGTTTTCTGGATAAAGAGGTGACCTGCGCTGATACCACCCTAGCATACTCGTATAAGCAGAAATAAATTGTGTCGCTCAGTGAAGCCAGCGCATTAAAACGCCCTTCTCCTCAACGCAATCGCGGACTGGAATGGCCTTCCCGGTGATATCGAAACCATCGAGGACTCCGCCACATTTCGCGAAGTGACTCAACAATATGTAATACCCACTCCCTCTCTAACGCCTCACGGCCCCGTAAATAACTAAATAAATGAATAAATAAATATCAGAAACTGGAATACCGACACGCATATCCGACCTTCACTACAACCGCCATTTCGGAAAAAGAGTGGCGCCAACTATGGTTGTGAATTCGTGTCACGAACACGCAAAAAGACGCTTTCGATGAAATGTCGCAATATGTGTCACTGAAACGAACACGGAAACCTTTCGATAAAAGAAACAGTCCACAACACGCCGCAGTGTCACCGAAACGATATGTCGATAAAACGTCCCTCGACGAGCTGATCAGCTCCCAATATAGCGTGACTAACGTCGGCGATTAGAAAGATTCGACGGAGCGTCCTTCATAAGTCGATGTTGATTTGAAAGGACCGCTTCCTGTAGACGGGATTCCTGAAGTTGTTGACCGCTTGCAGCTGACAATGAGGGGTAAGTGTGCGGTCAATAAAAATAACGTTGCGCACGCTTACTTCAGAGCCTGTGTGATCAAAAACCTCCGCCTACTGTCAGCGCTCATGACGTAGAACACGCAATATTGGACATCCTTGAAACCGCTTGTCGCCATCAGCAATTTAGTGTCACGTTTCCCGACCACCAGCTGCATGGAGTCGTGCAACACTCCGCTGAAACTCCAAAGCGCCGGTGGTACGTACAGTACGGCACCGACTGTGGCTCTTGCTGCAACAAGCGAGTCTGACGGACCAGCTGCGGCGAGAAAGAACTACAGCTGAAATTGCGGGAGAAGTATTTCCGTGGGGTGCGCGGCTCCGCGGTCGAGAATAGAGCAGGGAGCTGGTGACGAGCTTGCCGAAGTCTGTACACGTATTTTCGGGCGCACGTCAGAAGTTTTGCAGGTGGTCGAATAAATCCGACCTCAGTCCTCCGCTGGGGCGTGCCAGCGTCCTTCGTTGGTTTGGCGCGTAAAACATAAAAATTTTACCTGTGCACGTCTCGTCGCCGCTCTGCGATTCCGCCGAATGCAGTCCCTGATGGTGCCGGAGCTCCGACAAGATACGCAGACGTCACGTGAAAATGCCGAGGGTTGAGCATGAAGTATGGCGATCAGCCTTGAATCTCGAGCGGAACAGCGTGTATTTCTGGTCTCACTCCCCCGTCGTCTTTTTTTCAGTGAACATGACATATATGCACTTCCTTCTCTGATGGTCCCGTCAGACGCTCCATAAAAAAACTATGTTCATACATGTTCAAATCATGTCGTGGTATGCGGCAAACATGCGTCCGACATGCTTTAGGAGTGAAAACTGATATTTCTGTTATCATATCTGCAACAAACACCGCGAATTTTGTATATGCGTGAGCAAGTGAAGTGTGACCGCGACTGAAAACAACACGTGATAAGCAGTCTGTGCTGCTACTCCAAACGTAGTATCACTAAAAAAATGTTTAGTCGTTTTAATAGAACTGTTCAAAAGGCCACAGACAGCCTCAACCTAAATTTTTAAAATACTTTTGGAAGCGCTTCAGTAGCGTTTAAGATTACCGCCCAAAAATACTATCTCAAATAAAAAAGGTACAAAACACGCGAGACATCGTCCAAAGTTCGAACCCCCCTCCTTCCTCACCCCCCCCCCCCCCCCCCCGTACCCAAGCCGGGCTCCTCCTTTGTATTTTTCTGCAGAGTTATTTATTTCTGAGGCATTTTTTTATATTATACGTGTCACATGTTACAGATGTATAAAGGTCTGTTCACACGAGGGGTGATTTTGGAGGACATACGTGGGTGATGTCAGTGATCGGCAGAACCACTGGGTCGCCCCTACCCGACTCAAGCATTCACACAAACGGCGGTGAGCCGACAGGAATGTCAGTGTTATCAGACGCATTTAGGGTTCGTACTAACTAAAACAGGGCTCGGTGCGCGCTGTGAAGTGAAGAAAAATGAAGGCGTACATAGACTGCGATACGCGATTATGGCAGCAGCGCTGGTAGATGCAGATGATGATGAACTGCTTCCTGCTTAAAAAGGATGCTTCTGGAACAGGTAGATGCATCGCAAAAAGCGAGGAACAAAAAAAAAAAGAAACAGTTCCACAAGAAGGGACTTAGGGCAGCATTGGTGAATATCGAAGAATCCTTCAAATGCCTCGGGCTACATGCGCAATAGCGCGTGGCAAAGCAAGTTAGGCGATCCCAATGCTACCGCCGGCACCTCGTTGAGAAAATATCTGTTAAGTTTTCAGACACGCGAATAAAATAACGCCAATTGCAGAGAGGTCCCACGCCAAGACCCGCGTTTGTGCAGCCCAAGCAGAAGCTCCCCCATCCCCCTGGGATGACTACGTGAGCGCGGATCCCCGCAAAGGCGTGATATTGTTACCACGTGACGCGCACCCCGGTCAGCAAAGGGAGGGCTTTCTCCCCTTTCTGAACACCACTTTACGAGAGTCAATAATATTTATCAAGTATATTAAGGTTCCGAATGGTGCGAGTTGGTAAACGTTCTGCTTGATGGGAATGAACAAATCAAAGTACTCAGAAGAAGCACGCGATGGTGCGCGAAAGTACCCGGTGTAAGAAGCCCCATGTCAAGTGCCCCGCGGGAAATACCCCACCCCATGTTGCTCTGCTTTAAAAAGGACCGGTTTTAGAAGCCCATGACGTGAATCCCCCGTGTCGGGTGGCCTCACCCTCAACGTGACGGCAAGGCATTATGCTGTTATCTAAAAACAGGAAGTGTGCAGGCGAGCTCCAATATTGTAATCATGCCGTACCCAGGGCCCAAGCATGCAGTAACCGGATAAAGTTTTCGCTGTTCAAGCGTGCACTACGCACATTCACGTCATCCGGCGTCAATAATGAAACCAAAAACGAAGTATTAGTAACTGGCGAAGCAATTTTACGTTACACCTTCTATTAGTAAGCATTGAACCAAAGCTTTTGTTGGCTCTGAAGCACGCGCGGATTCATAGTTCCGACAACGTGAATTTTGGCAAAACTGTTAAGCCGCAGCTAATTACGCCACACTCATCACAGCACTAAACACCAGTTCCATCCTTTTTACGTCGTTTTAAAAATATGTGTATCCATCTAGGTACTTAATGTCTATTTCTGCGGCGAGGCTTACTCCATGAGCGCGGAATGTATCGCCGGTGATGCAGATTTATGCGGTGAAGCTTTTTTTTTGTTCCATTCATTACGTTAGGATACGGTTTATAAGGGTAAGACGAGGGACAATGCTGGGTGAAGCACTAAGTTTGTGCAACGAAGGCAGGATTTGTGCGGGACGGGGGTAATGGGGCGCGGGGTTTTCGAAACGCGGGGCCACAGCCTATGGTGGGGCTAATAGCGCGGGGCTTTTTACGGTGGGGATATTCCGCCCGGGGCTGTCGTGCTACACCCGAAGCAAATGCACAGAGAGGCAAAATGAGTACAGCACTGCTGCGGCGTGTATGTGTGTCTTTTTCTCGCCCGCGATTTCAAACAGTTTGTCCCATTGCTGTAACGTTTATCAAATATTTTATGACCATTGCAACCGCACTATCCAGGTGGTTGTCAGATATAAAAAAAACACCGGCAGTGTTTGTGACGCACGCAATTCTCGCGTGCGTCATATTGTACGTGTGTCAACACGTTCTTGCCAAATCGGTTGTTTTTACGCGCGGAAAAAAAATGAGGCGCGCAGACATTGAAAGTATGTAGCTTGTCTCGCGCATAGGCGCTGGGTTCTGAAACGAGCCACCGTCGATCAGGGTCGTGTATTGGGAGAGTATGGCCATTCATTGTTTTGAATAGACAAGCATCTCGTGGCCACCCACACGCCACGAATCAGCCCCTAGTTGTGGTCATGAGCTCTAAAAGTGCAACTAGAATAAGTTAAGCCGTTTTAGGGTCGCTCGAGTACAAAGGTTTAACTCTTGTTGACTGAAATCTTGGCGCATTTGGGGTTTTCGTCACGTCCATATTCAACGATAGAATAAATGCACGTGCCCCCAAACCAGGGCTCACTTGCTATAATCAGCGCCTCAGCTGAGAGTGGAGAAAAGGAAGCACCACCAAAGCCAGCGCACGAGCTCAGCGCGACTCAAGACGCACGCTCGCCCCAGCTTCTGCAGTGCATTTTTTCACCGAGTCTCAGCTGAGACGCTGCTCTAGCAAGTCGGCCAAGAGCAAACTGTCACCGACACGACGAGATTGAACGCTTCTATTTCACGCTTTAAATGTCGTTTTCAATATTGTGAAATCACGTTCTGCTGGTTGGTCGACACTGGGTCGCAGTTCTAGCTTACGCACTAACCACGGGTGTACTACTCGGCGCTGGCGGTGGCCTTTTCTTCGCCTTTTGGCCAAACTGCCAATATACGACTCTGCCATCGATAGATCACCAGTGTCACCTTGGCCAACGCAGGCACCACTTTGAAGACTCTAATCCGCAGCGACACCAGGGCGCCCTTGCCAGAGCGCGTTAGTATTAGCAACTCTGAGCGCTGTATAGTCGACTCGCAGTACACAAACTACCGTTTGCAAAATGTATCAGATGTTATATATATATATATTAATGTGTATGCGTATTCGGTTGTGGGGCTCTAGCTGAAGCGATTCCTAATCTTTCATGCAACAGATATAGCACATGTGATCCATTTGGGTGCTGATTCACAGAGAAAAAAATAAAAACACTGAAAATAGATGGGGCCCAGACACCCACATGCATTTTAAATTCAAACGTGGGTATTAATTCAATTACAGTAATTGAATAACTGTAATTCAATTACTTTCTTGGTGATTTGTAATTGTAATTAATTACTTTCGGCCAAAATGAATCGTAATTGTAATTTAATTACTTTCTAGCGTCAGTAATTGCAAAATTCCAGGCACAATTACAATTACTTTTGCAAAACTTTGCACCGCCGTCGGAACCCCTCTGAAAGCCTCATCGCTAGCACAAGCGACCTAACTCTAAATGAAACACTCGCACAAAGACACGCACTCACACACACGCACAACATAAATAGCGTCGCATGGTTTATTGTTTTGTTGCTTGCACTGCGGGCTGAGATACAATAATCTTTCGAGTCGACCTCAACGGCTCTGTGTTGCGCCGTCTGCTGTGCGTGCCGAAAACAATAACGTAAACATGCCAATATATTCAGAAAAAAAAATTGAGCTTCAGCTTTCAGTGTGCTAGCAAATTTTAATTGTCTATAAAGTTTTTTTTTGTTGTTTTTTCTCTTTTTTGGCCAGGTTTTTACATCCCTCTTCCAGTACTGTCGCATATTTGTGACTTTGTATTATTCTGAAGTTTATTTTCTGTTGGTTCACTTCGTATAATTTTTGCATAAGCATTTTGTAGACTGATCTCGCACCTGTGAATATTGTCACCAATGATTCGGGAGCCCCGATTCGTTTCTTAAGTATTTCTGATCCATTATAATTTAAAATTAATGTAAATAATTGACAACACCATGTTGTTTTTACGCGAATGTGATCGTATTAGCACGTGTGGATTTTAGTTTTGTATCAATACTTGTAAAATATTCATATGTATGACTTTTTTCACTTTTTTTTGCCGGGCTAGCAAAACTCTGCCAAGCAAATTTTTTCTTTAGCAATCGGGCGTCTTCTAGCATCTAAACTAATTTATTAATATTAATAAGAAAAATATAAGAACGCAGTACTTCATTGCCTCAAACGGTCAAGTTCCATCATAACTTGAACAAAATTCATAAAACAGTACGTAGCATTTATGCAGCGATGCTTAACCCTCCTCAAACATAGAGGCAAGGAATGAACAAATATGTTGTATCTTATACAACTCGTTTGAAATTATATACTTCATGTCGGGTCGCTCTCAAAAATAAGTAATTGTAAAGTAATTGCATTGCCTTTTAAAGGTAATTTGTAATTGTAATTCATTATTTTACATGTGATAGTAATTGTAATTGTAGTTAAACTACTTTTGAAGCAAAATAATCATAATTATAATTATATTGCATTTTGAGAGTAATTTACCCATGTATGGCAGGTACTACTCGATGTCGCGCTGTCATTTTCCGCTCCTTGGGCGAGAGAAGGGGGGGGGGGGGCGTTCGGTGAGAATCTATGAAACCCGAGCTGTCGGTAGGGGCATCACCGGTACACATGGCTGGCTTTCCCTTTAGATGTATTACAAATTAACATAAAAATGTGTTAGAAACCGTAAAAGAAAGTACTTCAGAAAAAAATTCATAAATTTGTGAAAATACGTTTGGCTGGTGAAACAATCGCTTATATTACCTTGAGCTTATCCAAGTAAAATACGAAACATAATGGCTTTACAAGAAGAGTTTATTGTCTTTCATTTCTCAAAGTTTTTACAAAATTATTCTCGTCAATGTAAAAAAAAAGAAAAAAAATAGCTCCTGCATTTTTACAATTTGGATTTTCTTGTTTGCACCTCTTCCCCGAGCAACACGCCACCTGACACTGGAGCTCAGAAGCTTCGCGCGCAAGCAAGACGATTTCTAGTCGGGAATATGATTCCCGCAGGGGGTTCGGAACATGTGCATTCTTGACTCGCAATTGCTGTGCAGATACAGTCACTCTGCTGTGCAAACAGTCACTCTTTTCGGTTTTAATGGAACGAACGCCGGTTATCGTGTGATGATCGTACGCGACGACACTGCATAGCAGGCTCGTTGTGCCCTTTGTACATGATGTCAATTCCCTCACTTTAAAACTGCGTGTTTAATCGGCGTCGGCATCTCTTGACGGCTGTTGTTGTTGAAAACGTTATTCAATTACAGATGGAATGAAAGGGGGCAGGGACGTAAAGCGGTAACGAAAATAGGTGGGTGCCCTTAGTCCAGGGCTCCAATTGCAGTCGTGACCGTGACAGCTCTTCCTACAAGCATGCGTTGCCTTCCAGCATCCTCGCTTCGCAGTCCTGCTTCAGGAAACGTTTTAAGTATATAGCGTGATTCCTAGTATACTCCGTTTCACTTTATCACGGACTGCAGTTGACGCTACGATTCATCCCAGTCACATCCAGCGATGTGCACGTATCACATCACGTGGGCATCGCCCTTCGCTGCGCACCCCTCAAGGTCACGTGATATTACACGGCATTTTATTGGCGACAATGCCGCGTAGCGTCCATTGCGGTGCATCGTAAGGTGAAACGGTTTTAAATAAATGGACCATCGAAAAACAATCACAAGCAATTTCACAAAGCACTCCTGGGCACGGGAGCAAGAGCAAGTAGGGGTCGTTATTTTTTTTGGCGTAAAGAGAAAATTGATTACACACCTGCAAAGCGCAGAAGCGCGGCGTTAGAGCCATGTCGACGCCACCGCTCCCGTGCCCACTGGAGAAGCAGTCGCGCTGCCAGCCGTTTAAGAGGAGGGCGGGAATTGATGTCGCTGTCGATGACGCTGCGGGGCCACGAACTGGTTGCAGCAGACGAGGGTGATCCGGGACAAAAGAGCTGACGACGTGCAGCTGGCCGACGCTCTCGTTAGATTGTAATCCGATTGGGTATCCGGCTGTATCACTTGGCAAAGTTGAAGACAGGGGCAGGAAAAATGCCAGGAATGCCTGCAAAGCGCAGAAGCGCGGCATTAGAGCCATGTCGACGCCACTGTTTCCGTGCCCACTTGACATGGGGCTTCTTACCTCGGGTATTTTCGCGCATCATCGCTTTCTTCTTCTGAGTACTTTGATTTGTTCATTCCCATCAAGCACAACGTTTACCAACTTACACCATTCGCAACCTTAGTATACAGGGTGTCACAAAAGAAAAGTTACACGGTCTTTTTTACCGCAAAAATAAACTAGGCATCGCCGAACGCTCATTCTCTGTCCAAAGGTAGAGCTAGAGTTCACAACCAGATGCCAAAGTTTCAGCCCGATCCGATAACTTAATCAAAAGTTATAAGTGATTTTCTGAAAATTTCAATGGGAAAATGGCGGCCGACGGAGTTTTCAAAGACATGGGGCTCTATGGCACTAGAAACCGAAAACGGGCAAAAATGGGCTCCACTTTCCCATTGAAATTTTCAGAAAATCACTTATAACTTTTGATTAAGTTATCGGATCGGGCTGAAACTTTGGCATCTGGTTGTGACTTCTAGCTCTACCTTTGGGCGGAGAATGAGCATTCGGCGATGTCTAGTTTATCTTTGCGGTGAAAAAGACCGTGTAAATTTTCTTTTGTGACACCCTGTACTTGATAAGTGTTATTGACTCTCGTTCAGGGGTGTTCAGACGGGGGAGATATCCCTCCCTTTGCTGCCCGGGGTGCGCGTTACTTGGTAACAATGTCACGCCTTTGCAGGGATCCGCGCTCACGTAGACGTCCCAGGGGAATGGGGGAGCTTCTGCTTGGACTGCACGAACGCCGGTCTTGGCGTGAGTTCTGTCTGCAATTGGCGGTATTTTATTCGCGTGTCTGACAACTTAAGGGATTTTACTCAAGGAGGTGCCGGCGGTATAATTGGGATCGCCTAACTTGCTTTGTCACGCGCTATTGCGCATGTAGCCGAGGCATTTGAAGGATTCTTCGATATTCATTAATGCCGCCCTAAAGCCTCTTCTTATACAACTTTTTTTTTTGGCTCCTCGTTTTTTGCGTTGCATCTACTTATTCCAGAAGCATCTTCCTTTTAGCAGGAAGCAGCTCATCATGATCTGAATCTACCAGCGCTGCTGCTATAAGCGCGTATCGCAGTCCATGTGCGATCCATTTTTCTTCACTTCTCAGCGGGCACGGAGCCCTGTTTTCGTTAGCACGAACCCTAAATGTGTCTGATAACACTGATATTTCTCTAGGCTCACCGCCGTTTGTGTGAATGCTTGAGTCGGGTAGGGAGACGCAGTGGTTCCGCCTACCACTGACATCATCCACGTATGTCCTCGAAAATAACCCCCTCGTGTGAACACACCTTTACACACCTCTAACATGTGACAGGCATAATATAAAAAAATTCTTCAGCCATAAATAACTTTGCAGAAAAAAAAAAGGAAGGAAGTCCCCGGCTTGAAAAGCGAGGGGTAGGGAGGGGGGGGGGGGGGGGGGGGAGGAGGGGGGCTCGAGGATGTCTCGCGCGTTCAGTACTTTTTTATTTGAGATCGTATTTTTGCGCGATAATCCTAAACGCTACGGAAACGCTTCCGAAAATATTCTAAAGATTGAGGTTTTGGTTGTCTGCGGCCTTTGAAACACCTTTATTAAAAGGACTAAATATTTTTCTTTCTGATGCTACTTTTGCACTAGCAGCACAGACTGCTTATCACGTATAGTTTTTAGCCACAGTCACATTTCACTTGCTCACGCATATACAAAATCCACGGTGTTTGTTGCAGACATGCTAACAGAAATATCAGTTTTCACTCCTCAAGCATGTTGGACGCATGTTTGCCACATATCACGACATGATTTGAACATGTATAAACAAAGTTTTTTTTTTTTTTTTTTTTATCGCCAGAAGGAGGTGCATATAAGTCAGGTTCACTAAAAAAAGACTACAGGAGCGTGAGACCAGAAATACATGCTGTTCCACTCAAGATTCAAGGCTGATCGCCATACTTCATCATCGACCCTCGACGTTTTCACGTGATGTCTGCGTGTCTTGTTGGAGCTCCGGCACTATCCGGGACTACATCCGACGAAATTGCAGAGTGGCAACAAGACGTGCACAAGTAACATTTTCATGTTTTACGCGGCAAAGCAACGGAGGACGTCTGACACGCCCCAGCGGAGGACTGAGGTCGACTTTATTCGACCACCTCCTAAACTTCCAACGTGCGACCGAACATACGCGTACAGACTTCGGAAAACTCGCCACCAGCTCTTGGCGCCATTCTCGACCGGGGAGCCAAGCACCTCACGGAGATCCTTTTCGTGCAATTTTATCTGTAGTTCTTCCTCGGCACAGCTGGTCCGCCTGACTCGCTTGTTGCAGCAAGAGCTACAGTCGGCGCAGTACTGTAGGTACAACCGGCGCTTTGGAGTTTCAGCGGATTGTTGCACGACTCCATGCAGCTGGTGGTCGGGAAACGTGGCACGAAATCGCTAATGGCGGCAAGCGGTTTCAAGGATGTCCAATATTGTGTGTTCTACGTCATGGACGCTAAAAGTAGGTGAAGGTTTTTGATGACAAAGGTTCTGAAGTAAGCGTGCGCAACGTTATTTTTATTGACCGCACCCTTACCCCTCATTGTCATCTGCAAGCGGTCAACAACTTCAGCAATCCCGTCTAGAAAAAGCGGTCCTTCCAAATCAACATCATCTTATGAAGGACGCTCCGTTGAATCTTTCTAATCGCCGACATTATGCACGTTATATTGGGCGCTAATCAGCTCCTCAAATGACGTTTCATCGACATATCGTTTTGTTCACATTGCGTTGTTTTGTGGACAGTTTCTTTTATTGAAAGGTTTCCGTGTTCGTTTCATTGACACACATTGCAACATTTCATCGAAAGCGTCTTTTAGCGTGTTCGCGACACCTGTTCACAACCATAGCTGTCGCAACTCGTTTTCTGAAACGGCGGTTAAGCGGAGGGCAAGCTCGTCTCCTTCTTGCGCAGGGGGTAGCGGTGACGTCGGAACGCCGAGCCCCTATTGGCTGATCGCGACCCCACATCAGAGCGTCGTCTGCTCCTTTGCAACGTCGTCTTAGTCTGTCTTACCTTTCCTGCGACTTTCGGAAGTGCAGGTCTTTACGAGCGAGCTCAACTTCGCTTTCAGAGAGGGGCTCGAGCGATACGTTGTTTTTGTCTAACAGCTAGCAGACGCGCATCAGGGAGAGAAGTCAAAGGACTCACTGGTGTGGTGTCCCGAGGCGCCGAGGTTCGTTTGCTAAGACCCGAGAGGTGAGGGTGGTTAACGTCCTCAAGTTCCCTCCCAAATACTTTTTCTCCCCTTTCGTGTGCGGCGTGACACTTCACTCTTTAACGGCGTCGGCGGTTTGGCGCGGTTGGCGCAGTTAACGTCGTCTGCTTTACGTATGCTAGTCAAAGCGATGGCTGCTTTACTTTTGCTGCGTCTGTCGGAGATTCACCGCTTTTTTACCGTCGAGAACGCGGCCTCCGCAAAAGATTTGTGTTTCTCTTTTGTCCCTCTTGTTCCCCTTCTCCAGAGATGATTTTTGTCGTTCTTGTCCAGCTCGCTTGCACCTATGCTTCTTGGCGTCAACGAGTCTACGTCATAACTTCCGCGATACGTTCGAAGCCGCTCGGGTAGCTCGATCGATCTTGCTCGGATTCTCTTCCACAGATTAACACAGGTTTTAAATGTTTTTCCACTTGGGTTTACGCCGCACATACATACCCCAATACGCTAACTGACGAGAGCCTTTTAGTCGAGCGAGAAAGTTGTGACAACAAGCAGCGATCGAGCACTTTTGCAATAGGGTGTGCTCACAGTACTGATCGCACAGCCGCATCTGTTTATTTACAGCCCAGCGGCTGTCATCTGTCTTTATCTGATTATCTTTGAACAACTCATTAAACGCGAGGTACCATTCATGAAACTCGTGCAACTAAACATTTTAACATAGCGATCGATGAACATAGTGTTTACCTCCCACCTGAGCGAGCGACCTGCCGCTGCATGCTGCTCTTGGGGCGTTGCAGCCACTGCTGTGGAAGGTCCGTCTTGGACAGACCATTTATAGGCGCGCAAAGTGCAATAGCCACCATGAGGCTGCACTTTGCGGCCCCGCGAGGGCACTCACATTTACTCTCTGAAATGTCACCTTTATCGGAGAGCGTCATCTTACCCGCGTAGCTACAATTCTTAAACGACGCCTGGACATTCGCAACTAGAGTGAAATCCTTCGCCTCAAAAGAAAGGACGTATCTTTCAAGGTATTTCCTTTCGCCTTTTGCAAAGGCCGCGTTCTCCCCGGTGAAAAAGCAGTGAATCTCCGACAGACGCAGGAAAGGTAAAGCAGCCATCGGTTTGACTAGCCGACGTAAAGCAGACGACGTTAATTGCCCCAACCCGAGAGTGAGGAGTCTCGCCGCACACGAAAGCAGGCAAAAAGTATCTCGGGGGGAACTTGCGGACACTAACCACCCTCACTCTTGGTTTTAACAAACAAACGCCGGCGCCTCAGGACACCTCGCCACTGAGTCCTTTGACTTATCTCCTTGATGCGCGTCTGCTTAGACAAAAACAACGTACCGCGCGAGTTATTTCGTCTGCTCTCTCTGAAAGGCGAAGTCGAGCTTGCTCGTAAAGACCTGCACTCCCGAATGTCGCAGGAAAGGTAAGACAGACGCAGACGACGTTGCGAGCAGACAACGTTGCAAAGGAGCAGACGACGCTCAGATAGGGGGTCGCGATCAGCCAATCAAGGCTCGGCGTTCTGACGTCACCGCTACCCTCTGCGCAGGAAGCAGACGAACTTGCTCTCCGCATAGAGGTCGAAAATGTGTGTCGGTATACCAGTTGCTGACATTTATTTATATATTTATTTACAATGCAGTCAGGGCCGTGAGGCGTTAGAGAGGGGAGTGGGTGTTACAATATTGTTGAGTCACTTTGGGAAATGAGGCGGAGTCTTCGTTGGCTGCGATGTCACCGGGAAGGCCATTCCAGTCTGCAATTGCGTCGGGGAGAAGGGCGTTTGAATGCGCTGTCTTCACTGAGCGACACAAATTATTTCTGCTTATACGAGTATGTTAGGATGTTACCTGTGTAGGTCACCTCTTTATACAAAAAAAAACAAAAAAAAAGAAAACGGCGTCTAGCGTGATATTTACGCCAGAAGGCGCGTCTCAATAGTTGAACGAAACCAAAACTAACCTCTTTTTGGACTTAATTTCTCGGTCTTGGTGTTCATTTCGTATTCTCTCATAACTCAAGGTGTGTCTCAGAGCGTAATTATCGAGCTAAAGAGCTGCTTCGCAGAAAATTTATTTTGTCACATCCGTGTTCGATCCAACTACTTCAAAATATTTCGAGGAGTTCAGTGTTGCATTAAAGACAGGGTCTTTCATACACCTTAAAGGTCTGCTTACTGCAGTACGTTTCGCTGGCGTTGGAAAGCGGTGAAAGAACGATGTTAGTATTGCGTTTCCGAGCGAACACAAGTATGTTTGCGTTAGTGTTGCGTGTAAAACACTGCGCGTGACCGAAATTGCGGTCTCGAATTGCAGCATGGCACGACGGGCATGCGCAGCGTGGAGCACGCAACTCTAGCGCCAACGAACAGCGATTGCTCCATGCATATTGCTAAAGCTCTCTAATAATGTACAATCCCAAACCGGCTGCAGAACTACGCTGGAACTGTAAAGCGTGGTGTTTGCATTCCCAAATGACATTTTGCGAGCTATGGTTGCGAGCAGTTCCGCCGTGCCCGCTGAACAGGAGAGCCGTGTGACCCTTACTAGAGCGCTTCCCGCTTTCGCCATGGGAGGGCGAGCAACGAGCTGGAGACTCGAATATCGAATCCGTCGTCGGTATCCGGAAGGAAAGTCTAGCTTCCCAAAACGTTGGTGGTTCTTATGAGGCCTGGTATAAGTTCGAGCCTGAGATTTTATTAGTTTCACCCCTACGCCCCTGGGCAGGAGGAATGGTCGTATCCGCTTTGCATAAATGAATGCATTTTTAATCAATGTTAAAGCTTTTCCTAGCGGGATTTAAGGAGGGGGGAATTTAGCGTATAGTGCAGAATATTTCGAAACCTAGAATAACCACTCGCAAATTTGGAGCCCCCTGGGTACTCCCGCTTTAGTTCGGCTATGCTTCCTCTGAACAAAGATGAAGCCCTTTATCGAATTCATTTGGTAAAAAAAAAAAAAAGACGAAATGTTGCAGTATCATATCTGCAAGAAACATCGCAGTGTCGCCAAGTTTAGGTCGCGCGTGTGTGCAAGTTAGCATTATTTTCTTATTCTAACATTTTACATGGGTCCGCAAGTATAATTCGGCCACTGCTGGTCATCACCACGTCACGGCGCATGGTTTCTACCGGAATCAGCAGGCATAGAATGGTGGCAAACTTGAACGCTGTAACTGTGCACATGTTTTTAAGCCCCTGCGTTGGAGGTGTTTTGTCTTCGATGCCTGCCTTTTATCTCTCCTTTTCAAAGTGGGTATTGCCTCTTTTATTACCTTTCTTGTGATCGTGACTTCGAATGTGTTTCGTATTGTTTATAGCTGTTCATGCGAACTGCGTTCGAACGGTGCTTTTTGTTCATGTTTGATTTAAGTTCTTGGTATTTCACTATTAAAATAGGGACATATCTGTTCGTCAGATTTTAACCATTGTTCCATTTTACATAAAGCAAAGACACCTTGAAATTGTGATTGCGAAGCTACACAAGTTAAATCTTGGATGCAGGGCGGGATGTCATGTTCTGTGTTTCTCGGTATAACGAGACTATACTCGCTTGTTTTTTGGACCGCATTATCCAAGACAAAATAGGACATCGGAAGTCACTTTGTTACGTGCGTTGGCCACCACTGCTGCTTACTGTATAGTGAAGGGGCAAGGCTTTGCACACAGATGACATTGTAAGGTCACCGATGTAGCGATGTGTGTTTTACTTAAACATCTAATTTAATTAACTGCAGTTTAATGGCCAAATTTAAAATAACGATGCAGAAGCGATGTTGGTGTCTGTCGCGGCAGCTCGACCGAAGTCATCTCGCCTAGTTCAGGCTTCTGCTTGGGTGGACTGTACGTCCTCCTTCACCGGCGCCTCATTGCGGTACATCGCTCTGTTGGCAGATGGAAGCGCGGTCACCCGAAAGGGCTGGTCGGGTATCGGTTCTTGCTGGGTGCGGGGTCTTCAGAGAATGCCGTCTGGGGGACGTGTTGGTGGAGAGGAACGCGTCCGCAGCAAATGCTGTCGGCCGCACCACCACAAGCTGCTCTCAAATCTTTGCGGTGGTAAGAACGGCACAGTGCATATCAGTGGTGTTCTTATAGAGAGACCTGAAAATATTTTATAGGCATTTTATGAATATTTGCTCGTTAAGCACACTCATCCGAAATACTCTCAGGCTCATTAATATATGGAGTCCCTCCTGAAACAAATCTCGCCAGTATGAATCATATATCATAATGCCACATGAAAGAACTCTGTGAGATATACAGGGTGAAACAACGAGAAACCAGGCTCTTTAAATCGACCGGAATATTCGGTTTCTTAACCTATCGCGCTACGACTTTGTGCAGCGTTGCCCACAGATGGTGCATTTTTTGGTAAAATTTGCGAAGAGCGAACTTACCTGAGGAAAAAGTAAAGAAAGAAAAAGGCTTAGCTCCTATGGAAATGCAGCGACGCCACCGGTCTGCAAACAACACGGCGCCGTTTCGCACGGGAGACAATAGATGGCACAAGCGGTCGCGACGCCAACTGCCGCCAACGAACGAGCAGACGACGCCGAGAGCCGGCCCTTTTGCAGACAAGGAACTGCAGTTCTTTGCTGTTACCGCGCTTGTCTTTTTTTGTTTCTGCGACTGTCGCCGCCTGCGGAACGCGCGCCGCTTTTGAGTCGAAAAGATCGTCTGCTAAAAAGGCCTGCTCTCGGCGCCGTACGCTCGTTCGTTGGCGGCGTTTGTTGCGCCATCTCTTGTCTCCCGTGCGAAACGGCGCCGTGTTGTTTGCAGACCGGTGGCGTCGCTGCGTTTCCATAGGAGCTAAGCCTTTTCCTTTCTTTACTTTTTCTTCAGGTAAGTTCTTTCTTTGCAAATTTAACAAAACAAAATGCACCATCTGTGAGCAACGCTGCACAAAGTCGTAGCGCGATAGGTTAAGAAACCTAATTTTCCGGTCGATTTAAAGAGCCTGGCGTCCCCTTGTTTCACCCTGTATTATGAATATTAAAGAATGAAATGCTTTTTCTTCTTTTTTTTTATCTCCTTTGCTCTACTAGACATTTGCCCGTCCGTCCGTCCGTCCGTCCGTCCGCCCGTGCACTGCCCGCTAAATTTAGCGGCGAAATCAAAATCACGAAATTTGTACACGAATTCAGTTCCTCGGCTAAATTTTGAGGGAAAATATATGTCACGTGTTGGGATGTCACGAGACGTACAGACCAATTAAACTTCTCTCTTAACTTTTTCAGAAAATTGACGTCACGTAAAGTATGCCCCCATCCAATTTCCTCGCTAATTTTGGCGGGAAAATTTATGTTAGTTAACCTGACGTCACGTGATCTTATATTAATTTGTTTTCATCTCTAAATTCGGTCGGGAAACGGATGTCACGTGGCCCGAAGTCCCATGAACCCTATAGAAATTTAGATTAAACTTGGTGGGAGAACTGACGTTAAGAGTGACGACGTCACCTGATCCCATCTCTCTCTCTTTCGTTTTGTCTCTCTATCTCTCTCTATATCTTGTAATGCTCTGGATGGATAGATGGGTGTAATACAATGAGTGAAGTTTGACTAAGATGGTGCGTCCACGGTGACCGTTCCATGCAGATCCGAGAGAGCTCAGCGCGCGCACTACCGTCTCACCCTGACTTCTTCTTTCTTACAGACAGTATACGACCCTCAGAAAAAAGGCCGGTCCACCGGCCACAGATGTTATGGGATTTGACGGTAGTAGGATTTGAGTCACGTGGTGTGGATGATATCGGTTAATTTAGAGCGGTGTTGGTGCAGTGGACGTACAGCTGTGACTTCGTAGTTCGTTGAGGACAGCTTACGAGATATTCGAAATGGTCCCTTCAAGCGTTTTTCAAGTTTTCGCACCTTCCAGTCAGACGAGAAGGTGTCCCGACAAGAACCTTGTCGCGAACATTGTAGGAGACGGGAGGGTTGTGCTCGCCGTGACGAATGATCTGTTCTTGTTGAGATTGCAGGATGCGAATGCGTGAGAGCTGTCGAACTTCTTCAGAATGGGAAAGGATATGTTGGAGGTATGTGTCGAAAGAAGCGTCATCAATGTACGGTAACCGCGTGTCAATGATGGACATCGGTTCCCGTGCATATAAAGGATAGTAGGGCGAAAATCCTGTAGTAGACTGCCGGCTGGTGTTATAGGCATATGTTATGTATGGCAGAATACTGTCCCAATTATCCTGGCCATCAGTAAGATACATCAAAATCATGTCGACTAGGGCGTGATTGAATCGTTCTGCCAATTCATTCGTTTGTGAGGTAGGCAGTGGTTATATGATGAATCGTGCTTGCGAGGCGGCAGACGTCTTGAAGGGTCGCCATGAAGGGTGTTCCTCGGTCCGTGATAATGGACTGATGAGCGCCGTACCTTAGGAGGATGTTGTATAGAAAGAAATGTGCTGCATGAAGAACTGTGGCTGCCGGGAGCGCCTTTGTTTCGGCGTACTGGGTTAGGTAGTCAACTGCTACAATTATCCACCAATTTGTTGTTTTCGTTTGTGGAAAAGGGCCAAGGAAGTCAATTCCAATGCGTTGAAACGGTAGGCGGGGTGGAGAAATTGACCGGAGAGGTCCGGGAGGCGGTTGTGTGGTTCGTTTTTTTAGTTTGGCATAACTGGCAGGCCCGCACATATTTGTTAATTGTTCGCTGCATGCCGGTCCAGCAGAATTTGTCACGAATTCGAATGCACGTTTTAGAAAATTTGAAGTGCCCGGCGGTGGGGTCGTCATGGTTAGCTTGAATTATGTTTTTTTTTTTGCAGGTGACGGAGTACTACGAGAAGCCATTGCCGTCCTTGGGGCTCATAGTTGCGTCTGTAGAGAACGTCATTTGCGTGTCTGTGTGTAAAACTTTTATTGAGCCTGCAGCAGTAGCCCTAGACTACCGGACGTGGCCTCACATCGTCGCTAGCACGCTCCGAGGACTTTGCCTCTCTAGGAGTGCCGCGATCTGCTGGACGGCCTGTAGCTGTACCCCGTAGTTGTCGCTCTCGGTGGCGTCTTTGAGTTCCGGTGGAAGGTCCGCCTCTTGGCTTGCTTCCCGTCTTCTTTTGGTGCAGTCCCACGCGATATGCGCAAGCGTTACCCTGTCGCTTTTACATAACTTACACTCGTCGTCCTGGAATAGGTGAGAATATGCTTCCCTAATACTGGGGTTAACATGCATCTTGTTTGTAATTGTCGAAACACCACCGCCTCCTTCCTCGTGAGGTTGGGGTGGGGTGCCGGTAGTAGCTGCCTGTCTAGCCTGAATGTCCTAAGCATTTCTCCATACTCACGAGGTTCGTAATGTGATGACTGGCTGCCGGCTCGGTCTCCCAACGCGTGAGCCAAGGCGTCCGCCACCGCATTTCCCTCCTCGTGAGCTGGGTACCATTTAAGTGTTACTTTCCCGCAACTCTTATTGTCCAGTGTCCTCGCTGCGGCCTGACTAATTTGTCCTGCCATGAAGTTTCTTAGCGCCCTCATAGAGTCACTGAGCAACACTTTCACTGTTGGCAGGGAAGCCGCAAGTGCGATGGCCACCTCTTCCACTACGCGCACTTCTTGAGTTCTGGTGCTTGCCGCTGTCACTAGTCCACCGTCCTTCGCACGGACCACTGCCGCCACGATGTGGTCGCCGTGTCTTGCTGCGTCGACGTGGACCCTGCCGCTGTCTTTCCCGTGTTCCCTGGTGAGTGCCTGGGCCCTCGCCTTGCGTCTGCGTTCGTCGTGTATCGGATGCATGTGTCTCTGTATTGGCCGGATATCAAGCCTCCCCATCGCCGTCGAGTCCACCTGTCGATCTTCTGGGCCTGTTTGGGTCTCTATCTTCAGTTGTCTTAGTGTTTCTCTTCGCGTTCTCGTTTTTTCTAGCCTGGCGACCTGAGCCGTTCGCTGAGCCACGATGACCTCTTCCAGCCTGTTGTGAGCCCCCAGCAATTCCATCTTCTCGGTGTTCGTGCTGGCGTAGAGCCCCAGTGCATTCTTGTAGGCCTTCCTGATCATGCAGTTCAGTCTCTTCTTTTCGTTGTACTTCCAGTTGTGGAAGGCTGCGATGCAGGCCAAGTGGCTGATCACAAACGACTCTACCATGCGCATGAGACTATTCTCCCACATGCCCTCTTTGCGATTCGCCACCCGCTTGACGAGCTGTATTGCCGCATTTGTCTTTTGTTTTAGCTTGTATACCGTCTCCATGTTCTTCGTGGTCTCGTCTACTATCAGGCCCAGGATCCTGATATTCTTGACTCTGGGGATTACCTGTCCCGTTCCTGTTTGGACAGTTAGCTGGTCCCAGGTCTTTTTCTTCGGGTTGATCACGAGTAGCTCTGATTTGCTCGGAGAGCAGGACAGGCCCGTGCCCTCCACTTCTTCCTCGATGGATAACACCGCTTCTTGCAGCTCGTCTTGCGCTTGTTGTTCTTCGTGCCTCACGGACCACAGCGTGATGTCGTCGGAGTAGATCCTGTGGCGGACCGATTAGGTTTCGAGTCGCCTTGCAATCTTCGTCATGACCAGGTTAAAGAGGAGCGAAGAAATGACGGATCCCTGCGGCGTCCCCACAATCCCCAGCTCTCTCTCCTCGATGTCTAGCTCTACGACATGTAGCTTTGCCGTCCGGCCCGTCAGGAAGTCTCTGATGTAGTCATAGCTTCGCCGGCCAAAGCCTAGCTCTGCTACCCCTTGGAGGGTGACCGAGTGCTTCACCTTGTCAAAGGCGCTCTGCAGGTCTAGGCCTAGCAGTGCTCGTCTCCTGTTCGCATCGACCACCTATTTCTTGATTAACGCCATCGTATCTTGCGTGCAGAGCATCTCCCTGAACCCATACATGGTGTTCGGGAAGAGCCCCTCGTCTTCCAGGTATCGTTGCCATCTGTTCATGAGCACGTGCTCTAGCACCTTGCCCACGGAAGACGTCAGCGAGATGGGTCTTAGGTGCTCGATGCCCGTTGGCTTCCCTGGCTTTGGAATCAGGGTCATTTTTGCTGTTTTCCATTGCTTCGGAAGCTTCCCGGCTCTCCAGCACTCGTTGAAGTACTCCGTGCGAGCCTCCACCGCCTCATCGCTTAGGTTTCGGAGAGTCTTGTTGTTCACCTTGTCTTGTCCTGCCGCCGACTTGCCGTTCACCCTCTGGAGGGCATTTCGGACCACCCAGGGCTCCAGATCTCTATCTAGCTTCTCGTTCTCCGTTCCTGTGTAGTTCCCGTGTACCACTTTTTCAGTTTCTGGAAGGTATTTCTCTCGCAGCTTCTTCTTGGTTTCTTCCTCTCCCAGCTCCCTGATAGCTGTTTGGACGATGCCGGTTATTCTGTTATGTTGGTAACCCTTGGTCTTTGTTTCGTCGATCAGGTGCCTGAGCAGCCGCCACGTCGCCCCGTTGTGCATCTGCTTGTCCGCCTTGTGGCATATGTCGTCCCATTGCTGCGACGAGAGTTTCGTGCAGTGCTCTTGGATCTTCTTATTGAGCTCCGCTATCTTCTTGCGAAGCCTTCTGTTGAGCCTCTGTTGCCGCCACCGGTTGGTGATGGACTGCTTGGCTTCGATCAGGTGTGCTAGCCTGCTGTCCATCTTCCCGTCGGCGTCTTCGGTCGTCTATATTTCCCGCCTGGCTGCCGTGGCCGCTCGCCGCAGTTTCTTCGTCCAGGCCTCGATGTCGGTGATTTCCCCCTTTGGTGCCGCCTCTCTGAATACCTCCCAGTCTGTAAAGGTTAGCTTCCTGAGGGTTCTCGCTTTGCCTTTCAGCGGGATCTGGATCTCCACGATGAAGTGGTCGCTTCCTAGGTCTTCTTTCGTGTTGGTCCAGGTGGTTTCCCCCTCGTTGGTGAAGACGAGGTCGGGCTTATTGTCTCGGTTCGTCGACTTCCTTCCCATTAGGGTCGGTTGTTGAGGATCCGTGCTCAGTTGTAGGTCCGCTTCCGTCGCCTCTTGCAGCAGGTTCCTTCCCTTCACTGTTACCGCCTTGTGGCCCCAGTACGTGTGCGGGGCGTTGAAGTCCCCTGCTACTACCAGGGTGCTTTCCCCGGCCCGTCTCAAGTTCTCGAGGAATAGGTGCTTGAATCTTTGCCTGTTCTGCTTCGGGTTGCTGTAGACATTTGCAGGAATATGCTTTCTTTCCCGACGATTATCTCCACCGTCTGCTTCTCGAGCTTGGGATCCCCTTTGCAGTCGTGCTCCAGCGAGTTTACGCCCCTCCTCACGAAGGCGCATATGCCTCGCTGGCCTTGCTCCAGACCCCTGGCGTGGACCCAGTACCCCGACAGCTTCGGCTCTTGGTTAATGGTTTCTTGCACCATGATGACGTCCGGCTTGCGGGTCTGGTTGCGGACGTATTGTTGCGGCGTCGATTTCTTGTTTCCTAGGCCCCCGCAGTTCCATATCCACACCTTTAGCGGTGTTGCCATAGTTGGGCCGGTATGAGACTTGCTAGGGTGTCCAGTCGTTCTGTGATCTTGGTGAACATGGCCATGAACCGGTTCTCCATAGGCGTGAGGCGGTTGTCTAGGCTATCCACTTTCTCTTCAAGTCTGTCTACCCGCACTGACAGGGACTTGAACTCTTGCCTAAGGTCTTGGTTTTCTTCCGGTCTTCGGAAGCTGCTCCAATCCGGGATTTTCCGAGTAGCCAGTGGTTCTTCGACCATTTCCACGGAAACCTCGTCCTCCTTTGCCGGAGCCTTTTCTTCCGTCTTCTGTTTTCTTTCCTTCATCGCCGCCGTATCTGCCGCCATTCTCTTTATTGTTTCTTCGAGCTCGGCGATCTTCCTCGCCTGCTGCTTGTTCGCCACCTTGAGCGCTTTCATTTCCTTGCTCCCCGACTGCTCCGCCACCTGTGTCCATGACGTCTTCACCTTGCTGCCTGCGCTCCTGCTCCTCGAGCGAAACGCGGTTCGCTTCGGCGTCCGCGATCGCGAGTCTCGGAGGCGCAGCTGCGGAAAGTCGTCCGCCGTCTTCTTCGTAGGGGTATTCCCCGTTCCCGCATTTTCGGCCGTTAGTCCTAGTTCCTTGCGTTCCCATTGTCTTCGCTTCACGATGTACGGCGTTTTGAACTTGTTCTTGCATTCCTTGGCCCCGGTAACGTGTGGACCCCCGCATAGCTTACATTTCGGCGTACACTGGTGGTCCCGGTCCGTCTTTTCTCCGCACCCGATGCACACCCTGGTCTCCGGCGTCGGGCAAACATCTACCCGGTGTCCGACCTTTCCGCAGCCCCTGCATACCTCATAGTGCTTGCGGTATAGGGTACACCTGAGCAGTCCGCCTCCGTAGTACACGTAGTTCGGCACCTTCTTACCCTCGAAGACCACGATGATGGTAGTCGGTAACCCGATTCTCTGCGCCGCTCTAGCGTTGGGATTTCTTGCGTTCAGAATGTTGTCCATTATCGTCTCCGCCGAGTCTTCCACGGGAATTCACCTCACGACGCCCTTCACGGCTCCGTCTGTTGCGGCCGCGTAGGCACTCACTTCGTAGGTTCGGTCTTCGATCTTGATTTCCTTCACCCGGCGTATTTCCTTGCTCGCAAGTCGTCGGGCGTACTGATTACCATGGTGTTTTGCTGTACGTTCGGGCATTGGGTGTCGTACATGGTCTCGGCTCGCGTGAGGCTCGCCGCCGTTCTAACTGCCGTCATGACCGTAAGAGCCGACGTCTTGGCGAGGTTTAGGCCCCCGCGAGGCCTGACGATAATCTTGTTCTACTCCTTCCGTAATATACCCGGCATCCTGGCCGCCCTAGTCGACGCCGCCATTATTCGCCGAACGGCCCTCGTGTTAGGCTTAGCTTCCTGAACCTCGTATTTCTTGCCGATTTTAACATGCAGCCATCCTGCGCACTCTTCAGGCTCGGCTTCCATGCCGGGAACCTCCACGATAGTGTTTCCAGAACTTGTACTCACGTTGGCGACCATCTTCCGACGTCCAAGTCGCCCCGTCGGATGGCCCGGTCGGTTAGGCTTAGCGGCCCTCGGCCGCCTCCAGAAGCAAAGTCCTCACAAAATCAAACATTCTGGGTACACACCCACAAATTTGGTATCCACAGGTTCCTCGCGTCACCCCGAAACGTTGGCACCAAAATTCAAAAGAATTAGGCAAACTAGACGCTAATTAGGACACTTCGAAGCGGAAGCCGATGTGAGATACCTCTGCCCCTTCCGGCAACCGCAGCGCCTTCCCCCGAACGTCATTTGGAAGATAAAAGAGGCGGGCACGTCGATGAACATACTGAGGGCAAGATGTGAAACCTTGCAAACAATGACGCAGTGGCCCGAGATAATTGTCAGTAAGCTGCGCTGATGCCATGTCGAGATTATGAAAAGTTGCCGTAATGTCTGCTGTGTAATGTTTGTAAGAAAGGGGCGCGTTGTTGAAAAGAGGACACCGAGATAGACTGTCCGCGTCGAGGTGTCGCTTGCCTGATTTATATACAACCGTAAAGCGGTTCTTGGAGTTTCAAGGATCAGCTGCCA
Source organism: Ixodes scapularis (assembly GCF_016920785.2). NCBI lineage: Eukaryota > Metazoa > Arthropoda > Arachnida > Ixodida > Ixodidae > Ixodes > Ixodes scapularis. The sequence continues at coordinate 68,973,867 of NW_024609879.1, read as the reverse complement.
AGGCGTCCTGATGGGTCTTTTAGGCTGGCAAGCCAGCATAGCGCGTGATAGTCGGTGACTATACGAAAGGTTTATCCACATAAGTAAGGACGGGAGTTTTGGAAATTGCCCAGATAACTGGCTAGGCATTCCTTTTGAGTTGTTGAAAAATTGCGTTCGGCTTTCCTGAGGGTTCGGCTAGCAATTGCGATGACACGCTGCTGGTTCGTGTCATGGTGAGCAAGAACAGCATGTATTCCCTCTCCACTCGCGTCGATTCAAATTTCAATGTCGTGACGTTCGACGAAGTGACCAAGAATAGGGGCTATGGCCAACGCCTTTTTAACTGTTTAAATGGCGTTTGTTGGTCTGGGCCCCATCGAAAAGAGATTCCATTGCGTAGTAGTTGGTTTAAAGGTTCAGCAATGTGAGAAAGTCGATGAATAAAGGTTCGAAAGTAGGAGCATAATCCTAGAAATGTCCGCAAATGTTTGACGTTTTGTGGGACAGGGAATTGCGATACGTCCCGTACCTTGTCAGAATCTGAGTGCACTCCATCGGCATTGACTAGAAGGCCGAGCGCTTTGATCTCCTTGGTGCCGAAAATGCACGCTTTGCTGTTCGATTGGAGTCCAGCAGTACAAATGCATTCAAGAATTGTGCGAAGTCGAGTGATGTGTTCTTCAAATGGTGGAGAAAAGGCCACTGTATCGTCGAGATAACATATACGAATATTCCAAGGTTAGCCACGAAGTAGAGCATCCATCATGCGCTTGAATGTGGCAGGCACATTCCAAAGCCCGAAGAGAATCTCGTTAAATGGTAAAGGCTATAATACTTTATAATGGCGGTCTTAGATTTATCAGTAGGGGCAAGAGGAACTTGCCAGTAACCGCTTCGAAGGTCCATTGATGAAAAGTAGGACGAGCCTTATAGCGTGTCAAGTGTATCGTGAATTCTTGGCAGGGGGTAGACGTCTTTTTCCGTGACATTATTGAGGCGGCGAAAGTCCACACAGAGGCGCCAGGCACCATCATTTTTTTTTTTTTTGAACAAGGACGACGGGGGACGATTAAGGACCGGACAAAGGCTCGATCACTCATTTCTGTAGCTTGTCATCAATTTGTTATTCAATTTTTCGACGCTCCGCGGCAGAGGTTCGGTACGGTCGGTTTCGAATTGGGCGTGAGTGTCCGGTATCAATGGTATGTTTGACAAGCATCGTTCGGGCTAAAGAACTGTGTCTATCATCTTCTGTCGGTGTTCGGTGAAGTTGTTGTCGGTGAGGGGCTTGGTATTTGCAGCTGGAGGGACAAGTGCAGCAAAATTTTCCTGAATATTCATCTGGATTGTGGCGATGCGACTGCCTCGAGAAAGTACCTGTGACTGGATTGAAGTGTTGGTGATCCAGATGTTACATTTATCTCCTGCGATGGAGGGAAGAGAATGAGGTATGACGATTCCTTTCTTTATGAACGTAGCATGAATAGGTTCGATGAGTCCGAAGGTTTCATGTACTGAGTTTTGAACAAAGAGAGTGGTAGCAACGGTCGAGTGAGCTGGTAGCGAGAGGTCATAGCTTATATGAAGGACGGTGAGCGGGGTTTAAATACGTTCCCAGATGTCGACAGAAGAATTCAGATGGATTTCACGATTTGCACAGTCGATGAAGGCGGTGGTTGAAGAAAGAAAATCGTAACCAAGAATGACATCAGCGATACAGGTGGTAAGTACAGTGAACATGGCAATGTATTGGTTGTCACCAAGCCTTAAGTGCACTGTACGGTACCCGAGAGGGAGCACCAAATAACCATTGCCCATGCGGAGCAGGTGGCCCTCAGATGGGGGCGTGAGAACTTTTCGCAAACGTCGACGGACGTTCTCGGGAATGCACCACTTTGCTGCTCCATTGTCGACTAAAGCAAGAAAGTTTTGGTGTCCTCTTTGAACACTCAAATTCATTGTTCCCGCAGAAGGAGGATTTTTTGCATGTTGTTGAGATCAATGGATGCCGCGAACCACCCCAGGTTTGAATTTAAAAGGTGTCGATATTTTCGAACCGAACGGATGCTCGAATTCAAAAGGTTTCGATATTTTCGGCAGTACTTACACTCGAATTCGAAAAATTTGCAGCATTCAAAAATCGTGAAGTTTCGAATTCGGAAAGTTCGAAGCTTTTACGCTTTCTAAAAGTTCGAGTTCAATTATTTCGAATATATTTTTACGTGCCGTTCGAGAAATTTCGAAGATTTCGAACTGTCCTAAGTTGAACATCGAGAGTTTCGAATGTTTCGAATTTATTTGGATTTGAAATTCGAAAAATTCGTGCGTTTCCAATTTTTATAGACATAAAGTTCGATAAATTCAAACATTTTGATTTTCCTTTCTACATAAAGGTCGTGAAGTTCGAAGGTTTCGAATTGCTTTCAAGTCCAAGTGCGCAAAGTTTGAAGTCCGGTTTTAATGTTCCGCCACAATTTCAGTTTCAAATTACGTTTTCAGACCTCACTGGTTTTCACGAAAACAAGCTTAGAAAAGTTCGGGTGTGATATTTAGACTGCGGGAAATTTTTTCAGGCAATTAAATAAGACGACTAGTGTCCCGGATGTGCTGGAATATTTGCCAGTGTAGAGTGACAAGTGATCATTGATCAGTAATTGTGACCGCCAGGGCGGGGGCAGGGGGGGATGGTAATTAATGTGCATCACAAAGTAGTGATCATACGAACGCACTGTTTAACGATATCATCCAGTTCGAAACGGCCAGGGGCAGGCACGATTTGAGGCTCAGAAAAACTTTAAAACGATCTCGCAAACTGCTTCCCTACCCCCTCGCACGCTGGTAGTAATTCCACCGAACGCCGCCCGAATAACGCTGGCATATAGTAAGTTTAGTTTGTACACGATGTAATATCCTGAGACTGGGAATGAAATTTGAACGAAAAAGTGTAAGAAGACAGGAAAAAGAGAACAGAAAAAGTGAAAGGGATCCTTTCACTTTTTCTATATGGGATCCTCACACTGCTGTCCAGATAATCAAACTTGAAAAAGTACAAAACCGGGCTGCCCGTTTTGTTTTAAACAATTACGACAGGCGACTTAGTATGACTCGTGCGAAACAGAGCCTAGGATGGAAGGAGTTAAGCTTTAGAAGGAAGAACCTTCGACTGAAATTTTTTAATAACATATTTCACTGTAGGATTGGCATAGATAGAAATGCCTACCTTCACCCGCCAGATTACATATCGCAACGAAAGGATCATGTGTATAAGGTCAAGGAATTCCGCTGTAAAAGTGACGTCTATATGAACTCTTTTTTTCCTAAAACAATACGGGATTGGAACGGTTTGCCAGCCTCGGTGGTCAACATTGTTCCTAACGATATGTTTTATTCAACACTAACCTCGTAGTGTCTAGTTAGTAGTTGAGTAACGTTCGTAGTGTTTAGTAGACCGCATTTGTATTTTTTATGTAGCCTGCACTTTGTTGTGATACTGAAAGATTTATGGCTTGTGAATATTGCTCTTTTAACTTTTGTATAACTATTCGTGTTCTTCATTTCCAACTTCTCCCCCCCCCTACTGTAATGCCCCATGGCGCTGTAGGTATCTGAATAAATAAACTACCTGTAACGCCGAATTGGAGCGCAGCTCTTGAAGAGGAGGAGGAAGGGGTACAGAGGAGAGGGTAGACCCCTCCTCCTTCTCCTTCTCCTCCCCTCATTCTTGAATATGCTCCGGGGGGTCACCTGACCTCTGAAGGGGTCACGTGACTTCGGGGGGGACACGTGTCCTCTGGGGGGTCACGTGACTTGGAAAGTCACGTGACCTTGGGTGTCACGTGACTTTGGGGGGTCACGTGACCTCTTGGAGAAACGTGACCTTTGGTGTCACGTGATCTTGGGGGTCAGATGACCTCTAGGGGTCACATGACCTTTTGGGGTCACCGGACCTTGGTGGTCACGTGACCTCTGGGGGTCACGTGACCTCTAGGGTGACCCTCGTGGGTCACGTGACCTCGTGGTTACGCCGACGCCGCTGAAGCCGGAAACGGGCGCCTAAGAGCTGTGCTCTAAAACGCCTCAAACTCAGCTCTGGGAAATAAATTCGAAAGAAAAAGTGTAAGACAGAAAAAAGGGGACAAGACAGCGTCTCAAATTGAACTAAGAACAACGTCTCAAATTCAACTAAGGACAACGTCTCAAACTCAACTCAGCTGAAACCTCAGCTCAAGACAACGTCTCAAAACTCAACTGAGCTGAGTTTGAGACGTTGTCCTGTCCTCTTTTTCTCTTTCTTCTTACATTATTTGTTTCGAATTTCGTTCCCAGTTTGGGGATTTTGCATCATGATCAACATACACCAGCTCACCTGCACCTTGACAATTTTTTTCCCTACTGAAAAAAACCATTTGGCGCCCATATGAAAATAAACGGGTCCATACCGGTAACCGTTTAACCATACTGGTCACCAGTTTGTCAAAGGGGTCGCCCGTATGGCTCAAAGGGGTCCCCCGTATGAGCCATAACGGTCACCTATTTGGCAAACGGGTCACTCGTCTGGGCAAATGGGCGACTCGTTTGGGCAAAGTTGTCGCACGTTTGCTCAAACCGGCGACCATGTTGCAAACTGCACCGGTTTAATCAAACGGCTCTCCGGAGCCCGTTTGATATTGAACGTACAGATCGGCGGCGTGGGCACGCCTAGCGTTTCAGCCGTGGCAGCCAATGTTTTCCGGAAGGCTGGGAGCGCCGGTTCATCGATTTCATATCGTCCGCGTAATGCAAGTAATTATATTTATATTTCAATTGCGCTGATTTTCGATTATACTGCAACTAAAACTATAGCACCTTTTTTTTTTTGTTTTACGTAAACGCGCGACGTTGTTGAGCCGATATTTTCGACAGACCTTTAATACTTTGTCCATCTTTGTTGCCTCAATTTACTTATTCAGCTCGAATCTCTCTCGCAGAAGACGCGACCGCGTGAAGGAATGTACGTCTAGACTCCGTTTCACTTTAATTCAAGACGCAGGGAAGGTAGCACGCGTACACGCGGCTGCAAGAACATCGAGCATTGCGAGAGCACGCCCGCCGTTGCAGCACTCAAACTACGAGCTTGCGCTGCGTACTTTCTTCGCTCGGGCGCAAGCCGAGCTTCTGGCCGCCCCGCCGCCATTTCCAAAGTTCAAGCGCGCGCGCGCGCGCGCGCGTTTGTCCTTTGGGACTACAAAAACGCATCTCCCTGGAATGCCTGGGGAGAGGTAGAGGGGCTGTCCCGGTGGACCCAGCGCCTTGACCTCGCCCCCTCCCTCCTGTCTTGTCACCCCTGTCACGTGACCCACAGCAGCGCGCGAGCTACACGCTGATAAGCATCGAGATCCGGAAGGGCGCGCCTTGCAGCCGCTTTTTTCTTCGTCTGCTTGTTGTCAGTTGCTGCTCGAAGTTCGCTCGTCCTACCTGCTTCAATCTGTCTCCTAACCCTGCGGTCTTATTGGGATGTCTCTCGACAACGTATTGGATGTGCACCAAAGCTTTCAGTGTTCGAAAAGACCCACGTGTATGTCGGCAACGAGCGATTCTTCAAAGAAGTCGCAAATTCTCGCGGTTTTGTTGGGCTCGGCAAATGACAGCATGTGCGCCGCATCGTGTTGAAACTTCCAAGGAGCCGTTCCCTCTCGTTTGTGTTTGTGTGGTTGTCCTGCTTTGACCGTGTCGACAAATATCACGGATTACATCTTTCAAGTCCGCTATTGTTATGGTAAGTGCACTGCAACCTACGAGTTGGCAACGATTGACCGTTCTTCTACGCGTATTCTTCTAGATTATCTAAAGAATTATGCAGCGCCTATTCGCGCGGCAGCCAGGAGAATAATTTCCCCGAAAGTCTACCTGTATAGTGTTCACAGATCGCTTGCACGTTTGTACTTGTCTACAGAAGAGGTAATAAACTTCAAGGAGAATTGAAAACAATCTTTTGTGTCGGCTTTCCTGTCCACTTACAAGCACCTACGCGAGTGCATTTGTTCTACGTGTTTTCTCCATGTTATAAATACGTTTATGAGTTTCAGGACGTCTTAAATATGTTTAAGATAACCAACCTCCCAGACGATACCCATTTAGGGCTAGCGCATAATTTGCCAATTCGAATGGCACGTTCAAACGTGTGGTCACGTGCCATGTCGAACGGGTACTCGTACCATACGGCACCCGTATCAAACGGGCACCTGTATTAAACGGGTACCGTTTCGAACGGGTACCGTTTCCAAACGGGTACCCGTATCCCATAATCACGTTGGATCCAAACTGATCGACAAGTTTGATTCAAACGGGCGACCAGTTTGCCACCCGTTTGAATTTCAAATGGTTTTTTTCAGTAGGGTTGTTTGTAATTGCTTTCGTGGTTTATTTTCCGAGACGGAAGAAACGCCGAGCAAAAAGCACAGAAGCTGACACAACTTGAGGTCGAGGAGCGTTCCACCATACCAGTGACGTCGGAAGAGACGAAAATGAGGGGGGGCTCCACTCTCCCCCCCCCCCCCCAGATATTAAGGACTGTTAAAGAAAAGAATACGGGGAAATAGGGCAGGGTCGAGCTTATTTAAATCTGAAATTATTTATGCATATATATAGCTACTTTCACTCTTCACTGCTTAAAAGCTCGCGTAGATGGTCATTGTTGGCCATCTACTCGTTGTCAGAAGGCACTACTCGTCACATACTCGATGGTTCGAAAGAGTTTTCGATGGTTCGAAGGTCTTTTCGACCTAAATAACTGTCAAAAAACTATCAAGAACCCGCCAGAAGTGTTGCATTCTTGCATATTCAGAGGCCCAGAACTATGAAACAAGTTTCTCCTAGCATAATGCGTACAGGCTAAAATAAACACGTCCCAGAAATGTAAAATTAAAAAAAAAAATGTTTTATTTTTTATTTTTTATGACGTGCTGAATTTGAGCAATTTTATACATTTTTCTTTACGAGTTAATTTATTCCTGAACGTGAAAGAAAACAAAAAATGCATTATTTTGTATTGTTCAGATGGTAATGAAATGTACTATCGGTGGTATTAATTTAAATGCGATACCTCAAACAATTTAGACAAAAAAAATTACTAAGTTTAGGGCATAATTTCCCGTAGATACAAATGTGGGTATTTCTTCGAAACTCGTCTTGAACAACAATACTCATATCTTAAGACGACACTTACCAAGGGTATACATAGATCATTCATAAAAAAATTAACATCTCTACCATAAATAGCTTCGAGTATAGCACGCTTCAAATATGTCACAAACGATAGTTGTCGAAAACCCGTCGTCCTTCCTCGCTCCTTCGGGAATTTATTTCTTTGAAACCAAGCATGCCAGATGATGTAAATAAACTGTGCTTGCGAAATTGACTTTCGCAAGGAGTGCTGGCACCGCATGTAAGAATGCGAAAAAAAGAAATTACGAATGTACCTCACTGCTTGAATTCAAATGAAACCACCTGCCCGTCTTTCGAAGTTCAACGAACTTCGAACATCTACCCTAAAAGTTTGAAGTTTGTCGAACTTTTGAGTTTTCAGGAATCGAAAGTTTGACAATTTTTGAATCCTTTATTAATAAGTTCGAACTTTCGAAAATTCCCGAATTTCTTAGCGTGGGAGCTGCGGAAGGTCGAAAAGCTTCGAACTTTTTAGTGCAAGATGTTCGAAAGGTCGAAAATCATCGATTCTTTTAGTCTATCAAGTTCGAAAGTTCGACAAGCATCAAATTTTGCAGCGTAATAAGTTCAAAATTTTGAAAAGCGTCGAACTTATTAGTTTAACAAGTTCGAAAATTCGACTTGCGTCGATTTTCTCGGTATGGAAAGTTCGAAAATTCGAATCTTTCCAACCTTTCGAACCGCTTGATTCGATCATGGAATTTTCGGTTCTAAAAAAGTTCGCGGCATCCCTAGTTGAGATGCAGCCTGATCTCAATTGTCGATGCAGGCTGCGGTTTTTACTTTGACTGTTGGGACGTCGAAGGGATGGGATCACTGAATGAGGAAGTAGAGGGCGGCGACGAGGGTAGGGCCACGCACGACCACGCTGCGGCGAGGGTTGCGCGACGGGGCTGGTTGAGCGGTCATGAGAAACGATTGGGGTGTTTGTGTTGTCGGCATAGGGTCGTGAGAAGCGACGAAACAAGGAGTTATCGACTTGCCGGTAATCATAAGGAGGGTGGTGGTCTTGGAAGGTGTTAGGGTCTCAAGAAGGGAGCATGGATGGGGGGCTTGTATCATTTAGTCGGCGCCGACAATAGCGAATGACGTGGCGGGGAACGTGGCAATAAAAGCACGTTGGTCGGTTGTCATGGGTCTTCAAGACATCGGCTTGACGGTATGTTTGAGGGGATTGTCGCGGTCGTGTGGTCAGAGGAAGGTGGAAGTTGCTGGTATGCGCAGAGGGGTGATGGCGGGTGTGCGGCGGGGGCATAGGGGGGAGTGCTGTGCGTCAAGGGCTATAAAGCAGTGCGAAGTTCATATCGGATAGCTGATTCGATGTCGTGGCGCTCACCAGATCGCTGGAACGCAGGCAAAGGTGTGCGCTTCTGCCCAAGAAAATATCTTAGTTCTTCGCGGATGATTGTACCTATCAGGTTTAAGAGGTATGTGTCGGTGTGGGAAGCGAGAGACACCGCAGGAAGGAGCTCGAACGGTACCTTGAGTATTCGCGCGTTGTCGAGCTCTTCGTACTTCCGACATTCAGATACTAGTTCAGCCACGGTCGGCGGAGACTTGGGGGCTACGATGAAAAATATTTCTTGTGAGAGCCCTTTGAATAAGTGGCGGATTTTATCATCTTCCCTCATCTCGGGGTCGGCTCGGCGACACAGTCGGAGGATATCTTCGATGTAGGCGGTTGATGATTCTGCTCTGGACTAGTATCTTTGTTGTGAATGGTCTCGAGCCTTCCCTTCGCGGTTTCGAGTTGACCAAAAGAGTCCACAAACGCCGTTTCGAAGCCGTCCCAGGAATCGATGGTTGCTTTGTGGTTGTCAAATCATCGGAGCGATGAGTCTTTGAGAAAGACGACCACATCATAGAGCTTGAAGGAGTCCTCCCATCTGCTGTGTTGACTGACGCGCTCGTAGTTCCTCAGCCAGTCATTCACGTCTCAGTCAGGAGAGCCAGTGAATATCTTAGGGTCTCGCTGTCGATGTTTGATAGTCACAGAGGGTGCAGAGCGGTTTGCTCTTTTGTTACGTTCTTGGTTAGTCATGGGCGGGCGTGGGGCGGTCTGTCCACTGCGTAGCTCCAGGTTTGGGCGTGGCGGTGTGTGGCGAGGGGTAGGAAACCGCTGACATCTACCAACCTGTAAGGCTCCGGATGGATGGATGGGTTTAATACAATAAATGAAGTTTGATTAAGATGGTGCGTCCACGGTGACCGTTCGATGCAGGTCTTAAAGAGATCAGCGCGCCCACTGCCGTCTCAGCCCCGCTTCTTCTTTCTTCCTGACAGTATATATATATATGTGTGCGTGTGTATATTATTGCCATGGTGACCAGCAATACCGTATACAGTTTTGTAAATAAATTGAACTAAGCGATTGCTTCTTAACTACTACATTTCATCCATGATAGGACTTCGAAGATAGAGTCCAATTTTTCCCAAGAATGCACAGGCCACTTTTATGTTTGGCCAGGGTTGTCCTAATACATTCCCTGTCGGACAGCACATAAATTGCATTGCTCCCTCCCACATTTTATTAATCATTTTTCAGGTAGGGACATTTCTATTGAATGAATTTGTCGCACCGCAGCTGACAATAATCTGTGTTTTATATGTATAATAACTGATTAAGAAAAGGAACAGTGTTCCTTTGAAAAGCACTGAAAGATTTAACGCCCACTAAAGCACTACATGGTGTTTAAGGTTTTTCGCCAAATGGATTTTAGAGCGCAGCTGTTAGGCGCCCATTTCCGGCTTGAGCGGCGTCGGCGTCGGCGTAACCGCGCGGTGCATGATGGGTAAATTTCTCAGCTAATTTTAGCGGAAAACTTACTCCGCTAATTTTAGCGGAAAATTTTCCTCTCTAAATCTAGCGACAAATTTTCCCCGCTACATTTGGCGGAAAATGGTCCCACTGAATTTAGTGGAAAAAATTCCCCGCTATATTTAGCGGAAAGTTTTCCCCGCTCCATTTAGCAGAAAACGTTTTCCGCCAAATGTGGCGGAAAAATTTCCTTGCCAAATTTAGCGAAAAAGTTTCCCCGCCACGTTTAGCGGAAAAAATTCCCCACCAAATTTAGCGGAAAAAGTTTTCCGCTAAAGTTTCCGGAAACATTTCCTCGCCAAATTTAGCGAAAACGTTTTCCTGCCACGTTTAGCGGAAAATCTAGCGGAAATATTTCGCCACTAAATTTAGCGGGGAATCTTTCCCCTACATTTATCAGAAACTTTTTTTGATGAATGGGAGGCGAGCAGGAGAGGAGGAGAAATATAGCCCCCTCTCATTATCTTCCCCTCCTCCTCCTCTAGAGCGGCGCTCTAATTCGGCATTACAGGGTATTGTAAACATCTTTCATTTTTAATGGGATTATGAAATTAATATTCACTAAACCTTTATATTGTTACTTTAATACGTATAAATTTTATACAATCGTCTATGAACGAAATACGAACAGCGGAGCGCGTAGATTACGATGCATGCTGCGCTACGTGGAGGAACTGATAAATTACGAGGTGTAGGGGGCTGCGAAAATGCATGCCTACTCGAGTGTCTACACCCTAGTTGCCTCTCTCTCCACTCCGCAGTTTCATCAGCCCTAGGTGCCTCTCTCTCCACTCCGCAGTTTCATCAGCCCTAGGTGCCTCTCTCTCCACTCCGCAGTTTCATCAGCCCTAGGTACCTCTAGGCTATGCAGCCTGTATCGAATACCACGTGCTCCGCTGTTCGCGTCATTTCATTTGTACCCGATAGTACATTCGAGCAAGGCGCACAAACATTTTAGCGGGTTCAAGACAAGTAAGTCGAATCCCCTTTAAAATTTCTGTTCTTGTGACTTTGCTTCGATTTTGTTTCTAAGCTTCATATTAAAAATAGCGCAAAAGAGACGGGACAAAAAGACGAAGAAGCACACAGGACAAACGCTAGCGTTTGTGCTGTGTGCTTCTTCGTCTTTTTGTCCCGTCTCTTTTGCGCTATTTTTAATATGAATGTCCACTACCAACTTGCCCAGCAGACCAAGCTTTTACAATGCTTCTAAGCCACGGGTACATAATATGGCAAGGCTAAAGCTGCACTTTTTCATTATTATTTTTGTGATTTCTAGCGTGGACTGTTGTTAATACGCGAGAAGTTCGAACGGTGTTCAATTGTTTTGTTGCCTCTGCTCTTGGAGTTCGGGAGCTTCTGCATCTGCTATGATGTCAAGCATGGCCCACATCAAACTACTTGGATAAGATAGCTCCTTACATAAAGTCGTTTTATGTAGACGTTGAATCGAACGAAATCATACACACACAAAGAGTGTTTGCTTGAATTAAACCTTCCGAATTGGATATTTTGCAAGTGTGTCTACCATTTTAACCGCAGTATTGGGTCTGGCATTCCCGTAAAAACAAAATCTTCAATTAATGTCACATGCTCCTAACAGTACTGTGCCTATGAGCTGGCCTAAAAGTCTGAAGCAAAATTTATTGCCGAAATGTATTATATTCTCCATTGAGATTGCTTATCATTTGTATCAGCTGTTTAAGTGTTTCTAACACTTATGCCGACCTAATAATCACTGCGTTGTTTTTTTGTTCAAATGCTTTCTATCAGCTTTATCTACATTGTAGCTTGCTCATTTTCGGTTTTATCCTTGGCGACTGAAGCGACGAATTAATAAAGGAAAAAGGCAACAAACGTCACCAGGGCACAAATAGTAGAAACAGCAAAAAAACTGCGAATCAGAAACTACAGAATTAGTTTAAAAAAAGCATATTGCTTTTGTAGACAAATGTATTTTAAAAGTTAATGATGAATGATCATTTGCCAAAAGTGTGGTGGCAAATATTTTCCATATAAAAAATATTTCAAGTTGAATGACCTTTCTACGCAAACTCAAAAAGGCTGGCTTGTAGAACAGGTTAATAATTGTCTTCTCTCGGACAACATAATTTTTATAAAGCGAATTGCTTTCACAACGTATAGATGCCATTATGTACCACACAAGGAGAACCGTAGAACAACTCCATAAGGTGCCATTTGTGTTTGTCACCAAAATCTACAAGGTTATCGGAAAGTACTCTTTTCTTTTCTGACCACATTTAATCGAGCTTCGAAATAATTAAAGCGGAGTTCACGTTCGTGATCTTTAAAAAAATGGTAGTGCGATTCCTATCTCAATGGCGATTGACTGTGTGGGAAGGGCACATTAGTGCGTTTGGACTACCTTTCTCTCTTCGCAATATGTTCTCGAGGATTCCGTATCTGCTGCCTTAACACTCAGCCCGCAGGTTTAAACGCAGCTCTCTTCAGCCATACTTCTTTGTTGGTCTATCCCATCTGACATCTTTGTGTAAGGAAATAATATTTTTAACCACGGTCTCATTTAAGGTTGTCAGAGTGCTGATAGGCTCGAGTGGTTTTTTCCTTAGCTTGACGTTGGTGTGTAAGTAATCTTTTTGTCGAATTAACACATTTTTATAAACTGCGTAACAAAAGCAGGTAATGTGTGCTCTGCTATGATTAACACTATATGTATACTTCTTCTGGGGTAATTTTTTTGCATCGTCTATATTTAATGTTTTATTAAGCACATCCTAAGCTAACAAAAAGAAAACTATGTATCTAACCTTGCTCAAATTTTTGTGAGCACCTCACTACCAGCAGCCTCGAGTTCAAAGATTGTTTCTTCCCCTGGTGTCTGCGTGTTTTCATGGTCACCAAATTTACTATTTCTTTCTCTACGCACTTTTCAACCTGACAAGTCTTCAGTCAAAATAAATTCGGTTGAAATTCTAATATGTAAATTCATAAAGGCAAAATCTGGCAAGACATTTTCGGTGCTGTTAATAACCACTTCTTCGTGTGCGTCTGAAATAACTGGATATTATCACATTGGAAGTAATCTACAAGTGGCACGCAACCAAGTTTTGGGATAATCATTGAAAATGATTTACTTGTTTCTGGCCATCTGGAAATAGACAAGCCGCACTTCCAAAGAGGAGCGGGGGATGCAATTTTTCTGCTTTTGTGCTGTGACTGGTCTTATTCAGATAACACGCGAGACGTATGTCGTGCAGGCAGACATGACCGTAAATGTCAAGCTGAGGAAACAGAGTCAAGTCCTTCTCTTTCCCTGGGCAGAAATTACAACAAATATTGGGACTTTACGCCAAAACGGGTGTGTTCCCATATCCAGGGTGGTCGATAAATATATATTAGGTAAGGCCAACACTAAGTGACACAGGCCACTGTTTGCACCCCTAAGAAATTGTTGCTACTATGCAAAAGTTAACTGGACATTATTTTTTGTTTAACAGTTGTATTTTTGGAAAACACTGGCAGAACAGTGAGGTTTCCGGAAGCTCCATTTAAAGCGCTTCCTATCACCTTTGACTACTATCATGCTTGTTAATTTTTCAGTTGGTATCTTGGCAAGTGGACCGGAGGATTGGTCAAGGGACATGTCATGAAAATCATGCGAGTACAAGTATTAGTAACAGCAACAAATGTGCAAAGTACTACATGTGAAACACTATTTGAAAGGAACTCCACATGATTCATGGAGAAACAAGACATTTTAACATTCTTAGTTTAACATATGAGCGTTTGATCAGTAGAGGCATTTTTTAAATAAGTCATGTTGTTTTAGATTCAATAAATTATCTTTAGAGCAAAATTTAGCACATTTTTTCCTAGAACATGGTAATATTCGCCTTTCCGCAATTTAAACCCTTTTACGGCGAACATTGCTTGAACAACTGATTATTTACATTATCTACCACACAAACAAAAACTCAGAGACGTTGTATGCTCTCAGTGTTGTGTCCTAGGAGCCTACTACAAGCTAAAATGTATGTTGTTCACTTTTCTGTAAAGCATCGAAAAAGCCAATCACTAAGAAGAATACAAGAGTTCTAAACAAGGACGATGCTCACAAAACAAATATGCTAATAGCTTAATGTTCGTTGAAAACGTGGCGTTGTTCATGTACACAAGACATTCTCAATATATAATCATGCTTAAGCTTTGTCATTAGCTGAGAACCTTTTTGTGTAGCCGTGATTGACTATGTCCGTATTCTGCAGAGCAATGAGCTCACCATGCATCTGAATGTAAGCTATCAGCGGGTACTATTGGTTTTGACCGAAGTTGAACTGCACCTACAGGCGTCCAACCCACGTTTTCCCCTTTTGTTATTGTATACTAACTTTGAGGCGGGGTGTTTTCATGACATAGCGTTATCTGCTGCATTGTTGTGTCTAATAAAGAAAAAAAAAGTTATTGTATTCTAGCTGTATAATTGTAAACACAAAACTCCTCAACGGTACCTATGATGTTTTCTTCCTCATCTGACACCAAAAATGTATTTGTCAACTTCAGTGAGATCCTATTGGAAAAGAAGAATTTGTTTAATTGGGATTATTCTTTACACTTTTCTTTGAGTTATTTCAGGATGTGTACCCGGTTTCAATGTTTTTGAAAATATTGTCAACAGAATTCAGTATCTTCTGACAGAGGGAGCATGAAATACAAAATAGACTACCTCCTAGAAGTTTCAATGCTCTCCTTTTGTTTTGCTTTTGTCATTTTTTATCCATGGTGTAAAGTAGTGACCTACCATTTTTTAAAAGTTTGGACTAAGAGCCGGAACTGGGGCCATCTTCAAAACTGAGAACGACACTGCCCTCCTACCACGAACCACAAATGGATAAACACTGTGAATTTCTCGAACAAGTCCAAGGATACACATATAAACAACGCTAGTACTAAAAAAAGTTTACAAGCGTAGAAATTGTTTACATTCGTTCCCAAACTGCAATGACGCCTGACTTATACAGTTTCAAGAAGTTTTTAAACCAATCGTTTCTTGGACTACACGTTTCATATCATTACGTTCTTTGTGAATTACTTTCGCTTCAGACCAGTTGGCTTTACAATTATTACACTCTAGAAGGTGCCTGGCTAACTCGGAATTGGACGCGTTGTTTTTCACATTCCGTTTGTGTTCCGTCAGTCTATCATTTAGACATCTCGACGTCTGACCAACGTGTTTAAATCCACACTCCAAAGGAAGCTCATAAACCACTAAATTCTCACACGGTACCGACTTCTCGCGATGTGCCTTCTGGCAAACTTCCTGTTTCGATTCAAAAGGTGTAAGCTTGCATAACTTAAAATCGGATGTGTGCACTCTTTCTACGCCAAACTTTTTCGCCTACGCTTTTATGTTATGGGAAATATCGTTAAGATATAGTATAGCAACTCGTCGGTTCCTCACACTTGGTTCATACCGCTTGCCTCCACTATTGGAAAACCCCAATATGAACAGCGTATTATGGATATTGGTGAACAAAATCTTTTTATTGTATTGCAATACAATATAGACAGTGTATTGGAAAACATTACATTTATTGTATTGTATTACAATAAGGATTTGTTATGGGATTCCAATATCCATAATACGCTGAAAATATTGGAATCCAATACCGTATAAACCCTTATTGGATCCCCATGTGTCGTATGGGGATCCAATAAGGGTTTACGATTCCAATATACTCAGCGTATCATGGATATTGGAATCCAATATATTATATCGGCTACCAATAAAACTATATACGAGTAGGAATATCACATTCATTGCAACATTTCTCTGCAACGCAGTCTCTTCTTGTGTGTATTTCTGAGTGATAAATTAAAAAAATGTTGCTGTTGTCAAATTGTGAATAAAGAAGCAAAACACTGGACTTATCCATACCAAATATATTTAATATAATCCTGAACTGGAGGATCTGGCATTTACTGCAAAAGAAAGTTAATTGTGTAGGACTCTCATTCAAAAACTTGATGTTTGAAAACAGAATGTGAAATCCTCACCTTAATGAAAACAGCACCTGCTAGCTGTAGCCATATAGAAACTGCAAAATAAAAAAAGTGTGATTAGTTTGCGACAAGTGGCAATCCTTCACCAAGCCGGATAGATCCAAAATTATGTCTGCGTTTGATTGTGGAAAAATAAGCTTCAATGCCACTGCCACAGGTCGTTCTGAGCTCCGTCAATTAAATATACGTATCCGCTCATCTGGCTTCACTATTCCTGCTTCGCACCTAACTAGAGTATCTGGAATGCTCACCTTTGAGGAGAAACGAACTGGTGCTTGCTTGCTTGTAGGCCGTGGAAACTAGAAGAGAGATTTGAGGTTAGTTGCGTCCAAGTAGCAGTTACTTTGAGTAGCCACCTAAAGTACACAAAGTCTGAAAGGTTCAAAATTACATGCGCGGGACATACATATCCTCTTGCGACGTAACTGGGCACGTGTCAATGTCGCCCGCTTGTATTACAGAAAAATAAGCTTCAAAGCAGGAGCTCCCAGTCGTTCTGAGCTCCGTCAATTAAAAATGCTGTACCGGTCGTATGGCTTCAGTATTCCTGCTTCGGGAATCTGGAATTCTCACCTTTGAAGAAAAGCAAACTGGGAGCTGCTGGCTCTTAGGCTGTGGAAACTGCCAGAAAGATCTGCGATTAGCTGTGTCCGAGTATTAATTTCTTTGACCAGCCACCTACAGCACACTAAGCCGGATAAATTCAAAATTACATGTGCGTGACATAATATGCCTCTTGTGACAAAACTGGGCACACGTTTTGTCGCCTACAGCAACACTGAAACCAGACAGACAAGCGGTACGGCACCTTTAATTGACGGAGCTCAGAACGAGTAGGGACGCTTTCACTGAAGCTTGTTTTGCTGCAATACATACGTGTATTGCAGCAAAACAAGCTTCAGTGAAGCGTCCTCAATCGTTCTGTCAATTAAATATGCCGTACCGCTTGTCTGGCTTCAGTATTGCTGCTTCAGAGCAATCTAGAAAATCTAGAATCCTCACCTTTGAACGAGAACGAACTGGCGCCGGCTGGCTTGTGGGCCATGGAAACTGCAAGAGAGATTTGCGATTAGTTACATCCAAGTAACAATTTTTTTGGGTAGCCACCTACAGCACACTCAAAATTACATGCACGGGACACAGATGCCTCATGCGACGGAACTCCCTTCGTCCTTGTTTTCTGTTAACTCTGCTCACCTTCACCACTCGCCTCCAATTTCTGCGCTACTTCTTTAATCTCGATTCCCTGGTTCCCAAAGGCCATGCCATGGCTTGCGCCAGTCACAAATCTGTCAGCTCTGCGACTGGCGCTATTGTGGCAAAGACGCCACAGCACCTGGCGCTTGATGTGCTCTTCCAAAATTTTGAGCACGGCCCAAACCGGTGGATGGGTGTCTGGTATGCCCTTTGCTTATTTGCGGATCGTTCCGAATCAGAGGGTAGGCGCTTCTGCGACCTGGGCGCATGCTCGTTATTTTACAATAGTTGAAACCGAACTCTGCAGGAATCTTGAAACATAACAAACATAATGTACACGCCAAAAGGCATAGCAAATGAAACACCCACCATCTATCTATTTTCGTTTCTTGTCCGCAAGAAGCTGTCGTATATGTAGCCTCCCTTGCTTAAGCCGTTCCTCCCTAGTGTCGCGGTTAGGTCTCGTCCTTATGAATTGCCGGTGGAGACCTGAGGAGCGGTCAACATCAGATTAGACCTTTTTGAGACAGAACCATATACTTTCTGAGAGGAAGTACACCCAAACGTATCTCAGGCATGTCATTTATAGTGCGTTTTAAATTGAGACGCATGATGTAAAATGAGACGTCAATACTGACGCACCCCTTTTGCGAACCCAAAATTTTGAAGGCCTTGTCCCCCTCGCTAGGGGGACAAGGCACATGAATCCCGGCATGTGGATGAAATTTTTACCTTAACATCCCAACTCAATGCCCATCCATGAATATTCGACCCACTCATTTTTAGAAAAAAATATATTTTTTTTAGAAAACACAGAGTCATCTACCACCCCTACAAACGCCTGAACCAAGCATACTCGTACCGTGGCTCGTTTGCTCCGTGCCGCCCCCGAGTTAATTCGGGCTGGCAATGTTTTTTTGTTGTTTTTTTTTCAAATGGAACCCACATTCTTAGTTTTGGTTTGGCTTGTAGAAGCAGGTGGATACTTTTATAAAGCTTCCTCCCTATGCGCTTCTGAGTCAACATTTTTGCAATGGCCAACCCCCGGGCTTTGATTTTGCGCTCCTTGATGAATGCTGAAACTCGTATAGGCAGGCAATAGCTAGCCTTGAAAATAGTTGCTTTTGGTGGCCGAGAACAAACTCGTGTTCCTGATTGGCAGCCACTTGCTGCCAAGAATTGCTGCACATATCCTAAAGATTAGTCTAACACAGATGCTTTGGCCGGACAGAGACACAAAAGCCTGAAACAAGACTACTATACAGACAGGAAATAGAGTGTCTGTGAGGAATGAAACAAACAACTCAGATAGGCATCAATCACTCACCTTGAAAACACTTGCCATGCGCGGCAAAGAGCGAACTTCTGGCCTTGATTGGCTGGTGATTGCCACCAAGACCTGCATGTATAAGAAAGAACCCGATCTTAGTCAAACTTTGGTGTTTTTGCAGAAGAGAGACAACAAAATACTAATGCAAGACCACTACACATAGGTTATGGCATTCAAGAGGAATGAAATACAAAACTCATATAGGCGGGCAATAGCTCACCTTGAAAATACTTGCTCTCGGTGGCCGAGAACAAACTCGTGTTCCTGATTGGAAGCCATTTGCTGCGAAGAATACCTGTAGATATCCTAAAGAACCCACTCTTAGTGTAACAAAGATGCTTTGGCCAGACAGAATACAAAAGTCTGATACAAACCACAAAAAGCAGGAAATAGTGTCTGCGAGAGATGAAAAAAGGCCCAAGTGGAGAGGCTCGTTCTGTTTCACGTTAGTCAAATAGTGTAGCTCATTTTGCTAAAACGATGCATATTTGCTAAAAAAAGTATCTATATTTTGCCCCATTTAGCAGAGTTTACTGCCAAGGGTACCTGCACACCAGAATAAGTCAGAATTAGTCAGTTTTTTTTCTTCTTTTGATGAGCGACAACAGAATCCTAAGCAGGTGATGAAACAAAATATGAACCCAGCAAGACAGGCTAGTTTGCCTTGATGCAAGCACAGTGCCTCGGCCAACCAAATGAGGTTCTATTCTTTATCACTTGTCATATTTGGTGGGAATAGTAAAGTAAATGAAAATAAGGCAATCTCTCTTGCAGCCGACAGCTGCAAACAAAATTCATATACATCGATGAACGACCTGGAAATAAAATTGGGTGGTGGCCAAGTGGTTTAAGGTGTCAAATTTCAAACTTACAGACTGTAGTTTTGGTTTAAGTCCTCCTTGTGTATATTTTTATCCTTATAACTATATTTACATTGTTTTTTTCTTGTATTTTTGAGGCACAGGTACTTAATTAATACCCTGATTCACTTTTAGAAGCGTTTCAATTACACTCCACGCCTTTCTAGTGCTCGTAATTGATTCTTGGTGAAAGCGGTCTTAAATTTTTCTTTTCTTGCTGTCGCTGCTGCTTGCTTTCTCACCTTTAGAATGCTGACAACTCGACACAAAAGTAATGAAAAATGTGTTTAAAATGTCATGAAGATCAGCATTTCCAAGCGGTACCCCTGCTTCATGCCGCGACCATGCCACCATACCATAGCTGAGTGCAGTGACAAATGGTCCCAGGTTTGTCACCCGACCGTATATGGGCTTACGGTGTGGCGCGACTCATGCAGCACCTATGCTTCGCGATGGAGCCAGTGAGCGAGGTGTGACACACTAGAGCTGTGCAAGCCACAGCTTTACAGCCTGAAAAGCATGAGAAGATCCCTCTCCCTTTGCAGAGCTGGCATTAGCTCACCGAGAAGCTATTGCAAGCGCTAGAAAGCCACAGAGTGTGAATAAAAGCGCTTCTGAAAATGAATTAGTGTGTAAATTATGCACCTATATGTTAAAACTTAAAAAAGTATATATGTATATATTTATATATCTATTTAAATACTAAAAAAGGCAAAAAAGAAAAAAAAAACGTTTCCAGGTGGGCTTGCACCCAGAGCTCCACGGCCCTTGAATTCAGTTACCTAAAGCCCGCTTCAGACGGAACAATTTCGCCCAGCAACTTCATGTCGCAACACCAGCAACACGGGCCGCCTGCATTCACATGCAGCAACCGAATTGCTACGACTTGCCATCATCATCATGAAATTTTATTTTTCTTACAGTATTTAGACGCACAGTTATATCCTAAAAACATGTTTTTATATCTTTAAATTGCGCAGAGAATACTAGCTCATCTTTTTGAAACAGTTTATTTTCAAAAATGATCCATTTCAAACCAGAACTAAGTCCTCAGTTCTCATCATCACGACCACAGGGGTGTCACGTGAAAATATTGCATTCCTGATTGGCTGCTGCCGCTTCAAACATCTCCGAGTAGTCAGAGTTGCTCGTCCGCTTCGAGCCGGACCCGATCTCAGCAATTCGTGTCGATCTAGGGAAAACTAGGGAACAACCCGCCAGCAGCCCCAAAATTGCTGGAAAGGTTGCCCCGTCTGAAGCGATCCTATACTCTGTTTCATACATAGAGTGCAACGCACTAAAAGCTAGCGCACCGGTTTGCATTGCTGACCGTGCCTACGTTCGCCTCATAAGATAGTGCGTCCCCTGCAAAAAAATTTTAAAACGTCGGAAAATGTGCCTCCTCGGGGCTAGTAACTGATAGTGGCGTTATGATTTCAAAGGATCACAAATGTTTTTCAAGAAAAAGGAAAAGATAATGTAAACCACCTTAAATTGTTTTCGTGTTCATCCGTGTGGCAGCCGCTGTGGGTTTTCGAGTTGTATGGCACTGGCTGGTTTTGAGAAGATGGCGTCTAACGCAGCAAGCTCAAGTACCTCTCCTGCTCGGATGTTTTCGAAGATTCGTTGTGCGAAAATCTTGAAAGAGTGCAAGCAGATGATCGCCCATGTGTACGGGAGTATAAGAACACATTCCCCGGAGAATTCGGTCGTGAAGTCCTGGAGACGGCCAGTAACGACACTGGAGTGTGCCCTGTACTGTCGCGAAGTGCAAGGCGCAGTGCCTATCTGGCAAGGTGGCGTCCCAGAAGCAAAGACCTCGCAAGGTGAAAGTTTCGAGCACGGGGAACGTCAAGCATGACGAGTTCACACAGAACGCCATTCGAATGAAGGTGCATCGCAAGTGCTCCGAGAGGGAGATTCCTACCCTTGACAGCTATTTCAAAATAAACTGTACAGGCCACAACCATTGTCGATTAACGTCTTATTATAAACTTTGGGACAAGGCCGTTATCAGGGCGATTCCTTATTCCACGCTGCACGAAAGAAAAATATAACTCGGTGCTGGAGGCAAATAACACTTGCAAAGCGGCAGACCAGATGGTAGAAATCTGGCCTCTCGGCGACTTATAAATAAAAATCAAGAAGGAGGAACTGAAATATGCACTTCGTCAATGCGCATAATCTTGCACGAAAAGTATGTCTAAAAAAGAAAAAAAAAACCCAAAAAGCTTTGCGCGTAAAACGGGTTAAAACCACGGCCACTGAGACGTCAATACCACTCGTCCACGAAACGCGCGGAGTAACACTTTTTCTATTTTTTCATGCGCACCACTTTAGTACCTTTGAAAGCGTTGCACGCTAAGTATGAAACAGAGTATAAGACACCCTATTGTCTGGTACAGAGACCATTTATGAACGCTTGGGTGTTTACACGATGTACTACACATGTTACAAAAAAAAGAAAACATTGGGTGTTTAAACGTTGTACTACCCTTTTTTCAATAGAAAAAAGCAACAATAAAGAAAAAAAAAACACATTTCAGAAGAAAAAGTTAAGGAAACGGAATGTACCATTATGTTCAGTGAAGTTTGGTGACAAGACTCGGGACTCGAGCAGGAATGCAGTTAACCTTGGTGTGACCCCATGAGACTGTCTTGCTGCCTTTGCTGGGGTTTATCTAACTGAAGTACCTGTACGAAAAGTAGAACACATGTGCATAACACTCATTATTCACAGGAAAATTTGTCAATGTCCAAAATGACCATGAAGAAAATTATGCGAGGAATTTTCAGGCTGCGTTGGCCGAGTCACCTCTCGTGGCCAATGTTTCATAGAAACTTTAATTGTAGTGAACAGTTGTAGGGTATATTACGAACAAAGTGCAATTTGGTTTTGTAGGAAACTATAACACACAAAACGACACTTGAATACAGTATGTTGAGGTACCTCTAAACAAACTCCAGGGTTTAATGGCACCTCCTTCAGATACCTGATGTTGAACATGAAATATGTGCACCAAGGAGTGAGCAAACAGCGACTTCAGATGTGTTTCTAACACCAGCGACATGTCGACAAGGAGTGCAACGTGTAGAAGGTCGTCTAGAAGTGTGCCGAGATGAAAAAGCAACATGTAACGATATCAGAATAAGATCACACCAACGAGGCACCATTGTGGTGAGACAATGTATGTGTAGAGACAGTAATCGGGAGTCAACCGACGTACGGCCGCGATTTACTTTGCGGCGACTGAAATGAAATATGGCAAAAACAAAAAAAAAATTAGAAAACGCGTTTTTTTATTTTTTTTTTTTACCTTATTTGTTGAGCGCAGCCGGTAGCAGAGCAGTTGGGTGGCGTCACGAAAATCTGACAGACTCGCTAGCTTTTCTCAACTTCGTACGGCGCCAGTCGGCACCACAGATGAATGGTCGGCACTCTTCGTCTACCAGGGAAGAAAAAAGTACGAACTCAGAGCCCAGCGTCGATCGCGACTTTCGTAAAGAGAAGCTCCGGTAACACTTTGGCGACTCGTGAGCGTTAAACAACGCCTCTTCGAACGAACCCACGAATCCAACACGTCGAACGGTTTGCGCCGGTAAGCACGCTGGGAGCCAGGGGGCTGGAGGTTGAATATCCGAAAGAGACGAGGCGCGTGTTTCTACGTCTATTTCGCACATGAGATAATAAGATAGCGAAGCTAGCCGAGTGTAAACACTGACTGACGTTACATCAGAGTACACGCAGTCGAAATGACGTCTGTAACAGAGCACAGCCAGACGCTTTCAGCAGGGGACGCATGCGTTCAAATAAGCTGCGATTTCAAAACATCATGTCTCCCTTCTGTCCTTCAGTGTTCACTTTGATCTGTGTATACCAAAGCACTCAATGCTGCAAGTAATAAAGTTGTCTATACGTACCTTTCGAAGCGATTGAAAGTGCGTTGGTTTCACTTGGAACCCACATGCAAAGTGCGCGACGAACTTGACGAGCTGTCATCCGTCGGTCCCGCCATCGCCGCCGTCTCGCCGGGTTGGCGCGGTCGCGGTCGCTGCGCAATGGCGCAATCGCGCAATCTCGGCGGCTCGGCTAGGCTTGGCTGGATCGGCGGATTCGGCCACTCGGCGGCTCGCTCAGCCGTTCGTCTGGCTCGATGGGCTACACGCGGCTCGCTCGGCTCGCCTCCCTTCGAGGTTCGAAATCGAACTGCCTCCGAAGCTCGAGCGCTCGAGCTTTCGCGCGCGCGGGTTGACGATGGAAACTTTTCTCATAAAACGAGTCTGTAACGTATCGTTTGATAGCGCAAATGCACGTATTTTTCCCGTCGTTTTTTACTGTGTGTGAATCTTGCGAAACAGGTGACGAAGAGTGGTGGGTGAAATGTGCTCGTGTGTGGTTGTGGATTTTGTGTACGACGTAGGATTACCCAGAAAGATGGGTCAATATCGATAAATGTGCGGGTAAGAAGCACGTGACCTGTCAAGCCCATTAATCCTCAGTATTTTATCGTGCGAACTGATATTGTCACGTATCGCGTTCGATTTGGGTTCCAACATCGGTAACCTAACTTTTGTTGCATTAAAACTGCAATAAACATTTGTTTGAAAACGATCACTCCAATGAGCACGTCGTTATTGGGCTTTCTCATTGAAAGGTAGGTCGCGGGTGTCCCAGCTAGTTATTCTGAATGGTTTGGTGGTTGTCTAGCATTTCAAGCGCTCGAGGCTGTGTGTACTGTGTGCCGTACGTACACTTGCGCTTTCGATCAATCTGAATGTGTTTGCAACGCGGAACGTTTGTGTTCTGTGTGTATCCACCTCCAATATCGTTCTCTCTCGTATTGCCGTATGGTAACTCCTGCTGTTCTATGATATCATTCACGCGATGTCGTATATGTGGGCGTACCGATATCCACATGTTGCTTCACGGGCGATCAATACTGTGTTACGTATCCTCTTAATCCGCCGTATATGCCGACGTAATTCATGTTGGTAACTTGGAATTCGTTCTGAGATTTATCCACGCGATATTGTATTCTCCTTTGGGCCCGTGATCGACGACCGATATTTATATATCGTGTGACTGCACAGTATGTCCATGTCGGTCACCAATATGCACGCGGTGTCGTATTCTATTCCAATAACCGTAAGTTCTGTCGGGATATTGTGCTTCGATAACCGCAAGTTATATCGGGATATTGTGCTCCAATATCCTCTTGTATACCAATAACCGCATACTATATCGGGATATTGTGCTCCGATATGAATTCCCATCGTGCGTATTGGGTTAATCGGAAAACAATAAGTTTTTATTGGTTTCCATCAACTTCATTGGAATACAATATTTCCAATAAGCCGAGTTCATATTGGCCTTTTTCAATAGGGTCTGATTTGAATAGAAAGTTGCCGTTTAAAAAAGTCTCCTCGTACCCCGCGTCCTCCAGTCTACCCTATTGTCTTTTTAAAGCTTGACTCATGAAATGGGTACATGACCTTTTTAGCGCATTAAACCAATTAATGATTTCGCAACTCCCGCCTTAATAACTTTAGAGTGACAACTTTGTTTAGGAAGAACCGGTTTAGCCATCTTCTTACCATATTCCCAACATAAGCCATTTTTTATCTGAATGCGCAAGTCCAAAAACTGCAAAATGTTCTCCTCTGGTTTTTCTACTGTGAAATGCAACTCCGGGGCCGTTGACCTAATAAGCTTTTCAAGATACTCCAATTTTCCTTCTTCAAACGTGCAGACAAAAATATCATCTACATACCTTTTGATGAAGCCCACGTTAGGTGACAACTCAATCATCCTGTCAAACAATACTGTATCCAAACTGTTGAGGTATATCTCAGCTAACAACGGAGCGACCGACGAGCCTATGCATACACCTTCTTTCTGGATGTATTTTCGATTATTATATTCGAGGACTGTTGACTTTAAATAGAGATCTAACACTGTAAGGAAGCTTTCCACTGTTACGTCCGATCCTGATTGAAACTTTACCAGATTCAACTAGAGCATCCCCTTCACGGCGTTCATCAGCCTCTTCTTTTCCAGAGAATAATGCAAAATCTTTTATATCCATGGAGAATACCGAACTCTTCCTCCCATGGTTGTCTCCTAAGATCTGAATAAGTTCTGTGTTTCTTAGCCATAAGGATTTGTCTAAACTAACCTGACCTAACCCATGCTGCAGAAACTTAGACACAACTTTTTGCCACGTTCCGTTTTCGTTTACAACCACTCTAAGAGGCATTTCCACTTTATGGTCCTTTAGGAAAAATTTCAAACATAGGTGCATTTTGGATTGACTCATGCTTTTGACAACTTGCTCTTTATCTTCTTCCTTTAACACTGTGCACATATCCCTTCTCATCTTTGCCAACTTTCCGTTCCTGTCCTTGAACAATACGCTTATGGAATTTTCAGCTTTGTTCACCTAACGTCTTGAATGCGAGGCACAGAAACTCAGGCTGCTGCTACAGGGACAACCGCGACAACGGCGGGCCCATCGAAGGAAGGCCTTCAAATTGTACTGGACCTGAACACCCTCGGCAAATTGAACGAATTTGGAGTTGCGAGGGAAGATATCGGAAGGCTCTTTGTAAGCTTCTTGACCTACCTCGCTACCACACAGCAAGGAAAAGGCGCGCAACCAGCCGCAGCAGAAAAGGTGAGCTCATGCTTTGGACAAGAATATCCGACGATTGCTCAAGCAGCACACTTGACAAAGACCCCGCTAAAGAGCCACAATGCTAAACCTAACGGGACAGAAGCCAACCTTTTGGCGGAAAATATCGAGGACAACTCCTGGACACTAGTCCAGAACAGGCGCCGCCGTAAACGCTCGCTGACATCAATCGAAGAACCCGAGAAGAAAGCCGCTGCTATGTCCATCGATGACAGGCCAGAGAGTAAAACTACCAGGGCCATTTTCCTTAAGCCGGTATGTAAGAAGGCAGTAAATGTCTTCAGGGCCAGGGACATGAGGCAGGCTGCGGAAACGGCAAGAATCGAAAGCCAAGAGGATTTCAAAATCAAGTATCAGACAAAGACCAACACTATTACGCTCACTACGCAAGAAGAAGGCACGGCAGAAAAGCTGCTACGGCTTAAGGCAATAGAGAAAAACGGCAAGCAGTATACAGTTTGCTCCTACAGAGCAATGGAGAAGAACCAGGTCCGTGGTGTCATATACCCCCCGGGAGACAACAGCGAAGAGACACCAGAGACGCTGCTCGCAGACATGAAATGCGACAAGGCAAATATTATCGCTGCCCGACTTATGGGTAAAGGCACAAGTGCGGTGTTAGTTACCTTCGAAAGTAACAAACTGCCCAAGAAGGTCGTCTTCTGCAAAGCAATCTTGAGCGTGAAAGAATACCGCCGGCGCCCAATCGTGTGCTTTAGCTGCCACGAGCTCGGGCATAAGGCGGATGTCTGCCCTTGCAAGGAACGAAGGTGCGTTCAGTGCGGGAACGTGCACGACGAAGGAATGGACGAGTGCGGCCGATAACCAAAATGTCGTTACTGCGACGGCCCACATCCGTCCACCAGTAACGAATGTCCAAAAAGAAGAGTTTCCGACAAAAAGAAGGTGACACCCAAACCTCCGGCGCAAAATAAAGAGAGTTACGCTGCAGCTGCCAAGTTCATCACGGAGCGACCCAAGGCATCGGGGAAAAACGATCAAGACGAGCTTCCCACATGGATACCGGAATGGGCGAAATCTACCTAACGACAACAGCCAAGCCAGCAGGCATCAGACTTCGACGCCGAGAAAGAGATGAATAAACTCAAGAACGACGTACACATCGGCTTCAAGATGATCTTCGAGGCCATCGGAGAGATAAAGAAGGAGCTGGCGTTGCTGCGACATGGGAAGTAACTCCCATAGCAGTACAGGACAGACCACCACGGAACAGACCCGTATTGTCCAATGGAATTGCTGCACATTTTCGACCAAAAGTGCAGAGCTGAGGTTGAGATTCGAGAGACAGCCGCCGCCGGATGTACGCCTTCTTCAAGAAACACGAACCCCGAACCTAACGTTCCCCTGCTATAGTTTCTACACGAACCCGACCATAGTAACTACGCCAAGGCCGAGCGAAAGGAACCCAGAGACGAAGAAAGGCTGGGCAGCAGTAGCAGTCCTGCGGCACATACCACTTGCTCAGCTCGATACGGCGTCACTTTGCACTGGCAACAGAGAAGTGGTAGCCGTAAGGCTCAGTCACAAACGAAAGAGGATGACTTCGGCCTCTGTCTATATAAGACCAGGAACGGCAACGGAAGATGACAAGGAGGCAACGGCATAAATAGGCGAACTTGTCGGTCTAGCCAAAGGGGATCCGATTGGCATAGCCGGGGACTTCAAGGCTCGACACAAAGATTGGGGGTACTCCAACAGCACGAGAAAAGGCCGCCAAATTAAACGCGCAATGAAAACTGCGGGCCTTACACTTCGCAATGAGCCGGGAACTAAGATAAGGATTGGAATGCACAGTAGGCAAAAGGACTCCACCCCGGACCTCTCCTGGGCCACTGCAAGCCTAGTGCTCGACTGGTCAACGTGGAGAGACAACCTTGACAGTGACCACTTTCCGGTAGAAATGAAAATCCATCACGGACAACGCAACAGAGGCAAAGAACAAAGACCAGTAGTCAAAGGGGATCGTTTTAGGGAACTGCTTGAGACAAAGGACAGCCGAGACATCGAGGAGTGCATTCGGACGGCTCTGAGCGAAGCGAAGACGAAAGTTCTAGTAAAGCCTGGAGCCCCAACACCGGACAATCACCTACTAAACCTCTGGGCCAGCCGTCTACAAGCACTGCAGCGGTACCGAAAGAACAGGACGCTGCATCTAAAAATGAAGCTCAAACGAGCAGCAGCGAAAGCGAGGCAGTACTCTAAACAGCTCGGTCGCGAGAGGTGGAGGACCCATTGCGGGTCCTTCAACGCGCGAAACGGGCTGGGAAGAACTTGGAGAACTTACAAGGGACTGAACGGAGCAAAGCGCAAGACAAGAAACGCTGCGCAGAACCTGGCCCTCAAGCTCAATATCAGCGAGTCAGAGATGGCGATCGGGGCTGGAGAATTGTTCTTTCCCCAAGAAGAAGATAGCGCAAACCAGAGACCGGTTGCAATGAACATTCGCACGCCAGAAGAGGAAGGAATGGAAGACCCACTAAATATGGGAGAACTAATCGAGGCAATCTACACGGCGAAGATCGGTAGTGCTCCTGGCCCGGACGGGGTGACGTATCAAGCTCTCAGAAACCTACCGGAAGAATCGAAGCAGAAACTTCTCAACAAGTACAACACAGTATGGGAAGAGGGTATTCTACCGAGAGCCTAGAAACTCTCGTGGGTCACTCCAATACCCAAGTTCGGCAAACTGCTTGATCGCATTGAAAGTATGAGACCTGTATCTCTAACATCTAATATCTGTAAGACGAGGGAGAAAATCGTGCTCAGAAGGATACATAGGTATTTGGAAATACACGAACGCCTGGATCCCCGGCAAACGGGCTTTCGCGAAGCAATGGGGACACAAGATAGCCTCAGGTTGCTCTATGAGGAGGTGCTGGCTGAAAAAGAGAAACAAGACCCACGGCTCGTGGTCGCCCTGGAGATACGCAAGGCGTTTGATTCAGTGCCGCACTGGGCAGTCGTCCGGGAGGCAAAAGCATGCGGCATCCGTGGAAGAACTCTGAACTTTATACGAGACTTCCTGCACGACAGGAGGCTCCAGGTAAAGATCGGAGGGACCATGGGCCCAGAAACGCCGATTAAAAGAGGAGTGCCCCAGGGGGCAGTTCTATCGCCGACCTTTTTCAATATGGTAATGGCGGGTCTCCCAGCTCGGCTTCGAGTCATCGAAGGGTTGGGATTCACCATCTATGCGGATGATGTGACGCTCTGGACCCGAGGGGGATCCCTTGGAGAATAAGAGAGCACGATACAGCGAGGCATAGATGAAGTAGCCAGCTACCTGGCAGAGGTGGGGATGGAAGCGTCATCAGAGAAAACGCAATATATGATGGTCGCTCGCCCTAGGGACCACAGGAAAGGAATAGCAGGCTCAGTACGGCTAGAACTCAATGGACAAAAAATCGGCAAAAAGCCACATATCAGAATCCTTGGATTCACCTTCGAGCTGACGGCAAGAAGCACGAGATGGATCCCGGAGATGGAAAAGGCGTGGGCTCAGGGTCTCAAGCTCATAAAGAAAACAGCAAGTCAGTCCTGGGGAGCAGATGAAAAGGCTCTGCGTATCCTCACAGAGGCCCTTCTCACGTCACGAGCAATGAACAGTTGCAACTGGATGAATCTCAACCAGACGCAATGGAAAAAACTCGAGAGACTTAACAACCAATCGAGGCGAGTAGTCACGGGCCTTCCCAAATAAACGCCACTCGAAATGCTAGAAAAGGAAGCACAAATAAACAACATAAAAGACAGGGCCGAAACCCAAGCAATCGCTCAGTTTCAAAGGCTAGAGCGCACTAAACATGGACGCAGATTCCTGCAAGACCTAGGATACGAGACAAACAGCAAGCCGCCGTTGGACGAGGCGCTACCTCCGTGGCTTGACGAGGTGATAACGGATCATCGGCCTCTGCCTCAAGTTTTGAACCAAGGGAAGAGGGCTAGAGCCGCTAAGATGCGCGCGGCATGGTGCGAAACACATGCGCCAAACGAAAAAGTACGGTACACCGACGCCGCAAAGAACGGTGACAAAGTGAAATCTGCCTGGCATGACGCAAGATAGGCAGGACACAAACCGAATTACTGCCTTCGGGCACGACGGTGAGGGAGGCCGAATTGAGGGCGATATTGGCGGCGGCCCAGGATATCGCAGGAACGAGCGCGACGGCACCTCACGCCAGAATTTTTACAGACTCACAAGCAGCGATTAACGCAACACGCAGCAGCAGACCAAAGGGCCGAACAATAAAAAAGATTAAGAAAGTGGCGACGGAGCTTCGCATACGTGGCACCGACCTGCACATCACATGGCTTCCCGGGCACAGCGAAATCCCCGGGAATGAGAGGGCACACAGGGCCGCAGCGGAACAAATATTTCACGGCTCCGCGACTGGCCCGACCTCTCATTCTGAAACGAATAACACGGTAGACCCGGAGGAACAGGCTGAACTTGCCAGGCAGGCGAGGAAGGCCTACCTCAGAGGGTTGCTGCCGTCACAAGAAGACAACATACCAACGAGCTATACCAGATGGGAAGCTGTCCGAGTTCGACGGATCAGGACCGGAACAGCATTCACACCGGCCAAACAAGCGAGCTTCGGGCTCGTCGACATCGAGGGCGCCAGATGCAAGGCCTGCGCTGGGAACAACACAGCCACACTACGCCACCTCCTCTGGGACTGTGCAGGCCTGGATTGGCTGAGGAAGAAAGCGATCCAATCTCTTCGGGAAGAGGACAGACCGGCGGCGCTCGAGGAGTGGTCCCGACCCCAGGGAACACCGCAGCACAGAAAAGCAATCCTCGATTCTCTGATGAGCTACATCAGGGAGACGGGAACCCATCATCACATTTAATTGTTTTTTTTTACACCATTTATTGCCTTTTTCCCCTAAAACCCCATGCCCATCCTTCCTGTCTCAGGCCACCCCACCAAGACAGCCGAACCACTCATCTTATCAATAAACATAATTCAACAACAACAACAACTTCAAATGGAACCGGCCAGGAGCCCGTTTTTGGAAAGGTTTATGCAGCGCTGTCAAAGATACTGGCGCGAGAGCGTCTCTTAATGTGTGGTTTCGTTTGCGCGAGAACACGCGCAAATGATCAGCGAGTTCATTCGCGCCAGCAGAAGATGATTCCAGTTTCATTTGCTTCTCAGTCACGTGGGTTCCTTATCTGGCATTCGGAACAGAAAAAAAAAAAACATTTCAACCTGGATATTTGAAGGAAAAAAATGCAGGTGAGGCAAAACAAGAATGTGTGACTATTACGCATTTTTGACGCACACCTTCCAGAGGCCTGGTGAAATTAATACGATACTTTAAAGCACACCAGAAGTAATGGCATTCAAGGTAGTTACGCCATTTTGGAAAAGGTGGGACGGCGCAGCAGCTAGCCTAAGAAATGATTCCTATTTCCAACTAACTCCCAAGTTGGAACCCTGTTCGAAACATTCAAAAATATTTTAACACCCTATTTGCTCATGTTGCGTGTTGGTAGTGCAATCGGGTTCTCAGCGTTTGAAAGTGCGTCATCAGTCACGAAAAGGACATCTTGACGTCACATATCGTCTTTGGCAGCGTTCGTCGCTTGTTCGTCGCATGGAGAAGTGTGCATGCCAAATGCGCGGCGGACCGTTGTAACAGATTTTTTCGGCGCGAATTCTGCTGCTAAACTTCGCTCCCCGGAGTTCAATCTTTAAATGCGAGTCTTTAATCAGTAGCTTCAGATCATGCAAAAATCGCGGTCGTGGTTGGAAAGGGCCTCTGACCGTGGAGCTATTTTCAGCCCTTGCAAGACGGGCGCCTGCTTTGCGTGCTTCCGGAAGGGACGAACACGTGCGTATTGAACTGTGAATGTTGCACGTTGATTAGTGCAATATTCAGGGCAGATTTTAAACAAACAGGTTCTGGCCGTTACGATCATCAGCGTTCGTGCGTATGGCGGGTGATTGAAACGTTTTTCGAGGCTACAAACAAGCATCTGCTGGTCTCGAAAGATAGCACGCTGGGCTGTGAATTTGTAAACATAAAAATGGTATTTAAGTATCTTTAACATGACACTGACTCCCCCATTTGTTTTAATTTTTTCCAAGCGATTTAATATGGTGTTTAGAGACTAGCCAATCAATATTTTGCTAGTCACGTATATTTCTATTAAATCCAAAAAACTGAACCACTCGAAGTCGAAACTGAAACATGAGCGCAGACGAAAAGGAGGGAGACATGTAGAGGAAGAGGGAAAACCCGAGAGTTACGTAACTTCAACCGTCAACGTTCTACATCGTCCGATAGCTTTGCAGCGCGAAGTAATCGTTTATTTTTATTTGACGGCTTTTTCAGCGCCACGCTGCACCATGGAGATTCTGCTGAAGAAGTTACAACGCGAAGAACACATGGGCGTTCATGGGTGACATCAGTTTTTTCTTTAAATAAACACCAGTTAACTAAACTGCGCGCTCAGCAAAGCAACCTATGTAGTCATCTAAAAAAATACCAAGTTCATCATTCATTGAATTGAAACCAGCCCTAGCATAGTCGAAAATGTTTTCGTGTAAGTGGACTCATTGCGTCCAAGAATGTTTAACAAAAAATGAAGTATGGAATGATCACTAAGGCCACGCATGTAGGTTAACAAAGAAATAAGCTCAGTCGATGTTCTCAATATGAGGTCAAGCACAGCAGCAGTTGTTGAATTTGTGCGCGTCGGTTGCGTAACAGTTCGAGAAAAATTAAAATATAAACTAAGATTCAAAAACTCACTACATTCTGAAGAAACATTTCTAAGGTTCGCACCCTCGTCTAACCATGCTATAGATGGGTAGTTGAAATCATCCAGTGGTAGTTTCGGTGTATTCGAGAAACGGACAAATACTGCATTGATCGCGTCGTAAAGATACGTTAAAAACCAAGTTACATTATAATCTGTCCAAAGTAAAGCAGTCCGGTTCATATCAATCTACTTTTCGCCACTAACTAGTGTCTCACCTTTAAAAGCAAATTTGGGTCTCAATTCATGGTCGGCCCGACGCACACTTAACCGAATATGTTTCTTTCATGAATTATACTACAGTAACTCGTGCTTTTAAAACATCCATTTTCATTCCTCGCGTTATATTTATCCTCAAATCGATTATTCGTGTAGAGTACAGCAGTACCAGCCACACACACATTCCTTTTTTTACCTTTAATATTATCGATTACAGAATAGAATAAATTGCCAGAAGAGATGGTTACCAACACAAATCCTTTGGAATGTAAAGCAACGTGCGAGCGCCTATGAATTGAACAGTCAAGGTCGTTCGATTAGGGCTCCCCTTGGGAGCGGCTTGCCGTATGCTTCACTCCGCCGGTGAGAGCGATAGTTCCGCTTTACCCCGGAGCAACGGCCGTGGCGCTCGTTATCGGCGAGAAAGGAGCAGTACGTCCAACCCGGCCCGGTGTGGCTATTTAGATTGTTTTTCGTGAAGCGGCAAGGTCTCAATTAAAACGAGTGCCAGATTGCATGAGTGATGTGACAAATCTGTGTAGAATAAAAACACACGTCTCTTTCTGCGATGAGCTCACTCAGCTGCAGGCTGCGCGTTAGAACAACATTCAGCTGGCAGTATGAGCGAATAGTTGTTTAATTGTGCCCGTAAGTGGTGACCCATTTCTATTACCAGTTATAGTTGGATATAGCTAGGCCGTATAATTTAGGTTTTAACCAACGCTGGAGCACGCTCGAGCAGTGCCCTTTATTTATCTGTTGAGGACAATAAGAAACGGATTCCTCGTGCATAACTTCAACAAAACAAACTTCCTTGTTCACAAAGAGATCAAGGGAGTCATGTAGGTCACAAGCGGAGTACCTTTTGGGAAAGAGGGTTCCACGAAAGCCTCAATATATTCTCTAGAAAACTGTTAGGTCACCAGCCCAGTTTGCCAAAAGGGGTCTGTGGAGCTTCCTGAGAAAGAGCTCGCAGAGCTCTTTGCTGTGGTACGGGTCTCTGCAGTTACTGCATCACATCAGCGGGCAGTCTATAAGGTGTGGAAGCACAACGCTTGAGAGGACCTTGCAAATCCGTCCACAACGACGAATCTCTGCCGATTGTAGAGCCCTCTCGACAAAGGTGCAGACGAGCCTGCACAGCCAGACAGCTTCAGGTCGTGGATAGCTGAGTCCTCCTTGGTCAAGGCTAAACTCGAACTGATATGCTCCGTCACATGATGCATTTCCCTTAAGTGGCAGCTTGTATTCAGGAGACGTCACCTGCAATGTTGAGTGGGTTCTACACATTAGCCTTCATTGTTTTCACTCAGACATTTCAATTACTTTTCTAGGCTCAATGTTTCAGCTAGTTACTTTGAAATTACGACAGTTTCTAAAAATAAAAATGATCAGTTTTGTCCGCAAACGAAGGCCAAGTAGCCAGCCATTTAAGTTAGCGGTGCGAACTCAAGTTCAGAAGGGACTTCATTGTACTTCATCAAATGCTGAGTTTTCCAAAGCACAGCAAGAGCTTTCTCGGGAACTGCAGGATTTTCTGTCTTGATCACGAGCGCAGCTGGCACATTTCAGTGCCGTCTGGCACACAGAACTAGAGAGCGCATTTCCATTTCTGGCAGCCTCCAAAGTGCCAACCTGCGAGCCGAAATTGAGAAAATTTAAGAAACTTGATCGGTGTGCACTGACAGTGTTTTCAAGAAGCTTAGCGCCGGCTATAAGGTCAGTTAGGTTGCAATATGACGAACGAACCTTGTGCAACTTTTCTGCCGTGAAAACTGCTGTTCTGGCATCAACTTGGTCGTTACCACCGTTGAACTGGCAGAAGCAGCTGAACAGAGACTCAACCGGGTCGTTGTTGAGAGGTCGCGTCAGAAAGTATCTGAATCTGAAATGAAAAAAAAAGAAGTGAGCAAACGAATACATTCAAGAAGCAAGTCTTTGTCTCACAAGAACACTATTTTGCTTAAAACGTTTGTGCTCACTTGAGGTCAGTCAGGAGATACTCAATGACGGCGACCGCTGACCTGGTTGTCATTATAATAATAATAATAATAATAATAATAATAATAATTTGTTTATTTAATGTGTCCAAAAACAACCACGCAGGTCTTCATATTGGCGCACACAAAACAAAAGAAGAAACACAGCACACGCACAGCTTAAAATGTACAAATTAGTATGACAACAAATAGGTCGCACACTTCACACAAAATGTAATAGTATCAACTTTTAACTAGACTTCCCAAGTTCCGGCGAAAAACTACGAGGTCTCTGAAGATGTCCAAGCTAGACGATGCGATTATATTAAATGAAATTTGCATACGGGACAGTGGTGAGAGTTTAGACATGAATTTAGTATAAAAGACAGTAAAATTTCTGGTAACGCGACAAGGAACATGAATATCTACAGAATTCAAAAGTTGGTTAGCATCAGTCCAACCATTTACCACCCTGTGCAAAAAAATCAAATCACGCTCAAATCTTCTATTTGACAAAGACTTAAGTAAAACGCTCTTAAGAAGGAATTCATAATCATAATAAAAGCGACGCTGAAAGTGTCTATCGTATAGAATGCGTATCATTCTTTTTTGCACTGATTCAATACTTAAAGACTGTGTACTTCTTAGAGAATTCCAAACAACAGAGGCAAATTCAAGCCCTGAACGAACTAAAGCACAAAATAAACGAATCATACAAGCAGGGCGTCTGAACTTTTTAGTTATACGAGATATGATACCAAGAGTTTTCATCGCACGGCCAACAATAAAGGAAACATGAGCGTTAAATGGCAATGCGCTATCAAGGCACACACCGAGATCTTTCATCACAGTCACGCGTTCGATTGGAGTTCCTCCCAGAGAGTAGGTAAAATGCATAACAGTGCGTCTTCTGCTTAAAGAAAGAACCTTAGTTTTGGAAGGATTTATGAAAACAGGGGACTATAATAACACACTCCGAATGTCTCTAAGGGTGCAAACCTAACCTGCTAGAAGACCAGAAAAAAAGCATGTAGAGTTAGTAAAACAAACGTTCACAAAACCTTTATATATAAATCTTAGAAGTCGTCACGACAGCACCCACAAACAAGTTACTAAATTACAGAAGTAAAAAAACACAGGATACCTCGCTTCATTGATTGCCAGGTCCTTATGCCGTCCGGTGCCTGGTATGGTAGGCATCGGAGGAATAGCACCATGCACGCTCCACACACGCATTTCCACAAAGACAGAAGAAAATCGGCTCGGCGGCGCGCGCGGAAGAGCACCCTTGAGGGTGACGGATCCAGAGAGGGGGGGGGGGGGGGGGGGGAGGGGGGTGGCCTGAGCCTCTTTCCAGGCATGGAGTCGAAACGTTTGTATCCAAGCACAGAAAATTCGAAGTTTCAAAGTTCGAAATCTGAACACTTGATGGCCGAACCTCTGAGATGTTTGTCCAAATTATGTATTGGAGTCGTTTCCTGCGACTTGCCATTTAAAGGGACCATGAAACAATTTTTAAATAAAATTTCATCCACCGCACGTCGCAAAAGGTGTGAAAAGAAAACCAAACCAAAAAGTGAGAGCCATACAATTTTTTTATAGAACTTTTAAAAGGAAAACGTACTTTTTGGTACCTTCTTTGCTTCGAAAGCTCTCTTCCGTTTCACTGCGATGCATCGGGGTGCCAAGGCACTTAACCAAATCCACGTCGCCGATTGGATAAGAGCGCACCTCACCAGCCCCGCGATCATAAGAAAATAAATAACCGGCGAATGTTTCTGAAAAGTTATCTTTTCGGAAATATTCGCATTTTGTTGAGTAATTAGCGACGTGACGCAAATTGCCGAATTTTATATTGCTTGGAGCTCTGCGCCATCTCTCGTGTGGTAAACGAAGCAAGAGAAGGATAACACGGCGCCAGCGCTGTTTGGCGCTTACTGCTCTCTGCTGAAAAACATGGCGTATGTGGTGATCGTTGACGTCGTCGGCATAGTGGAAGCTCATCGTTCCGCGTAAAACGCTATTCGTGACTGAATTCTCGTCGCGTGTCGCGATCATAACCCAGCACGACCTTCAAACGAAGATCTATCCACTCGTGCGGTGATGTTGTGGCGGTATCATCAAGACAGCAGAAACGCTCGTGCTGTCGTTTTTGTTTAGTCAGACTACACTGTTGGCTTTCTTAGCATTGGCCTCCCGAAAATCACCCGATTTCTTACTTTGCGCATTCCATGCGTGTGCTGAAGTTCAAGATATTACTGGTGCGTACTGTATTTAAAGGCGTGTATGAAGGATGCAAATTGTGACGCGTTTTCGTCACCCGAGAAAAGTGATTTGTGTAAGCAACGTCTGTGTGATCACGGAATCATATTTCTACATTGCCCTATGGATGCTAAGATTACATTGTCTTTTGAATTTGTAGAAAAGGCGTGTGGCGAAATTTGTACTATCAGTAAAGTTGTGTCGTTCAAGACTGCGTACTGCAAATTTTTCTTTTCTTTTTTCATCCACTCTGCCCTGCGAGCCTATTCTGGCAAAATAAAAAGTTAATAAAGCTTGAGCCCATAGAAAACGGTGAGCATTTTCGGCTAAGCCGATCAGAAACAGCGCCTCCTTTCTTTTTAGAGATACCGCGGAAATGGCTGACGGCGGCGGAGAAGTGGCTTTCGAGCTGACGACCTGCTGCGCTTTTGCTGTCGCTGTAGCGCAACATATCTAATTAAATTTCGCTCAGCTGCGATGTGTCCATGGCTATCGCGGTGATGAAAGGCGCCGGTTCAGAAATATTTCAGTGGCGTCAGCGTCATCACCGCAGTAAAACTCTGTGGCAAAACCTACCGGCACACCGCCAGCTTCCCGCTAACGGTCCCATTCTCCAAATGCCCGGTGCCATAGTACGTCACGACCGTCAAAACTACGCCGCGGCTTGTTTCGCGGCGAGTTGGAGAGGAAGAAAAACTTGATATTTTAGTAATTTCTCGTGCAGAAGTTAATAAACCGAAACGAAAACGGATACCTGTTCGGCGTTCTGTGAACATTGAATGTTTAATGTAAAAGTTATTTGGCTAAAGTAAAAATGTCACTCCATGGCTCCTTTAAGATGATAAGCAGGGGCCCCAACCGTCATAGTGCACCTGCATCCTCGTGACAACGCACTGTATAAACAAAAATAAAAAGAACGAGCCTGTTTTCCTTTGACAATGGGCATTAAAGTAGCGACCTTCACTGTCGTCTTCGGAGAGCTTCGCCCGACCAGAGGGGATTAAACGTCGCCATCCCCGAACAGAGAAAGAATGTCGAAAATAAGTAGACTGGAAAACGACAGCTATATGAAACTCTCCCGTTCGCGTCAAGGTGATTGATTTTTGAGGGCCATTACTTTCCTTCGAGCAAGCCGTCCAGGCGAGCCGTCTTCGAGGGAAAGGCTATGGATTAGCAACTTCGAAAACCTTTTGTTGCCATTCCCAAGAATTCATTCAGAGAATCAAAAAAGAGGAACTAGAGTTAAAGGGACCATGAAATAACCTTTTCACATTTGACCAAATAACTTTTACATTAAACCTTCAATGTTCACTGTACGCGGAACAGGCATCCACTTTCATTTCGGTTTATTAACTTTTACACGCACACAAAAAAGGATTGAAATATGCAGTTTTTGTTCCTTTCCAACTCACCTCAAAACAAGCCGCTGTGTAATTTTGACGGTCGGGACGTGCTCTGTCAGGAGAACCGGAAGTTCTCTTGGCAGTAGGAGAATGGGAGCAATAGCGGCGAGCTGGTGGTGTGCCGGTAGGTTTTACCGCAGGGTTTTACTGCGCTTTCGGCGCCAATGCCACCGACATATTTTCTGAATCGGCGTCTCTCATCACCGCGACAGTCATGGACTCATCACAGCTGAGCGAAATTCAAATATATGTTGCCCTACAGCGACAGCAAGGGACTGGCCCCGTACCCCGGTACGCCTGTTGGAAAGTGCAGGGACTCTTCCGACGAAGAGTTCGGTTCCTCGTCGGAATCGGGGAAGGGGCGACTCCAAGTTACGGAATGCTCCGAGCATACACGGATGACCCTAGAATTGTGGTTCCTAAAATCGATAAGCCTACATCAAGTTCTTCGACGTGGTTCCTCGAGCGGCAAGTCGTGAAACTGCAGCCGTTCCTCTTTAAGCTCCGAACTGCACAAACTGTAATTCGGGCAGTTGCAACGAGCGCGTTAGTTACGACTTCGTCCGTTGTGACCGGAGCGACCGGCACGACCGGAACGACCGCTCTGCGCCGCGCGTGCACACTTCTGCAACCACTGCAAGCGCAGCAGGTCGTCAGCACGACAGCCGCTTCTCCGCCGTCGTCACCCGTTTCCGTGGTATCGCTAAAAAGAAGGGGACGTGCTGTGACTCACGGGCGTAGCAGAAAATGCACAAAGTTTTCTATCGGCTCAAGCTTTCTTAACTTTTTATTTTGTCAGGATGGGCTCGCAGGGCATAGTGGATAAGAAAACGAAAAGAAAAAGATGCAGTACGCCGTCTTGGACGACACGACTTTACTGACAGTAGAAATCTGGCAACACACTTTTTCTACGATTAAAAAAGACAGTGTTATCTTAGTACAGATACAGCGACGTAGAAATACGATTTCGTGATAACATCGACGTTGCGATCGTTCAAGAATGCTCATACTAATCACTTTTCTCGGGTGATGAAAACACGTC
The DNA here is from genome assembly GCF_016920785.2 of Ixodes scapularis. Lineage (NCBI taxonomy): Eukaryota > Metazoa > Arthropoda > Arachnida > Ixodida > Ixodidae > Ixodes > Ixodes scapularis. The sequence goes on along the minus strand of NW_024609879.1, from coordinate 68,934,045 downwards.
GAATTTCGCATCCTTCATACACGCCTTTAAATACAATACGCACCAAAATACCTTGAAAGGTATTACTGATGAGTACGCATTCCACACGAATTGTGTACAGTTCACACGCATGGAATGCGCGAAATAAGAAATACGGGCGATTTTGGAGGGGACAAATACTAAAAAAGCCCCATTGTAGTCGAAGTAAACAAAGACGACGGCACGAGCGTTTCTGCTGTCTTGACGTTGCCGCCAAAACACCGCCGCACAAGAAAATGGATCTTCCCTTCTAGGCCGTGCTGGGTTATCATCGCGACACGCGACAAGAGTTCAGTGAAGGATAACGCCCCACGCGGAACGATGAGCTTCCACCACGCCGACCACGTCAATGATCACCATCGACGCCATGTTTTTCAGCAAAGAGCACGTCACCGTTGAACAGACAATGACGCAAACCCGTCTCTTCATTCAGTTGCTCCTGGGACTGGTACGTACTTCAACCACCGAGGCAGGCCCGTTCGTCCTCGGCAACTACGAGTACGGCACCTACTTCCCGGGGGATGACTCGGCACCCGTGCCAATACCGTCGCCGACGCTGGAACTGGACGTAACCACACTCTTCATCTGGCAACCTGGAACGCTCCCGTGCGGGTGTCTAGAAAAGAGCCTTTTATCGACGAGCCAGTTGGGGCACGTCACCGTTGAACAGACAATGACGCAAACCCTTCTCTTCATTCAGGTTCGTTACCTTGGCAATGTTCAGTGCTTTCGTAGTGATGACTCTTGCTTGTTTTTGGCGTCTTTAACGACGACGTGCGCTCTTGCTTGAAGTGGTTGTGCCACTGTAGTATTGAAGTTTGCTACGTTGCATCACTGTCTCAACTGCTTTTGGAAGTGTCGGGCGACGTCGAACCAAACCCTGGTCCCCTTACAGATAGCCAGCAAATAGCGAACATTCTAACCGTTTCAACGAATTGAGGCGTCTCAAAGTAACATGATGGCTAAGATCAGTGCTATAGAAAGTGAGCAAAAGAGTACGAGTGCATCAGTGGACCAACTCTCCGCTAGATTAACCGCAGTCGAAGCAGAGTTGGCTGCTTCACACGCCGTAGCTCATCCCAGCTCCCCGAAAAGTATATCTATTCAGCTGGATAATGTTCGAAAACAATGTGAAGGCCAGCAAAATAGACTTAGAGTCTTAGACGATCTAACTTGCTGTTTTTTGGCCGTCCTGACTCGCCATCCGAAACTTGGCTTCAACCTGAGGAAAAGATAATTGCACTCTGCTGTGAAAAATGGGGCCTGCACTTGGACGTCACTAATCTTGAGTGGTCGCACCGTCTAGGTCACTTTCAGAAGTGCAAAAATAGACCAATCATTGTCAAACTTGCTCGTTTCAAGGACAAGGAAAGTACTTTGGCTCGTGGGTTTAAGTTAAAAGGTACTGCCTTTGCTATCCGAGAAAACTTCTCCATTTCAATACGGCTGGCTCGAAGCAGACTTTTTGCGTATGGAAAAAGCTTAAACGTCCCCTTCAAGATACGTTTTGACAAATTGATCCTTGCAAACAAGCGCTACTGCTATAGCGAGGAGTCCCAATCTGTTGTCGAGCTTAACGTCCCCGAGAATAACGCGACTGAGCCAAACGTCCCTGAGCCCAATGCCGCCGAGACAAGTATTCCGGAGCCAAACGCGTAGCAAACAACAAAAACAAAGTCCATTAGTTGTGGCTTTGAACCTCGCGATAAAAACAGACTTTATTCGGTCTTATTTACTAACATACGAAGTATCATCCCGAAACGCGACGAACTTCATGGCATCATGGAAGATAGCGCGTCGGATATCGTTATCTTAACAGAAACGTGGCTTAACTCTAGCATTCATGACAGCGAAATCTTCTGTTCTCAAGCTGATTGGAATATATTTCGTCATTAGAGAGATACTCGAAGAGGGGGGTGGTGTGCTTATCGCTATAAAAAAGAATATCCCTTGCTTTGATGTCAGACATTTAGATTGCAACATTGAAATCTCTGCTGTATGTCTTAGCACCCCTTCCAACAAGATTATTCTTGCTGTTTGTTACAAACCACCTGACTGTGACTCACTGTTTGCTGTCAATCTGTCCTCTATTTTAGTTGATATTAAAATCCGCTTTCCCAAAGCTGATCTGTTGCTTTTTGGTGACTTTAATTTCCCACAGATTAATTGGGTCAGTTTGTCATCTAAAGGGTCACGCGCTTCTGTGGATTTCCTTGAGGTGTGTCTAACATTCAATTTCACGCAGGTAGTTAACGAGCCCACACGATCATCTAACATTCTTGATCTCGTCCTAACTACATCGCCTGATATCGTGAAGTCAATCCAACTTTCTGAAGGTCTGAGTGATCATAAAATCCTACACGTTGCCCTGTCACTGCCTGTTGTTGTCAAGAGCCAAGTTTGCAAAATTATTCACGATTACAATAAAGCTAACTATGAAGCAATCAACAACGAGTTATTAACTTTCTATGGCATATTTAAAGCCTAATTTCTCTTAAGATCTGTTGAAGAAAACGGGGTTCTTTATAAGACAAAGATGGTTGACCTGGTGCATCTGTATGTCCCTACCATACGAATTCATACCGACTCATCCTAACCATGGTATAATAAAACGCTAAGCTCATTATCTAGCAAGAAAAAGCGACTTTTTGCAAGGACAAAGCGATCTAATTCATCTCATGCTTGGAACTCTTACTACGATGCACTTAGAAACTATACGAAGAACCTTAAGTTATCGAAAACAAAATTTTTCTCTCAAGATTTACCAACAATATTGCGTAACAACCCCACAAAATTCTGGAAGCTAATGTCGCCCAAAAGCAGTCCCGCGACTATCAACCTGGTACACCATAACGGTGAACCTGTTGAAGAGAGTGAATGCCCTGAAGTTTTTAATGAATACTTTTCTTCCATATTTACAAATGAAAGTCCATGTAATATTCCCATCGTTCCTGTGGAAGGTTATGATTCCATGACACCAATTTCTGTTAACAAAATTGGCATTAATAATCTAATTGCTAAACTCAAGCTTTCATCCTCAGGTGGCCCTGACAATGTCAATGCAAAAATCCTTAAAAATACTGCTGCAATTTCGAGCAAATTTCTCTGCCTCATCTTCAACCAATCACTTTCTGAAAGCTTCCTTCCTTCCGATTGGAAGGTCGGTAGTGTAGTTCCTATCTACAAGGAAGGAACTCGGTCTTCCGTCACGAATTATCGCCCCATCTCTTTAGCATGCATATCATCTAAACTTCCCGAACATATCTTATACTCTCACATAATGACTCATCTGTCCTCAAACAGTTTTCTTTTTAGACAACAGCATGGCTTTCGCAAGGGCTACTCTTGCGAGACTCAGTTGTGCGAATTTGTTCATCAGTTACATACTAACCTTAACTCTCATGTAGAGACAGATGCCATATTTTTGGACTTTTCAAAAGCCTTCGATCGTGTTCCGCATCGCCGTCTTTTTTCCAAGTTATCGTCCCTGCATTTAGACCCCTTAGTACTCTCCTGGATTAGAAACTTTCTCGCATCTCGTGTTCAATACACAGCCATTAACGATCATGAATCAAGTCTAACGAGCGTTACGTCAGGCGTTCCGCAAGGCTCCGTCCTCGGCCCTCTGCTGTTCTTAATATTCATTAACGATCTTCCATGTAACATTTCCTCTAAAATACGGCTTTCTGCCGATGATTGTGTCATATATAACAATATCTCATCGGTTAACGACAGCCACCAGCTTCAGAATGATCTTAAGGAGGTTAGCCACTGGTGTGGTAAATGGTTGATGACGCTCAATAAAGCTAAGTGCAAACTAGTTCAATTCACTAGAAAACAGTCCTTGTTAACATATCAATATTCCATTGACAGCGATGTGATTGAAGCTGTTCCCATGTACAAATATCTCGGTATCCCACTAACATCCTCCCTCACTTGGAAAACTCATATTGAAGCCATCTCTGCAGAAGCATCCAGGACCCTCGGATTCATGACACGAAACCTAAGAGATGCACCCGCACATGTCCGGAAATTAGCCTACGAAACGTATATTCGCCCTAAATTAGAGTATGCCGCTGCAATTCGGAACCCCCATCAAGCATACCTTATCAATACATTAGAAGCAGTGCAAAACCGAGCCGCTCGTTTTATCCTATCATCATACGATCATTTCACCAGTGTGTCTTCTTTGAAAAATAAACTCGGACTGACGCCTCTGCTCATACGAAGGAAAGTTTCTTGACTCTGCCTCCTTCACAAAATTTACTACCACTGCCCAGACCTCAGGGACTCCTTATTATCACCCCCAGAAAGAATGTCGTCTCGTCTAAATAACCCCTGTGCCATCAAACGAATTTCTGGTAAGTCCAAAGCTTTTAACGAATCCCTTCATCCTCTCGCCATATCCGAATGGAATCAGTTGCCATCATCGATAGTCACCATTAGCGACGCGACAGCGTTCCTGAATACGCTTCAAACGCATGTTTTGTGAGTGTTCTTTTGTTTTCATCATGTATAACTTCTACTCCAATTTTTCCTGACTACATATTACTGTATTTTATTGCGTTTATATGTTGATTTATTGTGCCGTACTGCCACCCTCTTATGTAATGCCCTGACTGGGCCTTCAAGGTGGAAATAAATGAATGAATGAATGAACAGTGCAGGGGCAGTCTTATCTTTCTCTTGCTGCGTTTGCAACATGATAATGGCTGATAGCTCTGAGCATCATAAAATGCGGCATTTTCCGTCGCATCGATAAATATTTAATAAAATGTGGGTCATAATATTCCATTTGATTTTATTTATTTACACCTTAAGGACCCGTGAAGGACATTACATAAAGGGGGAGGGGTATTCAAGATTTATGCTATACAGAAACGCAGATACATGAAAAACACAAAAGGAAACTAAAATCTTAACACACTTTACACACTCAGGGCTGATCATAGTTACACAAATAATAAAACTAAGAAGAAGAACAATTAGGTTTATATAAACCTCATTTTTCTTCTTATTAGATTCGGGTCCAGAGGGGTGACAATGGATGATGGCAGGTTGTTCCAGTCGCTGATGGCCTGAGGAAGGAATGATCGATTAAATGTGTTCGCAGAGCCTGAAATACGCTCGATGGCACGTCTGTTGTTAAGGCGCGAATAAGTTCGGTCGCAGGGTGATAGCAACTTAAATTTAAGTTCTGGATTGTGGTAGTAGATTTTATGATGAAAGCCGAGCTCAGATACTTTGCTGCAAAGCTGCAAAGATGACATGGTTATAACCATGTCATCTTTGATCTTTCTTTCAGTCTTTCCGCCGTGAAAAGCGAACTATATATAGTTCGCTTCTCAAGGCGGAAAAACTGAAAGAAGGATCATAGGTAGACAAGAATGAATAGGGCAGCCCTGTTTTGAACTGCTTTGAAATTGTTAAATAGGTAAATTTGATGGGGATTCCAAGTAATAGCGGCATAATCTAATTTAGGTCTGACGTACGCGTCGTACGCCACCTTGCGGACAATGGGAGGTACAGATCGTAGGTTACGTCTTGTTAGTCGAAGGGTTCTTGATGAGTCAGCAGTGATTGCTTCAATGTGATTAGTCCACGATAGGACCGGTGTTAGTCTTATATTAAGTTATTTATACATACCAACAGTCTGAATTAAATCAGAGTCCAGGTAGTATTTGTACAAAGGTACATATTTTTTTTCTAGAGAAGCGAATCAGTTTGCATTAGGGTTGTTTAGCGACATCAACCATTCATTGCACTATTTGCTAATTTTAATTAGGTTTCTTTCAAGTTGGTTTTTATCTTGAACACTTCCTACATCCGTAGAGACGAAGCAGTCATCTCCAAAAAGACGTATTTTAGAGGAAATATTTCTAGGGAGGTCATTTATATATATTAAAAACAATACAGGCCCTACAACGGACCCCTGCGGATCCCCAGAAGTAACGTTTGGTACGGAAGATTCTTGTTCATTAATGACCGTTAGCTGTACGCGGGACGATAGAAAGTCACGTATCCATGCACACATGACTGTGTTAAGACGAAGAGGTGACAACTTAAAGAGCCGACGTTGATGAGGGACACGGTCAAATGTTTTTGAGAAATCAAGAAACATTGCGTCAGTCTGAGTATGTCATTAAAAGGACCAAAATTCTGCACTCCACCAAAAAGACAGGGTATACAGCTATTGTCCAACGTATATGACTTAGCGAATAAGGTGCATGAAGATGTCAGGCCACGTTCTATTGAAGACTGCGTGGATGTGCTATTAAGATCTGGGAATGGTTGTGGAAGGAGGTTGAACATGTCTCGTGTGGTAAATTACTTCACTGAGGAAGATTTAAACCTATTAGAGTCAGACAAAGAAGGAGAATTTGTTGTCATCCCCAGATCAATTTACCAAGAAAAGGCTATCGCGGGCATAGGCAAAAACTTCATCCAATCAAGCATCAAGACCAAAAAGATAAAAGCCATGGCGCTCCAAATATGCACTAAGCTAGAATTGACATAAATAAAGAAGATGATTTCGACTGCCACAAAGGTACACTTAGACATGTTTTTCACTGCCAAAACACACAAAAAAGAGTGTCCGTTCCGAGTGGTAGTGACTGAAAAAGGATCGTGGCAAGGGGTGTTGTCACGCTATCTAATGAAACATCTGTCTAACTTCAAACTAAATTATCCATTCCTCATCCCTAACTCTGAAGTGGTTATACATCACCTACAACTGAATGATGCAACGGTACGATACGGGATTTCACTTCATGTGGAGGATCTTTTTTACTCAATCCCACATAACAAGTTGTGTACAGCTGTCAACGAATGTATTGAGGCAAACGGGATTACGAAGTTTCAAAATGAAAGTGGAATACTGGTAGAATCTTTCCATGAACTTTTACGGTTCTGCCTATCCGCCACCGTGGTAACGTACGAACGTACGTCTTACCTACAAAGGAAAAGCATATGTATCGGGTCCTGTGTGGCAGCAGTCCTCTGCGACATCTTCCTTTCAAAATGTGATCGGGCCATCGATAAAGCACTCACCAAAGGGCAAGTTTCACGCATCTTCAGATACGTGGATTATTATCTAGTGCTTCTTTCAAATAGACCCATGGAAAATGAAGTTCAAATAATCCACACCATCAAATCCACTTTCTTGAGCGAAGGGCAAGGGCTCAGTTTCACCTATGAGACTCCAACGAATTTAAGCCTCCAGTTTTTAGCCCTTCATCTGATGTTTAAAGGCAGGCACACTTGCTGGAAATACTCGCCAAGAACCAAAAAAAGCCTGCTTCAGTACGACTCGGCTCACTCAAAAGTCATCAAGAGAGGAATTGTCAAAATCACAATGAGTGCAGCCTTAAAAAAGTCATGCACACATTCCGTGGCTAAGAGTTTTCAAGCTCAAGTGCAGCGCCTCAAGAAATCTGGGTTCACGAGTTCGATTTTGTTTGAAGTTGCCGAATCATTACTCACCAACAGTAGACAACGAGTGCGCACACGAGAGAAGAACCAACGACCAGCAGTGCTTCCATACATTCATCAGTTTACACACGACTTAAAAAAGATTGCTTCTAAACATCAAGTCCAAGAGGCACTCTCTGCACCAGATAAACTTAGGTGGTTGTGTCCGAGAATTAACCATGTCCAACCACAGCAAGCTGAGTGCAAAGTAAGACATCAGCAACAATAGTCGACTGCCAACGAGGAGTGGTGTACGAAATACCTTTCACCTGTAGCAAAATATATGCGGGACAAACAGGCCGATGCATTAATGGTCGCTTACGAGAACATGCCTCAGCCTTGAGATCGTCACCAGCCGGTCATCTTGCAATACATGCAAGGGACTGTATGTGCTGAGCAGTGTTTAACCAAACCAAAATCCTAAGACGTTTTAGGTTCAAAAGAACACGCGAGTTGTATGAAGCTTTAACAATTGTGTTTCATGGGGCGGTGCGCATCAGCACCCCATCGATCGCCTTATCTCCAAGGGAACTTTATTACCTTAATCATATGGCTTGACGACAAGTAATGAGTCTGCGACCTCAGGTTCCTTTTTGGTCTCAAACTTCATATTTTTTATCGTCTACGATTTCCGATCGCGTAACTCGGCAATTTTTTGTATTTTTTTTCAAAATTACTACTTTCTTCTTTCTTTCTTTCTTATTTCTTAAGTTTTTTTTCACTCACAGATATAATCAGCAACTCACCCTGTTCATACATTTTATTTTAAATTTCTACGCATAACAACTGTGAGGGTGTACGTTTCTTTCGTTTAAGCAACAACACCAGTAACTTCTTTCTTCTTTCTTCCCCTCCTTTATAGACTATATTAATTAGCGCCCTTCCTGTCTACCTCGTCCTTCTTTCCTTGTTGTTGTGCGCTATTTTATTAATGATCATCAGAAAAGTCCCTTTTGAAATACGTCCTGCTGTTTAAAGAAAAAGGAATTACTTGCGAGGTGAGTCATGATGTGGGAGAAAAGTATATTCTCTAGTAGTTCGCAAGAGATAAAGGTTAAAGATATTGGGGAATAATAGGGAGTTTTAGTATACCATGTTTCCCACTCCGCTAAGCCCCTCCGCTACCCGGAACTCTACAGCCAAGGCAATCGGAACGCAGGCGCAGTGGTGGTTTCTTCCAGTAGGAAAGAAGGCAGCATTCTGAGAGTGATTGGGTAAAGAGCAGCTTTAAAAACTCGGGAGAAATTATACTTGTATTTCTTTAAGATTTTAGGAGAGATGTTTTCTGGACCAGCAGATGATATAAGTTTTAGTTTATGAATGAGATTTTGTTTATCCCGGCAGAGCTAATAGTGATATGAAGCATGGACTCATAGGGTTTATCGGGAAAAGTTGGAAGACTGTCCAAACAATCGGTTGTAAAAACTGAAGGAAAGTAACCATTAAGAACCCTAGGGTAGTCGCTCTCCAGAAGTGGGCCACCACTTGCGTCTGTAAGATGGATGATCGGTCTTTAACAAAACTTTGAAGGACCATTCGGCCGCTATTTATTGTTTATGATCGCGGTGCTGGTGAGGTAGGCTCTTATCCAAAAGGCGACGTGGATTTTTCTGACGTGCATTGGTACCGCGGATGCATCGCAGTGAAAAGGCGTGGAGCTTTCGAAAGAAAGAAGATATGCAAGAGTCCGCCTTTCTCTAAAAGTTGTAGAGCGAAAAAAAAATTGGTGCTCTATTTTGGTGTTTTAGTTTTATTTGCACACGCTTTACGACATGCGGTTTATGAAATTCGATTTCAAAATCGTTTGATGGTCCCTTTAATAGGAAGTTTTTGCGCTTTCGCCGTCCCACAATGCTCTCCGCAATCCGCAACGATACCCGAAACTCTACAGTCAAGGCCTTCGGAGCCTTTAGGCGTGGTAGCGGCATCTTCGTTACGGAGGGCTTAGCGGAGGGGAAACACGGTCCAAGAAAACAGTCTATCGAGAACAATCTCAATGTTACTCGCTGTCAGTCCGATCTTTTCAAGTCCCCGCGGAGGGAGAGAGAATTTTTTTTTTTGTGCTTAAACAAGGTGGCTAAGTTTACACCCTACGTCAACACTGAATGGGAACGAGCAATTAAATTTGATTCACTAGATTCGTTTCGGTGTGGTGTCTGAGCCGACCATGTCTTGCTTGCCCATTTGGACATTATCGGATACATCACATAGAGCGCAGCGAAAATGTTAAACCTTTTTATATTTCCCTTAACCTAATCAGTGCCGGTTTTCTGCTCATACAGTTTTTTAATGCTCTACAGACTTGCTAAAATAGGCGTGGAAGCTACACTTATGCGGTTGGTGCAGATGAGTTCTACGGCCAGGGGGCATAGTATAGGGCTGCCAATCGCAACGATCAGTCGGCCAATTAAGCTTAAATTGTTAATTACCTTTTTAATAAGTGCAAATAAATTTATGGTTCCAATTAGAAACTTGCTGAGCCTCATCGAAAACCTTTAAATCAACCCATTTTAGAAAGATGTAACGTAAAGGCAGCATTTTACGGCGTTCCCAAAAAACGCTTCGTGTGGACCGTTTTCTAGGTTTCGGTTTCTTATCGGATCGCATCTTTGCGCACATGGTCCTGCTCCCCTGTGGTCGTGGAGCGAAGCCAGCCACTGCCTGCCCGGAAAGATGGAGGGGAGTAGGGCGCACGCGTGTTGCGCGTTTCAGCCACTGGGAGCAGGACCGCGGGCGCGTAGATCCGCTCCGATAAGAAAGCGAAACCTAGGAACCCGTCCACATGAAGCGTTTTTTCAGAACGCCGTAAAATACTGCGCCTGCGTTATATCTTTCTAAAAAAGGTTGATTTAAAGGTTTTCGATGAGGCTCGGGAAGTTTCTAATTAGAACCATATGCTTATTTTCAGTAATTATAAAGGTAATTAACAAATTTTACTTAATTAGATGACTGATCGAGACGATTAGTCCCCCATGCCGATGGCTTCACGCTCATTCAACAGAAAAAAAGAGTCAAGCAATCCTCAGGTTCCTACGCAAGCAGTTAGCTATTGTCAGCCACTAGAGCACCAAAGCTCAAGGCACTTTTTATTTCGCGTCTCAATCCTGACACTACGTGTAGTGATGTTGGGGAGGTGATAACTGTAGTTTTGGACGGAAAATCGTTTACATGCACCAAGTTAAAAACTAGGCACGAAACCTACTCGTCATTTCGCATTGCTGTGAACGAGGATGACTTCGATAAAGTGCAGATGCAGACGTTTGGCCAATGGGCTTCCTTTTCAGGTCATTTTTCGATGTTACAGGGCGCAATGATGTTCGTGACACAGCTACGCCAACTAGCTTGTCAAATGAATTGTTCAGTGTTTTATCAAAACGTCCGTGGCCTGCGTAGGAAGGCTCCTATTTTTTCAGTAACGTTGTTCTAGGTGATTACGATATCATATCTTTAAGTGGAACTTGGTTATATAGCTCATTTTTATCCCTGGACTATTTCCCTCCCAAATATACAGTGCTTCGTCGGGATCGAGATTATGAAAAACTTTCCATTAAATTCGGTGGTGGTGTACTAATTCCAGTTAAGAAACATTTCGCCGGTTCGATCTCGCATTCGAGTGCGAGTCCGTTTGGAATGTAATACCTCTACGGTGATAACAATAGCTTACTTATAGGCACTTTTTATTTTCCTTCTAATGTCGACGGATATACCTTTTCTGACCAATTAGACATGCTAGGGGATAAATTGGTTGTGGCTCAACATCGAGTACTCATACTTGCTGATTTATATATTCCTGCAATAAACTGGAATTTGGTACATCTTGCAGTGTCTGCTCATAATGCATCATTTAAACCGAATTCTCTTCTTTCATTTGTTAACCTTCTCGGATTTACCCAAATGAACGGTCTTCATAACTCAGCAGGATATGTGCTGTATTTGGCCTTAGCCAACTTTCCTATCGACAGCCTGATGCCTGTTTCGAATCCGCTTGATTTACCGGATGTATGGCACGTTCCTTTTCCTGTTTCCTTTGTAATTTCTGTGGGGAAAGTAAAGCACGAAAACCGTGAATCGCTTGCTTTCTCAAGAAGCGGTTACTTTGGCCTTTATCAACATGTAGATAATATAGATTGGGCTTCCATATATAGCAGGGGAGGCCAGGCTGACCCGGTCTTTAAGCCCCAAACAAAACCAAGAGACTTGTAAGAGCCGCGCGGGGGGGGGGGGGGGGGGGGGGGGGCTATGAATGACTTCAACTCGGGCTTCCACGGCCTTCAACAAGAAACGATAGGGAACGTCCGTTATCTAAGGGGAGAAGTATCACTGGCGAGTGGCAAAGGCCGCGAGACTGAACATTTCCTCGACCCCAAGCCAAAGTGCATGCAGGGTTTGACAGTCTGTCCTTGATGCCTTTCCTTCTAGGGTCCGGCCAACTCCCTCGAGCAATGAAAGAAACAGGATCTGTGGAAACATACGAGTGAAAAGCGGTTTGAGTGTACGTATGGGGGCACAAGGCTTCCAAACCGCAAGCTGCTCTTTATTCTGAAATCCTTGGGAAACGCGGAAAGGGCGGAAGGGGAGGGGGGGGAGGGGGGGAGGGGGGGGGGTCCCCTTACGAGGGATCCGCGAGCCGCACATGGACCAGCGAAGAGCCGCATGCGGCTCTCGAGCCGCGGTTTGGCCACCCCTGATATATAGTATGACCAATGTAAATCGTGCCGTTGAAGTGTTTACAACCTTATCGTATATGCACTTGAAAGGTTCGTGCCCAAAAGGTGTTCTTACACAAGTCGTTATCCGCACTGGTGCTTCAAGGAGTTTAGATCAGTTCTAAGAAAAGAATTACATTGTCATAGGAATTATAAGTATGACCGATGTAAATCGTGCCGTTGAAGTGTTTACAACCTATATCGTATATGCACTTGAAAGGTTGCTGCCCAAAAGCCGTTCTTACACTAGTCGTTTTCCGCAGTGGTACTCCAAGGAGCTTAGGTCAGTTCTAAGAAAAAAAATTGCATTGTCATAGGAAATATAAGGTCGCCAATTCCACTTTTGGAACTAAAAGTTTCTGAGTCGCGTGCGCTAGCTACGACACTGTTGAAGCGCGATAAAATATTACACCGTGGTCGGTAGAACGTAGCTTAAATCGTGACCCAATGCTTTTCTGCGATATGTAAAGGATCGCACAACTACAACTTTTTCATCAGTAAACATAGCTGACTTGTTTGGTAATATGCTGTCTGAGCCCGAAGATGCATCAATGCTTTCGCGAGTTATTTTTCTTCGGTTTATTATTGCGGCCAAAGTGGACTGCCTCTGGATGGCGTCAGTGATAATGCCAGTGATCACCTGTCAATTTTATCTTTTAACATCACTGATATTGAACTTGCTATGAGGAAACTGAAAGGAGAGTTATCTGTTGCTTTTGAAGGCATTCCAAGCTTCACTGTTAAAAGATACTCTATTTTTTCGCCTGTCTTAACGCATATTTTAAACTTGTCGTTGCAAAACCTTTACATTTCCGTCCCTTTGGAAGAGCTCCATTACTCCTCCTGTACATAAGAGTGACAGAACGGATTATGTAAAAATCATAGATCTCCCTTTGCTAATATCTATGAATTTTTTTATTTGAGCGCATTTCCTACTTTTTTAACATAAGATAAGCCCTTCGCAACACGGCTTTATGCGTGGAAGGTCTGCTGAGACAAATCTGGTGTCTTGTTTGAATTTTGTTTCGCCTACTGTGTGTCAACGTGGACAGGTGGACGTTGTGCATTTTGACCTCTCTAAGGCCTTTTATCTGGTAGACCATTCGCTCCTTGTACACAAACTTTTGTACACAAATTAGAATCCTACGGCGTGAGTACCTCCCTTTGTTCCCTGTTTCTAGATTATTTGTCTAATAGACACAATTTCGTTCGTGTTCTTGGACATCACACCCGGCCTTATGTTTCTTCTTCAGGTGTGCCGCAAGGCTCCATACTTGGGCCAATCTTTTTCAATGTTTTTATTAATCATTCGAGCTCAGTTGTTCGCAATTCGGTCATCTTGCAATATGCAGATGATGTCAAGTTGTTTCCGCAGATCATATCTTTGAAAGACTGAAAAACTTATGGAAGGATGTTAGGCGTGTTTGCAATTGGCGTCGTCAGAACATGCTAACGCTCAGTCCTTCGACAACGGTTATTATGTCTTTTTGTAGAAAGGTACAAAAATAAACTTTTGCTACCAGATTGGCAATGATCCCCTGCGAAGACTCCAGTGCACGCGTGATCTTGGTGTATACATAGATTCTTCGTTATACTTTGCTGAACATCTTAACAACCTTATTAATGTCTCTATGCGTAAGCTAGGAGTAATTTCTAGAATCACGCGTGAGTTTCCCACATCTACCTGCGTTCTACGGTTATATTTCTCATTAATCCGGATCTAGTTGGAGTTTTCCTCTGTAGTCTGGAATTGTATTAGTTCTACGAGCCAAGAGAGGATTGAAAATGTTCAAAAGCGTTTTTTTAATTGTTTTCGATCGTTACATTGTTCGTACTGTTTATTATTATTATTATGCGAGACTGTTGAAACGATGCAAATGCCCTACTTTGAATTCCAGACGGCGTGAGCGCGATCTTGTTTTCCTGTACAAATGTATTCATGGATTAATTGATTGCCCAGATTTCACATCTGCTATTAATATTGCGGTTCCGAGTCGAGTTTTGCGGGTTTTTCAGACTTTTCATGCTAATCACATCACCCAAACCAGTACCATGACCCGTATTTAACACTTGTACAATACCCTCCGGGGAGCAGATATTTGCGTTTTTCACCCAAATTTCATAGCTTTCTAGACTTTTGTAACTAACCTGTGAATATTTTGTTGTGCATCATTACCGAGGCGTCAAACTGTTCATGAGCACAGAAAATAAACATATGAATGAAAGAATGAACACCATGTCCCCCCGGCCGTATAACTCGCCTGCACAAACCGCTTAAGTGTAGCTTTCACGCCTTTTTTTAAAACAAATATGTAAAGCTTTAAAAAAAAAAAAACACCCTGCATGTTAAAACAACCAAGTTAGGCTAAGAGCGTACTCGGGATATAATTTTGTAAAATGTTCGAACTTATTTCGAAGGCCTTATTGTTCCACGCATTCTGTTGTAGAGCTTCTTGGTAAATGTTTCGTCACATAACAGCCGACGTACGAATTCCCTGTGGCGATTTAAAAATCTGAAATATATTATGAGGATCCTTAAAATATATCCGATCGAACTCGACGCTGTTGACCAGAGTTTCTGTCGCAGATGAGTAGGGTTCCGTCCTTTTGGTAAATACTGAAAAAAAAATCAAAATTTATCTCCAAACTGGTTTAATCAAAAAAAAAAAAAAAAAAAAACGGAGAAAACCCGAATTGGAGCTGCCCTTAAACATTTGAAAGCAAAGATTCACGGAAGGAAACCTGTACTGCAGCTTTATTTTGTTTTGAACGGGAACATTATTCACACTGAACTGTCCGCGAGGCTGCTTCTTCCTTTAGACTCCTTATCGCCTTTCATCCTCTTATAGGTACGGGGTTCACGCGCATGCTTCATTTAAGGTAAGCAAATCCTATGACCTTTCTTCTTCAAAAGATGTCCTGGTAAACTCCGATTTTTTCGCGAGTCAGCCTCGTCAACCTCCAGAGCGCCGTCTCGCTAGCTAGAGCTCTCATTGCTTCGAGCGCGTCTCCACGGGTTGGTGCTGCCTAGCTCATAGGTTTGGCAGAATTTCATGTTTTCAAGGTTTATTTTTGTTAAAATTCGTAGACGCTTTTTTGGCGGTTTACTTCTGCGCGCAGATTCGGTGTTCTTCGGTGACAAATTTCGGTGACCCGAATACTCCAAAGACATTCCCGTAAAAACGAGGAAAATAAACGAGATGTGGGGGTCCAGAGCAAAAACCAGCCTCATGGACCGTTCATTGCAGGCAGTGTGTGTGCTAAATAAAACTGTAGATGATGATTTTCCTCCCTCAAAGGTTGGGTTTTTCTTATTCAAGGACCGATTTTGATAAAACCGGTTGGGGGAAGGGCTGGGCCGAAATATTACAAAAAGTATTCGGGAATACAAATACAGAGATACGTATATCTTAAAGCCAAAGTACGGATACTGAGATACATTTGTTTTGTATGCAATTGGATATCCTTGAGATACTTCTGCAAAAACGGCGAAAAAGTATTCCGGAATACAAATACAGATACCTAAAGAAATACATTTGTTGCCGAACACTGCTACGTAGGGAGGGCGTAGTTCGTGGCGAATGAAAATGATAATTTATATTTGTACTGTCTTTTTCGTGTCTATGTATGCACTTCTGCTTTCCTTAAACTCTTTATTTATATTAAAGGGACACTGAAGTCGATTTTGAGATCATCCTTTTGTGGTGACATCTCAATCTGGACGCTCTAAGCATCCCAACATACCCCAAATCACAATCGTGCGTAGCCAATTTGCTCCTTAAAGGCGTGTTCAAATATCGTGACCCACCCTTTTTGGGAAGAATTTTCTTCCGAGTGAAGTAGTCGATGAAGGGCGCTTGTCGTTGAGAAGTCATGGCTTCGCCCACGGTGAAAAGGAGGAGTCTTATACGAATGTGTACCTATCAGACACTCTTCGAAAGGAGTTATAATAAAATCATTCAAAATCTGCACGTATTGTAAGAATTTCATTGGTCCACACTATGTAGTCCGCGGGGAAAAGAAGTCCACATGTTTTTTTTTTCTCTTGCCCTGAGATGAATAGGTGGTTTTGGTAATATAGGACATGGCATATGCGGGAACTAACACATTTTAAACAATATAAGACCAACAACGACATTTAAAAAAAAATTACTTCATCGCCCTTTAATGCCGGTAAAAAGCATATCACCCCCGGTGAACCGCATAGTTAGTAGTTACTGAACAGTAAAAACTGCGTGACATGCCTGAAAAAAGGCGTCGGCACGAAATGAACCCTGCTCTGCCGTGAGGGCGTATCTCAAACTGTGGTCTTATAAGGTTTTTAGTCACTCATAGTGTGGGAAGGTTGGACAAAAGAGCCGTGCCTTTTCTTTACACAACTACCTTAGGTGCGTTCGCTTTGCTAAATTGGAAAGAGTGGAGGGCTCTGTGAGCGGAGCTGATTTTGTTATTCTTGCAAATAACCTTCTTTAAACCACTTTTTTAAATGTTGATTGCTGCGATGGATCATGTTGTGACCGAATTTATTTTGTAAGTTCTGAAACACCTTGCACCATACAGACGCTTTAGATTTGAAATTTATTGTAAAAACGACAACGAATGCCACGAGATACCTGAGTCTATTAAAGTATCGCGATGCTAGCGATACATAGTAAACGTATTTGACCATTGAGAAACTAATACATTTTTCAAATGTATCTTGATACAGAAATACTGTTACTCGAAATTATCTCTAATATACTATCGCCATACATTTGTATTGCGATACTGCCTAGACCTTTTTAGGGGTTAATTTTTGTGGTTTATCAGGATTTATCGAAACACTGAACCATAGTCTTAGGTCGTTCGAAGTGGGCACAGAGGTAAATCACAATTCCGTTATTCCGAACTCCGAAGCGGGAGATACCTCAATTATGACTTGAATTCCGAGACTTCGTGTCGCTGAGGAGGAAATACCTCTTTGTACTATTTATACGTCAGTTTAAACAAAGATCCAACACGCGATGACGTGTACAGCGAGTGTTCACACTCTGCCCCCCCCCCCCCCCCCCACACACACACTCCCCCGCCTCTTCCCCTTTTTCTTTATTCCTTGGGCTCCCCTCAGGGGCTTCTCTGCATTCACCCTGCCCCTTGACGTGAGTTCCGGCCAGCTCCAGAAGACATGACACTTAGACCAAAGAACGCAACCTGAGCTGTGAAATTAAGCAATGCAAGCGTTACAACTCAGACGGCGTTTTTTATCCTTAAAGATATGTTTCGGCATCGTCATTCGCTGAGCTGTCTCCTAAGTTGCGCTGATTGGCTGCCCGAGTGTCGTGCGGGAAAGTAGAGGCACGGGCTTTTTTTTAGAGTGTGGATCGCTCTGCTTCTATGGTGGTTGAATAAAACTGTTGTTTCTGAACATAAAACTAGCTTTGCTTGGATCTTTGTGTTCGTAATTTTGTGCTGTTCGCCCCAACGCTCCAGTGTTAACATGTCTGTTCTTAAGCAGCTCTCTTGCATAAGCATTTGCTTCGTCTTCATTTATCCGTGTGTTGTATATTTTCGGCGAATTATTCCAGCACATCGACGCGTGAGCAGCAAATTAACATAAAAAACAAGCGCTATAAATTATATACCGCTACGTGTCTCACACTTCAAAATTGAACCATACTTTTGTTTCCTACCAAGCATCACCAGCTAATTACTACTCGGGATGACATATAGTCAATAAGATACTGATCCAGCTGCTACGCATTTACTTTGTTCATGATCAATGCTGCGCTCGTCTTACGTTTCTGAATTAGCAAGACATAGAGGTCAGCACACAAAACATACGGCAATCCCGGTGCGAGCAGACGCGATTTTGTTTTGACTTTTTTTAAGGGCAAACATTTGTTTGCGGGTCGGGATCGGCATAGAACGTCTACTGTATAAAGATGCCGTATGCATCCATATTTATCTTGTCTGACAACCTCGGTCGCGCATAAGGTTTCGGTGTTTCATTTGCGCCTTCTTTTGTGTGTTTTTTCGTTAATGAATTACAACGCAATGCTGTCAGGTCAATTCCGTTCTGAAATATGAGAAAAAAGTACACGAGACAAGCAATTAAATAGGTAGAGCGGCGCTCAATATAGCCGAAGAGGCATCTATTTCTACGCTGCGCGCGTGCTAACCAATTCGTACTGGTTAGCACACATACACTTAAGACGTAACAGTCCCTTCGAAGGAGCAGGCGACGTTTCGAGGAAAAGGGTAGGCGTTGCGCTCTGGTTTGAGGGGAGTCTCGCTTTCTTTATCTCTCTCTTTATCTCTTGCTCTCTCTCATTATCTCTTTCATTCTTTCTCTCTGTCTCTCTCTAATGAGTTGAAACGTTGTTGACGTTTGAGGTGGCTTGCTCGTTTCCATGACGCCGCATGCACTTCGGATCCCCTAGCCCGAGGAGTCTCTGCCGCGCACGCACTGGGGATACCCGAGACCATCCGAGAGCCCCGGCTGCGCGCCGGACAACGGTGAGAAACTGAGAGAGGGGAGGAGACGAGAGCGAGCGGGAAGGTCAGAACGCCAACCTCTGGTTGTATGGATTGGTGGGTAGGCTTAAAGCTTGCAGACTTCGACTCCACTGCACTCGTTGACCGCGTTCGATATCGAAAGTCAAACACCATACGCCGACGTTCCGTGTTCTAACGCGTTCTACGAGTGCGGTGGAGACTTGCGTCTACCCCCTAATTATTCCAATCAGAGATTGGCGTTCTGACGTCCCCGCGCGATTCTCCTCATTCTTAGCTTCTGGGCGAATAAAGATCGCAGCTCCCTCCTACAGTGCACCACGAAAGAGCGAGCGAGAAGAGACGACTTGAGACTAGCGGCCGGAGCGGAAGCAAATCTCGTTCACTGCCGAATCGGCTATGTAATTAATGACATTTAGGAAGTCGTGAAATGTTTTTATTTCTGGACATTTACAGTTATATCTCTATTGGCGATTCATGTCCTCTCAGTCCGTAACCCACGCTCATTCCATCAAACGTCCGGATTCATTTACTGCACAGTTAAAATTTTAACGCCCTAACCGCATAAATGGCACGTCCTCTGGATAACACCTTTATTCGTGTAACGCCTAAATTCGTGTAAAAATAATAGTTTTTAACTGCTTACACCCTAAAAACAATATGGAGGTCAGCATGCGACAAGCGAGCCTTATGAGAAAAACGCTTAGCGTACAGGGCTTCTCGCCGGAGCGAGAGCATATGGCTCGTACGCTCGTTTGGTGTCATCTGTGGGCGCCATAATCATTCCAAACATCTGCCTCAAAGCGCCAACCTCGCGCGTAATACAAGTAAGGCCGAAAGCGCTGAAGGCTGAACAGCCGAGATTGTCGCCAAAGTTTCGCCCGGCCAGCCCAATGCCGGTCGCATTTTCATCGCATCAGAAGCGTTTCTAAAGAAGCGATCGTTTTACAAACACTGCTATGCTGGCTTAATAGACCGATCTCACAGCTAGTTTGAGTACGCCACCGCTGCCGACATGCATCGTGGGAGCTGTAGTCTTTCTGCACGCGCGACAACCCTGCTGGAGGTCTGCGCGAGCAGAGCACGAGGCGGCATGAGCTATCTCGTAAACTGGCGTCTGCCTCCAACGAACTACAGTTATGGCGGCGTCACGCATGCGTGGAACGCTTGGTGAGATCGGTCTATTGAACACAACACCCACTTGCCGTGAGCGACAACGCATTGCTTCAACACCCTCTGTCGACAGCGGCTAAGAGGTATCGCACTGCCGCTGTCCTGCCTCATTCACACTGGCGGTTGAACCGCGTTCGCGAAGCGGTTGCGAACACGGTTGCTGAATGATTCAGTGCATTTTTACGCGCTTTTTATGATGAAAACGAGCGGATCCGCTTAGCGGTTGCGATTCTAACGCCAGTGTGAATGCAGCATCTGTGTGGCTCTCGATCAACTGATGCGCGTGCTCACTTCTGTTACGTATGTTATCCACTTATGGACGTTTGTGCGTTGTATCAGAGCAAGAAGAAGGTTCGCACAGCGGGAGGTCAACTACGGCTAGCCTTTTATTATGGCGTCTCTCCGATGTGCCCGAGCACAAGCTTGCCAGACACGAGCTTGGTTCACTGGTGGAGCAAGCTCCCGTTACACCTTCTTTTTTTAGCACACACGAGCGAGGTCGAAGTATCAAACGCCATGTATTAACGTATAGAAAGGAGCAAGCTCCCGTTACACCTTCCTTTTTTAACACACACGAGCGTGGTCGAAGTTCCAAACGCCACGTATTAACATATAGGAACGAGCAAGCTCCCAATACACCTTCCTTTTTTAACACATACGAGCGAGGTCGAAGTATCAAACGCCATGTATTAACATAGAGGAAGTTTGAAAAAATTAATAAACCGCACATATTAGGAGAGTTGATTGAAATTGGCATCGTAGCGAAGCTGCTGCGGAAGACGTCACATACGTGTCGAGGCTCGCGTTGGTGCCGGGACGCCAACGCCCTGTCGAGCGACTGGGGCTCCACTAGTTCCTGTGGGTGGGCTCTGTGAGCGAGATGTGCCGGGAAGGTTCCTAGATGACTGAGGCGAGGTCACCATTGGTGCGTTTTTGCTGTCGGGCTGAGGGCCAGGGACGAAGACTTCGGGCGTTGCGATGAGGTGTTGCCGATTGCGACGCAGCTCTCTCCCGTCCTCTATTACGGCCCTGTAGGACCTTGGTGCTACCTTCTTTTGAACTTTGGCCTTGGTTGGCCACCGCTTTCTGTCCCTTATGCAGACGACGTTCCGTGACTGGAGTGGCGATATGTGCCTCGTTGGTCGGAGCTGCTGACTCTTCTTCACGTGGTCTGCGGGCTCCACTGGGAAGTCAGGGACCAGCGATCTGATGCGTCGTCACATTAGTAGCTCGCTTGGCCATATTTCATCCTCCAAGGGCGATGATTTATAGTTGAGGAGACCTAGGTAGAAATCTTCGTTTGGGTGACACGATTTTCTTATAATTCTCTGCATTATCTGAAGGCCCTTCCCAGCGAGACCATTTGATTGCGGAAAATACGGACTGGATGTGACATGCCGAAAATCGTACCGCCTAGCAAAATCCCGCAACTGTTTTGAGGAGATCTGGGAGCCATTGTCACTGCATAACTCTAGAGGAATCTCATGTCTCAAGAAAATTCCCGTGAGCTACCGCAGCTGTGGAGGTGTCGTCTCGAGGCTCCACTTCAGGATAATTGGAGTATGCATCAAGCGCAATGATATACGTTTTTCCAGCATACGCGCACAAATCGGCACCAACTGAAGACCATGGCTAAGACGGTGTCTGCCTCATTTGTAGGGGCTCTGCTGGCTGCTGATACGCGAACTGCTTGTATGTGGCAGTTTCTAGTCATGGCCTGAATCTCGGATGTCATGCCCGGCCAAAATATCAAAAGCCGCGCTTAGGCTTTACACTTGTTGCTGCACAAGTGACCTTCATGAAGCCTCTTTGGCATCTCTAGGCGGAGACTCTTTGGTATCACTTCCTTAGCACATTTGAAGTGAATGCCGTCAATCACCAACAACTCAGAAGATAATGCCTTAAAATCTCCTTCCACGGGCCAATTGTTTTGAACAGACCTGACCACAGTCCCCAACGCGGCATCGTTCGCGAATTCGTGTCAGAGGCTCGTGGACGTTGCCTCACTCACCAAGCCGGAGAGGACGGAGATTGTGTGAACCTCCACGTCATTGTGCGGTGTCCCCTATGGGCTGCCTGATAGCGGTGCCCGTGAGAGCGCATCCGCCAGCACGAGCTGTTGGCCAGGGACGAACTGGAAGTGTTATTCATACTTCATTGGTGGCGATTAGTGGCTGATGGTCTGTTTCTAGAGTTATTGTCCTGCCGTAGATGAAGTCGTGGAACTTTTCACTACCGTAAACAATTCCAAGTGTTTCCTTTTCTATTTGGGAGTAGCTTTCTCACATTCAGTGAGCACTCTAGAGCCGTAAGCTACTGGACGCCAGTTTGCACCATGTTGTTAAAACAGCGCTGCACCGAGGCTCTACTTTGATGCGTCTTTCGACACCTTGGTATACCATGTGGGGTCGTAGATCGTCAGCAGTGGCGCCTTTGGTAGCACCACCTTGAGGTCCTGCCATTTTTGTGCGTGGTGTGATTCCCAGACGAACCGCGTGTCGTCCCTCATAAAACCTCGGAGCAGCTTCATCTTCTCCGTGCAGCAAGGAATGTACTTGCTGAAATATTTGACGATTCCGAGGATTCGCTGGACCTCTTTATTAGTTGTTGACGCAGGCATCTGCAGAACACTCTGTACTAAACAGGAGTCAGGCCTAATCCCTGTCTTGCTTATTCGATCTCCCAAATAAGTGATTTCGCTTACTCCAAAATGGCACTTCACAGCATTCAGAGTAATGCCACTCTTGCGCTCAGCTTCGAAAGCACTGCGCAGCCGCTCGTCATGTTTCGCTTTGCTGGTTCCCCAAATTAACCCGTTATCTATGTACACACGTAAGCCTGGACGACCGTCGAATACCTGAGCCATTGTTTTCTAAAAACTTCCGGCGCTGATGCTATGCCGAATGGTAATCGAAAAAAGCGACAGCGACCGAAAGATGTACTGAATGCGCAGATTAGAGATGTTTCGTCTTCCAGCGGTATTCCATTGAAGCCCGTATTGCCATTAAGGCACGAAAATACGCTCGCGTTTGCCAACCCTGCCTCGATATCTTTTCTTTTAGGCATTTGTAAATGTTACATTTTGGGTCTCTCAATGACGTTCCTAGGTTTCATGCACACTCGCAATTTCCCATCTTTTCTGCGTACAATAAATAGAGGGATTACCCAGTGTGATGGCTCGTCCAACTTCGTGATGATTCCAGCACTCTCCACGCGCTCGAGCTCGTTCTTCAGCGGCTCTCTCAGAAGGTGGGGCACCCTGCGTGCTGCTTGAATGACTGGCTTGGATCCGGGCTTGAGTGCCATATTGTACTTTTTGTTAATAAACCCAGTCTGTGGAAGAGTTCTGGGAAGGTCTCAATTATGTCCTTTGGCACACTGGCCGACATATCGTCAAAGCGGTACACGACTCCGAATATTCACACGCTGGCAGTCCCAGGAGCGGGCGATAGTGGTCTTGGACGACGAAAGACTGCACTCGTGCTTTCTTGCCTCGTAACTTTAGAGTGACGACGGCAGTTTCATAGTGGCTGATCACGCTGCCGTTGTAGCCCCGCAATCCACAGGTCCTTCTGGTCACTGGAACAGCCTCGTCGATCTGGTGCAGCAACTTCCTCGGTAGCAGATTAGCTTTTGCACCCCTACCTACCTTTAGGTCAATAGGCTTCCCAGCCACTTGCGCTTGTACCCACCATTCGACCTTGTTGTCGCAGTTCTGCACTTCCAAGACCTCGAAGTTATGGTCCTCGGGCACGTCGTACACGATATCAACAGAAACGTTTGTCTTGCAGCGTGTCACGAGGTGATTTGTTCCTTTGCATGTGTAGCACTATTTGCCGTATGCGGGACACTTCTTCGGGTCGTGCCTCGTGTTACACCGCCCACATTTTTATGCTTGGTGATACTGGCGTTGCTTCGACGCGACTTCCACGGTCTGTCCAAGACTGTCCCAAGTTTCCATCTGCTTGGCTGCTATTTCAAACGCCTTATAAAGTTTTAGTGCTTTCTCGAGCGTCAATGGGTCTTCGCGTTGCAGTCTTTCTCTCAGCTTCACGTCAGCTGTCCAGTAAACAATTTGGTCTCGAATCATCAATTCCTCCAAAGTACCAAAGTTGCACGACTGTACTTTAAGCTGTAGGTCTCTGAAGAAACATTATGACGCTTCGTCTTCGTTCTGTTTGCACGAGTGAGATGTATACCTTTCATAATTCTCGTTGCAGCGCGGCGTGCAGTCACTTTTAATTTTTTGTACTAAAGTAGCGTAGCTTGCGCGTTCTTCGGTGGAACATTGGAAAGTAATAAAGACTTACATCGCCTCTGGACCTGTGACGTGTAACAGAATTGCGGCCTTCTGCTTCTCGGAGCCCGCTTTTATTGGCTCTGTGGCTTCGAGGTACAATTCCGTTCACCGCCGGAAATTTCGCCAATTCTGAGCAAGGTTGCCTATCAGCAAGAGTCAATGCGGAGGTCGAAACCCTTCCATGGCTTTGGTTGAAAAGTCAGCGAAGGATGTGTGGTCGCCGTATCCCACTTCTGGCACCATGTATCAGCGCGAAAAGAAGGTTCACACAGCGGGAGGTCTACTAGGGCTAGACCTTTATCATGGCGCCTCTCCGATCTGCCCGGGTACGAGCTTGCGAGGCACGAGTTTGGTTCACTGATTGAGCGCGCTCCCGTTAGACTGCTGCTGTGCTGAATGCTGAACTGCGGCATTCAGGACCTAGAACACGCACTAGGAAAGCCGCCTAACCTCCTTTTGTTACATTCAGGCACGCTAACATGGCTACCAGCGGGACCAAATCGGAGCGATCAACGCGACGGATGGACTAATGGAATCTTCAGTGGTCAATTTACAGCCCCCTAATAGTGATAGATCACCTGCCGCCAAACTTGAAATTGGGTGGCGACAACCCCCATCTAGCGACAAAAAAAGACAGTGCTAAATAAAAAAAATGAAATCGCAACTTCTTTGACTGCTTGTCGCACGACCGTATTCACTCAGGCCACGTACATACATGCGAATACTAGCATTAAAATACAATAGCGCAACATCAGTACATCCTAACTTATACGACCCAAGCAGGGCCGCGATCATCCCTTTTCGCCCATGGGTTAGCCCAGTGACTTCGCTTAATAAAGATATGAAAACAATAGGCCAGTAGTAGAAAACATTTACCAACTCAGCCACCTGTCAATCAAAGCCCCAAGGGGGCGGGGCCAGCCCCGACCAATCACAGAGCCGCAGGGTGGGGCCTCTTTCCTCTCTCCCATCCCAGGGACCAATGACAGGGCATGGGCGTTGGCCAGTGACCAATCGGAGCTCGGCCGGGTCTCGCCCCCCGAGGTACGCGGTACAGGTGTGAAGTCACTTACCTCAGATCGAAACCTCAGACCTCAAACCACAAGCGTGGCTGACCAGGTGTTGACAGCTCTGGTCATCATCTTATAAAATCCACGTGATGTCAGAGGGTCCGAGCTTCGTTCGACAGAGGGCGCTATAGGACTTGAATTACGGCGCTCAGGGCGTCTCTCGTGTGATGTCCCAGGGTTCGCTGCGTCCGACAGAGGGCGCTCCCGTGATGTTGCACAGGGTTTGTGCTGCATCCGAAATGTCACATGATGGTCACGTGACATTATTTGATGTCGCGGTAAATGCACTTTAATCGCTAAAAAAGGCTCCACGGCCGGTTGGGAATCGACCTCTCTACCTTGGGCACAGCAGCTCGTCACCTTACCCCATGAGCTACGAGCACATTGCTTCCGAGACCGCTTAACTCGTCTTAGTTGTCTGTGTGTGTGTGTGTGTCCAATTCAGATCACGTGTTTTCCTGCCACTTGGCTTTCGTAATGCGGTTAAAAAACAGGATGCGTCATTGCCACAGGTCATGTGACGATGGTCCTTTGACGTAATGGATCGCTGGGCGCTAACGTTGCTTGTCTTCCTATCACGTGATTTCGCGCGCGCGTTTCAAGCGGTGTTCGCGGCTTCGTAGCCTCGTGGCGCCCCCATTACTGTCGCATGTTTACGCAATGTCCCATATATATGTGGTATATCGCGACGGCGCACCGTCATTATGGCGGTGACTCTCGCGTCCGTCAAGTCTCATCCCGCATTCATCATGGGCTCCTTTCTAATTGTCTGCGTGATCACCATGGGCGTCAGCATGTCGAACGCGAGCCTGCACGGAAATTGCACGCTCGAGATGAGTGTGAGCAAGGAGATCAAAGTTCATCACTGTCCTGCATCCGTGCTAGCAATACGTGTATGGTCAAAAGAGGGCTATCCGAAAAGAGCCGGTTTAAATTTGGACAGGAATCAGACTGAGGCGCTGAAGCACTGTCTCAATGAGCTGGACGTTCTTGCTCCCCGTAAATATGATCTAGAGTGTGAAGTCATCTGCATCATCAGCGAGTCCATGTGCCTTCGAAGATGTCCTCTGAACATCTATCAAACTCGGCGACTGATCGGAGGACGGAAAGCCTCATTGTACGGAATAAATCTCGATCGTGAAGCTATATTGCTCCTGTCAAAAGTTTTGAGCAAAAAATGTAAAACTCATTACGCGTGTATGTGTGTTTCGCGCGATCTGTGTGCACACAGAGCCCACGATCGCTCGACGCATCGGGTAAAGGGCGCGAACATTTTTTTTTCTTCATCTCTTTTATTGCTCAAAATCCTTCGCAATAACCCAACTGTTAAGTACAAAACGAGCGAGTTGGTGACGGTAATTAGACATGAGGAAGATACATAGAAAGGGGGGACGGTCAACGTTGTCCGTCCCCCCTTTCTATGTATCTTCCTGATGTCTAATTACCCAACTGTTGTGCGAGGAATCATAGCCCCTCCATTTTACGAGGTATTGCAGATGGGGCGCACGTCGACGTCTCAAAATCTCCTCCACGATACAGGTCTTGTTTTCGGCCAAAGAAGCGCGCTGCAGTTCTGCCGCGTAAAAAAAGCCGAGAACGGGCTCTTTTCTCAACATATCGACTAGGTGGTAGGGATTGGGCACACCTAATCGAATTCGGTCCACGATAAACACCTCGTCCGTGAACGACTGCCTGTACTTCTTCAAGAGAACGTGACGATCTTTGGAGATGCGCACATGCTCACCTACGCGAAATTTAGGTATTTTCACGCGACCGGGATCGGGCAACAACTGAAAGAAAAATTCGGTCTGGTTCTGTGGGGTAACATCGACCGGCCTAGCGTTCAGTGTCCTGCGGTGGCTAAAATTATAAGATTTGACGATTTCCGGGAGGATTTCAATTAATCGTTTGGTTCGTGCATACTCAAAGTACTTGTAAACTCGAGTCATTATGGTGCGTTGTACGCGTTCCACTATCGAAGCCTTCTGCTTCGAATTCACGAAATACAATTTAATGTCGCTTTTCTCCAGAAACGTGAGGACCAATCTTCCGTAAAATTCACGACCACGATATACGCTTGCTTTTCTCCATTTTGCGAAAGACAATTTTCAACGCCCTGACAACTTCCTCGCCGGTCTTTCGAGCTATGGGGACGACGGTGAGAAATCGTGAGAACGAGTCAATCACAAACAAAATGTATCGTTTTCCATCGATGTAATTGGCAATTTTTTTTAAATTTCCACTAGGTCCAGCTTGATAGACGTCTCGCGGTCCCAAGGATAGCGTTTTGCGGTAAACGCGAGGGCGCTTGGTTTCCTTGAGCAGCGTATATGTGTCCGATCCTTCTAGAAACTTTTCCGCCGTTCTTCGTCGCGTATATCATGCAAGCCTGTTGATTCCACCGAAAGAGGCTGGATGACTTGCTTCGTGGTAGACGGCTTTGCTCCTCTTCTTTTGTGACGAAGACATGCTTTATGGGCGCACCGCTTTGTTGGTCGGTAGTGTCGAGCTCGAAACGCTGTCAGGTTCCGGTGACAATTGATGAGAGAGGAAATGGCGCCTCTCATCCAGGGAGGCTGCCTGTTGTACAGCTCGTAGTGCAGAAGCTCTACAATACTGGATCCCTCGAGCGGCTCTCCGTGAACCACCAGCGTTCCCTCGGGGGTGTAGGCAATTACCGTGCAAATCGCGCCGAGGAGCGTCTCGACCTTCGCTCGGTGCCGTGGGTGAAAAGCGGAAAGAATTTCCTCGTCGTTAAAGTAATCCTTGTCTAGAATTTCTTCCATGCTCTCTCGACCAGGCCCTGCGAGGCACGAGGTGCGGCGGTAGAAACGGGATCAGCGGGAGCCGGTTTGGTCGGTGATGGGGTCGGTGACCCAGTCCGCTGCTCCGGGGAAGCGGTACGAAGGCGCTTCGGCGAAGTGACCGAAGAAGAAGACGCACCTCGACGAATGGTCGCCTGCGCTTTGAGGGTCCTTCTTTTAAACCGATCGTGATTCACCATGGTCACTGGCAGGTTCTCTTTGACCAATAACCTCGTGACGCGATCGAAATGAGCCGGAACTGGCAATTTCTTTGAGCGTGAAACTAAATAGGAAACCAGATCCACAATGTTGGATCCCTGTAGAGGTTTTTCGTCGATCGATATTTCCAAGGTTTGCGGGTCCCAGGTGAGCACCTGCCTCAGTAGAGCCAGGAGCGATCTACGCTTTTGCCGGTAGGTATTGCTCAAGTAATTGACAACGGCGGAAGGGTCGTCCCCACGCTGTTCCTCGCTCGGCTGCGTTTTCCGTTCTTCCCTGATGGGTGTCGCTTTAACCTCGTCGATGAGTGCGCTACTCTCATTCGACGTGTGCGGACGTAACATTTTGTGTCGCGTTTGAATTATTTTCTTTAGCTTGATGTCGTCCGGTTTGTCGTCTTCTTTCAGAATCTCGGGAATGTTCTCTCTGTAAAGTACGAGATGGTACTTTTTCATGCTTCTCAGACTCCGATAACCTTTGCGATGGCTCTTCCCCCGATCGTTCATATGAGGCCTAGAAGAGCAGGAAGGATCAGGGGTAGGAAACCTCCCTTCAATACCAGCGTCTTTCTTACGTTCTTGTGCGTGTCTTTTCGATTACCCAGTGACCTTATGACGGGTGAAAATCTCTTCACTTTCTTTCTTATAGCTGCGGAGAAAGGGAGGTTTCCGGCGCACAGGTTTAAATACATTTCCCTTACTATTTTCAGATGCTTGTCCTTGGCGTGACGTAGTAGTGATTCCCTTTGCCTACGCGATTTGGCTTCCGACAACAGGTGCAAGAATCTTACGTGCTTGGTGATGCGGTTCAATAGGAGACGGACGTGTTGTACACGACTTCCGGACCCTTGTCCGGCAAGATTTTTGTGCTCAAACGGAAATTATCGGGACAAGTTTGCGATAGGTCGATCAGAATGTAAGTGAACGGCGTTCTACACGCGTCCGAATATATACGAGGTAGAACCTGCCCCCTGCTACACTCAAAGAGCTGTCGGGATAGCACTTGGAGCTGATCGGCTATCCTAACTGAACGGAATATAATTAAGGCGGAAGAATTTAGGCTTATTGTTCTAAAGTACGCGTCTTGGAGGAACATGTTCTGCGTGATGAAAATGACCGAAGCATTATAGTGATGAGAAGCTCCTATAAAATATTCACAAATGTCTTTGAGTTTCGTTCGATTTGCGAGAAAGTCGTCGAATATGATCACCGAATTTCTTTCGGGTCTAAATTTTGCGGGATCTCCTTGGTGAAAATGACCCCGCTCGTCTCCGAAAACCAGCTCTGGGGAAATACAAAAACGTAGTATACGGCGTGAAACGCTTTGTCGAACATTTCTCTTCTAAATCTCAACAATTTGCCAATATATGTGGTTTTGCCCAATTTAGAGGATCCAAACATCGTGATTGACGCCGGCGTTTGGAAACGAAATTTGTCCAGGCCCGAAGACATGTCGGTGACCATGCATGCTACGCTCGTAGACGAGTGAAAAGAAGGCATCCCAGACACGTTTCTAAGTACTCGCGCGAAGCACATTCCAGCGCGGCGGGAGACTCGCGCGGCTTTTACTTCACAATAAATGCTCACACGCGTCGCAACAGTGCAGTTTATAACGACGCCCGAACGTATACCCAAATCACAATGTTTACCCAATGAAGAATAATCGATAAAAAGAAAAAGCGGATGCTCCCCAAGCTCGGAGTTGACCGCGCGGCTGCAGTTTTTGGATCTTGGGTTATATTTCGGTGCGGAGCATACCTGCTGGGCATATGAGCCCCGTTCCAAGAAAGGAATGTTGCTATTCAGCTCGGCGCACTCCAAGTTAGTGAAGAGGGGCATTGCTTCATCTTGCCTAAGGGCCGCGCTAAAGAAATCGTGCCCCCACCGGATGAAAAACAGTTTTCATTCTCAACTCCGCAGACTTGAAGAGGCAAAGTTCCCCGTCATGTTCTTCGAGATGTTTCAGAGACTTTAGCAAAAAAGATGAAAAAAGACAACAGCGCAGTGTGCGAAAGACCTCCCAAAAGGGTAGGTAGGCCTGTTTTCTTGCCTTAGATTGACAAGATGTCCCACAATCTGAAGAAGGTGGCCCATCGCTTTGACATACCAGTCGTTTTTTCAGCACAGAATAAACTATCGTCACTGTGTAAAAGGTTAAGCAGATTAGGAGAGGAATCGGATGTGCCACGAGAGTCGTGCAAAAAACGACATGTCACTAAGTTCCGCGAGTGCGCCACCAGTGTCACGTACAAAATCCCCTTGTCATGTGGTAAGGTGTACGTTGGCCAGACGTGGAGGTGCATTAATGATAGGGTCAGAGAGCATGCGTTGGCGATCAGGCAGTCCCCGCCTGGCCACTTAGCGGTTAACTGTGACCGTTGCGATTGCGGGCCCAACTCTGAAAAGTGCAGCCCCATCTTTGTTGACACCCGTGTCATGGGCCATTACAAAACAAAAATGGCAAGAGAAATTCCCGAAGCCTTCCTGATTAGGTCCCACCACGACAATACTTGTATAAGCGCTCCCTCTTTGTCCTTGACTGATAAAGAATTCTACTATCTGTTGACCCAATGACGCTGGCATTTGTGAGGGGGGGGGGGGGGGTGTTTTTAGACCATATCTTTGGTGTACTGCCAAGTGTGCCCGCCTTTATATTTTATATATTGTTTTTTTTTAAATTCTGTCATCCAAATAAACACTTCAGTTGAAAGTTACGCCGCGTCCTGTCCAGTTCTTCCTTCGTTTTTTGTCCCTGTTGTTTTGGCGTATTACACCATGGCGCGGTACAAGTACGTACCTAACAGGAACAAGACTAGACATGTTTGGACGTGTCTCGAGAGCTCGGAATGTGATTTTTTTATATGAAAATTAAAAACGTTGTGTTGACTATCCGCTCGTTCGCTTTTGTTTTTCAGTCTCGTGTGTTTTTGTCTTTATTTCAAAAATCAGGTTACAAGGCGGAGCAGCAGGACAGCTTTAGAGCGGGAGAACGAAATTGCTTGCGCACGAGTATGAAAATGTGTCGGTCGTTCCGACGGAAGTCGCTCGCCGAGAAAGCTTGGATGCACTCGCGGAGCGGTACACCGCAACACAGGCGCGCACCCACGTATAGACAGTAAAGGCCGCACGTGTGCGACAGAGTCCCTTGAATTCTTCTCTTGGAGTAGAAGAAACTCGCTGCGCCTCCAATGAAGTCGTAAAATTCCCCGTGAGTCGGAATCATTCCGAAACTGCCAAAATAACTAATTGCCTTGTCCTTTGGGCATACGTAGAAAAGAACCCAGTGTTCACCGAACGAAGACCTCGGTGCCGTATTTACTACGTAAGGACCGAGTGACCCTGTCTCTTGACCAATCTCGTCGCACGCGAACGTGCCACGAAACCAGTGACGCGTGCAGTGACTTCCCGCGAACATTGGGTAAAATTCGTGTTCTTCCATTACAAGCGGCAAACTTGACGTTTCTCTCCTTGTCAATTTCCAGGACGCGAGGCCGTTTTTGACATAAAGAAAATGGTGATGGCTTTAGTTAGATCTTGCTTGAAGGTCAAGGTGAGTCTCACGTTCGCCGTGAATATTGGACAAAGACTCTGCTCTTTCCTGTCCGGACTCAAAATGTAGTAGAGCAGAAAGGAGTCTTTTGAGAAGGCACCTTTAGAGTAGGGGACGTCTCTTCGATTGAGGCGGTGTTGGAAGCACATATAGGCCTTCATGTACAGATTTTGAGCAAAATCAAACTGCTCCGTCTGCTGGCAGCCACCCACGTCCAGGACCGCCGTTTTCAAGTTGAAGTGTTCGAGCTTGAATGGGTCGCGCTCGCGACTTCCCTGAAACGCCTCCCTCTTCACGAAAGCGACGAGGAGCTTTGACGGCACTCGATGCGAATACAGATCGTTGAGGACAAAGTGCGACACACCGGGAGAAACGGTTCTGGTCTTGATCTCCACCCCACGTAGTAGATAGGTCGCGGGAGAGGACTGCAAACGTCTTTCGATGCCCACATGCACCGTCGGGGCCACTTGCACGGGTCGAATGTAGAGCACAATGCGAGAAAGTTGAACGACGTGTTTCTGTGGAACCGTCGAAGTGGCCAAGAGCCTGAAATCTTAGGTATTTTGCCGCATCACGATGCGAATATCCACCCCGTTCAAGAGAAGCTTGTCCTGGTGACATATGTCACTCATAAGAGGGCAAAACACATCACAGAGGGTACTTCCTTCGGTTCTTTTGAAACGTCCCATAAGGCCCTTGGCATGGGCGGGAATGTCGAGCTTTTCGGACGTATTTACCGGGTCTTCTTCGTACAACATCGCGGAAAGGGAGTGATCCCTACTCGTCTGGTTTGAGTGCAGGAAAATATCGAAATAGGAGCGATAAACATAATTCTCGTACTGGCTCACCAAAGTCTGATTCAGATACACGCGACCGTAATGGAGAGGTCCCGGGTTCGACACCCGGACCAGGCGGATTTTTTCGGTCGCGCACCAGTCACCTAGCTGTGTTTGGAGATTTGTGTTAGTCCTTTGTCCCTCTTGTTCCCCTTCTCCAGGGATTATTTTCGTCATTCTTGTCCAGCTCGCTTGCACCTTTGCATTTAATTGCATTATAATAATAAACTTAAATTGCAAGCTTCACCCTTGTTGGTGTTAGACTGGTGGCAGCTGAAAAAATGAAAGCCGTTTACAATTCCCTGTAACGCCGGTTAGAGCGCAGCTCTTGAGGAGGAAGATGGAAGCGTACTGAGGGATAGGTGACTCCGTGAGGTCACGTGACCTCAAGGGGGTCACGTGACTTCAGGGGGTCACGTGACTTCGGGGGGTCACGTGACCTAGGGGTGCCACGTGACCTCGGTGGGTCACGTGACCTCGTGGGTCACGTGACCTAGGGGTGTCACGTGACCTGGGTGGGTCACGTGACCTAAGGGGTCACGTGACCTCATGGGGTCACGTGACCTCAGGGGCTCACGTGACCTGAAGGGTCACATGACCTTAGGGGTCACGTGATCCCCAGAAGTCACGTGACCTAGGGGTGTCACGTGACCTGGGTGGGTCACGTGACCTCGGGGGGGTCACGTGACCTCGGGGGTCGCGTGACCCCGCGGTTACGCCGACGCCGACGCCGACGGCGACGGCGACGCCAACGGCGACGGCAACGCCAACGGCGACGCCGACGCCGCTCAAGCCGGAAACGGGCCCCTAAGAGCTGCGCTCTAAAACCCGTTTGCTCTACTGACGTCTAACCCCTCGTTAGCTCAGTTGGTAGAGCGCTCCACCTGTAATGGAGAGGTCCCGGGTTCGATACCCGGACCAGGCGTATTTTTTCGGTCGCGCGCCAGTCACCTAGCTGTGTTTGGAGATTTGTGTGTGTCCTTTGTCCCTCTTGTTCCCCTTCTAGAAAGAAGTTGTTGTTTGCTTTTCGATGTGCAGCGCCGGCTTCGACATCGCTCCATCGAGTCTGTTCTTCTGCGCAGCCATCGAGACGCTCACGCGCGAGCATCTTGTCAGATCGACTTCCGGCACACAAGTGACGTTCCGAGCCCAAATGCGAAAGCTGAATAAACAAAAGCGAACGAGCGGAGCGTCAAAACAATGTATTTCATTTCCATATGAAAAAAAAAAGAAAATAACATTCCGAGCTCTCGATACATATCAAAACCTGTCTAGATTTGTTCCTGCATAACGGAATTGTAGATGGACTTCGTCACATGACCTGAAGCAATGACCCGTTCAAATTCTCTGGAGGGCTATATGTTTTTTTCACCCAGATTACGAAAGCCATTCCCGAGGTGACGAGTCCGCGAGCACCATTTGAATCACGCGCGCGAAACCACGTAATAGGAATACGAGCGAAGTCACACGACCATGGTCACATGACCTGGGGCAATGACGCATTCTGTTTGTAACCGTATTACAAAAGCCAAGTAGCGCGCGGGACATCACGTGATCTAAATGCACACACACACGAACAACTAAGACGAGTTAAGCGGTCGGGAAGCAATGTGCTTATAGCTCAGGGGATAGTGTGTCGGGCTGGTGTGCACGAAGTAGTGAGTTCGATCCCAGCCGCCACCAATCACAAAGCCGCAGGGCGGAGCCTTTTTTATCGAATAATAATACCGCCCAGCGATTCAAATTCAAAACACGTGAACGGAGCGCAGCGCCCTCTTTCGGATGCAGCACAAACCCTGTGCGACATCAGGTGAGCGCCCTCTGTGGGACGCAGCTCGAACCCTGTGACATCACGTGGTGTTATCAGATGGTGACCACAGCTGTCAACAGCTGGTCAACCACGCTTGTGGTTTGAGGTTTGAGGTACGTGACCTCACATATACCGCGTGGCGGGACCCGGGGGAGCTCCGATTGGTCACTGGCCGACGCCCATGCCCTGCCATTGGTCCCTGGGATGGGAGAGAGGGAAGAGGTCCCGCCCTGCGGCTTTGTGATTGGTGGGGGCTGGCGCCGCCCCCTTGGGGCTTTGATTGACAGGTTGCCGAGTTGGTACATGTTTTCTACTACTCAAGCCAACATTATTCCTCAATAATATTTTCTTGCATTTGTCTTAGGTAGGTACCTTAATAACTTTTTACCGCATAGTGTATTATATATGATACTCGCCGACTTCTTTTCTTTTCTTCTCTTAACTTCTTTTAACTCAACGTGAGTGAAAAGAAAACAAATCTGAATTTTGTCTGGCAACCACACTCGCTGGGTGGTTGCTATAGCGACGACGCCGGTGCAGGCAGAGCCTTGCCAGAGCCAACCAGCTGGTTCGGCAACGGTCGAGTGCAATGTAAACGCCTCGAACGCGACCGAGAGAACAGGGCACCGACTGGAGGCCTGGAGAAAGAAATCCTACGAGTGGGGGCAGGAGCTGGGTGTTGCAGAAAGCAATATGAGGCTAGAACGCATACGGAAGCTTACGTAATGAAGTGGCTAGAAAAACTGTGTTGTAAGCTGCCCTGCTGCACTCGCCTCACATATTTTTCGCGGCATAAGTGCAATATTGCACTCTGTTTCAACAGCGAGAGCAACTGTTTTAAGCACTATCGCGGACAATGTGAGCTGAAACAGCGCTCAGGCCGGCGCACGGTACTAGCTGCGCCGCCTATCGCCTTGCTCCGCATACATGGCGCACCCTCAGTACGAGATAAATCCTCACTTGCGCTAGCTGCGCCACTGCGCTCTTCCGGCCATCTGCAAACGAGACAGCGGGTGCGACAGCGGGCATGTGTCTGGTAGGGCGGCGGGGGCAACAAAATATTACACTTGTCGTCCCTCTTTTCGAATCAATTTACTTTACTCTATTGCGCAGAATGCCATAGAAATAAAACGCTGACTGGGGAAGAAAAATACTGGAATGTGTTAAATTCCAGCTGCTATTATTGTTTTTTGAAAGTCACTTCAAAAGATGTTGCAGGTTGTTTTTGTTTAATTGTAGGTGCATGCACAAAGTGAGACATCGTAAAATATTGGCCAAAATCTATATGCCGGATGTAGTCCGGCTCCAATGTATTTGTTTTTTTTTTCTTTTTCATTGATCACAGATGTTTAAAAAACGGTAAGCGTATAGATGTTACTGAGAAGGTTTCGAAATCTTGGTTGGTATAAAAAAGGTCACACGTATTATTTTTTTACTACTGGGCACACGTGTTTCTTTAAAAAAAAGTTGCTGACAAGACACCATATTTTTGTTTAGAAATTCCTAGTGTTAAAAAAGTGGGACAAACCGTCATATATTTGCCAGGAGAAGGAGATTGAAACTTAAATGAAAGAATATTTACAGAGGAGAATGTCAGACACAAAAAAATCAATAGTCGGCGTGGAAGTTCAACTGCACTATACACGAAGATCGAGATAAAAGAGGCACCACAAAAAAGTATGCGCCGGTTAACGGCGTCAAAAACTGTGTCGCAGCCGTAGCACGAAGCTTTGTTCCAATCGGCAGAGGTCCACTTCAGGTGGTCCTGAGGTGCAGTAAAACTTACAAAATAATTTCATACCACGTCATTCTCCCCCGACCCGCCTGGGTCAGGGGAGAATAACGCAGACCCGTCTGTCCCCTGACCCGCCTGGTAAGAAATCGTAGAGCGCGGCAACGAAGTCTGGCTCAGCCGGAAGCCACTCCCACTCACCTCATTGTTTTCCACACTATGTGAGCGGTGGCGCGGTGGAGGGCACGCCGACACATGACTACCTTGATGCGCCTCCTAATGTTTTCGATGATATTCAGATCGGCTCCTTTTGGGGGCCAAAGCAATTTCGTCAGGCAACGCTTCTCGAGGAGATACGAGCGTGACACCGCATTCTCCACTTTGGCGCTTTCTAAAAATGCACTGAAATGCATGTTAGCTGAAAACGTGAACGTTTGGCTACACGGCACGCGCTTCGTGATGGTGGTTCTGTCGGCCAATATTTTCGCTAGCAGTGAGCGCAAGTGAGAATTTATCTCGGCCTCAGGTGCGGCTTGTTCAGGGAGCGATGCGACAGGCGGCGCAGGTAGTACCATGCACAGGCCGGAGCGCTGTTTCAGCTCATATTGTCCACGGTAGTACTTTTATTAGAAGCTCAATACCAAGATTCTCAGTACTATAGAGTCGCAATAATTAGTGACGTCATATGACGTTTTGTAGCAGTGCACTAATTTTATTGTCAGGTGGAAAGCGTCTCTCTTTACAAGAAGGTTTTCATTTTGTCCCGTACTGTTATACTCCTAGTTCAGTCTCGCCCCCTTCAAAAAATGTTTTGTCTTGTTCAAACATATTCATAACTGCATTTCGTATCATATGATATACAGTGTGTTCCACGAAAGGTGGACAAATTCAATATTGCGAAAACTACGCGTCGCAAAAAAAAAAAGGCTTATGTCGTTTTGGTTTTGGGCCCGGGGCCTATTTAGGAATATTATTAAAGTCCGAGATGATTATATAGTTAAACATTTCTGCGTAATTAACTTTTTAATATTGTGTTTAATGGCATGATTTCGATTATAAAATTGCTCAGCATCTTTGAAGAACACTAAATCAACAATTTGCAGAGCGATAGAACGCGGGCGAAGCATTTTACGGCTTTCTGAAAAACTGCACAAATTCGACGGGTTTTTAAGTTTCGGTTTGCGATCCGAGCGCATCTCGGCCCCGACGCCACCTCGCCCCGTGGAGAAATAGTGCAACCAGCCTCTGCTGCGTTGCGCGAGGACAGCACTGCAGAGTTTGGTTGCACTAGTTCTCCACGGGGCGTGGTGCCGTCGGGCCCGAGATGCGCTCCAATTGCAAACCGAAACTTCAAATCCCGTAAGATTTATGCGGTTTTCAGAAAGCCGTAAAATGCTTCGCGTGCCTTCGATCGTTTCACAGTTTGTTGATGATGCTGAGAAATTTTCTAATTGAAACCATTCCCTTAAACACAATAGTACAAAAGTTAGTTATGAAAAAATAACAATCTAATTATCCCGGACTTTAATAATTTTCCGAAATAGGCTCCTGGCCTAGGATCAAAACGACACAAGCCTTTATTGTTGTGAAGCGTAGTTTTCGCAATATCGAATTTGTCCATTTTTCGTGAAACACCCTGTATAATAGCGACAATATTGTGGCGGTATGGTTTTAGTGAAAACTAAGGTTGTGTGGGTCTTTTCGTCTCAAGGGAATGTTGGCGCGAATTTTTAGGACGAAACCTAAAGATACAAAATAGAACGTTAAGTTTTTGTTAAATGGCAACATTGAGATTACTTTGCGGCCCTATGCTGCATGACGGGACCAAGGAACCGGAACAACGGCGTCTGCTGTGATTAGTCAGCGCCGCGCCGCCGACCAATTGCAGCAGACGGCGCTGTCCTGGTCCATTGATTCAGCTTGGTCCAGCCGTGTAGTATAGGGCCGCTGGTTGCAATTTATTGCTAGCCCAGCATTTAAGCACACTCCAGCCTTTTCGCATGTAAAGCAGAACAATTACTGCAGTTGAGCACTTCCTAACTGGTAATAATTGAAATTTGCACTGCTCAATGCCCTTCTGTTTTATATAAAGTGCCGCAAATAAGCTACAAGTACCGGTCGGAGCAGTGTGGTGCAGATGGAGTTTCTCCTCATAAAAGATGTCTGCCCAAACCCTTTCTTCTGTACCACGAGCTGCAACAGGAAGCCCGATGCAGACGATTTAGGAGCAAGCAACGCGCTTTGAATGTTGCTAAGCATTTGCGCTCGTGGAGTGCAAGTGTCGTTCCGGAAAACATGCTCGTACTTGACGTTTCGGTTTCACTTGCACTTAAAGGGAAACGGAGTGTTGCAGTGACGGTACGACCTGTTGTGTCAGCCGAAGTTGCCTCCCTTTACCACCGTAGGGCAGCGAAGGATACAGGCACGCAAGAGCGACCTTGCAAGGTGCTTTCGCAGAACAAGAACTTCCGATAGATTGTGTCTTAGCTCGCACTTGTCGCCTCGACTACGCTATCACCCTGGCAAACCTTTGGCAACACCTTCGGAGTGCACGCATTATTCAAGAAAGCCATAATGTTACAAATATAGCGCAATGCCTGGTTTTTATTTAAGAACAAAAAAGTTTTTCTGAGATTTTGAAAATGTGAAATACTCTGAGGGAGAGATATAGTCTGTTGCAACACAGAAACAGCAATAAAGCTTCGCCTCCAGAACACGCCCCTTACCTTTCGTACCGCGTAGTACGTGCTCGCACTCGGTCACTTTCTCCAGGTTGAAAAGCTTGTGCAGGTACGGGGCTAACAGACTATACATCTTTATCGAATCATTTAAAATTAGGATCCCACTTTTATTTTCTGTTGACTTTGTACACGTTTATTCCGGCAAACGTTACCGAAACCTTAACTGCCCACTTCTCAAATTTCGAAAGAGCACAGAAGTTTAGTTTAAGTTCAAGCAAGGGTTGGGGACATGTCATATAGAGGTACTATCAAAAACGAGAGTGTAAAGGCAACAATTGGTTATTTGCTATATCTTTGTCTACCAGATGTGACATACAATTTGATATCTGGCTTTTCCCTCGGAAAAAAAGAAAGCCTTAAATTTAAACAGCTTAATTTAAAACAAGGTTTAAATTAATAGCCAAACATTAAAGTATATATACAGCATTGTATTGCCCTATAAAAATGAGCAGGCTTCGAACAAAGTGAACCAAAGCATTATTTAACTTACATGGAAAAGTTGAACACTGGTAGAGTCTTTTGACTGAACTAATATGCAAAGTATTGACAGAAGCAATAATGAAACATCTGATGCCAGTCATCTTCATATTCAGGAAAGTCCCTCAACGTAAGATTAATTAGAAATTTCGTAGTATGTGTGCGGAATTCCAGACATGGTAACACAAACTGTAAACGCAAATCAAAATTAAATACTCCAAACAGTTGCTTAATAGTTTGCTGCCTAGGAAACAACACATAAAACTAGAGAAGTGTGATGAATATAAATGAATAAAGGTCATGAATTGAAGCATAGTTAGATATGTGAGCCACGCAACTTCCTGCCCCCATCCTAAGAAAAAGAAATAAAGCCTTTAGTGATTTTGAAAATCAAAACGATCATGACAGGAGTTTCACCAGACCTCGGTGATCGCACTATGTGATCAGCAATCGGGCTACAAGTGTCTTCTTGATTCCAACTGGCCGTAGGTGCCAGTAAGTCAGAATAAGAAGAAGCCTCTCAGGAAGACAGCTCGTATTGTGCGTCTTCTGTCCATGGGGGACGCCGAACACCTATCAAACACAATAAGTAACCAATAG
The DNA here is from genome assembly GCF_016920785.2 of Ixodes scapularis. Lineage (NCBI taxonomy): Eukaryota > Metazoa > Arthropoda > Arachnida > Ixodida > Ixodidae > Ixodes > Ixodes scapularis. Next base: position 68,894,048 of record NW_024609879.1, on the reverse strand, counting down.
GGAATTTTGGTTGTCAGCGCAAGATGACGGCATGACCTGAACCGATGGGCGCAGCAAGAGCGTCAGCCATCGCTCCAACAGCGGCGCCATAATGACGTCACGCACGCACGTGAGCGGGGCTGTCAAATGTTACCCAAATGAATCGGAGTTACTCCGGCGGTTCGTGTCACGTGATGACACAGATTGAAAAACTCTGGGCGCGGGTAGGTTTTAAAACGCTAAGGCTCACAACCCTTACCCTTTAGTAAGTTCGAGTAAATTTCGGAACACGACCCGGAGGACATCGGACGTCTGATATTTTTCTCAGATAACTGTAAGATGGCCGACATACCTGAGCTCCAGCGTCGGCTCTTAGAGCGCAATCGGCTTCTGGGTTTTGAACCGTACGTCGACATCCAGTGACGTCAAACAAAACACCATCGGTCGTCCGTCAACGAGGCAAAGGCGACATCGAGAGCAAAGGCATCGACGACATCGACGGCAAAGGCGCGGCTTGTGCAAGCTCTCAACTTCGTTGCACAAGCCCAATGACGAAAGGAGAGGAAGCGAGCTGGGCGTAAGACGTGTTTTTTGCCATCCTCAGGGAGCCAGGAGGACCAGTGGCACACATCATATCTTCAATCGACAGGGTGCTCAGACTGCTGGGTTACAAGCTCGACCGCAAGCTGGGAGACTCCAAGGCCCGTTTTCTCGAAGACCACCACCCGACCTACATTGTCAGCAAACCCTGAAGCCCCACTAGGGGAATACTGGACTCCCTGCGTTTCCAGAAATTCGGCCTGCTTGTCTGCTAATCGGGCAAGCAGGGAGCCCTCGCCAGCGCTTGAGACCGGACTGCTAGAAGTCAGCAGCCCATGGCGGCCCCATGAAGACCACGGTCGCAAAGATTGCTGCTAGCCCTAACGCTTTTTACCCTCGTCGACCTCAGCATCAACACCTCACCCTCATCCACATGCTTCATTTAAACCATCATCACAGCTTGTTTTAATTCATATGTACAATACCATCTCAGCATCATTGGACGCGTCGCCGCGGGCTTTCACGGTAAATTCAACTTGCCTTTCTGCAGCACCGCGGCTCACCTGAGCCTCAAAAAAAATGTATATATATGTATATATATATATATATATATATATATATATATATATATATATATATATATATATATATCATTAATTTTCAAATCAATGAATCATTCCGCACGGATTCATGTCTTTATTGGCAACTTGAGGACACTGACAATGTTCCGCAGTAGAAATCGGCACAAGGGAGTCGTAACAATTGCTCTACGTACAGAGTTTTGATTTCTTACAAAACTGAACGTCGTACACAATAAAATAAAAAGTTGAACTGAATTTTCAATTTTGCTTCTTATGAGGAGGAAAAGTCTTTTTATTCTATAAAAGTGTTCCACGCGCTGTTTCTTATTTACACTATTATATACTTATATACACAGTGAAAGTGACTGAAGATCCATTCCTGGGCTTGCGAAAATCAAGGAAGCAAAGTATTGGGTGATGAACACCATTAAAATATTTTGCTCTACGTCCTATCTCAATAAGAATGTGCAGCATTTGAATGTAGGGGTGCAACAAGTGGCTTCAGGAAGGGTCCTTGCACGAGCATTGATGTATATTAGGTATGATTTTAAACTGTCACATGCAGTGTTTATAAACGTATACAGAACGCACAAATTGTGTGTTTTCTCATGCCAACACTATCCTGGAGGAAGTTAAACGATAGCTTATTCACGTAGCGGTTCCGGATGGCTTGTTGAGTGCCACGTCACGAAACGTTTGCTCGGTTACCACAATATTAGCTCTGCAACAACGAAAAAAAATAACGTTTTTTTTTCACATAAACTTGGTGCTGTACGAGCCATGTGTGATAATTTCCAGAAGGGTGGCCCGAAGTGAGCCACTTCCAGGAATATGCAAGCCCAAGGTTTTTCAACTCAAGGTATCACACAAACACAGAAAATGCAGCATTTAAGATGATCTGGGGTGTTCCTAGAGCTCCTGTTGCCAGTTGCACATTTTTTTAATGGGCAATGACCATCGTGCTAGTGATGAAAAAAGATGGGTCAGTGAGAATTTGCAGACACTCTACTGTTGGGCTTTGATAGAAGACGAGGAGGGGGAGGAAATAAGTATGGCGTTAAGTCAGGAACCTCGCAGAGATGCTCTGTGTCATCAACAACTACCAACACAGACACCTTGAAGATGGACTAAATCTTGTCTGTAACATCAAGCAGTAGCCTCTTCGAAAAATCCAGGGCGAGGCTTTGCCACAATTATATATTGATCTCGTCGTCTCCCGAAAGAAAGTGGTCGGAACATAAGTGACCCAGGCGTGCGCCGGTGTCGCCCGGACCATCGCGGCCAAGGCCTCGAATCCACAAGATTATACGATGTGACTCGGGTGGCAGGTTACGAAACGTATGTCGTCTGCCATACTGTACGTATTGCAGCAGTGTCTCACAATGGAAACAATTGACGTGGCGGGTGGTGACCAGTGTTGGGGGCGTTACCGAAAAAAAAGTAACGAAATACGTTTCCCGTTACTTGTAAATAAAAGGAACGCTTTACCGCTACATTACGTCAGAAGAAAACGAACGCGCTACCTTTACGGTTACTGATAGAAAAAGTAAACATTTTGGCAAAAATCTGCCTGGTTAGGTGATGGTTAATGTAAGAAGCTGGAGGTACTATAACCAACTGTGTTAAAATGGCCCCTACGATTCGCGGCCTGCTCGGTCACTTGTTCATGGGCATGGTGTTCACGGATGACTTATTTGGCTGGATATTCGTCTTTCTCTTAATCTCCTTGTCGCTGCCGTTAAAATCGACTTCCTATTTTTGTGACTTCTCCAATCCCGTGAATATAACTGCTTCGGGGGGGGGGGGGGGGGGGGGGGTACCGACGGACCGGTTCAGGTTGTCTTTTGTATGCTGAATATGCAGTGACTCTAAATAGAGTCATTTTTTTTTTCAGTTTCTTTCGGTGTCCAGTACGAAACTTCTGTTCAAGTCGATTACATGGTTGTTATTTTCTGCGTGTTCCGCTACTGTTCACAAGTTACACCCCCACTTTTGCGTTACAATTTAATTATACATTACCATATTTCACTTTTTTAACATTACAAGAATACACGAGCACCATATTTCAAGCAACATTGTGTGCATCCAGAAACTAAAAATTGTTACCGTATCTTTTTTTTTACGGTTCCACATAAATACTGACAAAGCAAAAACGCAAAAGACACCCCGCAAAAATGTATAGAACTTGGCGACTAGAAACGCGAAAAGTGATGAAGTATAATATTTTTAAGTTTTAAGAAGGATATGTGACGTGTAACGTGACTATTTTACAAATTACTCTACATCATTTCATTTAATTTGTCATTTAGGATTTGTACATTGTTTTATTTTATTTTTTTGTGGTTTTTACTTTTGTGTTCAAACAAGTGACTTTTAACTTACTCTCCTTTGTGTAGTACCCGGACACGGGTCCTCAAGGTAAATGAATGAAATAAATGAATTGAAATAGGTAGCGTAAGTAGGTTACCCGTTACAGTTTTGTAAATGAAACGAGTACGTTACAACGTTACTGGAAAAAGTAACGCGTTACCGGTAGCGCTTTGCTTGTAATGCGTTACCTCCAACACTGGCCCTTAAACGCGCACACAACACTTTTGAACGACGATAAGCACGAACCACAGCCCAAAGCTCCCGCCTAAACCTCACAAAACACCTCGTATGCCACCTGCCTTGCCGACGCCTGGACGGTCCCGCGCTCGAGAACAAACTACGGAAATCAGATGCTGAGATACCGGCTACCCAAAATGTTAAACTATTTTTAGCGCGGAATATTACAATTGAAAACTGCTCCAACAAACGCATACTGTCTTTACCTGTTTCGTGAGAAATCTGATTTTGTACTCTTGAGAGAGGTTTTGTTTTGAGTGCCTCTTCTGCTGTTGCTGTTGGGGCAGGAGAGGGCACTGTCAAGCAGTTTTCTACTGCTTTTTTCCCTCCTCCCTCTCTTCTTGTATGAACAGGAAGAAAGAAACTTGAAATTTGAAAGGTCAAGGTCGGCAACTGCTACGCGAAACGACAGGCAACCGAGCAACCGACAGAGCCACCGTTGCTATGATTAAAAATCGGCAGAATATCAGGAAGTATCCGATACCGAAGCTCAGTCGTATTGACGTGATGCACTCTCATGAAAATAGTAAAAGGACGTCAGTACATTATTATTTGATTTTATCATTTTCAATCGCTGTTTTGAACATCAAATGAAGTTGAATATCTGTTCCTCCTTATATATCACTTATGATGACGTTTTCCTACCTCTTGTTTCCACACCGTGTTGAATGGTCCTGTAAGAATCTCCAAAAGATAGGAATTTTAAACGCGGTTTGTGAAATCCAGACGCAATATTTGGCCGCAAAACTTACAAAACAGCACCTCTGGGCTTTAATGATTATAAAGAAAGTAAGAGAAGGTCGACACAATTCCTTTTCATTCCTCTTCAATTAATATTATATTGTAAAATGGCATTCAAAACACTACACGTTTATTACAGGAAAGATTTTCAGATGTGGCAGAGGAGATTCAAGCATTGCGCTCACGCTAGGAGAAACGGTGTCGCGGATCGATAGTTCGGAACAGATCCGAGTCCACGTGAAATTCTGACGGCTTTTATTGCCTGCTTCGGGCGAATGAGACTGGAATGTGGAATGAGACTGGCGATCGTCGGCAGAAAATGGATTGGGAAACAGGAGCTGGGATTGGTTCAGAACAGCAATGGTTGTCAGGTTCTAGATCTGTACCTTCTAGGGAATGAAATTATTTAGGAAGACACTGAGTGGAGCCGTGGAAAGGAAGAAGAAAAAGTCCGCGTTGCAGGCGTCATTTCCGCAGTTCATTATTTTTTCAGTTGTTACGTTCATCTAGGGTCTGCAAGAAATATGAGGACAATATCCCCTCCATTTTGAAGACCGCCTTGGGCTAGAAAGAAAGAACAAATATTGGGGTGGTAAAAATACAAGTCAAAGAAAAAAAAAACACTTACGGACAAGGACAGATAGCACAGTTCTTCCTTTCTTTGAATCCTGTTGGGCAATAACCTTGTGTTCATTTTCTCGTGCTAAATTCTTTACCTTCTTTATACGTCCCAGTTTAGTTTGGTGGTGATTTGAGCAGTCTTTCTTTACGTTCAAGTTATTCCTGAATTTTCTCTCGTTAGTAGATGCTACGCAAGATTGTGATCTAGAAGCGAGCTTGTCATGTTGTCGGTGGTTTACCGTCCGCCAAATGGAATGCTTCCGAATTTTTTGATTGACAAAAATGCTGCGTATTTCTTTTTTCTATTAAATAAATTTGGGTAATATTTTGTTCTCGGTAGAGACATGAACAAATATGTGTTGAAGCATCACGCATGTAGTAAATAGCTTGTGCAGCTGTTTCCAGCCAACGTCATATAAAATGCAATAACGTGCCCCATTTGAGTAAATTGTTAATGTTCTGCTTTAAAGGGATACTGAACCAAACATTTTAATGTCCATAATAAGAGGCGCACGATGTTTCCAGGAGCTAGCAGCCGCCGTTGTGCGCGAGCTCACGAAGTGAAATTTCGGTCATTGTCCTCCATTTACGCTAAAGATGACAGGAAAATGTACGAGTCCCGGGCCCACAGAGAATAAAGACAGGCTTCTCTTCGACACAAGGGAAAGCTACGTCCTTGTTAAACCAATTAATCGCCTGCCTTCTACACCAGACTACACCGTGGAGAAGAAAAGTTCGTCTTTATTCTCTTTTTCCCCGAAGACCACACATTTCACTGTCATGCGTGAATGGGGGAATATGACATCAATTTTGTTGCGTGTGCTCGCGCACACCGGCGGCTGTTGGCTGATGGAAAGATCGTGTGCCACTTATTCTGGAAACTGAAATGTTTGGTTCAGCATCCCTTGTTGTATTCAGTCTTGTTGCCTTGAACTGTATGACATTAATCACGACTGGTGCTCTCTTTTGTGACATGAGTAACTACATGATCATATTTATTAAGATTTATGTATAACTGTATGACCTTAGTTTCTTATACTCAAAAAGATGCCATCTCTCTGACCTGCAGCACATGAGCTAGAGTCATTTGTTTAGCACCGCACGTTGAGTATTTTCGTTTGGTTTTGTGCAGATGTTCCGTGAGGCAATCGCTGCGGTGGTGCAGTACCGGAAGCAAAAATATTCCAAAAGCCGGGAATCATAATGATCAAAAAAACTGCTCCGACTTTACTCAACAAGATTAACAATTTAATCAAACGTTTCGTCTCCCATGCAGGAAACGTCGTCAGTGAAACCTACAAGCAGGAATGAGGGAAAAAACTTCAACAGTCCTATTTAAGCAAGTCCGCGTACACATCGGGGAGGAGGCCGCGGTTCGAGTTGCAAGCTGATGAGTCACTTCGAACGAACCATGATTCCACGAACCTGCGTGGACCCCACCTTTGTTCGCGCGCCAGAGTGGACGCATTCTCAAAGTCGAAACAGTGACCCGTATTCCAACAATGGTCTACGAGTTCCGTCTTCGCTCTTGTCGCATGCGTGGCCTTCGCCACGTCCCTTTTGTGTTCGTTTAAGCGAGTGCAGCGCTTCCGGCCTGTCTCCCCAATGTAGGATGCGTCACAGTCTAGACAATTCACTTTATACACAACACCGCACTGGGACTCTGGGGGGTGTAATCTTTAGGTTTAGAAATGAGGTCACGTAGTTTACGATGGGGTTTGAAAGCAGTGCGGATATTCAAAGGGGCGAGGGCCCTGCGAATAGACTCAGAAACACCTCTCAAATAGGGTATTGTTATTTGTCCTGTCCTAAGTCGTCCATTATCCTGACTTCTTCTTTGCCCCATCTGTTTGCGCGTGTTATCAATAAAACGTTTCGGATAATTCCGCTTCATCAACAGGTCAACAATAACAGCATCTTCAGAAGCGCGCAATTGAGGATTAGAAGAAATGCGTTCGGACCGATGTAGTAAGGTTTTTACGACAGCCCTTTTATGTTCGACAGAATGGTGCGAGTTAAAGTTTAAGAGGTTGCCTGTATCGCAAGCTTTGCGGTACACTGTTGTATATAAGCGACCGATACTATGTCGGAACACATTAACATCCAGAAAAGGCAGCGCACCGTTCTGCTCAACCTCATGTGTGAATTGGATTGATGATTCAACGTTGTTTAAAGCAAAATGAAAGTCAGCAACATGGTCCTTGTTTAAAATTACAAAAGTGTCGTCCACATAACGTTTGTAAAACCCTATCGGGAGCATACCCTGTTCAAGGACAGTTTTTTCCACATACTCCATAACCAGATTTGCCATTGTAACAGAAATTGGGCTACCATTGGACATCCTTCAATTTGGTGATAAATTTATCCGCGAAACGTAAAACGCGATTGTTTAAGACAAAAACGAAGCAAAATTACAATATCATCCACCGTTAACGATGTGCGTGATGGGAGGCTGTCATCCCTACGTAGGCGTGTTTTGGCTATCTCAACAGCCCGAGAGGTGGGGACATTCGTGAACAAGGACACAACATCAAATGAAACCATTATGTCATCTTCGTCTAGGACGTGATCCCGAACCAGGCCCACGAATTCTTGGGAATTCCGTACTGTTAAATCATTTTTACCTGTGACCGGAGTGATGAGCTCGACCAGATATTTTGACAGATTGTACGTCGGAGACCCAATAAATGAAACAATAGGACGCAACGGGCACTCGGGCTTGTGAATTTTGGGGAGACCGTACAATTTGGGTGTAGACCCGTCAGAAGAAAAAAGACGACGGTACATGGCATCGTCTAGGCGTTTCTTCTTTTTTAGATCGCGGAGGTGATCAACAAGGGATCTCTCAGATTTAGGAGTGGGGTCCCGGGGTAACGTCACAAAATGCGCTGTGTCGTCAAGAATTAACTGCATTTTTTCATAGTAACTTTCTTTATCGAGGATAACAGTGCCTTTCCCCTTGTCAGCTGTAAGAATAATAATTGATTGATCCAATTTAAGATCCCGTAATGCCGACTGCTCCACCTTGCTCAGATTCGATGGCGTTACTTTAGAATTATTAAGCATAGTAGGATGCATCCGACGGATTTCATTTCTGTCTCTTCGAGACAAAGGCGGCGTGTGTGTTCATTTGCCGGCAAAAGACAGACTCCCAGACTCCTTCCTGGAAGTCCTCCGGTGTGATCGAGGTGCCTTCAACTTGGTACTGCATCCCGAAGGGCGAGGCGGCTTATGCAGTAGCGGCGGAGTCGATTATATGATCGCCCCACGTATGCCGAGGCGTTGGGCTTAGCTTCACAACCCCCCCCCCCCCCTCCCCATACGTGGGAGGAAAAGCGCCAAAAAAATCTCGCTCCTGGCGACGGACCGGTTCCGGAATAGTGTGAAAGTGGTCCGCTTACCGTTGGCCGTCGGGTGGCAATCCAGAAAATCTGGAGAACTGGTGAATAGTGGTCAAAAATGTGTCGAAAAAAGGAACCGAGCGGAGCACGTCCGCACTGCCCGCCCCCTCCTCTTCTTCCCCAGGTGTAGAGGACAAAAAAAAAAAAAAAAGAAGAAGAAATCTACAAATGCGAAACGCCTATCTAAATGTGTCTATGTGCTACCGTAATGAAAAAAAAAAAGTGGTATGAAAAGTAATCGATTACTTTACAGTAATTTTTCGATTGTTTTTTTTTTTGAGGCTGTAATTGTAATTCTAATCGGTTACCTTTTAGAGTGAAGTAATTTTAATTGTAATTGGTTACTTTTTTTCAGTAACATGTACAAGTCTGGGTCAAAGGTAGGGAAGCTCGCGCCGAAGTTTGCAGGCAGCTAAAGCACCTACCCTGCCGTTCTCACCTAATCAGTAACTATATAGTAATGTACAAGTTCTTACTTCTCACTGATGTTGGATAAGGTATATGACCAATTTGTACACTTCATTACAACTTGGACAAGTATTTCCTCAGTGCAAACTTCAATATCTGTAAGCTGGCGATGTAAGAGGAGCCGCAAATGTCTTTTGTTTTCAGCGAGTCTACCTTGAACGCTACACAAGGTCCGCGCTGTCTCAAAAAAAAATGTCACATAGGTAATAAAAGATAACGTGTAAAAAGTTATTTGAACTTCAAACAAATAAACATAATATTTAGCTCTTTTAAACAAGGCTACATAAAAAATGAAAAAAATAAAACAAACTCTGGTGTGTTTTTTAACTATATTGCAGAATGTACTGAAATGTCTTCGCTCCTGGGATATTAATTATGGTGCGAGGATATTCCATGTATTACGCGTCTTTTTTAGATTCCAGACGAGAGGGTATAAGTGCTTTAGAGTTTGTTAAATATTTATACTACGATTAATTTGATACCTTTTTTCTTTTTCTGCAAATCACGAGTGTTGATGAGAGGGTGGACGGCTCGTCGACTCCCGGTGGGAATTTTTCGGACAAACACGCGTGATGTTATAAAGTATCGTTTTTTTATGTTTTTATTTGCTAATAAAGGATGAGGCAAAATTTTAAGTGAACCGCTCTGCCTAGCTGCCGTTAATTGCATCGCGCCGTCGGCATATTCAGGCGTAATAATTCATATATTTTACTACACCGACTTTGAGTAATAATTAATGCCTCACAATGTGTCCTGAAAGAGGCTCTAGACAAAGTGTTCGTGCGCTAAAAGCTCTCTGTTCAAGCATCACAAGTTGTTCCTGGAAGTTCGCGATGTTTTTGATTTTTTCTTAAGTTCAGGGTAATTATTTCTTTAGGATAATTTGAACGCTTTAGATTATTGGCAATATTAACTTTAAACATATCGACTCTTTTTTGCTTTCGTGAGACAATTGTCAGGTGCACTATCGGCTACGACGTGACGGCTAGTATTATAGCACAGTGCCTCAAAGGCATTTTCTACTAATGCGCGTTTAGAGTCCTATTCCGGCCACCCATCGAACGCGCTCCCGAAGTGACTACAAACGACATAACAACCGCCCTAGTGTGTCGAAAGTCGCGATTTTGGTGGTTGACCGTAGAAGTACCGTCAGAAAGCACGAGCAAGCGCGAGTGTCGCCGTCGTCAGGGGGCGTTCTAACTGCCGGTTACCGATGATTCCGCAGACTGTCGAGCTTGAAAGCGATTGCGGTGAAAAAAGACGTCTGCCACAACCAATACCGCGGCTTCGACAGCGCCAGGATCTCAGCCTGTTACAGCGTGACACTCGTACGACGTCATCAAGTGATAATCGAGAAACCACAATTTTTTTTTGTCGTGGTAAGCGCACGAGTCGGAAACGCGTTTCAGGCCCCATACCGAGAGTTTGATTAAGAGAGGCAGTGCGGTAGTGAGTCCCTGGAATCTTAGAAATTGCTCCGCAGCAAATGGGATTGCAAAATTAGCCCATAAGAAAGCAGAGGAAGGAATATTGAAGTAAGAAACGTGTATGTAAAAGCCACGTCCGGCGTTCTTTGAAGGGACACTGACAGGTAGGGTATTTTTGCTGCCCCAGGTTTTTGCAGCGAAGCTGTATACCTCTACCTCGCCATAGTTTTTTCGTGTCATTGTCAAAAAAACAAACAAAAAAATGTCCGAGGCCAGACAGCATAAAGCGCTGTATTAGTTTTAATAAAGAAAAAAAAAATCACAAAACAAGCATGAAAATTGCATGATGGATGATAAGGCACCTGTGAGCAATGCGAAAAAAGAGCACGCGTTTCCCCTTACAGATTACGGTTGCAGCTGCTCGGGAAAGGTGTTGGCGTCATTCGAAGCCCTCGGCTCACAAGTTATGCGAAGTGACACGATACATTGAAATAGTGTGTGCGAAGCGAGAGGACAACCGTGCGGCAGGCGTCACAATCTACGCAAGGGATGAAGCTTGTTTCCAGCCGTATAAGCTTCATTATGACCAAGTCGAATGCGGGGATGTGTGTTCCGCGAAAACTAGCGATGGAATCGTAATTTTCACAATCTAAATCTCACCAAATACACCCAAATCTCCCACCGAGTGCTCCATGCGAACGCAGCTCTCCTCACTGTCAATGGATCAAGTCACTGCGGTAATCATTGTCGGGGACTCTAATGTGGACATTTCGAAACCGCAAAACAAGCGGTTCATCCTATTTGTTGAGGATGAGTTGGTACTCATGTGCTTCCCCGATGTTACTCAACCAAGTACCATTCATGGATCATGCATTGCCCTAACTTTAGCTAAGAATCTCTCTACAGCCAGAACGGAAAATCTTGGGATACGGCCCATTCGTCACATGTCGATTCGTCATAGGGCAACTGGTAACAGGCCCGTTCGTCACATCGGAACATTCGTCATAGGATGATTCGTCACGCTGGCAGTTCGTCACACAATGACCCTAAAATTGTTAAACGTTTTATTTCTGTTTTGTTAGGGAAGTTACGAAAGGGGGTCACCCAACCACATGCGTACAAGGTCAGTGAGGTTGACCACTGTACGAACGGGAACAATAGCATGTCCCAATGACCCCAAGATAAGGCGACGTGCAGCCTTTTGCCTGCATGTTGTCTTATCTGGATAACCTTAATAACAGAATAACTTTGAGAACATAAAAATCACAATAAGAAAAAACCCCACTAAACCCTTTTTTTTTTGTGCCCCGCTTTAGGGCTTACATGCGGATTTCTCCTGGCTTATCAAAGACGGATCTCTTTTGCTTCCCATGTCTCTCTCGATTTCTAAATGGAGGTAGTTACTACTAAGAGAGGTGGCGATATGTCTCTTCACGAAGGACATTCGCATACACTTGCATTAAGGTTAACAAAGCTACGTTGTAATGGGCCTGCCGGCGAAGCGGAGTTTGTAAAACTAAGATAGTCACCGATCACGCCAAGACTCGTGAAATCTCTTATTCCAGTGACCATACCCATCCATTTGACGCCACTGAGATAAACGTGCTTCGGGTTCGTCATGAGATGAAGGAAAAGGCTGGTATGTACCAAAATTTGTTCCTGCTCTTATATCCCCAAAACAAGTTCACTAATGTCTTTATTCCCGTAAAACGGCGTCTAGCACCGTACCAAATATTTCTGGATGCGGCTGGCTGTGTCAGTCACGACACTGCATCGCAGATTCCCGCACCGTCAACACTTCGGCGCACAATCCGCAAGCAAAGGCAGCGGCGAATTTCGAGTTCAGCGTATCATCTTGCAGAGCCGACATACGATGCAGTGCAAAATCACAGTGGGCGACATATTATGATAATAATGTCTGTTTTACCTGCATACAGACGGCAGCCAAAGGAGATTCCTTTGGCTGTGGGTCCGGACATTTCGTCGAACGCCGTTTCATCGAACGCCGTTTCATCGAACACCGTTTCATCGAACGCCGTTTCATCGAACGCCGTTTCATCGAAGCCGTTTCATCGAACGCCTTTTCATCGAACGCTGTTACAGTCTGCAATATTTATTCAATTTATTTTGATTTTTATACACAACGTCATCTAATTCTCCCCTTTTTTTTAAATCACAGTATGCAGTGACGAGATAAGTTCCATTGTGAACATGTCCTGTTTCGAGAAGAAAGCCTCCATGAAAAAATTACCCCTCTCCATGTCACATGAAACAATTAAAAATGAGACAAAAAAAGAAAAAAAAAACAGAAAGCACGATGTGCTTTCTGGGAAGCTGGTAGTGTTTTATTGTTTGACAGCGTGTACCTGTAACCTTGGGTTATGTGAGGATCCGAAAGGGTTCTGTCTTCTTGGGTGACAGAGTACACCCAGCTGGGCTTTACTATTGTCTGGTGCGTGTTGGCCTTCCTAAGAAAGTTTCCTGAAGATGATTCATAGGCAAAAGGGTCGGTAATAAAGTTGACAGTGAAGGGGAGGTGGTCCTAGTGGTAACCGGACAAAAGCTCACCGGACAAAAGCTCACCGGACAGAAGCTCACCGGACAAAAGCTCACCCGTTTTTTGACAGACCCGGACAAAAGCTCACCCGTTTTTTGACAGACCCGGGCAAAAGCTCTCCTCGATTTCTTTTTTTTTTTTTCATACCCGGGCGAAACACGGGCTGAAATAAAGGGCGGACGCAATGGACATTGGACCATTTTTAGGAGAACTTGTACCTCATCCACCATTGAGTTACGAATTTTTTTTTTTAAATACTTTGAAAGCACGGTATTTCGGCCTTTTGGAAAAGTACAAGACAGATGACCAATTTAGAAAATTGTGCGGGATTTTAGATAGGCTCGGGTTCCTTCCACCACAGCTTGTTCCACAAGGACTAAACACCAGGGAAAAGTCTGCCGGTGACATCGGCTACCTGTTGGACTACTTTGATTGCACGTATGTCAACGGCCGCTTCCGTTATGCTTCTGTTCCATCTGCGGCGGCACCCAGAGCGAATTCTTCCCTTCGCCTGACTCTGCGCCGACGGCGACCGGAGTTTCCCCCGGTACGGTGGAATATGTACGACACCACTCTTCAAGATAAAGACCGGATGAACACCTGCGAAAGATAGAGTACCGGGTTCCAGAAGCTCGTCGGCCACGCCCATTCAAGCGTCTTGAGGCTGATTGAATACCTACAGCAAAATCAGGCGCTCGTTGCCACGGCATTGACAAAAGCCCGGAGAGGTGAGCCTACAGCAAAGCGGGTGCGAAAAATTACTCTGCACCTGCAGAATCGTCTTAGAAATATTTGCGAGGGCTTGCATGTACATCGATATCTACCAAGACTGCTGGAGCTAGTGGGGGACTGCATTCGCTTCTAACCAATCGATAAATAAACTTGTTTCTATTAAAATCAACAAACCATGCGCCTGTCAGATTTAATTGATCGGTGACTTTTTGTGTCGCGCGCATGCACCTAAGTTGTCCGCACTCGTGTTAAGATCAACATGAAATTTTCTCGTGGTGAGCTTTTGTCCGGGTCTGTGAAAATATGGGTGAGCTTTTGTCCGGGTCTGTGAAAGAATGGGTGAGCTTTTGTCCGGTGAGCTTTTGTCCGGTGAGCTTTTGTCCGGTGAGCTTCTGTCCGGGATTCGGTTCCAGTCCAGGTGTAACCCGAAACCACGTTGGCTGACACTTTGTGGAGCTTTTGGCTCTGTAAAGTTTGGAAACTAAAAAAAGAAAAAAAAATCAGAAACGTTCAATCTGAGCATAAAGCTGATAATCAGAGTACCATTATATTTTATTTCGTGTGCTCTCCTGGCAGAGTATCGTTTTATTATAAGCGTGCTGCCCTGGCAGTTAAATGCTTTTCGTGAATAAACCTTCAACTAAGCGTAAGTGTGCAAATGAGCTGGTGTGAATGGCACATTACCGAAACCCCCGGACAGCCGGTAAAAAAAAAACGACACAGACATTCAAAAGTGATTTAAGTGTCGGTCCTTTACCTCCAGTGTCATGTTTTCTGACAGGTATATGAGTAAAACTTTTCAGTAAGTCGCATACCCATTTGTTTTTATACCAATGGTTTTTATTTCTAGTAATTTGGCTCCACCCTAAAGACACTTTCACAAGTGACTACCTTAGTCTTAACAAATGTAAGGTAAAACATCTATAAAGCACTGTTATGCCCCAAAACTCGATACAGAGAAATTCGATGAAACGGCCCTTAGCGATTCGATGAAACGGCGTTTGATGAAATGGCGTTCGATGAAATGTCCATTCATTCGATGAAATGGCGTTCGATGAAACGGCGTTCGATGAAATGTCCGCTACCCCTTTGGCTGTGGTCTGCGACAGCGAAAGAATCCTGATCTTTGCTACCGAGCGCAACATGAGCTGTCTGGCTCAGGCGACTACGTGGTTCGCGGAGGGACCTTTAAAGTCACCTCGGCACAGTTTTACCAATTCTACACGCTCCGTGTACAGTTGGTAAAACATGCCACAGCCAATGGCGTGGTAGTGCCAATGGTTTACGTCTTGCTGCCCAACAAATCTGAAGCTGCCTACAGAAGGTAAGCATTCAAGAGCTCTGATAAACGTATAAAACGAAAAGCTCGGTGGCCCTATTATTGGATATGTGTTCAAACACTTCCAGATATGTTCGCTCTTTTTAAGGTTTTTAGACGTCGTGCTGAGTCACATGGGGGCCAACCGCCTTGAGGTAGCGGCCATCAACGCGATATAAGCCATGATTCCCGGCGCTACGGTACAGGGATGCTTTTTTCACTTATCCCAGTCGGTGTACAAAAATCTGTGCTCCAGTGGTCACCAGGGTCGCTACAATTCAGATGAAGAGTTTGCTGTTCTGGTATACCGCATTATATTTATATGCCTTCTTTTTTTTTTTCTTCAGTTAAGCTAATTGGTTACTTTATTTCTTGTGGACCGATGTCTCACTCGTGGCGGACTACTTCGAGAACGTGTATATCGGGGGACCCCATGGAAACGGCTTGTCGTCGGCAACCTTCCCTCCTCTGGTTCGGTCAGTCAGTAAATCAACACAAGCAGAAATGTCAAGGACGAACAACAGCATCGAAGCGTGGCACCGGGGACTGCGGGTGAGAACTAACCTAATCATCTGAGAGCTTGGAAGTTTTCTGTAGCGCATTTTTCCATTCGTGGCTCAAAATTTGAGTACGGTGCCCACTCAAAAAACTTTCTCCACGAGTGTGTGTGTTCTTCTTTTCTTTTTATGCCAGAGCAGCGTGGGCTGCAGTTCCCCAAGATCTGGGTGTTCCTGGGCTGCATCAAGAGAGAGCAGTCCTTGACACAGATGAAGCTGACTCAAGCAGAGGGCGGCACGACATCGTCGAGGGTAGGGTGTCCAAGAGGCACGCCGATTGCAACCGGCATCTTCAGATCATGGCGAGCCGCTGCGATGGTCGCTATCGTCTTGAAACCTTGAGGAATATCGGAATATCAGAGCTCGGAATGTCGGTTTTTAGTTTGTTTTTATTTCGCTCAATAAACCTGTTGTTTTTTAAGTACAAGGATGACTAGTTTGGATGTTCCCACTCTTCAGTAAAAATGCAATATAACGTACTTATCTTTATTGCATGCAAAGTCAAGTGAATATAAGTTGTTCAAATTCGTGAATATCCGGTTTGCACAGTGACAAACTTTCCCAGTGACAAATTCCCCTATGACGAATGTTCCGCTGTAACGAACGGGCCTATTACCAGTTGGCCTATGACGAATGCGCACATGACAAACGGGCCTACACCCGAAAATCTTAGCCTGTATAGCTCTGATCATAAAGCAGTTGTGAATTTCGTTACAAAGTAAATAAAGAGTATGCGCCACGTCGCATTCGGTAAATCCTTGTAGGTGTCGTGAGAGCTTCGCTGGCAAAGCAAATTCAAAGAGTGGAATAGCTCAACAATTTTTATCCGAACATATATCCGATAAGAGCCCAACTACACGGAACACAATTTGCGAGTCGAAATTTCATTTCTATCCGCCCAAATGCAGCCGGTCAAGATTCGGTCCGCTTTAATCGCACTTACTTTCGCTTCCATGGTCACATGGCTTTCAAACTATGTGAGCCAAATATATTTGAGGTTGTGAGTCATTTAAATTGCACATTCAATATTAAAAATAGAGAAGAATATGAAGCCCATTTTTCTGGCCTCCAGGGCCCGTTTGCTCGAAGCGTGGTTAGGCGTTAACCGCGGCTAAAGTTAGCCGCAGTACCTAGGAGAGGGATATCGAAATCACGTGACTGGCTCGGTAGGGATGCGGGGAGCCACGCATGGCCCCGTCGCTTCGTTTGACAAAATGGCTGCGGCGTGCGCAGTTTCCACGTTAGCGATCACATTGGTGTTTGTCTTCAGGACCTGTTTGCTTGAAGCCGGTTAAGTTTAACAATGGTTAAAAGCTAACCGCCCTTCCCTACTAGGTACCTACAAGTGCGTCACAGGATGGCGGTAGGCCTCCCGAGTGACGATGTGAAAGAAGGGGACCGCTGACCGAGCGATAGGGCCACGCTCTTGTGGAGAGTCTTACCAATGAAGAGAGACAGAGGCGTGTGTCGGATACATAAATGAAGTTTAATTTGACATGGGTATAGTAGTTAATTAGGCGCTATATAACACGCAAAAAATCACGTAGACACCAAACGGCGGAGAGCACAGGTACTCACAGTATAACAGTTTACAATTTCATGCACGGGGTGGCCTAGACAGTACTAAGAAAATACTAAGTTTAAGAGAGTCCAAATGGTAAACTAAAATAGGAGGATAGGTGAACGCAAAACAAAAAGTCTCATCTGGCGTAGAGGTGCTCGCGTCTCCCTGCGCGGTCCGTCCGAGGTGAAAAAGTTCCGGCGGGTGGCTTGGCATACCGTGGTCGCGGCTCACTGGCCCCGCACGCTTACTTTTTTGCGGTCGCACACTCACTGGAAGCTTCGTCCGGTGCCTGGAGCGGGGCCGTCGACAGGGTCTCGCCACATCCCTTGACGTCGCGATGAGTCCGTCCGCCTTAGAGGAGTTCTCTCTCGCACTCTCTTTGTTCCCACAATAGGTTGTTGCCCCATTGGTCTGACCCCTGACCCTAAAGGAGGGTTCTTCTAAACACTAAAACCCGCCAGGCAATTCGAGCGCTGACGAAAAACACATTCCAACAGCGAGCCGCCAGCTCGCCTCCTAAATCTGGGGCTGCAGAGACGTGTGTAACCCCCAAAACCACTCTAGGTTGTGTATACCAAGAAAACACCGAACATGCGGTCGCTTTTAGCGCTCCCTGCGTAAGCTGACACGCGTCTGGCCGCGAGCTCATCCGCTGAAGGCGGTCGTTTATTTCCCTGGACATTATTCTTTCACAGACGTCAGCACGACTCTTGTCTGTTTCTGGAGCAGCCGGTTTCTGTGACAAAATGCCTAGCCAAGTTTGACGAGGGCTGGATGGTCGCCCACTGGTTGTAGCGAATATGGAAAAAGTTTTCAAAAAGGGGGGACACAGCAACGCGCGCTACCGGGTTCTTGCGACGCAGCGCGGCATACATTTGAGCAGAGAAATTGTTTGTTGCTCCTGGTACAGATATTAAGTACGGTGAAACTACATTAACCTTCGCTTCGAAAATTTCTAAATGCTTGGCTGTCTGAATTGAAGACAAGCCTCGTTGACATTTCTATCATAGTTCGAAAGAGGACGACGAAGGTCAGTCCTAGCAACGATAAGGAAGAAGTGAGCAGAGAAAGGTGGGCGGTACACCGGCAGCATGTTTGGCCAGTATGTAAGAACTGTATATAACACCATCATAAAAAAATCCTGTAATCTGGCTCCGAGGAAAATTAACCTATTAGTAAATTACCGAAGCATCGGGGGGAACGCTGGAAGTGCAATCCTACGGTCCGCGCGCGCTGACCCTCCTCTAATAAAATATTCGAAGTAAATAATCATTGCTGTGGCTATCGTTACGTCCAGACGGAGCACTGAAACGCGTATACCTAACCGTCCCCCCCGCCCTCCTCTCTCTCCCCCGTGAACCGAGGGAAGGCGCAGATTTGGACGTAACTTGGGTTACGTCGGACGTAATGCTAGACACTTCGAATAGCCATAATGAGGCTTCGACGAACGTGCGTGCGAGGAAAAATTTGGTTCAGACATTTTGCTTCAGAGCAATTACTACTGCAGACGCCAGCACGCGCAACGCGTGTAGCTACACTCGTAGCATATGCACCACGGTGCTTGGGAAATTTTGAAAAAGGTACATTGGGACGCTGTCTGCTTTTGTGTGCTATCAATACCCGGCCAATTGAGTGAAGGCAATCCACTTTCCAAAGACGTTGCGATACCCAACTTTGCCAAACCGACAATTATCGGGTTCATTTAGGCTTAGGAATAGCCAGAATCATAATACTATCTAAAAAATCGCGGCGAGGTCATTGCTCGTGGTTTGCGATTTAAGTGAGGTAAGGAAAGTGAAAGCCTCCTGCACCATTCATTGCTGACTAACGCACTCGATATTGCAGCTACTACTACATATTAGCTCAAAAGCGAGCGGCGTTCACTCACCGGGGTACCGCCATATTTCACCACATCCCTACCGATCCAGTCACGTGATTTCAAAATCCCTCTCCTAGGTACTGCGGCAAACTCTAGCCGCGGTTAGCACTTAACCGCGCTTCGAATAAACGGGCACAGGAAACTGCCAAATTTGTTGATCGAAAAAAAAAAATTAAAGACGTTTACAATTCTCTGTAATTCCGAATTAAAGAGCAGTTTTTGATGAGGAGGAGGGGATGGTACGGAGGGGAGGATATGCCCCTGCTCCCCTCACCTCCTCCTCTCCTGCACCCGTCCCATTCAGGCACCATACCGAGGCACCATAGCCATTCAGGCACCACATCAAGAATTTAGCCTAAAATATTCCTCCTGAATTTTTCGGGGAAATTTTTCCGGTGAATTTACTGGGAAACTTTTTCTGCTATATTTAGTGGGGAAATTTACCTCTAATGCAACGCGCAGTTACGACGACGCCGACAGCGATGCCACTCGAGCCGAAAACAGGCGCCTATAAAAACAGCTCTCTAAAAAAAAAAAAAAAAATGTTGCGCAGATTACAGGAAGTACGTGATGTACACGTCATTCTCATTCTGGCGAAGTACTGCAGGCTGGACGACGCGATGACGGCTCACGACGGCCCATCAATTCGACGGACCTGGGGCCCCTACCACAAAGTTGTCGTTCGTGGTTCCGGTCAATCGATCGTCAAGCGCAGAACATTGAGTGGAAGGGATATAGGAGCGAAACAATCGAATGACAAATGGTGCACGCAACTTCGTCGTCTGCTTCACACGCCGTAAAAACAAAAAAAAAACAAAAAACAAAAAAAAAAATCCGGTCGCGTGTAGCGATGTAACTTCCGGCTATGCGCTTCTGCGCTCGTGTTTAGGTTTCGGTTTTGAGCACTTAAGTTTTAGAGCCTCTGAGAATAGAAAAGGTTGACATTCGAATTAGTGTTATTTACCCTTTGTATAGAATGAATAGAATATATAGAAGAGGTTGCCATTCGAAGTAGAGTTATTTAGTCTTTGCTCCGGTGTGCGTGAACGCGAAAATATCACGTAAAAGTCGAGTTGATTACTTCTATGATAAAACAGACTTCTCTGTTTTCCGTGGTCGTTAGGGAGATCCCTAATCGCAGTCTAGGATGGACTCAACCGAAACGCAGCGCATGAGAATGGCTCCTTATGCGCTTCGCTTTAGTCTTTACAGAAAATGTCTCAAGTTTGTGTCGCTCCACATGAAGTAATCTTTAAAAAAATCATGCAATCCTCCATAAAAAAATGGTATGAGATTGTTTTAAGCGGTGCTACAGACTTGCTATTGGTAACTTTCACTAAACTTCGCTCACTATAGTCCTCTATTCAATATTAGTCTATCAGTTGGCTAATTATACTCGGGGACAACTTTGGCCGTCGAGTGAAAGCTACAGAGCCGAAGCACGCAGTTTTACTGCGCAGCTGAATATAGTTCAACCAAAATATTTTTCTGGGTGTAGCTTAACGAATCAGAAATATGAAATTCTTATTTTTACCTTCGATTTCACAATGTTGCTATAATATCATCCAGGATGTGCCAAATGGAGACCTGTCTAAATGTCTTATTCATAGGAATTCTCTATCCCTGATATGAATCCTATACTAATTACTCAATCCGGTGTACTGAAGGCGATCGACCACTGAAGGTGGCTTCTAGTTTCGGGAGGGACAAAATTAACTCGAAAGCACTAATAAACACTAAAATAATCTCCATTTTACTCTCCGGTATATTAGCAGAGTCACATAGGCTGTCTGAATTTTCTTATGGTTGGAAAATTTCCAACGTAATCCCCTTCACAAGAAAGATGAACGCCAGCAAATCCGGAATTACAGACCCATTTCTCTCACAAGAGTCCCGTTTAAGCTTTTGGAGCATATATTTCACTCAAACATAATGTGCTTTCTTGACTCACACAGTTTTTATTTTGACAAATAGCGTGGATTTCGTAAGTCTTGCTCGTGCGAAAACCAGTTAACAGCATTCCTCACAAACATTTATACAAGCATCGATGCTATTCTAAAATTCTTTTTCGAAGGTATCCGACAAGGTTCCTTATCAACGTCTTTTTTTTTTAAACTTAGAAATCTTAATGTTCACCTTCTGTTGTAAACTGTATATCTTATTTCCCGATTAATCGCACCCAATACTTTTCTGTTAAGAACATGATATCACCGAGCTCTAGGGTGCGACACGATACTAATTTATTTTTCATCACAGATATATGAGATAAATGGGAGGCCAGAGAAGAAAGCAGCAGAAATGCAGCTTGACTAAGCTTTGGACCACTCCCCCTTATTCAGCAGCGACGAAAGAGCAAAGAAAAATCTCTCTACAAAGTGTGTAAGTGTGACATAAAATGGACAGCTTAAAATGCTGAACGAACAGTTTGAAGATAATGCGGTTGGACAGATGCACAACATCGATATTTCTTTCAAAATAGCTATTCAATAAAGCAGGCAAAATGTAACTTATTCTCAGTTTATCATAATTGGTCCTACACTTCAGAATCTGCCAAGGCTGGTTATGCCTTCATGAATAAACGTCAGATTTTTCTTTTAATTAAGAAAGCTTAAGAACTATATTTGAGCGCCTAAATGCGGCATACTTATACGCGATGGTTAATCGATAATCACAGACCTTTTCTATATGAAGAACTTTGTAAGGTTTACACAATGTCCTTCTTGAATCTGTGTAAGAAACATGTGTAATTATTCTAATCACTTTTTTGTAGTAAATTTAGTGTGTTTAAATTCGAGAAGGATGTATTTAGCCAGAAAAGATTACAATAATACAGATGAGAAAAAATAACAAATTATATAGAACCCTCTTTGTATTTGTTGGAATAATATATCTGTGTTTAATGATAATTCCCACGACTTTTCCCAGTTAAGCGCGGAGATATTTACATTAGTCCAGTTCATTTTTCTGAGAAAACAATTTCAAGCGTTTTAACATAGCGTAAAAATTCAATATTTAATGAGCCAAAATCAAGGGGATCGTAAAGTCCATTACTCGGACCTCGTGGGCTGAACATTGAGGCTTTTGTTTTGAATGCATTAATTGGCAAACAGTATACTTCTTCCCAAGATTTTAACATTAAACGAAACGCATTAGCGTCATCCCTTAGTCAACTTTCGCACATGTCCGTATAACATTATGCTTGTATCATCAGCATAGATTATATATTTACATACTGAGTGAATGTTCACTATGTCTTTAATATACAATAGGAAAAAGAAGTGGTCCCAGAATACTGCCTTGCGGTACTCCTGATGAAATGCTTAAAAGAGTTGAGCGTTGGTCATTGATCTCAACAAACGGAGAGCGACATTGCAGATTACATTTAATTAAGGCAAGTGGAAGATCACGAATACAATTTTTTTGGTAACATTGTGTGGTTAATACAGTCAAAATCTTTACTAAAGTATAAGTATTTTCCAAGCTTTAATTGTTTTTCTTTGAGGTTTATAAGTATCTCTTCTTTTTGAACTAATAATGCAGTTTCTGTTGAATATTTTTTTTTCCGGAAGCCAAGTTGGCGTTCCGTTATGAGGGAGTGTTTCCCACAAAAATGTACATTTCAAGAGTAAATTATTTTTCCTAAACGCTTCGAAATCATTGGTAGAATCGGTATAGGTCAGTAATTTAATAATTCATCTTTGTTTCGGGTTTTTTGAACAAAGTTAGAACTTGCAGAATTCGCATCTCTTTTGTGAATGTACCGGATTACAAGGCAAAACTTTAAATAAACGTTAGGAATGGAGCAATAATATTGACCACATATTTCACAGGTAGATTTTGTAAATCAACTGCATCATGACTGCGGCTGTCGCTAGGACACATGAGAGAGGAATCGTCCTGAGCTTCAACCGTAGGGGAGACAAATAGTGATTCTGGTATTGATAAAACACTTTTCGACGCTTTAGAATTGAAAGATCTACTACCCATATTTACGATGAAGTTGTTGAATTGGGTCGCCAGGTGCAAGCCATTTAAGACTTCTCCTTTCCGTTCAAGGCTTTCTCTCTTATTAAAGCTTTATGACGTATTAAAAGAACACTCTTTATACGTTTCCACAACACTTCAGCCTTTCTCAGGCACTCAGCGTCGAATATACTAAAGTAATACATACTCTTTTCTCTTCTAATTTCTGTAGTTAATTGATTTCTGTACTTTCTAAACTCTTCTAAAACAATTTTGTCTTGTAAGATAAAATTTCTGTAGTTGTAAGAATTAATTTATAAAGCTTGTATTTCTGGAGTGTTTCTTTTTTTACGAGTGGTTATCTCAGTGAGTAGAGCGCTCCACCTGCAATGGGGAGGTCCCGGGTTCGACAGCCGGACCAGGCGGATTTTTTCGGTCGTTTACCAGTCACCTAGTTGTGTTTGCATATTTGTCTTTGTCTTTTGCCCCTCTCGTTCCCCTTCTCCAGGGATTATTTTCGTCAATCTTGCCCAGCTCGCTTGCACCCTTGCATTTATTTGCATTACAATTATCTAGTGTGGCTGGTGTAATGTCCTGGAAGGTTATTTTAGATGTTTCAGGTTCGCGTGGTTCTCGTATTGTGTTTATTAGCATAAATATGGCAAAATGGTCACTAATGTACGAACTTATTACGCCAGCCTTCACATTTTCAATATAATAGTTTGTAAAAAATAAATGAAATAACGTTGATGAGGTCAACATAGTGCGAGTGGGATACGTAATACGATTGAAAAATGTATTTGCCGTTAATAATAACAACGGGTCAGTAGCGCTTGTGGTATCTTTTAACCAATTTATATTAAAGTATCCGCCAAGGAAACGAGAATATTTGCATTCGTTTACATAACACAACAGTGTATTTAGAAATATAAAGAGTTGAGCTACTTTGCCGCTTGGTTGGCGATATACAACAAAAAACGTGTAAACGTCTTGCATTACGCATATTTCATAATCATCTGTAACCCATGTATAGTCTCAACAATTTCAAAGTCATTACTGGCTACTAGCATGGCGACATCAACGTCCCACGCCCAGATTAAAGATTTTGATAAAAATGTTAATATTGAGGTAAAATGAAAAAAGTATTTTTCGTCTTGGTACCCAGCTCCGGTAAGCATTATCAGATTGAATGAGCACTTTAATTATTGAAAAAGAAGAATAGGATCGTCTGACTTAGATCCAGCTGATCTAACATTCATGTGAAACAATTTCAAAAGCTTACTCATGGTTATACCTGCGTCCTTACAGATATGTTGTTGTAGAAAAAAAACGGTTACTACCATATTTGGGTGCTAATATATTAGTGAAATAAATTCACCATCGTGCAGTCCCTCGCTAACAGCTCTTGAGAATATCGTCGCTGTGTTTAATCGGTATGATGTGCGCATTCTGTGCTATACGGGCTAAAATCTTGCCACTTCGTGCCAACACAAAATTTTTCAGCCGACATCGCATTTCGTGGCGATAGTCTTACCAAGCAATTTTTTTTTTTCGGGGGGGGGGGGGGGGTCGGGCAAAGATGCTTGTTGATAAAGACAGCCGCGTTATCGGAAAGGCCCCAATCTTTATTCGTTAATCGTTTTGCTCGTGTTCTTGCCAGTACCCAGTCGCGCTTCTTTCTACGAGTGAACTGCACGATAATGCTTTGTTTGCCACGTTCTCGAGTGTGGACTCGGTGGCAGATTTTAACGTCCAATTTATCGATCGGTCCGCCGAGTGCCTCCCCTAGCTTACACAACGTTTCAATAAGATTCTCTTTTTCGGCCCCCGGAATTCCTTTGATCTCATGATTGTTGGCGAGAGAATGTTTTTCACACTGTACGATGCTCGCTTAGCTAGCTCTCATTTTTGCTTCAAGCGTTAGGCACTTTGCTCGCAGTTCTTCATGTTCTTTCTTTAGTTCCTTGTTGACCGTGATTTCGCCTTCAAGCTTCGCCTTAATATCCTCGTATTGATGAAGTCCACGCTGGACTTCTTTTCTCGTATATTAGTACGAAGCTCACGTATTTCATTACGGAAGTCTCTCTCTAGCGCTTCTCTCATCAACTTCCATTCAGTCTTCATTTCATCCTGTAGTTCAGTGATAAATCACACCGTATCACACAAAAGATGCAGGTGCGATTGCAATTGGCAGCAGCTGCGGCAATTTAGCTGAAAGGCGCAAATAATTTATATAAGAATAACAAACCAACCTGCAAAGGAGCACAGCCTTAGAACGACGAGACAAATGCCGTCGCGACTGCTAAGCGATGGCTGCTGCTACGATTCGTCTTCTTATAGTGCAGAAGCCAGGAGCGGTACCGTGAAACAGCCAATCGTTGGCGCGCAAACGTCCGAGCCAAGATCAGCAGCGGTGGAGCAGCGAAGTTAGTCTTGGACAGAGGCCAGTGGACGCTGATGATTTGCAAATGGCCTCTCACTAAGCAGCCAAAAATCGGAGGAGTAGGGCCTTTGGTTCGCAACTGGACATCGAAATGCAAAGGAGCACAGTCTTAGAGAGACGAGTCGAATTCTGTCGCGGCTGCCAAGTAATGTCTGGCGTCCCTCAGGACAAGGTACTTGGCCCCCTTTTATATAAAGTATACAATATTAACCTCCTTAATAACATCTATTTTCCAATGCGGGTATTTGCCAATGAATGTGTAATTTACAAGCTTAATCATTCATATAATGATGAACTAACTTTACAAGACGATCTAAAATATTAACTTAGTGGAGTCAAAATGGCGAATGGCTTTAAGTTTCTGGGTGATTTCAGAGAAGATCGACCAAAGGGTGGATGGTCGACATTTTAAATCACTTGATGGTTTTATATGTTA
This sequence comes from Ixodes scapularis, assembly GCF_016920785.2. Lineage (NCBI taxonomy): Eukaryota > Metazoa > Arthropoda > Arachnida > Ixodida > Ixodidae > Ixodes > Ixodes scapularis. The sequence goes on along the minus strand of NW_024609879.1, from coordinate 68,868,234 downwards.
TTGCCTAGTGTCTGGAATAAACGAATCCGCACTTAGTTTTGACCAGAAAAAAATATTTGGAGACAGGAAAAATCGTAAGGCCTAAAGAGGTGGACAGTTGCATTAACGCGCACTGATGGAGGGGGCACGTTTGAGAGTGAATAACTAAAACGACAACATTAAGAAAATGCTAATACTTTTTAGACTCAAACTAAAGGTACAGCGTGCTTTTAAGGGAAAATAATAATATTTCTATAAGTTTTATTTATTTTTGTAAAAATTGCCAAACATGCCTGCTCGAACGACAAATGTCGAAACTTGGAGGCCTCTATTTTATGAAATAATTTGATCGTTATTATAAAACTTTCAGTTAGTATTTACTTATATATGTCTATTATTTTCTAAAAAAAAGGTATCTGAGGTATACGATAGTCGCGACATGTTTACGCAAACATGAGAAACAATCTAACAAAAAATTCATATGCGACTATTAAAAAGAACCCCTTCGATTTCTTTTGTATGTCTGGGTACCCTGTTATGCTTTATTTTGGCATTCATTTCTATTAAACCATGTTGCATTATTTCATAGAGAAAGAAGAAACAACTCCCCAAAGTAGGATCCTTTTTAAAACCCTACAATTAGCAGTGCCCTATACCAGAAGTGACTCTGAGCTCTAGTTTCATGAAACTAACACACATATTTTATATATTTTTATTCAAAAGAGGCCATTGATAACTATAGAAATCGTTCACGCACTAAAATTGAGGAGAAACTATTGTGTACAAAGAGATATAATATTACGAACTAGTGATCCGAGAAAAGATCCTGCAGCCATCGGCCACTGGGAACTTTGTTTAATTTATTTTACTACGGCACTATATGCTCCCTCTCTCTTACCCTCTCTCTCTCTCTCTTATATATATCCCTGACTTATATCTAGAATAAAAATCACCTTCAAGCATTCCCTTTCTGCGTGATAGTGTTCTGTGGCTAGCAACAATCCTCGCGAAAACCACGATTTTGCCGCAATAGTTGACGGAAGTAGCAGGCGCACTTGTCGCTAGTTTTGGCAAAACGGCTTATACAATCAATTTTTTTTTTCGCACTTCTCCGCTCGCTGTCAAGGATGAGGGGGTTCGCTTCAACCAGCAAACTATAGCCACCGATGCCTGTTCACTGAGCAGTAGTGCCTGTCGTCATCCCACTGGCTGGCTTCGAGGGCGATAATATCAGGCACAAAGAGGCACACCGACAGGGAGCAGAACCACAAAATACTCGAGCCCCGCCTAAATACAAGAGAGTGTAAACACTCTCGCCATGTTAACCTAAGAAATGTTAACATGGCGACAGTGTTACGTTTCAAGTAAGGAAAAGCATGGCGTGTGGTATAAGGCGGATCCTTACACGAGGTGCAATGTGAGCCCTCAGAACCTGTCTGCAGCTTTAGAGTACTTCACAAAGACGAGCTACAATGTTCGCGCCAAGGTCCCAGCCAGAAGGACGTTATCTCTGTAATGCTCGACGGGGAGAAAACGTTCGTGCCAAAACGCTTTTTGATACGCTCAATCCGGGTGGCCTTTCGTGTATACAAAGACAAGCTTCCTGGTTCCGACGTTGGGCGAGCGAAATTTTATTCCTTGCTCCTTATAGATGGGTAAAATGTATTCCACACCGGGAAGTGTGCGCTTGTGTGCGCTGCGCCAATTATTACCTTATACTTCCGCTTTAGAGAACGTTACATGTTTAACATTCAACACTGCAACAAAATGTTTAGCTGGGCTTGTTGGCTCATGACTGTAAATGAGCGCCAAACGAACGGGGACAGTTGAAGAAGTGGACGAAGCGCCCCGTGTTGTCGTCCACTTTTTCACCTGTCCCCGTTCCTTCGGCGCTCATTTCCAGTCATTCAAAACTGGCGGAATGACCTCAGCATCTCTGTCCGACCCACTAACAACTCTGTGTATTTAAGGACAATGCCCACAAGGCTAGAATCTTATACTCGAGGAACTTAATATCCCAGAAGATGAAGAGATCGTGCTTACAACATGGGAGTCCGAAGTCGTTCAAGTAACGGTTGAAAGTTCGATATTTCGCAACCATATCTGACAAGGGTTTGTATTTGGGCTAGTTGGTTGAACATGTTTAGGGGTTAAAAGCGCTAAAAACGGCGGACGAGTAGGAGAGACACACACCACAGAGCGCTCTGTGGTGTGTGTCTCTCCTACTCGTCCGTCGTTTTTAGCGCTTTTAACCCCTAAACAAATATCTGACAAACTCAAGATAAAGCGATCTACGATGAAAATCAGGTGCATGCAACGCAGGAGCATTGTCTTTCATTTTGACTTTCCTGAAAACTGAACCATCGTGCTTCCTGACAAGAAAAGCATACCACTGAAGAAAAAAAAGTTACGATATTTACATGTGTATTGACGACCAGAAAATCTACGAACAGCGTTGCTATCATCAGTGAGGACCTGTGTGACGACGTCGCTCTGACGTGCTTGGCTCTAGAAAAGTGAAAGAGTGGGTTGAAGACAACGTTGCGGTATACTCGCACGTGACGTACGTAAGTGACGGGGCCGCCAGTCATTTTAAGAATCGCTACCAGCTTCACCAGTTTCCGCAGAACGAATTCCCCCAAGCCCAGTGGTTATTTTCCGCATCTGGACATGGAAAAAATGCATGTGAAGGAGTTGGCGGACTCGTGAAGCACCAGGCCATGCTAAACAACCTGAGAGGTAGTTCAATAAACAACATTCAGACGGCGAGGACAATGGTGAGCGTTCTATCTGAGAAACTGAAAGGCGTGCACCTTGAGTATCCGGACAAAAATAACGTTCGGTATCGTGAAAAAAAAAGAGTGGCTGACGGTGCGCACCTTTCCTGCCATGCAGTCTTGGCTCGCGTGGCGGCTGTGCAAGTCATCAACAGAAGGAAGCTGTGACATATATGTAGCATGGACATTCGGATCTGTTTAGAATAAACTTTAATAAATGGGTACATCAAGGAAAGCCTTAGTGTAAAGTGCCAAATTTGATGCCCCAAGGACTGCTAATTTTGAATGCAGGGACATCTTATTTATCACAGTTTTCTTCGCGGTTTATTGAACCTATTTTACTCGGTGATAGCTTATAATCTTTATCTGATCACCATATGAGAATCACGAAACGTTATCCTCGAGCAGGATAAAATATCTCGCCTTGCCACGATCCATTCGTACACCGAGAGTATCGAAGCTCTTACCCAGGTAGCACGCCAGAGGAATGCCCAACTTAGGCAAAGGTCTGGCAAACATAAGGGCCCAACTTTCGCGCAGTTAGGTTTTTGAACCCTGGCACTCATCCGTGCATATGTGCGGTGCCTAGCTATAGCCTTAGTTGGGCGATCCCAGGGCATGCCAAAGATTGGGTCTTTTCTGGTACGCCAGAGGAGTGCGAAAATTGGTGCCATACTTGAGCCGTAACTGCCATAGTTAGTCCTAATCTGGGAATTCGGATCATGCCAAGGTTTGGCGTTTCTCTGGTCCGCCAAAGGAGCGCCAAAGTTGGTGCCATACTTCACCCATAACTGCCAAAGAAACGCCTAATTTGAGTATTTCGGACACGCCAAAGTTTGGCGTTTCTCTGGTGCGCAACAGGAGTGCCGAAGGGTGCCATACTTGAGCCATAATTACCAAAGCAACGCCTCATTTCGGTATTTCGGCCACGCCCAGTTTGGCTTTTCTCTGGTCCGACACAGGAGTGCCAAAGTAGTTCCATATTTGAGCCATAACTGCCAGAGCAACGCCCGATTTGGGTATTTCGGACATGCCAAAGTTTGGCCTTGCTCTGGTCCGCCAGAGGAGTGCCAAAGTTAGCCATAACTACCATAGAAAATTCTGATCTGGGAATTCGGGGCACGCCAACGTTTGGCGTTTTTCTGGCCCGCCAGAGGAGCGCCAAGGTTGGTGCAATAATTCAGCATTAACTGCCAGAGCAACGCCTAATTTGGGTGCTTCGGACACGCCGAGTTTGGCTTTTCTCTGGTGCGCCACGGTTCTGTCAAAGTAAGTGCCAGACTTGAGCCATAACTGCCGCAATAAATCTTAATTTGGCGATTCGGGGCATGCCAAAGTTTGGCACTTCTCTGGCTACCCACTGAAGTGCCAAATAAGTGTCAAAAGTGGCAAAGAAAGCCGAGATGCCTGCCCAAGTTTCAAATATGTCTGGTGTGTCACAGAAGTGCTGTTTCACGTGTCCCAGAAGAGAATTAAATAAGTGTTGGAAACACGATGGTAGGATCTCATCACCTCCGTTCCCAAGGCTCACGACAACACTTTGCAGTATCGTGCCAGTACCGGCCGAAAGTCGGTTCTAATATCGCTCAAATGTCAACTTTTGCACCACCGTTTGATATCCGGCAGGTATTGCCGTACAGCTGTTTTGCCCCGGCCTAGCGTTCGCGCAATATTGTGCGTATACTATACGATGCGTCTGCTCCGATATGGCCGGACGTCGTGCACGTATGTGTACGTTGCATATCATTTGTTGCATATCCAATCACATATACGGACAAACAAACTTTTTTCGATCGCTCCCAGAAGTTTATTAAACCACTATCATTACACGCACTGTATTCTCGACATATTGTCACGGGTGGTGACCAATAAACAAGAAATTAACAGGAAGAAATAAACGTTTAATGTGGCGAACTTGTGCAAAAAATAAAAGAGTGCAAAAGATAATAACAGAGCGTCGCGGGCGTCGAAGTCGGCGTAGCAGCAGAGTCGAACCGCTGGGGCGAAACTGACTCCGCTCGCCTTGCGGAATCCCTTATGTACCCTCGTGGCTTTCTGGATCGTTGGGCGTAGAAGGTTCGGCGCGTGGTACATTTTAACCTCAAATCAACAAGACGGTTCTCGAATTCACCAGAACATCACATTACAGTGTCAACAAAAATGCGCCTCCGCGGCCAGGAATCGAACCCTGGCTTTCAGCGTGGAAAGCAAGCGCGATAACCGTTAGGCCACGCGCGCGCCGCCTACTTCGCCAGCTGCGCGCGCGGCATTACTCCCCGCTTTAAAAAGTGCATCGTCCCGATGAAATCCAAAAACAAAACGAAGCAAATAAAACAGAACGGTAAACTAAAGAGTCATTTGGAACACGTAAGGTCCACAGTCCTATCGAGCGTAGTACGGCTTCAGTCGCACGACGTGGACGACTTCCGGTCGTGGAGGGCGGCGTGACGAAGTCCGTGTTCCGTCGGGCATCACCTCGTAGTTCAGATCCCCGAGTCGACGAAGCACTTTGTAAGGTCCAAAGTAACGTTTCAGGAGTTTCTCGCTGAGACCGCGGCGGCGAATCGGTGGCCACACCCACACCCTGTCTCCGGGCTGGAAGTTTACGTCCCGGCGACGAAGGTTGTAGCGGCCAGTGTCGACACGTTGTTGAGCCTTAATCCGGAGTCTGGCGAGCTGACGGACTTCTTCTTCCCTTTGGGAAACCACCTGGGCGTCGTCGCTTACGTCGAAAGCCGGTTCGTGGGGCAACATAGCGTCCAGCATTGTCGTTACCTTGCGCCCATGCACCAGTTGAAAGGGTGTCACTCCGGTGGTCTCTTGTACGGCCGTGCTGTAAGCAAATGTGACGTACGGCAACACCTCGTCCCATGTCTTGTGCTTCACGTCGACGTACATAGAGATCATGTGAGAGATGGTCTTGTTGAGTCTCTCAGTTAGCCCGTTGGTCTGCGGGTGGTACGCCGTGGTGCGACGATGGCTGGTGTGGCTGAGACGAAGGACTTCTGGCGTCAGCTGGGCCATGAATGATGATCCACGGTCTGAGATCAGGACTTCGGGAGCGCCGTGTCGGAGGACGATGGATTCGATGAAGAACTTCGCGAATTCAACAGCCGTTCCTGATGGAAGGGCTTTTGTCTCGGCGTACCACGTGAGATAATCGGTTGCGACGATGATCCATCGGTTTCCTTGCGTCGACGGTGGGAAAGGTCTGAGTAAATCCATACCGATTTGCTGGAATGGGGCCGATGGCGGCGCAATAGGCTGAAGAAGTCGTGCCGGTCTCGTCGGTGGCTTCTTCTGTGGTTGACACTCGTGGCAAGATCGGGTGGAGTGGTGCACTGTCTTCGCAAGCTTGGGCCAGTAGTACTTTTCGCGCATCCTGGCAAGAGTCCTGCTGTAACCAAGGTGTCCCGCCGTCGGGTCATCGTGGCAGGCTTGAAAAATTTCTTCTTGAAGACTGGAAGGGACTACCAACAGCCACGCCGTGCTGTTGTCGATGAAGTTCTCTTTGTAGAGTACACCTTGTCGGATGGAGAAGGTTGGCAGTGTTCGTGAAAAACCGCGGGGAACGGCGCTTCCTTGTCCCTCTAGGTGCTCGATGTGTTCTCGCAGCTCAGGGTCGTCTCGTTGGAGTGCTGCCATGTCGCTGACATCCAGTGCGCCGAGGAAACACTCACCGTCGTCCTCTTTGGTGTAGGAAGGACCGGCCTCGACTGGGGCTTTGACAGGCAGTCGGCGTCATTGTGCTTCCGGCCGGACTTGTACACCACGGTCATGTCGAACTCCTGCAGTCGTCGGCTCCACCGGGCGAGGCGTCCGGAGGGGTCCTTTAGATTCGCCAGCCAGCAGAGCTAGTGGTGGTCTGTGACCACGCGAAAAGGACCTCCATACAAATACGGGCGAAACTTTGTTATTGCCCAGAGGACAGCGAGGCACTCCTTTTCAGTCGTTGAATAGTTCCTCTTCGCGTTAGACAGGGTTCGACTTGCGTATGCGATAACTCGCTCTGCTCCTTCCTGCACTTGGACGAGTACCGAACCCAGTCCGGTGTTACTGGCGTCGGTGTGGATCTCGGTTTCAGCAAACAGGTCGAAATGGCCAAGAATCGGGGGCGTCTGGAGTCTTCGTTTGAGCTCGTCGAATGACCTCTGGTGTTCGTCTGTCCACTCGAACTTACGGCGTCCTTCGTGAGGTGTGTCAGCGGTGCGTATAGTTTTGCAAAGTCTCGAACAAAGCGCCTGTAGTAGGCACAGAGTCCGAGAAATCTTCTCACTGCCTTCTTGTCAGACGGCGGCGCAAATGCAGCTACGGCGCGGGTCTTCTCGGGGTCAGGTAGAGCACCTTTGTTGTTCACGACGTGGCCGAGGAACTTTAGTTCTCTATAGGCGAACCGACACTTTGTTGGCTTGAGTGACAGGCCGGCGGTCTTGATAGCTTGAAGCACGGCTTGAAGTCGTCTGAGGTGTTCGTCGAAATCTCGTGAGAATACCACGACATCGTCCAGGTAGACGAGGCAGCTCTGCCATTTCAAGCCGGCAAGGACGGTGTCCATAACGCGCTGGAAAGTTGCCGGTGCTGTGCACAGCCCGAACGGCATTACTTTAAACTCATACAGTCCATCCGGCGTGACGAAGGCTGTCTTCTCACGATCTCGTTCGTCGACTTCAATCTGCCAGTACCCGCTCTTCAAGTCCATCGACAAAAAGTATTGGGAGTGGCGCAGCCGGTCCAGGGTGTCGTCGATGCGTGGCAGCGGGTAGACGTCCTTTTTCGTCACAGCGTTCAGTCGACGATAGTCCACGCAGAACCGCAGGGTTCCGTCCTTCTTCTTTACAAGGACGACAGGGGACGCCCATGGACTTCTTGAGGGTTGAATGAAGTCGTCGTCGAGCATCTCCTGGACTTGGTCTTGAATAACTTTCCTTTCCTTTAAGGAGACTCGATACGGCGACTGGTGGACAGGGAGTGCGTCGTCGTCAGTAATAATGCGATGTTTCGCCATTGGTGTTTGGCGAACTTTCGATGTCGTGGCAAAAGAGTCACTGTATTCGGCGAGGAGATCAACCAGTTGCCGGCGCTTCGGAGCTGGGAGCTCGCGGTCGATGTCGAGCGGCGGCGGCGTCGTGCTTTTCTGCTGTGGCGACGAGGTTTCCTCGGAGATTACGGTGACCACGGCTGGCGCCTGAAGCTCCTCGACGTGGCCCACGGTGGTACCCTTCGTTAGGTGCTGCGGCTCCTCTCGAAAGTTGGTCACAAGAACAGTTGTACGTCCTTCCTGGAGATCCGTTAGGCCTCTTGCGACACCAATTCCTTTTTCGAGGAGCAGTTGGAGGCTGCCTTCCAGAAGAGCTTCACCGTGCATGGCTGCATTGGTTTTAACGGTGACGAAAACACTCGACCGCGGTGGTAGGTTCACATGGTCGGCGATAACTCAGATAGCAGTTGACGTCGTGTTGGTCTCCACCGGCGGCAGGACAGGCTTTCGTAGCGTCAACTGGTTTGCCGCGAGGTCGATTACGGCGCCATACTCGCAGGGAAAGTCCATTCAGAGGATAACGTCCCTCAAACAGTCTTGCAGAACGACGAACTTTACAGGGCATGTCTCACCATGGATCTCGACGCGAGCAGTGCATCTCCCGACTGGTGTAATCAGGTGTCCTCCGGCGGTTCTTATTTGTGGTCCATCCCACGGCGTCATGACTTTTCGAAGGCGGCGGGCGAGCCTCCCACCCAGGACAGAGTAGTGTGTTCCGGTGTCCACAAGTGCCGATGCGTCGAGGCCGTCGATCACAACGTTGAGGTTGTTGGACACCGGTGCAGGAGCGTCGTTGTGATGCATGGCGTCGGGAGAGTGGGAGCACTCCGTCGTTCTTAGAGGCTCTTTACGTCGGTCGTCTTCGGCAACTCCACCTCCAGGGGTTGCCGCGCCTAGTTTCCCCGGCGAGGAGCGTGGGGCGACAGGCTTTCACGTCGGGGTCGGTGCATCGGCGAAGCTGGACGTCGCGGCGACGGCGACCGGAACTCTCGGCGGGACGCAGGCTCGGGGGACTGGGGTCGTCGCAGGTATTCGTCGATCTCCCGAGGGCGTTCACCATACCGGGGGCGCGTGTCGTTTGGGTGGAATCCGCGCAGCCCGAGTCGGCGGTATGGGCATCGGCGGTACACATGGTCGGCTTCCCCGCAGTGGTAGCAGAGCGGGCGTCGGTCAGCAGTTCGCCACACGTCGGTCTTCCTCGACGAGGGTTGCTCCGGGCGGACGTCCTAGATTTGCCCTTCCTGGCGTCGAGGTTACTGTGGCATCGCAGGGTCTCGTCGAATGGCGCGTGGCCTGTCGGTTAGCTTGCGGCGGTCGTCGGGCCATGGCGGCGTAGCTCAAAGTCGGCCCCTCTGGTGTCGTCGTGTTGATCGGAACCTCAGGTTGGAAGGCCCGGTGAACTTCATCTCGCACGACCTCGGCCAGCGACAGGGAGGACGGGCGATCCATAGCGGGGGACATCTTGCGGATTTCTTCCCGGACGACTTCACGGATGATGTCACGGATGCCTGGGAGGTCGGTACCAAGTTTGAATCCGGATGTCGCCAGAGTAGTCACATCAAGGTGTCGCTCGTAGTGTCTGGCGCGTGCTAGTAGGGCACGCTTCATATTCGTCGCCTCCGTGACGAACCCGTCCACAGTTGTCGGGGGATTGCGAATGAGACCTCCGAATATCTCGCTTTTCACACCCCTCATAAGGTGTCGCAGCTGCTTCTCCTCTGTAGCCTGAGGATCGGGGCGGGCGCTCAGGCGAAGAACATCCTCGACGAAGCCGGTGACGCTCTCGTTGGGGCCCTGGGTTCTGGTTCGCAGTAGGTCCTCGGCTCTCTCTCGGCGATGGTGGTTGCTGAACGTAGCCTTGAGATCGGTCTTGAACATGTCCCACGACGTCAAAGAGGACTCATGATTCTCGTACCAGTGCTTGGCGGTACCCTCAAGCGAAAAATAGACGTTGTTCAGGCGCTGATCGTCGGTCCAGCAATTGTGGCGGGCAACGCGTTCATACTGGTCTATCCAGTCTTCGACGTCTTCGTATTGCTCGCCGTAGAATGGAGCAGCCGTCCACGGTACGACGGGCAGGTAAACGACGGCTGGAGCGGCCGGGGTCTCCGACTAGTTGGCCATCGTCGTCCTCCTTGTTTTCCTGGTCCTGGGTGGCAAGGGTCCTAACTCCGGGGGTAGGCCAAGGTTCCGGCCACTTAATCGGATCTCGGTCATGTCCTCGTTGGGCTCTTGGGGGCTTGTGTTCGGACTTGCACTGCGGGAGCTCGGAGGGGAGCGCTGCACGGGCATGCGGTTACCCCGCACCTCCACCTAAATGTCACGGGTGGTGACCAATAAACAAGAAATTAACAGGAAGAAATAAACATTTAATGTGGCGAACTTGTGCCAAAAAAAATAAAAGGGTACAAAAGATAATAACAGAGCGTCGCGGGAGTCGAAGTCGGCGTAGCAGCAAAGACGAACGCTGGGGCGAAACTGACTCCGCTCGCCTTGCGGAATCCCTTATGTACCCTCGTGGCTTTCTGGATCGTTCGGCGTAGAAGGTTCGGCGCGTAGAACATTCTCACCTCGAATCAACAAGACGGTTCTTGAATTCACCAGAACATCACATTACAGTGTCAACAAAAATGCGCCTCCGCGGCCAGGAATCGAACCCTGGCTTTCAGCGTGGAAAGCAAGCGCGTTAACCGTTTGGCCACGCCACTCTGCCTACTTGGCCAACTGCGCGCGCAGCAATATCTACAAAGGTCACACTTCTCTCACTCTGTAAAACAAGAAGCAACCTATAAAAAAGAATTAACACTGTCCTCATGCCAAGCAAAACTCATCACACAACAAACCGCGGAGGTTGAGAGGAAAGCAGGACTACTATCAGAAGCATGCTTTCAGTGTACTTACTAATAAAAGAGCGATATCATGTAATCCTTGATAGATGCATAATCCAACTCAGGCACCCCACAAACACATTCGAGAAAGAAGGTTGCACACATTCAACTGACGTCTCGTCGTCGGCGAAGAGCAGTTTTTGTTGAAGCGTGTCCAACAAACCGATCACAAGAATTCCATGAACTCCGGTGAAAAAAATGGCTGTTACCGAAAAATTGCCATGGGCGTATTCCGACTGGTTACGACGAAAAAACACGGCCGCGTCTGCAACGCACGAAAGCAACAGAACACTGAAGAGCGCAGTTCGAAATCCGGACCTACGTGGCCCGCCTATTTCTATAACTCGATAAACGGCGAAAACAACAGCCCCAGAGATCCCATCAGCGTGACAGAGAAAGTCACGTGACAAATTTTCGTCCAAACGTTTTTGTCCTATGCGTCCTACGTAGAGAGGTCACGCCGGGTCACGTGTTTCGCTCCACCCTATTGATTTGCTTAAAGCGGCTGTCGCGCTCGCTGACACCCACACGAAGAAACAAAAGCAGGTGGGGAGGATTGACAAAAGGCAAGGCCACTTCTGCCGGTGACCTTGTCGCTTTGCCTAATCTGTGAGCGTTCGTCTTCGATTCTGGGCCTCATAAAGATAATCTCCTTTCTTGGTGCTTATGTTTTGCGGGCTTGTCGCCATCCGATAGGCCTCAAATATTTCTCTCCCGACTCGCTCGCAGTGGCCTCCCATGGCTGTCTTGCCGGCGAAATTAAGAGCGCAGCCAGGACATTTTCTCCCGTGAATGACGATCGGGTGCTTAGAATCCGAAGCAGCTCTTTCGGCGTCCATTTGATGTTCTCGGAGTCGGTTGTTGAGACATCGCCCCGTTTGCCCGATGTACCTGGCCCCGCAGGACAGGGGGGTCGCGTACACTTCCTCGACTTTCTCTTCTTTCCCTAAGATTTCCCTTTCCGGTACTCCAAAGCAGCAGGCGCGCTTTGAGCTTGAAGCCTAAAATAAATGTTGTTGAAGTTGAATGATTGTCCTGTTTGTATCGTCCCTTTTGTGTCTCCACTTTCTAAATGTTTAAAAAGTACCAACACGCTAAAATAGCACAAGTTCCGGGATTTCATTTTCATTCCCCAACGTGATGTGGGAACCAGGCCACGGAGCCCCGGTCGTTTCCGCCTTTGTTATCGCTAGGATTTGACAGTGCTCAATCACAATGCAAGACAAGCACAGAGCCACGCTCGCTTTTGCAATGCGCCGCCTAATAATGATATCTCTCGTGGAGACGTGCGCAAATCAGTCTCGCGCAGTGCTAGCTCAATGGGAGAACTTTCTGTAAAAGCGGATTCATACCGGATATGTAAGCAGTCGCGCGATCCGATTAAATCACATTGCAAAAAAAAGTAATTAGATGGTATATCTGGCGTGCGCGATGAGCGAGTCCAACGCCTTCGTTGGCGAGTCGCTTCTCAAAAGCTCTCTCTCCGAACGCTCTTGATAGGCTCGGCCTCTCCGCGTCCAGAGCGCATCGCAAAAAGTCAGGTCTGCAAGCGACTGCTCAAATCCCGTCGCTTTTTGCCCGTAATGGTCGCCTTTGCGATGAAAGTTATCGCGCGACTATATCGCATCGCCGGTGTGAACGCGCCTTAATGTCGAACCAGTCTCACGGCGCGTCCCGATATTGGCGTGTGTACCTACGCGTGAGTACAACATCCGGCACAATTTGCGTTTGCAAAGCCTGGTCCGGCCGCGTCAAAACATTTAGCCAACCTTTGGACTAGAGAAATCAAAAGACACCCAATATAAGTTAAAGTTGCCAGCCGAATAAAACTTGATCTCTATTTAATTAAGATTACGACCACCTGCGCACATCAAATAACTCATCAGCCGAACTCCAAGGCTGTAAGCCTAGCTCTGGCACCTGTTTGGTAACCTTGGCCCGTAGCTGCCAGATGACAGCCCAACTATCGGAAAGCGAAGCCTAACTTTGGCACTTGTTTGGCGACTTTGGCCCGTAGCTGCCAGATGACAGCCGAACTATCGGAAAGCGAAGCCTAACTTTGGTACTTGTTTGGCGACTCTGGCCCGTAGCTGCCAGATGACAGCCGAACTATCGGAAAGCGAAGCCTAACTTTGGCACTTGTTTGGCGACTTTGGCCCGTAGCTGCCAGATGACAGCCGAACTATCGGAAAGCGAAGCCTAACTTTGGCACTTGTTTGGCGACTTTGGCCCGTAGCTGCCAGATGACAGCCGAACTATCGGAAAGCGAAGCCTAACTTTGGCACTTGTTCGGCGACTTTGGCCCGTAGCTGCCAGATGACAGCCGAACTATCGGGAAGCGAAGCCTAACTTTGGCACTTGTTTGGCGACTTTGGCCCGTAGCTGCCAGATGACAGCCGAACTATCGGAGAGCGAAGCCTAACTTTGGCACTTGTTTGGCGACTTTGGCCCGTAGCTGCCAGATGACAGCCGAACTATCGGAAAGCGAAGCCTAACTTTGGCACTTGTTTGGCGAATTTGGCCCGTAGCTGCCAGATGACAGCCGAACTATCGGAAAGCGAAGCCTAACTTTGGCACTTGTTTGGCGACTTTGGCCCGTAGCTGCCAGATGACAGCCGAACTATCGGAAAGCGAAACCTAACTTTGGCACTTGTTTGGCGACTTTGGCCCGTAGCTGCCAGATGACAGCCGAACTATCGGAAAGCGAAGCCTAACTTTGGCTCTTGTTTGGCGACTTTGGCCCGTAGCTGCCAGATGACAGCCGAACTATCGGAAAGCGAAGCCTAACTTTGGCACTTGTTCGGCGACTTTGGCCCGTAGCTGCCAGATGACAGCCGAACTATCGGAAAGCGAAACCTAACTTTGGCACTTGTTTGGCGACTTTGGCCCGTAGCTGCCAGATGACAGCCGAACTATCGGAAAGCGAAGCCTAACTTTGGCACTTGCTCGGCGACTTTGGCCCGTAGCTTCCAGATGACAGCCGAATTATCGGAAAGTGAAGCCTAACTTTGGCACTTGTTTGGCGACTTTGGCCGGTAGTTGCCAGATGACAGCCAAACTATCGGGAAGCGAAGCCTAATTTTGGCACTTGTTTGGCGACTTTGGCCCGTAGCTGCCAGATGACAGCCGAACTATCGGAAAGCGAAACCTAACTTTGGCACGTGTTTGGCGACTTTGGCCCGTAGCTGCCAGATGACAGCCGAACTATCGGAAAGCGAAGCCTAACTTTGGCACTTGTTCGGCGACTTTGGCCCGTAGCTGCCAGATGACAGCCGAACTATCGGAAAGCGAAGCCTAACTTTGGTACTTGTTTGGCGACTTTGGCCCGTAGCTGCCAGATGACAGCCGAACTATCGGAAAGCGAAGCCTAACTTTGGCACTTGTTCGGCGACTTTGGCCCGTAGCTGCCAGATGACAGCCGAACTATCGGAAAGCGAAACCTAACTTTGGCACTTGTTTGGCGACTTTGGCCCGTAGCTGCCAGATGACAGCCGAACTATCGGAAAGCGAAGCCTAACTTTGGCACTTGCTCGGCGACTTTGGCCCGTAGCTGCCAGATCACAGCCGAATTATCGGAAAGTGAAGCCTAACTTTGGCACTTGTTTGGCGACTTTGGCCGGTAGTTGCCAGATGACAGCCAAACTATCGGGAAGCGAAGCCTAATTTTGGCACTTGTTTGGCGACTTTGGCCCGTAGCTGCCAGATGACAGCCGAACTATCGGAAAGCGAAACCTAACTTTGGCACATGTTTGGCGACTTTGGCCCGTAGCTGCCAGATGACAGCCGAACTATCGGAAAGCGAAGCCTAACTTTGGCACTTGTTCGGCGACTTTGGCCCGTAGCTGCCAGATGACAGCCGAACTATCGGAAAGCGAAGCCTAACTTTGGTACTTGTTTGGCGACTTTGGCCCGTAGCTGCCAGATGACAGCCGAACTATCGGAAAGCGAAGCCTAACTTTGGCACTTGTTCGGCGACTTTGGCCCGTAGCTGCCAGATGACAGCCGAACTATCGGAAAGCGAAACCTAACTTTGGCACTTGTTTGGCGACTTTGGCCCGTAGCTGCCAGATGACAGCCGAACTATCGGAAAGCGAAGCCTAACTTTGGCACTTGCTTGGCGACTTTGGCCCGTAGCTGCCAGATGACAGCCGAACTATCGGAAAGCGAAGCCTAACTTTGGCACTTGCTTGGCGACTTTGGCCCGTAGCTGCCAGATGACAGCCGAACTATCGGAAAGTGAAGCCTAACTTTGGCACTTGTTTGGCGACTTTGGCCGGTAGTTGCCAGATGACAGCCAAACTATCAGGAAGCGAAGCCTAATTTTGGCACTTGTTTGGCGACTTTGGCCCGTAGCTGCCAGATGACAGCCGAACTATCGGAAAGCGAAACCTAACTTTGGCACTTGTTTGGCGACTTTGGCCCGTAGCTGCCAGATGACAGCCGAACTATCGGAAAGCGAAGCCTAACTTTGGCACTCGTTTGGCGACTTTGGCCCGTAGCTGCCAGATGACAGCCGAGCTATCGGAAAGCGAAGCCTAACTTTGGCACTTGTTTGGCGACTTTGGCCCGTAGCTGCCAGATGACAGCCGAACTATCGGAAAGCGAAGCCTAACTTTGGCACTTGTTTGGCGACTTTGGCCCGTAGCTGCCAGATGACAGCCGAACTATCGGAAAGCGAAGCCTAAATTTGGCACTTGTTTGGCGACTTTGGCCCGTAGCTGCCAGATGACAGCCGAACTATCGGAAAGCGAAGCCTAACTTTGGCACTTGTTTGGCGACTATGGCCCGTAGCTGCCAGATGACAGCCGAACTACCGGAAAGCGAAACCTAACTTTGGCACTTGTTCGGCGACTTTGGCCCGTAGCTGCCAGATGACAGCCGAACTATCGGAAAGTGAAGCCTAACTTTGGCACTTGTTTGGCGACTTTGGCCCGTAGCTGCCAGATGACAGCCGAACTATCGGAAAGCGAAGCCTAACTTTGGCACTTGTTTGGTGACTTTGGCCCGTAGCTGCCAGATGACAGCCGAACTATCGGAAAGCGAAACCTAACTTTGGCACTTGTTTGGCGACTTTGGCCCGTAGCTGCCAGATGGCAGCCGAACTATCGGACAGCGAAGCCTAACTTTGGCACTTGTTTGGCGACTTTGGCCCGTAGCTGCCAGATGACAGCCGAACTATCGGAAAGCGAAACCTAACTTTGGCACTTGTTCGGCGACTTTGGCCCGTAGCTGCCAGATGAAAGCCGAACTATCGGAAAGCGAAACCTAACTTTGGCACTTGTTTGGCGACTTTGGCCCGTAGCTGCCAGATGACAGCCGAACTATCGGAAAGCGAAGCCTAACTTTGGCACTTGTTAGGCGACTTTGGCCCGTAGCTGCCAGATGACAGCCGAACTATCGGGAAGCGAAACCTAAGTTTGGCACTTGTTCGGCGACTTTGGCCCGTAGCTGCCAGATGACAGCCGAACTATCGGAAACCGAAACCTAACTTTGGCACTTGTTTGGCGACTTTGGCCCGTAGCTGCCAGATGACAGCCGAGCTATCGGAAAGCGAAGCCTAACTTTGGCACTTGATCGGCGACTTTGGCCCGTAGCTGCCAGATAACAGCCGAACTATCGGAAAGCGAAACCCAACTTTGGCACTTGTTCGGCGACTTTGGCCCGTAGCTGCCAGATAACAGCCGAACTACCGGAAAGCGAAAATTAACTTTGGCACTTGTTCGGCGACTTTGGCCCGTAGCTGCCAGATGACAGCCGAACTATCGGAAAGCGAAGCCTAACTTTGGCACTTGTTAGGCGACTTTGGCCCGTAGCTGCCAGATGACAGCCGAACTATCGGAAAGCGAAGCCTAACTTTGGCACTTGTTTGGCGACTTTGGCCCGTAGCTGCCAGATGACAGCCGAACTATCGGAAAGCGAAACCTAACTTTGGCACTTGTTTGGCGACTTTGGCCGGTAGTTGCCAGATGACAGCCAAACTATCAGGAAGCGAAGCCTAATTTTGGCACTTGTTTGGCGACTTTGGCCCGTAGCTGCCAGATGACAGCCGAACTATCGGAAAGCGAAACCTAACTTTGGCACTTGTTTGGCGACTTTGGCCCGTAGCTGCCAGATGACAGCCGAACTATCGAAAAGCGAAGCCTAACTTTGGCACTTGCTTGGCGACTTTGGCCCGTAGCTGCCAGATGACAGCCGAACTATCGGAAAGCGAAGCCTAACTTTGGCACTTGCTTGGCGACTTTGGCCCGTAGCTGCCAGATGACAGCCGAACTATCGGAAAGTGAAGCCTAACTTTGGCACTTGTTTGGCGACTTTGGCCGGTAGTTGCCAGATGACAGCCAAACTATCAGGAAGCGAAGCCTAATTTTGGCACTTGTTTGGCGACTTTGGCCCGTAGCTGCCAGATGACAGCCGAACTATCGGAAAGCGAAACCTAACTTTGGCACTTGTTTGGCGACTTTGGCCCGTAGCTGCCAGATGACAGCCGAACTATCGGAAAGCGAAGCCTAACTTTGGCACTCGTTTGGCGACTTTGGCCCGTAGCTGCCAGATGACAGCCGAGCTATCGGAAAGCGAAGCCTAACTTTGGCACTTGTTTGGCGACTTTGGCCCGTAGCTGCCAGATGACAGCCGAACTATCGGAAAGCGAAGCCTAACTTTGGCACTTGTTTGGCGACTTTGGCCCGTAGCTGCCAGATGACAGCCGAACTATCGGAAAGCGAAGCCTAAATTTGGCACTTGTTTGGCGACTTTGGCCCGTAGCTGCCAGATGACAGCCGAACTATCGGAAAGCGAAGCCTAACTTTGGCACTTGTTTGGCGACTATGGCCCGTAGCTGCCAGATGACAGCCGAACTACCGGAAAGCGAAACCTAACTTTGGCACTTGTTCGGCGACTTTGGCCCGTAGCTGCCAGATGACAGCCGAACTATCGGAAAGTGAAGCCTAACTTTGGCACTTGTTTGGCGACTTTGGCCCGTAGCTGCCAGATGACAGCCGAACTATCGGAAAGCGAAGCCTAACTTTGGCACTTGTTTGGTGACTTTGGCCCGTAGGTGCCAGATGACAGCCGAACTATCGGAAAGCGAAACCTAACTTTGGCACTTGTTTGGCGACTTTGGCCCGTAGCTGCCAGATGGCAGCCGAACTATCGGACAGCGAAGCCTAACTTTGGCACTTGTTTGGCGACTTTGGCCCGTAGCTGCCAGATGACAGCCGAACTATCGGAAAGCGAAACCTAACTTTGGCACTTGTTCGGCGACTTTGGCCCGTAGCTGCCAGATGAAAGCCGAACTATCGGAAAGCGAAACCTAACTTTGGCACTTGTTTGGCGACTTTGGCCCGTAGCTGCCAGATGACAGCCGAACTATCGGAAAGCGAAGCCTAACTTTGGCACTTGTTAGGCGACTTTGGCCCGTAGCTGCCAGATGACAGCCGAACTATCGGGAAGCGAAACCTAAGTTTGGCACTTGTTCGGCGACTTTGGCCCGTAGCTGCCAGATGACAGCCGAACTATCGGAAACCGAAACCTAACTTTGGCACTTGTTTGGCGACTTTGGCCCGTAGCTGCCAGATGACAGCCGAGCTATCGGAAAGCGAAGCCTAACTTTGGCACTTGATCGGCGACTTTGGCCCGTAGCTGCCAGATAACAGCCGAACTATCGGAAAGCGAAACCCAACTTTGGCACTTGTTCGGCGACTTTGGCCCGTAGCTGCCAGATAACAGCCGAACTACCGGAAAGCGAAAATTAACTTTGGCACTTGTTCGGCGACTTTGGCCCGTAGCTGCCAGATGACAGCCGAACTATCGGAAAGCGAAGCCTAACTTTGGCACTTGTTAGGCGACTTTGGCCCGTAGCTGCCAGATGACAGCCGAACTATCGGAAAGCGAAGCCTAACTTTGGCACTTGTTTGGCGACTTTGGCCCGTAGCTGCCAGATGACAGCCGAACTATCGGAAAGCGAAACCTAACTTTGGCACTTGTTCGGCGACTTTGGCCCGTAGCTGCCAGATGACAGCCGAACTATCGGAAAGCGAAACCTAACTTTGGCACTTGTTTTGCGACTTTGGCCCGTAGCTGCCAGATGGCAGCCGAACTACCGGAAAGCGAAGCCTAACTTTGGCACTTGTTTGGCGACTTTGGCCCGTAGCTGCCAGATGACAGCCGAACTATCGGAAAGTGAAGCGTAACTTTGGCACTTGTTTGGCGACTTTGGCCGGTAGTAGCCAGATGACAGCCAAACTATCGGGAAGCGAAGCCTAATTTTGGCACTTGTTTGGCGACTTTGGCCAGTAGCTGCCAGATGACAGCCGAACTATCGGAAACCGAAACCTAACTTTGGCACTTGTTTGGCGACTTTGGCCCGTAGCTGCCAGATGACAGCCGAACTATCGGGAAGCGAAGCCTAACTTTGGCACTCGTTTGGCGACTTTGGCCCGTAGCTGCCAGATGACAGCCGAGCTATCGGAAAGCGAAGCCTAACTTTGGCACTTGTTTGGCGACTTTGGCCCGTAGCTGCCAGATGACAGCCGAACTATCGGAAAGCGAAGCCTAACTTTGGCACTTGTTTGGCGACTGGCCCGTAGCTGCCAGATGACAGCCGAACTATCGGAAAGCGAAGCCTAAATTTGGCACTTGTTTGGCGACTTTGGCCCGTAGCTGCCAGATGACAGCCGAACTATCGGAAAGCGAAGCCTAACTTTGGCACTTGTTTGGCGACTATGGCCCGTAGCTGCCAGATGACAGCCGAACTACCGGAAAGCGAAACCTAACTTTGGCACTTGTTCGGCGACTTTGGCCCGTAGCTGCCAGATGACAGCCGAACTATCGGAAAGTGAAGCCTAACTTTGGCACTTGTTTGGCGACTTTGGCCCGTAGCTGCCAGATGACAGCCGAACTATCGGAAAGCGAAGCCTAACTTTGGCACTTGTTTGGTGACTTTGGCCCGTAGCTGCCAGATGACAGCCGAACTATCGGAAAGCGAAACCTAACTTTGGCACTTGTTTGGCGACTTTGGCCCGTAGCTGCCAGATGGCAGCCGAACTATCGGACAGCGAAGCCTAACTTTGGCACTTGTTTGGCGACTTTGGCCCGTAGCTGCCAGATGACAGCCGAACTATCGGAAAGCGAAACCTAACTTTGGCACTTGTTCGGCGACTTTGGCCCGTAGCTGCCAGATGAAAGCCGAACTATCGGAAAGCGAAACCTAACTTTGGCACTTGTTTGGCGACTTTGGCCCGTAGCTGCCAGATGACAGCCGAACTATCGGAAAGCGAAGCCTAACTTTGGCACTTGTTAGGCGACTTTGGCCCGTAGCTGCCAGATTACAGCCGAACTATCGGGAAGCGAAACCTAAGTTTGGCACTTGTTCGGCGACTTTGGCCCGTAGCTGCCAGATGACAGCCGAACTATCGGAAACCGAAACCTAACTTTGGCACTTGTTTGGCGACTTTGGCCCGTAGCTGCCAGATGACAGCCGAGCTATCGGAAAGCGAAGCCTAACTTTGGCACTTGATCGGCGACTTTGGCCCGTAGCTGCCAGATAACAGCCGAACTATCGGAAAGCGAAACCCAACTTTGGCACTTGTTCGGCGACTTTGGCCCGTAGCTGCCAGATAACAGCCGAACTACCGGAAAGCGAAAATTAACTTTGGCACTTGTTCGGCGACTTTGGCCCGTAGCTGCCAGATGACAGCCGAACTATCGGAAAGCGAAGCCTAACTTTGGCACTTGTTAGGCGACTTTGGCCCGTAGCTGCCAGATGACAGCCGAACTATCGGAAAGCGAAGCCTAACTTTGGCACTTGTTTGGCGACTTTGGCCCGTAGCTGCCAGATGACAGCCGAACTATCGGAAAGCGAAACCTAACTTTGGCACTTGTTCGGCGACTTTGGCCCGTAGCTGCCAGATGACAGCCGAACTATCGGAAAGCGAAACCTAACTTTGGCACTTGTTTTGCGACTTTGGCCCGTAGCTGCCAGATGGCAGCCGAACTACCGGAAAGCGAAGCCTAACTTTGGCACTTGTTTGGCGACTTTGGCCCGTAGCTGCCAGATGACAGCCGAACTATCGGAAAGTGAAGCGTAACTTTGGCACTTGTTTGGCGACTTTGGCCGGTAGTTGCCAGATGACAGCCAAACTATCGGGAAGCGAAGCCTAATTTTGGCACTTGTTTGGCGACTTTGGCCAGTAGCTGCCAGATGACAGCCGAACTATCGGAAAGCGAAACCTAACTTTGGCACTTGTTTGGCGACTTTGGCCCGTAGCTGCCAGATGACAGCCGAACTATCGGGAAGCGAAGCCTAACTTTCGCACTTGTTTGGCGACTTTGGCCCATATCTGCCAGATGACAGCCGAACTATCGGAAAGCGAAGCCTAACTTTGGCACTTGTTTTGCGACTTTGGCACGTAGCTGCCAGATGACAGCCGAACTATCGGAAAGCAAAGCCTAACTTTGGCACTTGTTTGGCGACTTTGGCCCGTAGCTGCCAGATGACAGCCGAACTATCGGAAAGCGAAGCCTAACTTTGGCACTTGTTTGGCGACTTTGGCCCGTAGCTGCCAGATGACAGCGGAACTATCGGAAAGCGAAACCTAACTTTGGCACTTGTTCGGCGACTTTGGCCCGTAGCTGCCAGATGACAGCCGATCTATCGGAAAGCGAAACCTAAGTTTGGCACTTGTTCGGCGACTTCGGCCCGTAGCTGCCAGATGACAGCCGAACTATCGGAAAGCGAAACCTAACTTTGGCACTTGTTTGGCGACTTTGGCCCGTAGCTGCCAGATGACAGCCGAACTATCGGAAAGCGAAGCCTAACTTTGGCACTTGTTCGGCGACTTTGGCCCGTAGCTGCCAGATGACAGCCGAACTATCGGAAGGCGAAACCCAACTTTGGCACTTGTTCGGCGACTTTGGCCCGTAGCTGCCAGATGACAGCCGAACTATCGGAAAGCGAAGCCTAACTTTGGCACTTGTTTGGCGACTTTGGCCCGTAGCTGCCAGATGACAGCCGAACTATCGGAAAGCGAAGCCTAACTTTGGCACTTGTTTGGCGACTTTGGCCCGTAGCTGCCAGATGACAGCCGAACTACCGGAAAGCGAAACCTAACTTTGGCACTTGTTCGGCGACTTTGGCCCGTAGCTGCCAGATGACAGCCGAACTATCGGAAAGCGAAGCCTAACTTTGGCACTTGTTTGGCGACTTTGGCCCGTAGCTGCCAGATGACAGCCGAACTATCGGAAAGCGAAGCCTAACTTTGGCACTTGTTTGGCGACTTTGGCCCGTAGCTGCCAGATGACAGCCGAACTATCGGAAAGCGAAACCTAACTTTGGCACTTGTTCGGCGACTTTGGCCCGTAGCTGCCAGATGAAAGCCGAACTATCGGAAAGCGAAACCTAACTTTGGCACTTGTTTGGCGACTTTGGCCCGTAGCTGCCAGATGACAGCCGAACTATCGGAAAGCGAAGCCTAACTTTGGCACTTGTTAGGCGACTTTGGCCCGTAGCTGCCAGATTACAGCCGAACTATCGGGAAGCGAAACCTAAGTTTGGCACTTGTTCGGCGACTTTGGCCCGTAGCTGCCAGATGACAGCCGAACTATCGGAAACCGAAACCTAACTTTGGCACTTGTTTGGCGACTTTGGCCCGTAGCTGCCAGATGACAGCCGAGCTATCGGAAAGCGAAGCCTAACTTTGGCACTTGATCGGCGACTTTGGCCCGTAGCTGCCAGATAACAGCCGAACTATCGGAAAGCGAAACCCAACTTTGGCACTTGTTCGGCGACTTTGGCCCGTAGCTGCCAGATAACAGCCGAACTACCGGAAAGCGAAAATTAACTTTGGCACTTGTTCGGCGACTTTGGCCCGTAGCTGCCAGATGACAGCCGAACTATCGGAAAGCGAAGCCTAACTTTGGCACTTGTTAGGCGACTTTGGCCCGTAGCTGCCAGATGACAGCCGAACTATCGGAAAGCGAAGCCTAACTTTGGCACTTGTTTGGCGACTTTGGCCCGTAGCTGCCAGATGACAGCCGAACTATCGGAAAGCGAAACCTAACTTTGGCACTTGTTCGGCGACTTTGGCCCGTAGCTGCCAGATGACAGCCGAACTATCGGAAAGCGAAACCTAACTTTGGCACTTGTTTTGCGACTTTGGCCCGTAGCTGCCAGATGGCAGCCGAACTACCGGAAAGCGAAGCCTAACTTTGGCACTTGTTTGGCGACTTTGGCCCGTAGCTGCCAGATGACAGCCGAACTATCGGAAAGTGAAGCGTAACTTTGGCACTTGTTTGGCGACTTTGGCCGGTAGTTGCCAGATGACAGCCAAACTATCGGGAAGCGAAGCCTAATTTTGGCACTTGTTTGGCGACTTTGGCCAGTAGCTGCCAGATGACAGCCGAACTATCGGAAAGCGAAACCTAACTTTGGCACTTGTTTGGCGACTTTGGCCCGTAGCTGCCAGATGACAGCCGAACTATCGGGAAGCGAAGCCTAACTTTCGCACTTGTTTGGCGACTTTGGCCCATATCTGCCAGATGACAGCCGAACTATCGGAAAGCGAAGCCTAACTTTGGCACTTGTTTTGCGACTTTGGCACGTAGCTGCCAGATGACAGCCGAACTATCGGAAAGCAAAGCCTAACTTTGGCACTTGTTTGGCGACTTTGGCCCGTAGCTGCCAGATGACAGCCGAACTATCGGAAAGCGAAGCCTAACTTTGGCACTTGTTTGGCGACTTTGGCCCGTAGCTGCCAGATGACAGCGGAACTATCGGAAAGCGAAACCTAACTTTGGCACTTGTTCGGCGACTTTGGCCCGTAGCTGCCAGATGACAGCCGATCTATCGGAAAGCGAAACCTAAGTTTGGCACTTGTTCGGCGACTTCGGCCCGTAGCTGCCAGATGACAGCCGAACTATCGGAAAGCGAAACCTAACTTTGGCACTTGTTTGGCGACTTTGGCCCGTAGCTGCCAGATGACAGCCGAACTATCGGAAAGCGAAGCCTAACTTTGGCACTTGTTCGGCGACTTTGGCCCGTAGCTGCCAGATGACAGCCGAACTATCGGAAGGCGAAACCCAACTTTGGCACTTGTTCGGCGACTTTGGCCCGTAGCTGCCAGATGACAGCCGAACTATCGGAAAGCGAAGCCTAACTTTGGCACTTGTTTGGCGACTTTGGCCCGTAGCTGCCAGATGACAGCCGAACTATCGGAAAGCGAAGCCTAACTTTGGCACTTGTTTGGCGACTTTGGCCCGTAGCTGCCAGATGACAGCCGAACTACCGGAAAGCGAAACCTAACTTTGGCACTTGTTCGGCGACTTTGGCCCGTAGCTGCCAGATGACAGCCGAACTATCGGAAAGCGAAGCCTAACTTTGGCACTTGTTTGGCGACTTTGGCCCGTAGCTGCCAGATGACAGCCGAACTATCGGAAAGCGAAGCCTAACTTTGGCACTTGTTTGGCGACTTTGGCCCGTAGCTGCCAGATGACAGCCGAACTATCGGAAAGCGAAACCTAACTTTGGCACTTGTTTGGCGACTTTGGCCCGTAGCTGCCAGATGGCAGCCGAACTATCGGACAGCGAAGCCTAACTTAGGCACTTGTTTGGCGACTTTGGCCCGTAGCTGCCAGATGACAGCCGAACTATCGGAAAGCGAAACCTAACTTTGGCACTTGTTCCGCGACTTTGGCCCGTAGCTGCCAGATGACAGCCGAACTATCGGAAAGCGAAACCTAACTTTGGCACTTGTTTGGCGACTTTGGCCCGTAGCTGCCAGATGACAGCCGAACTATCGGAAAGCGAAGCCTAACTTTGGCACTTGTTTGGCGACTTTGGCCCGTAGCTGCCAGATGACAGCCGAACTATCGGAAAGCGAAACCTAACTTTGGCACTTGTTTGGCGACTTTGGCCCGTAGCTGCCAGATGACAGCCGAACTATCGGAAAGCGAAGCCTAACTTTGGCACTTGTTTGGCGACTTTGGCCCGTAGCTGCCAGATGACAGCGGAACTATCGGAAAGCGAAACCTAACTTTGGCACTTGTTCGGCGACTTTGGCCCGAAGCTGCCAGATGACAGCCGAACTATCGGAAAGCGAAACCTAAGTTTGGCACTTGTTCGGCGACTTTGGCCCGTAGCTGCCAGATGACAGCCGAACTATCGGAAACCGAAACCTAACTTTGGCACTTGTTTGGCGACTTTGGCCCGTAGCTGCCAGATGACAGCCGAACTATCGGAAAGCGAAGCCTAACTTTGGCACTTGATCGGCGACTTTGGCCCGTAGCTGCCAGATAACAGCCGAACTATCGGAAAGCGAAACCCAACTTTGGCACTTGTTCGGCGACTTTGGCCCGTAGCTGCCAGATAACAGCCGAACTACCGGAAAGCGAAACCTAACTTTGGCACTTGTTCGGCGACTTTGGCCCTTAGCTGCCAGATGACAGCCGAACTATCGGAAAGCGAAGCCTAACTTTGGCCCTTGTTAGGCGACTTTGGCCCCTAGCTGCCAGATGACAGCCGAACTATCGGAAAGCGAAGCCTAACTTTGGCACTTGTTTGGCGACTTTGGCCCGTAGCTGCCAGATGACAGCCGAACTATCGGAAAGCGAAACCTAACTTTGGCACTTGTTCGGCGACTTTGGCCCGTAGCTGCCAGATGACAGCCGAACTATCGGAAAGCGAAACCTAACTTTGGCACTTGTTTTGCGACTTTGGCCCGTAGCTGCCAGATGACAGCCGAACTATCGGAAAGCGAAGCCTAACTTTGGCACTTGTTTGGCGACTTTGGCCCGTAGCTGCCAGATGACAGCCGAACTATCGGAAAGTGAAGCGTAACTTTGGCACTTGTTTGGCGACTTTGGCCGGTAGTTGCCAGATGACAGCCAAACTATCGGGAAGCGAAGCCTAATTTTGGCACTTGTTTGGCGACTTTGGCCAGTAGCTGCCAGATGACAGCCGAACTATCGGAAAGCGAAACCTAACTTTGGCACTTGTTTGGCGACTTTGGCCCGTAGCTGCCAGATGACAGCCGAACTATCGGTAAGCGAAGCCTAACTTTCGCACTTGTTTGGCGACTTTGGCCCATATCTGCCAGATGACAGCCGAACTATCGGAAAGCGAAGCCTAACTTTGGCACTTGTTTTGCGACTTTGGCCCGTAGCTGCCAGATGACAGCCGAACTATCGGAAAGCGAAGCCTAACTTTGGCACTTGTTTGGCGACTTTGGCCCGTAGCTGCCAGATGACAGCCGAACTATCGGAAAGCGAAGCCTAACTTTGGCACTTGCTTGGCGACTTTGGCCCGTAGCTGCCAGATGGCAGCCGAACTATCGGAAAGCGAAACCTAACTTTAGCACTTGTTTGGCGACTTTGGCCCGTAGCTGCCAGATGACAGCCGAACTATCGGAAAGCGAAACCTAACTTTGGCACTTGTTTGGCGACATTGGCCCGTAGCTGCCAGATGACAGCCGAACTATCGGAAAGCGAAGCCTAACTTTGGCACTTGTTTGGCGACTTTGGCCCGTAGCTGCCAGATGACAGCCGAACTATCGGAAAGCGAAGCCTAACTTTGGCACTTGTTTGGCGACTTCGGCCCGTAGCTGCCAGATGACAGCGGAACTATCGGAAAGCGAAACCTAACTTTGGCACTTGTTCGGCGACTTTGGCCCATAGCTGCCAGATGACAGCCGATCTATCGGAAAGCGAAACCTAAGTTTGGCACTTGTTCGGCGACTTTGGCCCGTAGCTGCCAGATGACAGCCGAACTATCGGAAAGCGAAACCTAACTTTGGCACTTGTTTGGCGACATTGGCCCGTAGCTGCCAGATGACAGCCGAACTATCGGAAAGCGAAGCCTAACTTTGGCACTTGTTCGGCGACTTTGGCCCGTAGCTGCCAGATGACAGCCGAACTATCGGAAGGCGAAACCCAACTTTGGCACTTGTTCGGCGACTTTGGCCCGTAGCGGCCAGATGACAGCCGAACTATCGGAAAGCGAAGCCTAACTTTGGCACTTGTTTGGCGACTTTGGCCCGTAGCTGCCAGATGACAGCCGAACTATCGGAAAGCGAAGCCTAACTTTGGCACTTGTTTGGCGACTTTGGCCCGTAGCTGCCAGATGACAGCCGAACTACCGGAAAGCGAAACCTAACTTTGGCACTTGTTCGGCGACTTTGGCCCGTAGCTGCCAGATGACAGCCGAACTATCGGAAAACGAAGCCTAACTTTGGCACTTGTTTGGCGACTTTGGCCCGTAGCTGCCAGATGACAGCCGAACTATCGGAAAGCGAAGCCTAACTTTGGCACTTGTTTGGCGACTTTGGCCCGTAGCTGCCAGATGACAGCCGAACTATCGGAAAGCGAAGCCTAACTTTGGCACTTGTTAGGCGACTTTGGCCCGTAGCTGCCAGATGACAGCCGAACTATCGGAAAGCGAAGCCTAACTTTGGCACTTGTTTGGCGACTTTGGCCCGTAGCTGCCAGATGACAGCCGAACTATCGGAAAGTGAAGCGTAACTTTGGCACTTGTTTGGCGACTTTGGCCGGTAGTTGCCAGATGACAGCCAAACTATCGGGAAGCGAAGCCTAATTTTGGCACTTGTTTGGCGACTTTGGCCAGTAGCTGCCAGATGACAGCCGAACTATCGGAAAGCGAAACCTAACTTTGGCACTTGTTTGGCGACTTTGGCCCGTAGCTGCCAGATGACAGCCGAACTATCGGGAAGCGAAGCCTAACTTTCGCACTTGTTTGGCGACTTTGGCCCATAGCTGCCAGATGACAGCCAAACTATCGGAAAGCGAAGCCTAAATTTGGCACTTGTTTTGCGCTTTGGCCCGTAGCTGCCAGATGACAGCCGAATTATCGGAAAGCGAAGCCTAACTTTGGCACTTGTTTGGCGACTTTGGCCCGTAGCTGCCAGATGACAGCCGAACTATCGGAAAGCGAAGCCTAACTTTGGCACTTGCTTGGCGACTTTGGCCCGTAGCTGCCAGATGGCAGCCGAACTATCGGAAAGCGAAACCTAACTTTAGCACTTGTTTCGCGACTTTGGCCCGTAGCTGCCAGATGACAGCCGAACTATCGGAAAGCGAAACCTAACTTTGGCACTTGTTTTGCGACTTTGGCCCGTAGCTGCCAGATGGCAGCCGAACTACCGGAAAGCGAAGCCTAACTTTGGCACTTGTTTGGCGACTTTGGCCCGTAGCTGCCAGATGACAGCCGAACTATCGGAAAGTGAAGCGTAACTTTGGCACTTGTTTGGCGACTTTGGCCGGTAGTTGCCAGATGACAGCCAAACTATCGGGAAGCGAAGCCTAATTTTGGCACTTGTTTGGCGACTTTGGCCAGTAGCTGCCAGATGACAGCCGAACTATCGGAAAGCGAAACCTAACTTTGGCACTTGTTTGGCGACTTTGGCCCGTAGCTGCCAGATGACAGCCGAACTATCGGGAAGCGAAGCCTAACTTTCGCACTTGTTTGGCGACTTTGGCCCATATCTGCCAGATGACAGCCGAACTATCGGAAAGCGAAGCCTAACTTTGGCACTTGTTTTGCGACTTTGGCACGTAGCTGCCAGATGACAGCCGAACTATCGGAAAGCAAAGCCTAACTTTGGCACTTGTTTGGCGACTTTGGCCCGTAGCTGCCAGATGACAGCCGAACTATCGGAAAGCGAAGCCTAACTTTGGCACTTGTTTGGCGACTTTGGCCCGTAGCTGCCAGATGACAGCGGAACTATCGGAAAGCGAAACCTAACTTTGGCACTTGTTCGGCGACTTTGGCCCGTAGCTGCCAGATGACAGCCGATCTATCGGAAAGCGAAACCTAAGTTTGGCACTTGTTCGGCGACTTCGGCCCGTAGCTGCCAGATGACAGCCGAACTATCGGAAAGCGAAACCTAACTTTGGCACTTGTTTGGCGACTTTGGCCCGTAGCTGCCAGATGACAGCCGAACTATCGGAAAGCGAAGCCTAACTTTGGCACTTGTTCGGCGACTTTGGCCCGTAGCTGCCAGATGACAGCCGAACTATCGGAAGGCGAAACCCAACTTTGGCACTTGTTCGGCGACTTTGGCCCGTAGCTGCCAGATGACAGCCGAACTATCGGAAAGCGAAGCCTAACTTTGGCGCTTGTTTGGCGACTTTGGCCCGTAGCTGCCAGATGACAGCCGAACTATCGGAAAGCGAAGCCTAACTTTGGCACTTGTTTGGCGACTTTGGCCCGTAGCTGCCAGATGACAGCCGAACTACCGGAAAGCGAAACCTAACTTTGGCACTTGTTCGGCGACTTTGGCCCGTAGCTGCCAGATGACAGCCGAACTATCGGAAAGCGAAGCCTAACTTTGGCACTTGTTTGGCGACTTTGGCCCGTAGCTGCCAGATGACAGCCGAACTATCGGAAAGCGAAGCCTAACTTTGGCACTTGTTTGGCGACTTTGGCCCGTAGCTGCCAGATGACAGCCGAACTATCGGAAAGCGAAACCTAACTTTGGCACTTGTTTGGCGACTTTGGCCCGTAGCTGCCAGATGGCAGCCGAACTATCGGACAGCGAAGCCTAACTTAGGCACTTGTTTGGCGACTTTGGCCCGTAGCTGCCAGATGACAGCCGAACTATCGGAAAGCGAAACCTAACTTTGGCACTTGTTCCGCGACTTTGGCCCGTAGCTGCCAGATGACAGCCGAACTATCGGAAAGCGAAACCTAACTTTGGCACTTGTTTGGCGACTTTGGCCCGTAGCTGCCAGATGACAGCCGAACTATCGGAAAGCGAAGCCTAACTTTGGCACTTGTTTGGCGACTTTGGCCCGTAGCTGCCAGATGACAGCCGAACTATCGGAAAGCGAAACCTAACTTTGGCACTTGTTTGGCGACTTTGGCCCGTAGCTGCCAGATGACAGCCGAACTATCGGAAAGCGAAGCCTAACTTTGGCACTTGTTTGGCGACTTTGGCCCGTAGCTGCCAGATGACAGCGGAACTATCGGAAAGCGAAACCTAACTTTGGCACTTGTTTGGCGACTTTGGCCCGAAGCTGCCAGATGACAGCCGAACTATCGGAAAGCGAAACCTAAGTTTGGCACTTGTTCGGCGACTTTGGCCCGTAGCTGCCAGATGACAGCCGAACTATCGGAAACCGAAACCTAACTTTGGCACTTGTTTGGCGACTTTGGCCCGTAGCTGCCAGATGACAGCCGAACTATCGGAAAGCGAAGCCTAACTTTGGCACTTGATCGGCGACTTTGGCCCGTAGCTGCCAGATAACAGCCGAACTATCGGAAAGCGAAACCCAACTTTGGCACTTGTTCGGCGACTTTGGCCCGTAGCTGCCAGATAACAGCCGAACTACCGGAAAGCGAAACCTAACTTTGGCACTTGTTCGGCGACTTTGGCCCGTAGCTGCCAGATGACAGCCGAACTATCGGAAAGCGAAGCCTAACTTTGGCACTTGTTAGGCGACTTTGGCCCCTAGCTGCCAGATGACAGCCGAACTATCGGAAAGCGAAGCCTAACTTTGGCACTTGTTTGGCGACTTTGGCCCGTAGCTGCCAGATGACAGCCGAACTATCGGAAAGCGAAACCTAACTTTGGCACTTGTTCGGCGACTTTGGCCCGTAGCTGCCAGATGACAGCCGAACTATCGGAAAGCGAAACCTAACTTTGGCACTTGTTTTGCGACTTTGGCCCGTAGCTGCCAGATGACAGCCGAACTATCGGAAAGCGAAGCCTAACTTTGGCACTTGTTTGGCGACTTTGGCCCGTAGCTGCCAGATGACAGCCGAACTATCGGAAAGTGAAGCGTAACTTTGGCACTTGTTTGGCGACTTTGGCCGGTAGTTGCCAGATGACAGCCAAACTATCGGGAAGCGAAGCCTAATTTTGGCACTTGTTTGGCGACTTTGGCCAGTAGCTGCCAGATGACAGCCGAACTATCGGAAAGCGAAACCTAACTTTGGCACTTGTTTGGCGACTTTGGCCCGTAGCTGCCAGATGACAGCCGAACTATCGGTAAGCGAAGCCTAACTTTCGCACTTGTTTGGCGACTTTGGCCTATATCTGCCAGATGACAGCCGAACTATCGGAAAGCGAAGCCTAACTTTGGCACTTGTTTTGCGACTTTGGCCCGTAGCTGCCAGATGACAGCCGAACTATCGGAAAGCGAAGCCTAACTTTGGCACTTGTTTGGCGACTTTGGCCCGTAGCTGCCAGATGACAGCCGAACTATCGGAAAGCGAAGCCTAACTTTGGCACTTGTTTGGCGACTTTGGCCCGTAGCTGCCTGATGACAGCCGAACTATCGGAAAGCGAAACCTAACTTTGGCACTTGTTTGGCGACATTGGCCCGTAGCTGCCAGATGACAGCCGAACTATCGGAAAGCGAAGCCTAACTTTGGCACTTGTTTGGCGACTTTGGCCCGTAGCTGCCAGATGACAGCCGAACTATCGGAAAGCGAAGCCTAACTTTGGCACTTGTTTGGCGACTTCGGCCCGTAGCTGCCAGATGACAGCGGAACTATCGGAAAGCGAAACCTAACTTTGGCACTTGTTCGGCGACTTTGGCCCATAGCTGCCAGATGACAGCCGATCTATCGGAAAGCGAAACCTAAGTTTGGCACTTGTTCGGCGACTTTGGCCCGTAGCTGCCAGATGACAGCCGAACTATCGGAAAGCGAAACCTAACTTTGGCACTTGTTTGGCGACATTGGCCCGTAGCTGCCAGATGACAGCCGAACTATCGGAAAGCGAAGCCTAACTTTGGCACTTGTTCGGCGACTTTGGCCCGTAGCTGCCAGATGACAGCCGAACTATCGGAAGGCGAAACCCAACTTTGGCACTTGTTCGGCGACTTTGGCCCGTAGCGGCCAGATGACAGCCGAACTATCGGAAAGCGAAGCCTAACTTTGGCACTTGTTTGGCGACTTTGGCCCGTAGCTGCCAGATGACAGCCGAACTATCGGAAAGCGAAGCCTAACTTTGGCACTTGTTTGGCGACTTTGGCCCGTAGCTGCCAGATGACAGCCGAACTACCGGAAAGCGAAACCTAACTTTGGCACTTGTTCGGCGACTTTGGCCCGTAGCTGCCAGATGACAGCCGAACTATCGGAAAACGAAGCCTAACTTTGGCACTTGTTTGGCGACTTTGGCCCGTAGCTGCCAGATGACAGCCGAACTATCGGAAAGCGAAGCCTAACTTTGGCACTTGTTTGGCGACTTTGGGCCGTAGCTGCCAGATGACAGCCGAACTATCGGAAAGCGAAGCCTAACTTTGGCACTTGTTAGGCGACTTTGGCCCGTAGCTGCCAGATGACAGCCGAACTATCGGAAAGCGAAGCCTAACTTTGGCACTTGTTTGGCGACTTTGGCCCGTAGCTGCCAGATGACAGCCGAACTATCGGAAAGTGAAGCGTAACTTTGGCACTTGTTTGGCGACTTTGGCCGGTAGTTGCCAGATGACAGCCAAACTATCGGGAAGCGAAGCCTAATTTTGGCACTTGTTTGGCGACTTTGGCCAGTAGCTGCCAGATGACAGCCGAACTATCGGAAAGCGAAACCTAACTTTGGCACTTGTTTGGCGACTTTGGCCCGTAGCTGCCAGATGACAGCCGAACTATCGGGAAGCGAAGCCTAACTTTCGCACTTGTTTGGCGACTTTGGCCCATAGCTGCCAGATGACAGCCAAACTATCGGAAAGCGAAGCCTAAATTTGGCACTTGTTTTGCGCTTTGGCCCGTAGCTGCCAGATGACAGCCGAATTATCGGAAAGCGAAGCCTAACTTTGGCACTTGTTTGGCGACTTTGGCCCGTAGCTGCCAGATGACAGCCGAACTATCGGAAAGCGAAGCCTAACTTTGGCACTTGCTTGGCGACTTTGGCCCGTAGCTGCCAGATGGCAGCCGAACTATCGGAAAGCGAAACCTAACTTTAGCACTTGTTTCGCGACTTTGGCCCGTAGCTGCCAGATGACAGCCGAACTATCGGAAAGCGAAGCCTAACTTTGGCACTTGTTTGGCGACTTTGGCCCGTAGCTGCCAGATGACAGCCGAACTATCGGAAAGCGAAGCCTAACTTTGGCACTTGTTTGGCGACTTTGGTCCGTAGCTGCCAGATGACAGCGGAACTATCGGAAAGCGAAACCTAACTTTGGCACTTGTTCGGCGACTTGGGCCGTAGCTGCCAGATGACAGCCGAACTATCGGAAAGCGAAACCTAAGTTTGGCACTTTTTCGGCGACTTTGGCCCGTAGCTGCCAGATGACAGCCGAACTATCGGAAAGCGAAACCTAACTTTGGCACTTGTTTGGCGACTTTGGCCCGTAGCTGCCAGATGACAGCCGAACTATCGGAAAGCGAAGCCTAACTTTGGCACTTGTTCGGCGACTTTGGCCCGTAGCTGCCAAATGACAGCCGAACTATCGGAAAGCGAAACCCAACTTTGGCACTTGTTCGGCGACTTTGGCCCGTAGCTGCCAGATGACAGCCGAACTATCGGAAAGCGAAGCCTAACTTTGGCACTTGTTTGGCGACTTTGGCCCGTAGCTGCCAGATGACAGCCGAACTATCGGAAAGCGAAGCCTAACTTTGGCACTTGTTCGGCGACTTTGGCCCGTAGCTGCCAGATGACAGCCGAACTATCGGGAAGCGAAGCCTAACTTTGGCACTTGTTTGGCGACTTTGGCCCGTAGCTGCCAGATGACAGCCGAACTATCGGAAAGTGAAGCCTAACTTTGGCACTTGTTCGGCGACTTTGGCCCGTAGGTGCCAGATGACAGCCGAACTATCGGAAAGCGAAACCTAACTTTGGCACTTGTTCGGCGACTTTGGCCCGTAGCTGCCAGATGACAGCCGAACTATCGGAAAGCGAAGCCTAACTTTGGCACTTGTTTGGCGACTTTGGCCCGTAGCTGCCAGATGACAACCGAACTATCGGAAAGTGAAGCGTAACTTTGGCACTTGTTTGGCGACTTTGGCCGGTAGTTGCCAGATGACAGCCAAACTATCGGGAAGCGAAGCCTAATTTTGGCACTTGTTTGGCGACTTTGGCCAGTAGCTGCCAGATGACAGCCGAACTATCGGAAAGCGAAACCTAACTTTGGCACTTGTTTGGCGACTTTGGCCCGTAGCTGCCAGATGACAGCCGAACTATCGGGAAGCGAAGCCTAACTTTCGCACTTGTTTGGCGACTTTGGCCCATAGCTGCCAGATGACAGCCAAACTATCGGAAAGCGAAGCCTAAATTTGGCACTTGTTTTGCGCTTTGGCCCGTAGCTGCCAGATGACAGCCGAATTATCGGAAAGCGAAGCCTAACTTTGGCACTTGTTTGGCGACTTTGGCCCGTAGCTGCCAGATGACAGCCGAACTATCGGAAAGCGAAGCCTAACTTTGGCACTTGCTTGGCGACTTTGGCCCGTAGCTGCCAGATGGCAGCCGAACTATCGGAAAGCGAAACCTAACTTTAGCACTTGTTTCGCGACTTTGGCCCGTAGCTGCCAGATGACAGCCGAACTATCGGAAAGCGAAGCCTAACTTTGGCACTTGTTTGGCGACTTTGGCCCGTAGCTGCCAGATGACAGCCGAACTATCGGAAAGCGAAGCCTAACTTTGGCACTTGTTTGGCGACTTTGGTCCGTAGCTGCCAGATGACAGCGGAACTATCGGAAAGCGAAACCTAACTTTGGCACTTGTTCGGCGACTTTGGCCCGTAGCTGCCAGATGACAGCCGAACTATCGGAAAGCGAAACCTAAGTTTGGCACTTTTTCGGCGACTTTGGCCCGTAGCTGCCAGATGACAGCCGAACTATCGGAAAGCGAAACCTAACTTTGGCACTTGTTTGGCGACTTTGGCCCGTAGCTGCCAGATGACAGCCGAACTATCGGAAAGCGAAGCCTAACTTTGGCACTTGTTCGGCGACTTTGGCCCGTAGCTGCCAGATGACAGCCGAACTATCGGAAAGCGAAACCCAACTTTGGCACTTGTTCGGCGACTTTGGCCCGTAGCTGCCAGATGACAGACGAACTATCGGAAAGCGAAGCCTAACTTTGGCACTTGTTTGGCGACTTTGGCCCGTAGCTGCCAGATGACAGCCGAATTATCGGAAAGCGAAGCCTAACTTTGGCACTTGTTTGGCGACTTTGGCCCGTAGCTGCCAGATGACAGCCAAACTATCGGAAAGCGAAGCCTAAATTTGGCACTTGTTTTGCGCTTTGGCCCGTAGCTGCCAGATGACAGCCGAATTATCGGAAAGCGAAGCCTAACTTTGGCACTTGTTTGGCGACTTTGGCCCGTAGCTGCCAGATGACAGCCGAACTATCGGAAAGCGAAGCCTAACTTTGGCACTTGCTTGGCGACTTTGGCCCGTAGCTGCCAGATGGCAGCCGAACTATCGGAAAGCGAAACCTAACTTTAGCACTTGTTTCGCGACTTTGGCCCGTAGCTGCCAGATGACAGCCGAACTATCGGAAAGCGAAGCCTAACTTTGGCACTTGTTTGGCGACTTTGGCCCGTAGCTGCCAGATGACAGCCGAACTATCGGAAAGCGAAGCCTAACTTTGGCACTTGTTTGGCGACTTTGGTCCGTAGCTGCCAGATGACAGCGGAACTATCGGAAAGCGAAACCTAACTTTGGCACTTGTTCGGCGACTTTGGCCCGTAGCTGCCAGATGACAGCCGAACTATCGGAAAGCGAAACCTAAGTTTGGCACTTTTTCGGCGACTTTGGCCCGTAGCTGCCAGATGACAGCCGAACTATCGGAAAGCGAAACCTAACTTTGGCACTTGTTTGGCGACTTTGGCCCGTAGCTGCCAGATGACAGCCGAACTATCGGAAAGCGAAGCCTAACTTTGGCACTTGTTCGGCGACTTTGGCCCGTAGCTGCCAGATGACAGCCGAACAATCGGAAAGCGAAACCCAACTTTGGCACTTGTTCGGCGACTTTGGCCCGTAGCTGCCAGATGACAGCCGAACTATCGGAAAGCGAAGCCTAACTTTGGCACTTGTTTGGCGACTTTGGCCCGTAGCTGCCAGATGACAGCCGAACTATCGGAAAGCGAAGCCTAACTTTGGCACTTGTTCGGCGACTTTGGCCCGTAGCTGCCAGATGACAGCCGAACTATCGGGAAGCGAAGCCTAACTTTGGCACTTGTTTGGCGACTTTGGCCCGTAGCTGCCAGATGACAGCCGAACTATCGGAAAGCGAAGCCTAACTTTGGCACTTGTTCGGCGACTTTGGCCCGTAGGCGCCAGATGACAGCCGAACTATCGGAAAGCGAAACCTAACTTTGGCACTTGTTCGGCGACTTTGGCCCGTAGCTGCCAGATGACAGCCGAACTATCGGAAAGCGAAGCCTAACTTTGGCACTTGTTTGGCGACTTTGGCCCGTAGCTGCCAGATGACAGCCGAACTATCGGAAAGTGAAGCGTAACTTTGGCACTTGTTTGGCGACTTTGGCCGGTAGTTGCCAGATGACAGCCAAACTATCGGGAAGCGAAGCCTAATTTTGGCACTTGTTTGGCGACTTTGGCCAGTAGCTGCCAGATGACATCCGAACTATCGGAAAGCGAAACCTAACTTTGGCACTTGTTTGGCGACTTTGGCCCGTAGCTGCCAGATGACAGCCGAACTATCGGGAAGCGAAGCCTAACTTTCGCACTTGTTTGGCGACTTTGGCCCATAGCTGCCAGATGACAGCCAAACTATCGGAAAGCGAAGCCTAAATTTGGCACTTGTTTTGCGACTTTGGCCCGTAGCTGCCAGATGACAGCCGAATTATCGGAAAGCGAAGCCTAACTTTGGCACTTGTTTGGCGACTTTGGCCCGTAGCTGCCAGATGACAGCCGAACTATCGGAAAGCGAAGCCTAACTTTGGCACTTGCTTGGCGACTTTGGCCCGTAGCTGCCAGATGGCAGCCGAACTATCGGAAAGCGAAACCTAACTTTAGCACTTGTTTCGCGACTTTGGCCCGTAGCTGCCAGATGACAGCCGAACTATCGGAAAGCGAAGCCTAACTTTGGCACTTGTTTGGCGACTTTGGCCCGTAGCTGCCAGATGACAGCCGAACTATCGGAAAGCGAAGCCTAACTTTGGCACTTGTTTGGCGACTTTGGCCCGTAGCTGCCAGATGACAGCGGAACTATCGGAAAGCGAAACCTAACTTTGGCACTTGTTCGGCGACTTTGGCCCGTAGCTGCCAGATGACAGCCGAACTATCGGAAACCGAAACATAAGTTTGGCACTTTTTCGGCGACTTTGGCCCGTAGCTGCCAGATGACAGCCGAACTATCGGAAAGCGAAACCTAACTTTGGCACTTGTTTGGCGACTTTGGCCCGTAGCTGCCAGATGACAGCCGAACTATCGGAAAGCGAAGCCTAACTTTGGCACTTGTTCGGCGACTTTGGCCCGTAGCTGCCAGATGACAGCGGAACTATCGGAAAGCGAAACCTAACTTTGGCACTTGTTCGGCGACTTTGGCCCGTAGCTGCCAGATGACAGCCGAACTATCGGAAAGCGAAACCTAAGTTTGGCACTTTTTCGGCGACTTTGGCCCGTAGCTGCCAGATGACAGCCGAACTATCGGAAAGCGAAACCTAACTTTGGCACTTGTTTGGCGACTTTGGCCCGTAGCTGCCAGATGACAGCCGAACTATCGGAAAGCGAAGCCTAACTTTGGCACTTGTTCGGCGACTTTGGCCCGTAGCTGCCAGATGACAGCCGAACTATCGGAAAGCGAAACCCAACTTTGGCACTTTTTCGGCGACTTTGGCCCGTAGCTGCCAGATGACAGCCGAACTATCGGAAAGCGAAGCCTAACTTTGGCACTTGTTTGGCGACTTTGGCCCGTAGCTGCCAGATGACAGCCGAACTATCGGAAAGCGAAGCCTAACTTTGGCACTTGTTCGGCGACTTTGGCCCGTAGCTGCCAGATGACAGCCGAATTATCGGGAAGCGAAGCCTAACTTTGGCACTTGTTTGGCGACTTTGGCCCGTAGCTGCCAGATGACAGCCGAACTATCGGAAAGCGAAGCCTAACTTTGGCACTTGTTCGGCGACTTTGGCCCGTAGGTGCCAGATGACAGCCGAACTATCGGAAAGCGAAACCTAACTTTGGCACTTGTTCGGCGACTTTGGCTCGTAGCTGCCAGATGACAGCCGAACTATCGGAAAGCGAAGCCTAACTTTGGCACTTGTTTGGCGACTTTGGCCCGTAGCTGCCAGATGACAGCCGAACTATCGGAAAGCGAAGCCTAACTTTGGCACTTGTTCGGCGACTTTGGCCCGTAGCTGCCAGATGACAGCCGAACTATCGAAAGCGAAGCCTAACTTTGGCACTTGTTTGGCGACTTTGGCCCGTAGCTGCCAGATGACAGCCGAACTATCGGAAAGCGAAGCCTAACTTTGGCACTTGTTTGGCGACTTTGGCCCGTAGCTGCCAGATGACAGCCGAACTATCGGAAAGCGAAGACTAACTTTGGCACTTGTTTGGCGACTTTGGCCCGTAGCTGCCAGATGACAGCCGAACTATCGGAAAGCGAAGCCTAACTTTGGCACTTGTTTGGCGACTTTGGCCCGTAGCTGCCAGATGACAGCCGAACTATCGGAAAGCGACGCCTAACTTTGGCACTTGTTTGGCGACTTTGGCCCGTAGCTGCCAGATGACAGCTGAACTATCGGAAAGCGAAACCTAACTTTAGCACTTGTTTCGCGACTTTGGCCCGTAGCTGCCAGATGACAGCCGAACTATCGGAAAGCGAAGCCTAACTTTGGCACTTGTTTGGCGACTTTGGTCCGTAGCTGCCAGATGACAGCGGAACTATCGGAAAGCGAAACCTAACTTTGGCACTTGTTCGGCGACTTTGGCCCGTAGCTGCCAGATGACAGCCGAACTATCGGAAAGCGAAACCTAAGTTTGGCACTTTTTCGGCGACTTTGGCCCGTAGCTGCCAGATGACAGCCGAACTATCGGAAAGCGAAACCTAACTTTGGCACTTGTTTGGCGACTTTGGCCCGTAGCTGCCAGATGACAGCCGAACTATCGGAAAGCGAAGCCTAACTTTGGCACTTGTTCGGCGACTTTGGCCCGTAGCTGCCAGATGACAGCCGAACTATCGGAAAGCGAAACCCAACTTTGGCACTTGTTCGGCGACTTTGGCCCGTAGCTGCCAGACGACAGCCGAACTATCGGAAAGCGAAACCTAACTTTGGCACTTGTTTGGCGACTTTGGCCCGTAGCTGCCAGATGACAGCCGAACTATCGGAAAGCGAAGCCTAACTTTGGCACTTGTTCGGCGACTTTGGCCCGTAGCTGCCAGATGACAGCCGAACTATCGGGAAGCGAAGCCTAACTTTGGCACTTGTTTGGCGACTTTGGCCCGTAGCTGCCAGATGACAGCCGAACTATCGGAAAGCGAAGCCTAACTTTGGCACTTGTTCGGCGACTTTGGCCCGTAGGTGCCAGATGACAGCCGAACTATCGGAAAGCGAAGCCTAACTTTGGCACTTGTTTGGCGACTTTGGCCCGTAGCTGCCAGATGACAGCCGAACTATCGGAAAGTGAAGCGTAACTTTGGCACTTGTTTGGCGACTTTGGCCGGTAGTTGCCAGATGACAGCCAAACTATCGGGAAGCGAAGCCTAATTTTGGCACTTGTTTGGCGACTTTGGCCAGTAGCTGCCAGATGACAGCCGAACTATCGGAAAGCGAAACCTAACTTTGGCACTTGTTTGGCGACTTTGGCCCGTAGCTGCCAGATGACAGCCGAACTATCGGGAAGCGAAGCCTAACTTTGGCACTTGTTTGGCGACTTTGGCCCGTAGCTGCCAGATGACAGCCGAACTATCGGGAAGCGAAGCCTAACTTTCGCATTTGTTTGGCGACTTTGGCCCATAGCTGCCAGATGACAGCCAAACTATCGGAAAGCGAAGCCTAAATTTGGCACTTGTTTTGCGACTTTGGCCCGTAGCTGCCAGATGACAGCCGAATTATCGGAAAGCGAAGCCTAACTTTGGCACTTGTTTGGCGACTTTGGCCCGTAGCTGCCAGATGACAGCCGAACTATCGGAAAGCGAAGCCTAACTTTGGCACTTGCTTGGCGACTTTGGCCCGTAGCTGCCAGATGGCAGCCGAACTATCGGAAAGCGAAACCTAACTTTAGCACTTGTTTCGCGACTTTGGCCCGTAGCTGCCAGATGACAGCCGAACTATCGGAAAGCGAAGCCTAACTTTGGCACTTGTTTGGCGACTTTGGCCCGTAGCTGCCAGATGACAGCCGAACTATCGGAAAGCGAAGCCTAACTTTGGCACTTGTTTGGCGACTTTGGCCCGTAGCTGCCAGATGACAGCGGAACTATCGGAAAGCGAAACCTAACTTTGGCACTTGTTCGGCGACTTTGGCCCGTAGCTGCCAGATGACAGCCGAACTATCGGAAAGCGAAACCTAAGTTTGGCACTTTTTCGGCGACTTTGGCCCGTAGCTGCCAGATGACAGCCGAACTATCGGAAAGCGAAACCTAACTTTGGCACTTGTTTGGCGACTTTGGCCCGTAGCTGCCAGATGACAGCCGAACTATCGGAAAGCGAAGCCTAACTTTGGCACTTGTTCGGCGACTTTGGCCCGTAGCTGCCAGATGACAGCGGAACTATCGGAAAGCGAAACCTAACTTTGGCACTTGTTCGGCGACTTTGGCCCGTAGCTGCCAGATGACAGCCGAACTATCGGAAAGCGAAACCTAAGTTTGGCACTTTTTCGGCGACTTTGGCCCGTAGCTGCCAGATGACAGCCGAACTATCGGAAAGCGAAACCTAACTTTGGCACTTGTTTGGCGACTTTGGCCCGTAGCTGCCAGATGACAGCCGAACTATCGGAAAGCGAAGCCTAACTTTGGCACTTGTTCGGCGACTTTGGCCCGTAGCTGCCAGATGACAGCCGAACTATCGGAAAGCGAAACCCAACTTTGGCACTTGTTCGGCGACTTTGGCCCGTAGCTGCCAGATGACAGCCGAACTATCGGAAAGCGAAGCCTAACTTTGGCACTTGTTTGGCGACTTTGGCCCGTAGCTGCCAGATGACAGCCGAACTATCGGAAAGCGAAGCCTAACTTTGGCACTTGTTCGGCGACTTTGGCCCGTAGCTGCCAGATGACAGCCGAACTATCGGGAAGCGAAGCCTAACTTTGGCACTTGTTTGGCGACTTTGGCCCGTAGCTGCCAGATGACAGCCGAACTATCGGAAAGCGAAGCCTAACTTTGGCACTTGTTCGGCGACTTTAGCCCGTAGGTGCCAGATGACAGCCGAACTATCGGAAAGCGAAACCTAACTTTGGCACTTGTTCGGCGACTTTGGCCCGTAGCTGCCAGATGACAGCCGAACTATCGGAAAGCGAAGCCTAACTTTGGCACTTGCTTGGCGACTTTGCCCCGTAGCTGCCAGATGACAGCCGAACTATCGGAAAGCGAAGCCTAACTTTGGCACTTGTTCGGCGACTTTGGGCCGTAGCTGCCAGATGACAGCCGAACTATCGAAAGCGAAGCCTAACTTTGGCACTTGTTTGGCGACTTTGGCCCGTAGCTGCCAGATGACAGCCGAACTATCGGAAAGCGAAGCCTAACTTTGGCACTTGTTTGGCGACTTTGGCCCGTAGCTGCCAGATGACAGCCGAACTATCGGAAAGCGAAGACTAACTTTGGCACTTGTTTGGCGACTTTGGCCCGTAGCTGCCAGATGACAGCCGAACTATCGGAAAGCGAAGCCTAACTTTGGCACTTGTTTGGCGACTTTGGCCCGTAGCTGCCAGATGACAGCCGAACTATCGGAAAGCGAAGCCTAACTTTGGCACTTGTTTGGCGACTTTGGCCCGTAGCTGCCAGATGACAGCCGAACTATCGGAAAGCGAAGCCTAACTTTGGCACTTGTTCGGCGACTTTGGCCCGTAGCTGCCAGATGACAGCCGAACTATCGGAAAGCGAAACCTAACTTTGGCACTTGTTTGGCGACTTTGGCCCGTAGCTGCCAGATGACAGCCGAACTATCGGAAAGCGAAGCCTAACTTTGGCACTTGCTCGGCGACTTTGGCCCGTAGCTGCCAGATGACAGCCGAATTATTGGAAAGTGAAGCCTAACTTTGGCACTTATTTGGCGACTTTGGCCGGTAGTTGCCAGATGACAGCCAAACTATCGGGAAGCGAAGCCTAATTTTGGCACTTGTTTGGCGACTTTGGCCCGTAGCTGCCAGATGACAGCCGAACTATCGGAAAGCGAAACCTAACTTTGGCACGTGTTTGGCGACTTTGGCCCGTAGCTGCCAGATGACAGCCGAACTATCGGAAAGCGAAGCCTAACTTTGGCACTTGTTCGGCGACTTTGGCCCGTAGCTGCCAGATGACAGCCGAACTATCGGAAAGCGAAGCCTAACTTTGGTACTTGTTTGGCGACTTTGGCCCGTAGCTGCCAGATGACAGCCGAACTATCGGAAAGCGAAGCCTAACTTTGGCACTTGTTCGGCGACTTTGGCCCGTAGCTGCCAGATGACAGCCGAACTATCGGAAAGCGAAACCTAACTTTGGCACTTGTTTGCCGACTTTGGCCCGTAGCTGCCAGATGACAGCTGAACTATCGGAAAGCGAAGCCTAACTTTGGCACTTGCTCGGCGACTTTGGCCCGTAGCTGCCAGATGACAGCCGAATTATCGGAAAGTGAAGCCTAACTTTGGCACTTGTTTGGCGACTTTGGCCGGTAGTTGCCAGATGACAGCCAAACTATCGGGAAGCGAAGCCTAATTTTGGCACTTGTTTGGCGACTTTGGCCCGTAGCTGCCAGATGACAGCCGAACTATCGGAAAGCGAAACCTAACTTTGGCACGTGTTTGGCGACTTTGGCCCGTAGCT
The DNA here is from genome assembly GCF_016920785.2 of Ixodes scapularis. Taxonomy (NCBI): domain Eukaryota; kingdom Metazoa; phylum Arthropoda; class Arachnida; order Ixodida; family Ixodidae; genus Ixodes; species Ixodes scapularis. The sequence goes on along the minus strand of NW_024609879.1, from coordinate 68,825,685 downwards.
GCCAGATGACAGCCGAACTATCGGAAAGCGAAGCCTAACTTTGGCACTTGTTCGGCGACTTTGGCCCGTAGCTGCCAGATGACAGCCGAACTATCGGAAAGCGAAGCCTAACTTTGGTACTTGTTTGGCGACTTTGGCCCGTAGCTGCCAGATGACAGCCGAACTATCGGAAAGCGAAGCCTAACTTTGGCACTTGTTTGGCGACTTTGGCCCGTAGCTGCCAGATGAGAGCCGAACTACCGGAAAGCGAAACCTAACTTTGGCACTTGTTCGGCGACTTTGGCCCGTAGCTGCCAGATGACAGCCGAACTATCGGAAAACGAAGCCTAACTTTGGCACTTGTTTGGCGACTTTGGCCCGTAGCTGCCAGATGACAGCCGAACTATCGGAAAGCGAAGCCTAACTTTGGCACTTGTTTGGCGACTTTGGCCCGTAGCTGCCAGATGACAGCCGAACTATCGGAAAGCGAAGCCTAACTTTGTCACTTGTTAGGCGACTTTGGCCCGTAGCTGCCAGATGACAGCCGAACTATCGGAAAGCGAAGCCTAACTTTGGCACTTGTTTGGCGACTTTGGCCCGTAGCTGCCAGATGACAGCCGAACTATCGGAAAGTGAAGCGTAACTTTGGCACTTGTTTGGCGACTTTGGCCGGTAGTTGCCAGATGACAGCCAAACTATCGGGAAGCGAAGCCTAATTTTGGCACTTGTTTGGCGACTTTGGCCAGTAGCTGCCAGATGACAGCCGAACTATCGGAAAGCGAAACATAACTTTGGCACTTGTTTGGCGACTTTGGCCCGTAACTGCCAGATGACAGCCGAACTATCGGGAAGCGAAGCCTAACTTTCGCACTTGTTTGGCGACTTTGGCCCATAGCTGCCAGATGACAGCCAAACTATCGGAAAGCGAAGCCTAACTTTGGCACTTGTTTTGCGACTTTGGCCCGTAGCTGCCAGATGACAGCCGAATTATCGGAAAGCGATGCCTAACTTTGGCACTTGTTTGGCGACTTTGGCCCGTAGCTGCCAGATGACAGCCGAACTATCGGAAAGCGAAGCCTAACTTTGGCACTTGCTTGGCGACTTTGGCCCGTAGCTGCCAGATGACAGCCGAACTATCGGAAAGCGAAACCTAACTTTAGCACTTGTTTGGCGACTTTGGCCCGTAGCTGCCAGATGACAGCCGAACTATCGGAAAGCGAAGCCTAACTTTGGCACTTGTTTGGCGACTTTGGCCCGTAGCTGCCAGATGACAGCCGAACTATCGGAAAGCGAAGCCTAACTTTGGCACTTGTTCGGCGACTTTGGCCCGTAGGTGCCAGATGACAGCCGAACTATCGGAAAGCGAAACCTAACTTTGGCACTTGTTCGGCGACTTTGGCCCGTAGCTGCCAGATGACAGCCGAACTATCGGAAAGCGAAGCCTAACTTTGGCACTTGTTTGGCGACTTTGGCCCGTAGCTGCCAGATGACAGCCGAACTATCGGAAAGTGAAGCGTAACTTTGGCACTTGTTTGGCGACTTTGGCCGGTAGTTGCCAGATGACAGCCAAACTATCGGGAAGCGAAGCCTAATTTTGGCACTTGTTTGGCGACTTTGGCCAGTTGCTGCCAGATGACAGCCGAACTATCGGAAAGCGAAACCTAACTTTGGCACTTGTTTGGCGACTTTGGCCCGTAGCTGCCAGATGACAGCCGAACTATCGGGAAGGGAAGCCTAACTTTCGGACTTGTTTGGCGACTTTGGCCCATAGCTGCCAGATGACAGCCAAACTATCGGAAAGCGAAGCCTAAATTTGGCACTTGTTTTGCGACTTTGGCCCGTAGCTGCCAGATGACAGCCGAATTATCGGAAAGCGAAGCCTAACTTTGGCACTTGTTTGGCGACTTTGGCCCGTAGCTGCCAGATGACAGCCGAACTATCGGAAAGCGAAGCCTAACTTTTGCACTTGCTTGGCGACTTTGGCCCGTAGCTGCCAGATGGCAGCCGAACTATCGGAAAGCGAAACCTAACTTTAGCACTTGTTTCGCGACTTTGGCCCGTAGCTGCCAGATGACAGCCGAACTATCGGAAAGCGAAGCCTAACTTTGGCACTTGTTTGGCGACTTTGGCCCGTAGCTGCCAGATGACAGCCGAACTATCGGAAAGCGAAGCCTAACTTTGGCACTTGTTTGGCGACTTTGACCCATAGCTGCCAGATGACAGCGGAACTATCGGAAAGCGAAACCTAACTTTGGCACTTGTTCGGCGACTTTGGCCCGTAGCTGCCAGATGACAGCCGAACTATCGGAAAGCGAAACCTAAGTTTGGCACTTTTTCGGCGACTTTGGCCCGTAGCTGCCAGATGACAGCCGAACTATCGGAAAGCGAAACCTAACTTTGGCACTTGTTTGGCGACTTTGGCCCGTAGCTGCCAGATGACAGCCGAACTATCGGAAAGCGAAGCCTAACTTTGGCACTTGTTCGGCGACTTTGGCCCGTAGCTGCCAGATGACAGCGGAACTATCGTAAAGCGAAACCTAACTTTGGCACTTGTTCGGCGACTTTGGCCCGTAGCTGCCAGATGACAGCCGAACTATCGGAAAGCGAAACCTAAGTTTGGCACTTTTTCGGCGACTTTGGCCCGTAGCTGCCAGATGACAGCCGAACTATCGGAAAGCGAAACCTAACTTTGGCACTTGTTTGGCGACTTTGGCCCGTAGCTGCCAGATGACAGCCGAACTATCGGAAAGCGAAGCCTAACTTTGGCACTTGTTCGGCGACTTTGGCCCGTAGCTGCCAGATGACAGCCGAACTATCGGAAAGCGAAACCCAACTTTGGCACTTGTTCGGCGACTTTGGCCCGTAGCTGCCAGAGGACAGCCGAACTATCGGAAAGCGAAGCCTAACTTTGGCACTTGTTTGGCGACTTTGGCCCGTAGCTGCCAGATGAGAGCCGAACTATCGGAAAGCGAAGCCTAACTTTGGCACTTGTTCGGCGACTTTGGCCCGTAGCTGCCAGATGACAGCCGAACTATCGGGAAGCGAAGCCTAACTTTGGCACTTGTTTGGCGACTTTGGCCCGTAGCTGCCAGATGACAGCCGAACTATCGGAAAGCGAAGCCTAACTTTGGCACTTGTTCGGCGACTTTGGCCCGTAGGTGCCAGATGACAGCCGAACTATCGGAAAGCGAAACCTAACTTTGGCACTTGTTCGGCGACTTTGGCCCGTAGCTGCCAGATGACAGCCGAACTATCGGAAAGCGAAGCCTAACTTTGGCACTTGTTTGGCGACTTTGGCCCGTAGCTGCCAGATGACAGCCGAACTATCGGAAAGCGAAGCCTAACTTTGGCACTTGTTCGGCGACTTTGGCCCGTAGCTGCCAGATGACAGCCGAACTATCAAAAGCGAAGCCTAACTTTGGCACTTGTTTGGCGACTTTGGCCCGTAGCTGCCAGATGACAGCCGAACTATCGGAAAGCGAAGCCTAACTTTGGCACTTGTTTGGCGACTTTGGCCCGTAGCTGCCAGATGACAGCCGAACTATCGGAAAGCGAAGAGTAACTTTGGCACTTGTTTGGCGACTTTGGCCCGTAGCTGCCAGATGACAGCCGAACTATCGGAAAGCGAAGCCTAACTTTGGCACTTGTTTGGCGACTTTGGCCCGTAGCTGCCAGATGACAGCCGAACTATCGGAAAGCCAAGCCTGACTTTGGCACTTGTTTGGCGACTTTGGCCCGTAGCTGCCAGATGACAGCCGAACTATCGGAAAGCGAAGCCTAACTTTGGCACTTGTTCGGCGACTTTGGCCCGTAGCTGCCAGATGACAGCCGAACTATCGGAAAGCGAAACCTAACTTTGGCACTTGTTTGGCGACTTTGGCCCGTAACTGCCAGATGCCAGCCGAACTATCGGGAAGCGAAGCCTAACTTTCGCACTTGTTTGGCGACTTTGGCCCATAGCTGCCAGATGACAGCCAAACTATCGGAAAGCGAAGCCTAACTTTGGCACTTGTTTTGCGACTTTGGCCCGTAGCTGCCAGATGACAGCCGAATTATCGGAAAGCGATGCCTAACTTTGGCACTTGTTTGGCGACTTTGGCCCGTAGCTGCCAGATGACAGCCGAACTATCGGAAAGCGAAGCCTAACTTTGGCACTTGCTTGGCGACTTTGGCCCGTAGCTGCCAGATGACAGCCGAACTATCGGAAAGCGAAACCTAACTTTAGCACTTGTTTGGCGACTTTGGCCCGTAGCTGCCAGATGACAGCCGAACTATCGGAAAGCGAAGCCTAACTTTGGCACTTGTTTGGCGACTTTGGCCCGTAGCTGCCAGATGACAGCCGAACTATCGGAAAGCGAAGCCTAACTTTGGCACTTGTTCGGCGACTTTGGCCCGTAGGTGCCAGATGACAGCCGAACTATCGGAAAGCGAAACCTAACTTTGGCACTTGTTCGGCGACTTTGGCCCGTAGCTGCCAGATGACAGCCGAACTATCGGAAAGCGAAGCCTAACTTTGGCACTTGTTTGGCGACTTTGGCCCGTAGCAGCCAGATGGCAGCCGAACTATCGGAAAGCGAAACCTAACTTTAGCACTTGTTTCGCGACTTTGGCCCGTAGCTGCCAGATGACAGCCGAATTATCGGAAAGCGATGCCTAACTTTGGCACTTGTTTGGCGACTTTGGCCCGTAGCTGCCAGATGACAGCCGAACTATCGGAAAGCGAAGCCTAACTTTGGCACTTGCTTGGCGACTTTGGCCCGTAGCTGCCAGATGACAGCCGAACTATCGGAAAGCGAAACCTAACTTTAGCACTTGTTTGGCGACTTTGGCCCGTAGCTGCCAGATGACAGCCGAACTATCGGAAAGCGAAGCCTAACTTTGGCACTTGTTTGGCGACTTTGGCCCGTAGCTGCCAGATGACAGCCGAACTATCGGAAAGCGAAGCCTAACTTTGGCACTTGTTCGGCGACTTTGGCCCGTAGGTGCCAGATGACAGCCGAACTATCGGAAAGCGAAACCAAACTTTGGCACTTGTTCGGCGACTTTGGCCCGTAGCTGCCAGATGACAGCCGAACTATCGGAAAGCGAAGCCTAACTTTGGCACTTGTTTGGCGACTTTGGCCCGTAGCTGCCAGATGACAGCCGAACTATCGGAAAGTGAAGTGTAACTTTGGCACTTGTTTGGCGACTTTGGCCGGTAGTTGCCAGATGACAGCCAAACTATCGGGAAGCGAAGCCTAATTTTGGCACTTGTTTGGCGACTTTGGCCAGTTGCTGCCAGATGACAGCCGAACTATCGGAAAGCGAAACCTAACTTTGGCACTTGTTTGGCGACTTTGGCCCGTAGCTGCCAGATGACAGCCGAACTATCGGGAAGCGAAGCCTAACTTTCGCACTTGTTTGGCGACTTTGGCCCATAGCTGCCAGATGACAGCCAAACTATCGGAAAGCGAAGCCTAAATTTGGCACTTGTTTTGCGACTTCGGCCCGTAGCTGCCAGATGACAGCCGAATTATCGGAAAGCGAAGCCTAACTTTGGCACTTGTTTGGCGACTTTGGCCCGTAGCTGCCAGATGACAGCCGAACTATCGGAAAGCGAAGCCTAACTTTGGCACTTGCTTGGCGACTTTGGCCCGTAGCTGCCAGATGGCAGCCGAACTATCGGAAAGCGAAACCTAACTTTAGCACTTGTTTCGCGACTTTGGCCCGTAGCTGCCAGATGACAGCCGAACTATCGGAAAGCGAAGCCTAACTTTGGCACTTGTTTGGCGACTTTGGCCCGTAGCTGCCAGATGACAGCCGAACTATCGGAAAGCGAAGCCTAACTTTGGCACTTGTTTGGCGACTTTGGCCCGTAGCTGCCAGATGACAGCGGAACTATCGGAAAGCGAAACCTAACTTTGGCACTTGTTCGGCGACTTTGGCCCGTAGCTGCCAGATGACAGCCGAACTATCGGAAAGCGAAACCTAAGTTTGGCACTTTTTCGGCGACTTTGGCCCGTAGCTGCCAGATGACAGCCGAACTATCGGAAAGCGAAACCTAACTTTGGCACTTGTTTGGCGGCTTTGGCCCGTAGCTGCCAGATGACAGCCGAACTATCGGAAAGCGAAGCCTAACTTTGGCACTTGTTCGGCGACTTTGGCCCGTAGCTGCCAGATGACAGCGGAACTATCGGAAAGCGAAACCTAACTTTGGCACTTGTTCGGCGACTTTGGCCCGTAGCTGCCAGATGACAGCCGAACTATCGGAAAGCGAAACCTAAGTTTGGCACTTTTTCGGCGACTTTGGCCCGTAGCTGCCAGATGACAGCCGAACTATCGGAAAGCGAAACCTAACTTTGGCACTTGTTTGGCGACTTTGGCCCGTAGCTGCCAGATGACAGCCGAACTATCGGAAAGCGAAGCCTAACTTTGGCACTTGTTCGGCGACTTTGGCCCGTAGCTGCCAGATGACAGCCGAACTATCGGAAAGCGAAACCCAACTTTGGCACTTGTTCGGCGACTTTGGCCCGTAGCTGCCAGAGGACAGCCGAACTATCGGAAAGCGAAGCCTAACTTTGGCACTTGTTTGGCGACTTTGGCCCGTAGCTGCCAGATGACAGCCGAACTATCGGAAAGCGAAGCCTAACTTTGGCACTTGTTCGGCGACTTTGGCCCGTAGCTGCCAGATGACAGCCGAACTATCGGGAAGCGAAGCCTAACTTTGGCACTTGTTTGGCGACTTTGGCCCGTAGCTGCCAGATGACAGCCGAACTATCGGAAAGCGAAGCCTAACTTTGGCACTTGTTCGGCGACTTTGGCCCGTAGGTGCCAGATGACAGCCGAACTATCGGAAAGCGAAACCTAACTTTGGCACTTGTTCGGCGACTTTGGCCCGTAGCTGCCAGATGACAGCCGAACTATCGGAAAGCGAAGCCTAACTTTGGCACTTGTTTGGCGACTTTGGCCCGTAGCTGCCAGATGACAGCCGAACTATCGGAAAGCGAAGCCTAACTTTGGCACTTGTTCGGCGACTTTGGCCCGTAGCTGCCAGATGACAGCCGAACTATCGAAAGCGAAGCCTAACTTTGGCACTTGTTTGGCGACTTTGGCCCGTAGCTGCCAGATGACAGCCGAACTATCGGAAAGCGAAGCCTAACTTTGGCACTTGTTTGGCGACTTTGACCCGTAGCTGCCAGATGACAGCCGAACTATCGGAAAGCGAAGACTAACTTTGGCACTTGTTTGGCGACTTTGGCCCGTAGCTGCCAGATGACAGCCGAACTATCGGAAAGCGAAGCCTAACTTTGGCACTTGTTTGGCGACTCTGGCCCGTAGCTGCCAGATGACAGCCGAACTATCGGAAAGCGAAGCCTAACTTTGGCACTTGTTTGGCGACTTTGGCCCGTAGCTGCCAGATGACAGCCGAACTATCGGAAAGCGAAGCCTAACTTTGGCACTTGTTCGGCGACTTTGGCCCGTAGCTGCCAGATGACAGCCGAACTATCGGAAAGCGAAACCTAACTTTGGCACTTGTTTGGCGACTTTGGCCCGTAGCTGCCAGATGACAGCCGAACTATCGGAAAGCGAAGCCTAACTTTGGCACTTGCTCGGCGACTTTGGCCCGTAGCTGCCAGATGACAGCCGAACTATCGGAAAACGAAGCCTAACTTTGGCACTTGTTTGGCGACTTTGGCCCGTAGCTGCCAGATGACAGCCGAACTATCGGAAAGCGAAGCCTAACTTTGTCCCTTGTTAGGCGACTTTGGCCCGTAGCTGCCAGATGACAGCCGAACTATCGGAAAGCGAAGCCTAACTTTGGCACTTGTTTGGCGACTTTGGCCCGTAGCTGCCAGATGACAGCCGAACTATCGGAAAGTGAAGCGTAACTTTGGCACTTGTTTGGCGACTTTGGCCGGTAGTTGCCAGATGACAGCCAAACTATCGGGAAGCGAAGCCTAATTTTGGCACTTGTTTGGCGACTTTGGCCAGTAGCTGCCAGATGACAGCCGAACTATCGGAAAGCGAAACCTAACTTTGGCACTTGTTTGGCGACTTTGGCCCGTAGCTGCCAGATGACAGCCGAACTATCGGGAAGCGAAGCCTAACTTTGGCACTTGCTCGGCGACTTTGGCCCGTAGCTGCCAGATGACAGCCGAACTATCGGAAAACGAAGCCTAACTTTGGCACTTGTTTGGCGACTTTGGCCCGTAGCTGCCAGATGACAGCCGAACTATCGGAAAGCGAAGCCTAACTTTGTCACTTGTTAGGCGACTTTGGCCCGTAGCTGCCAGATGACAGCCGAACTATCGGAAAGCGAAGCCTAACTTTGGCACTTGTTTGGCGACTTTGGCCCGTAGCTGCCAGATGACAGCCGAACTATCGGAAAGTGAAGCGTAACTTTGGCACTTGTTTGGCGACTTTGGCCGGTAGTTGCCAGATGACAGCCAAACTATCGGGAAGCGAAGCCTAATTTTGGCACTTGTTTGGCGACTTTGGCCAGTAGCTGCCAGATGACAGCCGAACTATCGGAAAGCGAAGCCTAACTTTGTCACTTGTTAGGCGACTTTGGCCCGTAGCTGCCAGATGACAGCCGAACTATCGGAAAGCGAAGCCTAACTTTGGCACTTGTTTGGCGACTTTGGCCCGTAGCTGCCAGATGACAGCCGAACTATCGGAAAGTGAAGCGTAACTTTGGCACTTGTTTGGCGACTTTGGCCGGTAGTTGCCAGATGACAGCCAAACTATCGGGAAGCGAAGCCTAATTTTGGCACTTGTTTGGCGACTTTGGCCAGTAGCTGCCAGATGACAGCCGAACTATCGGAAAGCGAAACCTAACTTTGGCACTTGGACTTTGGCCCGTAGCTGCCAGATGACAGCCTAACTATCGGAAAGCGAAACCCAACTTTGGCACTTGTTCGGCGACTTTGGCCCGTAGCTGCCAGAGGACAGCCGAACTATCGGAAAGCGAAGCCTAACTTTGGCACTTGTTTGGCGACTTTGGCCCGTAGCTGCCAGATGACAGCCGAACTATCGGAAAGCGAAGCCTAACTTTGGCACTTGTTCGGCGACTTTGGCCCGTAGCTGCCAGATGACAGCCGAACTATCGGGAAGCGAAGCCTAACTTTGGCACTTGTTTGGCGACTTTGGCCCGTAGCTGCCAGATGACAGCCGAACTATCGGAAAGCGAAGCCTAACTTTGGCACTTGTTCGGCGACTTTGGCCCGTAGGTGCCAGATGACAGCCGAACTATCGGAAAGCGAAACCTAACTTTGGCACTTGTTCGGCGACTTTGGCCCGTAGCTGCCAGATGACAGCCGAACTATCGGAAAGCGAAGCCTAACTTTGGCACTTGTTTGGCGACTTTGGCCCGTAGCTGCCAGATGACAGCCGAACTATCGGAAAGCGAAGCCTAACTTTGGCACTTGTTCGGCGACTTTGGCCCGTAGCTGCCAGATGACAGCCGAACTATCGAAAGCGAAGCCTAACTTTGGCACTTGTTTGGCGACTTTGGCCCGTAGCTGCCAGATGACAGCCGAACTATCGGAAAGCGAAGCCTAACTTTGGCACTTGTTTGGCGACTTTGACCCGTAGCTGCCAGATGACAGCCGAACTATCGGAAAGCGAAGACTAACTTTGGCACTTGTTTGGCGACTTTGGCCCGTAGCTGCCAGATGACAGCCGAACTATCGGAAAGCGAAGCCTAACTTTGGCACTTGTTTGGCGACTCTGGCCCGTAGCTGCCAGATGACAGCCGAACTATCGGAAAGCGAAGCCTAACTTTGGCACTTGTTTGGCGACTTTGGCCCGTAGCTGCCAGATGACAGCCGAACTATCGGAAAGCGAAGCCTAACTTTGGCACTTGTTCGGCGACTTTGGCCCGTAGCTGCCAGATGACAGCCGAACTATCGGAAAGCGAAACCTAACTTTGGCACTTGTTTGGCGACTTTGGCCCGTAGCTGCCAGATGACAGCCGAACTATCGGAAAGCGAAGCCTAACTTTGGCACTTGCTCGGCGACTTTGGCCCGTAGCTGCCAGATGACAGCCGAACTATCGGAAAACGAAGCCTAACTTTGGCACTTGTTTGGCGACTTTGGCCCGTAGCTGCCAGATGACAGCCGAACTATCGGAAAGCGAAGCCTAACTTTGTCACTTGTTAGGCGACTTTGGCCCGTAGCTGCCAGATGACAGCCGAACTATCGGAAAGCGAAGCCTAACTTTGGCACTTGTTTGGCGACTTTGGCCCGTAGCTGCCAGATGACAGCCGAACTATCGGAAAGTGAAGCGTAACTTTGGCACTTGTTTGGCGACTTTGGCCGGTAGTTGCCAGATGACAGCCAAACTATCGGGAAGCGAAGCCTAATTTTGGCACTTGTTTGGCGACTTTGGCCAGTAGCTGCCAGATGACAGCCGAACTATCGGAAAGCGAAACCTAACTTTGGCACTTGTTTGGCGACTTTGGCCCGTAGCTGCCAGATGACAGCCGAACTATCGGGAAGCGAAGCCTAACTTTGGCACTTGCTCGGCGACTTTGGCCCGTAGCTGCCAGATGACAGCCGAACTATCGGAAAACGAAGCCTAACTTTGGCACTTGTTTGGCGACTTTGGCCCGTAGCTGCCAGATGACAGCCGAACTATCGGAAAGCGAAGCCTAACTTTGTCACTTGTTAGGCGACTTTGGCCCGTAGCTGCCAGATGACAGCCGAACTATCGGAAAGCGAAGCCTAACTTTGGCACTTGTTTGGCGACTTTGGCCCGTAGCTGCCAGATGACAGCCGAACTATCGGAAAGTGAAGCGTAACTTTGGCACTTGTTTGGCGACTTTGGCCGGTAGTTGCCAGATGACAGCCAAACTATCGGGAAGCGAAGCCTAATTTTGGCACTTGTTTGGCGACTTTGGCCAGTAGCTGCCAGATGACAGCCGAACTATCGGAAAGCGAAGCCTAACTTTGTCACTTGTTAGGCGACTTTGGCCCGTAGCTGCCAGATGACAGCCGAACTATCGGAAAGCGAAGCCTAACTTTGGCACTTGTTTGGCGACTTTGGCCCGTAGCTGCCAGATGACAGCCGAACTATCGGAAAGTGAAGCGTAACTTTGGCACTTGTTTGGCGACTTTGGCCGGTAGTTGCCAGATGACAGCCAAACTATCGGGAAGCGAAGCCTAATTTTGGCACTTGTTTGGCGACTTTGGCCAGTAGCTGCCAGATGACAGCCGAACTATCGGAAAGCGAAACCTAACTTTGGCACTTGGACTTTGGCCCGTAGCTGCCAGATGACAGCCGAACTATCGGGAAGCGAAGCCTAACTTTCGCACTTGTTTGGCGACTTTGGCCCATAGCTGCCAGATGACAGCCAAACTATCGGAAAGCGAAGCCTAACTTTGGCACTTGTTTTGCGACTTTGGCCCGTAGCTGCCAGATGACAGCCGAATTATCGGAAAGCGAAGCCTAACTTTGGCACTTGTTTGGCGACTTTGGCCCGTAGCTGCCAGATGACAGCCGAACTATCGGAAAGAGAAGCCTAACTTTGGCACTTGCTTGGCGACTTTGGCCCGTAGCTGCCAGATGACAGCCGAACTATCGGAAAGCGAAACCTAACTTTAGCGCTTGTTTGGCGACTTTGGCCCGTAGCTGCCAGATGACAGCCGAACTATCGGAAAGCGAAGCCTAACTTTGGCACTTGTTTGGCGACTTTGGCCCGTAGCTGCCAGATGACAGCCGAACTATCGGAAAGCGAAGCCTAACTTTGGCACTTGTTCGGCGACTTTGGCCCGTAGGTGCCAGATGACAGCCGAACTATCGGAAAGCGAAACCTAACTTTGGCACTTGTTCGGCGACTTTGGCCCGTAGCTGCCAGATGACAGCCGAACTATCGGAAAGGGAAACCTAAGTTTGGCACTTTTTCGGCGACTTTGGCCCGTAGCTGCCAGATGACAGCCGAACTATCGGAAAACGAAGCCTAACTTTGGCACTTGTTTGGCGACTTTGGCCCGTAGCTGCCAGATGACAGCCGAACTATCGGAAAGCGAAGCCTAACTTTGGCACTTGTTTGGCGACTTTGGCCCGTAGCTGCCAGATGACAGCCGAACTATCGGAAAGCGAAGCCTAACTTTGGCACTTGTTAGGCGACTTTGGCCCGTAGCTGCCAGATGACAGCCGAACTATCGGAAAGCGAAGCCTAACTTTGGCACTTGTTTGGCGACTTTGGCCCGTAGCTGCCAGATGACAGCCGAACTATCGGAAAGTGAAGCGTAACTTTGGCACTTGTTTGGCGACTTTGGCCGGTAGTTGCCAGATGACAGCCAAACTATCGGGAAGCGAAGCCTAATTTTGGCACTTGTTTGGCGACTTTGGCCAGTAGCTGCCAGATGACAGCCGAACTATCGGAAAGCGAAACCTAACTTTGGCACTTGTTTGGCGACTTTGGCCCGTAGCTGCCAGATGACAGCCGAACTATCGGGAAGCGAAGCCTAACTTTCGCCCTTGTTTGGCGACTTTGGCCCATAGCTGCCAGATGACAGCCAAACTATCGGAAAGCGAAGCCTAAATTTGGCACTTGTTTTGCGACTTTGGCCCGTAGCTGCCAGATGACAGCCGAATTATCGGAAAGCGAAGCCTAACTTTGGCACTTGTTTGGCGACTTTGGCCCGTAGCTGCCAGATGACAGCCGAACTATCGGAAAGCGAAGCCTAACTTTGGCACTTGCTTGGCGACTTTGGCCCGTAGCTGCCAGATGACAGCCGAACTATCGGAAAGCGAAACCTAAGTTTGGCACTTTTTCGGCGACTTTGGCCCGTAGCTGCCAGATGACAGCCGAACTATCGGAAAGCGAAACCTAACTTTGGCACTTGTTTGGCGACTTTGGCCCGTAGTTGCCAGATGACAGCCGAACTATCGGAAAGCGAAGCCTAACTTTGGCACTTGTTCGGCGACTTTGGCCCGTAGCTGCCAGATGACAGCCGAACTATCGGAAAGCGAAACCCAACTTTGGCACTTGTTTGGCGACTTTGGCCCTTAGCTGCCAGATGACAGCCGAACTATCGGAAAGCGAAGCCTAACTTTGGCACTTGTTCGGCGACTTTGGCCCGTAGGTGCCAGATGACAGCCGAACTATCGGAAAGCGAAACCTAACTTTGGCACTTGTTCGGCGACTTTGGCCCGTAGCTGCCAGATGACAGCCGAACTATCGGAAAGCGAAGCCTAACTTTGGCACTTGTTTGGCGACTTTGGCCCGTAGCTGCCAGATGACAGCCGAACTATCGGAAAGCGAAGCCTAACTTTGGCACTTGCTTGGCGACTTTGGCCCGTAGCTGCCAGATGACAGCCGAACTATCGGAAAGCGAAACCTAAGTTTGGCACTTTTTCGGCGACTTTGGCCCGTAGCTGCCAGATGACAGCCGAACTATCGGAAAGCGAAACCTAACTTTGGCACTTGTTTGGCGACTTTGGCCCGTAGTTGCCAGATGACAGCCGAACTATCGGAAAGCGAAGCCTAACTTTGGCACTTGTTCGGCGACTTTGGCCCGTAGCTGCCAGATGACAGCCGAACTATCGGAAAGCGAAACCCAACTTTGGCACTTGTTCGGCGACTTTGGCCCGTAGCTGCCAGATGACAGCCGAACTATCGGAAAGCGAAGCCTAACTTTGGCACTTGTTTGGCGACTTTGGCCCGTAACTGCCAGATGCCAGCCGAACTATCGGGAAGCGAAGCCTAACTTTCGCACTTGTTTGGCGACTTTGGCCCATAGCTGCCAGATGACAGCCAAACTATCGGAAAGCGAAGCCTAACTTTGGCACTTGTTTTGCGACTTTGGCCCGTAGCTGCCAGATGACAGCCGAATTATCGGAAAGCGATGCCTAACTTTGGCACTTGTTTGGCGACTTTGGCCCGTAGCTGCCAGATGACAGCCGAACTATCGGAAAGCGAAGCCTAACTTTGGCACTTGCTTGGCGACTTTGGCCCGTAGCTGCCAGATGACAGCCGAACTATCGGAAAGCGAAACCTAACTTTAGCACTTGTTTGGCGACTTTGGCCCGTAGCTGCCAGATGACAGCCGAACTATCGGAAAGCGAAGCCTAACTTTGGCACTTGTTTGGCGACTTTGGCCCGTAGCTGCCAGATGACAGCCGAACTATCGGAAAGCGAAGCCTAACTTTGGCACTTGTTCGGCGACTTTGGCCCGTAGGTGCCAGATGACAGCCGAACTATCGGAAAGCGAAACCTAACTTTGGCACTTGTTCGGCGACTTTGGCCCGTAGCTGCCAGATGACAGCCGAACTATCGGAAAGCGAAGCCTAACTTTGGCACTTGTTTGGCGACTTTGGCCCGTAGCAGCCAGATGGCAGCCGAACTATCGGAAAGCGAAACCTAACTTTAGCACTTGTTTCGCGACTTTGGCCCGTAGCTGCCAGATGACAGCCGAATTATCGGAAAGCGATGCCTAACTTTGGCACTTGTTTGGCGACTTTGGCCCGTAGCTGCCAGATGACAGCCGAACTATCGGAAAGCGAAGCCTAACTTTGGCACTTGCTTGGCGACTTTGGCCCGTAGCTGCCAGATGACAGCCGAACTATCGGAAAGCGAAACCTAACTTTAGCACTTGTTTGGCGACTTTGGCCCGTAGCTGCCAGATGACAGCCGAACTATCGGAAAGCGAAGCCTAACTTTGGCACTTGTTTGGCGACTTTGGCCCGTAGCTGCCAGATGACAGCCGAACTATCGGAAAGCGAAGCCTAACTTTGGCACTTGTTCGGCGACTTTGGCCCGTAGGTGCCAGATGACAGCCGAACTATCGGAAAGCGAAACCAAACTTTGGCACTTGTTCGGCGACTTTGGCCCGTAGCTGCCAGATGACAGCCGAACTATCGGAAAGCGAAGCCTAACTTTGGCACTTGTTTGGCGACTTTGGCCCGTAGCTGCCAGATGACAGCCGAACTATCGGAAAGTGAAGTGTAACTTTGGCACTTGTTTGGCGACTTTGGCCGGTAGTTGCCAGATGACAGCCAAACTATCGGGAAGCGAAGCCTAATTTTGGCACTTGTTTGGCGACTTTGGCCAGTTGCTGCCAGATGACAGCCGAACTATCGGAAAGCGAAACCTAACTTTGGCACTTGTTTGGCGACTTTGGCCCGTAGCTGCCAGATGACAGCCGAACTATCGGGAAGCGAAGCCTAACTTTCGCACTTGTTTGGCGACTTTGGCCCATAGCTGCCAGATGACAGCCAAACTATCGGAAAGCGAAGCCTAAATTTGGCACTTGTTTTGCGACTTCGGCCCGTAGCTGCCAGATGACAGCCGAATTATCGGAAAGCGAAGCCTAACTTTGGCACTTGTTTGGCGACTTTGGCCCGTAGCTGCCAGATGACAGCCGAACTATCGGAAAGCGAAGCCTAACTTTGGCACTTGCTTGGCGACTTTGGCCCGTAGCTGCCAGATGGCAGCCGAACTATCGGAAAGCGAAACCTAACTTTAGCACTTGTTTCGCGACTTTGGCCCGTAGCTGCCAGATGACAGCCGAACTATCGGAAAGCGAAGCCTAACTTTGGCACTTGTTTGGCGACTTTGGCCCGTAGCTGCCAGATGACAGCCGAACTATCGGAAAGCGAAGCCTAACTTTGGCACTTGTTTGGCGACTTTGGCCCGTAGCTGCCAGATGACAGCGGAACTATCGGAAAGCGAAACCTAACTTTGGCACTTGTTCGGCGACTTTGGCCCGTAGCTGCCAGATGACAGCCGAACTATCGGAAAGCGAAACCTAAGTTTGGCACTTTTTCGGCGACTTTGGCCCGTAGCTGCCAGATGACAGCCGAACTATCGGAAAGCGAAACCTAACTTTGGCACTTGTTTGGCGGCTTTGGCCCGTAGCTGCCAGATGACAGCCGAACTATCGGAAAGCGAAGCCTAACTTTGGCACTTGTTCGGCGACTTTGGCCCGTAGCTGCCAGATGACAGCGGAACTATCGGAAAGCGAAACCTAACTTTGGCACTTGTTCGGCGACTTTGGCCCGTAGCTGCCAGATGACAGCCGAACTATCGGAAAGCGAAACCTAAGTTTGGCACTTTTTCGGCGACTTTGGCCCGTAGCTGCCAGATGACAGCCGAACTATCGGAAAGCGAAACCTAACTTTGGCACTTGTTTGGCGACTTTGGCCCGTAGCTGCCAGATGACAGCCGAACTATCGGAAAGCGAAGCCTAACTTTGGCACTTGTTCGGCGACTTTGGCCCGTAGCTGCCAGATGACAGCCGAACTATCGGAAAGCGAAACCCAACTTTGGCACTTGTTCGGCGACTTTGGCCCGTAGCTGCCAGAGGACAGCCGAACTATCGGAAAGCGAAGCCTAACTTTGGCACTTGTTTGGCGACTTTGGCCCGTAGCTGCCAGATGACAGCCGAACTATCGGAAAGTGAAGCGTAACTTTGGCACTTGTTTGGCGACTTTGGCCGGTAGTTGCCAGATGACAGCCAAACTATCGGGAAGCGAAGCCTAATTTTGGCACTTGTTTGGCGACTTTGGCCAGTAGCTGCCAGATGACAGCCGAACTATCGGAAAGCGAAACCTAACTTTGGCACTTGGACTTTGGCCCGTAGCTGCCAGATGACAGCCGAACTATCGGGAAGCGAAGCCTAACTTTCGCACTTGTTTGGCGACTTTGGCCCATAGCTGCCAGATGACAGCCAAACTATCGGAAAGCGAAGCCTAACTTTGGCACTTGTTTTGCGACTTTGGCCCGTAGCTGCCAGATGACAGCCGAATTATCGGAAAGCGAAGCCTAACTTTGGCACTTGTTTGGCGACTTTGGCCCGTAGCTGCCAGATGACAGCCGAACTATCGGAAAGAGAAGCCTAACTTTGGCACTTGCTTGGCGACTTTGGCCCGTAGCTGCCAGATGACAGCCGAACTATCGGAAAGCGAAACCTAACTTTAGCGCTTGTTTGGCGACTTTGGCCCGTAGCTGCCAGATGACAGCCGAACTATCGGAAAGCGAAGCCTAACTTTGGCACTTGTTTGGCGACTTTGGCCCGTAGCTGCCAGATGACAGCCGAACTATCGGAAAGCGAAGCCTAACTTTGGCACTTGTTCGGCGACTTTGGCCCGTAGGTGCCAGATGACAGCCGAACTATCGGAAAGCGAAACCTAACTTTGGCACTTGTTCGGCGACTTTGGCCCGTAGCTGCCAGATGACAGCCGAACTATCGGAAAGGGAAACCTAAGTTTGGCACTTTTTCGGCGACTTTGGCCCGTAGCTGCCAGATGACAGCCGAACTATCGGAAAACGAAGCCTAACTTTGGCACTTGTTTGGCGACTTTGGCCCGTAGCTGCCAGATGACAGCCGAACTATCGGAAAGCGAAGCCTAACTTTGGCACTTGTTTGGCGACTTTGGCCCGTAGCTGCCAGATGACAGCCGAACTATCGGAAAGCGAAGCCTAACTTTGGCACTTGTTAGGCGACTTTGGCCCGTAGCTGCCAGATGACAGCCGAACTATCGGAAAGCGAAGCCTAACTTTGGCACTTGTTTGGCGACTTTGGCCCGTAGCTGCCAGATGACAGCCGAACTATCGGAAAGTGAAGCGTAACTTTGGCACTTGTTTGGCGACTTTGGCCGGTAGTTGCCAGATGACAGCCAAACTATCGGGAAGCGAAGCCTAATTTTGGCACTTGTTTGGCGACTTTGGCCAGTAGCTGCCAGATGACAGCCGAACTATCGGAAAGCGAAACCTAACTTTGGCACTTGTTTGGCGACTTTGGCCCGTAGCTGCCAGATGACAGCCGAACTATCGGGAAGCGAAGCCTAACTTTCGCCCTTGTTTGGCGACTTTGGCCCATAGCTGCCAGATGACAGCCAAACTATCGGAAAGCGAAGCCTAAATTTGGCACTTGTTTTGCGACTTTGGCCCGTAGCTGCCAGATGACAGCCGAATTATCGGAAAGCGAAGCCTAACTTTGGCACTTGTTTGGCGACTTTGGCCCGTAGCTGCCAGATGACAGCCGAACTATCGGAAAGCGAAGCCTAACTTTGGCACTTGCTTGGCGACTTTGGCCCGTAGCTGCCAGATGACAGCCGAACTATCGGAAAGCGAAACCTAAGTTTGGCACTTTTTCGGCGACTTTGGCCCGTAGCTGCCAGATGACAGCCGAACTATCGGAAAGCGAAACCTAACTTTGGCACTTGTTTGGCGACTTTGGCCCGTAGTTGCCAGATGACAGCCGAACTATCGGAAAGCGAAGCCTAACTTTGGCACTTGTTCGGCGACTTTGGCCCGTAGCTGCCAGATGACAGCCGAACTATCGGAAAGCGAAACCCAACTTTGGCACTTGTTTGGCGACTTTGGCCCTTAGCTGCCAGATGACAGCCGAACTATCGGAAAGCGAAGCCTAACTTTGGCACTTGTTCGGCGACTTTGGCCCGTAGGTGCCAGATGACAGCCGAACTATCGGAAAGCGAAACCTAACTTTGGCACTTGTTCGGCGACTTTGGCCCGTAGCTGCCAGATGACAGCCGAACTATCGGAAAGCGAAGCCTAACTTTGGCACTTGTTTGGCGACTTTGGCCCGTAGCTGCCAGATGACAGCCGAACTATCGGAAAGCGAAGCCTAACTTTGGCACTTGCTTGGCGACTTTGGCCCGTAGCTGCCAGATGACAGCCGAACTATCGGAAAGCGAAACCTAAGTTTGGCACTTTTTCGGCGACTTTGGCCCGTAGCTGCCAGATGACAGCCGAACTATCGGAAAGCGAAACCTAACTTTGGCACTTGTTTGGCGACTTTGGCCCGTAGTTGCCAGATGACAGCCGAACTATCGGAAAGCGAAGCCTAACTTTGGCACTTGTTCGGCGACTTTGGCCCGTAGCTGCCAGATGACAGCCGAACTATCGGAAAGCGAAACCCAACTTTGGCACTTGTTCGGCGACTTTGGCCCGTAGCTGCCAGATGACAGCCGAACTATCGGAAAGCGAAGCCTAACTTTGGCACTTGTTTGGCGACTTTGGCCCGTAACTGCCAGATGCCAGCCGAACTATCGGGAAGCGAAGCCTAACTTTCGCACTTGTTTGGCGACTTTGGCCCATAGCTGCCAGATGACAGCCAAACTATCGGAAAGCGAAGCCTAACTTTGGCACTTGTTTTGCGACTTTGGCCCGTAGCTGCCAGATGACAGCCGAATTATCGGAAAGCGATGCCTAACTTTGGCACTTGTTTGGCGACTTTGGCCCGTAGCTGCCAGATGACAGCCGAACTATCGGAAAGCGAAGCCTAACTTTGGCACTTGCTTGGCGACTTTGGCCCGTAGCTGCCAGATGACAGCCGAACTATCGGAAAGCGAAACCTAACTTTAGCACTTGTTTGGCGACTTTGGCCCGTAGCTGCCAGATGACAGCCGAACTATCGGAAAGCGAAGCCTAACTTTGGCACTTGTTTGGCGACTTTGGCCCGTAGCTGCCAGATGACAGCCGAACTATCGGAAAGCGAAGCCTAACTTTGGCACTTGTTCGGCGACTTTGGCCCGTAGGTGCCAGATGACAGCCGAACTATCGGAAAGCGAAACCTAACTTTGGCACTTGTTCGGCGACTTTGGCCCGTAGCTGCCAGATGACAGCCGAACTATCGGAAAGCGAAGCCTAACTTTGGCACTTGTTTGGCGACTTTGGCCCGTAGCAGCCAGATGGCAGCCGAACTATCGGAAAGCGAAACCTAACTTTAGCACTTGTTTCGCGACTTTGGCCCGTAGCTGCCAGATGACAGCCGAATTATCGGAAAGCGATGCCTAACTTTGGCACTTGTTTGGCGACTTTGGCCCGTAGCTGCCAGATGACAGCCGAACTATCGGAAAGCGAAGCCTAACTTTGGCACTTGCTTGGCGACTTTGGCCCGTAGCTGCCAGATGACAGCCGAACTATCGGAAAGCGAAACCTAACTTTAGCACTTGTTTGGCGACTTTGGCCCGTAGCTGCCAGATGACAGCCGAACTATCGGAAAGCGAAGCCTAACTTTGGCACTTGTTTGGCGACTTTGGCCCGTAGCTGCCAGATGACAGCCGAACTATCGGAAAGCGAAGCCTAACTTTGGCACTTGTTCGGCGACTTTGGCCCGTAGGTGCCAGATGACAGCCGAACTATCGGAAAGCGAAACCAAACTTTGGCACTTGTTCGGCGACTTTGGCCCGTAGCTGCCAGATGACAGCCGAACTATCGGAAAGCGAAGCCTAACTTTGGCACTTGTTTGGCGACTTTGGCCCGTAGCTGCCAGATGACAGCCGAACTATCGGAAAGTGAAGTGTAACTTTGGCACTTGTTTGGCGACTTTGGCCGGTAGTTGCCAGATGACAGCCAAACTATCGGGAAGCGAAGCCTAATTTTGGCACTTGTTTGGCGACTTTGGCCAGTTGCTGCCAGATGACAGCCGAACTATCGGAAAGCGAAACCTAACTTTGGCACTTGTTTGGCGACTTTGGCCCGTAGCTGCCAGATGACAGCCGAACTATCGGGAAGCGAAGCCTAACTTTCGCACTTGTTTGGCGACTTTGGCCCATAGCTGCCAGATGACAGCCAAACTATCGGAAAGCGAAGCCTAAATTTGGCACTTGTTTTGCGACTTCGGCCCGTAGCTGCCAGATGACAGCCGAATTATCGGAAAGCGAAGCCTAACTTTGGCACTTGTTTGGCGACTTTGGCCCGTAGCTGCCAGATGACAGCCGAACTATCGGAAAGCGAAGCCTAACTTTGGCACTTGCTTGGCGACTTTGGCCCGTAGCTGCCAGATGGCAGCCGAACTATCGGAAAGCGAAACCTAACTTTAGCACTTGTTTCGCGACTTTGGCCCGTAGCTGCCAGATGACAGCCGAACTATCGGAAAGCGAAGCCTAACTTTGGCACTTGTTTGGCGACTTTGGCCCGTAGCTGCCAGATGACAGCCGAACTATCGGAAAGCGAAGCCTAACTTTGGCACTTGTTTGGCGACTTTGGCCCGTAGCTGCCAGATGACAGCGGAACTATCGGAAAGCGAAACCTAACTTTGGCACTTGTTCGGCGACTTTGGCCCGTAGCTGCCAGATGACAGCCGAACTATCGGAAAGCGAAACCTAAGTTTGGCACTTTTTCGGCGACTTTGGCCCGTAGCTGCCAGATGACAGCCGAACTATCGGAAAGCGAAACCTAACTTTGGCACTTGTTTGGCGGCTTTGGCCCGTAGCTGCCAGATGACAGCCGAACTATCGGAAAGCGAAGCCTAACTTTGGCACTTGTTCGGCGACTTTGGCCCGTAGCTGCCAGATGACAGCGGAACTATCGGAAAGCGAAACCTAACTTTGGCACTTGTTCGGCGACTTTGGCCCGTAGCTGCCAGATGACAGCCGAACTATCGGAAAGCGAAACCTAAGTTTGGCACTTTTTCGGCGACTTTGGCCCGTAGCTGCCAGATGACAGCCGAACTATCGGAAAGCGAAACCTAACTTTGGCACTTGTTTGGCGACTTTGGCCCGTAGCTGCCAGATGACAGCCGAACTATCGGAAAGCGAAGCCTAACTTTGGCACTTGTTCGGCGACTTTGGCCCGTAGCTGCCAGATGACAGCCGAACTATCGGAAAGCGAAACCCAACTTTGGCACTTGTTCGGCGACTTTGGCCCGTAGCTGCCAGAGGACAGCCGAACTATCGGAAAGCGAAGCCTAACTTTGGCACTTGTTTGGCGACTTTGGCCCGTAGCTGCCAGATGACAGCCGAACTATCGGAAAGCGAAGCCTAACTTTGGCACTTGTTCGGCGACTTTGGCCCGTAGCTGCCAGATGACAGCCGAACTATCGGGAAGCGAAGCCTAACTTTGGCACTTGTTTGGCGACTTTGGCCCGTAGCTGCCAGATGACAGCCGAACTATCGGAAAGCGAAGCCTAACTTTGGCACTTGTTCGGCGACTTTGGCCCGTAGGTGCCAGATGACAGCCGAACTATCGGAAAGCGAAACCTAACTTTGGCACTTGTTCGGCGACTTTGGCCCGTAGCTGCCAGATGACAGCCGAACTATCGGAAAGCGAAGCCTAACTTTGGCACTTGTTTGGCGACTTTGGCCCGTAGCTGCCAGATGACAGCCGAACTATCGGAAAGCGAAGCCTAACTTTGGCACTTGTTCGGCGACTTTGGCCCGTAGCTGCCAGATGACAGCCGAACTATCGAAAGCGAAGCCTAACTTTGGCACTTGTTTGGCGACTTTGGCCCGTAGCTGCCAGATGACAGCCGAACTATCGGAAAGCGAAGCCTAACTTTGGCACTTGTTTGGCGACTTTGACCCGTAGCTGCCAGATGACAGCCGAACTATCGGAAAGCGAAGACTAACTTTGGCACTTGTTTGGCGACTTTGGCCCGTAGCTGCCAGATGACAGCCGAACTATCGGAAAGCGAAGCCTAACTTTGGCACTTGTTTGGCGACTCTGGCCCGTAGCTGCCAGATGACAGCCGAACTATCGGAAAGCGAAGCATAACTTTGGCACTTGTTTGGCGACTTTGGCCCGTAGCTGCCAGATGACAGCCGAACTATCGGAAAGCGAAGCCTAACTTTGGCACTTGTTCGGCGACTTTGGCCCGTAGCTGCCAGATGACAGCCGAACTATCGGAAAGCGAAACCTAACTTTGGCACTTGTTTGGCGACTTTGGCCCGTAGCTGCCAGATGACAGCCGAACTATCGGAAAGCGAAGCCTAACTTTGGCACTTGCTCGGCGACTTTGGCCCGTAGCTGCCAGATGACAGCCGAACTATCGGAAAACGAAGCCTAACTTTGGCACTTGTTTGGCGACTTTGGCCCGTAGCTGCCAGATGACAGCCGAACTATCGGAAAGCGAAGCCTAACTTTGTCCC
Source organism: Ixodes scapularis (assembly GCF_016920785.2). Lineage (NCBI taxonomy): Eukaryota > Metazoa > Arthropoda > Arachnida > Ixodida > Ixodidae > Ixodes > Ixodes scapularis. The sequence goes on along the minus strand of NW_024609879.1, from coordinate 68,802,884 downwards.
TTGTTAGGCGACTTTGGCCCGTAGCTGCCAGATGACAGCCGAACTATCGGAAAGCGAAGCCTAACTTTGGCACTTGTTTGGCGACTTTGGCCCGTAGCTGCCAGATGACAGCCGAACTATCGGAAAGTGAAGCGTAACTTTGGCACTTGTTTGGCGACTTTGGCCGGTAGTTGCCAGATGACAGCCAAACTATCGGGAAGCGAAGCCTAATTTTGGCACTTGTTTGGCGACTTTGGCCAGTAGCTGCCAGATGACAGCCGAACTATCGGAAAGCGAAACCTAACTTTGGCACTTGTTTGGCGACTTTGGCCCGTAGCTGCCAGATGACAGCCGAACTATCGGGAAGCGAAGCCTAACTTTGGCACTTGCTCGGCGACTTTGGCCCGTAGCTGCCAGATGACAGCCGAACTATCGGAAAACGAAGCCTAACTTTGGCACTTGTTTGGCGACTTTGGCCCGTAGCTGCCAGATGACAGCCGAACTATCGGAAAGCGAAGCCTAACTTTGTCACTTGTTAGGCGACTTTGGCCCGTAGCTGCCAGATGACAGCCGAACTATCGGAAAGCGAAGCCTAACTTTGGCACTTGTTTGGCGACTTTGGCCCGTAGCTGCCAGATGACAGCCGAACTATCGGAAAGTGAAGCGTAACTTTGGCACTTGTTTGGCGACTTTGGCCGGTAGTTGCCAGATGACAGCCAAACTATCGGGAAGCGAAGCCTAATTTTGGCACTTGTTTGGCGACTTTGGCCAGTAGCTGCCAGATGACAGCCGAACTATCGGAAAGCGAAGCCTAACTTTGTCACTTGTTAGGCGACTTTGGCCCGTAGCTGCCAGATGACAGCCGAACTATCGGAAAGCGAAGCCTAACTTTGGCACTTGTTTGGCGACTTTGGCCCGTAGCTGCCAGATGACAGCCGAACTATCGGAAAGTGAAGCGTAACTTTGGCACTTGTTTGGCGACTTTGGCCGGTAGTTGCCAGATGACAGCCAAACTATCGGGAAGCGAAGCCTAATTTTGGCACTTGTTTGGCGACTTTGGCCAGTAGCTGCCAGATGACAGCCGAACTATCGGAAAGCGAAACCTAACTTTGGCACTTGGACTTTGGCCCGTAGCTGCCAGATGACAGCCTAACTATCGGAAAGCGAAACCCAACTTTGGCACTTGTTCGGCGACTTTGGCCCGTAGCTGCCAGAGGACAGCCGAACTATCGGAAAGCGAAGCCTAACTTTGGCACTTGTTTGGCGACTTTGGCCCGTAGCTGCCAGATGACAGCCGAACTATCGGAAAGCGAAGCCTAACTTTGGCACTTGTTCGGCGACTTTGGCCCGTAGCTGCCAGATGACAGCCGAACTATCGGGAAGCGAAGCCTAACTTTGGCACTTGTTTGGCGACTTTGGCCCGTAGCTGCCAGATGACAGCCGAACTATCGGAAAGCGAAGCCTAACTTTGGCACTTGTTCGGCGACTTTGGCCCGTAGGTGCCAGATGACAGCCGAACTATCGGAAAGCGAAACCTAACTTTGGCACTTGTTCGGCGACTTTGGCCCGTAGCTGCCAGATGACAGCCGAACTATCGGAAAGCGAAGCCTAACTTTGGCACTTGTTTGGCGACTTTGGCCCGTAGCTGCCAGATGACAGCCGAACTATCGGAAAGCGAAGCCTAACTTTGGCACTTGTTCGGCGACTTTGGCCCGTAGCTGCCAGATGACAGCCGAACTATCGAAAGCGAAGCCTAACTTTGGCACTTGTTTGGCGACTTTGGCCCGTAGCTGCCAGATGACAGCCGAACTATCGGAAAGCGAAGCCTAACTTTGGCACTTGTTTGGCGACTTTGACCCGTAGCTGCCAGATGACAGCCGAACTATCGGAAAGCGAAGACTAACTTTGGCACTTGTTTGGCGACTTTGGCCCGTAGCTGCCAGATGACAGCCGAACTATCGGAAAGCGAAGCCTAACTTTGGCACTTGTTTGGCGACTCTGGCCCGTAGCTGCCAGATGACAGCCGAACTATCGGAAAGCGAAGCCTAACTTTGGCACTTGTTTGGCGACTTTGGCCCGTAGCTGCCAGATGACAGCCGAACTATCGGAAAGCGAAGCCTAACTTTGGCACTTGTTCGGCGACTTTGGCCCGTAGCTGCCAGATGACAGCCGAACTATCGGAAAGCGAAACCTAACTTTGGCACTTGTTTGGCGACTTTGGCCCGTAGCTGCCAGATGACAGCCGAACTATCGGAAAGCGAAGCCTAACTTTGGCACTTGCTCGGCGACTTTGGCCCGTAGCTGCCAGATGACAGCCGAACTATCGGAAAACGAAGCCTAACTTTGGCACTTGTTTGGCGACTTTGGCCCGTAGCTGCCAGATGACAGCCGAACTATCGGAAAGCGAAGCCTAACTTTGTCACTTGTTAGGCGACTTTGGCCCGTAGCTGCCAGATGACAGCCGAACTATCGGAAAGCGAAGCCTAACTTTGGCACTTGTTTGGCGACTTTGGCCCGTAGCTGCCAGATGACAGCCGAACTATCGGAAAGTGAAGCGTAACTTTGGCACTTGTTTGGCGACTTTGGCCGGTAGTTGCCAGATGACAGCCAAACTATCGGGAAGCGAAGCCTAATTTTGGCACTTGTTTGGCGACTTTGGCCAGTAGCTGCCAGATGACAGCCGAACTATCGGAAAGCGAAACCTAACTTTGGCACTTGTTTGGCGACTTTGGCCCGTAGCTGCCAGATGACAGCCGAACTATCGGGAAGCGAAGCCTAACTTTGGCACTTGCTCGGCGACTTTGGCCCGTAGCTGCCAGATGACAGCCGAACTATCGGAAAACGAAGCCTAACTTTGGCACTTGTTTGGCGACTTTGGCCCGTAGCTGCCAGATGACAGCCGAACTATCGGAAAGCGAAGCCTAACTTTGTCACTTGTTAGGCGACTTTGGCCCGTAGCTGCCAGATGACAGCCGAACTATCGGAAAGCGAAGCCTAACTTTGGCACTTGTTTGGCGACTTTGGCCCGTAGCTGCCAGATGACAGCCGAACTATCGGAAAGTGAAGCGTAACTTTGGCACTTGTTTGGCGACTTTGGCCGGTAGTTGCCAGATGACAGCCAAACTATCGGGAAGCGAAGCCTAATTTTGGCACTTGTTTGGCGACTTTGGCCAGTAGCTGCCAGATGACAGCCGAACTATCGGAAAGCGAAGCCTAACTTTGTCACTTGTTAGGCGACTTTGGCCCGTAGCTGCCAGATGACAGCCGAACTATCGGAAAGCGAAGCCTAACTTTGGCACTTGTTTGGCGACTTTGGCCCGTAGCTGCCAGATGACAGCCGAACTATCGGAAAGTGAAGCGTAACTTTGGCACTTGTTTGGCGACTTTGGCCGGTAGTTGCCAGATGACAGCCAAACTATCGGGAAGCGAAGCCTAATTTTGGCACTTGTTTGGCGACTTTGGCCAGTAGCTGCCAGATGACAGCCGAACTATCGGAAAGCGAAACCTAACTTTGGCACTTGGACTTTGGCCCGTAGCTGCCAGATGACAGCCGAACTATCGGGAAGCGAAGCCTAACTTTCGCACTTGTTTGGCGACTTTGGCCCATAGCTGCCAGATGACAGCCAAACTATCGGAAAGCGAAGCCTAACTTTGGCACTTGTTTTGCGACTTTGGCCCGTAGCTGCCAGATGACAGCCGAATTATCGGAAAGCGAAGCCTAACTTTGGCACTTGTTTGGCGACTTTGGCCCGTAGCTGCCAGATGACAGCCGAACTATCGGAAAGCGAAGCCTAACTTTGGCACTTGTTCGGCGACTTTGGCCCGTAGCTGCCAGATGACAGCCGAACTATCGGGAAGCGAAGCCTAACTTTGGCACTTGTTTGGCGACTTTGGCCCGTAGCTGCCAGATGACAGCCGAACTATCGGAAAGCGAAGCCTAACTTTGGCACTTGTTCGGCGACTTTGGCCCGTAGGTGCCAGATGACAGCCGAACTATCGGAAAGCGAAACCTAACTTTGGCACTTGTTCGGCGACTTTGGCCCGTAGCTGCCAGATGACAGCCGAACTATCGGAAAGCGAAGCCTAACTTTGGCACTTGTTTGGCGACTTTGGCCCGTAGCTGCCAGATGACAGCCGAACTATCGGAAAGCGAAGCCTAACTTTGGCACTTGTTCGGCGACTTTGGCCCGTAGCTGCCAGATGACAGCCGAACTATCGAAAGCGAAGCCTAACTTTGGCACTTGTTTGGCGACTTTGGCCCGTAGCTGCCAGATGACAGCCGAACTATCGGAAAGCGAAGCCTAACTTTGGCACTTGTTTGGCGACTTTGACCCGTAGCTGCCAGATGACAGCCGAACTATCGGAAAGCGAAGACTAACTTTGGCACTTGTTTGGCGACTTTGGCCCGTAGCTGCCAGATGACAGCCGAACTATCGGAAAGCGAAGCCTAACTTTGGCACTTGTTTGGCGACTCTGGCCCGTAGCTGCCAGATGACAGCCGAACTATCGGAAAGCGAAGCCTAACTTTGGCACTTGTTTGGCGACTTTGGCCCGTAGCTGCCAGATGACAGCCGAACTATCGGAAAGCGAAGCCTAACTTTGGCACTTGTTCGGCGACTTTGGCCCGTAGCTGCCAGATGACAGCCGAACTATCGGAAAGCGAAACCTAACTTTGGCACTTGTTTGGCGACTTTGGCCCGTAGCTGCCAGATGACAGCCGAACTATCGGAAAGCGAAGCCTAACTTTGGCACTTGCTCGGCGACTTTGGCCCGTAGCTGCCAGATGACAGCCGAACTATCGGAAAACGAAGCCTAACTTTGGCACTTGTTTGGCGACTTTGGCCCGTAGCTGCCAGATGACAGCCGAACTATCGGAAAGCGAAGCCTAACTTTGTCACTTGTTAGGCGACTTTGGCCCGTAGCTGCCAGATGACAGCCGAACTATCGGAAAGCGAAGCCTAACTTTGGCACTTGTTTGGCGACTTTGGCCCGTAGCTGCCAGATGACAGCCGAACTATCGGAAAGTGAAGCGTAACTTTGGCACTTGTTTGGCGACTTTGGCCGGTAGTTGCCAGATGACAGCCAAACTATCGGGAAGCGAAGCCTAATTTTGGCACTTGTTTGGCGACTTTGGCCAGTAGCTGCCAGATGACAGCCGAACTATCGGAAAGCGAAACCTAACTTTGGCACTTGTTTGGCGACTTTGGCCCGTAGCTGCCAGATGACAGCCGAACTATCGGGAAGCGAAGCCTAACTTTGGCACTTGCTCGGCGACTTTGGCCCGTAGCTGCCAGATGACAGCCGAACTATCGGAAAACGAAGCCTAACTTTGGCACTTGTTTGGCGACTTTGGCCCGTAGCTGCCAGATGACAGCCGAACTATCGGAAAGCGAAGCCTAACTTTGTCACTTGTTAGGCGACTTTGGCCCGTAGCTGCCAGATGACAGCCGAACTATCGGAAAGCGAAGCCTAACTTTGGCACTTGTTTGGCGACTTTGGCCCGTAGCTGCCAGATGACAGCCGAACTATCGGAAAGTGAAGCGTAACTTTGGCACTTGTTTGGCGACTTTGGCCGGTAGTTGCCAGATGACAGCCAAACTATCGGGAAGCGAAGCCTAATTTTGGCACTTGTTTGGCGACTTTGGCCAGTAGCTGCCAGATGACAGCCGAACTATCGGAAAGCGAAGCCTAACTTTGTCACTTGTTAGGCGACTTTGGCCCGTAGCTGCCAGATGACAGCCGAACTATCGGAAAGCGAAGCCTAACTTTGGCACTTGTTTGGCGACTTTGGCCCGTAGCTGCCAGATGACAGCCGAACTATCGGAAAGTGAAGCGTAACTTTGGCACTTGTTTGGCGACTTTGGCCGGTAGTTGCCAGATGACAGCCAAACTATCGGGAAGCGAAGCCTAATTTTGGCACTTGTTTGGCGACTTTGGCCAGTAGCTGCCAGATGACAGCCGAACTATCGGAAAGCGAAACCTAACTTTGGCACTTGGACTTTGGCCCGTAGCTGCCAGATGACAGCCGAACTATCGGGAAGCGAAGCCTAACTTTCGCACTTGTTTGGCGACTTTGGCCCATAGCTGCCAGATGACAGCCAAACTATCGGAAAGCGAAGCCTAACTTTGGCACTTGTTTTGCGACTTTGGCCCGTAGCTGCCAGATGACAGCCGAATTATCGGAAAGCGAAGCCTAACTTTGGCACTTGTTTGGCGACTTTGGCCCGTAGCTGCCAGATGACAGCCGAACTATCGGAAAGAGAAGCCTAACTTTGGCACTTGCTTGGCGACTTTGGCCCGTAGCTGCCAGATGACAGCCGAACTATCGGAAAGCGAAACCTAACTTTAGCGCTTGTTTGGCGACTTTGGCCCGTAGCTGCCAGATGACAGCCGAACTATCGGAAAGCGAAGCCTAACTTTGGCACTTGTTTGGCGACTTTGGCCCGTAGCTGCCAGATGACAGCCGAACTATCGGAAAGCGAAGCCTAACTTTGGCACTTGTTCGGCGACTTTGGCCCGTAGGTGCCAGATGACAGCCGAACTATCGGAAAGCGAAACCTAACTTTGGCACTTGTTCGGCGACTTTGGCCCGTAGCTGCCAGATGACAGCCGAACTATCGGAAAGGGAAACCTAAGTTTGGCACTTTTTCGGCGACTTTGGCCCGTAGCTGCCAGATGACAGCCGAACTATCGGAAAACGAAGCCTAACTTTGGCACTTGTTTGGCGACTTTGGCCCGTAGCTGCCAGATGACAGCCGAACTATCGGAAAGCGAAGCCTAACTTTGGCACTTGTTTGGCGACTTTGGCCCGTAGCTGCCAGATGACAGCCGAACTATCGGAAAGCGAAGCCTAACTTTGGCACTTGTTAGGCGACTTTGGCCCGTAGCTGCCAGATGACAGCCGAACTATCGGAAAGCGAAGCCTAACTTTGGCACTTGTTTGGCGACTTTGGCCCGTAGCTGCCAGATGACAGCCGAACTATCGGAAAGTGAAGCGTAACTTTGGCACTTGTTTGGCGACTTTGGCCGGTAGTTGCCAGATGACAGCCAAACTATCGGGAAGCGAAGCCTAATTTTGGCACTTGTTTGGCGACTTTGGCCAGTAGCTGCCAGATGACAGCCGAACTATCGGAAAGCGAAACCTAACTTTGGCACTTGTTTGGCGACTTTGGCCCGTAGCTGCCAGATGACAGCCGAACTATCGGGAAGCGAAGCCTAACTTTCGCCCTTGTTTGGCGACTTTGGCCCATAGCTGCCAGATGACAGCCAAACTATCGGAAAGCGAAGCCTAAATTTGGCACTTGTTTTGCGACTTTGGCCCGTAGCTGCCAGATGACAGCCGAATTATCGGAAAGCGAAGCCTAACTTTGGCACTTGTTTGGCGACTTTGGCCCGTAGCTGCCAGATGACAGCCGAACTATCGGAAAGCGAAGCCTAACTTTGGCACTTGCTTGGCGACTTTGGCCCGTAGCTGCCAGATGACAGCCGAACTATCGGAAAGCGAAACCTAAGTTTGGCACTTTTTCGGCGACTTTGGCCCGTAGCTGCCAGATGACAGCCGAACTATCGGAAAGCGAAACCTAACTTTGGCACTTGTTTGGCGACTTTGGCCCGTAGTTGCCAGATGACAGCCGAACTATCGGAAAGCGAAGCCTAACTTTGGCACTTGTTCGGCGACTTTGGCCCGTAGCTGCCAGATGACAGCCGAACTATCGGAAAGCGAAACCCAACTTTGGCACTTGTTTGGCGACTTTGGCCCTTAGCTGCCAGATGACAGCCGAACTATCGGAAAGCGAAGCCTAACTTTGGCACTTGTTCGGCGACTTTGGCCCGTAGGTGCCAGATGACAGCCGAACTATCGGAAAGCGAAACCTAACTTTGGCACTTGTTCGGCGACTTTGGCCCGTAGCTGCCAGATGACAGCCGAACTATCGGAAAGCGAAGCCTAACTTTGGCACTTGTTTGGCGACTTTGGCCCGTAGCTGCCAGATGACAGCCGAACTATCGGAAAGCGAAGCCTAACTTTGGCACTTGCTTGGCGACTTTGGCCCGTAGCTGCCAGATGACAGCCGAACTATCGGAAAGCGAAACCTAAGTTTGGCACTTTTTCGGCGACTTTGGCCCGTAGCTGCCAGATGACAGCCGAACTATCGGAAAGCGAAACCTAACTTTGGCACTTGTTTGGCGACTTTGGCCCGTAGTTGCCAGATGACAGCCGAACTATCGGAAAGCGAAGCCTAACTTTGGCACTTGTTCGGCGACTTTGGCCCGTAGCTGCCAGATGACAGCCGAACTATCGGAAAGCGAAACCCAACTTTGGCACTTGTTCGGCGACTTTGGCCCGTAGCTGCCAGATGACAGCCGAACTATCGGAAAGCGAAGCCTAACTTTGGCACTTGTTCGGCGACTTTGGCCCGTAGCTGCCAGATGACAGCCGAACTATCGGGAAGCGAAGCCTAACTTTGGCACTTGTTTGGCGACTTTGGCCCTTAGCTGCCAGATGACAGCCGAACTATCGGAAAGCGAAGCCTAACTTTGGCACTTGTTCGGCGACTTTGGCCCGTAGGTGCCAGATGACAGCCGAACTATCGGAAAGCGAAACCTAACTTTGGCACTTGTTCGGCGACTTTGGCCCGTAGCTGCCAGATGACAGCCGAACTATCGGAAAGCGAAGCCTAACTTTGGCACTTGTTTGGCGACTTTGGCCCGTAGCTGCCAGATGACAGCCGAACTATCGGAAAGCGAAGCCTAACTTTGGCACTTGTTCGGCGACTTTGGCCCGTAGCTGCCAGATGACAGCCGAACTATCGAAAGCGAAGCCTAACTTTGGCACTTGTTTGGCGACTTTGGCCCGTAGCTGCCAGATGACAGCCGAACTATCGGAATGCGAAGCCTAACTTTGGCACTTGTTTGGCGACTTTGGCCCGTAGCTGCCAGATGACAGCCGAACTATCGGAAAGCGAAGACTAACTTTGGCACTTGTTTGGCGACTTTGGCCCGTAGCTGCCAGATGACAGCCGAACTATCGGAAAGCGAAGCCTAACTTTGGCACTTGTTCGGCGACTTTGGCCCGTAGCTGCCAGATGACAGCCGAACTATCGGAAAGCGAAGCCTAGCTTTGGCACTTGTTTGGCGACTTTGGCCCGTAGCTGCCAGATGACAGCCGAACTATCGGAAAGCGAAGCCTAACTTTGGCACTTGTTCGGCGACTTTGGCCCGTAGCTGCCAGATGACAGCCGAACTATCGGAAAGCGAAACCTAACTTTGGCACTTGTTTGGCGACTTTGGCCCGTAGCTGCCAGATGACAGCCGAACTATCGGAAAGCGAAGCCTAACTTTGGCACTTGCACGGCGACTTTGGCCCGTAGCTGCCAGATGACAGCCGAATTATCGGAAAGTGAAGCCTAACTTTGGCACTTGTTTGGCGACTTTGGCCGGTAGTTGCCAGATGACAGCCAAACTATCGGGAAGCGAAGCCTAATTTTGGCACTTGTTTGGCGACTTTGGCCCGTAGCTGCCAGATGACAGCCGAACTATCGGAAAGCGAAACCTAACTTTGGCACGTGTTTGGCGACTTTGGCCCGTAGCTGCCAGATGACAGCCGAACTAAAGGAAAGCGAAGCCTAACTTTGGCACTTGTTCGGCGACTTTGGCCCGTAGCTGCCAGATGACAGCCGAACTATCGGAAAGCGAAACCTAACTTTGGCACTTGTTTGGCGACTTTGGCCCGTAGCTGCCAGATGACAGCCGAACTATCGGAAAGCGAAGCCTAACTTTGGCACTTGCTCGGCGACTTTGGCCCGTAGCTGACAGATGACAGCCGAATTATCGGAAAGTGAAGCCTAACTTTGGCACTTGTTTGGCGACTTTGGCCGGTAGTTGCCAGATGACAGCCGAACTATCGGAAAGCGAAGCCTAACTTTGGTACTTGTTTGGCGACTTTGGCCCGTAGCTGCCAGATGACAGCCGAACTATCGGAAAGCGAAGCCTAACTTTGGCACTTGTTCGGCGACTTTGGCCCGTAGCTGCCAGATGACAGCCGAACTATCGGAAAGCGAAGCCTAACTTTGGCACTTGTTCGGCGACTTTGGCCCGTAGCTGCCAGATGACAGCCGAACTATCGGGAAGCGAAGCCTAACTTTGGCACTTGTTTGGCGACTTTGGCCCTTAGCTGCCAGATGACAGCCGAACTATCGGAAAGCGAAGCCTAACTTTGGCACTTGTTCGGCGACTTTGGCCCGTAGGTGCCAGATGACAGCCGAACTATCGGAAAGCGAAACCTAACTTTGGCACTTGTTCGGCGACTTTGGCCCGTAGCTGCCAGATGACAGCCGAACTATCGGAAAGCGAAGCCTAACTTTGGCACTTGTTTGGCGACTTTGGCCCGTAGCTGCCAGATGACAGCCGAACTATCGGAAAGCGAAGCCTAACTTTGGCACTTGTTCGGCGACTTTGGCCCGTAGCTGCCAGATGACAGCCGAACTATCGAAAGCGAAGCCTAACTTTGGCACTTGTTTGGCGACTTTGGCCCGTAGCTGCCAGATGACAGCCGAACTATCGGAAAGCGAAGCCTAACTTTGGCACTTGTTTGGCGACTTTGGCCCGTAGCTGCCAGATGACAGCCGAACTATCGGAAAGCGAAGACTAACTTTGGCACCTGTTTGGCGACTTTGGCCCGTAGCTGCCAGATGACAGCCGAACTATCGGAAAGCGAAGCCTAACTTTGGCACTTGTTCGGCGACTTTGGCCCGTAGCTGCCAGATGACAGCCGAACTATCGGAAAGCGAAGCCTAACTTTGGCACTTCTTTGGCGACTTTGGCCCGTAGCTGCCAGATGACAGCCGAACTATCGGAAAGCGAAGCCTAACTTTGGCACTTGTTCGGCGACTTTGGCCCGTAGCTGCCAGATGACAGCCGAACTATCGGAAAGCGAAACCTAACTTTGGCACTTGTTTGGCGACTTTGGCCCGTAGCTGCCAGATGACAGCCGAACTATCGGAAAGCGAAGCCTAACTTTGGCACTTGCTCGGCGACTTTGGCCCGTAGCTGCCAGATGACAGCCGAATTATCGGAAAGTGAAGCCTAACTTTGGCACTTGTTTGGCGACTTTGGCCGGTAGTTGCCAGATGACAGCCAAACTATCGGGAAGCGAAGCCTAATTTTGGCACTTGTTTGGCGACTTTGGCCCGTAGCTGCCAGATGACAGCCGAACTATCGGAAAGCGAAACCTAACTTTGGCACGTGTTTGGCGACTTTGGCCCGTAGCTGCCAGATGACAGCCGAACTATCGGAAAGCGAAGCCTAACTTTGGCACTTGTTCGGCGACTTTGGCCCGTAGCTGCCAGATGACAGCCGAACTATCGGAAAGCGAAACCTAACTTTGGCACTTGTTTGGCGACTTTGGCCCGTAGCTGCCAGATGACAGCCGAACTATCGGAAAGCGAAGCCTAACTTTGGCACTTGCTCGGCGACTTTGGCCCGTAGCTGACAGATGACAGCCGAATTATCGGAAAGTGAAGCCTAACTTTGGCACTTGTTTGGCGACTTTGGCCGGTAGTTGCCAGATGACAGCCAAACTATCGGGAAGCGAAGCCTAATTTTGGCACTTGTTTGGCGACTTTGGCCCGTAGCTGCCAGATGACAGCCGAACTATAGGAAAGCGAAACCTAACTTTGGCACGTGTTTGGCGACTTTGGCCCGTAGCTGCCAGATGACAGCCGAACTATCGGAAAGCGAAGCCTAACTTTGGCACTTGTTCGGCGACTTTGGCCCGTAGCTGCCAGATGACAGCCGAACTATCGGAAAGCGAAGCCTAACTTTGGTACTTTTTGGCGACTTTGGCCCGTAGCTGCCAGATGACAGCCGAACTATCGGAAAGCGAAGCCTAACTTTGGCACTTGTTCGGCGACTTTGGCCCGTAGCTGCCAGATGACAGCCGAACTATCGGAAAGCGAAGCCTAACTTTGGCACTTGTTCGGCGACTTTGGCCCGTAGCTGCCAGATGACAGCCGAACTATCGGGAAGCGAAGCCTAACTTTGGCACTTGTTTGGCGACTTTGGCCCTTAGCTGCCAGATGACAGCCGAACTATCGGAAAGCGAAGCCTAACTTTGGCACTTGTTCGGCGACTTTGGCCCGTAGGTGCCAGATGACAGCCGAACTATCGGAAAGCGAAACCTAACTTTGGCACTTGTTCGGCGACTTTGGCCCGTAGCTGCCAGATGACAGCCGAACTATCGGAAAGCGAAGCCTAACTTTGGCACTTGTTTGGCGACTTTGGCCCGTAGCTGCCAGATGACAGCCGAACTATCGGAAAGCGAAGCCTAACTTTGGCACTTGTTCGGCGACTTTGGCCCGTAGCTGCCAGATGACAGCCGAACTATCGAAAGCGAAGCCTAACTTTGGCACTTGTTTGGCGACTTTGGCCCGTAGCTGCCAGATGACAGCCGAACTATCGGAAAGCGAAGCCTAACTTTGGCACTTGTTTGGCGACTTTGGCCCGTAGCTGCCAGATGACAGCCGAACTATCGGAAAGCGAAGACTAACTTTGGCACCTGTTTGGCGACTTTGGCCCGTAGCTGCCAGATGACAGCCGAACTATCGGAAAGCGAAGCCTAACTTTGGCACTTGTTCGGCGACTTTGGCCCGTAGCTGCCAGATGACAGCCGAACTATCGGAAAGCGAAGCCTAACTTTGGCACTTCTTTGGCGACTTTGGCCCGTAGCTGCCAGATGACAGCCGAACTATCGGAAAGCGAAGCCTAACTTTGGCACTTGTTCGGCGACTTTGGCCCGTAGCTGCCAGATGACAGCCGAACTATCGGAAAGCGAAACCTAACTTTGGCACTTGTTTGGCGACTTTGGCCCGTAGCTGCCAGATGACAGCCGAACTATCGGAAAGCGAAGCCTAACTTTGGCACTTGCTCGGCGACTTTGGCCCGTAGCTGCCAGATGACAGCCGAATTATCGGAAAGTGAAGCCTAACTTTGGCACTTGTTTGGCGACTTTGGCCGGTAGTTGCCAGATGACAGCCAAACTATCGGGAAGCGAAGCCTAATTTTGGCACTTGTTTGGCGACTTTGGCCCGTAGCTGCCAGATGACAGCCGAACTATCGGAAAGCGAAACCTAACTTTGGCACGTGTTTGGCGACTTTGGCCCGTAGCTGCCAGATGACAGCCGAACTATCGGAAAGCGAAGCCTAACTTTGGCACTTGTTCGGCGACTTTGGCCCGTAGCTGCCAGATGACAGCCGAACTATCGGAAAGCGAAACCTAACTTTGGCACTTGTTTGGCGACTTTGGCCCGTAGCTGCCAGATGACAGCCGAACTATCGGAAAGCGAAGCCTAACTTTGGCACTTGCTCGGCGACTTTGGCCCGTAGCTGACAGATGACAGCCGAATTATCGGAAAGTGAAGCCTAACTTTGGCACTTGTTCGGCGACTTTGGCCCGTAGCTGCCAGATGACAGCCGAACTATCGGAAAGCGAAGCCTAACTTTGGTACTTGTTTGGCGACTTTGGCCCGTAGCTGCCAGATGACAGCCGAACTATCGGAAAGCGAAGCCTAACTTTGGCACTTGTTTGGCGACTTTGGCCCGTAGCTGCCAGATGACAGCCGAACTACCGGAACGCGAAACCTAACTTTGGCACTTGTTTGGCGACTTTGGCCCGTAGCTGCCAGATGACAGCCGAACTATCGGAAAGCGAAGCCTAACTTTGGCACTTGCTTGGCGACTTTGGCCCGTAGCTGCCAGATGACAGCCGAACTATCGGAAAGCGAAACCTAACTTTGGCACTTGTTTGGCGACTTTGGCCCGTAGCTGCCAGATGACAGCCGAACTATCGGAAAGTGAAGCGTAACTTTGGCACTTGTTTGGCGACTTTGGCCGGTAGTTGCCAGATGACAGCCAAACTATCGGGAAGCGAAGCCTAATTTTGGCACTTGTTTGGCGACTTTGGCCAGTAGCTGCCAGATGACAGCCGAACTATCGGAAAGCGAAACCTAACTTTGGCACTTGTTTGGCGACTTTGGCCCGTAGCTGCCAGATGACAGCCGAACTATCGGGAAGCGAAGCCTAACTTTCGCACTTGTTTGGCGACTTTGGCCCATAGCTGCCAGATGACAGCCAAACTATCGGAAAGCGAAGCCTAACTTTGGCACTTGTTTTGCGACTTTGGCCCGTAGCTGCCAGATGACAGCCGAATTATCGGAATGCGAAGCCTAACTTTGGCACTTGTTTGGCGACTTTGGCCCGTAGCTGCCAGATGACAGCCGAACTATCGGAAAGCGAAGCCTAACTTTGGCACTTGCTTGGCGACTTTGGCCCGTAGCTGCCAGATGACAGCCGAACTATCGGAAAGCGAAACCTAACTTTAGCACTTGTTTGGCGACTTTGGCCCGTAGCTGCCAGATGACAGCCGAACTATCGGAAAGCGAAGCCTAACTTTGGCACTTGTTTGGCGACTTTGGCCCGTAGCTGCCAGATGACAGCCGAACTATCGGAAAGCGAAGCCTAACTTTGGCACTTGTTCGGCGACTTTGGCCCGTAGCTGCCAGATGACAGCCGAACTATCGGAAAGCGAAGCCTAACTTTGGTACTTGTTTGGCGACTTTGGCCCGTAGCTGCCAGATGACAGCCGAACTATCGGAAAGCGAAGCCTAACTTTGGCACTTGTTCGGCGACTTTGGCCCGTAGCTGCCAGATGACAGCCGAACTATCGGAAAGCGAAACCTAACTTTGGCACTTGTTTGGCGACTTTGGCCCGTAGCTGCCAGATGACAGCCGAACTATCGGAAAGCGAAGCCTAACTTTGGCACTTGCTTGGCGACTTTGGCCCGTAGCTGCCAGATGACAGCCGAACTATTGGAAAGCGAAGCCTAACTTTGGCACTTGCTTGGCGACTTTGGCCCGTAGCTGCCAGATGACAGCCGAACTATCGGAAAGTGAAGCCTAACTTTGGCACTTGTTTGGCGACTTTGGCCGGTAGTTGCCAGATGACAGCCAAACTATCAGGAAGCGAAGCCTAATTTTGGCACTTGTTTGGCGACTTTGGCCCGTAGCTGCCAGATGACAGCCGAACTATCGGAAAGCGAAACCTAACTTTGGCACTTGTTTGGCGACTTTGGCCCGTAGCTGCCAGATGACAGCCGAACTATCGGGAAGCGAAGTCTAACTTTGGCACTTGTTTGGCGACTTTGGCCCGTAGCTGCCAGATGACAGCCGAACTATCGGAAAGCGAAGCCTAACTTTGGCACTCGTTTGGCGACTTTGGCCCGTAGCTGCCAGATGACAGCCGAGCTATCGGAAAGCGAAGCCTAACTTTGGCACTTGTTTGGCGACTTTGGCCCGTAGCTGCCAGATGACAGCCGAACTATCGGAAAGCGAAGCCTAACTTTGGCACTTGTTTGGCGACTTTGGCCCGTAGCTGCCAGATGACAGCCGAACTATCGGAAAGTGAAGCCTAAATTTGGCACTTGTTTGGCGACTTTGGCCCGTAGCTGCCAGATGACAGCCGAACTATCGGAAAGCGAAGCCTAACTTTGGCACTTGTTTGGCGACTATGCCCCGTAGCTGCCAGATGACAGCCGAACCACCGGAAAGCGAAACCTAACTTTGGCACTTGTTCGGCGACTTTGGCCCGTAGCTGCCAGATGACAGCCGAACTATCGGAAAGCGAAGCCTAACTTTGGCACTTGTTTGGCGACTTTGGCCCGTAGCTGCCAGATGACAGCCGAACTATCGGAAAGCGAAGCCTAACTTTGGCACTTGTTTGGCGACTTTGGCCCGTAGCTGCCAGATGACAGCCGAACTATCGGAAAGCGAAACCTAACTTTGGCACTTGTTTGGCGACTTTGGCCCGTAGCTGCCAGATGGCAGCCGAACTATCGGACAGCGAAGCCTAACTTTGGCACTTGTTTGGCGACTTTGGCCCGTAGCTGCCAGATGACAGCCGAACTATCGGAAAGCGAAGCCTAACTTTGGCACTTGTTTGGCGACTTTGGCCCGTAGCTGCCAGATGACAGCCGAACTATCGGAAAGCGAAACCTAACTTTGGCACTTGTTTGGCGACTTTGGCCCGTAGCTGCCAGATGACAGCCGAACTATCGGAAAGCGAAGCCTAACTTTGGCACTTGTCTGGCGACTTTGGCCCGTAGCTGCCAGATGACAGTGGAACTATCGGAAAGCGAAACCTAACTTTGGCACTTGTTCGGCGACTTTGGCCCGTAGCTGCCAGATGACAGCCGAACTATCGGAAAGCGAAACCTAAGTTTGGCACTTGTTCGGCGACTTTGGCCCGTAGCTGCCAGATGACAGCCGAACTATCGGAAACCGAAACCTAACTTTGGCACTTGTTTGGCGACTTTGGCCCGTAGCTGCCAGATGACAGCCGAGCTATCGGAAAGCGAAGCCTAACTTTGGCACTTGATCGGCGACTTTGGCCCGTAGCTGCCAGATAACAGCCGAACTATCGGAAAGCGAAACCCAACTTTGGCACTTGTTCGGCGACTTTGGCCCGTAGCTGCCAGATAACAGCCGAACTACCGGAAAGCGAAAATTAATTTTGGCACTTGTTCGGCGACTTTGGCCCGTAGCTGCCAGATGACAGCCGAACTATCGGAAAGCGAAGCCTAACTTTGGCACTTGTTAGGCGACTTTGGCCCGTAGCTGCCAGATGACAGCCGAACTATCGGAAAGCGAAGCCTAACTTTGGCACTTGTTTGGCGACTTTGGCCCGTAGCTGCCAGATGACAGCCGAACTATCGGAAAGCGAAACCTAACTTTGGCACTTGTTCGGCGACTTTGGCCCGTAGCTGCCAGATGACAGCCGAGCTATCGGAAAGCGAAACCTAACTTTGGCACTTGTTTTGCGACTTTGGCCCGTAGCTGCCAGATGACAGCCGAACTATCGGAAAGCGAAGCCTAACTTTGGCACTTGTTTGGCGACTTTGGCCCGTAGCTGCCAGATGACAGCCGAACTATCGGAAAGTGAAGCGTAACTTTGGCACTTGTTTGGCGACTTTGGCCGGTAGTTGCGAGATGACAGCCAAACTATCGGGAAGCGAAGCCTAATTTTGGCACTTGTTTGGCGACTTTAGCCAGTAGCTGCCAGATGACAGCCGAACTATCGGAAAGCGAAGCCTAACTTTGGCACTTGTTTGGCGACTTTGGCCCGTAGCTGCCAGATGACAGCCGAACTATCGGAAAGCGAAGCCTAACTTTGGCACTTGTTTGGCGACTTTGGCCCGTAGCTGCCAGATGACAGCCGAACTATCGGAAAGCGAAGCCTAACTTTGGCACTTGTTTGGCGACTTTGGCCCGTAGCTGCCAGATGACAGCCGAACTATCGGAAAGTGAAGCGTAACTTTGGCACTTGTTTGGCGACTTTGGCCGGTAGTTGCCAGATGACAGCCAAACTATCGGGAAGCGAAGCCTAATTTTGGCACTTGTTTGGCGACTTTGGCCAGTAGCTGCCAGATGACAGCCGAACTATCGGAAAGCGAAGCCTAACTTTGGCACTTGTTTGGCGACTTTGGCCCGTAGCTGCCAGATGACAGCCGAACTATCGGAAAGCGAAGCCTAACTTTGGCACTTGTTTGGCGACTTTGGCCCGTAGCTGCCAGAAGACAGCCGAACTATCGGAAAGCGAAACCTAACTTTGGCACTTGTTTGGCGACTTTGGCCCGTAGCTGCCAGATGACAGCCGAACTATCGGAAAGCGAAGCCTAACTTTGGCACTTGTTTGGCGACTTTGGCCCGTAGCTGCCAGATGACAGCCGAACTATCGGAAAGCGAAGCCTAACTTTGGCACTTGTTTGGCGACTTCGGCCCGTAGCTGCCAGATGACAGCGGAACTATCGGAAAGCGAAACCTAACTTTGGCACTTGATCGGCGACTTTGGCCCGTAGCTGCCAGATGACAGCCGATCTATCGGAAAGCGAAACCTAAGTTTGGCACTTGTTCGGCGACTTTGGCCCGTAGCTGCCAGATGACAGCCGAACTATCGGAAAGCGAAAACTAACTTTGGCACTTGTTTGGCGACTTTGGCCCGTAGCTGCCAGATGACAGCCGAACTATCGGAAAGCGAAGCCTAACTTTGGCACTTGTTCGGCGACTTTGGCCCGTAGCTGCCAGATGACAGCCGAACTATCGGAAGGCGAAACCCAACTTTGGCACTTGTTCGGCGACTTTGGCCCGTAGCTGCCAGATGACAGCCGAACTATCGGAAAGCGAAGCCTAACTTTGGCACTTGTTTGGCGACTTTGGCCCGTAGCTGCCAGATGACAGCCGAACTATCGGAAAGCGAAGCCTAACTTTGGCACTTGTTTGGCGACTTTGGCCCGTAGCTGCCAGATGACAGCCGAACTATCGGAAAGCGAAGCCTAACTTTGGCACTTGTTTTGCGACTTTGGCCCGTAGCTGCCAGATGACAGCCGAACTATCGGAAAGCGAAGCCTAACTTTGGCACTTGTTTGGCGACTTTGGCCCGTAGCTGCCAGATGACAGCCGAACTATCGGAAAGCGAAGCCTAACTTTGGCACTTGTTTGGCGACTTTGGCTCGTAGCTGCCAGATGACAGCCGAACTATCGGAAAGCGAAACCTAACTTTGGCACTTGTTTGGCGACTTTGGCCCGTAGCTGCCAGATGACAGCCGAACTATCGGAAAGCGAAGCCTAACTTTGGCACTTGTTTGGCGACTTTGGCCCGTAGCTGCCAGATGACAGCCGAACTATCGGAAAGCGAAGCCTAACTTTGGCACTTGTTTGGCGACTTCGGCCCGTAGCTGCCAGATGACAGCGGAACTATCGGAAAGCGAAACCTAACTTTGGCACTTGATCGGTGACTTTGGCCCGTAGCTGCCAGATGACAGCCGATCTATCGGAAAGCGAAACCTAAGTTTGGCACTTGTTCGGCGACTTTGGCCCGTAGCTGCCAGATGACAGCCGAACTATCGGAAAGCGAAACCTAACTTTGGCACTTGTTTGGCGACTTTGGCCCGTAGCTGCCAGATGACAGCCGAACTATCGGAAAGCGAAGCCTAACTTTGGCACTTGTTCGGCGACTTTGGCCCGTAGCTGCCAGATGACAGCCGAACTATCGGAAGGCGAAACCCAACTTTGGCACTTGTTCGGCGACTTTGGCCCGTAGCTGCCAGATGACAGCCGAACTATCGGAAAGCGAAGCCTAACTTTGGCACTTGTTTGGCGACTTTGGCCCGTAGCTGCCAGATGACAGCCGAACTATCGGAAAGCGAAGCCTAACTTTGGCACTTGTTTGGCGACTTTGGCCCGTAGCTGCCAGATGACAGCCGAACTACCGGAAAGCGAAACCTAACTTTGGCACTTGTTCGGCGACTTTGGCCCGTAGCTGCCAGATGACAGCCGAACTATCGGAAAGCGAAGCCTAACTTTGGCACTTGTTTGGCGACTTTGGCCCGTAGCTGCCAGATGACAGCCGAACTATCGGAAAGCGAAGCCTAACTTTGGCACTTGTTTGGCGACTTTGGCCCGTAGCTGCCAGATGACAGCCGAACTATCGGAAAGCGAAACCTAACTTTGGCACTTGTTTGGCGACTTTGGCCCGTAGCTGCCAGATGGCAGCCGAACTATCGGACAGCGAAGCCTAACTTTGGCACTTGTTTGGCGACTTTGGCCCGTAGCTGCCAGATGACAGCCGAACTATCGGAAAGCGAAGCCTAACTTTGGCACTTGTTTGGCGACTTTGGCCCGTAGCTGCCGGATGACAGCCGAACTATCGGAAAGCGAAACCTAACTTTGGCACTTGTTTGGCGACTTTGGCCCGTAGCTGCCAGATGACAGCCGAACTATCGGAAAGCGAAGCCTAACTTTGGCACTTGTTTGGCGACTTTGGCCCGTAGCTGCCAGATGACAGCGGAACTATCGGAAAGCGAAACCTAACTTTGGCACTTGTTCGGCGACTTTGGCCCGTAGCTGCCAGATGACAGCCGAACTATCGGAAAGCGAAACCTAAGTTTGGCACTTGTTCGGCGACTTTGGCCCGTAGCTGCCAGATGACAGCCGAACTATCGGAAACGGAAACCTAACTTTGGCACTTGTTTGGCGACTTTGGCCCGTAGCTGCCAGATGACAGCCGAACTATCGGAAAGCGAAGCCTAACTTTGGCACTTGATCGGCGACTTTGGCCCGTAGCTGCCAGATAACAGCCGAACTATCGGAAAGCGAAACCCAACTTTGGCACTTGTTCGGCGACTTTGGCCCGTAGCTGCCAGATAACAGCCGAACTACCGGAAAGCGAAACCTAACTTTGGCACTTGTTCGGCGACTTTGGCCCGTAGCTGCCAGATGACAGCCGAACTATCGGAAAGCGAAGCCTAACTTTGGCACTTGTTAGGCGACTTTGGCCCGTAGCTGCCAGATGACAGCCGAACTATCGGAAAGCGAAGCCTAACTTTGGCACTTGTTTGGCGACTTTGGCCCGTAGCTGCCAGATGACAGCCGAACTATCGGAAAGCGAAACCTAACTTTGGCACTTGTTCGGCGACTTTGGCCCGTAGCTGCCAGATGACAGCCGAACTATCGGAAAGCGAAACCTAACTTTGGCACTTGTTTTGCGACTTTGGCCCGTAGCTGCCAGATGACAGCCGAACTATCGGAAAGCGAAGCCTAACTTTGGCACTTGTTTGGCGACTTTGGCCCGTAGCTGCCAGATGACAGCCGAACTATCGGAAAGTGAAGCGTAACTTTGGCACTTGTTTGGCGACTTTGGCCGGTAGTTGCCAGATGACAGCCAAACTATCGGGAAGCGAAGCCTAATTTTGGCACTTGTTTGGCGACTTTGGCCAGTAGCTGCCAGATGACAGCCGAACTATCGGAAAGCGAAACCTAACTTTGGCACTTGTTTGGCGACTTTGGCCCGTAGCTGCCAGATGACAGCCGAACTATCGGGAAGCGAAGCCTAACTTTCGCACTTGTTTGGCGACTTGCCCATATCTGCCAGATGACAGCCGAACTATCGGAAAGCGAAGCCTAACTTTGGCACTTGTTTTGCGACTTTGGCCCGTAGCTGCCAGATGACAGCCGAACTATCGGAAACCGAAGCCTAACTTTGGCACTTGTTTGGCGACTTTGGCCCGTAGCTGCCAGATGACAGCCGAACTATCGGAAAGCGAAGCCTAACTTTGGCACTTGTTTGGCGACTTTGGCCCGTAGCTGCCAGATGACAGCCGAACTATCGGAAAGCGAAACCTAACTTTGGCACTTGTTTGGCGACTTTGGCCCGTAGCTGCCAGATGACAGCCGAACTATCGGAAAGCGAAGCCTAACTTTGGCACTTGTTTGGCGACTTTGGCCCGTAGCTGCCAGATGACAGCCGAACTATCGGAAAGCGAAGCCTAACTTTGGCACTTATTTGGCGACTTCTGCCCGTAGCTGCCAGATGACAGCGGAACTATCGGAAAGCGAAACCTAACTTTGGCACTTGTTCGGCGACTTTGGCCCGTAGCTGCCAGATGACAGCCGATCTATCGGAAAGCGAAACCTAAGTTTGGCACTTGTTCGGCGACTTTGGCCCGTAGCTGCCAGATGACAGCCGAACTATCGGAAAGCGAAACCCAACTTTGGCACTTGTTTGGCGACTTTGGCCCGTAGCTGCCAGATGACAGCCGAACTATCGGAAAGCGAAGCCTAACTTTGGCACTTGTTCGGCGACTTTGGCCCGTAGCTGCCAGATGACAGCCGAACTATCGGAAGGCGAAACCCAACTTTGGCACTTGTTCGGCGACTTTGGCCCGTAGCTGCCAGATGACAGCCGAACTATCGGAAAGCGAAGCCTAACTTTGGCACTTGTTTGGCGACTTTGGCCCGTAGCTGCCAGATGACAGCCGAACTATCGGAAAGCGAAGCCTAACTTTGGCACTTGTTTGGCGACTTTGGCCCGTAGCTGCCAGATGACAGCCGAACTACCGGAAAGCGAAACCTAACTTTGGCACTTGTTCGGCGACTTTGGCCCGTAGCTGCCAGATGACAGCCGAACTATCGGAAAACGAAGCCTAACTTTGGCACTTGTTTGGCGACTTTGGCCCGTAGCTGCCAGATGACAGCCGAACTATCGGAAAGCGAAGCCTAACTTTGGCACTTGTTTGGCGACTTTGGCCCGTAGCTGCCAGATGACAGCCGAACTATCGGAAAGCGAAGCCTAACTTTGGCACTTGTTAGGCGACTTTGGCCCGTAGCTGCCAGATGACAGCCGAACTATCGGAAAGCGAAGCCTAACTTTGGCACTTGTTTGGCGACTTTGGCCCGTAGCTGCCAGATGACAGCCGAACTATCGGAAAGTGAAGCGTAACTTTGGCACTTGTTTGGCGACTTTGGCCGGTAGTTGCCAGATGACAGCCAAACTATCGGGAAGCGAAGCCTAATTTTGGCACTTGTTTGGCGACTTTGGCCAGTAGCTGCCAGATGACAGCCGAACTATCGAAAAGCGAAACCTAACTTTGGCACTTGTTTGGCGACTTTGGCCCGTAGCTGCCAGATGACAGCCGAACTATCGGGAAGCGAAGCCTAACTTTCGCACTTGTTTGGCGACTTTGGCCCATAGCTGCCAGATGACAGCCAAACTATCGGAAAGCGAAGCCTAACTTTGGCACTTGTTTTGCGACTTTGGCCCGTAGCTGCCAGATGACAGCCGAATTATCGGAAAGCGAAGCCTAACTTTGGCACTTGTTTGGCGACTTTGGCCCGTAGCTGCCAGATGACAGCCGAACTATCGGAAAGCGAAGCCTAACTTTGGCACTTGCTTGGCGACTTTGGCCCGTAGCTGCCAGATGACAGCCGAACTATCGGAAAGCGAAACCTAACTTTGGCACTTGTTTGGCGACTTTGGCCCGTAGCTGCGAGATGACAGCCGAACTATCGGAAAGCGAAGCCTAACTTTGGCACTTGTTTGGCGACTTTGGCCCGTAGCTGCCAGATGACAGCCGAACTATCGGAAAGCGAAGCCTAACTTTGGCACTTGTTTGGCGACTTTGGCCCGTAGCTGCCAGATGACAGCGGAACTATCGGAAAGCGAAACCTAACTTTGGCACTTGTTCGGCGACTTTGGCCCGTAGCTGCCAGATGACAGCCGAACTATCGGAAAGCGAAACCTAAGTTTGGCACTTTTTCGGCGACTTTGGCCCGTAGCTGCCAGATGACAGCCGAACTATCGGAAAGCGAAACCTAACTTTGGCACTTGTTTGGCGACTTTGGCCCGTAGCTGCCAGATGACAGCCGAACTACCGGAAAGCGAAGCCTAACTTTGGCACTTGTTCGGCGAATTTGGCCCGTAGCTGCCAGATGACAGCCGAACTATCGGAAAGCGAAACCCAACTTTGGCACTTGTTCGGCGACTTTGGCCCGTAGCTGCCAGATGACAGCCGAACTATCGGAAAGCGAAGCCTAACTTTGGCACTTGTTTGGCGACTTTGGCCCGTAGCTGCCAGATGACAGCCGAACTATCGGAAAGCGAAGCCTAACTTTGGCACTTGTTCGGCGACTTTGGCCCGTAGCTGCCAGATGACAGCCGAACTATCGGGAAGCGAAGCCTAACTTTGGCACTTGTTTGGCGACTTTGGCCCGTAGCTGCCAGATGACAGCCGAACTATCGGAAAGCGAAGCCTAACTTTGGCACTTGTTCGGCGACTTTGGCCCGTAGGTGCCAGATGACAGCCGAACTATCGGAAAGCGAAACCTAACTTTGGCACTTGTTCGGCGACTTTGGCCCGTAGCTGCCAGATGACAGCCGAACTATCGGAAAGCGAAGCCTAACTTTGGCACTTGTTTGGCGACTTTGGCCCGTAGCTGCCAGATGACAGCCGAACTATCGGAAAGCGAAGCCTAACTTTGGCACTTGTTCGGCGACTTTGGCCCGTAGCTGCCAGATGACAGCCGAACTATCGAAAGCGAAGCCTAACTTTGGCACTTGTTTGGCGACTTTGGCCCGTAGCTGCCAGATGACAGCCGAACTATCGGAAAGCGAAGCCTAACTTTGGCACTTGTTTGGCGACTTTGGCCCGTAGCTGCCAGATGACAGCCGAACTATCGGAAAGCGAAGACTAACTTTGGCACTTGTTTGGCGACTTTGGCCCGTAGCTGCCAGATGACAGCCGAACTATCGGAAAGCGAAGCCTAACTTTGGCACTTGTTCGGCGACTTTGGCCCGTAGCTGCCAGATGACAGCCGAACTATCGGAAAGCGAAGCCTAACTTTGGCACTTGTTTGGCGACTTTGGCCCGTAGCTGCCAGATGACTGCCGAACTATCGGAAAGCGAAACCTAACTTTGGCACTTGTTCGGCGACTTTGGCCCGTAGCTGCCAGATGACAGCCGAACTATCGGAAAGCGAAGCCTAACTTTGGCACTTGTTTGGCGACTTTGGCCCGTAGCTGCCAGATGACAGCCGAACTATCGGAAAGCGAAGCTTAACTTTGGCACTTGTTTGGCGACTTTGGCCCGTAGCTGCCAGATGACAGCCGAACTATCGGAAAGCGAAACCTAACTTTGGCACTTGTTTGGCGACTTTGGCCCGTAGCTGCCAGATGACAGCCGAACTATCGGACAGCGAAGCCTAACTTTGGCACTTGTTTGGCGACTTTGGCCCGTAGCTACCAGGTGACAGCCGAACTATCGGAAAGCGAAACCTAACTTTGGCACTTGGTCGGCGACTTTGGCCCGTAGCTGCCAGATGACAGCCGAACTATCGGAAAGCGAAACCTAACTTTGGCACTTGTTTGGCGACATTGGCCCGTAGCTGCCAGATGACAGCCGAACTATCGGAAAGCGAAACCTAACTTTGGCACTTGTTCGGCGACTTTGGCCCGTAGCTGCCAGATGACAGCCGAACTATCGGAAAGCGAAACCTAACTTTGGCACTTGTTTGGCGACTTTGGCCCGTAGCTGCCAGATGACAGCCGAACTATCGGAAAGCGAAGCCTAACTTTGGCACTTGTTTGGCGACTTTGGCCCGTAGCTGCCAGATGACAGCCGAACTATCGGAAAGCGAAGCCTAACTTTGGCACTTGTTCGGCGACTTTGGCCCGTAGCTGCCAGATGACAGCCGAACTATCGGGAAGCGAAGCCTAACTTTGGCACTTGTTTGGCGACTTTGGCCCGTAGCTGCCAGGTGACAGCCGAACTATCGGAAAGCGAAGCCTAACTTTGGCACTTGTTCGGCGACTTTGGCCCGTAGGTGCCAGATGACAGCCGAACTATCGGAAAGCGAAACCTAACTTTGGCACTTGTTCGGCGACTTTGGCCCGTAGCTGCCAGATGACAGCCGAACTATCGGAAAGCGAAGCCTAACTTTGGCACTTGTTTGGCGACTTTGGCCCGTAGCTGCCAGATGACAGCCGAACTATCGGAAAGCGAAGCCTAACTTTGGCACTTGTTCGGCGACTTTGGCCCGTAGCTGCCAGATGACAGCCGAACTATCGAAAGCGAAGCCTAACTTTGGCACTTGTTTGGCGACTTTGGCCCGTAGCTGCCAGATGACAGCCGAACTATCGGAAAGCGAAGCCTAACTTTGGCACTTGTTTGGCGACTTTGGCCCGTAGCTGCCAGATGACAGCCGAACTATCGGAAAGCGAAGCCTAACTTTGGCACTTGTTTGGCGACTTTGGCCCGTAGCTGCCAGATGACAGCCGAACTATCGGAAAGCGAAGCCTCACTTTGGCACTTGTTCGGCGACTTTGGCCCGTAGCTGCCAGATGACAGCCGAACTATCGGAAAGCGAAGCCTAACTTTGGCACTTGTTTGGCGACCTTGGCCCGTAGCTGCCAGATGACAGCCGAACTATCGGAAAACGAAACCTAACTTTGGCACTTGTTCGGCGACTTTGGCCCGTAGCTGCCAGATGACAGCCGAACTATCGGAAAGCGCAGCCTAACTTTGGCACTTGTTTGGCGACTTTGGCCCGTAGCTGCCAGATGACAGCCGAACTATCGGAAAGCGAAGCTTAACTTTGGCACTTGTTTGGCGACTTTGGCCCGTAGCTGCCAGATGACAGCCGAACTATCGGAAAGCGAAACCTAACTTTGGCACTTGTTTGGCGACTTTGGCCCGTAGCTGCCAGATGACAGCCGAACTATCGGACAGCGAAGCCTAACTTTGGCACTTGTTTGGCGACTTTGGCCCGTAGCTACCAGATGACAGCCGAACTATCGGAAAGCGAAATCTAACTTTGGCACTTGTTCGGCGACTTTGGCCCGTAGGTGCCAGATGACAGCCGAACTATCGGAATGCGAAACCTAACTTTGGCACTTGTTCGGCGACTTTGGCCCGTAGCTGCCAGATGACAGCCGAACTATCGGAAAGCGAAGCCTAACTTTGGCACTTGTTTGGCGACTTTGGCCCGTAGCTGCCAGATGACAGCCGAACTATCGGAAAGCGAAGCCTAACTTTGGCACTTGTTCGGCGACTTTGGCCCGTAGCTGCCAGATGACAGCCGAACTATCGAAAGCGAAGCCTAACTTTGGCACTTGTTTGGCGACTTTGGCCCGTAGCTGCCAGATGACAGCCGAACTATCGGAAAGCGAAGCCTAACTTTGGCACTTGTTTGGCGACTTTGGCCCGTAGCTGCCAGATGACAGCCGAACTATCGGAAAGCGAAGCCTAACTTTGGCACTTGTTTGGCGACTTTGGCCCGTAGCTGCCAGATGACAGCCGAACTATCGGAAAGCGAAACCTAACTTTGGCACTTGTTTGGCGACTTTGGCCCGTAGCTGCCAGATGACAGCCGAACTATCGGAAAGCGAAGCCTAACTTTGGCACTTGTTCGGCGACTGTGGCCCGTAGCTGCCAGATGACAGCCGAACTATCGGGAAGCGAAGCCTAACTTTGGCACTTGTTCGGCGACTTTGGCCCGTAGCTGCCAGATGACAGCCGAACTATCGCAAAGCGAAACCTAACTTTGGCACTTGTTTGGCGACTTTGGCCCGTAGCTGCCAGATGACAGCCGAACTATCGGAAAGCGAAGCCTAACTTTGGCACTTGTGTTGCGACTTTGGCCCGTAGCTGCCAGATGACAGCCGAACTATCGGAAAGCGAAACCTAACTTTGGCACTTGTTTGGCGACTTTGGCCCGTAGCTGCCAGATGACAGCCGAACTATCGGGAAGCGAAGCCTAACTTTGGCACTGGTTTGGCGACTTTGGCCCGTAGCTGCCAGATGACAGCCGAACTATCGGAAAGCGAAACCTAACTTTGGCACTTGTTCGGCGACTTTGGCCCGTAGCTGCCAGATGACAGCCGAACTATCGGAAAGCGAAACCTTACTTTGGCACTTGTTTGGCGACTTTGGCCTGTAGCTGCCAGATGACAGCCGAACTATCGGAAAGCGAAGCCTAACTTTGGCACTTGTTTGGCGACTTTGGCCCGTAGCTGCCAGATGACAGCCGAACTATCGGAAAGCGAAGCCTAACTTTGGTACTTGTTTGGCGACTTTCGCCCGTAGTTGCCAGATGACAGCCGAACTATCGGGAAGCGAAGCCTAACTTGGGCATTCGTTTGGCTACTTGGGCCCAAAGATGCCAGATGTCAACCGGACTACGAGATGGTAAGCCTAACTCTGGCACATCTGTGGCGATTATGGCCAGAGTGTGCCAGATGACAGCCGAACTATCAAAAAGTGAAGCCTAACTTTGGCATTAGTTTGGCGATTTTGGCCCAAAAATGCCAGAGATCTGCCGAACTACCGGGCAATAAGGCTAAATCTGGCATTTGTTAGGCGATTTTTGCCCAAAGATGCCAGATGACAGGCGAACTACCAGGCAGTGAAACCTAAGTTTGGCACTTGTTTGGTGAATTAGGGCCAAAATGCCCAGACTGTTGCCAAGGAAAGTCAGCTTTGGCTCTACTTTGGCTTCTTCGGGCTTTTTAATGCCCTAAACGCCCAGACGCAAGCCACGTTTTGGCCCAGAACGCGGTGTTGCCTGGGTACTGTCCGGCGTGGTGGCACCGGTATCTCTATTTCGTGGTGGCACCGATCACCTGAAATGGTTTGTTCCCGGAAATACATAACTAACCTAAACAATTCTAGCATTCTATCTCTATTTCTGTGGAATTTGAAGTAAAGTTGTTTCGTTTTATTTTAAACATAAATTATACCGGAAAATAAAACTTCTCACTGTATCATCCTTTCTCGAATCACTAGTCTCTAATATGATACCTCTTTCTACGCTGTGTGTAAAATGCTGTATATAGTTTCTCCTCACTTTTACTGTGTGAAAGATTGCTCTAGTTGTCAATGACCTCATCTGAATAAAAATATTTGAAAGATGTGTGTTAGTTTCCTGAAACTGAAACTCAGAGTCACTTCTCGTTTTGGACACTGCTAAGTGTAGGCTTTGAAAAAGGGCCCTACTTTGGGGAATAATTTCTTCTTTTTCAATAAAATAATGCGACATGTTTTAATAGAAATTTTTGCCAAAATAGAGCATGACAGGTTACCCAAATTTCACAAAAAATCGAAGGTAGTGTTTTTTTTTATTCGCATCAGAAGTTTTTGTTGTTTGATTTTTTCCCCGTGTTTGCCTAAACGTATCCCCACTATCGCCTCCCTCACAGACATTGTTTCTTTTGTTTTAAATGATAGGAATATATAATTAAAACACCACCTACAAAATATTTGATAATGAAGAAATTAATTCATGAGATAGTCCTCCGAATTTCGCCTTTTGTCGTTGAAGCAGGCATGTTTTGCAATTTTTAGAAATATAAATATAATATAAATAAACATTATTACTTCATACTACAAGCAAGCTGTACCCATTGTTTGCGTCTAAAAAGTATTAATATTCTTCTAAGGTTATCGTTTTAGTTATTCACTCTCAAACGTGCCCCTCCATCAGTGTGCGTTAATGCATCTGTCCACCGTTTATGTCTTACGATTTTTTCTGTCCCCAAATATCTTTTTCTGGTCAAAACTAAGTGTGGATTCGTTTATGCCAGACACTAGACAATAGCATATAAAAATAGCAGTTGACTTAAAAATGTCAACCATTCACCCCTTGGACGATCTTATCAGAAATCACCCTTCACTAAATGTAAATCGCTCTCATGTTCACGCCATTCACTTCTTGCATAATGTTCGCATCACTTTGCTATAGACCAACACGCGGCCCTGACGTCACGCAGCTGCGGTGGCGCTGTCGACGGCACTGCGCGTGCGCAGACGCTTCACTCCTCCCGAGTTCGGTTTGTGCGCACGCGCAGTGCCCACACCGGGTGTGGGCAAACGCGGGCTTGTTTGTAAACAGAGTGTCGGTCTATAACTACAGCGCCGCCTTGTTCAATATAAAAATAGCTGGCAATCCATCTCACCTCCGAACTACCATGGACCTCTGTCGTTGCTAATGCTAATCATACTCTGCGTTTTAAGCCTTACCTTTAGAGCGGCGAAACTCTCAGTAAAAGAACTAGCCTACAATACATTGGTAAGATCCAGACTAGAATACGCTTCCTTATTATGGTCTTTATGGCAATCATACTTAAGTAACACATAGAAGCCGTTCAGAATATATCACTTCGCTTTATTTATTACTCTCAATATACGAGCACAGTGGTACTGAAGAATTGATGTTTCACGGACCCCTTTTAGACCCCCAGAGGTGATGGAGGACCCTGTTTCTGTTGTGGGGAAAGGGAAGGCGTAGGTTGTTACGATAATGTTTTAATGAATTGATAGAAGCTAGAGCTAATAGAAAGTAGACTTCTTTCATTGACGAACACACGAGAAAACTCACCAAAAAATTGGAAATTTCTTCTCAATACGAAAATATAAAACTTTTATATCCGGCTTGTTTGATGAGGCAAGGCTTCGCGGACCCCTAGAATGCCTTCGCGGACCCCTATTTGAGAAACACTGTACTAACATATCAGGGTTACGCCGGTCTGCTAACCTGGATACACGTTCTCACTGCCGGTGTGCACCCCAATTCTCTATTCTTGAACGAAACATGTATCACAACAAGCATCTCAAAGATTATTTCATAATAATAATATTAGTACCTTCACTTTTTCTAACAAAAACAATGTTGAAAGGTGACACGGAAAAGAAACTGTAAAAACAGCTTGACGAGCCCATTGCCACCTAAACCAGCAGTGGCGATGCAGGCACCAAAGAAATATTCTATCAACTGCTCACCGAGTTTTTCTTAGTCTCAACCACCCAGGCACACAAGGCGTTGGGCCAATATTGGAAGAGTATTGGCAAAAAAAAGGTCCAACGATGGTCCACTTTCGCCAATCTGCTCCCAATATTGTCTATGCCATCATATAGAACATCCAGTGATGGCCCAGCTTCTTTAATGACCAAACGATATTGGAAGCACAATGGCATAAAATGGGCAAGCTTGGTCTGTCATCTCCATTCGCTTGCGAATATTGGATGAACACTGGCAAAACATGGGCAACGTTGGCCTGACAGTTCCATCGGCTTGCGAATATTGGATGAACACGGGCATAAATTGGCAATGCTGGCCTGTCAGATCAATTGGCTTGCGAATATTGGATGAACACTGGTATAAGATGGGCAATCTTGGCCTGTCAGTTCCATTGGCTTACGAATATTGGATGAATACTGGCGTAAGCCAGACAATGTTGGCCTGTCAGTTCCATTGGCTTGCGAATATTGGATGAACACAGGTATAAAATGCGCAATCTTGGCCTGTCATTTCCATTGGCTTTCGGATATTGGATGAATACTAGCGTAAATCGGACAATGTTGGCCTTTGAGTACCCTTGGCTTGCTAACATTGGATGAGCACTGGAATAAAATGGTCAACGTTGGCCGGTCCGTGCCGTTGTTATTCCAATTTTTGATGGGGACTGGCTTAAAATGGATAGTCTTGGCTTGTCTGTAGCATTGGCTCACCCATGTTGGATATACACGAGCTTATAATGGTTACTGTTAGTACCATTGGCTCATCGTCATTTCCAGAACACAGCGGCATATACCCAGGCAGCACACCATTGTTGGACCCCCGTTGGCCGAATGCTGGCAAAAAATGGTTCCAATATTAGTCTGACGTTGGCATTTTCGAAAACGCCACCCGATCCAATGGTGGTCCAATATTGGTGCTAATCTTGTACCTCTGGTTTGCCAACGTTCTAGTCCACGTTGGACCAACGTGGTTTGTGCTTTTTTGTCCAATATTGGCATAGAGGTTTCACCATTGGCTGAACCAACTTTGGCATAAAGCGCCTTACACACTGGCTCTTCCAACATTGCCTTAAATATTGACTATTCCAATATTGGCATCCAGTCTAATACACTGACTATTTCTTGCATCTATTGTCTATGCCATTATTGGATGCCATTTTTCAGCGAGTGTTCTAACCAGCAATAAATGCAGCAATTTTACCATATTTGGAAACTTTAGAAATCATTAAAGCATGCAAATGAATTGTTCATAATGTATGACAGATCATGATATATATATATTTTTTAAATCGAATAAAAATATTCAAGACATTCTGCAACCAGGTGGGCCTACGCAGACTCGGCGGCAGGCTCGTTAGTGGACAGGTAGAGGGCTGGGCGAAGGGATTCCAGGCAGGGTCCTTGCCACAGGATTCTGAAAGAGACAGAAGCGGGGGGTTGGATTCAGTTGAAGGGTCTTCAATGACTCTCAGTTTTCTCTTACACTTGTCAATATTGAATATAAAATAAAACTTAGCTTTATTATTAATCGCCGCCCTTTAATTAACATTTCGATTAACCGGTTGAGTTGCTCTTCAAGTATAAAACCTCGGAAAGGAGTACCGACTTTTTTTTGTTTCCTTTTCCGTATTATATACTTTCTTTTCCAGTGAAATATTTTTCGTTATTTTGTATGTAAAAAACTTACAACTGCCTTCTAAAACAAGTACGTACACATGTAAGACACCAGGGGGGCTTGCTGGGATCAGTGTCTCAGCTCAGACTGGGTGAAAGAAGGCACTGTAAAGGATGGGACGCGCAAGCGGCATGAGTTGAGGTTCGAGTCCCGTTTAGCTCGTACGCTGGCTTTGACAGTGCTTTCTTCCCCCCCCCCCCCCCCCCCCGTCTCAGCTGAGACGCTGTTTCTAGCGAGATGGCCCAGGCGTTTACAATTGTTTTGTTCGTCCGACTTGTCCTGACTCAGAGTTCGATTGATCTAGATTAAAATATTTATAGCGATTAAAAGAAAAATAGTCAAAAGGTATGAAGGTTATTTGACAAATTGCTTAGCTCTATTCTTGCACCGTCATTGCGTCCCTTAACCTTTCATCTAGCTTTAAGAAGTCTTAAGAATTACAATCTCCCCATTTAAGTTCACACCAACATTTCTACGTTGATTTTTAAAGAATTTTTTTTAAAGATTTATGGTTTTTCCGGCACGGAAATATGTAGTTTTGAATGTACTCATATTGCCTCCATATAATTTACAATTTATAAATTCAACCGCTGGCCTTCCTCTTCAGCTCACCAGTGTCAAACACACTACTAAATTAACAGTTTAAGAAATACCGCGTTTTACATAAGAACATGACAGTTGAACAAAACTTGATGCTTGAATCAATCAAGAATTTAAAATAAATCACGCACATAAAATAGCTTGTCCTGTAAAGACAATTACTGGCAATTACACTCGCAGAGCGCGGTGACATAACTGACACTCCACTCGCACCCAACGAGCCGAACCTTGGCAAATAAGAACAACTCAACGCTCCGTGGTATTCGGCTTTGAACCTACCGGGAGGACTTTTTACTGCAGCACACATCTAACGCCAAG
Organism: Ixodes scapularis; assembly: GCF_016920785.2. Lineage (NCBI taxonomy): Eukaryota > Metazoa > Arthropoda > Arachnida > Ixodida > Ixodidae > Ixodes > Ixodes scapularis. The sequence goes on along the minus strand of NW_024609879.1, from coordinate 68,770,139 downwards.
AAGACAGCCATATTTTAACAAGGAAAATAAAATAAAAATTACTCCGAACTCAAAAATAACGAATCAGAACGTCCTCTCACGGTCTATTAGAATAAAAAGCACTTACAAATAGCGCTGTACAGGGCCTTTCGGGCCTATCGCTGTGGATTGCACCTTGAACTCGTCGAAGATTTCTGGCACAGAGTTCGACACGGTTCAAACTCATCGGACAGTTACAAAACCTACATTGCGTTGCAAGAATACCTATCCCTAATGGTCAGGAGGACCTCTCCTTGTCACTCACATAGAAGAGAAGGCGATCCGTCATGTCTTCGGCCCGTCGAAGCTAGTGGTCACATGTATGCCCACAACAAAGGAAGATCACCTGTGTGTAGGCGCTGCCGAAAGAATATCCATGATCCTGGTAATCCGCATGTTGAAGATCGCACTTGGCACTAGGAGGAAATGCGCTGCTGGTGACGGGAACTCTAAAACCACCGTTGTCGCCCGTTCCAGTATAGGGTAGCGTGGATGCCGGAGATGCCGAGCCGCTTCGCCCGATAAAAACAGGCTGCTAAGCAATCAAATGCATTGAGACAACTTACAAACGGACACCAGGGTGTCCTGATATCCGCATGATTAACTTGCCGTTCTTGTTCCTTGGAAAAAAAGAGCTATTTCTTCCACAAAAAACAAAAAAAAAGCTTAAATTGCCAAACGCATCTGCCCACTTGCAGTTCGCGAATGCGCGTGTTGTAAATTGTGAAGACCGTCCACACCGTTTTCCAGCGGCTACCTTATCGTGTGGCTTTGGTGCACGCGATCCCACTTTCTGAGTGCTTATGTTTCGCGGGATGAACTCCATCACCCCTAAGCTGAGAGTGTAGAGGCAGCTAAGAAGCTCGGTGAACCAATCGCAGGTCTATTTTTAATCACGTGATTACGCTCTCTCCCGTAAGCACGCGCAGAGAGCAGTGCAGGTTATGACTGGTCCGGCCGGCGCGTAGCTCCAACGGCACTGTCAGCGTAGAAATGCGTGGTGGCCTCCTGCCTCACGGACGCCGAGTCCTCTTCGTTCACAAAGAAGAGATTTAGAGAGATTAGTGAGAGCGTGGGGAAACAGGAGGGGAACTGGTCTCTTATCACCCTCTCTCGCCCTTTCCGAAGCCGTTCCGAGGCCGTCGCCGCCCGAACCTCCCTTGTACACTTCTCTCTCTCGAATTCTTTCGTTTGTTTCTGCTAGTATTTTCTATCCGGGTTTCCAAAAACCAAGGTAGTAGAGATTGCTTAGACATGATAACTCTACTGCAAGGGGACGAAAAGGGACTGACAGACACGAAGCTCCGAAATCAGCTCGAAGCCTAATATCAAAATTAAAAAGAGACATTGATAAATAAAATGCGAACAAGCGGGGCTTGACTAAAAATCAAGACCAACATCCGGCTAGACCCTGAATCAAGACCAACATTTTCGTCTGCTATCCATGCCTTGCGCCATGTAGGAGGCATTGGGGCTCTCATTGTGGCACCTGTAGAGCCGTGAAGTCATAGAGCCGTCATTATATAACCATATTTCGCAATAGTGTGTTGTTCGAGACAATCGCAAACAAGGTCTTCACTTGGCACGAGGTGCAGTCTATAAGCCCGTAGTTAGGGTACGAAGCTTTTCTGTCGAGATCACGAGCAGGCAGCGCGCTCGTGGCCTAACGGTTTTGACGCGCGCCTTCCACGCTGAAAGCCAGGGTTCGATTCCTGACCTTGGGGACGCACTTTTGTTGACTCTGACGTAATGTTCTGCTACATGTGGGAACCGTGTGCCTGTTCGAGGTCAGAATGCTCTACACGTAGATCTTTCTACGCCGATTCTTCCAGAACCCCACGCGTGTACATAGGGGGCTCCGCGTGGCTAGCCGTAGTCAGTTTCGCCTCAGCGTTCGATCCTGCTGCTTCGCCACTTTCAACCATCTTCCTCTTCCGTTTTCCTTTTATTTTGGGCACAAGTGCGCCCCATTAAATGTTCAATTTACTCAGTCTTCCGCCGCCTCATCATTTGTGATTCGTGACGCTATATTTTAACACAATCTTTCATGATGCTTGCGTTTTCAATCCCTATACAGTATTATTTTAACTGGTATGCATTGCTCCAAGGGTAATCGGAGTTGAATCAGTTTTTTTACACAAATTACAGCAAATATTGTATAAAGTCAAGTCGCGACAGTGTAGTTGTTCTACTCTCGCTGACAAGGTATATGACACAATCAAATTATAAGGCACTTATCTGTGTCGGCCTTATAGCCGCCATTACTTCACTCAACGAAATGGCCAAATGACATCTTGAAAAAGCGCGTTTTCACACAACAATACGCCTTTTTTTTTGTTTTCAAATTCGGGGAATGCACATTGAAATCGGGAGTTCGACTTTCTTCGGAAAGTACAAGTACATGCTCCCCCCCCCCCCCCCCCACCCCCCCATAATGTACTTCAAGAAACGAACAAGTTTTCTAAACAGTTGTACTTTAAGTACCATGTACTTAGACTGCTTCCCAGCGGTGCTTGTTTGTTATTTTTTATAAAAGAAGAAAAAAACAACGTTGGGGGAATCACTAAGGTTTCTCCATCGATCTTCGAATCTTTGAAGATCTATCTGTATATTCTGAGTTTTGAGAGAAGGCCACGCAAAAAGGTACCCTTTGCGTTGCCCTTTAGCACGCGATTCTTCGAGTGCAGCAGAAACTACGGGAGCGCCAGATAAGCTTCAGAGGATGTGCTGCATTTTTTTGCCCCCTCTCAGTGAGGATGCAGTGTGTGCACCTCTTGTTGTGGGCGAGTTTCTACGTTGGGGAGAAGCGGGAACCAGCCCTTTCTTCAAATGGGTCAAGTGTCCTGGAGCATCGGAAAACAAAGAAACGCTAGTCTTCGGCGCAAATCCCGCAGTTACTCAGCCTCTCTTACGTCGTGTCTGTTCGCTCCCCGCGCCTCGTAGCAGTGTTGTTGCAGTGGAGATGGGAGGGGGGGGGGGGGGGTCGTTAAACTTTTGACGGTTTTGGACTCTCCAAACCATTTACTCTCTCCCCACCCCCCGTTTTTTCTAAGCCATATGCTTCCAACTCTTCGCAAATATCAGCTGATTTTCCAACAACTTATCCCTTTTGTGGAGGAATGTTTGTTGCTAAGCAAAACAACCACCTAAATTCGAAAGTAATATGCAATTTGTGCAGAAGTTACTCAGAAGTAAATAAGGTAAACTACTTGTTACCGAAATAAAAATGTAATTCAAAGTTTCCAAACTACTCAGAAAAGTAGTTAAACTACAGTAACTTGAGTAGAGGAGTTGAGCTACGTACAAGTCTGCAATTCCGTAACAAAAAAAAAAAAGAGCGACGAGGCGCTTAAATGGGTCGAGGGGGAGACGAACTTAAATTGGCTCAGACAGTTTTTTTTTTTTTTTCAATGATGTTGCTTGTTTTGTTTTATTTTTGCTTCATCACTCCCATTTTAAGCGTTCCACACGGTAAAAAAATATCGACCTTGGTGTTGTTAGTAGCCCTTTAATCATGCCCTATCATCTGCCAAAGGTCCCGAGAAATGTTGAGCCACCGCACTAATGAGGCTTTACATAATAGGGAGCCGGTCGCTCTATAGCCCGAACGTCACGGGAAACCGGCCAGGTAAGATGATACCATGATACCCCCCCCCCCCCCCCCCTCGGCAATAGAATCGGCGAAGTAATTTCACGTGAACTTTACGAAATTTGGTTTTAAAAAAATATTCGATTTTAGACGGCATGCACATCATTAAACTCTAAACCACCGGGAGATATAATTGATACTGAGATCGTTAAGCTCCAGCGGATATTTGACTGCCGCTGGTGTGCATAAAAATTTGTTCGACATATCATTTTCACCACCAATAACTAGTAACCCAAACTAAAAGTCAGGGTAATTATTTTGGCGAGATTGTTGAATTAAAAAAAAATTATATATCCTGATATTTTTTTCTGAAATAAGAGGCATTATACATAATTCCATAAGAGCGTATGAGGGCACGTTCATTGCTGTGTGTGTTTTATGCACGCGCACTTTCTGGCTGTCCGCAATTGCGAACGAGCGCTGACTGGACTGATTTAGCATGTTTGGACTATGGTTTTCGTTAACTGTGAAAACTTGTATACTGCAGACTCTGAAACCGTCAAACAAATAAAATTTGAGTAGTACAAATTGTTGCAAACGGATCGTAAGGTTTCGTACTCGTTAGGTATAGGCCAAATAAAAGGCGTTGCCGCCAGTACACCTAATACATAAAAAAAAAAAAAAACATAACGGACGTACACGTATACTGATTTTTGTTTAACTGCATGATCGATCTGCAAGTTTTAGAACGCGTGATGACACCCGATTAGAAAGCGTAGCAACTTTAGAATGTTGGTTCGGACATAAGGGGGGCTTGCCGCTTCTATATGGCTATTTTGAATTCAGAGATAATACATATCATGCTGGGAAAAGTAAAGCCTGGGTATTACGAAAACGTGTTTGATTCAAGCTGCTCAAAAACTACCGGAAAACCACTCCAAGAAAACTAACGTACATAAAGGAAACAAAAACTTAGTAACTATTTTTGTTTTTCGTCCCCTGATTTTGAACTGTTCACAGAAGCGCGCATAAATTATTGCAGATAAATTGTCGCACGTCGCACATCGCACATAAATCATCGCACGTGAAATTCCCAGCACTGGGTCGTCCACATACCTCGAGAGTCTAACACATAGGCTCGAGTAGAAAAATACAACAAGCATGTGTCAAGACAAACTTGACGAACGTTTCGGGATTGATCTGACGCAGGGATTTATGGAAGTAAATGTTATGGTAGCTTCCTCCCTTCCACTCGCCTCCCTGCCAGCGTAAGCGAAGCTAGAGAGAAAGACTCCAGGCGTTCTCATTCTTGCCAGAAACCATTCATCTCACCTCATTTTTTTTTTAAGTTATAACTTTAAGGAAATAATGTAGCAAAAAAGTCGGCTTTGGCATTGTGATGGAAAGATTCTGATTGGTTCATAGGATGATGACGTCACAGACAAATGACCTCGCGCGGGAATATCAATGAACCCATATTGCCCACGAAAAACGTGACGTCAAGCGCGGAATGAAAGTCATTAAAAGACGATATGTAATGCGACTTACGAGTCGAGGGATGTCTGCAATGATTTCACTTTATAAATTAATTCGATTGCCTTAAAGAAAAATGTTGGAAGAATTTGAGGCGGAGGTGGGATTCAAGCCCACGACCATTGGGTTGCGAGCTAGAGGCACTGTCAACTATAAACCACGCGCACACTTTTTTGGTTTTTTACATGTTACACGGACACGTTTGCGCGGCTTGGGAACGAGCGGGGGTTTATACGTTTAGCTATCGCGCTCCACTCCTAAGGGCGAAGCTTAATAGTCCTCCCGTATATTACTTTTTTATTTACGTTTGGTTTTCCATGGGGTTTTTGGCGGTCTACATAAGGGTGGGTTTGAATTTATCGTAAAATCCGTGAAACTAATTTTGGCTACACAAGTGACGATATACAAGGCATTGTAGAGTATCGCAATGCAATCGACGCATGGCAAAAGTATCTCATTAGTGAAATATAAATACATATATCAAATGTATTTTCATACAATGCTACAAATACAGTAAAGTATCTCTAAGATACTATGGCGATATATTTGTATCGCAATTGTACTGAGCTTTGCATAAAACAAAAACAAAAAAAGAAGTAGGTGAAGGCACAGACGCGTGGTGCACTTTAAAAGTCCCTGGCTAGTGGTTGTACTGCACGGGCTAAATTGCTCATCTACAGTTAGTAATTTGAACTCGTCGCAACTTTGAAAATGGCTGACCAACTACACGCAGTATAAGTATCCGCACAACCCCAATTAATATTATTCGGACATTATATCTAGAAATCCCTAGCAGAAAAAAAAATGCATGGGTGTGTGTATGTTTATACAGCCTGAACTTAGTCTGCCTCAACGGGCTACTTGTCTCTCAGCTGTAGATGAACGATTTAGCCAGGGCAGTTCAACCACTAGCCTGAGGTGTCTAACGTGCACCACGCAGTAGTGACACCCGACCGCACGCCGGCACGATGCTCACCAGATCGAAACGGGCAGGGCTGGGGCCAGCCCTAGCAGAACGTCTATGCGTACAGCGGATCAGAACCTACTTGTTTCCTGGGCTCAGCATACGGGAAAGAAGTTGTCGAGCAAAGGCGTGAAGAACAGGTCAGTTTTCTGCCGGGAGATACAAAGGATTTTAAAACCGTTCTTGTTAAATGGTCGCAAATCTTTGAACGAGGAGGTGGTTTAATTATGCGTTTGTCACTTTTGAACTCTCACCGACAAAGAAAAGGAATGGTGCCGCTTCTTTATACAAACTATCTACATTCATTCGATGGCGAAACGCATTCCCGCGCTACCTTGTTGCGCGACGCCTGTGGCCGAGACCCGCAGGGCCCACATGTGCTTCCTCTGGCATACTCGCAGGCGTGTCAACTGTCCCGCTTCTGACCGACGCCTTCTTGTTCTCAGGAATACGGCGCCAGGCGCCGCTTCAAAAGCCGCCGTTGACAGCCGTGCCGCAGCTGTATCTCGCTGGTGCAATGACTGGTAGAAGCCGGAATACCAACTCTATCTCTCGGCGCCCGGCAGGGTATCGCTTTCACAGCTCAGCAGCCAGGAAAACAGCCATTCTGTTTTTTTTTTTTTAAGAACCTAGTAATTTTGTTTACATGTGCTGCCCTGGCAATCAGTGAATCACAATTGATTCAGAAAGCTTAATTTGTTATATATTGCGCACGTTATTAAAGCAAGTATTAAAATATCTTAAGGTGCGTTAAAAGAAAACGAAAAAAAAGAAAGATGTTTACAATCTCCTGTAACGCTGAATTTGAGCGCAGCTCTTGAGGAGGAGGAGGAGAAGGTACAGAGAGGAGGGCATGCCCCTCCTCCTCATCCGTGCTCTCCCCTTTCGCTAAATTTCCCGCTAAATTTAGCGGAAAAATTCCCTCCTAAACTCAGCTGGCTGGAAATGTGTTTCGCTAAATTCAGGGGGCAATTTATTCCGCTGAATTTAGTGGCAAAAATTTTCCGCAGAATTAAGCGAGGAATTTTTTCCGCTAAATTTAGCGGCGAAATGTTCTCGCTACATTTAGCGACGAAATTTTCCCGCTACATTTAGCGGGGAAAATTTTCAGCTATATTTAGCGGAAAAACGGGTTGTTTTCCAACGTAACTCCGGTTACACACAGCCCTGAAGATGCTTGACTATTTTATGCGAAGAATAAAATAACGCTTTTCTTGGACGCCATTCTTGTTCCTATTGGATGGTTTTCAAACGCAAAAGACGGCATAATCCGCATTCTCTAATGCCGCCATTAAATTGCAAACGCTCTCCATGGTTTTAATTAAACACACTCTTATATGAGGCTCTCTAGAGCCCCTCTACGAAAATTACCAAATATTGAACCGGAGCAGGAGGCATGGCTGGAGGAGATTCCTGCAGTACTGCTCGGTGCTTGCAACGCTATCTTACAAGTTTGTGTTGTCGAGGTGCCAGAAATACGAAGCAGACGAATGTACCGTAGATTCGGTGACGTCCTCATCGGGATTTTCCTGCTCGTCTCGTACTCTACAAGACCCCACCGCTACTAACATTCAACTAATTCTCTCTCCAAGTTCGTAAGATCGTCTGGTGCTGAAGATGACACCTGGGCGTTTTCAGACAGGATCGAACAACCATGTCCAGTGACGATTTTTATATTTGATAAAAAAATATATTTTGCTAATTAAAGCCCGAAAGAATAAAACCAGTCCTTGTGTTAAAAAAAAAAATGTCTTTGCGAGTAAAATTTGCAAGCACTCTGTCGGTGACCTGCGCGTTTTGCCTATCACGCGATGATGGCATTTTGGACAACTCCTCTCCCCCCCCCCCCCTAAAAAAAAAAAAAATAAAAAAAAATGAAGAAACAATTGGTTTTGTCTACACGTCTAGAAATTTTACTAACAAATTAGCCATACGAATTCTGGACAAAAAGCATTAATCACCGACTATGAGGGTCGTTATCTTGAGAAACAAAATCACAAAGACGCCACGTTGTGCAATAATGCTCTAGATTAAAGACTGTTTTTTTTTATCCGTACTTGTGAAAGCTAAGGTGTGTTGGTCTGTATATAGTTCATCTCTCCATAAAATAGTGTTGTCCTCGTTAGCGGGAAAAATGTACAAGAATCGCTCACACAGGGGTAATTAAATAAATACGCATTTTTGACAAGCATTTAAATAAGAAAGCCCACCTTTAATATTTTTTTAAACTCTCCTAAATTAACGTTTATAACATGTGCTAACAGACTCTACAAAAGCACAATGCAATATTTGCGTTGGATTGAAGTTATAAAGCGAGAAATATAGCCAAATTTACGCTCATGGGGTTACCATAAATGGGGCGTACACATACCAATTCTTCACAATTTAATTATTATCATAAAGCCCAAACATGCAACGGGGTGGTCAGGAGAATACAAACTGACAGCACACAGGTGAACGGTAGTTTTTAGGGGAATATTCCTAATACATTTTTGTGCAACCGACCCAAAAATGCTCAATGGCAGGAGTGATCGAGATGCGCTACCCTGTAACATGCTTCGCGGTGCCTGTTTCAACAGCCGGCGTATAGCGCCTCCGTATACGCAACATAAAGGAAAGAACCGGAGCGACTTCGCTAACAGATCAGCCAAAACCCTGGGCGGTAACATGATATAGGAGGTAGGGCGCGGCAGAATCTGAACCGGCGCAATGTGTGAGCGCCAATAGGTACGCCGCCGTGAAAAGCCGCAGAACTCAAAAACAACAACAACAATGATCCTGAAAAAAAAGCATTGTGATGAAATGAGATTGTTTGTAACTTAATTTATATGACAACAGTTTGTAAAATCGTGAAATGCAATTTGGGTACGCTCACGTGTCCTACGCCAGTAAAGGTGCAGCAAGCCACTTTACGAACAAATACCAACTACACGAGGTGAAGAGCAACAAGTAAACAACAGCGCAGTTGATTTTTTTTTTGGAACTTAACATGAATAGAATCGACAGAATCGGGGTTAGTGTCAAGCACCAGGCAACGTTGCACAACCTCCGACGGCCCACCACGTCGGTGATCAATTTGGCTCTAAAGATGGTTGCCCACTGAACTCTAAAGTGTCGAACGTGAAACTAATCCACCTCCCGAAAGCTGACGTCAAAGCGTCCAGGGACATGAAAGCAAAGGAGTTGGACTCTCTTTCTGTTGTGCATGGAATTCACTCCTGCCACTTGTGTCAGTGCACACAGTCCGACACTTCGCAACCGCAGCTGTTGTGGCACGAACAGCTGACGCAGAAAATATATATTTTTAAAAGTAAAGTCTCCTATGGCTGCGTAAAGAAGATTGAGGTAGCGCGATTGCATTGCCACTGAGAAGAAACGAACAGTAATCGCTTCAGGCAAAACGAGATAAAAATGTTTCTCCTTGGAGTGCTAGGAGAGCGCCGTGTCCGACTGAGGTCACCGTCCGGCGGAAAGAATGCATGCGACCAGCCCCGAATGTACACACACTGCAGAATCTTGAATCATTAAACTTGATTTCAATTCTACCACTTCAAACATGTGTTATTTCTTATCACTAGTTAAACCTGGTCGTCAGCAGCTCAGTTTCCGTACGAAGGGTAGGCTCCGAAGTTCACTGATCCGAGAAATATCCATTTAAACTGTTGGCTTGTGCTTCAAACTCACCTGTACTCTTTTGCATGAATTCTTATTTTTCACAAACTCCTGACACCGTGCTTTCTCTTGATTAACTTCTTAGATTTTGCGATCACTGTCTTGCCCTTGTTTGAAATCGGCAACATCCTGTTTTTCTCTACATCCGTTACGACAATTCTGTATATTTAGCGCCCTGTAAATTCAAAAATACAAAAAGAAAATGTTGCGAAGCATTTTTGAAGTGCCTCATAGGACAGATTATGAGCCTTGATCTGTAAAAAGTACACGAGAAATTAAGATGGCCTTCATTTTAAACTGATTTTCCAACTATTGCAAGATCAGTAACCTGTCAATATTTCAGTGTATATTTTAGAAAGGTTATCGTTTTCAATTTCAATTACAATTTATGCAAATACTAAACAGACGCGTCCTAATTATGCTAAAAATTTGAATTTCTAGTTTTTAAGATCCGGATTCATAAAGCTCTGAATTGCTTAGTATTCGGTGATACATGTTTACCTCCTTTTATTTTATGTACAGTTTCAGCACAAAAAAATATCAGACCCAAGGCGACTGCAGTTTTTCTTTCGCAAATATCTAAAGGGACGGTTTCATGCAAGTCATAAAAACGTGCGCGTATATCGACAACTTTGTGATTATTGTTCCTGAAGAGAAATTTTATTTTCCGCAAGAAAAGTTTGATTATGCTTTTTTTTCGTTTGCACAAGTAAAAGCAATCTTTTTGTAAAAATAAAAGAATGTCGACCGAACACAGCCGTTCGATCCTATCTGAAAACGCCCAATTAAGACAGTCTCAGTCCGTCCATTTTTTCGTCTGTGTGTGTGTGTGTGTTTTTTTTGCGTTGTGCGGTAGTTTGCGGCGGCGGATCTATTGGCGCTCACAGGTGGCGCAGGATCAGGTTCTGCCGCGTCCTACCTCCTATGTCATGTTACTGCCAAGGTTGCAGGTTGATCTGTTTGTCAAGTCGCTCCGGTCGCTTCTTTTACGTCATGGAAACAGGGACGCTACATGCCGCCTGTTGAAACAGGTACTGTGGAGCATGTTACAGGATTGCGCCTCTCGATCGCTCTGGCCCATCGGCATTTTTGGGTCGGTTGTACTAAAAATGTATTGCGAACGTTTCCTTGGCAACTACCCTCCCGCACTTCTGTGCCGTCAATTTCTCTTTTCCTGTCCACCACTTAGCACATTTAGGCTGTTTAATAATAATGAAGTTGTGAAGAACGGGCATGCCACACCCCAGTTATGGCAACCGCGTCAGCGTCAATTTGGACACATTTGTCGCTTTATAACTTGAAAGCCACACAAATCTTGCATTATAATTTTCCAGATTTTGTTACTACATATTTTAAACGTTAATTTCTGAGAGTTTAAAAATTATTAAAGTTGGCCTTTTTTAAATAATGTTTAAAATAATGTCCCTTAACTTAAATGTCGCTGTGTGAGCAATTTTTGTAAATTTATCCAGCTACGCAGGAGAAAAATATTTCAAGCAAAAGTGATCTATATACAGGGCAACATTCTGGCAAAGGTTGAAGACCTTAGCTTTTATAGATACGGAAAAAAATTAATTAAGACCGTTATTGCGCAATGAGCCGTATTAGCGATTTTTTTTTTTCTGAATATGACGACCCTAATACTGGTTATTAATACTTTTTGTCAATCCTGTTAAGACCCAATTCTTCAGTACATATTTCTAGCCCTGTACCAGAACAGTGTTTTGGGGGAAGCCGCCCGAAATGATAACATCGGGCTATACACAAAACGCGCACGTGACTGAGAGCTTGATTACAATGTTTTTTTTTTTGCAAAGACATTTCTTTTTTTTTTTTTTTAATTCCAAGAGTGGTTTCATTCTTCTGGTAACGGAGCCAGCAAAATAAATATTTTTCATCAAAACAAAAAATGGTCACCGGACATGTTTGCTCGATCTTATCTGAAAACACCCTTCTAATCTTCCGTGCAGTCGATAACATCGCGCTCGCGTGCGCCCCAACGCTTGGGCGCCGCTATTTTAGGATACGAAAGCAAGCAAATATTTCAAACCGACGACACGAGACAACATCAACGTGTTGACGTCACGATTGATCCACTTCTGCATTTTTGGTCTTCATATTTTGAAAAAAAAAAAAAGTCGTCGTGCGCATGCCACGCACGTGCAAAATATATTTCACGCACGCAAGTAATGAATGTTGAAAATTAAAAAATGGCAACCTCAACATTTCTGCATATTCAACCGGCGATGACGTTCCAAAAGATTATAAAAAATAAAACGATCGCCAGGAGGTGTCTTGTAGGAGAGTAGAGGGGGGGGGGGGGCGCTTTTTTAAAAGGTGCGTTTGCACGCTACAAGTTAGAAGTCGCGTTGCGATTGATTTTGTGTACCTAACAACAGTTTGAAGCGTTGAAGGGAGTAGAAATACCGACTTTTTGCATATTTCCTTTGTACATCACTCTGACGAGTAATGAGGTCTTACCGTCTGCACTTTCCGAACCTTGTTTTTCCACCCTTGCGTGGAGATACACCTCCCGCAGGGCGCGTCGTCGCCGCGAATGTTTCCCTGGACTCAGAGGGCACAACTCTAGACACTGACGCCAACCGAAGCATCGGGGAGTCCTGAAATGCGCCTATCGGGGACGGGCACATCGTTTCGCCTACTGGACTAAGGGTCACGACTCCCCTCAAACTCAAATCACGTCGTCAAAAACCTAGGGTCGTGTTCGACAGTTTTGGGCGGTTGGCTATAGGAGGCAGTTGAGCGCGATCGAGGTTTACACGCCAGCGATTGTGCAGCATCGCGAGATCTCTCACGGGGAGTAACTTGGATTATGGAACGCTGGATGTTTATTCATACCCTTTGAGACGCGTGCACATTACGTGCCCACGGGATTGCCACAATCGCCTGGCACGTTTGTTTACTCCAGGCACTTTCGCTGTTTACAAAGATGAACTGCTGCTTACGTCCCAAGCGACTTCCGGTCGCTCCATCTTTGCAAGCCTGTCGAGCTTGCTTATGTCACCAGTGCTGAAAGCAGAAATGCTACATGAAAAACAAAGTAGGAGATTTAAAGAGGGCCTTCGGGTATGGTATTTAACGTCTTAGAGGAGGCCAGTTGGTTTACAAGGATATTCAAACATTTTTAACATATCTCGCTCTTCTTCGTTCTTTTGACGTTCACTTTGAGAATTGCTAGTTACACGTTTCATCGACATTTCAAGCAGCGGTGTTAAGGTGGGTCTTGTTTATACTTTTTTTTATGAACCGGAAGTTCTCTTGGACGCCAAAGACTCGAGCACCGCCTGATGGCGTTTGCCATGAAGAGGGTCAATAAAACTCATGGAAGCACTTTTTGCTGAGAGCATTCCTGAAATTGTTCAGTTTAAAATAATTGTTGTTGGTTAAAACTATTCAATTAAATTACTTAATGAATTGTGATCAAAGAATTGGGAGTTTCATTAAAACGTAACGGTTATTTTATATTGCTTCAGTGTTTTAGAACTTCATATATTTTTGCTGGCTTAGATACTGGCTTTATACTGTTCAATTTTGAATTAAGATTATCGGACGACAAAATAATATTACTCGAAATCTACCACTTTCGGTTGACAATCAATATGACGGAGATTTGCTAAAAGGATTCTTCGGTAGGTAGCTTGTGGAAACAAATGCGTCATATAGAAGGAGAGGAGAGAAGCTCCTTTGTTCAAACTTGGGGGTGAATGTTAAGCCGATGTTTAAGCATCTCAAAAACGATGTTTAAGCAGCTCAATCGAATAGAGAAACTCAATGAAACAAACAAGATATTCCTTTGCACCTCGAAGGAACGTTCGCACCTGATTGTGCCATGTTCACGCAGTTTAACAAAACAACAATTAATATAATGATTTGGCACAATAGATTCTTGAGAATCCACAACCGCTTAGCTTGCATGAGAGATCGAGATTACGCTTTTGTTCCACTTTAGTTTTGGGATCGTCTAGCTCTGCTTTTCTTGGAAGCAGCATAGTGTAAAGGCGGTTTGCGCCGTATTAAAATAATAAAATAAAGGTAGGATAAAATAATTCGAAGGCTTAATAGGGCCGCAGATTAACTATAAAACATTATTGATGAGCATCGTGCCAACCTGTGGTCGTGTATCACCACAATGTGGTGCACGTTATAACCCCAGGCTTGAGGTTGTATTGTACTGGCTAAATTTCTCGTCTACAACGGAGACACCAGACGCCCATTGGGGGCGTCTGAACTCCGGCTGCATAAACATACACCCAATAAGTACTCACTGGGCGCCATATTTGTGGGTGCTGTCTAGAGCTCATGCTCGGAACGAGCCCCCATTAATAGGCTGCTAAGACCGGCCATTTTGAAGATGTGGAATGTACGTTGCAAAAGAACCCTGGAAGCTAGCCATCAGCACGCGCTCAGCAGTCGCGCACACAGCTATGGCCGCCAGTGAATACTTCCTATACAATTATAAAACTTGGCACTGACAGGCTTTTATAGATAACTCACAGTGCCAGCTGTGACCCCAGAAACCACCACATAAACTGTTGAGACTCGAAACAAGGAACCTGACCTTCTTTCGTACCACCGTTTTATGTTTGTGTTCTCAAGTTTTTGAAACTGCCATCCTAAACTCAGAAATCGAGGGCTAAATGTGTGTTTGTGTGTGCGTGTGTGTGTGTGGGGGTAGTAATTGTTATAAGTATTTGCATCACCTCCATATGTAGTAAGATATTACTTCTGTAATTAATGCTTGATAAAAGTAAAAAAATTCATCACAAGATTTTTCTTTTTTTAAATTGGCCGTATATTTGGTCATTGTGCCAAATACGTTTAAATGCGGTAGCTGTATAAGGTGGGTAGCGCACTTGGTTCAGGTGGGGTTTAGGGCAGTGTCGTGCTCCTCCGCGGGGACGAGGGCAGGTCGAAAGACAAAGCGACGCGTAAGTAGACGAACAAAAATTAATTTACTCACAAGCACAAAAAAAAAAAAAAAACAGAACAGAAAACAAAATTATAAGCAGAAGCGAAAGGAAAAAAAATAGAGTGGTTAAATAGCTACAGTCAGACAGTCTCGGTCGCGTGCTGAGAACACTCACAGTCTCGAGCGTGGATCTTGCTTGGAATGGAACCCGGCCTTGTTCTTCGATGTTACGGGTGTGGGTCCAAGCTTGCTAGGAGTAGGCCTCCCAGCACCGGTTCGATGGTGTCGCTTGACGGACCAGGTACGCTGCCTGGGTTGACAGGAGTGTTGCGAGGCTACCCCTTCGCGTCCGCCTTCGAGCTCAAAGTCCAATGCTCCGGGCTTCTGGTTCGAGCAGCAGGCACGACGTCGCTCCGGCTCGATGGCGGCGAGAAGACCTGGAGCGGAGCAAGGGTTCACCAGGAGCGAAGCCTGGTCTGCCGGGAGCGTTGGCGTGTCAGCTGACGCCCTTCAGGTTCAGTCGTCAAATGTCTCTCGCGAGCTCATCCTTTTCCTTTGTGCTCGAGCTTTTCACCTTCTTCGTCTTCCACTTTAACCGTCACTTCAGGAACGTGACACTCCCCCCTTCTTCAAGAGCCTCACTCCCTGAGGCGAATAGCGGTCCAAGTTCTGATCAGATGTGCGTCGCGTCGTTGGCGTCGCTTGTCTTCCTCACAACGCTCACCACACACACACGCATAAAAACATCAACGTACTCAAAAAAAAAAATAATAAGACCTTGATATTCGCACCAGTCTTAACACTGTTCATAACGCTCGTTCAGGCTAGGCAGTTTATCCTTTGAAAGTTTCAGCCAGACGCCTGCTCCTAAAAACCCTCCTGTAACTTTTCTTTAACTTTGTTTCAAATAGACTCAAAGCTCCCTGGTAAATTATATAAGCCAGTCCTGACTCCTCAAACGCGACTCATGAAGTCAGCCCCCCCGTTGTCTCTACCCTTAATATATTCTACATGAAAGCTTTGATCTTGTAGAGTCATACTCCATCTCATCACTCGACTGTTGGTGTGCTTGGCTTTGTTCAAGAATTCCAAAGGCTGATGGTCGGTCTGGACACTGAAAGTTCTCCCGTACAAAAACAACTTGAATCCTTGCCATGAGTTTGCGATCCGGTGATATCTTCCGTAGTTAAAGAACTGTTCAAAAGAAATTTTAATTTATACTGTAAGCTATTACTCGACGCTTGGTAGAAGAAGACAAGAAAACGAAAAGTCACAAACTTGATTCCAAACAACTGGCCTGAAAGTAGCGAAGTGTCATCACGAAAGTTCGAAAACCTGATGTTTGTTTAGAGTTAGAATACCACGTATAACTCACTTACCAAGTGAAAGTTTAAAAACACTGAAACCCCCATGACAAATGTGCGAAATCGAAAGACGAAAAACAAACAAAAAATGAAGCAACTTATGGCTCGCAGCAAACGCTACAGACATGCCGTGCACAGTGTCCTGTCAAAATGACAGTATTAAATTGGCATTCTAAATCTAAATTAGCTAACCGCCCAACCTGGGCCTTCGAGCTGACCAGCATGGTGCAGAATCTAACCGCGTCTTGGCGTCACACTCAATCTGTGCTAGGCTGGCCTCAGCAGGGTCGGACTCAACCTCTGAGCATTTAGGGCTTCCGGTTTGTTTTTGTATCCGAACTTGCTTCCGCATCTTCTGGCCCACTCGTCTGTGACTCTTGCTTCTCTGGCGTGCGTCCTGTCTCAGCCCAGTGATACCTGTTCGGCGACGAAGCTTGCGTACCGTGAAGCACTCTCTCCGCCCTCCTCTGATCTTGACTATGTAACCCATATCACTCTGTGGTCCTCTTGCAGGAACAACCCTGCGTTTCGTTCAACGAGATTCAGTCAGACATTTCTTTAATTCGGACTTTTCGCCGCTATCTCGTTGTCGGGATTCCGAAGCATCACCGGCTAGAAGCCCCAGCAACAATCTATTGGTTACGTCCACCACGCTCGGCATCTCATTTTTCACCGATTCTGTGGTGCAGCTTACACCACCGTAAGGTTTGCAAGCCTCTCCGAATAATCCCATTTCCCTGTCAGGCGCCTCTGTGTCTGCGCTCAGGGTACGGGTAAGTGTTATCGAGTCACCCTCAGGTTTCTCATCCGCGTATCGCTCTTCAACTGATGCGCACATCGCATCTTGTGCTGTAGTCACTATGGCTTCCAAAAGCCCGATCATCCCTTTCAGGCTACGAGATTCTGCCTGAAGACGGGACAGCCGTGCGGCCGTCTCTCTTTTACATTTCTGCATTTCTAAGGAATTTCCGTCACCTCCATTCACCGTCTCTTCTCATAGCATTTCAAATTCTTCACATTCCAGCTCCCACTCTTGCTTTACGAACGAAAGGTGACCTTCTAGCCACTTCTTAAGTGACATCTCGTCAATTTCCAAGGACTCCCCGAGTTTCGTTACCTCATTGAGTGTGTCATCTTCTCTCATCCATGCTCTTTCGTCGTCTACAGATTTTTTCAACTCTGGCCCAGCATAGCCCAGTTCCTTTCCGACAGCTGTTAATCTCTCTACCTCCCTGACCCTGGATGCCTTTCGCCTTCTGTAATGTAGTCCACTCGAGGCGTCGGGTGCGTCAGGCACGGAGGACCAAGTGTTTATTTGTACATGTACGTTGTATGTGGTGCTCTAGGTCGAGCAGCCGTAACCGAACGGGGGCACGCGGAAGGAGGCACGGCTCGCGCAGCTGCCGGCGCTCGCGTGGACCATCGCACTGTCTCGCAGCCGGCATGCCACCACAGACCAGTACACGACACACCTCCCCCCTAAATGTAGTCTCGAAGATACCCCGGACGACGATGTTCGCGTTGAGGACGTTCTGATGGAGCAGCGCCAGGATTAGGAAGATAGGAGGTCGATGTGGATTGATCTGCCTGGTGTTGCTCGGTTCCTTGGTCAGCAGTCGGAGCAGCTGCTAGACGGACGTCCGGGTCTGCATTCGGGCTTGATGTTGCGGAGCTTGTATCAGGAATCTGGACTTTGCAGCTCTGGCTTGGACTGTCACTTGGCATGCTGCAATGCCGCGTACGGATATGATCTATGTGTCGCCGCCACACACGACCGTCTTCAAGTTGCACTTCATACGAAAGCGGGCCCAAACGGCAAGAGATCACACCTGGCAACCAGCGGTTCCCGCTCGTCCCAAAATTAATTGCAAAAACTTGACTTCCGGGTTCCAATTGGCGAGCGGCTTGCCGATTCCTGGCCTCAAAGGCTTCTTCCTGGCGCCGGGTTACTGCCGCCTGCTGATCTGGATGTAGGTGATCTAGCGCCGACCGAATCTGCCGCCCAAAAAGAAGCTCCTGCGGGGCTCCTTCCAGTGGAAGTACTGGGAAGGATATGTTGGTCGAAAAGAAACCTGGCAAGACGGGTTGCCCAGTCGCCGCGAGTGATTTTCTTCAGTGATTTCTTAGTCTGTTGAACCATCCTTTCGGCTTGCCCGTTTGAGGAGAGATGGTAGGGTGCCGCAAGGACTTGGCGGATGCCATTTCTACGAAGAAACTCTTTAAAATCCCCTGAAGTGAAAGCAGTACCGTTGTCCGACACCACAACATCAGCTAATCCATGCGTAGCGAACAGCGTGAGTAGAGCTGCGATCACTGTCGAAGCTGACATGGACTTGACTCGTTGAACTTCCAACCACTTGGAGTGCGAATCTACTACGATGAAGAAAAACTCCCCCTGGAAGGGGCCCGCGAAATCAACGTGTAGCCTTGACCATGGTCTTGTTGTGAATTGCCATGGGTGGATGGGTGCGCGGGCTGGCGCGTTTCGTGACTCCTGGCACGGAAAGCAGCAACGTACTCGGCGCTCTATGTCCTGGTCAAGTCCCGGCCACCATACATAGCCCCTTGAAAGGCCCTTCATCCTCACCACGCCAGGGTGACCACTGTGAAGTAGGTCCAGAACTTCTTCTCGAAGAAGCGGTGATACAATAACACGGCTGCCCCACAAGATACAACTGTTGTAAACAGACAGTTCGTCACGGCGATCGTAGTATGGCTTGAAAACTTCGGAAGGTTTCTCAGATGGCCAGCCATGCAAAATCCAACGCAGTACGAGGGCGAGAACGCGATCCTTCCTTGTTAGGAAAGCTATCTTCTTTGAGTCGACAGCCTCCTCGGGGGTGGACTCGATGAGCAAAACGTCATGAAGGGGAGGTACCTCGAAGTCCTGAACCTTCTGCGGAAGGCGGCTGAAAAGGTCAGCATTTCCCATCTGCCGGTCAGGTCGGTATATGAGCTCGTAGTCGTACTGCGCCAAAATCAGGCTCCAGCGCAAAAGGCGTGGTGACAAGACCTGGGGAATCGAGTTGCTGTGGTGAAGCAATCCCAGAAGGGGCTTGTGGTCCGTAAAGATCTTGAAATGCCGTCCGTACAGAAATTGATGAAACTTGTTCACTCCCGCTATAACAGCCAAAGCCTCACGATCCGTCTGTGAGTAGTTTCGTTCTGCTTGTGTCATTGTCCTTGACCCGAACGCTACTGGAGATTCTTGACCCGACGGTGAGGCATGGCTCATGACGAATTATAACCCATACGAAGAAGTATCACAGGCCAATACCAAGGGAAGGGTGACATCATAATGTGCCAGAACCGCGGACGACTGTAATAGATCCTTGGCTTGTCGGAAAGCTGTCGCTTCTTCTCTTCCCCATTTCCATGCAGCGCCGTTGTCGAGGAACCGATGAAGAGGCTCCAAAACATGAGCAGCCCCTTTCAGAAACTGACCATAGAAATTTAAGAGGCCAAGGAAAGACTGCAATTCCTGTTTGTCTTCCGGTTCGGGAGCGGTCTTGATGGCCAGAACCTTGTCTTCCGTAGGATGTATGTCTTTCCTGTCAACTTGGTACCCCAGGAACGTCACTTGAGGCACTCCGAACTTGCACTTGCCCTTGTTCAGGCGGAGACCGTCGTCACTGATTCTCTTCAGCACGGCCCGGAGGCGGGCTTCGTGTTCTTCACTGTTTCTACCACCAATCATAATGTCGTCGAGGAACACCAGAACACCATCAAGTCCGGCGAGCAATTCTTCCATGTAGCGTTGGGAGATCGCTACGGCTGTAGCAACGCCGAACTGTAGACGTGTGACCCGGAAAAGTCCTCGATGAGTGTTGACCGTTTGGAGATCTGCTGTATCCTTGTCTACTTCCTTCTGGTGGTATGCCTCTTCCAAGTCTAGCTGGGAGAACTTCTGACAGCCAGCCAGTTTGGCAAACAGCTGATCAGCCGTAGGCAAAGGGTATGTTTCCCACCGGAGGGCACGGTTTACCGTACACGTGTAATCGCCGCATAGGCGGATGTTCCCATTCTTCTTGAGAATGGGCACGACGGGGGTTGCCCAGGAAGAGTGACGAACAGGCTCAAATATTCCTTGTTCCACCAGTTTATCGATGGCCTCGTCGACTTTTGGCAGCAGCGGAAGTGGCACCTGGCGGGCCTTAAAAAACTTAGGACTCACGGCGGGGTCGATATCTACACGAACTGGCGGCCCCTTGCTTCTCCCGAGCCCTGCTTGGAACAGCTCAGAAAATTCGTCCATCACATTATGGACTGTGGCTGCCTGAACATGCTGCAACGAGGCGTCGACATGGTTGACACCCTCCAGGGAAATGCCCAAGGACCGGAACCAGTCGCGCCCTAAGAGACTGACGCCAAATCCCTTTACAACCAGAAGCTCCAATTCCACGCTTTTGCCCTTGAAGGAAACGTCCGCTGTTGCTTTTCCAAGAATACGAAGACTCTGCCGTGTAAAGAGCGCAGCTGGAAGGTGCACGGCCTGAGGCTGCTTTTGGAAATGCGGAGCTGGCGCATCACACGCGGGTTGACCACCGTAAAAGCCGACCCGGAGTCAACTTCCATCCGCAGATTGCAGCCGTTGATTACTACATCGCAAAATACGGGTGGCTCCACGGCGAAGACACAGTAGTCTCTCTTCAATGGGTCCACCGTCTCCAGCCTGTTGTTGCGGATTGCTGACCGTCGACGTTCGGCTCTCTCCTTTTGGCGGCACGCAGCGACAATGTGGCCCTTGTTATTACAGAAGTAGCCCACCGCCCCAACGAAGCGGCACGTTTTTGCCTTATGCGCTCCATTGCAACGCCAGCATTTACCTGGCGACCCTGCCTTCAGGCTGCCCTGCATGGTTTCACCTGTGCAGCTGGATTCGGTAGGCGGAGAGCTTGTCGCGCGCGGTGCGGTGCTTCCACGCGGCGACCTTGACGTTGCGTCGATCCCCACGCGATAGGTTTCTGATACCGCCGTAGGCTCCGGTCTAGCAGAGGTACGGATTTCGATGGTCTGGAATTTGGCTAGTTCCGCTGCCTTCGCCATGTCTAGGGCCTTGCACAGTGTTAGGTTCGGCTCGGCGAGTAGACGTCGCTGCAACGCGTCGTCTTGAACGCCGCAAACTACGCGGTCACGAAGCATGTCGTCGAGCATCTCACCGAATTCACAGTGCTCCGACAAACGTCGGAGATCTGCTACGAAGTCTGCGATAGACTCCCCAGAACGCTGGCCCCGCTTGAAAAACTGGAATCGCGCGAAGGTTACCGGCGGCAGGGGAGCGAAGTGCTCATGAAGCTTGAGTATGATGTCCTTGTATGGTGTTTCGACTGGAGCTCTTGGCGAACAGAGAGAGCGCAAGATGGCATATGTGGCCGAGCCACAGACGCTGCAGAGAACGGCTCGTTTCTTCTCTTGCGTGGTGATATCGTTCGCCACGAAGTAAAATTCCACGCGCTCGATATAGCGTGGCCAGGATGCAGGGTCATCTGGCGTAAACTCTTCGGAGGGTGCATACGCAGTCATACTTGCTGCGGTGGAGCGCTGTCGTTGCCGAGACCTCACGTTTACCTCGTCGCCAGTGTAATGTAGTCCACTCGAGGCGTCGGGTGCGTCAGGCACGGAGGACCAACGGTTTATTTGTACATGTACGTTGTATGTGGTCCTCTAGGTCGAGCAGCCGTAACCGGACGGGGGCACGCGGAAGGAGGCACGGCTCGCGCAGCTGCCGGCGCTCGCGTGGACCGTCGCACTGTCTCGCGGCCGGCATGCCACCACAGACCAGTACACGACACCTTCCGACGCTCCTCTACCTCTCAGAAGAACAATACGTCAGAAATTGGCCACGTATCCTGGCAGGCTCGCCAATTGTCATGTTCCTGCGCGGGGACGAGGGCAGGTCGAAAGACAAAGCGACGCATAAGTAGACGAACAAAAATTAATTTACTCACAAGCACAAAAAAAAACAGAACAGAAAAAAAAATTAAAAGCAAAAGCGAAAGAAAAAAAAAATAGAGTGGTTAAATAGCTACAGTCAGACAGTCTCGGTCGCGCGCTGAGAACACTCACAGTCTCGAGCGTCGATCTTGCTTGGAACGGAACCCGGCCTTGTTCTTCGATGTTACGGGTGTGGGTCCAAGCTTGCTAGGAGCTCTAGGCCTCCCAGCACCGGTTCGATGGTGTCGCTTGACGGACCAGGCACGCGGCCTGGGTTGACAGGAGTGTTGCGAGGCTACCCCTTCGCGTCCGCCTTCGAGCTCGAAGTTCAATGCTCCGGGCTTCTGGTTCGAGCAGCAGGCACGACGTCGCTCCGGCTCGATGGCGGCGAGAAGACCTGGAGCGGAGCAAGGGTTCACCAGGAGCGAAGCCTGGTCTGCCGGGAGCGTTGGCGTGTCAGCTGCCGCCCTTCAGGTTCAGTCGTCAAATGTCTCTCGCGAGCTCATCCTTTTCCTTTGTGCTCGAGCTTTTCTCCTTGTTCGTCTTCCACTTTAACCGTCACTTCAGGAACGTGACAGGCAGTATGACCCTTAGAATTGGAGTGCCTGGGATGGGGTTTTGCTCTTACTCTAAGTGCACAGTACAGGGTTTTGTATGGAAACAGATGGTTATATACCATTGTTCCTTTTGCGATATTGCGGGCGCTTCCCATCAGTACCACCCGCATCCAAACCCTTCGCGAAGAATCTTCTGGGTTGTCAAAAAAAGAAAAGCGCGCATTCCAGCCATTTTCATTCTTCCATCTTCGGCGCGCTCTTTCTACAGAACCTGTTTCTGCTCCTCTCTATTTTGCCTTTTCGACCCCACTCCACTCCGCGCGCTTTTCCAGACCACCTGCCCCTGGTCCTCCTCTTCCTACCCTCGGGGACATCGGAACGCCGAGCTCTCTTGGAATGATTTTGGGGTAGACATACATGACGTCAGCTGGTGTGGCTCGTCGAACGCGTTCGAATGCGAGCGCCAGACGCCGGACGCTCGCATGTCGCGCTCTAGCGCGTTTGACGAGTGCAGTGGAGACAAAGGAACAAAGCCGGCTAACATTTCGTCTACTCCTAATAACTACAACCAGAGCTCTGGCGATCTGATGTCCGCGCGGGCTCTCGCTTCCTCTTTTCTTAAGATGTATTCCCTCATAGTCAATAACCCCAAGTCGAAATTCCTTCCAATAAACACGATCACGTACCAAAACCGCCATCGAATAGCTGCGCGGACCAACCAAAGGACACGGGCCAACCAGAGTTATGCGACGAGCGGGCTTGTTAAAGCGAAATATGTGGCCCAGGACAAGGGCGCTCGATAGGGATCACTCAGTTGCTGGGCCTGTTCAGATAAAAGTATGCTTTTTCTGTGTCCAGACCGTCTCGTCCTCCTTTCGAGTAGAGTATTATTCACGCATTGTTAAGGAACACTGGCTGTGTATAATAATGGAGTGCAAGAAGGTTCCAACTTCTATCGCGTTCTTAACTTGTATCTAACAATAGAATAAGTCGCTCTCGAGCAAGAGACTAGTTCGAGGCAGGTTTCCCTTTCTTTACTAACATGAAGGGGGCGGCTATAATAACCAGCATATTTGGACGCCTTTAAGGTTTCGAATTCGGAAGTTTTACTTGAAACTGATTATTTGCTAACTGCTATGCACCTTCTACTGCGCAGCACCAAAGAAATTTTCGGTTGGAGGTAAGGAAACCGCCTGAAACGATGATTATCGATGAATGGAAGATTTGTCAGAAGCTTACAAAATCCCCGTACCCACGAAAAAATGCGCACTGCAGGTCTGTCGGTTTTAATTCACCTGTGAAGGTGAGCCCTTTAATTTTCCTTTGTTTGTGACAGGTATTCAAGCTTCTGCTTTCGCTTGACGGAACCTAACTTTGGACTATTTAACTAACTTCTTTATGTTTATCCTTCATCTGTTTTTTTTTAATGCGTCGACAGCGCTGAAAAGTATCTGCATTGCTTGGTATTCGTTTGTTTCGTTTTCGCCGCCATTTCTCTGCTAATTTTGGATTAACAGCTTCATGCACTTTTGTTCGTGCTTTTTGCAAAAGACACGTAGAACCATTCAAATCGGTTCTTTTCTTTTGGTTTTGTTGTTTAGCTTATTCAATCTTCGATTGTTTCTAGGTTGTATTTCTTCTTATTGTCTTTAGCTACTTCGCACAAGTTTTGTGATTGCTAATATTATTTTTTTGTAGACTATATTTTTTTTCCTCTACGCCGCTGCTGGGTTCAGTCCCACAAGCCGCTATTAGGTTTCGACGGACCCGCTTTTCTATGTATTGTACTGAAATGTGTGCAATAAAATTATAATATTATTATTATTATATTTGGTATTAACTCACTTGCTGCTGCAAATCGTTTTAACGATTTCTTTGCTTCTTTTTTCGGAACAGCCAAAAAAAGCTCAATGTGTTCATCTATTCCTAACTCGAACCCTGCTTCTGCTTTTCTCCCTTACATGACAGCAAGCGACTTAGAATCTATAATACTGAGCCTCAAATTGAAAAAAAATTCCCTGGAATAGATACAATACGCCTTAGTGATCTTCGAAGAAATTTCACTTACATTAAGGATACACTCCTTTTACTTTTCAACAATATAATCGAGACTGGTATCATAACCCGTGAATTAAAAACTGCTGTTGTCAAACCCCTATTTAAGGGAGGTCAGAGAAGTAAGGTGGAAAACTATCGCCCAATATCTATTTTGCCATGTCTGGCACAAATATTAGAAAAATATAGTTATATAAGGATGGCTTCCTGTATTGATAAATATAAGATTATGTCTCCGAGTCAGTATGGCTTTAGAGCTGGCCGAGGAACACAACCTCTCTTGGACACGTTTTCAGATGACTTAAATTATGGCTTTGAGAATAACTTGTTCACTTGCGCATGCTTCACGGACGTGTCAAAAGCGTTTGATACTGTTAATCCCTCTATACTACTTAGCGAAATTTCAGCCATAAAATTTCGTGGACCTTTCTTGTAACTTTTAGAAAATTTTCTGCGTGGCGCACACAGTTGGTTTCGGTGAACAATGTGCAAAGTTCCACAGTTAGTTTATAATCTGGCGTTCCGCAAGGGTCCGTTCTTTCTCCACTATTGTTTAACATCTATGTCAATGACATATATAGCGTGGTTTCAAACTGCATTATTTACCAATATGCAGACGACACCCTTTTATTAACACGTCATACTTCCTACCCAGAAGCGCTTCAGATGCTCCAGCAATCCTCCAACAAAGTCATGGACTGGTTTTCTCGGAACTTGATTTTTATAAATGTGTCGAAAGCAAAACTCGTCTGCTTTCGCAATCCCTTGAAGGTAGTGTCCTTAAATATTCTTTTTTTGCTACACACATCAAACTGTACCTCGTGCCACTGTGCTGAAGTGCCGTATTCCGACTCTGTAAAGTACCTTGGTATACACTTCGACTCCGACCTTTCGTGGAATTCTCATCTAACAAAAATATGTTCGAAGTTGAGTAGCGTTTCTTGTCTGCTTTATAACATCAAAACTTTCACGCCCCTCGGCTTACGCAAACGCGTTGCTCATTCGTTAGCCTATAGTCACCTGCGCTATGGCATAACTGTTTTCGGTTCATGCTCGAATTTATGGCAAACAAAAATAGACAATATCTTAAAGGGGATTTTGAAAAAAAAGTGTGGTATAACCTCAATTATTCTCATTTAGACCTTTTTGAGACATTGTCAATGTCGAACTTTAGATCTCTTTTTTTAGAAACAGTTGTGATCAATCACTACTGGTCTGACGACTTTAAATCTCCTCGTCTCGTCTCACGGTAACTACGGAACGTTTCCAAATATCTCGTCCTGAAATGCTACACACGGTATGGCAAAACTATGCGTTCATTCTACGTTCCAGACATTTTAATCAATTACCATCAGATCTCTGGAACCTAACGTCAAAGAAAAAACTAAGAAAGCGCCTCCGTCTTATGGATATACTAAAAGAAAAAAGATAACTGTCTTTTTTTCACATTTCTGTGGTGTATGTTTCTGTGACTCCGAAAGACTCATCACCTGGTAGTTCTGTCCCTCATATTTTGTGTCGATCTTTGAATGTGCTGTGAACAGACGTGCCGTGTGAGTGCGCCCTTTTTTTCATTCTGCTAGACTCCTCATCCCGAAGATCTGTGCCTCAAAGTTTTGTGTCGATTTTATTTATTTTTTTAATGTCCTGTGACCAGACGGACAAACCAATTTGACCTCTTTTTTTCTCCTATTTTCTTCAAATAATTTATATTGATTAGTACCGCTGCAGTGGAGGTTTACTGTGGTCTTCTAGTGTCTTAACGTGTTTTTTTTTCCTTTTTTTTTCTTCCTGACCGATATGTTACCAATTCTACCTAAAAGGGTTCAGTCACACAAGCCCATGTCGGCTTTGACGAACCTGAGAGCTTCATGAGTATAGTCCTCGAAAATAAATGTATTATTATTATTATTATTATTATTATTTTAGCCCATTTGGCATTCAGTGCTTCAAGATTAAAAGTAATTTGGATGTTCGTGATCCAAAATGCCAGATCAAAACAATGCCAGCGTTTTCTCTCAAGTACAGAAATACTTTAGCATTCTTTTTCTTGTATTTTTGTAACCATTTTTATAACATTTCTTTGATTAATGCGATTTTATATTTTTTCCTTCTTTATCCTGCAGAAGCGGTTGAATACACATCCCAGATACTGCTTTGATGAACTCGGGTTGCTGTACGGCCGCTATGGGACTAGCTGAAAACTGACAGCTTAGAAGATCGCTTCGGGATGAATAGGCAACTGGCTTGCTTGTAATGTCACGTGCCTACAGGGCACACTTACGAAGGTGAAAACAAAGTACTGCTGAGGAGCACGTACACTGTCAACGATCACTACAGCTAGCAAGGATGAAGCTGGGAAGATCTTTACAAGCGAGCAGATACTTGACGCCCTACCTGCAACATGGTATACCTGCAGTGCGGCCCTGAGTTGCAAAACGTAACACACACGCTCCTGGCCCTAGGCTATGTGGCCGGCCCTGCAGTCTACGCAACCTTGAAAAACCTGAGGAGCAAGAAATACAAGGCCGCATCGACAGCATAAAACAAGTGGCTACAGTTTTCTTGCACGGGAAGACTATGCTTTTGCAGTGAAACTCGTTATAGGAGTGTTATAAGCTTTCCCGAGTAAACCGGGGAACAGGAAGAAATGAACACCATCGTTCTCAGCGTGCGTGTACAGGCAGCTCGAGATGCCAGACACCTCTTGTCTTTATTCTCGCGCCACGGATGCATGGCGCCGCTAGCATCATCATCACACTCCTCCCCTTTTTATACGAAGGAACAACAATACTGTCTCACAACCTAGACGTCAAAGTTCGGGTCACTATGGTCTAAGGCCTGTAACGATCTACGGGCTTTTTTACTCTCGTAGAGCGTAGCTTTTGGGGACTACTCGGAGTCTGGACGGTTGGCAACGCCTGGCATGAACCTTCCCGAGTTCGAGGAGGTTCTATGTCATGGTGTGCTGTTGTTGGTCCATGATGATCTTCGTTCCCGGAAGATCCGGTTGACCTGTCTCGTTCAGCTGTGGAGTCGGTTGCCCCGTGCTCTCTCTAGGGTGTCACAGGTGGACGATGATGTTCTCGAAGATGGTCACCATGACGGTTCCAACGAGTCCCATCTCTCAGTTCCACTTGCACAGATGATGAACTCGATGGTTGTATAACAACCCCAGGAAGCCATGAAGGCCCTGACCTGAAATTTCGGGCAAACACTTTTTGACCATGCTGAGGTAGAGGGCCTTTGCGTGCTCCTTGGTCGCAGCGTAACTTTTGCTTCAGCTGCTTCCAGAGTACTTCACTCCGCATGTCCGGATGTAGGAGGTCTAGGGCTGTCTTTAGCTTTCTGCCCATTAGCAGCTCAGCTGGACTATGACCTGTTAGTGAATGCATTGTAGTTCTGTATGTCAGAAGCATCCTGTCAATCTTGGTCTGAAAATCTCCAGATGACGCTTTCTTCAGCATTCCTTTCACGGTCTGCACGACGCGTTCCGCAGCTCCGTTTGATGCTGGGTGGTAAGGGGGAATCAGCATACGTCGGATCCCATTGCGGCTCAGGAATTCGCTGTACTTCTCGCTTACGAAGGCCGGACCGTTATCCGAAACGACAATATCTGGTAGACCGTGTGTCGAAAAGATGTTCCGAAGGCATTTGATCGTAGCATCAGCAGAGGGTGACGATACCGGTATGACCTCAACCCACTTCGAGTATGCGTCGACCAATACCAGGAAATAACGTCCTTGAAATGGACCACCAAAGTCAACATGTAAGCGAGACCATGGCCGTTCTGGAAAAGGCCACGGGGTTGACTGTACTTTCCGGTCGGAACGGTGATGTTCTTGGCATTCACGACAATCTTGAAGCTTTGCCGTGATACTGTGGTCTAGCCCATCCCACCAGACGTGACTTCGTGCAATGGACTTCATCTTCTCCACTCCTGGATGGCTTTCGTGCAGTAATTGAAGTACTTGCTCTTGTTACCTGACTGGGATGATCACTCTTGATCCCCACAGTAAACAGTCTTCTTGGACGCTGAGTTCTGTCAGCTTTGTTCGAAAAGGCGACCACTGTGTTCCTCCTGGGAGATCGCTACCGGACCACAGTGCTTGTCTCACTCGTGACAACACTGGGTCAGTCGCGGTATGCTGTGCAACGACTGCGGTGGAGAGAACAGCAGGGTACGCCGCTTCCAACATGAGTACATCAGCTGGCCGCGGAAGTTGGAAGTTGTCCACTGGTAACGGTAAGCGACTCAACGCATCGGTGTTACCTAAGCTCGGGCCGGGTCGGTAGACCAGCTTGTACTTGTACGCTGCTAGTGTAATTGCCCAACGTATGACTCGAGGTGATCCTCTTTCTGGAATGGCCTTGTCGAGGCCCAGAAGTCCAAGGAGAGGTTTATGGTCTGTGACGGCTTCAAACTGGTTACCCCAAAGGTACTGATGAAACTTCGTCACTCCGAAAACGAGTGCCAAAGCTTCCTTATCAAGCTGACTGTAATTTTGCTCAGCTGGTAGGAGGCTTCTCGAGGCGAAAGCTATGGGATGTTCCTGTCCCCTTGAATCTCGATGGGCAAGAACAGCACCGAGTCCGTAAGGAGATGCGTCACAGCTGAGGATGATCTCTTTGTTAGGATCAAAATGTTGAAGTACTGCTGCAGATGTCAAGAGCTCTTTGCTCTTGTGAAAAGACTTCTCCTCTTGCTGCCCCCATCGCCATGATGTATTCGCAGCGAGCAGGTGGTACAACGGTTGAAGTACTGAGGATAAGTTGGGAAGGAATCGCCGGTAATAGTTGACGAGTCCAAGGTAGCTTTGAAGCTGCTTGAGGTCAACTGGTCGAGGCGCATTTACGACAGCTTCTACCTTGCGTGGCGTTGGCTTCAGTCCTCCAGCTTCAATCCCATGCCCAAGGTATTCCACCTCGGGGGCCATAAATGTGCATTTTTCAAGCTTGAGCTTGAGACCTGCGTCCTCTAGACGCTGCAGCACCTGTTCAAGATTTCTTAGGTGGTCTTTGTCATTGAATCCAGTCACGAGAATATCGTCAAAGTATACGACGACGTGTTGCATATCCTGCAGTAGGTTTTCCATTTCTCTCTGGAAGATTGCAGGAGCCGAGGATACTCCAAATGATAGTCTGGTATACTGAAAAAGTCCTTTTGGAGTGTTGACGGTAACAATCTTCTGACTCTCAGGCTCGAGCTCCACCTGTTGGTATGCGTCCTTCAGGTCCAGTTTGGTAAACTTGACGCCTCCTGAAAGTTTGGCCCACAGATCTTCCAATCTGGGTACGGGGTACTTCTCGAGAATGGTTGCAGGATTTACAGTAACCTTGAAATCACCGCAGATTCGCACTCGGCCGTCATGCTTTAGAACAGGCACGATTGGTGCTGCCCATTCGGATGTTCTCACAGGACAGATAATTCCATCGCGCTGAAGTCGTTGCAGTTCTTGAGCAACCTTTTCCTGTAACGCAAACGAAATTGTGCGAGGCTTGAAGAACTTGGGCCGCGCTCCCTCTTGGATGGTGATCTTAGCTTTCACGCCTTTCAGCGTACCTAGTCCGTCGGAAAAAATTTCTTTGTGATTTTTCAGAATTGCTTCCATGCTGGATGCAGCGGTAACTTCTTTCACATCGGTCAAACTTATTCCAAGGGCGTTGATCCAATCTCTTCCAAGGAGTGTGGGAGTCTGGTCACGTGCGACATACAAAGGAAGCGTTGCTTCTTTGTTTAGAAATCGAACAGGTACGACAACCTTTCCCTGAACCTTAGAAAGGTCACCGCGATAGCGTCTTAGGATGACATCCGAAGGTTCACATTGAAGCTCTGGAAATTCTTCTACGAAAGTTCTTTGTCCGATGATGGAGACGCTGGCTCCGGTGTCCACTTCTAGCCGAAGGGGTTTCCCCGCCACTTCCAATGTAGTAACATATGGAGGTGATGATATGGAGGATTTCAGTGACCACATGTTGTATGTCACGGGTGGCTGACTCGTGGACGACTGTTCGGAATTGTCAACACCATAGACAGGACGCTTGTATGCGTTTTTCTTCTGTCCGGAATCGCTTCTTTGATTTGCACACACTGGCAAGGTGTCCCGTCTTGTGGCATGCGTTGCACTTCGTTTTCGAGTGCTTGCACACAGACGCATAATGAGGCCCTCCGCAACGATAGCAAGTGATGCTCTTCGATGAAGCTTCTTTGGCCACGTTGATACCTTCGGACGCCACTTGACATTTTCCTTGTTTCATTAGCGAGTTCGAATTGTTCTTCGTAGTTTCCATCGCTATTAGAAGCTGTATCGCAGACTCGAACGTGAGATTGCGCTCTTCAAGCAACCGTGTCTGCATTGTGGAGTCATTGATGCTGCAGACAAGTCTGTCGCGAAGCATGTCATTCAGGAATGTTCCGTACTCGCAGTGCTCGGTTAGTTTCTTGAGTGCGGCAACATAGTCGCTCACAGATTCTCCCGTGTGTCGACATCGGCTGTTGAACTTGAAACGGGTGACTACCACAGAGGGTTTTGGGGTGAAGTGGTTGCTGAGAGCGCAAAAAATCTCCTCTATGCTCACTTCGTTAGGAGCCTTGGGGGTCAGAATGCTCCGCAGAATAGAGTACGTTTTAGCACCACAGGACGTCAGAAAAACTGACCTTCTTTTTGCAGTAGGAATGCTGTTGGCCTCGAAGAACAGCGCGGTGCGTTCCATGTACTCTAACCAGTCCGCTGGTTCCCCGTCAGACTTCCAGGGTCCCATACTTCGGCATGGTGGAGCTGAACACGGCTAAGGCTTGCCGTAAGGAGATAATACAGGTTTTACCCTCGTCGCCAATTTGTTGTAAGCTTTCCCGAGTAAACCGGGGGACAGGAAGAAATGAACACCATTGTTCTCAGCGTGCGTGTGCAGGTAGCTCGAGATGCCAGACACCTCTTGTCTTTATTCTCGCGCCACGGATGCATGGCGCCGCTAGCATCATCATCGCAAGGAGGGCTTGTTTTTCCCGGTGTAAAATCTGTAGAACACTATGTTCTTCACCAGTTGGTTATGCCCAGCCAGCGCCGATTTTTCACACATCTTATAATCAAACTCCTCACCAAAATGGAGACTTCCGGATTCAACGCCTGTGAAAATGAACATACAAGTGAAATCATTTTGAAACACGTGTAGTAGTCACAAGAAAAGGCACAAGCGTTTTCTTTTGACATTTTTGCAGCAAGGTGAATGTTCACAATAATGACAACAATGCCAAACAAAGGAAATAGAAAGCATAAACTCTACAATCTAAGACACTGGCTACCAATCGGCAATGATGTCAAGGACTAAACTCAGACCAAGGAAGAGTATGTCTGACAGCTGTGAGGATGAACCAATTCTGAGTTCGACCAGAAGCACGTGTTGGACTGCAGTGAAAGCATTCAACTGAGAAACCTTTGTTGCAAGATGACAAGAATATTGTGGGTGCCAGTGAAACATCTAAAAAAAAGAAGCTAAGGGATCAAGGCTAAATAATTTAGTTCTTGTCCTGCCAGCAAGGTGCGTACGCTTAGCCCTCAGGCAAAGACAACTCCTCTATAAAATCGATGCATTTGTGTTTGTGTGCAGATAGTCAGTGTATTTTGTAGCAGTCGCTTGGGTATCCTTGCGGTGCTACAGCGTAAATGCCGACATGCTGTACATATATTGTGTGTCTCGGTGTCACAAAATCTACAGCATCTAGAGGCACGCTGATACATTTTTTTTAAGACGGATATTTGCAGAACCTATGGATACTAGGAGGCTTGTTTCGCAGTGCTCAAAGGTTACCAATTTCTTAACTACAACTTTTTTGGGTTATAAGTGAAAGCAACTTTGAATTTGAAGCTCCCATGCCCACTTCCGTTTGAGTAGAAAACTTGTTTTAGCCGCCCAAATACACCTGTGTCGTTTCGCCAACTCGGTTCTGTCGAAGTACAACAGTGTATGGGGCAACGCTAAGGTATTACAGTATTTTTGTTGCAAATATAAAATTTTCGGACTATGACATTGCCAAGAAACAGGTCACAGGTGTTTTTTTCTTTTTCCAATGTAGAAACCAGATAGGTTGCTGCAAAACAAGTACCACATTTGAAAAGGAAGAATGCAATGATTTGCTGAACCCATACAGATTTATCGAAGGTATAAGAAACGTTCATCGCAATATGTGCAATACATTTTTAAAGCTATGATATCTCGGAACTCATGAGACCAGCAGATTACAATTTTAGAATGTTATTACTTTTATACTTGTCAGGCGATTCGGGTCCCGTTACTGTTGCATCAGGTGTCCCTAAGCGAAGTGTAATCGGGCCTCTGTTGTTTCTAATATATATCGACGACCTACCATCAATATTTAAATCGACAATTAGATTATTCACCGATGATTGCATTATTTATCGGAAAATTAATTTACCTAATTATCTCAATATTGTCCAAGACAATTTAGATATGATATCATCATTGTGTTCACTATTGCAGATTAACACTAACTCGTAAAAGCAGACAAATATATGTAACTAAGTCCTCCACTAAAACACTAACCCAGTACTCCTTACTTTCACAACTACTAAAACAATCATCATCGTACAAGTATCTGGGTGTGTATTCCACAGGTTCATTATCATGGAACGAGCACATCGAGTAAATATCAAAAAGCGCACTAAAACAGTCTGTTTCCTTAGACAAACATTATATCTAGCTCCCATTGAAAGAAAAATACTCGCGTGCAAAACATTTATCTTGCCAAAATTAGAATACGCAAGCATGACTTAAAATCTACTCCTAAATTACCTAATCTCGAAGCTCGAAACTTCGAAACAAAGCAGCCAGACTTATATGCAGTGATCATTCATCCGAAACTAGTGTCTCCGCTTTAAAAACTAACATCAATCTTGCTCTTCTAGAAAGAAGACGAAAAATAGCCCGATTGTGTTTCTTTCAACATGTATATTACTCAGATTCCGATTTTCAATCTAAGTGCTGCCGGGCTGCCGATTTTAGATCATCCATGCTAGATAATTCCTGCAAGATAACTTTTTCAGTGCCACACTTAAACTTTCCTATTTTCTCCCATAGGTCTTTTCAACACTGACTGGAGCAAATTTCTAGCCGACCATATTGTAACTGAGCGCAATCCCATTTCATTTAGAGACAAGTGAATCAACTTGTGTAACTGTGAACCTTAACTTGTAAAACTGCATCATAACACTAGCATGCTAATAGTTTTTTGTGTGTGTGATTTTTACTTGTTGGTGTCGATTTTTTATATTCAATTACTTTTTGGTCTTTTCATTTCTGAATCTCCCCAAATGTAATGCATATTCGGATGCCTTTGAGGTGAGTAAAATGAACTGAAAGTAAATGAATACCTCTGCAGCATTTACCCCGTTGTTAATGTAGTTCATTTTACAGAAGGATTTTTTTATACAATTCCCACGTCGTTCAGACATAATTACACCACCCAGTTTATCGCTTAAAGAAATAACACACCTGTCTCAAGATATAACTTTATTGTATTTCTCTACAATAATTGTAGTTTATAATAATGTTCCTCCATTCTAATATGTGTGCTTTAAATAACTTGGCTTTCACAGTTCGTGTGTTAGCTCAAAGAAAATAAATATAGCGAAAACCCGTGTTTCTACGAGGTGAAAGCTACGCGCGAAGCCTTCTCAGCTCTATTATGCGGCGCACGCCAGCCTGCTGCCGTGGACGTAACTAGAGTCCTGTTCTGGCCTTCTTCTTTAGGTGGTGTTGTCAGTGGAGGCACAAGAGGAAGGTAAGTGAAAGACGGACACAACGCCACATGTGGAAAGAGATAACAAAACAAATCCAAGACAGGCAAGATACAGGAAGAAGCAGCAAACAAGAAACAGCTGGCCGCGGCAACAAAAGATGCATGGGGATACCCGGCGCGACAAAAACCAGCAAATGCAACCTACAACTAAAAAAGAAAAAAAAAAGAAATTGTTTTTTTTGTAAGTTTGAAGAGGTATTCACACATATACCAACCCGAAACACGTTTACTGTCGGCCCCGTCCCCTGCCAGCGCGCGGGAGGGCAGGGCGATGCTAAAGAGTTAACCGTAAAACTATGGGATATCGACTCAGAAGACCCAGCCGTTGGCTCCAAGGATGTGGAGGAAGCCAAGAAACATCGAGCACGTTAGCAAATGTAAGTATCGACGACACGAACACCCTGCCCGCCTGAAGACCTCAATATGTGATGAAAGCTGTGTGAGAAAGCTGGCCTCTGCTTTTATTTATTCCGGCGGATAGTGTGTTGAATTTATAGATTAAATATGATTCGCGCGCTTCGCAGTGGTAGTGAGACTAGAAGCTCGCTTGAAGGATGGTAGCCGTTATATTTTGAATTGTATGTTCAGAGAGAACCATGTGTCTTGAGGAATGAGATCGGGAGTAGATTTTATATGAGCCGTATGGTTGTTAAAGCGAAAGCGAAACGGGGGTTTCTGTTTGTCCAATATATCGCATATTACGGAGTGTGCAGTGCAGTAGCTATACTACAATCCGTGAGTCGCAACTGTAGGTACCTTTCTAGCGTAGACAAAGTTTGATTTCGAGCTATTGGCTTTGTTGTTTGGAACCACAGGGGGAAGGGGGGGAAGGCATACTTTGCAACCTGACTTTACTTTTAGGGGGAGCTAATCTGGACGAGGTTATAACGTCACCCAGGTTTCTCGCTCGCCAGCATACGGTGCGTGGTACTTCGGGTACCACTTGAGTCATTCGATGGCTCTGCTCTAATATGTTGTAATGCCTGCGAAGAATTCCATTGATGTTTGGGATATTCGCAGAGAAAGTGAGTACTATATTGGTCTCGGGGGCTTTGGGGCCTTCTACGCCCTGTCGAGCAAGGTTTTCCTCTCGGTTGAGATTTTGAACTTTTTAGATTGCGTAATCTGTTACTTTCTGCACTCTAAAAGAAATGGTATCACCTTAAAACCTCTTTTCCTATGTAATTCACCCCAAAACTGTAGTTCGACGTACAGCGCACTATAGTCAAACAGATGCCCCCAATTTTCGCGAGTGGCTTGATAACGGTGCGATATAACTTATTAAATAGCTAAAATACGCATCAAACACCACAGAAATAAAACACTGAGGTTTTGCAGTACGGTCAAGATAACGCCGCTTATTTTCTTTTATAGTCAGTAACACGTACATAAACTATTTTAATAAGTTGTACCACACGGCTATCAAGCCTCTCGTGAAAGTTAGTGCCGTCTGTTCGACTATATGGCGCTGTAATTCGAACTGTAGTTTTGGGGTGTATTATATGGACAAAGGGTGCGATAATGCACCTTTTTTTAGAGTGTGCCGATATTTCTGTGCAGTCAGTATTCGCGCAATGTGTTTGTGTTTGAATCAATATCGTCTTCATTATTATTTATTTCAAAATACTGCCAGTCCCCCAAGGGATTATTGCAGGCATTGGTAACAATAAAAAGATACATGTGAGGCATTTAATAACGAATGAACAACACTTCTCGTCATTCAAAACATATAATAATTACGAAAAAAGTTCATCTTCGACTGCATTGATAAATGATTCAACAGTGCCGTGACTGAACACCTGTGGATCAAGGCTATTCCAGCTTCTAATGGCAGAGAGAAAAAATGAGTGTTTAAACGTGTTATAAAACAAATAGCCAACAAGTGTTGGCCGTGCTTGTGTCTAGTCGGTCTTGTGTTAGGCAATTGAACGTACTTGGATGAGTCAATCGTAAAGGCGCTTTGTAAAAGAAGGTAGATAAATTTCAGACATTTTAATGTTGCGAGGTCACTAATGGTCTGTAAACCTGCTCTTTTCAGAAGCTCTGTGGGGAAGTCAAAACGACCACACTTGTGATAAACAAACCTAAATGTCTTTCTCTGTAGGCTTTCAAGTGTGTTTATGTTTATCTTCGTGTGAGGGAACCAGGCAATATTTGCGTATCCAAGTACTGGACGTACAAGGGTTTTATATGCAAGGAAGTTTGTTTCACAGGACGAACATTTTAAGGTTCTCTTCAGAAAGAATAATTTCGTGAGAGCTTTATTGGATACATATTAACGTGTGCGTTCCAGTTAAGATCAGAGGTTATCAAGACTCTCAGGTACTTATACTCGGTGACTCTCTGCAAAGGTCAACCTTTAAGGCCATGCGGAGGGCAAGTTCGTCTGCTTCTTGTGCAGGGGGTAGCGGTGACGTCGCGAGCCCTGATTGGCTGACCGCGACCCCCTATCTGAGCGTCGTCTGCTCCTTTGCAACGCTGTCTGCTCCCAACGTCGTCTGCGTCTGTCTTACCTTGCCTGCGGCTTTCGGAAGTGCCGGTCTTTACGAGCGCAGACGAAATAACTCGAGCGGTACATTGTTTTTGTCAATCGACTAACAGACGCGCATCAAGGAGAGAAGTCAAAGCACTCACTGGCGAGGTGTCTGAGGTGCCGGGGTTTGTTTGCTAAGAACCGAGAGTGAGGGTGGTTAGTGTCCGCAAGTTCCCTCCCAAATACATTTTTTCTCCTTTCGTGTGCGCGAGACGCGGTTGGCGCAGTTAACGTCGTCTGCTTTACGTCTGCTAGTCAAAGCGATAACTGCTTTACCTTTCCTGTGTCTGTCGGAGATTCACCGCTTTTTCTCCGGCGAGAACGCGGCCTTCGAAAAAGGTTGGTGTTTGACCTTTGTCCCTCTTGTTCCCCTTCTCCAAGGATTATTTTCGTAATTCTTGTCCAGCTCGCCTGCACCTTTGCATTTCATTGCATTATAACAATAATTACAACTTGGTGTCAACAAGTCAACGACATAAGTTCCGCGATACGTTCGACGCCGCTTGGATAGCTCGATCGATCTCGCTCGGATTCTCTTCCACAGTTTAGCACAGGTTTTCAAACTTTTGCCACTTGGGTTTACGCCACACATACATAACCCAATACGCTAACTGACAACAGCCTTTTAGTCGAGCGAGAAAATTGCGACAACAACAAGCGATCGAGCACTTTTGGGCTATGATGTGCTCACAGTACCAATCGCACAGCCGTATTTGTTTATTTAGAGTCACTACATCGGCTGTCATCTGTCTTTAGCTGATTATCTTTGAACAACTCATTAAACGTGAGGTACCATTCACGGAACTCGTGCAACTAAACGGTTTAACATAGCGATGAACATGGTATTTACTTCTTACCTAAGTGAGCGACCTGCCGCGGCATGCTGTTCTTGGGGCGTTGCAGCCACTGCTGTGGAAACTGCAGCCACCATGTGGCTGTACTTTGCGGCCCCGAGAGGGCACTCACAGTGACTCTCTAAAATGTCACTTTTATCGCGCCATCATCTTTACCGCGTAGCTAGAAATCTTAAACGACGCCTAGATTTTCGCAACTAGAGTGAAATCCTTCACCTAAAAAAAAAAGGACGTATACTTCAAAGTATTTCCTTTCGCCTTTTTCGAAGGCCGCGTTCTCGCTGGTGAAACAGCGGTGAACCTCCGACAGACGCAGGAAAGGCAAAGCAGCCATTGCTTTGACTAGCAGGCGTAAAGCAGACGACGTTAACTGCGCCAACCGCGCCAACCCGCCGACGCCGTTAGAGCGACGAGTCCCGCCGCACACGAAAAAAGGGGAAAAGTATTCGGGAGAGAACTTGCGGGCACTAACCACCTTCACTCGCGGTTCTTAGCAAACAAACCCCAGAGCCTCGTGACACCTCGCCAGTGTGTCATTTGACTTCTCTCCTTGATGCGCGTCTGCTAGCTGTTAGACAGAAACAAAGTACCGCTCGAGTTATTCCGTCTGCCCTATCTGAAAGGCAAAGTCGAGCTCGCTCGTAAAGACCTGCACTTTCGAAGGTCGCAAGAAAGGTAAGACAGACGCAGACGACGTTGCGAGCAGACGACGTTCAGATAGGGGGTCGCGATCAGCCAATCAGGGCTGGGCGTTCTGACGTCACCGCTCCCCCCCCCCCCCCCCCCCCCCCCCCGCTGCGCTAGAAGCTGACGAACTTGCCCTCCGTATATTCAAACTGGAATACATTCTTTTTCTTTCTCGTGAAACTCATGGAGACTTTTTTCATTGGTAAGCACCATTTGCCAGTCATCGCACCAGTCGGAAATCTTTTCAAGAGATTTGTTTAGTAGGATGTGATCATCTCGGTTCTTATTTTCTTCATATATAATACAATCGTCAGCGAATAATCTTATGTTAACATCAATGCCATCTGCTATGTCATTTATGAAAAGAAGAAATAAAAATGGAGCTAAAACGGAACCTCGTGGGACGCTGAATACCACAGTAACCGGTCGCGTACTTTGTCCCTCGTAATAAACAAATTGGAAACGATTTCTTAAGTAGTCTTCAATCCATGCAATTATCGGTCCTTCGCCCATAACATGTTTAAGTTTTATTATCAGTTTGTCGTGGGAAACGCGATCAAACGCTTTCGTGATATCCAAAAACACTGCATCTACCTGACTTCTGTTGTTTATGCCCATAGTGAAATCGTGAAGAATCTCAATTAGCTGTATAACTGTCGATAGTCCACTTCTAACACCATGCTGATGTCGGAATAAGATATTGTTATTTTTTACAAATGATGTCATGTCTTTGAGAATGATATGTTCGAGAAGTTTCCATCAGGTGCAAGTAAGTGATATGGGCCTAAAATTTGAAGCTGGAGTCTTATCGCCAGATTTATGTTTAGGGATTACTTTCGCAACTTTCCATTCGGCGGGTACCGAAGAAAGGAAGAGAGACTTGTTAAAATTAGCCCTTAATACTTGCTAACCCACCCGGCGTTTATTTTAAGAAACATATTCGAAATTTCGTCAGGACCGTTACCTTTTTTGGTGTCTAAATGGAGTAAAAGTGCAAATATGCCTGGTTCCGTAACTATTAGGCTTCCAAGTTCTTCAGCAGTGTTGCGTTGTGGTAGATTTAAACCGTCATTACCTTCATCAGCTGTAAATACCGACTTATAGTAATTGTTAAATTCATCTGCCATTTTTTTTTTGTTTCTCTATGGAGCTCATACAATTCACTTGAGACTTTTTTTGGGTTCACGTGGTTCCTAAATTTCTGTGGTGACGTTTTCATGAACTCGTGAAGGGTCTTATTATAGTGTTTATGCTTGTCTTCTTTAATTTTTAATTTAAGAAGTTTAAAGTGCTCTGTTTAAAGTGCTCTGAAATCCTTGCTTTGTAGTCAGCGTTATCTTGGGTAGAGTGTATTTTAGATGATTTCCTTAGCCGCTTGAGTTTGCGTTTCAGGTGAATAATTTCTCGCGTGATTCATGGGTTGTGCTTTCTTGTTATTTTTGTTTTTTTGGGACGAACTGTGTGACGCAATGCGTGGCAATTGATTTAAACTCGTTCCATATGTCGTCAACACCGATATCTATCTCATCACAAAGTTCACGGAAATCATAAAATCTATGGGCAAGGTAGGTTAATATACACGCGTCATCGGCACTGTTGAAATCAAGTGCAGTTTTAATGGTGCCGTATGAGAACCTAGATGTACGTATAGGTAAGGTGCATATAACTGCTTTATGGTCGGATATGCCTGTTACTACTTCAACACCGATTTTCCTCTGGGGGAAGTGGTCACTGAAAAATACAAGGTTAAGCAAACTGCTGTACGTTCCCTGCACCCGAGTTGGCTCTCTTACGATTTGTGACAGATTAAACGCAAATAACATGTCTAATATTGCATCAGAGGTAACACTGCCAAGTTGAAGCGAATCCCAGTTTACCTCAGGTATATCAAAATCGCCAGTCATAATAATCCTTTGATTTTTAACGTGTTGTCGCATATAATCATATAAGTTGTACAGACACTTGTGGTCGGAGTTTGGAGTCCAATAAATAACACCTACAACAACAGAATAATGATCGAAAGACACTTTGCACCATAAAGATTCAACATCTTTCACATCAGGTATATGTTCGTAGGGGATACCTCGTTTTAGAAGTATTGCTACTGCGCCACCTCTAGTAGTTCTGTCTCTTCTCAGAATGATGTAATTTGGTGGAACAATTTCGCTATCAAATATTAAGGGATGTAACCACGTTTCCGTGATTGTAACTATGTGTGGATTCAATTCTAAGAGAAGGGACTCCAAAGCATATGCTTTATATTAAAGACTCCTTGAATTTATATTAACGACTGTAAGCGTACAGTCGGGAGCAAAAGTTTGCGGGGCACCGGAGCGCGCGCCGAGTGCACGGAGCGCGCCGTGCAGCGGCGCGCCGCCGCATTAAAAAGCCACGCTTTGCGCATGCGCGCCCTTCGTGCTGGCAGTCACGTCTCTTTCGCTCGTTTCTGTCCGACTCACTCCTGATAACCGGAGTCGGCGCCAGGGGCGCAAGTTGCCGTTTCGCTGGCTGTCATGCCTGGCGTCCTCTTCAGCCGCCACAGCAGCCGCGCTGGGTGACGGAGCGCCTGGTTAACCCCCTCCCCTTCCCTACGCCAGCTCCGTGACAAAGCGCGGCGGCTGAAGCAGACGCGCAGCATGACAGCCAGCGAAGCGCTAACTCGCGCCCCTGGCGCCGACTCCTGTTATCAGGAGTGCGTCGGAAAGAAACGAGCGAAAGAGACATGAATGCGAACACGAAAGGCGCGCATGCGCAAAGCGCGTCTCCTTAATGCGGCGGCGCGCCGTCGGACGGCGCGGCGATGCATTTCGGCACGCGCTCCCGTGCCCCGCAAACTTTTGCTCCCGACTGTACATGGTAAATTATGGCTTTCGATTAGTTTTCGTCGGGAACATCGTTTTTTTCGACGGGAATGACGTCTTGTTTTATCTCATCCCACGCATAGAGATGCCCATTTATGCGAACCTTATCATATGTCAAAAAAACATTCTCTCGCTTATCTCGATTTGCTTTAGTGCGGTCCTAAAGCTTCTTACGTACATGCTGTACGTGTCGGGAGAAATCTTCACCGATTGAAAAATGTGTTCGTTTCAGTTTGACGCAGTTTTTCAGTATCTTTGATTTATCTCTGCTGTCCAGTATTTTGAGTATGACTAGTCGGATCTTGTTGTCAGCCTGTTTCCCGAGGTGGTGAATTCTTTCGATGCCTGCTATTTGTACGTTTAGAATTTTCTCGAGACTTTTACGTACGACTACTCTTTCGAGTGTCTGACTGTTTTTGTTCTCTTGTTCTTTAATTCCGTAGACAATCAGATTCGACCGTCTACTTCAATTTTCTAAGTCGTCTACCTTTCTGGTAATAATTTTAAGAGTCGTTTCAAGTTCAGTTGTTCTCTCCCGACATGCGCAGACGTTCTTCTGAAGCGTACTGAGACTTCCCAGTTTGTGCTTGATCGCAGAAAGTCTGTCATTTGTTGTAGCCTTTTCATGTTTAATTTACTGTATGTCCCGGGCTATTTCTTTCAGTTGTTGCAAAATAGCGCCTGTTTCTGGACCAGGATTGACCTCAACATTCCCACTCAGCAAAAGTAGCATTTTTAGAAAGAAAAACACATCGCACAACCACAAATAAGAGGACCGTGGGCACGGCAGCAAAATCAAGCAAACATTATTGCTACGGTAGGGCTTGCCAAATCGTTTGCTTACCTGGACGAGAAAGATGAATGGGTTGTTAGCCCTCATGTTGGCAGTGCTGCCGTCCCCAATGTCGAGGAGCGTCTCGCTGCCCCGTTTTATAGCCCGAAACGGTGATTTCACAGTCGAAGATAAAAGTTAATAAAAAAACGAACGACTGATTCCAGGTTCGAAGATAAGATGCTTGCTGTCGTCCAGCGTCGTCGCAATTCCTCCGATGACGGAAGGGGACGGCGTGTCGCGGCGCGCAGCATCGCTGCCTATGTTCAACTCGTTGTCGTTG
Organism: Ixodes scapularis; assembly: GCF_016920785.2. Taxonomy (NCBI): domain Eukaryota; kingdom Metazoa; phylum Arthropoda; class Arachnida; order Ixodida; family Ixodidae; genus Ixodes; species Ixodes scapularis. Next base: position 68,727,656 of record NW_024609879.1, on the reverse strand, counting down.
ACCGGCACCAGCACAATGTCAAACAGGATCTGGACGAGAAAGACAAAAGGGTTGTTAGCCCTCATGTTGACAGTGCTGCCGTGCCCAATCCGAGCAAAGGCGTCTGTAGCGGATGAGAGCTGCTGAAGGAAATTTGCTGGCGGTCGGTGCGTTCCCGATACAGGTTAGTATCTAGATTACTTCCAATAATTTTTACCGTTACGTCCAGGAATGTATACCCTGCTTTGAGTACGAGTGGGAAATGTGAATGGAAGGGTGGGCTACGTTAAAAGTATCAATGAAATTTAGCCGTTCAGTCTCTGTATGGGTGCACATCAGAAATATGTATATGGCTTTTATAAAGAATTGGCAACATGATCTAATTTGAAAGAAAATATGATTCCAGGGCCCTCATAAAAATGTTAGCTTAGTTAGGGTCTATTTTCTGTCCATGGATAATCTACTTTCTTGCCCATAGTGACGTCCTTTAAACTCAAAGTTGTTCATTTCCAGTACGAGTTGGAGCAAAATGAATAATGTATTAGAGTCAACTAGTTTGTCATATATCAGGGACTCGTACACAAAAACAGTCGAACTGACGGCGTCAGCATGCGGGATGTTTGTATAAAGGGAGGCCATGGCGAGGGTAACTAGAAAGGAATCGGCCGAAACATCAAAGTCGGCCGTAAGTTGAAGTAATTAGTATCTTTTAAGTAAGAGTTTAAGCTTTTTAGGGATTTCTTTGATAAGACTGTCAACATAACTGGAAAGGTTTTCAGTGAAAGGACAGAACGAGTGGGTTGGTAGGGATAACTAAACTTGAGGAAGAAAACGAGTTTGTGTTTGTCCGTCCCTTCTCGTTCTCTTCCTCAAGCTTAATTTAAGTTTTCAGTGACCGTGCCGATTGCTTAGATTATCGGGTTATCGGCTTTGTGGATCTTAGGGAGATTATAAAATGTACCTGGACTTGGATGAAGCGGAATGAGTGCACGGAATGTGCGCTCGTTGTGCATTTTGTTTTTTATGAAGCTGTTGTAGGGTGTTTTTTCTTTATATGTTTATATTCGTCAGAAGGACCAGTTTTATAAAAAGAGCCATCTCTTAATTGTATCATGCCTTCCTACAAGTAGTCTGCTCTGTCAAGGACCATTACAGCCCCGCCTTTATCAGCGGATTGATAATAATATCAGTTCGTTCAGATAGTGTATTCATGGCTTCCTCATCATCGTTTGATGTGTTTTGACGGAAAAGTTTAGGTTTCTTGAATGATTTCAAAATATTCCGTTGCACGGATTCAATATAGAGGTTCAGATAATTGTCTCTTTTGAGTGTCGACGTCTATTGTCTGGGGTTAGGTAGCGCCTGGTGCTCTTCTTTCTGCTTATTATGAAAACACTCCTGTAGTCTAGGCGTCGGGGCAAAGGTTTCTAGGTCCGAGAAAAGTTGCAATTCGTTTTGATAGCCAGTGGATGGGCAAAACTTCAGGCATTTTTGTAAAATCTTTTGTTCGCTAGCCGATAAAGTAATTTTCGGCAAATTAACCTCATTGTCGAGTGGTGTGCAATGATTTTTGTGGATATTTGTAGCGGTATTTTCGGTGCTAGAAATATGAAGCGAGGGCGTACGTGGGGTTATTGAAGGAGCCCGAGGACCGTCATTCACTGTGCAGTCAACCGCAGGAAACGACGGTGAAAATGGTCTGGGTGCGGAGGAAGTAAGCGTATCAATGACGAAGGGAACTCTATCTCGAGATGTTTTTTTTTTGGCTTTTGTGGAGATGATTGCCTCAAACTTACCGTTATAGTACGCCGCAAGTTGATCGCGCTCGAATCGTGTAAGATCAGGAAAGATTTTATTTCTCTCTTCTTTTTTTGGAGAGCTTTGACGTTACCTTTGCTATGACTAATGATTATTTTGACTAATTTTAAGGATGCGGAGTTTAGTTTTACCTTTCATGATCGTTCTTCCATTTCGTTAAGATTAGTGGCCGGATTGGGCAATAGCTTAAGACCCTTCGGTGCTGTCTTGGTTTTGAGGTAGAGGGTTAGGGTACGGACATGCAGCTCGTGACGAACGTGTTTTTCTACTAATTTTCTAAAATACAGAAAATGTTATAGAGGCAGGCAGCGATACCGAGTTTTTATCTGATTGGCGGGATGATAGTAAGCTGTGCTGTACAGCACGAGCCACAGTGGCGAATGCCCGTCGCATTTTGGACCTGTGGGTTGGCGCTCCGGGCGGTACTCTTCGATGCTGAGGAGCAGAAGGGTGAGTTAAAGCCTTAAAGGAGCGCTGCAACGACTTGCTCACTGATTTTAACTATCGCGTGTTGGTTTGCCGTGATATTAGGTACAGCCGAAACGGCCTCTCGCTGGTCACGAATCGGGACACCGTGTACCATTGTCCGGGAAGCGGTCGAATCTTCTTGACGCGCTAATTTGGAAGCAGAGGAACCCGGCCGGTTCTGGCCAGTAGTGGCCTGCGCCGGGGGCGGCGGGAACGCCACCTCGCCGAGCTGCTCTAAGTGGGATCTCCACGCCATGACCTGGAGCTCACGGATGTTACGAATGACGTTTTGCAAGTGCGCCGTCAGGAGTGCTACATTTTCGACAACATAAACGGTACATTCAATTGCGACTCACGGAAGGTAGTATACCTATACTGCATTGAACACTCTGTAACATGCAATATATTGGACAAACAGAACCCCCCCCCCCCCCTCTCCGGTTTGGATCCGCTTTAAAAACCATAAGTCTAATACAATATCTACTCTCGACCTAATCTTCTCGAGGCATATGCTACGCCCTGAACATACATTTCAGAACGGAACTGCTATTATCCTTCAGTCAGGCTTCCATTCTCAGTACGACCGCGAGGCGCGCGAATCATATTTAATCTATAAATTCAACACGCTGTACGCCGGAATAAAAAAAAGTAGAGGCAAGCTCTCTGTCACAGTACTCATCACATCTTGAGGTTTTGAGACGGGCAGGGTTTTCATGTGGTCGATACTTACGTTTGCTAACATCCTCGACGTTTCTAGGCTTCCTCTACATTGTTGGCGCAAACGACTAGGCATTCTGTGTCGATTGCCCATTGTTTTACGCTTCACTATGCGGCACCCCCTTTTGCCACGCCGACCACACTCCGGCCCTCCCGCGCCGAAAGCGGACGGGACCAACGCAAAACATGTTCCGGTTTGGCGTATTTACACATGCCCCTTCAAATTTAGAGGACAACGAATTTCCTTCTTTTTTTCTTTTTTTTTTCTTTTAGTTGTGGCTTACATGTGCTGCTTTTTGTGGCGCCGGCTATCCCCGGGCCTCCGTTGTTGCCGCGGCCACCTGTTTCTTGTTTGCTGCTTCTTCTTGTATCTTGCCTATTTTTGGATTTGTTTTATTATGTCTTTCCACATGTGGCGTTGTCTCCTTCGTTTCCTTACCTGACTTTTGTGCCTCCACTGATGTCTTCGCGTTGGAAATTTTACTGTTTCACGAACGCCTGAAGGCCAGTTCAAACAGGACGCTACGAAAACCGTCAGGCGACGCGACTCATAGGAAAATCGTCAAAATTGAAGCGGGCGCTTCAATTGTGACTATTTCTGCGGACGTCGTGTCGCCTGACGATTTTTTGTGGGCAAGCTAACTTCACGACTTTTCTACTCGCCTCCTCCACTTTTCTTCGACGCCGGTGCTTGTCAGATTTGACATGACACGCCACCTGCCACTGGTTTTCTCCCGCGCCTCACTGACCTCTCTACCGCCGTCGCTCGGCTGGAAGGCCAAAGAGGTCCGGCTTCGGTGGATTTGGAACATTCCTGCTTCAAAGCGTGCGTTTAGCTTCCCGTGGGCAAAGAGAATGACACCTTAGTGTCATTCTTTTTCCCGTTTTCGAGACTTCGAAAACGACGGCAGCCTTCAGCGATTGACCGATAGCCAACAGAGCCTGTGGGTGGTTCTGCGGACCCATTTGATGAGCAGATCAACGCCGCTGTGAGGAACACGGGCGAGATTTGACTAAAACAATTCCCCCAGCAAAAGAAAAAGAAAAAAAAAAAACGCCCGGGGGCCTAGCGCCGAACGATTTGTCGGATTCGGATCACCTGACGATTTTTTTAGTGTCCGGTTTGGACAGGCCTAGACGAAGCCTAGTACTCCCCGCGAAGTTTCCAAGTTGTTTTCTGACGATGCTTTCATTTATATATATGGGTGTAGGAACAAATGGTCCCGGAATGAATGGTCCCGAAACAAATTGCCCGGAAATAATGGTCTCAAGCTCAAGGAAGGAGAAAAATGGTTCCGTAATAAGATCACTTCGAAGAAATGACACACTCAATGCACTTTATTTCTTTATGCTCTCTACGTAATTGTTTGCTGATAGAATAAGCAACTTGGTCCCGTAATTTGAGACCGGTTACCTATGAGCAAGTTGAGAAGGCTTCTATAGCTCTTTTATTTAAGATTGCCGGAATAATGTTTAACAATAGAAGAGTCCATGCCATTTTATTGTAATATTTTGTGATCGTATACTGAAGAGGTCACAGTCTGTTATTACTATACAACGAGCATTTTGCTAGCTATGATTTCAATGCCTTTTCTTGATAGGGAATGTGAGCACTTCTTCTCATGTCATTGGTGCTATGCGACTTCAATTACATTCATCTCCGCGTGTCTTTTGGTTACAGCCCACATTAGGAGCGGAGCTCGCTGCCATTTGAGGTGCAGTGGGTGTGTGTGCACGAGTGGTGCTCCTTCCTGCCTCTCTAAACGAATCAGTAACTACACCCCCTAGGTTGAAATATATTTAATGGGAAGCTGTTCAGAACTTAAACATTTTGTTGATGCCACATAGATAAACATACAAAAATCTCACTTCTGAAGAAGTCAGAATCGAATGTTAAGGCTCACACCTCGAAGGATGTCCTCCATGGTTTTCACTCTCTGGCTGTACTGGCGGAGAGATTCAACAACTAAAAGTATAAAACTAATAATTAATTACGATCTCCTTCAAGTGGAACGCTTATTAACGTTTGTATATAATGACATGGTCTGAAAGAGCACAGTAAATTACTTACCGTACGAAAATGGGCCACCGTACGAAAATGCGGCGCTTTCACGCGTCAATCGTTAACTGAAGATGAATCTCGCGTTCAATCATCAGTGCCTGTGTTGTCGCCTGCGTTGTCGGATTTAAGGAGGTCCTAGTGCAACAATTAGCACGAGCTCTGTTCTGAGGATTTTACAGGAGCGATATTTTTGAGGGACCATTTTTTCCTACATTGAAGTTGCGATCATTAGTTCCGGGAACATTCGTTCCGGGACCATTCGCTCCGTTTCCCCGCGCGCCTCGGTGGCAAACGACTGATACTCCGAAGAGACCTCGGCCACAAAACGCCTTCGCTGTTGTACCACCGTTAGTATCTTGTCCGGTTCATACTTGGGTAGTAATTCAATTACAGCAATTAAATTACTGTAATTTAATTACTTTTCCTGGTAATTTGTAATTGCAATAATTACTTTCGGCTGAAAGGAATTGCAAGTGTTCTTTAAATACCTTCTAGCGTCAGTAATTTCAAAATTTCAGTCACAATTTCAATTACTTTTGCAAAACTTTGCGGCGCCGACGGAACCTTTGTAAAAGCCTCGGCGCTCGCACAAGTAGCCTAGCTCTCAGTGAAACACTGGCATCAAGACACGCAGTCACACACACGCACAACATAAATAGCGTCGGATTGCTTGTTGTTTTGTTGCTTACACTGCGGGCTGAAAGAAAATCCTCTTTGTAGCCTACCCGCCTACCTCAACGGCTCTGCTCAAAAACGCCGTGTAGCGCCGTCTGCTGTACGAGCAGAAAACAATAGCGTAGACATGCCAAAATATTGAAAGACAAAAAAAATTGAGGTTCAGCTTTCAGCCGAAGTTGGGAATTTTATTTGTCTGTGAAGGGTGTTTTTCTTTATTTTTTACTAGTTTTTTAGGTTGCCCATCCAGTACTGCCACATAATTGTGTCTTTGTATTATTCTCAAGTTTATTTTCTGTTTGTTTTACTTTGGATATTATTTGCATAAGCATTTTGGAGACTGACCTCGCACCTGTGAATATTGTCACCAATGATTCGGGAGCCCCGCATTGGCTCTTATATAGCGCTGAGCCATTCTAATTTTAACTCAATGTAAATCATTTAAAGTACCATGATGTTTGTATAGGATTCCGGTCGTATTAGAGCGTGTGGACTTTAGTTTTGATATTAGCACTTGCAAAATATTCATATATGACTAATTGTCGCACCTTTATTTGCCTGGCTAACGGACGTCTGTCAACCCAATTTTTTCTTTAGCGATCTGGCGTCTTCCAGCATATAAACTAATTTAATATTATTTAGTAAAATATAAGAACGTAGAACTTAATTGCCCCGAACTGTCAAGTTCTTTACGAATTGAACACAATACATAAAATAAAGTACAACATGTGGCATTTATGCAGCGATTCTTAATACAACGCGTTTAAAGTAATATGGCCCAACTCGGGTCGCTCTCAGAATAAAGTAATTGTAAAGTAATTGCCTTACTTTTTAAAAGTACTTTGTGATTGTAATCAATTGCTTTTCACGTAGTAGTAATTGTAATTGTCGTTGAATTACTGTTAAAGCAAACAAATTGTAATTGTAATTAAATTTCATTTTGAAAGTAATTTACCCATGTATGGTCCACTCGTATGACGTCCTGAGGCGGAAATCGAGGAACCACTTCTTGAGACGTGGTAGACGCACCAGTCGGAGTCGCGTCCCCAGCACCTGACTTATAGCCAATGACAACCACTTGTATTCATTCTCATTAATAAACACTCCTATAGCAGCGAATTGTCAATTATACTCACTCGTAGCCATCTGAACCCAATCTGGTCAGAAATAGATGCCAATAGCCAAGAATAATCGCATGATCACATTCATCCATAAAAAAAGAAGTAGCTAAAAGTTATCAATAGTGGTTATTAGTAGCCATTTGTAGCCGTATCAAGCACATATAGTTAAATTGATCGCTTATCTCAACTCAAAGCTGAGAATACTAAATGTAGCACAGAATTGTAGATTATTTCATCTATAGCAATTGGTAACCATTTGAAGTCAATCTGGTCAAAAATAGACTCTAATAACCAAAAAAGCTACTTGAACCATCCATATGTGTAAACAGAAAAAAGAACAACATAATAATTAATAAAAGTTGCTTCTTGTTGTTTAGAGCCATTTCAAGTCGATTTCATTGCCAATTGACGCTTACTGACAATTAGGCCCCCTTGGAACCAATCACGTCTAATAAGACGTGTCTCGGTAGAAAAAGAAAAAAATAAGTAAACAAGATCGAAAAAGGTTAATAAACATTGCTTAGATTGTCCCAAATCGATATTCAAATCCCGACACGTGTTTACAGCACATGCTGCAGTTCATCTTGAAGACCAAGACCTCCAATATAAGAGCTCGTGCTCCATGAAATGAAGAAATATTTTATAGATGATCAATTTCTCTATTATGTCAGAGCAACTTGCTACATTTCCGGGAAAATATATATAGTTGTTCACTCCCTGGCGCCAGTATCGCTTTCTGCTTCCATCTCCCATTTCACTCCGAAATTTTCTGCATTTGCGTTCAAGATAGGTATTTAATAACGATGTCCTGTAAAACGGCGTTCGATGAAATGTCCGCATCCAGTCACAGACCGATCGGTATTAAAATGATTTTACCTTCTGAATGATGTATGTTTACGAGCGTTCTTCACTAAGTACTTTCTGCGAACCCGGTGACTATCTGACTTGTAATGAAGTAGTTATTTCGAAACTGCTGTTCCTGGAACTCCTTAGATTTAATAAAAAAATAAGATAGAAAAATAATAAGAAAAAAGAAAAAAAAGATTATGCCTTAGAAAAAAAAAAAAAAGATTCTATGGGCTGGTGAACGTTGCGACAAGCGAAGCCGGCCTGCCCGCCACACAAAAAAGCGGCGTGGTTTGCCGGAAGTGAAAGAGGGAGGGAGGAGTCTTACCCCTACAGAGAGAAAGAACTGACGTGCGGTGAGGAGGTCTGCGTCACTTTCACGAATACAGCAGCTTCATTCCGGCATTTGCCACCATCCCTCCCGGGAGAATATCTCAGGCCACGACACTTGCTGGCATTGACACCAATTCTGACCATTATAGGGGTGTGAATTCTAGTGAGTCAAATGGCATTTGAGCTATGTTTCCCATAGGAAGCATAGCTTAAATGCCTCGATTGAGATAACAGGGAACTGCGTCTTCTAATGAAGCCCACTAAACCTAAAGAGGAAACGCTTGCCTTTATGAAAAGTACGGATTCCGATTTATTAAAAAGAGCCTCCAAACTCGAGGAATTGCAAGTTTAAAAGATTAAACCGTTCTTTACCTTTATTTAAAATCCTGGGAGATTTTTTTTTCAATTCCGTTCATAATTGGCAAAATATTTTTTTAGGGATATCCCCATGATGGAAATCATGTACGTAAATATAAACTTACGTGCCAGGTTAAACGAATAAGACACCCTAGTAGCAAATGTAGAAACCCCTTGTACCACTTACGTTTTGGCGCCCAAACTTGTAATATATATTTTTATTAAAAATTTGTAAAGAAAAGCAACAAAAAAACACGCTTTTTTTCTACAACAAACAATATAGACTTGACCAAACAGTCTTCGATTTCACTAAAAACATGCGGAAAGCGCAGAAAGTCCTTCATTCCTACGGCGTGAATATACTACAATAAACATGTAAATTTTGTTAACAACAAACTAAAAAGCACCAACAAAAATTAAAAAATTTTGCTAAAAAAATTCGAGAAAAAAACTTCTTCCGATTTGGTTAAAAATGAACCCCGGAGATGAAAACTTTACCCACAGCGCGGCAGTGAAACTTAACATACGTTTAAATTGCGCTCCTTTTTCCTAGCTCTATCACTTAGTTGCGGAAACGACGCGAAAGATGGCGCCGCATGCGGCGTTTCGCCCCTTTCTCTTCCCCTAGCCAGATTTAGGGAAGGAGAGAAAACTGGAGAAATAAGAAGAGAGGAATGAGGAAACGCTTCCCTCGACATTCCGGGGCTCCTTCTCGCAAAACGTGTGACCCGTTCGTCGTCCCATCGGGGAGAGACGCGCCTCACCTGACCACCGGATTCGCTCTCACTCCGAACAACGCTCTCCTTGTTTCGTCTGTCTGGATAACTCCCAGATCATTGAGATCACCGCTTCCTCGGCTTCACGTCTAAGTTTAAAGCACGCTAGTCTGACCTCGATTGACTATTTTGTGCGGGTTCCTCGTGCGGTGGGGGTGCGGTGTCGGAGTGGTGACTGTTTGTTGCTTGTTATCGGCTCATGTCCTCGGATTTGATCTATTCTTTGAACGAGTGAGTACTAACTTTGCCTCCCTTTTGCAGCATAAAAAAACTCGAAGAACGTGTTGTACAGTTGACAGATGTGCCCTTCATTTCACTTGTTCTTTTGTTTACCGTAATGATAGTCTTAAAAATGCTGTCATAAACAAACATGAAGATGTACGCGTCTAAATTAATAGCCTAACATGTCGAGTGTGATAACTGGGTAGCAGATTGTTCAGGGGTAAAATACAGTATTACCCGGAACATTTTCCGCGCCCTTTGCATGTTTCAAAGTAGAAAATTTACGCCACACTCGTGAAGCCGGAAGCGGGGAAGGTAGATAAATGGACAGAAAACAAATAATTACAAACACAGCTGAAATGTATTGGTCCAAGCGTACCATTTATTAGACTATCCAACGCAGGAAAAAAGGAAAGAGGGACCAAAATACATAAGCAGGAAGCCAATCAACCCCTAGCGGATAGACTAAGCCACTGCCAAGAATGAATGCTTGGACAGAAAATACTCACTTTATTAACGAACAAAACCGCCTCCCGTAAGAGTCAAACTATATATGGCGAACTACAAAACCCTTCAACTTTTAAATCACCAATTTTCTTGGAGCAATCCGCTTACAACCCAATTAAAAGCACTACACATCATAAAAACTGAAGCTCCTTTATCCAATAGTTTATAATAACAGATTGTTGGCTCCCATAGTTACTATGCTCGCCTGTACATACAGTCGTCTTAATTAGTCTCTCAAAACTTTTTTTATATTAACTGTCCCATGGAGCAAACCGACGTCATCAGCTTTGAAACCACGCAAAACGTTGGCCAAAGGGCACCTAAAATCTACTTTCCCAACGGAGTGAAGTGAAGCCGATTTCTGATGGATTATTTTCCCATTGGCTGCCGCGCGTCATCAAGGAAGGAGACACCCATTGGCTCTTGTGCGGCGTAGTGCCAAAAAAAAAAAATCCACCAGAGAAGCCCTCCCCATGGCGGCGCAGCTCACGCAGCGGCCCGTCAGCCGGTAAAAGCGGTGCGGCGTTGCGGGCCTGGCGGCAGAGTCCGCTCGGGCAAGCTCCGGGGAGGGTGCACGACCGAGCTCAGCGCGGCGCGGCCGCTTCACGAGAGAGCGCGCTCGGCCGTCGGCCGGGAAAACGTGGCCGTTCACGCCACTACGTCACGGACGAACTAAGGGAGCGAAAGAAACACATTTATGCTCTCGCATTCACAACTCAAAAGAAGTGCTTAGGTGTCCTCAAACTTTTTTTTCGCTTCCTAGAACTGAAGTTTTTTTTTTCCCCCAAAGAGAAAACACATATTGCACTATCCAACATACCTAGCAAGTTCCGAATTGTGCGACGTATTCCTTACCCATCGTTTTTGTTCCCTGATGCGGCCATGTACACATGGTCTGCCCAACATAACCGAACCCGCAGTCCAAAAACTTTTGTACACCACCTTTTTGACACAGCTCATCGAATGATTTCTACTTGTTTTACTGCAGCAACTTTCAGGCTCGAACGAAACAGAGTGAGTTTGAACGAGCGAAAATCCAGCCAAAAACCACGAGGACATTGCATTTCGAACCTAGAGTGCGAGAGAGCATGAAAGTAAGGAACCACTGCAATATTTTTCCTTTGAACCTTTTTAATGCTCCCAAAGGTGCCTAGGAGTAGTCCGCGCACACCTTTTTGATAAACTCCAAATTTTAGCCAGTCGATTTCAGGCAATTACTTTCAATGGTAACCGCTTTTCTGACATAATAAAAAGAATATTTCTTCAGTGCGTTTCCAATTAGTGACCTTACTTCTTTCACTTTTCAGAACTTTAAACTAGCGCTCCACCTCCTAGGAGCTTTATCCAATACCACCAGCAATGCCCCCCCCCCCCCCCATGATATCTGGAGGTCCAAAAAGCTGTAAGGAATCATTGTTAAAATGACGATGGTTTCAAAGCGACGTAGACTTCTGTGTGCTAATAAACCAGCAAAGTTAGATAAATACGCTACACACACGGGTTGAAGGGGTCATGAAACGAATTTTCTACTTTCCGTAAAACTCAAAATCATTCTCTAACATTACTAACCGAATAAACTTGCCTTAGTTTTTCTTTGAAAGCAATGGCAGTCGGCAAATAAATACGAGAAATATGAGCATCGTCCATCCCCTCAACTCGGAGCGAGAACAAGCAGCCACGTGGCCTGGTGGTTACGCTATGCCACCAACGGTAATCATAGCCATGCGCTCCAATCGTCAAAGCAAAAAAAGAAAAAAAAAAAACGCGTGGTGAGCACCAGGCATTGTAAGAGTTCGGCTATTCTCATCACAGCGGTGTTTGGAGACCAGGCACTGCCCGAGTGTCCACCGATGCATTGATTGTTACGAGCCGTAGTCGAGAGCTTACGCAGTTCTAGCGTCCTATCCATGAGCCGCGCTCAACCGTCGTCAGGCGTGTGATTTCGATTACACAATTACGTCATCAAGCTTTGCGCAGGCAAGGCTAGAAGACATAGTTCGCTCTCGTCCTCGCAATTTCACCGCGACAAAGAAGCTTCTGAATCAGTGGTGGTCCGTGCGAGTATGCTTGGGCCAGACTAGGACCAGTGCACCTCTGTAAAGTCATGAACATTCCAACCCGATATGATATCAATAGAAATTTAAAACAAAAAGTCAGGGTACAAACTTCAGACAACTGTATGAGCCGGACATTTTATGCAGCTTGGCAGTGGCCTCAAATCGGTCCTGACACGTTATTACACCAGTAGTTAAGGTTTTGTGCCGGCTTGTAAAAAAATTTTATTTTCTTTTTCATTTTTTTTTTCTGAGAGGAGGAGGGGGCGGTGTGTAGCCGTATTTTTCCGCTTCCAGAATCTTGTCGCGAAAGCCCGGCGTCTCAAAAACCCGGCGCTCGAGGACCCGTTTCGTTTTTTTCTGCATGGCAAACAAGCCCTGGCCTCACTCCCGAAAGTAAGTGGCTTGTCGCGGAAGTGGACACTTGACGGGCTTCTCAACTCTTCCGAGTGGTTGTGCAAACAGCGTTCAAATCGATGGATTCTTTTTCTTTTTCTTAATTTTAGGAGAGTTAGTTTGTTGCGCAGTAATAACGCAAGCTGACCCGAGGAGTCTCCTGGAAAGCCACTCGAAGTGAACATTTTGAGATTTTATTTATTGAAGTGGGCATATGTCCCATATTCAAATGCCTTATTTTCGGATTTTAATATAAAAGAGGATTATTAAAACCTTTTGATTGACACAAAAAGGCATGAACCAAAACATAGACTGAATGCACTAGGAAGCCCAGTAGACCCCCGGCTTCCGGGACAAGCATTGAATTTCCGGTGGCTTAACTTGTGGCAGGCACGGATAGCTGCTATGCGCTATCTAACCACCTATTGTGGAAATCAGTGTCCCCGTTATACATTTAGTTTCTCACTACTGTACGCGGTATGCGTGAAGGGAACAATAAGAAACCGTTAATTTGAGTCACAGAAATAAAAAAAATAAACATTTGGATGAATTACAAGTGACCCACAGTAGACGTTTACAGATAGGGGATGATGATATTCAACACTCATATGGAAAGGGGAAAGATGTCATATATTCCTAGACGGTATACTTATTTACAACAACGTAGCACAAATTAAACTTATATGTCACTCTGTGAGAAACATCGCGCTATTCATTTCACAATTTGCGTGATGCCCGAGTTCCACTAGAGCGAGACAACCAGAAACAAACGACAGCGGCAAGCCCGAAACCAGGGTCTTTCGCGATTTGACAGGCTTTGTAGATATAAGGAGGCTAAGTTCAAACTCGTTCTTACTTCACGCGCACTGAATTACTAAATGCCTGCCAAAAGTACCATCGCGAGCACGCTGCATGTGTTTGAGGCTTGTCGCGGTCGTTCGTTTCTGTCTGTCGCCAGGGGCTCCGTAAGCGGGGGGGGGGGCAGGGTGGGCTGGAGCCCCTCCTGTCCTCAGGACCGAGCTGCCGAGCCCCCCCTCCCCATCCCTCTTTTTTTTTTTTTTAGTTTGTGTGTTTGCAGGTTATCTGTTATGGGCCTTCGGCCTATCTGCTGTACCCCCGTCTCTCCTGAAACGAAATAAATTAAATGAGAATTAAATGACCCTTCCATGCATGCTGACCTACCGCCCTCCTCACCTCCGCAAGCACAAAAAGCACCGGGCGGCGGAGAGACTTGCTTGAAAAGTCAAAACCGGAAGAAAATGACAGGCAGGACTCATGAGCCTGATTGACAACCAGTTTAGAGCGAGCAAAGACGGGACAGCGAAATGAATGGATTCCGACAAGACGACGTCGGCGAGCGTTTGTCTGCTTCCCCCGTGTGGAAGCAAGAAGCCCAAAAGGTGCATGGTGCTTCTGGCCCGCGGACAAAACAGGCAGGCGGTACTACCGCGGCGCTTAAAGGCCATCATTAGAAGGGTGGGGGGGGGGGGGGGGGGGGGGGGCTGGTGAGCTTGAGTGGGGATTCGGGAGTGCTTAGAAGAGGCGAAAGTCTACGAGCTCCCTGACAAGGCGCCTTCGATGGCGAAAGCTTTGCGCTCATGCGGCGTCGTGCCGCAGGGTGGTAGGTATGAGGCGACACATGTTTACAGAACTCCGGAGAAATATTGAGAAAAGTCGACAAAAAAGAGGAATTTGGTAGCTGGCCTGGACCTCTGTGTTTGCGTAAAAGAGATGCTATTATTTCGCGAGATCATTGTGATGTAGTTTGTAAATCTCACATAACACGGATCCATCGTTTTTACTCCGTCGTGTCCTTTTTTGGTGGATACCTTTTTCAGTGGATGCATGGAAATGATATCTTTCAGCCGCGCTTAGCCGCTGCGCAATGACAAAATCTTAGACTCTATAAAGCGTTTTGAACCGACCCGATGCGCACACGAGGACGTAAGCAGTTAAAAACGGTGGCCCACGAGTATATGATTATCGGCCTTTACAGTGACTATCCAAGGCTAGCGCTATCACCAGTCGTCGCTGCGTTGATAAAAAAAAAATCTGTGTGCCACTGGGCAGTGGCGATGCGTGTTCATGATTTTCTGGTATTTGTTTTTTGCCTCTATAACCTCAGTTGAACATCCTATTGGGAAAATGCGTTTGAGGCGAAAATCAGTAAGTATAGTTAAATGGTTGGAATGATCCACTCTCTCGTTGCAACCGTCGGATTCAAAAGTGCTGCACACATCGCGCTGCAACTTAATTTTTTTTTTTTTTTTTTTTTTTTTTTTTTGCAGGAGACGATTTTTTTATTAATATTCTCTCCAAGCGCTACATGTTTCAACACAACTTGTAAGGAAGGATTTGGAATAAAATAATAGGCATAAATATAAAGAAAAAAAACAAAAAACAGAGCGTTCACTTCTACGAAAAGCGGGGGTTCACCGACCAGAAGGCAGGTCTCAAATAAACGTATTATGATGATGATGGTTACGTAGAAAATCACCACGAACAACTGAACAATTCTAGCGAATTACCAAGATTTGAATAAGATTAAACTTCACAATGCCTTGTACGCCGCGACACTGAACATGACATTTTTCTTGCATGATTGTCCTATTGTGATTTGGATTTCTTCTATCTAATTGTTTATATGCCCTGCCCGTGACGTACGACGTTCTTTACCGTCGTTCTTTGGTAGCAAGCGCTCTATTAATGCAGTGGAAGCTATGTTGTCACTTGCCTCAACGAGTGTTTCAAATCATGATACGTTTCCACACCCAACGTCACACTGCCATATGCGAAGGACTCCTGTTTGCAGTACAGTATTACGTCAAAGCGAGGCATCTGTTCCGATCTTCGTTGTTAGCTCGAATTCCTTCGTTGTTCGCTGTGATTGGGTGAACCTTCTGTTCTGTTCTACAAGAAAATGATCGCGGAGGCTCCTAAACTGTTAAGGCGTCACGAAACACAACATAAAGGGGGATTTACGCACGAACGAAAGCCAAGGGGGTTTGGGTTTTCGAGTATGAATGGAAACTTCGCAGTAAGGAAACTGGCTGGTACAGCCTCCCCCAACCCTAACGCCGCCACGAGGTCGCCCTCTCTGGTGGCACTTTGACTTGTCGGTGACTACCCTATCCTGGGGAGGCATTCAAGCTGGTCCGTTGTCCGATTTATCTCTTTGCAAGCGGCAATATCTCAATAACTGGGAAATCTAGTGACGTCATTAAGGCTGGAGAGGAGCACTGTACTTACCTATCCTTATCTCGACTCCCTTTTTCAAACTTAAGTATAAAAAAGGCCGTTACAAGCCGGCAATATTGACAGTATCACTTAGCGCCCTTAGCTTTTAGATGCGTGATCGATGCTATTCATGTATCGTGGAACCTGAAAGCACTAGGTGCCTGCAACCGGTTCAGTCAGGCTAAAATATTGTCGATCTGCGCGGCCAAAAGCGTCGCTGTTCTTGCACCATAGTGATTACCCGAAGTAACCTAAGTTTGCGCGTCACGCAAGGATACAATGATTTCGCTCACGGAAGGTTAAGATCACGCGAATAAAACTGTAGAAATTGCGTTGATAACAGCGCACACAGTTTCTCCGAAGTTATCAGCAGCCAATACGAAACCGTTCGCATGAATCATGACGAGTTGGCAAAAAGGTCCTGAGGGAGACCCTGAAACGTCTCATCGCTAATAGCTCGCAGAGTTTTATTTAGCCTGTTTTTCTAGGTCTGGTTTTGTTTTTTAGTCGTGTGGTTCCTGCTGTCATACAGTGTTTTCAGTGTCTTTGTTTCTCCTTTGTTCGGCGGTAGCTCGGCTGTTCTCATAAGGCGGGAAAGCCTAGATGGTACCTGCGCTGAGAAGATTGTGATAGAAGAGAATAAAATAACTAAGAAAGTGACGGCCACACGTGATGGCAACCGTTCAAAACCGATTTGAATGGAGAAACGATTTCGTTCTTCCGGTTTAGACTGCCGACTTACCTCGGTGAACAACTTATGAGCGCTGCTTTGACAAGCTGTTGCAGCTTTCTCTTTCTGAGATATAATAATAGGAGTGCCCCCCCCCCCCCCCAAACAAACGTGTGTCTTTGGCAAGTTTGTGTAGCTGGGTGTCCCTAACTAATCTAAGTGTGCAAAACAAAAAAAAAGCCTATACATAGCTTGCACTGACGTAATTTAGTCCTCCTCTCTGGTGGTGGAGCGTAGACTTTACTGTACTAATTCTACAAACAGGAAACGAGCGTTGCGAGCGAGCGGAAAAGGAGTCAGCGGGGCTTCCAGTGCATTAACGGCAGGCTTCCACTACCAGCAAGGAGGACGGCTTTGACGTCACGTGCAAGCCATGTATAGGCATTTTTATATGCCTTACATGAGTACGAAAAGAGGCGAATCCTGCAGCCAGGTCACACTGCGACAGGCCTATCGGGGGTGGTTTGGATGCAGTTCTAAGATGTGCTCCCTTGAATTACCTAATGACCTTTATTTTGATGACACTGAAAATAAACACTGACAGAAATCAACGTCCAGCCATCCGCTTACCGCCTTACCGAGAACTTTCATGACATAAACATGTGGAGACAATGCTGTAACCTCGATGGGCAAAAGCGGAAATGGCATGAGTCTTTCACTGCTGTCTCCACTCATGGTCCAGTATGTCGGCTCCTCGAGGTTTCATGTCGCTCCAGCCTCCCGTAGTTTTGCCTTCACAAAAGCCTGCTGATTGACCGCGCTCCTAAACCAAATACTCCGGAGAGAGGAATGGAGCGCAGGTGTGGACACCTCGCGGCAGACGTCGCCCAGGAGATTACGTTGATGAGCTGGAGGAGCTTTTGACCAGCGCTGCGGGGTCTCTTCTAACGACCTGGACAAAGAAAGGCGGCGGCTCGTCTTGACTTTGCCGAAACGACAGACCGCGGAGTATCGGATAATCCCAGTAGCTGACGAGACAGAGTGGTGGTAGACGGCGCCGAGGAGCTTACGCTCAGAAGCGTCCGACTACCGCCACTGTGTCACCTGAAACCGCCTAATTAAAGGAATCTGAAGCCGACTCTGAAGCCGACGGCTCGCGTTCCTTACCGAAAGGAGGCCCCCAGAACTTTCGGATAATCTGGGCGGCTTGTGAGGACGAGGGAGTATGTTTTATCTTCGTCAAGGTCACCATTTCCCGAGTCAACGAAGGTGATTGGCAGGCCTCTGTTGCAGCTTTTGCCGTTAAGTGGTGTTCAAGTGTGTGCAATGTGGGACGGGACAGAGGCGGAGCCTGATGATTTGGAAGTGCCAGATTTACTGGCATGGGCTACCCTCTCCATAATGCGGATTCCTTACCTAGGGACTCGGGGAAAAGCTACCATTCAATAAGAGCGGCGTGCAGTTTCGAACTGTGCCCTCTGCACTGAACATACGATTGTGTATGAAATATAAATAGACAGCGCTTTTCAATCGGGAGACCCGGCTCTCCGACGCGACGTTCATCTCCGGAGTCCTGCCCTGGTCCTGGCCCCAATCGAGCTGATCCAGCAGGACAACCGCTCAATCCCAACACCCTGCTCCTGGTCTCCCACATTTAATCGTACCTCTGCGTGCACGACATCGGTGAGTGGTCTTTTCTCCCCCCTCTTCCAAATCGGTTCCTCATATATTGCGTGTGCTCCGATATGGAGTAGTTTCTGCACCTAACGTGTAATTTATTTTCTTGAATGAATTTACCTTATGAGAAACATTGTAATCAACGGTTTTGAAAAAGTGTCAATGCTTCATTTAGGTTCACATTGGTCAAAATTACCAAACGTCATTCTTGTTTCTCTTTGAAGATGCATACTACCCGAATAGGTAGACTGACGTAAAATTCAGCCGAGACTTTCTGGAACTTGAAATATTAGTCCCGGCCCGAATCCTGAAAGTCGTAATTATTCGATTCAATGAAATATTCTCCAGATTTTTTTTATTTTTTATTAAAGATTAAGTCGAACATGCACGACTATAGTAATTAGTATGACTCCCGGTAGGGAAAAGCAAAGTCAGGAAGTAGATTTTGGCCTCTAACGTGATTGGAGTTTTCAATCACGTTGAAACATGGGATTGCACTGCGTTTCATTTTTCTCAACGACATCTAATTGCATATTAGAACACTTTTTTACAAATATACACGCATGATCATGTAGGGGAGAGCGGGGCAACATCGGCCTATGTTTTTACTTTCTTTTTGTGGCTATAATTCTTTCTGAAGCTTTACTCGGATTATTGGCAGAGTTATTGGTCAGCAATCTGGTATCAGTGTGTGGTGTGTATGTTAAAACTTTTTTTTTACTTCAATAAGATATCAGTTTATCGGAGTAAATTTTATATATAGTAATACCATGCAGCGTATTTTCGAAAACACTACGCTGCCTGATAACACTACGCTGTCCCACGGTGGTATTTCCGGCCACAAAAATAATAACATATAGACTTAACCTTACGTGCACTGGTGGACGCATCTTGCGCTAGCTAGTTCCTTTTCTGAAGAAAGGCACTGCACATGCAAAAAATATGCACTATCATATTAACTAGAAGAATGTGCGCTCATAATTTGCTTGGTAGTCGTGTCAGCTCGAAGTCGCTGAGCACATACAGTAGTGAACAAAAATATATAATATTTCGTTTTTTTTACAGAAGTATTGCTCGACGTCTAGTTGATTGATTCATACTTAAGTAAGCATCAGTTTCTACTCTATAAATACGTTATGTAGTATTCCATTACAATTTTTATATCGGTATCACACTTCGAAGAAAGGTTACCCACGTAAAACCGAAATAATATATGTTTTGGTTCACTACTGTATGTTGATTTTAATTTTATTTACCAATATTATTTTCAGGTAAATCTCCCTTTTCAATGGTACAGGGCTAGAATCCTAATTATGCGACTTGCAGAAAAAAAATTGTAAAGTAGTTTGGCGAACCTGAAAATTACCTTTTTTTCTTTTTTTTTTTACTTTCTGTACTAGCGCTAGCTCTAGCAGAGAGGCTGAAATAGGTCATTGGCTACATTGAAAAGCTAGGAAGTATGAAGAACAGTGTTTACACACCGTCACGCGTTATCTGTTACCACAGTCTGCACTACTGCTGTTAAACAAACAGGGGGTAGTTTTAGCCGACCGTTTTTCCGCTCCCAAATTGATACCCGATAATAGGGAGTTTTAGTAGACCGTGTTTCCCCGGAGGGTTAGCGGAGGAATCCGCTAACCCGCCACTACGAACAAACCGGCACTGCGCCTGTGCGCCGATGGTCTTGGCTGTAGAGTTCGGGGTAGCGGAGGGGCTTAGCGGAGGGGGAAACACGGTCTACTAAAACTCGCTAAAGACGATGAAAAAGGAGGGGTATCGGGTATAGTTTCAGGGTTATCGGAACGGTCCGCTAAAACTCCCTATTATATCTCCCGTCATATTACCATCCTGTAGGTGGCTGGCATTACACCGTCACGTGTTTAACAGATACGCACTTGTTACAGGTACGAGAAAAGTCACGGGCAAAAACAGCCATCGCGCAACTCCAATATGCCAACGAATATGCGAGTAAAATGTTATGCTGATGAAGAGCATATTTTTAAAGTCATTTCACTTTAAAGTCTCTAAAGTCAAAACATAATAACCCAATTTTAAAATTAACACAAATTCTCTCTCTTTTTTTTTAGAGATCGAGTGGTTTGTGTGTATCTAGAGGTTGTCCATGCAGGACAGGCGGAAATATCTAGTGTGATAAGCGAGAAACATGGGTGGCCAATATTTTCCGCCAGCTTGAATTGACTCGCTCTCTCCTACTGCATTAATAACGTATCCGGACTCTCAGAAAAGAAGTTGGAAATGTAATGTTTTCAGCTTTTGATACGGTACTTAATTTCAAAACATTTCTTGTTTTTTATTACGTGCTGCTAGACTAATTTTATTTTGTACTTTTTCAGAAGATTTCGGAACACTATGGAAAAGTACCTCATCAGAAAGCGAAAAGCCCCTGATATCAACTGCGGGACTCCAAATACTTGCTCAGCCCTATCCAGTGACTGCTCAAAGAAGCGAACCGTCGGTAAGGCTCAAGATGCTTGCACTTTGGCAAAAATGCGGCGACGTGGTGAGGAATGCGCTAAAAGAGTATTCTGCGAATTATGTTGCACAGGTTGAGCACTTCTTCGGATGTTGTATTGTGGAAGCTCCGTTCGTTCCTCATTAGTTTTGAGAATTTTCAAATTCAAAATAATTATGATCATACTGCCTTTGAAAGTGGTAGCAGCTAGTGAGCGATAAATACGCTTCTCCGCGCGTGCCGGGCAATCATTCCTACGCAAACTAAAACAACACCAGACCGTCCTGTACCCTTTTATAAACGGCGTCTGACTAACGTGTCTGCCTGTAGCAAAAAGTGCTTATTCATATTTCAATTAAATTGTTTCTTGTTTTTAAATACAGACAACATCGGCAGACCTTCTCCTAGCCCTGACTTCACTGATGCTTCGGATGATCTTGAACACGTCGAGGCTCCTTCAACATCATGTTTGCCGGATTAGCAACGCCGTCATGGGGAAGATACTCCAGCCGCCAGCAAATTTGTGCCAGCAAAAAGCTACCTGTTCAAAAAGAGCAAAGGTAACAGGTCCTGCCAGCATGCATGGTTTGAAATGTTTCCTTGGCTCCACTACGTATCTGATCGCGACGTCGTGCTTTGTCACGAATGCAGTGTTGCGTTTAAGGAAAGAGGGGTCACTATCCCGGGCTTAGAGCTCAGCTTTCTACAGAGTGGGTTCTCAAACTGGAAGAACGCGCTTGAGAAGTTTCGCTGTCATGAAAAGAGCATCATCTCGACGCCGTGCAGTACCAACTAGGGAAAACAAAGGGTGCACGTGTTGTCGAGCTCCTTACAAGGAATTCTATGAAGCAGCAGCAAGAGTCCAGGGACGCCCTTTGCGTCATTGTGAGCTCTATTCAGTACCTCTGCCGCACAGGTCAGGCTCTGCTTGGGCACACTCTACAGGACGGCAACCTAGTTGATTTATTAGAGGAACGCTCCGAGGATGTGCCTGCTCTTAAGACCTGGTTAACTCGACGAGACAAGTGGCTGAGCAGTGACATCCAAAATGAAATAATCAAAATCATGGCTCACAAACTGCAACGCGACATTGTAGAAGAGGTGAAAAGGAGCCCTTTTTTTGGAATCATCGCTGACGGGACAACCGATGCTGCCGGAGACGAGCAGTTTACTCTATGCCTGCGTTGGGTCGAAAATGCGTCATTGGAGATCAAGGAAGAGTTTATTGGGGTTTATAGCCCTCCAGACTCTAAGGCTAACACGCTGTTCATGGCAGTCAAGGATATGCTCGTTCGTCTAGGGCTGGACTTCAGTAGTTTGCGAGGACACTGCTTCGATGGTGCGGCAAACATGTCTGGGCGCTTCTCTGGTGTTCAGAAGAAAATAAGCGACATTCAGTAGAAGTCTGTTTACGTGCATTGTGCCAGCCATTCTTTAGACTTGGCTCTGCAGGAGGTTGGCAGAAGCAGCAGAGTAGTTGCAGAAGCGTTAAGTACAGTAAAAGACGTGTCCAACATCATCCTAACGTCTTCGAAACGGAAGAACACATACATAGGCATAGTCCTCCCTCCGTGCGTAGACGCTTCACAGGAAATGCCCGTGAAGGCAAGCAATCTTCTGCCACTCTGTCCAACGAGGTGGACAGTGAGAGTGAAGTCCATGAAACGATTTCTGCAGAACTACGAGAGGGTTCAAGCTACGATCCACGATCTTTTGCAAACTCCAGGATCAATTGGAGATGATCGAAGAGCAATCATGAGAGGGTACGAAAAACTGCTCAACAAGTTTGAGACACTTTTTGGACTGAACATGTCAAAGAAACTCTTCGGCCCATGTGAACATTTGCCAGAGTTCTTCAGAATCCTAAATACAGTGCGACCGGAACGATGCAAGCGGCTGAAGCTCTCCGTCAAACTATGATGAATCTGAGAACAGACGAAGGTTTCGATAGAGTTTGGGACGAAACCAAAAATGCCTCCGTGAAACTTGGCCTTAAACAAATGGAGATCACAACCACCAGAACTGTAAAGCCGCCAACAAGATTTGAACAGACGAAGAAGCCTACTTCCCCAGTGGTGCTGGATACGAAGGCCAACCTTCGAAAGGAATTCTTTGCGGCAGTTGACTGCGTAACGTCGGAAATAAAGAGCCGGTTTGACCAACCTGGCATGGAGCTGCTGGTAAAGCTCGAAAGCACGCTTGTCAGCGGTGCACGTGGACAGCGATTCAATGCGAAGGAGTTAAAAGAAGCGCTCGGCGTCCATGGCAGCGACTTTGATTTAGATAGGCTAAATGCACAGCTTGTACTCCTCCCAACGGTTCTTTCTGGCACAGAGGTGAACGTAGTTGATGATGTCGCGGAAGCACTGAAGGAACAGTCTCCAACTGTTCTGAATCTCTTGGACTAAGTTGTCAGGCTTTTGCAGCTTTTACTAACGGTGCCAGCATCGGCGGCATCAGGGGAGCGTTCTTTCAGTGCGTTGAGACGAGTAAAAACTTACCTACGGAGTCGCATGACATAGACCCGCCTCACGCATCTCCTTCTTCAGCATGCCCACCGACAAAGAACTGGAAAGCTGTGTCTTAAAAATGTCATGATTGAATTTATCGCCAAAACAGCCGAACGCTTAGCTACGTTTGGCCCATGCTAGTTGGATAGTTTCTTTTTTCTTATCTCGAAAAAGTGTTCGAAACGGGAAGTTTCGTGTTTATAATTTGACGCACCGACCACGGCCCCTCGATCTCGCTCAAGCGCGCGCAGCAGACCGAGCGGTCGTGGACCCACACTCTGCATTCTCTGCCAGTGTATATTTTTGCCTATTTCGTAAACCTGAATGTGTTGAATGTTGGTTTGTTGCCTCGCATATATTTGTTAAAAATTATTAAATATACACGCGTGATAAAGTTTATCATTGTGTGGTTGATTCGTACTCAGTACGAGATGCACGCAAGGACTACGTATCTGGCTTTATAGGAGGCAACACACCGTTTTTGAAACTTGTCATTTATGATTTTCGCCTTGTTTATTGTGTTGCGTTTAGTGCATATAATTGATTCGAACACAAACGGAGCTCTTGTATCACCTTCTGGTCATTACGTTTTTTTTTGTTTTTTTCTGGCAGTGATGAATCATGTCTCTATATGTGGCGGGATGCCTGGGGTAACATTCCGTGAAATGTTCATGTATACATGTTCGCGTTGATCCTTTTCTTCTGTTTGACGTGGTTTAATCTGGCATCATCAGGTTTTTAATGAAACATTTTTTTAGACCATATATGTATCCACTCTATTGAATAAACGGAACATGTACGTAGAATGTATCGAAACGGGTCAGCGTATTTTTTCCTTGGAAAGGTTAATTCTAATTACCTGTACCAACCCTCAAGTAAACTAAGTACGATCGTTTTGATAAGATAGGTCATAATTTCAGGTTTACGTTATGAGAGCAGGAACAGGACACAACCACGTTCACGAGATAGTTATGTTCTGATCCGTTCGTTATGTGTTCACCTTAACGCTTTACAGTCGCAATGAGTTCTCCCTTCAAAGCCGCAGTTAACCTAAAAGAATATGACTCTGCAATGATACCTTTGACATTGCATTCCAGTTACTTTTAACAAACAAAAAGTTAGGGCGCAAGCGAGCTGTTGAAAGTTTAACATTTTAGACAAAACCCCGAGACTGGGGGGAAAAAGGACAACACAACACGAAGTCTCAAACACAGCTCTTATCCTTCAGCACCTTCCTCTTGTGATGACCCCCAACTTGCATTGATGCCAAGAGTCCGAAGCGATCACGGTCGATGTACTTGATCCTGAGGCACATACCGGTGTATGCAATCTCTGCCTCCAGTCGAGAATTCGATGGTCCAACTTGCTGTGTTTGAGACTTCGTATTGTGTCGTCCTTTTTTTCCCGCGAGTCTCGGGGTTTGGTCTAAAACTTTTGACACTAGTTTGTCTACGTCTGCGTTAATGCATCATGGTTCCCCGAGAATCCCTAAATGAAGGAACGTTTTCCTTTTTAGACATAGCCAATTTGGCATAGGCACAGCTGCGGTTGATATGTAAAAGTTGGTATAGAAAAGAATAAAGAACACATGGGGCGGCTGATTTAAGTGGTTATCCAATCATTGCATGAGTTGTCAGTGCAAGCTTCTTACTGTTATTTTACTGAACCATTGTTTTACTTTGTTTTCCATGGATACGTGCGTGAATATGCAAACGCGCTGCATTAATATGTTTTCATTCAAATATGGCAATTAATGTCAACCTGGAACCAACCTAACCTTGAGGATTTCGGAGATGTCGAGCCTCCCCCTCCAAAGAAGGACTTCCGGAGCCTCTGTTTGTCGCTCTAGTAAGACTCGGGCTTTGCGGTGACAACACCAGCACACGTAGACCTACGAAACAGAGACTTTGGTAGAATAGGATGGAAGGTCCTTGAAAGGTACATAAAGACCCTCCGTTTACACTGGGAAATTTTTCGACAGACTTCTCAAACTAAGGTTCTTGAAAAACAGGGGGAAAACTCGGGACATTTACTGATTGCATTCGGCACGGGGCTGTTGACATCGGGTGCTCTCGTTCTCCACCCTCCTTCTTGTTGTATGGGATCTATGAAGTTTGAATTTCCGCTGATTGGTTGGATGTCTTAGGGTGAATGATTTGTCTATAAGGATTTTAAGCGCCTTTGAATGTGTGAGTTTTATGAAGAGAAATGCCCACTTCCGTCTGTGGCAATGACAACTTTAGAACTGGTATATTGGGTCTCGATATTGTCACGAATAACAAATGATGAGGCGAAGAATAACTAAAGAAACTAAACTTTTAATGAAGCGAAATTTTGCCCAAAACAAAATAAAAGTAAGGTAGCATCGCAGGCGTCGATGTCGGCGAAACATCAGGATCGATCGCTGGAGCAAGACTGACTCCGCTCGCCTTGCGGAGTCCCTTGTGTACCCTCTGGGTTTCTGGATCATTCGGCGTAGAACTTTCGGTGCGTAGAATATTGGGGACTCGATCAGATGAGAATGTTCGCGAACTTACGACAAGGACAAATCGAAAGAATAAATAAAAGGACAGTCCGCTGACTGGAACCGAACCTACACCTTCCGCGCGAAAGTCAAACGCGGTAACCACTCGGCTTTTTTTTTCGATAAGATTGATTTATTTACAATTTAACAGGAAATGGGTGAGTTGGCGGCTCGCGGGCATACCTCGGCAAACCTCACTCATGAGGGCCCTCACTCACCCTCACTCACCCTCATCTTCACAGGTGAGGTGAGGGTGAGTGAGTTTCTGAACCAGGAAAATTCATGAGTGTGAGGGTGAGTGAGGGTGAGTGAGGGCCGTGAGGGCTGTGAGGGCGGTGAGGGCGGTGAGGGCTGTGAGGGCGGTGAGGGCCGTGAGGGCCGTGAGGGCGGTGAGGGCCGTGAGGGCGGTGAGGGCCGCGAGGGCTGTGAGGGCGGTGAGGGCCGTGAGGGCGGTGAGGGCCGTTAGGGCGGTGAGGGCCGTGAGGGCGGTGAGGGCCGTGAGGGCGGTGAGGGCCGTGAGGGCCGTGAGGGCGGTGAGGGCTGTGAGGGTGGTGAGGGCGGTGGGGACCGTGAGGGCCGTGAGGGCCGTGAGGGCCGTGAGGGCGGTGAGGGCCGGGAGGGCCGTGAGGACCATGAGGGCCGTGAGGGCGGTGAGGGGTATGAGGGCCATGAGTGCGTGAGGGCCGTGAGGGCGGTGAGTGGCGTGACGGCGGTGAGTGGCGTGAGGCCCATGAGTGCGTGAGTGGTGTGAGGGCGGTGAGTGCGTGAGGGGTGTGAGGGCCATGAGTGCGTGAGGGCGGGCAGTGACATGAGAGGCGTGAGGGCCGTGAGGTCGATGAGTGAATGAGGTGTGTGAGGGCCATGAGTGCGTGAGGGCGGCGAGTGCGTGAGGGTGGTGAGTGCGTGAGGCGCCCTTCAGATCGAGCATCGTTCTCAGCAATTTTTTGTTCTCTAGCTTTCCCTAGATCTACACGAATTGCTGAGATCGGGTCCGGCTCGAAAAAGCAAGCAACTCGGAGCAATTCGAATACGTTTGAAGCGGCTGCATCCAATCAGGGACGCAAAATTTTCACGTGATACCTCGTGCCGGTGATGATGACACCCAAAGACTTGATTCTGGTTTGAAATCGATCGTTTTTTTTGGAAATAAACTGTTTCAGAAAGGTGCATTAGTATTTTTAACGAGATTTAAATGCATAAAAACACGTTTATAACGCATAATTGTGTCTAAATAGTGCAAGAAAAATAAAATTTTATGATGACGATGGCAAATTGCAGCAATTGGTTGCTGCTTGTGATCGCGGGCGGCCCGTGTTGCTGCTGTTGCGACGTAAAGTTTCTGGGCGAAATTGCCCCATCTGAAGCTGGCCTGAGTGGCGTGAAGGCCATGAGTGCGCGAGGGGCGTGAAGGGTGTGAGGGCCGCAAGGGCGGTGAGGGGCGTGAGGGCGGTGAATGGCGTGAGGGCGGTGAGTAGTGTGAGGGCGGTGAGTGGCGTGAGGGCGGTGAGTGGCGTGAGAGCGGTGAGTGGCGTGAGGACGGTGAGTGGCGTGAGGACGGTGAGTGGCGTGAGGGCGGTGAGTGGTGTGAGAGCGGTGAGTGGCGTGAGGGCGGTGAGTGGCGTGAGGGCCGTGAGGGCGGTGAGGGCGGTGAGTGGCGTGAGGGCTATGAGGGCGGCGAGGGCCGTGAGGGCGGTGAGGGCCGTGAGGGCGGTGAGTGGCGTGAGGGCTATGAGTGGGCGTGAGGGCGGTGAGGGCGGTGAGGACCGTGAGGGCGGTGAGTGGCGTGAGGGCCATGAGTGAGTGAGGGGCGTGAGGGCCGTGAGGGCGGTGAGTGCGTGAGGGCCGTGAGGTTCAGTGAGGGTGAGTGAAGGGCTGAAGGTGAGTGTGACTGTGAGGGTGAGGATGAGTGAGGGGCTGAAGGTGAGTGTAGCTGGGAGGGTGAGGGTGAGTGAGGGGCTTAGGTGAGTGTGGCTGTGAGGGTGAGTGAGGGCGACCTAAAATGCCGACCTCTGCTCGCGGGTGCCCCATGAGGTGTAACAGTTCCGAATACATTCACAGTAACACACACTTGCATGATCAGTACAATTCATCAGTGGGCCAAAGAATACTAACAACAGGCAATAGTAACACAGCACTTGCATTCAGTGACTTGCCATCTGGTCATCTCGTTATTTTTATTCGAGATTTAAGAGTTTCCCAAAATTCGCTGTCAGGGAACTCTATCTCCTTAAATAAAGAGGTGGCATAGTTAATTCCTTGAATCAAATACCTCCAAGCGGGTTGACCACCATCTCTTACCCGCGTGTGATCCTTGCGAGAACTCCAAATTGCGTGCAATCCAATTAAAGTTAATATTTCAAGGCTGAAGCTATGCTGTTGATTCCCGACATCAAGAAACTTCATGCTGTGCCATGTAGAATATAAAGAAATTCCGGCTTCCGCCCGCAGATGGGCCCAGAATAATTCGGCATATCTGCAATACAAGAAGGTGTGGTGCAGCGTGTCGGCAAAGGGGCAAATGACACAGTTTGTTCCCCGTGGAAGGAAAAAAAAACCTTTCTTCTCTTTCCAGGGTTTCACTGGTAGCACTCCCAAGTGAAACCTGATACGAAAAGTCTAATTCCCTGCCGGACAGGGTACCTCCTCAGCCGCTTGAAGACTGCGAATCCGTTCGCTTCAGCGGTAAAGCCAGATCGGTAAAGGCGCGGCGGCATAACTAGATCAATCGTGTCCCAGTACAATCGTTTCCTCTTCACTTTACTTGAGTATTCCATTGAATATCTTTTTTCAAAAGACTTCACCGCTTCTGCTATTTCTTTATGGTATCGCAGAACGGGTGCCTTCTTTACTGCATCATCAACGTTGACGTCCATCCACGAAGAGAGATAACGCTCTCGTAGCGAATGTAGTACTGCGGCGGAAATCGGGGCTTCGTTTTCTCAGAGAAGCAAATACCGATGCACTTTCAACTTAATGTAAAAATTAACTAGCCCTAGCCCGCCTTTGTCGGGGCTGGTTAAAAGATTAGTGCGGCGCATTCTTTTAAAACAAGAATTCCACATGAATGTCACATATACTCTGAATTTTTTGCACTTCACTGTTATGACAAGGCACAACACGTGCCGAGCGCCATGCAGAAGAGAAGAAAACAGCATTGCAAACATAACTTCGATTTAAGAGATAGATATTTTTTCCTTGCCATTCCGTAGCTTTGACTCTAACGGCCCCTAGCCTCGTGCCACCTTCGCCGCTGCCTAACTTTGTTCAGTCAAGGCTGACCACTAAGTAATTCGACAACGAGACAGTCCATGGAACTCCCATGGATAAGTCGGGCGTGGATATCCATGGCCCCAGCCACGACCCTGACGATTTGTTTGTGTTCACTTCGGCCCCCGACACGCTACAGAGTTCTTGTATGTGCCCGAGTGGAAGTCGTAGTTCTGGCCGCGACGTACACATTACGCTCACAATCGCGGTAACCACTCGGCCACGCACGCGGTTTCTCGTCGACGCGCGTGGCAATATACTCAATTTTTTATTTAGGTTTGAGGTGCTGCATGTCCCTTGTTTCTGTAATTTGTGCCCTTTTACCCTGGTTCTTTCCTAATCTTAGGGTTTAAGAGCATGCTTTAGTGTGCGTTATTGTCGGTCTTGGACTTTTGTTTATATCGGTGTGGGCCTAATTAGTTTCGTTCGGGCAGTGAAGTGGAAGTTTTACGTGTTTTATTTCCGGTTGATTTTTAGTCTTTTTAGTTTGATTTTCCATCTGATCAATAGTTTCTGGGTCTACCATGGCAGTTTCATAGAGAAACTATGGAGTGTTTTGTGTTTTAGAGCGCAGCTCTTAAGCGCCCGTTTCCGTTTTTCGCGGCGTCGGCGCCGGCGTTGGCGAAACCGCGCTGAGTTTTACGGGAAAATTAGTCACGTGACGTCAACACCAGTTCAATTCCCCGCTAAATTTAGCGGGGAACTTCAGTTTCTCAGCTAGGTTTAGCGGAAAAATTGACGCAACGTGGCCTCAACACCAATTCAATTCTCCACTACATGACCTCAACACCAATTCAATTGCCGGCTACATTTAACGAGGAAATTAGGTTTCCCCGCACGAATTAGCAGAAAAATTCAATTCCTTCTCTAGATTTAGCGGAAAAATTGACGTCACGTGACCTCAACACCAATTGAATTCTCCGCTAAATTTAGAGGGAATAAAAAAAATGAGATTGTTCTCGTGTGACCTGACACGAAGTCTTGTGACGTCATTTTCCCCACTAAATTTAGCGGTGAAACTGAATAAGAGGAGGAGGGGAGAGGAGGGGACGGAGGAGGAGGAGGAGGAGG
Source organism: Ixodes scapularis (assembly GCF_016920785.2). Lineage (NCBI taxonomy): Eukaryota > Metazoa > Arthropoda > Arachnida > Ixodida > Ixodidae > Ixodes > Ixodes scapularis. Next base: position 68,697,896 of record NW_024609879.1, on the reverse strand, counting down.
AGGAGGTGACGGAGGAGAAGGAGGGTCGTACCCTTCCCTCTGTAACCTCCCCTCCAATCAGTGTTGCCCCTCCTACTGATTTATCAGTAGATCTACTTTTTTTTCAGAATTCTGCTGATTCAGTGATAATACCACCTAATCTACTGAGCTTTTCCTTTCTTGCCTACACGTGGTCTAAAACGACTACTATTCGCTCCAAGGCGAGTTATTTCGGCGCACCTCGGCGGGTCATTTCGCGTGTTAGTGTGTGTGTGCAGGCGTTCTAAAAGGAATTGAGGGAGAAAAGTGAGAGCCAATAGTGTACGCGCACAGATGACAACACAATGCAGGGGGTAGTTAAACGCGGGTGGATAGTGTACAAAATGGGAAAGGCGGGGAAGTCTTGTCAAAGCTAGAGTCACCACAGAGTGGCGGCACGGCCGGCCATCTGAGACGGTGCATCTCGCTTTGTGCCTGCCATGGGCCGTGCCGTATGCAGCGCGCTTTGGGTGATTTAATTTGCTTATAACTTTCATAATAACGCAGTTTTCTAGTACGTTTTTTTTCCGTGTTACTATGTTGCCTCAGGTTTGTCTCAGCGCAATTTTTTGACCAGTTAAAAAACTATTTGAGTGCGCTTCCATTTAAAACACCGATCAGGAAAAATTCACCGAGGAAATATTCCAGCAACAAAATTTAACACTCAAAGAACGAGAAGTGTGAAACTAGTTGATTGAACAGACCACTAACCGGTAAAGACTGAGCAATTTCTGGTAATCCTGTAATAGTCGCGCGACAGCTGACTTCCGGATACTGCAGGAAGAGGTCTTGGGAAATAATCAATGCAATAACCGTACAACACAAACAAGCTAATAGAAGAAAACAGACTACCAAAATTTAGAAATCTGCTGATTTTTGCTGATTTTTTAAGCCGAAATCTACAACTATTTTCTGGGGAGCTGTGGCAACACTGCCACTCCTCATCCTCTAATTTGGCATTACAGAGATTTGTAAACGTCTCATTATTTGTGTCTAAGCATCTTGAAGTTCTTGATACTTTTTTTGTAATTAGTCAAAACGGAGCAGATCAATCTTTTTTTTCTTTTTTTTTTGGGGGGGGGGGGGGGGATTTACTTTTTTTTTTGTTCAAGACATCAGAGAAGTTTTGTTTTTTTTGTTTTTTATCAGATGTGTTCAAGTTTTGTCTATTGTGTTTGCCGCTCAGAAATTGTCTTCGGGTGTACCGCGGCACTTTCAATATAAGAAAATTTGACGAGATATTTCCTTGGGGGCCAAATAATCTTCTAGTTCATGATAATTGTTCTGCACTCGGTCAGACCGGAGCAAAGACATCGTTTATTAAGGCGAAAGCCTTATATGTGTCATCGTTCAGTCGACCTTTACAATCCTTGAGCGAGAACACGATCACGACACGAAAGGTACGAAAACATGTCGGCGACACGAAAAGTGACAAAAGCCACGATTCGCCGTTGGACCACGACATGGCGTTACTTGTGCCATAATCGGTAAAGGAGCGCACGCGGTTCAAACCCAGCGTAAGAGGTGGACACTCTCGCTCGGGCACCGGTGAAGAGCGGGCGTGCGACATGTGAGAATAGCGGCGCCAAATGTACGTCGTCGGAGAGCGCTCTGTCTTTGGAGGTTCGCTATCACCGGGATCGGCGCACGGACTTTCACTTTCAAGGCGTCTTAGAAATAACATCAGAGACCCTGTGATTTCTTTTTTAAACTTTTTGTTCATAAGTACAAAAAAAGAGAATTTCTTTATCACTTCTCTTCGACTTTCGTCCGTTGTGTATGCCCTCTGAAAATTTTGTTTTCGCGTACCGCGGTACGCTCAACATAAAAATTTTTGTCGTGTTTTTGTTTAGGTGCCAAGTAATCAGTTCTCGGTAATTGTTTTGGAATCAGTCGAAACAGAGGAAGGGAATGTTTTACTTTTTTTTTTTACTTTTTTGCTAAACAAGAAGGAAGGAGCGTTTTTATTCGCAGTCTCATGGTGGTCTCCGGTTGGGTTGTTGCGCGCTGAATGGATTTTATGTGTGCAACGACAGCTTCTTCAAAAGTATTGCTTCTTTCTTTTTCGTCTTTGGGTAAAAGTATTTCCGACTTTTTGTGCCTTATTTGTTTTGGCTCGCACGAACACTTACTTTGTTGTCTCCTTTATGGCTTTGAATTTTCAAGAGGAGTGAGCTAGTGTTGAACGAATGACGCTCTGTTATATAGCCTAGTTATTACCTCGATTAAAAGGATATACGAGGGGTATCCAAACTAACTGTGATTATATTTGAGGCTCCTTGTAGCAGACGTTTCCTTTCAGGTGCGTTTTCTAGCAACCTGTTTGCATCCGTGTATACTTCGTTTCACGCTAACTTGAGAGACTATGGAGGCTGCGGCCCCTGCGACCCAATAAAAGCGTTGGGGCAAGGCACGTGATAACACTCCATAGTCGAGGACATGCGGGCCTCCCTAACGGCACAGCAACAGCGCCGGCCACGACAAAAAAGATTGCCGCGTTTATTTTTATTTTACCGACAAGTTAACTCGCGCGATTCTATCTTTATCGACAATATATAAAAATAAGGAATAAGTATTCACTGAATTAAAAGTTTCGATTGTATTCGAAGCAAAGAAGTTACGCCACATCCATGTCCTTATCTGCTCCCGATTTCTTTTTCCTTGTAGCGCCGTGGCCGTTGGAGATCGAAGACGTGTAATCGAACGCTTCCGCTCAAAACATTGCACTGGGCCCTCACATTAGCACCCGAAACAGATTCGCGGATAAATTGAAGGTATGAGTGTCTCATTAACTGTTTTCAAACAGGTCTCCACTCTAGCGGACGTTAATACTGCGGCGGTGGACGTTCATCCGAAGTTAGATTCGCAGCAGACGACCCTGGGCCTGCAGACGACTGCCGGTTTCTCCGGGTCTCGCATTTGGCGCAGTGACACACTCGCTCCCGTGACGTGGTACGGTATGCCTTTCTCCGACGCTCTTATTGGGCCACAGGGGCCATAGCCGCCACAATTCGCCAAGTTATCGTAAAGCGGAGTTTAGCAGCCGAAGTTCATGTGAGAAACTGCTTTCAGCTTCAGTAGATTGCTTTTGAAGTATCTTTCTACGCGTTTGCTATTTTGTTCTGGATACTACAAGGCCGGCCAATGGTTAAGGAGATGTTAAAACATGCGCGGAGTGCAAGAGATGCAACGCGATACCAATCAATCAACAGATGGCTCCCTTACTTGCAGAGAGCCTTACATAAAGTCTTCCGTTCACCTTTGTGGCCATAGACTTTGCCGTACCTCTTTACGCACAATATCCCCCGGAGGTGACGAAGATGTTCATCGTAATCTTTACGTGCGCAGTAACCAGAGCTGTGCACCTCGAAGTCGTACAGAGCATTCGACAGGCAACTTCATACAATGGTTTCGAAGGTTTGCGGTTGAGAGAGGAATGTGCTCTGTGGTGTACTGTGAGAATGACAGAACATTTAAGAGAGCAGACAATGACATTAGTGAAATGCTAATATTTATGGAGAACTCGTCACTAATATAGTTTACTGCAATTCATCAGATCAGGTGGAAATATATCCCGGAAAAAGCACCTTGGTGGGGTGACTTACCGCATGATCAGGAGCATAAAAGCGTCGATGAGAAAGGACATTGGATGAATGCTGCTCTGCAGTGAAGAAGTGCTCATGCTGACGGAGGAAGTGGAGGGTGCAATGTACAGGGCGCGGCAGTGCTAGAGCGAACAAGCGATCGCCGGTTTTTCCTGTTTTTTTTTTTTCGTTGAAACTAAAGGATGTCATTAAAGTTATTATTGCTACAGATGGAGTTAATTTACGTCTATAAGGCAGGCGATAAAATTTCGTGCTCGCTAATACTATTTACAAGTAAAATGGGAAAATTAACCGATGTCGTGTTCGCGCTAACAGTGTCGCAATGTGTACAACCACCCGTTAACGTACGTTTACAAGGAAGCGGAGGAACCTGTCGCCATTACGCCGACAGATATGACTGGAGGGAAAAAGCGCCTCCTTAGATCCGGTGGAAGCTAGGGCGGAGTCACTGTAGACGCCTGGAGATCCAAACAACACTTTTCAAAAGACTGGTGAAGCCGATGACGGGAGTAGTATCTAAAAACAATAGAAGGAGTGCTTCTAACAAAGGACATGGGACGCAGCCAGATAAAAGGAGGGAAGTTGGTGCTGCTTGGAGTCAAGAAGCATCGCGCCTACTGGGCATTGTGCAAGGTGGAAAGGCTCTATCTAAAACGAGAAGGCCCTGCAGTTTCTTCATTTCTTTTTTTTTTTTTGTTTTTACTCGGGCAGAGCCCGAAGGAAGGGCCGGTGAAAAAGGATAAAAAACCCGACGTGGCACCGCTCCCTTACAGCGTGTCTTCTGAAAGCACCAGGAGACAAGAGTGCAAAGGCCGAGTCAGCTCCTGCACCCTCTTGAAGATATCTTTCAGTACGAGGCGTTTGAGGGGGGGAAGATGTAATATATCCTTTAAGACCACGGCCTTTCTTAAGAAGAGGGTGGGGTTTGATTGGGAAAAAAGAACACGCTCCAGGCTGCGAGGGGTGATTTTTTTTATTATTAGCATCTTGAGAGTCAAATTAAACGGTCTTCATAAAAGATTTTCTTGGGTTTCTGACTGAAAAATCTAAAAAGAAAATGTTACCCGCTTGCTTCTTCACATTTTACTTATCTAAAGCGACAACTTTAATCCCAAAAATGAAGTAAAGTCCCCCCATTTGTTAATTTCAATCCCCAAAAAATGATATTATTAACCCCATATGGAGGAAAGGTTACTCTCTTTTATCTAAACTAACGGTACATGGTGGACCATTATTGAACCCTTCAAATGCTAAAGTTCGTCACCCTACAGCAATTTATTACAGTGAAAAATGATCAATTCGGTTGCGCAAGAGGGTGTCCGAGAGGACCCGTGTAAGGGAGTAGCACCGAAAATTGAGTAAGTTCGCCTGTTACCCGTTTTGCAGATCATTCTAAGAAAGAAACACTCGCTTCTTCTTTACCCCCCCCCCCCCCCCCCTAAGAACGAAGTACTACTCCCATTTTAAGAGTGTGTAATACCGTCGCGATGACGTGGTGGCGTGAATATGCAATATCTGGACTTCGTCAACCATAGTCTTCCAGCGATTTGTTCACACGAAATCTTTTGTTTATCTCCTTCGCTGTCAAGCCCGTCCTTGCGCGTCTCTTGTATTCATATATTCATAGTAATTATTTGTTTATTTATATATTTATTTATATCATAACACAATCAGTCCCCCAGCAGGGACTAAGATAGGAGTGAGTACAAAAAACAAAAGACAATGTAATACATGTGCAGAACACAATGACAAAAACTAAAGGACAATAAGACACCTAATAATCATATCAAAGAGCACAAAAGTACAACAAAAATGATAACATGAGGTCTATTGGTTACATGGGAGACGCTTTACAAAATCCAAAAGCGTTTTGGATTTGACGACGCCTACGGGAAGTTTATTCTATTCCCTGATCGTCCCAGGGAAATACGAATTCTTGAAACAGTCTTCGTTGAATCTGTACTCTTCGATTGTCCTAGTGTGCTTATTACGGGTAATCCTACATAGATGGGGTTTGATGATTCTATGTTTATCAATCTGCAGTGTACAATCTAAAATCACAAAAAAAAACATTTTTAAACGCGTATAGTTTCTCCTTCCTTCTAATCAGGAGATACTTGCCTTATAATACAGCTCAGTTGGTGAATCCAATCTTCTGTACTTCGAAAAGATGAAACTCAGTGCCATTCTTTGAACATTTTCTAATTTCAATTTTACACCTTTTGTGTGAGGATCCCAAACTTCCCTAGCATACCCCAATCTAGGCCTTAAGCAGTTTATGAGCTAGCGATTTAGTTTCAGTGGTTGCAAATTTTAATGATTGTCTTAGTGACCAGAGTAGAGCTGTGGCTTTTTTATTATATTATTAACATGTTGGTTCCAACTTAAATCACTGATTATCATTACTCATAAATACTTAAATTCATCTACTCTAGACAATGGTATACTCTTCAAGTAGTTGTTATGCACAGAGGGAACTTTCTTATGTGTTATTAACATGCAAACTGGTTTCTTTTCAGTATTTAAAAACATTTGCCAGATCTCGCACCATTTGCTAATTTTCTGCAAACAATCGTTTATTTCAACATGCTTAGAATAATGGTTTATGTGGGTATACAATATACAATCACCAGAAAAAAGTCGTGTTTTACAGTAATATCGCGAAGAACGTCATTGATAAAAACCAAAAGAACAGGGGCCCAAATACAGAACCCTGGGGAACTTCCGAGTCGACCCCACGAGGCATGAAAGCGTGATCATCAATGCTCACAAATTGCCTTCTACAAAACTATCCATCGCTGAACATTTGCGTTTTTTTTGTAAGCGCCTGAGCTTTAAAAGTAATTTATTATAGCTTACCTTATCAAAAACTTTTTGAAAGTTAAAAACAATTACATCAATTTGTCCTCTTCTGTCAATGGTGGAAGAAACATCGTGAATTAATTCTGTTAATTGGGTTGTGGTAGACAGACCTTTAGGAAATTAATGCTGTTTTTCATCAAGTACAGAGTAGGTATTTAAAAACATCCTTATATGCTTCGAAACAACATGCTCAAGTATTTTACAAGTACATATTCATGTATGGGTCTATGATTTTTGACCTTACAAGCATTTCCAGTCTTAAGAATAGGTATTATTTTGGCCAGCTTCCAGTCATTAAAAACGGACCCATCTGAAAGGGATTTATATAAAATGATCGTGAGATATTTTGACCACCATTCGCTATAACGCCTTAAGAATTGATTATAAATGTCATCCGGTCCGGCGGCTGTCTTTTGATCGATAAGAAGTAGCTGTGAAAACAATCCCTTCCTCTGAGACCTCCATGTCTTCGATTGCGGGCACGTTCACAAACAAAGAAAATGTTGGTAAAATGTTATTATCATCAGAAAAAACACTGACGAAACATTGGTTAAAGCAATTTGCAATTTCAGTCTTTTCCTCAATCACTTCTTCCAAAATCACTTTGGTAATTACTTTTTTACTTTGTTTTATTTGTCGTCAAAACTTCTGTGGTGAATATCTCAAAAAGTCTTGCATTTTACAATAAAGAAAATTGTTTTCGAAGTTTGTATTTTTGCTTTGAGCTCATTGCTCAATGACTGTATTTTTGCCTGCTGGAACCGGTCGTGTATTTTGCGTGCACTTGCTCTATACCTTGATAATCGTCTTTTGTGGTGGCTTATGTCCCTTGTAATCCAAAGACTGTTCAAGTGTTTCTTTCTTATTTCCATTGGGACAAACTTATGACTGCTTTTAAGTATCATTTCCTTAAAATTGAGCCATAGGTCATCCACTTCTATCAACGGGTTGCCAGCTAGGTGCTCGAAGTTATCCTAGTTCAGGCTAAGTTGATAAATAACTGACACGTCATTGGCCTTTTCAAAGTTTTTATACGAAGCAATTTCAATTCTCCTGAGCATAGCATTTAAGGACAACGTAAAATGTACAGTGCTGTGGTCCGAAGTGTCCGGGCTAATCTTGCAATCATATGCGTGGTTATTAAGGTTCTCATTTATAAATATTAGATCCACAAGCGCTTCTGATTGCCCTTTTATTCTGGAATGTCTTTTAACAATTCGAGTTAAATTATGTCAGAAAAATATATCTAAAAGTTCCTCAGCACGTGATACTTCGTGGTCCCCAAATCCTAACGTTACCCAGTCAATTCCACTGAGATTAAAATCATTCATTAAAACAACGTTCTCGGAATTTACTTTCAGTTTAAAGAGGAACTCAGTTCTTGAAAATATCCACAAGACATTTGCGGGGGTCGATACACTACTCCCACAATTAGCTCACTTTTTTCCATTTTGATGCTACACCATACATTTTCTATGCCTGGGGCTCTTTCGATTTCTGAAGGATTTAAGCAATATTTGACGACTAGAGCAACACCCCCTCCTCTACTTTCTCTGTCCTTTCGACAGAGTACGTGACCGGGAGCTACTATTGTATCATCTATGACAGACGAGTCTAACGAGGTTTCAGTGATAGCTAGTACATCAGGGTCATGCTCTATTAAAGTATGTTCTAGCTCAAGGGTTTTATTTACGATACTTCTTGCATTAAGGTTAATAAATAGGACACTTTTTGCCCGTGGCAAACCAAATGTTTGCAATTATCATGCTTGGGTGAAGGTACTTCCCTAGTTGAGTAAAGTACAACTCTCTGGTTTGTATCTACTTCCCCATGCGTACGTCATTCCATTTATCTTCAATTTATCATACGATAAGTATACCTACTCTCCCCTTTCCCAGTTGTCTTTCGCACCCTCCCACATATTTTTTTATTATCATTCTAACATTCTTCGAAATGTCCTCCTGAACAAATATGCGCGTTCCTTTTAATTTTTTAGCAGTTCTGAAAACATTTTGCCTTTCATTGTAGTTTACAAAGCACAAGATTATTGGTTTCAATTTACCCCTAGCCACCCTTCCTAGACGGTGAATTCTTTCAAGAAATTAAACTTCAACACTCATTTTTGATTTAAAGAAGCCTTCCCCCACTTTTTCCACCAAATGTTGCTCTGTTTCTGCGTCAGATTCCTCTTCTCTGTGGATTACCAAGTTATCTTTCCAATTTCTATTTTCCAAGTCATCGATCTTTGACTCGAGCTTTACTATGGTCGCTTCTAGATGTACTTGTTTTCCTTGTGTGCCATTTAGCTGCCTTCTGAGATCCTTTATCTTAGAAGTAGACACTTCACTAGCCTCTAATCTTTTTTCAAAGCCTTTCTGACCCTGTACCAACATCGATATGTTAGCCGCCATATCTTTCTGACTTTCCAGTATTTCCTGCATTGTTTCTGTATCTGGGCCACGATTTTCTTCAACATCTCCTCCCCTTAAAAGCACGAGTGCTCTCCAACGAGAAACAGCAATGGCAATAAGGAGCAGCTTCACACGCCTTGGACAAGGCAACAGCAATAAACAACGGTCTTCTGAGCCGTACGAGTAATCCACAAATTTGCCACATACCTGCGTACAAGTAAAAATCCATTTATGCGGCAGGTCAGGCTAGCTGTCCCGTTGCCCAATGATCGCTGATCCGTGCAGCTGTGTTTTTATAGCCCCGAAGGCCGACCTGGAAGTGCCTCCCAGGATTTTGACTTGCCGATCAAACACGTGAGTGTAGTCCTGTCATTGTGCACTTGGTGACGAGGTGATGCCTTCATCTGGGTGACGAGCACTTTAGTTGCCGCGTAGTCCTGTAGGCTGATGGTCCCTACTTGATTGTGTCCGTGCGTGTCCTCCGTTTTTGATGAACTGTGGTGCGACAGCAGTCGCAGCAGATAAAAACTGCGTACAAGAAAACAAAACATGTATGCGACATGTCAGGCTTGCTGTCGCCCCGCTTAGATGGCCGTTGTTCATATGCTTTAATGTCTCTTTCACGACATATCACCGTACAAAATAACTTTTCTTTTTTTTGCTATTGATCGGAAACAAAATCTTTATTGGGACAAATGTAATTTTAAAACTAATAAGTAATGTTCACGAGATTATTCCCCGAAAGTAGTACATGGCGTTACTAAATTACCAACCTGTGAAAGCATTTCATTACACTACTCATCTTACAAAAAGCAATTTAATTACAGTAATTTCATTACTAATGTCATTACGGCCATCTGTGATATTCAGCCACGTGACTACACGTCTGTTCATACAAAACCGCAGGGTGCGGGGTCAGGCGATGAAAGCGAGGTCATTGAAGGTCCGGCGAGGCGTCACTTCCACAGCACCGTCACCTCAAAAGTCAACGAAAACTTTTCTTACATTTTCTAGGGCCAGCGGTGTTGAGTTGCTGCTTGTGCATTTCCGTATTATTATTATGCGCCAAGCTAAGCGTTGTGGGGACGGGGACAGGCTCAAGAGCGCAGATACTTCACCAACAAATTGCAAGGAACAAAAAGGTCACTTTGAGCCGTTTTCCCTCTGATTGAGGGGTTGTGTGAGGATATGGAGTTGTTTCGGGGACGCCTAGCGCAGATTTCATTGTCGTGGCTGTGAGGTTGTCGCAATGCGCGGCAGCGGTTAAAAGGGCGCACTATTTTGAAGAACTTTGTGGGTCCTCAAGGCGTCGCTCGAAGGCGGCTATCTATATACAAGGCGGCTTTGGCTGAGAAGGGTGGGTGGTGGTTTTTTTTTTTTTTTTGGCGGTGTCGGGTCGCGATAATTGCGCGCCCGCGGCAGTGCTGCCGCACAGACCTGCACGTGTGCCGGACGGACAGCATCTGGGATCGATTCGTCGTTGGGGTCCCTTTCTTCGTTCTCTTCCCCGGTGATGTTCACCTTTCCGGTCCTCCTCGCACCGGGTCTCTCTGCCCTGGCGGCTCTATTTGCTTCTAAAGGGGAGCCAGGCCGGGGTGAGATATGTGATTCCTGATGCTGCTTTCGGCTTCTGACTTGTGTCGGCTTTCGTCCTCTTCTCTTTAGAGAACCGCCTTGGCAGGTGCCTACGCGGACGCCGCCACACGTAGAATAGGGTGCCCGTTCGGGCCCTTTTCCTGCGACCCTCCCTGTGGTCGGAGACCAGTGACCACCCAAGGGTCCTTGTTCCGGCCCCAAGGGGGGTGCGTGACCTCTCCTCTGTATGTTATGAGGGCGTCGCCGACTGCACCCAATAGGAAGGGTATTAGACTGTGATTGGGGGGAACAAGTGGCAGCCACAGGTTTTTGAACCCGAGGAGCACTGAGGGAAAAGCAGTTTTTGCACGGGCTTCAGGGAGTGAGGAGATATACGCACCCGGAGCGGGTTGTGCCGGAAGACTCCTGCCGTGTCCGGCAAGGATGACTGTTCTGTAAAATTTTTCTCTTCTAATTTTTGTTTTCGCTCTGAATTAGTAAACGTATTTGTTCTTGTTGACGTCAAATATCCGCGATCGTTATTCGACATCCTCGACAAGAGGCAAGACTTCAAAATGGACATCAAGCAGCTAGCATCAGAGAAGAATTGAGCCTCACTGGCTCAGTCGACAGTGATGAGTGTGCAAGGCTGCTGATCGAGGAGTGCTGGTGACATCGAGACGTCTGCTGGAAGCCGGGATCTCAGAACACTGGGCGCGCAGAAGTAACGGACAGCGTCCGACGGACAAGCAGCGTCCCTTCATACGGACCTTGGTGAAGGAGAACCGGAACCGCATCGCGTTCACTGGTAGGTGCCCTTTCGTTTGCTCGGACTTGCACGCTCTATGACAGATTGGTTTAATCTACGTAGTGGCAAGGGCAAACCAGGTGGTATGAACGGGGAGGACGGAGTTCGTGCGTCGGCGGTCAACGCCGAGGGTGATAGTAGCAGTAGTGGCTTGGAGATGTCGGAGGCAGACAAGATGTCACTAATGCAATTGCAATTACAAATCGCAGAGGCAGAACCGGAGAAGCAAAGGCTTCTGTTCGAAACTCAACACTTCCGAAATTTGAGCGCGGTGTCCTTGGTGGATGGGAGGGGCGGACTTGGGGGTGCTGAGGAAGATAGGAGGCTGAAATACGCCGGCCTATTGAAGGGCATCCTCGCCGCCATGCCTACTTATGAGCCGCTTGTGCCCGGATGGTTTTAGGATGTTGAGGCGACCCTAGACTCCTATGGTGTGCCCAGCGAGTTGTGGGCGGAAACGGTCTTGCCACGGTTGAGTGAGAGGGCTCGAAGCATGCTTGCCAAGCTCTCCGCAGTAGAGCGCAAGGACTATCCGACGCTCAAATCCAAAGTATTGAGAGGTCTGCGGCTGTCAGCGGCATAATACAGACGTCTCTTTCTGAGCTCTAGGAGGGGTACCAAGGAGACGTGGGAGCAGTTTTCAGTCACGCTTGAGACTACCGGCAATTCTATCTGAACAGCTTCATTGTACAGACCATGGAGGATCTGCGACAGCTAATTGTCACCGACCGCATAAAGGAGTGTCTTGCACCAGACGCTAAAGCCCACATCATACTCTAGGAAAAGGGAGGTTTCCTGACTTTGAGCGTGATTGTTCAGCTCTCAGAGGACTTCGATGGAAGTCTGAGATCGAAGGGGGTTTGATTACAGACAGGGGCGGTAAGACAAAAAAGCCGAATCCAGAAGGACGCGGCAAGCACGGACGGTCATCCGCACAGTTCGGGCGCCGCTGCTTCGGCTGTAACAAGCCGGGTCATATCGCAAAAGATTGCCGTACGCGCAACAACTACCCTGGCCACCGGATGGGAAAATGTAACGAGAAAACGGATCGCACGTTGACAGCCATGGTCAGTACGATATAATATGAGGTTGAGCCCCGAACGGCGATATTAAAGGAGGGCAGTGGCGGACACACGGTGTCGCTAAAAAGTGGCTATGTGGACATTACTTCCATCGTGAACTCAGGGGAAGACATTAGTGTGATTCGGCAGTCTATTATACTTGACTATGAGGCCGCGGGCTCCACGATCGAGCTAACGAGTGCGTTCGGCGATCGGGTGACCGCGGAGCTTGCGTATGTGCCGCTTAGTGCCGTTGCAACCGGGAAGTCAAGGGGTATTATGCGCCCTTACGGAGAGGTTGGTTGAGGGGGTTGACGCTTTCATCACACCTTCTGCTTACGAACAGCTTCTCAGTGAGCGAGTGTGGAGTGACTCCGCACCTCAGCCCATGGGGTCAATGGCAAGTGAAACAGCTGAGAAAGGTGGGGAGATCGATGAGCAGTCGTTAGAAGCAGAAGTGCCAACTATAATGGCAGAGGAACGAGAAACTAGCAGTGGGGCGAATCAGATTGCCAGGCATGAGTTTAGGCGATGTCAGGAAAGCGACACGACACTGGATGAGGCCTGGAAGCAAGCTCGCGTGGGAACGCATGAAATGGTTGTAATGGACCAGCTTATATACCATTGTGAACCAATGGCCGGTCGATCATGCAAACAGTTGGTGATCCCTAAAGGTCGACGCGAGGAGGTGCTGCGAATGGCACACGATTCTGCATGGGCTGGCCATGTTGGCGAGCGTAAAACACTTGAGCTCATCAAGCAGTCGTTCTATTGGCCAGGCGCGGCCGCCGATGTCAAATCATTCTGCCAAAGCTGTCACACGTGCCAGTTGAGGTCTCCCGCGCGACAGTTAGACCGAGTGCCTATCGCGCCGCTCGCGAGACCGAACGCGCCCTTCCAGTTGGTAAATATGGATATTATTGGCCCGCTCGATTCGCCTTCAGGTGGGGGTCACCGCTATGCGCTCTGCGTCGTGCACTACTGCACGAGATGGCCCGAAGTCGTCTGCCTTCGATCACTGACCGCGAAGGACACATGCGACGCTCTCTTAGAGATATTCTCGAGAATGGGGGTCCCTGAGACGGCTTGCTCGGACCAGGGAACTAACTTTACGGCAAAACTCACTCAGGAGTTTATGGCGAGGCTAGGAGCGACGCCGCGGTTCTATACACTGGACCACCCACAGAGCAACGGACTCGTGGAGAGGTGCAACGGAACATTCAAGTTGATGTTAAGCCTCGCAGTTCAGGAGCATGGGCGCGACACGGACAGGTGCATACCATACCTCTTATGGGCGTATCGCGAGGTTCCCAACGCTACAACCGCTGAGACGCCGTTCGAGATGATGTACGGTAGGGTGCCGATCGGGCAACTAGCTATATTTTAGAAACATGCACGGGTGAGTGGACGGTGCCAGAGTCGCTGAATGTCTCAGCAGGAGTGTATCTGTCTCAGCTGCGAAAGCGCCTCGAGAGTGTGTTCGAACGTGCGAAGGAGACAGGTGCGCTGACTCAGGAGGCCTATACTAACCGGTACAACCTACGGGCTAGGGATAGGCAGTTCAGTGATGGGGACCAGGTCTTATGGTCGGAAAGAGAAAAAGAGGGTAAGTTGAGGCCAAAGTGGACCGGACCGTTCACGATAATTCGGCGGTTTCGTCCGTATTCCTATGAAGTGGAGCTCGAGGATCGAAGTCGTAGAACTGTTCACGCAAAGAACCTACGGGCATATCACTCTCGGGTGTCAGTAGTGGGCGTGATCTTCGAGCAGGATCGAGCGTTCGGTGGCGTTCCTACTTTGTCGAGTGCTGAGGGAAATGAGGAAAGCGGTGAGCTTCCGACAGTAGCTCATTTGACAAAACCCCAGCAGTATCAGCTGAAGGCATTGGTAGAGAAAAACCGCGTCATGTTTTCTAAAAGGCTGGAAAGTGCAACGTTGTAAAGATTAAATTACACTGCAAGAGGGGTCGGAACCTCAGCGTGCTACCCGTACCGGGTTCCCAAGGCGCCCTGGCGAGAAGTGGAACGCCAGGTGCACGAGCTTGAAGAATACGGTTTAGTGTATCCAGTGGAAAGTAGTCACGCGCATTCAGTAGTATGTGTTGCCAAGAGGGATGGAAGTAGGCGACTGTGCTTAGACTATCGAAAGTTGAACGCTATTACCAAATCAGATGCCTTCCCCATGAGCATGGCCAGTGATCTACTGCTTGAAGTTGCAGGAGCAAACTTCATATCGATCCTCGACATGCTTAGGCCCGCTTCAGACGGGGCATCTTTTCCAGCAATTTTGAGGTTACTGGCGGGTTGTTCTCTAGCTTTCCCTAGATCGACAGGAATTGCTGAGATCGGGTCCGGCCTCGAAACGGACGAGCAACTCGAACAACTCGGAGCCGTTTGAAGCGGCAGCAGCCATTCAGGGACGCAATATTTTCACGTGACACCCCCGTGGTGGTGATGATGACAGCTAAAGACTTGGTTCTGGTTTGAAAGCGATGGTTTTTGGAGATAAACCATTTTCAGAAAGATGATTTGGTATTCTAAACGCCATTTAAAGATATAAAAAAACGTTTTTAGCGCGTAGCTGGGTGTCTAAATATTGCAAGAAAATTCAAAGTGAATGATTATGATAGCAAGTCGTAGCAATTCGGTTGCTGCGTGTGAACGCAGACGGCCCGTGTTGCTGGTGTTGCGACGTCAAGTTGCTGGGTGAAATTGCTCCGTCTAAAGCGGGCCGTAGAGGATATTGGCAGATACCGATGGACGAGCAGGCGCAGTACTATACTGCGTTTGTGACACCGCAGGGTCAGTATGCGTGGAAGGTAATGCCCTATGGGCTCCAAAACTCAGCCTCTACGTTTCAGAGGATCATCAATCAGATCTTGGCACCGCATGCTGAGTATGCGTGCACCTACATCGATGATGTAGCGATCCTTTCGATGACGTGGGAAGAGCACGTAGTTCATTTGGAGCGCGTCTTGGCAGCAGTGGCGTTCGCTGGATTGACCCGTAATGTGCAGAAATGTAAATTCGCTCGCAGTAAAGTACATTTCTTGGGGCATGTTGTAGGCTCGGGGAAACATGGCCCGGACCAAAAGCAGGTAGAGACAATCCCCTATTGGAAAAACGTACAAGAAACAAACCTGCTGCTTGTACAGTTCTGGTATGACACCACCGTAATTTCTTTGTGTTACGCATGCAGCTAGTTTGGTTTGGCGTTCTGCATAACTGGAGATACCGGCACCGCTATGGCTCCGGGTCTGTCTATACTGGCAGCCACTTTGCTTGCCTATATGATTCGGTGTGGCTGGTATGATTTTGCATCCGATGACGTAGCGACTGCCGTCGTTCCAACAAAACGCTTATACCACGGGACCACCGTTATTACCAAATCATACATGCAGAAAGACGACCGCCATCTTCCAACAAAAACGTCCATCGTTCACCACCGCTATCGTTACATACACCATACATGTCGAAAAAGAACATAAGCCACGTTTACACGAATGCGACTTAGTCGTATTGAATCCAGTTGCCGCATTCAATATGCGGTCATGTAAACGGCATAATGCGCAAAGCGCATCGCATTTTGGAACGGGGAGGATTATCGGAAGGCGCTCGCTGCGGGAGCGAGTGAACAGCTGAGAACATGGCGGCGGCCAACCTCGTCGGCGGCGCGGAGAGCGGTCCCGCAATTTTTTTCCCGAGAACGCAAGCTTTTATTGCGATCATAAGTAAGCGGAATATAGCGGAGCTGCTCGGTGAGGGCGGCCCCGTCCAAACCTTTGCGAAGTACGAATTGCGCGTCCGAAGGGGTCACAAAGGCTTCGGTGCAAGCACGAATGACACCGAGAGCTCCGAGCACTGTAGAGCACTGCATGGTAGCGCAGAACGAGCAGCTCCTACCTCGGTGCAGTTCCTGGCTCCGCAAGAGCCTCTCGGACTCGGGGTCCGGTTGGTCTGGTCGCGATCGGCGAGGTCTAGCGCGGCGAAACGCGGAGGCTTCCTCAAAGCGTGCACACACACGTCGCCTCTCGTTCAGAGTGAACCGGCGGCCCGGCCTGGAGTCCTAAACGCCTTCCGTCTCCCAACTTCTTCCACAGCACCGAAGACAGCGGGCACGATCTTAACGTTCACTGAATGCGTCGAAAGGCCTCCACGTGCGATGCACCGGAAAACGTGGTGCGGCTGGTGCCGGAACGGAACTGCATAACTTCGAGCTTTGAGTCAACGTGCACGGCAACAAACCGATCGTGACACCAAGCCGCGGATACCTCATCGCCGGTCGACAGCGGCAAACGGCCCGTTGCTCGTATCGTGGGCCGTGACTCGTACTCGGCCAACTTGGCGTCTTTTCGTGGGCCCTCGCGTCGTCGCAGCCAGCCACAAACCCACCAGCCCGAAACCGTAGCGACCGTAGCCTGCGTTGGAGAAAAGCGAAACCGAAACTTAAAGCTTCCGCCCAGTGGCTTCCGCTGCCGCGGTTTTCTAGCTTCGCGGCTTCCACTTCCGGTCGTCGCGGAGATGGCGAAGATAGAGCGGTGTGGGGGTTCGTTGGCTCGTTTACGGTTACGGGACAGATGTTTTGCGGTCCGTTTCTACTGCGTCTCTGGCTCTCAACTGGACGGCACCTCTCATAATTCAACCAGGCGTGGTCAGCCTGCGTCAGGCCGGCTCGACTCGTCCGATCGCCGGACCGCAGGCGACTTCCAAGTACGGCCGTTAGGCCTAGGATCCGTGAAACGGTAAGCGAATCTCGTCCCGTTTTCGTTCTACTTTTAAATTACGTTAGGTGCGCTACAGTATAAGCATGCGTGCCAAGTGTTCGTGACAATTTTGAACTAGAATAATTGTGCTTCATTGCGGTCATTTGCCGAAAATGTAAATCGAGCAATGAACGAGGAGCCATGCTTGAAAACGGTGTATGTACGATGTTAACTTCTACCTGGGCGGCTAAGAAAAAAAAAAGACTGGTTACGGTTGGAAGCGAGGCTGGTCCCAATGCAATGGTAAGCACTTAGAGCGCCTTTTTGAACGGCATGTTAGCAATATAGCGATCAACGAGACGAGCGACGGCGAGAAGCTACGAGAGCCGGCGCCGAGCGCCGAAGATTTCTCACTCTCGCTGCTTGCGCCGCTCGGTTCTTGGGCTTCTAGAAAACGTCGCTCATCGCCTCGGTCGCTCGCACCAATCGCTTTCATAATGTGTGTCTCGTCGCGCGGCTGACTGCCGTGTTTATTCAATATAAATCGACCTTTTTTTTTTTTTTTTTTTCTTCTTCTTTTTTTTTTCGGAAATTGTGATTAAAGAATTTAGACACCTACATTCGCGACCAAATTTTGCGACCCTACCGGAGGCATGAAGCTATCGAGTCACCGAGCCGGCGTTGCCGTAGAGCCGCGCCGCTTCTTGTTTCAAAAAGCTTTTGGTTGCCGAAATGGCTCGCCGCCCGCGGTGGCCGGTCGGGCGTCGGATTTCGACATCGCGCCTCTAGCGTTCCCCTTGCTGGGCAACGGGTAAGGAGAGGAACGCGATGCGCCATGCACTTTACCCTCCATCCTCGCAAACGCGCACAAAAAAAAAAATGTTATTTTTGTTAGTTGCTTGAGGCGGCTCGGCTCGCGTGTTGCTCATGGCGACACGGCGGCTTTGCTTGCGTCTTTGTAGTTCGTCTTCCGTCGCTTCGCACCTTTTTTCGTTTCTTGTCGTCATTTTACAACGGTGTCAGTGAAGTATTGCTGCGAATTTGCGAGGATGTCTACCCAGCTGACGAAGCTTGGGACAATGATAACATGTCCAGAAGTTCTGACGGTGATGAACTGTTTGGCATCGCCCCGTGATTTAGCTGAGAGTGATGCAATAAAGGTTTTTTTCTTTCTTTTGCCCAAAATTTCTCCTGTTCTTAAAAATAAAAAAAAAAGATCGACCTATATTTATATTCTTTTTTTTTTTTTGTTCTGGGTGGATCCAATAAATAGGGTTCGACCTATTTTCGAGTAAATACGGTAACACTTTAATTTTTATTTTGGGTTACGTCGGACGCAACTCGAATGCTTGACAGTTTCGTTG
Source organism: Ixodes scapularis (assembly GCF_016920785.2). NCBI lineage: Eukaryota > Metazoa > Arthropoda > Arachnida > Ixodida > Ixodidae > Ixodes > Ixodes scapularis. Next base: position 68,679,490 of record NW_024609879.1, on the reverse strand, counting down.
GGCGTAACTTTAATTTTTATTTCGGGTTCCGTCGGACGTAACGTTAGACACTCCGTTACACTTAAGGAAAATAGGGGCTGCTGGTTCATCATATAAAGTTATAAACCAACCATTTGTGTTTAATTAAAATGCATCACTGACCTCAAAAAAAAAAAAAAATACTGCTATCCTAGAGTTTTATGCTATAGGAATGTAGCGCTTCAGATAAATTTGTTAATTTTTACTTTTAGTCCCTGCCCCCTCCAGATACAACATCTGGCCTAAAGCAGTGTTCCGGATCTCCTTCCAAGACCTGAGGCGGGTCGTCATTCAATCCATGAGTCGGCGGCGTCTCATGGGCGTGTTGCTGGTGCTTACTGGATGGTGCTACCGAGGGAAAAGTGGTCGTGCTTGGGCAAGGCAAGTATGGCCGCCGTAATTATAGATATTGTTTTTACCTTTGCTCGAATCCACTTTTAAGAAATGCACAGTTCGCATGTGTGCATCTCTCAATGTTTCCACAGTCGGCTGTTTTTTTTTTTTTTTTTTTTTTTTTGAGTGCTCTACCTCTGTCAGCGCTAGTTTCTCTAGATCATGCAAATGGGATGCAACACTAAACCACATATGCTCTCGCAAGAAACAGTGCTCTGCAGAAGCACAGTGGAATTTACTCTAGCTTTATAATGCAGCACAAAATGGTTGACTCCAAGTATAGCTACTTTTGTGACTCCGTTTAACCAAAAGCTCTGCCGAAACAAACTTGCCGCCTTATAGGTAGTGCAAAAGAACCTCGCGTGCCTAACCTGGAGAAGGGCATTTTTTTTCATAGGTCAATTTTTCCTTAAACCAATACCTTCAGCCTCCTTGAAATGTTAACATTATGTGACACACGGAAGAACAGTAAACTCTTTAATGTTGGCGAACCTTTAATTTTCGCGGCCTTTAATTTTGCAGAATTCAGTGGCTGCGATTATGTCCTCTGTGACCGATTCGAGAAGAAATAGGGGCCACGAAGATAAGGGGGTTTTACTGTACATCGGAGGAAAGAGGAAGTCACTTATGTTTGTATGCAGGAGTAAAACCAACAACAACAACAATCATGGTGTCGACACTTTGTAAGCCTATCTGTGTCTATTGAATGATATCAATTTTGTTTTAGTTCGTTAAACATTGTTGCCTGTACATTGTGGGATGTCGTCTTCAACACGAGCAGTGGTTTTCTTCTCAAGCAGGCAGCATGGACGCGTGCCGCAGCACAACATAGTTCATTTGCAGGTGGTACTGCAGGTTGAAGGATGGTTGGCACAATATGGGGGAATCACAATTCAATGTTCTACCTCGGGCGTAGACAAGATTTGCTTATTCTAAATCATTTTGTCTAAAAATCTGGGATTTGCGATGAATGTACCCGCATGGTTGGAAGGGCCAGATAAGCCTTGTGAGCGCTTCATTTTCTAGCGTCTCAGTCCTGAACCCACTCACGCACCACATGTGTAGATGTTCCGATAGGTGGGAGCACTTATTTGGAAAATGGTGAATGGCAACTGTTATCTTTATCAGACTTCTGTATTATGGTCAAAGTTGGACTGCATATTTGTAATACTTTTTCTCACTTAAAAATATGTCATACTAAAATATGTAGAATAGCCGATGACAAAAAGAGAATGGCTGGGTGTCCTCCAGCATGTGCTTGTGCTTCTCACCCCACTTTGGACAGATGTGCTTGCTCCAGGCTCATGAGGCGCTGAAACGTCATCGAAGGTAGCAGACGGGCTGGTGGTGCAACAACGGAGACTTCTCCCTGCCTTTCTCATGCTGTCAGTGAGCGTGTACCTCTATACTCTAACTTAGCTTAACCTGCACAGAGCTGAGGAGAATAGGCTTGGCGAGTGCCCTTACTGCATATGCTGAGGTAGAATAGCCGAGGTACAGCTGGGGCACTTTCTGAATCAAGAACATTGTTTATCTTACCTTCAAAAACACATCATTTTGGGGGTGCAAAAGGAATTGTAAGGCATATCTTTGTTTGTATTGTCCTATTACGCATCGCAGGCACGTAGCCAGGGGGAAGCTTATGAGGCCCCCCCCCCCCCCGATATCTTCCATTTTGCATGGGTCCTCCTCTCCCCCCTCCCCCTCATACAGCGTTTTGTCATGAGGGGGCCCCCCCTGAAACAAAATCCTGGCTACGTGCCTGACGCATCGACTCCAACTTAATGCGGAGTCAACCCACCCTGTTGATAAATTTAGTGCCTGCCAGGTAATTTGTTTTGCATTCAGTTAATATATCAGTATTCAGTTAGGTATCCCAAGTCATTAGTCGTTGAGATGCAGTCTCTCTGTAAGTCAGTCATGTTTAACATTCATAAAACTGCTTGTCAAATAATGGCACTGTCGAGGACATGTACTCGGCTCGAGCGATCGCTGTGCACAAGCTGGTCGTGTGGTTACAGGCAGCAAACATCCCGGTTGGAACGTCCTACCTCGCAATGTAGCTGAAGACTGGGTCAGGGCCCCACTCACAAACGTCTATACTTTGCATCTCTTTTAAGCTGGACCACTTTTGAGACTACAAGCCATTGCAGCAAAAACAGTGTGAGACATGATTATAAGCTCGACGTACCATGGCATCCAACTAGAAGGTCACATGGCTTGCAGCTTCTGCCGTGGTTAACTTTAAACTGAGATAGTTTGAAATAATGCTCCCGGTTTTTAGTGTTGCCCGGCACGGTTAACAATTTGGTGATATAGTGCTGCATTGAAAAATCTGCATTCGTGACTGTATCACCTTATGAATGCATACTAGCTATTAAACTCTCCATTCTGCAGAGAATTGAAATGCACTTTGCTTCCAAGTGCAGCTACTTCTGAAACTTCATGGTATGAAGCACCTTATGGCTGCAAGCTCTGACCGATCTTGTTCTCTGGTCTTCGCAGGCCCATTGCAGGGAGTCACTCCGAGAGCCTCACCAGAGGTTCCTGCCCGTGGTCGTTCTAAATTTTTTTGTTGTAGGTATGCATCCTTTCTGTCTTTCCCTTAATTGTACTCGGGCGTTTTCTTTTCATTGTCGCAGATTTGCCTCAAAATTGGTTCAGCACAAAAATGGATGCTGTACAACTGTATCCCGCATATTTTGTTCAAGATAACTTATCTTTGCGAAAGTTAGATTTTTTTTATGAAGGTTAGTCTTTTTTTGTTTTTATTCACAAATTTATTTGAGTTTCCATGGGCAACAACGTTATGCCAAGGGCAAGGACAAGTTCACTGCTCTAACTTGTTCTCAACTGATTGCAAGAAATTTTGTTAATGTCGTGAAACCTCTTTCCAGCACTTACTTTGCAGCATGGAAACAAATTATACATGGGACATACTTTTCTTTAGACTGCTTGTTCATTCTGCAGGTCTGCCTTCTATAGATGTCGTGCTACTGGAGAGCAGGCGAATTCGATTGTTGGCTTTGCCATTGCTTTTTTTTTTAGCCGTTGTCTGTTTGACTAGTTAGCTGAAAATAATGATCTAGTACCTTTTAGTCAGTAAAATAGATAGTGTGTGCCGCTGTTAGTGTCAAGTAGAGATGCACGCTTTTTAGGCATTTTGCGCAGAGTGGTACCCATTTTTATTGGTTAGCCTCTTGGTGCGCCAACTAAACTCTTTCTATCCAGACACCTGCCCTTTGCTTTTATTTGGCAGGCTTTGGCAATAAAATAATACAGTGTTATTCCTCGGTGGCTTAAAAACCTAAAGAAAGAAGTTTCTTCATGTTTAAACGCAAAGTTTTATAAAGGCAAAAATCAATTAAGCCAGTAGCAGACGACACATAGCCTCAGCAGTGCTTCGCGCCAACAGCGTTGCGTCAAAATAGCGGTCGTCTCCTTTTTGCTGCCTTCTCTCTCCCTCCTTCAGCGCTCTCCTCCTTTTCCTCCTCTCAGTCACGTTTGTCACCACACCCACTGGTTAAACTCTCCCACTATACGGCTCTGCGTTGCAGTAGTAGTTTTTTTTATAGTCTTTAGAGTTAAATGTGAATATTTGACAGAAATCTCCCTGGTTGGGGTGAAAGAGGGTTAAATGAATGCATTTGATCATTCGCCTTAATTCGGTACGCATCATTTCAAGGCCTGTGTGGCCTTGTCCTGGGGTGTGTCTATGACTGTGGCTGTGAAGGAGCAGTTTTTTAATAGGTGCACGTACAAAGTATAAAAACAAAAGGATCTGTGTGCTGATCACGAAAGAATATGCTAGCCATTCTAATGTAGCTCTGCCAAGTACTTGATTGTGATTTGTTTTTTATTTCCAGCTACTTGGTTGCCTCAAGATCTGGAGATCCTAGTGGCCACAAGCTTGGACTCAATCTTCTTCTGTGGTCCGGCCAGGACCATGGGGGAGGTAATCCCAGCAACAAGAGCATCACAGTATCTCCCTGCCTGTGACTTTCGATTAGCATCACGACAAGGGAGTCCTCATGCCACCAAGTGTTAGGTATGCTACTCGAAATAAGCATTCTTACCTCTTCTTGAAGTGAAACAGCAAAAGCACTACTAAGCCTAAAATGCAAAAAACATTCAAATCTCGGGTTGGATGGAGTTCCAATTACAAAAAGGCGTCTGCAGACGTGATTCACATGTGAACTTAAAGCCCACGGATGTAGGTTCGACAGAGTCACAGAAATAACTTCCCGCAGATGGCTTCGCTAGTGCTATACACAAACAAATTCTTAAAATAATCATTGTGTTACGTTGGTGTCATCAATCTTATGTACCTACCCCACCCAGCAGTCGGGAGATGTGAAATATAAAAGAATGGGAACTTGCACATTGTCAGCTCTGCAAAGATAATATATTGAACCGAGCATAGCACGTTCAACTTAAGAAAGCAATTCAGTGCAGGCCTAGTTTTAAGCTTCACATATTTGTTATTGCCCTTCATAATGAAGCAAAAACTGCTTAAGTTGTGGCCCACTACAGGATTTCTATTAGTGTTAAAAAGTGTTAAGTCAGTTTAAACAGCTCGCTCCAAATATTTTCTTGAAATGCATAGGTTTATGGAAATTATTATGTGGATGTTTGCAGACAGTCATGGTGAGACCAATCTTTAGTGCCAAGTGTTCCACTTATTCAGAGTTGGTTGAGTCTGTAAATATTGTAGGTCGCAAATTAAATTTTTATAGTATGCAATGGGCACAATCATCCGTAATGACTAGCTCTACCTAGGGGAACTTCATATGTTTACTACGGCAAGATGGTTTCGCAAAACTAAGTATTTAGTTTATTCAACTCCTGCACTAACCTTATCTCTAGAAACTTTTTATATTCTTTACGATGCTGAGTTAGGATTCTGGAAGTAGTTTTTCTAGAACTACGCTAGACATTTCCAGTTGATAATTTTTCTCGCAAAGCATTCGAGAGAGCCAAACCCTGTAATATACGGATGGAATTCCAGAATGATGCGACTGGCAGTTTGAAACATTCGGCACTGTAACAGTAACAATGACATGTCACTTGCCTATGTAATGCTCATTGTCGCAGATCAAACTGCTTTTTCCGTCTGCACTCATTTTCAGTGGACTCATTCAGCGAACTCGCACCCGAGACTGCAGCGCTGGGTTCTGCGAAGTAATTTGCATGAATATAGATGCAACAGGTTTCTTTGAGCGTGCGTCTAACACGTATTCTTCATATTGAATCTGCTACTGTATTCATGACCATGTCCTTAATTGTATCCACATTCCAGCTTATTTTTATTTTGACATTTGAGTTTTCTTCAGTACTTTTCTCAACATCTGTGCTTGTTGGGCCGTACTCAAGACCATACATCTTGTCTTTCACTAATACATCAATATATAAAACTGTTGATGCCGAGTGAGAATTCAAGGTACCGAATCTGTCGTGCGAGTTAAATAAGAACCAATAAAAAGCTCTACAAAGGAAATTTTGTTAAAAGAGGCTGTATAAGCACTAGAATAGCACATGCCATGCTAAAAAAAAAAAATACAAATTCTTGTTAGGTATGCAAGGATGACACTGCTGTGCTGTTTCTGATGTGTCACAACAAAAATCAGTGCCATACAGTGTTCCTTCTGGAAGTACAAACTGTCAAATTCAAAGCCCAGAAGTTTTATTCAAGAATGTTCCTCAATACAAATGTATTTAGAGATCTGAGCCACTGACTCATACATGACTATGTGGCGAACATTCATTTTCATGTGCATTATAGTTTACAAGGTCTAGTCTGCATTGATTTATTGCATTCATGCTGAAACTGGGAGGGGTTCTCTGGGTATGAATAAAGATATAAACATTTCTTAAAATCAAAACATTTGAGAACAGACTATACGGCTCTGCATATCAGTAGTAGTTTTATTTGTAGTCTTTACAGTTGAATGTGAATATTTGACAGAAGTCTCTCGGGTTGGGGCGAAAGAGGGTTAAATGAATGCATTTGATCATTCGCCTTAATTCGGTACCCATCATTTTAACGCCTACGTGGCCTTGTCCTGGGGGGTGACTATGACTAAAATAAGAGGATCTATGTGCTGATCACGAAAGAATATGCTAGCCATTCTAATGTAGCTCTGCCAAGTACTTGATTGTGATTTGTTTTTATTTTCAGCTACTTGGGTGCCTCAAGATCTGGAGATCCTAGTGGCCACAAGGTTGGACTCAATCTTTTTCTGTGGTCTGGCCAGGACCATGGGGGAGATAATGCCAGCAACAAGAGCATCGCAGTATCTCCCTGCCTATGACTTTCGATCAGCGTCACGACAGGGGAGTCCTCGTGCCACCAGGTGTTAGGTATGCCACTTGAAATAAGCATTTTTCTTACCTATTACTAGAACAGCAAAAGCACTGCTAAGCCTAAAATGCAAAAAAAATATTCAAATCTTAGGTTGGATGGAGTTCCAATTACAAAAAGGAGTCTGCAGACATGATTAACATGTGAACTTAAAGCCCGCGGATGTAGGTTCGACGGTGTCACAGAAATAACTTCCCGCAGATCGCCTTGTTTGTGCTTTACCAAAACAAATTCTTAAAATAATTATTGTGTTTCGTTGGTGTCATCAATCTTATGTCCCTACCACACCCAGCAGTCGGGACATGTGAAATATAAAAAAACAGGAACTTGCACATTGTCAGCTCTGCAAAGATTTATACAGTAAACAGAGCATAGCACGTTCAGCTTAAGAAAAAAATTCAGTGCAGGCCTATATTCATGGTTCACATATGTGTAATTGCTCTTCATAATGAAGGGAAAACTGCTTAAGTTGTGGCCCACTACAGGCTTTCTATTAGTGTTAAAAAGTGTGGTAGAAAACAAGATTGCGCTTGGAAGACGGGGACATAGGAAGGACAGACACAACAGAGCGCTAACATTCAACTGATTTAATTCAAGAACCTCAGCGTAGAAACGGACTTTGTCACCGCACCACATCTCAACCAATCCGTTCTGCCACGGACCGCAAGTACGCCAACTCCTTATCCGCCAAGTCAATTGACGCCATACTGACACAACTTGTGCCGGAACTATTTATAGTGTCAGCCTCCATAATCTCGCTAACAATCCTATCTTTGTGCCTCTCAAGAACAGTAGACGAAGCAAATAATTGTTTGCACCCGCAGTCATGACAGTGACACGACAGATCATCACTGCGAGTGCAAACCATTATTTGCTTTGTCTACTGTTCTTGCTAGGCACAAAGATATGACTGTTAGAGAGATTATGGAGGCTGATGCTATAAATAGTTCTGGCACGTGTTGTGTCAGTGTGGCGTCAATTGACTTGGCGGATAAGGAGTCGGCGTACTTGCGGTCCGTGGCAGGGCCACGGATTGGTTGAGATGTGGTGCGGTGACGCAGTGTGTTTTTACGCTGAGGTTCTTGAATTAAATCAGTTGAAAGTTAGCACTCGGTGGTGTCTGTCCTTCCTATGTCCCCGTCTTTAAAGCGCAATTATGTTTTCTAACGTACCGTACGAACTTGCCCAACAATCAGCACTTGTTAAAAAGTGCTATTGTGTTTTAAGCAGCTCGCACCAAATATTTTCTTGAAATACATAGGTTCATGAAAATTATTATGTAGATGTTGGCAGACAGTCATGGTGAGGCCAATCTTTAATGCCAAGTGGTCCACTTATTCAGAGTTAATTGAGTTTGTAAATATTGTAGGTCGCAAATTAAATTTTTATGGTATGCAATGGGCACAATTATCCGTAATGACTAGCTCTACCTAGGGGAACTTCATACGTTTACTACGGCAAGATGGTTTCGAAAAACAAAGTATTTAGTTTATTCAACTCCTGCACTAACCTTGTCTTTAGAAACTTTTTATATTTTTTGCGATGCTGAGATAAGATTCTGGAAATAGTTTTTCTAGAACTACTCTAGATATTTCCAGTTCATCATTTTTCTCGCAAAGCATTCGAAAGAGCCAAACCCTGTAATGTACGGAGGGAATTCACAGAATGATGCGACTGACAGTTTCGAACATTCGGCACTGTAACAGTAATAATGACATGTCACTTATGTAATGCTCATTATCGCAGATCAAACTGCTTTTTCCGTCTACACTCATTTTCAGTAGACTCACCCAGCGAACTCCCACCTGAGACTGCAGCGCTGGGTTCTGCAAAGTAATTTGAATGAATAATGATGCAACTGGTTTCTTAGAGCGTGCGTCTAACACATATTCTTTATATTGAATCTGCTAAGTGTATTCATGACCATGTCCATAATTGTATCCACATTCCAGCTTATTTTTATTTTGACATTTGAGTTTTCCTCAGTACTTTTCTCAACATCTGTGCTTGTTGAACCATACTCAAGTCCATACATCTTGTCTTTCGCTATTACATTAATATATAAAACTGTTGATGCCGAGTGAGAATTCAAGGTACCGAATCTGTCGTGCGAGCTAAATAAGAACCAATAAAAAGCTATACAAAGGAAATTTTGTTAAAGGAGGCTGTATGGGCATTAGAATAAATAGCACATGCCATGCTAAAAAAAAAATGCAAATTCTTGTTAGGTATGCAAGGATGACAGTGTTGTGCTGTTTCTGATGTGTCACAAAAAACAAAAAAAATCAGTGCCATACAGTGTTCCTTATGGAAGTACAAACTGTTGAATTCGAAGCCCAGAAGTTTTATTCAAGAATGTTCCTCAATACAAATGTATTTTGAGATCTGAGCCACTGACTGATACATGACTATGTGGCAAACATTCATTTTCATGTGCATTATAGTTTACCAGGTCTAGTCTGCATTGATTTATTGCATTCATGCTGAAACTGGGAGGGGTTCTCTGGGTATGAATAAAGAGATAAACATTTCTTGATATCAAAACATTTGAGAACGGACAGAAGGAAGGATCTGAGAACGGTATCTTAGATTCTCCTTTTTCTTACAGTATATCTAATGTTCACTTTATTTCACCTGATGCATTTAGTTTTTAGCGCAGCTGTTAGCACCCGTTTCCGCGTTTCACGGCGTCGCTGTCGGCGTAACCGCCCAACTCAACTTGGCAGGAAATTGAATTAATGTTGTGGTCATGTGACGTTAATATTTCCGCTAAGTCTAGCTGAGAAACTGAGTGTTTTTATGGATGACGTGACACGGTCATGCGACGTCATTTTCCCCGCTACTTTTAGCGGAAAAACTGCATTTGTGTTGAGGTCATGTGACATCAATTTCCGCGCTAAATTTATTGGGAAACTTAACCCGCTAAATTTAGTGGGGAAATTTCCCCCTAAATGGGAGGGAGCAGAAGAGGAGGAGGGGAGGGGAAGGAGGGGCATACCCTCCCATCTTCCTCTTCGAGAGCTGTACTGTATTTTCTCATTACAGAGAATTGTAAACGTCTCATATTTCATCTCATGTTTTTTCAACTTTTATATTGCAGGTGCGCTTGCAGCACAAATCTGGGTTGTGCTGATCCTCTACGCACAAGTTAGGAACTCCTGAGTGACAAGAGTGGGAGTTTGGTCTGACAGCTCAAGGGACACCATTGTTCAGTATTGAATTTTTAATTATCTTCTTTTGAGCAAAGTTAAGCTTTGCTGCATGCAGTTCTTCTAAAAATAAATACCTGCAACCAAATTTACCAGGTCACGACATTTTGCCTGTGCTCTTAGTGCTCCTGGTGAGCCTCGGATGAGAGCTTACTGGGGTGCAAACATCATAATTGTTTGAAACCACTCACTGATGTAGAGACTTATTGACATCCAGCATTCCAATGAAACGCTGGATATCCACAAGTCTTTCTTGAACAATGCAAGCGGGAAAGGAACCATACAATCATATTGTATTGGGGGACATTCTACAGAGTGTTTTTTTGTATATTTTACAGATTTTTTTAAAAAAAGCCGTAAAAGCTACATTTACGCAGTCTGTACACGTGAATTATATGGCCAGGGCGGCATAGTATAAAAGGCTAATTTGTAATGATCAGTCGGCTTATTACAGAGATGTGCCAGACTTCTTTCAGAAAACTAGATGGAGGTTCATTCTCGCGTGGTTTTATCCCGCGAATCTGAATATCCCGTTCGTTTTCCACAAAGATATAACTAAACATGAGAAAACACAAAAAAAAACATCCTACCAATAGTGACATCGTCAGAAGACCTTTCAGCCGCCAAGTGTATGTCGCTTAAGGGCCGCGCGTCCAGTCGCAAGTTTTCTAGGTATATTCTCCCGCATTGGCACCAGTCGTGACACATTTTTCTGCCCCTTTAAAAAATAGAATGTGCGTGCATAGCTTTCATAGGCACTGAAGATGCGTGAACAAAGATTTTGAAAGCTGCTCTTGTGACGTCGCTCTCTAGGGAAGTGCTTTCAAAGCGCTTTAAAAATGACTCTATGCAGCCTCGATTAATTAAATTAGCAAATAATTTTGATATTTGAGATTCTGGAGGTCAAATGAAGAAGAATTAAAAGTGTTTTCTCAAATACAAAACCGCTCCAGCCTCTCTCTAAATATAGTATGTTCCTAAAATTTTTAATCAGTGAAAATAGACCCATGGTTCCAATTAGAAACTTCTAAGCATCATCAAACACACTAAATCAATTTTCTTTGTGAAGATATAAGACAAGAGCAGCATTTTATGGTGTTCTAAAAGAATGGTCAATTTGGACGAGTTTCCAGACTTCGGTTTCTTACCAGAGCGCATCTTTGCACCTACGGTCCTGCTGCCCGGTGGCCGCAGTGCGAAGCCGCCCCCTCGCCTCCCTCGTAGGATGGAGGGAAGCAAGGCGCACGTGTGTTGCGCGTCTAAGCCCCTGGGGAACAGGACCGTGGGCGCGAAGATGAGCTCTGATAAGAAACTGAAACCTAGAAACTCGTCCAAATAAAGCATATTTACAGAACGCGTAAAATGCTACCCCTGCATTATATCCTTCTAAAAAGAGTTGATTTTGTGGTTTTCAGTGACTCAGCAAGTTTCCAATAGAAACCATAGTTTCATTTTCACTAATTAAAAAGTTAATTAACAAATTGTATTTAATTATCTGACTGATCGTTACGACTAGGTCCCTATACTACGTACGCCTGGCCATATAACTCTCCTGCACAAATCGCATTAATTTAGCTTTCACGGCCTTTCTAAACATATATGTAAAGCTTAAAACTAAACTGCCGTGTACAACAGTGAAAAGGCGAAACCACCATGTTGGAGCCATATGGCTCCAACATGCCGGTATCGCCTTTTCGCTGGTATAGGATGTCCCATATTACGTTATTCATGTATGGTTCCGTCCGCCTACATGGTTCCGCAATAATCCACTACGCCGGTATAGGATGTCCCATAATACGACACGCTTGTATGGTTCCGCCTACCTGTATCGTTCCGCCGTAATCCACTATACTGGAGCTGCCTTTTCGCTTGTATAGGATGTCCCATATTACGGTTACGCTTGTATGAGCCTTTTCCATCATCTTTCCATCATCAATATTTTCCAACAGGGTCCAGGACATCGCTAGACCACAGACGAAGAGGGAGCTGCGCAGCTTTCTTGGGCTGGCAAACTATTACCGCGACTACGTCTCCGACTACCCTCGTCTTGTTCTGCCGCTGACTGATCTCACCAATAGGCGCGTACCGCAAAAGCTTCCATGTACAAAGGAAGCCCAAGAGGCATTCCAAGAAATGAAAGCACGGCTAGCTCAGGCGCCTGCACTTTTTGCGCCTGACCCCCAAAATGAGGTCATCTTGCCTACGGATGCTTCACAGTTCGCGATCGGGGCGTGCTTGGCACAGGAAGACGCCAACGAAAAGGAGCGTCTGATTGCTTTCCTTAGCAAGAAACTAACCTATGCTGAAACTTGTTGGGTTACTATTGAACGCATGGCGTTCGCCATCATCTGGGCCCTACAGCGGCTCGAGACGTGGCTTTTCACGGCATCGATCAAGGTCGTCACTGACAACAATCCTCTTACGTTTTTGACACTAAGTACCCTAAATAGCACCCGCCTCACGCGTTGGGCTCTCGCGCTGCAAAAATGTAATGTCACCTTTGTACATAAGAAGGAAAAACTGAATGCCGATACGGACGCGCTCTCCAGACTGGTGACGGCCGAGGCATGACCACCTAGAGGGTAAAAACGTGTAACCCTGCAACTTGCGAGACAAAAGAATATTCTGTGCTGTCATGGAGTTTGCGGGTTGCGGCGGTCGGAAGGCCCTACCAGTGGGTGGTGTGTGATCTGTGTGTGTGCATGTTCGAACCCTTTGACGATCCTGCAAGATAGGATCCTCTGGCGGCCTCTAATGTTATCCCCCCGGAGGCAGGAGAATCTGCGGTGCTAGTGCTTCGTGATCGTGTTGCATTTTTTTTTTATTGTCCCAGGTGCAGAGCGAACCAACTGCTTTATTCTTCCATCGGCTTGGCTAATTTTAGTGACTACTGCGAGTACATACATGTTGCTTAATTCGGTTAATTTGTTTGTGCTACTGAGTTGACAAGGTTGTAAATTTCCTTCTCCCAGGTGTAGAGTGTAATTTTCTCTCAGAAGAGGAAGATGGCACGTGGTTCTTTTCAAGAGGTGCAGTTGCCCTTGGGAGGCAGACCTTAACGTGGGCTCTCTATCTGTACGTCGTACTTCATTGTCTTCTTGCTTTCGTTTGTTTTCCCTTGCGACCTCTCTTTTTTTTTTTTTTTGATACTGCTAACCAGACCGAGAAGTTCTGGCGCAGTCCTGGAGGGGACGTGTGGGGTTGTCGCAATGTGCGGCAGCGGTCTGAAAGGGCGCACCATTTTGAAGAGCTTTGTAGGTTGTGGGTCCTGAAGGCGCCGCTCGAAGGCGGTTGTCTGTATACACGGCGGCTTTGGCTCAGAAAGGTGGATGGGGGGGGGGGGGGGGTTCCTTCGGCGGTGTCGGGTCCTGATAATTGCGCGCCAACGGCAGTGCAGCCGGACTGACCCTGCACGTGTGCCAGACGGACAGCATCTGGGATCGATTCGTCGTCGGGGTCTCTTTCTTCGTTCTCTTCCCCGACAATGTTCACCTTTACGGTCCTCCTCGCACCGGGTCTCCCTGTCCCGGCGGCTCTATTTGCTTCTCAAGGGGAGCCAGGCCGGGGGGAGATATGCAATTCCTGATACTGCTTTCGGCTTCTGACTCGTGTCGGCTTTCGTCATCTTCACTTCAGAGAACCGCCTTGGCAGGTCGCTACACCAACGCCGCCACACGTGGAATAGGGTGCCCGTTCGGGTCCTTTTCCTGCCACCCTCCCTGTGGTCGGAGACCAGTGACCACCCAAGTGTCCTTGTTCCGGCCCCAGGGAGGGTGCGTGACCTCTCGTGTGTATCTTATGAGGGCGTCACCGACTGCACCCAATAGGAGGGGCATTAGACTATGATTGGGTGGAACAAGTGCCGGCCACGGGTTTTTGAACCCGAGGAGGCCTGGGGGAAAAGCAGTCTTTGCACGGGCTCCAGGGAGTGACGAGATATACACTCCTGGAGCGGGTCTTGCCGGACGACTCCTGCCGTTGCCGGCAAGGATAACTGTTCTGTAAAATTTTGCTCCTGTAATTTTTGTATTCGCTCTTAATTAGTAAACGTATTTGTTCTTGTTGACGCCAAATCTCCGTAATGCGTTATCGACATCCTGGACAAGAAACGAGACTTCAGAATTGACATCAAGCAGCTAGCATCACCATCAAACATCATCATCAGAGAAGAAATGAACCTCACTATAGCACTTAGTAAATTAAATTTCAGCGTGTGCTTTTTTTAGAAGGTCGAGCATTGTCGTGTCAGCCTCAACGGGAAATGCTACGCTAATGCGCCGCCGCAGTCTCCTTCTCTGTCATGTGTATTTTTTTAGGTGGTCTTCCCATGTTTTTTTTTTTTCGAGAAGAACAGAGAATAAAGGCTCAGAGACCTCAATGTGTGTTGTACTGTAAACGACTTTATGGTTGCGGTCGCGTAATTTCGTGGATTTCGCTCAGTATGAATTTCGGGAATATTAGGTAGGACCGACATTTTACGATTGGAAGTGGTTCGCTATGTACCGGTTGGGGCGGAGTATTTGCTGAATATTTCTCAGAATTCTTGTAATAGCAAAATTTCCAAAAATTTATTTTTCGCTAACACTCTGCAGACCCGAATATTTTTTTTTGTTTGTTTGAAATATTTTTTTTTGTGTTAGACGACTTTTTTATACGTAGAAAGTACATTATATGTAGACTTGAGTTTATCTTAAATACCCTACTCAAGACACGGCATTTTATATACTTTTGGTAGTGGTTCGGCATCTTGATAATACATTACGTTTAGAGTATTCACTACTCTATCTTAAAGGGAAGCTGAAGCGGTTTTAAATATGAGAAAAAACACCCGAACCGAGTTAATGAGACCTCAGCCATCGCGAATATAACATTTGTTTGGTCATTTTCTGCGCGGGTTAACCGGAAAAGCGCCTTCAAAATAGCGCTGAAGCCCCGCCGCTCCGAAGCAGAGCGAAAGGGGAAAGAGAAGGAAGACCGTAAGCCGACGTCACAAAAGGCCCGTATGGGGGACCCCACCGCGGCTGCCCGAGCTTCCCTCGTAGACTGCTCTACCAACTTTTCGAACCTCTGTCGTTCTGCCGCTGCATAGAGCTTGCTTTTATCCGTTGACTGGTCGTGCTATTAACTGAATCACCTGATGTGTTGATTTTCCTCTTGTTTGCTCACGTGTTTGCAGAATTCTCGGGGCACCTAGCCACCTGAGTCGTGCTGTTGCACGATGCCGTACTCATGTGTAGCCGCCAGCTTTCACGAACATCGCTCGTCGCAGTTGTTCTTCCGGCTTACCGTCCTTTCCACTCCGAGACCGAGATTTTAAAGGGTTAAAATATTCTGGCGGGCCTAGTTGGTTATACATACTAAATTACAAATAGCGCTAGAACGAGGACAGACGAAGAAGTGAACAGGATAGCGCCTGTCCTGTCCACTTCTCCGTCTGTCCTCGTCCTAGCGCTATTTGTAATTTAGTATTTTAAAGGGGCGGGTGGGTGTGACCAAGTACACCGTTTTTTGTTCGCAACGTGTTTGGGACGGCACATATGAAAACTATGTACGTATGGGTTTGGGTCTGAAGAAGGCTCGCGCTATCCCAACACTCTGCCGACCATCTTTGAATGTGAGAAGGCAATTAAGCGCATTAAAGGTCACAAGCAACGAGGAAACGTAACTAGATAAGAATTTTAGGTCGACCGTACTAGAAAAAAACTATTGCGTTATTATAATTGTGCAGTGTGCTATTAAAGCCGCGACCATGTAGCAAAATAGCGGGTTTCCACTGGCTCTCTTGTGTTAAGCGCCTTATATTAGTGTTTTAGTGTTGGTTTCATATTTTGTTGAAGTAGCCATTATTGCCGGACAGACTCCGGTTCGGGAAACCTGGGAAACAAAAGGAAACAATCTTAGGTCGCCCAAGATTATTTTCTTTTGCTTTCAATCTACTCCGCTACCCAGTCACTTGGGAGAGGAGGGCTTGCTCTGATAAGTGGTCATGCAATTCATAATGCGACTTTACGGTAACACCTCTTTTAGCATAAACGTGTTTTTTTACAGTTGATGATAATATTTAGGGTCACATATTTATTAAACTGAAACATAAATTTTGTTAAATTTTCCTTCCATAGGTTCATATTCTTTTCAGGAGGGCTTCTGTAAATACAAAGCATGTGAACTTCTGTTCTGAATTGAGCTCTTTTTTTACCAGTTCCGCAATGTTTTCCGTATAAAGGTTGTCATGCATGCCGTCGAAATGCGATCGCACGATGATAATGCTTGGTGGTAGTGTGATGCAGTCAACAGATATTTGTAGAAGTACGCAAAAGTAGAGGCCCGGGAAGCTTTCACGAATCCAACATTAAATTAAGTGCTGCCGGACACAGATCTCACACTTTTTCTAAAGCTATAATGGCGTAATAGCTGGTGGCAAACAATCTAAACGCAGCAGAGGGTACCGCTATCACAAGGATGGACCTTCTGCGCAGTTATTCACATAGTGCGCAAGGAGATAGCGGTGGCAGAACGGCCACCCTGTTTCATCCTCCGTCTTATCTCAGGGCAAGCTCTCCCGTCGCCCGAAGCCGATTTACTCTCCCTTCAAACCACTTCAGCCTTGATGAACAACGCAGCCTGCACGCTCACGCGTCCAGCAGCTGGCATGCACGAAGGCGGATGTCTGCAGAATCCTTGTCCTCCAATGACCGTTTTGGGGAGAATCACGCTAACCCGGCTTGACACGTCCTGTCAAAAGCACTCCGTTTATTGTCAACGTTTTACGTTGCTATAAGTAGCAGTCAGTAGGTTCCTGTACGTATGAAGCTGTCCATGTCGCGTCGGCGCAAGCGGTTCCTCGATCTGCCATTATTACTGCGGGGGAGCTATTTTTCTGCTTTGCATAATGGCTGGAACGCATACTTTGTCACGTCGAGGTTCGTCTGGACACATACCTCTTTCGGATCAACCGAAAGATTTCGAAAAATCAGAAGCCGAACCCGATTTACAAGAGCAGAAGTCTCGGCGCCGGGCTACTTCCGCAAGCGACGGAGCAGACGAGAATCGAGATGGTCCTTTCATGACATAGTAGCGCGTCACGCGTGACTAGCCAGTGGCGTGCCGCTGCGGTGATTGCTTCTGATTTCTTCGCTTTTGTTCGTGTTCAGAGATTATTTTGGGTCAAACAGTTGCCATATCTCGACTCAGCAGGGACGAACACGTCAGAATAAACCATTAATTCTTTTTTTTTTCGAAAAACTCTTCAACTTCCCTCTAATTACCTTTCTCACTATCCTGCACTCAGCTTCACAAATTTATTTTTAAGCTCAGAAAATATTTGTCGCCGGAACCATCTATGGAATTATGGATCGTCAGACGTCAGGGCAAACCTGAACCGATTGCAGACTTGGAGGCCAGCGAATAAACACAAGACAGGAAATAAAAAAGTGCGAGCAAAACGCAGTCTTCGAATGCCAAAAACAGACCATATGGATGGCCCCAAGTACGCCCGCGTTATGTGTCCTCCTGCCTGCTTTTATTTTTTTCCAGGTTATCTTGGAATGACAGGTTTCGTTTAACGCTGGCACAGTGCTGCTGACGTCATCGGAATTTTTACACCTTTTGTATGAAGCTAGAGTGGTTCCGTCAGCGGAAGATTGTCACACCAAGGCTTGGTACACGGTAACAATTGGCCATTTTCGGGATTGCGCGAGCACGTTTTCAAGCTAGTGTGGACATTCCCTCGGCCAAGGAAGCTAGATCCGGCTGGCTGTATTGATATCCTGTGACATAGACTGGCCTCCCTCAAAACCCCATGTGTGCCTATTGTGGCTAAAGAGATTTTCCGATCAAATTTTGTACTCCATAAAATAATTGAATATCATTGTTGTTGCTTCGAGACACATCGTATGCGCAATATCTGCAATTCATATGCCCCTCTGCACGAGTAATTAAACTTCTACTCCTCCAGTTGCATCCTAGTGTAAACGCTGTTTTCGTAGGCCACATTGAAGCTCTGACGTTGCAAAACACAACACGAGCATTACTGTGGCATCGTTTGCCTGTGAGAGAACGCCGCGTCGTGCTTCGTTTTTGTTGTTGCGCTCGACGTGTTTCGTGGATGGGTGAGATTTTTGTTGCGCGGTTAAAGTCCACAACCACCGGACAGCAAATGCGTGCAAAGACGTGACGTTCCACACTTTTCCGCGAGACGTGCAGTGGCGAGCAAAATGGATCGCCGCCATGCGTAGGGACTGGGTTCCCGTCGAGATAGAGATCCCGCTTATGCAGCAATAATCTCACAGAAGAGAGCTGCGAACTGAGCTCTAAGCGGACACAAGACACGTAAGCTGAGGTGGGATGCTTGGCCAACGATATTCAACCATGTCCACCCACTCCTCGCCCAAATCGGATCCATCGGTTTGATTATACAGTGAAACCAAAACCAACAGCTAGGGCATCTGGAAACGATATCAAAAGTTGTATTTAGCACGCGAGCAGCCCGATTCTTTTTGACCCGCGTGTGAAAATAGGACATGGCTAAGATTCATCAAGCTCGTCCAAGTCAAGTGACGGCATGCATTTAAAAGATTCGCCGTTTGCCTTCGACCCACGGACATCCCCTGCGAGGGAACGACCCGCAGCCTCATCACCGATCCAGTGGATCCGCTGATATGTAGACTGAGAGGCCGCTTCAGAGGAAGAATCTGCATCCTTCTTTTTACAAGCGCTCCTTGTCCGATCGGTAGCCGTCGCAGTTGCGTTGGCGCGAAACGGCATACGTTTACTCGAAGCCTATGGTTGTTTTGGAGTAATATCCTGCTAAAAACGTGACTTTTTGCACACGTTTGGTGACGGCATTTAAAGAAACGTATTGCATTGGGGTACACTCTAGGAGACTATATAATTCGAAACAAAGTACAAGACATCCTTCCATCAACGCTTGTTATCCCGACCATCGGACAACCCTTTGGGTTTCGTGATGTCACGCAGCAGCAACGGATGTCAGCCATTGACACTGGCGAAATATGGGGTGCAGTTTCCTACATACGCTCATGAAAGGTTTAATTAATAAGGGGAGATCATATATCAAAATAAAAATAACGTTTGTCTATATGAAGGCTTCCTCGACGTAAAGAGCGCATAAACTTAAGTACTTCTAGTTTCGACAGCATAATCCTTTTAAAGCTGGCTCCCAAGCTCGTTCAAAAGCGTTTTTTTTTTCTCCTCTCCTTTTAAATTCGCTTTTAAATTCATTCTCAGAATCTTGCAACCCAGTTTTCCGCCTGGGCGGTTTTGTGTACACTCTCTTGTGTTAATTGTATTTCTCTCTTGACCTTCCTATTTTTTTTTTTTTTGACAGTACAAAGGTACAGGCGCTTCTCCTCGCCGTAAACTGGAGAGATAAAATACTTGCTCTTTGTTTTTGATAATTGACAAAGGCTGCTGTCCTCTAGCCAAAGTTTCTTCTGTGCATGCACGTTTGTCATTCACCCGCGTGCTCCTCAGCAGGTCTAGCTGCTTATTCAGCTCCTAGTTCGGATGTTAGGGATATGCAATGCTCGACCATGCATTAAGCTTTGGCTTTGGATGCTTTTGATGTAAAACGCCTCTATAATCTCTCTCTCGGTTTTTTATTGGGCTTTATGTAAAAACTTTGTTGCAGCCAAAAGAGGCTTACAGTCAGCGCATCTCCTGCAGTGGTCAAAAAGAATTATTCCCGCGTTGTTGCGCACATGTGCAACAAAGCTAGGAGATGCGTTGACTGTAAACCTCTTTTGTCGACAACAAAGATTTTTTTTTTTCCAAAGTAAAAGATAAGAACTTCAGAGAGATTATAGACCTATTTTACATCAAAAGAAAAGATGACGACTGCATTAGCATGCCTCCTCTTTTCCTGCTCCAAAAAGAAGTACCTTTTCTATAGATAGCTGCCTCTGAGAGTTGTGATTTGTTGTATTGCATGTGTGGCAAACGGTTTTGAGTACATAAAAGACGATGCCTTGCTAATAAAATCAGTTGTGAGTTAGCGCCCGTCCTGTCGTCTTTGGCCCTTTATTGTCCGTGTTTTGTTTGTGATATTTAGCCTTTTACATCAGTATAAACCAAACCGCCCAAAACCCAAGTTTTAATCCGACACTAACCTTCTTCTCATTTTGTTTTTGGCACAAGTTAATTCCCATTAAACGCTTCGTTTTGTCATTTATTTTGCTTGTTTTGTTCGCGCGTTTTAGACTTTTAAATTAGTTTGAACCAACTCGCCCAAACCCAAGCTTTAATCCGATGCAAATCATCTTTTCTTGTTTTGTGCACACGTTCGCCCCCATTAAACGCTAATCATTTGTCATTCATGACAGTATCACAAATTATTTCAAAGTAAACTACGATTGCAGCTGCTACATAGCTTCTTGCAAGTCAAAAAGATCACAACAGGATGTGATTTTGTGCGAAATAATTAAAAGTAGAGCACACCTTTTGGACTTGTTTTTTATTTTTATATTAAAGGCTTGCAACCTACTTGGCTATTATCTTCGAATGTAGTTGAATTAATTTTTTTAAATATTTGTAATCTACTCAAGATTGTACGTAATAAAAGTAACTTGAATACCAATACATTTTGAAAGGGTATTTAGTATCTCATATTAAATAGTCTTGTTAAGTATTTGGCACAACATTGATTTTATCTGGCAAATATTGTAAAACATTTTTTCTAATAAAATGCCGTTCTGGGGTCTTTGCAAAAACATGGCGCCAGAGTGTCAGTATGCTTTCTCGTTTTTGAAGATTTTAAAGGAGCACCAAGCGCTTCCTGTAGAATCTTATTTTTGTTTACACATTGCTTGTTAGACTTTAGTTAGTAAAACATGACCAGTTCTAGTACAGACATACAGTAAACCCACAGCAATAAAGATACACGGGCGTTATTTTCTCTTGGAGGATCGTCCTGGAGTACCCGGTCCATAAAATTTGAACAATAAGAATATATAATTCCGTGGAGATTCCGAACGTTGATATTATTGCTTTTTATAGATGCGTTATGCATTGTACCTTGACAAAAACGTCAAATCTGTCGGTGTAGGAGACGTAATACAGCAATTATTGTTTGAAAACGCCGTCTCATTGTGCCCCCTAGTGTCTGGTTGAAGGCGCAGACAGAGGGGCGCGTCAAGATCGTTGAATGAATTTTTAATAGAAAAATCGCCCACCGATTAGTGTAATTTTGAGTTTTGTAGGGTGCTCAGAGCCCGTAGATTGAGTTATGAAAATAATTAAACGATCTCAGAACCCACTTTGTTGCCCCTTTAAGAGGTTATAAGGCACACGGTACAATGGGGTCGCAAGTGTGTGAACGGCCCTTTAGGCAAACATTTTTGAGCAAGCGAGGGCGCTCGAAGCCCGTAGATTGAGTTATCAAAAGAAATAAACGGTCTTAGAATCCACTTGATGGCCCCTTTAATAGGTTTTAAGGCACACGGTACAAAGGAGTCGCAAGTTTGTGAACGGGCCCTTAGACTAACGCTTTTGAGAAAGTGTTTATCAGGAATATTGAAGATAAATTTTATACATTAGGTTCGTTCTTAGACTGCACGATGGCTTTCAACTTAATACCGCACAATACCTTACTGTCTAAGCGTCAATATTACGAGATACGTGGCGTGGCATTAAAATCAGTGGAAGGTTATTCAAAGAATCAATATCAATATGTGAATTTAAGTGAATCAGCCTCTGATGAGCTAGAAGTACGAGACGGAGTGCCGCAGGGATCCATTCTAGGACCTCTGTAATTTCTTATCCATGTAAATTATGTGGCATACATGCAGGATTCCCAGAACTAATCATGTACGTAGATAACGGGAACGCGTTCTTTAAAGCAGGTCTAAATATATATTACAAATCTTGACCAACGAATATTTCCGGAAGCTGGATAACTGGCTTAAGCGTAACGAATTACAGCTGAATGCGCAGAGAACTAAAGACATACTATTAAGTCCTATTAACAAGCAAGACAAAACTTCGATACTCATGCATTTTGGTGGAACACCTTTAAAACAGGTGAAAGATAAAAATAATCCTAGGCAAATGGTTTAATATCGACTTTAACTGGTCGACACGCATATACACAAACTGTTCTTAACTATATAAATCAATAGGATGCATTTACAGAATTCATAAACTACTACATTCATGGTTAAAATAGATTAATATTATTGTTTATGGTACTCAAAAATATCAAACGGTGCCACAACTATGACGAACTATATTTAAAAAAATAGTCTTTTAAAAACGAACACCTCGCATGCTCGACATTCTTCAAGGTGACTTGCGAGACTTGCGTACGGACCCGCTGTTTGAAAACAGCACTATGTAAAGGCAAATAAATTATATTTCTTTAAATTACTTCAGCTGATCCAAAAAGTGAAGCTATACCTAATCCCGAAGAATGTTAGCTCAGAACAACCGCAGAGAAAACAAAAATATCTCGAAAAAACCTAAAGTAAGAACGAATTATTGCAAGCAACAACTGGGTTATTGTCACAGGTGGTGACCAGAATAACAATAAATAAACAGGAAGAACTAAACGTTTAATGTGGCGAACTTGTGCCAAAAAAAAGAGAATAGAAAATAATAACAAAGCGTCGCGAGCGTCGAGGTCGGCGAGACAGCAGAGTCGAGCGCTGGGGCGAAACTGACTCGACAAGGTCGCAGGCGGCCTCTTATCTAGAGTGAGTCACTATCTCGAAGATTCGGCGGAGAAGGTGCGAGCGTAGCCCGCTCGGGGCGAGAATGAACAAGCACTTTCTAGAACAACAAAAGCAGGGGTAAACGATAGTTATGTCCGCAGCAAGGATAAACGAGAACATTCTACAAGTCTGTGACCCTGCGCGCGGCATTATCCCCCCCTTTTAAATAAGTGCATCGTCCCGATGCAGCACAAAACGAAAAAGCAACAAACAAAAACAGATCCAAAACAAAAAGGCAGCAGAATCGCGAGCCGCAGTTCACCGTTCACAGTTCACCCGTCGGCGAGAGTGGAAAGTTCTATCGTTCGTAATACGGCTTCAGCCGGACGACGTGCACCACCTCGGGTCGCGGCTGACGTCTTGCAGATGGGCGCGTTCCGTTGGGAAGGACTTCGTAGTTAAGATCGCCGAAGCGTCGGATGATCTTGTAGGGTCCGAAGTAGCGTTTCAGAAGTTTCTCGCTGAGACCGCGGCGCCGTATTGGTGTCCAAACCCATACCCGGTCTCCGGGTTGAAAGTGGACGTCCCGGCGACGAAGGTTATACCGGCGTGCGTCGACTCGCTGTTGGTCTTGAATCTTGACTCTTGCCAGTTGACGAGCTTCCTCCGCGCGCTGGGAGATCAGTAGAGCGTCGTCGTTGACGTCACCGGTTGGCACGTGAGGCAGCATGGCGTCGAGCGTCGTGGTAACCGTCCGGCCGTGTACCAGTTGGAACGGTGTCATTCCCGTGGTTTCTTGAACCGCTGTGTTGTACGCGAACGTGACGTACGGCAGCACCTCGTCCCATGTCTTGTGCTCTACGTCGACGTACATGGAAATCATGTCGGCGATGGTTTTGTTGAGTCTCTCCGTCAGCCCGTTGGTCTGCGGGTGGTACGCCGTGGTGCGACGATGGCTGGTGTGGCTGAGACGAAGGACTTCTTGCGTCAGCTGGGCCATGAAGGATGACCCGCGATCTGTAATCAGTACTTCAGCTGCGCCGTGTCGAAGGAGAATGGACTCGACGAAAAATTTGGCGACTTCCACGGCTGTTCCCGATGTCAGGGCTTTCGTCTCGGCGTATCGTGTAAGATAATCGGTCGCGACGATAATCCACCGATTTCCTTGCGTCGATGTTGGGAACGGCCCAAGCAAATCCATTCCGACTTGCTGGAAAGGCCTAGTCGGGGCAGGTATCGGCTGCAGGAGTCCTGCTGGCTTCGTCGGAGGCCTCTTACGTCGTTGGCACTCATGGCACGACCTTGTGTACAGATGGACTGTTTTCGGGAGTCTCGGCCAGTAGTACTTGTCACGAATTCGGGCGAGCGTCCGGCTGTAGCCAAGGTGTCCAGCCGTCGGGTCGTCGTGGCATGCTTGAAAGATTTCTTCTCGCAGGCTGGCCGGAACAACCAGCAGCCAAGCAGGATTGCTCGTTCCGAAGTTCTTCTTGAAGAGCACACCTCGCCGCAGAACGAAGCTTGACAAGTCTCGGGCCAAGACTCGCGGAACTGAACTTCCTTGGCCTTCGAGGTGTTCGATCACGGCGCGAAGTTCCGGATCGTCTCGTTGAAGTGCTCCCATGTCGGCATCTGTCACTGCACCGAGAAAACGGGCGTCGTCGTCGTCGTCGTCAGTGCTTTCGGGAGGAGATTCGACTGGGGCCCTAGACAAACAGTCGGCGTCATTATGCTTGCGGCCAGACTTATGCACAATGGCCACGTCGAATTCTTGCAGTCGCAGACTCCAGCGAGCGAGGCGTCCTGACGGGTCCTTGAGGTTGGCGAGCCAACAGAGAGCGTGGTGGTCCGTGACAATGCGAAACGGGATCCCGTACAGGTACGGGCGGAACTTGGTTGGCCCAGATGACAGCGAGACATTCCTTGTCGGTCGTCGAGTAATTTTTCTCTGCCTTGAACAGTGCCCGGCTTGCGTAAGCGATCACCCTCTCTGCTCCGTCTTGTCTTTGGACGAGTACCGCGCCGAGTCCGGCGTTGCTGGCGTCCGTGTGAACTTCCGTTTCCGCTGATGGATCGAAGTGTCCGAGGATAGGGGGCGACTGGAGTCTTTCCCTCAGTTCGTTGAACGCTTGTTCTTGCTCCTCCCCCCACTGGAAGTTCACGTCGTCCTTGGTCAGATGCGTGAGCGGTGCAGAAATCTTGGCAAAATCGCGAACAAAACGCCTGTAGTAAGCGCACAGTCCAAGAAATCTTCTTACGGCTTTCTTGTCTGGTGGCTTGGGAAATTCTGCAACAGCAGATGTCTTGGATGGATCAGGGCTTACACCCTGAGCACTCACGACATGGCCCAGGAATTTGAACTGGCCGTAAGCGAACCGACATTTTGACGGCTTTAGTGTCAGTCCAGCATTCTGGATAGCCTGTAGCACGGCTCGCAAACGTCTCAGGTGCTCGTCGAAGTCGCTTGCGAATACCACGACGTCGTCGAGATAGACGAGGCAGCTTTGCCATTTCAAGCCGGAAAGAACGGTGTCCATTACGCGCTGGAACGTCGACGGTGCTGTGCACAGTCCGAACGGCATCACTTTAAATTCGTACAATCCGTCCGGCGTGACGAAGGCAGTCTTCTCACGATCCCGTTCGTCGACCTCGATCTTCCAGTACCCACTCTTCAGGTCCATCGACGAAAAGTATCGGGCATGGCGCAGCCGGTCCAGGGTGTCGTCGATGCGTGGCAGCGGGTAGACGTCCTTTTTGGTTACGGCGTTTAGTCGGCGATAGTCCACGCAGAACCGAAGAGTCCCGTCTTTCTTTTTCACCAGGACTACCGGTGAAGCCCACGGGCTGCTTGAGGGCTGGACAATGTCGTCATCGAGCATTTCTTGGACCTGCTTCTGGATGACTTGTCTTTCTTTCACGGAAACACGGTACGGCGACCGATGCACAGGAAGCGCGTTGTCTTCAGTGACAATTCGATGTTTCGCAACGGTCGTTTGGCGCACCTTTGACGACGTGGAGAAGCACTCATTGAACTCGGCGAGAAGGTCACTGAGTTGTCGTCGTTGTGGGGTAGGCAGGGTTGGGTCGATGTCAAACTGCGAAGGCGTCGTTGTCTTAGGTGGCCACGAAGAGAGGTCTTCTGATATTCCGGCGATTGCGGCTGCGTCCGGGAGTTCCTCGGCGTGGCCCACGGCGGTGCCTCTCGTAAGGTGCTGGGCCTCCCGTCGGAAGTTCGTTACGAGTGCGACAGTGCGTCCGTCTTGGAGCTCCGTGACGCCTCTTGCGATGCCGATCCCTCTTCCTAGAAGCAACTGGAGGCTTCCTTCGAGCCAAACGTCGCCGCAGAAAGTCTCATTTACCCCGACGGGTACGAAAACACTTGACTGCGGCGGTAGGTTCACGTGGTTTGCAAGGACTCGTACCGCGGATGACGTCACTTTGGGGTCCTCCTGTGGTGGAGCAGGTTTTCGAAGCGTCAGCCGGTTTGCTCCGAGGTCGATGACGGCGCCATACTCGCAGAGAACGTCCATTCCGAGGATAACGTCCCTCGAACAGTCTTGCAGAACGACGAACTTGACTGGGCACGTCTCACCATGGATCTCGACGCGAGCAGTGCATCTCCCGACCGGTGTGATGAGGTGCCCTCCGGCGGTTCGTATCTGAGGTCCATCCCACGGCGTCGTGACTTTCCGAAGGCGGCGGGAGAGCCTCCAACTCAAGACTGAGTAGTCTGCTCCAGTGTCCACGAGCGCTGATCCGTCGTGGCCGTCGATGACGACGTTTAGGTTATTGGACACCGTTGCAGGGGCGTGGTTTCGATCTCTGGTAGCGTTCGAGTGGGGGCCCTCCGACGTTCGTGGAGGATCTTGGCGTCGGTCGTCTTCGGCAACTCCACCTCCAGGGGTTGCCGCGCCTAGTTTCCCCGGCGAGGAGCGAGGGGCGACAGGCTTTCACGTCGGGGTCGGTGCATCGGCGAAGCTGGACGTCGTGGCGACGGCGACCGGAACTCTCGGCGGCACGTAGGCTCGGGGGACTGAGGTCGTAGCAGGTACTCGTCGATCTCCCGAGGGCGTTCACCATAACGGTTTCGCGGGTCGTTCGGGTGGAACCCGCGAAGCCCGAGTCGTCGGTATGGGCATCGGCGGTAGGTGTGGTCCGCTTCCCCGCAATGGAAGCACAGAGGGCGTCGGTCGGGCGTTCGCCACACGTCGGTCTTGCGGGGTGCGCGAGGCTCCGGGCAGGCGTACTGGACCTGGTCGTCGTGGTGTCGGTCGTGCTGCGGCGCAGGAGACAGACGTCGGGGCGGCGCGACATAGGTGCGACGAGGAGGAGGCGGTGGCCGTCGAGCCACAGCGGCGTAAGTCAATGTGGGCTCCTCGGGGGCTGCCACGACGACGGGAGCCTCTTTCTGGAAGGTTCTCTGGACTTCTTCCCGCACAACCTCGGCGATGGAGAGTGAGGCCGGGCGTACTGCAGCGGGCAGGAGCTTCTTGAGTTCCTCCTGGACGACTTCACGGATAATTTCACGGATGCCGGGGAGGGTGTTGCCAAGGTCGGATCCGGATGTCGCCAGAGTGGTTACGCCGGGGTGTCGCTGGTAGTGTCTGGCGCGTGCTTGTAGGGCCCGTTCCATATTCGTCGCCTCCGTGACGGACCCGTCGACGGTTGTCGGGGGATTGCGAATGAGGCCGCCGAATATCTCACTTTTCAAACCCCTCATCAAGTGGTGCAGCTTCTTCTCCTCGGTAGCCTGAGGATCGGCGCGGGTGCTCAGGCGGAGAACATCCTCAACGAAGCTGGTGACGCTCTCATGTAGGTCTTGGGTCCTTGTTCGCAGGAGATCTTCGGCCCTCTCACGTCGGTGTTGGCAGGCAAACGTCTTCTTCAATTCTTGCTTGCACACCTCCCACGACGTCAAAGAAGCCTCGTGGTTTTCCAACCAGTACCTCGCAGTTCCTTCCATCGAAAAGTAAAGGTTCTGCAAGCAGTGCTCGGCTGACCACCCGTTATGGCGGGCCACCCGTTCATAGTGTTGCAGCCAGTCCTCGATGTCCTCGTGTGCGTCTCCATGGAACGGCGTCGGAGTTTTGGGTGCGACCGGCAGGTATACGACGGCAGGAGCAGCCGGGGCCTGCGCCTGGTCGGCCATCGTCGTCTTCTTCGGCTTGGGCTTGTCCAGTAGCAAACCGTATTCAGGATCCTCTCCCTTGATGCGCCGGCTGGTCCGAGTTTCGGGTTCCGCGGGGAGTGGTCTTCTCACTGGGCTTGGTACCGGACTTGCACTGCGGGATCTTGGAGGGGAACGCTGCACAGGCATGCGGTACCCCGCACCTCCACCAAAATGTCACAGGTGGTGACCAGAATAACAATAAATAAACAGGAAGAACTAAACGTTTAATGTGGCGAACTTGTGCCAAAACAAAAGAGAATAGAAAATAATAACAAAGCGTCGCGAGCGTCGAGGTCGACGAGACAGCAGAGTCGAGCGCTGGGGCGAAACTGACTCGACGAGGTCGCGGGCGGCCTCTTATCTAGAGTGAGTCACTATCTCGAAGATTCGGCGGAGAAGGTTCGAGCGTAGCCCGCTCGGGGCGAGAATGAACAAGCACTTTCTAGAACAACAAAAGCAGGGGTAAACGATAGTTATGTCCGCAGCAAGGATAAACGAGAACATTCTACAAGTCTGTGACCCTGCGCGCGGCATTATGAAGTTTTCTCCTTGTTAAACGAAATTGAAAGAGAGGTAAAATTTCAATGTTCCTTTCAGACGTTCAAGAGAAATATTAAAGAACTCCTGGTGGAGAGTGATATCATTTATGAATGAGGAACAAAATGTGAAAAAGTGTTTTTTTATGTAGCTGGTACTTTTTTATCAAACGTGTTAAACCTGGTGCAAGTGTTCATTATGAATTCGTTTGGTTATGCATGTGTATTTACATATGTTCTGTTTTGCGGTGTACTGTAAAGGGAGCTAGAGGTCTCGTCAAGTTGAAATGACAGATTTTTTCCTACTCTATTTCTCTTCTTGTTTAGAGGGAAACAAACAAACTGAACTGAATTGTGCATTCTCCGAATGTACGAAAACTAAGTATCACCGACCAGAAGCCCCTTATTGGAACTGCGCCGAGCTCGGACGAATAAACTTTTCTTCTCTCTGCTGTGGCTCTCTGTCTCAACGGCGGGCAAATAAAAAAGGAAATATCTATTTGATCACGATGTTTCCCTCCTAGCCTTTATGTTTCAACCAGCCAACGTTTTTGTGTCGTTTCGTCTTTTTTTATGTTCCCCGTCTCAAGGTTTCAGGGTATGCCGCTCTCTTACCGTTTTCTCTTTTTTTCTCCTTGTATTCAACAGATTATCTCATGGAAACCAAATGGGATAGAGTAAAGCTGAAGCGATCATAACGCTTGGCGTCTTCATTCGAGGGGATTATACTTGCTCGTTTATTCCCTCTCCTATCAATGTTTTCTCAGGACGGAAAAAAACACCTAAAAGGATCTAACTTATCAAGACTGTAGGATCAATCCCTCCTAGATGACAAAGCCGTAATGTTGATAGAGTTGTGATCATCAGC
This sequence comes from Ixodes scapularis, assembly GCF_016920785.2. Classification (NCBI taxonomy): domain Eukaryota; kingdom Metazoa; phylum Arthropoda; class Arachnida; order Ixodida; family Ixodidae; genus Ixodes; species Ixodes scapularis. The sequence continues at coordinate 68,650,273 of NW_024609879.1, read as the reverse complement.
AAAGGCCAACGCTGGGCACAGGTTGGTCACGACGATTGCGACAAGGTACGGCTCAAACTTGACTCAAAGCCGAACACTGATGGAGCACTCGTTTCCTATATATGTCCAGCGTTGGCCTTCTCACCTGACGCAAAAATGTCAGCACTGCGGCATTGTCTTCCAGCCAGTGTTGGTAGAACAAACCAATCATTTATACGAATTTCGCAACTAAGGTGAGACCTTTTCGTGTTCTGTATTTTCCTCGAATCGGTGGCTTATGGACCGCGTCTCAACAGATACAGTGTTCTATGTTTGGCGTCTAACCCAACCCGGGACGGAAGTCGCTAAGCCGACTGCCAGCCGAGTGCAGGCACAGTGCTCGTTTTTTCATCGAGAACGTTGAGTCCGCGCTCATTTTATGCTACTGCGACGCCCCGAGTTTCTAACGTAGAAGTTTGGGCTAGTCGGTATTTAATGATTAAAAATTAAAACAGCGCAAGGACACGGACAAGTACAAGAAGGTAGACGAACAAGGCGCTGACTTACGACTAAAGTTTATTCGTGCTAACATCAAGTATAAATACTCTAACGTCATGACAAACAAACAAAGATAAAATACATGTAATGGACGCCACGTGCCCTTTAGCCACCGTTATGCGCTGTCACTGTGCGTTTAGAAAGCAACGTTCCTTTTCGGATAAACACATTGAAGGAGTGCTGACAGTTTTCCCCCAATTTTCTTATTTCCCGCGCCTTAATGATTTGTCAATTGAGCTTGTCTTTATTTTTCCTAATCACTTCACACTTGTCGAAGACGGGAGTGCAGCAGCTTTAACGGCAATGCAGGCCAAGGTGACCTGACACAACTCTAAAGACGTTATGCTTATGTTCTCGGAAGCGATCATTGAGGCAGCGCCGCTTTTTCCCGACGTATCTCATGCCGCACGAGAGGGGAATAGAGTACAGTACTCCTTCCACACAGTTCACGAATCGGTCGTGGTGTTTCTGGTGCAACCCTGCTTTCCTTTAGAACAGAAGTTCACTTTTCCGCACAGCTCAGATCACTTTCCCGGAGCCGAAAAACCACATCAACACCAACCCTTTGGCCAACTTTCTTTAAGTTATGTGAGATCCTGTGCAGGTATGCTAAAACTGTTCCTTTTTTTGTTAACCCTATGAGCCTGCTGGGTCGATTTTCACGTGCTTTCTTAAGTAGGCTCTCAGCAACTGTCGTCAACAGATAAGTCGGGCATCCCGCATATCTGAGCCTTGATCCTTGTGTGTCGAAGCTCTCTTTCACCCTGTGGGGCAAGACTTGAAGAGGGCATTTCTAAAACAGAAGTTAACAGTTCCCCTTTTTACTAGTTTGGAATGCGCTGAGGAAAAAGGCATGATGGGTTTTTTAGCCCTTGGCTCATATATCCAGCACACATGGCCATGAGAAAGTTAAAGGCTCAGATCCAGAAACCTAATGGCCCCAATTACAGGTACTTTATGCGTCAGCACAAGCGGTTCGAGACACTCTTTAAACGTTGACAGGGCAAACGACACAGCAGAATCTATATGTTCCTCGTCACAATCTAGGAGCACCAAATAGTCATCTACGAATCTAAAAATGATTTCCCCCTTGGTTCCTTCAGGTTTGCCTGCCAGGACTCTATCGTTTAGCGCAAGAAATATATCGCTAAGTAGTGGGGCTATGCATGACCCTATGCAAACGCCCTTTCTTTGAATAAAAACACCATCCTTCCAGGTCGCGAACGTCGACTTGAGATAAAAAGATAAAAGTTCTATAAGGTGACTCACACTAAGTCCAGATTCATTCTGAAACGCAACGGTATCATGATTGCCAATACAGTCTTCAACAGATGAAAACAGCTCTTTATGGGTAATCAAATAGTACAAATCTTTAGTGTCAATCGAGCAAGCCAACATGCTACGGTTTGGGTGGTCTTTAAAAAAATCTTTTATCTGATCAAAGTTCTCACCCGAAAGGAATCATCAATCGTTAACATATTTAGTTTGGTTTACAAAAATGAAGCCACGGATTTTTGCCATGTCCCTTTCTCCGACACAATCACGCGTAGCGGAGTCAATCTTGTGCATTGTGGCAGAAAAAAATAAATCTAAACCTAAGCCTTCGCTGGGCCCTGTTTATCGCTCGGCCCAGTTTATCTAGGCTTAGGCGTTTGCAAAACCTACCTACTTCTGTTTTCACCTTCGAAAGTGACACGTCTTCCCTGCGCTTAAACGTGGCCGTTATGGCGTCTGACGCTTTAGACATAAACACCCCCTTAGGCACCACTACGAAGCCTCCCTTTTTATCCGCTGGTAATAAAGACGGGGAAATTTATTTGAAGTAGGCAACAGTGGTTTTCAGCGGAAACCTGGACCCCGAGGTCTTGCAATGTAACAACACGTCCACCCCTTCAGATATACATCTGTCAACTTGAGACTCCGGAGCTCGTCCGGAAACTTGTCTCACCATTGTTAGCAGCTCGGGGGGCGATTTTCTTGGTTTGACCGCGAACTTCGGGCAAACTGGGCGCTGCCTCAATGATCGCTTGCGAGAACATAAGCATAACGTCTTTAGAGCTGTGTCAGGTCACCTTGGCCTGCATTGCCGAAACTGCTGCTGCACTCCCGTCTTCGACAAGTGTGAAGTGATTAGGAAAAATAAAAACAAACTCAATCAAGAAATCACTGAGGCGCGGGAAATTGGAAAATTGGGGGGAAAACTGTGGTGAGCACACCTTCAATGTGTTCGTCCGAAAAGGAATGTTGTTTTCTAGACACACAGTGACAGCGCATAACGGTGGCTAAGAAGCACGTGGTATCTATTACATGTATTATATCTTTGTTTGTTTGTCATGACGTTACAGTATCTATACTTCATGTCAGCACGAATAAGCGTTAGTTGTAAGTCAGCGCCTTCTTCGTCTACCTTCTTGTTCTTGTCCGTGTCCTTGCGCTGTTTTAATTTTGAAAACTCCGAGTTTCATACTCCGAGCGCAGCAGCCGAACAGAGCATAACGTACAGGAGTGTCACAGACCGTAACTCTAAACGAACCGCATGAGTAACTTACGACCGCACGCCTTTAACGAACTGAGCATCTCGTGGAGGCGGGTCACAGAAGCCGAAATCATTTCGAAGACAAATTGATTAAGGCCTGTATCGAGCGGGAGAGTGCTCCTGAAAGGTTTAGAGTGCCCAGAGCGCATGTGCAGAACGCTACCCTGACCGATCAATAGATTTATTCACCAAGCATTCTGCTCAACTTTTAATAAAATACAACATTCTTAAACTCGCTCGTCGACGCAGGAAACTATCAAAATTGTCAGATATATTTCATCTAACATAGCGAAACGGATCCGAGCTTGTCCATGTACTATAATAACTGCCAACCACCGTTCAATACATAGCACATCAATTTGTTTCTGTGGTAGATGCACGAACAAATGGTTTTCGGAACGCTGAGTTATGTTTCGGCTCTCCAATGGAAGCACCTTTGCTCCCTCCACTAAAAACTAAAAAAAAAAAACGAAAAAAAAGTGAAAGTCGTTTACAACTCCCTGTAACGCCGAATTAGAGCGCAGCTCTTGAGGAGGAGGGAAGGGTACTGGGGGGATGAAGTGACCTGGGGGGGGGTCACGTGACCTGGGGGCCATGTGACGATGCCGATGATGTCATCAGTGACGTCACTGATGACATCATCAGTGACGATGACGATGCGGACTTCGATGACGTCATCAGCGATGATGACGATGACGATGCGGATGTCAGTGACGTCATCAGTGACGTCACTGATGACGCCATCCGTGATGATGACGATGACGATGCGGATGCCGGTGAGGTCATCAGTGACGTCACTGGTGACGTCATCAGTGATGATGACGATGACGATGCGGATGCCGGTGACGTCATCAGTGACGATGACGTCATCGGAGAGGTCACGTGACCCTGGGGGTGGTCACGTGACCTCGGGGGGTGTCACGTGACTTGGGGGGTCACGTGACCTTGGGGGTCACGTGAGTTTGGGTGTCACGTGACCGTGGGGGTCACGTGACCCCGGGGGAGGAGTCACGTGACCTTGGGATGACCTTGGGGGTCGCGTGACCTTGGGGTGACATTGGTTACGCCGACGCCGACGCCGCTCAAGCCGGGAAAGGGCCCCTAAGAGCTGCGATCTAAAAAAACGGCACCGGTCGGGCTGTGTTCTTATCTTCACAACTGCTTTGTCGATGTGCTATCGGCGCGCTACCGCTCGATAAATAGAACTTTAATTCGTTTCGAGGCGGGAGGCACTAAACGCATCCGACCTTTTAGAGCGCAGCTCTTGGGGGGCCCGTTCCCGGCTTGAGCGGCGTCGGCGTCGCCGTCGGCGTCGGCGTAACCAAGGTCACCCCAAGGTCACGCGACCCCCCAAGGTCATCCCAAGGTCACGTGGCCCCCAAGGTCACACCAAAGTCACGTGACCCCCAGAGGTCACGTGACCCCTCCCCCAGAGTCACGTGACCCTCAAGGTCACGTGACACCCAAAGTCACGTGACCCCCCCTCGAGGTCACGTGACCACCCCCCAGGGTCACGTGACCCCCCGCCGAGGTCACGTGACCTCCCCGATGACGTCATCGTCAGTGATGACGTCACCGGCATCCGCATCGTCATCATCACTGATGACGTCATCAGTGACGTCAGTGATGATGTCATCAGTGATGATGACGATGTCACTGATGACCTCACCGGCATCCGCATCGTCATCATCACTGATGACGTCATCAGTTACGTCACTGATGACGTCACCGGAATCCGCATCATAATCGTCATCATCACGGATTACGTCATCAGTGACGTCACTGATGACGTCACTGACATCCGCATCGTCATCATCGCTGATGACGTCATCGGAGTCCGCATCGTCATCGTCACTGATGACGTCATCAGTGACGTCACTGATGACCTCACCGGCATCCGCATCGTCATCGTCACTGATGACATCATCGGCATCGTCACGTGACCCCCCAAGGTCACTTCACCCCCCAGTACCCTTCCCTCCTCCTCCTCAAGAGCTGCGCTCTAATTCGGTGTTTCAGGGAGTTGTAAACGGCTTTCACTTTTTTCGGAACGCTAATTTCTGTGTTGCCGTTCAAATCAAACCGCTTTAGAGCGCAGCTCTTAGGGGCCCGTTTCCAGCCTGAGCGCCGTCGGCGTCGCCGTTGGCATCGGCGTCGGCGTCGGCGTAACCGCGCCCCTCCCTCTCCTCCTCCTCCCCCTCCTCCTCCCCTCCTCCTCCTCTTCCTCCCCCTCCTTCTCCTCCTCCCCTCATTGTGTAGTATGGTCCGGGCGGGTCACGTGACCTCGGGGGGAGGGGGTCACATGACCCGTTTCCAGCCTGTGCGGCGTCGGCGTCGGCGTTGGCGTCGGTGTCGGCGTTGGCGTCGGCGTCGGCGTCGCCCCTCCCCCTCCTCCTCCTCCCCCCCGCTCCTCCTCCTCCCCCCCTCCTCTCCCGCCCAGGTCACGTGACCCCGGGGGATGACTCCCCGCCCCCCGCCGGTCACGTGACGGCCCGCCCAAGGTCATGTGATCCCGTCTCCTCGAGGTCACGTGACCCCCCGGACCTCTGCCCTTCTCCTCCTCCCCTCCTCCTCCTCCCCTCTGTCTGGTTCGGGGGGGTCACGTGACCTCGGGGGGAGGGGGTCACATGACTTCAGCGGCGAGGAGGAAAGCAGTACGAAGGTGGAGGAGGGGGGAGGAGAGACGAGGAGGCGGAGGCGAGGGGAGTTGAGGAGCATGAAGGACGAGGAGGCGGTAAAGGAGAGGGAGGGGGAGCAGGAGGGGAGGAGGACTAGCAGGCATGATCATGAGGGAGGAGGAGGAATATACCCTCCACTCCTCCTCTTCAAGAGCTGCGCTCCAATTCGGCGTTACTGGAAGTTGTAAACGGCTTTCACTTTTTTACGTGCTGGATTAATCACTCCGAAACTGAAAAAGGGCAGCGGTTCCACTGCACCCTTCGTTTCGGCCGTTTCGATCACGCTTCTGTGGCTTCCGTTGGCGCATTCATCTTGTTTGAGATCGTGACGGAACGCGAATAAATCACTCACGGACCGAGAACAACTCGGTCCGCGAAGAGCGCGCTCGAGTGTCAGCTTCTGGCAGCGTTCCTGTCCGTTTAGTGAACGGAGCGCGAGAGTCTCTGGCTGCGGAGCTCGGATTTAATTAACGCGCTCACTTATTTGATAGCGATGCCGGCCGGGCGCCTTCTTAGAATGCATCCATGTTGCTTCCGGTGGCGTAAAAAATCACGTCTTAAGGTATACAGTGGCACTCTGCCAGACATGTGCAGTCTTTGAAAAAAATTCGTTAAATTGCAGAGTATCGGCGTCAAAAATAATTATAGTAGAGCAGAAATTACACTTTTTCTAACGTAGTCGAGTAAATTTCCGACTACCGTAAGAAGCATCGCATTACTTGTGAAGTTTCTTTTTTAGTTTTTATAGTAGAGATTCTTTCACTACATCACAAAACACTGAAAATCACGTTTATTGCATACCGCAAAATCTAGGAGCACCACAGCAGCTACCGAGCGAGCGCTAAATTTTGATGATTCCCTTGAGTGACAACTAATGTGTGTTACAGGGTGGTCGGAAAACAGCCGTTCAGGGTGGCTCTGGCAGTGTTCTGCAGTGAAGTGTGGTCGCACCCCCACGGGAGGCTAAAAAACAGTCCCACTGCTCCTGCGCGAGAGTGAAACCCGCTAAGAGAGACGCTTTCATGTCCGGCCATAATGCAACATGGCAGAACAGCGTGGAGCACCTCGCTAAGTCTTATATCGCAATACTAGCTGATTGCGGGCACACGTAGGAACGAAGGAGACACGCGAGGAATCTTCTCGCGCACTCGAAACTACGACTCTCGGCAAAGGCCGCTCGATTCACGGGGTCCGGAAGCAACGAATGGAATACCAACGACTTCAGCGGCAGCTCAAGTCGGCGGGAATGCCTAGCAAGCTGCTCGACACTCGCTGCCTGCGACCAGCGGCCTCGTTAAATGAATATCTTCGCGCGAACCTTCTTTAAGTTTACCCATTTCGTATGAATATTTTGAACATTGACCTAAATATTCCGCTTAAGAGGTAGATCAGTTTTATATCTTCGTCTTCCCCTCGTAATTTTTGAAGTGTTCTAGTGTGGTGATGAATGCTCTCGTCGCAGTGACACACTCTTCAATTTTATTTGCTGTTTTCTTTGATGTAAAGCTCAAATTAACACGCTATGAATTCACCTCGCATCATGTTGTACGTGCACTTTATTTTGCGTATGTCTATCCAAAGCCGCGCGAGCAAATTGCGAGAAAAAACCGGGAATCGGTATGCCAAGTTCAACTCCTACTCGGCCATCCTCGCGACGTCAGGTGACGCGACATGACTTCGCGTCACCTGACGTCATTTCCCCGCTGACCGAAGGTGCGCTCGCAAACCTTTGTTCGGCGGAGTGGAGGAGGAGGAGAGGAGTATAAGGGAGGGAGAAGGGAAGAGGGGGAGGGAAGAGGAGAAGGAGGAAAGGAGGGAAAGAGGATGGGAGAGAAGGAGGAAAGGAGGAGAGGGTACGGAGGAAGAGGAGGGGCACACCCTCCCCTTCGTAGCCTCCCCCCTCCTCCTCAAGAGCTGTGCTCTAGTTTCGCATTACAGCGATTTGTAAACGTCTCATTTTTATTTGTCTCTCAAATAAAATAAGTCTCTTCCATGTGGAAATGTGCAGCTAATGTATCGGTTTTGAAATCTCAAGACCTGATGAATTAACGACGATAGGCTGGTTATACTGTTATCAAATATGTTCACAATTTTTAGAATCTAATTTTTTTACGCGCGTTTATCGTTTTTTTGAGGGCTAAATTTATTCGCCGCAAGGTAACTTTTAAAGAACCACTCGGTAGAAACTAATGATTGTTAGTATAAGCAGTTATGTGCTTCACTCATTGAAAACGTATGGCAGGTTGATGTGCTGTATTTAAACATGATAAAATGATTTAAGGGGTCAACCACGAATTGCTTGTTGTTAAGAGGACTACATGTTGAGTAACTGACTGCTACATCAATTGGTTCACGACAGTTTTTTTTCGGGGCGCTCGAACTTTGTCCGCATGCGGAAAGCCTTGTCGGCACCGCACACTTCAACTTCCAGAGTCCCTCGGAGATCTAATATTGCTCTCTTTTTGTACACTATTTTTGCGAATAATCACTTTGATTGTATTTAGTTTTTTTTTTAATTGTTGCAGTATTTTTGGTGGCTTCGTATAATTCACAATATTGCAGCCCACTGCATGGAAATGCACATTGATATCGACTTAGTCAATGCGTTCCGCTCAACTAGTTGCCTTCAGTTAAATCCGGGAGAAATCGAACGTCATCACCTTTACTCGAAAACATAGAGTATATTGTTACATGCTCAACATGTTGAAATCTAACTACTATTACGTGTACTTTCAACGGTAAGGAACTCCGTGTTTCAGATCGAGGCTCACGCTAATGCTGCGGTAGCTTCGCCCTTGAGTACCCTCGACATTGTGTCTAGAATTACGTGATTGTTTAAAATACTGTCATCGGCGCTTCGGCAGTAAAATTGCTTTCTCCGCTTAAGGCTATAATTGGCTTCGACTGCCTGGGATGCACTTAAAGGAGCACTCCGGCGATTTTTGTCTGCTACCCCAACTTAGTATATTTTCAGAATCCCGGGCGTTTGCCCTTTCCGGTATGCTAATTGGTAACGTGAAATTCAATCGTTAATTGTGTAATCGGCAAAAAAAAAGTGACAAAACCCAACATTCAAATATACCCGCACTTTTATTTATTTATTTATCTTACAATACTGCTACACCAAACATACAGAGATTGTAGGAGAGGGTTACAAAATAAATGAATACATTTTGACATGCCGTGGCGTGACGTCAATGGAATGCGGTGCTGCCGATCAAGCAATCAGTTTAAAAATGAACTATGCCAAGAATTTGTAGCACGCTGGTGCGCGGGTACTGGACCGAGCTTCCAAAGAATTCATTTGAAACCATGAAACTGCTTAAAATCAGTTGACACCAAAATCTACAGTCCAATGAGTGAATCCATGCCTTCCACTGGCGTCACTTTTTCGATGTTGCCATTAGAGGATTTCAGTTTGAAGAACACAATGAGGACTAAAAATGTAAATGCAATAACTTCGCAAAACAAAAACATTTTGACCTAGTATTTGGTCTACTATTTCAGCCACGTTCGTTGGTGTGCTTAGAAAATTATCATGCAAACCGGAGACCATGAAGGAATTGCCGGTGTACTCATTTAATTATTCACAACCTTAGCGTATTGAAAGCATCGAAAAACGCTTTGTTTGTATAATTTATGGCCGGCACCTCGGAAAGAAATATTACAATGGCAGCATTTACAGGGATGAGACCGTATCGGATCAAATCAAGATTTGATCATTATAACTGGTAGCAGATGGGTAGAGGAGGAAGGAGTATAAAGAAAAGCTGCGTGCAGTTGGTCCCTACTCGTGTCCATGCGCTACGTTTGCATTCATATAATTGTAGCCTCTAACTAAAATTTGCTGCTGACTAAAATTGGCATGGAGACACTTTCCGTAGACAGAGTTATTTATGACTTGTTATTTTGTACAAAAAATTGAAACGGCAAACTGTCATGCTCAAGTGTTGAGTTCCTTCCTGTTCAGTTTTGTTTTTTTATTAAGAAAAGCTTATAACTCTATAAGCGCAAGGTGTGGTTACTTCCCGCCTTTAGTGTCCCTCAAGCTTGCTGGACTGGCGGCCCGGTCAGAGTGGGAACAACTCTGTCTTCTGCTGGCGGAGCCGCCATCTTGCCTCCCATTCATATGAACCGTATGTGAGCTGCATTACGCTCAGCACTTGTGAAAATACGCGGCATAAATTTAACAACACGTAACTCCACGTGTTCCGTTAAATGTGCGATGGTTCTCGGCGCATACATGTTGGCTTCAGCATTAAACTGCCGCACTCGACATTTGTCAGTTAGATTCACACGTGCTTCGTGCTTTCTGGAGCACCATATAGAACTCACTCGTTTATTGAGTGATTCAAGTAATCGGGGACGCTGCAACACGGCATTTTGACGGACTCAAACCGATTCGCTGGTATCACGGATACAAGGTGAACACATGTCATGATTCAAAACAATAATTATCATTATTTCCATTCAAAGCAAGAAATGGTGGAGCAAAAGGGAAAAAGCTTTAACAAAAAGCTTGGCAGACCCTCAGCCCCTTCGGCAGCCCTTGAAAAACAGTTATCGTGCAATGAAATCAAAGAACAGTCATGGACAGAACATTGTACAATAGGAAATGAAAATAGCAGAAACAAGAAAAAGCAGGCTAAAATATGTAAAAAGATGGGACGCAACTCTTTCGGAGATATTTTTTCTAGATTTCTATTTTTTTTTCTTTTTTCAAAGCTATTTCAAGCTCCAGAAAGAAATACCGAATGATTTGCTGAGCATAAATTGGCCTGCTTAATGGAACCTTCCAATATTCATTATGGCGAGTCAAGTAAACCGTATTATTTGTGTTTGTTTTTGTTTTTAATGCAGCTGGGCGTTTCAGATTAGATCGAACAACCATGTACGGTGACCATTTTTAATTTCGGTGAAAAAAAAATATTTTTCTGGCTTTACGCCAAGAAGAATAAAACCAATCCTTCTTTTCAGGAAAAAAAATTGTCTTTGCGAAAAAAAATTGTAAGCACTTTCTTAGCCACGTGCACGTTATACGTATCGCGCGATGTTGACATTTCGGGCGGCTTCCCCTCAAAACATGTTCTGGCACTGTCAAATTACGCATAGGAAGGATTGACAAAAGGTATTAATCGCTAAGTATTAGGGTAGTTATTTAACAAAAACGCAAATACGGCACCATTGCGCAATAACGCTCTTAAATAAAAAAATATTCTCTGTATTTATAGAAGATGAAGTCTGCAAACAATGCCAGTGTGTTGCCCAGTATACAGTTCATATTTTCGCGAAATATTGTTGTGCTGCTTAGTGCGATAAATGTACATGGATTGCTCACACAGGGGCATTGAACTAAAAATGCAGTTATTTGTAAATCACTTAAAAAAGGTTATCTTTAATATTCTTTAAACTCTCTGAAATTAACGTTTAAAATATATGCTAACAGAGCCTGCAGAAACGTACTGCAAAATTTGTGTCACTTTTAAGTTATAAATGGAGAAACATGGCAAAATTGACGCTAACGTGCTTGCCATAAATGGGGCGTGCACATACCCGTTCTTCACAATTTCATTATTATTAAAAAGCGTGAACATTCTACGGGGTGGTCAGCAAGAAAATCAAATTGACAACAAAGAGGTGGGTAGTAGTTTTGAAGGGAAAATTTATAATGAATTTTTGTACAACCGACAAAAAATGCCCATGGGCCGGAGCGATCGAGGTGCGCTACCATGTAACATGCTTAGCGGTGCCTGTTTCAACAACCGGCGTAAAGCGTCTGCGTCTACGCGACGTAAAGGAAGCAACCGGAGCAACTTTGCAAACAGATCAGCCTACACCCTTGGTGGTAACATCATATATGTGGCTTGCACATAACGTCATTTCCGATGCCTTCCAGAGAAAAGGGGAAGGAGGAGCTCCCCTCTTATCAGGATCCTCCTTTGTGCCCCTCGGAATAGCACAGGCGTCGCTATTCTCCTCCCAGAAGATTGTATGAGATTAACCTGTCACTCAAAATTCTTACAAAAGCAGCTTCCCTCTCCTCCTCTTTTATGGTGTTCAAAAGTATGCGATGTGACGTCAGTGCAAGAAGCCTATAAGAAGTAGGGCGCGGCAGAACCGGAACCTGCGCCGCCTCTGAGCGTCAATAGACCCGCCACCGTGGAGAGCCACGCAACGCGTAGAAAATAAAAGATAATTAAAAAAAATTCCAAATGCCTCAGATTGTTTGTATTTGGCGTTTTCAGATAGGATCGAACGACCATGTCCGGTGGACATTTTTTTTTTTTTTTACCATAAGATATATTTTTTACCATGTGGTGCAAGCGAAAGAAACATATTCAACCTTTTCTTGCGGAAAACAAAATTTATTCTGAGGAAAAAGACAAAATCCCAAAGTCTCTGTCGGTATACGGACCCCTTTTTTCAAACTTGTGTGAATCTGTCCTTTTGGATATTTTTAAAAAATAAACGTTGTCGTCCTAAGTTCAATATTTTTTTTTTTTTTTTTGTAGAGACTCCCTAGAGAATATAAAAAGAGGTAAACACGCATTATCGATTTCGAAGCAATTCAGAGCTTTATGGATCCGGATTTTAAAAGACTGGAAATGCAAAGTTTTTAATAGGATTTGGAGGTGTCTGTTCTATATTCGCATAAACTGTCATTGAAATTGAAAACAATTACCTTTCTTAAAAAAATACATTGAAATGTAGAGAGGTTACCGATTTTGCGATAATTAGAAAATCAGTTTAAAATGAATGTGACCGTAATTTTTCTTCTACTTTTCACAGATCAAGGCTAATAACCTGTCCTTACAGGCCCTTCAAAAATGCTTTGCAATATTTTTTTTTATTTATTTTACAGGGCTTTGAATATACAGATTTGCTCTAACGGGAGTAGAGATAGATTGGACGCTGCCGATTTCAAATAAGGGCAAGCAAGGGGTCGTAAAATATTGGAAATCTGTGAAGAGAAATCACTGTTAGGGGATTTCGTACCAAAACATTACATGTAGCCTACCCTTCGTGGGGAGGCTGGGCTGCTGACAACTAGTTTTAAATGGTGATAAGAAAGAACACATTTTATTAATCAAGATCCTGTGCGCACATCCGGGGCTTGTCGCGTAAATTATTTCTGCCCGACGCTGACATGAGTCGAACACGTCGCTCTCCTGCCACTCCGAGGAGAACATTTTTTCCCGTTTTGCCTGTAGCAATCATTGTTCGTTTCTTCTCAGTGACAGCGCAAGCATGTGACATCGATCTGCCTTTCGCAGCCATAGGAGACTAGACTTCTAAAAATATATATTTTCTGCGGCTACTGTTCTTGCTAAAACATCTTTGGTCGCGAAGTGTCGGACCGCGTACACTGCCACAAGTGACAAGACTGAATTCCACACCCAAGGGAAACAGAGTCCCAGTCCTTTGCTTTCATGTCCCTGAAATTTTTGACATCAGCTTTCGGTAGGTAGATTAGTTTTACGTTTGGAATTTTATTTTTCAGTGGGGAAACCATCTCTGACGCCGACTTTGTCACCGACTTGACGGGCCATCGGAGGCCATGCAACGTTGTCTGGTGCTTGACGCGACCCCAGATTCAATCACAGGCACTCTCGCCGTGTAAAGGTGCGGAAAAAATACACCTCGCTGACGTGTATTTGTGGCTCTGCAGCTCGTGTAGTTGGTACTTCTTCGTAAAGTGGCTTGCTGCACCATCACTTACGTAGGTCACATCTCATTCAATCTCAATCAATCGCAATTATTTTTTCTTTTTTTATGTATCTTTTATTTCTACGCGTTGTACGGCCCTCCACGGCGGCGGACCTATTGGCGCTCACAGGCAGCGCAGGTTAAGGTTCTGCCGCGCCCGATTTCCTATATAATGTTACCGCCAAGTTTGTAGGCTGATCTGTTTGCAAAGTCGCTTCGGTTGCTTCTTTTACGTGACGTAGACGGAGACGCTATACGCTGCTGTTGAAGCAGGCAGCGCGAAGCATGTTACAGGGTGGCACCTCGATCGCTCCGGCCCATGTACATTTTTGGGCCGGTTGTACAAAAATGTGTTAGGAATTTCCCCTTCAAAACTGCCGCCCACCTCTGTGCTGTCAATTTGTCTTTTCCTGATCACCCCGTAGCATTTTTACGCTTTTTGATAATGATGAAATTCTGAAGATCGGGAATGTGCACTCCCCAATAATGGCAACCACGTTAGCTTCAGTTTGGCCATGGTTCTTGCTTTATAACTTAAGAGCCACAGAAATATTGCATCATGTTTTTGCAGACTCTGTTAGTACATATTATAAACGTTATTTTAGACAGTTTAAAAAATATTAAAGATGACTTTTTTTAATAATTTTTAAAAATAATGCATTTTTAGGTAAATGCCCCTGTGTGAGCAATTCTCGTAAATGCTCCCGCTAATCTAAACAAGAATATTTCACGCAAAGATTAACTGCACACAGAGCAACACACCGGAAAAGTTTGGAGACCTTAGCTTTTATAGATACGGAGAAATACATTGTTTAATCCAGAGCGTTATTGAGCAATATACCGTGTTTGCGATTTGTATTCTCAATAGAACTACCCTAATACTCGGTGGTTAATACTTTTCGTCAATCCTTCGTATGCATAATTTTTCAGTGAATATTTCTAGACGCGTAGCCAGAATAGTTTTTTGGGGGAAGACGCCCGAAATGTCAACATCGCGCGATACACAAAACGCGCACGTCACTGAGAGGGTGCGTACCATTTCTTTCTTTCGCAAAGACAAACACTTTTGTGTGTGTGTGTGTGAAAACGAGGATTGATTTTATTCTTCTGGGCATAAAGCCAGCATGATATATTTTTTTTCACCAAAATTAAAAATGGTCGCCGGATATGGTTCTTCGATCTCTTCTGAAAACATCCAGCATCACCTTTAAAAGAACACATCCTTTTTTTTATCATTTTTAATAGCGATTAGAATTCTATAACCAAATAGGTCATAAAAATTTAAGAGTTGAAAATTACTAAACTTTTTCTAGTGTGGCAATCGTAAAATGCGTTAAAGGTAGCTTTCAACATTTTTATTTTATTGGAGGCAAGTTTTTTTTATGCCGTGGTTGCCCCAGACAAGGTTGCAAGAACTCAGTAGCGAGTAAAACAGAGAATTCTGTATATTTATTTTCACGCGAACTGGTAGAATTAGGTTGTATACTTCGTCTCACCCCACAATGGACTAAACGCCAAAGCCACAGGCCGCCCATGTCCAATCACTTTCCACACTAAACTATGACATTATAACAACGATTTTGGATGGACGAATAATGCTCTGAATTAAAGATTTCTGGACGATTTCTACAGCTCCGGCACTGCAAAGAGCCTGTATTTCGTGGCTTTCTTTGCAATGTAAAATTGATGAGTCACTCAGTGCTATTTGATTCGAACCACTCTTTTCTTTTCCCTATTAGTGAAAGGAGACGCGGGGTCCAATACGTGCATCGAATTAAAGTACCACGGAATTTCTAAGTGGGTCGAGATTAAATATGGCTGTTCGTAGCTGTTGCTTTTAGTCCTTCGTATGGTGAGACGAAGTATAGGGGTATGTTAAACCAACAACCCGTGACTATTTGGAAAACAAATGATTTACATTGCTATGCCAAGACATACTTTCAGAAAAAAAAGACACCGAATGTTTTGAAATTGTCCATGGCGCCTATCGGACGTTACCCAAATATCATAGGCATCGACATAAAAGCGCATTTATTTTGGTGCTGACCGTAGCATCAAAAAAAAGCAACCCTTTCCCAGGTGCACTGTAAAACAAATCGGCTCCCTTTTAGGGAGACATTCTCCGGCGAAAAGTGCTGACAGAGAATTCATCCGTAATCCAATTTAGTGAGGTGATTTCCTCCGTATTCCAATTTAGTGAGGGGTCCGTTAATATACGGAGACGCAGCCAATGATAAACAAGATTTTTCCGTAAAGCTAGAACGGAATGTGCTCATTAATTGAAGAGTTTCCGTAATGGGCTTAGCGGAACGGTCCGTTGAGGGACGGACGAAACCAGATCTTCCGTAAACGTGTAACGGAAAGTGCTTTTTAATTAGAGTGTGTCTGTAATTGGCTGTGCAGAGCGGTCCGCTGAGAAACGGACGGAACCAGATCTTCCGTAAGGCATAACGGAGAAGAGTCCTTAATCAGTTGCAAGCACGGCCCGTGGGTGCCGCCATCTTGCTAGCTGGGGTATGCTCTGGGGTGCACCATAGTCTGACTACGACGCCTTAGCAAGGCATTGTAATCAAATTATGGTGCGTCCAATAAGCAGCCCAGCAAGCAGGATGGCGGCGCCCAGGGGCCATACCTGCAAACGTGTATATACAGAACCATCTGTAAGGATGCGAACAGAAATATGCCTTTTGTAAAAAAACAACTAGATCAATGTTATTTTAGAAAAAAATTGAGTGTCTTATTTTGTGTCGCTCACAGAAGGAATATAGACCCTTTCAGGCAACATTTCATGGGCGCCGCCATCTTGGCGTCACGTGACCCTGCCGCCATAGCCGCCCTTCAGTTTCTCGCCGTTCCTCCGCGTTGTGTGCTGCACCGGCCCCTACCGGAGCTTTGTTTTCGCGTTCTTTTACGTTCCGCGTTGAAATCGTGTGTTTTCTTTAGGTCTTTTCGATATTTCGGGCTTTCATTTAATCATTTCATATCTATATTTCAACACAGCTCTTGTATTTTCGTATTTATGAAATGGAATCGGACAGCAAGCGGATCGACGATACACGATTATGGCTTCAGAGACCATGTAAGTTCATCCCATTCTAACGTTTTTCTCGCTAATAAAGGCAGTCAACACCATTGCGACATATGCAAATTTCAACTGACGCAGTAAGGCTATCCAGTCGTGTTTCTCGTTGCATGTGCGCGCTTGTTTCCGTAAAGCCAGCGGTGAAATGCAGAGTCGGTGGTTCTTCCAGCGGATCAGCTTGGATCCGCTAGAAGTCGTGGAAACGCATCTCCAACGCTTAAGTCAACGCTTCATGTCAGAAAGAGAATGTGTGGTATGGAACGTGGTTATATACGCATTTGAGCATTTGACCGCAGCCAATGTACGCAAAGTTTAACGCGATTATATACGCATTTTACCGCAGCGCCCTCCCCTGTATAGACGTTGAGCGGCAACATGCAACGTTTCATCTATGACAGAAACCCCAGCTCTTGAGTTACTGCCATATCTCAGAGCCCCCTGCTCGTCCCGCAGTAGTGGCCGAGTGGTTAAGGCGATGGACTAGAAGTCCATTGGGGTCTCCCCGCACAGGCTCTAATCCTGTCGACTGTGCAAACAAACATTTTTTTCCTTTTATGTGAGCACGGACGCCGGCCGGCCGGCCGGACGGACAGACGGACGGACAAGGCTAGACCCTAAGGAGCTTTGCCCGTAAAAAAAAAGAGAGAAAAGGTGTTAAGGATGTATCATAGAGTAATATACACAACATAAAGAGCGGACACTGCCATAGGCCCCAGCGGCCCAGATAGACCAGTGACAGGTAGCGCTCCTAGCGGGCGGTATTAAGTATAATCTGATTCCGTTTCCGGTCAAGTTAGTTTCGGTTTCGGTTTGGGCGTTTTTGCTCCGGATCTCCAATACCCTTCTCTCTCTCTTTCCTCCCCACCTCGCTCATCTCTCGGGAGCACCTTGACTCCCGAAGCCGCTTTTTTTTTTCTTCTTTTTTTAATGCTGACACACTTTTGCTTTATTTTTTACGATAGAGTCCGTGCAAAATGTGTCAAACAATATTTCAACTTACTTCACAAAGAAGAAGTATATGTACTTCTTGTTCTTTTTATATTGTAAAGCATTGAAGTTACACAATCACCGCATTGACTCCTGCCTGGTGGAGCATTTTGGGGTCAACAACAGTAAGTGGTTCGAACATATTTTATTGGACCACATTCATGTACACATGATTTACTTCAGAAGCTCTGTATGTTTTATGCGAAAGAGATCGATACTCACAAAAATAAATGAATATGAAGGACTTCGGCATTCGTACACTTCGTAATAGATTCGTAGCGGAACCAAGTTAACAAAACCCTTCCACGGAGAACATGCTGTATGATACATTCACTTTCACGCCGACTCGGGTACGGGAAGTAAGTGCAAAAATAAATAAGACATCGCTATCATTACCAGTCATAAGAGTATTATAACAGTGCGAAGCACACGCCGTATAGTACTAATTCCCGATTTCCGGCAAATATAAAAAAACACCAATTTGCGTAGCCTCAAACTCACTGCGGGCGAGGCATTACCAAACTATGAGAACTCTACTCGAAATCTGACAAGATTCAACGTCCCTAAATATTCCCCGAAATTGTTCAAAAAAAAATATGGCTTCAGAAAAAAGCGGCTAAAAAACTATGGACATTGGATGCAAAAGTGGATACATTTTCTTTCAGATATTGTTAGCCTCTATACGCTATTTTCTATCGAATTTTTTTAGAAAGTGCACAAATATTTTTGTTAGGGAGCCGTGATACACATTCGCTTGAAAAAGGGGAAAAAAATATTTGGAGAGCAAGTTGCACCGCCCACTTAATCACTTTTTGTTTTTGGTTTGGCAACCGCCTCTGTTAATACGCTATTAACAGTTAAACCTGTATCGTTCTTACTAGCCACTGAAGAGTGCAACCGAACTTTGTCCGAATTCCGGTTAAAAAATCAAACATGTCAACACAAGCGTATTCTGCAAAACAATTTTAAAAACCCTTTGTGGTACTCCTCTGGGCAAAGGCGAAAACCACCCAGACCTCAAACTGTGCTATACAAGGCGGCACACACTCCTCGAACATGTGTCACACTCTCTATTATGTAAAGAAAGTGATTTTCTAGTTGCTGAATGAAATGAAAGGCAGCCTGTGATGGTACTACTAAGTTGCCGAAGAATTTTCCAACCACGTGGTATGCTTTAGGAACAAGACAGTACTGGTGATGCCTGGTCAAGTTATTAGACTCATCCGATAGCAGCTGAGAACAGCCACAGCTGTAAGTTGTCTGTTCAAGCAAAAGCTTGATCAAATAGCCCCCAACGTAATAAAAACGTGGACGAGTCATCAAATATGTTAGACCTGATGTCTGATGCCAGCTCAGAAATATCCTCTAGTGGCGGGAAGTTATCAATTGGAAGACATTCCACAATGTCTGAAATTAAACTTTCATGGTGCGAAGATATTTGCAACTCCTTTAGGAGGTCATCCTTGTCATCTTCTTCGTTTTGATTGTCCGACTGTTTGAACAGTTTCTTTATCCAGAGGTGTTTTAGTCCTGAGGTGAACTGATGCACATTTGGGTTTGTGTTGCAGCCCAGCATTTGTCGTATATAGCTCCAAAAACGTTCTCAAGTGTGTCTTGCTGCAGGCGTCGTGTAAGTAAGAACTTAAAGTCATGGCTGCTTGAAAGCTCATCCCAGAGCATGAGGACACTTTTTATAGTAACTTGCCACCCAGTAATGGCTTATGGCTGCCTCCTACTTTGGAACTGCCATGCTGAAATCCATCCGAGTTACTGGTGGAGAAAATCAAGTATTTCAGGTTCTCCCTTCAGAATAGCATGACGTAACTTCTGCCCTGTCTTCTTGAATTTTTTAACTATTTAGACAATCAAAAAGTATGCACATCCTATCACAGAAGTAGGCTGTAGCCATGGCTGCCTCAGGAAGTTCCTTTGCATAAACAAGAGATATGATTACAAGAAAAATTGAGACACTCAGTACCTGTGGGGCACAATTTTCTTCCATGTTACAGAAAGGTTTTTGAATAAATATGTCTCTCAGTAAGTTTCGGAGTCAATTGCAAGCTAATCTCATCGATAGAACAATGAAGTTGAACAATAGAAGACCGCTCAATGACCTCATTTCCAATGCAAAGTTTGTGGGCTTGGAGATGGTTGTCTGTTGTTTTGGGAAGGTGCGGAACATCAAAGACAAAGTAAACGTGTTCGTTGTCAACTTCAAAAAATGGCTTATCAGTTATCACCACACACACCAAGCTTACGTTTGAAGCCCCCTAACCACAGACCCCAGCCTTTACTGTGAAGCCAACAGTCTTAAAGGGGCGATGCACTGATATTTGTATTTTGCGCAAATACCGCTTAGAACGAATCCCTGACGTTAATGATCCGTAAAATATACCCGTTCGTTTTCACCACACGCAATCGAAGTCGCAGAAAAAAAATAAAGAAAAACGAGCAGAGTTCACCCCCTCAACTCGCAGCCAGAGCAAGCGGCCCCGTGATCTGGAGCCGATTATATGCCGCCAATGTTGATCATAGTCATGCGCTGGGGTTGGCAAGGCACAGGACACGCGCTGAGTTCCAGACATTGTTATGGTTCGGCTGTTGTCGTCATTGCAGTGATTTGACACAGGACACTACCCGAATGTGTCTCGAGCTATCGATTATCACGAGCCCAAATCGAGTGTCCACGCCATGCTCGGGTCCAATCTATGAGCCGTATTCAAATATCGTCACTGGGTGGCACTGCTACCGTCCAGCTTTGTCATCAGGTTTTTCGAAGGAGAGATTGAATAAGAACACTGGGTTTTGTCCTCGAAATTACAGCGCAACAGAGGAGTTTCTTGGTCAGTGGCGTTGCGTGCGAGTATCCTTGAGTCCCACTAGTGCCAGTAAGCTCGTGTAAAGTGAAAAACCTTCCAAATGAATATCATTGCACCGCCCCTTTAAGCTCCCGAATGAGAGAAATGAGGGGACTTCGTTAAACAGAAGACGCTGTTGGAGTGTGCACAACAGTGTGTGCAAACGCACCTCCTGGAAATTTCAGACAGCATAACCACCAAGGCTCTATCTGCAATGTTAGAGGTTCGTTCAACACCGTCATCTGTTAAGTTTTAACCCATGGACAATGTCGTGTGCAAGGTCGTAAGTTAAATTATTTTTTTAAAACAATCTCATCAAAAATCAACATGCACACACGTTCAAGTGCAGCCAGACTGCCCGGCAGAAACAACAGCGCGAGAAGCTCGAACCGATCGGCTCCACGAATTCACGCCGAGCATGCGAGCACGCGGGCTGTCATGCGTTACCTTGATTGATGCAAAGTCGACCGAACATGATGCAGCAGAAAGCACAGATGAACGGCACGCACGGCACAGACGAACGACGCAGGGACGAGCAGATATCCGTGCAGATTGATGCAGAGGCGACGGCGTGCAGGCAGGTAGGCCATGGCAGGCGCCATTCATCCCGTTGTTTTTGTGACGTATTTGATTTAATCTATTTAGTCGTTTTAAGTACTTTAAACAATTTTAAGGTATTGCCATTTAAAAAATAAATACTTTTCACAGAAAAAGTTTTAATTAATTTTAACCAAATTGTAGAAAAGCGCCACGTAGCGGAGGGTATGAAACGCACTATCTGGGCCGCGAATCGGCTCCTGTGTCCTCTCTTTACGTTTACTATATTACTCTATGGATGTTGTGGGATTCGACTTGCCTTACTGCACCACGAGGTCGATCCCACTCCGTAGCCCGATGTTGAGGACTGCTACGGCCGGGTCCGTCCGGAGGCTGCCGTGGACTCCGAGGAGAGGATTCACTCCAAAACACAAATATGCTGAAGAAGCGGGTTTATTTGGCTGCTGTGCCACCACGCTGTGCCCGTCGGCAAAACTAATAAAAGAAAAGAACGGAAAAAGGGTCGGCGCTGTCGCATTAGACAGATTCACCTGGAGGGGGCCCACGCTGCCGCATTAGGCAGATTCGTGGAAAGGGGAAAGCTCCAAAAAGAACGAGGCTCCGTGGCCCAGAGCCTTCCCCGGACGAGAGCTAGGGCCGCCGTTCGCGGCCGCTTATCTAGCCAGCGGAAAGTGGACGCGCCCGGGTTAGGTAGTGTGGCTTATCCCGTAGATGGGCCACGTCCACAATCATTTCCGAAGGGTGCGCCGGAGGCACTTTCACCCAAAAGGGCGAGGGTAGACACGCCCTCTTCGAGGAATGCGGCCTTACCCCCGTATCCGGGATGACGTCGCCATAACGCTCCCACGGCCTGCTCGTTCTAGGCCTAGATAGGGAGACGGGAAACACGTGTTTCCCACACTCCTCCCCCCTTAAGGCTAAGGTAGGACTAAAAACAAAATTGGCCTACCGACTCTCAAATAAAAAAAACGAAACCGAAAAAAACTACCGCGTCCGGTACCGACCCCCACATGCTGGGGCTGACAAATAAAAATATCCTCGGAGGCGCTCCCGGCGTTGAAGTCCGTGGCTCACCATGGCGCAGGGGGCAGGACGATGTCTTGGCCGAAGTCCAGGAATGACGACGCCGGAGCGCCTCCCGACGACACGCACCGTCGTTGGCGTCGGCACGAGCGCCCACCCGCAGTGCAGGTGGCTTGCAGGCAGGGTCCAAGCATCGGGACGGGAATCCGCAGGTTGGGACAGCAGCAGGGTCGCCGAGACGGCAAAGTGTGTCGGGGAATGACACTCGAGGTTCTTGAATGGCAGCAAGTCCCCAGCTCCAGGTTCCCAGGGTTGGAGACGGAACCAGGCAGCGGGAGAACACCTGACGCCATCTTGGTCACAGCGGAAGTGAAAAAGTCTTTCGGGCCGGCAGGGGGACTGGCAGCCCCGGCGATGACGACGTTGCCCCGGCGAATGATGACGCTGCCCCGGCATTGTTGTCCTCCTCGTGGGCCGCGCCATGACTCACACCCGCCTAGTACTGGAATGCAACCTGCGCTCTGCCCCCTCTCCCGTTTCTTTCCCCAAGAAACCTCGGAAATTCCGAGCAAGGTCGAGCCGTCCAATTGAAGACACTCGACCAATCCCTGGGTGCTCAAGGACCCAGAGATAAAAAAAAAAGAAAAAGGCAGAGACAAAGGTGTCTTTTCTGCCATGAGTCACCTGCATCGCACTGGCTCGGCTTGCGAAGTTATTGTGAAAATAGTTCCACGACTCCGCTTAATGTGAACACGGATGTCCACACACCAAGCTGACTCGCGTCACCCCGGACAATGGATTTGTTGGTGACAATTCGAAGAGGCAAAGTTCTTTGTAGCTGCTTTTGCTAACGATGCCTAATCGCTTCGATTTGCGGGCACAATGAAATGTCAAATGCGCCACCCTGTCCTTTCTTGATATTGAAACGATGCAGGGCTGCAATCGGGCAGGCTCGCCAACATTGTTATTTTCCAAACATGTTAGCTTTTACCTCAGGCTAAAACGCAAATTCCTGTGGCCAGGTATAGCACAGCGACCTAACTTCGAAAAGTCTTGGAGCCGCGTGCTGCCCTGGCCAACGCGAACTAGGAGAGCACCGAATGCAACTCCCAGCCGCACAGGACAACCACCTTCAACTGCAATGTTCGTAGAGGCCAAGCGCCGTAGCACGAGTTTATCCGCATCAACAAGAACAGAAACCGATCCCAAATAAAGACCCCGTGCCAACAGCAATACGAGACTGTTCACGGCACACACGTCGGCAACAACACGAGTTGCTCGACACGGCGGGTACGCTGACCGGCTGCCAAAGCCCGTCTGCAACAAAACAAGTTGCTTAGCGACGTCAGTGGCAAGCGTACCGCCCGGCGGACGCACCGCCCGACTCCGCAGAGTCCGCGAAAGTATTTACAACTATTTACATATTTACACCCCGGATCGTTCTGCTGAGCATCAAAAACTCATCGGTGCTACGGTCGATTCCCAACGAACACCCCGAGTGCCGTGGTTCACGATATCGTCCAGTGACCGCATGGCGGTCACCTTATGACACGCAATTACGACGCGGTTTCTACCGCGTTCTCGGGATGCTATTCAACCTCTCGCGCTTGTCCGGTAGCGCTGGTTAAACGTCTCCCAAACTCCGCGGCGTTTTCGACGTCGCTTCTTTTTTGTTTTTTCGGAGTCACGCTTTGTTACGTTCACACAAAGGCTCCTAATGATGTCGTTACGTGCGACGCTCATTGACTCTTGCCGGAATCAATCGCGGGTGATCGGGAAATCTTTGAAGTTAGCTTACCGAAAACCGTTCTGACGCCAGTCCTGTTCCCTCGATGGGGACGGAAAGGCTTGGGAGAAAAATGAAAGGACTCACTCAGTAGTTCTCCGTGGATGGTCGATCTCGCTTCTGGATCCGGGAAGGTCCCGCCGTCGACGTGCTGACTGCTGGTCCGTTGTCGCAGCGTAAAGGGGCACCATCGGCGGTCTCCATACGCGCGCTGCGTATTCCAGCAGTGGGGGAATGCAGGCACAGCGCATTTTCTCGCTCCGAGGTACGCTTTTAGTTTGTGCGCTGACGGGGTGTCCACTCTGGGTGGGCCCCGCGACCCGTCTCAAAGGCAAAAAGCTGCACTTGCTTCTTGTTGCGTCAACGTACTTTGTTCGGGAACGGGGTTGACCCCGAAAAGCGCAGGTGCGCTCCCCCAGCGAAGTAGGCTGACGTCGTCCCGAAAGGGAATGCCTCGGACGCATTCCGGGCGTTGAGTCACCTCCGTGTGGGAGGGCGTGTGGGAGGACGCGTCCACTAAGCCATTGAGTGGCATCGGGTGTCGGGCCTTCGCCTCTCCCTTTGTCCACCTGTTTGATCCTTGACCGGGAAGTGGCGTGGTTCGCTGTCATTGCGAAAGTGCTGCTTTGTTTGCAGTCGCCGGACAGGCCGCATGTTGGGGCGCCAAATGTGGGATTCGACTTGCCTTACTGCACCACGAGGTCGATCCCACTCCGTAGCCCGATGTTGAGGACTGCTACGGCCGGGTCCGTCCGGAGGCTGCCGTGGACTCCGAGGAGAGGATTCACTCCAAAACACAAATATGCTGAAGAAGCGGGTTTATTTGGCTGCTGTGCCACCACGCTGTGCCCGTCGGCAAAACTAATAAAAGAAAAGAACGGAAAAAGGGTCGGCGCTGTCGCATTAGACAGATTCACCTGGAGGGGGCCCACGCTGCCGCATTAGGCAGATTCGTGGAAAGGGGAAAGCTCCAAAAAGAACGAGGCTCCGTGGCCCAGAGCCTTCCCCGGACGAGAGCCAGGGCCGCCGTTCGCGGCCGCTTATCTAGCCAGCGGAAAGTGGACGCGCCCGGGGTAGGTAGTGTGGCTTATCCCGCAGATGGGCCACGTCCACAATCATTTCCGAAGGGTGCGCCGGAGGCACTTTCACCCAAAAGGGCGAGGGTAGACACGCCCTCTTCGAGGAATGCGGCCTTACCCCCGTATCCGGGATGACGTCGCCATAACGCTCCCACGGCCTGCTCGTGCTAGGCCTAGATAGGGAGACGGGAAACACGTGTTTCCCACAATGTATGCGCTTGTTCGTCACTTATAGCGAACATGACCTAATGAGCCGAACAAGGGCAGCGCAGCGGATGCAAGGCTAGACCCTAAGGAGCTTCGCCCCTAATAATAATAATAATATTAATAACAATTTCACTGATTATGATGAGCCCCAGGGAAGAGAGCTGCAGCGCGCAGACTGACTGGTCTTCGGGTCCTTACACTGTCAACGACAAGCATGCAGAAAATAAAAAAAAAAGAGCACGTATAGAGTAGGAGCACTGCACATTTGAGATTCATATGCATACAAACTAAGGTTCCCATACAAACAAAGCATGAAGCCCGTACGTCAGGCACATCTGTACTCCCACAAACATGATAAATCTATTGGAAGAGGGGTTCTAAAACACTCATGGCAGGGGGCAAATCTCCTAGTCTGCTAAAAGTGACGGGGACTCCTCCATGACAAAGAATGAAGAGGGTGGGGAGACAACAATGGTAAATGAAAGAATAACCCTACCATACTTGCTGGAACACAAAATATTTAAGTAGGGCCCTAAGTAAATTATCTGAGCACAGGCGAAGCAGAATTTTCAATATAGGCAGGCCCAGCCTTCAAAGAGAAAAATGTATTTCACAGAGCACTCGCTGATCCTAGATAAAATTCAATTATCGATCGTGCGGGTCACATCAGCCTCTGAACTCCCAGAACTAACCACACGCCTCTCCAATCTGTGGTGCTTGCAATGGGGCACTCACGTCAACTTAGACTGGAATAAAACAATGAGTTGTAAATTAATAATTTAACGCTGGTTGGGAGTATAAACTGATGACGATGTGTTAGTCCAATAACACGTGATAATCTTGAAATAACACTATGTACATATGTGTCCCATAACATATTTTCTGAAAAGAGAACTCCTAAAGTTTTAAAGGAACTAAGCATTTCTATTGGGCATGAATTAAAAAAATGTTTTTGTTTAATTCTGTTTTTTTTTATTTTTTGGCCGAAAAAGTACTGCTTTTGTTTAATCAGTATTGTTCTTCAAGCAGTTACACTGTGCCCAAGCCTCAAGCTGAGTTAAAGCCATGTTAGCCCTGTCTATCAACTCATTTCCGTTTGTACCTGAAAAAAGCACTAGTATCATCTGCATAGATGATGAATATTGTCACGGAGTTGATATTGATAATGTCATTTATGTAAATGTTGAAAAGGAAAGTTCCAAGTATGCTGCCTTGTGGGACTCCGGCGGTAATATGCTTGATTTCAGAACTATAACCAGCTATATTTACGTACTTTTTACGATGTTTCAAGTATGATTCTACTAGTTTTAAAGGCGTTCCTCGAATACCGTGGTATTCCAATTTTTTAAGAAGAATGTTGTGGTCAAACGCTTTCGTAAAGTCTATGAATAGCATTCAGTGCCCCCTCTCAAACTCCCTCAAAATGCATTCTTTTTGTTCAAGTAGTGCTTTTTCGGTCGACTTATTTTTTCGGAACCCACATTGAGAAGAACTGAATAAATCATATTGAGCAGAAAAACTTACTAGGCGACAATGCAATACCTTTTCAATGCATTTTGAAAATACCGGTAAAATTGAAATTGGTCGATACTTGGTTATTTTATTTTTATCTCCCTTTTTAAAGAGCACAGTTACTTTAGCTATTTGCATATTTTTGGGGAATATACCGCTACTTCAGCTCAGATTAAAAATGTAAGTTAAGCAAGGGGCTACAGTATCCGAGACATATTTGACCGGTTTAATCTGGACATCGTCTGGGTCACAGCTGGTGCTGCTTTTACTGTGAAATAATGGAAACTACTTCAGCTTAATTAACTGGATGAAAAAAATAGAACTACTGTTTCAAAATTTTTGATATTTGCAAGCGTCGTCTGTTGAAATCATATTCACCGGGTCTACAAAATAGTCATTGAATGCATCTGCCAACGAACATTGGGCTAGCCGTGCGCCATTATGAAATATATGGTGAATTTGGCAGTGAGTCACAGAACGGGCAAGTACCGAGTTTAATATGTTCCATACACGGTCCGTGCGCCCAAAAGTTGCTTTAAAAAAAATGAGAGTGGTACCGTGATCTTGCATTTCGTATTTCCTTAGTTGATTGATTACGGTATGACTTGAATATTTTAAGGTTGACTGTGTCTCTTGTTTTAATAAATTTGTCGAATAGGACATTTTTTATGTGAATCTTACCTAAAGTATCTGGTGTTATCCAAGGCTTACGAATGTTCCGTGATATTTTTAGCTTCTTGTAGGGAAATTTCTGTTGGTAAAGTTTTTTTTGAAAATATCGATAAAAGTATTATACGCCTCATCGACAGTTTTCTTTTGATACACTGCACTCCAATCCGTATTTGACTGTGTCAGTCTAAAGCTCTCCAGACTGTCAGGTGTTATATATTGTAGTTTAGCAGTTTGTTTCATTTTCGGCACAACAGAAGGTAGTAAAAGAGGAGGCAACGTCTCAATTTTGAGACGTTGCCTCCTTTTTTACTACCGTCTGTTGTGTTCTCTTCCTGCCCCAGTCTCAGGTTTACAATCATGTTCAACTTACACCAGCTCGCCTGTACTCTGTCTATTTTTTCGTTAAAAGTTAGAGTGTTTGAATATCCATTCCAATGTTTTAGCCTGGATTGGTAACTACTTAGATGATAGAAAACAATGTGTACTATTGAAGGGTTGTTCATCCAATAACGTTACTGTAACATCTGGTGTTCCCCAAGGTTCGGCGTTGGGACCTCTGCTCTTTCTGACGTATATTAATGACATCTGTTCAAACATTTCTTCGCGCTTTAAACTTTTTGCTGACGATTGCGTCATATATAGAGTAATTGAGGAAGACGAAGATTATCTCAAACTTCAATTAGACTTGGACCGAGTGTCAAACTGGTGTATCGATTGGCGAATGGAGCTTAAGGCAAAAAAATGCAAAATGGTTAGATTTTTGAGGAAAACGCAAGTCAGAGAAAATATGGGCTATATGGTTAACACTCAACAACTCGAAAGAAAAGAAAATATTCGTTATCTTGGTGTTATTTTCTCAAGCGACTTACTATGAAATAGTCATATTAATTTCATTATTAATAAGGCGAACAGCATGTTGGATTTCTACGTCGCAATTTTCGCTATTGCCCGAAGGAATTGAAGGAAACTTTATATTTCTCTTTTGTACGTTCAGTTCTTGAATATGCATGCATAGTTTGCGACCGCCAGACTAAACATCTATCGGATAAATTAGAGCGAGTGCAAAATCGCGGCGCTAGATTTGTCTCAAATATTTATAGGTTCAAAGCGAGCGTCACGGCCATAAAGCAACAGTTACACTGGCAACCGCTGTCGTACAGACGAAAAAATGTAAGACTAAAATTTTTCTACTGTCTTTATAATGATAAAACTTGCATCAGTAAAGAAAATTACATTCGATGTCCTTTCTACGTGTCGGAAAGAGTGGGCCACCAATACAAAGTTGCAACCATTAGCTCTTGTTGTAAATCATATTTTGTTCGAACTGCATTTGAAAGGAACATGCTTAACGGAAATGTGTTTCCTTCTGTGTTTTCAGCTGAACTGTTCTTTGTAAACCTCTCCCTGCAATAATGCCTCCAAGGCGATGCAGGTAACCTCAATAAATAAATAAATAAATAAAGCATTCCGAGCATACATGAGAATGTTTCACGTGACAGTAGTTTTCTCGGCACACAGCTCGCGCAAAAGCATACAATTTGACGTGGCTGCCTTCCATATCTGGCGGGGTGTGCATTTTGTTTCTCCCACAAAAACAAGGGCAAAAATAGGATTTTGCCCGCACTGTTCCTACAGTTTACCATAAACGCAGATTGCACAATGTAACCTTTAACCTTCCAGCTGCGAAAAAATAATCTCGATTCCTGGCTCCCGGAAAGGCACTTCGCGGCTGCTTGGATCGCTCGTCCGCCTGCCCACCCGTGACGTACGCGGGTAGGGAAAACTAGGAATTTTTTATAGTTGCCAGTAGCGAGTCGCCTCCTGGAACCCTAGCGGCCGGTGTAACTTAAAAATCCAATAACTTCGCGGAATATTTTTTTTGTTTCATCAAATATTTTGGCTATCAGTTGAGAAAGGGTTATAATGCGCTCTGCCAATTTCCATCCAAATCGAAAAATATAAAAAAATCGGTGGAGTTTTAAAGGTAACACCCATCCCAAAGCTTTGTCTGTCCGCCCGTCTGTTCCTTTGGCCATTTTCCGCTAAATTTAGCGGAGAAGTTGAATCGGTGTTGAGGTTTCGTGACGTCAATCGATGTCACGTGACCTACACACCAACTCACTTTCCATGCTGTAATTAGCGGGAAAATGTACGTCTGGTGACCAGATGTCATGTGATCTATGCACCAATTCCCTTCCCCCGCTAAATTTAGCTTGAAAGTTTTGTATGATTGGACCCGACGTAAAGAAACTTCTCTACAGCGATTTGGTTTCCCCTCAATGTATCGGGAAATATAATGAAAACAAAGGGTTTTCTTTAAATTGACGGTTTTATGTCTGTTAAGTATTTTTCGAAGATCGCACGATACATACTGCATTTAACGGATTTTGGGGCTTTGAAAATCAAAGCCGCGGCCAATTTTAATATTTTCGTCTGTGTTCCTTTAGCCGTATTCATTGGATCCCGGCTGTTACAAAAACTTGCTGGTGCTTTCGTGATGCCGGAACTTTGCCGACCCTATATTTTCAATGAAGATGCAGCAGCGCGAAACTAATATCATAAATTAAACAAATCCCATGCAAATTTATAAAAAAAAAATCGCATGCGTTCCTCTAACAACTGGTTCCACTCGTTTTTGTCTGAAAGAACCACCGGAAAATGACGCGCATACATCAAGTGTGAATATATTACGTATGAACTGGAAACAAGGAGAGCCGGGCTCGGTGCAGAATTCCTTAGTCAGCAGCTGTTGCGTTTTCTTTTGTTCTTATTTAACGGAGTGCTTCGGGGGAACGGGGAGGGGGCGGGGCGAGGAGGAGGGAGGGCGTACTCGGAGAAAGCATTTGCTGGGAAACACAGAATGAAACATTTGTTTTATACAGGAAATATAAAGTGCGGCAATGCTCACATTTGAATATTTTGTTCTCTAGGTTCTAACTCAGGCTAGCTTGCAGTGATGATCTGTGTTCAGCGAAAGGCAACTTGCATATCCCGTGCAGTAAACCCTACGTCGCTACACAAAATGCAACCGTGAAACTCTGTGAGGCTTCAAACATGTGTTGGCATGTCGTCCTAAGTGTTGCCCATAGTAAAATTCAACTCTGTTACGTCACGCCGCAGTGGTGGCGTTTCGGGCGCACTTCCGATATACCTGGGCGGAAATCGACAGGCGGGAGGCGTTTTTTTGTATTGTTTCGAAAGAAACCAGACAAAAACATTCCTTCTCGTCAAAACACCGCGATCATAAAAGCCGGTAAAGGTGTTAGGATCAGTTTTCACGTGTTCCCTGCCTAATCAGTTCGTTCGAAACGTGGATAAGTGCTGTGAAAAGCAGAAGCCAGACACCGTCAGACCACGATTGCTTGTGCGGGAAGCACTTTTGGGTTGGATTTAAAGACACTTGTAATCGTTAGATTTATTTGTTTAGTTCCAACGTGAACGAGAAAAAACCGTCAAGCTACATGGGCCACCAGCGGACATTGTTCGGTGCGTCTTCACGATCAAATGGCCGTCTAATCGTTCAAACAGGTTTCTCCTTTTTTAAACTCGTTCAAACTGTCATCCGCTCGTTCATACGAAAGCGGCCAATTGAACAAACTTTAAGATAGGTAAGTGCGGTCTCAAAAACGTTAAAGGTGGGAGGTTGTTTGGGGTAAACAGTTGATACAAAGAGATGTTGATCACTGTTACCGGTGTCCATCACCAACTTGTTACGCCTGATCCAGTTATTCTGATTCTGACGTCGAGCCTCGCAGCTGCCGTCCACGCTTTTGCAGCCCCGAGTGACGTCGCGACAGGAAACAGCCAGGACAATATCATCATGTATATCAATCTTTAACGCCCATTTAGCGGCTTTCACGCACAATGAATTGCAGGACGTCACATTATTAAAGCGAAAGCCTTATATGTCTCATTGTTCAGTAGACCTTCAAAGTCGTTGAACGAAAACACGTCGGCCACGAAACGTACCGAAATGTTTACGCGACCACTCAGGCGAATTGGAGGCATTGAAATTAAGAAGGATGACAAAGCTTAATATTTGCAATCAAAGTGAATTAAAAGTAAATAAAGTGATTTAAGCGTTATTAAAGAAAAATGTGTAATCGATTGGAATTAAGAAAGACTACAAAGAGAATTAAGAGGAATCGAAAGGAATTAATATAAATACAAGTTAATTAAGAGGAATTAAAGAGAAGAGTAAACAAAGATAATCAAGAAGGACGACAAACTCCGACAAAGCTAATTAAGAGGAATTAGTGTGAATTACGAAAAATTAAAGCGAATGAAGTGGATGGCTAAGTAAATTAAGTTGACGGCTCAGCACACGGATAAGGATGACTCAACAGATCGAGAAGGATGACTCATCACATTAAGAGGGGTGTCTGTTTTTAATGCATCGGCACTTGCGCTTTCTCCTTCAAGTTGTCTTAGAGTTAACATAAGAGACCTTGTAAATTTTTACACAAATTTTTGCGGGGTAACGAGCCCCGTTAATTTCGCTAAGGCCACTAAAGTGGTAAGACATTGCTTGGAAAAAATAGAATCATAGATTACAACTCGGAAAAGAGCAGGGGGGACCCACACCAAAGCTGACGTCATCACATTACGGTCTGTTGATGCAGGACGCGGCGTTTCTTGTCCACACGCGACCGAGCATGCGCAGCACTGGTGGTGTGTCGCTAGGGGCGCTCCGCTTTGTTTGTAAGCATCAGACCGTCCTCACTTTTGCAGCACGAGCGACGTCGCTACTGAAAATAGTGAGCTCAACATCATCATGTAAATCACGCTTTATCGTCCATTCAGTGTCATTCACGGGAATGAATTGACGGATATCACAGTATATATACAAACTTTGCGGGTAACAAGCCTCGTTAATTTCGTTATGGCCACTAAAGTGGTAAGGCATTGCTTGGAAGAAGAAGAATCATGTATTCCAAAGCGAAAATGAGCACGGTGACCCACACCGAATCCGACTGCTTCACACTCCAATAGTTTGTTGATGCCCGTAGAGCCCTGCATATCCGCGGATTATCCGCGGATATCCGCAGTAAACGGGCGGATGCGGATAAAAATGAATACGATTTGGTGGATTTCGGATCGGACGCGGATGTCAGGGGCTGCGGATGCCGATTAGATGCGGATTCGGATCTAAATTTTTGCCCAATAGCATTCAGTTCGTCAAGTGACGTTTCATCTACAGATCGTTTCGTCGACATCCGACGTTTGATCGAAACGCTTCAAGTGTTCGTTTCATAGAAAAACCTGCGTCGTATCGTCGCACACAACCCTGTTATTTTCGTAACAAACTTTCTGCGTCTCGCCTGGATTACAGGGGGAGGGGGTACGGTTTGGTTAAGCTCGCCTTAGTGAATCGTGAGCTAGCTTTTAGAGGCTTAGTAAAGAAATGCGTTGACAACAAAACCTCGCAGGGGCATTTGCCCGCAAAACGTGCAGCGACGAAGAACTGTCTGTCCATAAAATGTATGTCCATGAAACGTTGTCAAGGAAACGTATTTCCACAAAACGCATTTCGAAGCAATAATAGGAATCCTAATAATGATCATATTCTCACTGAAGATCGCTTCAGTTAGAGCGTTGCCTCTCGTCAAAAATGCTATCTATAGAAAAAGTGAAGTTTGCAGGGCATCAATCGCCCCAAGAAGGCTAGTACATTGGCAGAGAAAGAGCGCAAACTTTCTCCGGGCAAAGAAAACCTCAAACTTACAAGTCACGGGAAAGTGGAAGAAACGTCCCCCTCTCCGCACAGAGTAGCGTGGTCATGATTCCAAAAACAAAAAAGTGCCTCGACATCCTTTTTGTGCACTTCTTCTGGGCAGAGTGTCGCGGACTCCTGGGACGATCACATAACTCAGATAATTTTTCCTTCGACGCGCGGTGTCTCGGGAAGGCTAATTGCCTTATAATATAAATACGATGAAACTGATAATAATAAAATGACATCCCCTTTGAATGGTGGCAAACTACCTTGTTCTCCTGTATCGAATACAAGCAAAACAAGACCGTTATTATGTTTGAGCAGTATCGCGATGAAAAAATATATCGCGAAAGTATTTCAGAAATATTTTTGATATTTATATTTCGGTAACGCGGTACAGTTTATCGATCAGTGTTTGTATTTCAGTATTGGAACTGATTGTTGGTTGAACTCCTTGTACCGCGATACAATAACGCGTCAATTTATCTCTTTACAATCTTTGATAAATGAGTGGCCCCCAAGTGAAAGCTTAAGAGAATATTTCCTTTCTTCTTGGGCACTTCAGAAGGGTAAAGGTAAAATAAAAGGGAACTAAGGCTTTGTTATCAAGCAGACGAAAGTTGATTTCGAACATTAGAAACCTGACTTTAGTTACTCCCTTCCCTATTTTCCCCAGATAACATATATTTCGGGGTGCTTCAAGTTGGAACTATTTTCTTTAGAATCAGGACGTTGAAGGCACTGTGATTCCGAGTGCGAGCTTCAAAACTGCACATTGTACTCCCAGACCCATTTACTAGGTCGATCGTAAAGTTTCTTACTTTAGGTTGGCAGATAGATGAACATAATTTTAATCCAAGGCGACGTTCTGAAGTGACGGCGGAGAGGGTACTAAGTTCTAACATGCGACTAACGGATGCTGAACTTTTGGTAATATTTGGATGGATATTAAATGAATCTAGAGGTTCGTTTCATATTTCTTTGAGGGCTAGCAATATATATAAAAGGACAATGTCACTGCATTTTGAAAGAAAATAATTTCCAACCTACTGAAGGTTCACTTAGTTCCCACAGATTTATGTTTAAATGAAAATGGCGATTTCACGCGAAAACAAATTCGGGCTCTAGAACGTCCAGGTTCAATCTTACCTCACGGTTAGTGCAACTTGTTGTTTTCACTAAAGGACACGGTTTTCGCCTTTCAACGTGGCCTATTTATTACCACATCCAAGTGAAGTCTCAATATATATATATATATATATATATATATATATATATATATATATATATATATATATATATATATATATATATATATATATATATATATATATACATATATATATATATATATATATATATATATATATATATATATATATATATATGTATATAGATATATATATATTTGCATGATTTAAAACTTCTCCACTGTGAAAGCGGTCTTCGTTGGTTTTAATATAAAACCGCGTATCTGGATACTTGTGGAACGCTTAATCTCGCTCGCAAAAGTACTTTCGGCCGAAATCCGCAGCGGCTGACGAACGAGCTATTCAAAACGCTTCTTCTCATGAGATGTAATAGAGTATCATGAAATTTAATAAAGTAGTAGTAGGAGAAGTTGTATGTTAGTTTGTTTCGTATTGCTTCCATATAAATGTTTTATTTGTGTTTTACAAATAGTAAATTTTTTCGGTAATACAAGAGTTGACATCACAAAAAATGTTTTTTTTTTATGAAAAATGTGTGCGAGTATTGCTTCCTTTGCAAAATGTATAATTGCATTTTTGTTTTCAAATTGTTTATATTTTCCAAATATATTTTTGATATGTATCGCGTTACGTTGGTAGGGATATGTTTAGGTGGTCTACATCGTGTATCCCAGTATTTGTATTCCGAAATACATGTTAGAGGATATCTTCCCAAACCTCATCGCTAGTACGCACTGTCAAAAGCTACGCTGCGTATACCTGGCTTAAATACTCACGCACTGTAGCACGCACTTAACCAAAACTCTAAGTGGAAACGCTAGGGTACCAGCAAGAGGGAGTAGGACTATATTATGGAATCTACCCGTATTGGAAAGTAGTGTTGTGCCAAATACTCAATAAAATTATTTTTGAGGTAAGATTCTAATCACGCCCTTGAAAATCTATTTAGGTTGGTACTCGAGTTTATTTACAACAAACTATATTGTGTAGAATACAAATACTTATAAAATGTAAGTGAATAACTTGCGAATTTAATTGGCGAGTAAGTCGCAAGCTAATTATATACGAACATAGATATCAAGAGAGGTTGCTCTACTTCTAATGGCAAAATCTTTAAAAAAAAAACTTGCGGAGCTTTTGCAATCGACGTTTACTATAACATAATTCGGGATATGCAACATAATGAGTACCGAAAGATTTTAGGAACAAATGAGAATCACGTACTGTAACCATGGCACCGCGCGTGCTTAAGTTTTGTGGCAGGCTGGACGCATGACGCATTCCGCAATATCTTCTTATATCCTCTGCCGCGATTTGGGAGACTTGACGCGTACTCAGTCATTGGATATCCCTATCGGCCCAAGTAGGAGTTGATCAGGCAGCTAGACTTGTTGATGAGCACGCGAGTGAACGACAGACGGGCACGCTCAGGAGAAACATCGGCTCGAAGACGTGATGGTTTACAGCGTGATGGTTTACAGCACTTATTACAGTATCAGAAAATTTGTATGCACCGCTGTGCAAATAGTGGAGGGGAAGTAGGTTGAAGGGGATAACATTTAACTCGTAATATTGTTATAATTAACCAGTTTCTTTCTACGACACTCGTTATTAGTAGACATACCTTGCACGTACACACTAAAAATTTCAACACCCATGTTCGTGTTAAAAGGGTGTTTTTCCGAGCTCACACCCTTCCTACACCATTTTTACATGATTTTTGAATATTCAATGGTGTACGGAAAGGCCTACACCCTTCGTACATCCTTTTTACACCCAAGGCTACCGAAATCGTGTTAAGAGGGTGTTGCGGTGGTACACCCATGATTTCCGAATCGTCCAACTCGGAAACCGCCGAATTGCAGACATACGCGCCGACAGCAGAAGTCAAGAAGCAGCCTGCTCAATTTAGAGGATTTCGTGAAGTTCAAGTAAGCACAATGAGCAGCTGTCATCCAAGCCAAGCCAACGCTCAAGTTGTTTTCAAGCCAGATGAATGCCGGCGTTGTGTACAACCTCCTTGGTTGTTTACGTGCAAGCGACCACGAAAATAGCATCGGTTACTCACGCACTTCTGCTCAGAATGGTGAGACCACATTGGTTCTATTATGATACATTCCGTCTCATCCTGAGATGTACTAAAGCGAAGGCTAGACGTGCGAGACGGTTCGGGCTCACAGCTTTACTGTGAGCCTGTACCGTAAAGGTCGGTTCCGACACTTGCGTTTGAGTTTGTTTGTCTGCGTTGCATTTAGAACCGAAAACGAGTCACCGGCGCATCTGTGCTTCGTATGGAGCGTCGATTCCAATTCAAAGAATCATCTTGGCACGCGATATAAGCAGCAGGGATGTCCTGGTTTCTCGCAGCCGCAACGCGGTCAAACGCAACTGTTTGAACCAGGCTTTACGTGGTTGTCCTGGGCTTGTCGCTCGCGCTTTATTCTTTCGATTTTAAGTATTCATTTCCAACTCGGTCGCTTTTACCAGTACTAGTAGATACTCAGGCTGCACGAGGGTTCGTGCAGTGCAACCATCTAGCGATGCTATGAGCTTGTGCTCGAGCCTTGGCTTTAATGCATCTTAGTGGGGAAGGCAATCATCGGGGATATATGACACACGATGATGCCAAGTCTGTTCACGGCGGACTCTCGTGCTGTTCCGATTGGAGGAGAAGGGGCGTGTAAAAAATTGGCAAATGGAACATGGTTAGCGACAGCGCAAATATATGTTGGAAAAAGTTCAGAACGTTGAAGTGCAGCAGCCTGAAACTTTGGAGTTAAGCAATTAGAGAATCATTTGAAGACATCTTTATAGGTTCAGCCTTCTCTCCCCCCACACCAATATCGAAGGCTGCTAGGATATTGGTTCAGGCTAAGCCCTCTGTCTTTCAGTCAGCGAACTCGAGCCGTTCCACCTGACCTTGTTATTTCATAACAGATATGTTAGAAAATGGAATGCAGATTTTCTTTACACGGCCAAAACATAAAGTGTTATCAAATAATACCTGCCATATTCATATTCTACATTTACAGACCGGGGCTGCCCCGCCTGTGGAGGCTGAAGATGCGAGCAGCCTCGAAGCCCACCAACAGTGGCTGTGTGCTGAGAGCGAAAGCTGGTGCTTGACGAAGGCCAGATTGATCTTCGAAAGGTTGCGACTGCCTGCAAATGGCTACATGCGTTGATATTGATGGGCATATAGACTGCACAGAATGCTTATCCCTACCTGATGAATGCTAGGAGGGTATGCATTCCATATTTTTTTACTGATCTCTACAAGAATTGCTAAATTGCGCTTCCCCGCTCCGTGATTGCGGCCGCCGGACGACCATCTTGGGACACGGAAAATTAACCTTCTGGAGCGTTGCAGAGGCTGGCCGGCAGCGTGCTGCAGACATGTTTTTTGCTCGTTTGTCGTCATTGGGAGCGCTAAAGTGGCCCTGCAATAACTTTTTGACTGGTTTTTAATTTGGACCGAACCTGAGCACACCGAACGTAGTAATTTAAAGAAACTTTTCTCGAATTTCGCTTTATTTTAAAAGTTATAGGCAAATTAGACTTACAAAAACAAGCAAAAAATAACATCCTTCATGACGTCGTAGGTCCTGGTTTGAGTGGCCGTGAAGTAGTGAGCTCATCAAGCGCTCACGGCTGCCGCACTCAGTGTCGACGGCTCGAGAGGGTGCCACTAAAGCACGTGTTGACTAGGCTGTATGAAGTGGGCGGCCAGGGCAGCTCGCATTGCATTTGCCGCGCGATTAAAGACTAATTCGGCATAACACTTCATTGGCCACAAACGACGGTAAACACGGGGTAAAGATCAGTTCAGAACGGGAGCCACTTCGCGCTGCCATACCGCCAAAGGGTCAAATCGCCAGCCAAGCCCGCGCCGAAAGCCTTGGGAACGCTCGGAACCGGTCGGATCCTCGAGCCGGTATACGACCGCAGCGCCACCGCGTACATCCGGGACCTTTCTAAGCCCATTGTTCGTCGGAGCCTCATCCCACTACGCCTTTCTAGTACAATAAAACCTCGTTATAACAAAACGGGATATAACAAAGCAATCATAATTCCCCTTGCTTGCTAATAGTGGGAAGAAATGGACATTGGCTATAACAAACTAATAGTTATAACGAAATAATTACGACCGCTCCTTCAACTTTGTTATAACAAGGTTTTACTTTATGCGCCGTTTTTTTCACCGCTTGGTGGCGGGTTTGTCGACGGGTCTTTTCTTGTTTCCGTACTTTATAAACTGCATTTGTTTCTTTTCTGATCTAAAATACTGAACAAAAACTACTTTCATACATATTTGAAACGGTTCGCGACACTTATATTTTGTATCGACTAAAAAAAAAGCTTTTAGCGGCTCTGACCAGTAGTAAGCCCAGGACCAAAGACGTCACATATTCCGCGCTTTCGGCAACGGGGGTCGCCCTAGTAGGTGGAGGAGGTTTCCGCGTCGTCCGGTTAAAATATGACTCACTGATATTTAGTTATTCTCTCCGTGCCCGCTGGCTTACCCGAACCCAAAGAGACGTGGAAACCGCAAAAGAGGTAGACGCTTAAGTATGATTGCAGCTCCCCTTTAAGACCACACTCTTTTACTCCTACTCTGATGCTCCAAGTTTCATACTCCAGGCACAGCAACTAAACGGCGCATGGCGTACAGGAGCGCGAAACATCGAATCTATTGACAAGCCGCACAACCTCCTTCCCACCGCACGGTTATGACGAACCTGGCGTCCCGTGGATACGGGTGGGAGAAGCCAAAATTATTTCGGTGGTAAATTAATTAAAGCCAGTGTAGAGCGGCAGGGTACAAAGTAAAAGAGACGGCGACGTTATGAAGTTTCTACGACGTTTAAGTATTTCTGAGAGGTTTGGAGACTCGCTTCGAGCACGTGCGGGAAAAGGCACCTTGGCTGATCTATTTATTGACCGTGCAAGCTGTTTATATTTGAATTAAAGACATCATTCTTGAACCCATTTGTCGACGCACGAAACCCTCACACTTGCCAGATATTTCGTGGTTCCGTATTGCAGCGAGACGGTATGCGATGGAAGCTGTTGATGTGCTATGCCGATACCGGAACACTGTCGTTCAATAGATAGCACGTCAATTCGTTTCAGGCGAGACATGAACATGATGTTTCGGCTTTCCATTCGAAGTATCTTGATTCTCTGGGCAAAGCATCCTAGAAAGGGCAGCGCTCCGACTGTCTTCTCATCTCAACAACTTTTCTGTCGCTGTGCTGTCGGTAACCTTCCGTTCAATAGATGAATTCGTTTTCAGGCGAGATGCACGAACAAACCTTTCCCGCAATGCTAACTGATGCTTCGGCTTTCCAATCTAAGTATCTTTATTCGCTGCAGCTGGACTAAGCAGTTTAAAAAGGGCAGCCGTCCCACTGACTTCTCGGCAACTTTTCTGTCGCCCAGCTATCAGCACGCTCGTTCGATAGATCACTTTGTTCTCAGGCAAAGCACATGAACAAACCTTTTCCGGAATGCTAATTGCTGTCTTGGCTTTCAAATCAAATTGTTTTTACCTGCTGGATTAACCACTAATGACTGAACAGGAGCAGCTGTCCGGCTACGCTTTTTGTTTCAACAATCTCAACAATGGCACAGCCAT
This sequence comes from Ixodes scapularis, assembly GCF_016920785.2. Lineage (NCBI taxonomy): Eukaryota > Metazoa > Arthropoda > Arachnida > Ixodida > Ixodidae > Ixodes > Ixodes scapularis. Next base: position 68,610,507 of record NW_024609879.1, on the reverse strand, counting down.
CATGTTTGTGGACGTGACATCACGGAGCGCAAAGAAGTCACTTGTGCTCCAAGAAATGCTCGGAGCACGAAGAGCACGCTCGAGTGTCAGTCTCCGGCGGCGCTCCCCTCTGTTTAGTGAAAAGAGCGCCAAACGCTCGCAATGTGTAAACAATAAGAATTTCCTTTGGAATTGCATAAAATTTTTCGCAACAGCGCGGCACCGCAAGAAAAAGGCACAACTTGTCGAACGTCGAGTCTCGCCGGTCTTGCGGCGTGATCAAAGCTTCCTTGGCCTGCCAAACTGCTGCGTCTCTGTGCCTTTTCACGCTTGGATACTTATCAAGAATTGATGCCATGGCAGAGCTTTGAAGGTATGTCGCACATAGGCGTCTTCTCTATCACCCAGCTGTTCCAGCGAGTTGCTATCAATAGGAAACGAAATCGGTGGTTGCTATTATGGATTAACCATGGCTATGTTCCAAATCTACTCAAATGGATCACATGACAGCACAAATAGAGCAATGCTGTGGAAGAAGGTAGGTTATCGAAGGCAAAAGTATGAAGCGGCGATATCTGAAGTTTTTCAAACGTGGCCCGTCCATACGGTTGTGTGCAATCTGTCGTCGTCGCCATAGCCTCCTACCCCTCCTTTGTCGCCACTGGATCATGCCCGCTTCTGGACTGCAAGTGCCGCAAGTTACAAATACAGTCGTAAGAGTAAAGTAAAATGCTGCTCCAGAGGCACATGCATCTTCATGCTCTTTGCACTCACGAAACAAATCCACACGGCGCTAATTCTTGATCGGTATTCAAGCGTGCGAAGACAAAGATGCAGCACTTTGGCATGCCAATTAAGCTTTGATCATGCCGCCAGAACGGTAAGACTTGCGTTAGACGAGTTGCCCCTATTTCTTGCGGTGTTGAGCTTTCGTAAAAATTTCCACGTGTTCTCAAACGCAATTCTCACCGTTCGGGGTTTTAACAAACTTCTTCGGTAAATGACAACGAACGAGCAGAAAACATGTCTTCAGCTTACTGCCGCCCAGCCTCCGCAACGCTCCAAAAGGTTGACTGATAATCTTTGTCCCAAGGTGGCCATCCGGTGGCCGCACCTGAGCTGCAACGACCAAGCGGAGACATGCGATCCAGCAAATTGTGGTGGAAATCAATGGTATTGCTTGCACGGCATACTATTAGTCTTCAGAGCAAACACAAGTGTCGCTGCGGTCGCCACGTCTTGATTGGGTCAGGTGTACCGTGACGTCTGGTGACGGACTCCGCTTCGCGTTCTGGCATCTGGCTGGCTTCCCTGCGCCCGTTTCCTCACGATCGGAGGTTTGTGATCATGCTGACCTACTGTTCAGCGCTGCAATGCAATTTCCAAAAAGAAGCTGGTATCATATTCTACCACCCGAAAACTTCGAGATTAAAAAGAGCATGCACAGTCAGACTAAGGATGGGAAAGGCACCGTCAACATCGGCCGTTGTGAGCTGTAAGCACGTTGAGAAGCGGGGCTTCGTTTACCCAGTGTAAAAGGCGCTGGGTGAGACTTATGCCGACAGAATTTTCATAGCTTTTCCAACCGTATTTGTCACGTTTACCCTTATAATTGGGTTATAAGTATGGAAAGCTATCGGTGGAGGCAACTCCGTCGATAAACCCCCCCCCCCCCCCCCCCCCGCCCCCTCCACACGATATAAGGCGGTTGTGCAAGGGGTTGTGGAAGCGGCGGTGTAAGTGTTTCAGACACTGAAATTCTGTTCTTTGCAGATTCAGGAGTTAAGCACGAGACACATGCGCGAAAAATCCATCCGATCCGACGTCCGATCCGACAGTACGACTGCCTGATCCGAAAAATTTGGTCGCTTCAGGCGTCAGATCGGCGATCCGACATGCGTCAAACGCGCCAGATAGTTTTGCACGGCGGACGGATTGTCGGATGCGTCCAGCCAATGACAGCACAGCTGGCGCGAACGTCATGATGACATACTTGGTCTGTCGGGACAAATTAGAAAACGGGATGGGCGACGGGAAGCCGGACGCGTGGATCCCGCTGATCCATTCGAGAAAGATGGCCCCGGCAAAGAATGCACGCGCTAACAAGAACGAGCTCCTAGCTTCGCTCGTGCGAGCTAAACCATCAATCTGGGACCAGAGATCTATGAACGCGGACCTCCGCTGGAGTGCTTGGAAGTTGGATCTCCTGGGCGGAGCCGAACGGATCGTTGTGTCGCTTGCAAGATCGCAAGTGTGTGCGTGTGTCTCAATTTGGAGCGGCGTTCGGACTGTCGGATCGGACGATTCTGCCGTCCATTTGTCTCGCGCTTTAGGAGAACATCAGACTCCGCTTTGCGGGCATACAAATGGCATTTAAGTCAAAGGCCTTTGGGCGGTCTCACTTGTAATTTTCTCCCCATGGCCCAGAATATATTTAACATGTTGCTCGAGCAGAGTGCTGCTTTTTCGCTGAGACGTTTTTGTTTAGAAACAAAGGTGAAAAAAAAACTCTTAATTTATTCAAATCATCAGCAGCGTTGATTGTGCGAGATGTAAATATATTGCAATGCTCCTGCAAGTGTGGTGGCATTTCTTCCTTTTCATATACCATCTGTGATTCATGCACTGTCTGCCCTGGAAACCATGCTCGGAATGTTGGTTGAAGTTTCGACTGCAGCTACAGACCATACCTCAATAAGGCCGCATATAATAATTCACATTTCCTACGTAAAATGCGAAAGAAAAAAACAAAAAAAAAACCGAAAGTAATATGCCGACAGCTAACGCCGTCTCGGCCTTTGTAGGGCGAGTGAGGGAGTAAATTTTGTCCTCAGCAGGACGTCACCCCGGCTCGCTGTAAAAGGTCGCCGCCCAAACTTCTCGGTGCTAATACTCTCACCATACAATGCACCTGTTATTTGTTTGGCCCCTGGTCATGAAATAATTCTCAGTTTGCCATTCCATCTCACCGAGAGCCCGATTTTGGTCATTGAGGTCTCAACCGGCTTGCACTGAAGAAGTATTAGCGAGTTCGTTTCACGGCACTCGTGCCCACGCGTGTCCACTCGCAGCGTGGAGCGGGTTCGTTTCAGCCGGCACTCCACAGGTGGTTGCACTCTCCGAGTTCGTTTCATTGCTGACACTCCACGCGTGCATGCACTCGCTGCATTTAGAAAATCGAGATTGCGCCAAAATGCAATCCCGTCGTGCCTCGCTCCGGCTAGGCCGGCAAGGTGCTGGAGCAGATGACGAAAGTTTGTCTGCTACGATGTGTCGCAGAACTGAAAGGAAAAAAAGTAGATTTTCTGATAGAAATTGCGTCCCGCGGGCAACGGAATCAAACGCGAGCTTGAACTGTGAGCGTCTCCTATTTCATGAAGGAAGCAGTTGACAAACTGTGCTTTATTTGGAGGTTTTAAGTCGCTCTGTTGCCATAAAAACGCTGAAATATACCAGTGTGTAAAGAAATGCTCATAACAAATGCATCAGCGGCCCCCGAGATGTTTATCACCAACATGTGCGGGTGAAAAATTAAACATTTGTCGACAAAACTGCCCCAGCAGAAACTTTGACTGCCCAATAAGCATCAGAGAAAGCTAAATTTAGTGATTTTACCTGAGGCTTAGGCAACATCATCATGTTTAACATTTACCTACTTCAGCTAACTTGCCCCGTCATATTTTGTTCGAGAAAGCTCTCATTCTCGACGCCCTCACCAAAGCTAATATCTGATCTACCTGTAATCGCGATCGAAATCGAAAAGTTTTGCTGGGTATTCCAGCAGACTAGTTTCAAGGCGTACCCTTTCAGTGGTCCACGCATAATGCCATGCTGAAATGGATCAAGCTTCTGCTCGGACAGCATCTTCCATTTTCTTCAGTGTAAACGGTTATGAGAATTGAAAGATCGCAACCAGCTGCATTGTAGACAGCTGGTTGCGGAAATTTACGCGGTCTGTAACTATCCCTATGACAGCCGTGTTGCCTGAAGTCATCGCAACTATAAACTAAAGGCTGCAGTGACCAACGTTTATAGATAAACGTTGGTAGCGACTGTACTCTCGCATTCCCACCCATCACTCCGAACAGCAAGGCGCCAGTTTCGGTTTGAGGTCGGTATTCTTTCTACAACATAGATGGCGGCAGCATCAGTCTTCCGTACTTGGTGCATTTGGCGAATTCGTTTGAGTCCAGTTCTCAGTGCAACACTCTGCGAGTGCGATGCATTCTGGGAGAGAACTCGAACGGTGCCAGTGCGTGTGAAACGAACTCGCTATAAAATACCGCTACCAGACGCATCGTCTGCTAACGTGAGGGAATAATAATGAGTTTGTTTGCTACTAGGTAGGTATCATTCTCTGACAGAAACAAAACGACGAACAGACTGGCATGTCATCTGCGAACAGAGCCAAGAAGGGACAATCGTCTGCTATGAATTGTGTGCTGCGCAGAGTGAGATCAAAAACTAATTGAAATATGGAACATCGGCTATTTTACGGATGCAATTGCCCTGTGCTTCGTTTGGCTATGCTGATTTGTTTTCTGGCTGTGTGTAACTTGACACCCACTGGTGCTAAAACAAGAGCTTGGGACAAGCACCCACCTTACCACGATATCAATCTCACTATCCGAAAGAGTATTGGATTTAATTACTGAGTGCCTTTTCCATTGACGAGAAGGCCCCAACATTTTTTAAGAATGCCAGTAGGGTTTTGTTGTTCCATCTTTATACTCGCAACTCATTCACTTTGCCAATTTCGTTTTTCTAGCCTGGCTCAGCTGGCAAGCTAAGCAGCGAGTCTGAAACTGTACCAATATTGTTTCCGGTCAGACTGTCCATTATTATTTATTGTTCTTCCCTGCTATTGTGATATGTCTGCACTGTAGTCATGACAGGGGCTTGAATGATGGCTCCTACTTTCTACACATGGGTCCTAGGAAACATTTTGTAAGTGATGAGGTGCCCACAATCATGGGCGTCAGCAAAGTGGCGGAAAAGGGGGGGGGGGGGGATTATTCTGAAGGGGTGTAGCTTCCAAACCTATAACTTTGAAAGAAAACAAGGTTTGCCCCCCTCCCCCTCCTTTTTCTGCAAAACGTACTGCAGATGCCCATGCCCGCAATCTAGGCCAACGGTTCTGGAAACAGGGTTTGTTGAACCTCTCCGTAAAGGCATTTTAGGAGCCCGAAAAACTCTGCCAGCAATATATATATTTTTTTTAATATGATTTGGGGCATTGAGTTGAGCCCAGTCCGGCCATGCCACATTCACAGCTGCGGGAGAAAAAGGAATCTACAGAAGAATACCTCTTTTCACTCTTCCCCATTTTTATTCTTGGTAAACACGTTTGCAGTACACCCCCCCTTTCCCTTTTTTTACACTGCCTGGCGTCTCCCATCATTTCTGCCAGTCCAAAAAGGGTTTGCTTGCCACGATTAGCGGTTTCTATCTTTTCTCTATAGCATCCTTTCTGCTAAAGTGGAAAGAGTGTAGACGGAGCTTCTTCCCCTCACCTTACAGTCTTAACCTGCAACATACTCTACTCTCGGGAACAAGATAATAGCCTTGTATCTTTTCTGCCGCCACAAATGCTGTGCTTAGCACGTTTTTGGCAGAGGCTTTTGCTGCCACCACATGCCACGCCATGAAGTGGAGTGCCACGGTGTGTGCGTGCCACCTGTCGCATAAAGCAGTGCACTTTCAAGCTGCGTGGATGCAATGACGGCAGAAAAAACACCAGCAGAGCGGACAATACAGAGCATGTTATTAACAGCACTGGTTAATTCCGAATAAATCACAATCTGAATCACTACTGTAAAACCATTTATTTTTGCAAATCGGTCACAGAGGACATAATCGCGGATACTAAATTTTGCGAATTATAGACGCCTGCATTCAAACTCTTAAAGAGATTATAAAAGCAATTTCGAAAGTTTATTTGAGGTCTGAAATGGGCGTCGGGCTCATCTCAGACACTGTTGACCAAGTTCCAGCCCGAACAGAAGTTTGTGTGCCGCACCAATCAATTAAACAGTTGTGGTAATATTCGCGCGGGGACGATGCCTGAGACCCCCCCCCCCCCCCAAGTCGGCGGCAGAAAGATGAACTAAAGTGCGCTGTCAAAGCGTGACGACAACGGGCTCCTCGTCAGGCGATTGCTTCAAACGGTTTAAACAAATGATGCGCTCTTGGTTTAGAATTCGGTAGTGAGATGTCGTACAAAAAAGTAATTTGAATGTTGGATAATTTTTTTAAAGCTGTAGTTCGGAATTAATAGGTTTCATAGTGTGTATAGGAATAGGTTCCATAGCATGTGTAGCGTGTGGGATGACAAGGAAGAAGACTTGTTGAAATAAATGACAGCTGTATGCTGTGCTGGTTTTGAGACGGTGGTGTGTATGTTCCTTTTTGTTTCCTTGTCTCAAGGAAACAAAATTTTGGCAGAAAATTTTGAACCCTGCTAGTGCACACCTTTCTGATCCAAAACTGACTTCGAGACCCAGTAGGTTTCAAAGCCGGTTTCAAATAAGAAAACCAACGCAAAAGTCAACTTCGAAACCTGGGATGTTTTGAAGTGATTTTTGGGATTAGTTCCCAAAAAGATATATCATCAGTTTGGTGGCCGGGAGCTAAAAGCATTTCATGCTTAAAATCATACTCATCAGTGCGGCCTTTATTATTCTCTGACTATATCAATTCTGCTTTTATATGCAGGAGGGAACCATTTGGCTTTTCGAAGGCTTTACTGTGGTCATGGCGGCCTACTGGCTTTTCGGCTTCGCCCGTGGCCAGAAGACGTACAATACGAGCTGCCTTCTTGAGAGGCTTTGTCTTATTCTAATCTACTCACAGCTACGGCCAGTTGCAATCAAGGTGATTAATACAATCAAGAAAACACCTGTAGCCTGATTGCTGATCACATAGTGTAATCGCCAAAGTTTGTGAAGCTCCTGCCAGGATTGTTCCGATTTTCGAAATCATTAAAGGCTTTGTTTGTTTTTCTTGAGATGGCAGCTGCAAGTTGTGTGGCTCACATACCTAAGTATGCTTCAATTCATGACTAGCTTTATTGGTTTATATTCGTCACATTTCTCTAGTCCTCCGTGTTGTTTGCTAGTCATCAAACTAGGTATTAGGCACCTGTATGGAGTAGTTACATGTTGTTTTTACGTTTTTATCAAAACGGTTTGTGTCACCCTGTCTGGAATTCATCACCCTTACTACGAAATGTCAAATTAATCTCACGTTGAGATACTTTTTAAAAGTGGAGATGACCGGCATTAAATGTTGTGTTTCTTTATCACTCCTCTTCATACTTTGTATATTACTTCAGTCAAAAGACGCCACCAGTGTTCAATATGCCCCGTCCGAGCACAAGCTTTTCAGCCTGGATAAAGTGAGCGTGAGTGAGCACGTACTAAGCAGTTCCGAAGGTAATGAGCGTGCACTGCTGCAATTTCAAAGTTTCATAAATGTTCTTTTTTAGAAAAAAATAAAAGCCAGGCATTGTTGTGGTATATTCATAACATTGTGGCTTTCTTGAAGAATGCGGGCATTCTGAAGGTGTTGCCGAAGGCTTGCCAGGGTGACAGCGCGGTCGAAGGCGACAGGTGCGAGCTAGTACACGCTCTATCGCAAGCTCTTGTTCTGCGAAAGCCCTTCTCAAAGTCGCTCTTGCATGCCTGTAGCCTTTGCTGCCCTACAGTAGTAATGGTAGGCAACTCCGGCTGATACAAGAAATCATCCCATCGCTGCCACACTCCGTTTCCCTTTAAAGGGCTGGTGAACCGAAATTTGGATTTCAGAAAACGATGCAGAAGCCGTAGGCGGGACGCTACAATCCCTAAAACACTACTCGTAGTCACAAGGCGATATCCCGAATGGACGGCCGTATTTTAGGAGAAAGAGGTTGAGATTGAACGAGGCCGATGAGGCGCGTGACGTCGAGATATCTCGTTTTCTCCTCTCTCTGCTTCGCCCCCTCAAGGCGGCGAGGTGGAGAAGACGCGAGGTCGTTCCCTTTCCTTCTCGGAGAAACAAGACAAACAAATCTGTCAAATGCGCCTCCTATTTTTAAAAATAAGGTCATCCATTCGAAATATCGCTGTATGAGTGATGTTTTGGTGTTTGTAGCATCTTGTTACACGCTTTTTCCGCCGTGTTTTATGGAATCCAGATTTCGGTTCAACATCCCTTTAAGTGCAAGTGAAACTGAAATGCCAAGAATGAGGACGTTGTCCTGAACGACAGTTGCACTGCACAAGCGCGCATGCTTAGCAACATTCAAAGCATGGAGCTTGCTCTTAAAGCCTCTGCATCAGGCTTCCTGTTGCAGCTCGTAGTACCGAAGCAAGCTTTTGGGCAGACACTTTTTTATAAGCAGAAACTTCACCTGGCACCGCAGAGCTCCGACCGGTACTCGGAGTACTTAGTTGCGGTACTTTAGATAAAACAGAAGGGCAACAGGTGAAGTAGAAACTTCATCTGCACCGCAGTGCTCCGACGTGTACTCGGGGTATTTAGTTGCGGTATTTTAGATAAAACAGAAGGGCATTGAGCAGTGCAAATTACGATTATTGTCAGGTAAGAAGTATTCAGTTGCAGTAATTGTTTTGCTTTACATACAAAAAGGCTGGAGTATGCTTAAATGCTGGGCTAGCAACCAATTGCTACCAGGGGCCCTATGCTACATGACGGGACCAAGCGGAATCAAGGGACCGGGAGCCATCCAGCGACCTGGATGCAAAGATGGGTTCAGTTTCCACGGGATTGGTGCCACCTGGATCTTGTCCCAAAGGGCCAGCAGCAGCTGGATAGCCTCGCATTGCGATGCGGGGATGGGGATGCCGAGCGAGCTCGGGGCATGCCGCCCACTCAGTGTGAGGGCCAGGTGCTCCCACTGACTGGCTAGGTGCATGTTGATGAGTTCCTGGAAGGTGTTGTTTACGCTTAGCCGCCGGAGCTTGGCGTTCGACGCGTACGGCAGCACCCCCAGTGCCAGCTAGTACCCCTTGCGAATAATCACGTCCATCTTGCCCTTATCCTCTCGACAGCAGGTTGAGATACGGATTTGCGCAGGCGATGTGGCTCACGACGGGTGGTTGGGTCAGCCGGATCAGGTCCGACTCCTCGAGCCCGTGTCTGTGACTCGTTATCCTTCTCACCATGCGCATGACTTGCGTGGTTGTCTTGACGAGTCGGTCGACCGTGTACTTGGCTCCGCCGTCCCGCTGGAGGTGAAGGCCCCAGGATCCGAACCCGCTTCACCACCGGCACGGGGGTACCATCCTTTAACGTCAGGCGGATGTCCGCCTTCTTCTTCTTTGGGAATTGGCTTGCCCGCGCGGAGGAGCAACAGCTGAGACTTATCGGGGGCGCGCTGGAGGTTGCCGGCTTTGAGGTAGTTCTGCACCGTCTCAATGGCTTCTTCGAGGAAGTCTTGCCTCCCGCTGTCCGATCCCGACGTAGCCCAAATCGTCAGGTCGTCCACATAGAGTGGCATAGAGTGTATGCTTCATCCGGGGAATCCGTTCCAGTAGAGGAGGCTGCTTGCACATCGCCAGGTAACAAGGTGGGTGACAGGAGTGAGCCTTGCCGATTGCCCTTGCTCAGTATCGGGATGGTGCTTGTGCGGATGGACTCGATTCCGATGGTGGCCATCCAGTTGCTCAGGAAGTACCGCACATAATCATACATCCGGGGCCCGCACCCAGTTGAGGCCAAGTTCTCGAACACCAGCGTGTGACTGACGTTGTCAAAGGCGCCCTTTATAGCCAGGGCCAGGACCGCCCGCGTTGTCGTACAGGAGATTCTGTCAAGGATATCCTCCTTGATCTGAAGCAGGACATCCTGCGTAGAGGTGTGACCAGAACCCGAAAATGGTGTTCATGGTGGCATTGAGTTCAATACAGGATGGTCCCCACAAATATCGCTGTAACCAGCTCATCAGGGCATGGGCATTTAAAAAACTGAAATGGAGTGTCCAGGTCTGTGACGCTCGGCGGTATACCTGATAACCTCTATTTCTTTTGGAGCCTTTTCAAGGGAGTATATTTTCCACTTCGGGGCACTTTTCTTGTTTCTGGCACTTACTACTGCAGGAACTGTTTCACCCTCACTTTCTTCTTTGCTTTCACAGCACTCATTTGATGTTAATGTGGAAGGGAATTAGCTGGATTCCACTCTTCGTTCCTACGTAAAATGTGCTGGCGTCCAATACCTGCCACAATAAGGGTACTTAAGATTCCAAAAATAACTAAGAGTGTGTAAACATATGATGCCAGCATTTCTTTTTTTATTTCCAATGAGCAACATTATATTATGCCAAAACTCTCCCTATATGCATACTGCATTTCACAGCGCGCTAAACTCTGCCGGAAAAATCGGCGCCTGCACGCAAAGGGGCGTCGTTTCCTCAGCACTGTATTTTACCTTGTGAAATTTTAAGGCGCTCCTTTCTTTTGCAGCTAGAACATCCTTAAAAATACTAAAAATGCGTTCGCCACGGACGACCGAGTCTTCCGCTGGCAAACGCTGTCGTTTGCATACGATACGCCTTGAAATTTTCACCCCATGGTCGATCAGGCGCCGATTTTTCCGGTTGCTTTCCCATACCTTGAGCAACCCAGAAACACCGCGCGCCCCCGTAGATAAAAAAAAAAAAAAAGAAAAAAAAAAGAATGGAACGGCATTGAGTGTTTTGTTTACTTACCGACTTTGTGCGTGGACCGCGCCACGTTGCGCTGCCTGATGCACCCTCGTTTTGGAACTAATTCAGTTGACAGTTCCCTCCGAAGATGAAGCCACTGAAGCCATGGCGGTAATCGGACTGGTAGGCTGCTCCCTTTCGAGCGGGCAGAAGAAGACTACGAAGAATTCGGCAGCGAACGGGCGGAAACTCGATTACGTACAGCTTCAGTAGTCGACGCTTTGTTTTCTCGGTTGCGTTCGCGGCGTTCACCGTGGACTCGCGCACTCGGCCGTAGCCGAACGGCCGAACCAGCTGGACGGCTGCCGGCGCGCGTACCGACAGCGTCGCCATAGCAACCACGCCGCGAGTGTGGTTGCCAGACAGAATTCACACGATTTTTTTTCTCGTCACTCACGTTGAGTTACTAGAAGTTAGGCGCGTATCATTATAATACATTATGCTGTAAGAAGGTATTAAGGGATATGTGTACCTACCTAAGACAAATGCAGAAAAAATATTATTGAAAAATAAAATTGGCGTAATCTTTTCATATCTTGATTAAGACTAGCGTGGTCACTGGGCTAACCGATGCGCGAAATAGGAGGGCATATATACCACTCGGGGCACTCGTTGGTATGTATAAGTAGGATGCATCTACTATTTGTTGTGCATTGTGCAATTGATCAGTGCTTATATGCCCGTGTGTATGTACAGTGTTGTGTGTATATCCATGTCGTAAGTGAATGTAACCGCGTTGTGGGCAGCAAAAAGACTGCTGTTTTCTTTTTTCAAATGTGGATCACTTTTTGTTTTCGTCGCTAGATGGGGGTTGTCGCCGCCCAATTTGAAAATTGTGGCGGTTGGTGATCTATAACTATTAGAGGGCTGGATGTCATTAGTCCATCCGTCGTGTTGATCGCTCCGAGTTGTTCGGTTCCGCTGGTAGCTGTGTCGTCGTGTTATGCTGCCTGATTGCAACAAAAGGAGGTTAGGCGGCTTCCCCAGCGCGTGTTCTAGGTGCTGAATGCCGCTGTTCACGCACAAACGTTCATGAGTGGATAACGCACGTAACAGAGGTGAGCACAGGCAATAGTTAATCGAGAGCCACACGGAGCGCGAGTGCGGTACCTCCTAGCCGCTGTCGACAGAGGGTGTCGGAGCGATTCGTTGTCAACTTGTCGTCCACGGCAAGTGGGCGTTTTGTTCAATAAAGCCAGCCTGTCAGTGTTTTGTAAAGCTATCCCTTCATTATAAGCGCTTCTGATGCTATGAAAGTGCGACCGGCATTGAGCAGGCCGAGCGAGACTTCCGCGACAGTCTTGGCTGTTCATTCTCCAGCGGTTTCGGCCTTACTCGTTTTATTTGCGGTGTTGGCGCTTGGACATAGAGATGTTTGGAAAGTTTTTTGCGCCTACAGATTACACCAAACGAGCGTGCGAGCCGTATGCTCTTGCTCCGGCGAGAAGCCGCGTACGGCTCGCCAGGCTCGTATCGCCTGTCGCATACTGGCCGCCATATTGTTTTTAGGGTGTTAGCAGTTAACACGATTTTCACCACCTCCGGCGGCTAACACCCTTACACGAATAAAGGCGTTAGCCAGAGGACGAGCCATTTACACGAATAAGGGTGTAAAAATTTTAAGTGTGTATATATACAGGGTGTTTTGTTTTATTCTTACACATTTGTTTAAAAAAAACCGTGAAAGCTACACTAATGCGGTTTGTGCAGGTTGGTTATAAGGCCAAGCGCACAGTATCTGGGCGGCTAATCTTTGCGATAAGTCGGCTAGTTAATTAAAATTCGTTAATTAACTTTTTAATTACTGAACATAAACATATGGTTTCAATTAGAAACTTGCTGAGCACCATCGAAAACCCCTAAATCAACTATTTTTAGCAGGGTATAACGCCGGGGCAGCTTGTTATTGGCTGAAGCTGAGCATGTTGGTTCATTGCTTGTGAATGGGGCCAGCTGAACATGGAAAACACACACAGAGAAAAAATATAACATTCGCACCGCTGGACTAGCAACATTTAATGATTCCTCTTTTTCCTTTTCTGCTAATCCTTGATTCCGGTTTCCTTTTTCTTTACACTTAGATTTTTTAATTTTTTACACTTGATTTACGTTTTCTTTTTCTTTACGCTTAATTCGGAATTTCTCTTCCTTAAACGCATTGTCCTTTCTGCCTTCGGAATGTTCTCATCCCATTTCTTCTGTCTCCCTTAAATGGTCTTCCTCTTCTTCTACTTTTGCCTGGTCCTCATGTCACTCCGCAGGAAAATCTTCTCGGAGTTGTGTAGTGCGACGGAAGGGGCACTAACATAGTCCTCGCCTTTTTCTTCGATGGCTAGGGCTTCCAGGAGTTCACGGGCGAGTTGATTTTTATGTCGCCCCACGATGCTTACGTTGCACAAGGTTGCCCCGCATTGGCATGCGCGACAATGGGCAGCAAGGTGCCCTGCTGCTGTCACGTTTCATAGAGATGTGGCATGTTCTCTGGTTCTATCGTTGATACAGCGCCCTGTCTGCCCAATATAACACCTTCCACATGTTAATGGAATGTTATAAATGACCTCTTTTTGACATTGGGCGTACTTTGTTTTGTGTGCGATGTTACATTCCTCTTGGTGCCTACGTTGGTCTTCGTTTACCCTGCCGCACATTGAATACCCTTTGTTTGGCGCGGAGCTTATCACTTGGACCCCTTGCCGGCCTGCGATCTTTTTTAGTCGGTGAGTGATGCCATGGAGATATGTTGCTACCACTATGGGACTTGCATTCTTTTTCTTTGTTGTTTGCTCGGTGCCTTCCTGTCCGCGCTTCAACTTCTGGGAGATCTTTTCACATATTGATACCAGTAGCGTTTCCGGATACCCAGCATCAAGTAGCCTGGATATCTGAGTGTCGAAACTCTTCTGGATCTGGTGTTCGCAAGACTTCTTTAGGGCAGATGTTAGTGCCGTGGTGGCGACCCCACGTTTCACGTTCTTTGAGTGTCCAGATTCGAATGGAAGGAACGCTTTGCAGGATCGAGCTTGGTATCGCCAGCAGACGTGGTCTTCTTTAAAGTCAAAGGCTAGATCGAGGAATCTGATAGATTTGTTTACGGGTAGTTCATGAGTGAACTCAAGTCCTGAGCAGCTCTGTTCAAAGCACCTCATGACATGCTCGCGGCAACCGTTGTTTTGTTCTTCTACCTCCGTGTTGCAAAGTATTAAAAAATCATCGACGTAGCGGAAGATGACTTCAACCCGGGGATCTTTCATGCTTCGTTGGATAGCAAGTCCACATGATGCGAGGAACACATCGCTGAGGTAGGGAGCCACGCGAGACCCGATGCAAACGCCCCTTTTCTGCACATACTGCTGATTTTGATAGGACACCACCGTCGCCTTCAGGTAAGTACTAAGCAATTCCAAAAAGCTGTCGAGGGACATGCCAACCGCCAGGGCAGCGTTTTACGGCGTTCTGTGAAAACGCTCCATTTGGACGCGTTTCTAGATTTCGGTTTCTTATCGGAGCGCATCTACGCGCCCGCGATCCTGCTCCCCGGTGCTCGCGGCGCGAAGCCACCTCCTCGCCTCCCTCGTAGAATGGAGGGAGGTACGGCGCACGTGTGTTGCGCGTCTCAGCCACTGGGGAGCAGGACCGCGGGCGCGGTGATGCGCACCGATAACAAACCGAAATCTAGAAACGCGTCGAAATGGAGCGTTTTTACAGAACGCTTTAAAATGCTGCCCCGGCGTTATATCCTTCCAAAAATTAGTCGATTTAGTGGTTTTCTATGACACTCTGCAAGTTTCTAATTAGAACCATATGTCTATTTCCACTAATTAAAAAATAATTAACGAATTTTAATTAATTAGCCAACTTATCGCAAAGATTAGCCACTCACATTATGTCCGCCTGGCCGTATAATCCACCTGCACAAACCACATATGTGTAGCTTTCACGTTTTTTTTTAAACAAATGTGTAAGAATAAAAAAAACACCCTGTATATATATATATAAGAGGTTGCCGACAGTCAAACAACATACAAGATGTGTCTGTGAAAACGGCGGCGCTGCTGGAGGGTTTGACACATGACGACCTGCAGCAGTTATCCCAGCTTCCAGCACAGGAGAATTTGTATGGAACGGTGTATATACCCTTTACTGTTTATTAACATGAGCTGCCGCTTGCGTCCGAAGAGACATCCCGTCGCTTCGTCTTTGCAAGCCTGTCGAGCTTCCTTTGCCGCCAGTGCTAGAAAAGGCTAAAAGAAAAACAAAGCTGAAAATTTAACGAGGGCCTTCGGCTGTAAAGTTTAACGTCTTGGAGGAGCCAATTTGGTTTATGAGACTATTAAAAAAATATTGAACAAATCTCGCGCTTCTTGTTCTTTTGGAGTTCACTTGGAGGATTGGTGGTTAAACCAACCCCCGGAATCTTCCTATATACCTGCTAATGGGACCCCGATTGCAGACTGCAGCGCCAAATCTCCCCTGACCGGCGTTGAGTTACTTCAAAAAAGAAGAAATAAAAAATACGGCCAATGTCGTCATGGAAACCGCCAGACCATGGCAACCGCCCATTGTGAGGAGGACGCTCCTCAAAATGGCATGTGAGGAGCGTCCTCCCTCCTCTTTCTCCGCTCCCTCCCCCCTCTCCCCCCCCCCCCCCCCCCCCCCCCCCTTTGCGACAACGAGATGCAAGATCGTTCGGAGTTCGGAGCAGCTCCGTTGCTCCGAACTCCGAACGGGCCCGCATTCCACTGCCGACAAAGAAAAGAAAAGCAAGAGCTACTTCTTTCTTTTTTCTTTTTTAATGTGTGCTTTCTTTTTCTGCGAATGTCCGACAGTTCCGGAACGATTTCACTTGACTTTGCAACGCTCGATTGAGATCGGCTCGGCAACAGTGCACGCCCATTGAGAGCCATTTCTCCTGGAATCATCAGTCAGTGAATGCAAAGCGCGTCCAGCCGCCGGTTTTTCACGGCTTCAGATGGGCGACTTTTCACATTGCCAGTCTGAGGACTTCTTTTGCAATTTATCTTTTCATTAGCACCCTCTTGATATCGAAAAAAAACGTTCACTTCACGACGCAACAAAGTAACAAAGACTGCACAAAACTACTACTCACGTCTTCGCACACCTGCAGTGACACATTCAGCTTTGCTGCATCCAGTGACGGTGATTGAATCGCCACGGTCTCTCGCAGCGACGAAAATAATCCCTGGAGAAGGAGAACAAGAGGGACAGAACACAAACACAAATCTCCAAACACAGGTTCCTTCTGCAGCGCGAGCTTTCGGCCCATGCCCGAGCGCGGTGCGCTAACACCGATCCTTCGGGATAAATCTCCTAATATGAAACATTCACTAGTAAGTTTTCGGCAATTCGAAACTGTATAACAGAAAGAAGGAAAAACAATTCCTGCCTTTAACTTTCGCCACTTGGAACCGAAAGCACTTGGCAGAGCTGTTGCCACCGGAATTAGTGCACCACAAAGTTGAGAAATAAACATGGTGCCGTTTGATCGGCGTATTGGCAGATAAGATAGACCGATAACAAACAGTACAACGCCACTGCCCGCTGCCGCAAGCCAAATGCATCACCACCCCCGCAGGCACAGCTGCCGTCGAGGAGACGACGCAGCACGCAGCCGACGCGCAACTGTTCTCAACGGTGAAAATACACTCACGAAACAAAAACACAAATGAGAGAGAAGTATGAGGGAGAATGTTTAGCTAAAGGAAATATTGGTTTCACCTTAGCTGAGTAAATTTTTAAATCTGTAAACAGCAGCAATAATGTTTTTTTTGCCTCCTATTACAGAAATTGGCCGGTTGAAACCGGAAGGTCTTAAGTGAATCCCAACGAAAGGGATGCGCTCAAATAGCCAACCGGAAGTCGATGGAAGATTCCGCGGGTTAGTTAAACGTTTCGTGGACGTTTCAAGCAGCGGAGTTCAGGCGGGCTTTGTTTATTTTTTCTATGAACCGAAAGTTCTCTCGGGCGTCAGACTGGAGCACTACCTGCTGACGTTTGCCATAAAAAGGGTCAACAGAGATGAGAGGATGGAGAACCTTGAAGGGGTAAAGGCTGGTTCAAACATGACCGCTTTTTTACGTTTTCGGACGTAACGGCTAGGGTCATTGAAATATTCCTTCCTCGAATCTCACGTCCCAGGTTATGTCTTTGAGGTGGTAGCCACGCTAAATATTCCCACGAGATGAGAAAGAGGAGAAAGATAGAAGAAAAGGACAGTGCACAAAGAACGGGACTGCTCGACTGAGTAACGAAAAGGTAATCGTGTAACTGAAAATTCGAATATGTAAAAGTTTTGTTTGGTGTCCCCCAAGGCTCTGTGCAGGGTCCTCTGGTCTTCCTTCTCTATATAATTGGCATCATCAGTGACATAAAATCAAATTTAGGGTTACTTGCAGATGATTGCATTATTTATAGTTTAATTACTAATTCTAGCGATGTTATAAATTTACAAGGTAATCTAGATAAATAAGCTGCAATGAGGTTGTTAGCTGGGCTAGTAGGTAATCGTTGTACATAATTGAATAAAACGTCGCAAATATACAAAAAGGAAGAGACAAACCAGGCACGACAGAGCAGAGCAGCGCTCTGTCCTGTCTGGTTCGTCTCTTGCTTTTTGCATTATGCGCTGCTTTATTCGATTATGTATAATGTAGACAAAGCTTATATCTGGTGAGCATACTTGCAAGATGAATTTGTCTTCTAAAATGCGTACAGGTTGAATTTACGAGGAAACAGAATTTCATGATTTCTATTCACATAATAAATAATGAAATAATTAAATTTAGCTCGAGTGTAAAATATCTGGATGTTATGTTATGCAGTGATTTATCATGGAAGGGGCATGTTGAAATGATAGCTCTGAAGGCAATTGGTATGCCAAATTTATACGAATAAATGCTTGACAGGCTTCAAGACAAGTTAAGGAAACCTTATACTTTTCATTTATTCTTCCGTGCATAGAACACGCTTCAGTTGTCTGGGATACGCATCAAATTTATTTAATAGACAAGCTTAAAAACTTTAAATTCAATGTGCTAGGTTTACATTAAAGAAATATGAATTTGGAGCGAGTGTCACTAACATGAAGGAAGTCTAACACTAAAATAAATTGAGGGAACGCACAACTAGTTTTATTCAGAATTTTTAGGTGATATCAAGAACAATAAACTACTAATCAATAGGAATCCTTTTTGACAAGACCTTTTTTCTACGTTAAGAAGAACACATCGCTCATATAAGATCAGATCATTATCCTGACACACTGATACTTTCGCTTAGTTCTTTTTCCCAAAAACCATCGAAGAGTTGAATAGGTTGCCGATAAATGTGTTCAAGGCAAATGTTTAAGATGTTCTCTGGTGTTCAAGGGTGTTTCTATATTTGTATTTCCTTCATAGATATAAAGTGAATCTTTGTACTGCTTGTGTTCCCAAAAATCGAACCATGTAACACACTTCCTGCAATATTGCCTTACGAAAATGCAGGTTTTTCTGTAAATAAAAATTCGCGTTACTGTTTGGTCGCAGTGGTAGGATACCTTTCACCCGTTCTCACGTCACGTCGGCGACCACAACGATGACAACACAAGAGGCGCAGAGAATTGATTTTTCTCGGGCGCTGACAACCAAGATTCCACGGAAGTCCAGCTGCGCCATTTACAATTGGAGGCTCAGGTGCTCTGAAGTCCACTACAGCTCGCCGATCCCGCATTCCAACCTTCCCTGAGGCAGTGTAGTTTTTCCTCAAGGCAGTGTGGCACAAAACGCATTTCTATTTAAACCGCTACCATTTAAAGAAACGGTTTACTGGGAGGCCTATCAAATCCAATTTCACATGGTCCTAGAAGCGAACGGCCGGAACATCTCAATCAGAACAAGAGCCCTAGTGTCATACTTCTGCGGGAAGGCCGTCAAAATCTTAGAGACTATCCCAGCGGACCTCCTTCACGACTACTCACCTTGATCTTGATCGCTGCCCTGGACGTTCGGTTCGGCGACACTCACCTCGAGCGGCTTCACTATGCGGAAGTGCACTCTCGCCGACATCGGTCTGGTGAGACGTTCCCAGACCTGGGAGCCAGCATCGAACTTCCTGCAAGAAGATCCTTTCCAATCTCTTCGCCCGACACGATAAAAACCTTTGCTACCGATTCATACCTGAATGTCATTGGTGATGTCAAGATTCGTCAGAGTATCCGTCTTCAACGCCCAACGACCCTGCGAGCAGCTTTGAATGAAGCACTTGAGGCACAAGCCGCTTTTCGCTACCAGCACCTTATCCATGATCACCCACTGCGAATCATCGCGACCGAAAAATTGCTTCCTCTGCAGTGCCATCGGACATTTTGCTCGTCAGTGCCCGTATGAAACCCATGAAACTTCGCCCCTGTGCTGTACACGTTCCTCTAAAAGAGGAACGAAGGCTCGTTCCTCCTTCTTTCTGATTCTCGGAACGCGTTTCCGTTACAAGCTAACCTAAGAGAAAGGAACTCGTTCCCGTTACGGTTTCAAAAAAAAAAAAAGATGGAACGTACCGTTACTTGAAAGTTTAGAAAGTGTTATATACGTAAAGACAGGGGACGGGGCAACACAGGTTCTGTTGTCCCGACTCCTGTCTTTACGTAAATAACTCTTTCTAAACGTATATCATTACCAACGCGCTCACTAACAAGTTTATCGTTACTTATATGTTACTTTTGTATTTTGATAAATACCGTATTTAGTTAAATCAAAGTTTTTTTTTTTTTTTTTTTTTCATTACCTCTCACATCTATCATCGAGCTTGTGAGGATAAGCTCTCTGAAATAACAGCAAAAAATGATGCTAGAGGTTGACTGCTTTACTTATGCAGGCTACTTATCTTTAGCCTCAGCCAAAATAACGCACCGCACACACACGTAGAAACATTAATGATGTATCGTTCCCTCTAAAATAAGCTATTGACGAAGGTAAAGAACGCTCGCAATTAGCAAGTTTCAATTAAAAGCTTCCTGCAAACCATCGATACAAGCAAAATCACTCTATTTCAGCAAAATATTAGTCTCGTAATGTTGTGCAAACTTTTCAGTACACGGATGTTTTGTGCCACTCTTCGGATCCCCCATATTGGATTATATTTTGTAGCTAATAAATTAATTAATTGGCAATAAGTGACGTATAGACAAGAGCCTGCTGCTTTAAAAGTTAAATGAAAGTCTGCACAGCCACGCAACACCACTTCCTCAAGAGCAACTTTAAAAATGCACTTTTGGTTTTGAAAAGCTTAAACTGGTGAAAACGGTACGTAACATGAACGTAAAATAACATACCATTAACATAGACACGGAATGCAGAACTCACTGGAGTGGCGCATCATGAAAGAAAAATAAAAACAACCTCACCAGGACATTTTTTTTTTTTGATGTTCTGGGGGATTCGATCGTCTTGCTTGACGGTAGGGACAGTATACTTGGACGTCGCCAATCATTGTGGCAGTTACCACTTTACCATAGGAGACATAGAGCGGTCCGATGATGTCCTCCCAAGAATGCGTATCCATGCCACGTCTATCAGGCGCCATGCCACGGAGGCGTCTTTGCTGACTAATGGTGCATTCCGCTCGCTGATCTTGAGAGCTCCAAAACCGTTCCATTTGGAGCGCGCATCTTCCGCTGGCAGACCTGGCTCGAGTTGGCCATCTTCCGCTCGTAGATCTCTAACGGCGCCCGTAAAGCCCCTCTACTTAAGAGTCCGCTCCGTGGAACGGCTCCAACCCCGCCGAACTTGACCCGTGGGATTCCGGGGAGCTTGGCGGAAGTTGACAGAAGCGCGCTCCGCCATTTCTGTTAACTCCGCGTTGCGCATGCGCGACGAGGTCACCGAACCGGCGTCGAGTTAGATTTGTTCAGATCCGTCGGTTGTTTACGCGGGATTTTGACGGCTCGACCGCTTCTACCTCGTTCGACAAAGGATGCAAAGCCTGGACTGGAGCGTGGCAAATCGCAAGCGCTGACATATGTAATAGTGAGAGGAAGAACAAGAAAAAGAACGGGTCACTATCATTTTGCCGAAGCTCATTTTGTGGGCTTACGTTTTATGGGTAAATTTTCATGGACACACGTTTCATGGACACACCTTTCGTCGACATGATTGTTTTATCGACACTCGTTATACGAATTGAACGCTGTAGTGACATTTCGTCACGCGTATATCACTGGGGTGCGCGTTAACCGACACCCGCCTGCGTTAACGCCGCTCCGCGGCGGCAACCTGCAGCGGCTTATTACAAAAATGTTAGCCCACCTTCCCGACCCATACACGCCGCTTTGCAGCGACAGTCTCATGCAGCTTATAAGAGAAAAAACCTAAACTAAGCTGTCAATGCAACCATTTGTCGATGAAACAAACTGTCGATGAAACAATCTGTCGATGAAACATCGCGTGTGGATGAAACTATCTGTCGGTGAAACGTCGTTCGATGAACTGACTGCCACCGAAATAGAGCGACAGATAATCGGAAGATGACAGTTGACGGTGGCGAACGCAAGGTTAGACCTGTTCATTTTGACGCTAATTGTTTACCTTTTTACAACGCATGCATGCGGTGTTTTTTCCTGCAATAAAGCAAAAAAAAGATTAAGAAACAACAGTGCAAGTCATCTCTTGTTCCCTTTGTGTTTATTAAAGTCCTGCCGGAAATTTAAACTACACCGACGGCAATCACTGTGCGTGCCTCACCACTTCGAGGTGGCCGAAATTTATATGACGGTGGCGAACGCAGTCGTCATCTTTCTCGTTATTTGTGACATGGGCTCCGTGGTACTGATAATCTCGCCCGCCCTTTGTCGCTTCTTATTTCTGCTGCTAAGCAGTGACAGTTTTCACTAATCGTCGGGAAGATCAGTCGGCTGAGGCGTTGGTCGGCCTGTAAAGTTCGAGAAACGGCCATGTCAAACGGCCGATCAGGACAGTGGGTCATTCCAAACATAACGAGTCTATCTTCCGCTCGTTGATTCGGAGCGGGTCCCACAAAAAGGAATTTTGCCTCCCTTGCGAATTTCGGAATGAGCTCCGGAACTATCAGTGGAATACACCATAACACACATCCCAACCTCTACGCGGTAGGGAGGGTGGAAGGGGGGGGGGGGGGGAGGTGGGGGGGGCCTAGCGGCACGGGTAAACGTGCGTCAGTATTTCGAGATGCCGCCTGTTAAATTACCCTTTCGTGCTCGTTCTTTGTTGTAGCGTGCCTGCACCCGAATTTTACCAAGTGGGGAACCCACAACATGAACCCTAGAATAAGTGACGAAAAGATATCGAGATCGTTCTGTTTGTAAATATTTTATTAATGCTAAAGGCATTAACTGTCCCATTGAGCGAACCGATGTCATCAGCTTTCGAACCCGCGCCAAACGGCACCTTTCTCTGTCCCAATGGAGCGAAACCTGTCGTCTTTAGCAGAAATCTGATGGATAGACTTCCATTGGCTGGCGCGCGTCATGGTTTTAAGGAACGAGACTCCAATCGGCGTTCGCGCGGCGTAGTTCCAAAAAACACCACCAGAGAAGACCTCTACATGGCAGCACAGCGCACACCGCGTTCCGGCCGCCGGTAAGAGGGAGGGAGCAGTGCCCGCACGTGCAAGCTCCGGAAACGTTGCACGGCCGAGTTCAGCGCGGCGCGTCCGCTTCACGAGAGCGCGCGCTCGGCCGTCGGCAGCTACCTCGGCAGTAGCAAAACGTGGCCGTCCACTCTAGTGCGCCAGGGACGAATTAAGGGAGCGGAAGAACGAAATACCTGCTTTCACATAGACAACTCATAAGAAGCGCTAAGGTGTCCTCGGACGTTCTAATCGCAACGCATAACTCTGCCCCAATTTTAATTTTCTGTGTCAGGTATCGGCGCTGGAACACGCGTTGCCTCTTTGAAGCGGCCAGGTAGCCTCGTTTTTATTTCGGCTTTTGGGCTGCATGTCTGGGGCGCATGCTGCCGCGCGGGCGTATCTCCTTTGTTGCTGCTAATTGCGGAGGGATTTCGAGCAGCCCGTCAAAATTAACAAAAAAGAGGAACTTTAAGCTTTGAATCCCTAAAATGTTCCCTTATTTTTTATACTTGTTAGTTTCTCTCTTATAAACAACATAAACAATTTCCCGCTGGACGAAACTAAAAGGAACGTCGTTCCCTTTTTGTGCTCGTAAAAATTTAACAAGTTCCTGCTCCAGTTTTATTGACGCAACATAGAACGGCGGCGTTCCTCCGTTCCTATCACGCTGTTCCGTACAAAACTGCTTCACACCCGGGAAGCGATTCCGCGAGCCATCTGGGCAGGGCTTGGGGGTAGCTCATCCAGTCTCCAACGTTACTTCAGGCCTACCTAAAGAAACAGAAACGCCAGTGAAGATGCCTTAACCTTACTGATCACCACCAGGTAAGCGTTCTTGTGAACACCGGCTCAGCAGTAAGCATCATTGATGTGTGAGTGGTATCTAGCTTGCTACCATGTCCCAAGGCATCGACTGCCATCAAACTCATATCTGCCATTGGTAGCGAGTTAAAATCGGCATGCCTGAAGTGCTCGGCAATGGTTGGACAAGCAACACAACTGCTATGATTTTGTTGGCGTCATAAATGTGGCATGTCCGGTGATTCTTAGGTGTGATTGGTGCAAAAAGACAGAGCTTATTATTTATTTCAAACGAGACATGCCCCTCATTGAGACAACAATGATGATTATCCCAAGTAACGCGAAATCAAAAACGTTAGCTTCGCAAGATGAATCTGCAAGATATCAAAATACCCTGCATTGCCACTTCGCTCAGCTGATCACATGGTTTACACGTTTTATCTTAACATCGGACGATACTGATGGCAAGCAATAAAATCTCACGTCATCAATGTACATCGATCTACCGAAAAGGCACTAAACTTACAGCAGACGTCTTCAGGTGTTTTCTACACTGCTGACTGCTCTTTCAAACGACAGTCCGGGATGTGCACTCCTCTCCCATGGGCACAGCGTGAATGGCCACTCTCTGCCGTCCGTCAGTGAATCATCACATCTGGCTGCACCGCCGCTGGAGCACTGGATCCTCGACCAAGCATGGAAGGCGCAATCGACACCAAAACGTGCAGACGCCGCACCTATAAAGCAGCGACGACCACCGGCGGCGCTCTGTGGGCTCAGTGGCTGTGCTACAACACAGTCCACTAATCCGCTTGTCTTCGCCATGCAGGTTGATAAACGGTATACTCTTTTTGCTAAGAAATCTAGCAACAACTTTTTCGTACAGCTGCCAAGCTCGCAGTGTTGCCTTGCCGTCTGTGCTGAATGCGTTTATGTTGTGCGTTTTTTAATGATGTTGTCAGGTGACGTAGAAACGAAAGCAGGGCCTGACGATGCCGTGCTTGTTAAACTGCAAAAACTCTCTGCCAGTCAGTCTCAACTACTTGCTGAGGTACAAGGCCTTAAATTACAACTAAAACAACTGACAAAACGATGTGTGATATCAGCAAGTGAATGGCCGAACTAGAAGGTTATTACCAAAGCCCTGCAACTGTGGCAACTGAACTAGAGACAACCCATTGGAACGCCCCAAGAAGAACGGCGTATTATGGATATTGGTAGGCAATATATTTTTATTGCATTACAATACGATATGCATAGTGTATTGGGAAACATTACATTTATTGTATTGTACTACAATAAGGCTTTGTTATGGGATTCCAAAATCGATAATACGCTAAAAACATCGGAGTCCCATACCGTATAAACCCTTATTGGATACCCATGTGCCGTATGGGTACCCAATAACAGTTTACGATTCCAGTTTACTTGGCGTATTATGAATATTGGAATCCAATATATTATATCGGCTACCAATAAAACTATATGCGAGTTTGAATATCACGTTCAGCACAACGTCTCCGTTTATGTGTTTCTGAGTGATGAAAAAAAAAAAAAGCTGCTGTTGTCAAATTTTGAACAAAGAAGCAAAGCACTGGGCTCATCCATAACAAATATATTTAACATATTCCTGATCAGGAGGATCCGGAATTTACTGCAAAAGAAAGTTAATTGTCTAGAACCCTCATTCAAAAACTTGATGTTTGAAAAAATAATGTGAAATCCTCACATTTTAATGAAAACAGCACCTACTAGCTGCAGCCACAAAAAAAAACTGCAAGATAAAATTTTCTGATTAGTTTGCAAGCCGGATTGATTCAACAGTATGTCCGCGTGTATTGCGGAAAAATAAACTTCAGTGCAACTGCCCAGGGTCATTCTCAGCTCGGTCAATTAAATATATGTATCCGCTCGTCTGGCTTGAGTATTCCTCCTTCGGACCAAACTAGAGTATCTGGAATGCTCACCTTTGAAGAATAACAAATTGGTGCCTGTTGAACTGTAGGTCGTAAAACTAGTAAGGTTTGAAGCAGAAATACTGAAGCCAGACAAGCGGTACGGAATATTTAATTGACGGAGCTCCGACAGACTAGGGACGCTTTCATTGAAGCTTGTTTTACTGCAATGCAGGCTTATAATGCAGCAAAACAAGCTTTATTAAAAGCATCCCCTGTCGTGCTGAGCCCCGTCAATTAAATATTCCGTACCGCTTGTCTGGCTTCAGTATACTTCTTCAAACCAAGCTAGAGAATCTGGAATCCTCACCTTTGAACGAGAATGAACTGGCACCTGCTGCCTTGTGGGCCATGGAAAGTGCAAGAAAGATTTCCGATGAATTGCGTCGAAGTAGCAATTCCTTTGAGTAGCCACCTAGAGCACACTAAGCCTGATAAATTCAAAATTACATGCGCGTGACATAATATGCCACTTGCGACGAAACTGGGCACACCTCGACAAATGTGTTGTCCATGTGTATCGCAGCAAAACAAGCTTCAATGAAAGCGTCCCAAGTCATTCTGAGCTCCGTCAATTAATACTAATACTAATACTAATACTAATAGTCTTTATTATTCAAAATCTACAGTACAATTTGTCAGGTCTGCCGAAGCCGGTTAGGGCTTGTGTTGCTCGACCTGGCAGTGGAAGCACACTCTTCACTACAAAAATACAACAGAAATCAGCGACTGGTATTCAAAATTTAGAATGCTTATTTCTATCATTGAACAGTCTCTTGGCCTTCTTTTTAAGGGATGATTTGATTTGGAAGGAAGTATAAAGTCAAGTAATGCGTTGAATATTTTGGGTAAATAAAATGCCCTAATACTTTCCCCGTAGCGAAAAGGGGGCCTTCACAGCGAGTATTAGATATTGTTGTACGTGGTGCAATGCTTTGAATTATGAAGCCCCTGTTCCAAGCGTAGTTCTGAATGACATGTTTTTGAAAAAATTGAATAAAAGCAAGGGAACTGAGGCTTGGATATTGTCACTTGAGCATAGCGATAAATTGTAAGACACACTTTTCAACACCCCCTTCAAAATACCATCGATTCTGTCGTGCCATTGAAGGGAACAATTAAAGAAAGTACTGCCATATCTGGGTTACTATAGGCCATTATCAACTTTCTCACTGCAAACGGAAGAAACATTTTTAAATTGTAAAGGCGGCATGAAACACTTCGGAGACGCTTTACAACAAAAGCCATTAGCGTATTCCATGATAAATGGAAACCAAAAAAAGATACCAAGATACTTAACGGAATTAACATACTGGACAGAAGTGCAGCATTAAGAAACACAGTTAAAACCATGCGCAAATAAGTTCGGGAAGACTGTGAGCTTTTTCCAAGGGCTGCTAAAACAGACGAGCTTAGTTTTTAAATAATTCACAGTTATTCTGCTTTCTTTAAACCAATCCGTAACTGCGACAGCATCCGTTTGTTGCATACGCATGGCGGATTCAGTATCGGCGTGACTGGTAAATAACAGCTTGTCATCTGCATATTGTAGCATGTTACTAGTGACAACAGCCAGAAGACCGTTTACATTGATAATGAATAATGAAGGAGATAACATAGAAGCCTGCGGCACTCCAGAGAGGAGGGGAACTTTGCTACGGTGAACATTACCCAATGACGCCAACTGTGAACGAGATCAAAAGTAATCTTGCAGCAGAGGGAAGAAAGGACCTTTGAATCCTACATGGTACAATTTCTTAATTAAAATTGTATGCTTAACAGAATTATAGGCTTTTTATAACATCGAGGAAAAGAGCATATACACAAGAGTTGTTATCGAAGGACGAATGAAGGAAGTCAGAGAATACGTCTAGTAAGCAAGACGTGCCACGCCTTGTGATAAAGCCGTGCTGTGAAGATGAGACTATGCAGTGCTTATCAAGAAAAACATGCATGAAAACTAATACGTATTTTTCTAAAATTTGCGATTGCACGGCAGTATCGAGATAAGCCGATGCGATCAAGGCAAGCTACGTGGGCCACCTTTGTGGATGAGCACTACGATTGCTGTTTTAGATCTGCAGGCAAACAGCCAGAACATATAGACCGATTTATCATGGCTACTATAACTTCTGAAAGAACATCGAAATTATCACAAGAGTTCTATGATAGATATAGTACCCTCGATTCCTGGTGATTTATTCCTTTTGAAGCAAAATAGAATGGGAAGTAACTCGACCCTTGAAATTGCAGGAAAAACGCAGATGACGAGACTGTATTTATATCAAAATCATTTAAGCTCTACGGCAATTATATAGGCCGTATATCTCGTCCGGCTTCAGTATTGCTGCTTCGGAGCAATCTAAAAGAAAAAACTGTAATCCTCACCTTTGAACGAGAATGAACTGGCACCTGCTGCCTTGTTGATCATGGAAACTGCAAGAAAGATTTGGGATGAGTTGCGTCCAAGTAGCAATTTCATTGAGTAACCGTCTACAGCACACTACGCCGGATACATTAAAATTACATACACCTGACATAACATGCCTCTTGCGACAAATGTCTTGTCCACGTGTATTGTAGCAAAAAAAAAACGCTTCAATGAAAGCGTCCAAGGTCGTTCTGAGCTCCGTCAATTAAATTGGCCGTACCGCTTGTCTGGCTTCAGTATTGCTGCTTCAAACCAAACTAGAGAATCTGGAATCCTCAGCTTAGAAGAACAAAGTGGCACCTGCTGCCTTGTCGGCTATGAATACTCCAAGAAAAAATTATCAGTTGTGTCCAACTAGCAATTTCTTTGAGCAGCCACCTACAGCACACTAAGCTGGATAAATTAAAATTTACATGTGCGTGGCATAATATGCGTCTCGCTTCAAAACTTGGCACAGGTCCGCAAATGTGCTGTCCACGTGTGTTGCAGCAAAACAAGCTTGAATGAAAGCGTCACCAGTCGTTCTGAGCTCCGTCAGTCAAATATGCCGTACAGCTCGTCTGGCTTCAATATTGCTGCTTCAGGGCCAACTAGAAAATCTGATATCCTGACCTTTGAACGAGAACGAACTTGCGCTTGATGGCTTGTGGGCCAAGGAGACTGCAAGAAAGATTTGCGATTAGTTACGTCCAAGTAACAATTTTTTTTGAGTAGCCGCCTACAGCACATTCAAAATTACATGCACGGGATATAGGTGCCCTAGGCGGCGGAGCCCCCTTCATCCTTGTTTTCTGTTAACGCTGTTCACCTTCGCTGCTCTCATCCAATTTCTGTGCTACTTCTCTAATCTTGATTTTTTGGTTCCCACAGGCCACGCCATAGCTTGCGCCAGGCACGAATCTGTCTGCTCCGCGACCAGCACTATTGTGGCAAGGACACCACTCCCCCGGGGCGCTTGATGTGTTCTTTTAATATTTTGAGTATGGCTTAACACAGGTGGAAGGGTGTCTGGTATGCCCTTTGTTTACTTGCCGATCGTTCAGAAAACAGGGGGTAGGCGCCTCTGCAATCTGGGCCCATGCTCGGTATTTACAATAGTTGAAATTAAACTCTGCAGGAGTCTTGAAACATAAAAAAACACAATGTGCATGCCAAAAGGCATAGCAAAGGAAACACCCTCCATCTATCTAGTTTTGGTTCTTTTCCGCAAGATGCTGGCGTATATGTAGCCTCCCTCGCTTAAGTCGCTTTTTCCTTGTGTCCCGGATGGGTTTCGTTCTGATGAATCGTCGGTGGAGGCCTGAGGTGTGGTCAACATCAGATTAAACCTTTTGAGGCATAATCTATATACTTGCTGAGAGGAAGTACACCCAAACGAATCCCAGGCATGTCATTTCTAGTGCGTTTTAAATTGAGAGGCCTGATGTAAAATAAGACGTCAATACTAACGCACCCCTGTTGCAAACCTAAAATTTTGAAGGCCTTGTCCCTCTCACTAGTGGGACATTGCACACAAATCCCGGCACATGGATGAAATTTTACCGTAACATGTCGACTGAGTGCCCATCTCCGAATATTCGGCCACCACACTTTTAGAAAACATAATTTTTTAGAGAACAGTGAGTCATTGACCACCCACTAAAACCTTAACCAAGTATACTAGTACCGTGACTTGTTTGCTCCCTGCTGCCCCCCGAGTTAACTCGTTGCTGACAATGTTTCTTTTAAATGGAACCCACGTTTTAGAGCGCCGCTCTTAGGGGCCCGTTTCCGGCTTGGGTGGCGTCGCCGTCGAAGTTGCCGTCGACGTAACCGCGAGTTCACGTGACCCCCTGAGGTCACGTAACCTTGGGAGGTCACATGACCCCCTGACGTCACGTGACCCCCTTCAGGTCATGTGACCCACCTGAGAATACGTTGACGGCCTTGAGGTCACGTGTCTCCCTGAGGTCATGTGACCTCCTGAAGTCTTGTGACCCCCCGAAGGTCACGTGACCCCCCTGAGGTCACGTGACCCCTTCACATCACATAACCCCCCCTGAGGTCACGTGATCTCAAGGAGTCACCTATCCCTCAGTACGCTACCATCCTCCTCCTGAAAATCTGAGCTCAAAACGGAGTTACAGGGAATTGTAAACGGCTTTCATTTTTTTTAGTTTTGATTTTACTTCTTGAGGCAGGTGGATACTTTTGTAAAGCTTCCTCCCTATTCACTACCTAGTCAACATTTTGCGATGGTAAACCCACGGGCTTTGATTTTGCGCTCCTTGACAAATGCTGAAACTCACATGGGCGGGCAATAGCTCACCTTGAAAATGCTTGCTCTTGGTGGCTGAGAACAAACTCATGTTCCAGATTGGCAGACACTTGCTGCCAAGAATTGCTGCACATATCCAAAAGAACCCAGTCCTAGTCTAATAAAGATGCTTTGGCCGGACAGAGACACAAATGCCTGACACAAGACCACTATAAAAACAGGAAAGAAGTGTTTGTGAGGAATGAAACACATAACTCTAGATAGGCATCAATCACTCACCTAGAAAACACTTGCCATGAGCAGCAAAGAGAAAACTTCTGGTCTTGATTGGCTGGTGCTTGCCACCAAGAGCTCCATGTATAAGAAAGATCCCGGTCGTCAAACTTGCACTGCACATAGGAAATGGCATCCAAGAGGAATGGAACACAAAACAAATATAGGGGGGCAATAGCTCACCTTGAAAATACTTGCTCTTGGTGGCCGAGAACAAACTCGTGTTCCTGATTGGCAGCCACTTAGTGCGAAAAATACCTGCACATGTCCTTAAGAACCCAGTCTTAGTCTAGCACGGATGCTTTGGCTGGACAGAGACACAACATTCTGATACAAACACAAAAAGCGGGAAATAGTGTCTGCGAGAGATGAAAACAGACCCAGGTGGAGAGGCTTGTTCTGTTTCACCTTAGTCAAATAATGCTGTTCATTTTGCTAAAAAAATGCATATTTGCTAAAAAGGTATAATATATATTTTGCCCCATTTAGCAGAGTTTACTGCCAAGGGTACCGGCACACCAGAATAAGTCAGACTTAGTCACAGTATTTTTTTATTTTTTTGATGAGCGACAACAGAATTCTAAACGGGTGATGAAACAGAATATAAGCCCACCAAGCCAGGCTACTTTGCCTTGATGCAAGCACAGTGCCTCGGCCGACAAATGAGGTTCTATTGATGGTGCCTTGTCAGATTTGGTGTAAATAGTCAAGTAAATGTAAATAATCAATCCCTCTTGCAGCCGACAGCTGCAGTCAAAATTCATATACTTCGAGAAACGACCTGGAAATAAAATTAGGTGGTGGCCGAGTCGTTTAAGGTGTCAAATTCCAAACTTACAGACAGTGTAGTTCTGGTTTAGGTCGTCCTGGTGTATATCTTTAAATTCATTAACTATATTTAAACTGTTTTCCGATTTTCGAGGCACAAGCACATAAGTTGTACGCTAATTCACCTTCAGAAACGTTTTAATTATACTCCGTGGCTTCCTAGTGCTCGTAGTAGGTTCTCGGTGAGAGCGGTTTTCAATTTGTTTTTTTTTTACTCTCGCTGCTGCTTGCTTCCTCACACTTAAAATGCTGACAACTCGGGACAAAAGTAATAAAAAATCTGTTTCAAATATGACGAAGATCAGCATTTTCAAGTTGAAGCCCTGCTTCATGCCCCAACCATGCCACAATATCACAGCTCAGTGCCGTGACGAGTGGTCCGAGGTGCTGCGACCCGACCGTATGTGGACATACCAATATCCACATGATGCTTCACGAACGCTCACTATCATGTTACGTTTCCTCTTAGTTCTCGGTATATGCCGACATAAATCCTGCTGGTAATTCGGTATCCATTCTGAAATATATGCACGTGATATCATATTGTATTCTCCTTTGCGCCCGTGATCGACAACCGATATTTGTGTATCGTGTGGCCGTACGGTACGTACAGTACATGTCGGTCACCAATATGCACGCGATGTCGTATTCTATTTCACCAACCGCACATTATATCTGCGCATTGCGCTCCAATATTGTGTTGTATACCGATAACCGCAAGTTCTATCGGGGTATTGAGCTGCGATATCGTGTTGTATACCAATAACCGCACATTATATCGAGATATTGTGCTCCAATATCCTGTTGCAGGTGCGTAGCCAGGGGGGGGGGGGGGAAGGGCGGCATGGGGCCCGGGCGACCCCGAAATCTTCCATTTTGCTGAGACCTCCATTCCTCTCTCTCCCTCACACAGCATATTGTCATGGGCGGCCCCCCCCCCCCTGCCCCCCCCCCCCTATACCAAATCCTGGCTACGTGCCTGTCTTGTTGTATACCATTAACCCCATACTATATCGGGATATTGTACTCCAACATAAACTCCCAACGTGCGTATTGGGTTAATCGAATAACAATAGGTTTTTATTGGTTTCCATCAACTTCATTGGAATACAACATTTCCAATAAGCCGAGTTCATATTGGCCTTTTCAATAGGGCGAGCCGACACCGCCCAGACGGCTCGCCAGGTCTCTGACCTCGAGGCCCGTCTGGACAATGCCGTGAATTGCTCCCGCCGAAACAATTTTATTTTTTATGGCCTTCCTGATCCCACTGCCTTAGAAAACAACATATCGTACCATACCTAATTCGTAATACTGATTACTAGCACGTACCAACGTGTCGGCTAAACAGTGGAAAAAAAAGTATTGGCAAACCGGATCTCAAAGCTTCCAAATGTGTTGCAATCTGAAGGTGTGTTTAGAGATAGATCAACTTTGGGTGGATTGCGCGCTGTCAGGCATTATTTTCTATATATGAATTTATGTGACAAGATTTGTTTTTTTCTCAGATTAACCATACATTTTGTGTTCATTTACGAATGTGGACTAATATGGTGTTCATAAATCTTTTATATTTCCTTTTTTTCCGTATTCATTTTAATTATGTACGATTTTGTTCGGATATTGATATTCCCGACGCTTCTGCAGAATGTACTGGGGCCGAGAACACGTCAAGCTGCGTAGCGCGGCTCTTTGCCTTGGCTCCACCATTACGTGTTTATGAATCAAACTGACTAAAATTATTATTGTCATTATAATAATAATAATAATTATTATTATTAAGAGAGGTAATGATATGCGACGACGATTACCAGGCCTGTTTTATAAAATCCTCTGCCACGTAAAAAAAAACGCCAGTCGACATGCACTTTTTGACTTCCAGTTGTACCCATGAGCACGCGGGTGGCAATAGTTCAGGCCTGATATGAAGTTCCAAGTGCAGGTCACATTCGGCGTAAAAAGACCTGCACCATATCTCCGCACAGTTTCGGTGGTGTGGCCTACGTCAAGACGGACGTCGGTTCACAGGCTCAGAGACGAAAAAAACTGCCAGTTCCGGAAGACACCTACTACTAAATGGAATGTACCCCATTACTCAGTAAAACCTCCAGAGCATCCGCTTAAGCCAATTGAAATTGAGTTTCTCGGTCCTTTTCGAAAATCCCGGCACGGAAATCGGTGCGTTATGGTCGCTGTTCACTACTTAACAAAATGGGTAGAGGCCCTCGGAGTGCCATATGCTACCGCAGATTTCCAAGAGTTCATCAAAGTCAACATTGCTCTGAGACATGGCAAGCCACGTTCAATAATCTCAGACCGTGGTTCACAGTTCAAGTCTCACCATTTCAGGAACTGTCTGGTGAGGCGTGGCATACGACATTCTCTGATACCTGTGTATCACCCCCAAACGAACGGTCTAGTTGAGTGGAGCAACCGTACACTTGCTGATATCATGTCGGCGTACGTAAACTCCACGCATACTAATTGGAATAACTTTGTGCTGCACGTAATGTTCGCACTGAACACGTCACACCAAGAAACTACAAAAGGAGTACCGTTCAGACTCTTATAGGGTCGTCACGTGGAGTTGTCTATTGAGACAAAGCTTGGGTGAACAGAACACAACGTCGCGCGGACGCTTAGCGCGCTTAGTTTGATGACATTCGTAGACAGGTATGGAACACCATTCGGCGAAGTCCAAAAGAGACTGGCCATATGTCGGAGGTCAGTAACCACAATGTGCTGCAGTTTCAAATTGGAGACGAAGTTCTTCCGAGACGGACCTTGCGTTCTGGCGGGACAGCTGCGAAGCTGCGTCTCCGATACCGAGAACCTTATCGAACCTTAGAAGGGAGAAGGCCAGTTTCCTACTACCTTGAGGATCTCAGGCACGGACGACTTCTTGGCACACATCTCTGCATTCCTGAGAATGTATTGTATATCAAGGTAAATATCCCACGAGCGCGCCAAGTCCATGTTCCGTAAAGGTCACAAGAAAAAAAAATGGGAACATATTTTGCGGACAGACTGCGATGAAGACTATATTGACTGTATTGTCAAAAAAGGTCATCAACATTCTTTCTTGTTTTTTTCAAGGCAAGCGGGAGAGTGCTTCGAGAATAAAATGACGAGAAAAAACGAAGATGATGGTGTACGAAGAAGGACAGAGCTTGACTGAGTAGCTGAAGAAAATTATCGTTACAAAATGAAGCAAAAATGTCTCGGTTAGTTGTACGTAATTTTTCGTAACGTAACCTAAAGTAACAAAAGCGGCACTGTGTAAACTGGCCTAAACAGTTAATTTGTAATATCGCGAGAATTAGGCTGGTGACGCAGCACCGTTTTCTTAAGTATTCGTAAGTAAAATAAAAGTCACCGAAACATTCGTCTTTCTAACGTCGCGTGCTAGGCCTTCTCCTTGAGCTGGTAGCAATGCCTAATGTGAACCACATATGTCACAGTGAATAGCGCAATCAGAGGTAAATTTCCGTAACGTAAAGTAAACAACTCCACGTTTGATAAGTTTCGTGATTTACTAGACAGACTGCGTGCAATGTGTAAAATGACTTATTCATACAGGAGCGTTTACTTCTGTTCTATTTTTAAGCGGTAGCTTAAAACGCCACGCCACGCGCAAGATTGTCCTCAAAGTCACGTAACACCCGTGGATAAAGTTCACGATCGCGTTATCAGGGTCACGTACTGCGCGTGGTTGGAGGGATGGTGGCTGGAAGCGTCAGCTCCGGTCGCGTAAGCTCGTAAACGCTGTTTGAGTAAGCGCCGGTTACGTAAGCTACCGTCGCCAAAGCGTCCAGTTGCGTAAGCTTACGAGCTTACTTGACCTGACGCCTTCGTCAACGTCGTCCTAGAGTAGTTCTTGATATCGTCCTACAGGACGTCCTGGAGGTCGCCCTAGATGTCGTCGTTGACGTCGTCCTCTAACGTCGTCCTCAACGTCGTCCTAGAAGCCGTCCTAGAGGTCGCCCTGGACGTGGCTCTTAGCGTCGTTTACTAAAACGTAGTCGTCGACGTTGTCCTCGATGTGTGCATGGCATATTTGAACCATTTGATGAACGTACCATCTCCTTTCCTAATGATTGTCACTAACGATGTTCCCGCAGAGCTACCGATTTTCATCGCGTTCAAACGAATAAACAAAGCTGCACCATTTTGTTTTAAAGTTACGTTATGAGTGATCCAGATATCCAGGCTTCATATCATATGTCGCATGTCAACCTACTCCTTGAATTGTTTCGCAGGGTTCTATATAGCATGGATGTCCGCATGACTCTCGTGGTAAGCGGACGCAAGTTCACGTAACACAACGCAACACAAGAAAACGGTACTGTGCGAACAGAGCGTAGCCGCGGCCAAACTACTCATACATTACACGAAAGACGCTGCAAACCTTACACAATTGTCTCCACACACGCCTCACGCATGCTCAATACATATTTTGCGTCACACATAAGTACGCTTGAAACATGTCTTCAGACATTCTAATGAACAATGTGACCGTCATACAAGGAAGAAGCACGCCTCAGAGAGTGTTTACAGACAGTCTTTTGTGTGATGCGTTAGCAGCCTATCGCAGCAAGTGATTGACAACGTACAAACCGGCAGCGTCGCTCCGTCTCTCTCGTCTTGTCCAGATGATCCAGGTCCATGGCAGAGACGCTCAGCCTTGTGGCCAGCATGCAGAGAGACATAGAAGACAACAGCTCACTGGCTACGCTGTCTTCGACTGAATGGACCCTGGCCAGACCCGCGGCCAGCACTCGCGTGCCGCCATCACAGTCCACGGCAGTTCAGGTGCTGGATCTGCTCAACGCCGTCTACATGCCAGTGGTCATCTACGTGGGGCTGGTGGGCAACGTGTTGTCCCTGGTCACCTTCCTCTTCACACACCTCAAGTCACGGACGTCGAGTCTCTACATGGGCTCTCTGGCCATATCGGATGCTGGTTTCCTCTTCGTGCTATCCTTCGCCTGGCTCAACGAGCGCGGCTTCAACGTGAGTGTAATTTTGCTGACGGCTCTTGCAGGGACAAGGGGCATCTCGGTTGGGTTTCATGTTTATACAACAGTCCCCCCCCCCCCCCCCCCCCCAAAGCGTAGTGTTTCTTTCTTTTTTATTTCAAGAATAAACTATGCGTGATCGAACTCTCATCCTCTGCCAATATATACCGCTAAAGGCCCGAACCAGATGCCAAAGTTCCAGCATTAACCGTTATCGTACTCAAAAGTTATAAAAACAAATTTACGCGAAATTTTTCCTGAAATTCGGCGAGAAAATTGTGATGTCACACGTGTCGGTGGTACGTGGCTGCTCTCGTTGCATTTTTGTATTTAATTGTCCCACCGACGCCGAATCCGGATTTTCTGCGACATGAGCTCCTAAACGCTATAGTGTTAAAATTGACGTCTCGACCAATACACCAGTTCACGTTACCCGCTAAGTTTCACGTAAATATTTATGCGTTCCTCCAGGTCACGGGACCTACATACAAATTCAGGTTCCCCTCTATATTTGGCGGGAAAACTGGCCTCACTACCTATCCACCAATTCAGTTTCCATGCTAAATTTGGCGGAGGCATTGACGTCACGTAAAATTCTACGTGCAGCCCCGCTGAAAAATAAACTAAATGTGTTCCAGTCCCTGGTCGTCGACCCCGAACTCCTGCCTGTGTGTGCGAGATAAATTCAATCGGATTCATGTAAAATCTCACTGTGGTTTCTGCAGTTTTATACACGCTACTGAATGGTGATTTTAAAATTGATGCCTCAAGATATTTCACAACACGAATGGTCCGAGCTACGCGAAGCTTGCACAATAGGGTGCTGGTTTTGTATCTTAGTAGTACTGACCATTTTAAATTTACTTTTTTTTTCCACAAAATAATCGAAGATTAGAACAGCTTTTCAGAACAATAGGAGAACTCGTCATCAGTCGAATATTTATGAAAACATGAAAAGGCTGTCCGTGAAAAGTCTACGGATTATGTTTTGATGTTTTCTTGCATTTCTATATTAGTATTGCGTATTCACCAGATTTATTTATTTTCTTGCATAAGTTCTTGCGCAGCAAACAGTACCAACCCCTCCTGCCGCAAGCTCCAAATAAATACATTCATTATAAAATGCACTAAAAACAATTGGGTTGGTGGTATGTTTATAGAGCCTGGGCTTATTCTGGCATCAAGGAGCGACTTGTTTCTCAGCTCTAGAGGAGCAATTTAGCCAGTGGAGCAAAAACCGCTAGCCTGGGGCCTTTAACGTACACTACGCAGTAGTGATACACGAACGCACGCCTGTACGATGCTCATCCAGATCGAAATGGGCAGGGGTTCGAATTGAACTCAAATGTGCCAAAGAGCTTTGATTCTGCGAAACCTCCTTTACAAGTATTATCAAACAATATGCACGGGAAGTCACATTATCCGGCGGGAAGATGGCACATTTCAGTTACTTCTGCGACTACCTCTTGGCAAAAAAAAAAGCATCACACGTACAAACATTTTAGAGCGCAGCTCTTAGGGGCCCGTTTCCGGCTTGAGCGGCGTCGGCGTCGCCGTCGGCGTCGGCGTCGGCGTCGGCGTCGGCGTCGGCGTAACCGCGCAGTGCATCATGGGAAATGTCCCATAATGCACCGCGCGAGCCCCCCACCGGGGTCACGTGACCTCGTGGGGGGCCACGTTACCCCCCCCGAGGTCACGTGACCCCAGTGCATCATGGGAAATGTCCCATAATGCACCGCGCGAGCCCCCCACCGGGGTCACGTGACCTCGTGGGGGCACGTGACCCCCCCGAGGTCACGTGACCCCCGGTCACGTGACTCCCCTGAGGTCACGTGACCCCCCGCCGATGTTGCGTGACCCCCCAATGACGTCATCGTCACTGATGACGTCACCGGCATCCACATCGTCATCGTCATCATCACTGATGACGTCCTCATCACTGATGACGTCACTGGCATCCACATCGTCATCGTCATCATCACTGATGACGTCACCGGCATCCACATCGTCATCGTCATCATCACTGATGACGTCACCGGCATCCGCATCGTCATCGTCATCATCACTGATGACGTTACCGACATCCGCATCGTCATCGTCATCATCACTGATGACGTCATCAGTGACGTCACTGATGTCGTCACCGGCACTCACATCGTCATCGTCATCGTCACTGATGACGTCACCGGCATCCGCATCGTCCTCATCACTGGTGAAGTCATCAGTGACGTCACTAATGACGTCATCGGTACCCGCATCGTCATCGTCACTGATGACGTCATCAGTGACGTCACTGATGTCGTCACCGGCATTCACATCGTCATCGTCATCGTCACTGATGACGTCACCGGCATCCGCATCGTCATCGTCATCATCACTGATGACGTCATCAGTGACGTCACTGATGTCGTCACCGGCATTCACATCGTCATCGTCATCGTCACTGATGACGTCACCGGCATCCGCATCGTCATCGTCATCATCACTGATGACGTCATCAGTGACGTCACTGATGTCGTCACCGGCATTCACATCGTCATCGTCACTGATGACGTCACCGGCATCCGCATCGTCATCGTCATCATCACTGGTGAAGTCATCAGTGACGTCACTAATGACGTCATCGGTACCCGCATCGTCATCATCACTGATGACGTCACCGGCATCCGCATCGTCATCATCACTGATGACGTTACCGACGTCCGCATCGTCATCGTCATCATCACTGATGACGTCATCAGTGACGTCACTGATGACGTCACCGACATTCGCATCCTCATCGTCATCACCACTGGTGAAATCATCAGTGACGTCACTAATGACGTCATCGGTACCCGCATCGTCATCGTCACTGATGACGTCATCAGTGACGTCAGTGATGACATCATCGGCATTGGGGGTCACGTGACCCCCAAGGTCACGTGACCCCCCCCCCTGGTTAGTTTAACCCCCCCCCCCCCAGTGCCCTTCCCTCCCCCTCCTCAAGAGCTGCGCTCTAATTCGGCGTTACAGGGAGTTGTAAGCAGCTTTCATTTTTTTATCTTGTGCTACTATGCAGCAAGAAGTACACTTAAAGCATAGTGTCAATATTACAATGTTTTGAATTGCTGCAGTATATTTCCATTACATTTCAGTATACTTTATCTGTGTAGCGGTATTGTTCTTGTGTTCATTCGGTCTGGAAATTCAGTTGTGCATACAAAAAAATATACACTTTAATATAGAGAGTATTCATTGGTGGCCATAGCTCTATACTTTGCGGTTAAGCACGTGCTGAAAGCGAGCGACTGCCAGATTTCTTTAGCACCGTGAAGACTCTGGTTCAGGGCAGACGATAAATTATTTTAGCCGGAGCTCGTGCTGAAATACTTTTAATGCTATTAGCAAACAATACTCAAAAACACTTTAATCTGGAACTTACAAAAAAAAAAAAGGAAAAAGAAAAGTGTGCATGCAGACATTTGGCCAGCGCTTTCACGGTGGAGAGGCCCCTTCATTTTCGCCCCAGAATGCTCATCACGTGGTAGCAAAGTCACGCCTTTGCGCGGATTTGCGCCGACGTAGAAATCTCAGAGGTATAGGGGTGCTTTTGCTTGGGCTGCGCAAACAGTTCCCGCTTGGTGAGGAATTTCTTCGAAATTGGCGGTATTTTGTTCGTCCGTCTGACCAATTTACAGATTTAACTCTGCGGGAAACGGGGGTGGCTTCGTGATCACATTTCTTTTGGCCCGTGTAATTGCGCGTGTCGTCCGAGAAAACCAAAGAAGTGTTCGACATTCATCAATTCCGTCCTCGAGCCGCTCCTCCATCAACTGATTTTGGATTCTAGGTTCTTTATAATGCATCCACTTATTCATGAATAATCTTTTTTCATTTCTATTTTTTTTTTTTTTTGCAGGAAACGGAGTGTCGGTCACTGCATTCTCAGAGCGCTGCTGCCGAAATAGCGTATTGCCGTGTAATGTGCGCCTCCACCTTCCTACTCTCGTCAGCGCGCACCGATTTCCGATGTCGCCAGTGCGACCGCTACATGAGTTTGATAAGACTGACCTCCCTCTCGGCTCACCGCCGTTCGCGTGAACGCTGGAATTGGGGAGCGAGTCCCACTGGTTCCGCCGAA
Organism: Ixodes scapularis; assembly: GCF_016920785.2. NCBI lineage: Eukaryota > Metazoa > Arthropoda > Arachnida > Ixodida > Ixodidae > Ixodes > Ixodes scapularis. Next base: position 68,570,539 of record NW_024609879.1, on the reverse strand, counting down.
CGTTGAAGTCACGCACATCCGTTGAGTTATTATAACGTACGCTAGAGGTCCCATTGGCGCTAGTATGTTGTTGCAGCAGATAGCAGCCAGTCATAAGTTAATTTCCGGTTATATATTTGCATGAGAAGAAACGAGTACATTTTCTCCCCGTGCTTGATTATAAGAGCAAACATTGTCACGAATGAACAGGAAAGGAAACAAAGAATAACTGGGGGAACTGAAACGTTTAATAATGCAAACTTGTGCCCAAGAATAAAAAAAGGAAAAATAACATAACAAAAGAGGGTCGTGGGCTTCGAAGTCGGCGTAATAGCAGAGTCAAACACTGGGGCGAGACTGACCGTGGCTCGACGCGCGGAGCCCCTTATGCACACGTGACGGCTTCTGAAACAATCGGCGTTGTTCGGCGCGTGGAACATTCGGGCCTCGAGCAAGCAACAGGATTCTCGAATTCGTTAGAACACTAAATTACAAAAATAAATAAGGGCGTGTCACTCCCAGGAATCGAACCCTGGCTCTTCGCATGGCAGGTAAGCACGATAACAGTTAGGCCACGACCGCGCTGTCTAATTGGCGAGCTGCCGGCAATACTCCTCCCTCGAAAAGTGCGTCGCCCCGATGCGACGCAAAACGAAAGAAAGAAAATAAAAATAATGCCGAACTAAAGAGCCATTTGGAACACATAAGGTCCACAGTCTCATCGGGAGTAGTACGGCTTCAGACGCACGACGTGGACGACGTCAGGTCGTGGTGGGCGGCGTGATGATGTACTCTTTCTGTCGGTCATCGCCTCGTAGTTCAGATCTCCAAGTCGACAAAGTACGTTGTGGGGTCCCAAATACCGTTTCAGGAATTTCTCGCTGAGACCACGGCAGCGAATCGGTGTCCAGACCCTCACCCTGTCTCCGGGCTGGCAGTGGACGTCCCGCCGACGAAGGTTGTAGCGGCCAGTGTCGACACATTGTTGGGCTTTAATCCGGAGTCGCCTGGGCGTCATCGCTTCTGCCGACAGCCGTTTCGTGGGGTAACATCACGTCCAGCATTGTCGTTACTTTGTGACCATGAATCAGTTGAAAGGCTATCACCACTGTGGTCTCTTGCAGAGTCCACAGTGGTGCAGAGTCGAACGCTGGGGCGAGACTGACTGTGGCTCGCCACGCGGAGCCCCTTAGGTACACGCGCTGGTTTCTGGAACAATCGGTGTAGAAGGTTCGGCGGGTAGAAAATTCCGACCTCGAGCAAGCAACAGAATGCCCGAATTCAGTAGAACACTAAATTGCAAGAATAAGTAAAAGTAGCGTCGCTTCCAGGTATTGAACCCTGGCTCTTCACATGGGAGGCAAGCACAATAAATATTTGACCGCGGCCGCGCTGCCTGTTTGGCCAGCTGTGCGCGCTATAATATCACAAATTATTCGTACGTACTGGGTAGATTGGAACATTTTCCTGTCACGCGGACGAAATAATTGGTCAGTTACGATATTTTGATTTTAAATTCATGGCAATAAAAGCGGTGCTCTAACGGCTACTTATATGTATTTACGTGCACTGTCGGTCACTGTTAGCGCGAACACAACGATGACGCTTTCCAAACGAAGGACATTTAGAAAACCAAGAGAGACAACAAGAACTGTGTAGTAGCACTGGATCAGTAACTCCCTGTTCATGCAGGCGATCAAAACAAATCAAAGTCAAAGTAATATAGTCCAATTTGCAATAAAATTGTCCTTCTCTATTCTCTCTGCTCACGAACGTGTGCGAAGTGGCTTGTTCTACGTTCAATACATGACCCGCACGCTCGAACTTTTTGAAGATAGGGAAAAGCAAGAAAACAAGTGCCCGATGAAAGCTGCCTGGCATAGGATCTAATAAAAAGACACCTTCATAAGCCCAAATATTTCACTCTTGACGTTTTGATTGTTTTGATATGACAAGGTCATTTTCATATATACGACAGGACTGGCATATTAGCAATATTGTCACGAATGACAAGTGATGAGGTGGCGAATGACTGAATAAACTGAACGTTTAATAAGACAAACTTGTGCCCAAATATAAAACGAAAAATAAAAAATAACGACAGAGCGTTGCGGGCGTCGAAGGCGGTGAAGCAGCAGGAGCGAACGCTCCTGCTGCTTCACCGCCTTCGACGCCCGCCATCTGATTCCGGCTCGCCACGCGGGGCCCGTTTTGTAGACGCGTGGACTTCTGGAACAATTGGCCTACAATATTTGGCGCGTAGAACATTTTAACCTAAAACAAGCAATGCCGTTCTTGAAAATACCAGAAAACTAAATTGAAAGAAAATAAATGACGCGGCGCTCCCAGGAATGGAACCCTGGGCGAGAGTCAAGTGCGGTTACCACTCGGTCACGCACGCGATCGCTCGCCGACGCACGTGGCATTACACCCCCCCCCCCCCCCCCCCTTTAAAAAGGCATCGTCTCGATGCCGCATGGAAAGCAACTAAACAGAGCAAGACAAAAAAAAGTGGGAAAGTGCGGAAGCTGGCAGAACACAATCCTATCAAGCGTTGCACAAGATTACAGTTCGCAGTCTTATCGCGCGTAGTACTGCTTGAGACGCACGATGTGGACGACTTCCGGTCGCGGAGTGCGGCGTGACGAGGTCCGTGTTCCATCGGGCGTCACCTCGTAGTTAGATCCCCGACTCGAGGAAGTACTTTGTAGGGTCCGAAGTAGCCCTTCATGAGTTGCTCGCTTAGACCGCGTCGTCGTATCGGGGTCCAAACCCACACACAGTCTCCGGCTTGAAGCGAACGTTGATCCGGCGAAGGTTCTACCGGGTAGCGTCGACACGTTGTTTATCTTGACTTCAGAGTTGGGCGAGCTGGCGAACTTCTTCGGCTCGTTGTGCAACCACTTGGGCGTCGGGGATCCCATCGTCAGCTGGTTCGCAGGGTAGCATTGCGTTGACAATGGTCGCTAGTTTTCTGCGATGCATCAGCTGATACGGGGTTACTCCTGTCGGCTCCTGCACCGCCGTGTTGTAAGCGAACGTAACGTAGGGTAACACCTTGTCCCAAGTCTTATGCTCAACGTCGACATACAAGGAGATCATGTCTACGATAGTCTTCTTTAACCGTTCGCTTAGTACATTTGCCTACGAATGGTATGCCGTGGCTCGACGGTGCCGGTGACACTGAGACGAAGGATCTCCTGCATCAGCTGGGCATGAACGATGAGCCACGGTCTGTAATGAGGACTTCCGGGGCACCGTGCCGGACGACAATGGACTCGATGAAAAACTTGGAGATCGTATTTGATGGGAGGGCTTTCGTCTCGGCGTGCCGTGCGAAATATCTGTGTCGACGATTATCCAGCGGTTTCCCGACGTTGACGGGGGGAAAGGGCCAAGTAAGTCCATTCCGATCTGCTGGAACGGCCTAGACGGGGGTGCAATCAAATGTAGAGGTCCTGACGGCTTCGTCGGAGTTTTTTTTTTTTTTTGCGCCGCTGGCACTCGTGGCATGATCGAATGTAGAGGTGAATGGCCTTCAGTAGCCTCGGCCAGTAGTACTTTTCTCGAATCCTGGCTAGCGTCCGGTGTAGCCGAGGTGTCCAGCCGTTGGGTCGTCAGGACATCCTCGGAAGATTTCGTCTCGAAGGCTGGCAGCAATAACCAGCAGCCATGCTGTGTTGTTGCTGACGAAGTTCTCCTTGTACAGCACCCCTTGCCGCATGGAAAAGGTATGCAGGATTCTTAAGGAAGCACGGGGAACTGTACTCGTTTGTCCCTCTAAGCACTCGATGAGCACTCGCAGTTCAGGGTCGTCTCATTGGAGTGCTACCATGTCGCTGACGCCCAAAGCACCGAGGAAACACTCGTCGTCGTCGTCTTCGACACAGGCAGGACCGGCCTAGACAGGAGATCTTGACAGGCAATCAACGTCATTGTGCTTCCGGCCGGACTTGTACACAACGGTCATGTTGAACTCCTGCAGTCGTAGGCTACACCGGACAAGGCGTCGGGGGGGTCTTGGAGATTCGCGAGCCAGCAGACCGTGTGGTGCTCCGTGACCACCCGAAAAGGACTTCCATAAAAATATGGGCGAAAATTTGTAATTGCCCAGACGACAGCAAGGTACTCCTTTTCAGTTGTTGAGCAGTTGCTCTCCGCCTTAGACAGCGTCCGACTCGCGTATGCGATGACTCGTTCTGCCCTGTCCTGTCTTTGAACTAGCACCGCACCAAGTGTGGTGTTACTGCCGTCCGTGTGGATCTCTGTATCAGCGAACTGGTCGAAATGGCCAAGAATCAAGGGCGTCTGGAGTCTTCGTTTAAGCTCTTCGAATGACCGCTGGTGTTATTCCCTCCATTCAAACTTGATGGCGTCCTTCGTGCGGTACGTCAGCGGTGGGGACAGCTTGGCGAAGTCCCTAACAAATCGTCTAGAGTAGGCACAGAGTCCGAGGAATCTTCTCACGGCCTTTTTGTCAGATGGTGGCGTAAATGCATCTACGGCGCGGGTCTTCTCGCGGTCAGAGAGAACACCTAAGAACGGCTCGAAGTCGTTTGAGGTGCCCGTCGAAATCTCGGGAAAATACCACGACATCGTCGAGGTAAGCAATGCAGCTCTGCCATTTTAGACCTGCCAGCACGGTGCCCATTGCACGCTGGAAGGTGGCTGGTGCTGTAAAAAGTCCGAACGGCATCATTTTGAATCCGTACAGTGCGTCGGAAATGAAGAAGGCAGTTTTCTCCCGGTAGCGTTCGTCAAATTCAATCTTACAGTAACCACTCTTCAGGTCTATCGACGAAAAATATCGGAAGTGGCGCAGCCGGTCTAACGTATCGTCGATGCGGCGGAGCGGATAGACGTCCTTCTTCATCACAGCATTCAGTCGACGATAGTCCACGCAGAACCGTATGGCTCCGTCCCTCTTCTTTACAAGGACGACTGGGGATGCCCATGGACTTCTTGAGGGTTGAATGATGTCGTCGTGGAGCATTTCCTGGACTTGATCTTGAATTACCTTCCTTTCCTTTAAGGACACTCGGTACGGCGACTGGCGGACAGGGAGCGCGTCGTCATGGGTAATAATGCGATGTTTCGCCATTGGTGTTTGGCGAACTTTCGACGACGTGGCGAAACAGTCACTGTATTCGGCGAGGAGATCAACCATTTGCCGCCACTTAGGAGATGGGAGCTCGGGGATGATGTCAAGCGGCGGCGTCGACGTGCTGTCCTGCTGTGACGACAAGGTTTTTTCGGAGATTGCGGTGACCACGGCTGGCGCCTGAAGCTCCTCGATGTGGAACACGGTGGTACCTTTCGTTAGGTGCTGCGGCTCCTCTCAGAAGTTTGTCGCAAGAACAGTTGTACGTCCTTCTTAGAGATCTGTTACGCCTCGTGCGACGCCAATTCCTTTCTCAAGGAGCAGTTGGACGCTGCCTTCCAGAAGAGCTTTACCGTGCATCGCTGCGTCAGATATGACGGTTACGAAAGCACTCGACCACGGCGGTAAGTTCACGTGGTCGGCGATAACTAGGATCGCGGATGACGTCGTGTCGGCCGCCACCGTCGACAAAACAGGCTTTCGCAGCGTCAACTGGTTTGCCCCGAAGACTATGACGGCGCCACGCTCGCAAAGGAAGTCTATTCCGAGGATAACGTCCCTCGAACAGTCTTGCGGAACGACGAACGTCACAGGGCACGTCTCACCGTGGACCTTAACATGAGCAGTGCATCGCCCGACTGGTGTGATGTGGTGCCCTCCGGCGGTTCGTATTCGAGGTCCATCCCACGGCGTCGTGACTTTTCGAAGGCGGCGGGAGAGCCTCCTACTCAAGGCTGAGTAGTCTGCTCCGGTGTCCACGAGTGCTGATGCGTCGTGGCCGTCGATGACGACGTTTAAGTTGTTGTGTGGGGGTCAGGAAAGACGTCCGTCGATGCAAATCAACAAACTTATCTTTATCACCACACAAAAACTGAAAAGAACATAAAAAGGGTGCTCCGCTGAGACCGCCCTGCTACATCGTCGAACGCTGTCAGGCTCGTGCTGTTCTCTTCGAACCCGGAGCTCGGTGCCGTCGGTGCTGCTCGTGCCGCGCGCTTGAAACGTCATTAGCTGCTGACGTTGCGTGAGTCATGAGTAGCACCAACGGCACCGAATCGTGAAATCCAACCACTGACGATTGCCTTCGCAATGGTTTCCGCGCGGATGTCTGCGATATGGAAAACTTCTGGCCAGGGGATGAACAAAGATGTGCGTGAATGGGCTCGCACGGGTCTGCATTGTCAGCTGTCTAAGGTTCATCGACATACCTTTGCACCTTTCGCCACAGTACAGACACCCACCGCTCGCTTCGACAACAGCCACGTGGACATCGTCGGTCCTTTGCCACCATCCGACGGGACCATCTACATGCTCACTTGCATAGACAGATCCACCCGCTGGCCAGAAGTTTTCCCTATCGCAGACATCCGCGCGGAAACCATTGCGAAGACAATCGTCAGTGGTTGGATTTCACGATTTGGAGTTCCTTCATCTATTTCCACCGACAGAGGCGCACAATTCGAATCTCGTTTGTTTAACGAGATCATGACTCTTATCGAATCCTCCCGAATTCAAACAACAAATTTGGGGGGGTCAGGAAAGAAGTCCGTCGATGCAAATCAACAAAATCACGTCCGGGTCACCAATATGTGGGGGTCAGGAAAGACGTCCGTCTCTTGGGCACAACATCGCCCTAGCGACTCCTCTAGGGGGGGAGCCCTTGTAGCGCCAAAGCGCAAAGCGCGAAACTTCGAGTGATGGCGTCAAAGCGCGAGACTTACAACGGCGGCGCCAAAGCGCGAGTCTTAGAGCGGTGATTCACGCAACGTCAGCAGCTAATGACGTTTCAAGGGCGCGGCACGAGCAGCACCGACGGCACCGAGCTCCGGGTTCGAAGAGAACAGCACGAGCCTGGCAGCGTTCGACGATGTAGCAGGGCGGTCTCAGCGGAGCACCCTTTTTATGTTCTTTTCAGTTTTTGTGTGGTGATAAAGATAAGTTTGTTGATTTGCATCGACGGACGCCTTTCCTGACCCCCACAGTTGGACACCGTTGCAGAAGCGTCGTTTCGCTCTCTGGTAGCGTCGAGTGGGGGCCCTCCGACATTCGTAGAGGATCTTGGCGTCGGTCGTCTTCGGCAACTCCACCTCCAGTCATTGCCGCGCCTAGTTTCCCTGGCGTGGAGCGAGGGGCGACAGGCTTTCTCGTAGGGGTCGATGCATCGACGAAGCTGGACGTTGTGGTGAAGGCGATCGGAACTCTTGGCGGGACGCAGACTCGGGGGACTGAGGTCGTCACAGGTGCTCGTTGATTTCCCTATGGCGTTCACCATGACGGGGGCGCTGGTCGTTTGGGTGGAACCCGCGCAGTTCGAGTCGTCGGTATGGGCATTGGCGGTACACATGGTCAGCTTCCCCGCAGTGGTAACACAGCGGGCGACGGTCGGCCGCCATCAAGATGTCTGTCTTCCTCGGCGCTGGTCGCTCTGGGTGAACGTGCGCCTGATCTTCCCGTCGTCGGGTGCACTGCGTCGTTGGGGCGTCTCTTCGGGGTCGCGCGGTGGCTTGGCGGGGAGCTTGCGGCGGTCGTCGGGCCATGGCGGCGTAGCTCAACGTCGGTTCCGCAGGTGCCACCGTGGTGACGGCAACCTCTGGTTGGAGCGCCCGTTGCACTTCTTCTCAAACAGCCTCGGCGATGGAAAGGGTTGGCGGACGGCTGGTGGTTGGCAGCAATCTTCGCAGTTCCTCCGGAGGACCTCCCGGATAATTTCCCGGATTTCCGGCGTACCCAGAGTGTTTTCGCCGTTAAGCAGCGTGGGTGCAGCGACGCCTGGATGTCGCTGGTAGTGGGAAGCGCGCGCTTGGAGGGCGCGCTCGATGTTGGTTGCCTCCGTAACGAAGGCTTTGACGGTGGCCGGCGGGTTGCGGACGAGGCCTCCGAAAATGTCATTCTTCACGCCACGCATCAAAATGTGCAGCTTCTTTCCCTCGGTGGCCTCAGGGTTGGCGTGGGAGCTCAGCCGAAGCACGTCTTCCACAAAGCTCGTGACGCTTTCATTGGGGCCCTGGGTCCTCGATTGCAGCAGGTCTTCGGCCCTCTCCCTTCGGTGTTGACTGGTGAATGTTCGCGTGAGCTCGTTCTTGCAAAGGTTCCACGAGGTCAACGAAGCTTCATGGCTTTCGAACCAGCGCCTTGCAGTTCCTCCAAGTGCGAAATAGAGGTTTCGCAGGCGCTGTTCGTCACTCCAACCGTTGTGGCTAGCCACGCGTTTGAACTGGTTGATCCAGTCTTCGACGTCCTCGTAGATCTCGCCGATGAATGGTGCAGGTGTTCGCGGAGCGACGGGCAGGACGACGACTGGTGTGGGGTGGTCATGGTCGGGATCTTGTACTTTCGTTTCTCAGGCAAGAGACCAAGTTCGGGGGACTGACCTCTGGTACGAAGGCTTCTTCGGGCTTCCTCGTCTTCGACTACAGGTAGCCTTCCTGGGTTGAGCACGTTGCTTGGCCGGGATGTCTTCGGAGGTGTACGCTCAGTGGGCATAGAATGCACTACCCCGCACTTCCGACAAAATGTCACAAATGACAAGTGGTGAGGCGCCGAATGACTGAATAACCTGAATGTTTAATGGGGCGAACTTGAGCTCAAAAATAAAAGAAAAAAGAGAGATAACAACAGAGCTCCGCGACCGTCGAATGCGGTGAAGCAGCAGAATCGAACGCTGAGTCGAAACTGGCTCCGGCTCGCCTCGCGGGGCCCGTTTTGTACACGCGTTGATTTCTGAACAATTGGCCTAGACGATTCGGCGCGTAGAACATTCTAACCTAGAACAAGCAACACTGTTCTTGAAATTCCCAGAAATCTAAATTGAAAGAATAAATAAAAGACGCGGCGCGCCCAGGAATGGAACCCTGGGCTACCGCGCGAGAGTCAAGTGCGGTAACCACTCGGCCACGCACGCGCTCGCTCGCCGACGCGCGTGGCAATATGTAAGCCTCACCGGAATCCTGGCGAGCCCCGAAAGCACTCTACATTCCTTTCCAGTTTTATTTTGCTAAGAATGGCCATTCGTGTTCACATACTTGTTACGGAACGGAGGTTTGGGCCTGAAATATGGCGAAGTTTAGAATTGTCCACTGGTAAAGAAAAATGCTGCAACTAAATAATCTCTACTTTTACAATGTTAATAAAGGTACATATTATTAGGTAGGATCAAAATAACAAAAACCTAGCCATGTTAATTTCCGGCGAAGAGACAAAGCGCACGCGCTTTTCCCCATAAGAATGCACAGGAGCACCGCAAACCTAGACAGGTTAATGTCTCCTTCAATTTACTCCCGGAAGTCAAATAGGCGTACATCATAACTCTATGCGCAGATCCCACCCCGTAAGCATCCCTGTGTGGTGCGTGAGCGCACGGCTGCCCATACCTCCCAATGCAGCACACAATATTGGGCCAATATTGGGGTAAAATTAGTTAATTTGTCCCAAGTAGCCCCGGTCATATGTGTGTCATGTGTGTCAGCAGTCCTTATGTTGCCGTATCAAGAGAGGAGATTAATTTTCTGGCTTCTTGATTAGCTTGGTTTTAGCTTGTGTGTCCTTTTTATGTCTTTTTAGTGGTGACACTTCCTTTGTTTTTGCTTTTTGTTTTGTGCTTTTAGGCTGATTTTCTTCCTCTTTCGTTCTCAACTGTGCGTGTATATATTGCGCCGTTGTGTCCAATGAACGCTAGTAACGAGTCAGCGCTTTGTCTGTGCCCCTTAGCAAAAAGAGGCTGCACTTGAAACCGAGTTGAAGTATTTTGAATATGAATACACATTCTCTGTTTATTCTGTATCATTTTGTCATTATTCGAAATGGAGGTATTCAAAACATAACATGCATATTAATCAGAAAAAAATTAGCTATACCAAAAATATAATTCCTTCCCCCTCAAGATGCCATTTGTGTATAAAAAACCGACAACACAACTATTTTTTTATTTTGGATTCAATTAGTAAATGTTGTCCCTGTGGTATTTGAAGCTGCTACTACATATATCCCACAACTACACATTAGAGAGGAACAGAAACACAAACACCGTCACACACTGAACACCTGGATTACAGTTCCGTTGACTGCTCCAGACAAATATATAGCCTACATATTGAAGGTAATCATTGGGCCGGTGACCACCTCTGCCCTTATTAAGGTTCCAAGTATTCAATCTTCTCCTCGGGAATCTGTCAAAGAGTAAAAAGTGTTTTGAAGTTCGTGGACGATATTTCTTGCTACAAAGCATTCGTACGACTAATAATAATTCGGCACAGTCGCTAATACAATATTCACAAAAACTGCTCCTAGAAGAAATGTTATTGCTTCTCTGCATAGCACCAAGCAAAACGAAGCGAGTGAAGGCAGTTTCTTCACTTTAAACTAGTTATTTTGATTCTATTCACTAGTTGACTATTTAGTCTGGTCATTAACGTCACTATATTAAAGTCACTACTCAAATCACGTACAATGGTGAGTATACACATTCAGTGAACTAACATTTTGCTAACAAAACCACGCAAAACATATTTGCTCACAGCACTTGCTGAAGCTTTGCAGCATCAGCAAGTGTTGCGGTTGTAGCTCACGAGCCCCGTTTGTTATTGGTGTGCAAGAAACTCATCAGGTGTGTTCTTGATAAAAAAAAAGAAAACAATAACATAAACTGGGCTGATTTATAGTGCGACGCTCCACAACTCAATTGACAAATTCATCAGATCTTCTATTTAGGCACGTCAGTGTACTCCTAATCTGCTTGAAGTGAAATTCTGATAGGCGAGCTTTTTAATCCTTCATTCAGTCCGTCGTTTTTTTTTGTTTTTTTTGCGCTGTTTTAATCTTTTAAGTATGAAACTATTTGACGCGGCTAGCCATGAAGTTTTTCTGAACCAACTATATAATTTCGGTTTCCGTGGTCCCTTTTTTTGCTCTCAGTCAAAATTTCTCTTCCGAACGCTCACTGTTCGTGTCAACAAGAAAATTCAGGAGCACGCGCGTAATAACAAACTCTGGTGCTCCTCAACGTTCCGCGTTATTGTGGCTTTTTTTTTTTTTACTTATGCGTATACAATATTTCCACTACAGTATCTAACTGCCGTATTTTCCAGTATGCAGACGACACCTTGCTTGTCTCTAGACATATGAATTAGTGTCATGCTGTAAACAAATTGAAACATGATCCAAAACAAGTTATGGACAGGTTTGAGGAGAAGTTAGTCACAAATAATGCATCAAATACGGAACTGTCTTCTTTAAAAACCTACTCAAGCAAGTGAACATTGGCTCACCAGTCACTCCACACTAATCAAATTGTCTTGACTGAGAGTGTTCTGAGCAGGATTATGTTAAGTTAAATATTTGGGAGTGTATTTCCATTCGGACATGTCAAAATGACACATTTTTTATACGTTTGTAAAATGATTTGGAGTGCAAGCTGTTTGCTTTTTAACAATTTTTTTCTACCGTTTTCTTTAAGAAGGTTTATCACGTATGCTCTTGGCTATTGTATGGTCAGGTACGGTATTTCATGTTTTTAGCTGTACAGAGCTATTGAACGTTAAAATCGATCATAGTTTAAGGGACATGTTAAAAACCGTTGGTTATAATTGTGATTTTTCATCTGAGAACTACGTTTTCGAGACACTAGAGATGACGAGCTTATCTCCTCCTTTTGTACAAAGTGCAGTACTTCGTCAATATTCGAAAAATGATTTCAACGCCCCTTCGTCAATCACGAAGTTTTCTTCATACGCCACGTTTCGTAACCCCTTGTGGCGTGACGCGCTACTGCAAGAGTGTTCGCTCTTATTGTGCACCCGTCATTTTAACGAACTTTAATAGGGCGTCATTAAGGCCAGTACGAAAAAACAAGTGAAGAAATTGCTGCCAAATTTACATCTCTAGTGTTACAGCAGCATATGTGTCTCTTTATGTTATTTTGAATTTGTAATTCCCCATGGCATATTTTGTCGTGTCGTAAGTGGTCTTGTGCAGGAATTATTCTATGACCTGGATAGAACCGTACCTCTACCTTGTACATCTCTTTCTTGTTTGGGTATTACGTGCATAGTGTGTTCGTTTTTTGTTATATATTGACGTTATTCGCATACCAATCGATTCAAATGTTTTTCTTATCGAGCCGATTAGGTTCTTATTTTTTCAGATGTTTTGTTGACCGATTGTTTGCGTGTTTGTGCGTCTGTTTTTGTAACTCATCTGCAAGAAGCAGCCCACTCTTCGTGACCTCCCTATAGTGATACAATTACACTTTGTTTTCTTATATGTTCTGTGGCCCTTTGAATGTTTGGTTTTCCTCTACTTTCTTTTTTTTTAGTTACAATAATGTGACTGGTGGCACAAGCCTTTGCAGGCTTTGATTACTCCCGGAATTCAAAAGGTATTTTTGCACCCCGGAATAAATCTATTCCCGGAAGCAATTCAGGAGCGCGTGCTCCTGAATTTTCACATAGACACGAACTGTGAGCAATCGGAAAAGAAATTTTGAAGAACAAAAAATATACGGCAGAAACCTAAATTATACAGTTTGCTCTGAAGAACTTCATGGCCAACCGTGTCAAAAGTTGTGATGCTTTTTTGGCGAACGAACCATTAAAAGTGGTTTTACAAGAGATAGTTTTGAAGCTAACAGGAATATGACCAGAAAACAAAACAAAAATTATAAAGATGATGACTCCTTTGATAGCATCGAAGTTCCGACATAAGTCACCAATAGGGGTGTCATAAATTCCACAGGCTTATCTCCGCTTTACCAAATAAAATGGAGCACAACTTGCCAAGAACAAGAGGTGGTAAAAATGCAAAAGAAGTACCCCTGAAATAATGTCCTAAACTGGATGACGTTCCTCTGCGGTCTGTGGCAATACCTGATGTCGAAGCAGATATCTCGAAGAAATCATTGACGGTGACTTGTAGGTCCTCCCCGAAGTGCCTCACAAAAAAATATGGATCGGTTGTCGTGGTACGCGCCCTCTGAATGTGTTTATCAACTCCAATACTTCTCGCAGATTTGATCTCGTCTCAAAAAAAGAAAAACTTGCTCTAAAATTACCGCCCTTTCGCCAATCTAATAATCGCATTTCCGCGGTTCCTCGCACATCTAAAGTCAGTGCTAAATACTAAGTTATTCGAGGAACGACAGAAACGCAGCCACAATGCCTCCTTAATCTTAATGGATGCCATGATGTCGATGATTAACCAGAGCTTATGTGACCGTTTCTTTAATTTTCCTTCCTTGAAGGAGTCAGGATAGAAAAACTTAACTACCTAAACAAAAACGCTGTAGATATGGGTTGGCCCTACCGAACTTAAAATTTGACTTCAGTCAAATGCAGTTTCCACCGCTTCAAATTTGACTGAATCAATTACGTAAACAAAGGCACAACCACGTGATTTTCATTTTTGTTCAATCACTTTTTCTCTAACTGACAACCTACAAAGTAGTGTTCGCAAAGCTAATGAGTGATGACGGCGGATTTCATTCTGTTATCAGGAGCCCGGATATTTATGCGATTAATGCAAGATACCACTAAATTTTCAGATAGGATATCCTGTCTCGTGGGGAGGAGCATTTAGTATGTGTACAATATTGGTAAACATTGGAATAATCTTGGTATAGCTGTCCAATATTACCAAGTGCGTGCCAAATATTGGTAAATATTAGGACAATCTTGTTACAGCTGGAAAACATTTCAGCTATACCAAGATTCTGTTGAAACTTCTGGCTGGTCAGAGCAAGATAACCAATACTATTCAGAATGTACTCGCCAGCCACGACGAAATTTAAAACAAACTGACTGAGCTAAGACCGAATTGATGGACTATAGCTACAGTAATGCGGATTCTTGGGCGAGTTGGTACTGAAACTTGGAGAACATAATAGCGCTTCACGACAGGGACGAAGAGTAGGAACGAGACAACACTATGCGCTAACTTCAACTGGTTTAATCGTCAGAAAATTAAAGGTATAACCTAAAAGTGAGCGGACAGCGTGACGGTCATTTGTCGATGCACTGCCATGACTGTGGGTGCAAACCTGAATTTAATTTGTGCACTGTCATTAGGAAACATAGAGATAAGACGGTAAGGGAAATTATAGAGGCGGACCTGCTAAAAAAACTACGGGGATCGATGTGTCAGCATGGCGTCGATCGATTTGGCCGACAAAGAGACACAGTTCTTGCGGTCAGTGGCGTGGCTTGGGATTGGTTGAATGGCGCGATGATGCAGACTATTTATACCTTTGATTTTCTGACGATTAAACCAGTTGAAGTTAGCGCATTGTGTTGTCTCGTTCCTACTCTTCGTCCCTGTCGTGAAGCGCTATTACGTTCTCCAAGTATAGCTGCAGGTAAAGTTTTAATGCGATAACCAATCAAATAAAAGGCATGAAAACAGAAATATCAAGGTTGGACACCCAATTATTTCTGCTAATAAGTGAAACGAGAAGTCTCAGAAATAACTAGATCATTCACTGTTTACACTAGTCAAATACTGAAAATGCAGATGAGCTAGAAAAGAGAGTAAAATACGAAGCTATTTTTAAACAAAAGCTGGGGATGACCATTACCGGTATTGAAATTTGCCATAGGCTTGGCCGGAAAGTTTAAAACAAATCACTCCCAACGATATTAAAGTTAATCGACTATCGAGGGAAAACAGCTGCATTACGGTCTTTGTACATAACTATAAGGTACTCAGATATTGATATCAGAAGTCTTTTAGATTAAAGTTCGCGAAATTCTAAAATAGTTGGTGAAAAGTGCGACTGAAGAAAAAGAAAAAGGCGCAAAAATAAAACTAGTTTATAATAAGCTGAGTGTTGACGGTGTCCTTTTTGGCCAGGATGAAGGAAAAAATTCACGTTTCAACATGAACAAAGAAGATTACTGACGGTATAGAAATTGCCCTTTATAACTGCGTATGTTAAATTTAAATTGCGGACGCATTCTTAACAAGGCTACTGAGTTGGAGGGAATGTTGCCCTGTCATGTTCCTGATATTACCCTTTTAACACAAACGTGGTTAAACAATAAAATGTACAACAGTGAATTTGTTCCTACTGGCTACAGTGTACTCCGAAAAGACCATGGAAGTAGAGGGTGTGGCTTGTGTAATATTTTTAAAAGCGTCATAAATGTTATTCAACATGACGGAAATACTCGATATACAATGTGTCGTCTGCGAAGCGTGCCAAGACAAATATAAGTATATTTTTGTTTTCCGACAGACCTCCTGGGTCTTCTGTTTCTGTTCTCGATAGTTTAAAAGAGAATCTAGGTAAACACGTGAAGCCTGGCGATCGGGTTATTCTGACAAGAGATTTTAATTTACCAAATGTTGAATGGTTCACTTTTTCACTGAAGCATCAAAATGACGAATTAAGTGAAGCAATCTTAGCTTTCGCCTTTACGTTGGACTTAATACAAATCGTTGTTAATTTTTCGACAACATAGGGGAATTCTAAATCTATACTTGATCTTGTTTTCGTTAGTGGTACAATTTCTGCCGAAGCTAAATGTGGAGCAGTCCCTGGAATGTCAGATAAAAAACGCTGTGCTGGTGACTCTAGAAGAGGTTTCCGTTAATATAAAAAAACAAGGCGAAGTGTTATCCTAACTTTTCTCGTGCAGATGGTGTCTCGATGATAGATATGCTTTCACTTAATTTTGACGACTTCGTAAACTGTACAGGGGATATGAAAGACATTTGGAACGTGTTTAAAAGTATTTTAAATTAATGTATCGGACGCTTTGTGCCACCAATTGTTAAAAAAAAATAACAAGAACCCTTGGATTTCTGGGAAGTCAGTACAGCCAAAAACAAAAACTAAAGCGATTAAACAAAATGAAAAGGAGCCACGAGTCCTTATATCTAAATTCGAAATTCACGGTTCTTTTGTGAGAACGTAAAACACCGGTTAACATTGATAGATGCAGCTATTTCGGTTAGTCTTTGCCAAACTTCATGTCTACTTCACCAGAAAAATATTGGCCCATAAAGCCTCCGCATTATATGGTGTGTGATGCCTTTGAGGTTGACGGTAATCTAACCCGCGAAGAGAGTATCAGATCAACCGCATTTAATATACACTTCAAATTGTTTTTTGCGCAAGAAAATGATGTTTTATCATGTCTCAACGCCCAGTTTCCTCCTATGCCTGATATTGTAATTACTGAACACGGTATACTCGGTATCTATTGAAACTTGATGTTAAAAAGCCTTTTGGGCCCGACAGTGGTCCCAATACATTTTTATCATGGTGCGCTGAATAGGTTTCAAAACATATGTTTGTTTTCTTTTCAAAATCTTTGTACGGCGGTCCGGTTTCAGGCAATTGAAGAACTGCCAAAGTCAAACCAAATCGTAAGGACGGGAACAAACAATGCATAAGGAACTACCGTCCAATTTCATTGACTTCAACTGCGTCTAAACATCTTTAATATACAATATATACTAATTTTTCAGCATTCTTGGTTGAGCATAACATTTTGTCTAGGCAAGATCTGGCTTCAGAAAAGGGTTCTCGAGACGTAATCAACTAATTGAAACTATTCACGATTTTTCCACTGCAATTAACAAGAAAAAACAAATTGATGTCATTTTTATTGATTTCTCGAAGGCATTCGATAAGGCGGCCCATAAGAAATTAATTTACATATTATACAAATTATGTAAGAACGCAAAGTTAGTTAAGTGGATTTAACCATATCTGAGAAACCGTCCACAGCACCTAGGTTGGTGGGCAAAACTCTGACAGACTTTCTGTGGACTCTGGCGTACCCCAGGGGTCTGTGCTGGACCTGTCCTTTTTTTTAGGTTTAATAATGGCGTAGTACGAGATGTTCTGGTGAGAATCAAATTGTACGCTGATGACTGCATAAAATACTTAGAAGTAGATAGGGCTTCGGATCAACTTCTATTAAACAAAGCATTTAAAAATTGCACGACATGGTGCATGGATTGGCAGATGACCCTTAACTTTGATAAACTTTTTTTTATGAGAATTACTTTCAAAAATAAACTTTAAAGTTTTTTTGCAATGATAATGTTATTCATCCATTAGAAGTAACACTATATAAATACCTTGGACTGCGGATTTCTCATAATCTCACTTGGAAAAAGCTAATCGAATACGCGACATGTAATCTTCTACAGAAGTTGTTCTTTCTTAGAAGGACGTTAAAACTATCTCCCCCTTTGTTAATTGTTCTCAGATATATAACTATGGTCTGTTCAGCATTTGATTATGCTGAAATCATTTGAGATCCTTTCATTAAGATTAATATTAGTAAACCTGGTAGAGTACAAAAAAGGCCGCTCGCTTTGTTTAAAATAGCATTGGGCGTACTTCCATAACCAAACTTTTAAGCAGAGTTAATATACTTTCCTTTTTTGATAGAAATCGCCATTTTCGAATCACGTTTTTTTACCAGTTGAATAATGACCATTATAAGGTAGACCATTCTGAATTAATTACTTTCTCATCAGGGTATGCTCCTCGACAAAGGCATGTTTCAACAATAACTCCTTTGCAATAGCACAATACTTGCTTCAAGTATATTTTCCACTAACAATAACTTAGTTGAATTTCTGAAAGTTGTTATGCAACAATCATTGTGATTATTCGCATCTAATTTAAGTTCGCTCCTTTGATACCGCGTTTCTTCGAATTTGCTATAGCTTGCTTGCATTTTTGTTCAAGTGAACAACAACTTGATTCCAGCTTTGTTCGTTTTGCCATAATGCTGTATTTTCTTTAGTTTCGAAGGAGCGGCATATACAGCGCGCCTCCCTTGAATAGAGAGTGTACGTCAGTGCTGCCCGACCGCGGCAAGTTGTAGGTTTTTTCGTCGTCAGTGGGCTGCGGTAGCCTGCGTAGGCGCAATTCTGGACGCTGGTTACGGCTAAATTGACGCGTTTTATTGTTTATTTTGTGTTTTTTGACAAACATAATTAATCGACCCCTTAGAAAAAGATTGCACCATCTTTGGAAAGAAAGGAGAAACGAAATCTATTGATGGTAAGTCCGTGAGCGACAGAGCAAGATCGACAGTAGTGCTAGTTTCATTTGATGTATAATTTTTACGAAGCAATACACTGAGCTGTATCAATCTTCAAAGGTCTTAACTGTCGATATTTTTGACCACACTAGATGGCCGAAAGGTATGGGTATTCCCCGCCCATGACATGAGATCCAACAATCGACCACCATAAATTGTACGGACCCCACGGTGTCGTGTTACCCCAACACGAGTTATTCGAAAGTGATCTCAAATAACACAGCATTTCCAATATATAGTGTCGACGGTAGTCACGTCACAAAGATCGGACGAAATCCGGCTTGTTTTAGTGCAATTTCTGAAGAAAGGTGTTTTCTTCCCTTCTTTTTTTTTTTTTTTTTTTGCACGGCCCCGAAGCAAAGTAATAGATGTTCTGTTCCGTCCCCTACCGACGGGCCCGATCAGATATTTTTACAGAATACCGGGAACAAAGCCGAGAATTTTCACGCAGCACCGCTTACTTAGTCGCTGAAACATTCGTGTCTCGAATGTCGCGTTCTAAATGAGCTGACTTGTGGCGTACGCTTCAGAACGTAACGCAATGCACAAAAATTGTGCATTGCGTGTGAACTGTGTGAACTAAACTAATGGCGCGCGCGTTGATAGTTGGCCGGGCGCGGAGAGGAGCTGTAACTAAAAACAATCTACTACAACTTTCTGCTTGTAATGAGTAATGACATAAACATATAGGCCAACTAGTCACTGCCTCTCGATCACAGCGCTCGTGCTCCTGTATATCGGACTGATCCGCCCAGGCTGTAGGTGAAGGTGGTAGTTATGAAGTGGGCGATTAGCGTCCACAAATCGCCGGTTCTAACCGAGTACGGAACAAGCGCGCTGTTCAAGACGCCCGCCTCGCGATGGTAGCTTCCGCTCTGCTTGCACTTCCGATGAGAGGAAGTATAAAACGGCAGCTTTTTAGCTTGAACCGGGTTGAGGAAAAGAAGTGTTCTTAATTTGATATCGGCTCAAGCCACTTTATTGTTGCGCAGGAGGGAATCAGCCGCATAAGATATCTTAGGGGGTCGCACTCGCGCCCATTCCTCTGCGACTTAGTGTAAATCCACAAACACTGAACGTACATTAATCATGATGTGCATTGCGATTCAGGAAATGGAGTTTTATTAGAGAGTGAACGCTGCAGATTGCGGGCCAATGCTTCGTTCACCCGGAAGCTGAGACTACAGCCAAAGCTAAAAGCGCGAGCTACCCTCGCTACAAAAGTTGAGACGTGCATACCTATCGCGAGCGCTCGTTCTGCGGAAGAACGCTTCAAAGCGACGATCTAGAGCTCTTGAGCAATTGGCATTGACTCCAGTCTCAGCTTAAAGAAGGACAGTGTAGAGATAGCTTGCAAGCGTCACCTTTTATGGGTACTGACGGTTATTTCTACGTAATACTTCCCTCGTGGGAATCTCGATGTCTGAGACCTCCTTTCATTGATCACATCATAACCCTATCATTTCCATCGTCGCGCAGAAAAAATTTGAAGACCAGTAATGTTATTAAAACACCGCTGGTGCGTGGATGGCACTCTAAAAAAAACGTGCCAACTAGCACCTTTTAGGGTTTTTTCGCTTGCCCGATGGGTGTCACCCATAAAGGCGCAGAAAGAACCCACAAAAGGGTTCTTTCTATTGAACCCTATTTCGGGGTTCTTTTCGGATCGTTTATTGGTTCTTCTTAATGAACCCTATTTTGGATTCTTCTCAGAACGCTTGTGGGTTCTACTTAACGAACCCTATTTCGGGGTTCTTCTAGATTCGTATTTTGGTTCTTCTTAATCAACCCGTATTTTGGGTTCTTTCCAGAGCCGTTTTTGATGCTTTTGATGAACCCTAGTTAGGGTTCTTTCTAGAACCCTTTCTGGTGCTCTTCATGAGCCCTATTTCAAAGTTCTTCTCGTATCCTTTATTGGTTCTTCTTCAGGGAGAGCATGGGCCTAAGATTAAAAAAAAATTAAAAATTCATTTTTTTATTTTTGAGGTTTTCGGTTTTAGGTACTAATTACACACTCTTAGACTAAATTTCATGACCATGCGCCGAATAGTTGCGCTGATATAAAATGTTTTCAACACGTTGTGATGCAGTTACAAAGTAAAGGAGTTCAATGTTTTAAATGCATTTTTCTCAGTTCCGCTTTTTGGTGCAAATTTCTTACGAAAGAATCTTTTGTTCGAAGGTAAAACTATTCTGATATCACAATCAGGATCTCTTTGAACTGAAATTTACTGGGAAATCGGGCTATCTACTTTATTTTGTTTTTAGTTGAAGTCCTCATTAAGAAAAATTCAAAATTTTCAAAAATTTACATCGGACAGATATGCATCTCATATTTTGAGGTAATCACTCGCCCTGAAACTTTACATCTGAGTTATAAAAACTAGACAGCCCATAGTCCCACCATCCCGGAATTTATATTCAAGCGGTTAAAATAATGCTTAATAGCTTCATTTTCACATCATAGATTTCTTAACGACGAGTGACGCCTCTTATTATGCAGGTATGCAAATTTGTCCTAGAGAGCTGAAAGCTACCACAGTGCACCTACATCCGAAGTTAAATCTCCCCCTGCAAATTTCATTCTGATCACTTGAATAGTTCATAAGTTGAACCTCTAGCCAGTGCCCCCCCCCCCCCCCCCCCCCCCCTTAATTAACCTTATTCGGGTTTTTTCCAGAATCCTTCTTCGTGCTCTTAATGAACCTTATTTTGAGGTTCATCACGGATCTTTCTTAGGTTCTCCTTTATGAACCCTATTTCAGCTTTTATTCCGAACCCTTCTTGGTCCTTTCAATGAATCCCGAGTTCTTTAGATTATCTTTACGTTATTTCTAGTAAACCATATTTTGTATTTGTAATCCTCTTTTATGACAAATCGTTTTTTTTCACATTCCTAGTTAGTTTTTAGTAAATCGAATTTTGTATTTCTTGCTCAATCAGGTGAAATTTTTTCTACCGACCAAAGTGTCTTTAGATTGTTCATTAATCGCTAGCACGGGGGCTCTTCGAAAGGTTGACAAACGTCAGTATGGCAAGTGTCAAGACACTTCATTCCCGTGAGTAATTAAGTAGGTTACAGGTAGAAATGAAGATATCATATCCATTTGTATACTCCACTAGAGTCACAAAAATTGATTCTTTTGTTTGCAATAAAAACAATTAACAAAATATGTAAACGTTTTAAGACGAGACGGGCATTAGGCCAACAAGTAAAACCATTAAAAAGTTTACAAACCTCTTCACTGGAACTGGGGTGTTCTCTCCGAGAGAACAACAAAAATGATCAATAAACTTCATGGTGTGCCCTATACCGCCGGGTATTTGACGCAACAATATAGTACACTGCCAGCAATGTGCACACAGCTTCTACTGTTGTTCTGATGCCGCTCACTGTCAGGACACCATCCAAAAATATGTCAAATTTATGTTCCTGGAGATGGATTATTGGCATCAGTGTCCGAACTTCCTACAACAAGAAAGCAAAACTAGAAACACATGTATTTTCCGCTGTATAATTATGCTGCGAGTTACCCATTGGCGACGCTTTCAGATAAATTATAATTGTGTAGGTTTCACTAAGAAGTTTATCTCTCGTTGAGGCTTTTGCTCTAAAAATACACGCAGATCTTATTTCCTTTAAAAGATTTAGTGGGTCAATCAGTGTGATCTACAGAGCGCGACCAGCGGATGACGGAGCGTGAAAAGAAGGCTTTGCTCGGAAACGTTTTTTTACGCGGGGACAACGAGCAAGCGAAACGTCATGCTGCCCGCGCATATTGCGCTTCCGAAGCAAAGTCGTTATAGAGGCATCGTCTTTCGATAGTTGTGCTCCCTAAATCACAGCGGTTGACCCACGGCAACCATTACGGAAAAGTAAGCATGAGAAAATGTTCTGGTGCAGTTAAAAGGCTGCTCTTTTTGATTCCACTTAAATGGATGCAATCCATAGGTTTTCTGCACTAATTCCTTTAGGAATATGTTTTTAGAAATTAAAATGTCGTGCACTTCTCAATAAAGCCATGTATGAAAACTTTCAAGTACCTCTAAAATGAAACGAAACAGCTGCGTCTTATTGAATACGACAGGCAGGTTTAGGAGAGCCACATCCCCGGGATCCTCTGAAGAAAAAAATATATATATATATGAAGCCATTATAAGCTCGATTTGACGTTCTAGGTATGAAATAATTGGTTCGCCCTTGTTGACAAATACTGTTGCTTTACATGTATATATACAATGTATACGCTACGTGCTTTCGATAAACCGATTTTTAATCATTGGCCTCACGATGTGATCGCAACAACAAAAAACAATAGGACAATTTTGGCAGGACTGTTTAACATTGAGCTAAATAGGTTAAGCTAGACGAGACAGCCTGTGGATCCGTCACAATCTAAGAGGTATGTATACGGAGGTGAGCACAGGTGTGCTAGCGCGTGCATTCTTGTAAATATATTGCAAGATGCCCGTTAAAGAACACTCGGGTTAATAGCCCCTGTTTATCGGACATGGGCCACCTCATTCGCGCTGCCTAAATGTCCCTGCAAGTAATTTTTCTTTGTGTGTTTGGAACGGCGTTGCATTTGATCACACACCAAATAGAAAACTCCCCGAGCTGTGTGTCGTGTATTTGTTATCGACATAACGACCGATATCGCGGAGCACCTGAACAATCACGTGATTTAATATGATCCTGATAAAAAACGAGCGCGCTCTGTTTCTCTCTCTCTTTGCTCCGGACGCTTTGTAGCAGATGGTCAAGACAACCATGTAGCAATAAACGGCTCGTTACAGTCAGCCTCGTGTGTCAGCCCCATTCGCTACAACACTGTTTAAAAACTAAAATTGGCACGCTGCATCAAGTGTTCCCTTTCCAATCAAGGGGTAGCAAAGGAAGAAAATTGGAATTCAATGAGTTACAATGTATGTATAAACGTAAACCCATGCGCAACGGGCCACCGCATTTTCTCTGCTCTTCAAAATGCCTGTGCGTCCACTTTACTTGACAATACTCGATGGGCCGATCAATGCAATCTACGGAGAAAACTTTGCCAATGGAGAAGCTAAAAACATGTTTCGACTTAAAAATGAAGTCTGTAACGTGACACTGAGCATGAAGTCAGCACGTGAAACGTCATGCTCAGTGACAACTCACCCGTCATTCATATGTCTAAACATGATTTGGCCTTTTTATTCGCCGACCTCTCTTCGTGGATTGGTGTGACTGGCTTCGCGAGTGTTCTGCGGGAAAGTAGATGCACAGGAATTTTAAGCATGTTTTAAGAAACGTTGGTTCTACCCATATTTAATCCTTCTTGCCCTATAGTCAGTAAAAGGTTAAGCAAAAAATGTACGAGCTGGAGAGGAGGATGCGGACAAAAGCTTGTAGTGGAGAGGAGAAAGCTCCTCTCCTCTCCATTCCAAGCGTCCGTCGGCTTTCTTCTTCTAGATTTTTCTAAACCTACCACTGACTATAGTCGCATATATTTTCCCTAAACTATTTTCAGAAAATAAAGCAAGGATTCGTTTTATATCACTAGCTCGTGTATTGAGAATATAACACTGACAAGCTTGCATTACCATTTGTGACAATGCATATACTCGGGGGTGACTTGGGCAAGTTTTTTCGGCAAAGTAGTCAAAGTGAATGACGCCCCCGCATCTTGAGCTCCAATCAAGGGTATGCACATGCATGCCTCACTTCAGAAACGCCACAGAAAGGTGTTTCCGTGTATAAGTTAACCCTGTCTTAAATTAATAGCGCCGATAAGCGGTGATCAGTTCGTAATGATGTAGTAAGTCAACCCAGCATACTTCTGGCGGACGAAAGTAAACCTCTTCATCGACATAGTCTCCGACAAAAGTGTTCCTTCAAGCAGCTCTTCGAACTTCAGAATGACGTTTTTTCGTTTCTTTTTTTTTTTTTTTTTTGAGGAACACCAGCCTAGAAGTTGTAAATGCCTCCATCTTGGCTCTCATGTCCTCCGATGTCATTGCCGAACGAGAGTTTAACGTCCTGTAGTAACTGGAAAATAAACAACGAATGGAGAGTGTTGCTGGCTTACAAAAGTACATTTATGCGCGATAGATTTGTACGCATGAATGGTTTCTTATATATATATATATATATATATATATATATATATATATATATATATATATATATAACTAAATGACCACTTACTGTCACTATAGTGGAGTATGGCTGGGCGACAATTAAAATAAGTTTGATTTATCTTTTCTTTTATATTGATTAGTCAATAAATTTATAGGTCCCGCTGATCTCAAAAAATAATATTGACTCTCAGAAAAGCCCCAGAACTATTGATTTTTCCTTTGACAAGTTTTTACTACGTCTTACAATGGGTATTACAAAGCAACTTGTCATTGTGCCTCATACAGAAGAAAGACAAGGCAAACGTTTAAAATAAAATATTTGTATGTTATTATATAAACTTCAAAACCAGTCTAGATAACTATTATATAAGACTTATATTTCATATAAGACTTTTTGTAACGAAATTCAACCAATATGCCCATTAAACTCATTGGATTGCGACTAAACCAATAGTTAATCGGAATGTTAATTCATTCATTGCTAAGCCCTATTACGAGGTAAGATTATATAATTTAGCACGTATTAAAAGCCCTTAACTCATTCATAGGCGATAAAACGGGTAGTAAGAAACTTTTGAAGTCCTGATGACCCGCAAACATTTCGAAACTTTGAAAGTAATTAAAAAGAATACAATATTGAATTACCATTCCGAGAATCGTCACTGTCGGAAATTTCTCAAGGACTCTGCGGACTCCAGCCTCGCTGAGGATCAATTCTTGGCCAGACTGAAACGTCCGGTCTTGGATCAGGTCGATGTTCAGGGGCACTTTATTTCTCTCTTATTTCATGAGCAAGACATGACGGCGAACACTACCGGCGTCTTCACATTTGTCAATATCAACGAATCCCTAAAAAACATTGTTACGTTTATGCGCGTTTACGCCTGTAAGCTTTTTACATAATATTTGCAGCACTGGATAGAGGACCAAGTAAAACAGTTATTTTTAGCAAAAATACATCAACAGTTGTCCAAACACAAAATGCACAAAAAGGTCACGCCTGTTGATTCCCGCACAGCACTCCGAGAGCCAAGCGTTGCAACCTACGAAGTCTGCTCAGCCATTAAGCAATGAAAGCGTAGCGTTTTGCATTCCTTAATGTCACAGCGCAGACTGCATTTTTGGGTCTAACCAAATGTTCGGCATCGTCATTAGTTGAGCGGCTTCCGTAAACTCCAGTGATTGGCTCTCGGAGTGTCAAGTTCCTGGCCGATCAAAAAATAAAAAAAAAGTTTACAGCACTAATCACTCGCGTTAATTGGCGTCATAAATGCGGATACATAAGCTAATTAATACCCGGTAACATAAACTTTCACATTTACGAAGAGATATCATTGCTCATTTCATTCGCGCTGTAAATTCGAAGTTCTGTTCTTGAGATCTCTGTGGCGAAAATCTTGAACTCAGTATTTTGCCAAATTATATGAAGTTAGTATTATAGTAATGCGATCAGTGTTCGCTTCAGAAACGTTTTTCTCTTGTGTAGTTCAACATACGCAACACTGTCAAAATAATGTTGTTCTTCTTTTTTTTTCTTTTTTTTAGCAACGTGCTTTTTTGGACAACTCCAAGCCAAAATAGAATAAAAACAAATTTCAAACGTGAAGTAGCTTAATTAATAAGAGGCCGCCCCCTGTCCCACTTATTCTGCCTATGCATCGCGCAATTTCTGGCCATATTGAGCGCTACTGTACTTAGAACAATTTTTAAGAGAAATTACAAATATTCCCTGCTTAAGAAAAAGTTTTACCTGAAAATGATGAACAGGACGATTGCAGCTCATATTCAAAAAGCCATCTCCAAACGTCTCCAATCGCCCATGTGCTCACTTCCGCTGACATGTTGCAAGTGATGGCTAAGAGGAAAGGGAGGAAGAGCTTCAAACCCAAAGGGAGAGGAGGTCAAACATTGTTCCGATCCACTACTCGTACGAGCGAGCTCTGGAACTCCCTCGAGCAACGAAGCTAGATCCTGTTCACCGCTAAGCTGACAACGTGGTGGAAGCTACGTGCTCGCCGAACCAATTAATCGCCTGGTTTTTATCGCATGACACCTTTCTCTGCGGCTGTGATCAGGTGGTGCAAGACAAAAAGTTCACTAGTCAAACGAGCATGACGCTTCCACCGCACTGCCAGCCTAGTGGTGAGCGGATAAGCCCCCGAAACGTCGCTTTTGAACGCATCATGGCTTATCTTCTGGGGTGTCGTTGTGGAGTTCGAACCATGGTTCGGTGGCGCAGATAATATGCACATGTCATCGCTTTTCCGTTTCGTGTTGCAGCCTGTTCGCCAGGAAACACGGCGATCATATCACCAAGCATGTCCGTCAACCGCCGGTAAAATTGTTGGCAGTTCACTCTCTTGCCCAAAATGCTATCGTATAGCAAGAACCGAACCGCAAAATAAACACGAGCGAAATTCTTGACTCGGTGACCCTTCGGTCACCGAGTCAAAAATTTGACTTTTGGCCTTTCAGCAACGGAAACAAGTAACTAATTGTGTTGAGCAACGCGTGTTGGCCTACTTGGTGGCTGAGCGACTTTTGTGCTGGCAATACGACAACGCATCTAGATTCGATGATTGAGTGTCCGGTCAGTAAACGTGTTTTTTATATGAATCTACCGAAATAGAGGCCTGGCAAACACGATTGAATTACAATCGAGCCTAGTTTGAAACTGGAAAGAGAAGGGATAAAAAACCTATCAGACAGAGCGAATAAACCTCGTTGACAAATAATTTTTATTGCAATCGCAGTGACCTCCGAACCGTTAATTGCCATTTCTGACAAATATTAGCTCAGTTAAGGACGTGCAGTAGGCGCTTGGGCGTGCAGTAGGCGCTTATCCTTTTACACTAGAAATGATAATTGGAAACACAGAATCAGACCGAGAACCGGAAAAAAATGACCCGGACAAAATTGTTCCAATTTTAAACCCGGACAAAATGGTCCATATAACTTTTGGCGGATTTCGTCATGCTCCTTAGTTTTTATTAGCTTTAACTGGTACAGTCCCAATATGTAAAAAGATAAATACTCGCACAATCCAATAGATTTTTTTTGTAAACTAAACATTTTATTACATGAAGAAACTTGTTGTAAATGTGCGCGACGCATGGCTACCCTCAAAACGTCTTGTTGTAGCTCTTTTGAACTAACAAGGGAACTCCATTAAAGTAAAATATTAAGGTCCCAAAATATAACTATACCGCATCGAATTAAAGCTTGGAGCGGGAGATTGGAAAGAGCTGTATTAAGCAGTAAAATATATTGTTGCTTTAGTTGGTTGATCGGCATAATGAAAACAAGTGCAAAATAAACCGTACAAAGTCGAAGAAAAATACACGCGAGACAGGTGCCTGTCCTGTCTGTGTGTTTCTCCAATATAGTTGCGTCTATATCGAGCGTCGTTTTTTTTATAGTACTAATTGCTTGAGCTCACTGGCATCGCGTAGATGTAATGCGACATTCACACTGGCGGTGTGAGAGCAGCATTACAAGCGGATGTTTCCAGCATAAAACGCGGGTGTATCTGAAGTGGATCGTTAAGTGGCTGCGTTCGCAACCGCCCCGCGAAGGCGATTCAACCTCCAAAGTGGCGCCAAAATTGAGTACAGAAGCGATCTGACACATTTGGTATCGGACTCCTTTGAGCAATGAAGATGCGAGAGCAGATTATTCATGAACCCCTCCGTCGTAGGTCACTACGAAAGTTGCATTATAAGAACAATGACTGTATGCTTAATGGAACTTCCAAGTAGCACCTCATTAAAAGAAGAGTCTCTAAAAATCACTTGGGACCATTCACTCCGGTATTGCACTTGGAACCGTTTTGTCCGGGGACATTTCATCTGGGGCCATTTTGTCCTGCATCTTATACCATACCATATTTCTCGTGAAAACTACGAGAACAGCAGCAACCACGTTTCTGTTTTTTTTTTTTTTCCATGTTATTTCCTTTTTTTTCTCACGCCATTCCATTCGCCTAACTTCTGGTTGGCGATCTGAAAGTAGCGAGAGGGGTTCAACGGCGGACGGAGCACTCATTTTTTACACTGCGTTCTAATTCATAAATTTTAATGCACAATATATCGAAGTTTAGTTTTGCTTCACTCAAAACGCACTTATAGAATATTCCTATAGGATTATTTCCGGGTGTCCTTTGACACCGAACTGCTCCTTGAGATAAAAAAGCCACCATTTACAGGCTGATTTATTTCTGAAGATAAAGATGACTGCAACACATCACTTGAACCTTCGGCGCAGCAGGATTTTCGATGGCACTCGCTGATGGGTCCCAACTCTATTTTCGCGGCTTGACGCCTGCCGCGAGCCAATCAGAGGCGCCGTATAGGGAGACGGGCGGTGTCATGACCACAAGCTACGACAACTGCAACAAAAAACGTTCCTCTGTTCTATCCATTTTTTCTTCTGTACGCGCAGTTATGCGTATAATGTTTAAACACGAAGCCAAGCTAAGAAATGGCTCTTGTTACTAAAAAAAAATACGACTCCGCTTAATCACCGTATCACTGATTCAGCACGGCACGCACCTTTTTTGTGTGTTGCTCATTTATCGAATTTTTGCGCCTTTGCGAATTTATATGCAGTTTTTTTGGGGGGAAATTAAAGTACCTGCTCGATTTCCGTAGAAAAATATTTATTCAAATAAATTTAATTCAATGACCCATTTGGTTTATACAAATCAGTACCAAAGATTAGCTATATATTAACCGTTCTTACTAAATAAAACACGGCGATCAATTACGTTTGCAAACGAACGCCAATCTAAAGACCGCTGAAGCAGGTGGCCCGGAAGTCAAAGGTATCGAAGCCTGTTTCATGTGCGGCCGGAGGCGAAGATTTTCTGGGCCTCAAATAGCACGCGACTTGGTAAATAACTGCGACATTCCACTCCTCTAAGCTTTCAAGGACTTGACACCTCAAACGAGCAGCTCTCTTTCCACAGAGGAGCACGCCGAATTTCTGGCGTGAAAAGACTTTCGAGCCCGGTCATTGTGTCCCTCTATGCAGGAGAAGACTTAAGTGACCTTCGTTTTCCAAAGATAGCTTTGTCTCTTTCCTGGCTGCCACAAGCACCCTTTTCGTGCTTTCTAGGCCGGAAACTAGCCCTGCATTTCTTTTTGTTTATTTGCATGGGGTGCTTTTCGTTGAGAAAGCACGCTTCATAGGGATCTTCCCCAAAACCGGCTCTTCTTTTAGCGAAAAGAACCCTTTT
Organism: Ixodes scapularis; assembly: GCF_016920785.2. Classification (NCBI taxonomy): domain Eukaryota; kingdom Metazoa; phylum Arthropoda; class Arachnida; order Ixodida; family Ixodidae; genus Ixodes; species Ixodes scapularis. The sequence goes on along the minus strand of NW_024609879.1, from coordinate 68,541,048 downwards.
CTGCTCATTTGGCTCCTTTTTTTTCTGAGAGTGTACTTAGACGAAGCTCTGCACTCGAAGAAAAAAATTTAGGAAAAAAGTAACAACGGCGCGCCTTCCTCCCTTCTACTGACGCGCCCCCAAGCGCACACGAAAAAAAGGGAGGAAGGAAACGTTTTTCTCCTTCTCCAGCCAGACGGGAGAAAGCTTTCGCCCTCCCGACTCATCTTCTTTCGGTTTCGCTTTTCGAGCAGGTCGGGCACGTTGTTTAATAAATAGCTGTTGAGTTGATTGAGCTTCAGCGGCAGCGAAGGCCGCCTGTAATTCCGTCTTCTAGTCTAAACTTGCAGAACATTTCGGTCGCATTGACGTTTTTATCACTAATTTTATCAAACGAGCAAACGAAGCCGCTAGAAACAGCGAAGTTCCGGAGCAGTGCCAGCAGCGCCACGTACACTGGCCACTGGGTAAGATCGGCGTTGTCGCCGTCTCCGGAATCCGGATTGCGGGACTCACGCGCTCACGCGACACGGAACTACGGTAGCGAAACCACGCGGAACTGTGTCGACGTTTTCGACGTTATGGAAACCGCAGGAACTGCGTCCAAGACAGGCAGGTTTTGCTGCCGGCTGCCTGGGTGTCTTCCGTGCTGAGTTCGGTTCTGTTTTCCGATGCCGAGCGGAGCCGGCGTTCAACGTGGTTCTGTACTTGTGTGTGTCAGCAACATAGCTGCAACATCGTGATGGCAGTGTTGTGGGTTGTGAAAAGAAGACTGGAATTATCGCCGATGTGACCGTGTGTTCGCGTATCAGTGGTGTAACAACAAGATGAAATCGTAAACGGTCGGGCATTGATGCCGCTGGTCGGGCCGTGATCGGAGGGGACGGGGTGTCGCAGGTTGACATTCCGCTTTACAGTAAAACGTTTAATACCACTTGAGGGATTACGTGCAATCGATCAACGTGCGGATAGTCATGTTGGAACGCTGGTCTGAACAGTAGGCTCCTATCGTACAGTGGCCAATGTGACTGTCGGTTGTCTCGTCCCCGAGAGCGATTGCGCTCTGGGGCAAGGACAACAGTACGAAATCGTGACGGAAAGTACGTATATTTACAGTGTGTAATTGTAGCATTAAAAAACAATAGTAGGTAAAATAAAAAAAAAGCTATCTTTTATTTTGCTGTTTAAATATACTACGGTTCCTGGAGAAACTGCCCTCCAAGTGGCGCGCTAGAATGAGTTCTAGAAGTTTTCGGGCTCGCCACGGCGTAGCCAGCGTAGCTGCGTAGACTTAACACCTGCCGCAAGTCGCGGTTTTGACTGCACTCAAGGTGATCGAAAAGCGATTTCCCAGCCAGTGAAGCATCACTTCCAGCTGAGTGAACATCCGCTCTACAGGGGTTAATTCAAGACGGCAATTGCAGCTTTTCGCGAACAGCACAAATAGAAAAACAAACACTACAATAGAAATACAGGCTACGACGTGCCGTGCGGGGAAACAAACTCATGGCTTCGAACCGCATTGGAGCGGCTTGATTCATTGGCTTTCAAATAATTACGGCATGATCGAGCGTTTGCTTTTTAATAAGAGAGTCATCCCCTGAGCCATTCAACCTACTCTCAGAGGTATGACATTGCTGGAACAAAATCAACATGCTGGAAATATATTTTATCGCCTATTCAGTCACTAAGAAATTCCGTCCGTTCAAAACGACCAGTATAAAAGAGGGAAACGCAGAGTACGGGTGTAGCGTTCGGGTTAGTGTGGTGTTCCGTTGTATTGATATTTGTGTGTGCCGTGTATGTGCTCAGTGTATGTTCACCTGATGCTTGTAATAATTAAAGGGGCGATGCACCAATTTTTGTACATTGCGCAAATACCGTTTAGAACGGATCCCTGACATTAATGACCCATGAAACACGCGTTAGTTTTTCACCCCACGCAATAGAAGTCCCAGAAAAAAATTAAAGAAAAACGAGCAGCGTTCACCCCCTCAACTCGCAGCCAGAACAAGCGGGCACGTGATCTGGAGCCGATTATGTGCCGCCAATGTAGATCATAGCCACGCGCTGGGGTTGGCAAAGCACAGGGCACGCGCTGAGTTCGGGACCTTGTTATTAGCGGCGAGATGTTTTGGTGGCGCCCTCCTATGGTTCCCCCTTGTGACGTCATTACCTTGCAAATAACAAGTTCGATGGTGTTTGTAAATAGCATGGTGGAAGCTTGAAATTATTGCACTCTCAAAGGAACACTGCCAACACCGTCAAAATTAAAGTTCTTTCATTCCCCTTATTTCCGTCGATGATAAATCCCCTTTCCTACGTCATAGTCAGCGTTCGGCCAATTGTGGAAGGCCGACCACAGCGACGCTTTCGGTCGCGCACGGGGCTAATAGCTCGGCAATTGTCGTCGTTGCAGCGATTGGACACGGGCACGGTGGAAGAAATACATTTAGGTGATGACTCTCTGTATCGCGCGGCGACCACATTATGTTCGGCGCACCGAGCGCGCTTCACTCGCACGGGGATAGATGACGCGCGCGTATAGAGGGGCTTGTGAAGGCTTGTATACGCCTCGCAAGTGGGCTCATTTTCGTCTTCTGCGCATGAAAAAGGAAGTAGCGGTGACGTCAGAACGCCGAGCCCTGATTGGCTGATCGCGACCCCCTATCTGAGCGTCGTCTGCTCCCTTGCAACGTCGTCTGCGTCTGTCTTACCTTTCCTGCGACTTTCGGAAGTACTTCGCCTTTCAGAGTGGGCAGACGAAATAACTCGAGCGGTAGGTTGTTTTTGTCTTAACAACTAGCCCACGCGCATCAAGGAGGGAAGTCAAAGGACTCACTGGCGAGGTGTCCCGAGGCGCTGAGGTTTGTTTGCTAAGAACCGAGAGTGAGGGTGGTTAGTGTCCGCAAGTTCCCTCCCAAATACTTTTTCCCTCCTTTCGTGTGCGGCGAGACTTCTCACTCTTTAACGGCGTCGGCGGGTTGGCGCAGTTGCCGTCGTCTGCTTTACGTCTGCTAGTCAAAGCGATGGCTGCTTTACCTTTCCTGCGTCTGTCGGAGATTCACGGCTTTTTTACCGGCGAGAGTCACCGTTGCCCCGGCAAACAAGGAGATGACAAAAGGAATAGATTGACCTCTTAATCTAAAATTGAGGTCAGCGGTCAAAGTATAAGACGGGAAGGGTTCACAAGGGTCGCGCGGGCATATTCCATTCAGCACGCCAGCCGGTCGTGGGCAGACGGTCGCCGAGTCGGAGTGCCTGCTAGGCCTATCTGCTGTGCTCGCTTGGTCGTTGTCGCTGGAATCGTGGCCGTTGGAGCTTTTCCCGGGTGTTTGTGGATCCAGCGTTTTTGTTCCTCGTGGTCTGTTTCAAGTACTTTTTACTTTTTTCTTGCTGCTTTAAGTCAGGACGCGTGAGAAGCGCACGTAGAAAAATAAACGTCCGTAGGTCGTCGCGACCGCGACGCTGTCGGCCATGCTGATTTGATAAAGACAGCTTCGGAGCTGTCGTAGGATTTCGTCGTAACCTGCGCAAAACTTACCAAAATTTCGATTCGTGATTACGAATTTGTTCTCGAGTTATGTCTTACGCATATTTTTGGCGTAATATCGTTTTGTGAACCTGGCTTCTGCACTTTCGAAAGTCGCAGGAAAGGTAAGACAGACGCAGACGACGTTGTGAGCAGACGACGCTCAGATAGGGGGTCGCGATCAGTCAATCAGGGCTCGGTGTTGTGACGTCACCGCAACTTCCTTTCTCATGAGCAGAAGACAAAATGAGCCCACTTGCGAGGCGTATGAGACAGACGCAGACGACGTTGCGAGCAGACGACGTTGCAAAGGAGCAGACGACACTCAGATAGGGTGTCGCGATCAGCCAATCAGGGCTCGGCGTTCTGACGTCACCGCTACTTCCTTTCTCATGCGCAGAAGACGAAAATGAGCCCACTTGCGAGGCGTATGAGACAGACGCAGACGACGTTGCGAGCAGACGACGTTGCAAAGGAGCAGACGACACTCAGATAGGGTGTCGCGTTCAGCCAATCAGGGCTCGGCGTTCTGACGTCACCGCTACTTCCTTTCTCATGCGCAGAAGACGGAAATGAGCCGACTTGCGAGGCGTATAAGACAGACGCAGACGACGTTGCGAGCAGACGACGTTGCAAAGGAGCAGACGACACTCAGATAGGGTGTCGCGATCAGCCAATCAGGGCTCGGCGTTCTGACGTCACCGCAACTTCCTTTCTCATGCGCAGAAGACGAAAATGAGCCCACTTGCGAGGCGTATAAGACAGACGCAGACGACGTTGCGAGCAGACGACGTTGCGAAGGAGCAGACGACACTCAGATAGGGTGTCGCGATCAGCCAATCAGGGCTCGGCGTTCTGACGTCACCGCTACTTCCTTTCTCATGCGCAGAAGACGAAAATGAGCCCACTTGCGAGGCGTATGAGACAGACGCAGACGACGTTGCGAGCAGACGACGTTGCAAAGGAGCAGACGACACTCAGATATGGTGTCGCGATCAGCCAATCAGGGCTCGGCGTTCTGACGTCACCGCAACTTCCTTTCTCATGCGCAGAAGACGGAAATGAGCCGACTTGCGAGGCGTATAAGACAGACGCAAACGACGTTGCGAGCAGAGGACGTTGCAAAAGAGCAGACGACACTCAGATAGGGTGTCGCGATCAGCCAATCAGGGCTCGGCGTTCTGACGTCACCGCTACTTCCTTTCTCATGCGCAGAAGACGAAAATGAGCCCACTTGCGAGGCGTATGAGACAGACGCAGACGACGTTGCGAGCAGACGACGTTGCAAAGGAGCAGACGACACTCAGATAGGGTGTCGCGATCAGCCAATCAGGGCTCGGCGTTCTGACGTCACCGCTACTTCCTTTCTCATGCGCAGAAGACGAAAATGAGCCCACTTGCGAGGCGTATGAGACAGACGCAGACGACGTTGCGAGCAGACGACGTTGCAAAGGAGCAGACGACACTCAGATAGGGTGTCGCGATCAGCCAATCAGGGCTCGGCGTTCTGACGTCACCGCAACTTCCTTTCTCATGCGCAAAAGACGGAAATGAGCCGACTTGCGAGGCGTATAAGACAGACGCAGACGACGTTGCGAGCAGACGACGTTGCAAAAGAGCAGACGACACTCAGATAGGGTGTCGCGATCAGCCAATCAGGGCTCGGCGTTCTGACGTCACCGCTACTTCCTTTCTCATGCGCAGAAGACGAAAATGAGCCCACTTGCGAGGCGTATGAGACAGACGCAGACGACGTTGCGAGCAGACGACGTTGCAAAGGAGCAGACGACACTCAGATAGGGTGTCGCGATCAGCCAATCAGGGCTCGGCGTTCTGACGTCACCGCAACTTCCTTTCTCATGCGCAGAAGACGGAAATGAGCCGACTTGCGAGGCATATAAGACAGACGCAAACGACGTTGCGAGCAGACGACGTTGCAAAAGAGCAGACGACACTCAGATAGGGTGTCGCGATCAGCCAATCAGGGCTCGGCGTTCTGACGTCACCGCTACTTCCTTTCTCATGCGCAGAAGACGAAAATGAGCCCACTTGCGAGGCGTATGAGACAGACGCAGACGACGTTGCGAGCAGACGACGTTGCAAAGGAGCAGACGACACTCAGATAGGGTGTCGCGATCAGCCAATCAGGGCTCGGCGTTCTGACGTCACCGCTACTTCCTTTCTCATGCGCAGAAGACGAAAATGAGCCCACTTGCGAGGCGTATGAGACAGACGCAGACGACGTTGCGAGCAGACGACGTTGCAAAGGAGCAGACGACACTCAGATAGGGTGTCGCGATCAGCCAATCAGGGCTCGGCGTTCTGACGTCACCGCAACTTCCTTTCTCATGCGCAAAAGACGGAAATGAGCCGACTTGCGAGGCGTATAAGACAGACGCAGACGACGTTGCGAGCAGACGACGTTGCAAAGGAGCAGACGACGCTCAGATAGGGGGTCGCGATCAGCCAATCAGGGCTCGGCGTTCTGACGTCACCGCTACTAACTGCGCAAGGAGCAGACGAACTTGCCCTCCGCATAGAGGGGCTTGTGAAAAAAATTATGCATTCTTTACTCGGTCCCGATGTACTGTGTAGTAAAATGCTGGATTTATGTTGGCGCACTGGCAGTGATTGCCTTTCCCCCGTGCGGTTCCTGCTATTTTTTTATTTTTTTCCAACGAAAACATCTCGATGATTACTCAACGTGACAAAATACTCGTATAATTATAAAACTTCCGGGCATAATCTACTGGGCCTTTAATAATTTAGAGTAAACACCTGGGTCATGCTCGAATGGTTCGTCAAACAACATGTTCGGTAACAGTTCCATAAATTGTTTACACACATTGCGTGGCTTTATATGAGATCGGGTCATCTTTCCCACCCTGCTCCTGCCTTATTGAAAAAAATAAATTCTAATAATGTTACATAGTGGGGCCTAAATAATTCTTTACATCGACATAAAGGTTTTAGCATTACAAATAGTTTATAGATACAATATCAACTTGTACTGTGGAACACACAAACCTTGTGAGCAGAAAAAATTCCTATTTATGATGACATAGTTACTGAAACGATGACACAGGATGATGACATACTGACTGCCATGATGACACAGTGACTGAAAGTCAAACAATAGTAGTGGTTATAAGACATAAATCACTTTTCATCTATACTCTCACAATATGGTGTCCCCCCGTCTCACACGTAAAAAAAAATCCTGACAAATAGTATGGCTTTAAAATGTACATAAAAGCTGAATTCACTGCATACTACCAAAGAACGCCATCTCCTACATCCTGTGTTTCTCGCCCATGCCCTTAAATTAAGACGAGCGCTGCTTTGCTGATTTCTTTATCTCTTGAGCTTGTTTGTTCCTACTCATCGTAATATGCTTACATGGTAGTCGCATTTGCATGCTGAAGTAGTAGTGGAGCAACTGGGCAATTGTTTCTTTTTTGTGTTCAGAGCATGGAAACGTTATTGTACATGTGCCAAAACACTGTCGATTGTGTCTTAGTAGACAGTCTTGTAACTTTTACTTTGCACGAAGAACTGTTCCGCTTTCTTCAGTAGCTGGAAAAGGTTCGTGTTGGGGTGTGTAAGGCCTCCTCTGTTCTTCAGGTTTGTCAGTGCTGCTTTAGTAGAAGTGTTCTTGTCAAAGGTGAAAGCGGATCGGCATGCAGGGCAGCGTGTAGATTTTTTATTTTGTTTTATTTTCACGCTCGAAAACCCAGTCACATAATATAGCATGCAGTCCACAGCCTTGGTTTCTTGAGCCTTTTCTGTCCAGACAGCTTCGCATTCCCAGTCTTCGACAGAAATTAGACTGTCGAGCTCGGTCTTCACTTGGTCAACGAGGTGAGGAGACTAGGTAGTAACTTGCGATCGGCCCTTGGGATCGCACGACGCTACTGCTGCAGGCGAGCGTCATTCGATGGAGCTTTAAACAAGGACACTCGCTCTGCGCAGTTCCGGTACCCCGAATTGCAGTTGAGAATGAAGCACGTCTTTCCCATCCTTATAGCATAACTTCTTCTTCGGGTTAATGCTCATCTTCGTGCACGATGGTGGCACCGGTGATTGACACAGCACCAAAGCAACACATGAGGCCAGCCACTGACCGCACACCACCACCACCACACCGCGAAAGAGGCGAGCAAGCTACGCCCCCGACTCCGTGGCCGGCGAAGAGAGACCTCATAGCCACGGTGCTCAAACCTCAGCGCCCTCCGCGGCGGCACGGAAGAACTACACTTCGTTCCACCCTACGTTGTACCGCAGCGAAGGCTAGAAGCGCGAGCTCATAGCGTTGGCAGCTGCTCTTAAGTCACGAGAGCTTGTGCCGCCGGGATGTGCCCCAGAGTAAGAAGCTCGCGCTTGTAGCCTTTCCTGCGGTACATCATAAGGTGAAACAGAGTATACTCCTAATTCCGAACACGATCTGGGCCGGTTTTCTCGAAGCGATGGTAAACCCAATTTGGTAAACCACGGTGCCTAGGAAGGGAAAAGTACCTAGGTACTGTAATAAACGGCTGGATATAGAACAACAATAATTATTTTTGATTGGGCAATAGGATGCGCCATCTATCGGTGAAACAAGCCAGTCATTTTGTTTATCCTCTTTTTCCGCTGGTTGTCATCGATCTAGTATGGTATTTTAAGTCAAAATATAGTAATGTACTTGAAGACCAATTTATTTGCTTCCGATGGTACGACGAAATTTTAGCTACTATGCTAAAGTTTGTCGACGTATATTCGAAAATGTAAGAAACATTTCCTTCAATATGTTTCGCCATAAACAACGCATAACTTTCCCGTGTTTCTTCCAGTCTGGCAACGCCGATGCTGTAGTCTCGTTTTCGTTCCTTGCGACGCACGTTTCTGCGATTCCTGCTGATCTCAACTGTTTGCCCTCTCTTCCGTTTGCCCAACCGATTCACCGGTGACGAGAAGCTAAGCTTCTCGTCACCGTTGAATTGCTGGCCACCGGGGATATGTAAAAACTTCAATGCTGTCGGCATACTGTCGGCGGACTGTGAACAAAAAAACAGTACAATGTCTCAGCTGTTCACCCGGAACGAAGACTTTATTGAGGATAACCCCCTTTCTCCGCAAAGTAATCGCTGCTCACGAGTTGGCGTGCATTGTGTAACAAATTAAACGGCTTAGTATAAATATGCACCAACACTCGTTCGCAAAACATTTTTTTTACTCACCATAAAAACACTTGCAAGGCTTATGTACCGTCATATGTCTTGTATCCCGGACTGCTGAAGAGTGATCGGTTCGCGGAATGCTGCCGTCGGTTAGTTTAGTAGTACCTCTGAACTATCGCTTTGCTTGACGTGCTAATAGGTTGATGGTGAGTCATTAATATAACAGCCAGATCGAAATGAATGTTCAGCAGAACCAAGCAGAACTATTAGCCCTCATGACGCGACGTCGCGGCCACTTTGCTTCTAGGTACTACTGCTCCCTCGGCGCCCCTGCTCTCCTAGTCACGTGACCTGGAATTCCCTCTTCTAGGGACAATAGTTAACTTTAAACCACGGTTCGCGTTCGAGAAAACAGGCCCTGGTCGCCCGCTCCCCGCGGGGAGAGCGGCCAGAGTCATTACCTAAATGTATTTCTTCCACCGTGGACACGGGCCACTACCCGAATGCTTCTCGAGCTAGTAATTATCACGAGCCCAAATCGAGTGCCCACGCAATGCTCGCGTTCCCATCTATGAACAGCATTCAAATATCGTCATATGGGTGTACTGCGATACCCACGTTACGTCATGAAATTTTGCAAAGGAGAGACTGAATGAAAATGATCGCTTTTTTCCTTGAAGTTACACCGCAACAAAGGAGTTTCTTGGCCACTGGAGTTGCGTGCGAGTATCCTTGACTCCCACTAGTGTCAGTAAGCTCGTGCATAGTGAAAAACATTCCAACTGGATAGCGTTGCACAGCTCCTTTAAGCGTAATGTGTGTTGTAGTAGAGGATCCCCAAGCGCAATAGTGGCCTGAGGAAAACAAAATATTTTTTGTAGAACATGAATTGGGCAATACCTAGCGCCACCTAGCCTAGCTACTTGCAATTACTCTGCTTGACCCCGCCATCTGGTGGCTGGCGATTTAACCTTCCTTCACGCTATGCGATAAACAGCGGCTTCGAGTTTGTTTTTTCGAGAGCGGCTCTTGGTTTCGCGGATTGAGTTTGCCCTTCTCCGTGATGTGCGGTTGACAAAGGAATTGTGACTCGAGGAACACCAAAGTTAAGACGCAAAGTGCGCGAAGTAACTAGGTATCGGTTGTCTCCGTTTAACATCGCAGTGCTGTCGGCGAGAAGACTGAGTAACTGCTTTCGAAACGCAAATTTCTGTACCTGTGGGGGAATCGAGCTTCGGAAATAAACACAGTTCGCGGAATGCTCGTGTTACGCTTTTATTTGCTGCTCCTCTCGTCCCGCACAAGAGACGTAGCGTCCTCGTCAAGCCTTATTGGGCTCAATTAGCTCGATTCGGGGCCGCCATACTGAGATGCAAGCGACGGAGGAACTTTGCTCCCCTGCTTCAGGGACGAAAGTTTTTCCCTTTCTAAAGAAACATAGGTTACAAGACCGTTTCTCCCTCTAAGGGTGGACTATCCATACCCTTTTTTAAGAGTGTGCTTTATCTCTGACAAGTCGCCCTTTTTTATTTGGCAACAAACTCAGTGGCGCCACCTACTGGGAAGCCCTGGAACACATCCGGTTCACGTATATTTTCTCATTTTGACACATCATTCTTTTATCATAAGAGCGAATTAAGTCTGGCAGTACTATAAGTGCAATTTCCAGATGATAGAGTGTATATCTAATTTTGAAAATACTGCGAAACCAGCCGTCCAGTTCAGATACGGAAGTGTTTGTGGGCTATTTGCAGACTGCAGCCACCACGTTTCAACTTACGCGAAAAAGAGCGTTTACTTAACCGCCGGTCGGAGCTAGGGGAGATGCGAGACCACATCGCCGCTGAAACGCTACGATATATTTCGTATTTCTCCTGCCATACTATTATACTCAGGATTCCGTCTTTTCGGAGTTCAATCCTCGTAAAATTTGGAAGGTGTTCTTCTGACTTTATTTTTTGCCAAAAAGCGCTGGTGTTTTGGAGTTTATTTTTGTTAGATTCCATAGCCCCTGATATTCACAGTTTATTTTACTGTTCATCCAATTTATAAAAATTCAAGAACAAAATAAATGAAGTCCGGGTCCTGTGACCCGTTGTACAGAAGAAACCCTGACGAGCTGAACGGTAAACTGTCAGTTATTGGAGATTTCAGATCAAACTGAAGTGGGATGTCCTCAGAACCAGTGACTATGTGTGCCCAATCAAAGTTAATTTGTAAAACAACTTCTTTATTTCCCCTCTTCTTTTCGTGTTGTCGTTGTGATCTGAAGATTCTGAGTTTTTCGAATGAATCAGAATTAACGGGAAATGTACTGGAGTGTAGTTTTCCCATTTTTTCCGGAATTATCAGAAAACACAGAGCCCTGTTATAATGAATCGCGTGTGCCCACCGTCGGGTTTCGTCTCCGAGAACCAAATGTTAGTCGCGTTTTTTCTGCCCTTGTTTCGATTGCCTGTGCGACTTCTGATTGAATACACTTAAGTTGTATCTTGACATTCGTTTCGCTCGTGTTCTGGTGTATCGTTCAGTACAACACAATACAATACAATACTATACAAAACCCATCTTGGTTTACTTTCTTTGCAAATAATGAAATATACAGCCCAAATAAGCGAATGATGGCTTGTGCGTGGGAAGTAACAGGAGCCTCTGCTTTTAATTGCGCAGATAACTAAAAACAACAGAGCATACCAGTAGTATAAATTACTGCAGTTCCACCTCTTTTTAAAGCTGATATTAATTCCTCGAGCTTGAAAACCTTATATGTAGAACTCGTCAAATAATATTGAATTTGTATTTGCATATAATGAAGTATACTAGAACTCGTGACTTACATGGTAATTCTAATAAATTAAGAAAAAAAAGAACCTTTAATAGAATGCGTTTTAGGTGAAACTCTATTACCTATTTCCATTACATTTTATTGGTCCTTTTTTCCCTTTACAAGTATTCATCTTTTTACTAGTTTCTTTTTATTCCGGGGAATTTTATTATATGTAGCTCATCCGATTATTATTTAAAAAAAACTTAGGTACGTTAATTATTTACTTGGTCTTCATGCCCTTTCTCTTACATCTTCCAGCCTATGTTTGTTGCTGAAAAAAAATGTTTTATAATATTATCGTATTTTATTTGATCACTGAAACGTACCATTCCTAGTCCTTTATGTATATAGTCTGAGAAATCAACTTTTTCGCCTCGGTAACCAATATTTACAACTATTCTTTTTTTAAATCGATTCTATCTTTAGTCGCAAAGTCCATGGGTCTATGGGAACACAATTGAGGCCGGCAGGACCTCAAGTGCGTTTTCGTAGACGTCTACGCTCCCTACTCCCCCCCCCCCCCCCCCCCCAACCCATAATTTGTTTGTATTCATCTTCAGAAATTTTCGCATCATTTAATCATTGTCATCTGTATAAATTCATGACTCTGTTCAACCTTGCAATGTACGGCGTCGCAAATCTCTACGGTATGGGCCATCAACCCATACCGTAGAGGTTTGCCCATACCGTAGATGTTATTATTAATATTATTTGGCCCACTCCGCGTAAACTGTTCTTCAATTTTGAAGTATGGATTTGCTCAGTGAATTGTATAACATTTTAAGTATGGATCGCGATAGTAGTTCTTGGAAATGGTACAGATGTGCCATTAATATCCTTAATTTTTTGCAAACCATGGCTCATGTAAAAATCAACTTCAACATGTTTCTCAATATGTATACCCAGATATTTGAAATTATCAGGATATATTGGTGAGAACACGAGCAGTTGCTGTGGTTCTGATAATCCATTTTTATTGGAAATTCATTTAGAATTTTTTTCCTGGATTTCTAAACCATGTTACTTCCGTTTTTGTAACGTTTACGGTTATTTAGTTTTTACGGATATCATCTTCTATCGTCATTGCCGCTGCTTCGTAATTTTTATGTGCGTAAGCAATTACCGTGCCATCTCCAAATCGAAGGAGCTTACGTTTTAACTTAACCTGTGCTATCTTGTTAACATATAGAGTAAAAAGCAGTGAACCGAAGACTGTTCCGTGTGGTACTCCTTGTTTGACATTATATTCCTTGCTACATTTTGAGCCGAGCTATCTCGTTAACATATAAATTAAAAAGTAGTGGACCGAGATAAGTATCTCGTGGTACTTCTTGTTTTGCATTAATTTCTCGGCTATATTTTGAGCACGAACGAACCACCTGAAACCGACCAGTAAGATAATTCCAGAATAAATCAGTTCTCCCCTCAAATTACAATACTATATAGTTCATTCATAAAGCTAGAACATAATTTCCGGTTACCATGTTTTCATTCATATAGCCTAAAAAATATTTTAGAAGGTCACTGGTTTCTATATGTTTCCTGAATCCAGATCGCGTATGAGTTAGTAGGCTATATTTTGCGATATAGCACATTAACACTTTATTAATGTATTTTTCCGTGATATAATTTACCACCCAAAGGATGCATACTGGTCTATAATTTGGAAAATTATATTTCTTACCTTTCTTAGACATAGTCCGAACGAAAGATGTTTTAAGCATTTTGGAATGATGCCACTAGAGAATATACGATTGTACAATTGCAGTAATCAGTGTTTTATTATAATAATATGGTATTTAAGGTATCTATGATTAATTTGATCTAATCCTTTTGCTGTATAAGTCTTTAAATGTTTTACAATTCAAATTAAATCATTGTCATCCATATAGAAAAAAAATAGTAAAGGACTTTATCTTATTTGATTGCATTTTCTTTCCGTTTTCGTACAGCATAGAGTTTCTATAGACCTTATTCAGATTCGCTGCCATCTGTCGGACGTGGTGCCAACTTTCCTTCTGACGCCATCTTTGAGGCGACTGGCAAAGCGCTGTGGCCGTTTACGTCGTGTGAAAGCGACACGCAGCGTCCGCACGACTGCTCTGTTGTTTCGCTACGTATTCAACGAGTAAATAAAATGAAAAACAACCGAACAACCAACGGATCATATTGCTTTTTTTTTCAAGCTAGAGTTATTATAGCCAACGTTTTAAATAGCCGTAGCGCTTTCCTGTACATTCATGCCCCTAAATAGACCACCCGCGCATTAGTGTTGTGTGCTTTTACAGGGCTCCTAAGTCTTTCTTATTATACGACACTTTTTACAATAGAATGAAGGACTCATGATAATTGTATGGAATATCAGCGAGCATCTATTATTTTATGTGATATTTTTGGGAGCTTGATGTTGGCTAGCACCGTAGCTTCGCTCGCACAGAGCAACGGCGAAGTCAAGTCAGCATCACTCAGATACTGAAGAAAGGTAAAAACGCAGGCGAGCTGGTGAATGACATTCATAGTAACCCTTAGACGCAGTAACAATAAAAAAATTTTACCGAAGATCTACACTACAATACTCACACAAACGTACGCAAGGCACGCAAGCGTAAAAAATAAAGGAATAAAAATGACCGGCGTATCGGCGCGGTGCAAGTACGCGGAATATAACATAATAAAAAAGAGGATATTCTACGGAAAGCCGAAATATTTTCCTTTTATAATAATCATAATAATACTAACAAATAAATTCAATACTTGCGCATATATACTTCGTTGTACTGTCCGTTTTTTTTTTTTTTTTTTGTTCCTATGTTTTAGGGTTACTATGGATATCACTCAGATACCCTGTTTTACGCTTGTTTTTTTCTTCTCGGTCAAGTGGGCTTTTACACCCGATTGTAGGCTGATGCAAAGCGCAGAAGAGCTAGGCAACGTAACAACCTCGTTTCACACGTGCATGATAAAGACAACGGTGCTAAAAAGCAAAGGTGAAGGCTTGCTTACTTTACACTGTATTATTATTATCACACGACTCCCCCATTTCGAGAAACATTTTCGAGATGTAGACGAAAGCATAAAAACGGGCTATTGACTGTTGGCGAGTTTAACTGTCGTCCTTGCTCCCTTCCCAACAGATCGGGTTCGTCCTGCGGGATAAGCTCTTTTACTTGTAACCAAAACTGTAAGCGACAACCTTATGAGCACTGGTCATATTCCATTGCGAGTAAGCATGAAATTTAACTTTATGTGACCGCGCTACCAGGAGAAGCAGATTAAAATGTCGCTGACATTTATTAATGCATTTAGTCTGAGTGGAGGCGACATACCGCTTCAGGCTAGCAAACCGTGAAAATCCCCAGTGAAGCCAGAAGTAGAGTCGCGTGCGGTGGGGACGCCCCCAAAGCTGCTCAAGTCCGTCCAATAGACCTTTCCAAAAAAGAAGGTGAGGCCGGTGCCATTTTCAGTGTTCCTGCTTAAGGCGTGTGCTTTGCTCGCTTTAAGAAGCGGCGAACCCGCACGTGCTGGGCTGTGAAGATCGCACGCTGGACTGCGATTTCGTAAACGTTGGAAAGGTCTATAGCGTCCAAGCGTGCCCAAGGCCGTACAATAACACGTCTTTTCGTATTGGTCTTTGTTGGGGGCGTGTAACTCAAAACAGAAAAACTCCACCGGCTTCACCTCTGGTGACGTCGTGCAGACTTGAAAAGTAATCCGTTACAAGTAACGGATTACTTGTAATTCGTTACTGTCCCAAGTAATTTTGTAATTTCCATATTACTTTTTTCGGAAGAAATTTGTAATGTAATTTTGTTACACAATATTGGTAACTGATTACTTTATTCTTTATTACTTCTAAAAATACGAGCATAATGCAGTAACAGGAGCAATACGAAGAGAACATTCAGCAGCATAAAGAGAACAAGTTAAAAAAAAAACATCAAAAAGGGGAGAATAGCCGGAAAGAAAACACGATTTTTGGTATGACCGGTCACTAGAACCACTAGAAAAAAGGGCAAGTCATGTACAAATATACGAAAGCCGAAGATCAAGTAAGACAATGCCGCACAAAGGCTCTCCGTCGCCTTCCATCTTGTTTTTCTTCTTCCTCCGAACAAGGGAAAGCTCTTCGAGTTTACTTGATTTTCTCTTTTGCAGCGTTTCACCCCTTCACTCCTCTTGGACGTCTCCCGCCAACTGCGCATACATCAAACGCCGGTCCGTACCGCCTCGATTCACGGGTTCTCAACTCGCGTAACAGACAACGTAGCCTCACGCGAGGGGGTCGACTTCTCTTTGTGTTTAATGTGCGCTACTTCATTCTAGCCCGCGCTTGAGGCACGGCTGAAAAGCGCCCGACGCGAGGCTAAGAGCATCGTCTTCGAGGGTACGGACGATACTTCTTTTAGTTTATTTGTATGGGCATGGTGGTCGAGTCCACTCCTCACCTAACGGTCAACTGTAAACATAAAGGGGGGGGGGGGGGGGGGGGAGAGTTAGGCCCTCTAAGGAGTACTGACAGACAAAGGGAGAGAACGCGTAAAAGTGTTGGGATCCTCTATTGATTTCTAAGACCGATGGCCACCGCTTCTCTCGCTCTCTATGCCCTCCCCTCCCCTGGCCTCCATTAATATTGGTATGAAAGTAAGAACCGATGACCGACCGAAAACTTGTAATCGCCACTTTTCCTCTTACTGGTCGCGTTTTCGGTCATGGCGCGCCCGTCGTCTCCATGGCCATCTCTTAACGAGATGTTCAAACTTCAGTGCATTAAGGAGAACGGAAGCCTAAAGTTTCAGTGCATATTTTGCTTGTCAAAAAGAAAAAAAAAACACACACAGACACACATTGTAATAAGCAAGAACAACAAACTCTAATCAACGGAAACACATCAAGGTAAGCACGGGCACCTCCATTCTGCATTGGCTATACGTTGTAACGTTAGAACCAATTTTTTTTTCTTGTGAATAACAGGCGAAACACTCGAGTAAAAACGGAGCTTTCATAGATAGCTTCTTTAGCTCCGAACATTCGTAGCGCGGCTAGACGCTGTTTGTGAGCATGCTCACCGTTAGCTTTGTCTGCACAATTGCAGGGATCATTTCCAGAGACCGTAAGCTAGCGGGATGGCGGGTGTGGTTGCTGCTTTCGGTGCCCTGTCAGCTTACCGGAAGAAACGGAGTGCACCTACACACTTTCTCTTAAGCCAAATATTTTATTTCTGCAAGGACTATCATAATGCGGGCGTATGATAAATGTAAAGTAGTGTCGCAGAACATTTTTCGAAAAATATTAAAATTGTTTCTATTGTTTTCTGGTTAAGTGTACGGAAAAGTAACGTGAACGAAATTCGTGACGTAACGAGTAAAGTAATCCGTTACTTTTAAGCGAAAGTAATTTGTAATTAAAATCTATTACATTTGAGGTTTGGCACTTTGTAACTGTAATCTATTACATTTTTCAAGTAACGGGCACAAGTCTGCCATAATGTAGCCTTCCGATGATTCCTACACTCGAAGAAAAAAGATGGGATTCAGAGGACTAACGGCAGCCTTCAGTCCTCTGTTCTCCCATCTGCTCCCCGAAGAGACCATCCGGTTCCAGATATACTCCGTGTCACTAGTTGTGTGCACTACAGGCGAAGGCAAAGCGAGGGAAAGAAAGGGCGAGCGGTACAAAGGCGGGACGGAAGAGGAGGGTAATGAAGGGCGAGGAGAGAAAGGGAGAGCACTAGGAACGTTGGATATGGGGGGAGGGGGGGAGGTTTTTTCCCTAGCCATTCTAGTGCTTGCCCTTTCTACCCTCGTCTGACGTGGGCTTCGCCTCTACTGCATGAAACTAGTAAAACGGAGTATAGATATTGTGCGCAAAAGCTGAGGCCTGACTGCACTCGAACGGGACCAATCGAGAGACGTGCACGAGCAAAAGCAGCCCTTTATCCTAAGGCAGGGTGCATGTGTATGCTTTTGTCCCCGAAGGTAAACATAATGCTTGCCATTAAGACAGCAAAGAGTTTGCTCGTTTTCGGAATCTGCGCGACTCAGCAGCCAGCACGCCTGACAGTGTTGACCGAATTCGGACGAAACTGGGGAATTTCTTTAATGTTACAGACATTATATGGTACACTGACCTTCGCGCAGTGTGTGAATGCGAGCTAACGACTGTGTTCAATGCGATTCACAACTATCTTGTCAACAGTTATGTGTTGACATTTGATAAGTCCCGTTGACGTAATCTGCCCACGAGCAAACATGATTATTCATCCAGACGTAATATCTCTGAATACGAAACCATTTTGTATTGTTTCTAATGAAACCATAATAAGTCTTTAGAAGACGCGCTTTCAGTCTCGCAATCACAGCAAATGGCCATCTCAATTGCTAAAACTGAGTTACTGAGAACAATCGAGACTCGTCTCTGCGTCTCACCGTCACCAACATTTCTCAGTACTCCTACGCCGAACTCAAACTCCGCGACGACACACTTATACACAGCACGTTCCACTCAACAAGCAAATTCAGGGCAGTATCCAGACCAACGAGGTAGAGGGGCTCAGAGCGATAAACTGGTATTCCGTTCACCAGGTAAAATGCCCCCGCCCCCCCCCCCCCCCCCCCCCCCCCCGGCTGCCGCCAAATTGTACAATTTTGACCATTAGACACGCGACCGTATGAAATGCTGAAGCTCTTACGCAAAACTGAGCCGAGATTTGTATTGCGATCGCTGTAAAAACATCATGACAAACTCTATTTTAATAGTGTTAGCCCCAGAGATCGGTGTCTAGCTCCGATAAAAACCCGAAATAGAGCACCGTGATTGACGGCACCTAGCGGAGTCATTGCGAAACTGCCCGAGTTTTGTCGTAAAAGCACATTTTGGACTTAGAACAAACAATACCTAACTTATCTTGTGGGTACTGTTAATAGAGATCAATAAGGAATTATCTGTGCGCGGTACTTCGTCAAAATCCAGACGTAAAACTATAAGGTCACATGTGTAGTGGTCAAAAATATACAACGTGGCGGCGGCCCTGGGGAGGGGGGGGGGGGACACTCTGCTGCTAATTTATCGCTCTAAGCCACTCTAACTCGGCGATCCAGACACCTTCATGTCGTCGTCGCTGTTCCACATAATGTCGGGATATCATCATAATCGCCACCGCCGCAGGCTGACACTGGACTCTGTCCGCCGCTTCCACGCGCGGACCCACTCTCCTCCAGAACGCGGCCAGACACGGCACGTCTCAAACTTCTGTTGCTATGCAAGAATAGACCTACGAAGTTCAATCAGCCTCATCTCGACCGCGACATGCTGGAAGCGGTGCTAGCGTATCAATTCAGCGGCTACAGCTCCCCACCCATCCACATCGACGCCATTGCTCAGTCTCAGCAGCAACAAGAAGAGGCGGCTCCAACGCCAGCGGCGAGACCATTTGTTTTCGCTCTGCCGGGGAAGCTCGACGTCAACCGTCCAGACGACTGGCAGTCCTGGATCACGCAGTGGGATCCCTACCGAGTCACCTCAGGAGTTAGCAAGCAGGACAGCGCTGCTCCGGTAAATACTCTCCATGGGGCGCGAGGCGGAGGACATCAAGCCTCTCTCAAGCTTAGTGACCGACAGAAGCACGACTACGACTGCGCGAAGAATGCTTTTGAAAAGCATCTTATTCCGCGACGAAACATCATATACAAACGCGCTACGTTCAACCACAGCAAGCAAGAGTCTCTTGAGACAGTCAAAAGTTTCGTTACCAACTTCTTCAAGCTGATAGAGATATCTCATTCGGCGCCTTGAAAGACGAGCTAATCCTGGACTGACTCGTGATATACTTTCTCATTATGGCTCTCAGCGAGAAGTTGCCACTCGACCCCACGCCTACTGTAATAAATTTGACATTTGGGCTAGTTGGTAGTCTAACATATTGAGGTATTTTGCGCAGTAAGTAGAGAGAAGAACAGTGCAGAAGACAGGCGCTTCTTAAAGGGCAGCTTTTAGGCGCTCGTTTCCGGCTTGAGCGGCGTCGTCGGCGTTGCCGTCGGCGTCGGCATAACCTCGCGTTACATTATGGAACGTTTCCCATAATGACGTTACATGTGACGTCACGTGTGTTACCCTCACGCGGGAAACGTCAAGACGTTACGCTCGTGAAGTCACACGCATGTAAGTTTGCCCATATTCCCGCTAAGTTTAGCGGGAAATTTTTGTGCTAAATTTAGCGGAAGAATATTCTCGCTAAATTTACCCCTGTGACGTCACGTACGTGTGACGACATGTGTGACGTCGACGTGACTTCACGTGTGACGTTACGAGGGTATATTTTCCCTTTCTATTTAACGGCAAAGGAAAAGGGGCATACCCTCACCTCCCTACCCTCCCCTCCTCCTTCTCAAGAGCTGCGATCTAATTCGGCGTTACAGAAAAATGTAAACGTCTTTCATTTTTTTCGGTCCTGTTCTTCCCTCTTCTTTGTGCCCCAAATACCTCAATATACACGCTTACCCTCGAGACTGCGGTGGCTGCCGCCAGAAACTCCAAAGCCGTCAAGCAACAACATAAAAGAAGACGAAGTACGCAAGGTCAACGCGGCGCCGCCGTCCATGAACTGTGCTCCGTACACAGAAGGAAAGACAGGAGCAAGAAAACAATGCCGACGGCTCGTCCACAAAAAGGCAACGGAGATATCCGGAGATATCCGGCAGTCATTCAAATAATGTGGCTGTGCTTCGCACAGGACGACCTGTCTGGCATCAGGTCAATTATGCAGGTCGTGTGGTAAGCAAGTCCACTACGTTTACGTTTGGCTTTATTCGAGGCATCAAGGGGGACCAGGTAGTTCCACAACACCTCGCTCAGCTTGCAGCACAGCGGAGGTGAAAGAGGTGTACCTTGGTGAAGCTAAAGACAGTTCAGCTCATGACGCTTGGAGAATCACCCCGTCATGAATGGCATCTCTATGCAGACATTAGGAAAATGGTCCGGGGGCCATTCATAACACGATAGGAATGGCATTTCTGTGATTGAGGCGAGGATGCGGTTTCGCACAAGTCTTTCGGTGATCGTATCGATCTAATTAGTACCGATCAGAGATGCAAAACGGTTTCATAAAACTCTCAATTAACGACTCGTTGCACCAAAAGTCTCTTTCATGCTCGCGCACCCAGGGGCGCTAGTCAACGTCAAATTAAAAATGGGCACAGAAAGAAAGATTATGCTGAAACAGATTTTATTTCCACGCTGCTTACATGCAGATCTGCACACTTATCATACATTTAACGCAGACAAGGAATTACAAAAGAGATGACTTACACACGACACACACGCAACGACACGTTAACCCAATCGCTGCCACATTTGTTTCCCATGCGTCTTTTAAACTTATAATTAAAAAAAAAAGGTCGGTTGGTCGGTTTTCTCAGCGTTTCTTTAAAATTCTTAGAACCGCTTACGTTCAATTAATTGGAACTCGCGGAAGTCAAGCTCCTCGGCATGCGCGCTACATTCGGGAGCACGGCTGCTCGGCGCTGCTCTCCAAAATGATGACCGACCCAAAGGTTCCGTCGACGATGGCGACGGTGGAAGTCCTAAATTCCTCTCTAGAAGGGTATCCCTGGTTGTGGAACGCTCGGACGCATGCTTGTAGGGATCACGTCATAAAAACGAACGCCTGGAAAGCGATCGGGGCCGCACTGAGTAAGTTATACCGCATTTCCTTCTACTCTTTGCATGACAAAAAATAAAGTGTTTTAGAATAGAGGCTCCCAATGCTTGGGACACCCTAACAAATAAGGGCACACTACTGCGCATGCCTCAAACCCTAACCGCTCTTTGGGTTTTGGGTTGACGCTCTCCCCTAACCTACTATTCGAGAAATATCGTGGGGCACCTATCGGATTGCATCGGCAAATATGGCGGCGCCCGGCATCGCTCGCTTCAGAGGAAATTTGTCCTAGCACTGCAGTATTAATCACGTTCAGTGGCAATGACATTGCAGCATGCTTTCGCGTTGCCTCACCCCGCTTAAATCATAAAGCATGAGGAGTTATCTCACCTCATTATTTAGATCTTCTTCTGAATCTAGTTGTTCCTAAGCCTAGAGAGTAATTGTTTACATGGCTACGTCTCACAAATTTTGGTAAATTACGACGGGATAGAGTTGAGCTAGTCAGTTCATATCTTTGGATGGTAACAGCTGAACAAATATAAAGATACACGTTAAACCGCTGGACTATCAACTGTATTAAAGTCTTCTTCCTTCACTACTATCCGTATTTACAACCTAGATGGTAGCTTTCTTCTAGCTCGATCGAGCCAAAACAATCCTAGTGTATTGTGTTAACTCGATCGGCAGGACGCAGAAGCAGCCAGAGCCAAAGGTAAGAAGGCTAAACGAAGTTTTTCTAAATAATTTGAACATCAAGAGCATACTATGTGTGTAGTTACACGCGCTGCATGTGATAGCATCTGCGTCGTGTTGGCGCTCCAAGCGTACGACGCAAACGCGCAGGGCCTCCACCCGTAGCTAAAACCCGTCGAATGCGTACGGGACACAAACGTAGGTAAAGCATACCAGTACCTATGGTCAAGCAGGGTGTATGATGGTAATTTTTAGCACGTCCATCGAATAACATTGTAAGCCTTTGTACGCTATTCAAGCGTGACAGAGTAAGTGAATTGTACCTGGGTTGAAGAATGCTATTCTCTGTTGTTTGGAGACTGTAGACTTTTTGCCGTTTCCTCCTAGCATACTATCTCGAACGCTGAAGGTCTGCACTATGATACGTGCCTATAATTTAGCCTTATGTTCCAGATATGAGCCCAGAGCACTGCCGGAAAACATGGCAAAAGACCCGAGAGAAGTATTTGAAGGAGTCAACAACAAGTCATGGCTGTAGCCGCTATGGGAGGGATGAAATACGCCAACCAACATGGAAGCTGTACCCTCCCTGCGGTTCCTGGATGGGCATATCCGTCGCAGAGAGTACTAACTGAAGAATGAACATAAAAAAAACGCTTAAGATATAAAAAAAAACGTCGTTAGTTTCATCTTGTCGCAAGATAGTCCATTTTTTTCTGTGATAACGCTGGAGAGGGGGCACTGACATGAGCTTGTTCTTACCTAGCTATCTCCTCAGCTTCAATAATTTCCCTTGATAGATGGTTGCCACTCCTGCTGATGACAGTGCAGTTGGTCATGTCCGCCGGACAACCCCAGTCTGCAATGGATCCCCAGGTGTACGCAAATTACTTTGTGGATGGTGTATTGATGTTCACGCAATCTGTCGTTGAGACATTTGCCGGTTTGCCATACATACTGCTTGCCACACGGCAGGGGAATTGAATACACCACTCCTCTGTACATGAATTCTACAGAAGTTTCACTACGCCGCCGCTGGCGCGTTGCATTTTGGGAACTGTAGTCTTTTTGCACGAGGGTGAACGCCGCTGTGGGCTTCTACGTGTCGATCACGAAACATCTCGTGCACTGCCGCTGTCTCTTGAGAACTGCAACTATGGCGATCACGCATGCGCCAAGCGGTCGGAGGATCGGTCTATTACATAGTTGTAAATAACTACTTTACCAACTAGGTCTCTACTTAGTTTCGGTTTAAACGAAGTGCACCTGCCGGCTGAATATCTCTGAAGTCTCCGATGTTCAGAGACGGAGTTATTAGGTTACAACGCGGCCACATAAGAACCAGTGATAACCTAAAAACGTCATCAAATTCGGCAAAGGAGCAAAAATGATTGCAAACCGTAAGGATACCGCTTTTTAACTTAACGGCTCCGCCTCTGTACATCCAAAACACTACAGAAGTACTCGGCCGCCAACCACCACTTTGATATCCTCTGTGATTTTCGGTCATCACGAGCCTTCACAATCGCACATGTACAAGCCGCAGCTAAAAAAACGTCGGTATTCCCCTTTTCAGTCTTGTTGCGAGCCCGCGAGCCCTTCTTCAAAAGCGCAATCGCATTTTTTTTTTTTTTTTTTGCCATTGAAGCGGGGCCACCGGTGTACCAGCGGGCACCGGGAACGGCGGCCATGTCGGATGATACGCTATTGGCTGACCGTAATCAATACCAGAGGATTCATACTGGCTCGTTCTTACGGACGGCAGGGTACAGTGGGAACGCGCAGATTGTAATTGGCCGTAACGTAAGTTTTCGTAAAAGTTCGTAACGTAAATTAATGTAAGAAATGTCCCAGTGTGAACGGGCCTTTAGAGTTTCTAATTAGTGAACGAATGTTTCCAGATTTATTTGGCTTTTATATCAGGGGTCATTGTGGCAGTGGCTGTTGAGGACAAATAAAAAAAAACTGCAAAGAAAGATGCCGAGTGTGCCTCGAAACGCCGGGTCCACAATTAAGGCTTGTTTGGTCACTAACCCCCGCCCCCCGGGTTATAAGCATGAAAAGTCCTGTTCAATATTCGAGAAAACATGGCAGACATTGCATGGTCAGTGCTGTCTGTCTGATTTCACTCATTTTTTCTTTTCTATTGAAGGTGCTTCTTCGTGCCGGCGTCATGGCGTTGTCAATACTGAGACTTGTCAGGTACCCCTTCTCATATCTATTGTAATGCTTCGACGGAAGCGGGTGCTTGTCTCGCTTTCAGTGCTCAGCAAGTCGTCGCTTTCTTTTCTAGCACCTTTGGGCTTCCGTTTCCGCAGGATCGATACTTCCCAGCGTTCCTCTGGTGACGACGGGACAAGTTGGGGCGTGTAGCTGTCCACGTGCGGCTCCGTGCGCCTCCCCGTTTCCATGGAGCCTTGGTGCTCCCGGCTCCATCTTATGTTGACTCTGCGACCCTCGGCTCGTAGCTGCCTGGACGTCGTCTGTCTTTATTATTTAGAGCGTGTCGCTTCAGCTGCCGCGCTTGTCGCATTCCCCAATGGCTTCTTTCGCGTCCTTGTAAACACATGTTTGGCAAGGCTTCTGCAGGAGTAAGCCCTTCATGGATTTTATATGGCCCTCAGTTTGGCCTTCTTGACGGCGGTGTCTTTACCGAGTGGCTCGGAGGATGTCTCGCCGTTGTTTGCACTGTAGCACTCTATGAATGTGTGTTCCTCGAACTGTGCAACACACTGCCTACTATAATCGTGACCTGCAAAACAGATAAGTGTGCAAGCGCGCGCCTTGTATAGCCGCGGCAGCAGCTTTTTGTCATGCTTTAACTTCGCTGCGCAGCAGAAAGGATTTTTGCTTTCTAGGGCATACGCATATCAATCAAAGGCGAACAGGACGCGGTGGCCTTCTCTGATCCCGGCCTGCTCTCCTCGCGGCATCTCAGCACGCTTGTCAGCATCGTCAACCAGCGGGCGCTTAACAGATTCGAATTATCACTACAGGCGTTGGCTGGCAGCACAGTGGCTCTGCATGCGTGATCCGCGAACCCGACTTATTTCGATGGTGGCACGAGAGCAGAGAGACATAAAAATTGTCCTTGCGCTTCCGTGCTTGAGAAATGCACTCTTTCGATCAAAGCAAACATGAAAGGAATGCACCCATGCTACGTGCTACATCTACTGTAGCCTGCTGGCGCTCAACGTCACGGAAAGTGTTCCCGACAAAAACAAAACCAAAAGTCGCGCGCCGTGTGAATTGTCGCTAGACAGGGTGTGAGCCGTGTTTGGGTCGAAGAAAAGCCTTTACCGAGCACCCCCCATGGCAAAGCGAGGCACTTCATCGGCGACAGCCACTCCTACAGAGAGCCATTCTATGGGGAGCTCAGACAGTAGGTCATGGTACAACGTATGTGTTGTGTGCAGGGGCACTCACGCTTTCCCCAATAATTAAAATAAAAAAAATAAAAAAAAAGTTTTTTTTTTATGTTTTCAAAAAGTATGCTTTCGTTTGTTTTTCTGGCTGACGCCTTGCTTTTGTGGTGTGAGTATTAACTCCACCATGCTATCATCTTCACACGGCAGAGGAGGATCCACCATGACAAAGAACTCGTTTTCTCGTACACGAGCACAAATGGATCTCTCTTCCTGATGTTCGTTTTTTGCTGTCAAGAAACCTGGCTCGCTTTGTTGTCAGAGGAAATTTCCTCCATTGTGGTGGACAGACGATTTGGTAATTCTCTCGCACCATCACACATATCGCGAGTACACTGATGATCATGATGGCCTCAGCACTGAGTGTTTCTGGGCTGTTTATCTGCGCTTTGGTTAATTTGAGGTAATTCATTCCGTAGGTCGCCTTGGAGACAAGAAGTGCATTGAACGTGGTCATGAGGGCCTCCCCTTTTGCCCCGCAGAATTTTGGATTTATTTATACCTAATACCTGCCTTCCCATCTTCGTCAATTTAGATGCCCATAATTTTTATGCTTTATCTGTGTTCCGGTGACATCGGGTCTGATCTTGCTGCTGAGCTTCCGGCACTACCCTCTCTTTTCTGAGATGGCCAAACAGTTTGTCTTTTTATAAAAAAGCTACAGTCTGTTTTTTTGTTTTTTTTTTAATTCTTAAAGGTGTTATGCGCTCCTAGGAGAATTGGTTTCTGCTTCGAGGCGATGATGGCCTTTGTCCAGATGGTAATATAACTTGCGAATATTGCGAATCCGAATAATTCGGGGATTTATCCCAGCAGGCCGTCCATTTTAAAACTGGAAAGTACTGGCGATCAAGAGGTACATTGCAGAACTCCTATATTGTTGACTCGAGGCACCCCGTTTCGAAAATGGAGATCACAAACGAGCGGTACTCGCGGAAGGCGCGGATAAAATTCAGCGTTTTTAACCTTTTGCCGATGTTAAGGCCCGTTTACACACTTGCATTTGGCTACGATCGCCTGAGACAAGACTTTTTTAAGCTTTTTTTGTAAGCTGCAGAGACGGTCGCAAGCCACCAGGAAAGTTTTAAAAACCGTTTTTTAGCCTCTCCGGTCCTAATAGGTCGCAAGTGTGTAAACAGGCTTTAGCTAAATTCAGCAGGGAAAGTTCGCTGAATGTAACGGGAAATTGAGCAAACATTTCCCTCTAAATGGGAGGGGAGCAGGAGACAAGGAGGGGAGGGTACGGGGGGGGGGATGAGGGGCCTACACTCCCCTCCGTACCCTCCCCTCCTCCTCCTCAAGAGCTGCGCTCTAATTCGGGAGAAAAGAAAATTGTAAACGTCTTTCATTTTTTACAGCAGTCAATTGTGCGCCGGACAAGTGTGAGTGTAAAAAGCAATTATACTAAAAATATTTAAATTGCCAAGCATCATATTCGCAAGTATTAATATCAACGTCATCAAAAAACAGAAATCATTCACATCGACATCATTGAGATCACATTTATTAACATGAGTATTCAGCGTTAGTGTACAATCCTTAATTTTTGTTGCATTCAAACAGAATATATAAAGACACATTAAAGTCTTTGGCATATTTTTTTCCAGATCAAATTATTAAGAGACTTAATTAATAATAAAAATCTCAAAATCACTTTAAAAAGAAAACTTTGAAATCTGCTGCCCAGTTGCGGAACAATTTTTAAGTTTAGGTCACTGTGGGTAGAGAAGACGCTTTTACTATTTTCTTGGACATGCGGATTCTTCGACTTTGACGTACTATTTCAACATTATTGGGGTGATTTTTATAAGGTAATAAATTTGGTAGTCAATTGTAATCAAACTATCATCAAAATCATGGGTTATAAGAAAGCCCCTCTGAACACCCGTCTTAACGAAGGAGCCTGATAGTCATTGTTTTATTATAAATCTATATACAGTCATAGACTACGAGGCACACAAGCACAAACAGGCATACTAAGAGCGCAAGGCCATGGTGCATGGTTTGCGCTCGATAGCTTTAACCGGTGACAAGAAACGCACTAAAAGACGTCGAGCTCCATGACGTAGTGTTTTTTTTTTACTCTGCTTGATTGGCCTCATTGACCTGTTATGTCGGCTGCGCTCTGACTTACAGCAAAAATGAATTTAAACTTTTATGTCTTGTAAACCATTTTCATTTACGAAATGCTGACAAGTCATGTCTTACTGGCCCGTAGACAGGGAGAAAAGGGGGGGGGGGGTGGGCTTAGTGACGCCCCTCCCCTGAAATTTCGGTGTGAGAAGGGGGGATGCTCCAATACGTCTGCGTGTATGTCAAGCGAAAGACTATATTTTTCTTGCTTTTTACAAACACGTCGGTTTGAGCTATCTACATGGACACGCTGGCCCACTAGTTTTAGTACATAGCCTCAAGATTTGACACTGATGTAGTTTTCACATGCAAAGCGAGGCTGGGAGACCTGTGGAAGACGATAAACAGAAAGGGACTCTGCCTGTCGCACCAGGAAACATGCTAACAGGTTCACCGCGTGCAAAACTGAGCTGAGCTTTCCGGGCCGATACCCCGTGGCGCTGAACAGATCGGTCAAACGGGTGGCTATCTAAACGACCAGCTCCGGGAGCATCACGAAGATGTGTATTTCGCAGAACCAAACAATCCGCACCCGATAGGCACGCAAAGATGGGAATGTCGCGGCTGCGCCCCCGACTCACGATGATGCCGGTAAATATTCGTGAACACGTCGGCAGGGAGATTATAGAAGCCTTTCGAATGGTGACGCGCCCGCAAATCATAGGCCCATTTTCTCTTTTGCTCAGGAAGGTCTCGGGGAACGGGCAGCTTGACTGATGCCATTTTATCCATAAATCACCCCCCCCCCCCCCATCCCGGAAAACAATTTCTAGCTACACAACTTATGCCTTCTATATATTCTTTATTGTTTGATAACATTCTCTACTGATTGATTGACTATGTTTTTAATTCTTGAATAGTTTAAATGGTAACTCGTGGCTTATTAGCCTCTTGCGCTCTCGCTTTGCCATTGTTCGCCTTTTTGAGCTTCCCGTAGGCATCAGTTGAGGCAAAAGTCAGCTCAACATTAAAAAAGGTTTCTAGGAAACATTTTGCTAAACATTTCTGAAGTATATTTGCATTTTTTCATACGACGCGGAGAGCGCAGTTTTAACAGAAAGCATGTTTCAGGGTAATTCTTTTTTTTTTGTAGGGGTATCACGGAACTTCAAAAGATGTGAAGAATATCGTCGTATTTGCACTAATATCAAGACAAATCTGTCAAAAATGCACAGAGTGAAGCTCCTGGACCTTGCTAGAAAACTTAAGATCAATATTCCAAAAGCAGTTGGGCTCCAGGACCTTGCTAGAGAACTTAAGATCAATATTCTAAAAGCAGTTGGGAAACCGTACTTGATTGTAGAGATACAACAAGATGATCGATATAGATGAAAAAAAAAAGGTTAGATAAAATATTACAAAAAAAAAACTCGTCAAGCCGGTGCGCGGAAGTGACAATCAACTCGAGATGCAGACGAGCGCACGGAAAAAGTGCACATCGTGTAGCTGCAGAACACGAAAAGCAAGCTGGTCTCAAACAAGAGCTTTCATGAATTGCCAACAAGAGCGTCAGGCATCAGACACCATTTCCATCTGTTGCCGCGGTTCATGCGGTTCTTTCGGAAGGGTGAGTTAATGCAGCCATTTAACATTGAAGATGACATCGGATTATTCCTAATTAATTTTGAGCCAGTCAATAAACTCATGTCCTTTCCAAAAAAAAGTATGCCCATTTCGCCCTTCTGGCGCCGGAACCCTGGAAAGCCGCAGAGGTTATGGCTAGGCTAAAAAACGAACAGTTCTCTAAACACGAGTGTGTGAAAAAGAGCCTCATGATGGATACAAATTGCCCGCAGAGGTAATTTATAGAAATAAAAAAAAGAAGGGCCAAGCCAGTCCTACATTGACTTCCCTTGCGCTTTGCGAGCGAACATATTGGAATGGCTAAAAATCACCGAAAAGTTTTGATATCAAGATGGAGTGTTAGAGATGTTCTCTCTATAAGAGTTTTTATGGTGTACTCTGGTATTGGTGATGTGACGAGTGCTAAGAGAGCCGTGAGCTTGCTGACACGTACGACTTGCAACACCAGCTAATCCGCAAAGATGAGCTTTCTTTAGTCGGAAAGTAGAAGAAACGTACAAATACTTTTGTTAGGCGTACCGTTGAAGTTTCTTTAGTAGAAAAAAACAATCTCCTAAAAGAAGAAGTAGTTTGTGCCACACGACACCGCAAATACTCCTTTTTATACAACGTCCTTTTCGTGGAGGGAGCAAACTAACGTTCTTTAGTACCAATGAAGTACTCTGGGCCATAGGCGCAACGACATTGGAGGCAAGCCGGCAGATTATTTCATCTCCCTGGAGTAAGAACTTTGAAGGACCGACCTCAGTATAGGTTTTTGAATCGTTGGCTGAGAGTTATGTACCCATAAGAATCTTTCGTTGATAATCAGAAACTTAACTGTGTCAGAGACGATGTCTCTCTACTTCCTCCTTACGCGACTCGGGCTATTCATGAGATCGCCTTCTCGATCACCCACCTTTCGGTTATTGCCGGTATAAAGCATCAGACTTAAATATAAATAAATTTACGATTTTATCTATTCGAAGATACTTGTTTTCAATGATCTCTAGGTTTTAGTAAGCAGTCAATGATTTAATGCACTGTTAATTTAGTCGTGTCTGCTAGAGGATAGCTATGACACGAAAGCTTCTTGAGAATGTTTCCTTTTTTTACTATATGAAATATTTTTGTATCAAAAGCTGTTCGTAAACCAGAATTGACTTGTAATGTTTTAAAATATTATACAATTTTAGAGTAATCATTGAGTTTTGGTTGTTAGTTTTGTGTGGCCGTGCCCAAAGGAATCAATATCGGTGGTAAAAAGAACTTCCTGCGGTTTGACAACAGCTTTCTTAGCAGAATATACTTTAGTGAAAAAGGTAGTTAATAAAAAGGTGCTTTAGGGAAACGACGAAGATAATTCCTGAAGAAGGGTAACAATGGTGACAAAGGAGAAACAAAATTTTCAAACACACCTAGGCGACTGGTGCGTGGCAGAAATATTCCGCCTGGTTCTGGTATCGAACTAGGGACCGCTCCATTTCCAGTGGAGCGCTCTACCAACAGAGCTAACTAGAAGTTACACACCAGTAGAGGAAATGCGTTTTATCAGCTGCCACCGGTCTAACGCCAAAAAGGGTGACGGCTTGAATTTTCAGAGTTATGCTGATAATTCAAATAAATACAAAGGTGCAAGCGAGCTGGACAAGAATGACGCAAAAAAATCACTTGAGAACGGAAAGAAGTAGTACAAACGGCAAACACTAATCTCTAAACGCAGCTAGGTCACTAGTGCGCGACTGAAAACATCCGCTGGTCCTGGTACCGAACCAGGAACCTCTCCATTTTCAGTCGGTAGAGCGCTCCACTGGAAATGAAGAAGTCTCTGGTTCGATACCAAGACCAGGGGGATTATTTTGGTTGCGCACCAATAACCTAGCTGTGTTTGGTGATTTGTGTTTGTTCTTTGTATCCCTTATCTAGGGATTATTTTTGTTATTCTTGTCCACTCGCTTGCACCTCTGCATTTAGTTGCATTATCGTCACAGGTTTAGGGCGTCGTCTGACAGGAGCATGAAAGGTCTAAGGCTAGGAAAAAGACGTCAGAACATAAATTTGCGCAGCTAAAGAACAAGCAAAGGGAGGTTGCACCTGCCATTCAGACGGCCACGAAAGTATCTGAATCGCGTCAGCCCATCATAGGTTATAGCTGCTATTGGCCAGGCCACATTTCACGCATGTGCAGAAAAAGAAAAAGCACTGTTTCAAACTCAGGTCACTCAGGACATTATATAAAACGTAAAATGTACTTCGTTCCGTCCTGTAAGTATGACATCCTGGGGCGAGCAGAAGAAACCTTGATTAAGATAGGTCTCGTGAGGCACTGTAAAGTGGAAGTGGTTCGTCCATGAATTCCAGTAAAGCCCGCCGTAGAGACCAAGGGCAACGCGTCCAGTGTGTTAAGCTGAATTTTGCCACGCTGGACCAAAGATGCCAGATTCTTGCAGATTCCTCCATAGAAAAACACTTTTGCATTTACAAATCAAGTTAGGATCACGAGGCGTTGAGAAGATTAATCACCTACTCAAGCCTTCCACATTCTTTGTTTAAAAGTTAGTTTTAATGTTTTCTAATGTGAATGTTATTTGGTTAGAAATTTCTCAAACATATGCCTAGAATGAACCTGCTTAGAAGGCAGTGGTGCATTGTTTTGAAATGCGTGTAATGATGTCATTTGTAGTACGGTGCAGCTAAATTCAGCGCATTCGCAGCCAAGTCTACAAAGCAGCTTAATGATATGTTCCAAGGAGTTCCCACGTGAAAAATGACAAGCGCATTCTCATTTTAAGAAAAATGGTAACATATGAAAACTGCTGCAAGAGGGGCCGTTATTCGTCTGAATTTATGCAGTTTATCAACGCACCACGGAACGTGTTTAAGGTTTGCTCTCTTCGACGATCAAAGCAAGTTGTCGACGAGAATGCGCCGTACTTTCGAAGCGTTTTATTCATGGTCATTGTCAGCGCCATATCGGATATAAATGTTCGAGAACATATCCGTGAGGGACACAGCAGGAACACACTGAAGGCATGGCGGCTCTTTGGTGTTCGGGTCTGGTGCCTTTGTACCCTATTGTCTTGGTCACTGTTCTGTCGTTTGTTAAGGACGCCCGTCGGCCGTGGTGTTCCTGAGGTCTTTTCATCGGTCAGTTGGAAGCTGGGACTGCGAAAAGAGCCCATCGCATCGTCGGGGAAGATGCTATTTTTCTACTCCAAAGAGGCCGGGCTCGAATCACGGAGCTCTCAAGCAAAGACATTCTCAAAGACTCGGAACCAAGGCTTTCGCACACCTGTCAAAGTTACCGTCAATTCGTCTTTGTCTTTCTCGTCTTTTACCATGAAGCTGCTCCTTCGTCGACAAACATCCGGACCAATGACAGAGGGTGTTGGACCTCATCCTCATCGAACCCGAGTGAGCTGTGCCGGGTGACCGCGGCGCTAGGTTCTGGCCCTGAACATGAATACATCGGAGGCGGCAGCCGTCTACCTAGACTGGGCCACCCCTCTGGAGCCGCTGCCTTCACCGAGGCGAACGACCGCACCGTCAGGCGCCAGGCCAGAGAGGTTCGGCAACCCTAGTGGCTTGCTGGCAAGGTCTCACATCGCTCACTTATTTAACGGGCAATTCTAGCGGATTATTCGGGGTAAACACCCCCAACTTTCGTCGAAATGTCCGAGAACATTACTGGTACCGATTCCTCCAAGGACTTGCGACCGGAAGGCGATATCTTTCGTTTTTCTGGG
Source organism: Ixodes scapularis (assembly GCF_016920785.2). Taxonomy (NCBI): domain Eukaryota; kingdom Metazoa; phylum Arthropoda; class Arachnida; order Ixodida; family Ixodidae; genus Ixodes; species Ixodes scapularis. Next base: position 68,508,333 of record NW_024609879.1, on the reverse strand, counting down.
GGAACTCGACAACTCGTGGCTCTGCGGCCGCTGAGTCTACTTCCCACCGGAGCAGGCAACGACTGGAACCCGTTCTCCGTTCTCCCTGACAACGCAAGCGGACATCACGAAACCCCCGCATCCGAAGGCAGCGACCACGACGCCAAGAAACGGCGCACGGGCACGATGAACGCGGTCGGGGGACGCTTCGTCAATGCAGCGTCTCACGAGGCCGCCCGCCGGATGACTACGTGGGCTAACTTTGGGTCCATCGCAAACCCCGCGGACGCCGATGAGGAAGGCTGGACGCCCGTCACACAGCTCAGAAGGAAGGTACGTACCACGAACTACACCGTCATTCTACGGCCGAAACAACCGATCAGGATGGCGGCACTCTCCCCGAAGCTCTTCATAGACGCGGTCAGGAGCGAGGCGAATAAGATTCGCGTAACGACCGGTTTCAAGGTTCGCGTGCTGCACAGGTCCAACACGATCGCCATAGACACCTCCAACCCCCAGCTAAGAGACCACCTTCTCAAGGTGGAATCTTTCCCATTCGGGGGCGAGACGCCAATTCTAGTGCAAACCTATGAGCCAGCTAGGCGAGAAAACGCCCGGGGCGTTATCCATGGCGTCGACGAATCGAACGCACAGACACTACAACGAATGATCACATGTCCTTCACATCGAGTTCTCTCGGCGCGACCCATGGGATCGTCTGGCTCCATTCTCATCACTTTCGACGGCCCGACTCTCCCCTCGCACGTGTTGTACGACATACTCGAGAAGAGGGTCTTCGAATACAAACCCAAAGTCATAGTATGCTCTCAGTGCCATGACATCGGCCACAAGCATGACATCTGCCCCAACCAGCACCGGCAACGATGCGAAAAGTGCGGCAGGATGAAGCACGGCGATGACGAATGCAACGGCGAAACGCCAGAATGCAGGAACTGCAAGGGATCTCACATTGCGACGGACTCATGTTGCCCGGCCGCGAGGAAGGCCACTCAGAACCTCAGATCCAAGCTCCAACCACCCGGAACACCACCCAAACACGAGCCCTCACGAAACACGCGACCCTCACGATCGAGGAGACGCAGGCGCCGCCACAAGAAATCGACCAACGCCGGCAATGGCAGCGCCAACACAGACGCACAACAGGTCGCGCCAAAAACACCGTCGCCGAACCGGACCTCAACCAGACGTTCTAAACGACCCACAGACACTAATTCCAAAGCAACCACTATCGCACCTGCACCAGCAGCAGACCCGGCATCGACCGGTATCAAAAGATCGGCAGGCGGACAGCCCGGTGAACCTTGCACATCGCAGACACCAGGCACGGAACAGATGGAGACGGACTTCCCGCCCCTGCCCATCCGCTCGGCTCCCCAGGCAGAACCCAACACCGACGCCTTAGTTGCTGCGATGCGCAAAAACATTTGGCACAACAGAAAATTACCGACAACAGAGCCTACCACGCCAGCGCACCGCGAAGTGACGAGCTCGAAAACGCCGCGCCTGGACGAGGAGACGCTCAGCGTCATACGAGAAGAGGTCAGAAGAGCGCTAGCCGAGGCTTGGCCACGCCTCGTAGAAGGCCTCCAGAACCTCATTTCGGACACGATTGCCCAGTGTCTCACACCAACCGTCGCACCAAAATAATGGAAAGTGGTCGACACGGAGCTCCTACCAATCGACGCACGGCCGCGAGCGATGCGTGGATCCTGCAATGGAACTGCCGCACGCTCGCAAACAAAAAATCCGAACTGGTCCACCGACTACAAACACAAGGCAAACCGCTCGCGATGCTGCTCCAAGAAGTTAACAGCACCGAGATCGTCATCCCAGGATACGACGCCTACTTTCAACCCACAATCACGCATCGCTCGCAAGGGCGGGAATCGGGCAGAAGAAACGCGCGGGGGCAGACGGCGATCTACATAGACAAGACCGTTCCACACATTGAGGTGATTGACCTGAGCAGATGGTGCAACGATCACCAGGAAGTAGTGGGCGTCCGCACCCGGTTCAGCAAACGCACCCTGCTCCTTGTTTCGGTCTACGTCCGGCCAAGAAGGACGGGCAGAGCGCGCGAGAATTGGGATTGGATATACTACATTCGATCCACCTACTCCAGCGATATACTCGTTATCGCGGGAGATTTCAACGCGCGGCATCAGGCGTGGGGCTATGCCGAGAATCACTACAGGGGAGAGACCCTACGCGACGTGATGGCTGCCAACTACATGGAGCTGCTCAACGACCCTAATATTCCGACACGTTACGGACACGGACGCCAGGGGGATACAACCCCAGACCTCACGTGGGGGTCGCGTAACGCACGGACAGATTGGGAAGTTCACATGGACGCGATGGGCAGCGACCACTTCCCCATACTTGTCACGCTCAAAAATGTAAGAGGAAAAAATAACCAGAAAATAAAAACTCAAATCACAAAGTGGGATGACTACAGAAACCTACTACAAGAATGGGAGGTCCTGGAAGGCGAAACACGGCCCTGCGACCTAGTCCAACGTCTGCGAGCAGCAAAGGCGCAAGCCACACGCACGGTAAACGTGGATCCGGACACCCCCAAACCTGACTTACACTTGCTCAATCTGTGGGATACCCGCATCGAAGCGCTCACGCGATACCGAGAGCGGGGCAAGAAACCATGGTTGCGCAGGCGCCTTGACCAGGCGACGGAAGAGGCGCGCCAACACGCCCAGAACTTGGCACAAGAACGTTGGCAGGACCTCTGCAACCAATTCAACGGACGGATGCACCTACTCCAAATATGGAACATGTTCAGGAGCTGGCAGGGCAAGTCAAAAAGACGGACGGCAGCACAGATGGTAGCTCTCCGACTCGACAAGAGTGAGGAGGAAATCGCCACGATGGCCGGAACAACGTTTTTCCCACAACCCAACGAGAAGAACGAGACTTGCTACGACCACGGAGACGAAGCGAGAACAGCAGCCCCAAACGATACGCCGTTCACTCTGGCCGAGCTACAGGCCGCGCTCGACAAGGCTAACGTTCGGAGCGCGCCCGGACCGGACTGCGTGTCCTTCGCGGAACTTCGCAATTTACCCACGGAATTTAAGTCCAAACTCCTTGAATGGATCAATGACGTGTGGGAGACGGGCTCCGTCCCGGACGATTGGAAGGAATCTCTCGTGATCCCGATACCGAAACCGGGCAAACCGCCGATTTCCATTCAAAATTTGCGACCCATTTCCCTCACGAGCAATGTCTGCAAATTGGCGGAAAGAATGGTTCTCGCAAGAATCCTCTGGCAGCTCGAAACGGAGGACCGATTCCACCATTGCCAGACAGGCTTCAGACAAGGCCTGAGCACGCAAGATAATCTGCTTATGTTATATCGCGATGTTCTGGAACGACCATCGAAATCTCAGCCTCGAACGGTCGTCGCGGTCGACATCCAAAAGGCGTTTGATTCCGTCCCGCACGCGGCGGTGATCGAGAGCGCGGGCCTAGCGGGCGTAGGCGAGCGAGCGCTCAACTTCATCCGCGGCTTTCTTCGTGATAGACGGTTTAAAGTCAAGATCGGAGACAAGACAGGTCCCGAAACTACCAACCACGTCGGCGTTCCGCAGGGGGCGGTCTTGTCGCCGACTATGTTTAATATGGTCATGGCACGACTGCCTCCGCGCCTGTCCAAGATCCCACAGCTTCGTTTCGCCTTATATGCGGACGACATTGCCCTCTGGTCAGTGGCCGGCTCCGTGGGGGAGCAAGAATATACGCTTCAGCGAGGACTCGACGAGGTCCAAAGATTTTTGGAGGAGGTAGGTATGACCGCCTCCCCAGAGAAAACGGAATTTGTCGTCGTTCTCTCCGGCCCGCAGCGAGAAGCTGAGAAGACCAGAAACCTCTACACTTTGAACCTGGCCGGGAAGCCCATCAAGCGCAGCTCGACGGTCCGTGTATTGGGTCTCTTTATCGACCAAGACGGCAAAGCTGGCACGTGGATGGCCCGCGTGAAAAAGGAAAGTCGGCAGATCCTGCACCTCATTCGCCGAGTGACCAGCAGAAGATGGGGAACCGGCGAGAAAGAAACTCGGCAGCTCGTCCAGTCTCTCTTCTCATCAAGAATCTTCTACGGTTACAACTACCATCACGTCACTACAAAACAACGGGAGGAGCTGGAAAAGTTAAACCGCGAAGCGATACGAATCGTAACGGGCCTTCCAAAGTACACCTGGACTGCGGACCTCTATGCCCACGGCGGGCTGAACAGGCTGGCCGACGTGGCCGAGCAACTCTTGTCTGCACAGAGAACTCGGCTACTGAGCACACGTGCTGGGCAGAGGATTCTCGCAGAGCTGGGAGACCTCCCACAACCGGCACCGCCGATCCCCCCGGTGCAAGAGCCGCCATGGGAACGACAAATCAATCTCACAGACGATGCACCGCTCCCAAGTCACATGGGCCCCGATCATCCTGAGAGGAGATCCCGTTTCGCGGCAGCGCACGAGAAGCTTGTCAAAAACAGAGATGGAAAGAAACACGTCTGCATCTACACCGACGCGGCCGCAGAACAGCCGTCACCGGAAGAACCCGGAAGCCCTCTCCGAACATCAATAGCCTGGGTTGACACCACCACCCTCGAAGTGGATGCGTGCGCGCTGCCCCCGGGTGTGGGCGTGAAGGGGGCCGAACTTGAAGCCATTCTACGAGCAGCAATACACGCAAAGGAACGTCACTCCGTCGGAACAAAGGTGACTGACATCACTATCTACACGGACTCCAGGGAGGCATATTTGGAGTGCCGTAACGCAATCAAGAGTCAGAGCGAACGAGTGCGAAATATTCACGACGTCGCGAAACGCCTACTGCATGACAGGAACGTCACACTACGAGTCGACTGGGTCCCGGCACACGCGGGTATCCGGGCGAACGAATGGGCTCACAGCGAGGCACGAGCAGCACTGCGCAGATCAACCGTGTCAGACGCAACCAACAACACAAAAGAGCCCAGACACGCCCCAGCGCCGAGTGAAACTGGCCCGCCGGACGACTTACCAGACTCCGCGGAATTAGCGGCAATTGCCAAGAAGGAACGTAAAGCCATCCTCCTCCGATTGAGACAAGACGCCGCCGCCGCGAACCGTCACAACCGAGAGATACCACCGATGCCTCCAGACCTGAACCGCAGGGCACAGGTCACCATAAGGCGGATTATCACCAACACCGCCCTCACGCCGGCACTCAGGCACAAGATGTTCGGCGATGATCCCAACAAAGGCAAGTGCCGAGCCTGCGCAGTGCCGGCGACCACCTCGCACCTGGTCTGGGAGTGCCCGACCTATGCCAGAGCCCGGGAACGCATTCTGTCGGAGTTACCGGCAGAACACCGACCCACCAGCTACATCGACTGGATTCTACCCCAGGACACGTCGCTCGGGACTGTTCAACTCCTGTGGAAGCACCTCTGCCTCTTCGTCCACGCAGACGGAGGGCCTGGAGCCCTGCTTCTACACGGCCCGCCAAGGAAAGAAATCCCCCGTGTCTCTCCCCCGCCGCTGCTGATGCCGTAGGACAAGAGCAGCCTCGAAAAGGCCCAATAAAGACGTTTACAAAAAAAAAAAAAAAAAAAAAACTCATCGAACCCAACAGCCACCACCAATCACACCAGGATCCCGCCTGTGACAAAATATCGTGACGTCACTGCGTCTATATCAATCAATCAATCAACCAATCAACCAACCAATCAATCAATCAATCAATTGATCAATATAATAATTGATCAATTAATCAATCAATTAATAATTTTATTGCAGGTTAGAAATTGATGTAGGCTGCTGGGGCAAAAAGTCAGAAGTTTGACTTGATAAGGCCTCTACAGCCTAGAGGGACCCGCGGATTCGCGCGGCGGAGACAGAATGAGACTGTCCAACGCTACCATCATCTAATCATGTCTCATTCGACATCGTCCTTCCTTTAGCCCGAATGTCGTCTCCAGCCTGTCCGTCCCCATCCTTTAACACCGCGAATTGCCGTAGAATAGCACCCACTTTCGAAGAACGGTAATGGCTATGAATATACCAAAAAGTAGAAATCTTTCTCAGATTTTTGTATTAGTGAAACTACACCACTATAGAGCTATAGCAAACCGCGAACGCTGATTTGTTTTTCATTTGCACGTCATTTTGTTTGTGAGGAAGTTGAGGTCTGGGCATTTCTATGGCTTATGCTAGTCTTCCCTGTAGCCTTTTATGATGTTAAGATAAAAAAAAAAGTTCCGCGTTTTAGACAGTAGGACAGTTCACACGTTCATAACTTCTGTCTTAACTAAATAAATAATTTTTAAGGTAGACGCCAAGCCACAATTGAGTCCTCTCGGCACAAGCCATTATACGCCAAACACGCAACGAGACGCAGCCTAACACACTAATCCGGTGAAAATTTTGTTGTGCGTATGTTCATACAACCTGAAATTTGTCTGGTTCAACGTGCGTCTTGCCTCTTAGATGTAGATGAGCAATTTAGCCAGTTCAGTAAAATCACAACTCTGGGGTCTTTAACGAGCGCCACGCAGTTGTGGTACATAATCGCACTACGGTACGATGCCCATCCAGATCAAAACGGGCAGGGGTGGGCATCGAAGCGAAGATCCCTTGCCATTCCAGTGACAGTGAAACAAAATCAGCGGAACCTTGCTTTTTATAAGCTCCTCGAACCCGGCGTGTCGCGGCAATCGCCCAGTGTTGTTCAGTGTTTTTCTATTGCTGCTAAAAAGATTTGCTTGTCAGTGTTGGGGAAAAGAGAAGAAAACAGTACGGAGTTGCTTTATTTTTTACCCCAGTTCCAGGTTATTCATCATAATGGTAGACGGAACAGCTCTTTATTCTGCTAGCCCCGAGACGCATAGGCAAGCGCTGGTTTTAGTTTAGACAGCATTAGGTAAAGAGCATTTTATCCCTGTTGTGGTGGGCGCCAGTATCGTCGTATTGCGGCGCCTGTATCGTTCCATGGTTATGAAAGAAAACAGCTAATAAAGATGAAGGTTCTGCACCGGTACTAGAGGAACAGTGTCGCTTTCGCTGCTTCGGCAGCAATACAACAGTGGCGAAGAGAAGGCGATGTCATATGCTTCGCGGTGTCGCCTTTATTTCTGCCTGCTCCCCGAAAACCTGCTATTCTGTGGAAGTGGCGACGTGTGTTTAACAACTAGTTGCTTGCTTCGAGAGGCAACGCCGACGGACCTGCGCGGCGGAAATGCACTCCCTCGCGGTTCAGAATCAACGAATCTTCTACACCATCGCGGAGACGCGCACTCCGTTACCGAAACTGCGTGCACCACCTGAAGGCCAAAATGCACCCACTGCGCCCGACGAGCACGATACCGCTCTGGCAGTCCTGGAGAGCTATATCGCAGCGACTTCAAACGTGGTCGTCGCCTGACATCGCTTCGGGCAGCGAGCGCAGCTACCCTTGAAATTCATTGACGCATTTCTTGATGAACTACGGGACCTGTCACCGAACGGCCAGTTTGAGCCATGGTGGACGTGTCTATCTGACAATAGCTAGTTCCAAAGGCGTCGACTCAGCAGCTAGGAGAATGGCTGTTCCTGGAGGGTACTTTTTTCACTCCGTACCGTGTGTCGGTCATAAGCCGTCTGATTGAAGAAACGATACGCTACTACAACGAACTCGTATAGGCTTCAGCGCTGCAAATGGGAGACACTAACCCTACACGGAGCGCTAAGCGACCACCGCGTCCACAGAGGGGTGAGCCTCCGTCCTCTGAAAAAAAGTGCTTTTTTTTCGAGTCGTCGGGACTTCTTGTGAATTCCACTACATGTAAAAAAAGAGGAAAAAAGCGCACGGCATGCGGAAAAGCAGCACATTTCTGTGCTGTCTTCAGGAGTAGTCGGCCACGTTAACCAAGGCCGCGCATCAGAGAAGCTCAATGTTTAGATGACTGCGATGATTACGCCCTCAGTATTTTGCAGGTACACGGAAAACCGAAAATCGGTACCTCCCTATCTCTTGATGTCGATGGAACGGTGTTATCCTTTTTGGTCTACTACGGGTCAGCAGTTTCGATAACCTCCGGAGATACGTATCAAAATAAGTTTGTCTCTTCGCTTCGGCTACTTGACACGGCTGCCAATTAGTTCGATTTTTTGCAGCGGAAGATTGCAGCAACGGATTGTTTTGTTGCCGCAGTCGCTTACAAAAAGCGAAGGCTGATGCACGTTTCTGCGTCTTAACAAAAGGCACGAATAGATTTGGAATTGGCGCCGTCGCTTGCCTGTCCCTCGAAATCAACACTACGTGCGTGCCATCCGGGCTGCCTCCGGAGCTAGCTAAGAAATTTGTACACCTGTTCGACGGAACGCTCGGTACTGCGAATGGATTCGCTCACAAGGTTAGGACACGACAGGGAGTTCTTCCCGTGTCTGCAAAGTTGCGAAGACTTCCTTTCGCTGTTTGAGATGAGGTCTCGAGAGAGCTCCAACGACTGTCTCAGGAGGGGATCATCGAGCAAATTATACATCAAAATGGGTGTTTTGATGTATAATTCAAAACACCCATTTCATAATTCATCAAAGTAAAGAAGTGCAATGTAAAAGTGCGACTATGCGTAGATTTGAGAAAGCCGTCGTTACAAACACTTTTCCGTTACCTCACAAGCAGGAAATCCTACAGACACTTGTCGGAGAAAGGTCAGCTTTGCGGATGGATTTTTCCAGCGTGTGTCATCAGGTCGTCATGAATCCTGAAAGCTGAGAGCTAAATGCAGTTCTACCATAACAAGGGTCTGTTCTGTTTCACAGGGGTTTGTTCCGTACTGAGCTTGTCTCCTGCTGCTTTCCAAAAGATGGTGACTACAATTCTGTAGGGGTGCCGGCAATGTCTCTGCTACCTGGATGACATCCTTTTCGCACACCGGAAAAGAAACATATCAAGAATGTGAACGAAGCTCTCCCCCGCATCGACGAAGCAGGTTTGAAGTTTAACGAAAAATCCATTTTCAACGTTTGGGAACTCTGGCTTTTGGGACACGCCGTCAGTGAACGGGGGGTATCGCCCATGTAAAGCCACGTCGATGCTATTGTGAAGGCTCTAGCACCGACAGATGTCACCATGCTACGTTTTTTAAGCCATAGTCGGAGTTTACGCGAAGTTCATTCTTCAATACAGATAGCTGGCGGAACCGCTGCGCGAGTTTCTAGGTAAGGGTAAGCCTTTCTGCTGGGCTTCAGCTCGGGAGGATAGGTTCCAGTGACTAAAGTCTCCGCTTCCTTGTGAATCGCTGTAGATGTTCTACCCCAAGCTGCCCGTGGTCGCGACAAAGGTTGCCTCAGCGTACGGCCATGGAGCTGTTTTGAAGCAGAAAACTGGAGGCGACTTGATGACCATATCCTTCGCATCGCGGAATTTCTCATCGCAAGAGCGAAAGCACTCCGCTGGAAAGCGGGAGACGTTGGCCCTATGTGGGTATGCGAGTACTGACGTGTTTTCTTGTGGGGTAGGCATTACACTCCAGACCGATCATCAGTCACTCCTAAAACTAGTGAACTCGCAGAGAACTGGCCAGCGTCCTTTTGGAATTTGAAGGTGGTATACTCGGTTGATCGCACACAGCTTCGCTATGGTTTTCATTAAAGGAGAGGGCATTGTCATCGGAGACACCCTTTCACGGTTGCCTCTTGAAGGGACTGCCAAAATACTGCAAAAAGATGAACCTGGTTTTGCCTTTTTTGTTTGTGCATCGCAGCAGCAATTTACTGAACAGACTCTGCAGGACAGCCGTCTATAGCAAGTGATTCCCTGGGCGACCAGCACCTGGCCGCCAAGGAAGCATTTGCATCAACTCATGGCGCCCTTCAGCCAAGTGATGGACGAGGTGTCTGTGAGTGGAGACATGCTATTTCAGGGAGACCGTGTTGCTGTCCCTACTATTTTTACGGCGCAGACAGTGGAGCTTGCATAGGAAGCCCCATCCTTGGATTTCAGGAACTAAACCGCGAGTCCGGGAGACGCTTTAGTGATCTATATGGACGTGAACATTGAGACTGTCGTTAAGTCCTGCAGCGTTTGTCCACCAGTGGACAAGTCGGCAAAGCCGGTAGTGCAACCAATACATCCAATTGAATTTCCATCAGCTTTATGGGAGAAACTCGGAATCGGCATTTTGAGACCTTTTTCGAGTGCGCCAAACTATTCCCGTTACGGTGTTACCTTCATTGACTATATCAGGAAGTGGCCGGGAGGTGTCTCTGTCGAGTCTGATGACTTCGGGAAAGATAATATTAACTCTATTTTCATCTAATGATGGGGAAACCCAAATGAAAAAAAAAGCTGTAGTAGGCAGCTTGAATGGTCCTCGGGTCCCCTACACTGGTCAGAAAGAAGCATGCGGAGAAATACAAAAGAGACAATGTGTACAATGAAGCCGTTGCACGTCTACAGTTGACATTTATACAAAATAAGTTTCACCAAGTGCAAAACATAAAATGGAAATCAAAATCACGTACGAAGAGTTGAGGTCAAGACCTTGACCTCTAATTTTGTCAATGTGTGAAATTTAACATTTGACACCCATAGTTTATTCGTTGCGTGATCATTCTTGAGTTCTCTGCGTTGCGGGAAGAATGCGGGAAAATTTTCCTTGACAAAGCAATTCTTTCCGGAAAAGGCGAGCACCTTTTTTCACTTTTAAAACTAGTTCCAAGTCTGTACGGGTATAATTTATAAATGTTAATCATTTTACAGTTCTTAAATAAAGCGGCAAAATGAAAGTCATTCGGAACATTAGATATACACCTTAATATCTTTTTCTGCAGCAAAAGCAGTTTTTTTATTGTAGTCAAGTGCCCCAAGCTAGAAGCAATACGTTAAATGGGAACATAATAGTGATTTATAGGGCAACAATTTAACGCTCGTCGGGAAAACAGATCGGTAGCAATTTACGATTCCCACTACCCGAGCAAGCTTTGGAACAATATAGTTGATAAGATTGTCCCAGCTCATCGTCTCACTAAAATCACTTGGAGACCTCTGAAAGAACTAACGATTTCGATGAGAAATATGTCAAAGCAGAAAACATTCGATGTGACCAGACTTTTTTTTGTCGAAGAATGACTGCTTCCGTTTTTTTTTAAATATTAATTTGCAGTAAGTTGCTATCCCCCCCCCCCAGATTTTTATATTCAATAAAGTAAAGTTCCAGATATCAATTAGTTCGTCTAACGTTTCGGCAGAAAAAAAAATTTATTGAAGTATCATCTGCATTTACAAATTTCGCCTTAGTATTTACTTTTCCTACATCATTAAAGTAGAAATTAAAAATAAATGGTCCCGCTATGCTTCCTTCTGGAACACCTGGACACAGCGGAAGAATGACCGTTTATGTTAACATATTGCTGGCGATGCCGGCGGACGGTTTCATTTGAATTCAAGCAGTGAGTTAAATTCGAATTTTTTTTTTCGAGCTTTACATACGGTTTTGCATTCAGAAATGAATTCCCAAATGTGCGAGGAAGGGCGACGGGTTTTTTACCATTGTCGTTTGTGCCATATTTGAAGCGTTCTATAGTCGAAGCTATAATTAGTAGAGGTGTTAAACTTTTTAAGAAAGATCTATGTATAACCTAGGTGACTGTCGTCTTAAGTTATGATTATTTTTATTCAAGATGAGTTTCGAAGAAATTTCCAAACATGTATCTACGGGGAATTATGCCCTAAATTTGGTAATTTTTTTCTGTAAATGTTTTGATGTATCGCATTTAAATCAACGCCACAGACAGTACATATCGTTGCCATCTGCGGAATACAAAATAATGTATTTATTGATTTTTTTCACGTTGAGGAATAAATTAACTCTTTGGGGAAGGTTTCTATATTGTTCACGTTCAGCAAGTCATTAAATAAAAAGGAATTTTCAATTTTTTTCTTTTTTTACGTTTTTGGGGTGTGTTTCTTTTAGGCTGCACACATTTTCGCAAGAGAAACTTGCTTCAAAGTTCTGAGCCCCTGAATATGTAAAAATACAACACTTCCGGTAGGTTCTTGATACTTACTTTTTTTTTTTTTCTCCAGCTTTTTAATTCCCACATTTAGTGTTATGTATATTTCTTCTTTTTCTTTTAAGTGGCACAGTTATTTAGGGCAAAAAGTCATAGTTTTGAACTTCCGAACCACTAAGCATGTGACGAGTAGTGTCTTCTGACAACCAGTTTCCAACAATGACCATCTACAGGACCTTTTATGCAGTGAAGAGCAACAGTACCTATTCATATGCATCAATAATTTCAGATTAAAATAAACTCGACCACGCCCTCTTTCCCGGTGTTATTTTCTTTAGCAGCTCCAAATACCTGGGAGGGGGGGAGCTGGAGCCCCCTCCCCCCTTTTTTTTTTGTTCCGTTTTTTTCTCTTCCGGTATGGTAGAACGCTCCTCGACCTCAAGTTGTGTCGGCTTCAGTGATTTTTGGTCGGCGTTTCTTCTGTCCCGGAAAAAAACCTCCAGATCAATGAAAACTAAACCTAATATATGCTAGCGTGACTCGGTCGGCGTTCGATCGGATTACTACCAGCGTGCAAGGGGGTACGGAGGCAGTTTGCCAGATCGCTACATGTTTTTCTGAGCCTCAACCTCCTGCCCGCCCCTGGCCGTTTCGAGTTGGATGAGTATCATAAAACAGTGATCTCGTGTGATCACTACTGAATGATGCACGTTAAAGACCCCCCCCGCCCCCCGGGGCTGGCGGTCACAATTACTGATCTATAGTCACACGTCACTCCGCACTGGCAAATATTCCACTACATCCGGGACACTCGTCGTCTCATTTAATTGCCTGACCAACTTCACGTAGTCTGAACATCACACCCGAACTTTTTTTAACCTAATTTTGTAAAAACGAATGAGGCTTGAACATGTTATTTGAAACTGAAACGGTAAAGGAACATGAAAACCCGACTTCGAACTTTGCGCACTAGGACTTGAAAGAATTTCGAAATCTTCGAGGTTTTTTTTTTCGAATTTAGCCATAAAAGAGAAGCGAAACATTCGAACTTTTCAACCTTTATGTAGAAAGAAATTCAAAATTTTAAAATTTTTTGAAGTTTATGTTTATAAAAATTTGAATTGTTTGAATTTTACACATGTCAAATTTAAAAAAATCGAAACCTTCGAATGTTTTAAACGTCCAATTTAAAGAAATTTGAAATGTTCGATTTTTCGAACTTCGGATTTCAAGAAATTCAAAATGTTCAAATATCTCAAATTTGAAGTTAGGAAAGTTCAAAATCTTCAAATTTCTCGAACCTCAAGTAAAATAGTATTCGAAATAATGGAAGCCGAAATTCTAGAAACCGTGAAAGCTTGGAACTTTTTTGAATTTGGAACTCCACAGTGTTGTAAAGTTGCGCGCTTATCGAATTCAAAACTCGTTACTTTCAAAGTTCTATAATTTTCTTTTTTATCAAGTAGAGTTCTGTCTGTTGAACAGTGTTTCCGAAAACCAAATTGCAAGGAGGATATGAGATCACATTTATTTGAGAAGTCTTCAAAACGATGATAGAGTAACGTTTCCAAAGCTAGACGAGAGAGAGAAGATAGACTGCTTTACCCTGTTCCGCTCACCTATCCTTCCTTCTCTTATTGGCGCTGTTAATTCCACATAATGATCAACCAACTGGCCCACCTTATGATCGTTTTCCAAAGGCTTCGAAAATACGGGCATTATAGAAATATATCTAAAGTGACCTAACTCAATTGTATCTAAATGTTTATACAGTACAGACACCTTTGCTACTTGCATTATTCAGAGCAACACACAATAATGAAAATAAAGATTAAAGGTATAAGTTAGCGCGGGATATCTTAGGTCGGTAACATACTTAATGAGGCGAATATGCATTCCATCAGCATTACAGCCACACCTATTTTTATTTGCATAATCACATCAGCAAATTCTGAACTTGCAGTTGGCTCTTCAAATGTAGATCTAAAGTTTCTCTGACGAACATATTTACAGGAGTCATTAGTATCGACAATACTAGATATATTTAGACAAAATTCATTTAACGCAGTTGCCAAATCTTGGCAGGTTAAAGATTCACCCTTATTCCGCAATGTCTCAGTGGTGTTTGATACAGGAAACCCCTTAACCATCGAACCAAGATGTTTCCATAAGACGTCAGTGCCATAATTTGGCGACGAGAAAAGCAAGAATAATAACATTTCTGTCATTTCTTAGCTCCTTGGATGAGCTGTTCCGGTAAGACTTAAATTCATTAAGAGCATCCGGGTACGTGTCTTTTGTTTTTTACGCTTTGTGTTTAGTCGTGAGGACTACCCCACCGAGCTGGTCAGTGATCGCGGTCCTCAGTTTGTCTCTACCGAGTTTGTTGGGTTCTTGGAAGGGCGGAGAGTGAAACACGCCTTTTTCTCCGTGTATCATTCTCAGAGCAACTGCCAAATTCAGCGTTTCAACCTTTTCTTTAAAGACCTTCCGCAACTCAGTATCCAGGAGCGACGGACCACTCAGGGGAGCTGTGGTAGAGTACCTGGGCGTCTATCAATGCACTCCTCAAGCAGGCACTGCTGAGAAGCCAGCCGTCCTCTTGCAGCCTTGGCACCACAGAACGAAACTGGACATTGTCGGGAGAGCATCCAGAGACTTCTTCAGCAATCCGAAAAGAAGTCTTCCAGGCCTACGAGAGCGTGGGGCCCAGTACCAACGGTAGTCCAAGGCATGCAGGGACACTCGCCGGGTAGCCAAGGTTAGTCAGTTCAAACCGGGTAAGAAGGTACGGATCAAGCTGCCAGGTCACGTTCCAAAAGGCAGCAGCAACTACTCGGCGTGCAAGAAGGTGGTGCAGCACAAAGGGAAAGACTCCTACCTGGTCGAATATCGAAGAGTCTGGAATCGAAGGAGCCTCGTGGGGTACCATAATATGCGAAGTCATCTTCCCAGGCTGCCCTAGACCATACTCCATGATTTGAAGTACTATCAACGGCCACCAGTTTCCATGGTCTAGACACCACAATCACGGCACCTAAAATCACAGGACATTCAAGTGACGCCGTTTGCCGTTGTGGTACAAGGATCACGTCACATGTTACCGTCAGCTTACTCGTAGGGTGTACCAGGCAGACGTCTAGGCCACGCAGAATGGACGATTATGTGTTACATTAAGAGTTTAAGGGTTTTGTGATTAATTTTTCAAATATTGATTTACACACATTTTTTTTTTCTTGGGGGAGGAACGGTTGTGGCGGCGCCACTATCGTTGTGTAGTTAATAAAAAGAAAAGAAAATAAAGATAAAGGTTTTTCACCGGTACTATAGACCTTTGTTAGAGTCGCCTTCGAGCCGTGCGCTGCCATTTTTTTCCTGCTGGCATGTGGAACGCCTTCTAATCATGCGTTGTTGCTCTGTTGTGCAGTATATCAGACCCTCCGCATGCGCCCACAGTTCACTGACTCTGCATTCTTCAACCGGTTGATAAGCGATGCCAAGCTCTATAGGAGCAGTTTTACTTTTTTTCGCTTCGGCAGCCAATACAGCACTCCTTTTTTCCAACTTCCGATAAAGGCACACTCTGCTGGTGACCGGGCGCGTTATGTGAAGTCGCGGAAAGGGGGGAACGCCGCGGTCAGAGGGAGCAAATCTGACATCTTTTTTCTTAGACTGTACTGTTGCGAGATGCAAAAAGTAAAAAAAAGAACTATGTATTAGTGTGGTCTAAATTTAAGGCTCTATTCTGTGGGGTCGCTCTATATTATTCGAAACGCGATCGCTCTGTGTTCCGCTTGTCCGGCATGGAGTGACACGGCCCAATGAGAAGTCAACATCCCCACAAATATAACTCCAAGTATCTAAAAAGCAACCAGGCACTCAAGCTGCCGTTCCTGCCATCACGAGTTCGATTGCCGCTTGCGCCGCGAACATAGAATAGGAAGTTTTCCTCCCTTTTTTAAGCGCCACCAAACGGCGCTGCAGGGGAATGGGTGAAATGGAGGTACGGAAGCGACTTCACTCCTTGCCTTCCGTTGGCGACCGTAAAAAAACGTTTTTTTTCTCCACTTATTTCTCTTTCTTTTAATGTTTACCATGCCTTTCACTAACGACACCTGCGAAACGATGATTGGTGATATCGGAGATGAAATGATTTATGTTTTTTTTTCTAAACCTGCAGCGGACTGAAAAAAAAGTGTACGCTAGAACGGAGATCAGTCGCACCATCAAACCAACACGATGAGTTAGTTTTCAGAGGCTTGTGTAAAGACCTGGACATTTGGCAATGGACCGATCTCACCATATGCACTGCGCATGCGTGACGCCGAAATAATTAATTTCACATGAGGTAGACGGCAGTGTTTGGTTCGGCTCGTGTCGTCTCGTGCTCTGCACGTGCGGAGTCGCAGCGAGGTTGTCGCACCTGTAGAAAATTAGGTTCCCTTGGTGCAACGCGGCGGTGATGTGGCGGCAAAGCTGGCTGGCGAGACCGGTTTACTGATGTTTTACAAATTCCATTATATATAATGATTTTGCTGATACCCCTGCAGTGAAAAACGGATCTAGCTTCTCTACTATCATTAATTTTATCATAACCAAACAAGCATCGGTGGTGCTCCCAAAAAAAGAACAAATAAGAAAAGTTCTATATGTTCACCCACCAAACAATGAAAAACATAACAGGATGACCGCCGCACTTTGTCGACTGGAATGTTTGGTGCAAATGGAACGAATGTTTTAGGCGTTACCGAACAAAAGTATCGAACTACGTTATCCCTGAGTCTTTGCATGCCAAAAAAAGAAACCCATTGCCAACCCACCTTAGTTGAGAAATGAGAGGAACGCGCAACCGTTGCAGATAAAATGTAACGCAGAATATACTTTACCTAAAAAATCGCAATAAATACAAAGACGAGGAAGTAGACAGACAACAGCGCACCCGCAACTGGTGTTTATTTGTCAAAACTAATCATATCTGTATATATAACTTCAAAGTAACACATACTGTCCCCTAAGTTCTGAGTGACCCCCACAACAAGAAAGAAAAATCATTCACCGAAAAGGAAAGGGATGTATCACTTATGCATTTTTCCCTCTTTGCCTGGATTTCGAATGCCTCATGAAGCTCTCTGGAAACCCTATCCGGTTTTTAGCCAGAAACCTGGTGTGGCCACATTACGGGGCACATGGACGCCGACTGCACTGAGTGGCAAGATGTCCCGATGGAGTGGCTTTCGTCGCCGCGGCGTGTTCAAGTGCACGATCATTGAAGCACCTTCCCCTCTTGCCGATAAAAGAAGAGCCTCGGGACGTTGGAATCTCGCAGACAACACCCGTAGTACACTACGTGTATTTTGTGTGAGGTGCCTGGTATCACTGGGATTTTTCGATACAATTGGACTGTTGATCATACGGCACAGCCACGCCAGCTTATTGGGAGCAGTGAACACCACAGGCAGGTCGTAACGCGAGGCCACTTCCTTAAGGTTACGCGTGACTGTATCCATATACGGGATTAGCGCCGGCCTCGACGAATTTCCGTCGCGGGGCTGCCTCTGTGATCATTTAATCTTCCTTACCAGGCTCTCTGCCACCTCGACCAGAGTGCCCTGATGAAAACCCGCTCTCTTAAGGCTCGCGACTTGTTTATCAGAACTTCCTTTTGCACTATGGCTGCACGATTTTTAGGGGTTGCCTGTAGACACATAGAAGTAATGCATATTTTCCTAGTTTTTTTTTAGTGCACAAAGAGTTTTGATAAACAGGTTGCGAGGCTTAAGAGAGCGGGTTTCCAACAGGGGACTCTGGTCGACGGGCAGGGAGTCTGGTAAAAAAGATTAAAGGATTACAGAGGCAGCCCCGCGATAGGAATACGATGAGGCCGGTGATAATCCCGAATATGCGCACAGTCACGAATAAGCTTAAGAAAGTTTTCTCGTCTTACGATATACCTGTGGTGTTTACTGCTCCCAATGAGCTGCCGCGGCTGTGCCGTAGGATCAACAATCTCTTTGTATCGAAAGATTCTTGCGACACCAGGCACCGTACAAAATACACGGAGTCTACCGTGGGTGTTGTATACGAAATTCCAACATCGTGCGGCTCGTCTTCGATTCGCCAGACGGGAAGGTGCTTTAATGATTGTGCACGCGAACACGCCGCGGCGACGAAAGCCACTCCATCACGGCATGTTGCCAATCACTGCAGTCGTGCCCATGTACCCCGTTCTGGCGACCCCAGGTTTCTGGCTAGATACTCGGATAGGGCTCCTGACTAGATACTCGGACAGGGTTTCCAGAGAGCTGCATGGGGCCTTCGAAATCCAGGCAAAGGGCGAAAATGCGTAAGTAATACGTCTATTTCCTTATCGGTGAATGAGTATTCTTTTTTGTTGCGGGGGTTATACGGAACTTAGGAAAGAATATGTGTTAATTCGAAGCTATGAATATTACTAATTTTCACACATAAAAAACAGTTTCGAGTGCGCTCTTCTCTCTACTTCCCCGTCCTCGTGTTTTTCGCGCTTTTTGAAAGGATCATGAACTAACAGGCCGAAATTGTTACCTTAGTTCATTTTAGTTATGAATAGGGTCCTTCATTTTCGGGTAAAACCAGATATTTCAAAATATTTACACCGCGAACATGTTTTCTTTTTTTAAACCGTGTTAAAGCCAATTGCTCTGCTCCAACAGTATTTTTCTATGAAACCTAAGATTGGTAGAAACACACGCTAGCGCCAGACATTAGAAAAGACGCTAGGTTTTGTTCAATTAATTGAACGGCAGTGACAGACCGAGGCCCTAAATGTTGCTTCAGCATCTGTTACAAATTGTCCGTTGCCCTTCTTCCCTTTCAATCTCCTATAGCGCAAACAAAATCGTGGACACCTTTGATCTGGCGAGAACAGCAGATACCGGTGGCATTGTTGTGCTTTGGAAAAGCTATGATGTTCAGATATTGCTTTCTTGAATCAGATATGTCCGAAACTCTGACAGGTCTAGAGAACAGCAGATACCGGTTGCATTGTTGTGCATTGGAAAAGCTATGATGTTCAGATATTGCTTTCTTGAATCAGATATGTCCGAAACTCTGACAGGTCTCCCCGTATAGATCGCCCTATGAAAGTCCACGAATACAGGTGCAGAATAAATATATTTAAGTATAGTATCTTTCCCCGTACAGTACATGATTGGAACAACTTACCAGCTAAAATCGTCTCTGCTCCCCATTTCTAATTTTTTACAACGCTACAATATTTTTGTTAAATTAGTTATCTCTGTTTTGCTGTTAATATCTTATCTTTTTCTTGGTGTTTAAGTGGTAAAGTTGCTGTGGTGTTATCATCTACATATTTTGCTATTGCTGTCATTGTCAATGTTCCCGCGTCACGCAGCCTGCTCTTTATTCTGTATCATGCATTTGTGTATATCTTGTACTGTCTTCCCCCCTACAATAATTCCCTAGCAAGGGCGCTCTAGGTAACCGAATAAATAAATATACTAACAGAAATGCCACGCACAGAAATAGTTATGCAAGCAACAAGACTTTATAAATAGGCAAAAATATCAAGTAGTATCTTATATCATGCTAGAAAACTGTCTTGGAAACTTTAGTGACTGGGTTTTGAAAAACATTAGTCAACTCACTTGCACTCAATAATAGTCCTAATTTTTAATCATACGTTTTTCTTTGTAAACATAAACGAAAAAGCCAAATTTTAAAAGAATTCCTGGAAAAGTTCGTTTCTTACGCGATCATAAAATTAAGAAAAAAAGCGCCCGAAATTTACACACCCATTTTTTAGATATAAAAAAAACGAAAGAAATGACTGCATTTTTATTCGTTAAAATGTGTTACTGTTTTCATGTTGGAAATATGCATAACCGCCATATTTCAAGATATGTCTGGTTGATGCAGAAACCATACTTTAACTTTTTTACGGTTCCCCCTGACCACACACAGGGAAAAATGCGAACGTATATATCAAGCTGACTCACGACATGTTCGAGTTGAACTTCACAGTAGAGCCGGCCTCGCCCATTTACACACAAAAGACCAGCTGAGTTCGCATTTCTTTATTTAACAGCATCCAGAACTACAGATTATTGCCATTGGCATGGTGTCCGTTTAGTGGAGTCCTAGTCCGCCGTTATACTTCCGTAACAGCTACATTTCGATGTTGACATCTGACATTTCTCCTGGTTTCTTGGTAAACATTTCCACACTTACGCTAAATAGGCGCCCAACGGATGCACTCGACGGTACTGACGTGTTTGCTCTGAGGAACAGCATGTGCACAAGAGTAAAGTTGTTTTTAAGTTCCGTCAATGCAAAGTTGTGCCGCACCAAAAAGAACCGCGAAAGCTCATCATTCGCACGTGACACTAAAGTGCGTCCATTTTCGAAGGCTTCTCTAAAGAAATCTTCCTCATTTACTACTTTCGCTGTTGGCTGAGATGCGGGACACCGATGATCAAAGCCGACCGCTGCGAACAGTCTAAAAGCACGCTCTTGACGGCCTTTGAGGGCCACCTTTCGTTTTATTTCATGCGGAATCCACAACACCTTGAATCTTGGGAGCAGTGCAGCAGCAGCCAGCACGCCCTTCTAAAGTATCACAGGACAAAAGCAGCACCAGCAGAATGCATACGAGCAGAATAATTTTCGTCCTGTGTTGGGGGGAGCGAAGCTTTTGAAGCGTATTACTCCGCAGAAGACATCGGTCTTAAAACCACTTGACCGAAGTTTGTTCACGCTTCGCTTTTGCGATCGACTTTATCTTTTATGGTGCCCTAAAGAAATCTATGCGATTTACGCCTGTCATTTTCCATCCTATATCACTCTGCGGATCTGGGAGCTTAAGTTAGGAACGGCGCAATACATTATTTCATGAGACGGGAATTTTGAAGAAACAAAAAATGAAACGAGCAGAAAACAAGGCCATTACATAACTTTTTGCCTTCTGCTTTTGCATTTAAAAAGCGCGAAATGTTGAACCAATGTAAATTTCGTCTTTTATTTAAAGGCAATCCCTCCAGCAGCATATTTAGGATCGTCGTAATCCACTAAGCAGACGCGGTGTCACCATGTACTTCCGGAGTGGTCTATATTGTGATGGTCTATGTTTAATTGTTGTAGACCTGGTTCTAACCCCGGTTTTAATTTTTTTTCGATTTTGCGGCTAAAGTAGAGTCGCATTTGTAGCAGGTGCAATGTATTCGCTACCAGCATTTGTATCTGCTATATATTCGATGTTGAGATTCACATTGTACCGTACTTGACGTACTAGAGACTGGGGACTCCATCAGTTCATCCGTTCTGTTCTACTTCCGGGCCTCACCAACGGCATTGAGAAGGCCATTTGGACTGCCGAAGTGGGGACTTATTGACTCGCGGCTCCTTTTAACTCGAAGTAAAATAATAATTAAAACGCATTTCTTGCAAAATTTCTGGATATCGCCGACAACATTGGCCTGCGGAATCAATCACAACGCAAAAGATATTGAGCAAGCAGGAAAACGCTGTCTCCACGCACAAAAGAGCATAGGACGCATGTAAACCAACAGGAATTCTGGCGGGATTTCGCGCATCAAGTTCTTTATGTGACGCCGCCCTACACTGCTAGCAAGTCCCGTATATTTGGTGAATATTTGGGGTGAAAAACACGCGATTTACACAAATTACCATAAACTTACACGTTGAGTAATGGATAATTCGTTCAAAAATCATGCGAAGTTGTAAAAAACGGGTTTCGTTTCGGTCACACACATGCACAACCATGTAGCCGACCTCGAAAACACGCGTCACCCCCGGCGACAACCGCAGCATTACCGGCTATTGAAGCACCGGAATGGTTGGGGACACACCTAAAAGAACCGTTGAGACAAATGCCGCGGAAACAAACATGTCTCGGATACAGATATGCACCAAAAGCAATCACGCCGTTTCGCTTGTCGCGAAACGTGGCGAACCGCGTGCTTACGATGCTGGTTGCCATTGATTTTGGTCGGTGGCAATGCGTCTTTGTCTTGTCGACCATGTTTTTATTTATTTCATGGGTCTTGATAATAGTTTCTTACACACCGCAAATAAAGTTATGGGTTTAATTACTCGTTCTAAATGTTTAAAATGGATATAAAAAGAGTGCCCTCGATGTGAACACGTGACATTGCAGTTGGTTTCGTTTTGGCTTCAACCCTTGAACTGCAAGTGAAGGTGCCGCCGCTTCCCATGCACCCTCCTCAGAATTAACGGTGCTCCGAGGTGGCCGCCATATTAAACCTTTATGCCAGTGTTGCAGCATCTGTAGGTCACCTTTAAAAGGATACTGAAACAAAGAATGTAGTGCATAATAAGTGGCGCACGTTCTTTCTACGAGCCAGTAGCCACCGGTGTGCGCGAGCACACGCAACAAAAATGACATCGAAGACCTCCATACGCGCTTAGCCGAAGCCCATACATTTCACTGTCATCTTAACCGCGAATGGAGGTCTTTGACGTCATTTTTGTTGCGTGTGCCCGCGCACACCGGCGGCTGCTGTCTCGTGAAAAGAACGTGCGCCACTTATTAAGACACTAAATTCCTTGCTTCAGTATTCCTTTAAGGTGCAACCCCACCCTCGGTTAGCGTGATTCTGAACCCACAGATGGCGATGGGATCGCCCTCCAGGCACGTACATCAATGCGAGAAATCGTGTGTGGTGGCGCCTCGATAGAGTGGGGTAATTTTCTATATCCTTAAGATGATATCCCTTGTCCTTCGCTTGTTTTTCTCAGCACGAGTTTTCTTTGAAACGTGCACAGCTGCACCAGTTCTCGTGCAAGGAGGCCGGCGGCCGACGCTCTCAGCTTACATCTCCAGCAAATGTGGTTAGAACAAAAAGCGAAAATCGTCCTGAACCAAATGGAAAGACACAAGCACAACAAAACAACCAACGCGTTGAAAAATATAAAAGTGCCTGTGCGCCGTTAGCATCCCGCGGCGATTTCGGAGCCCGATTACACATATTTCAATGTGATCAGATTTATACGACGGGCCGGCCCTTTTGTCGTGTATATGTCTGGCTCTTTGTGAATTTCCAGGATAACGTAATGACGTGAGATTCTTGGGTTTCCAAAATTCTAGCTTGACGAATTCAATACCTCAAAATCAAAACAAATTAAGTATTTTTTTGGGCGGTCAGGTGTCTCATTTAAATAGCTGGCGGTTTAATTTGACCAAAACCACGAGACTGGAAAACAAAAAAATATTGACACTCAAGTTCAGATATTGAGTTTGGTAAACCCAAAGTAGGACTGGTGCGGGAGTCACAATGAAAAAAATACGAAGGTTAAAAATTAACTCGCATCAATAAATGATCAGAATTAATTTTAATACGACTTCAGTAATAAATGCAATGACTGGCCAGGCAAAGTTTCTGGGTCTGTGGATAGCTTTTGCACAGAGTTTAAGCAATGTGCCAGTCGTAATTTGGTGATTTATGCGCGCAAGTAGTGGTGCACAAAAATGAAAAAGATGCAAATGGGTAGAGTTTGACGTTGTATACAGTATAATTTAAGCGCGCATATTGCACTCTGATTAAAACTAAAACAGCGCTACATTTTACACTAGCTTTGAGCGTATCGAAAGTTAAGGGTGCATCGAAAGCTAAAGCTAGTACACATATACTCTTCAAGCCGTTAAGTTTGAATGGTCATAGTACTCTGGGTTGATAAAAAAATTCCACCTGCTAACAGCTACCAATTATCTCGGCGCCACTTATGAGTATTCACTTCTTGCCAACGATCGCGTGCTTAGAACGAGTTTTTCTGACGCGATTTTATACAATCGCAGTTTTTCTTGACGAAAAACATTGTTTACTCGCGCAAGCGACCACATGAGAAGTTCAGAGTATTTTGTATTGATTGTGGCACACGTGGCAAGTAGCCTACGTTTCTTTTTAAAAATGCGAGAATTAGAATGCTTCAGGGTTACCTTTGTCTTTAATGCATGTAGCACACAAAAAGCACGAGCTGAATCGACGTGGGAAACGAAAACAATGATGATAAATAAGTGTGAAATCTCATGAAAACTGAGGGTGTTGCATATATGCAGAAAATAAGCTTTGTATCACAAAATACATTACATTAAATTATTTGGCTTTATCGTGCGAGCGAAGTGGAACATACAAGTGCGAGCCTACTGCCCTGAACTACACTCTCGGTGAACAAGCGCACCAACCAAAGCATGGAGCTCGCTTTTATAGCTTTTGGTGCGCTCAAACCTTTGAAAATACAATTATAATCAATTCTGTTATTTGCAATATTTTATTAAGTGCGCCTATGCGTCTTCTTTTTTTTTTTTGTCTTTTTGCGTTCACGTGCCATTTTCTTAGTTATATGATATGTT
Source organism: Ixodes scapularis (assembly GCF_016920785.2). NCBI lineage: Eukaryota > Metazoa > Arthropoda > Arachnida > Ixodida > Ixodidae > Ixodes > Ixodes scapularis. The sequence continues at coordinate 68,483,955 of NW_024609879.1, read as the reverse complement.
TCCAGAAGTCCGACAACTATGGTGTGTTTCATCATAAGTAAGAGCCGCTTTATAAAAATATGTAGACAAAAAAAAAGAACGCGAATACGCGAAGACACATTAAAAATGCAATGTAACGGCGCCTTCAAAATTAGTCGTTAGTTCTTTAGAGAGCAGCAGTTTTGTAGGGCGGCATTGTTACCCGTTGAAGGTTATAAAAAGTGCAGTATAACTGTACGCTCGTGGTCTTCAACGTGCATGACGCAGTATATGTGGTACACGATCGCACGACGGTAGGATGCAGATGGGCGACTGAACCTAGGGTCCCTGCTAAAGTCCCTTAATAAAGGCATCTTTTACAAGTACCGCAAACCATTGTTGTGAAAACGCGCTAGACATGTGCTACGAGCGGGTGCTCCGCCGCCATTCGCTTTCAGGGGTCAGTCATTTTAGTGCTGCGCACGGTCTAAGATAATACTCTTCAGGTGAGGACAGCGCGCCTCGCGGCGTGCCCGATGAAGTTCGTTCTTCACTCTCTCTCAGTATGGTTTCAAGCGGCGCCGGCAGGTGACTCGTTGACCCGTGGGCACGTACAAGACGGCTCCTGCCGCCTCATGTACCACACGCGCCGAGCTTCAGCGAGGTTGTCGCACGTGAAGAAAGATCACGGTGTACCGGGTGTCATAGCAACATGATACTTTTTCTCGCTCTCACACAGATTCGCCGCTTGGTCACCGGTGACACTGTCAGCCGCGGGCACGGTGGCTGCGGAATGATGCAGCCCTTCGGATGCACGTCGAATGAACACTATCTGATTCCTCACGCCGCGCGTTCAGCCCCGCCATGTCCTCACCTAAAGAGTGTATCTTACAACGTGGTGCTGCGCCACCATTTGCCCCCATGGGCCGCTCGAGAAACGGACCTCGTGCACTGGCACCTTTGAGTTATTTGAAAGACCAACGCAAACACATCAAGAGGATTTAGTCCCTACTAGAGTGCCCCTACAGGTTCTGCAGCGTGAGCTCCGTGCTTTGAACGGAGCTCGCACTCAAGCATTTCTCCACGTGCTCTGATCTCCGATGCCAGAACACACCCGGCCAACGATCCCCCACCGCACTTGGTTTAGTCTTTGAGAACAAGAACACTCTATCTGTGAGCTAAACCAAACGAGCTATGCTTAGAGTATCGGCACTTTTTCCCCCGATATTCTCCTGGGCGCCGCCACCTTGGTGTTTAGTAACAAATCAAACGCAACTACCGATCGTCATGATTCAAAAGTGCGACGTGCTCGGTATTGCTTTCGGTGTCAGGAAGCTCCCGTATTATTGCTTTGCTTTGTCGCGAAATGTTTAAACATTTGTGGAGGACGGAAAAGCGTTTCCTGTGATTTCAGGTAAAGCTTCAGATAACTGACAACCATCATTTTAAGCACTAAGACGTGCATGAACCGTAGCTCATTTAGTGGCTCTAGTTTAGCCCGATTCCATAGGCACTGAAAGGGAACGAACAGTTTGACCTCGCGCTCTTGGCGCTGCTTCAGTGGCTTCATCACCCTGTAGCTTTGGCTACGCTCCGAACTATGTTAAATAAAGCAAATATTCAGATCATAGAGTTTCACAAGCCAAACCAACAAAATCACTTAACGCGGCCCAAGAAAAACAAATTGTGGGTTTATTTTGACTAACTGGAGATCATTTGAGGTGCAACCGAAATCTCAGATACTCCTCCGTCGGATTGCGGGTACCTCAGCCGATATTTAAACCCGACAAGTACGGATTCATGGGCCAGCGTGTTAGCTCAGAGACACTGAAACGATTTAATGTTTTGTGTCTTGTTTTAATATAATTGCCACTTAAGAGCCGCCGTCGTGGCTTTTTAAACAAAATATAGTCAAACCACTCCAACAAGCATAGTTTGATTGCGAAAATAATTTTTGAAAGTTATAAAAACATTGAAAAGTTTTCGCATATGTGGCGGAATCTGAAATGGCAGAATGCATTTCATGGCGCCTATTTCATTTGGATCGCGTCGGGCATGTGTACCGAGGCACAGTAGAACGCGCGCAAGAGGAGCTATGATGCACCCGCAGCCTCGCACTTGTTGTTCTGACTAGAGCACTAGTTCTGGCATCTCTGGCTTGCTCACTGCGGGCATTCAGGCATCTGACACCCTGTCATCTGGCACTTTTTCTATCTTTCACGTGGCGTACCAAGCGGCACACGACGGAAAATGCACATCAAGCTGTTCTTGAACACGTGTCGCCAACTGTACTTTATACTAAGAAACTGCAATTTGCCGTAGCTGACTGAAACATTTGAGGGCTTATAACATTCTAAACGTGTAATATATCAATATGGAAGTTTTGGAAAATGTAATATCGATGGATGCTTCATAATTTAATGTCTCGTTATTTTTATTAGTTGACGTTATTCTGTTTTTATAGTGCCATAAAATAATACCAGTTTAAACTTTATTTTAATTTTAATTACACATTATCCGTACAGTTCGTCGCTCACAATTTCAATTTATTACATCCAACCGAACGCCCGCATAAAATATTGTGGTCGTTGGGATGTTATGACTCTATAAATAATTTTTTTTCAATATTAGAGACTGTAGTTTGTTAAAAGCTGAATAAATAAATAACAAAAAATAATCTTATTATCGAGACATTAAAGTATTGTTGAAAAATAGCTCTTTAATTTGACATTAACTTTACAATTGCAAGATACATAGAAAGAAACTTATAAACCGTCAAAAAAGCACCAAAACTTTATGCACGGTGGGTTTGCACCTTAAGTTATTGCTGACAGAGAAAATATGGCCACGGTGCAACGCCGACGCACGCTGGAAGCTAGAGCCGGTTTGCTTTTGTTCGGCGCCGGTATTGTTTTGGTTTGACGAGACGCAAGAAGCTCCGCTGTTTGCGAGCAGATGTAACGAAGACGTCACCGGAGAAGTGTCCCTGTGATGTTGCCGAAGACGTAAAGTATCAATCGTAATGGTCGTGTGTTCTTTGAAGGCGAGAGTGTCACATTGTCCATGAGTGCGCAACCACAATCCAAGGTTCACGACAGCGCTGCGTTGACTTGGGTGATCTCGTTCTGTAGGGTGCAACACAGCGATGCGACTACGAGCTGAAATGTTCGTGGTGTGTGGTGCGGTGCTTGGAGGTAGAAGCACACACTAACTCGAAGCGCAAATTGGCTATTGTGGGGTTGAGGTTCAACGGGTTCAGTCCCGTTGTCGTCAGCTGATCCGGTCCAGCTGATCCGGTCCAGCTGGTCCGGGAGGACCCACCGAGCGTTTCTAAAAGTTAATCTTCCTTCGTCCCGTTTCCAAATGTGGAAAAATCCCGACGCATATCGTGAGTAAAAAGCTGCCGGCGTTTTCAATAAAGTTACGTCGTTTTAATTGAACAATCGACTCCGGATTGTTGTCCTAAATCTGCCGTTGTTATGCTTCGTGTTGGACTGCGTTTGCACAGCCACGCACACCGCTCGAGTAGGTGATTCGGTCCTGCAAATGACCGGTTATACGGAATTTTAGTGAAACTTATGTCATCGCCGATATTTTCTTGAAAATCTCGTGTGAGTTTGTTGCGCTGATCATGCGGTGTGAATAAATTAGGGCAAGATTTCCTACCCTACTGAAAAAAATCATATGAATTTAAATAAGAACTGATATGAAAGACCAAAAACTGATATGCGACGTATGAGAACTGATATCAAAGACCCGAAACTGATATGCGACATATGAGAACTGATACCAAATAGCCAAAAGCGTATATGCGGGATATCAGAAATGATATACAACATAAGAAAACTTATATGCAGCATACAAGTTCATTTCCCTAATGAACAGATTATATGAATTTATATAAGAACTGATATGAAACATCCAAAAACTTATATGCGACATATGAAACTGATATGAAATATCCCAAAACTGATATCCGATATAAGAACTGATATGAAATGCCCAAAAAATGATATGCGACATATAAGATGTGATATGCAACATATGCCAACTGATATGAATGTGTCCAATAAACGTATCAGAAATAAATTCATATAAGTTTTTTTCAGTATACGACGTGCCGTGCGGGAAAACAAACACGTGACTTGGGACCGAAGTGGAGCGGCTTGATATACTGGCTTTCAGATAATTATGGCATGAGCGTTTTCTTTTTATTAAGAGATGCACACCCCGAGCCGTTCAAAATACTCTCAGAGGTAGGGCATTACTAAAAAGAAATCCAACATGCTGAGAATAATATTTATTGCTTAGGTGGTCACTGAAAAGCTCCGTACTTACAAAACCACCTGTATAAAAGGCGGAAACGCAGAACTCAGAAGTAGTTATTGGGTGTTCTGTTGTATTCATGTTTGTTGTGCTGTGTATCCGAATGCGCTCAATATATAATTCAGCTGCGCTAGTGGTACGCGTAATGTATCTACATGCTGGCGTTCGTAAATAAAAATATTTTTGTAGCATATGAATTGGGCGGTACCTAGCGCCACCTAGCCTAGTGTAACTGATATGCGGCATATGAAACTGATATGAAATAATAAGTTCTGATACGAAAAAGGTGTCCAATAAACATATCAGAAATAAATTCATATAAGGAGCACGAACTGAGACAATTTTTTTTACGTAGTGAGCACAGTGTTGTTTGTTTTATTTTGGGAAGAGGCGTTGCAGCATTTATTATCCTACAATCACTGAGAGTTGAGAAATTGGAGAGAGCAAGCAAGCTTTCCCAACTTTGTCTCCTTTCTCTCTCGCACTGCCCCTAGTTTCTCAAGTTTCAGATTCAGTAGGCATACCTAATAGCAGGTACAAACTGCTCTAAAGCAGGTAAAAGACACGGGAAGCCAGGACAGTGCGGACTCCGTGTTTCGCGCTTTTCGCAAAGTGACAGGTTAAAGGCTTTTGCGAGATATGCGGAATATGGAAACGATTTTGTTATGCCCGTCGTTTGCGTCTCCCCAGCAAAACGAATACGAAGATCTACAAAGGCACAATCACAAGCCAAGATTTACGATAACAGTGCGTTTGCTTCGGTGGTCCGCGTAGTTGTATTTTACCCTGCTCTCTCCAACACCGTGTCATGACGAATAGCTGGAACGGTCACAGTTTGTGCTGGCCCACCGGTTGACAGAAACCCGCACCGCCCACACCCGCACCGAGTGCTCTTGGTCTGTTGATGCTCAAGCCGTTCATCTGTGGCTTGTCGATAGCTGATCCTGCTGCTCAACGGCGAGGAAGCGGCGAGAGTGACCTCTGAAGTGAATGTAAATCCTCGTTCATCCAGTTATCCGGTGTCATAGTATGGAATATGTCCAACGTGCACTGAGGGCGGGAACGTTCCAGCAGAGCCCTAACTTCTAACAAATTATTTTGGCGCGCACTGCAAAGTATTTAGCATGGAACATTAATTAACAATGATGCCCTTTTTGTAATGTGGCTAATATAACATCCTCGCAAGTGCGACGCGGTTGCTGACACATCACACGAATGAAGCAACATCGTGTTCTTCTTTTCAAGAAGCGGAAAGTATAAGCTACTTATTGATTTGTTCCGCAGCCTTCCGGTGTGGCACATATTACAACGAAAAACTACTAAATCACATTGTCTACCGACAGCGTCTGAAAGGCTCCTTCCGCAATCCTCGTGCTCTCTGCGGGGAGTAGCAGCAGAGCTGAGAACAGCGATCGATTTAGGCACTTACTCTCGGCCGCCTGCAGGCGATAAGAAAGCTAGCCGTGACGGCAGCCTCGTCATGGCGCTGATAGCATGGGCCGGTCGACGGTCCGGCGTTCACCTTCATATCGCCTGCGGGTATGCGTACCTTTCCACGTAGCCACGGCCGCCGCTTGGAGACTGTTTACTGCGTATAAAAGACATAGTCTCTCGCCTGTTGCCAAGAAACAGTCAACCCGAGGGGCAGCAAACCGTTTTTTAACCAGTCACTGGGTTTGAGGCTAGAATTTCACCGGCGTCCTGCTAACCCTAACCGAGTGGACTGTGATTTCGATAGGCGCAGCCTTTGTAGACGCAGTTTCAAACACTGCTGGCGGCTAACTTCTAGTCCTTTCCCGCTGCATTTTGTGTTTCATGGTGCAAGAATTGTACCACATTTGAAAAAAAAATAAAAAAAAAAGTGTAAACTATATTAGGATGGTACGCGCGCGACAGAGCGAATGCGACATAAAAGTATAGTTCTAGTTATTTGTGTTTTTCTTTTTTTTTACGATAAGCTTTGACGGCGCCGCGCGATCCGGCGCATGTGAAACGACAGGGCGCTAAGCTGTCAAAAATAAATTACAACAAGTGGAAAGGCATGCATTTTTCATGCTCGCAAATAGCGTGTTTACCAAAGAACAGGACATACAATTTAGAAAGTGTTAGCATTCGAACAATATATTGTACCTACCGCACGATGCAGCGGTATCTGAATACAATTTATTTGAAAAATATCTCAAATAACACTGTAACAGTCGACGACAGTCACATCTTGACGATCAGACGGAGTTCAAGATGACTTCGTTTTGGGACACGTTTAAGGGAGAGCTTCCTTTTTTCACAACAGCACCAAGGCAAAGGAACGAACGCGACTGACCCGTTTCCCACCCCAAGCACCGGACCACTATTTTTGGAGATGACTGATGATTCTACGCATTTCATCTCAGGGAGGGGGGGGGGGGGGGGGGGGGGGGGGGTGTAAGAAGAGAACAATGTTCGCAAAATTGCGTCCAGTCCGTTCGACTTCCTTCACCTCCTTCCTTTCCCGTGAATCTCGAGCAGAAAAGCTTGAATAACAGGCACTTACCAGCCTTATTTCTCACACTGGAAGATAATATAAAAAGGGTACGCAGCACGCATAAAAAAATTAAGTGGAAATTTTCAAGAGGGGCTAGAAAACGTCGAATGCAAAACCTCAAAGCCGCAGGTAGAGAACCGCGCTGAGGGGGTCTCACAGTCCAAGAGGGTGGCAGAAAATTTTTAGCTGATAGAGGGCGCGAGAGTCCCACCAGCCGCATCAGCATCAACAACATGGCGATGAACAGGTTTTGACGTGTCCGCTATGGGACAACGGTTTACACGTTTGGGCGTATTATTTTTGCTAACGGTGTACAGATAAAAGCATCTGCCCCCTCCCCCCCCCCCCTTCCCCACCCCTTGTTAAAACAAAATTGCAGCAAAAGAAGGCACAAACTATGCTTCAAATTTATTGCAGCAGTTTCACTGTTGAAATATGTTTTTAAGGTATTTTCTTGTAGAGCTCTGCTTTTCGTGGGATAGTTGAAGGTGATGCGCTTCCGGAGATGTCTGAAAGGCGCTTACTATAGACGCTTTACACACGCGTCAGATTGAGCCGCCATAGCCGCCCTTCTCTTGTCTTACCGAGATGCCAAGCCATTGAAGCGGGCGTTGACGGGTTTTCACAAGGGCCTATGCTGGGCACAAGAACACAGTAGCATCTAAAATGGCAATAACCTGTCCTGCTGCGGTAATGATGAAGTGAAGTGAACGGAATAAGAGGGAACAAAAACTGAAGGTCAGTTATGGCGGCGCCCATGCACAGCTGCTGTAAAGCGTCTATACACCATTCCAAAATTTACAAGTCCTCTGCCCAGCGTGCGATATCCTCAGCCCAGCTCGTTCGTGTTTGTCGCTTCGGAAAGCGGACAAATCAGGCGCTATACGCCGGAACACTGAAGATGGCACCGGCCACATGCTCTTTTTTTGGAAAGGTCTATACTCTCTTCGCATAACTACAAGCACGAGCTGGCACGCGCTCAAGTTCTGAAACATGTATTTATAGGGACAGGGAGAGAGAACATATTGACTGAAAATGCCTGCAGAATCGGTTAAGCTTCCTCCACGCAGGGAGGACGAACTTTCACCGCAACGCGGCCACTACGTCAGTCCCGTGCGTTCTGCTCCTCGAGGTCTTGCTTCCTCGCTACTTCCGCGGGTCCGAGAGGGCCGCCGCCCCCTTCCTGGGGGTGCTGCTCCCCTTCTCCCCGGTTTCGCTCGGTCGCTGCCTCTCTGGAGCTGCCGAGACCTGCTGGACGGCCTTGAGTTGTGTCACTTGATCGTAGCTCATCGTTGCAGCCTCTAGCTGCGGCGGGATCGTCGTCTTCTCGCTGGCTTCTCGCGGATTTACGCTACAGTCCCAAAGGATGTGAGCCGCGGTAGCTCTCTCCTTCGCGCACAGTCTACACACGTCACTCGCGTACACACTGGGACACACGTGCTTTGCTAGCACCGGGGTGAGCAAGGACCCAGTCTGTAATTGTCTGTATAGCACTGCCTCCTTCCTGGTAAGCCCCTGATGAGGTGGCGGCATAGTCTGTCTGTTTAGTCTGTACCACTTCACTATTTCGTTGAAGGAGGTCATCTTGTCCTTTGCACTGTACCGCGAACAACACTCCGAGTCGGCCGTGTTTGCAGCTGCGCGGTTGGTTAGTCCTCGCGCGGCCGGGTTGACCGTCCCGTTGTGGTTCGCGTTCCCCCGTTCCGACACGTCACTGCCCATGTGAGCCGGAAACCACCTGATCGCCACAGCACTTTTGCGTCCGATGTCTTCGGCCTTGCGCAGTATGCGCGCGCCCTCACTACATACCCTACCATACCCTACCTTTGGCGTAGTTCTTCACTGCCGTTCAAGAGTCGCACAACCCTGTGGTGCATCCGGGGTCGAAGACGGCCAAGGCGATGGCCACCTCTTCCGCCCGGTGCGCTTCTAGAGTCCGGACGCTCGCCGCGGTCTTCGTTGCACCCGTCGATGCCCCGACGACCACCGCCGCGTATGCGTCGCTGCTTCCTCGATACTCCGTCGCGTCCACGCAGAAGGCCCCTTCTTCTCTGGCGTGGAGGTCCACGAGAGCCTTGGCCCTCGCCAACCTTCGCTCATTGTTGTGCTCGGGGTCCACGTTCCTAGGGATCGGGCAGACCCTGAGCTTTCTGTTGATGCTATCCGGTATAGGTACGCTGGTCTGCTGCTCTCCTTCCCTCGGCTCGAGGCCAAGGTCCCGCAAAATCTGTCTTCCGATTCTTGTTTCAGTGAGACGCCCCAGTTGCGCCGTTCTCTGTGCCTCGGCTATTTCGTCCGGCGTGTTGTGGACTCCCAACGCCATGAAGTTTTCCGTTCTCGTGCTCCCGAGAAGACCGAGTGCCGCCTTATACGTCTTGCGTATGGTGACGTCTATCTTGTTACGTTCACTTGGCCTCCAGTTGTGGAAGGCGGCTACGTACGTTATGTGGCTGACTGCGAAGGATTGAACAAGCCTGGTCAGGCTCTCCTCCTTCATCCCCGATCTTCTGTTGGACACCCTCTTGATGACTCTCATTGCCGCGGCCGCTTTGCCCGCGAGCTTGTTCACCGTTTCACCGTTGACTCGGTTTCGCTCGATGAGCAGCCCGAGGACTCGAATCTTCTCGACCTTCGGTATTTCTTGTCGTCCTGCCGTCTTCACCATGATCTTGGGACGCTCGTACTTGACTTCTATATTCTTTCGTTTCCTGCCCGCTCCTTTCGGTGGAATCACCAGCATCTCTGACTTGGTCGGAGAGCAGACGAGTCCCGAGCCGTCCAGCTGCTCCTCAATGGCGTTGACCGCTTCTTGCAGCGTTGTGTCGATGTGTCCGTCGCTTCCTCCCGGTACCCATAGCGTAAGGTCGTCGGCGTAGATGGTGTACCGGACTCCCGCTACTCTTTCTAGCTGGATGGCCACCCCGATCATCACGAGGTTGAAGAGTAACGGGGAGACCACCGAGCCCTGTGGGGTTCCGACGCCGCCCAGCTTCTTCTCTTCGAGCTGCAGGTCTCCCGTGCAGATTTTGGTGCTCCGTTCTGTCAGGAAGTCTTTGATGTAATCGTATGTCCTCCTGCCCATGTTTAGCCTGGATACTTGGGCCAGGATAGCCGAGTGCCTCAGTTATCGAAGGCGCTCTGCAAGTCCAGCCAGTGTGTGGCTCTGTTGTCCTTGGTGCCCGTCATATTGTCGATGATCGCTCTTCAGTAAGATCATGGCGTCTTGCGTCCCGAGCTTGTTCCGAAACCCAATGATGGAATTTGGGTAGAGCTCCGATTCTTCCAGGTAACACTGCCACCTGTTCATGAGAACGTGCTCGAGGACCTTTCCCACGCACGAAGTCAGCGAGATGGGCCTGAGGTTCTCTATGTTGGGCGGCCTGCCAGGCTTGGGGAAGAGAATCGTCTTGGCTGCTTTCCATTGCTTGGGCAGCCTTCCTTTTTGCCAGCACTTGTAAAAGTTCGTGAGCGTTTCGATGGCCGCTTCGTTGAGGTTTTTGAGCGCTCTCTTCGTCACTCGGTCGGGACCCGCGGCGGACCTGGCATTGAGATTCTGTAGGGCAACTCTGACTTCCCAAGTCTCGATGGCTCGATCTAGCGCCTCGTTCTTGTTGCCTTGGTAATCCGAGTGTCTCTCCGTGGGGGTGGTCGGTAGGTACTTGGCGTCCAAGCGCCGCTTAACCTCGCCCTCCCCGTGTTCGCGGATTGCCCTGTGTAGGATCCTGGCCAGGTTGTTGTGTTGGTGGCCCTTGGTCTTAGTGTCGTCGAGAAGGTGCCGCAGCATGTTCCACGTCTTGCCCTTGTGTATCTGTCCGTCAGCTTCGTTGCAGGCCTCGTTCCATTGTTGGGTGCATCGCACCTTGCAGTGGGCCTCGATCTGCCGGTTGAGCTCGCCGATCTTCCTCCTCAGACGTCGGTTGGTTCGTTGCTTCTGCCACCTCGCCTTTATGGACTGCTTGGCTTCTATTTATTTATTTATCGATACTACTAATCCTCATATGAGGATTTTTGTAGGGTGGTACAAAAAACACAGATGCATAACCATAGTGCAGAAAAAACAGTTATACAGAGGATAAAAAGTATATGAAACAAACGGAGTGGATGAGACATAGTATGTTCACATCATGAGCGCTTCGACATCATCCATGAACTGTTTCAGCGAGCTAGCGTGAACAACGTGTCGGGGCAAACTGTTCCATTCCTGGACTGCTAGCGGAAAAAATGAAAATTTAAAGCAATTATTTTTAGGTTGGAACTCCCTGAATAATTTCCCATGGTTTGAACGGGTTTCTCTTCCATCGTGGGGAATAAGGTATTTAGACTTTTCTATTTTAGTCAAGTTATTGGCTATTTGGTAAATTAATTTTAATCTCGTGAGCTTAGCTCTTATTTCTAAGGGCTGCACGCCGAGCACTCTACACAGCTCAGATGGTGAATCTCGCGTGCCAAACTTATTAGTAATAAACCTTACAGCGAGCCTTTGCACTTTGTCTAATTTTTGTATGTTAGTTTTTGTGAAGGGGAACCAAACAGGGCTGGCATATTCAAGCACAGGCCGAATAAGTGTCGTGTAGGCCAACAGTTTGGTATCGCGGGAAGCGTATTTTAATCGCCTTCTTATGCACCATAATTTCGTTAGCGCTTTTTTGGTCACTGCGTCTATGTGCATGCCCCAGTCAAGATCACTTGTGAACAGGACACCTAAGTACTTGAACTCATGAACGTTTTGTATATTGTTTCCATTGATCTTATAAGAATGATTAAATATGTTTTTTTTCTACTTATGGAAATGGCTACTGTTTTGTCTGTATTAATAAGCATCTGCCATTCTTTACACCAGTCTGAGATCTTGTCTAGCACGCTTTGTATTTTTAAGTGGTCCGAAGAATTTGTTATTTCAGAATATATTATGCAATCGTCAGCAAAGAGTCTAACGTTAATGTCGATGTTATCAGTTATATCATTAATATAGAGCAGGAAGAGGAGGGGGGAGAGTACTGAACCTTGAGGTACTCCTGAACACACGGCCTTATTAGCTGAGCTATTTCCGTTAAATTTCACGAATTGAGATCGTCCAGAGAGGTAGTCTATAATCCAATTTACAACTTGTCCGTCGCCTAGGATTTTCGTTAACTTGAAAATTAGTTTGTTGTGGGAGACTCTGTCAAACGCTTTTGACAGGTCTAGAAAAATGACATCCACTTGGCTTCTTCGATTTATAACCGAGGAAAAGTCGTGCACGCTTTCAATTAACTGGGTGATGGTTGACAATCCGGATCGAAAACTGTGCTGGCATACACCTAAAACGTTGTTTTCTTCGACGAAAGCAGTGATATGCTTTAGAATAACATGTTCCAATAATTTGCAACATGTTGATGTAAGCGAAATGGGCCTATAATTTGAAATGCTCTCTCTACTGCCCGATTTATGAATTGGGATAACTTTAGCTTGCTTCCAGTCGGGTGGAATTTTTGATTCTTGCAGCGATTTCCTATATATTAGTGATAAGTATTTTGACACTCATTCTGCGTACCTTATCAGAAATGCGTTTGTAATATTATCTGGCCCGGCACTTTTTTTAGGGTCAAGATTAAGAAGAAGACAGAGTATGCCGGCCTCAGATATTGTTATGTTGCCCACGGTATCTTGTAATTGCATATTCATGTAGCGTGGCATAACGCCGTTGTCGCGTGTAAAAACTGAAAGGAAATAATCATTGAAGTTGTTTGCCTTCTCCAGGCTATTGGCGATTTCTGTATCCTTTTTTCCTTTTGCGCGCGAATTTATATACCTCTAAAATTTATCTGGGGCTGTTTTGATGAAGGAATAAAGAGTTTCGTTGTAAAACTTCTTTTTAGCGCACTTTATTTTGCTCCCGAGTTCTTTAGTTAAGTTCGTGATTTGTTCTTTCTTCGATGCATTTTTCGTAATCTTTGTTTGTTTTTGGAGTCTGTTAATGTTTCGCTTAGTATGAATAATTTCACGCGTTATCCAAGGATTTCGCTTAGCGGTTCTTTTGATTTTAGTTGGAATATAGGTATTCATACAATGGGAAATTATTGACTTGAAGGAATTCCAAAGGTCATTTGTGGAACTATCTGATCGTAGGGAAAGTTCATAAAAAGGGTCAAAGTGAAAATCGAAACAATCCAGGATGGCTACATCATTAGCACGATTTAAGTCTAAAACTTGAATAACTTTGCTTGTATTTTTTGGCACCGTATCTAGTCTAAGCGAGGCTACCACAATGTCATGGTCAGATATTCCGTCAACGATGTTCACGTCTAGTTCTTTTAGAAAGTAGCCGCTCACGAATATCAGGTCCAGGACACTCTGTGAGGAAGCCTGTGTACGCGTAAAGTCTGACACAATCTGGGTCAACTCATAACTAAAGCAAATATCGCACATAGGATTTGTTCCGTCAAGGCATGCTAAGGGGTCTTGAGGTTCGGGCCAAGTAATTTCAGGCAGGTTGAAATCGCCCGCCAGTATTATTTTATCATTTGGCTGAACGTTCGATTGCATGTACTTATACAGAATGTCAAAAAAATCAGCCGTTTCGTTTGGGGGCCTGTAAGCAGCACCAACGTACAGGGTAAAATCATTAAACCAAAGTCTACACCACAGTGACTCAATGCCCGTCACGTCCGGCATCGGCGTGGCTTTAAAACACGTTTTGTACAAGATAGCTATCCCACCGCCGCGTGACTGTCGATCTTTTCTTATTACTAAGTAGTTGGGAATATCAAGCTCGTTATCTTGAATATACGACGAAAGCCAGGTTTCCGTCACTATCAAAACATCTGGATCGTGAGTCATGGTTATGGCTTCAAGCTTTTCCAATTTGTTCAACAGGCTTCTTGCGTTAACGTTTAGTATTTTTATTGCAGACTTTTTAGTATCATCCCTCGGACGCCGTCATTTGTGGGTACTGCTTCCAGGCAGGGGAGTGATGTCGTTTTTGTTTTCATCCCATGCGTACATTTGGTCATTTATTTTCACTTTGTCGAAGCGTAGAGTGACCTTATCTCCGGACGTTTTGTTTGGTTTCGTTCGCTCTAGCATCTTTTTTCTGACTTCTTGTACGTTTTTCGAAAAGTCTTCGTTTATCGAGAATTTGGATCCTTTAAGCTTCTGACAGTTTCGTAGGATTTTCATTGTGTCTCGAAAATCTAAAAGTTTCAAGATGACGGGGCGGGGCTTTTCAAGCGAGAATTTACCGATGCGGTGAATTCTTTCGATAGGTACAGGTTGTAGCTGCAAGCGATCTTCTATTATTTTTTTCATTACCCTTGCTTCAAGAGTGCTGCTGTCATTGCGTCCAGATTCTTCAATTCCATAAATTATTAAGTTGTTCCTACGACTACGGTTATCTAAGTCGTCATACTTGAGTTTGAGGTCGTTTAGACTGGTTTCCAGAGGCTGTACATTCGCGACGCAAGTATCAAGTTTTTTTTGCATCATTCCTAGCTCTTTGAGGCTGGCTTCAATATTGTCTAACCTAATCGACGTGGTTTGTTGGTTTGTTTTGATTTCATTGAGCTCGCTACCTATTGCGTTCAGCTTAATCATTACATCCTCAAGGGTAATAGGGCCGGGGTTGCTCTCAACGTCTCCGCAGAGCATAAGAAGCTTTTTCAACAGTTTGAAAACAGTGCACAAAACAGCAAGTTGGCTCCGTGGGCACGGCAGCAGGACTAAGCAAACGTCGTCACTTCTAATCGAAGATGTGTGACCCCCTCTTACCTGCATGAAAAACAGGAACGGGTTTGTGGCCGTCATCCTTGCAGAGCCACCGTGCCCACGAAGCGTATGTTCCCGGGGAATCGCCTTTATGCGATCCAGTGCCGTTGATGCATCCGTCGATGGCGTTGACAATTTGTGAAGATAGCCGAGGAAACGTAGTTGCACAGAAGTATCCAGTCCATGGTACGACGTCGGCAGCAGCTTCGCTGTTGGGGCGTCTATCACAGTAAAGCGTTCGTCACGAAAGGCAGAATATCAATGGTCCTCCGTAAGATGACCAAGCGAAAATGTGGTCAGCACCTGCATGAAAAACAGGAACGGGTTTGTGGCCGTCATCCTTGCAGAGCCACCGTGCCCACGAAGCGTATGTTCCCGGGGAATCGCCTTTATACGATCCAGTGCCGTTGATGCATCCGTCGATGGCGTTGACGATTTGTGAAGATAGCCGAGGAAACGTAGTTGCACAGAAGTATCCAGTCCATGGTACGACGTCGGCAGCAGCTTCGCTGTTGGGGCGTCTATCACAGTAAAGCGTTCGTCACGAAAGGCAGAATATCGATGGTCCTCCGTAAGATGACCAAGCGAAAATGTGGTCAGCACCTGCATGAAAAAGAGGAACGGGTTTGTGGCCGTCATCCTTGCAGAGCCACCGTGGGCCAGCCGACTGTCCATCTTCTCTGTCCGTTCGTCCGTCTCCAGCTCTTTGGTGGCTCTTTCCGTCGTCTCCACGACGTTAGCCGCCCATTGCTCGATATCCGTAAGGTCCAGTTGTACCGCGGGTAGTGCCGGTCGAAAGGCATCCCAGTCCGTAATGCGATGCTTCCTTATGCCGGTATTGCCTTGTCCTTTGAGCGGTACGACGACCTCTACAATGTAGTGATCACTGCCTAGCTCTTGGCCCGTGTTTCTCCATTCCGCTTCTCTCGATCTTCCGTCGGGTTTGACGAAGGTAAGATCCGGAATGGTGTCTCTCGTAACCGATGTGCCGATCCTGGTGGGAAAGGCTGGATCCATGTTTAGGTTCGGTCCCACGTCGGTGGCATCTTGCATCAGCTCCCTCCCCTTGACCGTCGTTCTTTGGTAGCCCCAGTCTTGGTTCGGAGCGTTAAAGTATCCGCACACTACGAGCGTATTGTTCCCCGCGACTCTACTCGCGTTGCGGAATAGTGCCTTGAACTTCTGTTGTCCGTGAGACGGATTGCTGTAGACGTTCACCAGGAAAGTGCTCTCCTTCCTTCCTTCCTCTTCCGGCCCGCGATTATTTCATCCGTGCAGTGTTCGATGGCGCTTTTGCTGATCAGTTCGTGTTCGATGAAGGTGGTCCCTTTCCTAACGAAGGTGCAGACCCCTCTGCCCTTGCCCTTGGACGCGTCCCTTGTGCTCGGCGGGCTGTCGTGCGACCGGTAGCACGGGAGTCTCGGCGTCTTTTCGCTGAGTGTTTCTTGAATCATTATGACGTCTGGTTTCCTCGTTAGGTGCTTCAAGTGTTGCTGCAGCACCGCTTTCTTGCCGGTAAAGCCATTACAGTTCCAGTGCCAGACCAAGAGGTCTCTCACTGGCTGTGTGGTTGCTGCTGTACGTGCTGTCCCGTCCATGATTGCTGCAGTTTGGCGATGATCTGTGCTTCCATACTTTGCATTTGCGCCTGTATGTGCGCCTGCAGCTGTGCTTGCATCTGCGCTATCATGTTCTGGATTGTGCTCTGTACGTTCGTTGTCATCTGCTGAACCGTTTGCTCGAGCGCGGTGAGGCGTTCGTTAGTTACCTTGCTGGTCGCCTTAAGATGGTCGAGTCGTCGTCCTGCTTTTCGATTCTCTCCGTTATCTTTCGTTCCTTGGCGCCCTCTGTGGCTCTCCTCTTGGGAGCCGATCCCGCCGCTTTCGTGGTTCTCGGGTCCACCTCGACCTCTGATTCCATCCGCGGTCATCTCTTCTTGTTTCCTCTCTTGTGCGGGCTTCGGCAGCTGCTGCTGCTTTTGCTGCTGTTTTGCAATTAATGTCGTTAGCTTCTCGTTGATTTCCTTGATGGCTGCGTCCTGTTCGGCGATTTTCCGCTTTATCTTCTCGTTCTCGTCTCTCAGGGCTTTCACCACCCCATTCTTTTCTTGGATCTTCTTCTCGGTGTTTTGCGCTGATGTTTGTCTCGTCTCTGCCATGTTTACCGTGACTGCGTCGGCCCAGGTGGCTCTCTCCCTCGCCTGCGACGGTCTGCGGCGGCTGGCGCTCCTGCCTCTCTTGCTGTGGTTCCTTTTGCGGCCGCTGTCGCGCTGCCTCGAATCCCCGCGGGGTCTCTAGACAGCTTTCCGGATCCGGTTGTTGCTGCATGGCTTCCATCTTGCGTTCCCTTTGCCGTTTCTTGACCACGTACGGCATCTTGTACTTGTTTTTGCATTCCCTCTCGCCCGTTGGATGCTGTCCCCGCAGAGCCTGCACTTGGGCTTGCATTCGCGTTCGTGACCCTCGGTGGGATTCGCGATTCCGCAGCCGAAGCACACTCTGGTGTTGGGATTCGGGCATACGTCTCTTCTATGGCCGACCCTGCCTCATTGTTTGCACACGTTAAAGTGCTTGCGGTAAAGCCCGCACCTGACTAATATCGAGCAATACTTGACGTAGTTTGGTACTTTCTGTCCTGCGATCAGTACTATCACCATGGTTGTATTGCCGATTCCGTGCGCCTCCACCGCTAGGGGGTTGTACGGGTTCACGATGTTTTCGGCTACCTCTTCCGGGGTGTCATCTACGGCTATGCCTCGGATGACTCCCTTGACCGTGCCGTCCGGCGCCGTTCGGTAGGCGCTCACTTCCTATGTCCTGCCACTTATGTTAAAGGCTTTGACCTTAGAGTACAGCTTGGCGCGCCTCTCGTCCGGGGTGCTGACCACGATGATGTTTTGCTGCGCGTTCACGCAGATGGTGTCTGCTTTGGCTTCTTCCTTCGTTACTCGAGCCGCCGTCATGACGACCGACATGATAATTCAAACCTTCGTTCTGCCTACGTTGAGACCGCCACGTGGTCTCATGACTATCTTGGTGTCTTCTTTCGGCATGTATATCGGCATTCTCGCCGCTTTCGTTACCGAAGCTGCAACTCTCTTAGCGAAGCTAGCCCTGGCCTTGGGTCTAGGCTGGCGAGTAATGGCGGCGGACTCCCCGTTTTTCTCGCCGGCAATAATCTGCTTGATGCGCTTGCCGGAGGTCGGCCAGCCTTCGGCTTCTTCCGGTGTAATGTCCTCTCCGTGAACTTCGATGTACGTGCACCCACCAAAATTGCCGATGCTCAGCGTTGACGCCATGTTGTCACCCATCGACGTGGCCACTTCCATTTTGGACGCCATCTTGGTCGCACTCGTCGCCGAACTATGCCTAACGGCCGGGCCCGTCGCTACCGGTGGCTTTCCTGGTGGTAGGCCTACGTTAGGCTTACCGAAAAGTCCGCACCGCACCAGAGGAAGGTCCTCGTAAATCAAGAAAATCACGTAGCGCTTGGTCAAAACTGCTACCGGTCGATGCCCCGCACCTTCGCGCACACTTTGGTATCAATTATACCGCGGTAACTGTAAATTAACACGGAGTTAATTGGCATAAGAGCAGGATTGATGAGAAGCCCGTCCACTTACTCGCACTTTGTCGCCGTCCTCCTCTTCTAGGGAAACATTATAAGATTAGCTATTTGTAAACTGCTCATAGACACCGTTTGCGTGAGCAGCGGCGAGTCGCCTCACCACGACTCACCTCCCGTTATTCGACGCGCCGGACAGCTCCTATGCTAACTGCAGTGTATTCTATTGAATACGCACCTTTCAAAGTACAGCGTCTAGATGGCGTTCCGCCGTATATTATGGAACACAGAGTTATGAAATTAAAATCTAGATGGCGCTCCGAACAACGGGAGACGGACTGAAGTGAGAGATGGGGACCCTTTACCGCTGGAGTACGACAACTGAGGTAATCTAGCATCGCTGTTCTACGATCAGCGATCTTTGTGCGGAAGAACGCGACAAATCAGTGACCTCGAGCTCTCCTGCTATTGCCATTGGCTGCAGTCTCAGCTTAAAGAGACCCGACAATCATATATAAGCGTGTACCTTTTTTGCGGCTTCCACGTCTCTTGAGGTTCGGGCAAGCCGGTGGGCACGGAGAGGGTAACTAAATATCAGTGCATCGTATTTTAACGGGACGACGCGGAAACCTCCTTCAACTACGGGGTCGACCCGCGGTGCCGAAAGCGCGCAAATTGTGAAGTCTTTAATCCTGGGCTTACTACTGGTCAGAGCCGCTGAAAGCTTCTCTTTAGTCCAAATACAAAATATAAGTGGCGCGAACAGTTTTAAATACTTATAAAGGTAGTTTTTGCTCAGTATTTTAGATCAGAGAAGAAACAAATGCAGTTTGTAATTTACGGAAACCAAAAATGACCCGTCGACATACCCGCCTCCAAGCGATGGTAGCGGGTATGTCACCATCGGTTGTGGTAGCTATATCCGCGGTTGGTATAGCATCATTTGACAGCTAGACACATTTATCACGCAGTGTCTATAGACCGACACGCGGGCTTGACTTCACGGAGCTGCAGCGGCGCTGCGATCGCGCCGGAGCCGGGTGGTGCGGGCAGAAGGGCGCACGTTTCGCCTAGGCGTCATTGCATTTCAACATGCCGCAAAGTTGTGTGGCCATTAATTGCGGCGGAAGGTACAGAAAAAGTAGCAGGGTGAGTTTCCACAAGTTCCCGGCAGACTCTGAAAGGCGCTGAAGGTGGATAATATCCGTAGGTCGAAAAGAATGATCGCCTCGCGCGAACGACCGTTTGTGCGGCAAGCAATTTCTTGAAGGCAAGTCTGGCTTCCATTTCAATCTCCGTCCTGAGGCTTGCTTATGTGCATGAAAACCGTGGTCTAATCGACACCACCGGGATTTTGTTCCCACGGTGTTCGCGCACAAAGCGCCGGCCAAGCGCTAGTCGGAGGCTCGCTACGCCTGTGCTACCAAGCGGAAGGAGACAGGCGACAGAGCCGCCGTGTTGTAGGCGTTACCGAAGAAAGTAACGAAATACGTTGCTCGTCATTTCCAAATAAAGTAAAGCTTAACAACCTACGTTACATCGGAATGAAAGGAACACGTTACCAGTACCAGTAAAAAGTAGCGCAGGTTAGTTGTGCGTTACTTTTTTAACTATGATTTAACTGGTTTTACTGTTTTCATGGTACAGCTTATTTTTCGTACAAGCTCATATTTCGAGAAATATTATATCCATATAGAAACTGAACATAATTACTATATTTATCTTTACGGTTTCACCTATACACTCACAAGAAAAAACGACGGAAACTTAACAAAAGTTCACATGGCTTATTCACGCCTTAAAGCACAGAAAAGTTTGAAGTGTAATTTTTTTAAAATTCGGAAAGTAGTAACGAGTAACGTAACTACGTTACACGTTAGTTGAAATAGTAACGTAAGTACGTTACACGTTACTGTTTTGAAGAAGTAACGAGTAGGTTACTACGTTACTGAAAAAATTAACTCGTTCCCGGTGACGGCGTTACTTGTAAGGCTTTACCGCCAACACTGCAGAACGGACAAAGCGTTACCGCTTGTCATACCTTGTGGTAATGAAGGTAAGGAAAATATTATAACTTGACTTAAAGACGCTCTGTGCAGTTAATCAATTAATAAATACACTTCAGCAGACCCATGTCTGCTGATCCCGCCGGCAGCGCGGAAAGCGGCTCGAAGTAATTGCAGGCCTTGAGCGAGTTGTAGACCTGCACCGTGTCGGCCGTCAACTGGCTTGTCGAAAAACTACATAAACGACGGCGTTAGCCGTCGACGTCCGTGGCAGCCCCTTCACGTTGGAACTCCAACAGGCCTTGTTTACGAGATACAGATCGGCGAAGACAACGTACTCCAAGCACACGTTGTCTCGATACCGCTGCCGTTTAGGCTCGAGTAGCGAGCTCAAATAGTTGGGCATAACTTACGACATACGTTGGCAGGAAATACGACGTACAAATAAAGTTAGAAGCGTCTCTACAACATCAACAATGAGCGTACGCCATAGAACGCAATGTCCAAAACATGGAGAGCCTCGCCGTTTCTGCCCACTGAGCTTCTCCGTATACGCGGCCTTCCGGTCGTGTAGGTAAACAGAGAGGCGGCGCGTGTCGGTCTATTGAGAATCGGAACGAAACGCAGAAGACATTCACAATGTTCACTTTTTTCTTCTTTTTTTTTTCGATGGCTCGTAAAAAGAAAGAGGGACGATTACGCCGTGATATTCCGCTTCGGCGCCGTCTGTCAATTTGCATTAATTAGCTGCATCCTCACGCAGTTCGTCCCTAGTTGCATTAGTTCCAACAACCGGACTTGTCAATGTTTGGGGTGTGCGATCTGAATGTTATTTGTTCAGACTTGTCCAGTTATTTTTTTTTCTTCAACTGAATTTGGCAAAGAACCGTTTCTGGAAACCGGAGATTTTAGTCCAAACATTCTCCAGATTGCTTTCGAACTTGAGTTGTTGACATCCGGTTTGTGCAAACGGGGGTCGTCCGTCCGGAATTTCTCCGGTTCGCTCTTTAACCGGAGTTGTCAATGTCCGCTTTGTTCAATTCGGAGATTGTCTCCCCAGGTTTTCGTACAAACCGGAGATTGTCTATCTAGATTTTCTACGGTTTGACTTTAAACCGGAGTCGAAAAATCCCGGTTTGTGCAAACCTCGTGTCTCTTCTCGGACAGTCTCCGGATTGATTTTAAACCAAATTTAGTTTTCCGGATTGACTTCAAACCGTTATTTTTGGAAGGGTTGTGACGTTCCCCTCCCACTTCACCTGCGGGCATCCAGGTCGTGAACGAGCTTTGGGGTGTCGGCGTGCTTTTGAACTCTCGTGGAGTGGCATGCCGCACGTGGGGCGGGGGGGGGGGGGGGGGGGGGGGGGGGGGGGAAGGGGGAGGGGGAGGGGGGGGGGGTGCAGCCTCCGCGCCTGAAAGTCAGGTTGCTGTTGCGGGCACCTTTACGCGTTCCCTTCGCGACAGAGCTTACCTAGTAAGAGCTACGTTTTGTGGGCAAGTTTTCTATGGCGCTCACGTTGCACTTCCCCGTCCCCGGTTCACCCGGCGGGTTTCCTCATGTCTCTTCCAGTTTTACTGGAGCAGGGGCACTGAGCTAATGACCAGGTCGGTACTCCTCCTTCCCACGTCACTAGTCGGCAAGGGCATGCCCTGCGTCGACACTGCCTGCCTCCTGCTCTCCCTCTGCACTGTTCTTGGGGTGTTAGATGAAACAGTCCATCCTGCACGGTTTCTGGCTCTTTATTGTCTAGGGCCCTCGCGCCGAGTGCTTTTTCCTTGCACGGTTGGGTAACCTTTAACCGAGTGCAGAGCACCACCCTTTTACCAAGCGGTGGTGGTTTGCCATGAGGAGTTGAGACAGGCGTCACTAGACCTCGAAATGCGCAAAGTTCCACCAGCTCGAGTCGTTGAGGAGCTCTGCGTTGCCCGGACCACTCTTGAGCAGAAGGATGGGACAAACGCCTTTCCGTGGACGTCCGTGGACCGTGAGTTCACAGAACTGGATCCGATGATCTTGCGGAAAAGCGACCTTGCAGGTGCCAAGTTTCGGACAGGTCATGTTTCTCGCTCTGCGTTTGCGAAATAGACATCCTATACTAAAATTGAACAAACTGGAAGGTTCTTTTTACATTCAACATTATATGTAGCCACAAGGTACAGTATAATCGCGTTGTTTTATCACGCGAGCAATGTTTTAAAATATGTTTTGAAGGTCTGGGAAGACGACACGCAGAACGATCTTGTAGCTCGCGCATCCGACGCTTTTGCAGATGCGACGGTCGCTTCCCGCAATGCGGCTTTCGATCCAACATGGCCGCCCTGGAAGCACCATTGCGGTACGCTGCTCTTCAAGGCGGAGCACATACAGTTGCTTTATTGCGGGGTACACTGCTGAGCCACCTAGACTCCGATATCTTTTGGTGGGGTGAGGAAGATTTCCTCAGGCTATAGTCTTGTCGCTACGTCCGTCTGGAGTGCTATTCTGGTCACAAACGGTCAAGTTCGTGTTTCTCGAAAACTCCTCCCCCCTACGAACCGCGCGCTCCTATTGGCCACAGCCCGCGTGATTATTCTACGCGGTTCCCATGGGAACGTTCGCGAAACACGAAAGCAACCGTTTGCCGTAACTGTCGCTCTTCGAGTTCGGACCGTGACGACAAAGTGACGTATGACCACGTCCGACCTACGTAGCACATAGCGGAAGTCGCGTAACTAGATTAACTGCGGTATTACTCGACACACCCTACTCTCTGTTTCACTATAAGTGCGAGCTAGTACGGGTGTAGGCGCTACAAGGACGTGCTCTGGGCTTTCAACGTCTCTGTCGAGCAGGCGCGCTTGCGCAGTGCAAGCCAACCTCTCCTTCTATTGCACGAAGGGGAACAAGCTTTGGGCAGGATTCTAGAGCGTAGAAAATGGCGGCGACGCTAGTTGCTCAACGATGGCTTGACCAACGCGTACAATGACGGGTTTTCCGCGAGCACCCGGTTCCCTTCGCGATGCACGACGACTGTTTCTGACTACAATACCACTTGTCGAAAAGCACCGTGTGATCGCAGTGTGACAACGAGAGACTTCGACGATGAGAGATGATTACCGTCGAGCAGCAGCTACTAATTGAATCGCACTGAGATTTTTCGCAACGTGGAACTACAAGGGCACGGTTGCTCCCGATGATCGCATAGCTAATGCCAAGTGGATGGTGATCAGAGCCGTGACGGCCGTCGTGAGTATCGCTGTCAACCGGCTGGGAAGAGACGGTTGGGTCGACAAAACCCCGGACCGAGGCAGCTGAGGCATGTGCGAAAGAAGGCTTTCGTCGCCACCATGACAAGCACACCGACGTCGTCGGGTGCGTTGACTAAACTTAGACTGCAACTAAACCTTCGTCACCGTCATCATCGGTTTGTAGGAGACCGTCACCATTTTGAAGGACTCCAACACTTTGCCGCAAACACCATTTTGCCATTAACAACATGGTGGTAAGTTGACGTTTAAACTTCAGGGTTTCTACCGCTTCGAAGTTAATGTACGCTTAGTACCTATGTCTTTAGTTGACAATTTGTTGCGGTCTGTAGCTACTGTCAATCACGCAATAAAATCTGGATCGGTTGCTGATGGCATTTTGTTGTATCAATTAGATAATTTACCTTTTCACGCCAAGTTGCTGGAATTGCAAGTCAGTCATCGGAAAGTCGTAAGAACACGTTTCGATGCCCTGCAAAAAACTACCAACAGGTCTGTCCTAAAATGAATCGTTACTTGTATAGACTGCAGCAGTTTAGTCTGACAGAGTATGGTAACATTGTTACCCACTGTAGACGAGAAATTTAGCCAGTGTCTGGTGGATGGTTGTCATCTTCGTGACCAAGAAAAACAATAAAAATAGAATTGTCCTGCATTCAACACACGTGTGTTTAATGTAAAGGTTATTATAGCAATTAAATAGATTGTCGTTTCAAAAGTGACAGTAACTCATTGAAATTAAAGAGTAGTGTGAGCTGGACTTTTGAAATTTGCTTGTGATGCAGAGCAAATACGCACTGTTGGCTTATCACCATCAAGCATAAACGACAAGCGGAGGCAGAGTAGATGTGTGAAGGAAAAGCGAGCATATGTACTAAAGAAAGAACTGCTACGTAACGTGAAGAATGTCAGCAACTATCTTGCCATTGTGGTACGAGCTCAGTGGCTATGCACATGCTTATAGCAGCCTGAGAATGTAGGACGCTCTCCTTATGTGGCAAAGCCAGGGGGGGGGGGGGGTTTATGGGGCTTCGCTCCTTCCCTCATCAAATCTGGCGGGCCCTAGAATATACACACACATTCCGACACCAACCTCCCCGCACGCCAAGTCATGAACAACCCAGCCACCTCAACCCCCCTCCATCCTCACCCCCTTAGAAGTTCCTGGCTACGCCACTACTATCAACAGCACTCAATAGATAGTCAGCATTATCAAGATAAACAAAATTTTTTTTATTTTATGCACCATATAGGCAGTGTTTTTGTCTTTATATGCATGCAGCCAAAGCACACACTGTAGAAAACACTTGTGTGAAGCCTGCGTTCACAATGCGGTCCCCGTCAAACTTTTAAGGCGTTAACGAATTCCACAAATTAAATTTTCAACGGAACGAATTCGTTTTGCAAAACGCTGGCAAACTTACGTTGCTTTTTGCATCATTCACCTTTGTCGTCTGATGAATCAGTAGTCAGCACTACACTAACCTCAATGAGCTTGTCGTTTGTTGTTTTGCTGTTGGGGCGATCGCTGGCGGTCGTGGCGGCGGCACAATTCTTTCTCGGACCGTTGGCTGCTGCCTCCGTGCTCGCGGAAACGTGGTTCCCTTTGTGTCAAGGTGAGGTTTTGAATCTTAATGCACGGCAACGCTGAATGGAGGTCTATTACCGTCTTCATAACCTCAGCAACGTAACCGTACGAGCCACAACAACACCACCACTTTCAAGCTTCCTAACACCGGCACAAATAGGAGCCAAGTCTTGCATCTCGCCAAGCGTTACATCGGAGACGTTAAAAGCCAGCTCACTGTGCTCTTCGACCCGGTCCTGCCGCCGAATGGGCTCATCCAACAGCACGAAAGCATTCGTGTGCGCGTTGATCAAGTGATCGATCGCATGTCAAACCCCAGCCGCGGTCGATCCGACGAGCATCGCGGCCATGTTCTTTCGAGTTGAACTCGCCAAGGGTACGGTTGTCGAGTTAAAACAATGCAAATAGTCCCGTGCATTCTTGTTCTTACGTCATTTTGTCGTCACAACCCGAACTCGAAAAATGACTGTTAGCGGCAAACAGAGGCTTTCTAGCTTCACGAACGTTTCCATGGCAAATGGCGTTGAATCGTCACGCGCAATGAAGCCAATGGGAAAGCGAGGTACCTATGTAGGGACGTGTAAAAACGTAAAAGCCGTTTTTTTCTTGCACGAGCTATTCTGCAAATAAAAATAAGTAAAAAAGACTGCCCGAGATTATGCCTTCGCGTGCATTTCTTCAGCGCCGAAAGAGAAGAGCATGGCTTATGTAGATTATACCGGCATAATCACTGCAGTGAGCAAAGGAGCAAAGCATTATTAAAACTGCCCGAAGAAACTTTCCTGCATCATCCACAGAATGCTCACAACCGTTGCACTCTGCGTCGATCTCATGACTTGTCATATACTACCATAGAGTCGTCGTCAGCTCTGTACCCATTTGAAGTCTCCTTTACAGTCAAACAGGAAATTTCATTTGCAGCTTATGTTCACGGCGGCTTCACAAAGGATGATCGGTGTCGCAGCGCACCTTCACGTAATATTTTTTTTTTCTCGTAATGCCATCCGTATCGTGCAGAAGCAGGGAAAGCAACGACGCAAACGAGGAACAAACACGACAAGGTCGTTACCGCGGTTTTCGCCATGTTTGTTTTCAAAGACCGTAGCGAAAGACTTCGAGAACACAAGCTGAGATATCTTAGCTAAATTTACTTTAATCATAATTATTGAAATAATATTTCGCATTTTATAAAAAGATAATAATACTTTTCTCTGTTTCCTTCCATTTCCCGGAAGGTAGCCTTTTCTCTGTTATTTGCTCGTTTTAACTCCCGGAGAAAAGAAAGAAGATAACAAAAAGAACAGGGGGAAATGCGGGGATTTCTGCGCCCCAACTGCGTGGACACGTCATCGCGACGTAGGGGGATCGTCAGATTCTGGCTGACCGCGTGCGTGAACCCGAAGGTTGGGGCGGAGCCTCAAACAAGAATCATTTTAGTTTGAGGCTCCGCCCCTTCTTTCTCGATACGTCACAACTCGAAAGGTTCCGTTTGCGACCAGATTTGCACCCCTGGTCGGTTGTCGCATTCACTTGCTTTTCGCAGCCCTTGCACAGGTGTGAGACGCGCGGGGGAGGGGGGGGGTCGAACGTTGGTCAGCCGAGCGCTACCCCTGGCTCACATGTTCATTCATTAGGTAAATGAGGGAACCCTCCTTGTGTGTGATCACGAGATGTAAGGTGTGGCCATGTGTTCTTCGCCATGTTATGTTTGTTACTTCCGTCCATTGATTTTCGTAGCGTACACGCTCCTATTGTGTACCAGTTTCCCGGCGCGCAATTTATATCTTACAGTTGTCAATAAGTTTTTCATCTTCAGCCAATCACCTTGCGAGGTTTTGGTCGTCTGTATTTGTTTGTGTCCGGCTAGCACGCAGGGAAGTCAATGGCGCTAATTCCCCAGAATTTAGTAATTTAAGTTCCACCCACCCGTAGTTCTACAAAACATTATGCTGCATAGTACACCTATGCACCAACCAATTTCTTTTAATATCTGAAGAAGGGGGGTACCCCCCCCCCCCCCGGTCTCCCCCTTCTCGGTCTCGAAGTGTATCATCTCCCAAAAAGGGAAGTTCATGCTGCACAGCACCCTAGATAACCCTTCCACTAAAATGACATATTTAGGAAAGGAGCTCACTGCCGGACTTTATTATAATAAGAGTACGCTCAAAAGTATATGCTAACGGCGTTCCAGGCAAGATTATGTCCATATATTGTCCCCCCGTGTTTGTATTTTCAAGGATTGGCCCCGGTTCGCCTTCTTTAGTCGATGGCGAATGGTGCTGTATACCTTTCAACTTCTTGCGTCGAGGATTGACGTCTTAACTGTGTCAGAGCAATACCACCTAGAAAACAAAGGCTGCGCCTTTCCTCCCCAGGCGTCATCACGCAGTGCCGTCTAGCTCGTGTCAGCACTGTGGCCAGCGAGTCTTGTATGCGGCTGACATCGAGCACGACGCTGGAGTGCGGCGACGCCGCGACGGAAGACTCTGCTGCTTTGCGGCGATTCTTATCGAACTTCGGCGCGTTTTCCGCTTGGGCGGGTCCACTAACGATGATGTCAATTGCAGGCATAGTATTATAGGTGGCATTGGTCAGAGACGGTGGGTGTGTTCTTTCTCCTTCCGCGTCTCTTGCGCTGATTTTCTAGATCAACTGCGCTCTCACCTTTCTTTCAGTTCTTTCTGGTAGATGGGAATAGACGCTGAGGGAGACCAAGAAAGGACTCTGGGGACGTCAGAGCAGCGAGCTCTAATTTCAAGGATAGAAATAGACGGGAAGCTGCATTTATTTCTACTCACCCTTCGAACTAGTTTGAGCGACGAACGAGAGCGTCCTGCGTTTGAACGCGAGACACCACACGAGGCTCAGATGAGGGTCATATTCGCTCTGACTGAAGAAAGACAGTTGCTAGAGACAAAGGCAGTTATCCTTCGTGTCAATACCACGACGCTCCCAATCAGAGCTCGGATCCCTGGCGAGCCTACGAGCTCTCGTCTTCACTCTTTTTCACTCTCTTTCCGTGTAAGCATTACAGGTAGGTATCGATGAAACTTCTTAAGTAGGCCAACGTTCCCCCGTTGCCCAGGTGTACCGGCGTGGTGGCTGTCAGATCCTGGTCTTCCTATCGTCGGCCTTCAGCTGCTGCTCCGTTTGGCTGACGGTGGGCTTCACGGCTGAGCGCTTCGTGGCCATCCGCTACCCGCTGTGGCGGCTACAGCTGGGCTCGACGAGGCTGAGACCGAAGCTGGCCATCCTGGCGACTGCGCTCTGCAGCTTCGCCTTCAACGCGCATCTGCTGCTCTTCGTCGGAGTCCACGAGGTCCCAGGCGGATACCAGGAGTGCGGACTCAAGCCAGAGTACGAGAAGTGAGTAGAGAGAGACAATTGTCACGTTTACGGACACAAGCCGCCTATCACATTCCTAGACGACCTGTGGTCTTTTCGTTTCGGCATGTCTTCAGCAGGTGTCTCACTGCTCGTCACTGCTCGTACATTATACATGAGGGACGGCGTTCGCTGAAAACATTGTGACAAGACTACCCGCGGACGCGCCTCAGGCATGTTCGAATCATGTTTGCTTCATACACTTGTATGATTCGATCATGTCTTCTGACTGTTTATTTTTTATGACTAATGTGACATGACCACCATTAAATAAAAACAGTAGCCTCAGAACCTGCCTGCATACTGTACTGTATTAGCAGTAGAACCGAAGCTTTAGGTGTTTTGGTTACGCCACAATAGAGCCATTTCGAAAGCCACGATTGTCAGAAGCTTGGAATTATACTTCGCTTTAAGTCCAACCACAGTGAACAATTCGATTCGAAGGAGCCAATCAAGTAGCTACAAAACTGCATCCACGTGACGTCGTTGCCACGCGATACACGACTGGGGGAGCGAAGGGAGGGATTTCTCCCCGGTATGAATACCCCGTTATGGTCGGCGGCGAATCAGTCAGTCGGTAATACTTTGCGCGTGGCATACAAGCATGCGCTCAATGCGCGGGCTGATTACCATTATGCTGGCCGTGTGAATGCTTTACGACTTCCTCGTCGCGTGCTCTACTGCCGGGAGAGGGCTTCGCCGCGAGCTAAAAAGGGACCAACAAGAGGCCTAAAGCTTTCGATGGACGTAACTATGGACGTTGTTTTTTTTCCCCAAATGACCCCCTTCCAAACTGCTGAAGGGCGGCGTGCGTAGCGCATAACGAATTACGGAATCTGCCTTGCTTGTTCTTGTCCCGTACACTCTAAAAAAAAAAGGGTATCACCTTACACCCTTTTGTCCCATATAATACACCCCAAAACTTCATTTCGACGTACAGCGCCCTATAGTCGAACAGACGGCCCCAAATTTTACGAGGGGCTTGATAACGGTGCGATATAACTTGTTAAATTGCTAAATTGCGTATCAAAGTCCAAGGGAAAAAAACACGGAGCTTTTGCAGTACGGCCAAGAAAACTCAGATAATCTCTTTTTGTATTCAATAATACGTACATCAGCTATCTTAATAAGTTGTGCCACACGGCTATCAAGCCCCTCATAAACTTTGGGGCCGCCTGTTCGATTATGGGGCGCTGTACGGTCGAATTGAAATTTTGGGGTGTATTATATGGGACAAGGGGTGTAATAATACACCTTTTTTTCTGAGAGTGTAGCGTCACACACCTATACACTGATGAGCTGCGAGGGAGAGCGTCGAGCACAATTAGCCAATGCCAGTCTAACACGTGTCACTCGAGAACAAAAAAAAAAAAGCAATCAAAAGTGTAAATATTTTCTCTTTAAAAAAATATTCAGTTAGATTACTTGATTAGTCAAGACGAAATCTATTTGGCAGTTACCTTGAAAACCAACCGTTCGACATTGTTTTTGCCGATTTTGATATGGGTCGTTTGTACTGTTCACATTGCATTATAATCATCGAATTAAGATCTACGTCCTAAACCCCGAATTCGGGTAAACTATTCTTATGTCAGGGGTTTGGTTGGACGACACCTCGGTAGCAAGCTTCAAAATGTAATCGGTCACACGTAATTTGGTTACTTGTTATTGAGTACCGTACAAGTCTGTGTCAACGCCTCGCATATTAAAAGGGTGAAGTGCTGGATTGTCTATATTAAACGAACCCCAGCCGAACGCCGACGCACTGATTAAAAGCAAGTGGTGGTGCGTCGTCGTTCGGCTGGAAATCGTGCTCGCGCACAACAGCCAACGCTCAACGGCTTGCGGGTAAGCTGCGACTGCTGTTATCTTCTTTAAAGCAATAAAAAGCAATGAACCTTGCGTGTGTCAATCCCTTCGAGTGCAGCTCTACTCAGGGACACCTTTCTGTGCCGAAGCAGTCGAAGCAGCGGGAGCACGTGCTGGAGCACTGACTAAAACGTAATGATTTGTCCAATTTTATTAGATATTTGTATTAGGCAAAACGGACAATCAATACTAAATCCTCCGCGTAATCATGTTTGAGCTATGAGGATGGCAGCGTGCAAATGCACCCAAATGAAACACTATGTTAAGGGCGAAAAGTAGCACTCCCCAAACAAGTTTAAACGGACAAAAACAAAACAAAATTATGACTTCATTTTGCGAAGGACCGCTAGAAGAGTGGGCCCAAGGCACCTGCCTGTTAACTTGCTATTGATACATAGTAACTTTATTTTAGTTAACATAGTAAGGTATAGAACGAAATTCTAGAACCCAAATAATATCTGCGGTATCTTCACACCAAAAGCCACTGCACATATTACTACCGGCGAGTGAAATTGGTGTGCCTTTGTGGCGACATCAAATGAAATCCCCGGAGATTGTGCATTCTGTCAAAATGATTTCGTCAGTAAAGGGTTAAGAACTCACTAGCGTTCGTAAGCTGTCACCGGCGAGTAGCGCCTGTCTGTGTTGTGTTAGTTTTCTTCTTCCTCGTCTTGTCTTGCGCTTTTAGCTTTTTAAATACTCACTAGAAGCTCCGCCTGGAGCACAATATTTGGCTACTGCCAGGTCTTTACTGCCAGTGCAACGAAGCGTTATCATAGCAGAAAGCTCGCACTCGAAGCAAAGCTCCTACTGCATTCCTACGCTGGCTCCGGCTATAAGGAACAAGAGACGCACGGGCCACTAAGCATCGTCCAGGTGAACTTTGAAGAGCGAAGGTTACCCACAACCTGTTCGGTTTTTAACGCAACTGTTTAACTGTTTTCTCAAAGATAAGCTCACTTAAGAGCAACCCGAGAGGCAGAACAACAGAAATACCTTTATGCTAGTTTAATCCTGTCCGTAACAAAATGTGCACCATAGATTCTTAAAACCAGGCTGGAGAACAAAAATCAGTATAATTTTAATCCTGATTTAAATCAGACCAAATTACTGTAAAGATATAAATAAAACATTGCCCGCCAAAATAACCCCACAAATATTTTTCTATTTACCGTTTGTCTATCATTCGATGCTTTTTAATCGCCTTTGTTTTGCTTTTAAATCAGAAGATCGTCAAGCAAGGAAGAGTTATGTTAGGTTGAGCACGATCAAGAGGCAGTGCGCTATTTCGAAAAAAATCGGAACCTTGACCTCTCGTTTTCCCTTGCACCTCGTTTGTCAGTTACGTAACGTCCCATTGCGAGCAAATCAGAACGCGAAATATGTTGCAAATAAAGCTCATTAAAAAAATCAGTCAGTTTTTTTTTTCTTCTCTGATTTGGTTTACATTAACGTCATAGAGCACTCAGTTGGGAAACTCACCCTTGGAACCTGGACCGCTGGCGTCCACCGAGACCAAACTAAATACGATAACAGCTCCACCCTTCAGCGACGAGTCAGAAATAGGGATGCCGCAAACTTTTTTCGGATCGAAGTTTCGATGACGGAATTAATCGGTACGAAAGGTTCGAAATATTTCGGAATTTCGAACTTTCCATATCGAGAAATTTGACGGAAGTCCAATTTTCGAACTTATTAAACTAACAAGTTCGACGCTTTTCGAATTTTCGAACTTATTACGCTGCAAAATACCATGCTTGTCGAACTTTCGAACTTGATAGACTTAAAAATTCGATGATTTTTGAACTTTCGAACTTCTAGCACTGAAAAGTTCGAAGCTTTTCGAACTTTCGAACTTTCTGAGCTAATAAATTCGATAATTTTCGAAACTTCGATCTTATTAATCTAAAGAATTCGAAAATTGGCGAACTCTCGATTCCTGAATAGTCAAAAGTTTGACGAACTTCGAACTTTTAGGGTAAAAGTTCGAAGTTTGTCAAACTTCGAAAGACCGGCGGGCGGTTTCATTTGGATTCAAGCAGTGAGGTACATTAGTAATTTTTTTTTTCGCAATTTTACATGGGGTGCCGCATTCCTTGCGAAAGACAATGCCGTTTATTTCAATCATCTGGCTTGCTTGGTTTTAGAAAAATAGATTCACGAAGGAGCAAGGAAGGACGACGGGTGTTTGACAATTGTCGTTTGTGCCATATTTGAAGCGCGCTATAGCCGAAGCTATTTATGGTAGAGATGTTAAACTTTTTAAGAATTATCCATATAACGCCTAAGTAAGTGTCGTCTTAATATCCAATTATTTTTGTTCAAGACGACTTTATAATAAATATTCAAACGTGTACCTACGGACAATTATGCCCTAAACTTGGTAATTTTTTCGCCTACATTGTTTGGGGTATCGCATCTCAAATAACACCAGAGACAGTACATATCACTACCATCTGCAGAATACAAAATAATGTATTTATTGTTTTTTTTTCACGCTGAGGAATAAATTAACTCATGGGGGAAAATTTCTAAAATTGTTCAAGTTCAGCGCGTCATAATTTTTTTTTACACATTTTACGTTTTCTGGACGTGTTTCTTTTGGCCTGTACACATTTTGGTAGGAGAAACTTGTTTCATAGTTCTGGGCCTCTGAATATCCAGGAATACAACACTTCCGGCCGGGTTCTTGATAGTTTTTTTTTTCTTCCAGCTTTTTATTTTTGCATTTATTGTTATGTTTATTTATTGAATATTTTTTACTAATGGCACAGTTATTTAGGTCGAAATGGCGTAGCTTTGAACTTTCGAGCCACCGAGCATGTGGCGAGTAGTGCCTTCTGACAACGAGTTTCTAAAAGCCTGTTCACGCATGCAGCGTGCCGACGGGAGCGTTCACCAGCTTCGTATCGCACCGTCGAAACTGTTGCTCATGGCATAAGATAAGTACCTGACGGCAGGTGAGCAGCGTTACATCAGCGCTTCGCTGTATGTGAGAACCCGCCTTAACAATGACCATCTACGCGATCTTTTATGCAGTGAAGAGCGACAGTAGCAATACATATGCATAAATAATTTCAGA
Organism: Ixodes scapularis; assembly: GCF_016920785.2. NCBI lineage: Eukaryota > Metazoa > Arthropoda > Arachnida > Ixodida > Ixodidae > Ixodes > Ixodes scapularis. Next base: position 68,450,668 of record NW_024609879.1, on the reverse strand, counting down.
TTAAAATAAGCTCGACCATGCCCTCTTTCTCCGTATTGTTTTCTTTAACAGTCCGAAATATCTGGGAGGAGGGGGAGAGACTAGTCAGAACGTGAAAGTTCATCTATATAGGTACGACGTGATGGTCCTCCGAGATGGCACCATCGGTCTTCTCGAGACTCAACCTGAATCAATTCGTGAGCCGTGGCAATTCCCAGAGTGGCCACTGCGGGAGAAATGGCGGCGTTGCGATCTTGTTTAATAATAATAATAATACAAAATAATACATTTATTTTCGAGAACTATACTCATGACAAAGCAGTCAGGTTCGTCAAAGCCGACATGGGCTTGTGTGACCGAATCCTTTCAGGTAGAATTGGTATCATAGTCGGTCAGAAAGAAAAAAAAGAAAAAAACAAAGAAACGTTAAGAGACTAGAAGACCACAGTAAATGTTTACTTCAGCAGTACTAATCAATATAAATTATCAGAAGAAAAAAAATCGTTGATGTGAAGCATACAGAGACAAGACGAAAAAGAGTTAAAATTGGTTTGCCCGTCTGGTCACAGGACATTAAAAGAAAATCGACACAAACATTTGAGACACAGAACTTCAGGATGAGGAGTCTAGCAGAGTGAACGAAAAAGGGTACACTCACACGGCACGTCTGTTCACAGCACATTCAAAGATCGACACAACAGTATGAGGAACAGAACTTCCAGGTGATGAATCTATCGGAGTCGCACAAACATCCACCACAGAAATGTGAAAAAAAAAACAGTTATACTTTTTTTTAGTATATGCATATAAGGGAAGCGCTTTATTTTGTTTTTTCTTTGACGTAAGTTTCCAGAGATCTGCTGGTTATTGATTAAAAATGTGTGGAACGTAGAACGAACGCGTAATTTTGCCATACCGTATGTAGCATATCGGGACGAGATATTTGGAAACGTTCCGTAGTTGCCGTGAAACGGGACGAGGAGATTTAAAGTCGTCCGACCAGTAGTGATTGATCAAAACTGTTTCTAAAAAAGAGATCTGAAGTTCGGAATTGGAAATTTCTGAAAAAGGTCTAAATAAGAACAATTGACGTTATACCACACGTTTTTTTTCAAAATCCCCTTTAAGATATTGTCTATTTCCGTGTGCCATAAATTCGAGCATGAACCGAAAACAGTTATACCATAGCGCAAGTGACTATAGGCTAACGAATAAGCAACGCGTTTGCGTAAGCCGAGGGGCATGAAAGTTTTGATGTTATAAAGCAGACAAGAAACGCTTCTCAACTTCGAACATATTTTTCTTAGATGAGAATTCCACGAAAGGTCGGAGTCGAAGTGTATACCAAGGTATTTTACAGAGTCGGAATACGGCACTTGACACTTTGGCACGAGCTACATTTTGATCTGTGTAGCAAAAAAAGGAATATTTAAGGACACTACTTTCAAGGGATTGCGAAAGCAGACGAGTTTTGTTTTTGACACAGTCATAGAAATCAAGTTACGAGAGAACCAGTCTATGACTTCGTTGGAGGATTGCTGGAGCATCTGAACCGCTTCTGCGGAGGAAGTATGACTTGTTAATAAAAGGGTGTCATCTGCATAGTGTAAATAAGGCAGTTTGAAACCACGCTATTTTATTTATTTATTTATTCATATTACCCCTAAAGGCCCTCGTGAGAGGGTATTACATAGGGGGGTACATAAATCGTTCCAATAGGAACTAGTGCACAGTGAACAACATATGAGAATACTAGAAAACAATCAATGCACTTAATAATAAAAGGAAAATAAAGGATACACTCAAAAACGAATAAAAAACATACACTCACTCATCCCACTGCAATAAAGCTGAGTCAAGGTAAAAACAAAATAGTACACATTTGCTCTGCACGTTCCGGAAAAGAGGAAACAACAATGTAAAATAGCAAAATTTAGATGGCATCAGTATTTTGAATTTGTTCTTAAAACTTCGTGGTGTCTTTTTCTGAGGCAATGTGCGATGGTAGATTATTCCAATCGATTGTGGTACGTGGAAGGAATGACCGGGAAAAAGCAGGTGACTTACAGGTTACGCGTTTAACTTTGTTGGGGTGATCGTGGCGTGAAAAAATAACGGCAGGCGGCTCGAAGAAATCACTGTGAAGTGACGCGTGGTGGTAAAGTTTATGGAAAAGAGATAGGCGTGAAAGTTTGCGACGATGAAGTAGTTCGGGTAGCTCTGCTCGGCGTTTAGTGCTGTGACGCTAGAATGACGTGAATAATCTCAAAATATGAAGCGAGCGGCACGATTTTGCAGTGATTCAATGTCGTTTATGATGTAAGCATGTACGGGATCCCAAATGGCTGATGCCTATTCTAATTTAGGACGTATTAGTCTGGAAAAGGCAAGTTTGCGTATGTTAGGAGGAGCCTGTTTAAGGTTACGATTGAGAAACCCGAAAGAGCGGTTAGCAGCCGCCAGGGTGCACTTTATATGGTAGTGCCATGACAGATCCGGTTGCAAATGAATTCCAAGATATTTATAAGTGGAGACGAGGTCAAAAGTATTATTATTTAACACATAGGAGGTATGAATCCGGGGTACATGATTAGCAAAAGACATAGACTTTGTTTTAGAGCAATTTAGGGTCATTAACCAGGAAGAGCACCATGCATTAATAGCATTTAGATCAGTTTGCAAAGCTTTCTGGTCATTGAGAGAGGAAATTATTCGGTAAATTACACAATCGTCAGCAAAAATTCTAATTCGGGATGAGACACAGGATGGCAAGTCATTAGTGTGGACTAGAAACAGTAGTGGACCTAGTACGCTGCCCTGTGGGACTCCCGAGATTACTGGTTTGAAGGAAGAGTTAGAATTGTTAGCGGACGCGAACTGTTTTCTAGACGAAAGGAAATCTTTTACCCATGCCAAAATGTTAGGGTGAATGTTAAGCCTGGACAGTTTGGTTAGAAGCCGGTGATGAGGGACACGGTCAAAAGCTTTAGAAAAGTCGAGGAAAGCAGCATCAACCTGAGATCCACCGTCAAGAGCTGAATGTATGTCACGAATGAAGCCGGCGAGCTGCGTGTTACATGAGTATCCTCGGCGAAAACCATGCTGATATTTATGTATGATGTTATGATCTTCCAATTAGTTAATTACTTGTGTGTGTATTATATGTAAGTCATTGACATAGATGTAAGTCATTGACATAGATATTAAACAATAGTGGAGAAAGAACGGACCCTTGCGGAACGCCAGCTTTTAAACTAACTGTGAAACTTTGCACACTGTTCACTGAAACCAACTCTGTGCGCCCAAGCAGAACATTTTCTAAAAGTGACAAGAAAGGTCCACAGAATCCTATGGCTGAAAGTTTGCTAAGTAGTTTAGATTGATTAACAGTATCAAAAGCTTTTGACACGTCAAGGAAGCAGGCGCTAGTGAGCAACTTATTCACAAAGCCATAATTTAAGTCATCAGAAAACGTGTTCAAGAGAGGTTGTGTTCCTTGGCCAGCTATATAGCCATACTGACTCGGAGGCATGATTTGATATTTTTCATTAAAGGATGCCGTCGTCATATAAATATGTTTTTCCAATATTTGTGCCTGAAATGGCAAAATAGATGTTGGGCGATAGTTTTCTACCTTACTTCTCTTGCCTCCCTTAAATGGGGGTTTGACAACAGCAGTTTTTAATGCACGGGGTATGATACCAGTTTCGATTATATTGTTGAAAAGTAAAAGGAGTGTATCCTTAATGTAAGTGAAATTTCTTCGAAGATCACTAAGGCGTTTTTTATCTATTGCAGGATATTTGTGGAATATGAGGCTCAGTATTATAGATTTAAGTCGCTTGCTGTCATGTAAGGAAGAAAAGTGGAAGCAGAGTTTGAGTTTGAAATAGATGAACGCATGAGCTTTTTTTTTTTGGCCGTTCCGGAAAAAGAAGCAAAGAAATTGTTAAAACAATTTGCAGCGGCAAGGGAGTTCATACCAAAGGTGTCTTTTAAAATGCTTCCTTGCACGCGCGGGGAGACACCGCGCAATTCGTTGATCAATGACCAGGTTTTAACAGCGTTGCTCCGGGATTCAGAAAACCGCTTTTGAAAATAAGCCCATCTACCCGAGCAAATGAGTGCGCAAAGCTCTGTTGCGGATAGATCTGAATTCTACACGCAGGCTTTGGTTGTGTGGTGAGCGCCGGCAGCGTTTTCAAGCAATTTGTTTAAGTTTAACTGCAGCTAATATATCATTGTTAAGCCAGCCTGAATTGGAGTTCCTCTGTTTTACATCATCTCTCTTGAATCACGAAGGAAGCTAGCTAGACTAAAATTTCTTTATCAACTCTGGTTTAAAAAAACTCCGGCTTGAATCGTCGTCCTTTCTTCACCCATCCTCGACTAGGCGCACAAGGCATGACCATCCGCATAAAATAACTCCAGTACTCGCTCAATGCATTTAAATACTCCTTCTTTCCCAGAACTATAACAGAATGGAACAACCTACCTCATCACATATTTATATCTGACAATGTTTCGGAGTCGATTGAGCGATTGTTTGATGTGTAACTCTTTGCATTGTGTTTTATTTTCCTGTTCTTCACTACCGCCACCCCTCCCAACTTTGTTGTGAGCTATTACATGTGCTTTATTACAATTTTTGCATTATTTTCCCCTGTTCCCCTCTCCCATTTTACGGATTACCTGGTGTTGCGTTTTTTTTTACTCCACTTTTGTAACCCCCAATCCTGCTCGGGCCGCAATTGGCCTGCAGTTTTCCTAAATAAATAAATAAATAAAACAACATACATTTTTTTGATGCGTTAGCAAACTCTTGGGAGAGTTCAGCAAAGGAAGAATAGATTTCTGAAAGACATACAGACCGTTGGAATGTTACCCAGTCATAATCGGAAATATGCTTGGCAAGTCTCTAACAGACAACTATTTTAATCTGGCGGATTTGAGTATTGGGCACAGCACCCACTTCACCAGGAAATTCCAACTGACATGCTATAAAGTAGTGGTCTAATAGTTTCTGGGTTATAATGGCTGATTTGATTGTTGAGAAAGGTGTCCTTTGGGTAGTGTGATCAATGGACGAGCTGACAAGTCTTGTGTTTAGATATTCTTCTATTGTCGGGTCTTGAATAGATGGTTCTATTTCGAAGTCGGCCAATAGAGTGAGGTATTCACAAACTATAGCTTTGGAAGGCTTTAAGAGGTCAATGTCAATGTCTCCTGTAAGAAAAAGAGGTGCAGTGAGTGGAAACGACTGTATACAGCAGCGAAGTTCGGAGAAAAAGTCAGGAAATGCTATCCAATGGGGGTCTATAAATTGCCAGTAAGCAGAGTTTATATGTAGAAGTAAGAAACGTAACGCCAATGACTCACACAACAGGAATGATTAATAAATTTTCTTATACTAATAATAATACTAATCATTCATTCAATCATTCAATCAATCAATGTTTTTATCGAAGTGACCAGGAAAAACCTTTCAGTCTTGGTATGGGTGCACTCAGGAAACATGCAAAACATAACACTACACACAACAAACAAAGAGTAAACAATAAAAACACTTAAAACAGATCACATATGTATGTCACATAAACTCTCTACGGTATACCACCACGACAGCGAAAGAAAGGAAAGCGAGAGTATAAAATTTGGTTCTGAGCAACTTAATCGAGTGCAAAAAATGGAATGCGAAATTTAGGTGAGGACCTTTAGCGTTCTGATGAACTCCTGTGTGTTATTGTTAAATACTGTAAACGACTAAATTTTCGCGAGGAAATAATTTTTGCGAATTTCGCGAATCGCCGTCAATTCGCGAAAAATACGTCCCGGGAACAATTCGGGCAAATATGTGAACGCTACGGAGGCTATACTCGATTTGCGAAAATGAAATCCCGCGAATAATTTGAAATTTCCAGCTTCGGCCCGATTCGCAAAAATTTGAGCCTGCGAAAATTAAGTCGTTTACAGTATATCAATAGTGTCTGTAAAAAAGGAATTGTAGGTGTACCCATTTCTTGACACAGAGCCGTGAAGATTAGTTATGCGAGCATTGTAGAAAGATGCGTTTTGCCATGTAGTTTTTTGGGAATTTTCAATGGTACATTTGAGATCAATGATGTGCAGTCAGTGATGCCATGAATAAGTTTGTAGAGAAATAGGATGTCGGCATGTTCTCTCCTACGCCGCAGGGTAGGCAATGTCAAGCTATGTTGGACTGGGACTGCTGGATCATCGTTTGAGGTAGACGCATTGCACGACGAGAAACGATATCTGTAGATACATAAAAGCTTATTCTGAACACGTTCGATCCTAGTCGAGTTTGTCTCGCAGATTCCATTCCATACAACAGAGACATACTCGACGTGTGGTTGGCATAAAGAACTGTACAGTGTGACAAAAGTACTAGGGTTATTGAACTCTTTAGCAATGCGGCACATAATACCAAGCGTGCGTAAAACTGAGCTCAAATTGTGGTCAACATGACTCGAAAAGCGTAATGTACTATCAAATACAACTCTAACGTCTTTGATTTCATTCAGACGTGCCAAAAGAACTGACTAAAGGTCGTGAGAGAATATAATATTATATGTCTTTCGAATGTAGGACATGACTTTAGTTTTAGAACTATTTACTTTTAGGGCATTCTGATCGCAGCAGTTTTCGAAAGCATATACATCGTTTTGTAGCAAAACACAGTCGCGTTAGTCTCGTACCTCTATGAACATCTTAATATCATCTGCCTATTGTAGAAAGAAGGAGTGACGGATCACAGCCAAATTATCATTCACAAAAACTGAAAACAAAAGGGGGCCGAGAAGGGAACCCTGATGTGCACCGTCGTAGCCTGATAAGCAGCAGACGAATTGCCATTCGAGCTGACAAAGCACATTCTACCACGAAAATAACTTTTGAGCAATAAAAGTAACGAACTGTGGACACCAAGCTTTGACAGTTTTGATAGCAACATGTCGTGATTTACAACACCAAACGCTTTGCTTAAGTCAAAGCAAATTACATCAAGTTGGCTTCTACTAGGGACGACCTGAGCAGCAGTTTACATGAAAGAGGAGAGGTTTGATGTGGCATGAAACATGCAGCCAGCCAGGTGTCAGGGAACGGAATGAACTTTATTTTCTCGAGTGCCGCGCTTATCTATATTTTCCAGGGCGCACGATATCGGCGCGTTGCGGCGCCATAACAAAACACACCTTGCCCCCTTTGTTTTAATTGTAACCCCAGCGCTCCGGCTGTCACGACGTTCTTGTGCCTTGACGGAAAGGTACTGGTTCAGGTGCCGCCATGTTCTTGCAGGACTCGCTGACGTCTTAAGCACCAGCCAAGGTAGCTTCCGGTAAACCGCTGTCGGGAACTTCTGCGGGCGGCGCCGTTGGCCCTCGTCGCCCTTGGTCTTCTAAGCCTGTCGAAGAGGGCTCCAGAATGTTGCGTTCTGGAGCCGGTGGAGTTGAGTCTTGCTGAGGTTGGGCTGGAAGGTTTCGAGGAAATGGTACAGGACGACAAACAAGACTTTGCTCAGGGAAGGGAAACGTCGCCTGTACTAGGTGGTCAACGTGGAAAAAACGCTCTTGGTTGTTCACGCTTACAATGTAACTCAGCGCGCTGATTCGTCTGAGGACGATGCCCACTAGCCATGCAGGATCATCTGGTCTTGTTCCCTTGACACGGACCCTGTCGCCGTCTTTGAACTCCCGCCACCGAGAACCAGGTCGCTTTGCATTCTGGCGCTCCTCCTGTGCCATTCGATCGCTCAGCTCCGGATGCAGTAGGCTGAGTCGCGTTCTCGGCGACCACGACAGGAAAACTTCGGCTGGCGTCTTGCCCGTTGCTGCACATGGCGTGTTCTAGTAGTGAAAAAGAAACTGATCGATTCGATGCTGGATGGTTTTGCAAACTCCGGCTTGTTCTTCATCTTTCTGTTGCTTTTGTGGATTTCTCTTAACAGTCTGAACTAGACGTTCGGCCGCGCCATTAGACGCGGGGTGGTAGGGGGCCGTAGTCTTGTGGCGTACTCCATTGGCTGGGAGGAACATCTTAAACTCCGTGGACATGAACTGCGGCCCGTTGTCGGTGATTACTTCTTCCGGTGGTCCAAAAGCTGAAAAAATGGTGCGCAGCTTTTCGACGGTTCTTGGAGCAGTTGTGGAAGTCATACAGACAACCTGGACCCATCTGGAGTACGTATCAACAAGCACGAGCAACCAATGAGGATTGCTGTACGCGAAATCCAGGTGGATCCTTTGCCAGCGTCGTGACAGCCGCTCCCAAGACGTTATTGAAAGGCACGGCGCAGCGTTCTGAGTCAGTTGACAAGCTGGACACACCCTTACAGTCTGCTCAATGTCCTCAGTTTGCTTTGGCCACCAGACGTGGCTTCGCGCCTGCATTTTCATCCGAGTACCGCCTGGGTGCCCCTCATTTAAGAGTAGCAACACCGAATGTTGCAGAGAACTCGGCACGACCAAACAATTCCCCCAAGTGATGCAGTCGTTTTCCGGCGATAGTTCATGCCGTCTTGAAAAATATGGCAATACCTCGGTCACCGCTTACTTTTGCGGGCCATCCATTTTGCGTGTACAACAGCACCTTGGACAGTACTCTGTCTTTGCTCGTTTCCACACGAATCGTATCGGCTGATTAGGGTACCTCATCCGTTACCGAGAAGAACTGGACGTAGTTGCTCACGTCATGCGCGTTCTTTAATGGAATAAGCGATAGTGCGTGTGCGTTCGCGAGAGGTCGTCCCATTCGATACTGCCAAGTGTATCGATAGGCTGCGAGCAAAAGCAACCAACGCTGCATGCGTGCGGCAGCTGATGCCGGAATAGGCTTGTGATGTCCTAGCAAACACTTTAGCGGGAGATGATCTGAATAGATTGTGAATTCGCGGCCGAAAATGTATTTATGAAAGCGTTTTATGCCGAAGACGACCGCAATAGCTTCTTTTTCCTAATATGCATACCCCATCTCAGCCTTGCTGAGAGTTCGCGATGCGTATGCGATAGGCTTTTTACAACCATCCACAACGTGAAATAGCACAGCGCCCAATCCGTAGGCAGAGGCGTCTGCGACTAGACCTAGCGGCTTTGACGGGTCGTAGAATGTTAGGATATTGTCTTGTGTAAGGCAATTTTTGCTTTTTTGGAAGCATCTTTCTTCGACTTCTTATCACCGCCAGTTCTGTTTGCTTTGTGGAAGTTCGTAGAGCGGTTTTAGCTTCGCAGACATGTGGGGATTTAACTTCGAATAAAATGCATGCATTCCGAGGTACGCTTTCAATTCCATTTGGTTTTTTGAAACTGGCGCATTTTTCACAGCCTGAACTTTTTCCGCGCATGGCCGCACACCCGAGTCCTCAATCATGTGGCCCAAGTGCTTGACGGAAGTTTGAAAAAACTTACATTTTTCTTGCTTCAGGCAGACTCCATGGCTCTGGAACCTTCCAAGTACAGATGCCACTCGCTTCAGGCATTCGTCGAGTGAAGCACCTGCAATTAGGACGTCGCCCGGGTAGCACGCTACCCCATCGAGTCCCTTGAGCATCTCGTTCATTAAGGTGGCGATGCAAGCGAGTTGGTTCATGACTTCTGAAATTGGAAAACAGTGAAGTGAAGAGCGGTTCTCGGGAACCAAAAGTAAAGCCTAAACAAAGGCCTCAGGTTGTCCCATACTTACATAAGGTTTCACACAATTTAAAAAAGTGGCTAACCGGTTCAATGTGCCAATGGTTTTTTCAGCGCCTCAAAAATTAGCACAACTTTGCCCGCGCGTAAACCAGGCAAGCAGTAAAAAGATGTCATGTACTGTTAAGCATGTCACCAAGTACGTGGATTGCGTTGTGGGTGTCATCTACAAAATTGCATTGTCATGCGGACGGGTTTACATTGGACAATCGGGACGCTGCGTCAACGAGAGAATGCGTGAGCATGCGAATTCCCTGCGGTCAATGACCGGCGGTCACTTGTACGTACATTGCAGAGACTGCCAGTGTCACCCCGTCTTCCAAAATACCTTAATTATTGGCAGGGGGCGCACAAAAGTGCAAAGAGAGGTGCTGGAGGCGCATGCTATTGAAAAAGCTGGCGCGGGGCACTGCGTCAGCCAACCTTCTGTTTATCTTCACAAAAAAGAGATAGATTTTATAGATGACTGGTGAGCGACACGCCATTGGTTGTTTCGGCGTTGGTTGACTGTGTGGTGTTTTCTTGCTTGAGCCTTTTTTAATAAAACTTCAGTTGATAGTCAGCGCTTGTCCTGTGCTCTTCTCTCGTCGTCTTCGTCTTTTTGCGCGCTGTTTTCCAATTCCAGATCTCGTCCATCACAGACTGAAAAATTGCCGGGGTACTTGAGATTCCGTACGGCATGCGCAAGCACTTGAATAACCCCAGGTGTGTGTTTATGGTTAGCAACTTCTCGGAGTCTTCGTGCGCCTGAATTTGTTGGTAGGCTGTTGTCAAACCTAATACTGTGAAAACTTTCCCCCAACAAGCACCGAGAAGATGTCGTCTACAAGTGAAAGCGGGTAGTGATCCGTCTTTATGTATGGTTTGAGTGTGATATTATAATCCCCACACAGTCTTACCTTGTGCTCGGCCTTCGGGACGACAACGAGTGGCGTGGCCCAGTCGCTCTGCAGGACCGGCTCCAGAATCCCTCGTTCCTTCAGATGCTGGATTTCTAACTCGACCGCGTCCTTGAAGGCGTAGGGGACTGGACGAGCTTTGAAGAACTCAGGACGGGCTCCGCCTTTCAAGACGAGTTGCGCTTGGGGTCCTTTTATCAAGCCTACTTCTGAAGAGAACACGTCTTTGTACTTCACTAGTAGACCGCTGACTTTCTGTTCCACTTCTACACTGAGCACTTGGCTCCAGTTCAACTTCAGTTCGGCAAGCCAGTACCGACCCAAAAGGCAGGGTTGCGTTCCTGGTACGACAATTACTGGCAGAAACGTTTTTTGTCCTTCGTACTCTACAACGACAGTCGCCTGCCCCCTTGTCTCTAGCGGTGTGCCGCCGTACGTTTTTAGCTCTAGCGTACATGGTCCCTGCCCGCGTTGTGGCAGTTGGGCGTAGACTTCTTCGTTAATAACAGATACGGCTGCTCCGGTATCTATGTGCATGCTTACCGGCCGCGCTGCGATCTTGACTTCCACCAGATAAGGTTGCTGCAGCTGCTTGCTATCTCGAATGTTGAAGAGTTGCAACTGGTCATGCTCGCGCTCCGCCTCTAACGCATTAACAGGCTTCCCTTTCCACTTCATGCATGCTTTGGCTAAGTGCCCGACGTTCTTGCACCAGTGACATCTTGCTCTGTGAAACTTGCAGCTGCTGACGTCATGCTTTTCTCCGCACCTATACCAGCTGCCGTTCCAAAAGAAACTTGAAGGTGCGGTCACCTTATTCTTGTGCTGTGGCCGGCCCTTTTTGCTGACTGAATTTACGCTCACTTTTCCTAGGACGACACTCTCCGACGGGCTAAAGCCCTTGGACTCTTTTCGGCGAGTTCGGTGGCTCTTGCAAGCTCGCAGGCGGTCTCGAAGTTCCGAAGTTTAGCTCTCTCTCCTTAAATAGCGCTGCTTGAATCGCTGGATTCCTGAGACCTGCGACAAACCTGTGCGCAAAGCGTCGTCAATGAAGTTTCCGAACGCGCACTTGGCTGCCAAGTGTCGTAGTTCCACGGCAAACGTCAAACTGACTCGGTTTCCAGCTGGTATCGACGGTTAAACTTGAACCTTTCTGCTATTACTTTGCTTCTCGGAGCGTAGTGTTCTTTCAAGACTTGTACCAGGTCCTCGAAGGACTTGTCCTCCGGGGTCGCAGGCAGCAGCAGGTCCTTCAGGGTTGGTGATAAAGGCGGACTTCTTGACGTTGCTGTCCTTGATCTGGGCCACCTTCCAGTAGTGCTCGAACCGCTCAACATACGAGTTGAAGTCCTCTTCACCGCCTTCCACTTAGGTGTCGAATTCCCAAACTTTTGACATTTCCCCGAGGCTTCGTAGCTCTGTCGACCCATCACTGACGAGAGCGGCTATCTGTTCACCCCCATCCTCGTCGGCAGATGATGTGGCATGAAACATCCAGCCAGCCAGGTGCCAGGGAACGGAATGAACTTTATTCTCTCGAGTGCCGCGCTTATCTATATTTTCCAGGGCGCACGATAGCGGCACGTTGCGGCGCCATGACACAACAAGGTTCGTCGTGGTTGAGCGACCCGCCATAAAAACCTAGTGGCTAGGGATGAGATAATGATCGAGCTTATACGAGAATATTTTGTGCAAAGCTGTTTGGAAGAGTTTTGAACGTGTACAAAGAATGATATAGGCCTGCAATTTGAGACGCCTGCTCTTGAACCGGACTTATGTACCTGTACAACAAGTGCTGTTTTCCACAAGACGGGAAACATTTGAGTTTTTACGCAGTTGTTAAAAATGTGTACCAAAATAGGGATAAATATTGCACTATAGGCCTTCAATAGAACCGACGGAATGCCGTCATGGCCAGAGGACAAAGACGGCTTCATCTTCTTTACACACTCATGTAATAGCTCCTCATCAAAAAACGCAGACGACTAAAGGCAGCTGGCGCGGTGTTAATGGGAATGGGCTTAAAGTGGTGGGCAAAAGTTTCGCAAACATCTGTGGTCGAGTTTTCCTGTGAGTTCAGCAATGTGATCTCCGTCCCACGTTTTGTTTTTGATCGAGACCGAACATATTTCCGAAATTCCATGGGATTCTGTGTTAAATGCATTTCAACGGAATTAACGTCTGACGATCACGCCTCATAACTTCCTTGCATGAAGACCTTAGACGCCTAAATTCTGATTTCCATACAGGGAGACTGTTCTTTTCTAATTGTTTTGTGAGCGTGTAACTTCTTATTCATTAATCTGCGTAATTCATGTGAGAACCAAAAGGGAAACCTAGAACCTGCGGTTCTTCGTAACGGGATAAAATGGTGCATCCCTTCTCGAACGATGCGTGTGAACTCACGAACCTGTTGATTAACGTCAGTGCATTGAATGATCGATGGCCAATCGTAATCGAGAAAATGGTTATATAACCAACGTAATCTCCAGCGGAAAAATTGTGACTAGTCACATTAGAATAACTGCGTAAACAACGCCTCATGCCCTCTCGAAAAGCTACCACGATCTCCAGATATCTGTCAGGTGGAACTAAACTTGAGGCACACTCAGTTATACGTCTACCATATAAATCTGAAAGACAAAAATCAAACATGTTTTTTTGGCGATTGGGAATACAAATGTATTGCTTTAAATTCGTAAATGATGCAAAGTAAGTAAGAACGTAGATACCTGAGCAAGGTAGTAATTATTAAAATACTCTGTGGCTGTTTCCCAGCTTCTATTGGGGACATTAAAATCACCAAGAACAGTACATTTGAAATTGTCTAGGGCACTAGTTGTACTGTCAATAGCAAGAAGACACTGGTTAAATTCATCAGGAGAAGTTTCGGGGGGCAAGTAGTATGCGCCAAGCAGAATGCGTTCACCATTGACACTTTGCAGTTCTATCCACACTGACTCAAGCGATGTCTCCAGGTCAGCACGTCTTATGGACGGTAATGACGCATCAACTGCCATCAAAACGCCTCCCCCTGCCTCTTTCTTAATAAAGAATTAGCGATCACGTCGAACTACCGCAAAATTTGGTGGGGAAAAGTCAGAAAAAGAAACGTTTGGACAAAGTCAAGTTTCAGTGAGAACAATAACAGAATAAGCAGTAAAAGCGACGTTAGGAAAAAATTCGTTAGTCTCTGCGCGAAGATCACGGACGTCCTTGTAATAGATATGTAGGTTATGTATTTTCGTCCGCCTTTCCGGAGGAGGACAGTGATTGGCTCACCGCTTCATAGATGCACCTCTCTGTAAGCTGGCCAGTGAATTCTTTAAAAAGGCTTCCTCCTGGACAGAAAAGGGGGTGAAACAGTTTCTCGATGTCCTGCTGAGGAGCCGTCACGTGGAACGACGAGTAACCATCGTGGCGCGTCTTCAGTCGCGTACACGCAAGCTCACTCAGCGTGCCACTCTGCTCGATGTGAGCTTGTAGGCTTGCAGCGTCGCAGTTGGGGCCGAGTCGTGTCACACACAGCGCACGTTGTCGCCCTGGTTGAGAGGTATGTGGTGCCACGGGAATACCGCTGGCTGACGCGCTTCCGTTGGGCAAAAGACGCCTTGTCTTAAGGAGCTTTGACCTTGTCTCGCGGAAGCCTCCTCTTTCTAGGTTGAACTTGTCCTGATGGCGGGAGTGCATCCTCGAATCAAGTGCAGAGGCCTCGGAGCGTGCGCCTCCAATGCCAGCAGCTACAGCGGTGCCTGGCGCCCACGTAGCCTTCGTTACGAGGCGAGTGTTGCCTCTTTCATCTCGCATCAAAGCAACCGGCTCCTGGAGGCTCGTTGCCGCAGAGTAGGACGATGGGAGCTGCTTTCCGCCTTGCCTGGGCTCTTGACGGAAGATCCTCAACTCCGCTTGTATGATGAGCAGCATGGTTGCCTGCTGCTGGGCGTCGTGCTTGTGTTGTCGACGGAGCTGCGCGTTCTCATCCCTGAGCGCGGCAACTTGATCCGCGAGGAACGAGATTCCCTCAAGCGCATTGAGCAGAAGGGACCGCAGAGAATCGACGCCCGCGTCAAAGGTGTAGGGAGGGGAGGGAAGTGGGCGACCCCTCACCCTTTTCGGGACGAGCGGCGTCGGTGGGGGAGGGCGGAAGGGAGAGGTGGGAGAGGGAGGCCACGTCGCGGCGGTCGCTGGAGGCCATGGCGACCTGGTTAGGGCTAGCACCATCGCTGATCTTCTCACACCTCGCAGAGGTGAAAGAGGGCACGCCAGATTGAAGAAACTCGTGTACGTCGGCAGGCCAACATAAGCAATTGGTGTGCGCACGCAGTCTGCATCCGGAACACCGCAGATATTTTTGTCGTCCGTTGTAGCAGCGGGGACAGATCAGGCAGGCGTCTTTACTCGGCGCCTGCCTGATTATTAATAATAAGATAAATATCAGTATTATTATCATTATTATTATTACTATTATTATTACTATTACATAATAATAATAATATATTTTATTTTCATACATATAATAATGATAATAATAATAATAATAATATTTATCTTCGTGTGCCTAAAAGCGAGTGAACGCAAAATTATTCCATAACAAATAAAACACACATCAGCGACAGGTAGCGATCTTTTGCAATTGCTTGCGTCAAAGAGAAAAGTTTCAGAATAGTTTTATGCCAGTAACCCTAATCTAAACACCTCTCAAAAAAAAAAAAAACGCGAGAAGTTTAGCGGTTGTGATTGGCCAAAGCAGTATTTGACCTTGGCGCCGATGAATCATAGCCGCAAGAATCACTCGCCGACTATTTCGCCAAGCATCCAGATTAGGGGCCCGGGACTGGTCAAAGCGATTGAACAGTGATTGCTCGCGAGACAATGGCGAAGGTCTGCATAACATATTGACATAAACGTAGAGTGATTCCTAATCAAACGGGAGGGGACATGAGTATTAAAATTGGATATAGTGAATCATTATCCATAATCCCATTTATTATGTTGTGCAAGAAAATCAAATCGCCTTCTGTTCTTCTTTCAGACAATGGCCTCAGCGAGAACTTATCTAGGAGAGAGTTGTAATCAAAATAAAAGCCGTGCGAAAGATAGCGGTTTTAGAACGATGCGTATAAAGTGCTTTTGCACACTTTCAATTTTCGTTCACTTCGTTTCTGACGAAGAATTCCAAGCCACAGAACCGAGGTCAAACCTTGACCTAATTAGAGAGCAAAATAAACGAATAATAAAGACAGTTATTTTTTAAGTTTTTTGTTATGTCAAATATCAGTCCCAGCATCTTTGTCGCACTGGCAACAATACAGGAAACACGCGAAGTAAAATCAGTTCATTATCTATGCTCACACCAAAGTCTCTTACAACAAATGTGCGTTTGATTGAAATTCCTTTGGTACATAATCGTTACTTAATACATTACGACCTTTGCACATGTGACGTTTGCACATGTACAATACATTTGTTTTTAGAGGGTTGAATGACAAGCTATTCACTTTACAGTGCTGATATATACGCGACACATATTCTGCAAAGTTTCGCAGTCGACAAGAGTATGAATATTCATGAAAAGTTTAATGTCATCTGCAAACAACAACTAGGCATTTTCAACATCTGTCGCTAAATCGCTAAATCATTTACGAAAATTAAAAACAAAAGGCGGCCAAGAACAGAATTTGAAAAATGTTGAAACTGGCAAAAAAAAAAAAAAATTCTCGAGCGAGAATTATCTATTCGAACAGGGTTTGGACGACAAAATAGGTAAGTTTGAAACTGTTTGCAGAACTCTGCACAACAAGCATAAAGAATAATTTATGTAATAACAGCTCATAATTTACTTTATCAAACGCTTTTGACATATCAAAATATACACAATCAATTTGACCTGTGTTCATAACAACAGGGGCACAGAAGTTACAAAAAGTGCACAAATTGGTTTCAACTTACCGTCCCGTCAGGAAACCGTGCTGGCAAGCTACATATTTTCGGCGGAATTAAAATGAATCCGGTTATGCATAATCCGTTAAAACGCCTTAGAAAATCCAGTCACTAAAGCTATCGGGCGGTAGTTATTAATAACAGAAGCGTCACCGCATTTGAAAAAAAGGTACGGTGCCGAATCTGTTCGGTTCTCGACTACGGATCGCAGCTACTTTTTCAAACCAGGCTCCTATGGCAATTTCCCAGTTGTGCATTCTAGTAACTTTGGTTTACATCAATAGAACGTTCCTAATTATACTGTACTGTAGGTTACAGCAACTCTTTATTCCACTTTGCTTGCAATGCGGAATCGACGAATCTGTCATGTTTAATAAATACATCCAGCCATAAAGAATCACTATTTTAGAGCTACATTAATCTAAATTAGATTAATGTTATTTAAATCATACAAAATCTTATTTACATTCCGCATAAACCAAGATTTTTTTGCTCACCCTGCCTGAAACCTCGGTAACTCTGACCCGGCTTTCAGTAGCAGGTTTCCGAAACGAACCACGACGTTTATCCTCGTCGAAATTTCACGCCGTGCAGACTACCAAAAAGTGCACACTATGGAAGCATTTAGTTTTTAATGATCACACATTAAGACGAAATTTCACGAACTTTGTAAAAGACAGAATATGTTAATAATGATTTCCTTCTGATCAGAGATGGCAAAATTACTTTCAAAAAGTAATTAAATTACAGTACTAATCGCTTTTCTGAAAAAAGCAAAAATGTAATTAAATTACATTACAAATTACCCTAGACTAAAAATAATGACATTACATTACAATTACTTCCCAAAATAATGAAATTATTTTGAAATTACTTTGACATTACTTTTAAATACCTTGAGGCAGTAAATCGTGCTCATTTTATTTACCGTATACACCAAAACAGTGTTTACAAAACAAGCCCTCGTTTGCCCACACAGCGAGTCTCCAGGAACCAGATCCGGCAGAAGCGAAGCGTTGCGCATGCGCAGTACCGATAACAGCGCCACCGTAGTGATGTCACGTCGAAGAGCTCATTTGGTCTATATTTACCAAAACTTGCATCTTCCTGTTTACACCGCAATAACCTTATGTGCCTCAAAGTGAACCATACTGAACAATGGTTTTGCTGGCTCACACGACATAAGTGTTTAACATGATGAATAACTTCTTTAGATGACTCAGAAAGACAGTCGACTCACCGGTTTCGCTGTTTATTCAACGGTGAAGGTTTTTACTAAAAGGGTGATATGTTTTCGGCTTTTTGATTTAGAAGTTGTAGTCTGTGTCAGTATGTTAAGTCGGGCAATGGCAGCTCGTTCTTAGAAGGAGTCGTCACGTGAAATTTCTCGCTTCTACCTCGGGCGTAGTCGAAATCTATTCTCCCGAGAGCACTATATACTATAGTCGGATGCACCCTAAGAACAATCTTTTAGCTCCACCCACAAGCGCATTGCGCCCATGTGAAGTGCCTCCGCCGTCGAGAAAGTAGTTCGCTAGCAACGTTGCTTTTTTTTCCTCCAGGAAACGTGTCTTAAACTACTACAATATTTATTTAATTCATTCAGGACATTTAACTAAGTTAGAATACGTTTTTGTCAACGAAATAGCTGTTTAGTAAAGAAAGAAAGTCATGTCCAATGTACCGTCTTCCCAATTCATTTTCTGTCCAAGATACTGTCTAACATACCGTCAAACATACCTCTCAGCAGTGCTAAGTCTCGCGCCCGCTTCGAAATTTTTGTTGGCGATAGCGTCGCTGGATTCTCACGTTTTTGCGCAAAAAGTCCTGCAAACGCAAGCCGATACCATTAGGATTTCGTGGCGTAACCTCGGGCACGTAAAACACGGTGCAAAAAAGCAGAATAATTGTCACGAGAAACTAGCGTCGCGTTGCTAAGGCCAGCAGCCATGTTGAACTTTTTTTTTTTCAAAAAGATCGCGATTGGTCCACGGAATCGTGACGTCATGAAAACGATTGGCTGGCGTTTCTCGGCGTGGGATTACATTTTCCTCTGAGAGGCATTTCCGGTTTTTTCTTAGCTTGCAACCAACTATAGCCATAACTTTTCTTAGCAATGCAGTGGAGAGGAGGGGAGCACGCGCACCGCTTTATTCAGTGCTCCGAATGGGAGAGGGAACGCGTGCCTGTACCCTCCACTGCATTGCCAAGAATAGTTGTCGCCGAGTACAGTTGACCTATTGTCGGTCATCTCTTTCAAGGAGTATTTTTCCGAAACACCCGAAGAGTCCAAGTTTTTTGCGCATTGTCACACAAAGGGCCCGGATAATTGCTAAGCAGTAGCGTCGCCAGTTGAGGAATGGCGCGAGCTTCTTTAATTGTGTACTTTCCCAACAAACGGGGGGCGATTCCCGAATAAACTTCCCAAGGGAAGGCAGCGAGGCATACCGCGAGCGGTACCTGCTTTGCTCGAGGACGCACGAAAGGCCTGGGGCTTTGACGAGGCATTTGGAATTAACTATTTATTCCGGTCGTTTCTTGTTCACAATGCTCGAAGCTTACGGTTTGGCCTTGCATGACGAAAGTACAAAACTGGGGATCTGATTGTCTTGTCCTCTCAGGTTTTAAGTTATATTTAAGTCACTGCTGATGTGCCCGTCGCCTTGTAGCCTAGGAGCCGTTCATCCCTAAGCTGACGCACCGTCAGCATAGGGATGAACGGTGGAAACTACGTGTTTGTTGGTGCAGTCACACGTCTATCGTTCGCCACGTAACCACGCTCTTGTTCATACCCACGCACAGAGAAAGGGACGGGACAGGTGATTGAAAGAAGGTGTTTGATTGGTTCTCGTTAGCTTCGGTTTTGTTTCTCTCCTTGCCACTAACTTTCACGCTGGTCCTAAAACATAGCGGCGATTGCGCAGATGCAGGACCCGTTTCAGCGTCTAAAAGTGCAAAAAGGAAGGTCGACACACATATATGTACGCAACGGCCCACACGCGATTTCATGCACAGCAATGCAAAAACTATATAACAACGTTTTGTTTTGAGAAGTGGTGAAAGGAGTAAGTTCTATGCATTTCGCAGAACAAGCAGCAGACGCTTCAGCTTCGACGAAGGTTAGAAACTCACATTCGCTCGAAAACAAAAAGCTCTCGAAATGTGTTCGGGACATTTTAAACTTAAGAGTGAAGTTCTATCGTATGCGACTGGAGCTTCAAAATCTCCTAAAGGTGTTTCCGCGTCAGATAGTAATATGAATCTGCAGGCCATATTTTTTTATATTTATGTCCACAATATATTCTAAAGCCATGTGCTCAGGAGGAGCATACAGCTATATGCGAACGCTGTATCTAGTTTTCCTTGCGGATATATAAAATTTCGAAAGACTTGGCGTTAAGATTGCCAAATAGTTTCGCTATGTTATTTTTCCACAGGCGTCATGTTACACCAAAAAATGCACAGAGTAATAATCCTGTTTTACCTATTTTAAGAATTGTTTATGAAATGAGCGCACAATACTGAAAGTTGAATTTAATTATTTACATGTGAAGCAATTTACTAACCACTTAAAATAAACAAGTATTAGAGACACGTTCACAAATTACTTACCAACAAACTAACTTATATAGAACGACGCAAAATTCATCATAAAGATCATCCATAAATGCATTAGGCGAGTATAGTAAAAAAATCTGGTTACCAATTTTTTTGTTTTGTTTAGTCACTAATGCAGAAACGCAGCTCATTTCCCTAATGTGGCAAAATTGCACGTCAATACTTAAAAATAACTTCACAATTTTTCATTAAACTCTGCTCAAGAGTTCACAGTTACTTGAGCTAACTTGTGATGGCAAACATTGAGTAACACACGACCTCCTTAAGAGAAAACGACAACAAACCTTCAATCAAATTGAGCTAGTTTGTTTTTGCTATAAGGGCCTTGCCGCATGACGCCGGCTCTAAGGAGAAATTTTTTACAACCGAAAAAGGGTGTACAGTGCTTCTTCTCTGTATGGGCATAGAAAGTAATGCTGTCCCTAGCTTACAAATGAAAACAGCGGAAGGACAACGACAAGGACAAGAAGGTATACGAACAAGGCGCTGACTTACAACTGGAGTTTATTCGTGGTAACATCAAGTATAAATACTGTAACGTCATAACAAACAAACAAAATAAAATACATGACATGGACGCCACGTGCTCGTTAGCCATTGTTATGCGCTGACACCGTGTGTCTAAAACGCAAAATTCCTTATCGGATAAATATAGTGAAGGAATGATGACACAGTTTTCTGCTATCTTCCGATTTCCCGCGCCTCAATGATTTCTCAAGTGAGTTTGTCTTTGTTTATCCTAATCACTTCACACTTGTCGAAGACAAGAGTGCAACAACAGTCTGGACAATGCAGGCCAAGGTGACCTGACACAAGTCTAAAAACGTTACACTTACGCTCTCGCCAGCGATCATTCAGGCAGCGCTCCGTTTGCCCGACGTATCTACTGCCGCACGAAAGGAGATTGGAGTACATTACTCCTTCCACACGTTCACGAATCGGTCATGGTGCTTTTTGGTGACACCCTGCTTTTCTTTAGAACATGAGTTTACTTTTCTGCACAACCCAGACAGCGATCCCGAGCCGAAAAATCTACATCAACACCAACCCTTCGGCCAACTTCCTTTAGGTTGTGAGGGCTCTTATGCGGGAATGGTAAAACGGATACCTTTTTGCTAATCCTGTGTACCTACTGGGTTTCCTCACGTCCTTTCTTAAGTAGGCTCTCAGCAACTGTCGTCAACAAGTAAGATGGATACCCCATATATCTGAGCCTTGATGTTTGTGCGTCGAAGTTCTCTTTTACCCTTTGGGGGCAGGGCTTGAAAAGGGCATTCCTAAAACAGACGGTAACAATTCCCCTCACAGAAGTTTCGAATGCGCTGAGAAAAAAAGCAAGATGGATTTCTTAGCCCTCGGCTCATATCTCCAGGACACAGGGCCAGGACCAATTGAAGGCTCATATCCAGAAACCTAATGCCCCCGTTTACAAAACTTCATGCGTCATCACCAGCGGCTTTAGACACTCTTTAACCGTTGACAGGACAGACGACACAGCAGACTACAAATCTTCCTTGTCACAATCTAGGAGCACCAAATAGTCGTCTACGAATCTAAATATTTGTACCACCTTGGTTCCTTCTAGCTCGCGTGACAGAGCTCTATCGTGGAACGGAAGAAATATATCGACAAGTGCTGGGGCTACGCACGACCTTATGCAAACGCCATTTCTCTGAATAAAAACACCGTCGTCCCAGGTCGCGAACGCCGACTTGAGATAAAAAGATAAAAGTTCTAGAACGTGGCTCACACTAAGTCCAGATTTTTTCTAAAACGCCGCTGTACCATGATTGTCAATAGTCTTCAACAGATGCCAACAGATATTTATGAGGAATCGAATAATACAAATCTTTAATGTCAATCGAACAAGCCAACAAGCTTCGGTCTGGGTGGTCGTTAAAAAATTATATTATTTTATCAGAGTTCTTCACCCGTAAGGGATCGTCAACGATTAACATATTTAGTTTGTTTGCTAATAATGATGCCACAGATTTTTTCCATGTCCATTTCTCCGACACAATCTCTCGTAGCGGACAGTCAATCTTATGCGTTTTGGCAGAAAACAAAAAAAATATCTAAACCTAAGCCTTTGCCCGTATCGATCGCTTGGCCCAGTTTATCTAGGCTTAGGCGTTTGCAAAACCTACGTGCTTCAGTTTTCACCTTCAAAAGTTACACGTCTTCCCTGCGCTTTAACGTGGCCGTTATGGCGTCTGACGCTTTAGACATAAACATCCCCTTAGGCACCACAACGAAGCCTCTCTCTTTATCCGCTGGTAATAAAAACAGGACATTTTTTTTTTAAATATGCGACAGTGGTTTTCAGCGGAACTTTGGACCCCGAGGGCTTGCAATATAACAACACGCCTTAAGATATACATCTGTCTGCTTCAGACTCCGGAGGTCGTCAGGAAACTTGTCTCACCATCATCAGCAGCTCAGGAGGAAATTTTCTTGGTTCGACCGTGAACTTCGAGCCTTGGCTCAGGACTCGTTCCACTTTCACTGGGAGTTCAACGTCCCCCAACTCGTGAACCAGGTTTTCCACGGCCGGCGTCGTCTTTGGGATGCTGGCTCGAAGGCGTATGAAAGTTTGCATCTACAAGAGTACAACAGATCTGTCAATAGTGCGGGAGAACCCCCTCCCCCACCCCTTTGCCACTCTGCCAAACGAATCAGCTCCGAAGATGAAGGTTGCACCGAAAAACACCATGACCCATTCGGAAACTGTGTGGACGAATGGTGTACTCTATTCCCCCGTCGTGCAGCAGGAGGTGCATCGGCCGAACGGAGCGCTGCCTTGATGATCGCTTGCTAGAGCATAAGTATAACGTTTTCAGAGTTGTGTCAGGTCACAGTGGCCTGCATTGTAGAGACTGTTTTTACATTCCCGTCTTCGACGTGTGAAGTAATTAGGAAAAATAAAGACAAACTCACTCGAGAAATCATTGAGGCGGGGGAAGTAGGAAGTTTGGGGCAAAACTGTGTCAGCACTTCTTCACTATATTTATTTGATAAAGAATTTTGCTTTTTATACACAGTGTTAGAGCGCATAGCAGTGGCACAGGAGCATGTGGCGTCCATGTCACGTATTTTATTTTGTTTGTTTGTTATGACGCTACACTTTTTATACTTGATGTTAGCACGAATAAACTTCAGTTTTTAAGTCAGCGCCTTGTTCGCCTTCCTTCGTATTTCTGTCCTTGTCCTTGCACTTTTTTTAATTTTTAATCATAAAGTACCAACTAGCCCAAACTTCTCCGTTAGTATTTCTAGCTTGGCTAGTTTTATATTTGTGACTTCTAGAGTTGCCACCTAAGCCCTTCCCTACACTTCCTCGGGCCATTAACTCACGATGGACTGTCGGCGTCCGCTACTGCAGCCAACAGTTAAAAACTCTATGCGTAGCACATTACCGTGAAGCCCAAACCTCTCACACAAGGAAGGTATATTACCACAAAAACATGGCGAGGGATGTAGTATCTAAAGAGTCGGCATCTTTGTGTTCAACACGGCGTGACGACAAATCAAACCAGCTTACACTTTCTAAGTATCCACCCAATGGGGTTAAGTACAAAACGAGTGTGTTGGTAACGGTAATTAGACATGAGGAAGATACATAGAAAGGGGGGACGGACAACGAAGACTTCCAACTAGCTAGTCGGAAGTCTTCGTTGTCCGTCCCCCCTTTCTATGTATCTTCCTCATGTCTAAACACCCAATGGAATACGGATAAAACTCGATAACTGCACGGGTCTTGTTGTTCGGTGTTTTCATGTCAGTTGATACACTGATGGTCTGAATCATACTTGGTATATTTGTGCAAACAATATATGCAGGGTGTTTCACGAAAGGTGGACAAAGTTGATAGTGCGAAAACTACGCATCCCGTTAAAAAAGGCTTGTGTCGTTTTGGGTCTGGGCTATGGGCCTACTTAATAAAATTATTAAAGTTCGGGATAACTAAATTGTTAATAATTTTCACGTAATTAATTTTTAACTATTGAGTTAAATGGGCATCGTTTCGATTAGAATATTGCTTAGCATTATCGAAAAACACCAAATCAACAAATTGCAGAACCACAAGTTGTTTATGAAGTATGTTTCCACGAAATGCCGGCAAAATAAGAAAGTCAATATTCTACCGGCAGTTGTTACATGATAATGCAATTAATGCAAAAGTAATAAGGTGCTGAACTTGGCCAGTTGGCTGACGTTACAGATGAGAAAAACATCTCAGAAAACACGTACTAGGAAGAACAAACACGACCGGACAACGCAACAATTGTCCTGTCGTGTTTGTTCTTCTTTGTAGTATGCGTTTTCTCAGCTTTTTTTATCATGTATAATGCAAAGGTGAAAGCGAGCTTGACAAGAATAATGATAATCATCCCTGGGGAAGGGAACAACGGGGGCAAACACAAATATCCAATGGAGATTTGTGTTCGTCCTTTGTCCCCGTTGTTCCCCTTCTCCTGGGGTTATCATCGTTGCTACATGATTTCAGGCAGCTAATGGGATGCGACTCTCTGGTATAATTTCGAGAAAATTATTCTACCAGCTGCCGGGGAAAAAAGACACTGCCCAATTCTAGGTGTAATGTGGAAAATCACCCATAGAAGAACCGTCAATCGTTGCCATAACGTAGGTTGCAGTGCACTTACCATAAAGTATCGGAATTGAAAGATGTACTGCTAGAAATGTGTCGACGAAACGCAGGAGCTCCGTGAAGATTCGACACAATAAGGCAGAAGCTGTCATTTGCCGAGGCGAACCGAATCACAAGACGTTTTGTGGCTTCTATGAAGAAATCGTCCTTGCCGATATACGCGTAGGACTTTTGGAACACTGCTAGCTTTGGTACACTGCGAATACGCTGTCGCAGACGATATATAAATTACCAGTGAAATCCACGGCAGCCTCACAGGCCGCAGCACACAGAAAGCCAAATCAGCAAGCGAGCATTCCGGGATTAGGGCCACTGGTGCGACATCGGCATTTTTTTTACGACGTGATCACGCTCCAGTTGGCATTCGCTCGACGTGAGCGGAGTCAGGGGATAAAAAACACAGCGTTAATTGTTCAGACGAGCGCGCACCTCCTACCGCGCTTTCAGCTTAGGCAGAGAGAGGAAAAAGAGAAGGGGGGGGGGGGAGTAGCGAAGCAGGCGCTCCTTCAATGTCGGCAGGATGGTGCGCTCACCGAAGGCTTATCTTCAATGGGCGTACCAGCAATGAACACAGAGAGAGGATTTGTCACCTGCATCGTTTTTGTGAGTTCGTCTCAAAGTTGATAGTGCAGTGGCTGACATATGAGTGTCCTATCAACCAGTGGCCTTCAAGTAGGTGCCAAACTCTGTCTCATCACCCGCCTGGAGACTGTGGTCACGTCACCATAACCGGAGACACGAGTGGCCTAAAATACGCATAGCGTCTACTCTGTTGCCCATAACAAGTGCACAGGACAGATAGAAGAGTGCTAGTATTCGGGGTTCCAAAAGAACTGCCCAGCCCAAAAGTTGACCAAACAAAAAAGCGCAGTACCATCCTGCGTAAGGATTGGAGATGTTGGACGTTATGGTTCGTTTGCCGGTGTCTCCTTTCCATCGTACACACATGACGATATCGCATTGTGTTTATGCGTTGGTTCGATAATGGCGTCCTAGGCTTCTTCAGTAAGGATATCCGCTATGTTAATGTTAATCCGTGTGGGAAAGGCTCCAACAGCAAGAAGCTTGAGGATGTTGAAAATTACCCGAGCAAAAGTTAAGTGTTCGCGGAACTTTATGACGTCTTTTTTTCTTTGTCCTTTTTCTACCACGATGCCTCCCATCTTTCGACACAGTCTCGGGTTATTTTTAACATAATCAACATCCACCACCTCGTCTGCACACTCACCGTTTTGTCGTAAAGCTTGAGAACTTGTTTATGTGTTTAGCTCAGAATAATTTGGAATATCTTCAAATGGGCGTCTACCACAAAATCGAACAGCATCGATTTTTAGCACACCTGATATGAGCAATTAAAGTACTTCCTATCTGTCACGCGTCGTAAGTTTTGTCAAATAAATTAGAACATAAGACAAATTAAAATTACCCGAGACTGTGGTAAAGGATGGGAAACGTCGTGGAAGAAAAAGGATACAGGAAGAAGGACTCCTCAAAGTTCCATGAAGTTTCCCAATCTTTTACACCTATCGCATGTAATTTTCGACATTCTCAAGCTTCTTGCTGTTGGGACCTTTCCTACATAGATTACCAATTATAAAGCCAATACCTTTACAGAAGACGCCGAGAACGCCTGCGTGAACCCAACGCGTGAACAGGATGAGATGCGTCTAGATCGTATGTTGGAAAAAAAGACACTGGCAAACGAAACATAACGTCGAACATTTCAAGTTCTCAAGCTGGATGGTGCTGCGCCTAATAAAGTTACTTAGGTCATATATCAGTAAGTAACTGTAAATGAATGTCCAAGTCTACAAAATGATAAAGTCCAAAAAAAGGAAACTTTACTTAAAATAGTCTTTTAGAAAGAAACAAAAAAACTCGCAATTTTGATTGATCGTGAACCGAAATGTCCATGCACCGAAAAGTCAGTGCACGGAAATGTCCGCGCACCGAAAAGTCCTTGCACCGAAAAGTCCGTACGCCGAAAAGTGCGTACACCCGAAAGGACCGCAACCGAAAGACCCTACATCGAAACATGCTCCGCCGAAATGTCTTGATCCCCCTTTAACGCACTACTGCTCTTTTTACGCGCTCGAAGTCTTTCTAAAAATTGCTGATTTAGGAGTTCTGGACGATGCTCAGCATATTTTTAATTGTGATCCTAAGACTATTTTCACTAATTAAAGAATTTAATTAACAAGTTTTACTTAAATATTTTACTTATCGCAAATGTTTGCTACCCATATAATGTCCCCCTGGCTGTATAACTCACTCGCACAAACTGCAAAAGTGTAGGTTTCATGACTTGTTTAAAACAAATCTGTAAAAGAAAAAAAAAACTGAAGATATTTATATACAGTTGAACCTCAATTTAACTCCGTCACCGGGACCCGCTAATTATTTCGTTAAATGGGGAGCTTCGCAAAATCGAAAAAGTCATTTCTCGGGCATAGGGTGCGCGGGGAATCCGAATTCGTTTGTTAAATCGGGAAATTCGTAAAGTAGGGTTTCGTAAATTCGAGGTTCAACTATATATATCGGAGGCTGGTTTGTTGTTAAGAATACTTTGCCTTGCGAGCACGGTCGGTAAGATCGAGGTGCAGTCGGCTCTTGTGTCGCGATTCCTACGTCGTTGTTCAGCCTACACTGATGACATGTGCACTTACATTCAAAATAGCTCTCTCGATACTGCATGCGGGTCAAACAGGCGTGCCCTTGCCGCCGCTCTGAACTTCAGTATCAAACGGGGTCACCACGTAACGGGATAGCCGTTTATAAAACCGGTGCAGTTTTACGGTCGCCGCTCGCCTGCTCGTGAAAAATGGACACCCGTTTGAGCAATCGGGTGAGCCGCTTGCGCACACAAGTGACCTCTTTTTCTCAATAAGGGCCCCGTCCACCGAAACGAGCGACCCGTTCGCCCAAAGGGGTGAACGTTTTGGCTCAAACAATGACCCGTTTAACAAACGGGTGACTTTTATGGCTAAAGTGTTGCCGGTATGAACCCGTTTACCTTCATATAGGTGCCAAATGGTTTTTTCAGAGCCGCTTAGAGAAAGAGTTTGGTCCATGAGAGGAGCGCGCAGAGCCAGAACGTGCACCACACGTGGATATCTGGCTTGGCATGCTGTAGCTCTTCAGGGATGAATATATGGTACACATGATGTTTTGAATATGATCATGCAAAAATATGTAAGAAACAAATGCGCCGCTCGAACTCTATTTTCCTAGAACAGAGTGTGTCCGCTCGGACGGCAAATTCCTGGCCTTCGGCGCATGGAGTACGAATTATGTCTATCGTTCACTAGTCGCGCTCTTCCGCCATGATTTTGAATGACCGTGATTGAAACATCACGTGCAGAATATTTTTGTCACCGAGAATAAGTCATGCCACCATAGGTGTGGTGACAGCTTTTGTTGCAAGTCACAAGGTTGTCAAATGCTGGTTTCCCTTTGGGAGTTGTCATGGGCGTCGTGGAATCCCTGGTTAAGGTGTTTAAAGGGCCTGACAGTACTGAGGCAAGACAAGAACCAACGGTAAGACCTGTGGTCTTGCCGTATATGACAAGGTGTCCCATGGTGTCAAGAAGGTTGCCAGTAGGTACTATCGGGGAAAAATGAAATGCGAACAGAGGAGCGCGTGGCTCGAGGTACAAACTGCGCCGCCTGGAGGTGAGCCTATAGGAGCGAGGGTGCGTGGCGTACTCCGACGTGTTCACGCCCCTCCCTCTGCGCTCCCCAAGCTTCGGCAGTGCGCCTCTTCGTGCGCTGAGAGCTTTCACCGCTATCTTTGCTGGCTCAGCGCGTGCGGTGCAAAGAAGCTCGCCGTACTCGCCGAGCAGGCAAAGATTGCGGTGACAGCTTTCAGCGCACTGAGAGGCTCACTGCCGAAGCTGGGGAAGCGCCAATGGAGGGGCGTGAACACATCGAAGTAGGCCACGCACCCTCGCCCCTAGGTTCACTTCCAGGCGGCGCAGCCTGTACCGCGAGCCACGCGCTCCTCTGTTCGCATTTCATTTTTCCCCAAAAGTACAACGTGGCAGTTGTGTTTTCGGCTCCAGCTAAGTTGGGGCGGCTGTGTGCAGCGGTGAATCGAGGTGGCCGCGTGGGTACACAATGTCAAGCTTAGCTCCGGAACCCGTTTGTCGCCTGCGCATGTGGGGTAGTGTACATTATTTCGTTGTCCTGTGGAAAAGTGTACATTGGGCAGACGGAGAGATGTGTTAACGACCGGGCGAGGGAACATTCTCTGTCCTTACGCTCTTCCCCGTCTGGCAACCTCGCGGTCCACTGTGACAGATGTGCGTGCACTCCAATGTTTAATGAAATTAAGATTTTAGCCCGACATAAAACTAAGTATGCTCGGGAGATTGACGAAGCTTTTTTTATTGCCAATCATGACGCGGGCATGTGCATTAGTGTTCCGTCACTTGCCCTGGTTAGTGATGAAATGAATTTTATCAAAAAGGCGGGTAAATACGTGCAGCCACGTATCGGCTTGAGTGGAGGATGACGTGTTATCGGGCCGATTGCTTTTATGTTTGTCTCGTTTCAAGTTTACCTGCTGAATGGTGCAGCAGTAAATATTTCAGTTGTAATTCAGCGCTCTGTCTGTGTGTTTCCTTTTACTGGTCCTTCGTCTTTTTTGTGCTGTTTAACCCATTCAATATGACCATCAACCAACTCGCCCAACTTTACAGCATCTTGAGAGTATCCCGACGCACTCATTATTTCGATCCTCGCGACCACCGCGAGTGTGTTATTTCCGGCTTCTGGTAGGCCACATTCAAATTTGTAAACAGGCCCTGGAACACGCCAGCACTCTTTCGGCCAATGGCGCCGCTTCATTTCCCTCCTATTGGCCACAAGACCCAAATTGAATTGTGTGGAAGCGTGCTTTTGTTTATCCATGGTTCTGTATTAGGCACGTGTTGATTCCATCAGTCCAGAATGCGGCTAGAGACAAAACATCCAGAATAACGGGACATGGAGTCACTAAATAAAGCTACGCTTTCAGGGTACCGAAACTCTCATACTATGCGTCTGAAACGCGTCAGGCGCCGCCATCTTGGGTCCACGCGCAGATGGAGGAGTGCCTGTAGCTGAGCCAAGCCGAGCTGTAGCCGTCGCCTTCGCCAGCTGCCGTAGCCGCAGCTGTGGCAGCGAATCAAGGTCGTGTTGTTCGTATCTCGACATAAAAAGGAAAAAGCGCGCGCGCAGTAAACAGTAAAACAGCAGCAGGCAGCGGATCGCTGGACCCAAGATGGTGGCGTTGAAAAAACGCGATGATGATGGTAGTGACTCACGTGACTGCCGCTG
Organism: Ixodes scapularis; assembly: GCF_016920785.2. Taxonomy (NCBI): domain Eukaryota; kingdom Metazoa; phylum Arthropoda; class Arachnida; order Ixodida; family Ixodidae; genus Ixodes; species Ixodes scapularis. The sequence goes on along the minus strand of NW_024609879.1, from coordinate 68,420,540 downwards.
TCGAATGATGCCGCAGCGAACCAGAATATTGTTGAACAGAGCGACTGTATTGTTCGCAAAGTGCCAAAGAAAAGGAATACGATACTCTGAAAGCGTAGCTTATTTAGTGACTCTAACGGCACAGAGCGCGGGCAAGGGTACAGACCACGAGCTCTTAACGTTTGATTTCAGTGTGCGAGCGCTACATTGGTGCCTTTCATGGCTTCAGCCTCGCTTGGGTAGCATTCGATTTACTCCAAGTAAGTAAAAACAAAGCGTAGTTCTGCTTTTCACCACGTTAGCCGTTTCGATCGAATCTTGAGGCGAATACTTCGCAATGAATGGCCAAACTCTCGAAATATACCGCTCTGTTTTTTTTTGTTTTTGTTTTTTTCAGCAGGGGATGCCATGACGTCATGGGCCCATAAGAAGTGGCGCCAGTTCGCGGCCATATGCATCGCTCCTGGAGTTACTTATAAAGCCCCTTCAGGTTTCAAAAGTAGCGCAAGGTGCGTCGATGCACAAAGCACAAGGCACGTGCAACGTGCAGCTCTTCGGAAAATCATGTCGGCACAGTGCAGCACTGATAGAGTGTACTAGAAGGAACGAGTGGGACGAGCTACAGGCTCCGCTCATGCTTTCAGTTCTATTTCAAAATGGGAAAAGCAATCAGGTGCAACCAAGCCCCTTCGATCGCAGCGCCACCTTCGCTGCGATCAAGCAACGGCACAGGTCAAGATCATATGGGCAATATAGCACCTTAGGGGCTATATTGTGTTTTTTCATGATTTTGACGTTAGAGGTAACGTCAAAGCATCACGACACGACGACGTTACGACGTCATCACCAACGACATTACGCGACTCCAAGATGGTGTCGTAAGGCCGTTGTGATATCGCGTCGCGTCAAGGACGACGCCGAATGGCGACATCAAGTCGCGATTGTGACGCGGCCGTGACATCGCGTCGCGTTGAGCACTACGCCGTTACGCCATATGAAGTCGCCCTTATAACGTGGCCATGACGTCGCGCGCCACATCGAGTACGATGTGGACGTGGTCGTCGATGCCGACATTGACGTCGACGCCCCACACAACGTCAAACATCGCTATGACGTCACGTTAACGTCGTCCTGACGTCACCGTGAGCGTCAACGTCAAGACGAAGCCTTGACGGCGTGTAACGTCGTCGCCTTCGCCAGCATCGGCGTCGACGCGCAGTCACGACGAAGTCTTCACGTCGTTTAGCGTTGTCGACGATGACGACGACGTCGTGAAGCTGTTGGGACGTCTTCGTGACGCCGCGTGGCGTCATGTTGAAAACGACGTCCACAAACTGGCACCAAGCGTTCTTATGACGTTGGATTCACAAGGGCGCCGTCATCTTGACGTCCTTTGAAGTTTTCGTCGTCGTCATCAACGTCAACGTTGACATCGTCGTCGTTGTCAACGGAATATGACGTCAAAACGCAGTCTTGATGTCGGGTAACGCACGTTTCAACGTCGATGACGACGTTGACGTCAAGACGTCGTCCTGATGTCGCATGGCGTTGTGACGACAAGTTACGTCGCGGTGATTTTATATACGTGACGCCTGACGTCTAGGTTATATAAAAAATACAGTCCGGCGTTCTATCGTTTCTATGACCTTGACCAGGGGCCCTATGTTGCACGTTTTGGACTCCCACGGCGTCTACGGAGAAGGGAGTGACGCCAACAACGCAGCGAATGCAGATTGGATGTTGACTGATCTCTCATCAATCAACATCCAATCTGCACTTGCTGCGTTGTTGACGTCACTTTCTTCTCTTTAGTCGCCATCGGAGTCCAAAACGTGCAACATAGGGCTCTAGTGTGCCGGTCGAGCTTAAAGGGATACTGAACCAAGGAATTTTGTGTCCATAATAAGTGGCGCACGTTCTTTCCACGAGCCAGCAGCCGCCGGTGTGCGCGAGCACAGGCAACAAAAATGACGTCACAGACCTCCATTCGTGGTTGAGATGACAGTGAAATGTATGGGCTTCGGACCAAAGGAGAATAAAGACAAGTTTTTCATCTACACAGTGGTGCCTGGTGTAAAAAGTAAGCGATGAATTGGTCTAACAAGCACGTAGCTTTCACTTGTAGAGATGAAAAGCCTGTCTTTATTCTCCTTTAGTCCGAAGCCCATGCATTTCATTGTCCTCTCAACCGCGAATGGAGGTCTGTGACGTCATTTTTGTTGCGTGTGCTCGTGCACACCGGCGGCTGCTGGCTGTTGGAAAGAACGTGCGCCACTTATTACGGGCACTAAATTCTTTGGTTCAGTATCCCTTTAAGGTTGGAACAAAACGCGTTTTTCATAAAAAGAGGCTAATCCGAACCACTTCGCTCCTAGTGCCTCAGAGGGCGCTACGAGCGAAGTGGCCTGAATTTGCCGTTTTGTTCCACATGCGGAGGTACCAAAAAAGCACTCCGGTGGCCCCACTTGTTCTTTGTAGTACACTCTAGTACTGAGCTAAATTTCGGACACCATGTTCTGCCTAGAAGTGGCGCGCGGCACGTGTCTCGAGCATTTTTACAACAATGAGTGACGCCACTTTTCCCAGGGTAGAGGGGCTTTAGTTACTCGGTCCTGAATGCGACTTGGCGGAGGACGCAGTCGAGTTTACTATTAAAGCTCCCAAAGTGCTTCTGCAATGTTCCACACCATGGAGACTGGCATTCTTTGCAGACGAAATGCAGAACCTTGATCTCAGGATGCGGAGACTTCTCCCAGACAGATCACACCACTTCTGCCTCCCCCCCCCCCCCCCCCCTCCCTGCCAGATACGCTTTTAATGAAACGCTCAAGTACCCAGTAAATAATACTTTAGATACTGAGTTTGTAGGTGTCGCTATTGCTGCCTACTGACGGTTTTTTCTACTTAATGATCCCTTCGAGCTGCTACTTCTGAGTGTGAAACGGAGACGGTGAGTTGAACGCTCGCGGCACATAAAATACCGTCATGGCTGCGAATGATGTTACGGGCAAGCTATGTATAGGCCATACGGCACAAATTCCTCGAATACTACTACTAGGCGAGATTGTTAAAGCGAGATTGTCACGCGTTGACTCCGCCAAGTGGCAACGCTTCCAGTTACGGTACCCTTGGCCGTGCAAGGGCCCTTGAAGTCACGATAACGATACGCATTGCGCTTTTCGCTGGCGGATTTTCAAGCAAGAGGTAGAGAGCTCGAGGTAACTTCATTTCGTTTCCGTACACCGTTAAACCTCTTGCAAGAAGGCATACTAGAGGCCATCTTCAACAGTATTTAACCCCATACTCCGTTCGTACCAATGGGTTCAAAATTTTCCTCGTTTTTTCCCAGCACAGTCAACGATTAGAATTCTCTACCGTGTGATATTATATCGTCAAGAATTATTGCATTATCACTTTAAAATATGCTGTAAAAGTGTTATTATATTTGTTTGGGCGTTTTCGAGCCCTGTATTTTATATAGGATTAGAGTAACGGTGCGTGTGTACTTGTATTTATTCGACATATTGCGTGTTTTCATTTTTTTTTGTCTACTGTCGATTGTTGATTTCTTTGTGGTTTCGTATTAGTGTGTTGTATTCTTTCTTTGTCTGCACTGCCGTTCCTGTTTGGACCGCTCCGATGTCCGCAATATTTAATTAGAATAAAACAAATTTATTGCAATATATGGGTGGCTCATTTAGTGGGGGTTTGAAATTCCGATACACTTCCTGGTTGCCATGCTCCCACCTCTGCTGGCTAGATTCGCGGCTCCTAGCCCCATTGCCGGCTCCAGCGCTTTGCGTGGTCAGGTACAAAAGCTCTCATCTAGTGTTACAGAGAAGTTCCGTGACCAGGCTCGCTAAACTCGTCAAACACAAAGTTGGGGCTCAAGCTCACAGAGCGTGCTGATTGGACTCTCGCGACAACGGTGTCACGCGGGACGAGATGTGAATCATCAAAACACACGTAGGCTATGTTCCAAATCTTACCCGAGCAACCTGCCTCCTACGTCAGCGGGTAATACCACGTCACATCGCGAGTAAACGATCCGCGACTCGATTTTGGAATGGCCAGGATAATCACCTGGATACTACGCGGATTGGCTTCGTCTTGGGCGACGGCAAAAAGAAAACACAGCAGCGATGGCAGAAAATAGCAGACGATCCTTTTGATCATGGAGAAAGCACCCGAAGAACGGTAATGTTAATGACCACCCGGTGTATTTTGAGGTGGATCCACCAGCTCCTTTTACTCACCTTCTTTTTGAGCTGTATATTGAGATCAAAATTACTTACTCCTTACAGCTAGACATAAAAAAATGTGTTTTTCTTAATCAGCGCGATCGCTGCAATTCTAGTCACGGTGCCCTAAACGCATATATTCCACGCATTGTAATTTGCACCGATTATGTTTTGCAGGAATATATTCCACACGGTGTAGCGGCCCAGCCCGAGGGTGCTTTCTCCAGAATATGAAACTCACGTTCGCTTTGACGCGAATGTGATTACAGTAAAATTTTCGAAGCCTTCACTGCTTTACAAACGTTATCCTCTCATTACACACACTCTGGAGGAAACAAAATATTACATTATCATATAACGAGTTCAAACATTTTCGGCCTTGAACGTGAGATTACGGCATCCCCCAACGCCGAGGACGAGGATGCGGAGAAGCTCCTGTTTACGCTCGCACTCAGATAATAACAAGTACACGTTCCCGGGGAAGGTGTACGGTCTGGATGTAATGCAGTCAATTCCTGCGTTGACAACAGCAAATCGCAATAACCACACATGCTGCACCTAATTCTTTGTCATTTCGAACGTCCGCCACCAAAACCAACGGAGCAAGCGAGCTTTGGCGGCTGTCGGCGCAGAAAGCAGACGACGAACAGATCACGTGACGTATTTACTCGATTTGATCCGACTTTACCCCCCGATCGAGGAGGGTAGCGCGAGTAATTACTCCGGAGTAAACAACCCGCTTCTGGAACGCGAGTTATGACGTCATCGAGTAAGCTCGAGTAAGTTTTGGAACGCCACGGTACGAAACTTTTACTCCGAAGTCGGATCGAGTAAATTTTGGAACACAGCCCCGGAGGCGAAATCCGCCCGTAGGCAGACAGCGTCACTCGGCTGGTTCTGATGTAGTTACGTCGGGTGGCACTTCGATCATATTCAATAGGCGGAAAGAAAGAAAAGCAACGGCGTGGACGATTTTCAGTAAATTCTTCTTTATTGGTGGAAATAAGAACGATATCAGACTGTCAGCTTCGACTGTGTTGATTTTAGAATTGAATTACCCAAAGCCTATACCGCGTTTCTCAGAGACCATCAAACTTGTTGGTCGAAGCTTATCATATTTGACGTGACATCACACGTGCGAACCACGGCATTCTCCGCGCGCTCTCTCAGGTTGCTCTTGTTCGGCGCCTAGGGAGTGATAGGGACTTTTCGCCCCTCCAATGAAAAACTTCATAATAAACACATCTGTGGGTTTGTGAGAAAACTTTGCTACGTTCTTTCTCACCTTCCCTTTCCTTCGTCATAACATAAAGAATATTTGTGTTCCGTGAGTTTAGCAACCCAGTAGTGCATTTTACCGTTTAGGTCACGCACTGAGTGCGCCCGCGCTCCTGGCACTCAGAGTTCAACAAAAATATGTCTCCATCCTGAGATAGACAAATATTTAGGCACACTAAATAGCTGTGGAAAGTCACTGCAGCCCGTGAAATTCCGCTGAGAACGCGTTCAATGTTAGCAAGTTCTCAACGCTTTTTTTTTTGTGTGTGTGTGTTTGCTTTGGCGCATCGGTTTCTTTGGCGAACTGACCAGGAATTTCTCATTTCGTGTGTCTGTTGGAAATACGTTCAAAATGTGGTGTGCTCTCTTTTTTTTTTGTGGTGAAGGTGGACACGCAAAGATAACGTCAAAAGGCCGTCGACACGGTAGCAACAAAGCCAGATACGCTATGGGCCTGCGGTCGAATGCGCAGTCTTCGCTGACGAGTTGATCATGGCAGGATCTCGCTTTGAAATCCTCGGCCCCCGGCACAAGCTGGTTACCTACCGTGATTTAGTTCCTCGCGCAGGTTCCCGAGACGTCGGAGCGTTATCGAAGGTAGAGAGCGCGCTGTGAGGGCGGGACGACTGAAACTCCTTCCTGCTGTTCTGATCGTGACTATGCGCTGAGAAAGTGAGGGCGAGGAGGAGACGAGAGGCGACGTCAGAACGCCGAGCTGTATTTCGAATAATTAGTGGGCAGACCTAAGGCTAGCTGCATTTGCCTCCACTGCACTCGTAAAACGCCTTCCAATGCGAGAGCCAAATGCTGGACGCCAGCGTTCCGCGTTTTAACGCGTTCGGCGAGTGCGGTGGAGAAAAATGCAGCTAGCTTCGAGTTACACACTAATCCTTCCAATCACATCTCGGCGCTTTGATTTTCTCTCGCGCTTTCATCTTCTCCTCTTCCTCAGTTTGTATTCGTAAAGAAGTACGTGAACTTTAGCGGACCGTGTATTTTTAGCCTTTGAAAAGGCAAAGCCGCGAGAAAAGTGTGCGAGAAAGAAATTCGTGAAGACGGGACAAAACGCCCGAGAAAACAGAGCACTCTGCGAGAAATATTTTTCACGCCGTTTCACCCTTCATGTTTTTGTTTACAAGCCGAACTATCGATCGACAAGGTAAGCTTCGTATTCTCGCGCCTGTCGGCGAGCTTGCGAACAACCGCCTGTCGCCATCTACACCGCGCGCCTCACGCCAGCCGCCCGGGGCCCGACTGTAACCCATTCTCGTACATTGAAGACGGGAGACTGAAAAGCAGCAGACACGAGACACCATCGGGTGGAAAATGTTAGACGCGCTGTCACTTTCACGAAGACGTCCATCTCTGTCAAGCGTAATATATGGAACATTCCCAGCGAAAGACGTTGCCACGCGTAAGATGTGAAGTGCAGTCTGTCGTTGCGATTAGTAGGCAAGGAACGTCGACAAGCGGAAGACGTAGAATTTGCACGGTGCTTCTCGTTCGCGGTCTTAGGAAAGCTCGCGGGGAGGGACGCTAGAGCGCCGAGCTATCGCTGGGCACGGACATAAAATGCGAATAGAAATACGCTTGAGAGCGTGAAATGCTTTTAGTGCTATCCCCAATCCAGAAATGTTGTCAGGCGGCCCGTCCGTCCGTCTGTTCGCTCATATTCTGCTAAATTAAGTGGGGAAAGTGGCGTCACGTAACCCATACAACTTGAAAAATTGACTACACGTGACGTAAACGTCAACTCAGTTTTCCGCTAAATTTAGCTTGAAATATCACGTCTCGTCGCCATAACAACAATTTAGTTTCCCTGCTAAATTTAGCGTGACATTGACGTCATCTGACCTAAACACCATTTCAGTTACCCGCTAAATTTAAAGAATAAAATTACGTCTTTTGACACAGAGACTTATCCAGCTTCCCAGCGGAATTTAGAGGGGAAAATCTACTTTACGTGACCTATACAACCATTTAGTTTTTTCACTAAATTTAGCGGAAAAATCTACGTCACGTCGCACACCAATTTCCCCACCGATTCCCTATGATCATTTCAATATAGGACTTAGATGGTCGAGTCCACTGCCATTTTTTTTCCTCTTCTCGCGGAATAAATTTTTACTTGTGTTCCCTGTAGAAAAACAACGCAAAATTATCTTCTTCGAATCTTGTATAATTTTTATACGAGCCTATTGGTTTCACGATCCTGTACACGTATACGGCACTCACATCCTCGAACAGGATTCTCTATACATATATGGGACCCACATCCACATAGAGGATCTCTTATATCTATATAGGATCTGCATCCGCATACAGGGTCCCGTCTATATATTAAGACTTGTCGTCTGTTTGCCTTGCTGCATACCCGACACGGAGGAATACCACGGAGCCAGCGCTTTCAAGAACAGGGAACCATATTTAAATGGACATGGACGAGATTATCAATACACTAACATCGTTACCAGCGGCGCGTGAGTCCGGGCAGCGACTGCCTGCGCGCCCCTTCTGATCCGTCTTACGAAGGCGGCGCGCGATTTGCGCGCAGCCGGGTTGACTCTGCTGCCACGCAGTAAAGTCCGCCGCCTGTGCACCGTAGTCTGGCACAGGCAACTGGCCTGGGGAGCCGCCAGGGTGCCCCGCTCCCCCCCCCCCCCCCCCCCCCCCCCACACACACACACACACACCTCAAGTTTAGTCCGGAATGTCGATGACGGTGTCGTCGCTATGGGCGTCAGGGGGTGGAAGGCGCCGCTGGTCCGACTAGCGTATCAGGTCCGGTCGGCGCCGCTGGACGAGCACAATGGGCCGTTCGAGGTTGCGCTCGCCGAGTCTTAATTCACGCGATGTGTTCGACGTCCGCCCTCTCTCCATTAAGGTCCCCGCGTTCGTGTGCCGCAGGTGCTCCTGGAGCACGGGTCATGCAGGTAGCGACGGTACGATTTGGCTGTACGCGGCATCGCCGGCATAGGCCGGGTCTTTATGGCCGTCCTATAGGGTGTGGCCGCGGTCCATGGTTCACGGTCCTTTTGGCCGCCCCTGACGTGCCGTGGTTCTTGGTGGCCCGGTCCACCCCGAGCCCGGCCGCCATGTCGTTCTGATGGCGGAGTGTGGGAACGGTGTTGGCCACGAGGCATCTTCCAGAAGAATCAAAGGAGCAGGCGACATAAATGCTTAGTTGAGGGTTGAGCCTGACATACTTTTCTCACCCCTTCCAGAAAGGCAGAAATAACGGATCTGGAGGTGGGCACACAGTCTTCTCTCCCCCTTTCTTGAAAGGGGTCAGATCCGAGAAAGTAGAAAACTACCCCTGAAATGCGAGAGAAGTGAGGCGGAGGAAACAAAAACAAGAACACCAACAAAAGGTTCCTCCCTTTTTGGTTTTACCGACGTCGCAGGCTATACCGCCGCCGTGGAAACGAGGGGGCTTCCGGAACGGGACTGCCGTCAGTGTCGTTCCGTTCCTGCAACAACTCTTCGTCTTCTGTTTTAAAAAATTGTTTAAGGTCGGTGACACGAACAGGACAAGTTTCTTCACTAGACTCACAGTGACCTAGTTTGTAAAAGAGTCTGTAGTACTTTGCATGCACGCGAAATGGACTTTCAAACCTGTTTGCGAGGGAGGATGCGAAGCCTCGAGCGCTGGTGTCACTTAGTGGGTGAGTATGCCGGAGTACGAAATCTTCCACCTCGAACTGCGGGTCACGTCACCCCTGGTTTTACTGTTCCGACTGTTGCACTTGGGCGACGTCAAGATTTTGTAGGGCCTCTCAAAGCTTGTTGAAGGAGCGCTTTCGCAGATCCCTTGCGAACTTCACGTAGGGGCGAAGCCTTTTTGCAGGCTCTGTAGAAAGGAGGCTGTTAAAAACGGAAACTCCACCTCCTTGCCGAAATTCAATTGGGCAGGAGTGAGACCCACTGGCCGATTAGTTGTCAAACAGGTTGCGAATGCCATCTCCGTTGGATTCGCGTCCAAGGCCTTGTGGCATTCGGTGTAGGCCACTAACATCATCCTAAGGTTCCGGTTAAAAGCCCGTTCACACCGTGCCATTTCTGACGTTAAGTTACCTTAAGAACTCCTACGACAACTTAAGTTACGGCCACTTACGATCTGCGCGCTCACACTCTACCCTGCCGTCCGTAAAACGGTTTTATTTTATTTTCAGCCTAGTAGTTCTTAGTGTTTTTATTTTTTTCTTCACCATATTTTACACTTAAAATTCTCACCGCATGTTTCTCTCTAATGTTTCGTTTCTCAGTGAGAAGAGAAAGATTATTAGAGAAAGAAAAAAATGCAAACCTGAGTTGCTAGTCAGCGCTCTTATAATGGATATTCAAAACTTTCAGTGATGGTGGTACCGCGGCCTGAGAATCGCTCTCCCTAGCTCCTGGATGATTGGCCTCATAATAATGTTCTTGGCTACACCTTCTTGCTGGGAAAATATAACGTAAGGCTCTAATACTGCTCGTATATAGCAAAACTAGAATTACTTACGCGTCGCGGACCCAGCCTCGTACCGCTGTTCTAAGACGATAATCCAGATGACTTACATTTTCATAGGCACCAGTGCGCCCCCTATAGACCTTTTCATCCTCCTCCGCATGGGCGCTGCCATCTTGGAATCACGTGACGCGGAAGCCATTAGGTTGCTTCTACTTGTTACTCCGCTCTCCCTTCCGCGCCTTGGCGATGAGTTGTATTCGCGTTTTTCGTCGCGTTTCACTGCGCTTTCTTGCCTTACTTCGCAAACTGTCGTCCGATACCTCTACTCAACGACTAACACCTCACGAGGGTTCATAGGTCCTTATGACAACTGAGGTTTGTTCACTAATAATGGCGGAACGTTTTCAGAAAGAAGCACGTATATTTCTTTCGCGCATTTAGGATCCGAAGGCGGCAAGAATTGTCAGCGCAAGGAGGCTATCTGTAATTCCTGAAAGTATCATTATTTTTGTTGATAATATATCGAGAACAGTTTATGTTGATTCTGTGAAAAAAACTCGCGGAGGAGATAGACAACGAAGGTTTAACTTGTATTTTGTCTGAGGCTAGAAGTAATGGTACGTCAGCATCGGGCGATTTGTTTGTTCATAATATCACACGTGTGTATCAGGTTATCAATCTTTTTTTGCAACAAAAACGTTCGTTTGGTCGGTTTACTTATGAAGTTTGAGAAATTGTATACCGTGCTCGCTCCCATTTTGACAGTCATTTAAGTGATTTATATTATATTTAGGTAACCAGTGCCATCCAATTAATTTATTTTAACACAAAGGTTGGGATTTCCTGCGTAAGAAACTGCCACTGGCACTTAACACTAGCGAGTTTTAGAGTAGCGTGCACAATGAAATGACGTCGTTTCTATTTGCAAATCCAAAACGCGGTTTGGATTCGGCGCATGCGCAGTAATGACGACCCCTTTTTTTGCGTACGCTGTTTTAATTTTTGTAAGTATCTGAAATATGGAATATTTGACGCCGAAAAAAAAAAAGAGCTGTCTGCATAACGATCACTCCAGTCCAGGATTGTCGATGGCGAATAGAGGTTTATTTTTAGTGGCTGGCGACGAAGAAATTTACAAAGCGAATCTGTTCAAGCAAATAAATATTTGTTCACACAGGTCTGTGAAATGGTGCCTACCGCTAGAATTTCGCCAAACTTTCCGAGATATTTCTTCTCCTGCAGCCCTTTAATTTTTTTGGCCAATTTTACGGAAGACAAATGCCAGATTTAATTTGACGGGTCTGTCACTTATGTCATATCTTGAGTAAGCAAATGTTCATATAAAAATAATTTATTTCCCAGGGCCAATATCTCGATGCTGCTTATACAGGGTTTATAATTTAAGAAATTCCCTACTCGGCCTGTCAAAACATGCTCGAGTACTGAATTAAAAACAGAGACCGAAACGATACTATTTGTTTATATCTATTATCAGCGTCATTACACGATACGTTTTAATCCTGCGAAGTTCACTAAAGGTTGGGTGCCCACGAAAACCAAACAGTGAGTAGTACACTCGCGAGTTCATCAGTTTTGGCAGATTCAGCACATTGCTAATCAAACTGTCGATATACTTCTTTACATTCACGTGTTAGTCTCTTTATTAGTTACTTTTTGTGGAAACTGGTGTCATCGGGTTGGGACGTAGACGATGGTAATCTTCCCTGTTCATTAGTCAAGCGTTTCGCAACCGACCACAATCGATCCATCAAAGGAGTTGGTAAAAAAAAAAGCCCGACATTTAGCCTAAAATATACCTCGTACTCCTCAAAATTGCTCAATACCACTGTTGCAGTAGTTGTGCGCTACAAGGAAAATTATCGTATCGCGAAATTAAGCAAAAACAACGTAAAACTGCAACATTCGGGCAAAGTTTGGGCAAGCCGGCGGGCACGGAGAGTAACTAAGTATCAGTGCGTCATTATTTAACCGGACGACCCGGAAACCTCCTCCTTTTAATACTGGTAAGAGAAGCTAATTGGCTTCTTCTTAGTCGAAGTACAAAATATAAGTGGCGCGAACCGTTTCAATTCTGTATTAAAGTAGTTTTCGGTCAGTATTTTAGATCAGAAAAAACAAATGCAGTATGTAAATTACGGAAACAAGAAATGACCCGTCGACAGACCCGACACCAAGCGGAGGAAAAGGCGGCGCATACTAGAAAGGGGTAGTGGGATCAGGCACCGACGAACGGAGAGCCTAGAAAGGACCCGGATGTACGTGGCGGCGCTGCGTTCGTATACGAGCTCGAAGATCCGACTGGTTGTGAGCGTTCAGGACGCCTTCCGCAGCAGGGTTGGCTTGCGATTTGGCCGTTTTGGTGGTATTGCGGCGCGAAGTGGCTCCCGTTCTGAACTGATCTTTACCCCGTGTTTGCTGTCGTTTGTGGCTCGCTGAGCCCACTGCCTTTCCTCTAGCTCACGGCCACTCAAGCGACCAAGGGCGTTATGAAGAAGGTTATTTTTTGCTTGTTTTTCTAATTTTAATTCGCCTATAACTTTTAAACTAATGCGAAATTCAAGAAAAGAAAAGTTTCATTATGTTACTACCTTCAATACGCTCAGGTTCGGTGCAAATTAAAAACGAGTAAAAAAGCCGTTTACAACTCCCTGTAACACCGAACTAGAGCGCAGCTCTTGAGGAGGAGGAGGGAAGGGTACTGGGGGGGTCGAAGTGACCTGGGGGAGTCACGTGACGATGCCGATGATGTGATCAGTGACGATGACGATGCGGGCTCCGATGACGTCATCAGCGATGATGACGATGACGATGCGAATGTCGGTGACGTCATCAGTGACGTTACTGATGACGTCATCCGTGATAATGACGATGCGGATACTGGTGACGTCAGCAGTGACGTCACTGATGACGTTATCAGTGATGATGACGATGCAGATGCCGGTGACGTCATCAGTGAAGATGACGTCATCGGGGAGGTCACGTGACCTCGGCGGGGGGGGGTCACATGACCCTGGGGGTGGTCACATGACCTCGGGGAATGTCACGTGACTTCGGGGGTCACATGACTTTGGGTGTCACGTGACCTTGGGGGTCACCTGACACTGGGGGAGGGGTCACGTGACCTCGGGGGTCACGTGACCTTGGGATGACCTTGGGGGGTCGCGTGACCTTAGGGTGACCTTGGTTACGCCGGCGCCGACGGCGACGCCGACGCCGCTCAAGCCGGGAACGGGCCCCTAAGAGCTGCGCTCTAAAAGTCTTTGCATGGCCCCTTTCAGGCCCCATAGACATGAGAGCGCTATGTGATCAGTTTGAATCTGGAACGTTGAGTCATATATTGAAGTGCTTCAGAGCATGAATAATGGCGAGATATTCACTTTCCGCGACACTGTATTTGAGCTCGGCTGGAGTTAGTGTGTGACTCGTGAAGGCAACTGGCCGAAGCACACCGTCATACGCCTGCAGCAAGACAGCGCCCAGGCCACAGTCGTTTGCAAATGCCTGCAGAACAAAAGGCCTGTTCACGTCTGACGAAAATGATCTCTGGAGAAGGGGAAGAAGAGGGACAAAGAACAAACAAAAATTTCTAAACACAGGCATTCATAGGGCATTCAACAGGCATTCATATACACATTATTATGGGGCCAATAAAAATTGGAATAGGACGGAAAGAAATTTTCACGGACCGATAGAAATGTCTGTTGGTCCGGTACAAATCTGTATCATAATTTTTGTAAAGAGGGCACTAAAATTCAAACGGTGCATGAGGCATGTTTAAAAGTGCAAAATCTTACTTCCTGTAAGAGCCCTGATGGAGTTTGACATAACATATGAAACCGTGCAGGTTGTTGCTTCCATTACGGAATCTTTTCGGGCTTCCTGTTTGAGCGTATACAGGTGTTGATTTGTTTTCTCACAGACCATACAGGAACTGATTTTTCATGCGGAGAACCCATATAAGAATAAACAGGAAATGTATGCCTCACTGTAACACTTCCCATACAGGAACTGGTGTTCCATACGAAGAACCCATAAAGGGATAAACAGGAATTGGCTTCCTGTAACACTTCCCATACAAAAGTATAAAATATCCGCCTTCTCGTAACACTTCCTGTATACAGTTTGTATTTTTTTAATAGGGTTCCATGACAAATCTCTCTCCTCAGCCGAAAAGTCGTAATGCAATAGCTCACTTTCTTATGTACAGGCGCAGAAAAATGGTGGAAGCTTTTACTTAAATTGTGGGTAGACTGGCTCATTTGATTATATTACGAAAAATCACAAGCTATATTTTCCTTCTACTATGCATGTATATCTAAATAATATTTCCTGTCACGGTGGCACGTATTGGGACCAAATGAAGTAAAAAATACACAAGAAAATGGAATTTTCTCTTTATTTCAAAGAGCCGTTTAAGTCGCATTAATCGATTGAAGAGCCCAAATGATTTTCTTGTATTTTGAGAAAAAAGGCTAAGCAATCATTTTTTCACAGAAAAAAACAGTTCTGATTTTCTCCCCAATGACTCTAGAAGTTTTATATGCTCATACTCTCAATTAATGAGTGCACCACTTTCCGGCACTTTTCTAGTAAATCCCACCGCAATACGCTAAGACACCGCCTAATCTATACTAACGACCATGCCACCTGAGCGGTCCCTATGGAAGAGCCTGCTCCCGGCTAAGGGCCTATTTTTAGCGCCGCCTAGTGTGAAGCGTCCTCACAAGACGGCGCTATAAAAAACTTGGTCCTCCTACCTCGTCGGGTTCTTCTGTTAATCATCGATGCGTGCCAGCTAATCGCGCTTTCTGGTTTCAGGCGTGTTCACGATGTACCATATTTTTCTATGGAAAGCATACTGAAGCCGTGCTCCAAAATTTACTCAATCTGACTCCGCAGTAAAGGTCTTGTACCGTGGCGTTTCAAAACTTACTCGCGCTTACTCGATGATGTCAGAACTCGCATTCCAGAAGCGGGTTGTTTACTCCGGAGTAATTACTCACGCCACCCTCCTCGATCGGGGCGTAACGTTGGATCAAATCGAATAAATACGTAACGCGATCTGTTCGTCGTCTGCTTTCTGCGCCGAGAGCCCTGAAAGCTCGTTTGCTCCGTCGGCTTTGGTGGCACACGTTCGAATTTACAAAAATTAGGTGCAGCCATTTATATGTGGTTATTGCAATTTGCTGTTTTCATCGCAAGAATTGATTGCACCCCATCCAGGCCGAGCACCTGCCTCAGGAAGTTATACTTGTTGTTAATGTCGGAGTGCGAACGTAAACAGGAGCTTCTCCGCATCCTCGTCCTCGGCTCTGGAGTAAATATTGTGGACTCCTTTTTTGTTAGAGTGTCTGTAATGATAATAACGCTCATGAAGCAGCGAAGACTTTAAAGATCTCATGTATATGATCAGTCAACAACACCACTACATCTTCCTCCCGAGAAATTGCCTACAGCGGTTTCTAAGTTCTCTCTGTGATTTTGCAATCATATACGCGACAAAACGAACTTTTGTTATATATCACTGTTGAGAGAGCCCCACGCGCTCCAGCGCTACACCGTGTGGAAGCAATTTCCGCAAAACTTAATCGGTGCAAATTGCGAAGTGTGGAACATATTCGTTTAGGGCACCTGGACTAGACATATAGCAATCGCGCTGACTAATAAAAACAAAATTTTTGATGCCTAACTGAAATAAGTAAGCAATTGTGATCTTGATATATTGCCCAAAAGGAAGGTGAGGAAAAAGATCTGGTGCACTCTAAAAAAAAAGTCCGTGCGTCTACTTTGCGCACAACACTCGGAGAGCTAATCACCGCAACCTACGGAGGCAGCTCAGCGAATAACGAAGCCGAAACGTATATTTAAAACAAAAAACGTAAACTTAGTTGTGATATTAAGCGATACAAAGCGTCACGCTTGCATTGCGTAATGTCACAACTCGGACTGCGATTTTCGGTCGCAGCTTATGTTTCGGCCTCTTCATTTGCTGAGCTGCCTTTGTAAGTTGCAGTGATTGGATATCTGAGTGTTGTGGGATAAAGTAGACGCACGGAATTTTTCTACAGTGTGGAGCCATCTCAGAAAACACGGCGTCGTCACTGTCAAAGAAAAAGGTTTCAGCCTTTCCACTCTGGTGAAGGAGGAAGACCAGCGGAGCTGTACAATGGAAAGTGATGGCCGGCCGTAAGTCGGCAAGCCAAAGGGAAAAGACTGCTGCCATCTATGGGCGATGGCGGCAACCAGATACGTGGCTTGCCGCCGTCGCTCATAGATGGTGATAGTTGTCCAGAGTTAGGTGTCTTTACTTCTTTGCTGGGGACACAATCCTGCGGAAACTAGCCCTTAATAGCCCCGCTGTAAAACTTCGAAGCTGTTAAGATTATCGTCTCTTCGAGTGGTTTCTCCATAATAAAAAGAGATCGTTTGCTCTTCTCCGTCATCGCTGCTACGTTTTCTTTTCGTCGTAGCCTAAGACGAAGCGAATCCGCGTAGTATTCAGGTGATCATCCTGGCCGTTCAAAAATCGAGTCGCGAATCGTTTACTCGCGATGCCACGTGATATTACTTGCTGACGGAGGGGGCAGGTTACACGGGTAAGATTTGGAATATAGCCACAAAGAGTCCGATTCGTTATTTAGTTTGCGCAGCCAACTCAAGATGGCATTGGGTGCGCCCGCCGACGCGTCAATGCAACCTGGTGCAGAGCGCAAAAGACGAAAATCAATAAAGAGTTCTAGGCACCGCCACGAGGCGCCACTGGGACTTGTCCTTCCAGGAGGTGTGTGATGGAGTGTTTCCAGATTGAGTAGTCGTAAGTATAGAGCAGGTCGTGCGTTAAGAAACCCACTTTTGCGGACCGTCCAAGGTCGCATCGAAGTGGTAGTGTACACGCTGTGCAATGGGTAACATGCCGCCATTCTTTAGCTAAAAAAAAGCAAAAAAAAAAAAAAACTGCTCTCGAAACAGGGGTTTGCAACCCTCGCGCCACGGGCCGCATGCGGCCCGTGAGGCAGTTTCATGCGCCTCCCCCCGCCCTTGCCGCCTCCTCGACTCAAGATCCGCACTGCAGTATCGACGACAAATGGGGTAAGACGCAAGGCTGAAGGCACGCGTCTGTTTCGTCACTGCCGCGGATGTATATGACACCCTCGACGTCGTTTGGAAATTGCGCTTTGTCGGCTTGTATGCTGCCATTCTACCGTTTTTCGTATGAATTTCCTTTATGTTAAGGAGTTAGTGTGCAACCAAAGCGTTCACGATTGTTACAGCGGTTGTGTTCGGCTTGTTGATCCTGACTGACAAGTTGTTATGTGTCTGCACACCGGTGTTTTTGACTGCCTCGACGATGTCTAGGGTGAAAAAAGTAGCGACGCTTTTTATATGTCGGCCTAAAAACAATGGTCTTCTTGCGATGAGCTTTGGGTTTTACAAGCTTCGATCTTTCGTTGGCTGGGTTTCTGGAATGCCGGGTGCGCTTGCGGTTGCACGTCGTCACGTGCCGCTTTGGCTCTTATTCGGCGTTCGTTTCGGTGGTGGGCGAGTGGATTACTAATTCGTGATTCTTCGTTAATTGGAGGAAGAATGCAACTGTCGGTGTCTTGTGTGTTCTTGTGGCTGTGTTGCTTTGTAGTCATTTCTGGGCTTGATACGTTGGCGAGTTGCAGCTGTGATGATTCTAGGTCTGCAGAATAAAACTGGTCTAGCTTGTGTTTACTTTGATAGCACGTTCGCAAAAACTTCAAGTTTTTTGTCAATAGGTTATTCCAGTCTTTCAGTAGCATGCCCGCAAGGTGGAGGTCTGCGTTTTCGTTTATTGCTTGAACTATGTTGGTTTAATCCTTTGCGTCTTGAGAGTCATGAGTAACCACTTCCGTTGTGGGATTAGGCCCACCGCTTGTGGTGCTGGTTTCCATGTTTCTAGTGTATTGGGCCCCCCAAAAGGGGGTGCTTCGTTGGTTTCCAGTGCTTCACGTGTCGGTGCGTTTTTCTTATTTGGAGCGCTTACAGAAATAAATGATTGGAGGGGTTGAAACCCAAGATGAGCGGGAAAGGAAAAACGTTTTTCATCAGCTGTACACTCACTTTGTCTTCTTTCGTCAGATGCGCTCTCCCCAAGTCTGATCTCATCCAAGTAACCGCATAAAGATAACGTCATCGCCCAATAAACACTTCGGGTGTTTACCAATAGACACCCTCCTGCTCGTGTGTTGTTCGCTTTGCAAAACCAAGCGATTCCCACCCCTACATTCACGCGCACTAAAACTTTAAATATCAAGAAATCCCTTATTGGAACGCGGTACCCACAAGCATAAACGAAGCAATTTGTGGGGTACTGAACGCCAGTGTAGGATTCGTGATGCAGCCATGTGCTTTCCGCTTGCGAATTTCCCGATAAAATGTACGAATACATGTTAAGCCACATTTTTTTTTTATATCTCCATATAGTCACGGATAACTTAAGAAGCGCAGGATGTAGCTACACTTGAGGGTACTATTACCGCTCTTCGGTCAATTACGCTGCAGCTTTAAGGCCGAACAACATGAGGCGTATTTGCGACATATTTGCGGGTGTTTCGACGGACGTAATCCCAACGTATAGCGGGCGTCGGGACGAGCGCTTCCTCGATGCCTCGAGGTCGGTGTAAATACGCGCGTATTCGGCGATCCATCCAAGACAGATCTCGGCGCTTCGGCTTATTTCGGCATGGCGTATCCGAAAGCGTACAGCGCGGTTCCGGTCAATCAGCTCCTGAGTCGGCAGCCGGAAGTTCCAAGAGGAATGGCTTCTATGCGGCGGCTGGCTGGCTTGAGTCAGCCGCCCAATGGTCCTTTTCCGAGAAGCGTTCTGCGCACGCGCGAGCGCCCGATGCCAAGCGGTGGAAGTCGGCACGAAAAATCGAGGAAATTCGGATTGAGGCTGTAGATCGACGAGTAGAACACGTAATTGCAGCGTATATATAATTGTGTTACACAAAAAGTAAAGTTGACGGAAAGAAAAACGAGACGTTTGGGTGGACGCTATACGGATTTCCCTCTTTAAAGTCGCGTTGGGCACGAGACGCAGCTCAGAGAGCGAAGCGACTGGTAGCGTAGCTCCCATTCTCGATTGGTAGAGCAGGAAGATCACTTCCTCGATTTTTAGTTAGTGCAGCCACCGCCTGGTGCCGTCGATATTTGGAAAAGGTCCATTGTGAGGTCGCTTGGCCCGTTCGACGGTTTATTGCCAAACTGTATGAAATCGCTATATCTCTTTAAAACAAGCGATGAACGACTAAGACAGAAGAAAATACCATCTATGTTGCGAGAGATGTCAGCGGAGATCGCGGCCGTCGTCCTGCCCGGACTTGCTTTCAACTTTGCGACTGAAGGGCGCATGTGTAAAACAGGCGTTGGCCAATTAGGATTCCGCGGTTGGTTAACATTTAGTTATTTTTTCTTCTTGCGGAACGGAATAATATAGCAGCCAAACCAGATTTTGCGTCATTCAATAAAAAAAAAAATAAAAAAAAAAAAACGCGAGTCGTGTTACATTGCACAAAACGCCGAGGAGAAGTCGACAAAAAGCGTCATGTCTGGTTGGGCGACCTTTCCCTTTTCCATTGTGTGAAAACAGCGCCCGCCAAATGCCGCTTTTACGATCGCTGAAACGCACGTAAATTCGTCGAGAATACGCCCTTTGTGGGTAGGCGTTTAGCCGATAAGGGCTCCCCTCCCAATACCGAGTCGAACAGCGTAAACACAATCTGCCACGCTCCGCCTTTCTTATGCATTCGGTGATTACGGAGTGACTGACAGCTTTAGAAAGGCATGGCGGGGCTTATTGTGTTCCCAAATTTCACTCCGTTATTCGTTCCCGGGGATATGTCAGCTAACGCTGGCATACCGACCGCGAAGCGATCGAAAGACGCCCGGAAGCGTGCCACGTCCCGCATTTCTAAAGCTGCAGAGGTGCCTACATCAAGAAGTTTTCGTAGACCGTGTTTCCCCATCCGCTAATCTCATTCGCTGCCCGGAACTCCACAGCCAAGGCCATCAGCACGCAGGCGCAGTGGCAGTTTCTTCGTTGCAAAGGGTTAGCGGAGGATTAAACACGGTCTACTAAAACTCCTTATTGCCATCACCGATTATTAGGGAGTTTTATGGAACCGTTTTTGCCCATCTGATACAATACATGAGTCGGCGGTACACACTGCGCACATGGGAGTCTTCTATGGGAGCGCATGCACAGTTTGTACCGGAGGGTCTGTTGTAGCGTATCGGATGCGCAAAAACGGTTCCCTAAAACTTCCTATAACTCTCTATTTTTACGGTTTACGATATTTTTATCGCGAGCAAGGCAACCTCCCGATATCCTTGAGGGGTCGAACAAGAGATCGGGAATGAAGTCGACAGCTGGCGCATGTGGCCAGATTGTACAGGAATCGACGTGAAGTCTCGGAAGATGGGTCAGACGAGGGGTGCCAGGGAGACAACATTTGGGTCTCTGGAGCAGGGCAGCCGTAACACGTTACTGCGTAGGACCGAACCACTTGTTGACTACACGACAAAGGAACGGCAAGTGTACAGACGCAGTGAACCCGAGACACGGCTCATGTTCGCTGGCTCTTTCAACACCTGTTAAATTCACTGCGAAAATTTAAAAGAAAAAAATCAACAACGTTGTCGCCTAGTACAATTAAGTTTCTCGCTTCGAGCTTCGTCCTGCGGGGTTCTTATATCGGCAGATGTCACAGCCCGATTTGCAGTGAAGTGATATTAAGATGCGGGACACATCATAACGCTAGGCTTTTCTTAAACTGTCGGAGACAACAAAAGGTAGCTGAAGCAATAATGCTACTCTAGTAGCCGCAACCCACTCCACTATAAGCACCGACAACTTTAGAAATGCAGAAGGGTGTCCTATTATATTCGCGCTTTGTGGTTCGCAATTGGCTCTTCTGCGTTCTCATTGGCCGAAGCCCCGATCTTTTCGACTACAAAGTGAGAATATGATTCTCGAGAATCGCAAAGCCCTAAACATGCCGGTGCGTATCAAATCGACATCACTTACGAGACAAAGCCTGCGTCTCCCCTCCCTCCTCCTCGCGCCGCCTGCCTTGCAACAGCATATCGCCGCCATAGCGTACTGCAGCATCCAATCAACGAGCGCAACGTTAGCATGCGACGACACATACGCGCTACAGGCTATGCTGACTGGAGCGCGTCTGCGACTTTTGGGTTTAGCGTCTGATGATTGCCCGTATACATCTAAACGGTTTCCGAAGTAGACAACGAATAACGACGTCACAGAAGCCGGAGTGTCACGCTGTCGGGTGCCGCGCTCCCGACAGTTGGTAGTGAAAATGCTGGCGAAAAGCATGAGCTAACGCGAGTGTCGCTGTCGTTGCGGCGTCTCAACTTCTGGCTGCTGAAGCTCCCGTGTTCTGTCACACCATAGAGCGACCTGCAGCAGAACAGGCGTCTGCGACATCCAGCACCCTTGCTGGAACGCCGCCAGGATCGCGACCGGCGACAGCATGACATATGTTCAAAGTCACCAAGCGAAAACTCATTTTGTTTTAACGCGGTAAACACATTAGTTTGTAACGCGTTCCACGCACCGCACCTAGACAGAAGCGTCTGTCACAGCGTGAAAGACGCTGTTTCTTTTTAGCGGCTAAATCTCACTTTCTACTGCAATCAATTAGACATAAGTTACTTCTGGTTTTGTTGCAGCTTTTCTTTCTTCGGTGAGAAGCCGCTATTTATTCACATTTTGGAGTTATTTACAAACTCACGTCACGCAAAAGCTAACCCAGTGGCACTCACGGAAACCCCTGCACTTCCGCAATACAAGATTGAGAGATAAGCGCGTTGAAAAAACGAAAATTGATGCTTGAAGCGATTTAACTCTTACGCTTTGCGCACCCACAATCTCAGAGGCCACGACGAGGTTCTCCGATCTGTGTGCAGTCAGTAAACATGCCACGAATGCGTGTACCAGCGCTTCAGCCATCTTGTGCTTAAAATACTGTTTCCAGGTATCTGAAGTTTTTATTGTTGTATTTTTTTTTATTCGTAATAAGCAAGGAATGGTTTTCCGTCCTTCACAAATATTAAAACACTGTGGGGATGTGCAGAGCTATACTTCCTGAGTTTCCTGAAAGCGTGACGAGTGCTCAGGAAGTAGCTTCAACTTGCCAAAAAGAGTATATTAGACACTTCTTTCTCTCCAAAAGTTCATTTAGCAACATTGATTGTCGCCATTGCTTGGACACAAAGCACAGGACTGCATCCGGGTCCTCGCCGAAGGCTGACATAGAACCCGTGCCTCCCCAATACATGCTCAGATAACTTGATCAAGTAATGACATAAGGCGATGGCGAGGATTTCTGAAAAGGGTCTATAATGCCCGCGTTTCACTCAGCACCATAATGGCGGCGCTACCCCCCCCCCCCTGTGCTCCCCCCCCCCCCCCCCTTATAAAAATAAAAATTTTTGAGCAGTCGGGTGTTGATACTCTGACCGTCGCTAATGAAGAGACTCTAACTGCTTATTTGGAGTCATGAATGGCGCAAGAAAATGTTTTCCAAGCCGGATTCAAGAATCTGTGTGACTGAGTAAAGCCATTGGTTTTTTTTATGAGTGTGTTTTTTTATTGTCACTGGCAGCTCAAGAACCGCACGGCAAGGTTTATCAGGTCCATTGAATCGGCTTCTTATCGACAAACGCCGTCCTATTATAGACTGCAGAGCGATGATAAGATGTTGCGAACTTGCCACGTCCCGCTTTTCTTCAGCTGTTCTATATACTTGTTTTCACCTCGAAAACCGTAGCAAAAAAATGTCCGGCTTCTGGCGGAATATTACTAATTTCCCCCTTTGTGAAGAGAATAAAGATATACTTAGGTGCATTTTAGATTGAATATATGTTATCTTATTAATAAGTACATATTTCGAACAATTAAAAAAAATCACTTCTTCTGCGAACCAAATCTTGAAAGAACTACTTCCAGCGATATATAAACAATAAACAAAACTTATTTTTATTTTTTTATTTTTTTTTTGGGGGGGGGGGGGTGATATCTAGTATACACCAACCCATGTTTACACAAGCCACCGTCACGGCGCATGCGCAATGGGGTGTGTGCAAGAAGCGCCGGCGTCCCGCATCAACAAAACATTGGAATGTAATGTTGTCAGGGTTGGTTTGTGACCCGGTGCTCATTTTCGCTTTGGTACTGATGATTCTACGTCGTCCTAGCGATCCCCGCACTACCAAAAGAAAAGAATATATTTTTACACCCCTTATCCCATGTACGATGCACCAAAACTGCAGTTCGACGTACAGCGCGCTGACGTCGAATCATCGGAACCAACTTTTACGAGCGGATTGATAGGCGAGTGCTACAACTTATTAAAATAGCTAATGTAGGGGTTGCAGACGAAAAAAAAGAAATAGTCGTGGCTTTCTTTGCCCTACTGCAACACCTCACTGTTTTTTTTTTTTTGTTGTTGTTGTTTTTTGTAGTTTTTGATACATATTTTAGGTCTTTATTGAGGTACATATCACCATTCTCAAGCCCATCGTAAAAGTTGGGGCCGTCTGTTCGGCAGCCCTAATTATTACGCTTAAATGAAAAAAAAAGAAAAACTGAAGTTTTTTGGGTGTCGTATATGAACGAAGGGTGTAAAAATATACCCTTTTTTTTCTATGCGACTACTGTAGTGGCCTCAACAAAACCAAGGAGCTTTTTTTAGGAAACCATTAGCGTGTTCCGCGTACCACACAACCGGATCTTTTAGGGCATGCCTTTTAGCGCGCCCGGGTGATGTGATCGAGGAGATCGCGCTTAAAAGCGCGCTTCAAAGACTCCAGTAACGCGGTACGCAGAACACGGTAATAGGTTAGCTAAAAGTTCCTATTATCTAGGCTCTTTACGCCGCAAAATCTCTTGTAAATAATGTGACGGGCAGCGATTTATTCCGCGTGAACGCAGCAGAGTTGACACTAAAGGCTGATTCACATCATGGGATTCTACTCGCCATTTCTAGTCCGGACGTCGCTAGGGCTGCAGAGGCATGGGTGGTAGCGGCGATGCTCGACGTCGATACATGATAACAAGCAGAATCGGACCAAGTGAATCAAACAACAAGTCGGTAATGACCACTGGTAACAGTGATCAATATCTCCTTGCATCTACTGCCTAGTCCTAGTCAACGTACCCCCAAAAAACTCTCAAAACTTAAAAGATATATATATACGCCTGCTCCTAATAGCAACGTTCGATCTACCGGGCGCTGTCATTTCAACGAGCAGACGACAGTTTGAACGATCACACCGTTGTTTGGACGTGAAGACGGGCTGAACTTTGTCCGTGTGTGCACGTCCGAACAACTTGACAGTTTCTCCGCGTTCATGATGGAAGGAAACCAATAAATCTGCCGACCAGAAGTACTCGTGAGTTCAACCCAAAATTGCTTCTCGCTCCGACGTTAACTGACTTTCGGTCCGATGGTAACTGACTTTATTGTCACGACTTCTAACCAGCTTCTCAGACGAACCGAATAGACAGAAAACGCATGAAAAGTGATCCTCGAAGGTGAACATTTCGGCAGAAGTCTGCCTGGTTGGGTTAAATGTTGTAAATAAATAAAGGGCAAACGCCAACCAATCCCTAAAAGATCATAAGGTCCCAACGTTTCGGTACCGGCTCGGAACCTTCTTCAGGGGGACTATTTAAAAGCGAAGCAGCTTCTTTCTTTTCTTCTGCGGTGAATGTAGGGCAGTATCTTTGTTTTTTTTACGGTGGTTCGTTTTCAAACCAGGTTCGGTACCTTCGTTTTCTTCCAAGTTGGTTATTTACAAACGAGGATCGGCATCTTCGTTTTCCTCCATGGTAGGGGCCTGTTTCTTTGGTGTCTCCTCTAAGTGTCGTAGTCCACTGACGTATGCTGATGGCAAGGTGCCGGAGGATCGATTAATATTTCCTGGTAGAGTGTCTTCATGTGCGCTTCGCATAGAGTGATGCCAACTGCCTGTTTCCCTTTCCCGCAACCTCTTCCACCGCCATTTTGTTTCTCTCATTGTTTCCCCGTGCGCCGGAAAGTGGCCTTTGTGTCTACCGGTAATCCCATCCGAGGGGGAAAATGCTAATCCTCCCTCCGTGGGTTCCACAACGCTGCTCCGAACTTCTGAGATAAGGTGCTTGTTTCCGGGAGGGTTATAAGCCCCACGGATTATCGCCGAGGAACAAAATGGCTGCTGGTTTGTCGGCGAGTGGTATTACAAAGGGTGGCATCACCCTAGCAAAGCGCACATGAAGGCTCTCTATTTCCTGGTGTAATCTGTATGCGCCATGACTCAAAAAAAGAGCCGTTGCCGCCAGTTGGTTCCTACATCCAGGATTCGGGTATTTTCAAAGTCGATGCTGTGGTCATTGTCCTCGCAGTGTTCCGCAACAGCGCTACGCTTTCGATCAAATTTGCGTACGTCATTCTTATGTTGGTGGACTCTTTCCTTGAGATTTTTTGTTTCGCCGACATATGAAGCGGAACACTCAGCACAGGGAATTCGGCACACAACGCCTTGTGCTTTCTCTCTCGCAGGACGTTCTTTCGGACGAGGCATTAGGCGCCCAAGTGTCGAAACAGGTTTGTGAGCTACCTGAATACATTCTTTGGCCAGCGTACGGGCCAGAGTTTCGCTAGTTCCCTTTATATAAGGTACACAGACGCGGATGTTAGGGCGAGACTGCGTACTATTCTGTAGGTGCTCAAAGCTGCGACCAAGACGACGGGCAACGCGGCTGATGAAGCTGGGTGTAGCCATCCTTTTTGAGGTCGGCGATGATAGCCTGTTCTTCACTTTCTCTATCTTTCTTTGAGGAGAAGATGTTCCGAGCTCTGGACAACAGGGTCGCAACCACCGACGCCTTGTGACTCCCTTTACAAAAACGGGTCTCAACATTCTTTTTAATTTTTTTAGACTTCTTATTGACTTTCCGCGATCCTATTGAATTTCTTTATAAACGCACTTTGTTTTGACTGTTGTCAAAAAACTTTCAAAAGAAAAAATATTGAATTTTTTTGTAGACTTATTTATAAACAAATTAAAAAGAACTTGTAAAGACGTTTTTCTGTAGGATATTTTCTAAAAAATTCAAAAGGAAAAACAATAGATATTGTTTTGTGGACTTATTTATAAAAAAATTAAAAAGAACTTGCAAAGACGTTTTTCTGTAGATTATTTTCTAAAAAAATTCAAAAGGAAAAACAATGGATTTTGTTTTGTAGACTTATTTATAAAAAAATTAAAAACGAACTTGTGAAGACTTTTTTCGGTAGATTATTTTCTAAAAAAATTCAAAAGGAAAAACAATAGATTTTGTTTTGTAGACTTATTTATAAAAAAAATAAAAAGTTTTACGTTTTTTGTAGGTTATTTTCTAAAAAATAAAAAGAAGACCTATTGACATTATTTCTTTATAATATTTTATAAAAAGCGACATTTTTTTATTATTTTATTTGGTCTGCGGTCGATATGACGGATGTTTTTTTTTACTTTTTATTGAAAATGTGTTGACTTCTTGTTCACTTCGATTACTTTATTTTGACTTACTTCCTGTTGACATGGTCGACAGAAAGTTTGTTGATTTGGTGTTGAAACTTTTATTATGATTTTCTTCTGCCCGAGTCAAAAGTAAAGCTATTGACTTTCTATTAACTCTACGTTGGATCTTTTTCTGTTGACTTCCTGTTGAAAGTGTTATCAGAAATACTGCAGACGTTCTATTTACTTCGTGTTTAAATTATACAGTTGACTTTCTGTAGCCAGTGTCAAAAGAAAAGCTACAGACTTTCTGTTGACTTTTTATTGAACATAATACATTTTGACAAAATGTAAAAAGTCACTAAGTTTCTCAATAGTCTCTGACAAGTTAAGAACCGTAGGGAGGAGCTTCCGTTTTCCTGCCTCCAGCGCGAGCCTTCTATCCTTGACAACTCTTCAACGTCTCGCGCCCCTCGAGCACGACTGCGCACTCAAAGCACGACGGAAGGCATGGGGCGCGTGCTGGAGGCCAGGCGTTCGAAAAACACGCCCTGCCGTTCTCACTTTGTAAATGACTATCGTTGCATTATTGACCCTATTCAACTAGTAAAGAAGAGCAAAATAACTATTTTAAAGTGGAGCAACCGCCTTGACTGGCTTCGTCCCGAGTAGTGCTATGCAGAGAAGCGATAACACTTGTTCTATGAGCCGTTTTTGTGGATGTTGTTTTAGCGACTACACGAAATTATTATTAGTTGTACCAATGCTTTTTAGTAAGAGAGAGAATCCGCGAACTTCGAAACGCGGTCTTTCCTTTGACAGGCTTTCGAGAAGGAGACCGGAGACTTGGAAACTTAGTAAGTGCTGAGGTGGTCACCGGCCAAATGATTACCTTCAATATGTAGGCTATATAAGGCTCTGGTGTTGTCAACAGGACTGTGTTTCTGGTCTTGAGTGCTTGATGGTGTTTGTGTTTGTTTACATTGCTTATTTGTGGGTTGTGTATGTTTCAAAAAGACACTATTTCCTAACGAAATTAAAAGATACATTAAAAATATAGTGTTTTTTTAAACGTTAATCTGCGGTTTTGTCAAAAGGAATTCAACAAAATTTTTGTATGAAGGAATTCAAAAGAATGTATGTAAGAAGGAATTCAAAAGAATGTATGTGAGAAGGAATTCTAAAAAATTTAAGTGGCCAATTTTAACTAGGAGTTAAATAAGGAGTTTAACTAGGAGTTAAAAAAACATCAAAAAAGTTTAAAAAGAAATTCAATACGACTCCAGAAAATTTTGAACAAAAATTCAAAATAATTTAACTACAGATTTTTGTAAGGGTCGAAGGGTGGTATCAGTCAAACCGAAGGTAACGTCCAGTGTAGGTCAGCTTTCTGTATACAGTGAACTCCATGTCTTCACCTACTCGCTTAACAAGCACGTCCAGAAACGGCAAGGTGCCGTTTTTGAAGCTCTAATGTAAACTAGATGGCCGGTTCGATGGAGTTTAGGTGTGCTAGAAAGTTGTCCACCTCTGATGTTTCGAAAATACAAAAGCAATCATCGACGTAGCGTAGGAACACTTTGGGGCTAGCTGGAAATCAGTGCAGCGCCCTTTGTTCGATTGCTTCCATCGTCAGGTTTGCCGTAGTAACCCCTGGCGGTAGCCACAGCCGGAAATGCTCTCGAAAAGGAGACAGACCTGAACGAAAGAACCTGCCTTAGCGTTGATGAAATATGCTGCCTCCTTGAATTCTGCCTTCACAGCACCTTCTTCAGCTTCCAAGGAGAGTTCTTCAGACAGACCAGCGGAACCGCAATGGGAGCTTCTATTTCGGTTATTACAAAAGGCGCTGCACTCATTTCCGGCTCGCCTCAAAGTGTTCCTACGCTACGTCGATGATTGCTTTTGTATCCTCAAAACATCAGAGGTGGACAACTTTCTAGCACACCTAAACTCCATCGAACCGGCCATTCAGTTTACATTAGAGCTTGAAAAAAACGGCACCTTGCCGTTTCCTTACGTGCTTGTTAAGCGAGTAGGTGAAGACATGGAGTTCACTGTATACAGAAAGCCGACCTACACTGGACGTTACCTTCGGTTTGACTCATACCGCCCTTCGAGTCACAAGGCGACGGTGGTTGCGACCCTGCTGTCCAGAGCTTGGAACATTTGCTCCTCAAAGAAAGATAAGGAAAGTGAAGAACAGGCTGTCATCGCCGACCTCAAAAAGAATGGCTACACCAACAGCTTCATCAGCCGCGTTGCCCGTCGTCTTGGTCGCAGTCTTGAGCACCCACAGAATAGTACGCAGTCCCGCCTTAACATCCTCGTCTGTGTACCTTCTATAAAGGAAACTAGCGAAACTCTGGCCTCTACGCTGGCCAAAGAACGAATTCAGGTGGCTCACAAACCTCTTTTGACACTTGGGCGCCTAATGCCTCGTCCGAAAGACCGTCCAGCGAGAGAGAAAGCACAAGGCTTTGTGTACGGAATTCCCTGTGCTGAGTGTTCCCCTTCATGTGTCGGCGAAACAAAAAACCTCAAGGAAGGAGTCCGCCAACATAACATTAGGTACGCATATTTGATCGAGAGCGTAGCGCTGTTGCGGAACACTGTGAGGACAATGACCACCACATCGACTTTCAAAATACCCGAATCCTGGATGTAGAAACCAACTGGCGGCAACGGCTCTTTATTGAGTCATGGCGCATACAGACCACACCAGGAAATATTAATCGATCCTCCGGTACCTTGCCCTCAGCATACGGCAGTGGACTACGACACTTAGAGGAGACACCAAAGAAACAGGCCCCTACCATAGAAAAAAACCAAGATGCCGATCCTCGTTTGTAAATAACCAACTTGGAAGAAAACGAAGGTACCGAACCTGGTTTGAAAACGAACCACCGTAAAAAAACGAAGATACTGCCCCACATTCACCGCAGAAGAAAAGAAAGAAGCTGCTTCTCTTTTAAATAGCCCCTCTGAAGAAGGTGCCGAGCCGGCACCGAAACGTTGAAACCCTACGATCTTTTAGGAATTGGTTGGCGTTTGCCCTTCATTTATTTACAAATTGATCCGTGCACATTCTCCGGCTTTTTTGGCACAGCCCGAGTAGCGACGTTTTCACGAGAAGGAAGGCTTTCGTCTGGTTTCTTCCAATACAAAAGAGGAATGCCCGTGCCGCATGGCGACTTCCACCCATCCTTCTGCAGTGCACGACTTGCCGTAGACGTCTGAAACCAAACTTTTTGCTGAGGTATTTATAAAACAACACATAATAACAAAAAAAAAACTTGTAATTTATGGATTCTGACTGAGCTGAAAACAGTCGCAATCCAAATTTTGCAAGTAGTGACCGGATTTTTCTTTTAATTTCGTATTTATGCGTCGTAAATATAAAGTGCGTACAAATTGTTGCGTTCGCCCTTCCTCTCAGGTTCTTAATATGTCTGCGCAGCCAATGCCTCGTGTTCTGACCTTCTGCACTTTTTTTATCAATATGATTTTTAAAAACAAAATATGGAGCATATACTTCCCTTAAAGCATTTATGACAGCCATCTTTGCAATCTACAGAGCTAAATCACCGAATGACAAACCTAAAAATGGGCAGAGACCTAAAAAAAAAAACATCTGTTCTTAGACTGCATCGTGAAGCGTCATGCTTAGGTGCACAACAAGGACCGTTTCTTTAGGTCATCCCTCCCTAGACAGGACGGTCAGACCTTCCAAATCTTTACCGTGTGTTGGAAGTAGCCACTTCGGATTTCTTAGGGTGTACTCCGTACCAGTTTACGTCCCATCGCAGCCGACAATAAAATCCAATGGAAGCCATAAAGTAGAGTCAAAAGTGCAATGTCGCGGCTCTCGTCGCCCTTGTGGGCTGGCCATCACCGCCTAAACGATCATGCATAGTGTACGCGGCGCGATCCTGCCCTCTTTTCTTGGCGTGATGGGCTTTCGCCGGTGGTAGCGATAGCGCACAGAGACGAGGAGTGCCGTTGGCATGCATCTTTGACTCCGCTCGATTGGTCTGCCGTATCGTAGCATACACGCTGCGGTGGACAAATGGGAGTGTATTCACTCTAGAGTGACGGGACAGAAAATAGCTTTTTAGGCTACTCACCCTGTCGTACGCGTTTGAGGGGACATGAAGGCAGTCGTGGTGCGGCGAGAAATACACTCCATTTCCATAGTTGAGTAGCTGCTATAAATACAAAGTAGATAAAACTAAAAAAGAAAAAAAAGCTTAATTGGTACAATGTTTGAAGTGTCATAACGGTTAAAGGGTACTCCGACTATGGCAAGCATAAAGGCGTGCATCCTGAGTGCCCTTAGTAAATTTTACGAGGCTGGATATTCTGTACGGATATCCGCCAAAGTATAACTTTGAGTGTGCAACATCTGTCTGGAGCGAGGTCTCGGAGAGAAGCGAGGCCTTGCAACCTTAGTTCTTTGTCACCACGGTTATTTCTCTTCGGGGGCTGTGTGCACAAGCGCGATCCTCTTGCATCGACCAACGTGTAACTGGCTAAAAACACGTAATAGGGCTTTTACCCGATCACGTGTACACGTATCGCAGTTCGTAGTGCGCATATCACCGATCCTACGGTAGATGACCGTCGGTACGTCCAAAGCGAATCTTAAGAATGCCATTTCCAAATGAATTGAATGCCTAAGACAAAAACCGAGCTGCCTCACATAAAGAGCGAGAAAATCTAACCTGGTATGCTTCCGCTTCGTAATGGGAGGCCGCGCTGCCCATACCTGCATGCCAGAGCCCGCATATATCAATTCATTCTGATTGCGATTGGTGCATCATCATGCCACAGCCACGGACTGTCAGAAAGGGGGTAAAAAAAGTTTTGGGTGCAGTCACAATATTAAACGTTGCTATAGGTGCAAACTTAACTTACAAACTTGGAGTCGTATCCGCTTGAAATGTCTTACAGTTATCGGTGTACAGTGCCCACCGACGCCATTGGTAGCTTAAATAAAGGCAGAGTGCGACGTTGTCCTCAGCATATTATAATACCTCCACAACCAATGAAATTCCAGCATTTGCCGATAAGAGCGCCGAGGTACCAATCGCTATGCAAGAGACAGGAACATGATAAGCTAGGCCCTGCGTATCTTAGGCTATCTCTGACCATACGAGAGAAGTTCCTAAAAAGGTATGAACAGAACACGCTATGCAGAAGCGAATCTTGTAGAGGCCAAACAGTGTTCCAACTTTTTTATTTCTTAACTACAGGCTGTCACAAAAGAAAATTTACACGGTCTTTTTTACTGCAAAACTAAACTAGGCATCACCGAACGCTCATTCTCCACCCAAAGGTAGAGCTAGAGGTCACGACCAGATGCCAAAGTTTCAGCCCGATTCGATAACTTAATCAAAAGTTATAAGTGATTTTTTAAAACTTTCAATGGAAACTTGGCGGCCGACGGAGTTTTCAAACACATGGGGCTCTGTGGCACCAGAAACCGAAAACGGGAAAAAATGGGCTCCATTTTCCCGTTAAAATTTTCTGAAAATCACTTATAACTTTTGAATAAGTTATCGGATCAGGCTGAAACTTTGGCATCTGGTTCTCACCTCTAGCTCTACCTTTGGGCGGAGAATGAGCGTTCGGCGATGCCTAGTTCATTTTTGCGGTAAAAAATATCGTGTAAATTTTCATTTGTGACACCCTGTATATCGGTGTTAAGTTACTTGTCGACATGGTAACCGTAGAGAGAGCGAACTAAAAGGGACGGAGAAACACGAAACTATAAACTGAGCTCCAAGCTTTTTCCTACATTTTTTGTGATGAATTGCTAGTACGTCCAGGGAGTTTCAGTAGTCGCAGTTTAGAAAGAAAGGAAAAAACAGTTAGCGTACTGATCTGGTGATTTGATATTAATTATCACAAAAGTTCAACATGTCAAGTTAAATCACTCTATCAACAGTCATTTGGCCTCTAAGAACCAATCAATGAACTGCGACCTAGACGCAACCTCAATGCGACAACGTGAATACACATCGTTTACTTTGAAGCATTCCATTAGATCGATGTCTCTTGATTTTTGGAGATATTGAACAATGAGAGATATGTCAGATACGACATCCATTGATCAGAGAATTGCTTTAGTTTTCTGTTCGAACATTATCAGATTCTTGTGCGTGGCCCGAGAAAGTTCCCGTAAAGAAGCAAATAAAACTGTGTTTTTTTTTGGCTTTTGAAATTAAAATTTTGTTATAAAAACCTCCAGAGTTGTAATAAATGCTCAGTCGGGACAGAAGCCTGAGTATCAACACTTGGTGCTGATCAACATTGTGTATCAATGAATAGCAAAACTTGGAGGACGCCTAAGGGGGAATTGCAACGACTTTTTGACTGGCTTTTAATTTACACCAAACCTGAGCACACTGAACGCAGTAACTTAGCGTAACTTTGCTTTTCTCGAAATCGGGTTCATTTCAAAAGTTACAGGCCAATTAAAATTACAAGAACAAGCAAAGATTAACCTTATTCATGACATCCCCGGTCCTGGCTTGGGTGGCCAAAGGTAGAAGCGGAGGGACTGACCAATCGGCTGCGGCTTACGTTGATGGCCACTTCCACTGCAGCCGCATGCGCGTCAACGGCTCGTTGCTTGCTTCAGCCCTTCACCGCGCTTCCCGGCATGAAGTTACCGGGTCTGTCAGAGTACGAACTCTGAATCCTCGATGGAAGTGTGGAGCTGGGGGTAGCAGTGGTACCAGGGCAGTCCTCGTAAGCGTCCGGAGCGCGCTGGCGAAGCGTCTTGGCCCGAACTCGACAACGCTCAAGTTTCGGGCGGGTCTGCTGTGGTCTCGCGAATTTATAATTCGTACTTTAGCTTCTTGCAAAATGTGCTGCTGGCGTCGTGCGTCGTCTGCTAGGATCCGCGGGGCATGGCCTCCAAGATCCCGAAGCGACCGTGCTTCGGGATCTCGGAACACATGCGCGGGGGCGCCAGCGCCGCTTATTCCATCGCTTGGTGGCGGGTATATCGATGGGTCAGTTTTTGTTTCCGTGCTTTCTAAACTGCATGGGATTTTTTTTCTCGTCTAAAATAACGAACCACAACTTGTTTAATAAATAATTGAAATGGTTCACGCAACTTATATTTTGTATTTTGAATAATAAAAAGAAGCTTTTAACGGATCTGACTACTCGTAAGACAAGAGCTGACCGGGACCGAGGACGTCACGAATTCGTCACATGCCGCGCGCTTTCGGCACCATGGGGCGCCCTCGTAGGAGGAGGAGGTTTTCGCGTCGTCCGGTTAAAGGGATACTACAACAAATTTCGGCGCTTATTTCTTGGTCTATTCGTGCTCAATGGAACATTAACCCATCAGACCCACCAATCGCTTGCTGAAAAAGACAATAAAGTTTTTTTTTTTTTTTTAACTAATTAAACGATCAGCAAAGAGTACCTGGTGGATGTCGATAACGCCCCGTTTGTAATGCCCTTCTAGGAACCTTGACAGGCAGTGATGGTAACCGTCTCCATTCCGGCCGCGACGAGAAAAGATTTGAAAAAGGAACTCCCCTCTCCCCGAAAATGTATTTTGTATGTCCCAGAAGTCTCTATTGTCCCTCTCCGAGATTATAGAAGGTAACCCCGTCACTCAAACTTCGTACAACGACAGCTTTGGAGTTACTTGCGGTGGCCCGAACACTAGAGTGCTTCGTCCGCTTTTAGCGGATGCTACGAGCCATCGGGGCCTATCGAAGGCTGTGTGAATTTCACGTTACCTTGGAGAGGGAGTACAGCGACGCGCGAAAAGCATAATACGGGCTACGTTCACAGAGCGGGATTGGCTGGGATAGCTCGCAGGGCGTCCGCTGCGTCCGCACGCAAGGTCCCAAGACAAACTACGCCACGATTGCCGCGGATGTGACGTGGTATCCGTTGGCTGCTCTACGAGCGTTTGCCAGAGTAGACCGTTCATAACAAAAACATACAGCCATCACGCCCAAAATACAAACGTGCGATTGACATTTACGGATATTGTGGATAATATTCAGCCAATTTATGAACACGACGGGTATATTTCAAATATCATTGAAATATGCTGTCTGTTAGCCAATTTTTCAATGCACTGCTCCTGAAATAGTTTGGCAGCTATATATCTCGAACTAAGTTGTGTTGGTCGTTTGTGTATATAACATCGTTCAATGTCTTGTTCGCTTTCTAGCGTAAATGCTAAAATGTAGATGGCAAAGTGTAATGATGCTCACTGTTTCGTTTCATTGTTGTGCAGTATTTCGATTGTCGGTTTCACGGTTTCTGCTCTTTAATATGTTCGTTGCACTGGCCTTGTCCCGTATTGTACGTTTCAGTCATTGTTTAGAAGCCCGTCCTACAACGCCCTCCTTGAGAAGGCAGTAGTATCTGTAAATAAACAAATAAATAAATAAAATGAATAATGACGCACTGACATTAAGTGACTCT
The DNA here is from genome assembly GCF_016920785.2 of Ixodes scapularis. Classification (NCBI taxonomy): domain Eukaryota; kingdom Metazoa; phylum Arthropoda; class Arachnida; order Ixodida; family Ixodidae; genus Ixodes; species Ixodes scapularis. The sequence goes on along the minus strand of NW_024609879.1, from coordinate 68,385,572 downwards.
TTTCGTGGCACCTGGGTTGCCCGAACCACAAGAGGTGTGGAAACCTCAAAAAAGGTAGACGCCTAAATAGGATTGCAGGGCCCCTTTGAGCTTTGCCCTTGTGGGTAGAACGCGATAGCGTCATCGGCCCCCATTCGCATCGCCTGCTTGTTTGCTTCTCATGCTCTTCCTGCCGGAGAGCAGGAAGTAGAACGGAAATGGCCGAATAAAATATTAAAAAAAGCGGCGGACATGGCATAGCCAGTGCAGTCCAGTTCCGGCTGCCGAGCAGAACGGACGTCCGATAGATCGCTCGTTAGGAGCGGCAAAAAAAAAAAAAAAAAGCGGCTTTGGCCGGGGTGATTTGGATAGGGGCACTGCCGCCCGGGATGACTCTGTAGCCTTCCCGACGCTTCTAACAGGAGAAATAATGAAGAACAGTGTAGTGCTTTATTGTGACACCGGTGGACGCCCTTACAGGGCAGACGGTTTCGTGCCCCCTTTATACCAGGCGAAGGCGAGCTTTCGCTCGCTCCACGTGTTCCAAACTGGTGTGCGCTAGGGTACTAGGTGGCGGAGAAACTGCGTGTATTCGCGACTCCAGCGACCTATAGGGGGCGCCACCACCAAACAAACATGGCGGCTGAGTCCAGGTCCCGTCGGCTCGGCCGGGCCGCCTGAATGGGTGGCGCATTCAATTTAACAGATTTTCTTTTGTTTAATGCCCAATTTTTGGGGTATTTGAACTGAGACGGTGAAGTGTAGCCGGTGCGCATAAACTTGCCGAGCATAGTTTTATTTTGCCGGTGTTTTTTGTTCTTTTCATGTCAAACTTTCGTTTCGGAGACTTCGTTCAAAACCGAAACTATGGGCTCCGGAGAAACGGTAATAGACTCTAATTAGTTTTGATCATCTAAGGAAAGCGGCGATGGCTACAAAATTGTTCCACCGAGAGTAATTTTTAGCTAACTCGCATGCCTCGACCATGCGACTTATCTGTCCGCGAAATTACGAAAATTAAGCAAGCGCTTCTTGAGCCAAGAAGCATGTTAACCCGCTGGCGCGTCACTAAGCAGCTGATACTTGTATTTAAATTCAGGTTTTAGTAGCAATCGAGAAGTCATTTTGACGAATATGCGGATTATGTATCATATTACGTACTATGTCCCACTAAAGCGATATTAGTATATCCTTCGGGTTCAAATATAAACTTAGTTGACTAACTATTAGGTGAACTGCTGAATAAAAGTATATTTGACAGACAGAGAGATACTGCTTAAACTTAGCCAAATGGTTCTAGCCGGTAGAACGGAGACGAATGCGGAAAAACTGAGGAGAGTCTTCATCGGAGATGAAGACTCTCCTCAGTTTATCCGTTCAGGATTCGAAGACTTCGAATCCTGAACGGATAAAATGAGTATTTTTTGTGGCCGGTCAACCTGAGCAATGTAGACTTCGACAGGGGTTATAATATAAATATTGGAGGCGCGATAGATCCTAATGCCGTGGCAGCTTCTAACTTTGCGAGACGCGTTCCCCATTTTTTGAAAGCAGATAATTTCCCTCATTAATCATATGCAGCGAGCAGGTTTTCTGAATCAAGTAATTGCGAAATCATCCCAACTCCGTCAGTGTGGTCTTTTTCGGCGAAAAGTAGCCAAGATGAATAGCCGGCGTTAGTGGCTAAAACTTGAAGCTAATCGAGCACAACCAAACTCAAGAAAAGCAGCTATCGAACCTTCCCATTCCCCTGACTGCAACATTGGTGTTCCCTCCAGTGAAATACATCGTCTGTCGACCTCAGTCCACTGTTCTACATCGTTATAAAGAAACCACTTATCAGTTACCAAGTAGTCCTCACTTTGAATGTGATTAGAGGCAGACAAGAAATCAAAACGTTTTTCCGTGATTCCTCCCCATCCAAAAAATTGAAAGCACGCGACCGTGTTGTTGTGGAGTAAACGGGCTTTCAAGCACGTGATGGAAAGAAACAATCTACCGAGGCTTCACCACACTAATGAACACTCAGGCAAACTTAAGAAATGTTCGGACCTTCGTCAAATTACATTGCTCGCCCCCGCGCCGACAGCACGTGTCGGAGAAAGCCACCAGAGACGCGGCGGGGAGCGGAGCGACCTGGACCGACTGGTTCCCGGTTTTCCCGCTTGGCGGCGTCCGTTTTGCTGGAGTCGCGAATACAGTATCTCCGCCAAAGCAGGCCTTGATCACGGGTGGCGCACCGCTCCTATTTACCGCAGTAAGTGATCATGCGACAATTGTGACAACCAATGAATTTCTTGAAGGAATTCACGGTGTGAGCCTTTGTACATAAACGATTGCTCCAAGATGAAGTACCTACCCTAAACGTACTCTCCTCATGAATATTTTCAGGAATTTTAACCTTGAATATCATCAAGTATATCCTTTTTGCTAAATACATCTTTCTTCTTACTTCACACAGGTGCGTGATCTTAAGCCTGCTTAATTTTCTCGCGTCTTCCTTCGTCAGCACTTCAGACGTTCGTGAGATTAAGTATACACCTTTTCTACGCTGTTGCCACCATTTTGGATGCCGGAACTTGTGGTCGTAAACATCGGTTTGCTTTTATCAAACAATTAAATGGTGGTCGCGCTTTGGGGCGTAAATGCCACTCGTTTTTGTTCCTCTCTTATATTTTTGTTTATCTCTATTAGGTTGGAATGTATTATTTTGTTTTAGTTGTCCATATTTTATACAGAAACCATACGGCTTGGTGCAAGAGTAAACGAAAAATGTCTTTCGGTGTAGATACGGAACTACACGTGCGGCTTTACCCAGTTTATTTTCTACGTGGTTCAATGTTCATTGATCAGACGCCATGTGCAATTGAAGCTTGAGTCATATATCTTGATGCAACTCGGGGCCCAGATTGAACAAGAGAAGTGAGTCTGCGTTCGGCTGAGATTTATTATCAGTCAATACCTCACTGATTGAAAGTGAGCCGCAGTCAAATGCAGCCTTCGGTTTCGTCAGTCGGAAAATGTGTCATAAACAGACGAGTAGGTTTTGTTTGCCGTCGCTTCAGCTCAAGTGAGCATGGAAAGGCGGGAGAGTTTCATATTCTTTCGCAAAGGAAATAATCGGTAGTGTAGACAGATTAATCGGGAGCATTTTTCATTTAGTTTAGTCCGAAGACAAAGCGGTGTTTGTCACACCGGTGGGACCAGACACCGAGGCACGATTAATCTCCGATGGATTTCTCGTTCACTATACTTTGTGTCACCCTAACTTGGAAGAGAAAAAACGCTACCGCCCCCTCGGGCCATCAGAGAACTTCAGAGAGACTGAGACAGATCACGTGACAATCCTCACCAGAGGTACAGGGGAGGGTGTCTAACCCAAAAATTTGGAAACCGAGGTTAGGAACTCCAATCTTACCCTCTATTTTTGTGTGTCCCAGCAACACCTCCTAGATAAGAAAACCGTAGTGCTGAATGAAATGATGTCATCAACATACCTCGGCAAACCTCACCCATGAGGGCCCTCACTCACCCTCATCTTCACAGTTAAGGTGAGGGAGAGTAAGTTTCTGAATCAGGAAAATTCATGAGTTTGAGGGCCCTGAGGGCTGTGAGGACCGTGAGTGCGTGAGGGCCGTGAGGGCGGTGAGTGCGTGAGGGGCGTGAGGGGTGTGAGGGCCTTGAGTGTCTGAGGGACGTGAGGGCGGTGAGTGGCGTGAGGGCGGTGAGTGGCGTGAGGGCCATGAGTGCGTGAGTGGTATGAGGGCCGTGAGAGCGGTGAGTGCGTGAGGGGTGTGAGGGTCATGAGTGGGTGAGGGGCGTGAGGGGTGTGAGGGCCGTGAGGGCAGTGAGTGTGTGGGTGGCGTGAGGGCCACGAGTGCGTGAGGGGCGGGAGGGCGTTGAGTGTGTGAGGCCCCCTTCATACAGAGCAACTTTCTCAACAATTTTGGTGTTGCTGGTGAGTTGTTCCCTAGCTTTCCCTAGCTTTCCCTAGACCACCGGGCCCTAGATCGCCACGAATGACTGAGATCGGGTCCGGCTCGAAAAAAGCGAGCAGCTCGGAGTAATTCCAAGAGGTTTGAAGAGGCTGCCTCCAATCAGGGACGCAATGTTTTCACGTGATACCACGTGCCGGTGATGATGACAACAAAGGACTTGTTTCTGGTTTGAAATTTATCGTTTTTGGAAATGAACTGTTTCAGAAAGATGCATTAGTATTCTCAACGAGATTTAAATTCATAAAAACACGTTTATAGCGCGTAATTGTGTGTCTAAATAATGCAAGAAAAATAAAATTTCATGATGATGATGGCAAATGCAGCAATTGGTTGCTGCGTGTGGATGCGGGCGGCCCGTGTTGCTGGTGTTGCGACGTCAAGTTTCTGGGCGAAATTGCCCCATCTGAAGCGTGCCTGAGTGGCGTGAGGGCCATGAGTGCGTGAGAGGCGTGAGGGCGCTGAGTGGCGTGAGGGCTGTGAGTGCGAGAGGGGCGTGAGGGCCATCAGTGAGTGAGGGGCGTGAGGGCGCTGAGTGGCGTGAGGGCCATGAGTGCGTGAGGGGTGTGAGCGGTATGAGTGCGTGAGGGCGGTGAGGGGCGTGAGGGCCATGAGTGCGTGAGGGCAGTGGGGGCGGTGAGTGCGTGAGGGGCGTGAGGGCCATGAGTGAGTGAGGGGTGTGTGGGCCGTGAGGTTCAGTGAGGGTGAGTGAGGGGATGAAGGTGAGTGTGACTGTGAGGATGAGGGTGAGTGAGGGGCTGAAGGTGAGTGTAGCTGTGAGGGTGAGGGTGAGTGAGGGGCTTAGGTGAGTGTGGCTGTGAGGGTGAGGGTGAGTGAGGGCGACCTAAAATGCCGACCTCTGGTCATCAAAGGAGGCCAACGCTGGTCACAGATTGGACACGACGACTGCGCCAAAGTTCGGCTCAGTCTTGATTCGAAGCCGAGCGCTGACGCCTCACTCGTTTCCAACTCGTGTCCAGCATTGAACTTCTCTGATTAAGCCATCTCATTCAGTACTACGCTTATGTTATCTAGGAAGTGTTGGTCCCAGGTGTGACTTTTCCCCTCTCAGGGATTAGCCTATCGCTCGAAATTCGCTTTCCTCTCTCTCCCGCCCGTGGCTGCTACAGCAACTCGGGCTATTAGTGCGATAAAGTATATATACTCCACCCACTTAAAACCGTGCAGTACAGCCAAAGCTGCAGGGGCGAGAGTGTATAGCGGCCTGTTCAAGAGGAGCGAAAGAAGGAACGGGGGGGAATCCCAGCCCTTTTCTTCCGTTCCTCCTTTCCCTCCTCCTGTACAGGTTGAGACACGCTCTTTCTCCTGTAGCTTTGACTGTGCCAGTGGCGTTACAAGGGAAGGGGGGGGGGGGGGCCGCCCCGGGTGCAGCGCTCAGGGGGTTTCGCGGCGGGCCACGAGAGCGGGGAGGAAAGGGAGAGTGGCGGCGGGCCATGCACGCGAGCGCGGGGGGGGGGGGGGGGGGGGGGGGGGTTGCGGTGGGCTGCCACCCCGGGTGCCGCTGACCCTCGTGATGCCCCTGGGTTGTACTGCACCTTTTTAGTGAGACGGAGTATAGTCACGTGTCCTTTATCGACCAGCTGATTGCCTCACTGGGAGCATATTGCCTTCGCCGTTTGTCAAGTTAATAGGACACTTCGTTTTCTCCTCCTGTCACTCTCATGTTTCATTTTCTCTTTTCGTTAGTTTGGACCAACGGAAAATATTTTACTTTCTTTGGCTCGCACGTTTGAGACAGTAAATACTAGAGATAAAGTGACTTTTTTTTTTCGTAATTGAGGTACATAGATCACACCACGAGGTCAGAAATGGTCGAAGCGTTTCAATTTTTTAAAACATTACACACTATAAAATTAACGAGTTTGAACGTGAATATTATTCACTCTAAGATATCCTATTAGTCATAAACCTACAAAATTGTCGCGATAAAATTTTCCAGTCTATTTTTTTTACTTCAAACTTACCAAGCTAAGAAATATGTACAGTCGGGAGCAAAAGTTTGCGGGGCACGGGAGCGCGTGCCGAAATACATCGCAGCGCCGTCCGACGGCGCGCCGCCGCATTAAGGAGACGCGCTCTGCGCATGCCCGTCTTTCGTGCTCGCAATCATGTCTCCTTCGCTCGTTTCTTTTCGACGCACTCCTGATAACAGGAGTCGGCGCCAGGGGCGCGAGTTAGCGCTTCGCTGGGTGTCATGCTCTGCGTCTGCTTCAGCCGCCTCAGCCACCGCGCTGTCATGGAGGTCGCGTAGGGGGAAGAGGGGGGGAAGGGGGGGGGGGGGGGGTAACCAGGCGCTCTGTTACCCAGCGCGGCTGCTGAGGCAGCTGAAGACGACGCGAGGCATGACAGCCAGCGAAACGGCATTTTGCGCCCCTGGCGCCGACTCCGGTTATCAGGAGTGAGTCTGACAGAAACGAGCGAAAGAGACATGACTGCCAGCACGAAGGGCGCGCAAGCTCAAAGCGGGGCTGTTTAATGCGGCGGAGCGCCGTTGCACGTCGCGGCGATGCATTTCGGCACGCGCTCCCGTGCCCCGCAAACTTTTGCTCCCGACTGTACATTTTCTAAATTTCAAGACTGCGAAGTACATAAGTTCGACACACTTCCCACTTCACAGCAAAGGTTCCTGAAATTTTCAACAAAATTTACCCTGAAATATTTATACCCTAGAGTTTAGTGGAAATTGCATGGAAGCTTCACTCAGGCGGTTTTAAGTGGTTCCACCATCGATTCGCTTTGGGATGTCCTGGGCGCCTTGGCCTAGCACCTTGAACCTGGGCTATCTTCGTCTTGATTTCGCTCAGAGTGAAACCAAGAGGGAGACCCTCTTCCGTGTAAAAATCAGCAGGCTGCCTTGAGGTAGCATATCTGCCAACGGATCTCTAGTATGCAGGCCTCAAATCTGACCGCGGCGTTTCTCTTTGGCGTCGTTTATAACCTTAGTTGTTTTAAAACGTAAGTACACCAATTCCCTCATGTAAGCTGCTGACTTGTGTACACGAGTCAGCAGCTTACATGAGGGAATTGGTGTACTTTCGTTTTAAAGTTCAGCGAATGGCCTTGCGGCCGGTCAGTTAAAGGCGCGCGCAAAGAACGACGCCGGCGTGCGACAATTGAGTATCCAACAGCAACTGAGAAGGGATGGCATTTTCATTCATCAAATAGATGTCAGAAACACCGGCACAGTGAAGAGTGATGCAGGAGCACTCATGACCTAATCAGTTGTATTTTCGAACTACAGGAGAACCCCTGAGTTTTTTCTGGTTTTATGCTCCTCAGGTTTTAACTCTGTCGGATGCTGTGCCTGTGTCCTTGTTGTATCCATTGTTTTCTCCATTCCGTGGTATATCCTACCGGAAATAGACTACCAAAGACAATAAAGCTTTTGGGAAGCCTTGGTGCGAGAACATTTTTTTTCTATTTCATGTTAGCATGCGTTTATGTGGCGCTCAGTCTGATTTCTGCCAACTTATTAAGGTAGGAAGGGCGTTCCGGGAACCGCCGCAAGGCCTTTCGCTGAACTGTTCACGCAGTTCATAGTTTGTTTCAGGAATTCCAATAAATAATAACTAGTACTAGCTGTGCTGTAAATATGACAGATGACGTACTGAGAAGGGTGGATTCTTTATCAAATAAAACAAAATATTACGTTTTAGGGAAATTTCTCCTATATGCCATGTGATGATCTATACAGATCTCTTATAAAAATATTCTTTTTTGCATTTTCTAACGCAAGAAAATTGTTCTTTCAATGCCGTTGAGCACCGATGCCGCATGTAGCTGCGATGTCTACATTGTCACGAATGACAATTGATGAGGCGGCGAATGAACAGATAGAAACTAAACATTTTGTGGAGAACCTACGACGAAAAAAAAGAAGTAAGCATTTACACAACCCGTGAGGCAAAACACAGCGACAGTTCAGGTGTGACGTCTGAGCCGCAAAGGTGTCATTTCGAGGCACATGAGCTGCATGAACGGTAAAGGTGCGTGCGCGCACCATAGAGTTCGTATAGGCGTACTCCATGGTGCGCCTATGCGGGGAGGGGGGGGGGGGTAATGCCACCTGTTGCTTCTATGCTCTGGATGTCAGCGGCATGGCAGCACTCCAACGAGACGACTCTGAACTGCGATCACTCATCAAGCACCTTGAGGGAAAAGGGAATACGGTTCTCAGCGCTTTCTTACGAATCATGCCTACCTCCGCCATTCAACAAGGCGTGCTGTACAAAGTAAATTTCGGCGACAAGAGCACAATGTGGCCGCTGGTTAACCCTTCCACTTTTCAAGAATAAGTCTTCTAAGAATCCCATGACGGCCCGTCAGCAGCGCACGTCGGGTACAACAGGACACTTTCAACAATTCCTGACAAGTACTACTGGCCCAAGCTTCCGAAGACCGCCCATCTCTGCATCCGGTTGTGCCGCGATTGCCAACGACGCCAGAAACCGCTCACGAAGCCGACATGACGTTTTTAGCCGATTCAAACGCCAACTTCCCCGTTTCAACAGATCGGAATGAACTTGCTTAGAACGTTCCCACCATTGACGCTGAAAACGATGGATAACTGTCGCCACGAATTATCCTACTCGATACTCCAAAACCGAAGCCTTTCCGTCGGGAACCGTGTTTTAAATCGCCGGAAGCCTCCGGCGCACCAGTTACGAGTACTATTTTTGAATGCCACAAGTATTGCTAACGAAGCTGATAGTCTTAAAATATTGCTCGTTTCTCGCGATCAGTATTTAGTGGTACTAACGGAAACTTCGTTACATCACAGAATTCATGAATATAAAACTGTTCTGTCCGGTTCTCATCTGTGCAGACGCGGTCGAGACTCACGTGACGGAGGTGCGGCTATCACCACAAAATCACATATCAATGTATCCGTACTTGATCAAATTGTGGGCCATGAAAGTTTGTTTTTGAACGTGTCATTACGGAATTTCAGTATTTTGGTGTGTGCTGTTCATTGAGCTCCAAACGTGACAAATTTGTTCTATACTGTCTATACGATCATCGGCTGGCCCAGCGTGGCAAAATTGATTATAACCGACGATTTTAATTTACCCTGTGTAAATTGGAACCAGGTGGCATACCGATCCTCCAGCAGCAATGATGTTATGTTGGATATGATTCTAGCTTTAACCTTGATGAAATTGTCCGTGAGTGCACTCGTGAGAGTGTTCTTTAAAATATTTGTTTTGTTGTATATTTTTTAGGGTTGTTTAAAATGGTTAACACATATCTCGAATATTTGTTCCAAAGCATTCTTGAAACTGTGTTTCATAAGGCATAAACTCAAACACGTCACCAATAACATCTAGCTTCGTGCATATAATACATTCATTAGGTCAAAACTTGAGTATGGATCAGTCATTCGGGACCCATACATTATAAATACAATAAATGGTGAGATTCATATTTGGTAAATAGGAAAGATTAGATTCAGCCACAAAACTCATGAGAGAAAATAACATACCAACGCTAGAACCACGTAGGAAAATCACTCGTGTATTATTTTGTGATAACATATTAACACCGGAAGTAGACATCGAAACACCCAGTTACATAACTCGGCCTTGAACAAGGACACGACATACAAAGGAGCACTCTGCATATTATATTCGCCAAAACAATTGCTTTTAAGCACAGTTTTTGCCCTCGTACATTTTCTGAGTGGAATTCATTTCCAGAGGCTATCTTTTAAACATCTAATTTCAATCAGGCTATAGAAGATAATTTACTTAGTTGACCTAATTTTTGCTGCAGCATTGGTCTTCTCTACATGTTCATATATATATAATGGGAATGAGTGAATATTTGCGAGTGCAGCCGTGGTAATACTGTGAACGAAGAGGGAAGAAGGTGATTATTGAATTTATTGCATTAAAGTTAGGAAAAGGGAAAGGAAAAGAGAAAGAGAGCTGGCGAAAAATTGGGCCAGGAGCGGGGATTGAACCCGCAACCTTCGCCTGTCCGGGGCGACGCCTTAACCGATTAGGGGAAAGAGAGCTGGCGATTGAACCCGCAACCTTCGCCTGTCCGGGGCGACGCCTTACCCGATTAGACCATCAAGGCCACTGGTTTTGGTGGACTCAATTTGTGAACAGCTCTCTGTGTACTGTTTAGTTTCAAATTCGCTTAACTTGCTTATATATATATATGTGTGTGTTTGTGTGAAGTAAGGTAAATATAAAAACAATGGACCGGGAAAAGTGAATAAGTCGAAGATGCGTACTGTCGGAGTTACTAATTCGAAACTTATTACGACGTTTCGAGCGGGGACCGCTCTTCATCAGGTAGCGAGTGTACAGCCCGCGAATGTTTATATACCCCTAAGAAGAAATTAGAGGGAGTAAAGTGCAGTAGGAAATGGAAACAACGTTTTCAAAACAGATAGTAGCTCACACAGAAAGGAAAAGGAAACCAAAACTTGCAAATAAAAAAAAAGAAAAAGAAAAAAAGTTACCGGAGAGAATATCTACGCTCGCACTAAACAAAATGTGTTCGAAAGTTTCTGGTTGGGAAGGGGTAGCTCGTCTTCAAAGCAGATATAGGTCACACGTGACCAGCGACGCGCCCAAATCCCGAGACATTCCTTTGCGCTAGAAGATCGAAGTTTGAGGTGGATTAAAACTTTGGGGGATTTTTCCTCGAATACGGAGTGGTAGGATGTAACAGTCAATGCCTGTCTGAGATTAACCACTTGAGCCGCTGTTATTTGTTTTGGAGGTTCTCTTCGGACTTAAAAGTATTACGACGTGGTTTAAATATCGATTGTTAAGTTAGAAGATCTCCTAGTGTCTTCAGCGTGTGCATCTCGAGAAGCCCAAGGACGGAGAGAATCAGCTCTCCAACGACCCAGCTGCAAACTAAACAGCCTTCCCGGACTTTCATTAATGCCCTGGTTGAAGGTTTTAAACTTATAAATAAAATATGATTCTTTTTGCTCTCTTTCAATTCTTGTGCTGAAGCCTGATTCCAAAATAACAACAGAAATGTGCCTGATTGAGTGATTAGAAAGAGACATGTGCTTTGAGAGCGGAACGTCGGGGAGTGTTTGTGCGTGACATTTGTGGTTGTTAAAGCGTAGTCTGAAAGCCAGATTAGTCTGTCCGACGTACTGTTTGTTACAGACATTGCCATGCAGGAGATAAATCACGTTTGACGTGCCGCTATCGCAGCTACCCCTTATGTTCCACGTAAACTCTGAATTTGTGCTCGTGGCGTTCTTTGTTTCTGACATGCGCTTGCACATTTTTCACCTGGGCTTCCGGCATGGTCGGCAACCTAGGCTTGCGGGAGTGGTAGTTTTTGATTTTACTAAGACGTCCCGGAGATTCCTGCCGCGTCGATAGACAACCCGAGGAGAGGCGGGAAAGATTTCTTTAAGGCGGTCGCTCTGTGACAGAAGATTGCAATTTTTGCTCAGTATGTTGTTGATGTTTGGAAGATTGCCTGTATAGGTTAAAATAAGGTTAAACTGTCTGCTTTCTTAAAAACGCTCATTTCGGTTGCCAGTGATGTCTGAGCAGTCGAAGTTTCTTGACTTGCTTATAGCGTCATCGATTACAGTTGCAGGATACCTCTGCTGGGTTAGTACGCGTTTCAGTTCCTGAGCGTTTTGTTCAAAGTCGTTGTTGTATGAGCATATGCGCTTAAATCTGTGCGGTTGAGAGTACGGCAGACTAGTCTTACAGTGCCGATGATGGCAGCTGTTGAAATGGAGGTATTGTTGTCAATCGGTAGGTTTTCTGTAAAGTTTCGTACTTAATTTGTTATTAGCAATTTTCACATTTAGATCCAGGAAGTTTATGCACTTTTGTGATACGCAGTGAGTAAATTTTTTCGATGAGTGAGCTACAATTGAAGGCGGCGATGAATTTCATGAGTTCTTCTTCAGTACCGGCCCAGATGATGAATATGTCGTTAATGTATCTTGTGTAACACAGCGGCTGAGTGGGGCGTTCGGCAAGAAAGGTGGTTTCCAGTTGTGACATAAATATGTTAGCGTAATTTAGAGCCATCTTAGTACCCATAGCGGTTCTGTTGGTCTGCAGGAATTGCCTATTCTCGAATTTAAAGTGATTGTTCTCCAAAACGAGTTTCATCAGAATCAAAGGGACGTCCCTCTCGATGTCAAGTGTGTGATGAGCGTGTTCGTACGCTTCGATCACTGCCGCAATTTGGTCACTGTGGGGTATATTTGTATATAGGGAAGTCACATCAAGGTTTACGAGAAAAACGTTATCCGGAATGTCTAGCGAGGCAATTTTCTGCAGGAAGTGGCTGGTGTCCTTAAAAAATGAAGGGAAGTTTGGAGGAATGTCCTTGATCACTGTATCGACAAGACTCGAGATGCATTCAGCGACTGTACCTATTCCTGACACTATGGGTCACCCGGGGTTATTGATTTTTGTATTTTAGGAAGGACATAAAAGGCGACCGGGTTTGGAGTGGAATGGTTTCGTCGCGTTAAGAACCTCCTTGGTTATTTTGTCACTTTTCTTTAGAACTACTGATTTCTCTATGATGGCCGTTTCAAGACTTTGTGTAGGGTCTGTCGGTAGTTCGTGGTAAAATGATGCGTCATTCAATTCCCGAAAGCCCTCATCAAGATAATCTTGACAGTTCATAATAACTATGGAGCCGCCCTTGTCTGCAGGTTTAATAATTAAATCTGCCCTTTCACTGAGTCTTTTCAGGCACTAATTCTCTGACTAAGAAAGTTTGTGTTTTGTCGATCTGCGTGAATCTCCGATGAAGACTCTCTTTAGTTTGTACGCATCCATCTCCATGCTGCCGGCTATAACCATTTGGTTGATTTTAAGTAGTATCTCTATTTCTGTCAAATATACTTTTATTCAGCAGTTCACCAATAGCTAGTATTGTCAACAAAGCTAATATTGTCACGAATGACATATGATGAGGCGGCGAATTACTGAAGAAACTAAACGTTTAATGCGGCGAACGTGTGCCCAAAACAAAATAGAGAAAGGCTAGCGTCGCAGGTGCCGATGTCGGCGAAACAGCAGGATCGAGCGCTAGGGCGAGACTGAGTACTGCTCGCCCCGCGGAGCCCATTATGTACACACGTGGGCTTCTGGAGCATTCGGCGCCTAGAACATTGAGACCTCGAATACGCAACAGGGTTCTCGTATTTAATATAATGCGCGAGTTTATAGAGATTATAAAAATGTACGTCCACTGCCTGGAATCGAACCGTAGCCCTTCGCGTGGTCCACGCGGGCGCGCTGCCTACTTGGTCAGCAGCGCGCGAGGCTATATTTCAACCCAAAGAATATACTAATATAGCTTTGGTGGGACATAGTACGTAAAGTAGTACGTAACGCGCATATTCGTCAAAATGACTTCTCGATTTATACTAAAACCTGAATTGAAATACGAGAATGAGCTGCGTAGTGGGGCGCCAGTGGGTTAACATGCTCCATGGCTCAAGAAGCGCTTGCTTAACTTTACAAATTTTTCTGCAGCCTGTGTTGTTGACTGAACAGACGACTGGATCTGTTATTGAAACGCGGATACTCACAAAAGCTCAATTTTGCGGACACATAAGTCGCATGGTCGAGGCATGCGAGTTAGCCTAAATTTAATCTCGGTGGAACAAGTCTGTAGTCATCGACGCTTGTCTTAGCTGATCAAAACTGATTAGAGTTTATTAACGTCTCTCCGGAGCCCATAATTTTGGTTTTCAACAAAATCTCAGCAACAAAAGTTTGCGATGAAAAGAAGAAAAACACAGAAAAAACAAAACTATGCTCTGCAAGTTTATATGCGCCGGCTACACTTAACTATCGCAGTTCAAATACCTGTAAAATATGGCATTGAACAAAAGTAAATGTGTTAAATTGAATGCGCCACCCTTTCAGGCGGCCCGGCCGTGCGGACGCGACCAGTTCCCAGCCGCCATGCTTATTTGGTGGTGGCGCCCCCTATAGCTCGCTGGAGTCACGAATATTGTCGGCGATAGTACATATAGCAGATGTGACTCACAACCGTTCATCCAGATAAAAAGGGTAAGGGTTGGGGACTGAACAAATGTTGCCTGGCATTTGCGGCTGAGATTTAGATCCCTCTCCTCAAAGCTGCGGCGAGTTAACGCACTCGGCCATCAATCCGCATGCAGAAACATGCCTCGATTGCATTTCCGACAGCTCATATAGTTTTGGTGTGTATAAACACGCAGGATTTTGGCGTTTTTCATATTCCGCCTTTCGGGTAGGTGAATAGAAACCATTTTTGTACAGAACGGCGTTCCAAGGAACGGCGTTCCTGGAACGCGTTCCTTTTAGGGGGAACGAAGGAATGCCACCGTTTCATTTTGCATCGGCGGAAATAGAATGGGAACGCGTTACATTTTTACTGGAACAGAAAAAGAAACGGCGTTCCTTTTTTTCGTTCAGTGGGGTAACTTTTATTTTATTTCTGAGAAGAAACTTCTAAAAGTATAAAAGCAATATCTTTACGAAGCGCAGGATCTCGTCAACTTTTTGCTTACTTATCTTAGGGTTTATTTTGTGTGGTCCTCGCTTGGTAACAGTCGGGTGCAGAAGAGCTAGTGGATATTTCTGTATTTTTTCAGTGCCCGAGCCTACGGTATAAAAAGCAAAAATTTTATTTGATGGAAAAACACAAAAATCGGACATTTACAACTCAGCTATTTTCTTTGATTCCACGAATCTTCATACATCCAGAAATATAAGGCCAACTACAGCCATCACTGAACTTCCACGGATAGACCTACAGTTATAACAAAAGTACGGGTTACCTGACATCGAACGTGTCCTTGTATCCTGAATAATGGTCACTTAAAATATACACAAATATTAATCTTTGTTTCTTCTCCCCTCGTCCCCCGCCTTCAAACGGAAAACGAAATCCAACCTTCACGAAAAAAAAACTGGTAGTTGTCGAGACTGACCTCCGAAAGCACTACACTTTTCTTCATTTGCTCGTCTTGAAGACAGCAACATTGAGAAGCAACAGTTGTTAAGTTCGAGCAAGGGTCCTTATTAGATTGAAACCTGTGAGTTTGCAAAATGCTCGTGCAATGTGGAGCAACAGTACATTTGGCTCGTCTGAACCGCCCACCACAAAATACGATTGAAAGTTGATATTTTAAACGTAAATATATCAACAAATTAAACCCCTCTTGCGCTTGCCTTCTCCTGATGCCCTCCCATCACTGCATTCCAATTCATATGTTGCCCTTTGATGGGAGAGATAATAAAAGAAAAGTTATCTTGATTCAACTAAATACGGTAATTATCAAAATACAAATGTAACAGATATCTAACGATACCTTCCATTTTTTTTAACTATAACGGGCTCGAGTTCCTTTGCAGATATAGAAGTCGTAACGGGAACGCGTTCCAAAAATCAGATGGAACGAGGAACGAGCTTTTGTTTCTTTTTTGAGGAACATGAACAACACTAAGAGGAACTCATTTATACAAGCTTGACCATGCCGACGAAGAATTTCAAGCACAGAATATGTGATAAGCCTTGCACTCATCTGCTTTCGTCTACAGGGCTCCTACTTTTTTAATATGCTCGCATAAGTTCTGGAGCTGTCTCCTTTGTAAGAAACATGGCCCTGGTGGAAGAAACGAGAGAGGTCTGAACGGCGCTGCCTCGCTACGGAGCAAGTGTGTCGAAGATTCGCTCCCATTTCTAACGAACGTCGTGAGATGGCGCAGTGCGGCAGGAGGGCGAGGCGCAGTGTAATGTAAAAACATACTAACTGTGGACGAAGTGACGTTAATTGCCGGATCTCTCCCGAAAGTAGCCGTCAGAGAATGCGATCTTGACCTACTTTGGCTTTTGTGCTGACCTGGGTACCGTGCATGCTGCATTGTTCATGCAGGCCGGAGGTGTAACAAATTAGCCCCTCCTTCCCCTAACCGGAGACAACGAACTCCAGCCGAGCGCTGACGCCGCGTTCGGTTATGTCATCCGAGCGCTGAGTCATTGTATTTGTTGTCCCCATACGTGTAGTTCTAAAGTTAACCGCTTAGGGCGTCACGGTCTGTCCTCCTCCCCAAGTGGTTTCTTTCGCACATGAGAACGAAACAATTTTTGAATTGTTCAGTTGATAGAACACTAGGCTTCTATCTTTAAGGTGGTAGGTTTGCATTCTCCGGAAGTCTTGCTTTCAAAAGGGTACACCCGCGATTTTTTTCAGCAACCCCATCTAACTATATTTTCGGGCTCACTGGCATTAACCTTTTCTAATGATATTTAGTATCGCAAAATTCTAAATAATTATTGTGGAATCGGCACAGTAACAATGATACCAAAGCCAACATTAAAATATAACCGCCTTTTTCCAGTGCCGTGACATCAGGGGAAGGCAGGCTCACAGGTCGAGCGGGCAGTCTAGTAACGGACTGTGCCGTGCATTCGTTTCGTGTTGACGCACCGGTGCTGGAACGAGTTTCCAAAGCATTTCTTTAACAACATCAAACTACTTCTAATCAGTTGGGAAGAGTCTACAGCCCAAAGAGTGAACCCCTGCTTTTCCCTGATGTCTCTTTTTCATTGCTGCCAATAGAGACTTTCTCTTTAAAAAAACAGGGCAAATAACAAAATCGTACATTGAATAACTTCGCAAAAACACCTACTTCTGGCCCAATCTTTGGATTGTTATTTTAGCCATGTTTGTTGGACTGTTATATCAATTTTCATGCAAGTTGGAGCCTCTGCAGAAAAGGCCTGAGTACGCTTTTAAGTGCTTCATCTGGTGCCCCATGACTATATACACTTTGTACTACTCTGATGGACCTAAGGCTATTCGGTCCATTTTACGTCGCAGTGAACAGTTACCGGTTTTTAAATATATTTCGGCGAATAAAACGCATTTGCTATTAAGGAAAGCAATTACTTTTCTTCCCTTCTTTTTTTTTGAAGGGAGGGGAGGATTTTTCCTCTTTGTACTTGAAGGATTATGTTTCACCGCTTTTAACTAAAATGCCACCAAGCTCTCTGTAGGGCTAACATTTGCTATTCCATTTTTGCTAGATGCGGTAGTGCATTGCGGTAGTGCACCCAAGTAGTCCATTGGATCCGCGACAACAAATTTCAGGACCACTTGATTTGATCATTAAGAGATCATTAATGGTGACGAAAAGGGAAACCTATCTAACCAAGAGCTTGCTTCTACAAGTAATAGGATTATTTATTTCATCACTCAGAAGTGAAAAAAAAATTACAAGAGTTGGAACTTCTGTTGAAGGCAATAAGTTTAGATTAGACCCAACTAATGACGAAAGTACAGCTTACACCACCGTCGTAATTTTGTCCTTCCAGTGCCATGTACTACATCACCATCATCGACACGGTGCTGACGCTCATCGTGCCCTTCCTGCTACTGACAGTGATGAACTTTATGATCGCCAGGTCCATCTACCTCTTCTACGCCAGGTATCGCCAGCAGAGAGCCTTCTGCAGGGAGGGATACCCCATGAGGGTGTTTATAAGTAAGTCTCCCACGCATCTTATGAAAAAAAAAAAAAAACGTGTGCTTTTAAGTTATTGATTACGAACTTACAGTATATTTTATATGAATTCTAAGATGGAATTTCCTTGCAAAAAAATGTGCAATGAAGAGAGTGATAGTACATCACTTGTAGATACATTTGACCATGTTTTTGAACATGATGGACATATTTGTGTCATGTACCTCAAAATTGAAATTTGAATACAGTTTTAAGTACCCCCTTCAAAATAGTTCATCATATTTAATATTATTACAAACTCGTAATTGTAGAATATATTTTGTAAACATTGAAACTAAAACGTAATTAAATTAAAACCTGAAAACTCTACATATTTAAATATTGCAACAACAAATAATCTAGTAGCCGTAATTCATTTACTGCACTTCAATTCCTGTTTAAGTCTGCAATTACAGAGACGCAGAGCGTACGTTGACATAAAGAAATGCATCAAAATCTACTGTTTTTCTCTCTAATGCAATATGATTTAAACTGGTTTATGAGGAAGTGCGATGACGAAAGGAAATGAATTATTTCGGCGTTTCACCAAGGTATACTTACTGCTCATTAAACAAAACGTTAAATCTACCCAAAGTGCCTTTTGTTACAATCCCGTACCTAATACTGATACAACGGACGAAATACATTTGCGTCTGATGGATCAGGTGCGCCTCCAATTTCCAGGACGTACGCCAAATTTCAATAAAAATGCTCTGGAGAAAGATCTTGTGATCAAAAACAATTATCGCCAAATCGATGGCTTGCCGATAGTGCTGCCCTAGGCTCGCGTTCCTCTAATTTTGAAGCGATACTTCGGTCTGCATTGTTAATTTTGCTAATGTAGTGAACTTTTCCAAGTTCACAAGCGCTTGTTTAACAACTGTGCATTTTTTTATAACGTGTTTACTTTGCTCAATCTGATTTGGATGCCAACATTCAGCACTCATTTAGTAAAGTTTCAAATTACGCCATTTTTTAATTAAGTACACCTGTCTTCACCTCTTTGGAAAATATAAAAATGCACTTCTTTATGTCACGACCAGGCATAGCAAGGTGAAGTCTCATTGGTTGCTAGTGCTCTCGTTGGGGTAAATCCAAGTTGATGAAAAGTCCCTGGATGCTCAGTGAAGTCCAGACGAAGGGTATTTTAATTAAATCACTTTCTGGTACCTCAAAATAGTGCAAAAATTTACTAAAATAACTTTGTTATTGCCTGAATAAGACACGTGCGAATCGACATGCACTTTTCCCCCCAAAATAATATACTCGACAACTTCGTGTCGTAAATGTAAAGTGTAATAAGTGATTTTCATTTAGAAAGTAGATTTCATTACGCAAGTGCCCCATCCAGGCAGTTATGATTTCGCTGTTAATTAAAGTTCTAAAAAAGCAAAAGTAAACAAAAAGCAAACGTAAACAAAAATAAAAGAATAAGACGCATGGCAGAAAGACGTAATAAATGAAAATAAGGGTCCTAATAAACTTGTTATTTATGTCATTACAAAAAATTTCTGTTGGATAATATTTTTAGGTTTGGAAAACTAAAAGTAAAAATTACCTAGAATGACTCTCTAAAGAAACTCGTGAATTCTCACTTCATTTTAAAAGTACGTAGGACCAGTACGTTAATGAACTCAATAGTGTATAAAAACAAACACCAAAAGATTTTTTTCCAGGATCTAATAGGATACGTTGATTTCAAATTGTAGGAATAAATAAAATTATTCTTAATCGCAAGGTAGCTTTACGTGATGCAGAGTTGCCAGTGTATTCAAACATTTCTTTTCGTTCGTTTTTCTTTTTCCGAAATTCGACTGCAACACTTTACATTTCATTAACACTGCAGCCAGGCGACGTTAAAGGGGCACTGACATATTCAACTCATTTTTTTAATTATCCGAAACAATCGAAAACGATGCCAGGAAATTACCCACAAAATTCGAAGCTTGGGAACTCAGTATTTGTGAAGTAAGAAACAATTTCCAAAAGCCGAATGTAAAGTTTTCGCGTGATCCGCGACAGTGGAGTGACGTCAAAGATTCAGTCGTCCTGCAACTCGAGTTTATCTCCCGGCTCCGAAGTTCCCCAACCGGAAGTCTCCTCTTGGTCCGCAATCAGCCACCCTTCTCTGTGGGTGCCGCCAATCACTGCCAGCAGACGACGCTTTACTTCGAGTCTCAAGCTCTTTTATTGCCCTTTCAGCGATCTGAACTTCTTTAAAACGGCGAGAGGTCAAATGGAACGCGTAGTGGACTTTGGTAAGGAACGTGAGGAACCATGGTCGCGCTTGTGCGGCGTAACCAGCTGCACCGCGACGGGTCGACGAAGATTATGAGGTCAGCCTAAGCGTCTATACAGCGTCGCAGGTTCAAATGATACATCGGTTGAGGCAGTATTGTCGTTCCGACGAACTTGCCGCAACAAGGCACATTACACGAAGCAAAACGTCCAAAGCCAGAGGTAATTCTGCAACACAAAGAGAACTTTGTTCGATTCCCCCATTCTCCGATCCTCCTCTCTCCTACACGCTCTGCTACTGGTGCTGAGCGCCGCCATATTCTCCGAGGAAGCATAAAAAGCCAGTAGGCGATATCACTTCCGGTCTCCGATTTTTGACATTGCAATTGCGTTGAAAACATGTTTTGCTAGTGCCGGTATTTAATAATATAGAAATGACGCTTACAAAGCATCCAAATTCTATAATCGATTACGTCACAAATATAAAGAAGTGAGGATGTAAGAAGTGGCAGAGAAGAATGCCAAAGAGAAAAGATAGCGAGTACGCGCGTGCGAAATAGTTTTTTTTTTCGTTTTGGTATTACTTGTGTTTTTTATAAATACAACTTCCATCGACGTTTAGACAATAAAAACAATAAAATACGGCCCTTGGGTTTACTTGTCAGTGCTCCTTTAAGGCAACCTTAGCGCGAGATATAAAGAACAGGAACGACGCTAATGTCAGTGTCCGGGCGGTTTTTCTCCTTGTATATATGAGCGCGGTTCATCTGATTTCACTTCATTGCCTTTGTTAACGAGATATACAAAACAATTCTCAAAACATTTATTTTCTACTGCGTTAATGTTTAACAACATAAAATGAAACAACAGAGCTGAAATCAAGTCCGAAGGTGGCTAAAGTCCGAAGGTGGCTCTCGTCCGTAACCTCTATCAACGAAAGGGCGTCAGTTTGGAAACTTTCTTCCCGGCTAGACATCGTTTCGTACTTCGCGCGAGAGGTGGCGCTGCAGTAGCCCTAAGATTGATTCTCGGCGTTGCCTTGTGCTCGTTGTTGTATTCCTCGTTTCTTCGCTGGCGTCATCCGTGGCTTGTCGTAAGCGCGTAACTTTTTTTCTTTTTTTGGCGCCGAGCACTTTCAGTCGTTTGTCAATCAATCTGCCAGCATGTCGACCTGCTATGCTCCCGGCTGTCGCAGCGGGTACACCTCGCAAGCGTCGAAAAGTAAAGATAAGTGTTATATCTTCAGTGCTCGGAAGGATGGTGTGAGCCTGAAAGACTGGCAGAACGCAATCTCTTAAACGTTTACGCTCACATAATTAGACTGTGCGATTTGCATTTTCCGTCCCATGACATTAATAATCTCTCATTACTCGCACGTCAACGATGCGGAGGCGGTTCTTACGGCCAAGGTCCAGCAGTTATTAAAAGATACTCTTCGACGTCTTTTTCGGAATGTCCCCGCACATTTCTCGAAACAAACTAAGAAGATCAGCAAGCAAAATACCCCCTTCGACTGAAGCCTTGCTCAGGTTGCAGCCAGTTCTGTTACTCTGGTGTGATACTTACATGGGAACCCGAAGCAGATGATGACAGCAACCGAAGAGACACGCGTGCCGACGTTTCCGACATGTGTTCCGGAACTTCAGGAACACAGTCGCTAGTGCAAAAACTCATAACGTAAAGGACACCCTAGGATCGCATAATTTTCTACAAGCTCGTGAAGAAGCAAGACGTAGTTTCTGCGATGGGGGCTGTCACATCCATAAAGGATCCTCTTTTCGTTGTCAGCACAATGGGAAAGCTGGTGCCAGAGACAAGCTATATGAGTCAAAGTACTGCTCGGTCATGGTTATGACCCTTCGAAGAATTGAGATTGTCTTTGGGTTATGTTGATTACTTCCAAATGTGTGCTGGAAGCCCTTTTGAACTCATTTCAACTGTCGAACCCCAACAACAACCATCTCGAATTGTTGATTTCTAAAAAAAGTGGATTTACAGCTCAAAAGCGGATGATCATTCCCAAATCGACGCACGTTACCGGAGAATCCGCGGCGGATCTGGTGGAGCCCGCAGCAGGCCATGCAGGCGACGCAAGTGCAGCAGACGACGCGCGGTAGATCGATCTCACTGCGATGGAAGCACCACTGTTTCGCCCTCTACCGTAGCGGCCCGCGCTCCTCCACTGAATGCCGATTGAGTTACCAAACTGACCCCGTCTAGTAACGTTGCCTTTATGAAGCACTATAAAATGTCAATAATATGTGCGTATAAGATAGCCTCAGGTAAAACGGTCCAATATCGTAAATTATTAGTGACGAGAGAAAAACATGCATTCGCAGTTTTCGCTCGAAATCTAATGAAGTGACGTTCTCAGACGCCGATTATTTGCGCGCTAAACGTCTTTTTCTTTTCTTTTTTTCTTTGTCAACTACTTGCGTATGTTTTCATTAGATGGTGCTGTAGTTTTGATCTTTACGATTAAACGGGATGAGACCGAAACTATTAAACAAACAAAAATTATATGGTCTGTTGCCTGTAGGTCACACTCTCAATAAAAGGTTCACCCATGGAAATAAATTTTCGAGGGGTATACTTTCACGTAACGAAATAAACACTCACATTTTTTTCTATTCATGAAGATACCCGAAGAAAAATGTGGATAACGATTGGCCTTTGTTATTGACCTTTATATATAGTTACATCATTGAACGTATTTACTATTCATAGGTGGCGAGGAGTTAATGGCGAACACTTTTTTACTATAAAAGCAACACGAGCTTTTTAAACGCTTGTTCCTGTGCCACAAAAACCCAATGAATTTCACGTCTTTACATCTGATGTAAATGAGAGACGAAGAAACGATAGTATATCTCTTCGTTTTTGCAAGGCGTCTGATCTGGTTTCACACCAACTATTTCTTCATAAGCTCAAAACATCTACAACCCTTTTGATTTTGGTAAGGTAAGATGCATATTGTTTTGTTACAACGTTGGCAATGTGAAACAGTGAAAATCAAAAGTTGCGCTAACGTGGATGTAACATCCGAAATTCGATTTCGCTTTGTTTTAGAATAAATTTATTTAGATTCAGTATTCATAATATTTGATTAAGATGCGTGTGCGAATCGTTGTCCAACTTGAATTGCGCTGCGTCATGCGTAGGCTTCGCGCGTAAAAAAAAATAAATGAGCTACAATTATCCAGGACTCTTTGCGGGATGCCAAGAACGGCACCGAGCCATTCGATTTAAATCAGTATTCGGGCACCGTGCTATAGACCAACATATTTTTTACAAACAAGCCGGTGTTTGCCCACACGTGGTGTGTCCATTACGCGTGCGCAAAAAACAGGTTTGCGTGAGGCTAAGCATCTGCGCATGCGTAGTGCCGACGACAGCTCCACCGCAGTGGTCTTGACGTCAGAGGCTCGAGTTGGTCTATACTCCATTTCACTACCGACGCTAAGAACCATTTGAGTAAATGAGGAACAGCCAAAAGCTCAATGTGCGTTTGTGCGCTACTATCACCTACAAAACCCTACATGCACAGTGAATGCGCCACAATCTTGCGCTTTTTTTGTGTGTGCACGATATATTTAGCCAGTGACGGTAAACACACCCAAAGTGATTGGATGGATAGATTTTAATGGCTATACCCTTTGTAAATGGCGGTAGCTGGCGCCACCTAGCCAAACCAATGGGCGCCGTGCCTATGCTCTTTCGGCGTCGATTAATTGACTCAATCAGAATGTAGTGTCGGCTGCGGTAGGTTTTTTTTTTTAAGTGAAACAAAGTATAATGCCCACGTTCCTGGGTATTTTCGCTGACGTCATTTTTGCCTATCCTTGTAAACTCCTGTGTTTTGTTGGGTTTTTCAGATCCCCTTCCTTCGAAGCAGAATGAGTCGGGCAGCACTCTGCACGCCACCCAAAGCGGCAGCAACGTCATTACGCCTGTGACGCAGATGAGCGTGACCCGAATGCTCCTGCTCGTGTCCACGGTCTTCATCTTGCTCAACCTGCCCAGCTACGTCTTGCGCATCTACGTTTTTCTGCTCTATTTCGGCGACGCCGAGTCCCTGGAGGCGGCCTCCGGTTCCCTGGCTTACATCCTTCAGCGATACTTTATGATTTTGTACTACACCAACTTCGCCATCAACTTCGTCCTGTACAACGCGAGCTCCAGAATGTTTCGTGTCACGCTGTACGACTACGCGCGTAACCGCTGGTTGGCGTTCCGCAACTCCATCGTTAGACTCCGGAATACCTTGTCGCACTCTTCGACGAGTCAGAACGACGTAGCCATCATGTAGAAGACGCTTACCCGGAGACCGGGCTGCTGTATTATCGTGAACATCTTAAGCTCTCCAACACCTGGCAGGCTCCGTTCGTCTGCGGACGTGTCCACTGTTGCACTGCGGTTCGCCTTGTCGCATTCTTTAACAGGTCAAACGTCAACATCGTCTTCCAGAAGTTGCTTTATCGCAGATCGTACTTATGTGCAGTGGTGAGGAAGCAGAGTTCTTGAACAGCTTACACTGTAAAACCATCGGAACATTGGTTCCCTGTTTCATTGTGTCTTCCCTTGTCACGCTCCTCAACGAGGCACAACGACGATATTACAATATAAAAGTGGTTTCGTTTCATTGCGGACAGGACTGCTTTGTGACGGCAAAGAATTAGACTTTTTGAAAGACATTTAGACAGCAAGCATACGCTAACTTGTACATTGTTACATTGTGGTCCGGCTTGACACCTTCCCCGAGATGCCAGAACAATGACACCATTACATAAAGTTTGGTTTATTACGGACCGGGCTGCTTCGCCGCTGCGTCAAATGAGTTCTTGAACACCTGGAAGACATTAAACGTAGAGGGACTTTAGGGCGGAGGACGTGGAGTTGTGCGTGTGTGTGTGTGGGGGGGGGGGGGGGCTGTTGCGGGGTTTAAGTGGTAAGCCCATGGTGACATACATTTTGAGAAGAAGCATGTTGGTTTATAAATAAAAGTAGACAGAGATGATGGAAAGACGGAACGCTTTGCCTCGGCCAAGCTTCGAACTAACAGTCACCAGTAGACACTTTGCCTTCGCTTGTTATAGGCTGCTCAGTATTGTTGTTTGGTCGCTCATTGCTGCCAGAAAACAGAAGCGCAATGTAGAGTTGCGACCATCATAGAGGATCAGCAGCCTATATTTCCAGGTAGCAAGATCTCAAAGCGAGAACAAATATTGCTCTGCCAGTGAAGTGCCCGGACACAATGCCGGTTTGTAATCTTCAAAATATTCCCCAGTAAACGGAGTGCTAATATTCAATTAGACGGAAATTTTCGAACAAAGCCACATATTGTTTGATTTTTTTTCCATGTCACCCAGAATTAGCTACTTTGATTGTGACCTTCATAAACATTTCGCATAAAATTGAGTTAAGACTGAAAATTGTTCAAATGCGAGCTTAGATAATACCAGACGTTGTCGCTCGTGCAATCGTAGCTATTGCTACGATTGGACGAACGTCGAAATCGCATACGTGCTTGCGTATACGCAAGCACTTCTGCGACTTTGATGTGTGGATATAAAACCGTGGGGCACAACTCAAAATGACGCCGGCCCCCCAAAAAATGTTTATTGAAACTGCGCGGGTTTTCAATATCTATCAGAATGCTTTTAAAGAACTGGCATCATCGCTCTGGTTGCCGCCTTGAACGCATCTCGCAGTGTCATGTCCCTGTTCCGCACAGGAAGTGCCCGCGGGCCGCATGTTTCACACCCAATTACAAAACATCGGCAACACTTGAAAGTAAGCATCTTCGACAGAAATTTGTGTGGCTTGCGGAGTCGTGGCATATCCAGAACACACCGGGTAAGATTAACAGGTTCCCGGCGCCTACTATCTATTTACGTCCATGGCCTGCGTCACGTTCACAAAACATCACCTCGGTAGAAGAGGAAGGGGAGGTCGACGCTCGCGCCGTCCCATTCCTTTTTTAGTCACCCCTGAAGAAGAGTCAAGTCGACCGCGAAACGTTGGGAACTCTTTGTTTCTAAACTTAGGTTTGAGTTTTCATGTTTTTTTTTTGTAATTGATCCCCAAACCAGACAGATTTCTGTCGAGATGTTTACTTTCAAGTCATCCATTGACTTCGCGCCGGAGACAGCCCAGCTAGCGAAGCGGTTTGTCAACATCACCCGCAGCATCGCTACCTACAAGACCTATATTAACCTCACGAGGGCCTGCCAGGACTTGCACGTGATTCCCCAAAGCCTCCGTCTCAAGCGCCTCGTACACACCCAGGAGGGAAGCAAGATCTTGGCACAGGCGGAGCACCGGCTGGTAAGCGCCAGCATTCACGAATGCCACTCCATCCTAAGGAGGAAAGAACTGGACCCGTACTTCACGCGTCGGCAGCTCGAATATCGCATCCCCGGTCGTTCGCTTCCAGTATCGCCTCCGCTACTAAAGAAAAATGACAAGCATCTAAAAAAAGAAAGCTTTCTAAGCTAAGGAAAAAAGACCCATAAAGGGGAGGCGCTGACACCGCCAGTTTTGTCACGAACCTCTCTTCAAGACAACTCTCTCCCTGCGAGATAAAAGTGTTGGCAAAAAGCCACGGCTTCAACATGACCACGACCCGGCCCCCTCTACCAAAAATGGTTGCCGCTGTGGAAGACGGTTTTGCGCGCCGAGACCCTAGTGTCCGAGCAAGCGACAGCCTTCTCGGACGCTAGGGCGATAGGCATCCTTTCAAAACCTTCGCCGAGGCAACGCCACAATCTATCTCGCGATGAAACTGCTGCGCTCGGAAGCTCCGCGAGGATACAGAGATTGTGCTACTGCCGGCAGATAAAGAAAAATATACTGTCGTCCTGGACCGGAAGGGGTACGAACAGAAGGCACGGGATCTTCTGGAAAGTCCGGACAATGAAAGGCTCAAGAAAGATCCAACGTACGAAATTCAACGGAACATGAACAAGATGTTGTCTGACATTTTCAAGCAATATCCAGAGTCGAAATCTTTTCACTTGCATCTCATCTGCAGGAATGACTCTGCGCCAAGCGTCTACGGACTACCCAAGACCCACAAACCTAAAGTCCCCTTGAGACCCATCGTACACTTTACGACCTCGCCGCTCCGAGCGCTATCAAATTACCTGCACCGGACTATAGCTGCTCTTGTTGGAAATACGCCGAGCTATGTGCTGAACACCGGCCACTTTGTGGAACGTGCCTTGCAAGTGAGACTCAGCGATGTTGACACGATTGTGTCCTTCGACGTTGTGTCACTCTTTACCAGCGTGCCAGTTCCCTTAGCAGCTGCTGCAGCCAGAGAGGTTCTCGAGAAAGACGAAACATCGGGCTCAAGAACCAGCCTCAGTGTTGATGAGCTATGCCGTCTTCTCGAGTTGTGCCTTGGCAGTACGTACTTCAGCTTCAAGGGTGAGCTTTTCAAACAAGTCAGCGGACGGCGATGGGCGCGTCTATTTCGGTCACGACGGCAAACCTCATAATGGAAGTGGTTGAACAGAAAGCGCTTCGCACTTTCGCCAACAGGCCAAAAGAGTTCATGTGCTATGTAGATGATTGTTTTTGCATCATGAAGAAATCAGCGGTAAACCACTTCCTCGCACACCTGAATTCCATAGAACCGGCCATCCAGTTCACTGCAGAATACGAGAGAGATGGAGTCTTGCCGTTCCTCGATGCACTGGTGAAAAGGCAAGGAGACAAGCTGGGATTCACTGTCTACAGGAAGCCAACACACACCGGACGCTACCTTGATTATTACTCGAACCACCCAACGAGTCATAAGACGTCGGTGGTGTCTACTCTCTTGTGTAGAGCAATGACCATCTGCTCGTCGGAAAGGGACAGAAGAAAGGAGAAACAGACCATACTTGCTAACCTCCAAAAAACGGCTATTCAAGGAGTTTTGTTCAACGCGTCGCCCGTCGACAGTGTTGCACGCGCAATAACCATGGATCGTCAGGTGACACACAGCCCCGCCCCATCGCGCGCATCAGTGTCCCCTATGTAAAAGTGACGAGCGAGACACTGGCGCGCGTGCTCTGAAAAAAAGCGATCCAAGTGGCGCACAAGCCAGTGTCAACATTAGGAGGGCTCATGCCAAGGCCGAAAGATCGCGTCCCAAAAGAGAAAGCACAAGATACCGTGTGCGGAGTGCCCCGCCGCCTACATCGGTAAAACTAAATCTTTTCCCGAACGCATGCGCCAGTTCCAGAACGATGTGCACAATTTCGATCGCGAGAGTAGGGCCGTCGCGGAACATTGTGAGGTATTTGATCATCGGATCGACTTCGGAAAGGCGCACGTGATAGACACGAAGCCACATACTTAAAAACGCCTGTTCTTGGAGTCGTGGCATATCCAGAACACACCGGGGAACATAAACAGGTCCCTCAGTGCCTTGCCATCTATTTACGTCCGTGGCCTGCGTCAGGTTCACAAAGCATCACCTCGGTAGAAGAGGAAGGAGAGGTCAAAGCTCGCGCTGTCCCATTCCATTTTTAGTCACCCCTGAAGAAGGAGTCAGGTCGACCCCGAAACGTTGGGAACTCTTTGTTTCTCGACTTCAGGTTTAAGTTTTCTTCTTTTTTTTTTGAATCGACAACACTGTAAATAAGATCCCAGCCTAGTCGCAGTGTTCGAACTGTTATTAACTGATGATTTAATGACAGCGAGCTCATTGCAAGAATTTGAAACTGCAAACTATTTCCCAGAAATTGACTCTTGAGAGCCCTTTAGGCGCCGAACGGCATGAGGAACACGCTTATTTGCTTTCTTTATATATCTTAGACATACAGTCACTTCGATAATTTGCTTAATGAACGTAGCAGCTTGGGCGAGTTGGTTGCTCATTTCTACAGACACTACAGCGCACTGTAGGAAATAACACTCACTCCTTACACACGAAGAATAAAGCAAAATTCAAACAAACCGCGCTGACTAACTACTTGTTTTTATGTATACTTTGTCTGCTTCCACCCTCTTGCTCTACAGCGCACTGTAGGAAATAACACTCACTCCTTACACACGAAGAATAAAGCAAAATTCAAACAAACCGCGCTGACTAACTACTTGTTTTTATGTATACTTTGTCTGCTTCCACCCTCTTGCTCTACCGAATTTCCCGAATCACGCGCACCGATCTCCTAGCCGCCTAATTTTTTTTTTCTCCTTTTCTGTCAGGTGTAAAGATGGTGTAGTAATACAGTTTTTATAATTCCTGGCGATATGTTCAGCTTCGATAATCGCCAGGAATTAAAAAAAAACTGTATTAGTACACCATCTTTACATCTGACAGAAAAGGAGAAAAAAATGTTAGGTGTCTAGGAGACCGGTGCGCGTGTTTCGGGAGATTCGGTAGTGCAAGAGGTAGACGAAGACAAGGTATATATATAAACGAGTTGGTAGTCAGCGCGGTTCGTTTGAATTTTTGTTTATTTTTCGTGTGCAAGGAGTGAGTGTTATTTGCTATAGTGCGCTGTAGTGTGTGCTAAATGAACATTTCACTTCCAACTTTTTAAGACCACTAAAAGCTGCAAATGGGACACTTGACGATTTGTTGTCGTTTGTGTAAACGGGAATTGGTAAGAACTTATACAATATCAACGTTATCAAAAAACTATATATATATATATATATATATATATATATATATATATATATATATATATATATATCGTCAGCGCCGTAGTTAGAACCGACTAAAGGCACTGTGACAAATTTGACAACATTATGTTTGTAATACCAGGACGCTTAATACCTCGTATCGTAATGCAAAGGTTTAATTTGTTGCCTGTAGACCCTTTGCCTTGTGGAAAAAAAACAGTTTTACTCTGTATGACTGCGAAATAATTTAATATTTCTAGCTTAAAGGGATATCCTTCAACGAAATTTGAAATGCACTTGTCGTGTTCAGAAATAGGTTGAATATCATCCACAATATCCGTAAATGACAATTGCACGTTTGTATTTTGAGCCTGATGGCTGTATTTTTCGTTATAAACGGCCCACTCCGGCTACCGCTCGGAGAGCAGCCAGCGGAGAGCGCGTCAAATTCGGGGCAATCGTGACATAGTTTGTCTCGGGATGAGCAAAGCAGCGGCGAGGCTAATGTCGTCAGGATGCCCTAGCCGTTCCAGCAGCCAGCGAAGCGGTCGAAGGATGCCGACGATCGAGCCGCCGCAACTAACCGCAAAGCTGCTTTTGTGTGAATTTTGAGTGACAGGTTAATCTTTTATAATCTAGTAGAGGAAAAAAAGCGACGCCTGGCACACAAAATAGAGATTCCTCCCTCCTCTCTTCTCTTTGTGCTGTTCATAGAGCTGTCGGTGTGACCTCAGGTTCAAATCATGTATAGTTCTAGGCGAGAGAGTTGTCGTCACTACCTGTCAAGGTTCGTAGACGGGCGTCACAAACGAGGCTTTAGAGACATCCACCAGGTGCTCTTTCTCATCGTATAATTTGTTCTAAAATTCATTTTCGTGTCTTTTTTACCAAGATATTAGTATGGGCGATGTAATACTGCTCCTTTCAACACGCATATACCTACTTATAAACTCCGAAATTTCGCGATGGTATCTCTTCAAGGGCTAAAAGGTCATTATAATAGTAAAAGTAGCAGTTAGTAATAAAGAAACTAAAGAAATTTGCGAGAAATGTATATTTTGGGTGGGGGAGGGGAGAGAGTAGCAAGACGGTGTTTAATGCATTTGGAAGTAAAGAGACCGCATATATCACCTGTGAACCCCAACCAAATGTATTTAAACTTTGTTGACAATATTGTTAGACAGCAATGTCAAATGCCAGAATACCTGATGCATTTTCTTACGAACCCGCGCACTTCACAATAAATGTGAAAGAATGTCGTTCAACTCTAAGAATTTTCTAGGTGCGTTAAAGTGCTCCCCACGTGATAAATAAAGTGCAGTTGCAGATTGGTTGATTATAAGCGGTGTTTAAGGTCTGCTAAACGAAAATTTTCAGCCTAAGCACCTCAGAAATATTATTCTTACTTCATCTTTTTGCGCTTCTGCCCTTCTTAAGTAGCACAGTTCTTTGGACCAATATTTTTTTTATAGGAATTTAGAAGAAACAAAATTCGAAGAAGCGAAGGTACAGCAAAACTTGACGTTATTTTCTGAGATTCTACCTATATCGGTCCTTATTCGACAAAAAGGTGCCAAAGTTTCCAATACTGGTAGTTTAAGCTTCATTGGCATCTTTCTGCCCAAGGCATCACACTAGTGCAAGAGTTAGACTTCACTTCAAGCTGTTCGGATTTCACGTGGCAACTTTGGGTCTAAACTGCGAATCGAGTGCCAAATCTGGGCTTCACTGCGTGTTTATTGGTTCATACGTGACGTCTTTGGCTCAAATCTGGCACTTTAGCAATTTTGTGGCAAGCTACAGAAGAGCCATAAAAAATCGAAGAAATGTTCACTGGCACTAGCTAAGGCCTTGGAGCAAAGCCGTATTAGGACCAGGCAAGGCCCTGGGATTGTCAAACTTGTGCCAAGTTGGGCGTTTCTTACTAGTGCTACCTGGGTTCAGTTCAGAGATGGATCTTGAACGCTGATTAACGGGAGTCCCTTTGTGCGCCATCTTACCAGCCTGCCGCCTTACCCGTTTTCAACGGATAGAGGGGAAATGTGGCAGACATCAATTGCTCGTTTATTGTAGGAGCAGGATGGTGATCAAGGATGTTGGAGGTTTTACATTTTGTCAGGCAGTGCCACAAAATGGACGCAGTCAAACGTTTCGTAGCGCCATTTCAAGAGTGCGCTCACAGAGACTATGTTCATTGACCACATCAAGAACAACCTATTTGGTTTTACCCCTTTAATGTTCAACGACCCCCACACCAAACTGGCTGCCAACACCAGGTTTTTAAACTGTAAACATATCTGTAACAATTTCGCGAGCGAACTAACAGCACTTTATCTGAATGCATCCGACCAAATATTTGTAGTATAAACGCATTTTTTTCTAAATAATAAAAAAGTTACTACTTTTTCTTTGGTAATGCTGTTTGGACGATGCTACATAGTTTCAAAAAATAGACAAATAAACAAATATTCATTTACGCGTTACTCTTATAACGTGGCCATGACGCAGTGTGCGATTTATATTTTAGCGACGTTCAGCGGTTACATTTACAAGTGTCAATTCGAAAGTAATGGGCCGTATTCACTGTAACATGTCTGGGTCTCACATTGCCTTCAGATTATCGTTCAGGTAGACAAGAAACATCTACACTTTCTCTTTTTCTTCTCAATTTTGGTTCGAAAATATATTTTTCTCATTAATTATCTTGTAACAAATTTGTCATTTTGTGCCCATTACTTATACATCTTATGTTTTTACATATGCAGTTTTAACAAGAATGGCGAACGTTTAAAAGAAGCACCTGAAATAAGCAAGCCAGAAAAATGGGAGCACTCTACTGCAGAATTTCTTACTCACGTGAGATAATAATTGTCTGGTGCTTTCAACATGGCATGCAAACATAGTGTCAAGACGAGCGTTTGGTTTATATACTGCTTTATGTCTAGCGTACAAAATCCAATCACTAAAAGTTGTTTTCTTAGTCCTTGGTAATAAGAGCTCTAACATTCATAAAGTAGTTGTCATTTACATTTAGTAAAACTTTTGCCTTTTGCGTGTGGAGTATCGGAATAATATATTAGAAGGTGGTCACAAAACATTCCTTTCGTGGTCCATTGTGATAATCATCCAAACTGAAAACTTTTAAACGCCTTAGTGTTTCTGCGCTATCCTAATAGAGGGATTTTTAACGATAATAATGCAATTAATGCGAAGGTGCAAGCGAGCTGGACAAGAATGTCTGAAATAATCCCTGGAGAAGTGAAACAAGGGCGACAAAGGACAAACACAAACCTCCAAACAAAGATAGGTGACTGGTGCGCGACCGAAAAAAAAAGCTGCCTGGTCCTGGTTGCTTTCACCCAGTGTGGGGTTCGTTGCTCAGATGGCCGTCACATATACTCCCGTTGGTTCAACGCAGTAACGAATTCTACTGCTGCATTAGTGGTTGAGGAGTTATGTGGTACAAATGAAACATGAATATTTTAGTAAACTTTCAGAAATGGCGACTCAACGCTGCACGTATCCTGTATCATTTAATGTCTGAGTTCTAAAGAAATATTTGCATATTCATTCCAGAAAGTGTCAAATTGAGGTGCTTGTTACACGTCCACGTGACTTTAAGTGTTTGTTTCAATAAAAGATGTTCTACCCTCAAGCACTCATGGCTCGCCTTCCCAACGATCACGGGCATGGTCCACTTGTGACATCTACTTCCAGAGGCTTGTACTCTGTAAACATTTCACTGGGAAAATTTGTTTTCTCGCCATAAAATAAAAATTAACTCACAGTTATCAAAGTGCGTCCAGACATGGGTTCTCGATGGGCGTTTACATTGTCTCGAAACAAAAATAGAGCCTAAAAGAGAGAAGAAGGTGGTTTCAAATGAGATTAAAATTTTGCTCAGTTTGTATGGAAAATCTTGAGAGTGAGACGAACTTTGCGGTATTCAAATTATCTGGGCAAAGGTAAGCGCTTATCAAGGAGGCCGGGAGTATGCGTGACGTTTTTAGCCAGGTAGATTCACGGTAGTATACCATTTATAATAATAATAATAATTTTTATTTTTGCATCCGTATGGGTTACAGACGCCGGAGCCACGGACAAAAAGTCAACAAATGTTGACTTGACGGGGTCCGGGCCCCGTGCACTTGGCAGACAGCTATGGCGATACAAAAATAACTGCAGAGATTACAGCAATACGTAAAATACATATATAAAAGAGACCTAGGTTTCACAGGTTAAGGAAAACAGCTCTATACAAAAAGTAAGTACAATGACTTAGGGTTTATATTGTAGATGTCCACGTCATCTACGCAATATTTGTTTAGCAATGAGGGTAGATTATGTTTTAAAGACTGGTAACTGTAGTTCGTGCGAAACGGAAACACTTTCCATTCCTCGGAGTAGCGGGTGCAGATGGTGGGTATGTTTTTGATTAATCCCGATGTCTGTTTCAAAGTCAAATCAAAGTCAAATTGGACGTTTAGTGTTTATACAGTGTAAGGTTGGTCTGCCAGTAGGGGCGACACTGGTTTACACTGTAGATGAGCAATTTTGCCAGTGCAGTACAACTGCTAACCTGGGGTCTTTAACGTGCTCACGCAGTAGTGATACACGACCGCACGCCGGTACGATGCTCATCCAGATCGAAACGGGCAGGGGTGGGGCTCGAACCCAGGATCCCTGGGTTCTGCAGCGCGAGCTTTCGCTCCACGCGCGTCGAGCTGGGTGCGCGCTTCAGCCCACTCGGCCACCGATCCCCCCATGTCTGTTTCAGAAAATTAATAGATTCAGGGGAAGAAAAAAGAAATGATCGAGTCAAAAGGTACTCATAAAAACGATGTATATTTATAATTTTGTATTGTGAAAATAGAGCCTCTGTGTGGGCTAAGAAATGAACGTTTCCAACAAAGCGCAAAACTTTTTTTTTGTAGTAATAATATTCTGTTCAGATTTGTCCTTGTGGTCGTGCCCCAAACGAGATGGCAATAGGATATTTGGGATTTAAATAATGCATGATATATTTGTAGTTTTATTTTTTCGGGGAGAATGGCTCGACAACGTGCAAGCACACCTACAATTTTGCATAATTTGCTGACGACCTGGTTTATGTGTTTATCCCACTGTAAGTTATCTGAAAATATAATACCTAATGTTTTATGTTCTTTCACTAATTCAATCGGCGTAGATTGAAAATGGAGAGTTTCATTTATATTTACCTGTTTATTGGACGGTTTAAATAAAATTGCCTTTGTTTTTGTATCATTAATATATAGGCCATTTATTCGCGACCACAAAAAAAATCTAGACAAAATTAAATTTCCTTTGGTTATTAGGTTATCCGCAGTCGCGTCACTGAGGAACAGACTGGTGTCGTCGGCATACAAGACAAATTTGACATTTTCGGAAATATTCACAAGATCATTGATATAAATATTAAAGAGCAACGGACCCAAAATGCTACCTTGTGGCACGCCATACTTAATCTGCAACAGTGATGAGAAGTGACCATCGATGATTACAGATTGCCTACGTTCATATAAGTAAGAATACAGAAGTGAAAGTGATGGACCGCGTATACCATACCTACTTAGTTTGTCAATGAGTATGCCATGATTGAGACAGTCGAAGGCTTTACTAAAATCAATGAAGATGCCAAGTGTCAAGAGTTTGCTTTCTATATTTTGTAATATGATTTCTTTTTGCAAAAGAAGCGCAGATTCGGTAGATCTTCCTTTTCTAAAGCCAAACTGAGATTCTGTGATTACAGAGTGTTTGCACAAAAAACTATTCAGACGACAAAAAATGATTTTTTCGAGTCCCTTTGAAAAAACAGGCAGAAGAGATATGGGTCTATAATTTGACAGAACATTCTTATCTCCACCCTTATATATCACGGACACTTTTGCAAGCTTCATTTTTTGCGGGAATTTTCCGCACGATAAACACAGAATAAAAATATGTACAAGGCATGGTGTAATTATATCAAGAACAAATTTAATTGGTTTTATTTGAAGGTCGTCAATATCACACGTTTTGCTGTTTTTTAGGCCCATAAATACCCGAAACACTTCATGTTCGCTTATTGGATCAAGAAACAGGGTTTCACTAACCCTTTGATAAATGCCTTCTACTGCATCCTCGCAGTATGAACTCGAGGCCAGGTAGACAAAATGAGAGTTAAAACATTCAGCAAGCGAGGTTCCAGACAGCAATTTTCCATTTACCTGGAGATCTCCTAAAAAATTATGTTGTCTGCCGGGTTGGAGAATTTCATTTATTGATTTCCAGACGACATCTGGACGTTTTTTTGCACATTCACTGAATAAAGCTTTGTAGTAATCATGTTTGGCCTTCTTGAGTTCCGACGTCAGAGCATTGCGATACTTTTTGAATACTATCAATTTACTCGGGTCCCTTGTAGTAACGAAATTTTTGTACAAACGGTTCTTATGCGTGATTTTTTTAAGATGAAGAGGCGTTACCCAAGGCTTTCGAATTTTCTTTGATGCAGAAGTTGTTTTGTAAGGAAACCATCTGTTATAAACCTTTTTTAAAATGCTAAGGAACTTATCGTAGGAGTCATCTATGTTTGCTTGTAACGTAACTGGCGTCCAATCTATGCTTGCAATCTCGTTTCTAAACGACAGTAAGCTTTGATCAGATATGTACTGGAAAGAAAAAACATTTCTTTTTACTTTAGCCTTTGTGTTCGAATCACGGAAAGATATAAAAATTGGAGTATGATCACTAATGTCGCTACAAATAGTGCCAGCACTATTTACTTGTGTAGTTTCGTTTGTAACAAAAAGGTCGATCACACTTTTTGACGAATCAGTGGTTCTAGTGGGCGACGTGATTACGTTTAAAAAACCGTAAGAAGTAATAATGTTATTTAGTTGCTGTGACAGACTCGAGTTTTCTTGCATGTTCACATTAAAATCACCTCCTATGATAACCGATAAGTTATTTGCAGACGCAAATTCCAAATAAGTGTCTAAAAAAGAAAAAAATTTGCCGAAATCTGTTGAAGGCGGACGATAAACAACAGAAAAGAGTTTATTTTCACACTTCAAACTCAAAATTTCATAGTTCTCCGTGATTTCCGTAAACGAAAGCAGCTTTTCACACTGAAACTCCCGGTTTACCATGATTGAAACACCACCCCCTCTGCGTTCACTTCTATTAAGAGAAAAATTATTATAGCCTGGTAAGATTAGCATATCCTGGTCAGACTGACACCAAGTTTCAGAAAACATTATAACGTCAAAAGTAACTTTACACATCTCAAAAAGAGTGACAATGTCATCAACTTTGTTTTTTACGGAGCGGGTATTTAGATGAAAAACAGCGATATCCTTTGTACCACAACAACTTGCAATATCAGTTGGTAGAACTAATTCGTGATAGTTCATAAGGAAAAAAAAAAGTACTAGTTTTAGAAATCAACTAACATATTTTAGCAAGGTCATCCTCATGAGTGATAGTAACAACGGGAGCGTCATCAGATTTTCGTGCCAGGATTTTGCAGTTCCGAACCCAGACATATCGCCATTGGCACTCTCGCTTTTTAGCCTGGGTCATTCCCAGTAGCCGTTTAAGAGGGGGGCATAAGTGTTCATTCACAAACACAGGCGCGGCTGTATCAAAGCCAAGATCTGTAGTAGTGATTCGTTTTTTCTTTGCCTTTTCAAGAATCAGGTCACGCGTGTGCCTGTGTTGAAACTGCACGATCAAGTTACTCTTTCCAGGGTCTCTGGTTGGCACTCGGTGACATATGTCTATGTCTGAAACTGCAATGTTCTCGCCCACCAGTTCGCCGATAGTACTGATTAGATTCATAACGTCCTCGTTTTCAACTCGTGGAATCCCCTTTATTTCCAGGTTTCGATTACGGGAGTACTGCTCGCATTGAATGAGTCTCAGTTCAGTTTCACGAGCGGTCTTGAGCATGACGTCATACTTTTCTTGAAGACCGACAGTTTTTTTTTTCCAAAGCGGAGTTTGCTTCCTCGGCTGCTTTCAACTTTGCTTTCATGTCTTCATAATCCTTGTTTATGAAGTCCATGCTAGCCTTTATGCCCTGAAGTTCCGACTGAACGGTACGAAATTCCGTCCTGAAATCGCGTTCAAACGTTTCTCGAAACAGTTTGTGTTCTTTTTTTAGATCATCTTTAAGTTCAGCAAGCAATTTAGTTATGTCCTTGGTCATGGCGAAAAGAATGCTCAAAAATAAAAATTCGCACAACAAAAGCAGGGTGAGAGTGAAGGTAGAGGGCTCAACAATAAAAATTCGGACAACAAAAAGGGCTTGGCAGCAGCGACGACAGTAATACACAGTGGATAAAAAGTGTAAGCAACGATAACCAACCTGCAATGGTTTAGAAACGGTCCTGAACGCAGTTTGCGCGACATACTTCCGCGAGCCGCCCCAAGCGACAGTAGACCGGTTCATAAGCAAGGTTTATGTTCCTCCGGCTGTCTACAGTGTGGCGCAACGAGACTCCACTTCCAGCCTTGGGCAAGGACGGACGTGTGATGACGAGCTCCGATGGAGCGGCGATAACGGCTATTGCTCGCCGCGGTTTTCTGCTACTGAAAGTGCTGACGCGTACAAAATCATCTTGCCAACCCTGCCAACTGGATATCTCGCTAAAAGCGCTGTTATTCTGCACTGCGACGTTCGAAACCGCCCTACAGGATCCAATACTCTAAAGCAGAGCCGCGAAGACCGGCACACTCCAGGAGCTAGCGTCGGCCGGAGCCCACGCTAGCTCGGGCTGCACCCCTGCCAAATAAACCAGGTTTGACTGCTCCTGCCGACGCTGCCGATACAGAAGTGAAGGTGAAACTCAATAGGTTACCCTACGATGCACCGAATTACCAGGTACGTCGGGAACTGTAACGCTTTGGCAAGGTGTCTGATATAAGCCGAGACCATTTCCGTAAGGAGGGCTTTGAAAGAGTTGAGTCTAACACACGGCTCGTTGATATGACCCTCAAAAAGGAAACAACAATAGAAGATGTCTCTCATGAACTCGGAGTGGAGGGCTGCAAAGTCCTTGTTGTGGTACCCGAAAGGGCACCCTTGAGTCTACGGCGCCGAAAAACCGGGCGCATACGTCACGACTGTCATGTTATGCGATGCGCAGAGTGCCATGGCTATGGCCACGTAGACAAGGACTGTGTCAGTACGTACTCTGCCATAACTTGTGAGTGGAGAACCGAAGAGACAAACGACCTAGTGATGGACGAGCCGGAAGCCGAAGACGCGGCGGCCAGCGTCGCTATCGCAGCGCAGACACGCACGGACCAGGGCAGCCGACAACTCTCATTGATCATTACGGAACAGCAACGACGGAACAGCTCATGACTGCTACTGTTTTTGCCGCGGAGAAGCCCACCCTTTATCCTGAAGGGCATCGAGAATAGGCCGACGTAACGGTGATTGTTGTTGAGCAAGGTGAACGGTACAAGTCCGAGGAGGAGGAGGCAGCCATGGATCAAACTCACACTGAGAGCAACCAGGCGGGCCAGGAAGGAAAGCTGTCCTCAGACCAAGTATCTCCGGTGGCCCCAAAGGTCGACGCGCACGAGAGACGGGGCAGTGGCATGTGAAGGGCCCCAAGAAGAACCGG
This sequence comes from Ixodes scapularis, assembly GCF_016920785.2. NCBI lineage: Eukaryota > Metazoa > Arthropoda > Arachnida > Ixodida > Ixodidae > Ixodes > Ixodes scapularis. The sequence continues at coordinate 68,346,557 of NW_024609879.1, read as the reverse complement.
GTAGCAGTTCAACCACTCATTTCTCCGAAAGAGCTTGGGGGAAAGGATTCAATGTGACTATGGTGTTGTGCGCTTCCAACTCGGATTCAGAGCTCTTTTCCCTTTCGTAGCCTGGCGACAAACCACAGAACGGTTGTGTAGTTTCGCAAAACGGAACTATAAGAGAGCTTGCTCACTCTATTGGCACAGGAACTCTTAATATTCGCGATTTAAATTCATGCAAAAACAGTATCAACAGTAACGCTTAATAAGCGATGACCTAGACATATTTGGCGTACATGAAACTTAAATGGGGAATGATAACGACATTGAGCGAGCTCTGAAGTCTCTTCTTCACCAATACAAGGTGTGTGTTTGTCAAGCGGTCGGTTTTCCGCCAGCTGTTTTTTTATTTCACTCGAAGGCTGAATAATTCCAAGAATTATGTATACCAACTGGCACTCAAAGGCGATTTTGCACTCTGCGGCTTCACCCTCCATAACTTCAAGCGGCTGGTATTGTGTACGTATGCCCGGATTGGGTCGATGAAAAAGTTTGTTTCTTTGGTAGATTGCAGACCTACTTGCAATGTGTGAACATTGTTTGCCCGCAGGTAATGCGTATGCAATAGTGAAAATAGTACGTATGCAGAAGTGAAGATAGAACTAATTCGTTTGAAAGTTAATTTGTAGAAAACTTGTAGAAAACGAAAAGCATAAATTTAATCTACGAGTTTTATTGTTTACATAAATTCCTTGATCTGTTCGTGCTTGTGCTGAAAGTAGCGTCAAATGCGCCAAAGCACAAGGTCCTTGCTTAGTGCAATCCTTGGGACCAAATGGGAGGGCACCCCTCAGGATGAGGAACCCTTGAAGGGAATACCGACACAGCACTCGATGAAGGCATATATTTAGCGCACCCAAACAAAAGTGGTTTTAGGTGCTGTAAACAAAATGCGAAACATCGATTTTATTTAGGAACTTTATGTTTAGAAACATGCAAAGGTGAATAAGAACCGTCTTCGCTTGAAGAAAAAAGTGAAGATGTTCTTTATTTTAGGAAAACACTTGAATGGTCTTCATTCAGACTTCAGTAATACGAATATTGAAATTATTTTTTCAATTTTCTGCACGGACGCTGCATAAAATTATGTTCAAAGTGCCGCCGCAGCCACTCCTTCCCGGAGCGTGACGTCATAACCAGACTTTCCGGAATTTCCGCTCTCGCGCATCCTCAGCTCCTATCAAAGCTAAGTACGCGCATTATTGTTATTTTCAAATGGGTGAAATAAAAATACTTTAAAACTGGTGTCAGTACGCGGGTATGTAGACGTGTCCACTGTTTGCGAAAATCACAGTCCAGCCAGTGCTCAAGAAAGTGCGCGTGCGTAACACACAAACACAAAAACGAACGTGCCCTCATACGTTCTTGTGGAATGGTGTACACCAGGGTAGCTAAACTCGTGGAGCAAAACATTCTTCGCTTTTTCACGTAGCGGGGGGAGTGACCAAAAGAACGCCGGTAAGTTTCCTCCTCCCTGCGCGCGCTCAACATCGCAACTTTTGACGAAAAATCCCCCGCGATCCCTAGCGGGTGCACGAGAGCACGCGACAGCGCGGGGAGGCCAGCGTTCACGCCGCTCGCTGTACGTTGTCCTTGAGCTCTCTAGTGCCGACTAGGGTGCCTTCATGTGCGCTTTGCTTAGGGTGGAGCCATCTGGCCATTTTGTCACACACTTTTATTTTTATTTTTTGTTCAGAAGCGCGTGAAAGAGCGTGTCCCTGCACGCGTTTGTGGCGTTGACTATGCTATGTCGACATTTTGTTTTCGTCGATTTCTTCATATTTTACCCGTGAGCGCGTGCTGTCGGCATCGGATACTACAAAGGGTAGCATCACCCTAAACAGGAGGACATTGAGGCACCCTAGTGCCGACAATCCTGTCATGCCTCGCCCAGGCAAAGAGCGAAAACGGACGACGAGAGTTCGTCTGCTAGGATGCGGCATTCGCACAGCGGAACAGAAAGAAAAAGTTGGTTTTCTGCTCGAAATCGCGTTTCGCAAGCAACAAAATCAATCGCGAGCTTGAATTGTAAGCGTCTGATATTTCACGAAGGGAGGAATCGACGGCTCGTGTTTTATTTGCAAAATATGACTCGTTTTGTAGCCGTACAGACGCTGAAACCTTCCAATGTGTAATGAAAGGCCCAGGACAACCACAGAAGCCGCGAGATATAGCATCATTTGTGTATCGGTGAAAAGTGGAACATTTTTCGACAAAGCTCCAGCAGAAGAAACCTGTGACGCATTAACTCAGCGTCCGGGAAGGCTAGACATGGAGACGTTGCCCGAGACTCAAGGAAAGTCATATTTGAACGGCAGCTATCTTGCCCCGTCACATTTTGTCTCGAGAAAGCTCTCGTTCTCAATGACCTCACCAGGGAAATAAAAAGTCTTACGAAACGTATTGCTAGATGTTCCAAAGAACTAGATTTAAGCCGTATCCTTTCAGTGGTTCACTCATAATACTATGCTTAAAACGAAGCAAGCTCTTGCGCGTACAGTGCCATCAATTTTCTCAGGTGTATGCTGTTTTGTAGTCAGCTGGTTTCAGAAACTTACGCCGTCCGTAGATATCTCTCACAGCCGAGTTGCTTAATTGGAAGTCATCGCAAATGTAAGTTCCACGTTGCAGCAACCAACGTTTATAGATAAACGATGACAGCGACTGGCATTCTCGCATTCCCACCCATCATCGGCACAACTGCCCCGCACAACTTGGCAGGAAATCGAATTAATGTAGAGGTAATTTTACTGATCTAGCGGAGAAACTGTATTTGTTTCTGGCTGACGTAACACAGTTATGTGACGTCATTTTCGCCGCTACATTTAGTCGGAAAACTGAATTGGTGTTGAGGTTACGAAACATCAATTTCCCTGCTAAATTTAGTGAGAAAATGTTCCTGTTAAATTTATGGGAATTTGCCGGTAAATGGGAGGGAGCAGAATAGGAGGAGGGGAGGGGGAGGAGTGGCCTACTGTCCCATCCTCCTCCTCAAGAGCTGTGCTCTAGTTTCGCATTACAGAGAATTGTAAACGTCTTTCATTTTTCATTTCATGTTTATTCAATTTTTATGTCGCAGGTGCGTTCGCACTGCACGACCACGCGTGCAAATCACGAGCGCACAGAGCTTGCGGCTCTTGCCTTAGCTTTGACTTCGCTCGCACCTAAAGGTAAACGAAGTATAGGAACAGAGACGAATTAAAGTGGTACTCTAGTTTTGCTTCAGGGTGAAATTTAGAAATCTACTCTAGCCAAGAGCGAAGTTCGTAGAAACCGCACCATGCACATGAAAAAAAAAGAAAAGTTTAGTGAGAGTACTAAATTACAAATAGCGGGAAGACAAGGACAGACGAAGAAGTCGACAGAACGGCGCTAACGCGGTTCTGTCCACTTCTTTGTCTGTCCTTGTCTTAGCGCTATTTGTAATTTAGTATGTATAACCAACTAGCCCGCCAAAATATTTTGATAGTGAGACTATACAGTTCAGACTCAGAAATTGCCTTTCAACGTCGCGAAAATCATGCTCGATTACAATATTTTTCGTATACAGCACTTTGTAGAGCCTCGGACCACAATAATGTGTATCATTAAAATCTGGCAACACATTTATGACTCGATGAAAACGACCAAACATCGAATTAAGTAGGAAATGGTTGCGCTTACCTGTGCCAGCAGGGCAGGTGTCACAAGGCCTCTGAAGTCCGTTTGAAGGAGAGCAGAGTGACCGCCCATCAACTTAAAATCGCCGTTCACCATGACCACTTTCTTCTTCGGTCGATGGATCACGAGGCACTCGACGCTCATTTATACAGCTTAAAATTCTTGAAGTAATCGCGAAGACGACGCGAATTGAGGTTAGGACGGAGCCTTTGAAAAAAACTCTTCCGGACACACTTCTTGGGCGAGTAGAAGTCCAGCCAGGGAATTAAGTACAGACAGTGTTGCCAGATGGTCCCACAAAAAAAAAAAAACTCCAAACGGCTGGGAGGTATAGCAAACATATAGCCAAAGCCATGACAAAATATTGCCCGAAAGAGGCAAGACTAAGCACTACGATATTTAAGCCTTTTATTGACAATTGTTTTATACATGTAAAAAAAACACATTACATTCTCGTTTTCAACTCTCAGATGCGCCACTTTTTGTGTACATTGTCACTTAATAATAATTAAAAAAAAAGCTGCAGAAGGATGAAAATTTGTGAAACAATGACCCATCCTTCGTAGGTTTTCAGAAGTACAAAACACACAAAAACAGCTGTGTTGTGAAGCCCGAGAGATATGATCATAGGGGTCACTGTCATTTCGGCCGATAGTCGCTTTACGGCCGAGCGTGCATTACGGCCAAGAGGGGTGCAAAGGCCGGGAGTGGCTTTGAGGCCGAATAGCGCATAACGGCCGAGTACTGCATTAAGGCCGATAGCCTCTGAATGGGCTGGTGTGGCCACCTCCATGGGGGTTCCATTGTGGTTTACGACCGTAGTTACCACCAAATTGGATAGATGGCGCCACGTATTTTTTTTTATTTGTCAGTGCACATTGTATCTCTTTTTTTATCTCTCGGTGACGGCGAATACTGCGTTTTTGTTTTATTGCTTCATCCTTTACGGAGATTGTTTTCAGCACTTCTCCGCAACGGAGCTGTGCTACAAGCAGGCCAAGATACGCGGCAAACAACGACGCCATCAGCACCTACAAGGCGAGCCCTGCGTGGCAGTGGAGCTACATGAGCGCCGTAGCGGGAATGGGAGCGGCAGTCATGTGGAACCTACAGCACCAGTTCGCAGACAACATCTACGCCTTCTTTGATGGAGTATCCTTGCTGCTGGGGCTAAACATCCAGGCGAGAAAGGGCTTGGCGGCCAGGATTTTGTTCTTATCATGGCCCATGCGCTTTTAATATTTCCTAGCCTGCATGCATGTGTTTTCTTCAGCGTTTCACTGTAAAACGATTGAAAATAAAATTTCTAAAATCAACCTCGCTCATCGTTTTCGTAGCTGCCCGATATAATTAGAGACATAAATAATTTAATTCAAGTTCCGAAAATTGAAACGACACAATAAAATGTTCACTAAGCTCTTAAATGGCGATTATTAGAATATAGAGTGTTATACCAAAACGGTGGTCTAAATTCATATCATTTACTAGGATATACGTGTGCGCGTGCGTACGTGTGTGTTTATGTATATGTACATAGTCCAGATTTGCAAATGAAGGATCTGCTCATCGAACGAATCAGAAATGATAAACCGCGGAAAAGCAAATAAATAATTGAAAAATCCTGCTAGGCGAGGCCGGCGTACCGGCTGGTGCCTGCCGTGAAGGGTGAAAACAAGTCCAAAGCCGCAGTACTTGCAGTCACCGACAGATACACTGTTAAAACTGCCCATACGTCTACTTTCCCGCAGAATACTGGGAGCACCAATTATTGCGATCTGCGAAAAGACCTCGGCGAAAGACGAGAGCGAAAATGTGTAAAGCTTAAAAATGAAGTCTTAGTTGTGACACTGAGAACGATGTTTCGCCCGTCATGCTCAGTGTGGCGCCATATTTCTTATTTTGTGGCAACTAAAGCCGTCAACCACAACGCGACTCCTAAGAAGACGGCCGCTCCAATCCATTCCCAGACTCTGGGAATTAATGCAGTTCTCAGCTTTTACGCCCTACTCCGGCTCGGAGCCACTCCCGGCCCTTTCGCCACTCTCGGCCCTAATGCACTCTCGGCCGTAATGCGACTATCGGCCTTAGCGGGATGCTTCCGATCATACAGTAAACGAACAGAATACAGAAGCAGAACAGTCATAACGCTGGAAGTTTCAAACCTGAAACTCCTATATCTAGGGTTCTTACCAAGGTTGTAAAGGCTACTTAAAAAATGTACCTAAGAAACAGTTACAGTTACTCCTACGAGAAGGTACTTAGGTACGCACCTAGGTACTTGCTTAAAGATGCACTACCTAGGTACAGGTGCAGTTACTTTAAAGATACTGTCTTTATTTTCCCCAAATTTGTCAGATTATATTGTAAGTAGAGCTTTTTATGCTAAGGATACACTAAAAAACGAGTTCGATAAATGTGCTTTATTGGTGTCACTGCAATGTCCACATCAGTGTTGAGTCCTCACGTGCCTTGTTCCTACGCTCCAATTGGTTCATCGAGGCCCTAGCTTCCACTGTTTACCATGCCACACCGAAACCGCCGAAACTTGCTTATTGACGTTCTTGCCCTCAGAGCCGGTGCTGACGCCGACGGGCCCAGAAGACGTCGGCCGCATAAAGAAACGCATGAGCTGTGCATATGCACGTAACCTTCGCGACGACGAGCGAAAGGCTTTAAGCTTCCTCGTTTTATTTTTCTTTCGTTAGTCAATAGAAAATTGAGTTTTTTTTTGTTTTTTTTTTTAACTTTCTTAGTTTTGATAACTGCAAAATTTAAGTCCCATTTATTGAGTGGAAACTGTATTATATATGCAATGTTACATTGTTTTACGATTGTAATTATAATTTATTTGTAATTATATTTTATGTTGTGCTTATGCCAGAACAGTGCCACCACCAGGACAAGATACGGGCAACAGAAACTGTGCACATCGTTCAAGTTATTTCCTCCCTTGTCAGAGGAGCTTCATGCACGCACTGAAATCGATTTTGGTTTGAGATGAAGGAAGCAGGTCGCTATTTTCCCTAAACGGAGTTCCGAAGCGATTAAATAAATTGGTGTCGCTAGAACGGAATCGCTCACTCACCGTTCGCTCAAATGAACACCGACATTCACTAAAGTGTGTCGTTCGATGAAACATCACAGACGGGGCTTCGTTCGCTAAAACGTCGTTCGATCAAGTCAGTGCCTCCAATGCCGTACCCAACTCAATGTTAATCACGGCACATGGTAGAGGGTTAATACTTCAAGATTTATAGTTTCTACCATTTTGACGAAGTGAATAAAAAAGTACCTGTAAACAGTAGCTTCACTTAGTTACAAGTTACTGGAAAATGTACCTAAGATACAAATACAAACACCAAGAAATTAAAGTACCTAGGTTTGTACCTCAGGTACAACAAAAGTGCCTAGATACCGATTTCCAGCTACTTGTACCTAGGTACTTTACAACCGTGGTTCTTACAAATAACCGATTCGCCTTTTTTTCTTTGTGTAGAATATGAGCAACCCCCGTACAGGTTCACGCTATTTTTGATTGTGTTGTCTTTTCTTAAGGTGGGCGATGCCTAAGACAATGGGCACCAAAGCTGCGTTTGGAAAGTTCAGTCTACGTCCGGGTAGAAAGCGCGCTACCGGGCCTGTGGTAATACTGCAATATGTTTGTTTAATTTGTTCCACTGCGCTGGTGGGAAGCCCGCTTGAACTCCGCTAGCATTGCTTCTCTGCGCATTGTGAAAACTCCGAAATTTGTAGAAGTTTGAAGCCTTTCTTCTTCCTCTCCCGCCTCTCGACTAGCCAAAAAAGAAACAATTTTTTTCGTAACTGATTAGAAGTTTGAAAATTAACTAGTGAAGCCTCAAAGTTTGACGTCGAACCTCAAAGTTCGATAAGAGTTCGCCACACCCTTAAGAATAGCCCGAAATAGCCACATAGCCAACCACAACGTTATGACGCCATATAAAAAAAAATTAGTTCAATTTGGCTATATATAGCCCAATCTGGCAACACTGACAACAGCCGCACGTGCTTATATACCCTAATACTCTCACCTAATTTGCCGTAAAAAAAAAGAGTAGCAACTGTTTTCCTCAGTTATCTTCCTTTCTTTCCCAATCCTGAGAAAAAGGAAGGTAACAGAAGGACACGCTCGAGGGTGAGCGCGAAAGCGTGTATCATCAGGTTAAAAAAAAAAAATAGTTCCGCGTGGAGCTTCCGCACTCCTAAAAGTTCAGTGAATATGCTCTCGATGACTTCTGAAAAATGGAAGCTCCAGAAAAACATTGTGTTGCTCATGAATGTTTTGACAAACTTAGAACCCGGTTTAAAACACAAACGAAATAAACAAGACAGACGCTTAGACAGCGGTTCGTCACTTTCTTCGCGTAATGCTCACCCCGATTTCGATCATTAAATCCAAGTTCCCCATAAGGTGCTCAAGTTGCGGATTTCCTGCTTCCGCTCACTAAAACCGGTCACGTGCGTTCGTTTTCTTTCCGGGTCCGCAAATAACTGTGGATACCTATCTCTAAAACACGTGTAATTCTCGCACCTACTTAGCGTTGGGCGTGGAATTGCGTAATCCTCACGCATCTTCAGTCAATGCCTGCTATACTGGTGAGCTTTCTTATCCGCAACGTGAACGAGTGTTGATTTTGTTTTGTTTTCCACATTGTTAAAACTGGAAGCGACGCTTCAAAGATGATTGTTTTTTTGTTTTGTTTTCCACATCGTTAAATCTGGGAACGACGGAAAGACAAAGGGCAGGACAACAACACGCCTTAAACGCAGCTGACAACGTTTAATGACACATCGTTTATATATGCTTCTCCCGCACCCACGGCAGCACATTTGCACATGTTCCAACCGTAGACCGCTACACAATTCTTCCAAGTCACCACAGCATTGAGTACGTCGAGACTTAGACAATTCGACACGTGGGTGGAATTGGCCTACTGGCTTGGCTTGCCTCGGTGAAACCATATACCGGAAGTGCAAGCTAGCAACGTTGGCCGTGTTCGTTGAGCTCGCCTTGTGGTCGCATATAACAAGCAAGGTACTTTCCCTCACTGCTGCTCAAGGTAGGGGTAAATGAGGGCCCTTTAACCGAACAGTCAGTAGTATAGCCACGCATAAATCTGGAAGCCCGTAAACGTATACGGGTACGTCTGCGTGACCATTAAAATTCTCCGACTGCGGAGAGCGGAATTATCGGCAGTGTCTCGCTCTTCACACTGTCAGTAGCGGGAAAATCTGTCCAGAAAGATTGGCTATCGAATTGGGACCTCAAAGGGGCTGAACTACGATAACATCACCTTGTTCGCGCTTATTTTGCCTAAATTTCATAGTAGTTCGAAATTATACACGCACATAACGGCATACAAAAACTGCGTAAGGTCTCGTATATAATCAAAAGGCGCAGTGGCACCGACCCGTATTAAATGAAGGCAGCCAAACAAAAGCTCACCTGTCAAAATCTCACCAGTTTATTTTCATGGATCCGGACAAAACCGCACTTTGCGAATGACTGTGGAAGGTGAAGGAGGCTAGGTCAAGATGCTGGTTGATTTACTGTTGATGCGCCGACGAATTTGAAGATCAATTAGTCATTCAATTGAATTGTTTTGTGCACTTAATTTAGGTGAAAGCAGCCTTGCGCGACAAAATAAGCTGAACAAAGTGGCACCTGCGAGTTACAGCAGGGGCACTAAAGGGGCTGCTGAAATCGTCTGTTATTGATCGTAACACATTCTACGGGCTTATAAGTCCTCAAAATTAATTAAAAATATGCAGTTCTGCGCCGCCTATTTTTCTATTCAAATATTATCAAAGATAGGTTTTCTGCAATATGCCGCGGAATCCAAACCGCTGCCGAACGACGGATGGTTCTCGTCCGCCAATCGCGAGCGGTGGTTTCCCGCGCGGAGTGATCCGCACGCACGCTGCTTCTCGGACTGTTTTGGTTCTATCCACAGTGGTTGAATCAGTTGCGCATTCGTAAGTACCTAAAAAGTATTGCGAAGAAACGCTCCAGAAAGCAGACAAGCGGGCACATCACTCGCACCGAAAGAAGGCGAGAGAAAACATAGTCCGCGTGTATTTCTATCGTGATGTGCTTAATATGCTGTTTTGTTATTTTAAACTTTGGATGCATAATAATTTCAAATACTATGTTATATAAAACAAAAATAAGTCTCCAGAAACCCTTTAGTGCCCCTTTAAGATATGTTTTTATGTGCAATTGTGGGAATGGCGGTAAATACTACACTATCGCGCATTTATCATTATTGTCGTTCATAAAGCGCTCCTTTTAAAAATAGCCGCTGCTTTCGCTTTCCAATTATGTTTTATAACGACTATAATACAAAGGTTAACTCCTGAGACATTCTGATTGTAGTTTTCGGTCACCACAAACAAACATTCGTTCCTAATATCATGATCGGCAATTAAATAAACAAAATAAATTCTTCATAAACTCTTTGATCATGTCCCGTCATAGTATAGTGATCTTTTGTCCGGGTCTCTGAAAAAAGTGCTGAGGTTTTGTGCGGGTCCATGAAAAAATTGGGAGCTTTTGCCCGGTGAGCTTGTGTCCGGTGAGCTCTTGTTCAAGATTCATAGATTCGTCAGTGACAACGGTCACATCGCCCCCACGGATCATTGTCACGTTACCTAGTGGCTTTAGTATGAAGCGCTATTTTAACTGAGATTACGAGGGAGGCTCCAATTTTTTGTGTGGTTTCAAACCGACAAACCACCCATAATGCGATGGCAGATCAAATCACGTCGATAAAACCAATTTTCCACATTGCTAGTTGCAGGGGTTAAGAATCGTATGATTTGCGTAATACCAAGGCAAGACAGAGCGGGTGCACATTTGGAGGAACGCCCTCATCGAACAAGTGCTCGCGCGGAGAAAGCGCCTCTCACAGCAAAGAAACTCAAAGCAACATTTGCGAAAAAAAAGTACATTGGAGAGTCTTTTTTTTGCATTTTAAAGCTATAGCTCGTGAAATCTCAACACCTGCGAACGGATCCACTTACCTTCACAACAAATACAGATCTCAGCTTGATATTTGGATGACACTTTCGTAAAATCCCACCTATACAAGACTAATCGAACATTATTCAGTCAGTTACTTTCGCACCTTCTTCTATTTATTTATAGAATGCCTAAATTGTGCTGAGGGCATTAGTTTAGTTGCTACTTTTGTACGAAATCTGTCAAATTGTTACAGAAAGAGAAACCGACTACAAAAATGCTCATATGTCAAATTGCAACGAACAAACAAAAATACACGAATATGAAAACGAAAAACAATGTGTCAAATACATAGCACGATAATATCACGCCTATATGGCACTACAAGTATCAGTCGAGACGATTATTCTCAGAAATCACTACAGTCACGCATCAATTTTTTGGGAAAAAAGAAGGCTGTTCAAACAGTAACAATTTGTTTCTAAAAGTGGTAGCCTACGTTAAAAGCACTCGGGCTTCCTTTAGAAGCACATTGCTCGTAAAATACGTCCGAATGATTTGCAGCTTTTCGCCTGCAGTTTAGAGTACCACAAACACGACAACAAGGTATACATCCGCGCGAATGCTGCTCGTGTCCGAGGCGGGTACCGGACATTTCATCGAACGCTATTTCATGTTATTGAATTTTCGAGTAATAAAATAATTTTTACATAATTTTCTATCGCGTTTGAAATAGTATTGACGCCGCATTAAATTCACCAGAAATTGAATGACTACACGGTCAATTTGTTGTCCATCTAAACCTTGGCTACTGAATCATAGCAGGTATCTATCACATCAAAACTTGACGGGTAAATAATAATATTAAGCTTTACTTTCATATCCCATTAGAGTTAATTATAGGGTCCAGAATGAAAGCCGCTATAGACGGCTTGACAAACTCTCGGACCCAGTGACATTCTGCAGTAGGCAGAGGGAACAAAGTAAAACACACAGGCATTGAATCAAAGAGCAAGCAGTTTCAATGGATATTAATTACCCTGTCACTCTTCAGAGCCTATAAATATACAAGGTCTCCGTTTATATAATAGATAGAAACACATGGACTAGAGGATTAATTACCAGATTAACAACTTACCGAGCGCATGTCGATACCCTATTGGAAAAACGTACAAGAAACAAACCTGTTGCTTGTACAGTTCTGGTATGACACCAACATAATTTCTTTGAGTTATGCAGCTAGTTTGGTTTGGCGTTCTGCATAACTGGAGATGGCGGCACCGCTATGGCTCCGGGTCTCTCTATACTGGCAGCAACTTTGCTTGCCGATGTGATTCGGTGTGGCTGGTATGATTTTGCGTCCGATGACGTAGGCGACTGCCGTCTTTCCAACAAAACGCTCATACCACAGGACCACCGGTATAACCAAATCATACATGCAGAAAGACGACCGCCATCTTCCAACAAAAACGTCCATCGTTCACCACCGCTATCGTTACACACCTCCATACATGTCGAAAAAGAACATAAGCCACGTTTACACGAATGCGACTGAGTCGCATTGAGTCCAGTTGCCGCATTCAATATGCGGTCATGTAAACGGCATAATGCGCAAAGCGCATCGCATTTTGAAACGGGGAGGATTATCGGAAGGCGCTCGCTGCGAGAGCGAGTGAACAGCTCAGAACATTGCAGCGGCCAACCTCGTCGCCGGCGCGGAGAGCGGTCCCGCAATTTTTTTCCCGAGAACGCAAGCATTTATTGCGATCATAAGTAAGCGGAATATAGCGGAGCTGCTCGGTGAGGGCGGCCCCGTCCAAACCTTTGCGAAGTACGACTTGCGCGTCCGAGGGGTCACAAAGGCTTCGGTGCAAGCACGAATGACACCGAGAGCTCCGAGCACTGTAGAGCACTGCATGGTAGCGCAGAACGAGCAGCTCCTACCTCGGTGCAGTTCCTGGCTCCGCAAGAGCCTCTCGGACTCGCGGTCGGGTTGGTCCGGTCGCGATCGGCGAGGTCTAGCGCGGCGAAACGCGGAGGCTCCCACAAAGCGTGCACACACACGTCGCCTCTCGTTCAGAGCGAACCGGCGGCCCGGCCTCGAGTCCTAAACGCCTTCCGTCTCCCAACTTCTTCCACAGTACCGAAGACAGCGGGCACGATCTTTACGTTCACTGAATGCGTCGAAAGGCCTCCACGTGCGATGCACCGGAAAACGTAATGCGGCTGGTGCCGGAACGGAACTGCATAACTTCGAGCTTTGAGTCAACGTGCACGGCAACAAACCAATCGTGACACCAAGCCGCGGATACCGCATCGCCGGTCGACAGCGGCAAACGGCCCGTTGCTCGTATCGTGGGCCGTGACTCGTACTCGGCCAACTTAGCGTCTTTTCGTGGCCCCTCGCGTCGTCGCAACCAGCCACGAACCCGACAAACCCACCAGCCCGAAACCGTAGCGACCGTAGCCTGCGTTGGAGAAAAGCGAAACCGAAACTTAAAGCTTCCGCCCAGTGGCTTCCGCTGCCGCGGCTTTTCTAACTTCGCGGCTTCCACTTCCGGTCGTCGCGGAGATGGCGAAGATAGAGCGGTGTGGGGGGTCGTTGGCTCGTTTACGGTTACGGGACAGATGTTTTGCGGTCCGTTTCTACTGCGTCTCTGGCTCTCAACTGGACGGCACCTCTCATAGTTCAACCAGGCGTGGTCAGCCTGCGTCAGGCCGGCTCGACTCGTCCGATCGCCGGACCGCAGGCGACTTCCAAGTACGGCCGTTAGGCCTAGGATGCGAAGGTCTAGGATCCGTGAAGCGGTAAGCGAATCTCGTCCCGTTTTCGTTCTACTTTTAAATTACGTTAGGTGCGCTACAGTATAAGCATGCGTGCCAAGTGTTCGTGACAATTTTGAACTAGAATAATAGTGCTTCATTGCGGTCATTTGCCGAAAATGTAAATCGAGCAATGATCGAGGAGCCATGCTTGAAAACGGTGTATGTACGATGTTAACTTCTACCTGGGCGGCTAAAAAAAAAAAAAAGTCAAGACTGGTTACGGTTGGATGCGAGGCTGGTCCCAATGCAATGGTAAGCACTTAGAGCGCCTTTCTGAACGGCATGTTAGCAATATAGCGATCAACGAGACGAGCGACGGCGAGAAGCTACGAGAGCCGGCGCCGAGCGCCGAAGATTTCTCACTCTCGCTGCTTGCGCCGCTCGGTTCTTGGGCTTCTAGAAAACGTCGCTCATCGCCTTGGTCGTTCACACCAATCGCTTTCATAATGTGTGTCTCGTCGCGCGGCTGACTGCCGTGTTTATTCAAATATAAGTCAACCTTTTTTTTTCCTCGGAAATTGTGATTAAAGAATTTCGACACCTACATTCGCGACCAAATTTTGCGACCCTACCGGAGGCATGAAGCTATCGAGTCACCGAGCCGGCGTTGCCGTAGAGCCGCGCCGCTTCTTGTTTCAAAAAGCTTTTGGTTGCCGAAATGGCTCGCCGCCCGCGGTGGCCGATGCCGCTATCGCGCGCACCCCTCGGGCGTCGGATTTCGACATCGCGCCTCTAGCGTTCCCCTTGCTGGGCAACGGGTAAGGAGAGGAACGCGATGCGCCATGCACTTTACCCTCCATCCTCGCAAACGCGCACAAAAAAAAAAAAAGAAAAAAAAAAGAAAGATGTTATTTTTGTTAGTTGCTTGAGGCGGCTCGGCTCGCGTGTTGCTCATGGCGACACGGCTGCTTTGCTTGCGTCTTTGTAGTTTGTCTTCCGTCGCTTCGCACCTTTTTTTGTTTCTTGTCGTCATTTTACAACGGTGTCAGTGAAGTATTGCTGCGAATTTGCGAGGATGTCTACCCAGCTGACGAAGCTTCGGACGATGATAACATGTCCAGAAGTTCTGACGGTTTTTTTCTTTCTGTTGATCAAAATTTCCCCTGTTCTTAAAAATAAAAAAAAAGGTCGACCTATATTTGATTTTTTTTTTGTTCTTGGTGGATCCAATAAATAGGGTTCGACCTATTTTCGAGTAAATACGGTAACTTTAATTTTTATTTTTTGGTTACGTCGGACGCAACTCGAATGCTTGACAGTTACGTTGGGCGTAACTTTAATTTTTATTTCGGGTTCCGTCGGACGTAACGTTAGACACTCCGTTACACTCAAGGAAAATAGGGGCTGCTGGTTCATCATATAAACCAACCATTTGTGTTTAATTAAAATGCATCACTGACCTAAAAAAAAAATACTGCTATCCTAGAGTTTATGCTATAGGAATGTAGCGCTTCAGATAAATTTGTTAATTTTTACTTTTAGTCCCTGCCCCCTCCAGATACAACATCTGGCCTAAAGCAGTGTTCCGGATCTCCTTCCAAGACCTCAGGCGGGTCGTCATTCAATCCAGGAGTCGGCGGCGTCTCATGGGCGTGTTGCTGGTGCTTACTGGATGGTGCTACCGAGGGAAAAGTGGTCATGCTTGCGAAAGGCAAGTATGGCCGCCGTAAGTATACATATTGTCTTTACCTTTGCTCGAATCCACTTTTAAGAAATGCACAGTTCGAATGTGTGCATCTCTCAATGTTTCCACAGTCGGCTGTTTTTTTTGTTTTTTTTTTGAGTGCTCCAACTCTGTCAGCGCTAGTTTCTCTAGATCATGCAAATGGGATGCAACACTAAACCACATATGCTCTCGCAACAAACAGTGCTGTGCAGAAGCACAGTGGGATTTACTCTAGCTTTATAATGCAGCACAAAATAGTTGACACCAAGTATAGCTCCTTTTGGGACTCCGTTTAACCAAAAGCTCTGCCGAAACAAACTTGCCGCCTTATAGGTAGTGCAAAAGAACCTTGCGTGCCTAACCTGGAGAAGGGCATTTTTTTTTCATAGGTCAATTTTTTCTTAAAACAATACCTTCAGCCTCCTTGAAATGTTAACATCATGTGACACACGGAAGAACAGTAAACTCTTTAATGTTGGCGAACCTTTAATTTTCGCGGCCTTTAATTTTGCAGAATTCAGTGGCTGCGATTATGTCCTCTGTGACCGATTGGAGAAGAAATAGGGGCCACGAAGATAAGGGGGTTTTACTGTACATCGGAGGAAAGAGGAAGACACTTATCTTTGTATGCAGGAGTAAAACCAGCAACAACAATCATGGTGTCGACACTTTGTAAGCCTATCTGTGTCTATTGAATGATATCAATTTTGTTTTAGTTCGTTAAACATTGTTGCTTGTACATTGTGGGATGTCGTCTTCAACACGAGCAGTGGTTTTCTTCTCAAGCAGGCAGCATGGACGCGTGCCGCAGCACAACATAGTTCATTTGCAGGTGGTACCGCAGGTTGAAGGATGGTTGGCACAATATGGGGGAATCACAATTCAATGTTCTACCTCGAGCGTAGACAAGATTTGCTTATTCTAAATCATTTTGTCTAAAAATCTGGGATTTTCGATAAATGTACCCGCATGGTTGGAAGGGCCAGACAAGCCTTGTAAGCGCTTCATTTTCTAGCGTCTCAGTCCTGAATCCACTCACACACCACATGTGTAGATGTTCCGATAGGTGGGAGCACTTATTTGGAAAATGGTGAATGGCAACTCTTATCTTTATCAGACTTCTGTATTATGGTCAAAGTTGGACTGCATATTTGCAATACTTTTTCTCACTTAAAAATATGTCATACTAAAATATGTAGAATAGCCGAGGACAAAAAGAGAATGGCTGGGCGTCCTCCAGCACGTGCTTGTGCTTTTCACCTCACTTTGGACAGATGTGCTTGCTCCAGGCTCATGAGGCGCTGAAACGTCATCGAAGGTAGCAGACGGGCTGGTGGTGGAACAACGGAGACTTCTCCCTGCCT
Organism: Ixodes scapularis; assembly: GCF_016920785.2. NCBI lineage: Eukaryota > Metazoa > Arthropoda > Arachnida > Ixodida > Ixodidae > Ixodes > Ixodes scapularis. The sequence goes on along the minus strand of NW_024609879.1, from coordinate 68,330,020 downwards.
TTCTCATGCTGTCAGTGAGCGTGTACCTCTATACTCTAACTTAGCTTAACCTGCACAGAGCTGAGGAGAATAGGCTCGGCGAGTGCCCTTACTGCATATGCATTTGTACAGCTGAGGCACTTTCTGAATCAAGAACATTGTGTATCTTACCTTCAAAAACACATCATTTTGGGGGTGCAAAAGGAATTTTAAGGCATATCTTTGTTTGTACTGTCCTATTACGCATCGCAGGCACGTAGCCAGGGGGAGGCTTATGAGGCCCGGCCCCCCCCCCCCCCCCCCGATATCTTCCATTTTGCATGGGTCCTCCTCTCCCCCCTCCCCCTCATAAGGCATTCTGTTATGAGTGGGTCCCCCCTGAAACAAAATCCTGGCTACGCATCCTGTTGATAAATTTAATGCCTGCCAGGTAAATTGTTTTGCATTCAGTTAATATATCAGTATTCAGTTAGGTATCCCAAGTCATTAGTCGTTGAGATGCAGTCTCTCTGCAAGTCAGTCATGTTTAACATTCATAAAACTGCTTGTCAAATAATGGCACTGTCGAGGACATGTACTCGGCTCGAGCAATCGCTGTGCACAAGCTGGTCGTGTGGATGCAGGCAGCAAACATCCCGGTTGAAACGTCCTTCCTCGCAATGTAGCTCAAGACTAGGTCAGGGCCCCACTCACAAACGTCTATACTTTGCATCTCTTTAAGCTGGACCACTTTTGACACTACAAGCCATTGCAGCAAAAACAGCGTGAGACATGATTATAAGCTCGACATACCATGGCATCCAACTAGAAGGTCACATGGCTTGCAGCTTCTACCGTGGTTAACTTTAAACTGAGATAGTTTGGAATAATGCTCCCAGTGTTTAGTGTTGCCCGGCACGGTTCACAATTTGGTGATATAGTGCTGCATTGAAAAATCCGCATTCGTGACTGTATCACCTTATGAATGCATACTAGCTATTAAACTCTCTATTCCGCAGAGAAATGAAATGCACTTTGCTTCCAATTGCAGCTATTTATGGAACATCATGGTATGAAGCACCTTATGGCTGCAAGCTCTGACTGATCTTGTTCTCTGGTCTGCGCAGGCCCATTGCGGGGAGTCACTCCGAGAGCCTCACCAGAGGTTCCTGCCCGTGGGCGTTCTAAATTTTTTTGTTGTAGGTATGCATCCTTTCTGTCTTTCCCTAATGTACTCAGGCGTTTTCTTTTCATTGTCGCAGATTTGCCTCAAAATTGGTTCAGCACAAAAATGGATGCTGTACAACTGTATCCCGCATATTTTGTTCAAGATAACTTTTCTTTGTGAAAGTTAGACTTTTTTTTATGAAGGTTAGTCCTTTTTGTTTTTATTCACAAATGTATTTGAGTTTCCATGGGCAACACTAAAACGTTAGGCCAATGGCAAGGACAAGTTCACTGCTCTAACTTGTTCTCAACTGATTGCAAGAAATTTTGTTAATGTTGTGAAACCTCTTTCCAGCACTTGCTTTGCAGCATGGAAACAAATTATACATGGGACATACTCTTCTTTAGACTGCTTGTTCATTCTGCAGGTCTGCCTTCTATAGATGTCGTGCTTCTGGAGAGCAGGCGAATTCGATTGTTGGTTTTGCCATTGCTTTTTTTTAGCCGTTGTCTTAATAGTTTTTGTAAATTTAAAAATTTTCCTAAAAAGCAAGTCGGCAAGAATATCTATTTTGACTAGTTAGCTGAAAATAATGATCTAGTACCCTTTAGTCAGTAAAATAGTTAGTGTGCGCCGCTGTTAGTGTCAAGTAGAGATGCACGCTTTTTAGGCATTTTGCGCAGAGTGGTACCCATTTTTATTGCTTAGCCTCTTGGTGCGCCAACTAAACTCTTTCTATCCAGAAGCCTGCCCTTTGCTTTTATTTGGCAGGCTTTGGCAATAAAATAATATAGTGTTATTCCTCGGTGGCTTAAAAACCGAAAGAAGTTTCTTCATGTTTAAACGCAAAGTTTTATAAAGGCAAAAATCAATTAAGCCAGTAGCAGACGACACATAGACTCAGCAGTGCTCCGCGCCAACAGCGTTGCATCAAAATAGCGGTCGTCTCCTTTTTGCTGCCTTCTCTCTCTTTCCTTCGGCGCTCTACTCCCTTTCCTCCTCTCCGGCACCTTTGTCACCACACCCACTGGCTAAACTCTCCCACTATACGGCTCTGCATTGCAGTAGTAGGTTTTTCTTATAGTCTTTAGAGTTAAACGTGAATATTTGACAGAAATCTCCCAGGTTGGGGTGAAAGAGGGTTAAATGAATGCATTTGATCATTCGCCTTAATTCAGTACCCATCATTTCAAGGCCTGTGTGGCCTTGTCCTGGGGTGTGTCTATGACTGTGGCTGTGAAGGAGCAGTTTTTTAATAGGTACAAGTACAAAGTATAAAAACAAAAGGATCTATGTGCTGATCATGAAAGAATATGCTAGCCATTCTAATGTAGCTCTGCCAAGTACTTGATTGTGATTTGTTTTTATTTCCAGCTACTTGGTTGCCTCAAGATCTGGAGATCCTAGTGGCCACAAGCTTGGAATCTTCTTCTGTGGTCCGGCCAAGACCATGGGGGAGGTAATCCCAGCAACAAGAGCATCACAGTATCTCCCTGCCTGTGACTTTCGATTAGCATCACGACAAGGGAGTCCTCATGCCACCAAATGTTAGGTATGCTGCTCGAAATAAGCATTCTTACCTATCCTTAAAGTGAAACAGCAAAAGCACTACTAAGCCTAAAATGCAAAAAACATTCAAATCTCGGGTTGGATGGAGTTCCAAATACAAAAAGGCGTCTGCAGACATGATTCACATGTGAACTTAAAGCCCACGGATGTAGGTTCGACGGAGTCACAGAAATAACTTCCCGCAGATGGCTTCGCTAGTGCCATACCCAAACAAATTCTTAAAATAATCATTGTGTTACGTTGGTGTCATTAATCGTATGTACCTACCCCACCCAGCAGTCGGGAGATGTGAAATATAAAAAAATGGGAAGTTGCACATTGTCAGCTCTGCAAAGATAATATATTGAACCGAGCATAGCACGTTCAACTTAAGAAAGCAATTCAGTGCATGCCTAGTTTTAAGCTTCACATATTTATTATTGCCCTTCATAATGAAGTAAAAACTGCTTAAGTTGTGGCCCACTACAGGCTTTCTATTTGTGTTAAAAAGTGTTATGGCAGTTTAAACAGCTCGCTCCAAATATTTTCTTGAAATGCATAGGTTTATGGAAATTATTATGTGGATGTTTGCAGACAGTCATGGTGAGACCAAACTTTAGTGCCAAGTGTTCCACTTATTCAGAGTTGGTTGAGTCTGTAAATATTGTAGGTCGCAAATTAAATTTTTATGGTATGCAATGGGCGCAATCATCCGTAATGACTAGCTCTACCTAGGGGAACTTTATACGTTTACTACGGCAAGATGGTTTCACAAAACTAAGTATTTAGTTTATTCAACTCCTGCACTAACCTTATCTCTAGAAACTTTTTATATTCTTTACAATGCTGAGTTAGGATTCTGGAAGTAGTTTTTCTAGAACTACGCTAAACATTTCCAGTTCATAATTTTTCTAGCAAAGAATTCGAGAGAGCCAAACCCTGTAATATACGAATGGAACTCGAAGAATGATACGACTGGCAGTTTGAAACATTCGGCACTGTAACAGTAACAATGACATGACACTTGCCTATGTAATGCTCATTCTCGCAGATCAAACTGCTTTTTCCGTCTGCACTCATTTTCAGTATACTCATTCAGCGAACTCGCACCCGAGACTGCAGCGCTGGGTTCTGCGAAGTAATTTGCATGAATATAGATGCAACAGGTTTCTTTGAGTGTGCGTCTAACACGTATTCTTCATAGTGAATCTGCTACTGTATTCATGACCATGTCCTTAATTGTATCCACATTCCAGTTATTTTTATTTTGACATTTGAGTTTTCTTCAGTACTTTTCTCAACATCTGTGCTTGTTGAGCCGTACTCAAGACCATTAATCTTGCCTTTCACTATTACATTAATATATAAAACTGTTGATGCCGAGTGAGCATTCAAGGTCCTGAATCTGTCGTGCGAGTTAAATAATAACCAATGAAAAGCTCTACAAAGTAAATTTTGTTAAAGGAGGCTGTATAAGCATTAAAATAGCACATGCCATGCTAAAAAAAATACAAATTCTTGTTAGGTATGCAAGGATGACACTGCTGTTTCTGATGTGTCACAAAAAAAATCAGTGCCATACAGTGTTCCTTATGGAAGTACAAACTGTCGAATTCAAAGCCCAGAAGTTTTATTCAAGAATGTTCCTCAATAGAAATGTATTTAGAGATCTGAGCCACTGACTCATACATGACTATGAGGCGAACATTCATTTTCATGTGCATTATAGTTTACAAGATCTAGTCTGCATTGATTTATTGAATTCATGCTGAAACTGGGAGGGGTTCTCTGGGTATGAATAAAGATATAAACATTTCTTGAAATCAAAACATTTGAGAACGGACGAAAAGAAGGATGTGAGAACGGTATCTTAGATTCTCTTCTCTTTTTCTTATCTCTAATTTTCACCGTATTTCACCCGATGCATTTAGTTTTTTTAGCGCAGCTCTTAGCACCCCCCTGTTGGAAAATTTCGATGATGGAAATGACGAAAAAGGCCCATACAAGCGTAACCGTAATATGGGACATCCTATACAAGCGAATCGGCGGATCCAGTATAGTGGATTAAGGCGGAACGATACACGTAGGCGGAACCATACAAGCGTGTCGTATTATGGGACATCCTATACCAGCGTATTGGAATACGGCGGAAACATGTGGAACCATACATGCATAACGTAATATGGGACAACCTATACCAGCGAAAAGGCGATACCAGCACGGTGGAGCCATATCGCTCCAACATGCTGGTTTCGCCTTTTCACTGTTGTACAGGGCGATTTAGTTTTAAGCTTTACATATATGTTTAGAAAGGTCGTGAAAGCTAAATTAATGCGGTTTGTGCAGGCGAGTTATACGGCCAGGCGTACGTAGTATAGGGACCTAATCGTAACAATCAGTCAGATAATTAAATACAATTTGTTAATTAACTTTTAAATTAGTGAAAATGAAAATATGATTTCAATTAGAAACTTGCTGAGTCATTGAAAACCACAAAATCAACTCTTTTTAGAAGGATATAATGCAGGGGTAGCCTTTTACGCGTTCTGTAAAAACGCTTTATTTGGACGAGTTTCTAGGTTTCAGTTTCTTATCAGAGCTCATCTCTGCGCCCAAGGTCCTGTTCCCCCTTAGACACGCAACGCACGTGCGCCTTGCTTCCCTCCATCCTACGAGGGAGGCGAGGGGGCGGCTTCGCACTGCGGCCACCGGGCAGCAAAACCGCAGGTGCAGAGATGCGCTCTGGTAAGAAACCAAAGTCTGGAAACGCGTCCAAATTGACCATTTTTTTAGAACGCCATAAAATGCTGCTCTTGTTTTATATCTTCACAAAGAAAGTTGATTTAGTGTGTTTTGATGATGTTTAGCAAGTTTCTAATTGGAACCATGGGTCTATTTTCACTGATTAAAAATTTCAGGAACATACTATACTTAGAGAGAGGCTGAAGCGGTTTTGTATTTCAGAAAACACTTTTAAATCTTCTTCATATGACCTCCAGAATCTCAAATATCAAAATTATTTGGTAATTTTATGAATCGAGGCTGCATAGAGTCATTTTTAAAGCACTGTGAAAGCACTTCCCTGGAGAGCGACGTCACAAAAGTGACTTTCGAAATCTTTGCTCATGCATCTTCATCACCTATCAAAGCTATGCACGCACGTGCTATTTTTTAAAAGGGCAGAAAAATGTGTCGCGACTGGTGCCAATGCGGGAGAATATACCTAGAAAACTTGAGATTGGACGCGCGGCCCTTAAGCGACACGCTTGGCGGCCGAAAGGTCTTCTTACGATGTCACTATTGGTAGGATGTTTTTTTTTGTTTTCTCACGTTTAGTTATATCTTTGTGGAAAACGAACGGTATATTCAGATTCGCGAGATAAAACTATGCTAGAATGAACCTCCATCTAGTTTTCTGAACGAAGACTGGCACATCTCTGTAATAAGCTGACTGATCATTACAAATTAGCCTTTTATACTATGCCGCCCTGGCCATATAACTCACGTGCACAGACCGCGTAAATGTAGCTTTTACGGCTTTTTTAAAAAAAATCTGTAAAGCATACAAAAAAACACTCTCTAGAATGTCCCCCAATACGATACGATTGTGTGGTTCTTTTCCCGCTTGCATTGTCCAAGAAAGACCTGTGGACATCCAGCGTTTCATTGGAATGCTGGATGTCAGCGAGTCTACATCAGTGAGTGGATTCAAACAAGCATGATGTTTGCACACCAGTAAGCTCTTATCCGAGGCTCACCAGGATCACTAAGAGCAGAGACAAAATGTCGTGACGTGGTAAATTTGGTTGCAGGTATTTATTTTTAGAAGAACTGCAAGCAGCAAAGCTTAACTTTGCTCAAAAGAAGATAACTAAAAATTCAATACTGAACAATGGTGTCCCTTGAGCTGTCAGACCAAACTCCCACTCTTGCCACTCAGGAGTTCCCAGCTTGTGCGTAGAAGATCAGCACAACCCAAATTTGTGCTGCAAGCGCACCTGCAATATAAAAGTTGAATAAACATGAGATGAAATATGAGACGTTTACAATTCTCTGTAATGTGAAATTAGAGCACAGATCTTGAAGAGGAGGATGGGAGGGTATGACCCCCCACCCCCACCTCTTCTGCCCCCTCCCATTTAGCGAAAAATTTCCCTGAATTTAGCGGGCAAATTTGCCCACTAAATTTAGCGGGTTAAGTTTTCCACAAAATTTAGCGCGGAAATTGGTGTCACATGACCTCAACACAAATGCAGTTTTCCCGCTAAAAGTAGCGGGGAGAATGACATTGCATGACCGTGTCATGTCATCCATAAAAAATTTAGTTTCACAGCTAGACTTAGCGGAAATATTAAAGTCACATGACCGCAACATTAATTCAATTTCCTGCCAAGTTTAGTTGGGCGGTTATGCCGAGGGCGACGCCGCGAAACGCGGAAACGGGTGCTAAGAGCTTCGCTAAAAAAACTAAATGCATCAGGTGAAATAAGGTGAAAATTAGAGATAAGAAAAAGAGAAGAGAATCTAAGATACCGTTCTCAGATCCTTCCTTTTGTCCGTTCTCAAATGTTTTGATTTCAAGAAATTTTTATATCTTTATTCATACCCAGAGAACCCCTCCCAGTTTTAGCATGAATGCAATAAATCAATGCAGACTAGACCTTGTAAACTATAATGCACATGAAAATGAATGTTCGCCACATAGTCATGTATGAGTCAGTGGCTCAGATCTCTAAATACATTTGTATTGAGGAACATTCTTGAATAAAACTTCTGGGCTTTGAATTCGACAGTTTGTACTTCCATAAGGAACACTGTATGGCACTGATTTTTTTTGTGACACATCAGAAACAGCAGTGTCATCCTTGCATACCTAACAAGAATTTGTATTTTTTTTTTAGCATGGCATGTGCTATTTTAATGGTTATACAGCCTCCTTTAACAAAATTTCATTTGTAGAGCTTTTTATTGGTTCTTATTTAACTCGCACGACAGATTCAGGACCTTGAATGCTCACTCGGCATCAACAGTTTTATATATTAATGTAATAGTGAAAGACAAGATTAATGGTCTTGAGTTCGGCTCAACTAGCACAGATGTTAAGAAAAGTACTGAAGAAAACTCAAATGTCAAAATAAAAATAAGCTGGAATGTGGATACAATTAAGGACATGGTCATGAATACAGTAGCAGATTCAATATGAAGAATACGTGTTAGACGCACACTCAAAGAAACCTGTTGCAACTATATTCATGCAAATTACTTCGCAGAACCCAGCGCTGCAGTCTCGGGTGCGAGTTCGCTGAATGAGTCCACTGAAAATGAGTGCAGACGGAAAAAGCAGTTTGATCTGCGACAATGAGCATTACATAGGCAAGTGACATGTCATTGTTACTGTTACAGTGCCGAATGTTTCAAACTGCCAGTCGCATTATTCTGCGAGTTCCATCCGTATATTACAGGGTTTGGCTCTCTCGAATTCTTCGCGAGAAAAATTATGAACTGGAAATGTCTAGCGTAGTTCTAGAAAAACTACTTCCAGAATCCTAACTCAGCATCGTAAAGAATATAAAAAGTTTCTAGAGATAAGGTTAGTGCAGGAGTTGAATAAACTAAATACTTAGTTTTGTGAAACCATCTTGCCGTAGTAAACGTATCAAGTTCCCCTAGGTAGAGCTAGTCATTACGGATGATTGTGCCCATTGCATACCATAAAAATGTAATTTGCGACCTACAATATTTACAGACTCAACCAACTCTGAATAAGTGGAACACTTGGCACTAAAGATTGGTCTCACCATGACTGTCTGCAAACATCCACATAATAATTTCCATAAACCTATGCATTTCAAGAAAATATTTGGAGCGAGCTGTTTAAACTGCCATAACACTTTTTAACACTAATAGGAAGCCTGTAGTGGTCCACAACTTAAGCAGTTTTTACTTCATTATAAAGGGCAATAACAAATATGTGAAGCTTAAAACTAGGCCTGCACTGAATTGCTTTCTTAAGTTGAACGTGCTATGCTCGGTTCAATATATTATCTTTGCAGTGCTGACAATGTGCAAGTTCCCATTTTTACTATACTTCACATCTCCCGACAGCTGGGTGGGGTAGGTACATAAGATTAATGACACCAACGTAACACAATGATTATTTTAAGAATTTGTTTGGGTATGGCACTAGCGAAGCCATCTGCGGGAAGTTATTTCTGTGACTCCGTCGAACCTACATCCGTGGGCTTTAAGTTCACATGTGAATCATGTCTGCAGACGCCTTTTTGTAATTGGAAGTCCATCCAACCCGAGATTTGAATGTTTTTTGCATTTTAGGCTTAGCAGTGCTTTTGCTGTTTCACTTAAGAATAGGTAAGAATGCTTATTTCGAGTAGCATACCTAACACTTGGTGGCATGAGGACTCCCTTGTCGTGATGCTAATCGAAAGTCACAGGCAGGGAGACACTGTGATGCTCTTGTTGCTGGGATTACCTCCCCCATGGTCCTGGCCGGACCACAGAAGAAGATTGAGTCCAAGCTTGTGGCCACTGGGATCTCCAGATCTTGAGGCAACCAAGTAGCTGGAAATAAAAACAAATCACAATCAAGTACTTGGCAGAGCTACATTAGAATGGCTAGCATATTCTTTCACGATCAGCACATAGATCCTTTTGTTTTTATACTTTGTGCTTGTACCTATTAAAAAACTGCTCCTTCACAGCCACAGTCACAGACACACCCCAGGACAAGGCCACACAGGCCTTGAAATGATGGGTACCGAATTAAGGCGAATGATCAAATGCATTCATTTAACCCTCTTTCACCCCAACCTGGGAGATTTCTGTCAAATATTCACATTTAACTCTAAAGACTATAAAAAAAACCTACTACTGCAATGCAGAGCCGTATAGTGGGAGAGTTGAGCCAGTGGGTGTGGTGGCAAAGGTGCCGGAGAGGAGGAAAGGGAGGAGAGCGCCGAAGGAAAGAGAGAGAAGGCAGCAAAAAGGAGACGACCGCTATTTTGAGGCAACGCTGTTGGCGCGGAGCACTGCTGAGGCTATGTGTCGTCTGCTACTGGCTTAATTCATTTTGCCTTTATAAAAGTTTGCGTTTAAACATGGAGAAACTTCTTTCTTTAGGTTTTTAAGCCACCGAGGAATAACACTATATTATTTTATTGCCAGAGCCTGCCAAATAAAAGCAAAGGGCAGGTGTCTGGATAGAAAGAGTTTAGTTGGCGCACCAAGAGGCTAACCAATAAAAATGGGTACCACTCTTTGCAAAATGCCTAAAAAGCGTGCATCTCTACTTCACACTAACAGCGGCACACACTAACTATTTTACTGACTAAAGGGTACTAGATCATTATTTTCAGCTAACTAGTCAAAATAGATATTCTTGCCGACTTGCTTTTTAGGAAATTTTTTTAAATTTACAAGAACTATTAAGACAACGGCTAAAAAAAAAGCAATGGCAAAACCAACAATCGAATTCGCCCGCTCTCCAGTAGCACGACATCTATAGAAGGCAGACCTGCAGAATGAACAAGCAGTCTAAAGAAGAGTATGTCCCATGTATAATTTGTTTCCATGCTGCAAAGCAAGTGCTGGAAAGAGGTTTCACGACATTAACAAAATTTCTTGCAATCAGTTGAGAACAAGTTAGAGCAGTGAACTTGTCCTTGCCCTTGGCATAACATTTTAGTGTTGCCCATGGAAACTCAAATAAATTTGTGAATAAAAACAAAAAAGACTAACCTTCATAAAAAAAAAATCTTACTTTCGCAAAGAAAAGTTATCTTGGAACAAAATATGCGGGATACAGTTGTACAGCATCCATTTTTGTGCTGAACCAATTTTGAGGCAAATCTGCGACAATGAAAAGAAAACGCGTGAGTACATTAGGGAAAGACAGAAAGGATGCATACCTACAACAAAAAAATTTAGAACGACCACGGGCAGGAACCTCTGGTGAGGCTCTCGGAGTGACTCCCCGCAATGGGCCTGCGCAGACCAGAGAACAAGATCGGTCAGAGCTTGCAGCCATAAGGTGCTTCATACCATGAAGTTCCAGAAGTAGCTGCAATTGCAAGCAAAGTGCATTTCATTTCTCTGCAGAATGGAGAGTTTAATAGCTAGTATGCATTCATAAGGTGATACAGTCACGAATGCAGATTTTTCAATGCAGCACTATATCACCAAATTGTTAACCGTGCCGGGCAACACTAAAAACCGGGAGCATTATTCCAAACTATCTCAGTTTAAAGTTAATTACGGCAGAAGCTGCAAGCCATGTGACCTTCTGGTTGGATGCCATGGTACGTCGAGCTTATAATCATGTCTCACACTGTTTTTGCTGCAATGGCTTGTAGTGTCAAAAGTGGTCCAGCTTAAAGAGATGCAAAGTATAGACGTTTGTGAGTGGGGCCCTGACCTAGCCTTGAGCTACATTGCGAGGAAGGACGTTTCAACCGGGATGTTTGCTGTCTGCATCCAAACGACCAGCTTGTGCACAGCGATTGCTCGAGCCGAGTACATTTCCTTGACAGTGCCATTATTTGACAAGCAGTTTTATGAATGTTAAACATGACTCACTTGCAGAGAGACTGCATCTCAGCGACTAATGACTTGGGATACCTAACTGAACACTGATATATTAACTGAATGCAAAACAAATTACCTGGCAGGCATTAAATTTATCAACAGGGTGGGTCAACTCCGCATTAAGTTGGAGTCGATGTGTCAGGCACGTAGCCAGGATTTTGTTTCAGGGGGGGCCCCCTCATAACAAAACGCTGTATGAGGGGGAGGGGAGAGAGGAGGACCCATGCAAAATGGAAAATATCGGGGGGGGGAGGGTGGGGCCGGGCCTCATAAGCCTCCCCCTGGCTACGTGCCTGCAATCAGGGTTGTAAAAGTTACTTAAAAACTGTACCTAAGATACAGTTACAGTTACTCCTACGAAAAGGTAGTTAGGTACGAACCTAGGTACTTGCTTAAAGATGTACCTAGGTAGAGGTACAGTTACTTTAAAGATGCTGTCTTTATTTATTTTCCCCAAATTTGTAAAAATATATCGGTAGTAGAGATTTTTATACTAAGTGTAGGGATCGCTTGAGAATTTTGTCGTTTCCTGGAAACTGAGTGAATCGACCTTCAACCGTTCGGATGGGGGCACCCCGACGGCTCGCCCCGAGCATAGGGGGATGAGCGGCTTGAGCCCCTTTTAATCTTTGGCCCGGGAAGGAGACAGACATTCTTGCCTGTCGCCGCGAGGTAGTGGCATCCTCCCCGGCTTTGTCGTCACGGCGCGTTCCCAGTGACGGCTTGTCCAGTCGGGAGACTGCTACAATGAGGTTTTAGCAATGAGGGGCGCCGGTCTGGGTCCACCTGGAGTCCCATTACGCTTTACTCGCTAACTTCGAAGGACACGGCGCCAATTTGTTTTGACGCGGCGAAGTGGGGGTGTTTTCCCCGTAAAGTAGTAAAGTATCGCCCCGATTGGAGAGTTCCCCAAGGCGTTTAGCATTGTTTTTCTTCTCAGAAAAGGGAAAGAAAGAGTTCTGTGGCTTTTCTGTAATTGGTGGAGGACCCGCTGGCACTGGGGCCAATAGAATGGTATAATCGTCCTGATTGGACAGGCCCTGTGTCAGCGGGGAGCCTTCTCGTCCGCGCTGGCGAGGAAACGTTGAGTTTGAACAAGCCCGTGCGCGGAGCAAGTTATCTCCCGCGGTCCGCCGGTCCGCGTAGCCTTGTCGCGAGCGACGAGCAGTTTCTTTGAGCCCCGCCGTGCGCGGTGGGCACTTTGCGCCGAGGCGCGGTTTTTTTGGTATTTCTACTGCCGTGAGCGGACAGTAGAGTTCTGTAACCAAGTTTGCTGTTGACATTTTAATACATTTATTTTTATCAATCGTTGCTCTCGACTTTGAGCGTCTTTCCTCGAGGCTCCGCCACCACCAACGAGCAAGAAGCGACCATCCAGCGCGGCTGTCCACGATCGCCCGGTCCTGACCTACGACATCTAGGAAGGACCGGGACAAAACAACCTGGTGACCCTCAGGGAGGGACACATTCTTTACTCTAAGGATACACTCAAAGACGAGTTCGATAAATGTGCTTTATTGGTGTGAATGCGATGTCCACATCGGTGTTGAGTCATCACGTGCCTTGTCCCCACGCTCCAATTGGTTCACCGAGGCCACAGCTTCCACAGTTTACAATGTCACACCGAAACCGCCGAAACTCGCTTATTGACGTTCTTGCCCTCAGAGTCGCGGTGCTGACGCCGACGGGCCCAGAAGACGTCGGCCGCATAAAGAAACGCATGAGCTGTGCATATGCACGTAACCTTCGCGACGACGAGCGAAAGGCTTTAAGCTTCCTCGTTTTATTTTTCTTTCGTTAGTCAGTAGAAAAATGAGTTTTCTTTTGTTGTTTTTCTTTCGGAACTTTCTCAGTTTTGATAACTGCAAAATTTGAGTCCGATTTATTGAGTGGGAACTGTATTATATATGCAGTGATACGTTGCTTAACAATTGTAATAATAATTTATTTGTAATTATATTTTATATTGTATTTATGGCAGAACAGTGCCACCACCAGGACAAGATACGAGCAACAGAAACTGCGCACATTGTTCAAGTTATCTCCTTCCTTGTATAGCTGTTAGAGGAACTTCAAACACGCAATGAAGTCGATTTCAGTTTGAGATGAAGGAAGCAGGTCGCTATTTTCCCTAAACGGAGTTCCGAAGCGATTAAATAAATTGGTGTCGCTAGAACGGCATCGCTAATTCACCGTTCGCTCAAATGAACACCTACATCCACTAAAGTGTGTCGTTCGATGAAACATCATAGGCGGGGCTTCATTCGCTAAAACGTCGTTTGATCAAGTCAGTGCCTCCAATGCCGTACCAAACTCAATGTTAATCACGGCACATGGTAGTGTGTTGATACTGCAAGATTTATAGTTTCTACCATTTTGACGAAGTGAATAGAAAAGTACCTGTAAAAAGTAGCTTCACTTAGTTACAAGTTACTGGAAAATGTACCTAAGATACAAATACAGATACCGAGAAATTAAAGTACCTAGATTTGTACCTCCGGTACAACAGAAGTACCTAGATACCGATTTCCAGTTACTTGTACCTAGGTACTTTACAACCCTGCCTGCGATGCGTAATAGGACAATACAAACAAAGATATGCCTTACAATTCCTTTTGCACCCCCAAAATGATGTGTTTTTGAAGGTAAGATACACAATGTTCTTGATTCAGAAAGTGCCTCAGCTGTACAAATGCATATGCAGTAAGGGCACTCGCCAAGCCTATTCTCCTCAGCTCTGTGCAGGTTAAGCTAAGTTAGAGTATAGAGGTACACGCTCACTGACAGCATGAGAAAGGCAGGGAGAAGTCTCCGTTGTTCCACCACCAGCCCATCTGCTACCTTCGATGACGTTTAGACGCCTCATGAGCCTGGAGCAAGCACATCTGTCCAAAGTGGGGTGAAAAGCACAAGCACGTGCTGGAGGACGCCCAGCCATTCTCTTTTTGTCATCGGCTATTTTACATATTTTAGTATGACATATTTTTAAGTGAGAAAAAGTATTGCAAATATGTAGTCAAACTTTGACCATAATACAGAAGTCTGATAAAGATAACAGTTGCCATTCACCATTTTCCAAATAAGTGCTCCCACCTATCGGAACATCTACACAGGTGGTGCGTGAGTGGGTTCAGGACTGAGACGCTAGAAAATGAAGCGCTCACAAGGCTTGTCTGGCCCTTCCAACCATGCGGGTACATTCATCGCAAATCCCAGATTTTTAGACAAAATGATTTAGAATAAGCAAATCTTGTCTACGCCCGAGGTAAAACATTGAATTGTGATTCCCCGCTATTGTGCCAACCATCCTTCAACCTGCGGTACCACCTGCAAATGAACTATGTTGTGCTGCGGCACCCATCCATGCTGCCTGCTTGAGAAGAAAACCACTGCTCGTGTTGAAGACGACATCCCACAATGTACAGGCAACAATGTTTAACGAACTAAAACAAAATTGATATCATTCAATAGACACAGATAGGCTTACAAAGTGTCGACACCATGATTGTTGTTGTTGGTTTTACTCCTGCATACAAACATAAGTGACTTCCTCTTTCCTCCGATGTACAGTAAAACCCCCTTATCTTCGTGGCCCCTATTTCTTCTTGAATCGGTCACAGAGGACATAATCGCAGCCACTGAATTCTGCAAAGTTAAAGGCCGCGAAAATTAAAGGTTCGCCAAAATTAAAGAGTTTACTGTTCTTCCGTGTGTCACATGATGTTAACATTTCAAGGAGGCTGAAGGTATTGGTTTAAGAAAAAATTGACCTATGAAAAAAAATGCCCTTCTCCAGGTTAGGCACGCGAGGTTCTTTTGCACTACCTATAAGGCGGCAAGTTTGTTTCGGCAGAGCTTTTGGTTAAACGGAGTCACAAAAGTAGCTATACTTGGAGTCAACTATTTTGTGTTGCATTATAAAGCTAGAGTAAATTCCACTGTGCTTCTGCACAGCACTGTTTGTTGCGAGAGCATATGTGGTTTAGTGTTGCATCCCATTTGCATGATCTAGAGAAACTAGCGCTGACAGAGTTGGAGCACTCAAAAAAAAAACAAAAAAAAAAAAAACAGCCGACTGTGGAAACATTGAGAGATGCACACATGCGAACTGTGCGTTTCTTAAAAGTGGATTCGAGCAAAGGTAAAGACAATATGTATACTTACGGCGGCCATACTTGCCTTTCCCAAGCATGACCACTTTTCCCTCGGTAGCACCATCCAGTAAGCACCAGCAACACGCCCATGAGACGCCGCCGACTCATGGATTGAATGACGACCCGCCTGAGGTCTTGGAAGGAGATCCGGAACACTGCTTTAGGCCAGATGTTGTATCTGCAGGGGGCAGGGACTAGAAGTAAAAATTAACAAATTTATCTGAAGCGCTACATAAACTCTAGGATAGCAGTATTTTTTTTTTTAGGTCAGTGATGCATTTTAATTAAACACAAATGGTTGGTTTATATGATGAACCAGCAGCCCCTATTTTCCTGAAGTGTAACGGAGTGTCTAACGTTACGTCCGACGGAACCTGAAATAAAAATTAAAGTTACGCCCAACGTAACTGTCAAGCATTCGAGTTGAGTCCGACGTAACCCAAAATAAAAATTAAAGTTACCGTATTTACTCGAAAATAGGTCGAACCCTATTTATTGGATCCACCAAGAACAAAAAAAAAATCCAATATAGGTCGACCTTTTTTTTATTTTTAAGAAAAGGAGAAATTTTGGGCAAAAGAAAGGAAAAACCTTTATTTACATCACTCTCAGCTAAATCCCGGGGCGATGCCAAAAACTTCATCACCGTCAGAACTTCTGGACATGTTATCATCGTCCGAAGCTTCGTCAGCTGGGTAGACATCCTTGCAAATTCGCAGCAATACTTCACTGACACCGTTGTAAAATGACGACAAGAAACGAAAAAAGGTGCGAAGCGACGGAAGACAAACTACAAAGACGCAAGCAAAGCCGCCGTGTCGCCATGAGCAACACGCGAGCCGAGCCGCCTCAAGCAACTAACAAAAATAACATCTTTTTTTTTTTTTTGTGCGCGTTTGCGAGGATGGAGTGTAAAGTGCATGGCGCATCGCGTTCCTCTCCTTACCCGTTGCCCAGCAAGGGGAACGCTAGAGGCGCGATGTCGAAATCCAACGCCCGAGGGGTGCACGCGATATCGGCACCGGCCACCGCGGGCGGCGAGCCATTTCGGCAACCAAAAGCGTTTTGAAACAAAAAGCGGCGCGGCTCTACGGCAACGCCGGCTCGGTGACGCGATAGCTTCATGCCTCCGGTAGGGTCGCAAAATTTGGTCGCGAATGTAGGTGTCGAAATTCCTCAATCACAATTTCAGAAAAAAAAAAAAAAAAAAAAAAGGTCGACTTATATTTGAATAAACACGGCAGTCAGCCGCGCGACGAGACACACATTATGAAAGCGATTGGTGTGAGCGACCAAAGCAATGAGCGACGTTTTCTAGAAGCCCAAGAACCGAGCGGCGCAAGCAGCGGGGAGGCACTCACTTGATCGAATGACGTTTTAGCGAACGCCCACGTTTCATCGAATGACACTTTAGCGAATAGTCGGACGCCGCGAAGCGGCGTTTTCGGGTGGGCCAAGTGAGTTCATATTTTTGTAATGAGTTGCCGCAGACTGTCGCCGCGAAGCGGCGTAAAGCGCAGCGCGACGGATGGGTTAACGCGCGCCCCCGTTATTCGCTAAAACGATCATTCGCTCAAATGTCGCCGTTCGCTAAAATGTCATTCGCTCTTGTGATATGGACCCCAAGCAGCGAGAGTGAGAAATCTTCGGCACTCGGCGCCAGCTCTCGTAGCTTCTCGCCGTCGCTGTCTCGTTGATCGCTATATTGCTAACATGCCGTTCAGAAAGGCGCTCTAAGTGCTTACCATCGCATTGGGACCAGCCTCGCATCCAACCGTAACCAGTCTTGACTTTTTTTTTTTTAGCCGCCGAGGTAGAAGTTAACATCGTACATACACCGTTTTCAAGCATGGCTCCTCCTTCATTGCTCGATTTACATTTTCGGCAAATCACCGCAATGAAGCACAATTATTCTAGTTCAAAATTGTCCCGAACACTTGGCACGCATGCTTATACTGTAGCGCACCTAACGTAATTTAAAAGTAGAACGAAAACGGGACGAGATTCGCTTACCGCTTCACGGATCCTAGGCCTTCGGATCCTAGGCCTAACGGCCGTACTTGGAAGTCGCCTGCGGTCCGGCGATCGGACGAGTCGAGCCGGCCTGACGAAGGCTGACCACGCCTGGTTGAACTATGAGAGGCGCCGTCCAGTTGAGAGCCAGAGACGCAGTAGAAACGGACCGCAAAACATCTGTCCCGTAACCGTAAACTAGCCAACGACCCCCACACCGCTCTATCTTCGCCATCTCCGCGACGACCGGAAGTGGAAGCCGCAAAGTTAGAAAAGCCGCGGCAGCGGAAGCCACTGGGCGGAAGCTTTAAGTTCCGGTTTCGCTTTTCTCCAACGCAGGCTACGGTCGCTACGGTTTCGGGCTGGTGGGTTTGTCGGGTTTGTGGCTGGTTGTGACGACGCGAGGGGCCACGAAAAGACGCCAAGTTGGCCGAGTACGAGTCACGGCCCACGATACGAGCAACGGGCCGTTTGCCGCTGTCGACCGGCGATGCGGTATCCGCGGCTTGGAGTCACGATCGGTTTGTTGCCGTGCACGTTGACTCAAAGCTCGAAGTTACATAGAGTAATATACACAAGGTAAAGAGCGGACACTGCCATAGGCCCCAGCGGCCCAGATAGACCAGTGACAGCTAGCGCTCCTAGCAGGCGGTATGAAGTATAATCTGATTCCGTTTCCGGTCAAGTTAGTTTCGGTTTCGGTTTGGGCGTTTCTGCTCTGGTTTTCCGGTACCCTTCTCTCTCTCTTTCCTCCCCGCTTCGCTCGGCTCTCGGGAGCTCCTTGACTTTCGAAGCCGCTGTTTTTCTTTTTTTTTTTAATACTGACGCACTTTTGCTTTATTTTTTACGATAGAGTCCGTGCAAAATGTGTCATACACTATTTCAAATTACTTCACAAAGCAGAAGTATATATATTTCTTGTTCTTTTTCTATTGTAAAGCATTGAGGTTACACAATCGCCGCATTGACTCCTGGCTAGTGGAGCATTTTGGGGTCAACAACAGTAAGTGGTTCGAACACATTTTATTGGACCATATTCATGTATACATGATTTACTTCAGAAGCTCTGTATGTTTTATACGAAAGAGATCGATACTCACAAAAATAAATGAATATGAAGGACTTCGGCATGTCGTAAACTTCGTAACAGATTCTTAGCGGAACCAAGTTAACAAAACCTTTCCACGGACAACATGCTGTACGATACATTCACTTTCACGCCGACTCGGGTACGGGAAGTAAGTGCAAAAATAAATAAGACATCGCTATCATTACCAGTCATAAGAGTATAATAACAGTGCGAAGCACAGACCGGATAGTACAAATTCGCGATTTCCGGCACATATAAAAAAAACACCAATTTGCATAGCCTCAAACTCACTGCGGGCGAGCCATTACCAAACAATGAAAACACTATTCAAAATCTGACAAGATTCAACGTTCTAAACATTCCCCGAAATTGTTCAGAAAAGAAATATGGCTTCAAAAAAAAAGT
Source organism: Ixodes scapularis (assembly GCF_016920785.2). Lineage (NCBI taxonomy): Eukaryota > Metazoa > Arthropoda > Arachnida > Ixodida > Ixodidae > Ixodes > Ixodes scapularis. Next base: position 68,311,083 of record NW_024609879.1, on the reverse strand, counting down.
GGCTGAAGAACTATGGATAGGGGGTACAAAAGTGGATACATTTTCTTTCAAATATTTTTAGCCTCTATACACTATTTTCTATAGAAATTTTGTAGAAAGTGGAGAAATATTTTTGTTAGGGAGCCGTGATACACATTCGCCGGAAAAAGGGGAAACAAATATTTGGAGAGCAACTGCACTGCCCACTTAGTAAGCACTTTTTGTTTTTGGTTTGGCAACCGCCTCTGTTAATACACTATTAACAGTTAAACCTGTCTCGTTCTCACTAGCAACTGAAGAGTGCAACCGAACTTCGTCCAAATTCCAGTTAAGCAATCAAACATGTCAACACAAGCGTATTCTGCAAAACAATTTTAAAAACCCTTTGTGGTACTCTTCTGGGCAAAGGCTAAAACCACCCAGACCTCAAAGTGTGCTATACAAGGCGGCACAGACTCCTCGAACATGTGTCACACTCTCTATTATGGGAAGAAAGTGATTTTCTAGTTGCTGAATGAAATGAAAGGCAGCTTGTGACGGTACTACTAAGTTCCCGAAGAATTTTCCAGGCACGTGGTATGCTTTAGGAACAAGACAGTACTGGTGAGGCCTGGTCAAGTTATTGGACTCATCCCAGCAGCTGTGAACAGCCACAGCTGTAAGTTGTCTGTTCAATCAAAAGCTTGATCAAATAGCCCCAAACGTAATAAAAAAGTGGACGAGTCATCAATTATGTTAGACCTGATGTCTGATGCCAGCTCAGAAGTATCCTCTAGTGGCGGGAAGTTATCAATTGGAAGAGATTCCACAATGTCTGAAATTAAACTTTCATGGTGCGAAGCTATTTGCAACTCCTTTAGGAGGTCAGCCTTGTCATCCTCTACGTTTTCATTGTCCGACAGTTTGAACAGTTTCTTTATCCGGAGGTGTTTTAGTCCTGAGGTGAACTGATGCACATTTGGGTTTCTGTAGCAGCCCAGCATTTGTCGTATATAGCTCCAAAAACGTTCTCAAGTGTGTCTTGCTGCAGGCGTCGTGTAAGTAAGAACTTAAAGTCATGGCTGCTTGAAAGCTCATCCCAGAGCATGAGGACACTTTTTATAGCAACTTGCCACCCAAAGATGGCTTATGGCTGCCTCCTACTTTGGAACTGCCATGCTGAAATCCATCCGAGTTACTAGTTAAGAAAATCAAGTATTTCAGATTCTTCCTTCAGAATGGCATGACGCAACTTCTGCCCTGTCGTCTTGAATTTTTTAGCTATTTAGACAACCAAAAAGTATGCACATCCTATCACAGAAATAGGCTGTAGCCATGACTGTTTCAGGAAGATCCTTGGCATAAACAACGGATATGATTACAAGAAAGAGTGAGGCACTCAGTACCTGTGGGGCACAATTTTTTTCCATGTTACAAAAAGGTTCTTGAAAAAATGTGTCTCTCAGTAAGTTTTGGAGCCAATTGCAAGCTCATCTCATGGATAGAACAATAAAGTTCACAATAGAAGACCACTCAATGACCTCATTTCCAATGCAAAGTTTGTTGGCTTGGAGATTGCTCTTGGGTGTTTTGGGAAGGTGCGGAACATCAAAGACAAAGTAAACGTGTTCGTTGTCAATTTAAAAAAAAATGGCTTATCATCACACACACCAAGCTTACGTTTGAAGCTCCCTAACCACAGGCCACAGCCTTTACTGTGAAGCCAACAGTCTTTAAGGGGCGATACACTGATATTTGTATTTTACTCGAATACCGCCTAGGACGAATCCCTGACGTTAATGATCTGTGAAATACCCGTTCGTTTTCACCACACGCAATCGAAGTCGCAGAAAAAAGATAAAGAAAAACGAGCAGAGTTCACCCCCTCAACTCGCAGCCAGAAGAAGCGGCCCCGTGATCTGGAGCCGATTATATGCCGCCAATGTTGATCATAGCCATGCGCTGGAGTTGGCATGACACAGGACACGCGCTGAGTTCCAGACAATGTTATGGTTCGGCTGTTGTCGTCATTGCAGCGATTGGACACAGGACACTCCCCGAATGTTTCTCGAGCTGTTGATTATCACGAGCCCAAATCGAGTGTCCACGCCATGCTCGGGTCCAATCTATGAACCGTATACAAATATCGTCACAGGGCGGTACTGCTACCGCCCAGCTACGTCATCAGGTTTTTCGAAGGAGAGATTGAATGAAAACACTCGGTTTTGTCCTCGAAATTACAGCGCAACAAAGGAGTTTCTTGGTCAGTGGCGTTACGTGCGAGTATCCTTGAGTTTCACTAGTGCCACTAAGCTCGTGTAAAGTGAAAAACATTCCAATTGAATATCGTTGCACCGCCCCTTTAAGCTCCCGAATGAGAGAAACGAGGAGACTGCGTTAAACAGAAGACGTTGTTGAAGTACGCGCAACAGTGTATGCAAGGGGCTAAACGCACCTCCTGGAAATTTCAGACAGCACAACGACCAAGGCTCTATCTGCAATGTTAGAGGGTCGTTCAACACCGTCATCTGTAAACCCATGGACAATGTCGTGTGCAGGGTCGTAAGCTATATTCTTTTTTAAAAACAATCTTATCGAAAATCAACATGCACACACGTTCAAGTGCAGCCAGACAGCCCGGCAGAAACAACAGCGCGAGAAGCTCGAACCGATCGGCTCCACGAATTCACGCCGAGCATGCGAGCACGCGGGCGGTCATGCGTCACCTTGATTGATGCAAAGTCGACCGAACATGATGCAGCAGAAAGCACAGATGGACGGCACGCACGGCACAGACGAACGACGCAAGGACGAGCAGAGGCGACGGCGTGCAGGCAGGCGAGGCAGGCAGGCCATGGCAGGCGCCATTCATCACGTGGTTTTTGTGACGTATTTGATTAACGCTATTTAGTCGTTTTAAGTACTTTAAATAACTGTAAAGCATAACAATTTAAAAAATAAATACTTTTCAGAGACAGAGCTCTAATTAATATTAACCAAATTACAGAAAAGCGCCACGTAGCGGAGGGTATGAAACGCACTATCTGGGCCGCGAATCGGCTTCAGTGTCCTCTCTTTACGTTTACTATATTACTCTATGGAAGTTATGCAGTTCCGTTCCGGCACCAGCCGCACCACGTTTTCCGGTGCATCGCACGTGGAGGCCTTTCGACGCATTCAGTGAACGTAAAGATCGTGCCCGCTGTCTTCGGTGCTGTGGAAGAAGTTGGGAGACGGAAGGCGTTTAGGACTCCAGGCCGGGCCGCCGGTTCACTCTGAACGAGAGGCGACGTGTGTGTGCACGCTTTGAGGAAGCCTCCGCGTTTCGCCGCGCTAGACCTCGCCGATCGCGACCGGACCAACCGGACCAACCAACGAGACAAATAAGGATGCGCCATTGGCCGAAAGCGGGCTGGGCGTGTTCCAGTGCGTCTTCGGAAATTTGAATGTGACCAACCAGAAGCCGGAAATAAGACCCTGGCGGTGGTCGCGAGAAACAAACCTGATAACTGCAATGGAGTAACTCTCAATGGCTGAAGATACGGTACACGTGATGTTTCAATCACGTTAATCCAAAATGATGGTGGAAGAGTGCGACTAGCGGAACGATCGACATAATCCGTACGCCGAGCGCCGAGGCCGGGAATCTGCCGTCCGAGCGGTCACACTTGGTCCGTGCAAAACAGATTTGCGCGGCGCATTCGGTTCTTACATCTTTCTGCATGATCATGATCAAAACAACCAGTGCACCCTATTTTCAACCAGAAAGAGTTACTACACTTCACTCTTACGCGCTTATTAAAACCATATGCGAACATAGACTTTTGATCAGAACTGTTTGCCGCTACCACCGCTAGGGGATTCTTTTCGGCTTCTGGTTGGTCAAGAGAGCATGCCAATCCCTCTTTCCAACTCTGCCGCACGCCCTGACTCTGCTCGCGCCTCCCATTGACCAAACTCTCTACATATACGGCTCTGTTCCATAGGCCCCAGCGGCCCAATTCAGTGTCAGCGAGCGCACCCAGCGGCCAGTATAGTCCCTAGCTGAGTGTTGAATGGATGGACACACGCAGTAACCACTGGCCAGATGAATGAATGGATTCAAGGCGAATTCTGGCGGTATTTTCGTATCGGGCAGTAGCATGCGCCCTCTATAACGAGTCAGTGTTATTGTAACTAGCATGGTTTTTGTTTAAAATATAATTGTTTTATAAGTATACCTTAATTCCACTCCAGAAGAAAAGTCATTCAGCGTACCGCTGAATGACTTTTCTTATATAAGTCAAACTGACCGCAACCGAAAAGGATATCTTCAGATTTGTGCTAACTCCTTTGAAGGGATGACATGGGACGACACCGGGGATCGACACACAAAATTATTTATTTTCGTAATTATGACGAGCAAAACAAACATCAACTCTGAAGACAATGAGTGATGTATGTTATTCATACATCACAAAAATAAGAATACACATGCAAAGTGCATGAATAACACGTCAACAATGCAAGACTTGGAAAAAAGCACTGTATTACCGCGAGACTTACAGCTACAAATGCGATATGATGGAGGGCATTTAAATATATTACTGTCCGAGTTTTATGAAAAGCGCGTGCATGCATATGGCCATGTGGCTAATACAGCAATAATAGAAGAACAATCTGGCCCAGTGGCTTCTAAATTCCGTGACCGAATTCAAATGTCCGTCAACAAAGGAACTACAGTCACAATACTTCTTACGCATACCGTATACCATGACCGCAACGAAAAAATGACTAGAAACCCGCACGAGACAAAAAGCCGTGGAACCAACTCAACCAACACAACGAGGCAAGAAACACAGACCAAGCAGCCGAAGTATGTGTCCTCCGTCGAGTCCACGACTCCGAAGCCAACCGTCGCGCCGCAGCCGTAGCCACAGCCGCTGAAGTTGTTTTTGAACGTTTTTGAAGTTCGTAATAACTTTAAAAGTTTACTCTATGCAATAAAGTTATTTATTGATAATATATATCTGACGAATGTTCAAGATAAGTGGCACTGTTGCGCCTACTAACGGCCAGTAGAGTCCCTAACTCCTGGGCCGCGAAACGGCTCGAGTGGCCACTCTTTACGTAGTGCTATATTTCTCTATGGGTGTAACACGATACTCTGTTGACAATGCCGCCACAGAGGCCGAAATGTAGATTCTATCTAATTGGGCGTCGGAGGACACTTGGAAGTGGGTGAAAAGCATCTCGCGTGTTTTGTTTCTAACGATCGCTGCGTCTACCAGCGCAAAATCTTCGAGCAGCTCGCCTAGAATCGACGCACTTCTATCGGTGCGTTGCCCAGACGGCGCTGTCTTCTCGTAAATTACAGGAGTGACTCCATCATGCAACCAGTCACCTGGATACACCGCAGGTACAACCAAGCCAACTGATGACCAAGATCCCGTGATGATTATTTGCCTGTCTTGACTTTCTTTCCGGTCTTTCAGACTAATGAGTATGCGCTGTAGCTTACAAACGCAATTTCTCTTTATTTTCTTGTGTTCCTCTATACAGTGCTTTCACCGTGTGGCACTTCCTTTGGCGTTACAGCTGTCAACAGCACCATCTTCTTCCCTCCCCCCCCTCCCCCAATTGCTGCTTTTTTTAGATAACCCTTATTTCTTAAATACTGGGTGCACTGGATAACCACCTAAATGAGGGGTCAGCCCCTTGCACAGTGTGCATGTGCAGTCGCTGGGCCGAACAGAAGATTTTTTTGGTTCGTAATTTTTGTAGAAGGAAAGCCATCATAGCTTTTCGATTTTGGTTCGGTCTGATATTACTGGTTGATGTTTCACTTCGAACTCGAACCTGGAAATCTGGCAGATGAAAAATCTTTAGAGCTTTATCTTAACTATACCGGTGGTGCAGTATACTTCATTTCAGCAAAACTTTAAAAATGGTAAGAGCTGCATCCCCCGTGTGGCAATAAGAGCAACAGAGCAAGATATGTGACAGCCCTCCGCAAGATAATTGCAACCTCGGACAGTATGTTGTCGCCTGCCTCGCTCTGAGTCATTGGCTGGCCGAGCCATTGATTAAACTGTTTAGCAAAGTTATGTTGAAACAAATTGTGACGAGTCTAATCACTCAAGTGTCTTGTTGCAAAGACACCGGTAGCAAAAACTCTTCAGACATGGAGTATTGCGTTATTTGAGGGAGGAGAATTCAAACAACATCTGTATCTTTCAGAAATAAGATCAGACAGACTTCTGGCAAGTTCGAGATATTTATCCAGTGGGCTTGCTCATCCTTAAGTGGATTATGAGTTGGAGGACTTGTTCGCAGTGTTTTTTTTTTGGTAATAAGTAAGAGTACTCGTTCAGTTAATTTTCACTTTCGCTTCCTATGTTGGGGTTTTTCAAATCTAAGGAGTACACTGATGCTCGCTGTATAAACATATGTTTTCGAGGATGAAGCACACATAGTCACACATGCTTTTGCAAATGTCATTAACGGATAAAGAGCTTTACACCTTTGCGTGACTTTTAATCAGTACATTAAACTTGCATGCTTGCATCTTGGCGAGCAATATTGAAATATAAAATGTGTATTGAGAAGTGGCTCCAATGTTCTGTATGCTAAGCTTCAGAAACCAGCGCAGTGCTAAAGCATTTAGGCTTAATAGCCTTTTCTTCATAATTACAGATACTTTTAAGCGTGTGTCAGCATACCCCCACAGACACACACACACACACACCTGTTTCCCGTCTGGCCCAACCCCACATTCTTTTCGCATCTCCTTGGCCAGCTGCTTCAAAGGGTTACTGAGCCCTGATCTAGACTGCTTAGCTTAGATTGACAGTGGCAAATGCAATTCCAGGATCCCCGCAGGGGGCACCTGTGAAAGCAGGTGTTTGGAGAGTGGCGTCTCCACGGACCCCGAGCCATGCGGGTTCGCCCGCCCACCCCTGGCTGTGAGTGGCTTTCCCGTGTACGGGGAAAAGAACATCCTGGTGGTTGAGCCGAGCCCGGGGTAGGTTTGGACCCTTCGGGGCCCCCCGGGTGAGGCAATACACCACTTCGGCCCCTGCTTCTCGTAGACGGGAGTCCTGGTAAGGCCCGGCCACGATGATTCAGTCTAGTCGCCACTTCTACTATCCCCTCTCTACTTTCACCCTTGTCTTCTCCTCCTTTTCACTTTTCTCATTTCTCTTCTTTCCATTTCAACTCCTTTGGCGGCAAAGGCTGACCTTGGATGGCGACAGACACCTTGTCCAGAACCACTCTTGGTTATAGAGACTGGGCAGCACTAAGAGCGTAACGTCTTCAGCCAAGCCATTCTTGTTATGGAGCGTTACCTATTCCCTTGTTGGGCTCGGTGGTGGGCGGTGCACCACAGTTTCCGAGAACCCTTCCCCTTCATATGGGTTCCAGACTTAAACCTTTTGATCGCCCCCCAAAAGGGGCCACACCGAAGCACTGAACACGATGAAAGAATCTTTTGTACTGCAGAAATTCCCGAAGTTCCTTGTTATGCACTCGGAAGGTAACAAGCCATTTGGCAAACTTCCTCCCTTTCTGGTCTCCAAAGTTCTTGAGGGTGTTATTGGTGCCAATTACAGTGCAAAGAAGATGGCTTCTGATGATCTCCTTGTCGATGTCAACACAAAGCAGCAAAGTGATGCCCTTCTTAAACTCAATCTTGTCTCCGACTACAAAGTAAGCGTCAGTCCTCACCGCAAACTAAGCAGTGTTCAAGGAGTCATTTCTGAGGATGACTTGCTTGACTCACCTGAGCCAGAGATAATTGAGGGCCTCTCTAGTCAAGGAGTTATAGATGCACGACGAATCACTATCCGCCGTGATGGTGTGGAACGGAAGACAAAACACATCATTTTGACTTTCGATTCAACCACTCTGCCACAGACTGTAAAAGCAGGTTACCTTCAGTGCCGTGTCCGACCTTATGTGCCGAACCTCAACGGTACTTTAAGTGCCAGAGGTTCGGCCATGGGTCACGGAACTGTCGGGGAAGGGACACCTGTGCAAAGTGCTCCAGCAAGGAGCACGTCTCAGATGCGTGTGATAATGAGCCTCATTGTGCGAACTGTGGTGGCAACCACCCGGCATACTCCCGATCTTGCCCTGTGTGGAAAGACGAGAACCCCGTCAAGCTACTGTATTGTAGCTTTTTGTTCCTGCCCTGGGATTTTTTGTTCGACAAGGAATGTCAAATAAAGAATTTGAATTTGAATTTGAGAAGTTATTACATTAAAAGTCAATGAAAACATCACCTACACTGAGGCAAAGAGGCGTTTTGCCTTTGTAAAAAAAAAGGCTCTTATGCCGAGGCCGTGCGGAGGGGACCAGCGCGGCCAGTGGTTTCGATGGGAACGCAGACGTCTCCGGACGACCTGCATTACCCATCACGGTCCCCCTCGAAACCCCCGGGAGTGGCGCCAGTGGCACCGCCTTCGAACCGCAAGGTGAATGCTGCTTTGCCAGCATCCACTCCAGAACAGGAGATGACGTCTCCTGCTCAACCAGCTGCTTCGACCTCTCGGGGTCAGGCCTACCTCCCCACACCTCTGCTCCCCAGAGGAAGCCTGGGGAAGTGCCAAGGCAGTCGACCTCCAGGGTCCAGCTGCCGGCAGCTGCAGACGAGCCCATGGACGAGGGTGAGTCGAGATCTGAGGAGGAGGCCCTCCTCTCAAGATCAGAGTCCACCCTCTCTGCCTCCGGTGACTCTAATCGGAAGCAGAATAACCCCCCTAAAAAACAAAGTGCGTCGCGTGTGAAAATAGATTTTAAACCTTAAGGAATAGAGCTTTTTAGTAGAATTTTTGTTATACCTCTTTTGTTTTAAATGGTTAAAAATATAGGTATAATGCTGTGGAACTGCCGCGGTCTTTTTCGAAATGTTGATGATGTCAACTTTTTTCTCGATGAGCTCCAGCCCGTTGCCATCTGTTTACAGGAGACTCATCTTAATGAAACGCATACACAGGTACTACGGCGACATCAGGTTTTTAGAAAGGACCGTGTTTCTTGCAACAGCTCTTCTGGTGGAGTAGCTGTGGTTGTGCAGAGTGGTATTGCCTGTGCTCCTGTCCCCCTCGCGAACCACTTAGAGGCAGTAGCAGTTCGTGTTCTGCTTGACCGCCTAATTACAATTGTCTCGCTTTACCTTCCACCAAACCTTCCAGTGCATTTACATGACCTGCAAGGACTTGTGGGCCAACTCCCGCAACCTTTTTTAATCTTAGGAGATTTTAATGCACACCACCCCATGTGGGGCAGTGCTCGTCAAGACTCCCGTGGTGGTGTCATAGAACGTTTTTTACTGTCATCTGGCCTTTGCCTTTTAAACAAGAGACAACCAACTTTTTTTAGTGCACCTCGTAATACTTTTACTTCCATTGATCTTTCCATATCATCACCTGCTTTACTTCCTTGTTTTTCTTGGAAGGTATTAGAAAATCCTTTTGGTAGTGACCATTTTCCTGTAATTTTAGAAAGTTCAGTATCCCTTCCTTCTCTTCGACCTTGTGCTCCCAAGTGGAAGTTAGATAAAGCCAACTGGGCTTTATTTTCTCTGGAGGCAGCCGTCGATCCCGCTGTTTTTTTAGCTATGTTTCCTGAGGAAGCGACTCTTTACCTTACTGAAAAAATTATAAATGCTGCTTCTCTGTCAGTTCCCCGAACTTCGGGAAATATTCCCAAGAAATGCAAGCCTTGGTGGAACAAGGACTGTACGACCACCATAAAAGCTCAGAATAAGGCTTGGGGAAGGTTTCGGCCGTACTCGACTGTTCAGAACAAGATTAAATTCAAACAGTGCAAAGTAAAAGCTCGTTGGACACGAAAACAAGCCAAGAGGACCTCATGGGTAAGATACGTATCCTCTCTGAACAGTTTTGTTCCTGCAAAGGAGGTATGGGATCGTGTTCGGAAAATTCGAGGTACTTACTACTCCTTCAGCATTTCCCTTTTTCCTTCATCATTCCCATCACTAAAAGATGAGGCTGACATTCTTGCTGATCATTTTCGAGAGATCTCCAGTTCTTCAAATTACACTACTAAATTTAAAAAGTTCAGGTCTTTGGCAGAAAAACAGCCAATTGATTTCTCTGGAAGTGATACTTGTCACAACCGGCCGTTCACAATGTATGAACCTGAAATAGCCCTTGCAGTAAGGAAGCAGTCAGCACCTGGCCCTGAGATGATTCATTATGAAGTGCTGAGGCACTTGCTCGGCTGAATCCTTGATGAATTTGTTGTCTTTCTTTAATCATTTATGGGCAGCTTCTTGTTTTCCACAGTGCTGGAAGCAAGCACACATCATTCCCATCTTCAAGCCTGGCAAAGACCCTTCTCTACCAGCAAGTTATCGGCCTATTGCTCTGACTAGTTGTCTAGGAAAAACTTATGAACGGCTTATTAACAGAAGGCTAGTATACATTCTAGAACAAAAGAAAATTTTCGATGAAAACCAGTGTGGTTTTAGAAGAGGTCGTTCAACCTTGGATCACCTTGTCCGGTTAGAGACTTTCGTTCGTGAGGCTTTTGTGAACCGGCAGCATTGCCTTTCTGTTTTTTTTTTATTTACAGAAAGCTTATGATACGGCATGGCGGTACGGAATACTTCAGGACCTGTATAGGTGCGGTGTTCGTGGTTGCATGCTGCGTTGCATAAAGGGCTTCTTGACAGACCGTTGTTTTCAGGTCCGCCTGGGATCCACGCTGTCGGATGTTTTTACACAGGAAAACGGCGTCCCACAGGGAGGTGTTTTGAGTGTTACCTTGTTCGCAATTAAGATCAACAGCCTCGCTGCAGTTATACCACCATCAGTTTTCTATCCATTGTACGTAGACGATGTCCAGATTGCTTTCTCCTCGTGCAACTTGTCAATTCGTGAGCGCCAATTACAGATAGCAATAAATAGGATCAGTAAGTGGGCTGATGAAAATGGTTTTCGGTTTGCACCAGAAAAAACGATGTGCGTGCCTTTTTGATTACGTCGGGGTTTGTCGCTAGATCCGAGCTTGCAGATGAATGGCACTGACATAACCGTTAGGCATGAACACAAGTTCTGGGGTGTTATTTTTGATAAGAAGCTCACTTTTCAGCCTCATCTAAAGGAACTGAAGCGAAAGTGTCTTAAAGCTGCCAATGTTCTCAAGGTACTTGCACACGTGTCCTGGGGCTCTGACAGGAGGTGCCTCCTGCGACTCTACAACTCGCTGGTTCGTTCCCGTCTCGATTATGGTGCGGTTGTATATGGCTCGGCACGACCGTCATCTTTAAAAATGCTGGATCCTGTGCATCACCTTGGGCTTCGACTTGCCACGGGGGCCTTCCGAACATCACCTGTTCCGAGTTTGTACGCAGAGACGCACCAAATGCCACTAGAAAAGCGGAGACAGTTCCTCAGCCTATGCTATAGTTATAAAGTCAAATCTGACCCTGAACACCCATCCTACCATTGCTTGCAGGTATCTCCTTTTGCACGTCTTTTTGAGAACAAGCCAAGTATAGTACGGCCTTTAAGCCTCCGCATTCAATGCATGTCTACATCCCTGCAGCTTGCACTCCCTGAGCGGAGCTTAATGACGAGAGTTCGAAGCATTGCTCCTTGATAGGCGGTGCACTATACCTGTGACTGGTCGCTAGCGAAATACAATAAGCGATCTGTTGCACCATTAGTTCTTCAGCAAGAGTTTCTGACCTTGCAAGCTAAGTATAAGGACTATGCACAATTCTTCACTGATGGTGCAAAAACTCCACACTTTGTCGGTTCGGCTGTATATTCAGAACACTTTGTAAAAGCTCGACGGCTTCACTCTGTTGCCAGCATTTTTACTGCAGAACGTTATGGTGTGCTCATGGTTATTGAATATATATTAGGCAACAACATCAGGAAAGCTATTTTGTTTGTGGACTCCCAGAGTGCTATCCTCTCTCTCTGTTCCCTCCATGATGCTAAAAATCGGCTCGTGCAACAAGTACAGGTAGAGTTAAACCTGGCTTCCCAAATGGGATACAATATCAAGCTGTGCTGGGTACCAAGCCATGTGGGAATTTCAGGTAATGAAAAGGCGGATAGGCTAGCAGCCTCCGTTAAGGATGCTCTGGAAACACCTGTTCAGCTGCCTCAAGAAGATTTGAAACCGGTTCTTAAAAAAGCAGTTTATTATGCCTGGCAGCAAGACTGGGACAAAGAAATAAATAATAAGCTACATGTTATCAAACCACGTTTGGAGTTATGGGAGAGTTCGCACCATAGAGACCGTCGCCATGAAGTCTTCATGTGTCGCTTGAGAATTGGACATTCACGTATCACCCATCGACATCTTCTTTGTGGTGAGAACACCCCAGTCTGTGAGCATTGCGGTGAATCGCTAACTATACTGCATATTCTATGGCACTGCAAATTCTTTGATCAGGAACGTCGGACGAGTTTTCCTTCACTTTCTGGATATCTTCCATTTCATCCAGCCTTCTTACTGGGAGGTGAACCTTTAGTTCCTTTTGGCCACATTTTAGATCTTCTTAAAAAAACTGGCTACCTGCACCAGTTATAGATCCTCTGCATAGTAATTCCTTCCTTCTACTATAGAGTCTTTTAATTATCTCTTTGGCGCAGCATGGCCTATGTGGGTTTTGCGCCATTAAACACCTAATAATCAATCAATCAGCAATTCCAGGATCCAATATCTCCCTTTGAGGTCTCGGCTGCTTTCTTGGCTGCACAGCGTAGAGCAGAGAGTGCGCATCCACCAAGGTCAACCCCCGCGGATGTGGAAAAAGTGACCGAGCCCCCTGCTGCACCCCGACATGAGCCTCGGCCTGCTGGTGTTCAACCAGTAAAGCGAAAGAGGTCCGTAGATGGTGGAAACACACCAGTGGAGCAAGCCCTGAGAGCAGCCGCTGCTAACCTGAAGTTTTCAGACTGCCCCCCAGATCCTCATCTGGCTGAGGCACTGTGCTATTCAGAGAATCGCGTGCTGGAGCGTGATCTGGATCTTCATTGATAACAGCTATATTGGGCCTTAGTGTTTGCCTTAAAATGCATGCGCTCATGTTCCCTGACAATGTCTAGACACTTCAGTTGCAGCCGTTTTTTGGTAGCAGCATGGGTTTAGTCAGCTTGGGTTACTCTTGCCGAGTAACCGAGTAAGGGAACTGAGCACTTTGTCAGCTGCTTAGTTCCGTATTGTGTGTGTAATGCTTGCTTTTCTTTGTTAAGTTTTATGTATTTTGCAGCAGTTTAGTGTTCAAGTTGCTGCCAAGGTGCTGGGTGGACCGGAAAGCCAAGGGCCGCAGACTACTGCTGAACCGCCTGCTGGCGAGAGACGTGCGGCAGATGGCTGATGTCGTCCTCATCAACCCGCATGTAAGTTGTGCATTTTATCCGAAATCCAGTAAAGCTGGGTAGGGTCCACTCGTCTGTTTTTGGTGTCTGCAGTCTAAATAGATATTCTTGTTATGAAGTGTCATGTCTTGTGGCACATCGATGGGCCTATTTATAAGGATTAAGTTCCACACAAGAAAGTGGATGCAAGTATGTGCAAGAGTGTGAGCTCCTTTTACAGGAAGCATTCCAAATGCCTCAAATTCTGAATTATCGCAATGCTGAAATTATTCTACGTCAGGCGTACCCCAACTGGGGTACGCCTGATACAGGAATGCAGAGACAAAAAGTCAAAATTTCGACACGTGGGCAACCGTTGTGTCTCGATTTATAACAGAACATATCTTCGAATGATAAAAACAAAATCTAGAACAGTGCAACAGATTACTCCAAATCAGGGCACTGCCAACACCCCCGCGTGATTTTCCAAACTGGTATTTGTCCTCTCACGATCGCAGCAGGTAGGAAGCTTCTTGTAGGAAGTGTGGTTACAAGAACCCATAGGCATCTCAGGGTCCATATCACAAGAGCGAATGACATTTTAGCGAACGGCGGCATTTGAGCGAATGGTCCTTTTAGTGAATAACGGGGGCGCGCGTTAACCCATCCGTCGCGCTGCGCTTTACGCCGCTTCGCGGCGACAGTCTGCGGCAACTCATTACAAAAATATGAACTCACTTGGCCCACCCGAAAACGCCGCTTCGCGGCCTCCGACTATTCGCTAAAGTGTCGTTCGATGAAACGTGGGCGTTCGCTAAAACGTCATTCGATCAAGTGAGTGCCTCCCGGCATCTCATACTTCGTTGGTGGGCAGGAACGAAAGGAGTGCAAGCTGCGTCACCTTGATGGCGAAGCTATCTACATAATATTGTAAAGCACTACCAGTTTTAGGTGCTGCACTCCTCCATACTGATAGGCACAAGTGGAACAGGAACTGTGCACATCTGACAACGGGAGCAACGACCCAATACAGTTTGCTGCCAATTCGAAATCTGTACTCATGGTTTTGAGATTTAATGGAAGTCCAAGATCTGCAGCGAAGTTCAGTACTTCTTCGAAGAGCGCCCCGCACGCCATCTGGGTTCGTCGAGTCACGAGGCAGTAAACAAAGGGGAACACATGGCCATAAAGATTACCGTGAATTTTTTTAACTGTCAAAGAGCAGCAACAGAGGCTTAAATGTTCCATCCATGAGCCACATAGGAGTGTCATTCAATTTCCTCAAGTTTCTGTCGGTGAAAACAAATTAACACGAGTTGAGCTCTGCCTGCGCTAGTCGCCCCGCAGAAACTCGCAACCATCCAAAGTTGTTCTTAACTCGCCCTCGATTATGAGCACATAAACAGCGTACGGCTTGTGTGGGCAGTCCGCTTTCCTGTTTGTATGCAATTGCGCATACATACCAAGCTTGCGATGTAAAGGAATGTGGCGACAGTCAGTATCGTTCGCTTCTAAATGGTAGCCTCCTTCCAGGCTACCGGAGAGGAGTGATGTCTCCTATTGCCCCGCCGACCTAATGGTATAGCAAAAATGCAATATCATTTGGAAAGTCCGAATGACATACGTAGGGGAGGCAGTTTGTCGAAGAAGCCATCTAGTCGCCTCCTTTATGGCACTTTCTTTCTTTATTGATTCTGTCAATCTCTTGCGAGATCGTAACAGGAGTGGTACATTGAAATACTCTCAAGCAGGATGCACTTGCTGCGACAACAAAAAACAAAAATCTGAATATGTGGTAGCATTTACAACGTCAGGTGGTAGGCTGTTCCAGTCGATGATTGTACGAGGAAAGAAGGAGAACTTTAATGTATCGTTTTTATATTCATATGGCTTTATTGTTTTGCTATATGTATATCTGGTGGACCTGGGGCAAAAAAAAAGTTACATATTTATCTTTCTCTATTCCAAGCTCGTCACTGGCAATAAGGCAAAGAAATTTAGGGCGGTTTATTCTCATTATTTCCTGTAGGGTTTCCAGGCCTGCGTCATTACAGAGTTTTGATGGAGATATATATGAGGAGTACATGTTATACACAAAGCGCACTGCTAATCTTTGAATTCGCTCAAGTACTGAAATACAAGATGAGGTATGTGGATCCCAAATGACGCTAGCATATTCCTGCACTGGCCGAACAAGAGTTTTATACAGTAGTAGTTTTGTATCACAGGAGGCCTGCCTCATATACCTACGCAAGAAACCAAGCTTACGCATTGCTTTACTAGCGGTTTGATTGATGTGAACATTCCATTTACGATCAGACGTTATTGTCAACCCCAGATATTTATATGAACTTACTCTCTGAAGGTTACGGTTCCCAATTCATTAAAAGTAATAGTCTCCTTTTTTCGAGTAATTGACATACATACAGTCTTTGACAAATTTAGCGACATTTTCCAGTCATCAGACCATCTAGACAGTTTTTCTAACGAGGAGTTTAGTACTTCACAGTCCGCAGAACTTTTAATTTCAATAAAAATAAAGCAATCATGCGCAAACAGTCGGATCTTTACTGGAATTCCAGAAACAATATCATTCACAGAAATTAAAAACAACAAAGGCCCCAGGACCGATCCCTGTGGGATGCCAGAGGTTATGTGTGTGGTACCGGAGCATGCGGTGTCAACTTGAACAAACTGTTGTCTCAGAGATAAGTAACTTTCAAGCCACTTCAAAATAGCAGGATTATCTAAAACTGGTGACAGCTTTATCAGTAACTTTTCCTGCGATACGCGATCGAAGGCTTTCGAAAAATCTAAGCAAATCACATCAGTTTTCCCCCTTACGTTAATCACAGATGCAAATTCATGCACAGTTTCTGTCAGTTGGGTAATGGTAGATACTTTTTGGCGAAAACCACGCTGAAAACTAGTAAAAAAAATATTTTGTTCAAGATATGTCGATATGTGTTTAAACGCCCGATGCTCCAACACCTTACTGCACGTACTAAGCAGAGAAGTAGGCCTATAATTGGAAACTGATCTTGAGTCACCAGACTTTAAAATTGGGATAACCCTTGCGACTTTCCATTTGGAGGGTACCGTGGACGTCTCAAGAGATTTTTTGAATATCAAAACCAAGTACTTGGCGCTCCATTCCGCGTATCTTCTGAGAAAGGCATTAGAAATGTTGTCAGGCCCAGCTGCCTTCTTAATATCAACATGCACTAGATAATTCACTATACCCTCCTCAGATATCATTATATTCGGCAAAGCACTTCTACTATGTGAACTGTTTCCCGGCACAGCCGCCAGGACCGACCCTCGATTGCTGTCAAAGCTGAAGACCGACGTGAAGTAGTTATTGAGAGTATCAGCAATGCCCTTAGGGTCGTCCACAATGTCGTTATCAATATGCAGCTCGTTTACCCTAGACTTCGAGGGCAATATAAACCTCCAAAACCTCTCAGGCGAAGACTGGAGAAAAGAAGATAAGGTCCCATCAAAGAAGCGATGTTTCGCCTCTTTGATGTTTTCCTTAAGCTCATGGTTCAACTGCTTCACGTGGCTTCCATCTTTCGATCGCTTACGGAATCTATGGAGCTCACGGCGCTGTTGGATAATTTCCCTATTAATCCACGGATTTTTTTGCTTGCAATTTTTACTCTTTTTGGTATGAATTTGTTGATGCAGTCGAGAACGACATTTTCGAAGAAGTTCCAGAAAAAGTTCACGTCGTACCCAGGCACTTCGTAAGCACTAAGAAAATCGCTAAAACAGAAGGCTAACGAGTCAATAATAGCAACGTCAACAGCTTTAGAGAAGTCTAAGTATTCGTTACGTCTTTCTGCGTTGCGTGTTTCATTTATTAAAGACAAAGTAAGTAACACCATCTGATGGTCTGAAAAACCTTCCACTACTTCAATGCACTGTATTCGTTCAAGCAAGTTCTAGGAAAGAAATATCAAATCCAGTATCGAGCCTTTTTCTGTTTTACGACGTCCATGTCGCAAAACATTGAAACTGAATGATTCATATGGCAGTTTTCCTATTGCAGCTTCCGGCGCCGTAGTAGAAGAGGTGCCTTGAAGGCAGTGTTCGAAAGCAGCAAACTTTTTGTTTCGAACCTAGGCAGAGTTAATAAATTACAAATTTTGCGAATTCCAAGCTCAGCAAGCTTTGAAAATTTGTATACCCTTTACGCTCGACCTTTGAGAGGTTCACAGCACCCCCTGGGAGTGCTCTTCATGTTCTGCGAGTGGCCAATTGCTGGCCCGTAATTTCCCGGGTACCCCAGGTGTTCACGATACTAGTAGGGAATTAGCTGTTGCATGTTTGTTTTGTTTCAGATAGGATTATACATACTTGATTGAGAAGGGTATTTACACCTTACCAACTTTGCATATTGGTAATGGGATAATTTTTCATGTTTGTTTCATGTAGCCCTCCTTCCTGAATCGAGAAAAGGCCACACAGAGGGAATACTTCGCGGCAGATGGGTATCACGTCCACCGTAGTTTTTGGGTCCGCAAGATGAGCAAGCTCATCAAGCTCCAGGTCAGGAAGAAGCTCGGGGCACAGTGGATTGGTGTCAGACACTGCCTGGATCTACCACAGATCCACTCGTGCAGCCACTGCAGGACGAGACCACAAGTTGTGGTTTTGCCTGAACTTCATCCGCCACCAATAACGATGGTAAGCTGTGCCAAACTGCATTTAGCTAAAAACAAACGAACACGGGGTATTCTTGTTATCCCCAAGGCGACTTGGAGGCGAAAGCCCAAGTGCCAACGTGACATCTCCACATATTAATATTCCTCCAAATAGACTTTTAGCCCGCGTCCCTTGGCTGGCGTCGAACCAGTAACCTTTCATTCAGTAGTTCAGCGCAGTACCCCTTCGCCCGTGGCGGTACGTAAACGTGAACATGATTGTAAACCTGAGACTGGGACAGAAAGAGAACACAGTCTTTGCAGCTGAGTTTGAGACGTTGCCTCCTCTTTTACTAACTTCTGTTGTGTTCTCTTTCTGCCCGAGTCTCAGGCTTACAATCATGTTCAACTTACACCAGCTCGCCTGCACTCTGACTATTTTTTCGTTAATTGTACCTGAAGCAGGCTTAATCCCTTTTTCTTATGAATCCACTCTTCCTTCGTCGTCTTCTATACTAATTTTACAAGCATACATGGTACTTGACAAGTTGGCACTTCGTTTGGCGGAACTGGAAGCAGACGTAGCGTACTATGGGCTTTCGTTGCGGAAGAACTTCATCGACCCAGCGCAGTTCAGACATCTATCAACAAGTGGTTTATCTTGAAGTTCAAAGAAGAAAGTTATCAAGATCTACAGGGAAGGAGCCACCAGGAGAATACAACAACTCTACACGGCGAGCAACAGACTTTGGGACCTCCTCTTGGGAATGGACTACAGGCGTCGCAAGGAGTTCCAGCACTGGGACAGCATCAAGAATGCACAGTTCCACAGGATCTGGTATGTCAAGCGAACGCAAGTCTTGAACTCTGTTAAGATAATGAAGAGGAAGGAGAATTGTTCGCCATTGGCATGGCGTAATGCTCAGTGTGTGTCGGGATCGCGTTTAAATGTAGTAAACCCTTGTAGCATTTCGATTCCAGAAAGAACGGAACGTTTTTTATCCAAGGGACCTAAATTTTGTCTCAATGTGAGGCCTTCCAGACTCGATGTGTTTTCCGCTGTTCAAAACGTTGCGCGCATAGTAGGTCATGGTCAAAAGACGGCTTTTTGGGATCAGACGGTGGAGAGATTGGATAAAATCATGGGAGATATGTACCCGAAAGAAAAAAAGGAATTTTAAGGATGTAAACATAGTCAAGAATGAGATAGATTCACGGTCGTTACAATTACCCCAAACAGATAAATCGGGGAAGTTTGGTATCCTCCCGATGAAAGAATTTCAAAACAAAGCTGCAAATGCCATGAGTTTATATGTTCAAGGACTGGAACGGAAAGTTGGCAAAGATGAGAAGGGACATATGCACAGTGTTGAAGGAAGAAGATAAAGAGCAAGTTGTCAAAAGCATAATGAGTCAATCCAAAATGTACCTATGTTTAAAATTTTTTCTAAAGGACCACGAAGTGGAGATGCCTCTCAGAGTGGTTGTAAACGAAAACGGAAGGTGACAAAAAGTTCTGTGTAAGTTTGTGCAGAATGGGTTAGGTCAGGTCAGTTTAGACAAATGCTTATCGCTGAGAAACACAGAAGAACTCATTCAGATCTTAGAACACAACCATGGGAGGAAGAGTTCGGTATTCTCCATGGATATAAAAGATTTGTATTATTCTCTGGCAAAGAAGAGGCTGATGAATGCCGTGAAGGAGGTGCTAGAGTTTAATCTGGTAAAGTTTCAATCAGGATCGGGCGTAACAGTGGAAAGCTTCCTTACCGTGCTAGATCTCTATTTAAAGTCAACAGTCCTCGAATATAATAATCGGAAATACATTCAGAAAGAAGGTGTATGCATAGGCTCGTCGGTCGCTCCGTTGTTAGCTGCAATATATCTCAACAGTTTGGATAGAGTATTGTTTGACGGGATAAATGAGTTGTCACCTAACCTGGGCTTCATCAGAAGATATGTAGATGATATTTTTGTCTGCACAGTTGAAGAAGGAAAATCGGAGTATCTTGAAAAGCTTATTAGGTCAACGGCCCCGAAGTTGCATTTCACAGTAGAAAAACCAGAGGAGAACATGTTGCAGTTTTTGGACTTGCGCATTCAGGTAAAAAATGGTTTATGTTGGGAATATGGTAAGAAGATGGCTAAACCGGTGCTCCCGAGACAAAGTTGTCACTCTAAAATTATTAAGGCGGGAGTTGCGAAATCATTAATTGGTAATGCGCTGAAATGGTCATGTACCCATTTCATGAGTCAAGCTTTAAAAAGACAATGGGGTAGACTGGAGGACGCGGGGTATGATGAAACTTTTGTAAAACGGCAACTTTCTATTCATATCAGAGACAAGCGGAATGAACCAACTGTTAGGAACCAACGAGTTGCTTTACCGTATTTTCACGATATTTCCCATAACATAAAAGCATCGGCGAAAAGGTTTGGCGTAGAAACAGTGTTCACCTCCGTTTTCAAGTTGTGCAAGCTTACACCTTTTGAATCGAAACAGGAAGTTTGCCAGAAGGCACATTGCGAGAAGTCGGTACCGTGTGAGAATTCGGTGGTTTATGAGATTCCTTTGGAGTGTGGATTTAAATACGTAGGTCAGACGGCGAGATGTCTAAATGATAGACTGACGGAACACAAACGGAATGTGATAAACAATTACAATGCAATTAAATGCAAAGGGGCAAGCGAGCTGGACAATAATGATGAAAATGATCCCTGGAGAAGGGGAACAAGAGGGACAAGGGACAAACATAAATCTCCAAACACAGCTAGGTGACTGGTGAGCGACGGAAAAAATAATGCAATTAAATTCAAAGCTTTGCATTTAATTGCATTATAATTATAACATTAAATTGCAAGCTTCACCCTTGTTGGTGTTAGACTGGTGGCGGCTGATAAAACCCGTCTGCTCTACTGACGTCTAACCCCTGGTTAGTTCAGTTGGTAGAGCGCTCCACTTGTAATGGAGAGGTCCCGGGTTCGATACCCGGACCAGGCGGATTTGTTCCGTCGCTCACCAGTCACCTAGCTGTGTTTGGAGATTTATGATTGTCCCTTGTCCCTCTTGTTCCCCTTCTCCAGGGATTATTTTCATCGTGATAAACAACGCGTCCAATTCCGAGTTCGCCAGGCACTCTTCTAGAGTATAATAATTGTAAAGCCAACTGGTCTGAAACGGAAGTTATTCACAAAGAACGCAATGATATGAAACGCGTAGTCCAAGAAACGATTCGTATAAAAACGTCTGGCAACTGTATAAGTCAGGCGTCATTGCAGTTTGGGAACGAATGTAAACAATTTCTACGCTTGTAAAGTTTTTTTTTTTTTTGTTTTTTTTAGTACTAGTGTTGTTTATATGTGTATCCTTGGACTTGTTCAAGAAAGTCGCTGTGTTATTCGTTTGTGGTTCGTGGTAGGAGGGCAATGTCGTTCTCCTTTTTGGAGATGGCCCCAGTTCCGGCTGTTAGCAGTGTATAGTATTGTTTCTTTGGACTGAGTGATTTGTTAGAGGAAACGCACCTTTGAAGGTCAAACCCTTTCTTTGTGTTCAGTAGTGTTTTCACCTACGTTCGCCGGGTGGCGGTGGTTATGCTAGAATGTGAACCTTTGTGTGAGTGTCCCACAGCCAAGTTCAAGGGAGGTAAGAGAAGGTTTACTGAAGTGTCATTGTCCTCTTGTCAAGTGTGTGTTTATTTGTTTTTTTGTTTTTTTGTAGAGACGGCGTTGGAGATTAGGTATATAAAGCGTGTTCGAAATAAACTTTGCAGATGAGTTTGAGACGTTGCCTCCTCTTTTACTACCTTCTGTTGTGTTCTCTTTCCGCCCCAGTCTCAGGTTTACAATCATGTTCAACTTACACCAGCTCGCCTGCACTCTGACTATTGTTTCGTTAATCGTACCTGAAGCAGGCTTAATCCCTTTTTCTTATGAATCCACTCTTCCTTCGTCGTCTTCTACACTAATTGTATAAGCATACATCATACTGGACAAGTTGGCTCTTCGTTTTTCGGAACTGGAGGCAGACGTAGCGTACTATGGGCTTTCGTTGCGGAAGAACTTCATCGACCCAGCACTGTTCAGACATCTATCAACAAGTGGTTTATCTTGGAGTTCAAACAAGAAAGTTATCAAGATCTACAGGGACGGAGCCACCAAGAGAATACAAGAACTCTACACGGCGTGCAACAGACTTTGGGACCTCCTCTTGGGAATGGACTACAGGCGTCGCAACGAGTTCCAGCACTGGGACAGCATCAAAAATGCACAGTAACACAGGATCTGGTATGTCAAGCGAACGCAAGTCTTGAACTCTGTTAAGATAATGAAGAGGAAGGAGAATTGTTTGCCATTGGCATGGTGTAATGCTCAGTGTGTGTCGGGATCCCGTTTAAATGTAGTAAACCCTTGTAGCATTTGGCTTTCAGAAAGAACGGAAAGTTTTTTTATCCAAGGGACCTAAATTTTGTCTCAATGTGAGGCCTTCCAGATTCGATGTATTTTGCGCTGTTGAAAACGTTGCGCGCGTAGTAAGTCGTGATGAAAAGACTGCTTTTTTGCTTCAGACGGTGGAGAGATTGGATAAAATCATGGGAGATATGTACCCGAAAGAAAAAAAGGAATTTTAAGGATGTAACCATAGTCAAGAATGAGATAGATTCACGGTCG
Organism: Ixodes scapularis; assembly: GCF_016920785.2. Lineage (NCBI taxonomy): Eukaryota > Metazoa > Arthropoda > Arachnida > Ixodida > Ixodidae > Ixodes > Ixodes scapularis. Next base: position 68,288,483 of record NW_024609879.1, on the reverse strand, counting down.
TTAAAATTACCCCAAACAGATAAATCGGGGAGGTTTGGTATCCTCCCGATGAAAGAATTTCAAAACAAAGCTGCGAATGCCATTAGTGTATATGTTCAAGGACTGGAACGGAAAGTTGGCAAAGATGAGAAGGGACATATGCACAGTGTTAAAGGAAGAAGGTAAAGAGCAAGTTGTCAAAAGTATAATCAGTCAATCCAAAATGTACCTATGTTTAAAATTTTTCCTAAAGGACCATAAAGTGGAGATGCCTCTCAGAGTGATTGTAAACGAAAACGGAACGTGACAAAAAGTTGTGACTAAGTTTCTGCAGCATGGCTTAGGTCAGGTCAGTTTAGACAAATGCTTATTGCTGAGAAATACAGAAGAACTCATTCAGATCTTAGAACACAACCATGAGAGGAAGAGTTCGGTATCTCCATGGATATAAAAGATTTATATTATTCTCTGGAAAAGAAGAGGCTGATGAATGCCGTGAAGGAGGTGCTAGAGTTGAATCTGGTAAAGTTTCAATCAGGATCGGGCGTAACAGTGGAAAGCTTCCTTACCCGTTAGATCTCTATTTAAAGTCAACAGTCCTCGAATATAATAATCGAAAATACATCCAGAAACAAGGTGTATGCATAGGCTCGTCGGTCGCTCCGTTGTTAGCTGAAATATATCTCAACAGTTTGGATAGAGTATTGTTTGACAGGATGAATGAGTTGTCACCTAACGTGGGCTTCAGCAGAAGATATGTAGATGACATTTTTGTCTGTACGTTTGAAGAAGGAAAATCGGAGTATTTTGAAAAGCTTAGTAGGTCAACGGCCCCGGAGTTGCATTTCGCAGTAGAAAAAACAGAGGAGAACATGTTGCAGTTTTTGGACTTGCGCATTCAGGTAAAAAATGGTTTATGTTGGGAATATGGTAAGAAGATGGCTAAACCGGTGCTCCCGAGACAAAGTTGTCACTCTACAATTATTAAGGCGGGAGTTGCGAAATCATTAATTGGTAATGCGCTGAAAAGGTCATGTACCCATTTCATGAGTCAAGCTTTAAAAAGACAATGGGGTAGACTGGAGGACACGGGGTATGATGAAACTTTTGTAAAATGGCAACTTTCTATTCAAATCAGAGACAAGCGGAATGAATCAACTGTTAGGAACCAGCGACTTGCTATACCCTATTTTCACGATACTTCCCACAACATAAAAGCGTCGGCCAAAAGGTTTGGCGTAGAAACAGTGTCCACCTCCGTTTTTAAGTTGTGCAAGCTTACACCTTTTGAAACGAAACAGGAAGTTTGCCAGAAGGCACATTGCGAGAAGTCGGTACCGTGTGAGAATTCGGTGGTTGATGAGATTCCTTTGGAGTGTGGATTTAAATACGTTGGTCAGACGTCGAGATGTCTAAATGATAGACTGACGGAACACAAACGGAATGTGATAAACAACGCGTCCAATTCCGAGTTCGCCAGGCACCTCCTAGAGTGTCATAATTGTAAAGCCAACTGGTCTGAAACGGAAGTAATTCACAAAGAGCGCAATGATATGAAACGTGTAGTCCAAGAAACGATTCGTATAAAAACGTCTGGCAACTGTATAAGTCAGGCGTCATTGCAGTTTGGGAACGAATGTAAACAATTTCTACGCTTGTAAAGTTTTTTTTTTTTTTAGTACTAGTGTTGTTTATATGTGTACCCTTGGACTTGTTCAAGAAAGTCGCTGTGTTATTCATTTGTGGTTCGTGGTAGGAGGGCAATATCGTTCTCCTTTTTGGAGATGGCCCCAGTTCCGGCTGTTAGCAGTTTATAGTATTGTTTCTTTGGACTGAGTGATTTGTTAGAGGAAACGCACCTTTGAAGGTCAAACCCGTTCTTTGTGTTCAGTAGTGTTTTCACCTACGTTCGCCGGGTGGCTGTGGTTATGCTAGAATGTGACCCTTTGTGTGAGTGTCCCACAGTCAAGGTCAAGGGAGGTAAGAGAAGGTTTACCGAAGTCTCATTGTCCTCTTGTCAAGTGTGTGTTGTTTTTTTTTTGTAGAGACGGCGTTGGAGATTGGGTATATAAAGCGTATTCGAAATAAACTTTGCAGCTGAGTTTGAGACGTTGCCTCCTCTTTTACTACCTTCTGTTGTGTTCTCTTTCTGCCCCAGTCTGAGGTTTACAATCGTGTTCAACTTACACCAGCTCGCGTGCACTCTGACTATTTTTTCGTTAATCGTACCTGAAGCAGGCTTAATCCCTTTTTCTTATGAATCCACTCTTCCTTCGTCGTCTTCTATACTAATTTTACAAGCATACATGGTACTTGACAAGTTGGCACTTCGTTTGGCGGAACTGGAAGCAGACGTAGCGTACTATGGGCTTTCGTTGCGGAAGAACTTCATCGACCCAGCGCAGTTCAGACATCTATCAACAAGTGGTTTACCGTGGAGTTCAAAGAAGAAAGTTATCAAGATCTACAGGGATGGAGCCACCAGGAGAATACAAAAACTCTACACGGCGTGCAACAGACTTTGGGACCTCCTCTTGGGAATGGACTACAGGCGTCGCAAGGAGTTCCAGCACTGGGACAGCATCAAGAATGCACAGTTCCACAGGATCTGGTATGTCAAGCGAACGCAAGTCTCGAACTCTGTTAAGATAAGGAAGAGGAAGGAGAATTGTTTGCCATTGGCATGGTGTAATGCTCAGTGTGTGTCGGGATCGCGTTTAAATGTAGTAAACCCTTGTAGCATTTCGGTTTTAGAAAGAACGGAAAGTTTTTTATCCAAGGGACCTAAATTTTGTCTCAATGTGAGGCCTTCCAGACTCGATGTGTTTTCCGCTGTTCAAAACGTTGCGCGCATAGTAGGTCATGATCAAAAGACGGCTTTTTGGGATCAGACGGTGGAGAGATTGGATAAAATCATGGGAGATATGTACCCGAAAGAAAAAAAGGAATTTTAAGGATGTAAACATAGTCAAGAATGAGATAGATTCACGGTCGTTAAAATTACCCCGAACAGATTAATCGGGGAGGTTTGGTATTCTCCCGATGAAAGAATTTCAAAACAAAGCTGCAAATGCCATGAGTGTATATGTTCAAGGACTGGAACGGAAATTTGGCGAAGATGAGAAGGGATATATGCACAGTGTTAAAGGAAGAAGATAAAGAGCAAGTTGTCAAAAGCATAATGAGTCAATCCAAAATGTACCTATGTTTAAAATTTTTCCTAAAGGACCATAAAGTGGAGATGCCTCTCAGAGTGGTTGTAAACGAAAACGGAACGTGACAAAAAGTTGTCACTAAGTTTCTGCAGCATGGGTTAGGTCAGGTCAGTTTAGACAAATGCTTATCGCTGAGAAACACAGAAGAACTCATTCAGATCTTAGAACACAACCATGGGAGGAAGAGTTCGGTATTCTCCATGGATATAAAAGATTTGTATTATTCTCTGGAAAAGAAGAGGCTGATGAATGCCGTGAAGGAGGTGCTAGAGTTTAATCTGGTGAAGTTTCAATCAGGATCGGGCGTAACTGTGGAAAGCTTCCTTACCGTTTTAGATCTCTATTTAAAGTCAACAGTGCTCGAATATAATAATCGAAAATACATCCAGAAAGAAGGTGTTTGCATAGGCTCGTCGGTCGCTCAGTTGTTATCTGCAATATATCTCAACAGTTTGGATAGAGTATTGTTTGACAGGATAAATGAGTTGTCACCTAACCTGGGCTTCATCAGAAGATATGTAGATGATATTTTTGTCTGCACGGTTGAAGAAGGAAGATCGGATTATCTCGAAAAGCTTATTAGGTCAACGGCCCCGAAGTTGCATTTCACAGTAGAAAAACCAGAGGAGAACATGTTGCAGTTTTTGGACTTGCGCATTCAGGTAAAAAATGGTATGTGCTGGGAATATGGTAAGAAGATGGCTAAACCGGTGCTCCCGAGACAAAGTTGTCACTCTAAAATTATTAAGACGGGAGTTGCGAAATCATTAATTGGTAATGCGCTGAAAAGGTCATGTGCCCATTTCATGAGTCAAGCTTTAAAAAGACAATGGGGTAGACTGGAGGACGCGGGGTATGATGAAACTTTTCTAAAACGGCAACTTTCTATTCAAATCAGAGACAAGCGGAATGAACCAACTGTTAGGAACCAACGAGTTGCTATACCGTATTTTCACGATATTTCCCATAACATAAACGCGTCGGCGAAAAGGTTTGGCGTAGAAACAGTGTTCACCTCCGTTTTTAAGTTGTGCAAGCTTACACCGTTTGAATCGAAACAGGAAGTTTGCCAGAAGGCACATTGCCAGAAGTCGGTACAGTGTGAGAATTCGGTGGTTTATGAGATTCCTTTGGAGTGTGGATTTAGATACGTAGGTCAGACGTCGAGATGTCTAAATTATAGACTGACGGAACACAAACGGAATGTGATAAACAACGCGTCCAATTCCGAGTTAGCCAGGCACCTTCTAGAGTGTAATAATTGTAAAGCTAACTGGTCTGAAACGGAAGTAATTCACAAAGAACGCAATGATATCAAACGTGTAGTCCAAGAAACGATTCGTATAAAAACGTCTGGCAACTATATAAGTCAGGCGCCTCAACCTGTCTTACATGGAAAATGGGCAAATGGTGAGACAACATCTTCCAGGACTATTTTATGCGGATGATCTGGTACTGACAGCGGGCACCTGTGAAGAGATGCAACAGCTGCTGGACATATGCACAAAACAAGGAGACAGACTGGGCCTAAAGTTCACCTCCCGTAAGTGCAAAGTGCCGAAGTGGGGGCCTACAGAGAATGTAGAGAGGGCTTTGGACACACCGCTTGTACTGCAGGGGGAGACTGTGCGGCGTGTCACGGACTACAAGCACTCGGGTGTACACCTTCCACGGGTAGGAACTACATCCATGCACATGAATCGGCTGTCCGGGCAAAGGCCATGAGGGGAAAGGGAATGCTGGCAGCAACGTCCCTGTGGGCTTTTGACCGCTACGAGGTTGTTCGTAGCCTGTGGGAGATGGTGATGGTGCCCGGACTGACTTTCGCGAATCGGGTGCTGTGCACGTCGTCTCAGACTCGGGAGTTCCTAGAGGTTCGACAGCGGGAGGCGGGGCGGATGGCACTCGGGGCACACAGGGGGACTCCAAACGAAGGGGTGCAGGGGACCTCGGGTGGTCTGCTTTTGAGTCGAGGGAAGCGGTGGCTTAGCTAGCTTACGAGAGGCGTCTGTGGGGCCTCGGAGAGGAGCGATGGGCCACGAAGGTGTTTAAGTACCTCGTGTACAGGAGTGTAAACACGCGCCTGACCAAACGGGTGGCCAAGCTCGCGGGGAAGTATGAGGTACCACCGACCCTGCTGGACGGCCGGCCGCTCCGAGAGCGAGTTACGGACCTCAAAAAGCACGTGCGGCAGGTCGAGACGCGAAGGTGGACGGAGTCGGCCACACGAAAACCATCAATGACTGTGTATGCGGCCCCGAAGCGGGCGATCGAGCGGGAGCATCTGTACGATGACTCCAGGGGCAGCGGCTTGCTTTTCGAGGCACGCACGGGAACCCTCAAGACCAGTCTGTGGAGATCGCAATATGACACTGGGCTCCCAATCGCCTGCGTCGCCTGCGGAGCAGTAGAGGAGACAACAGAACATCTGGTGCTGCAGTGCAAGGCCCTCAGCCCGTGCCCCCAGGTGGACCATCTGCCGGACGCGCTGGGCTTCCGGACGGCGGAGCGGGGGAATGACGGCGAGGAACACGTCGAGACCACCAAGCGCCGACTAGAGCAGTGGTGGGAGATTTCCTCGCGGCTGTGGAAGAGGGAGAGGCGAGCTGGGCCGGACGTGCAAGCACAAGCCGGACAATCGATTTTTCCACCCAAGTCGACCTGCCCCACACCGTGGACCCGACCGAAGCTCCAACAGAACAAGAACTCGGCTAGGCTTGGCTAGAAACCAGGCTGAGCAAGCCTTTTTTTTTTGGCAGGCCATCGCCGGAATTTCCGGCGAGCGGCCACCCGTTACAAAGGGGACGCCACTAAATCCAAATCCAAATTCAAATCCAAATTGCAGTTTGGGAACGAATGTAAACAAATTCTACGCTTGTAAGGTTTTTTTTGTTGTTTTTTTTCTTGTAGTATTAGTGTTGTTTATATGTGTATCCTTGGACTTGTTCGAGAAATTCGCTGTGTTATCCATTTGTGGTTCGTGGTAGAAGGGCAATGTCGTTCTCATTTTTGGAGATTGCCCCAGTTCCGGCTGTTAGCAGTGTATAGTATTGTTTCTTTGGATTGAGTGATTTGTTAGAGGAAACGCACCTTTGAAGGTCAAACCCCTTTGTGTTCCGAAGTGTTTTCACCTACGTTCGCCGGGTGGCGGTGGTTATGCTCAAATGTGACCCTTTGTGTGAATGTCCCACAGCCAAGGTCAAGGGAGATAAGAGAAGGTTTACCGAAGTGTCATTGTCCTCTTGTCATGTGTGTGTGTGTGTTTTTTTGTTTTTTTTGTAGGGACGGCGTTGGAGATTGGGTATATAAAGCGTGTTCTAAATAAACTTTGCAGCTGAGTTTGAGACGTTGCCTCCTCTTTTACTACCTTCTGTTGTGTTCTCTTTCTGCCCCAGTCTCAGGTTTACAATCATGTTCAACTTACACCAGCTCGCCTGCACTCTGACTATTTTTACGCAAACGTGTTGGTACCTTTCGTATCGTCGACGTTTTTTTTTTCTCAAGGACTGTACAATGAGAGATATAAGATTTTCGCCTTAATAAAGATTGCACACAGTGTATTTCGAATTTCAGGGAGCCACAACGTTTATGCAGTCTTCGAGATTAGATTGTTTACTTGTTGTACACCATGCTAGGCCACTTTTGGTTTCTTTTGTATGCTTGTCTAAACAAATGGTTTGGTGCAGTAATAAAACCGTAGTCAGCACCATGAATTCATTAAGTGCATGAGTAAAGACAAAGTGTGCTACTGGTTAAAGAAGGATTACGAGTTTTCAGACAAATTAAAAAAAAATAATCCAAAAGTGACTAGCCGGCAAAGATCTTCAGATCGCATTTCTTCAATGAACTCCACTTACGAAGGTTATACATGGCCAAAACATAAAACCGCTGGGTGACATTTTTGCCAAAAGTCTATTCAGTAAAGGCTCTGACTTTCCAAGAAAAGATCTCGCTTCCCTTTTAAAATATTGTCCAGTTAAAGAAAGGGGAATTATTTTGCTCATTTCTGCTAAGGACAAATCATGGATGTGTTTCTGGGACAGTTAAAAAGCTAAGTAAGCCAAGACCTGAATTTTCCAAAAACTACAAAACCCGGAAAACATGGAACCATACTTATAAAGGAACACATTTGCTTTTGAGTGACATTCCACTCCCTCTCTTCTCTCCCTGCAGCCAGCAAGCCATCGACTCCCCGCCAACGGCGCAATTCTTGCGGTGCCGTACCTGCCCGATAGAGTGATTCGGGAAGGCTTGTAACAATATTAGCATAGAGGATGTGATACACAAAGACTGCTGGACGGTACAGGGCAGCCCCGTTGCTGTACATTGCTCTGCAAGCCTTGTGCCGCACGTCCTGTGTGATGGTAATGTTACTTATCATTGATAGTCAACCACTCTGACAGCACTGGCGAAACCTTCTCAAACAGCCTTTTTAAATGCCAAACACATTCGTTTTAGAGATGCCCACTCGTGCAAGCTGCGTCCCATGTCTCGGAAACTCTATAGTTTAAACCATTAAAGAAAAGTGTCCAAATTACCTGGAATATGCCAAGATCTACAAAACATCACTTTTACCGGGCACTCGCTTTGCAGAATAATCGGCATAGTGGTGGAACAACATAAATTATAACATCTTTTATGGAGGGATGCTACAAACTTTTTAGGAGCCTTTAAGTTAAGACAGAAAACACAGAAGTTAGAGAGGTACAAACTTTAACATTTATTACGTTGGAAGCGCAATGTTTCAGCCCGATATGCCCTTGAAATAAAAAATGTGCCTACAATTTAATCATTGAAACGCACTTTGCTCATTTTAATCACGCGTCAACCTATTTTATACCAAATAAGGCAGCATGGTCGGCTGCCCCGGGACATGTTTTTGTGCAGTGTGCAGTCTTTCTAGCCTCCAAGAAATGTTTGCACTTCCATCATTACATGCACCGAAAAGTCAAGGGAAAGTAAACAAACGAGAAAGTAAATGTATGGAACGGTCTTTACTCCGTGCTGGTCTTGGGGGGAAGTGGGAGGGGGGGGGGGCACAAAGTTTTCATTTGCAAGCGGGGATCACAATGACGTCGCGGCAAGACCTGTAGCAGAACCTGCATGCCTGTTCGTTTGCGGGTGCAAGCACCAAGTCTACCAAAATTGAGTTCCGGTTCATTTGTTGGGCGGCAACCATTTCTCGCACTGCTAACTTTGGGTCAAGGCAACGAATTCTTGGCCACAATGTGTACACCCATGATGCTCGATAAAGATGGATCTCCATTGTGATAAACTGCTCTTATCCACCAAGCAGGAGACACGTTGGACAGTGTTGTACAAAATACTCGATAAAATTATTTAGGTTAAGTTACTAAATACCTGCCTCATAAAGTATTTAATATACTACTCAAGTTACTTTCACTGTAAAGTACCGAGTAGAGTACGGATACTTAGGAATGTAATTCAATTACTTTTGAAGATACTTCCGCATTGCGTAATTTGTACCGACGTCAGTGACATTGACAATTACACAGTTGCACAAATCTGGTTTACCAGAAGGGTTTATTAGCACGTAACATGTCAAAACCGCAAAAAAAAAGCATTGTTGGGCTATTTTATGCAGTCCAACTATAAAGAGCAGGATATTGTCAGGAATAACAAAAGACGAAGCGGATAATAACTGGAGAAACTAAACGTTTAATGGGAGGAACTTGTGCCCAAAACAAAACAGAGAAAGGCTAGCGTCGCAGGCGTCGATGTCGGAGAAACAGCAGGATCGAGCGCCGGGGCGAGATTGACTCCGGAGCACCACGCGGAGCACGTTTTGTACCCGCGTGGGTTTCTGGAACATTTGGCGTAGATTGTTCGGTGCGTACAACCAGACGAGGCTATGGTACAACATTCGTAACTCGATCAGACGACTAGGTTTGAATCTTACGAGAATGTCGAGTTGAGAGAATAAACAAAAGAGGAGTCCGCTCCGCGCGAGAGCCAAATTCGGCCACGCGCCTGGCAATATCACAGATACATGTTACAAAACATTTTTGGGACAGAAATAAAGAGGTCGCATTAGCTATTGTGACATCGCTGAATATCACGTTCAGCGGCGTACCTTAGACGCATCGTGTAACTAAAATCCATTATCTCTATATGAGGAGTTCACTATAAACGAACTTGGGATAAGAATATGAGGAGTGAATAGATAACAAAGAGAACCCATCTAATAGCCACGGCAGTGACCGCACCTTCTTCAAGTAGGTTGCGTTCAAAAACGCACTCAACTTTGGGGGACGATTTGTTGGGATTTTGTGAAGTCATCCAGCTCTTAGTTCGCTTCCTGTCCTTTTTTCTGTTTATCAATGTTCGCTTGCAGATAGATTTCGCGAGAGCAATAAGTGACGGACTGGTGACAAAAGAAAAGTTAAAAAAAACAAGAAAAAAAAAAACCTCCACGTTTTGCCGTTGCCGGGTTAAATATAAAACAAGTAACACAAACTTTTTTTGTGCACTTCTCTTTTCTTTTTTTTGTGACATTCATATATGCATTGTTGTCGTAGGTCGTTTCCCGGCCTGCGTTGCGCCTTAGTGTGGCGATCTTTACTACCGTAAAACCGCCGGTTTTGTTTGAGGATTTTTCGTTAGATACTCTAGGAAGAAGGCGAGGGGAAAACATTATTGTACGGGCTTTGGGCTGAAATATGAGTCATAATCGGCAAAAAATGTTTTTTTTTTCATGAGCTCAATCAAAGTCACCGTAGCTTCCCTACAAACAAATTTCATATAGTTCTTATATAACTTTATATAAGAAGTTATATCAGGAGTATGAGAAGATATAAGAACATATGATGACCATATGAGCAGCGCCAGTCTCTTATAAGAACTATATGAGGAACGTTATTTTTTATATAGTTTTATGAGATAACTATGAGAACATGTATTTTCAAATAAGAATTTTAGCATAAGCCATATGAGCCATACAAGAAAAATAAAGTCCCAGATTGAACACCGCGTCAGCCGGTACCGGGACTACGCCGGCCGGTCCTGGTAACAGGATGGCGGCGCCCGGCCATTGGTGCCGGTGAGCTACCGGCCCCGGCCGGCGTCGGGGTTTCGTCTTGCTCACTGGCCAGTTCAGCCGTAGAAGTTACAGTTACTGGCCAGCATCGGGTTTTTGCTGTCTTTGCTGGCCAGTCTTTCCATGGAGGTTCCAGCAACTGGCCGGCATCGGTATTTTGCTGTCTTTGATGGCCGGTATTTACATGGAAGTTCAGCGACTGGCCGGCATCGGCGCTTTGCTGTTCTGACTGGCGATCCCCTCCATGGAAGTTCTGTTTACTGACCGACATCGTTTTATTTATTTATTTTTGCCGTTTTTACTATGCAGTCAAGTCATTGAGATTCTGACGAACTGCAGCAATTCATGAATAGCGAGTGGGAATGTTTGAATTGATCAATCCTTCGCAAATAACTGCCGACGCTGGTGTATTCTATCCCAGCATGGCAAGGCTGACGTGTTTTATCGCGAAAACGCGAGAAAGAACAATGCGGCGAGGAATATTTGCAGTTCAGGATTCGAGAATCTGACCACCTACGCCATGAAAAATAAATTACACAACGCCGAACGATACTTTTTTCAGGAAGCTAGTTTAATAGACCTATCTCACCGGCCAGTTTGACTACGCCGCCACTGCCGCATTTCATCAAGGGAAAATTATTCTTTCTGCACGTGCGACAACCTCGCAGAAGCTCTGCGCGTGAGGAGCACGAGACAGCCCGAGCCCTCTCGTGCTCTGCCGTTTGCCTCCTGTGAGCTAGAGTTATGGTGGTGTCACGCATGGGCCGAACGCTCGGTGAGATCGGTCTATTTGATGTACTATTAGCGGCGAGATGTTTCGGTGGCGCCCTCGTTCGGTTACCTTTCGTGACGTCCTTACCTTGTGAACAAAAATTTCGATGATGTTTGTAATGGGCATGGTGTAAGCTTGAAATCATAGCGCTCTCAAAGCAACACTGTCAACACTGTCAAAATTGAGGTTCTTACATTCCTCTTATTTCCGTCGATGAGACATCCTTTGCTGACGCTTTAGTCAGCATTCGGCCAGTTGTGGTGGGCCGACCTCAGGGACGCTTTCGATCGCACACGTCGCCAATACTTAAGGTCCGGCGGTATTGGCGACGTGCGCGATCGAAAGCGTCGCTGTGGTCGTCCTTCTACCATTGGCCGAATGCTGACTATGACGTCAGTAAAGGATTGCTCTTCGACGGAAATAAGAGGAACGGAAGAACTTCAATTTCGACGGTGTTGGTAGTGTTTCTTTAAGAGCGCAATGGTTTCAAGCTTGCACAATGCTCGTTACAAACACCATCCAACCTGTCGTTCGCAAGGTAATTACGTTACGAAAGGTAACCATAGGAGGGCGCCTAAAAAACATATCACCGCTAATACGCACGTGTTTGGCTCTGATTAAAAAAAATAAAATAAAAACGGTATGGCAGAGCCTCCGAATGAAGAACAACAACAACAAACACGTGGCATGATTGAGCACGTGCTTTGAGGTGCAAAAACAATAATACGCATTACTTTTCAGAATCTGTACAAGAAAGATATGTGTGTATTGCTTATGACGCTACGAGAGGTACACAACGTTCCTGAGATTATGTTATTCCTGATTTTAATTGACTGTGAAAATATGCTATTTCTGGCAAGAATCGACTGTTTTCTGTGGTAGTTACGATCATCTAAATGAAATATTTCAAATCTTCACATAGCCAGACGATCTGTCCCCCGATAGCTTATGTTATACGACATACCGCACAAAAAAGAACGCAAATATAAAAACTTGTCTTTTTAACACGAGAAAGCGAGAAGCACAAATGCGTTGTGGATGTTTACACTGCCTGGTTTGTGGATGTGACCCCTTGACGCTACGAAACATAAATGTTCTAATACCGAAGGATACCGTTTCTGAAAGCTAGTTTAATTATCAGCACTGTTCTTGGATCTCAGGAATAAAAACATGTCTGGGCCTAATAAAAAAATAAAACTGCGGAGCGCAACCTCGATAACTAAAATAAGGCGGCAGGCGAGGGAAATATCACTGATGTACCAGAAGAAAATTAAGTACTACTTTTCGTAATTCAGAAAAATAAGAGATGATCTTAATACCTACCGCGCTGTGAGCTCAGCTAAATAACTGCCTTAAAATAGCGGTATTTTTGTTTTAGTAGCGGGTAAAGTTGAACGCCATTAGAAAAACTTCGGCTGCATCACTGTGGCAGTTTGACCACTTACACATATTCTTAATTTGCTCTCAATATTCCCATTATTATTACCTTATTTACTTCGTTGAAAGAACTTGCGCTGTTTGCCTACTACACTGCCCGAGAAATTAGCACGGAGCGAGCGAATTATCCCGGCAAAACAAGAGGGCCACGGTTTGTGCATTGCATCAGTTCAAATTTGGGCTTGCACTTCCTATTTTCAGATTCTGCGTGATTTTTACCCTAAAGTAAGGGGCCCGCAACTGCGAAAAAAACGTAAAAAATATTTAAAATATTAAAATAAATAAAAACGTAGCAAAAAGAATTACAATAAAAAAACTTTACTCTACTGGGATTCTAACCACCGACCACAACATCACCAGCACCGCGCGTTAACAAGCAAGACCAAACCGCCGAAGGGGAAGCGTATTATTTTTAGTAGTTTATATGTCTGCTTAGTTCATTTGGCTCCATTGTGCGGTTAGTTTCGTATTTAATTTTTGCTACGTGTTTAGGACGTATTTTGAATATTGTGGCAATGTTTACATGCTCAAGGATTTATTATTACTGTCTCTTAATTTTTTTTAATGCGCTTTGCTGATTGTTTTATTGCAAGCGTATTGAAGATACGCGCCAACGAGGTAGAGGGGCTTAGAGGGATAAACCAGGGTTCCGGTCGGCGCTGGAAAGTGACCCTTATAAGGCGGCTGCCATTGTACGCAAATTTGACTACTCGTCACATGACCAAACCAAATACGTTACGTCACAAGAAAGAGTGCAGCGCCGCTGCAGCGGCTGGCCCAGCTGGGCCGGAGCTTGTCGGATTCTTTGTTGATTGTCGTTCGTCTTCGCAAGTTGATTTCAGACGCGAAAGCCGTTATATGAGGCCGGTCGAAAGCGACTTCAGAGTTCAGAGTTCAGCGTGGTGTCTGACGTAGGTATAACGTGAAACCACGGAGGAACAGTGTGCATTTTGCTGGTGACCGACGGGGATATTGCCACGGAAGAATCTGCCCTACGTTGCTCGGACCTCGGATTGATTTGGGTACCGCTAGGATAAAATTTAAGGCGACGTTTCTGTGCTCTGGTTGACCGTCGGAATCTTCGAGGTCTGTGGAGAAGCGTGTGCAATATATCTGAACACACAGTTTAGCGACGGAAATTGCGTGAGTCGTGCTTGGCAGTGGGCAATCGTGGTGCCGCTTAGTTCAAATGCCCGAAGGCTCACTTTGGTTGTGAGGCGCACCGGAGACCTGCTTTGAAGCTAGTAGTTGCCGTGCCGTGCTAAATGATGCTGTGCTGATTCCCAAATTGTTTCGGCGTAGACGTGCGCTTTCACGGAGCACAGGTGTGCGGCGAACCGAAGAGCTGCCTTCAAGCTGATAGTTCCTGTGCCATGCTTTAGGCGATGCTGTGCTGCTTCCCAAATTGTTCCGGCGTAAACGTGCACTTTCACGGAGCTCAAGTGTTGCAGTTGATATTGATTCCGCTGGTCTGTCGCACGCTTTGTCGACACAAAAGTTTCATCCACACTCGTTGTGCGAATTGAAAGCCGTATGGACATTTCATTGCGCGTGTTACCTACCCAGTCCACCCGTTCACGCCGCTTTGCGACAACAGCCTGCAGCGGCTCATTACCAGATAAGTGGTCCCATAATCATTTCTGTTCAGTTCGCCCACGGTAATTCGCCAAACTCCGAGGGAGAGAATTTATTCGGACAGAATGTCACTAAAGCAATGCAGCTTCTTTAGTGGTCAGGGTAGTCTCTCTTCTGTCCGTTTTCTTATATTGTCACGGGCGCTTGCTCCAGTCCTATCTTCTAACAATATTTACTATTCTGGAAAGTTCCACGCCATGCTCAGCTGTCATTGTATGTTCTGGTGGATGTGCTGGGAACTCTACCCATAGCCCTCCATTCTGTGCACCTTGGCGGCTCCTCAGCCGAGTTTCCCGATAAGGGGACAAGGGTGGCGGACTATCCCGCGTCTTAAACACTTGGCGAGCCGTAAACCAATAACTATTCCGAGCCCGGCAGAAAGACCGCAAGGCGAGCAAGTACCACAGGGACGAACCTCGAAAATACACCACGAAGAACCTGAAATCCGAGTCGGTCGCTGCTACCTGCAGGAACGGCCGGAATTCGGTCTTGTGCGAGAAAAATCCGAAATTGACTAAGCCAACAATGACAAACCTGTAGCAGTGTACCGCGGCCACTCCCACCATTGTTTGTATGGCCGTCGCACCTCACACTCCGACGCCCTTTCAAGTATGGTATATGAAGATATGGAGGGCTGGATTGAACAATATGACCGTGTTGCCCGCCACAGTGGGTGGACAGACAACCAGCTCCTGCAGAACCTATACTTCTCGTGGAAGAAACTGTCAGGCACTTGTTTGAAAACCACAAATCATCTCAACGTCATGGGAAGTTTGCAAGATCAAGCTGAAGTGCACGTTCATCAGCCAACATTGACGATGGAGAGCCGAATTCCTGATTCTGTCCAGGAGACGACCCCAACAACAGCGTCGCTGCCTTCGTGGAGGATTTTTGCGCCAGATCGAGCACCCACGCCAACCCTGGTGCTAGAGAAGACGAGAAGATAGGAATTCCAAGCCTCTCATGTTAAGGACAGCACATTTGGCAGCCTTGTCCGCAACCCCACGACAACAGTCGAAGGGTTCGTATCACCGAGACTTCCAACATTGAATGTACACTGCAGGCCCAGCCTGTCACTATCAAAAACTCCCCAGCGTCTCGACGCACGAGTCATCCAGCTGCAACTTCGACGTCAGACTCCCAGGCATCCGTAACATCATCCACATTGTTGTCCGGAAGGAGATCAGGAAGCTACTTTTTGCCATCAGTTGCCTAGCTTTTATTTGGATTGCTGAGATTGTTTCGGAACAAGTTAAACAGGCCTTTCAACTGAAAACTTCTTCAAGCAAAGAGGCATCTGACGAACCGAGGTTGACTTATGCCACAAAGTCACGACGTCCACCACCGGTTACCAGTTAATATGCAATGCCAATTCAACGAGACACCCCAACGCCGAAGCATTCCCAACATCGGAAAGAACCAGTCTAGGTTCTTGCTGAACAAAGTACACCAAGGAAAACGGAGGTGCTGCGAATGGTCACCCGAACTCCACTCTGCTACCACTGCATGAGGACAACCATGTCTACTGGAGGTGCCGGTACCAAAGAATTGGCCTGCAAAAGTTTGTGCCGAACGTTCTTTGACCACGTCTCGAGGAGCGTCCGCGGGACATTGAAGGTTATCACCGGTGACCTTTGCCCCTTGTGCTGACATTACCCCGAAGCTCCTGATCCCCATCACCTCGACAGGAGGTAAGCACGACAAAGCAGATGAGTGGCAATGCAAGGACAGTTGATTTGGTGTTGGTTGTTGTCCAAGGACAATACCTAATCATTTGCCGACACCATTTATCTGTGTCCATGTAATGACGCAAACCATTTCCAACTTTGACGGAGAATGCCGCTGAGTGACTTGAAGAAATAGAATGGTTGGTCTTTCTCAAAAGTGGACACCAAGCAAAACCCAACTTCACTTTCGGACTTCACTTTGCCACACGAGACTTACACAAGTAGCAGTGGTCGCGGGATGCAGAAAACAAATATCTCCATTACGAAATGGAGGTGAAATGGCTTGGATAGCAGACAAACACTTGCCTGTTGCCAGCCATCAAGTCAACACTACAGCAAATGGCACAGCCACGTAAGCACTACATGCCCAAGCTTGCTGCATTGACGCAGAGTACCACGAGGAAACCTTGTGGATTAGAAGCCAGCTCTGCAGCTTCAGTGCATCAAATGTGAGTGGCCGCACACGGCGTATGATTACAAGACGGCATCTGTCGGTCAAAGCTGCCACTCGACCAAACTGAACAGTGACGTGCCAGGAGCGTCATCCGACAGCAAGGAGCACAGGTACTACGACTGGACGCCTGACACGAGACTAACGCAGAAAGAACTCGTTATGGAACCATTTTCTAAGAATCAATAATTATGTAATTAAGTGGAAATAAACATATTTGATACACATACCAGATAAACATGTTTCCGCTCGCCTTTACGCCTTCAGAGTCTCTACACAAAGATTTATATTCACGGCACGTGCTGGATCTTTTGAGGACACCTGCATCTCTGACCCCTCAATACTAATTAATGGGAATACCAGACTGGCAGACTGGTTGCATTCGGCTGCACTCGTTACATTTCTCCTGAACATGTGGCGCATCCGAAAACCAACTCCAGTGATGTGAAAATGTTGTTTATTAATTTATTCCCTCTAAGGGCCTCCGTAGGCATTGCAGAGAGGATACTTAAAGCTACACACGTAATAACATCAAAGCACACGGACATTAATGAGCACAAATCAGGCCCAGCTACCGAAAATAAATATTACACTAGTAAGAAATAATTATTGCTGCTACTTGCTGAGTGCAAAAAGAAACACACCTCTGAGCATCTAGTTCAATATTATGGATGCATTGTTGTATAGCAGGTTACTTCCTATACGTATGACACACTAGACCCGTTGCAGAACCCCATTAAGCAACACAACTGTCACCATTTTTTTTCGGCGTAAAGCACACGGATGGGCCCCAGTCCACGTCGAATGCTAATGCAGCATTCCAGTTCAATGGGCGCTGAGCCGAGTTCACAGTGATGGCGGCCATAACATTCTTGTCGAACAAATGCCCAAAATATGAAAGCCTGGGGTAATTAGAATAGTAGCTAGTGTAATTCGTTTCATCACAATTTGGCAAACGGCAAAGCTACAGTCTCGGTGAGCCAATTTGCACGTTGGAGAGAGGCACATGGCAACATGTCATTCAGAGTGCTCGTCTGCACAGATTTGTCACACACCTTCGCTCTGACTCTCTGATTGGCTCGAGGGGGCTGCGGCCGGTGCCCTTTTCCATGTTACAATGATACGAAGTATAGGCAGCCCACACTTTTCAAAAAAAGTCCATTGAAGAGACCGAAAGGAATGGTCAACATTTTTCAAAAAGACTGCTCTTCAGGCAAGGGATGAACACAAATGTGAATAATCTTATCCAGGTAATTAGAACAAGTAAATAATTGACCGACTAATGCAATACACTCTTGATGAAACAAAAGTATTGCTGCAATTAATTTTACAAAAGAGAAAAAGTGCAGTTAATCTATGCATACACCAAAACAGTTGTTCTTATAGCAAGTCGAAAAGCTTTGAAGCAGGTGCCTGCAACGATTTATTCATCCCCACTCCCAATAAAACGTCATCCTCGTAGCTGGAAATAAGTGTGCACTTCGCACTCACAAAAAAAAGGAAGAAAAACGATCGAATGTAGAATCGTCGATTAGCACAAAAGGTCAAAGACCGCAGGAGTTTCCTCGCTAAAGGTTGCTATGGTTATTCGCTGACGCAGGGCTGAAACAACTTCGTCTAGGCCCTAAAGCGACTTATACCTTTCGCTTCGATTCTCAGATATTCCAACGTTCAAACGGAGCTAGAAAAATGCGAATATTTTATGTCTGAAGCTATATTGTAAAATTGTTGATAAGTGCAAACCTACGGTCTCAGGAGCTTCGTCGCTAAACGTTGCTGTGATTATGCAGTTACCTAGGGCTGAAACAAATTCACCTAGGCCATACATCCGACGCATACATTTCGCGTCGAGTTTCAGACATTCCAGCGTTCAAACAAAGCTAAAAAAATGCGAAAAGTTTATGCTAAAAGCACTCAAAGCTCTATCGATCCTCGAACAGATCCCGAATCCGAGCACCGGTACGGCGATACGGTTGATGCTGTCTCAGAGGTGTTAATACCCAAATGATCCAGAGCGAACTTGCGCAAAAAGGGTATAAAGTCTCCTTCCTTTATATTTTCACGTTATACCTGCGTCAGCGAGCACGAAAAAGCCCGAAGTCGTCGGAAAGCCGCTGCACATCACGGCTACCGCGCACCAAACAAACTCGCATCCGCCAGCTCTGGACGCTGCCGTCTTACCTGTGACGTCACGGCTCTTGGGGGGTCACGTGACGAGTAGTCCCTTTTGAGTAAAACATGTCTGCAACCGGGGGGTGCCACTTCCGAACTTCCGGTTTAACACTCTAAGCCCCTCCTCTACCTCGTTGATACGCGCACATAGCCGACATAGCTTCCGTAAAGTCGTTAGACATCCATCATAGCCAACGAACGCGATCCAATCCAATCACCAACCTTGTTTAGCCGGCCGTGTTGGCCGTGTGTGTTTCACGTCTCTGTCTTGAGGTCAATTTACCGATTAGTCGTGACGCGTGGGGTTTAACTTAGTTTCGAATGTGTCCGAAAAAGAAGGAAGCGACTGTGAGCCGTGGAACTACATCGAATCTGCTCAACAGCCAAGGTCATGGCACGGTTGTTTCAAAGTAAGTTCCTTTCTTTGTCCGTTAGGGCTAGATTATTCTTTTTTCCGTTCAAAATGCTTGTTATTGTCTCTAGATCCCTTGCTTTTACCAGTATTACTAATTGTGCGCGAATGGTGTTATGTGAAGCTGTTTTAGAGCGCAGCTCTTAGGCGCCCCATTCCGGCTTGAGCGGCGTCGCCGTCGGCGTAGCCAAGGTCACCCGAAGGTCACGTGACCCCCCTAAGGTCACGTGGCCCCCTCCCCGAGGTCACATGACCCCCCCTCCCCCCCGAAGTGACGCGACACCCCCGCCCCCCCCCCCCCCCCCCGGAGGTGAGGTGACCCCCCCGGAGCATATTAAAGAACGAGGAAAGGAGGAGAAGAAGGAGGAGGAGGAGGAGGGGTCTACCCTCCCCTCAGTACCCTTCCCTCCTCCTGCTCAAGAGCTGCGCTCCAATTCGGCGTTACAGGGAGTTGTAAACGGCTTTCACTTTTTCTTCTTTTTTCGCCGTTGAGAGCACTCGATCCTCGCGCTAATTATCGGTCACAAATTAGCGCCTTAGGCTGCGTACTCGCTGGTCCATCAGTAGCGGCGGAACGTTTTGGGGGCGGGCGGGCAGGCAAAGGCAGGAAGGGGAGGATGGGGGGGGGGCTGATTGCCTCCCTCCACCGTATTGTTTACTGGTAAACCAGAATGTCTGGAAGAGCGCGGTGCCCCTCCATCGCCGAAGCTCTAGGTTTGACACTACGGGTGGATTCTGTGTGCGTATTTGCGTCCGGAGAGCTGGGAGAGCCAAAAGGCAGCGATTGATTGATCGAGCAAGTGCGTAGCTTCCGCCACCCAGTCGTCTGCAAACGACTTACATTTTCGCGATTCGTAATCTGAAATGAATTGCCGAAAATTGGTGCCGTGATAAATTCACCCCTATGGCGTATAATCCCATAGCATACCGCTCCCGATCGCAAACAGTTGTGCCCGCGAAATAATTTTTGACGCCGCTTCTGGGCTTCTGGGGAAATTTACAAGCATGTCCTTAATTAAGGTAGTGTCTCGCCAGTTTATGGGAGGTATATTATGTTCCGTGTAAGTATATAGTGTTCATACCTCAACCAATCCATTTTTTTACTTTAGCACTGCCTTTAGCGAATGGTGTAGGTTGTAATTGTTTTTAGTTGCATGAATGTAGTAAAGGTGGTGAGCTGGTACTAATTGAACAGCTTGAAAAATAGTTCACTAAAGGTCAAGGAGACAAGGAAAGTAGCGCGTAGACCACATGCAAGCCCAGACTCTCAACTCACATAAGCAGAGAAGGAAGAAATAAAGAATGAGGAAGGAGCTCGAACAGAGGCCCAAGTGGAACGCGCTGATTCACCTGTTAGCAAGAAATTTTAGAAACGTAATTTCCTTGTCAGTTAAGGTAACAGATGGATGGCTAATGCATAAAGACAGCTCAATCTCTCTCTAATATCTACGATGGATTGTCACCTACTTATGCACTGTTTACACTGCTCGTGTATGTCAACGTTAGAAAAAACGTGAATAATTAGCAGATACTATGAAAAACATACAAGGGGATTATTTTAGGCCTTTATTATTCGTAATATGGACGACTAATGTGTCCGCAAATCCGTCTTTTACCTGAGCTGCCAAGAAAATTGTGTTTACACTCTAATGCACATGGGTGAATTAACACGTTCAACTTGTACCTGTTCGAACTTTTGCTAAAGCTCCTTCCGCATTCATTATTTCTTTCTTCTCCAATTTATGTGAGTTAGGAGTTTGCTCTCGTATGTAGTTTATGTATTCCTCTCCTTTATTCCTGGTTTTTTGTGTGGTATTTTTCTAGATGTTCAATCAGAAGGAACTCACCACCTTACTACATAGAAAGGTTGCTGCTAATTCCATAGTGTTTTTAAAGCAATCTGTGTGACATCTTTGCCTTACGCTCCAGTTTCCGAAGCTCACATTCTCCGAAGACAGCCTTTCTGATTTCTCTGATCCTCGATCTTTCTTAGATTCTTTTGTGTTCAATAGATCGAGTAGCGAGTGTGCACCAGTGTGCGTCCTACGAGTTCCTGTCCTTTTCTTTTTGTGCACTTTTTTTCAAGTTGGTCTGTGATATTTTTATCGTATATTCTACTCTGTGTTTTCACCTTTATACTTACCGCAGCCTTTGCCATGTGGAAGTTGGCATTCAATTTCGCCATCCCGATGTGAGTGTCCTGAGACGACACAGGATGACAGCCTCCTCTACTGAAGTCCAGGCTTCATGGAAGACTGCCCAGGCTGTTCATGGTAAGGTGCTTCATATATTGAGCAATATAATAGCAACCTATTGCTGCTAGGATTGTTTTTAACACAGAGTGTGTTTATGGACTCGCCTTTGGCAATTCCGATGCCACTCGCGTTTAATGAAATCCTGTAGGGGAATTGTACATTCCATTCGTAAGAGGAATGCTGGGTTTACAACCTAAATTTGTCTCTGCTTGCTGCCAGTATTGCTGTGTGTTGTATTTGTATTTTGTATTTGTTTATTGAGTGTTACCAATAATGGCTGAAGCCTTCCCATTATTGCGCTGGTTAGAGGAAACACACAAACATGAATGAACAGCAAGAGTGGTGAACAGCGCTACTCTCGCCGTTCGCCACCGCGCCCGTTGGTTTTCGGAGAAGTTTGCAAAATTGGTCTCTATGGTATTTGGTCATATATCGCACATGAACACAACCAGGGCACTGTACCTACAATTCAACACTTGAAAGATTTGTGTGAATACACCCTGTAGCTGAACACACTTTAGAGTCATTTTAATGTTGCGAAAATGAATAATGACATTGACATATTTGTCGTGCTAAACCCTGTCACACCTCTTCCGAACTCTGATCTCCACAAGATCACAGTACCATCGTTTCTGTTGTAGTGGCACGGCAGACTCTATACTTGTTTTGTTTCAATCTTTGTAAGGGGAATGCTGTAATCTAATTCTTCTCATCTCTGGTGTAGTGGATAGCACTATATTTGCAGAGATAGTCTTCGGATTATGTTGTTTCATAGAAATACGTTTCAGCTTATAAGTTATTTGTTTTTGGCTTGTAAATTTACAAGCTTATCTAGATTGAAGGCAGCAAATATCTTGCCAGCAGTCATGGTACGTGTCCGAAGTATATTGCATTAACATAATGACCCAATTTCTTCTTTTTTTTTGTCAGTTGCTTTAGCGAGTTGTGCATGCTAGCGTTGTTTTTTTGTTTTTTTTTTTTGTTTCTTTCACATAATCTACACCACTTTCACCTTTATACTCAGTGCGGCCCTCGCCGAACAGAAGCTAGCGTCGACTAGGCCGATTCGTTCCTGCGTCACCAGCTGAGCCGAGGTTCAGTTCCATGACAGTCTGCAAAGGTGGTTGATGGTAAGCTGCATTATATATACAGCTGTGTAATAGCAGCTTGTCCTGGGTGGCAATTTGAAATGCGTTTATATGTTTTAGAAATTGAAATTTGCAAGGGCATACTTGCAATGTGAAACCTTACCAAGCCTGTTCTGATCTTTCACCCTCTTGAGATTTGAGTACAGCCGTTTCTGCTGCACACACACTGCCTACCTCGGCCAAGTACAGACTTGATCCATATGAGGGTAAGCAGGTGATTATCAACTGCTCAGTGCTGTCTGTGGTGACGTTCTCTCCTTATCAGACGACTTACCACGCTTGGCAGGCACGTAGCCAGGATTTTGTTTCGGGGGGGAGGCTCGTTCGTGACAAAATGCTGTATGAGGGGGACGGGGAGAGAGGGTCCCAGCAAAATGGAAGATTTTTTTTTTTGGGGGGGGGTGGGCCCGGGCCTTATGCCCCCCCCCCCCCCCCTGGCTACGTGCCTGACGCTTGGTTCGCAAGGCATTTGAAATTTAGAGCAATTAAGCTGCTGCATGATGCTCCCAGTACTGAGCAGTCGACGATCGCTTGTTCACACTCGTAGAGATCACAACTGTACTTCAACCTCGGCAAGTGCAAAACTTATCTGATTCAGCCTAGCTGTGGTGTGTTGAGCGCTGTGTGTAGAGCTAGTTGACTTGTGTGCACACAGCGGCTGTGAGGTATAAAACATACCAAATTGGCAACTTTAATGCAGTCTCGTGTAGTACCATGGATGTTTTGTTTCGGCGTGCATGGTATCTGTTCACACTTTTTTTCCTCGTTTACCGACAGTCCTAGCTGTCTGCAGATAGCGAGAGTAAAACATGCCAGCCAGTCTCTAAAGCAGTATGCAGTGCAATTTCGTTATATCGTGGAAGTGAGGAAGAAGAAACTGCACTCCACTCCACTCAACATGAAAGCACCTACATGGGAACAACGCTCAGTCAGCAACGGCCAATCGCAGTGCAGTTGCCGATGGAGCGGACAATTCCTGCATCCCGATGGCCACTGCCGGCTGAGCGTTACGCGCATGCCTGGTGGCTTTCTCGCTCTGTAGCTGAGCGGAGCAGTCGAAAAAAGCGCTCAGCTAAAACTTTTTCCGATAGGGGGTGGCTCACGCATAGATATTTCAGGCAGAGGGATGGCCGACATCGCTCACATCAATTTTCAGTATGAGCAGCTCTCTTCGCAATACAGAAATTATGATTCAAACTTCCTCTACTCCTTTCTGACAGGTTTTGAGACGTGCTCCTGGTAGTATTGTCGGGCTTGATATTATTATACCCAGATCCACTCCAATAAATTCTAGAAGGATGAAGTCAGTTGCCACAACGCTTGTGCAAAACTAAATCTGGAACGCAGTCCTCCTTTCTCTTTACCGCTCTATTCAAAACCTTGTCTCAGTATGTGATGGGTCTGCAAAGAAAATTGACCAGGTAAACAATGTTACTTAGAAAATAGGTGTTCCATACATATTAGCCTGAATCTATCAACCACTGTACACTGCTTCACTACCGATTTGGTATCTTTCAATTGATTTGCCAGAACTGTTCGCACCTGTAAACATCTTAAAGATGATCCGAGGGAATGTTTCTTTTCATGAAATGTCATATACTTAAAGTAAGTGAGGCTTGTAGGCATTTTCAAGCGCTATGGGGCATGCTGATGATAAACACTAAATGTGAGTTTGATGGTGGACGCTGATAATATATACTAGTTTGTAAGGCGCTATTTTTTATTTGATGAAATCTGCAGATGACTTTTTGTCGTCAGGTTGCCATTATGTGGGAACACGGGGGTCATACTCTGCAGTACATTATATGTGTACATGTGTCTACCCAAACTCATTAGTATGTGTACAACAATGAGCTGTATTTGCGACTCCAGCGGCCTATAGGGGGCGCCACCACCCAACAAACATGGCGGCTGGGAACAGGTCGCATCCGCTCGGCCGGGCCGCCTGAATGGGTAGCGCATTCAATTTTACAGATTTTCTTTTGTTCAATGCCCTATTTTATATGCAAGGTTAAGTGTAGCCGGTGTACATAAACTTGTAGAGCATAGTTTTGTTTTCCCGGTGCTTTTTGTTCTTTATGTCAAACTTGTTTTTCGGAGATTTCGTTCAATATTGAAACTATGGGCTCCGGAGAGATGGTAATAGATTCTAATCAATTTTGATCAGCTAAGGAAAGTGGTGATGACCACAGAATTGTTCCACCGACAGTAATTTCCAGCTATCTGGCATGCCTCGACCATGCAACCTATCTGTCCGCGAAATCGAGCTTTTGTGCGTATTAAGAAACAGCTCTAGTCGTCTGCTCAATCAACACCACAGGCTGCTGGAAAATTACGAAAATTAAGGAAGCGCTTCTTGAGCCAAGGAACATGTTAACCCGCTGGCGCCCCACTAAGCAGCTGATACTCCTATTTCAATTCAGGTTTTTGTAGCAGTCGAGAAGTCATTTTGACTAATATGCTGGTTATGTATTATATTACATACTATGTCTTACTAAACCGATATTAGTACATGGTTTGGGTTGAAATATGAGCTTAGGTGACTAGCTATTAGGTGAACTGCTGAATAAAAGTGTATTTGACAGGCAGAAACATACTACTTAAGCTCAGCCAAATGGTTCTAGCCGGCAGTACGGAGACGAATGTGAACAAATTGAAGAGAGTTTTCATCGGAGATTCATGCAGAACCCCTCTGCATTGAACTTGACTTCAAATCCGTAACGGAGAAATGGAGTATTTTTTGTGGCCGGACAACCTGAGCAATGTAGACGTATATTGCTGCTGGCTTCGACGGGGGTATAATATGAATATTCGAGGCACGATAGATCATAATGTCGTGACAGCTTCTAACGTTGCGAGATGTGCCCCCCACCTTTTGAAAGCAGAGAATTCCCCTCATTAATCGTATGCAGCGAGCAGGTTTTCCGGAATAAAGTAAATGCGAAATCAGCCCAACTCTTTCGGTGAGGTCCAGAAGCTTTTACGGCGAAAAGCAGCCAAGATGAATAGCCAACGCACCGACCGGCGTGGGCGGCTCAATCTTGAAGCTAATCAAACACAACCAAACTCAAGAAAAGCAGCTATCTGACTGCAAAATTGGGGTTCCTACCAGTGAAACACCTCGTCTGTCGTCCTCAGTCCAGTGTTCTACATCCTTATAAAGAAACCACTTATCAGCTACCAAGTAGTCGTCACTTTGAATGTGATTCGAGGCAGACAAGAAATTAAAACGTTTTTCCGCGATTTCTTTTCCTCCAAGAAAGCGAAAGAACGCGACCGTGTGTTGTGGAGTAAACGGGCTTCCAAACACGTGATGCAAGGAAACAATCTACTGAGGCTTCATCACACTGATGAACACTCAGGCAAACTTGTGAAATATTCGGACCTTCGTCAACTTACATTGTTCACCACCGCGCCGCCAACACGTGTCCGCGAAAGCCGCCACAGACGTGGAGAGGTGCAAAGTGACCTGTTCCAGCTGGTTCCCGGTTTTCCCGATTAATGCCGTTCGTTTTGCTGGAGTCGCGAATATGTCAAGGATATGGTTTGTCATTGTCTCAGTAAGACCAATGATTCGCTATATTTACCTAAAAATGCTGGATCTTGCGCTGCTATTGTGACGAACGGCGATGTTAAACTATATGCCGACTACTCCGCCAAGCTCGCCCGTCTCTCGACATGCCTTTTTGAATAAAAAAATGATTTCCACGTGCCTTTCTCGGAAGTGGGCCTTTTCCATACAAATAGCTGACCTTTATTGTGAGATAACTGGACCATTTTTGCCCCTTCGTCATCCCGTGTGTTGTTGCTGGTGTTCCTTAGGGCAATCAACGTATTTTTGTATAGTTTCCAGATTGAAAATAAAATAAAGGCACTTAGTGCATTAGCTACAAAAAGTTTTCCTTTTACATGGGCTGCTTGTCTTATGCACCTCACCCCATTTGGAATTTATGAATTATCATGTACAGCTGGTATAGATTTACCCTGTCATTTTACTGCGATGCCGATTCTCTTTACAGGTGCTGTAAGGAAGGACTCGCCATCCCGGGTGCATGGTCGACTTGCACCCCACAAGCTGCATGAGAAGTGTGAAGAAACTTTCCTAGGCCCGTGACATGCAGCCTCCTTCATCCAGCTCACTCCTCTCGCGACAAGCCCCTGATTACCAGCCGAGCTGTAGCTTCACTGCAACTGATAATAAACAAATACGGAAGCACTTTCGCATGATTCATTTACTACCCATGTATGAGTGACAGATGGATGTGGCAGACAGTGAAAAATAATTGTCTACACTCATTATTTGTTAAAATTACCCTTGTAATGAACTATACATCTTTTCTATTCAGGTGTGAATTGCACACAAAACCACATGCTAGCCTGTAAAACAAGACCTGGAACTGTACTGTTTTAGCCCGCTAGCCTGGGGTCTTGCTTGTATCTTGCGGTACTGCTGGTACTACGCCGGGGGTTTGTGCTGGCAGCAGCCCGGGAACTCGCTGGGACAAATCAAAACCGGGAACTGTATGGCTTGAGTCCACTAGCCTGGGGTCTCGCTGGTATCTTACCGCATTACTGGTACTACGCTGGGAATTTGTGCTGGCAGCATCCCGGGAACTCACTGGGACGCCCAGTGCCGGGCGTCCCAGTCAGTCCCAGTCACTGGCCGGTGACTGGCAATCTCACTGGCCCGTTGTCGCCCCGCGGTGCGTTTCCAGCGTCGCCCAAGTAGGATCTTACCGGCAGACCGGTACCGCCCCAGTCCCAAACCGGCGGGTTGTGCTACTTGGGGTTCTTACACGGGTCAAATGTGGAATAAGAAACTTATATAAAATCATATGAGAAAAGGTGCTCCTCCTAAGTGGCATATAAAAAAAAAGTTCGTCGTCAAAAGCAAATGAGAATAATCGGGTTTCCTATGGCATACTAACGTTTTTTTCTAACAGAGCCAGATCTAGACACCATCATTTTGACTGAAATTTGGCCCCTATCCGTCAATGTATTCATCTCAAATGATATTAAACTGGAACTGTAGTTATATTATGCAAGAAAAAAACACTGAAGGTGTGGCTACGGTACATGGCCCAAAGAATTAAATTTCTGCTAAAACATTCCCATTTATCTCAGTTTTGCCTCTCGGGGATTTGGCATTTAGAAAAAAAAATTTCCTTGGTACTGCGATTTTTATGGGAAAATGTCATCTACATGCATATCGAAAATCTGGTTATGTTTCAGGACAACCTCACTTTTTGTGTCATTAAATCAAAGAAGCAAACCTACGTTATAGAAGAAACTCGAAATATTTACTCAGAGTGAACATTTCAAACAACTCAAATAATAACCTCTGTTGAGGTTCTGTTAGATATTCAACCTTGAAAAATGGCCCACGAGGACACTTTGTTATTACACTTCGCAGCAAATTTGTATAAATGCAGAGATAACTGACCAATTCAAAATTCCTTTTTGTGGCCAATTCACTTCTGCAACCGTAGTCATGCAGTAAGTCAATGCCTTTCTAGGCTCTATGGGGTTCTTATCACCAATGGAGGCTTTGTTCTGGTTCGTCATCGCTAGTTTTTGTGGCCTGACGGCTCGGCAAGACAGAGGCGACCCTAATATGGCATCTGAGCAGAGCATCTATATGATATGTTCTAGCTTCAGCTTCAAAATGGCATACACAGGTGTGAGAAAGGAATGTTTGCAAGAAGTCATTATTACATATCTTTCTGAACATATGCCACATGAGTGACTAACTACCACTCAGTAAAAAGCATAGATTTGCGGTTCATTGCAAAGGGGGGCTTTTTATTAGGCAAACATCACAGCAACTAAAAAGGAAACAACTAAACTACTAAGCAAAATTAGACAAAGATTATGGAAATGCAGTATTGCTATATTGCCGGGCGCCAAGTAGGCAGCGCGGCCGTAGCCTACATCCGAAGTTAAAGTCCTTTCTTACGCGGACGATGTAGCAGTTCTTTGTACTGACAATGACAGTTTGCGTGAAGTTGTCAGAGTCGCGGCTGGCTTTTGCAGGCAAACTGGTGGTGTAATTATTGGGGCAAATGTGCAGGGTTCTGGCACGGTAACTGGACCACTACGCCTGGGATTTTTTGAACGTCCAGTGGACAACCTTGCCGGGGAAATATCTTGGTGTGCCGCTCGAACACTACCGAGACATGACTCAAATGTTGAATGAAGAGACTAATAGGGCGAGGGCGAAAGCGGAGGGTTGGAGGGGTCACGATTTATCCATGTTTGCGCGCGCCATTGTCTGTAATTTGTTTTTGATCGCGAAAATTTGGTATATATTACAAGTATTTCCTATGTCGCGCCTAAACGTGCACAAACTGCACAGAATTTTCGCGGTTTTTATTTGGAGTTCGTGCTGGGAACGCTCTTCCCGTACAAATTTGTTTCGCTCTGTTCGTAGAGGAGGTCTGGGACTGTCCCACTTGTTTATCCGTCAGATTGTTTCAAGGTTCATGTTTTTACGTGACCAGATTGATTCTTTTTTGCGTACAGTTCTGCAGGTCCTTTTTCAAAATTCTCTGCCTGAGTTTCTTGTGTCGTCTAGTGACCCAATATGTGCTAGTGTTCAAGGGTTCATGCGAGAAGTTGTACTTTCCTTTCGTATGCTCAAGGTACGCTTTTCCTTGGAATATCTAAGTTCAGTAAGCCGCAAGCGGCTGTATAAAGACCTCGTGG
Organism: Ixodes scapularis; assembly: GCF_016920785.2. Classification (NCBI taxonomy): domain Eukaryota; kingdom Metazoa; phylum Arthropoda; class Arachnida; order Ixodida; family Ixodidae; genus Ixodes; species Ixodes scapularis. Next base: position 68,259,518 of record NW_024609879.1, on the reverse strand, counting down.
ACGTTCTTTTACCCGTACCTTTATATAGGTCACTGTACTGTGACGCACCAGGGCAGGACGTCTTAAAGAGGGTAAAGAAAATGCCGGTGAAGCCTTCTTTTAAATCTTTTTTCTTTAAACTACACTGCGGCGCGCTGCCTGTAAAGCCGTGGCTTGAGGAGAGAGGTCTGTTTGTCCCATGGTCTATCAATTGTCTACTATGTAAAAAACCCGAAACAATAGAACACATACTTCTCGATTGTTGGGATGCGGTTTTCCTGTGGGACATGCTTCAGCGCACGCTGAAGCAAGACCTCCCCCTAACCCCACATGGCATCCGTTTTTTGCCGTTGGTCAATGAAGGTGGGGTACCGTACGACTTGCTCATGCTTCTCGGCCTCCACAGTCTCTGGAGGACCCAAACGGGAGTAAACAACGCAGATATAAAGGTTCGCCCCGCTAGAGACTACTTCATTGAAAGTGTCGCGTATATTCGGGAAGTGTATCGCGCTTTGTCAGAGCCTCCGGACTGGATATCCATTCTAGACGGATTGGTGTGTTTAAAAAGATTTTAAAGTAGTCGCGTGACTGCACAGAGGCCTACGTGTTTTGCCATCTGAACGTGAGCGTGCTTTCTGTTGTAGTTCCCACTGCCGAATCGGGCAATAAATAAAATTTAAAAAAAATAAAAAAAGCGCGGCCGTAGCCTAACGGTTATCGCGCTTTCCTCCCACGCGAATGGCCAGGGTTCGATTCCTGGCCGCGGCTACGGATTTTTGTTTACACTGTAATGTGATGTTCTAGTAAATTCGAGAACCGTCTAGCTGATTCGAGGTTGGAATGTTCTACGCGTCGAACCTTCTACATCGAATGCTCCAGAAGCCAACGCGTGTACAAAAGCGGCTCCGCCAGGCAAGCAGGAGTCAGTTTCGCCCAAGCGTTCGACTGTGCTGCTACGCCAACTTCGACGCCCGCGATGCTCTGTTATTATATTTGTACCTTTTTAGTTTTGGCACAAGTTCGCCACATTAAACGTTCATTTCTTTCTGTTTAGTTATTGTTCTTTTGGTCACCACCCGTGACATTTTGGTGGAGGTGCGGGGTACCGCATGCCCGTGCAGCGTTCCCCTCCAAGGGCTCGCAGTGCAAGTCCGATTCCCGGCTCGGTGAGAAGACCACTCACCGCAGAACTTGAAACTCGGACCAGACGCCGTACCAAGAGAGAGGATCCGGAGTACGGTTTGCTCCTGGACAAGCCCAAGCCACAGAAGACGACGATGGCCAACCAGTCGAAAGCCCCCGCCGCTTCTCCCGTTATCTACATGCCCGTCGCACCGCGGACGGCTGCCCCCTTCCACGGTGAACTCTACGAAGACGTCGAAGACTGGATTGACCAGTATGAACGCGTTGCCTGCCACAATGGCTGGACCGACGAGCAGCGCCTGCACAACGTCTACTCCTCGCTTGAGGGGACCGCCAAGCACTGGTACGAGAACCATGAGTCCTCTTTGACGTCGTGGGACATTTTCAAGACCTATCTGAAGGCTACGTTCGTCAACCACCATGACCGAGAGAGAGCCGAGGACCTACTGCGAACCAGGACCCAGGGCCCCAATGAAAGCGTCACGAGCTTTGTGGAAGACGTGCTCCGCCTGAGCTCCCGCGCCGACCCTCAGGCCACCGAGGGAAAGAAACTTCGCATTTTGATGCGGGGCGTGAAGGACGACATCTTCGGAGGCCTCGTCCGCAACCCGCCGGCAACCGTCGACGCCTTCGTCAGCGAGGCGACAAACATCGAGCGCGCCCTCCAAGCGCGCGCTTCCCACTACCAGCGGCAGCCAAGCGTCACTGCAACCGCGCTGCTTAGCGGCGAAAACGCGCCTGGTACGGACATCCGCGAAATTATCCGGGAGGTAGTCCGGGAGGAACTGCGAAGGTTGCTGCCAACCACCAGCCGTGCGCCAACCATTTCCATCGCCGAGGCTGTCCGAGAAGAAGTGCATCGGGCACTCCAACCAGAGGTTCCCGTCACCACGGTGGCACCGGAGGAACCGACGTTGAGCTACGCTGCCTAGGCTCGACGACCGCCGCAAGCTTCCCGCCAAGGCACGGCGCCGCCCCGAAGAGACGCCCCAACGCCGCAGTACCCCCGACCACAGGAAGATCAGGCGCACGTTCCCGCAGAGCGACCTGCGCCAAGGAAGACAGACGTCTGGAGGACGGCCGACCGACGCCCGCTGTGTTACCACTGCGGGGAAGCTGACCATGTGTACCGTCGATAACCATACCGACGACTCGGGCTGCGCGGATTACACCCAAGCGACTCGTGCCCCCGGTATGGTGAACGCCCTCGGGAGATCGACGAGTACCTGCGACGACCCCAGCCCCCCGAGCCTACGTCCCGCCGAGAGTTCCGGTCGCCGTCACCGCGACGTCCAGCTTCGCCGATGCACCGACCCCGACGTGAAAGCCTGTCACCCCTCGCTCCTCGCCGGAGAAACTAGGCGCGGCAACCCCTGGAGGTGGGGTTGCCGACGACGACCGACGCCAAGATCCTCCACGAACGTCGGAGGGCCCCCACTCGAACGCTACCAGAGATCGAAACGACGCCCCTGCAACGGTGTCCAATAACCTGAACGTCGTCATCGACGGCCACAACGCATTAGCGCTCGTGGACACCGGAGCAGACTACTCAGTCTTGAGTGGGAGGCTCTCTCGCCGCCTTCGAAAAGTAAGCACGCCGTGGGATGGACCACAAATACGAACCGCCGGAGGGCACCTCATCACACCAGTCGGGAGATGCACTGCTCGCGTCGAGATCCACGGTGAGACGTGCCCTGTGAAGTTCGTCGTTCTGCAAGACTGTTCAAGGGACGTTATCCTCAGAATGGACTTTCTCTGCGAGTATGGCGCCGTCATCGACCTCGGGGCAAACCAGCTGACGCTGCGAAAGCCTGTTTTACTGCCGGTGGAGACCAACACGACGTCAACCACAATCCGAGTTATCGCCGACCATGTGAACTTACCGCCGCGGTCGAGTGTTTTCGTCGCCGTTATAACCGACGCAGCCATACACGGTGAAGCTCTTCTGGAAGGCAGCGTCCAACTGCTCCTTGAGAAAGGAATTGGCGTCGCACGAGGCGTAACAGATTTCCAAGAAGGACGTACAACTGTTCTTGTGACACACTTCCGAGAGGAGCCGCAGCACCTAACGAAGGGTACCACTGTGGTCCACATTGAGGAGCTTCAGGCTCCAGTCGTGGTCACCGCAATCTCCGAAGAAACCTCGTCGCAGAACAGCACGCCGCCGCCGCCAATCGACAATGACTCCGAGCTCCCAGCTCCTAAGCGCCGGCAACTGGTTGATCTCCTCGCTGAATACCGTGACTGTTTTGCCACGTCGTCGAAAGTTCGCCAAACACCAATGGCGAAACATCGCGTTATTACCGACGACGACGCGCTCCCTGTCCACCAGTCGCCATATCGAGTCTCCTTAAAGGAAAGGTAGATGAATCAGGATCAAGTCCAAGAAATGCTCGACGACGACACCATTCAACCCTCAAGAAGTCCATGGGCGTCCCCAGTCGTCCTTGTAAAGAAGAAGGACGGAACCCTGCGGTTCTGCCTGGACTATCGTCGACTGAACGCTGTGACGAAGAAGGACGTCTATCCGCTCCCCCGCATCGACGATACGTTAGACCGACTGCGCCACTCCCGATATTTTTCGTCGATGGATCTGAAGAGTGGCTACTGGCAGATTGAAGTCGACGAACGCGACCGGGAGAAAACTGCCTTCGTCACTCCCGACGGACTGTACGAATTCAAAGTGATGCCGTTCGGGCTTTGTACTGCGCCAGCCACCTTCCAGCGTGTCATGGACACCGTGCTGGCAGGTCTGAAATGGAAGAGCTGCCTCGCCTACCTCGACGACGTCGTGGTATTTTCACGAGATTTCGACAAGCACCTGAAACGACTTCGAGCCGTCCTTCAAGCCATCAAGACCGCCGGCCTGTCACTCAAGCCAACAAAGTGTCGATTCGCCTATGGTGAGCTTAAGTTCCTTGGCCACGTCGTGAGCGACAAAGGTGTTCTCCCTGACCCTGAGAAGACCCGCGCCGTGGCTGCATTTACGCCGCCGTCTGACAAGAAGGCCGTGAGAAGATTCCTCGGACTTTGTGCCTACTGCAGACGATTTGTTCGGGACTTCGCCAAGCTGTCCGCACCGCTGACGCACCTCACGAAGGACGCCGTAAAGTTCGAATGGACAGACGAACATCAGAGGTCATTCGATGAGCTAAAACGAAGACTCCAGACGCCCCCGATTCTCGGCCATTTCGACCAGTTCGCTGATACAGAGATTCACACGGACGTCAGTAACACCGGACTTGGCGCGGTGCTGGTTCAAAGGCAGGATGGGGCAGAGCGAGTCATCGCATACTCGAGTCGGACGCTGTCTAAGGCGGAGAAAAACTACTCTACAACTGAAAAGGAGTGCCTTGAAGTCGTCTGGGCAATAACGAAGTTTCGCCTATATCTGTATGGAAGTCCCTTTCGAGTGGTCACGGACCACCACTCGCTCTGCTGGCTCGCGAATCTGAAAGACCCCTCCGGACGCCTCGCCCGGTGGAGCCTACGACTGCAGGAGTTCGACATGACCGTTGTCTACAAGTCCGGCCGGAAGCACCATGACGCCGACTGTCTGTCAAGAGCTCCTGTCGAGGCCGGTCCTGCCTGTATCGAAGACGACGACGATGACTGTTTCCTCGGCGCTTTGGACGTCAGCGACATAGCAGCACTCCAACGAGACGACCCTGAACTGCGAGCGCTCATCGAGCACTTAGAGGGACAAGAGAGTTCCGTTCCACGTGCTTTCTTAAGAATCCTGCATACATTCTCTATGCGGCGAGGGGTGCTGTACAAGGAGAACTTCGTCAACAACAACACAGCATGGCTGTTGGCTGGTCCAGCCAGCCTTCGAGACGAAATATTCAAAGGATGCCATGACGACCCAACGGCTGGACACCTTGGCTACAGCAGGACGCTCGCCAGGATTCAAGAAAAGTACTACTGGCCGAGGCTACCGAAGACCGTTCACCCATACATTCGATCATGCCACGAGTGTCAGCGACTCAAGAAACCGCCAACGAAGCCGTCAGGACTTCTGCATCCGATTTCTCCCCCGTCTATACCGTTCCAGCAGATCGGAATGGATTTACTTGGCCCTTTCCCATCGTCAACGTCGGGAAACCGCTGGATTATCGTCGCCACCGATTATCTCACACGGTACGCCGAGACGAAAGCCCTTCCAGCAGGCACGGCTGTTGAAGTCGCCAAGTTTTTCATTGAGTCCATTTTCCTCCGGCACGGCGCCCCTGAAGTCCTCATCACAGATCGTGGATCTTCGTTCATGGCCCAGCTGACGCAAGAGATCCTTCGTCTCAGTGGCACCGGCCATCGTCGAACCACTGCATACCGCCCGCAGACCAACGGGCTGACCGAGCGACTCAACAAGACAATCGCCGATATGATCTCTACGTACGTCGACGTAGAGCACAAGACGTGGGACGAGGTGTTGCCCTACGTCACGTTCGCCTTCGATACGGCCGTTCAGGAGACCACTTGATTCACCCCTTTCCAGCTGGTACATGGTCGGAAGGTAACGACCATGCTGGACGCAATGCTGCCCCATGAGCCATCTAACAATGAGAGCGACGACGCCCAGGTGGTTGCTCAACGCGCCGAAGAAGCCCGACAGCTCGCCCGACTCATGATTCAAGACCAGCAACGCGTCGACGCGGGCCGCTACAACCTTCGTCGCAGGGACGTTCACTTCCAGGCCGGAGACAGGGTGTGGGTGTGGACGCCCATCCGTCGCCGCGGCCTCAGTGAGAAACTGCTGAAACGGTACTTTGGACCATACAAGGTACTTCGTCGCCTCGGCGAGCTGGACTACGCGGTGATGCCCGACGGAACAAGAACATCATCACGCCGCCCACCACGACCTGAAGTCGTACACGTCGTGCGCCTGAAGCCGTACTACGCTCGATAGGACTGTGGATCTTATGTGTTTCAAATGACTCTTCAGTTTGCCGTTCTTTTTATGTGCTTTGTTTTGTTTTGTTTTGCATCGAGGCGATGCACTTTTTAAGGGGGGAGTAATGCCGCGCGCCAAGTAGGCAGCGCGGCCGTAGCCTAACGAATATCGCGCTTTCCTCCCACGCGAATGGCGAGGATTCGATTCCTGGCCGGGGCTACGGATTTTTGTTTACAGTGTAATGTGATGTTCTAGTAAATTCGAGAACCGTCTAGCTGATTCGAGGTTGGACTGTTCTACGCGTCGAACCTTCTACATCGAATGCTCCAGAAGCCAACGCGTGTACAAAAGCGGCTCCGCCTGGCAAGCAGGAGTCAGTTTCGCCCCAGCGTTCGACTGTGCTGCTACGCCGACTTCGACGCCCGCGACGCTCTGTTATTATCCTTGTACCTTTTTAGTTTTGGCACAAGTTCGCCACATTAAACGTTTCTTTCTTTCTGTGTAGTTATTGCATTTTGGTCCCCACCCGTGACAATATCTTGTATCACCCTACAGTGGACTAAAGCCTAGGCTACGAGCCGCGATGTGCGTATACAAGCGCAACACACCACATGGATCCAACTGGCTCATAGTTGGGCCTAGCGACTCGTAGCTTAGGCTTTAGTCTATCCTAGGGTGAGACAAAGTATAACTGCATTCAAAACGACATACCCTATAGCATTGCATAGATAGCAAGAGCACATACGACCGCATTCAACAGGTGAATTTAAATGAAACATGCATTTAGAAAAAAAAGCACCAAAACAAATGCTGGAAAAAAACTATATCTGTCGGCACAACCACCTTTAAATCATCTGAGAAAGACAATAATTAAAAGCCGCGGTTTCTAAAACATCCGAACATCTTCTCAACAAACATGGCACAGCGATAAACCAGAATTATGAAAAGAAGTATCACATATGAAAATTACGACACCTCATTGACGGACAAAAAATGCTGATAAAGTAGACCAGGCTCTGGTCTGGCCAGCAGGGGAAAAAAGGTGATTAGAAATACATGTTTAAAGGGGCGACGCAACGATAATTGTATTTTGCGCAAAAACCGCTTAGAACGGATCCCTGACGTTAATGACCTGTAAAACACCCGTTCGTTTTTAACCACACGCAATCGAAATCGCAGAAAAAAATTAAGAAAAATGAAAGCCGTTTATAACTTTCTGTAACACCGAATTAGAGCGCAGCTCAGGAGGAGGGGAAAGGGTACCAAAGTCAAATTTGGGGGTTTTACGTGCCAAACCTACGACGGGCATCTGGCACGCCCCAGCGGAGGACTGAGGATTAATTTCGACCACCTGGGGATCTTTTGACGTGCAACCGAAAGCTCGGTTACACGGCGCCTTCTCAGCAATAAGCCTCCGTCATATTGCGGGCACCTCGGTCGGGATTCGAACCCGCCACCTGGGGATCCGTGAGAAAAGGGTACTGAGGATCACGTGTCCTCGGGGGGGGGGGGGGGTCACCTGACCTCGGGGAGGGTATCACGTGACCTGGGAGTGTCACGTGACCTCGGGGGCGGTCACGTGACCCCCAAAGAAATTTTCCCGCTAGATTTAGCGGGTAATTTTTTTCCGCTAGATTTAGCGGGGAAATTTTTCCGCTAGATTTAGCGGGTAATTTTTTCTGCTAGATTTAGCGGTGAAATTTTTTTGCCAGATTTAGCGGGGAAGTTTTTCCGCTAGATTTAGCGGAGATATTTTCCGCTAGATTTAGCGGAAAAATTTTTCCGCTAAATTTAGCGGGAAAATTTTTCCGCTATTTTCCGCTAGATTTAGCGGGGAAAATTTTCCGCTAGATTTAGCGGGGAAGTTTTTCCGCTAGATTTAGCGGAGAAATTTTCCGCTAGATTCAGCGGGGAAATTTTTCCGCTAAATTTAGCGGGAAAAATTTTTCCGCTATTTTCCGCTAGATTTAACGAGGAAAATTTTACGCTAGATTTAGCGGGGAAATTTGTCCGCTAGATCTAGCGGGTAAATTTTTCCGCTATATTTAGCGGGTAAAATTTTCCGCTATATTCAGCGGAGAAATTTTTCCGCTAGATTTAGCGGGAAAAGTTTTCCGCTAGATTTAGTGGGGAGATTTTTCCGCTAGATTTAGCGGGGAAATTTACCCATAATGCACCGCGCGGTTACGCCGACGGCGACGCTGTCGGCGACGCTGCTCAAGCCGGAAACGGGCGCCTAAGAGCTGCGCTTTAAAACGAGCAGAGTTCACCCCCTCAACTCGCAGCCAGAACAAGCGGCCACACGATCTGGAGCCGATTATATGTCGCCAATATTGATCATGGCCATGCGCTGAGGTTGGCAAGGCACAAGGCACGCGCTGAGGTCCAGACATTGTTATGGTTCGGCTGTTGTCGTCATTGCAGCAATTTGACACAGGACACTACCCGAGTGCTTCTCGAGCTATCAATTATCACGAGCCCAAATCGAGTGTCCACGCCATGCTCGGGTCCAATCTATGAGCCGCATTGAAATATCGTCACTGGGCAGTACTGCTACCGCCCAGTTACGTCATCAGGTTTTGCGAAGGAGAGATTGAATGAAAACACTCGATTTTGTCCTCGAAATTAGAGCGCCACAAAGGAGTTCCTTGGCCAGTGGCCTGGCGTGCGAGTATTCTTGAGTCCCACTAGTGCCTGTAAGCTCGTGTAAAGTGAAAAACATTCCAATTGATTATTGTTGCACCGCCCCTTTAAGGCATGCAACCTAGTCACGCTCAATAACGTTAGGAAGGAAGCAGATATACGACCTCTCAGGTGCAAACTTCATCTGAACGCACACCTGAGACAGCACATGGCGTCACTACAACAAATGTGTCGTGAGGCACAGCGACCACTTTCCTGATGTGAGGGGGGAAGATGGAGCCACCATTTTTGAAGGTCAGTTCGTTGCACAGTAGCAAACCCTCATCACTACCACAACCCCTTATATGAAGTGCCCCCCAAATGCAGACAAACCCTGCCATCTTCACACTGCACAACTGCCGAGTAGCTTTTTGTCGCGCGCGCGTACTGTGCACTGTCGAAGAGTTGTACCGATATAACCAGTCGCCCATGCTCCATCACAGACGATAGGCAGAAGGCCAAGCCTTCTTGGAGCGCAGCTGACTCCTCTCTAGAGATCGCCCGAAAGCATAGCATTGCCAAGCATGACACCTCCATCATCATAAAACGCTTCTTTCAAATGGCGATGGCCAAGCACCAAGCACCCTGGTGCAGAACAGCATCGTGTCTGCTGGCAGCAGTTCATGGCTTAGTGTTGCCTCCAACTCTTGAGACATGATTGCCCTGTCTACAACCTGCAAGGAACTTCCTTTGCCGGAGTTATATGACGCAAAAGTCGGCCATTGCCTGCCTCAAAAGTGAATGCCGAGTTTGCCCACAGCGGCGCCATGTGTCGGACGGAGTTGGCCAGGTGCAGCATCTGGTGCATGTTAAAAGTCATGACCGTCTCCCCGTAGAGCTTTGGGACTCGTGCCACGAACTTCTTGAGCAGCTGTTCTGAAAAGAGCAACGTAGAGGTTTTTACAGCAAAGCATAAGAACATTTAGAAATAGATTAACTGTTCACAGCGCTAGGACCTTCAACCTCATATACTCGCACATGCATCTTTCTTAACTAGCTCGGAGGACATCTAAGCGTGTTTCGAACTGAATCTTCTAACATTCTTTTTTATTAAAGGAGCATGTTCCCAAGAAATGGCATGAACTAGAGCTAAATAATTTTTAAGTTTCACAACTTGCTGCATAGAGGCAATAGATAAAAGTTGCCAAAATAGCTGCAGTTGGGTAACTGCATGAGTAACTAACATACTTTAGAAGAATTGAAGGTTGGGCTAGTTGGTAGTTATTCATCCAGATTATAAAAGTGCACAAAAAATGAGGGCAAAAAAGAAACCTATGACAGACAAGCGCTCACTCACAACTGGCCTGAGAGACAACATAGAAAATAAATTCCCCTAGCTCCCCTTGGACCGATCTCATCAGCCAGTTTACGTACGCCACCGCAGCCGCAATGCATGGGAGAAACTTTAAGTCTTCCTGCACGTGCGACAGCCCCGCTGGGGGTGTGCGCAAGCAGGGCGTGAGATACCATGAGGGGCCTTGTGCACTGCAGCGTGCTTTTAGTGAACTGAACTTTTAGCGGCGTCACTCATGCGTCGAATGCCTCGTGAGATTGATGTATTGCTTGTAAAAGAAAAACCTGCTTCCTTTATTTCTTCACTTTATCATTAAAACTTTCCCCCACAACGTGGGGGCATGATTTGTTAAATGTGCGCTAAAGATGTTTCTGAGATTGTCTGTTCTTGGTGATAACTCATTCTACGGGCTCTAAGCGTCGTGAAATTCCAAAAATTATGCCCATGCGACGTCTATTTCGCTACCAAAAAGTGATTGAAGTTCATGCTACGCCCCTTTTTGAGCGAAAGAATCCAACTAGAAAGCGAAGCACAGAATCCAGCAGAGGTCCCGAAGGCGTGACAGCGGGCGCTTATCTGTCAACAATCTGTCAGCAGACTTGCGGTTCAAAATGGGCTTAGAAATGAATAGCAATTAAATACACTACACCTTTTGTTTTGACTGTTTCAAATACTGTCAGGCCACCTTTAAAATGTCCAGTTGATGTTTGAGCATATGCGGATGGAGGTAACTGTGCTTTGTGAAAACAAACTCAAAAGTAGGAAATTCATATTTCGATGAAAACAGTCTTCTAACGTAGTTTGCTTTCTCAGATTGAAGGCCTATTTGATTAACTTAGCTCGTGTAAGCCCCGTTAGCACTAGTTTATAAGAAAGACTGCAAATGTTTGAACGTCAGCAGTCTAGTAACAATTTCAGAGCCATGCCGGACTATACACGGGCACAGAAACTTGCACCTGAAGTTGCACTCTGAAGCAACTTCCTGTCTTTCCTGGCTAAAGTCAGGTTCTGAATCTTTTACATGCAGTATCATTCATGGGCCATCTGCAAAAAGCATCTTTCATGTTTTGCAGTGTCACTTGTTGAGGGCTTGTGCAAACCTTTGTTCAGATTACTTTCTCTGTACTTGGGCCTGCCTGCTACTCCGTTGTTTCAGAATGGCGAGCCTACGCTATCGAACCTCACGGTGCTGAATCTGTACTGGGATACAGGATCTGACGACAGTGAAAACGAGGAATTCGCAGTTCTAAATAATAATAATGACGAGTAGCTACCACCTAAAGTTGCTATATGCCGTGTTACTGTACCCTTGTGGCAACGGCAACCCTCCAGAATTATGTTGTTGTTGCCCAAAAACCATCTCCACCGATTTGTTCTATGACAGCTAGAGGAAACAGCCTCTCTCACCACTCCATTTCGTAGCGACACAAGCGAACAGTGTGCCATCTTTGTTTTCCCCATCCGTCTGAGCTGTCAGGTCGTCGCTGAAACATGCTTCTACAAAGTGTTTGTCCGTTCGACAGACCTAGGATTACCACGGGACGACGATCATCAGTGACAGTGATTGGAAATATTGAAACAAGAAGTACTTTCTGCTCCTTCATTTATCGAACTGTTCTTTACTCGCTGGTAGAACCCAACCGGGGAACGAAATGACGTTGGTACATTTAACAGTTTCGCCGGCATATAAAGGAATACTGTGTTTTGAGTTTGCATTGTTGCTGTGAAAAGGTTGCACTTGGACTGTGTGTAGCGTGTGGTGACCTTGAGTAGTGTGACGTTTAGCTGAGCTGGCATTGTTTAAGAAACAAGACCGAAGGTCGTGCTGCCACTGCCTCATAATAATAAACATTTTTCAATGCTGTCCGTTTACTTTTCCAGTCTTCCGTGATCGCTGCGTGCGTAAAGCACTTGTGTGAAACATTATCACGTGGCAGCCACAAGATCATTTTTTTAAACCTAGTACAAAAAGGTTTTACTGATGGTGGAAGGTTTATGCTCCAGCAATTAAACATTGTCTTCCGGCGCTTGCTTTTTTGCATACATTTTACCACATCAAGCGTTTCCATTAAAAGCCAACGTTACTTTGCATGGCTTCGTGACTGGTTAGAGGCGTGGGACGATTTTTCTGGACATGAAATAAGAAGTAAGATTTTATGCATTTTCTTAACTTTTTCTTGTAAAAGTAGTTGTTATTGAGCTTTGAGCATTGCAAAATAAATAAATAGAGTTTGCAAAGTGTGGAAACAACAAAAAAACAATGCCTAGTTGGCACGGCCCCTCCGAGGAGCAGCGCCACGATCCCCACTGGCATCATCTGCTATGACTGTCAAGATGGGTTCGGTTTGTCAGTTCGCCATCCTCCTCTTCAAGACGGCAGAGAGTGGTTGAATGTAAAGTCACTATAAAACGACGGTACGGATCTTTTCAGAGACGATGCAGCGCTTCGCACATGCCATTGGAGGGGCCTTATACATATTGGAGTCCTTTTTCTTGTTGATTTTAATTTTAATTTGCTTATAACTTCGATATAATGCAAAATTTGCCAAAAAACATATTTCTTTATGTTACTCGTTATCTGAGATTAACCTGATCACAAGTTTCAGACCAGTAAAGAAATAATTGAGGAGCTGTTCAGAAAGAAAAGCAAGCTTTCAATTCACTTTAAAAAAATTCCCTCTTACCAGCACAGTTGAGCAGTGACGGAGTGATCTCTTTCCGAAGCATAATGTGGACGGCCTGAGAAAGCTGAGCAAAGTGCCTCCAGTACCGGGAGGGCAGGACATCAAGGGTGCAGGGTAGGCAGTAGTACAGCAGCCACAGCCTCCACTCACTAGCTTTTCATAATGCCCTGTCAGCAAGGGATCTCGGGAGGCCGGTGAAACAATGAGGAGGCTTGATGGTGAGCAGTCGTTCATTTAGTGTACTGAGAACCACTGGGCGACCTGCATTGAGAATTACAAAAAATAAAACCAACATGCTGTTGAGCAATGGTTAATTAAACAATATATCGTACACACAAATTTCCAATGAAAAAAGAAAGTCATCCATTCAAAAAGCAAATGTGAGATTATCACTTATGGATATTACTTCTGTATTTTTTTAGTATACATGTTTAACAGTTGATGTTTTGCAGGCTATCTAAAGCTGCAGATTATGCAATAAATTGTTTCAAGATCCCTTGTTTTCACCAGACCGGTGCGGCATGTGTGTCGTGATAACAATATTTTGTGTCGAGCTCATATAAGCAACACAAGGTACTACTGTCTGCGTATGTTGCCTCCGATTTAGCTATCTTCTGGGCGAAACATTGTTCACTTGCGTGCGCCCAATGCAACGATGTAGACCAAGCTAAATCTTGAAGACAAGCTCTGTCATTGACCCACAAATGAGGACACCGACTCCTTACCAGGTCCCCAGAATATGCAAGCAGCAACTGAAGTGCATCGCTACGCTATCTGCTGGTGGCTCACTTGGTTTCGAGACCACACAAAAGAACATGCCCATCCGCTGTGCTTGCCCTAGAGTCTGGCACGACATGCTACTTCAGTAGTCAGTGTGATGAGCATCTGGTATGGATGCCATCAATAGAGATAGCGCTTGCAGTTTTGTGGTGCATACCGCCAAGCAGGTGCGCCCAGCTTTACAACGAGCTGGGCTTATTGCAAAGTAAACTAGTCATGACTTGTTGCTTTATAGATGCCATTCAGAAAGTGTGATACTCACTATAACCCAGTTTCAAACAAATAGCCAAGCTTGCAAAAGGTACATGCAGCAAGAAAAAGAAAAGAAGAGGAAAGAAACACACAGTCTCAAGCAAACCTCAGTTCGATCTGGAGCCGAGTGCGCTTACTCAGCATTATACACTGCAAGGCTGCAAGCACTATCTCCAGTAGCAGTATCTGTAGCAGACACTTAACACGGCGGCTGGCAAAGCAGCACCTTACTATAGATTCTGTGGCCTCGTGTCGCACAGGAGTAGATGAACACACATGCTTGCAAGCACTTGCATCACTTTTCTGTGGCCTCTGAACCAGGTCCGCTGGTGATGCAATGATGCACTTCAGCCGCCACTCGTGCGTTTGACACATGTTGCAATGGCAGCTGATAGGTTCTGCGGCACGTCCACAAAGAGCCCGGGCGTGCTCACTCAGTTCTCTCCTGCCCTGCCCTGCCCAGCCCTGCCCTGCCCTGCCCCCTCCTCCCCCCCCCCCCCCCCCCCCAGACATGGTCAGACAAGGGAAGATTTGCTTCCCGTCTGAGGAGTGGGATCGGCAACCGCGCCACACTGAGCAGTATAGACGGAGAACCACAGAAGAGAAAAGCAAAATACAGGACCTTGCCTATTATGCATGAGAGGCAATTCGTATGTGCCAAGGGTGTCCCCGCGTATACGAGAAATAGGCACAAAAAGGCACAAATAAGGCAGCAAAGATGGGCCGAAGGTGCTTTCTTCTAGAGCACATGTTCCAACGAAGCAACAGCTGCTGCTGCCAATCACAGCATGCTTTGAGTTGTCGCCCCGCAATTTTTTGTTTGCTCTCATGTACTCATGATTAATTGTAGCTACTTTCCAGCAGTAATTTCTGTATTCACTAATTCAAACGAGCCGTTACAAGAGGAAGAATTGTCTGAAAAAAACCCAAAGAAAGAAAATTTGCTAGTAGTTATCTTCACGAAAAGGCTTACCAATGTTTGAATCTCTGCTCGGAATTCCACGATTTTAGATGGAGCTCTGTCAACTGCTTTGTGACACCAAGTAGCACAGAATGCATGTAGTCAGCAGGGTACCTCCAGACAGGGTCGCAGTTGGGCACACTGGCAGGCGCAGATGGACCTTTGACGCCTTCTACAGGCTCCCGGAATCGCTCGGCAAGTTTTGCGTCCCTTGATATGGACTCCGCTGTTCTCTCAGCCGGCTTATCCTCTTCTTGCAGGTAGCGTATACATCCTGCGCAAACAAGAAGGTGCAATTATAGCATATGAATCTCATCATTATTACTGACAGTTCCACAGCTAAGAAAGGTATCTCAAAAGCAAACCTTTTATCTGAGACACCAAAACTCCAATGAATAGACATATAATAGGCAATGCAACATTTTGAGTTTTCATTTTACACACTTTGCACAACAATACTGGCACAAGCGTGATGCAAGTATACTCACACATAATACTACTGAGCCGCAAGTCTCATTTTCGCTATGTAATTTCACGAGTACACTCACAATATTCCATTCCTTCTAGGCTTTCCGAAACTTGCTTATGCAGAGCATTCCTTTTTCTTTCGGTCAAAATTTCTTAAAAAAGGGCGCTAGAGTTCAGTGAACGCAGTTTTCACTTTGTGTTTGCAAGGCTCGGCAGGTATTAGATAAGGCAATAACCGTCACAGAACCGAAATCCATCAAATTTGTAATTGCTTTATGAGCCATGTTGTAGTTCCAGTTTTAAAGCCAGTCAACATAAGCTGGCTTTTAGGAATGCTGGTCGGAGCGGCAAAAATTCCGCATCGGGCGCCCTTGTCTTGATAAGTCATTGAATGTGGGACTGGAAGACTGCCGCAATTTCATATGCGGAGGAGGATGGTAAAAAAGGAAAACCACAAATCTAGGGTGAACTTAACAGCCTTCTTTACATGCCTGGCTGTAGGGTTTGATGCACCATCTAAGAGAGTCGTGTGCGATTCATTGTCCCCTTTTTTGTGTTGAGAATAAGGGGGGAAAATTGTTTTGTTATTTTTTTGTGAATTCTGTGACTTGCTCCCCCTCCTTTTAATTTTTTTTTCCAGCAAACTTCAAAACTATGAGCCATCTTCGCAAATTCCATGCCATAATGTGCCAAGTGACCTTAAACAAAAAAAGACAAAAACAATGGCTGGCGAACGGCTCTCTCACATGATGCATTAAAACGAACAGGCTGATGTACGAACAGTGGCACCAGGCTCGCCCTAGACGTGCCGCTTTCATTATTATCGTCTTCCCCTGTTCACGAAATCACGACAGTCCTTCTAGCCTTGTTCTCAATGGAGTATCACGACGGGTATGCCTCATCTGGGAGTTTTGCCACTCCGGCCAGCGTCCTGACGAGCCAGCTCACTTTGATGTCCACTGTACTATCATCTCATACATAAAAAATATACATAGCTTGAACTGATGCAATTTGGTCTGCCATGCTGGTTGCTAAACTTCAATGCTTGACTGTTTTACACCATAGAAGTGGTACTTTGAGGCAAGCAATACGAAGCAGTAACCCCCAGCACTGCACAATTATGTCAGATAGAGTTCATGTACAGAGTGCCAGCCTACCTGCCACATGCTCCCCTTTGATCAGACACAATGGGCATCTAAAATATCCAGAATACAGGACATGGTTCTGCACCGCTGCACGTGTAGGAGCGTCTGCACAGCAGCAGATCAGGTGAACTTGTGACTTGTAGTCTGCTGTCCAATACGTCCACTGCATCGGGTTCATGTCGTCACGGCATCAGCAAACTTGCTCATGAAGAGCTTCATGTTGGGGTGTTTTTTCCCGAACCACAGTCCGGCAAGAGTTGTGTTGCGGAACCGTTACTCTGGTGGACGTTCACTGACTGTGAACTGGATCGGCCATATGGAAGAGCGGGACAATTTGAACACACGGCTCCCGTCGGTATTTACGGTTAATGTCAAGTCTCCAGGCTTCACTGCAGCGGCCTCCTTGAGGTATCGGTACGCACAACCACTGGAGATCACCGTGACCGATGAGCTCGAAAGCGATGTCTCAATGGCGTCAAGATTCTGACTGAGAACCTCTTTAGCTTTTGCGATCACGTGCTTGACTTGCTGACTGATATCCAGAATCGTGAAATAGTTGCGTCCTGCTTCCTCGTCAGCTGAAGTGCTGCACACAGTGCACGTCGAATTTCCAGCGCCGTCACCTTGAAGACGCCCAGAGCAGTTTGCGCGCTCACAGTATTAGTACTTCTTTGAGACTGTGGATGTTTCTTGGCTTCACAGCTTTCGGAATAGGTACTTGCTACCTGGCAAGACATTCTGATTTTGGCCAAACATCTTGTTTAGTAGCTTCAGAATGTCGTCCAGCGCACCCCATGTGAAATTGTGTGCGTGAACTATTGACATGAGCATGGCCACGGCACTGGCTTTAGTCGTGCTGGAGTGGGGCAGAGTTGACGTGCCGAAATGGGCGAAGCAGCTCCCCGTTAGATCTTCACGGTCGTCAGAAACAAAGTCTCGAGGAGCCCTGGAGCTATCGTCATCTTCCGGTACGATCTCTTCAATGGAGGCTTCGCACGACGGCCCAAGACTGTCAGAATCTCCGAAGTCTGACAGATCGTCCCAGTCTGATTGTGGGTCAGCACCCCCGCCGTCTTCATCTTCCCAGTGGTGTTCGTCTTCGGCCAAAGACCCGGTTGATCCAACGTCATCATCGCCGGGGCGCTGTTGCGAGTTGTCGACAGTGGTGCTCTCCAACACTAACCGCTGCTGTTCGTCGGTTGGTGTTGCCGGTTGCTGCAAGCTAACGCCTGGCGCCGAGTGCCCCGGTGGGTCAGCAGACGGGACGCTTAATGCAGCTGCGGAACCCAATGCATATTCGGCTAGGCGTCCTTTCATTTGTTGGTGGTAATGTCGCGTAGATTTCAGAACGACGTACTCCGCACCCTTTTCGAGGTACTTTTTCCTTCTTGTTGGTCGGCCGGTTAGGTTCTCCATTTCAACTGTTACCAGAGAGTCATGTCGTGGCTCAGTCTTTCGGATGGGCTGTAAATATGGAACTGACGCCTCGCAAAACAATACGAAGGCAGGCGACCAATACAAGGGAACACTACACCGCAGCAGAACTGGAAACCGGAAAACCCAACAACCAGGGACCGGCTTGAGCTTGAATTAGGTGTGATCCGTGGGTTCAATTGTACACATATTACGCAGATCAAACTGTGGTGAACATACCAAGAGGCATTCTTTGCTGACACACTTGTTATTTACATAATTTACAGAGAGATATTTATAAACAGGCCAGTCCGACATAATGTCTATGTCGGATGAGACGAGCCTGGGTTCCAGCTGGCGTATAGACGCTTTCAGCGCGCGCCAGGTTGAGCCGCCATAGCCGACCTTCTCTTGTCTTACCGAGATGCCTAGCCACTGAAGCGGGCCTTGGCGAGTCTCCAGAAGGGCCTATGCTGGGGAGAAGGACACAGTAACACTTAAAATGGCAATAACCGGTCCTGCTGTTGTAATGATGAAGTGGAGCGAACGGAATACTAGGGAACAAAAACTGAAGGTCAGTTATGGCGGCGCCCATGCACAGCTGCCTGAAAGCGTCTATTCCATCGGAGCTCTATGTCGCGTGTGTGCCGCTCGTGGTGCGAGGCTCCTGCCATGTTCGCTGTGCGTGCGTTGGTGCATGTTGTTCTACGGTGTAGATGGTGTCGCAAGCTTGTTAGCTACATGGGCTCCCCCCTTAGCGGAATAGGGGCGAAAGACGCTGTTTGCGCGCTATTTGGTAGTGTTTAAGAGAGTGAAGCGGACGTTGCGGGGACGGGCTTGATCAGGTTGAGTACGATGCGTGATGTCCATCGTGGCAGAGCATCCCACATTCGCAGTGTGTGGTGTGAGGTTGTCCGTGTCGTCGGAGCTCAGGATGTACACAGGCTTGAGTCGGTCGATTGAGACATGGTCTTCGCGGTTCGGGTAAGCCAGCGTAAAGTGCTTTTCAGCTCTTCCAAGGACCTTGTACGAACCGTCGCATGCTGGTTGTAGGGAGCGTCGCGCAGCATCGTGGCGCACGATGACATGAGTGGTGATTGAAAGGTCGGGGCTCACAAAGAGATTTTGTTGCAGTGTTAGACGTGTGGGTGAAGGACGGAGGGTGGCCATCTTGGAACGGAGCCTTTCCACGTAGAGAGCTGAATGGTGAAGCACAGAAGAAGTCGCGTGGTCGGCGGAGCGGGGTGCCGTAAACCAGCTCTGCTGCGCTGCATCAAAGGTCGATCTTAAGCGCAGCTCTTATTCCCAGCATGGCGAGCGGAAGATATTCACTCCATGTGGATGGCGTCGTGGCAGTATAGCTGTTTTGAGCGACGAATGAAATCTCTCGACGAGTCCATTCGCGCTCGGATGGTATGATATCGTTGAGATGTGATGGAAACTAAGCAGTTTTGACAGCGTTGCGAACAGGTTTGATTGAAAGCTGTCTTCCGTGGTCTGCGGTTACAGTGGTAGGAATTCCGAATCTTGCAACCCACGAAGTGAGAAATGCGTTCGCAACGGCTTCAGCAGTGGTATGTGTTAGGGGTACCGCCTCAGGTCATCTGGTGAAGCGATCGATGACGGTGAGTATGTACCGATAACCTGGAGATTGTGGAAAGGGGCCAACGATGTCCATGTGCAGGTGGCTGAATCGTCCGTGGGGAAGCTGAAATGTTGCAGACGGTGAGAAAGTATGGCGATGTACTTTGGTTCTTTGGCAGTTGATGCAGGCGCGTGTCCAGCGTCGGACGTCGGAGTTCATACCAGGCCATACATACCAAGATGAAACAAGTCTTTGTGTTGACTTGATACCAGGGTGTGCCAGGGAATTAAGTATGTCGAAAGCTTGACGTCAAAAATGTTTAGTGAGGTACGGACGTGGCTGACCGGTTGAAACGTCGCACACCAGTGTTGGCGATGATAAATCTGTCTGGACTTCCTGGAGCTCCAGTGAGTAGAAGGAGGAGCTGAGCAGCGTCTGGAGTTCAGAGTCATTTTTCTGGGAAGCTGAGAGGGCCGAGCAGTCCAGAGGTGGGTGTTCCATAAAAGACGCATCGATGTGGACGCGGGAAAGAGTATTGGCTACAATGTTTTCTTGTCCTTTGATGAACCTGATGTCCGTTGTAAATTCTGATATGAATGCCACCTGACGAATTTCTCTCGGGGAGTGCGCAGCACTACGAGAGGCAATGGCGTACGTCAGCGGCTTGTGATCTGTCAGTATGAAGAATTGTCTCCCTTCCGGAAAGTGACGAAAGTGCTTGACAGCTGAGTAGGTGGCAAGTAACTCACGTCCAAAGGTACTTACTGTACTTCACCTCTGTAGGGGACAGTCATTTCGAGTGGAATGCGATGGGGCACCAGCATCCATCAATCAACTGCTGACAAACTGCGCCGATCGCTGTGTCTGAGGCATCGACCATGATGGAAGTTTGAGCGTCCCATCGGGGACGCGTCAGGAGTACCACTTTGGCTAACTGGTTCTTGATTCTAAAAAAGGTTTCCTCGGCTGCGGGGTTCCAGGCTAGGGGTGAAGTCTTCTCCTTGACTCCCGCGAGAAAAGCATTCAGTGGGCGAAGTACAGCAGCGCATGCTGGGAGAAAGCGACAGTAGAAATTGATAAGTCCCAGGAATTCTCTGAGTTGTCGCACAGTGGTTGGTCGTGGGAAATCCTGGATCGCTTGGACTTTCGACGACAGAGGTTGAATGCCGTCTTTGTTGAGGTGGTGTCCGAGAAAGTCCAGTTCGGACACGCCGAATGTGCTTTCTTGCACATTGATGGTGACACCGAATTCGTCCAGACGTTCGAAGATCGTTCGGAGATGACATTGGTGCTCTTCAGATGTCTTGCTAAACACCAAAATGTCATCCAAATATGCGAAACAGAATGGAAGGTTTCGCAACACTTGGTCCATAAAACGCTGGAATGTTTGAGCGGCGTTTCTTAGGCCGAATGGCATCCGCACATATTCAAACAATCCAAAAGGTGTCACAATCGCTGTCTTAGGAATGTGTTCTGGCGCAATTGGGATGTGATGGTAGGCCTTCACGAGATCAAGCTTGGTGAAGATGGCTACCCCTGCAACGGCCCCGGGGAAATCATGAATATATCGGATGGGATACCGGTCTGGTACCGTGCCTTTGTTCAGTGCACGATAGTCGCCGCATGGCCTCCAATCTCCAGTTATCTTTAGGACCATGTGTAAAGGAGACGACCAGCTGCTCGATGAAGGCCGGACAATACCAAGCTCGATCCTGTCTTCGAACTCGTTCTTTGCGATTGTTAGCTTCTCGGGAGCTAGCCGCCGGGGTCGTGCGAATACGGGTGGTCCGGTAGTTTCAATGGAGTGTGTAATGGTGTACTGCGTGGATGCAGCATGGAACGATGGTCGTGTTAGTCTCGGGAAGTGATAGAGACGGGCCTCCCATTTTGTCGAGGCTGGGGGACATGGCTGGTGAAGTTGAAGCTTTTGGTCTCGGACTTCTATTCCCTGGACGTGTAGATGCGTCTCACCATCGTGAAGCTGGTACTGACGCATGTCTACGGTTAGGTTGAAGAACTGTAAGAAGTCCGCGCCAAGGATAGGGTACTTGACATCCGCGACTATGAATATCCAGCGGAAAGTCCGTATTTTCGGTACCTGAGATAAAAGTGGATTTAACAAACGATAAAAAAAAATTATATCCTTACCCGTTTCACGGCCTAAATAGCACAGATTGCCAAAAGCAACGCGAAAATATTTATTCCCATGTTAGCGGTTCCAGCCGGTTCCAACAGCTTCGAGCATGTTTGAACCGCTATTTTTGCTCCCCGGAGCTGCACCGGAACTGAACCGAAATCCACTAACCCGAACTTGAACCGAACCAATATAAATTTCGATTGGACACACTGGTGAAGGGTTTTGTTGTTGATCTGTTTGGGGAGATTATTTGTTACTCAATGTTTCGCCATTGCAAGTTAGTTCAAGCCACTGTAAACGGTTAAGGAGAGTTAAAAGGAAATAAAATATAGAGCTTTTGTTTTCAAATCTTGACGTGCAATTTTTCCACATTTAAAGGAAAAAAATGGGCGGCGTTTCTGCATTATTAATAAAACTGCAATAATAGATAAGCATATCTTTCTTATACATGCGTAATAGGCATTTAAAGATAATTATGTTAATATATTTTTCGGTGTTTCATATTAAGTAGTTCGGTGGTAGCTAATTTGTGAATGTCTCTCAAAAACCTGTTTATTTGACGTGTTTCGTAAACTTTTCTGCATTGAGATATTTCATTTAATTTGGAATAGTCCGCCTAATGTTGCACATTTCTGATGAAATAAATAAAAAAAAATCATTATTATTGCGTGCATGCTTCGGTGTATAATTGACTGCTGTGCGAAGCATTACCTAAGACAAACATTGACGATCTCCACGCCTCGACTTTCGGAATTTTATATCTCCAGAAGAAATTAACTACGGCATTCGGATATATCTGAATACTCCTACCAAGAACATGGTTTTCACATACACATATTTTGCTTACATAATTATTAAAACTATTACCCGAACTATCATTGTACGATCTGACATGAAAACAGCGATCTTGGCGCGACGGGTTCAGAACGACCCATTTAAAGCTTCGAATATTTGAAAGGACCGGAATGGCGATTGCACAGAAACCGATAAGCCAATCACCTTGCGAGGTTCCGGTCATCTGTATGTTAGTATATGTTATTGTCCGGGAGCAGGAGGCGAAGGCAATTGTGCTACGTTTCCAGGATGCAGTGACTTCAGCGCCGACTAAAAGCTCTTTTTGGTAAGGTCATAGGGATGCCCAGCACGTGACGTCGGCGCGCCGTACCAATGGCCGTTCCTGCCTGTTCTCGTCCAAAGCAACGAATTCGGTGGTGTGGAATGCATGGCGCCGAAGGTACGCGTCTAGCATTAAGGTCCTTCGCAGTGGTCGCTGATATCACGTCACTGCAAACTAAGATGCAAACCAGCGTTGGTGCAAGCTAGGGTGCATCAATGTCCTCCTGCTTCGGGTGATGCCATTCTTTGTTGTTCCCGATTCTAAAAGCGAAGCCGACAGCACGCGTTTCCAGGGAAAATAGAAAGAAATCGTCGTAATTTAAATGCCACCGGTACACTGTCAATTAAGAGAGTTCGTGCAGGGAGGCGCTCTATTACGGGCTCTAAAACAAAAAAAGAAACAAAAGCGTCGGGAACAAAATGGTCAGATGTTTTCACCCTAGCAAAGCGCTCATAAAGGCTTCCCAGTGCAAGCCATGTACAGGCGTTTCCTATGACGACAATGAAACAGGTGGGTCTTAGAGCTTGCGGCTGACAGAGAGAGCGAGAGAGAGAGAGAGAGAGAGTAGGGTGTGCGAAGTGGGGTACAAGTGTGGGTTGGGGGGGGGGGGGGTGCAGCTGCCTCCATTCTCTTTTGGGTTTTCTGGGGTGTAAAATGCAGTCCTATGTACCAAAAGTTGCCTGCATCCTTAAAAAAATTAAAACGATGTGTTTCTTTTGTGCATGCATGCATGCACGCATTGATAGATGATAACTGTTATACCCTTGTAGCGGGCGGTAGCTTCCGTAGCCTAGCCTAGAAATATTGGCACCCCCCTCCCCCCCCCCCCCCATCACATTTTGCACTAGTTTTCGTCTCGGTAAAATCTGGAGTCAACGAACCTTCCAAACCTCCTCCTTATTGAGTGTAATCCTTCTTTCTTCACGGTCTTTCCATAATCGCCAGCGAAACCCAGCGCTCTCGCCCTGTCTGTTGACTGCTCAATGAGTACAGGACGAAGACCCGTGCATCCCTAAACCAGACTGGTACGTAACTATTTACAAGTAACTGATTGCTTGTAATCAATTACATTTTTTGTAACTTTTGAACGCTCCAATTACTTTTTCTCCGGTAACGTGCGCTGTACTTCTATTGCTATTTTTTGTAATCAATAACAAGTAATCAATATGTTTCCGAACTAGCTAAAATGATTGGGGTGAAATTTTTTACGTAAAAAAATTGCTGTCTGCCCATGCTTCACTCATCAATGTTGCACCAAGGTTATACGCGTTTTTTTTACCCCTAAACATCTAAGAAAAGATACCACGGTACCAGAAAGCTTAGAATGTCAACGCGCTCAGCGACGTTTTGACTGTCGAGCTGTCGAGAGTGCCCCGTTTCATGTGTACGGGTAATTACAATACGGCTTTGCCCCGGCATAGACGGCTGGGTTCTGCACTGACCTCATCTAGCCACGACAAAGACCCTCCCCCTGATTCCCTCCCCCCCCCCCTCCCCGCCCCCACTTTCCATCTTGAAAAACAACAAAATAAACAAAATGCTACAACATTGGACATATGTATGCGGTTTTGATTTCGTATTAAAAACTTTAAAAAGGTAACGCTAAAAGTAGCCAATTACTTTCTGATAATTGTTTTTTTCAATTATTTGTTCTTATCTAGTCACTGATTACTATAAATAGTTACATTTTTCAATAAAGTAATTGTGCAGGACGTTGCGACACACGGCTACGTAACATCGGCCGGCTTTCGTTTACTCGTACATTACGCCCCATTTGCAGGCGTTTGCGTTACCAGTACGGTTTCTACAGGGGCTTTACATACGCGTCGGATTTCAGCCGCCACTGCTGACCTTCAGAATAAAAATAAACTGAAAAAGAAGGTTGTTTATGTGGGCACCTATGCACAGCTGCCGCAACGTGTCTTGAATAGGGTGGGACAAATGGTCTGGCTGCACACACAGCAGTGGTGTCATGGAAGGAGAGCAGCTCTTTGAATCTGAAAACTTGAGCGCCATCAGTAGGGAGGCCGTGCGAGAAGCCTACCTAACAAAGTTCGAGCCCCGGAGTTACGCCGAGATCACCAAAGAATACCGCTTGTACCCTTTCCATCAGGAGGAGCTGCATCGCATATTTTTCTCAGGTTGGTTTTTACGTTTTCTTTAGGTTGCACCATCAATCCTTTTAAGATTGAAAAGAAGGAAAAACTGTGCGCACAGTTAGAGTTACATGTGAGGTGCGTTCTCTACAGCGCGTACCGTAAACAAAATCAATACCGGGGTTATTTTGTTTTTTTTCTTTCGGCACTGTGCAAGCTGTTCCAGCCTTGACAATGCAGCGTAAAATATTTGACGTCAAGTTAGGCAAAAGGCTGCCCTAAATCCGTCCTCGCTTCGATTATCCAAATCCGCGCTTGTGCGCAAAAAGAAAAAAAAAAAGGTTTAGAGGCCTGAAATGTAAGTGAGAAAAATTGCATTTGTGTACTTTCCGAACGGCATGTAAAGCTCCTTCTGGGGACAATCGTGATAACCGGGAATGAAAGAAAACAACAAATAAGGCTTATACCTGCTGAGTGCAATCGGTTGGAACGTTATAATCACGTACCAGCCTCGTACACGTTCCTTCAAAATAGGAACCAATGATCATACCTCGTTCACTCTCAAACTTGGAAAGAGATCCCGTTACAAGTTCCAGTGATTCGAAAGGAACGCGTTCTCAATACATCTTAAAAGATAGAACGTGTCGTTTGGTTAACGTTGCTTTTTTGTATTTTAATGAAATCGCGTTCTAGAAAGTCTGTAAATAAAAAAAAGCTAGCGAGCGATAACACGTTCCGTCAAACTACGTGTCGTGCCGCTCGATCGCATTTCTTTGCAGTTTTTTATTTGTATCGGCGATCTCTCTGACACTTCCTTATCCCTCGAAGTCGGAGGTTGAAATAGTCGACAAAAAAAAGCCTAAGTGCCTACTAAATCCGTGTGAAATTTCAGATAAAAAGACACAAAAGGGAAAGCCGTTGCTCCTGCCGTTCCCTCGGAACCGTAACAAGTTTCGGTTTTCCACCGCTGCAAAATGGAACAGCGGCGTTCTTCCGCTCGTTCGAAAGAGGAACGCGCTCCATGAACAACGTTCCTTGGAGCGCCGTTCCGTACAACACTGGTAATTACCTGCCTTTTGAGCGGGGCACGTGAACAGAGCGTTCCTCTTCCGGTGATTTAGCGACCGAGAGAGTTTCCGCGCCTTCACTAGCGAACCACCCCAGGCACCAAAGTATCAGAGCTTGCCGTTGCTTCATACAAATGTTATAAGCGATTTTCAAAAATTCTTCTTAGGAAAATGGCTGCCGATTTAACCATCGAATTCAAGGGGATGGATAGCATCAGCTACCTGTAACGGACCTCATTTTCCCATTAAAAAGGCCGAAAAAGCAATTAACTTTTCAGTATAAGATAGTGGTTTGTTCGGAAACTTTGACATCTCGTCCGGACCGTTAGAGCTACATTTGGGCGTGTACTAAGCTATTGACGATGACTTTAATAGTTCATTTTTTTGTGATTAAAACAACATTGCTTCTTTTAACTTTTTTTGGAGACATGGTGTAGTTGTTAGAAGAGATTCATAAAATTCAGTTGTCCCGCGTTGCTCTGTTTTGTTTTTCCTGTGTGTGTAAAGTGCGACTAATGGCTGGTTTACAAATTTTGTGTCAGTATCTTCCAGAGGTACCAAAACGACAGGAACAGGGGATACACCGAACATTTCAGGGCATAATTGCCTTCACGGTGCTACTTTTTCACATATTCGTCACCGTTTCCGGAAAATCTCAGAAGACGTTACGGCTATACCATATTGCACTCTGCATCGAGGGGAATGGACCTGGGTGGGTGGACGGCCTTTTAATCGGGCGGCGACTTGTGCCGGCCCGCACTCCGGGAAAATTGAGAAAAGTGGTCTTCCCGTTCTAATGATCGGCAAATTCGACCGATTCAATCGTTACAGAGTTTTGTGTGTAATCTGGAGCTACCTTGAACAAGTGTCGTGTAGAGTCCAAGGACCTCTCATACCACTTCTCACATTTCTTGTTAATCTCTGCGTTTTTTTTTTTTTTGTTTTTTTAAATTTGTGTATAGAGTCCAATTCTGTAGGAAAGGACCCGGGACCTGTCTTATTCGGATGACCGTTTATGGAACACTAACCTTGCGGGTGCCCAAGCCCCGGGTGCTCCGCAATCGTCCGCGCGCTCTTCCTCGTTCTTTATTTCTCAACATCCTGCCGGGCCGGCGCTGGTGTCGATGCTACCTCAAGAGGGAAGAGCCGCTGGACGAGCCTGTTGATCTCTCGCCCAGGATGTTTTCGTCTGCCACCCCAGCTCCGGGTGCACGTATTGTTTTTCGCTTGGTGATGTCCTTCCATTTTACCTTCCATCACTTTGGAGGAGCTCTGCGCTCGGTGCTTGGGAGAGAATCTGCTTGGGTGTCCTCGGACGGTAGCTGCTTTCTCTTTAATATTTTTGTCTTTTTCTGCTCAACTTGGACCGTGGCAATTGACTTTGCGTTCGGATTGTGCGCGGACTCCGGAGATGCTGCGCCCTCTCTGCCTTTCGGAAGTGAGAGACCGTCCGTTACCCCAGCTCTAAAAGTCTTGCAGACCTCCGCTTGTGCGCCTTTCAAAGTCCCTTCTCACCGACAACTGCCGTCGCCTTCGAATTCAAAGCGACAAAAGTTCGAAGTTGACGATTCTTTGACACACGCCGAATCCGGCTTCTCCGACCATCCCTCAGTCGCTCTTTTGCACTTTAGACCTGGCAGTATTACATTAGTGTCATGACCTTCTGTCCTTCTAGAGCTGTGTACGCTTTGTCGAACAGTCTGCTTGCCTATTGGTAGTAGTCCCACAACTCTTGACATATCATGTTGTTCTCAGCTTGCGGCCGCATCCGCGGTGGCCTCCGTTTCAGACGGATTGCTTCCTTGCGAGAGTTTGCAATGCTCGAAATTTCCGGGCTGTGCTGAGCACACGATTTCCGCCAGCCCTGACATTCCGTTCGGTCGAAAGATCTGGTGTTTCCCGTCCGAGTGCCCCGCGGCAGCTGGCCGCCTTTTCAGCTTCTTATGGGCGAACCTTGACTGCTGAACCGTGCCTAAAAGGTGTCGGTCTTTCTTCGGCCCAATTGATTGTTTCTCAGCGCGAGTCTTCGCGATCCTCCCGTTCTTAGTTGTCGTCTCACTCACATAATCTCCAAATGTTTGCGCTGATTCGTGTAGAATATGATTTTCATCCCGTTCAGCCTCGCGCACCGAACAAATCTTCACCTCTTCTTCTGCTCCCAATTCCATATATTCAATGCTGGGCCTAACATGCATAAAACCTTCGGTTGCAACGTTCGACTGCAAGGGCTCGCCCCTCCTGAGCCGCAATAGCTGGCAGTGAAGCGGTTTCTGTTTTCTTGAGGCCGAGCGATCCACCCGTCTGTCGTAGGCATCCTCCGTGGATATAAAGCTACCCTTAGCAAAAAGAGGCCGTACTTCAAACGTAGTTGAAATATATTTAGTACGAATATTCATTTTGTATTTATTCTGTATTATTTTGGCCGCATTCGAAATACGCGCGTAATGTATTCAAAATACATTATAAATATGAATCAAAAAATATTTTAGATATACCAAAAATATTATCCCTTCACACTCAAGATGCCATTTGTGCATTAAAAACCGGTTACACAATTTTTTTTTATTTTCGATTTTGTCAGCAAATGGTGTCCCTGTGCTATACGAAGGCACTACTAGATACATCTCACAAAGGTACATTAGAAACGAACACAAACACAAAACACCATGACGCACTGAACAGCCCATTCACAGTGCCGTTGACTGCTCTAGAGCCTTATATAGCCTACATATTGAAGGTAATCATTTTTTCGGTGACCACCTCTGCGCTTATTAAGGTTCCAAGTATTCGATCTTCTCATCGGGAGTCTGTTAAAGGGGAAACAGTGTTTTGAAGTTCGTGGACGATATCTCTTAGTAAAAGGCATTGGTACAACTAATAACAATTCGGCGCAGTCCTTAAAACAATATCCACACAAACGGCTCATAAAATACATGTTATTGCTTCTCTGCGTAGCACCACTCAGGACGAAGCGAATCAAGGCAGTATCTTCACATTAAAATACTGTAAACTACTTTATTTTCGTAAGGACTTAATTCTCGCAAAGTTCGCGAATCGCCTACAATTCCGAAAAATAGGTCCCGTGAACAATTCCGGCAAAATGCAAAAATATTAAAATCTATATTGCGATCCCAGCGCGTCGCGAAAATTAGTATTTGCGAATTATTCCAAAACTCCAACTTTGACCTAAATCGCGAAATATTGAGCCCGCGAAAAATAAATATCTTACAGTAGTTGTTTTGCATTTCCATTTTAGTAGTTGACTATTTAATATGGTAGTTAAAATCACTATATTAAAGTCACTATTCACATCACGTACAATGGTGAGTATACACGTTCAGTGAACTAATATTGTGCTAACAAAACCACTCCAAACGTATCTGGTCACGGCACCTGCTGAAGCTTTCCAGCATCAGCAAATATTGTAGTTGTAGTACCCGAACCCCGTTTGTGATTGGTGTGCAAGGAACTGATCAGATGTGTCCTTGATAGAAAAAAAGAAACAATAACATAAACTGGGCTGATTTATCAGTGCGCTGCTCCGTAATTCAGTTGACAAACTAATCAAATGTTGTATTTAGGCGCTTCAGTGTACTCCATATATATATCTACTTGAAGTGAACTCCTAGAAGGGGGGCTTTTCAATATTTTGGTAGTTTAAGTCGAACTACCAAAGTATTGAAGTCAAAAGGTACTTTGAGTATAACAAAACAGTATTTACGATTTTCAGGTATTTTAAGAGTATTCTGCACGTATTTTTGATTGCTCTATTTTTTTTAGGGTTGGAGTATATTTTGCATGAATTAAATAAATATTTCAAGAAATATACGTGAAAGGTATTTTGTGCCTATTAATTTAGTATTTACATATTTCAAAACGCATGAGGGGAACTTCAAATGTAGTTTAAGTAAAGGTATTTTAAAATGATTTTTAGAAGTATATTTTAGTACTAAGTAAAAAAAAAAGAAGTTTATATTTTCGGTCTATTTTTCGTGTACTTAAAATTATGAACTGTATTTCAAATACACTCAAATTAGAATGTGGTATATTTCAAACGTATTAGTTTTCGCTAAGG
The DNA here is from genome assembly GCF_016920785.2 of Ixodes scapularis. NCBI lineage: Eukaryota > Metazoa > Arthropoda > Arachnida > Ixodida > Ixodidae > Ixodes > Ixodes scapularis. Next base: position 68,229,749 of record NW_024609879.1, on the reverse strand, counting down.
GTATGTGTACCGCTCTCTCCAAGGACGATGCTATCGCACAAAGACATTGGTTTCGAGAGCGGCATCGTAGTTCTCCCTTTCTCGCGTGCAGCGACGGGACCTTTCAAGTGGTTCACCAGATCTTCGAATGCGTCGTCCTTTGCGGCAGCCAATAGTTTCGTGGGTGTGCAATCTCGCGCGTAGATCTTTTTGTGGCCGACACTACTGCACAAAGACTTTGGTTCGGATAATAGCGCCATCCTAAACTCTCTTGTGTTTGTTGCGGTTATTGCAATTTAATTCTAGGCCTGCGATACTTATGAGAAGCATTTCGTACCGCAGATCACGCTGTTTTATGCTTCTTTCAAATGGTTGGAGCGGTGGATGACCAATCGGTTGAGTGTCGGCTAAAATGGTGACACCAATGGCAGCTCGGCGCCACGTTTGTGAAGGATCAAAATCCTCGTTCCCGTCGTTGGAGAATTCATATGACAGAGAAAGTGTTGTGAATGTGCTTCGTGGGTTTCCAGAATGACAGGTATACGTTCCTTGTATCATCCAGCCGAAGACGGTTTCAACTGCCGTCAGTGTCTCGCTGAGGCGTTTAATTTTGCCTGTGGCAATCTTCCAATAGGCGTCAGATCCGATGAGGACACCTATTTCAGTTGGGCATGGCGCACCTTCCGGTGCTATATCGGCGCTCAGCATGCTCTCAGAATGGAGTCGAGCTTGCAGCTCTTCGTCAACCGAATGACTTTTGAAGGTTCAAATTTTTGGCACCTGCAATGCTTCCAAGTGAATTTATGTGCCGGTGGTTCGACCAGATGGTCTGATGGTAACTCGTCGACAGTGATAGCGTGAAGGTCGTCGAGCGTTACCAAACGTGAATACGGTGAGCTCTTCGTTTCCAAGAACTGTGCAGTTAAATGTTTTTCACATGGCGCGACGGACGAAAGTTCTTTCGCTGCCCCTGTCCAGCAATACTTGAACAGGGACTCTTTCGTGGAGCGAAGAAGCCCACACTTGGCCCGTTTGAAGCAGAACTGGCGGCCCTTGCTTTGCCGCGTTCTTTGTGGCACTAATAACTACCGCAGGGTTTAGAGTAGTCTTTTCCAGATTGGCCGATGCCCTGCGCAGCTTGAAGGGGTCGGGAAACGGCGCATAGAATGATCAGGCGGTGCCCTCCGCAAGCGGTAAAGGTTAGGCTCCTTGCCGTGCGGCAGGCACGAACGATGTGGTTCTGATTGGCACACTTAAGGCCACGGTCCCACTGAATGTGGCAGTTTAGGTACGTTTCGGCAGGTCATTACTCATCTCCTTTTAAGTACTGTTTTGTGGGATTGATGTCATTTGAAAGGCAATGCAATCCTCTTTCATTTGATATTATGTATGTGTTGGTTTTTACTGTTCATGCGCATTTGTAGCGTTGCGAATATGATGGCGCGGACCCTCACTTGCTCCGCTAGTTCATGTTTTATGAACGATCCATTAAAGCTAGCACGGTTCCAATATAGCAGTTTTGTTAAGATGATGTCGGAGCAGAATCTAACGATCCACTTTTTTGATATTTGCACTACTTTGTTTTTTTCATCCCTCCAAATATTGCCCTAAAATTGACATTTTTCCGCACAAATATGTTTTTAATGACAAGAGCTAGGGCAATGAAATTAGCTACAGATGTAGTGCTTATAATTGGTAATATGCAGAAAAAAATTTAATGTTGTGTAAATTTTTTTTGTTTAGATATTTTATATCAAACGTAGCACTTTTTTGTGCTTCGTGTCATGGTAGTTCAAATGCCGCTGAAGAAATAATTAAACTGTGATAAAATCTTTTATAACATTTAGAGCTACAATGGTTGCCCAAGAGGTGGACGATGGATTTTTTTCATTTTCAAAGTCATAACGCTCCAGGAGCCCTTCAAACTTACCTGTTTTTGACGCATATCTGTTTTGGACATCAAACAGATTTATTGGCATTTAATAACATTTATAGTTTGGAATAGATATACATTGCGATGTATTAAATTTTCACAATGATATTTCTTTGGTTTCTTAATAGGTGTAGAGCTTAGCTAATTTTAAAAACAATTAAAAACTGTTTGGGTGTTTTGTTGCGCTACCTGGCGGATGGCAGACAAACTGCTGATTTCTAATGTTCAAACAATTTCCGAGGGCGGCGTTGGCGTCTGTATCATCATCAATATCCGTGTCTTTTTACCCTCACATTTAAAAAATATATTGGAAGATTTACTATCGATAACTCAAGGGTTTAAGTACTGGGTCAGGCTAATAAATCTAAGACCAATATTTACACAAGCGTAGCGTGATATAATGTGTTCATTATTCGATATGATTGAAGTCAATAGACAATGAAGACGAAGAGGAAAAGAATACACCCGAGTTCACTTTATGCCTAGAGTCACTAAATGAGCTTTAAAGTATCGGCACTCCGTTCCCCAAAATTGTTTTGGGCGCCGCCATTTTGGGTCTTGCTCAGAGCAAACGCAACTGCCGATCATCGTGATCTAAAAGTACGACTTCCTCAGCATTAGATGCGGTGCTAGGAAGCTGATGCAATATTGCAATGCTCTGTCGCGGGTTGTTTAAACATTTGTGAGGGAGGGAAAAGCGTTTCCTGTGATTTTAGATAAAGCTTCATATAACTGGCAACCGTGATTTTAAGCCACAATATGGCCAAGTGTCGTTACTCTGAACCGTAGCTAATTTACTGGCACAAGCGGGAACAATGAAGAAGAGGCAGGTGTCAAAAGGTAGTGGCTTGTGGAATCCACGGGAATACGATATGGCCCCTTCAGGTATTACTGGATGGAGCACTTCATGTGCCCTTTGCTTAGGGTGGAGCACGACATCTGGCCATTTTGTTCCCCTCTTTTATTTTTATTTTTTGTTCAGAAGCGCGTGAAAGAGCGTGTCCCTGCACGCGCTCGTGGCGCTGATTGTGCTATGGCGACATTTTGTTTTCGTCGATTTCTTTGTATTTTCCCCGTGAGCGCGTGCTGTCGGCATCGGGTACTACAGAGGGTGGCATCACCCTAAACAGAAGGACATTGAGGCACCCTAGGTATTACAAGCCTCTTGAACAAGAGCATGAATAGTGTTATTAAATAAGCTACGCTTCAGAGTAGCCACGCTTGGCCTTAGTATGGCTTAAAATTATGGTTGCCAGTTATTTGAAGCTTTATCTGAAATCACAAGAAACGCTTTTCCGTCCCCCACTTTAAACAGTTTGCGACAAAGCAAAGCAACATTACATGAGCTTCCTAACACCGAATCTAATGCTGACGATGTCGCACTTTTGAATCATGACGATCGGCAGTTGCGCCTGCTCTGCACAAGCACCAAAATGGCGGCATTCACAACACTGTCGGGGAAGAGAGTGCCGATACTCTAAGCGCAGCTCATTTATTGGCTCTAGTTGCCGCGAAACTCATTTTCCCTGACTGAAACTGAAAGTAAATATGAATAATACAACATTATTATAGCTTATTTAGTTATAACCAAATACACATAATGAGAGGAGGAAGCGGGCGGGTAGGAGAAACGCGGGTTTTATACGCGACCGTTCTAACCGTCTCAAAAGAGAGAACGCACGAGCTTGCGCTGGTTTAGAAAAAAAGGCATCCAAAGAAAAGAGGCGGCACACTGTGCTCTTTGTTATTATGCGTCTAATTGCAAATTGTTGTGTGTATGTTTATTCAGCCGGAAGTTAGTCTGCCTTAGTGGGCGTCTGGTGTCTCAGCTGTAGATGAGCAATTTAGCCAGTGCGGTACAACCGAAAACCTGGGGTCTTCAACGTGCGCCACGCAGTAGTGATGCACGACCGCACGCCGGTACGATGCTCTTCCAGACCGAAACGGGCAGGGGCGGGGTGGGTTCTGCAGCGCGAGCTTTCGCTCCCAGTGCTCCGAGCTGGTGTGCGCTAGACCATGCACTCGGCAACCAACCCCCCCTTGTGCGTCTAATTTATATACAGGTATAATTATTTGAAGATCGACAATTGACGTCGATCGTCTCGAGGTAATGTACCGTAATAACATTATATAAATTATAAACTGGTTGAAGGACTGAACGACTTAATTTTTCAATTCTTGGATTGTAATCTGGCGGTAGCCTATTGTACTTACTGTTGATGAAGAGCAATATGAGGTGACGAGGTAATGAATAAATGATGAGGCTCTATAAGGACGACGACATTAATGGGTGTTGAACCACAACGTACAGTACCAGACTTGTTTCAAGTATCGTGTACCCAAAGACTTTCTTCACCCGCAACAGTATATGGTAGAATCAATGAGGATGTTGCTTTACAACTGTACGTGGAACAGGAAAACTGCACTGTGCAGAAGCGCGGCTTATTCGTTAATATGAGGGACGGATTTCTAGCAGCATTCCCTGATTGACTACTTGGAACAAATGGCCTCGTTGACGTAAAGTGTCCCCGTTCCAAAAGATTCTTGAAGCACACTTAAACCGCAAAGGAGTATGAGGCGAAAAATAAGAAAAAGGAGTCTGGTGTGAAAGGTCCAGATCACCACCGTAGCTTCTACTATCAAATACAAGGGCAGTTACACAATACACAAAGAAAGGTTTGTGATTTAGTTATATTTACACTTAAGGGCATTGATATCCAACCTATTCAGAGAGATGACACCTCCTGGTCAACCAACATAGAGCCTTTTCTACTCAAGTTTTACATGGAAGGCCAGACTTCCGCTGAAATTCCTCACGTAGACGAGTTGTCCGACCGAATAAACTGCCATTACTCCCGATGTGGGTATCTCTCGATCTTTGTTCGTAAGCGATAGTATCATGAGATCGAGGGGTGTGGCTATTCTTCCACCGAATATTGCTTCGGCGGGTTTTTTTCCGTGTAAGATGAGACCGACGCATGGTGCCGGAACAAGAACCTGGCGATTCTTCACTGAACTGCTTCTTCCGTAAGCTTCAAAAGGGATTTTTTTTTCGTTTCGCACACCATATGTTCTGCTTGCCCGTTAGTTGCAGGATGGTATGGTGCACTAATGTGATGCCTGATGCCGTTTGTTTTTTTTTCTTCAAAAACTTGTTTATTTTATTTGAAGCAAGATTTGGCGCTTTGTCAGAGAAAAGTATTTTCGGTAGGGCAAAAGTAGGTAAAAGAGACCGTAGAACGTCAATGACGTGTTTGGACGTCGTGGCAGACATCGTGTAAACTTGCAGCCACTTAGAGTACGCATCGTACATGACTCCGCAGATGTGGATAGGTTTCGCCACCCACCGACTGAATAGTGGATCGTTTTCAGTTACTGTTCGAGTCTTTCCACAAAGTTAGCCCAGGTGCCAGGACTTTTGTCGAAAGCGGTAAGTGTTCGAAACGTCGACAACGTCGGTATAGCCACGTGTTGTGCTTGAAACTGGACACTTACCAATCGCTGAGAAGAAACTTGCTTGTTCGTCTGCCATGAGTCGTCCGATATCCGGTCATCACCACAACACCATCTCCCGACAAAACTGGTCTTCATTGTCCGCATGTCCATGGTTAGCAATCACGTCAACTTATAAATTCCCGAACGCTCATAACTTGCCGTCGCTAAACGCCGTTCATTCATAGCGTCTTCATGGCAAATAAACGTCTTCCTATTTCTTCTGATGGTTTCCCTAAGCTGTACTTACAACATAATGTGTGTCGGTACTTCCGAAAATATTGCAACGGCGTTTGTTTTTTGGGAACTATAGTGTAACAACCTTTACAACATCTTCCGGACCCCGTGAAACACAATATTTCGTGATGTTATTTTAGTCGTCATTAAAATGGTGAGGTAAGTACCGTAAATCGCGAAGCAGTTTACTCGACGTCCGCTTCCACTAGTTGAGTCTACTGAGCGTGCATTCCTGCAGAGGAAATTTTCATTGATAGAATATTGACACGTCAATCAACATTTGATTCCTTCTTGGTAAGATTTATTGCGAAAGCACGTTACAACCGCCCACCGCATCTCCCTATATAAGACAACAATTTATACCCAGCCTGTCATTCTCGCATACATCCGTTTGCTGGGCCACGCTACTTGAGATAGCTGAGCACAGCTGGCAGCGGCGCGAGCAAGGCCACGAGGGGAACGTGATGGTGCTCGAGCCATCCCACTGTGAACCAATGTTTCGGCCACCCCACGGGTGCTTGTCGCCATCTATTGGTTGAACTAACGCCTTGTTCAAGATGGCTGCCGTGGGACCGCAGCCTTAAGGCCTGTTCTCACATGCAGCGGAGCGCTACAAGCATAGCGCTTACCTCGCGCTAAGCGCGTGCTGACGGGAGCGTTCACCAGCTTTGTATCCCACCGTCAAAACTGTTGCTCATGGCTGACGATAAGTAGCTGACGGCACGTGAGGAGCGCTACATCAGCGCTTCGCTGCATGTGAGAACCGGCCTTTAAGGCACCAGCGTGCCCATGTGAGCCTTAATCGTTTTTCCTGGGTCAAAAGTGTAACCTGGCAGCTCTGAACGTCGTGTTCGGCGGAGCCGCAGAGCCTACACGAAAGGACACGGCGGTGAATCGAATCGTTAGTCAGTGACAGTGCAGATGGATTGTTCGATATAAACTCAGTTTGTAAGTTCGGCTAATGTGGTGTGCCTTCGGATGCCCGAGTAGGTTGTTCCATGCGTCCTTCCTCTCGTATCTCTATCTGGATTTGAAGAAACGTCACGATAAGCTTGACTTGATCGTTTGGGCGCCCTTCGAGCCCGTTGGGAATGCCTGTTGTCGCGCTTTCCTTTCTTTTCTGGCGGTACGTGAGTGCTAGATCATCAGGAAGAGCTCTCATCAGTATACGATAAAGAACCACCGCGAAGTTGTTGGGCGGTACATTCAAGCCTTCTGGAGATGTTGTGCGGAAGCGAATGGCGTCGAACAGCTGATGTAGTTGGGTGACATCTCTTGAGCTGCTTATTTTCGGGAGATCCAGTAGTTGGTTAATATGTTCGTCGATCAAGATATCACGTCTTCCAAATCTGTCATGAAGTGTACGAACTGCAAGGCCATAATTCTGCTCGGAGAGACAAATGCCTTCGAGAGCCCGCTTTACGTTGTGAGTGAGCTATGTCATAAGGCACATAAATTTCTCGATGGGAGGGAGATCGGGATTTCTGTGAATAGTGACATCAAAATGGTCCCACAATCCCTGCCAATCACTGATGTTTCCGGCAAAGGTAGGTACCTGGAGTATGGGAATGGCGACCCTTCAATGACTGCCATGAGCGGGTGCTGTAAGGACGATTCCGGTGGGAGCAAGGCTGCTCGGGGTTTCGGTTGTAGGAGGGAGGAGGGAGGCCGCTGTTCTGCAGTGTGGCGCTTGGGGTGCTTGCAACGCGCGTGGCGATGATCGTGGGTTGGTTTAGTTCGTCCAGGGCCGATCGAAGGCGTGTGGTGCCGTGGCTAATCCCCGTGCGGTAGCCCTCTGCTCCCTCAATTTCGTTCTCCAAGTCGTCATCGGTTGTCGATGTCAGGATATCCCGGTCCAGGTCGGCTAGGCTTGTCTGCTTCTGAATGAGATAGTCGAGCGGGAGCCGCAACTCAAGCTCTGTTGTGTTCGGATTCTGGATAAGATTTTCCAGTTGGGATATGTTTCTGGTGACGGCGGAGCTGACACCGCCGCGGGTCCTGCGTAGGCGGTTATTGTCCTCTCGAGGGGTTTTGGCACCAAATTCTATGTGGAGAAAGGGACCCGAGACGTGTCTTATCCGGATGGCCGTTTATGGAACACTTGCGGGTGCCCAAGCCCCGCGTGCTCCCCAATCGTCAGCGCGCTGTTCCTCGTCTTTTATTTCTCAACACTAATCTTGAACCTGGCTGAGCTGCAGAAATTTCTTACACTATTATCATTCTCGTAAGGCGTCAAAGACGCTGATATTAGGATAGAAAGGCCACATATGCCATAAACAACCCCGCTGATTCCGAGCTAAATCCTGGTTTTTGGATGTGGTGAATTTTCGGGTTTTTAAACAATTTCTGCTAAAACGACAACCACGAGAATGATGATATTGCAAAAGATTTCTGCAGCTCAGCCAGGTTTAAAGGTGGATCGCATGCACAGTATCATAAAATTGGTCGAAATTACCGATCACTATAAAGCTCAAGGACCACCGCTCCCTTGATTCCTTAAGTGAGGGCCGTGGCGCTTGGTGGATTTAGCAAAGGATCCAATAACTAAGCTTCGTATAAATTCAGAACTATTTAGGAGTGGGAAAGAATGTCATATTGCTGCTAAGCACGAAGATTCATTTAGCATTCTCCGCAACAAAAGGTTCACGATCCTTGTCAGTGTACTGCCTCTTCACCGTGCCGATAAAAAACCAGAAAACCGATTAACAAAAGTTAACCGTTTCCTCGATCACCTGGGCTTAATGAACTCCACTTTCCCCGCGTCTATTTTTCCGTTGCTGACTTTAAAGCCAAAAGTCTTTACAAAATCGATCTCGCTTTAGGCAACTGCAGGGTGAAGCCATTGGCAATAAAAAATTAAGCGTTTAGCCGTCTCATTTTCCTTCCCGCATGCAACACACACTGTAACTATGTCCTGATATTTTGTGTTGTACACCTTATAAATGTACTCGTAGTTGGGCTAGCTGCTGATGAACATTTAGAATTACGATTAAAAGCGGTAAAAAGGCAAACGCAATACAGTTGTGAGTAGTGCCCGTATTTGCCTTCCCTCGTGTTCGCCTTTTCAGCGCTTTCAACCATCGTATACGCTATTGGGCAGCAGATCGAACTATAGGGGGCGCTTCATCGACCATGTTGTCCACAGAGGCCGGTGTTTATTAACACAGCATAACAAAGGAATTGAATCGCGCCGAGCACGGTCTGGGCACGAGCGCTTCGCTTTGACCAGTCCTAGGGACGCACGATTCGGTTTGTTGCCCACACAGCTGAAGCATGCCACCAGAGGCGTGTCTGTTCGATCTCGTCCCCAATAGTCCTTGGCACTCCTGTCCTGGCCTAGGACGAGTTTTACAGTAAATCGTAGAGATGCCGTATAGTTATTGTAAAGATAACAGCTTCGCTGGTCCTCCTTCTCCACGTGAGGTGGACGGGCTCTAGAATTTGTTTCCTATAATTGTCATAGACACTTTTCCTAGCAATTTTCACTATGTATCCCCGCTTCCCTATTTCTCTCTCTGCTGCTTGAATTGTCTTCGTAACTGTCGTTTCCTGGGCCGCATTTCTATGATTGCCTATATTTCAACCGGAGTTTCTTAGGGACGAGCGCCGTTTGGGAGGTTATTTGGGAACTGATCCGATGTATGCCGGGGCCCGCTCTGGCGCATCAGACGTCCTGGAGGATGCCAAAACCCTATATTATGCGAGAGTTTGGCCGATAGGTCGAGCCTGTCTCCCGATAAAACAAGCGGACACAAAATGGAGGATTTTGCTTTTGGCAATTCTAGTTACGTGCTCTAGCCCAAATGCGCGGTTAGTAGTTGTTTTATAAGCAAAATGCTTTTGTACTCTGACATTTTGTTATGCTTGCAATTGGTCACTATATTCAAGCATTGGCTATGCTTTATTGATGTCTTAAAACATAACTTACAAATAAGCTTTATTTCTCTTGGCTTTAAACTAAAATCATACTTTCTCAGACAAATAATAATCTGGTGATTAAGCGCAATTGTACGCAAGGCCTCTCCTAGATGGCGCCCGTCAAGGCACTGAATTTTCGCGGTGGTCATTTTTTAGATTGAATAATCAAAGTATTCAAAATTAACATTTCACAAAAGAGGAATAAGTTTAAGCTTATATAATTTTAGGAGATCGTAGCAGATAAGTAATTTTGAGCTTCTGACTACGTGTGCAGCGCCAAAAACACGTACATTAGCAATAAACACCTTTATTAAAATGGTGGGTCAGAGCCTACCTTGCCTGCCTAATCGAGAGTGGGTTTGAAATTTGATAACACAAAATGGCGGAGGCAAAGTACCCCCTCCAGGTTGCCCTCCAGCAATGTTCTCTGGATGGTCAGTATCTTCTAAAGAGTGCCAAACTCCCCCAGTTTAAAGGGCTCTGCAAGCGGCATGAGCTCGACTCAGATCGTATCAAGAACTATACGCCCCGCAAGTGGGCTGACTTTTGTTTAGGCGCAAAAGCGAGAGAGGATGTTGATGACGACCCCGACTAAACTCCGCCCTCGCACATGACGGGAGGGAGGCTGGGGTTAAACAAACGTTGGCGTCGGGAATGGCGGCCCTGCCGTAGCGGCGACCGTGGGGCTTATGTGAAATGTATTCCTGTTAAAATTTGCCGAGTCAACAAGATCGAGCAGCTTTGAACTCCTTAAGATTCCTCCGTCCCCTGCTTAATGCACCTCGAAGATTTCAAGATAAAGACGAAAAAAAAAAGCATAAAAAAAAAGACTCTTGCCTAGCCCCGTGATTTCAACACCAGGTGCACCGGTCACTGCGAGACAAAACTCTGATTGTGCTGGAAAGATTCCTCTTATCTTGTGCTTCCTTTACGAACACAACGCATTTTTTCGTCTAACATGTCCGTGTAGATCTTCTTTCGCGGAGTCGATAAGCTACTTGGAAAAACAGCTATGAAGATAGCGTTTTCGTGATCCTCCGAACCGCATCTTCGCAGATGGTATTTAAGAATCTATACTCATTATGTCGACTGGAACCTGGACGGAAGCTGAATGAACTATACTCTATTTCATTTTAAATTCGATCGAAGTTAAATCTACATGGGCGAGTCCCGAGTTTTGATCATAGCTGTCTTGCATGGGCGTTGATGCAATGCAAGCGCTGTTCACATTCTCGCGTTTGTAATTTTTGCTTCGGTCGCATTTACGTGATGCGCAGTATAGTCAAATCCCGTATTTGCTTAAGTAGTTGCAGTCCACGGTAGTCATCATGACACTAGAAAGGCACAGGGCTCTAAACTTGCCATAAAAAAGCGATCGTCTCTTTTCTGCTATTTTTTTTATAATGAAATTGGAATGCTTCTTACGTGTAATACAGTGGACCAACTCTGACAGTACAAATTTGGCGTTTCGCATTAACCAGTACGAGTGAATTGCCAAAAAATTGCCAATGCCGTCTTTCTGCAAAATGTGTCGCGGAATGTATCTTCGAACCAGACATATCGAGCTTATACTTCGGAGATTGCGCGCTGTTCATGCCTAGTCCAAGCCTGGCTGGTGAGCGCCCCATGGAAATGGCACGGGAGTAAACAATGACTAACATGTATGTATTTTTGTTTTGTTCGCTCAGCAGACTAGGTAAAACAAAATCCAGTGTGTAAGTGACAATCGTTCTGAATTGCAACATCATTCGAAACGTTTAAATTCCAGATGGGCAGACGATATCCAGAAACCCACTCCAACGTATTCAGGTATCCTGAAAAATTTCAAGACGAAGTCCTATTTTGAATCACATTTCTAGCCCCCTCATTAACAACCCTTCCTTGCTTAATCGATGCATAAGTGCCCCAGCCACTGAGTGACTACTCGCGTGACGTGTAATTCAAGGAGGCATAAGAGACTTCAGGGTTGTCGCTGAAGATATGGGTCACCCTCAAGCCTTGTGTGGTGTGCCTCTCCATGCAATCATTTGGTTGATGCTGATTTCCTGGAAAGGCCAATATTTATTTTGCTGTGCTTTACGGCTATAGTGGATTTTTCAAGAATGTTTCATATCTTTCCTGAGGGGTAGTACCATGTCAGCTTGTCTCTATGACCCACCTGGAAGCTGCCTGAACTGCTCTGAAGTATTTGAGACTTACCTTACCTCGCTTAGTCTGTCATGCATATGCTAATGCTGAAACGTAAGAAGTCCGTTGAAACAAGTTTTACTAATGAAGAAACATTCAGTAGAAAGGTTAAATGGGTCTTATTTGTTTTCTTAAGGTATACTGTTTCATACATAATATATAATGCAGGCAAAGCTACTTGCTTCAGTACGAAACTTAGTCCAGAGTATTACCTGTTCAAGCGGCAAAAACGAGTAAGATGTCAGGTGTATCCACTTTTGTAGCAGTAGCATTTATATTATTGCGTGCTACGCTTTGTATGGAAGAGTATAGCAGTGGCACAAGTTTTAAGTACATAAAATTTGTTTACAAACCGTAATCTAATTTTTTTATTGCATTTTCGCACTTTAGGAAAATAAAAGCATCATGCCTGAGCTTTGTCAGGCATTCGTAGACATCGGCGGAGCGGGAGTTCAAACGGACCATCTCGCGTCACTTCCGTGAGGTGGGGGAGGCGATAATTCTCCCCATGGTAGGGGCATTCCCGAACACTGTGTCAAAGAGGACCCCGGAGGAGAGTGATTTGTTGCTGCTTTAAGTGCTGCGGCCGCCATCGGCACAGGCAAAAGCCGCGGTCAACGTGATTAGCCAACGACTTCGCGGCGGCCAGTCTGAAGCGGCGGTGAGGCAGAACCGACGGCTCTTCTTCAGGCGGGACACCCGAGACAGGGAGCAATTGACCACTACGCCGAAGCGGGAGCCAGGTTTTTGCCGACTTTGCTTTTTCGTGTGTGTGTGTGTGTTTGACTTCGCTGGATGAGCGTCCCTGGACGAAGAACCAGGAGGCCGGGAAATGCTGAGGCACCTCGGACTGTGGCCACAGCACGTTACATATGTGTAACGCGCGATTGCCAACTTTATGACCAGGCGAGAGTGTTATGGGACGGACTTCTAGCATGATGGACGAATGATGGGACATCACCAAGGAAAAGTAGGGCAGCAAGGATTCCAAGGGGCTGTTTTTAACCGACGGGAAAGAGGGAGAGATGGAGAGGCGCACTAGGGAGCCGGAGTAGTCTTTGGTTGTACTCGGGATACTTCAGAGTTCTGTTTAAACCAACGTGTTAAACAACACGTCGTTATGTCGCTCACGGAGATAATAGTCGGGAACACACATCAGGTCATCTTATCACAGCACCCGGCGGGAGGAACCTATCTAGAGCCAACATACGTCTCTAAAGTATTCCCTTCTGAAATCTCAAATAAATGTACCGTGAGCATGAACCACTACAATACCAAAGATTTTTAAGAGCGGGTATGAATCAATAAACTATTTTTTAACTTTAATATGCAAGCTTGAAAGCAAGTAGAGGTAAAGCTCATGACTTCTCTCTCGTTGGCAACAATAGCCAAAGTGCTGATTTCCACAACACTGACCAAGTGAAAAGTACAACCCACTCCCTACCAAAGCTTTCAGCACACTCCGTACCGCAGTCTTCAATATCGACCTAAATTGGAACTACAGTGCCTAAACGAGTCTCCAACCAGTGTGCTTAGTGCGTTCAGAAAAAGTCGTCCTTCGATTTGCGCCTTATAATGTCGTAGCTGTGTCATGCTTTCCCCAGCCACGATTGTGGCAGTGTTGCAGCAGCGGTAGTAAATGTAGCAAACACTTGATCTGCTACGGGTTGCTCTCCAGTTTGACAGTCCACGAAAGTCTGGACAGTTAGGAGTTAGGACGCAGCGATGACAGCGATACTCCAGTTTGCATGAGCTTTTTGGCCGGAACTACTATGGCCCACCACCAGGGTCATGACATCCGGCAGCATGACGCGCCAGGTTTTTCTGACCTAACGCATTGCCACTTGGTAATATTTTTAGGCAAAACCAAAATAGGACATTAAACACACCAGTCGAAGACTTGTTCCTTGCATTATAGGTGTAACCGTGTAACGCATGTACTGAAAGTATAGTAGTGCTCGCTAATGAATAGTTGTGCAGGAAATACCTTGTTTCTTCGACTATCCCCTGCTGACAATTATTCTCTACAGCTACGGCTCTGTCAACATCACGGCAGTTCAAGCACTGGTCAGACAATATGCTGGTGTTTATAACTTCGCCTATGCTCTCATAAAGAGTGAAACAAACTACAGGAATAACAGAGGTGAGTTGCGTGCTGCTGAGTCCAAGCAGAAGTCTCAGGACCCAAACGCTTCTTAAGGGTGCATAAAAGCAGGTTCTAACTTTATATATGCATGACTCAAATATAGACTACCCATGTCTATGGATTCACAAATCATTTGATAATATCTATTTTTTTTATTTACTTATAAAACCGACAGCGTATATAAGATATGCAATCAGTCTCGGACCCCTTCCCTCTATTGCGAAGAGAAAGATGGAGAGTCGTTGGCTTTCCGTTTCCGCCGGAAAGCAGAACAATTGTGTTTCAATTTGCACTTTTTGTTGAAGTGGGACAGTTACGGGAACGAATTCTGCATTTTCAAACTTCATGAAGAAGGCAGATTACTTTCAAGTCATAAATATACTAGGTCAGAAAAACCTTTAGTAGAGCACTTTGTCCTCCAGTTCAGGTTATCACTTTATATTCTGTGATATTTCATATTGATAAGATCATTAGTACCGATCAGCAGGTGTGGGCATCTAGCCAGTACTCCGTACTGGCTAGATGCCCACAACTCGAAGTCAAAGTGCCCTTCTTTTGTGCGGTTGAAGTGCGACCCCCTTGTGCACTTGGTCCCAGATGGTGAAGTTCTTGCAGGACAGAAGGTCGTCTCCTGTTAAACAGTCGTCCCAGTAGGCAAACAATCCGTTTACACCCTTGAGCAGCGTATTTGTCCTCCCATGACGTTACAACTAAAAATTAGTGCAAGCCTATTTTTTTACGCAACAGAATGCATATATGAGCATGTCTATTAATTTCATTCCTTATGTAATAAACACCTGCTCACATCCAAGGGACACAAGTCAGTACAAAGACCTCCGCATCGTTCGCTATTTTTAGCCTCACTGAATTTGAACTTACACAAATACTACCACAAATTTAAAGCTGGGAACCTTGAGGACATCTATCCAAATACTGAGATTCGTTCCTTCTGTCCTCGTACTCCTGGGTTTGTAACATTGGAAGTTATAGCTTTAGTTTTTGTCATCGCATGGTTGCTGGTTGATGCTGAAGGAAGCTCGTACTGTCTTTTTGAAGCATCGAGTTTGCAAATTGAACACTAACCCGTATTGATGTTCGGATACAGAAGCTAGATTTGTCACGTCAAAGGGGTCATAAAGCAGTGGGCATGGGACTAAACATAGACGCTGAGCGGACGACCGAGCCGAGTTCGGGAGTATAGAAGAAGGCGAGGTGTGTGAGTTTTGCGCGAGAGCGGGACGATCGGCCTGAGATGTGAGAATGGGGTGTCGAGAGAACTTTAAACGGGATGACTGCACAACGGTGATCTGAGCCACATTAACCAGAGGAGAAAAGGGAGTGACGAGGTGAACGATGTGTATGGCTGAGGAGGTAACTGACGGAGTTATTTCCCCCAAGCGTCACTGTCGACACGTCAACGATAAAGAAAAGGGCGTCAAAACATCAGCAGAGCAATACCAGCAGCATGCCAAGAAATAACGTATAATTAACGACAATGTTACAGTGGTCTGCAACCGGTAACTTTTCTGTACCTTTAGCAATCTAGTTGAGATCACATGACACTTTTTAGCCGTATGTGGCTTGCAAAATAAAGGTGCATAAGCCATAAAGCAACTAATAATTTAATTTTTTACATGCGATATCAACGCCAGTATTCGGCTTCCACAAC
The DNA here is from genome assembly GCF_016920785.2 of Ixodes scapularis. Taxonomy (NCBI): domain Eukaryota; kingdom Metazoa; phylum Arthropoda; class Arachnida; order Ixodida; family Ixodidae; genus Ixodes; species Ixodes scapularis. The sequence continues at coordinate 68,214,188 of NW_024609879.1, read as the reverse complement.
TTTTAAAAGCTGTCTCAGAATGCGTGGAGTAGTTGCTTCCATAATGTTACCTCCATGATGAGCTTCTCAGCTGATGGCGGGACCATTAAGCGCAGGCCCTCAGGAAAACGCACAGCCGCCGATGGCATTACAAAGGATCTGAAGCATGTCCTTTAAGCAGAGGTGTTTTCAGAAGCAAGGCACCCGGTGGATTCTGTTGGAATAGCGCGGTAAGGGGAACCCAAGCACTTTCAAGTTAAGGGACCTAAGAAAACTATTAAGCAGGTACCAAAATATGCTGCTCGCCCCCGTAGTGTTTGCCTCCCTCGCGCTTCATATGCGAGTATTAGAACACACGCCAGAGTAATAGCGCGTCTCGAATTTAATGCCTTAGTACGGCGCTTGATCGCTCGCGTGAAGCACTGGCTTAGCCAGGGATTTTCCTTCAGCCGGGAAGGGGGGGGGGGGGGGAGGGGCATGATGAGGGGTGCGATGGGCTGAACCTCCTTCCCCCCTCCTGGCTACGCCACACACTAAACTTTTTTACACCCCTTTGGGGTGTAAAGCGCTTTTCCCAGGACGAGCACCTTTTAAGGGTGCAAACGAGCACCCCTGTGCCAAAGCACCCTATAAAGGTGTGAAGTAGTATAGGGTGCACGGTGCAAAGCACCCCGATCCAAGGGTGCTAATGCTGATTAGTTTTAATCGAAATAGACTTTTGTAAAACAAAACTTATCTTATTTACACAGATGATCTCGCTGAAGTGACATCGGATGTCACTCAGACACGGCGCAATCAGTACTACAACAGGCTGCCACCCAACGCTGGCTTGTGACTGTGAAGTTTATGACGCACATAAAGATATCCTACCACACCAACTGTTTGGACAAGTGGCATACAGCTTGTCGCCGGGGGAAAAAAAGAAAAACAGACGACTGCGCACTCGGCTCGGTCGTACCGCACTCGAAACCGCTGCTTTTCCGTAACATTTTGTTTTACATTGATATGCTCCTTTACCCTGCAGCTGTTTGTGTATGATACGAAATGTACTAGTAAAAAGATGACGTAACTCACCCCAGCGAGCGCCATGGTGCTGCTCTCCGGCTGCCGGTGCTGCGGGAGATCGGTCTTCCAAAGCTCGGCAGCCCGTTCAGCTCGCCGAAGATGGCTGTAGCTACACTTGACGTTGGAGGCGCTCACGTCAACATACGAGCACCGGAGACCAGAACGCATATTGGTGCTTCGTATGATCCGAGGGTAAATTCTTTCGTGTCAAACAAAGTAGCGCACAGTTCAAGGTGATTTTGGTCTCTTTTTTCTGTCCTGGTTCGCGAGCTAGAAGAAGATTTCAGAGAGCCTACAAAGGCCTTTCGATATGGCCGCGGAGAACAGACAACACCCCTTTGTTTACCCCTGCCAGTCCCCGAGCTGTCGCCCGGAGTCATGCTCCAATCAGAGCGCGGTGAAGTGAAATCACAGCCCCGGCCTGCGCGGAAGAGCAGAGTCTTTCCCTCCGCATTAGCGGCGAGATGTTTAGGTGGCGCCCTCCTATAGTTGCCTCCCTTAACGTCAATACCTTGCGAACAACAAGTTTGGTGGTGCTTGTAATGAGCATGTTGGAATTTAAAAATTATAGCGCACTGAAACCAGCACTGCCAACGCCGTCAAAATTGAAGTTTTTCCATTCCACTTATTTCCGTCGATGAGAAATCCTTTGCTGACGTCAAAGCCAGCATCCAGCCAATCGCGGAAGACCGATCACAGCGACGCTTTTGATCGCGCGCGTCGCCAATAGAGACTATTCATTGGTGGCATATATGTGTGCACAACTGCTGAGCAGTGTTGTACGGAACGGCGTTCCTGGAACACGTTCCTTTTAGGAGGAACGAAGGAACGCCGGCGTTCCATTTTGCATCGCTAGAACTGGAACGGTAACGCGTTACATTTTTACTGGAACGGAAAGAGTAACGGCGTTCCTTTTTTTCGTCCAGTGAGGTAATTTTTATTTTATTTATAACAGGGAAATTTCGACAGTACAAAAACAATATATTTACGAAGTGCAGGATCTCGTTAACATTTGGCTGCTGATCTTATAGATTATTTTGTGTGGTCCTCGCTTGCTAACAGTTTCGCGTGCAGGAGAGCTGGTGGACATTGATTCTTTTTTGAGTGCCCGAACTTGACGCAAAGAAAGCAAAATTTTAGTCGTAGGAAAAGACAAAAAAAGAGGGTCATTTCAAACTCAGCTACTTTGTTTGGTCCCACAAATCTTCATACACCCAGAAATCTAAGGCGAACTACAGCCATTTCTGAAGTGCCATAACGAGACCTACATTTACCACAAGATCACAGGTTGCCAGATATTGAACGCACCCTTGCATCCCGAACATTGGTCACTTAAAAGATACAAAAAAAAACAACCTTTATTCCTTGTCTTGTCTCCCACCTTCAAACTGAACAACAAATCCAACCTTCACAAAGAGGTATTTGTAGTTTTCAAGACTGACTTTCTACGAGCCCTACACTCTCCTGCACTTGCTCGTCTTGCGGACAGAAACATCGAGAAGCAACTGTTGTTAAGTTCTAACAAGGGACTTTGTTCAATTGAAACGTGTGAGGACGTTAAACGCTCGTGCAATGTGGTTACATTCGGCTCGTCTCAATCGACCACTACACACATGAATATGGTTAAAAGCTGAGATTTTCAACTTAAATATATCAACAACTAAAACCCTGCTTCCGCTTGTTTTCTTCTTCTGGTGCCCTTCCATTGCGACATACACACTCATATGTTGCGTATTGATGGGATAGATAAAAGAAAGAAGAAAACAATCTTTCCTTGATTTAACTAAATATGGTAATTAGCAAAATACAAATGTTACGTATTTGCAACGATACTTTCCATTTTTTACACTGTAACAGGAACTAGTTCTTTTTTCACAGATGGAACTTGTAACAAGAACGCGTTTCAAAAATCAGAAGGAACTAAAACGAGCTTTCGTTCTTTTTTTGAAAAACGTGTACAACACTGCTGCGGAGCGCGTGCTGACGGAGGGTTTGCATAGTTCAATCAATCAATCAATCAATCAATCAATTTTATTTACATCATCATCAAATAGTGATGTGGGCTGCAGAGGCAAAAAGTCAAAACAGTTTTGACTTGACAAGGCCTCTGCAGCCTTACAATTGGCATACGGTAACAAACAACAGCAACCGGGGAAAACAAGCACACAGCGACATGGGGAAAAAAAAAAATAAAACACTTATATACTCTATTTGCTGTTAGAGGAAGGATTTGACCTCTTACACAAAGAACGAAAAGAAACGACAGCATCTAGGGACTGGGTGTATACAGGAAACAAAAATATATAAACCGGATGCATTTACAGCTCACAAGACAATTTATTTTTTATTTGTGAAAACAAAGTTCTCGAATTTCATTGAGATGTAGGTTTTCAATGTTTGACAAATTTTGTTTTTCAGCTTTATTTAAGACAAGTGGAAGATTTTGGCTTAACATTTGAAACCCGTAGTTCGTGCGATTAAATGGAATTTTCCAGTTCGTTTGCAACGTGTATCCCCACCATCAAGACTAACGGTCACGGCAGCCTAATAATGTGAGCTCGTTCTGAGCATGCCCTCTAAACATCTTCCTCAAATGTAGCGTCCAGTGAATACCCTTAATATTGAGCTACAGGTTAAGAGTTCGGGGAAGCTCCTTTCACCTCTATCCACTTTAGCAGTGCGAAGGCTGGAGAATTGGCGACCTCCTCTCCAGCGTTTGCTCTGCTAAAGCGCAAAGACGGGGGAGGACCTGTCACCGAGTTCTGCGTGACTGCGTCAGCGCTCGGAGAGGGCTTAGGTTCAGCCTCACGCTTTCTGTCCCATGAACGGATGGACGGTAATGGCTCTACCTGATGAACAGTACAGCGCACACAAAGACAAGGACAGAGAAACGGAACATGCAGGACACACAAGCGCTGTGTGTCCTGCATGTTCCTTTTCTCTGTCCTTGTCTTTGTATACACTGTACTGTTCATCATGTCATCATACCAATTCGCCCAACTTACAACACTTCTGCAATGGCTCCACCCTCTGTAAGGGGCGGCAGCTTGCGCCACAGAGCCTAACATTTCGTCATCCTTTTTTTTTTTTGAGGATTTGTATGAAATTTGTACCAACACAACCCTCACCCCCTTTTGAAGCGTTTCATACATGGGTTGCACTGACGTTACATCGCATACTTTTGACCACCATGCAAGGGGAGGAGAGGGAAGCGGTTTTTCTAAGAATTTGGAGTGACAGTTAATCTTCTATAATCTTCTGGGAGGAGAATAGCGACGCCTGTGCGAATCCGGGAGGCACAAAAGAGGGTCCAGATAAGAGCGGAGCTCCTTCTTGCCCTCATCTTTGGTGGTCATCGGAGCACTCTTTGAGTGACGTCACGCGCACCCCATGTGGTGTTTATTTTTATCTGCATTTTTGCCCCTCCCTATATCTTTTCCACCAATCTTCTAATCTACACTTAGTTACCGCAATTGTTTCCCTATCCATTCGTCCAACCATGTTTCTAAAACGGAATGCCCACCCCCACCCCTCCCCTCCAAATCCGTAGTCATACCCCTAAGAGGGTGGGACGAAGCCCTGTGCACCTTAAAATTACATTTTCTATAGTTTCCCAACAATGGCGGTTCCCCTAAATGAGAACCGCCATTGATGCTCGATTTGAAAAAGGGTGTATTCATGGTTTTCCGGTTTCAACAGATCTCGTGGAAGGACGTACAACTCTGCTCGAAGTTGGATGTGGGCCCACAGCGGCGTTTGTGCTGACTGCCGCCGCCCGCTTCCAGGGGATTGTGCTCAGTGATCTGGTCGATAGCAACAGACTAGAAGTTGACAAGTGGCTCCGCAACAGCGCTGACGCCATCGACTTGTCTTTCTGGGCCAAATCGATTGCGGCCCTGGAGGGTCATGTGTACGTGATCGGCCTGTCCTTAAGTCATACGTACTCGCGAGTTTTGTTCGCATTGGAAATAGCAGTGGGAAGCCTGATTCACATGGTGCGGATTCGCTTGCTATTTCGCAGCTGCGACGTCTTGCACACCAGCTTTTACAACGATTTCTTTTGCCATAACAGCGCCATTCCATTGTTTAATCGCGAGTAAATTCGTACCTTGTAAAGCAGGCATTAGCTCTATGCATAAGTTCGTAAGGTCTAGTCTGCCTGATTCGGCAAGCGGCCACCTTTCTTTTCTCCATAACTCCTGAAATATAAAACAAAAAAAAAGAAACGGGCACATACACACACACACAGACATTTAGGTAATATTTTGGAGTTTCTTTAATTCAGTACTTTGCTTTGGCTCGAAGCTACTCTTAGGCGAGATTTCTTTTGTTCAAAAAATACCGTTTTGGCATGACTCATATACCAAATAGACAACAGCGGGTAAGAAACAATGAAGACAAAAAAAATAATCAAGGATCTAAAAATTGCGACAAGAGGCAGTTATAACCCGTAGAACCCTGGAAAATAAAAACTTAAATTTTCCTTCTTTTGGTCAGATTTTACTTATGACAAAACAGCGCCCTCCCGATAATAATGTATATATATATATATATATATATATATATATATATATATTGCGAATGAAGAGGGGAGAAGGTGATTATTGAATTTAGTGCATTAAAGTTAGGGATACAGGTTAGGAGTTCGGGGAAGCTCCTTTCGCCTCTATCCACTTTAGCAGTGCGAAGGCCAGCGAAGGCTGGCTAGCGCGTGCCTTAAATCAGCAACGGTTGTCGTCTACCAAGTTAAGCGAAATCGAAACTAAACAGTACACAGAGAGCCGGTCAGAAATTGAGTCCGCCGAAACCAGGTGGCCGGGACGGTCTAATCGGTTAAGGCGTCGCCCTTGGCGAAAACTAATACGTTTGAAATATACCACATTCTAATTTGAGTGTATTTGAAATACAGTTCATAATTGTAGGTACACGAAAAATATGCCGAAAAAATAAACTTCTTTTTTTTTATTGGTACTAAAATATACTTCTAAAAATCATTTTAAAATACCTTTACTTAAACTACATTTGAAGTTCCCTTCATGCGTTTTGAAATATGTAAATACTAAATTAATAGGCGCAAAATACCTTTCACATATATTTCTTGAAATAGTTATTTAATTCATGCAAAATATACTCCAACCTTAAAAAAATGGAGCAATAAAAAATACGTGCAGAATACTTTTAAAATACCTGAAAATCGTAAAAAGTGTTGTGTTATACTCTAAGTACCCTTTGACTGCAATACTTTGGTAGTTTGACTTAAACTACCAAAATATTGAAATGCTCCCCTTCTAGAAGTTCACTTCAAGCAGATATGAAATACACTGAAGCGCCTAAATACAACATTTAATTAGTTTGTCAACTGAATTGCGCAGCACCGCACTGATAAATCAGCCCAGTTTATGTTATTGTTTCCTTTTTTCTATCAAGAACAGACCTGATCAGTTCCTTGCACACCAATCACAAATGGGGTTGAAGAACTGCAACCACAACATTTGCTGATGCTGGAAAGCTTCAGCAGTTGCTGTGAACAGATACGTTTGGCGTGGTTTTGTTAGCACAATGTTAGTTCACTGAACGTGTATACTCACCATTGTACGTGATGCGAATAGTGACTTTAATATAGTGACATTAACTACCATATTAAATAGTCTACTACTAAAAAGGAAAGGCAAAACTACTGTAAAATATTTATTTTTCGCGGGCTCAATATTTCGCGATTTAGGTCAAAGTTGGAGTGGAATAATTCGCAAATTCTAATTTTCGCGACGCGCTGGAATCGCAATATAGATTTTAATGTTTTTACATTTTGCCGGAATTGTTCACGGGACCTATTTTTCGGAATTGTAGGCGATTCGCGTACTTTGCGAGAATTAGGTCCTCACGAGAATAAAGTCGTTTACAGTATTTTAAACTGAAGAAACTGCCTTGATTCGCTTCGTCCTGAGTGGTGCTACGCAGAGAAGCAATAACATGTATTTTATGAGCCGTTTGTGTGGATATTGTTTTAGGGACTGCGCCGAATTATTATTAGTTGTACCAATGCCTTTTAGTAAGAGATATCGTCCACGAACTTCAAAACACTGTTTCCCCTTTGACAGACTACCGAGGGGAAGATCGAATACTTGGATCCTTAAAGGAGCTGTGCAACGATATTCAATTGGAATGTTTTTCTCTCTACACGAGCTTACTGGCACACCTGGGACTCAAGGATACTCACACGCAACGCCACTGGCCAAGAAACTTCTTTGTTGCGGTGTAATTTCAAGGACGAAAGCGATCATTTTCATTCAATCTCTCCTTCGCAAAATTCGATGACGTAACTCGGGGATCGCAGTACACCCAAGTGACGATATTTGAATGCGGCTCATAGATTGGACCCGAGCATTGCGTGGGCACTCGACTTGGGCTCGTGACAATTGCTATCTCGAGGAGCATTCGGGTTGTAACCCGTGTCCAATCGCTGCAACGACGACAATAGCCGAGCCATAACAATGTCTGGAACTCAGCGCGTGTCCTGCGCTTTGCCAACCCCAGCGCGTGGCTGTGATCAACATTGGCGGCATATAATCGGCTCCAGATCACGTGGCCGCTTGTTCTGGCTGCGAGTTGAGGGGGTGAATGCTGCTCGTTTTTCTTAAATTTTTTTCTGGGACTTCTATTGCGTGAGGTGAAAAACGAACGCGTGTTTCATAGGTCATTAACGTTAGGGATCTGTTTTACGCGGTATTTGTGCAAAGTACAAAAATTGTTGCATTGCTCCTTTAATAAGCGCAGAGGTGGTCACCGAAAAAATGATTACCTTCAATATGTAGGCTATATAAGGCTCTAGAGCAGTCAACGGGACTGTGAATGAGCTGCTCAGTGCGTCATGGTGTTTGTGTTCGTTTCTAATGTAGCTTTGTAAATGTATTTAGTAGTGCCTTCAAATACCACAGGGACACCATGTGCTGACAAAATCGAAAATAAAAAGAATTGTGTAACCGGTTTTTAATGCACAAGTGGCATCTTGAGTGTGAAGGAAAACTATTTTCGGTATATCTAAATATTTTTTGATTCATATTTATAATGTATTTTGAATACCTTAAGCACGTATTTCGAGTGCGGCCAAAATAATACAGAATAAATACAAAATGAATATTCGTACTAAATATATTTCAACTTCGTTTGAAGTACGGCCTCTTTTTGCTAAGGGTCGCCCCGGACAGGCGAAGGTTGCGGGTTCAATCACCGCTCATGTCCCAATTTTTCGCCAGCTCTCTTTCCCTTTCCCTTTCCCTAACTTTAATGCAATAAATTCAATAATCGCCTTCTCCCCTCTTCATTCGCAATATTACTACGGCTGCACTTGTCAATCTTCACTCATTTCCATTATATATATGGTGCGGCCTGTCCCTATGGGGAGGAGTGGTTCCCTAAATACCTTGGAAGACGGGCCCTTTCCGACATTTGCAAGCTGAGATGACGTGCCACGTCACTGCCGCATGTCGGAAATAGCGCGGGCCTTCAATCAGCAACAGTTGTCGTATACCAAGTTAAGCGAATTCGAAACTAAATAGTACACAGAGAGCTGGTTAGAAATTGAGTCCGCCGAAACCAGGTGGCCGGGACGGTCTAATTGGTTAAGGCGTCGCCCCAGACAGGCGAATGTTGAGGGTTCAATCCCCGCTCCTGGCCCAATTTTTCGCCTGCTCTCTTTCCCTTTCCCTTTCCCTAACTTTAATGCAATAAATTCAATCATCACCTTCTCCCCTCTTCATTCGCAATATTACTACGGCTGCACTTGTCAATCTTTACTCATTCCCATTATATTACAAAACATAGACAAGAGACTTATTACATTAGGTGTATTCATTGATTTTAGCAAAGAGTTTGATGTTTTAAATTACAAAATTTTGCCTGCGAAATTAAATCGTTATGGTGTCCGTGGTGTGCCACTGACTTTACTGAAATCATACAAGATCGGAAACAGAGTGTTTTTATCGATGGTCATTGCTCCTCTTTTCGAAATGTACAGCAAGGCGTGCCGAAAGGTAGTATATTAGGACCTCTTTTGTTTAATCTCTTCATCAATGACATTGTGAATATTGATAATGAAGCACAGTTTATTATGTATGCAGATGACACAAGCCTGTTTTCTCTGGCAATGATGCTAATGCAGTATTATGCAACGCAAACTCTGTTCTAGAAAAGTTTTCGCAATGGTCTGAGGCAAATCGGCTTAGCGTAAACACAACAAAATGGAAGGCTATTTTATTCAGGGCTACCAATAAACCAATCGTGGTAAATGATACTATTCAACTTGACTCTTCGGAAATTGAACTAGTAGATAAACATAAAACTTTAGGCGTATTTGTTTCGGAGCACTTGATGTGGGAATCTCATGTCAACTATCTAGTTGGTAAACTTTCTCGAATTGTCGGTATTGTCGCTCGTTGTCGGAGTGTTTTACCCCCAACACTCAGCTACAAATTTAGCACGCTCCATTTCTGTCTCACTTAAACTATTGCCATCTCGTGTGGGCTACAACGACAAAAACTAATCTTCATAATGTACTACTACTGAAAAAAAAAATAGTACACTATATTGTGGATGTTTCGTATACAGACCACACAGAACCTTTGTTTGCAAAATTTAGATTACTTCCTGTTGCGAGCATGTACCTATACCGTTTACTCTGTGCGATTCGTTTTTCATCTCAAACATTTCTAGATTTTTTGTACATTATTTCAGGACTCAAAATGAACAAAAGTAATGTTAACACACGCAGTACAGAGACATATGTGCTTGCTCAGTCCCGCACCAACTATAACTTTCAGTCACTACATCATAATGTACCATGCTTATTAAACAAGTATATAACTAACAACATAAACATATACACGTTAGACAAAAAAGACATCCGCTTGAACTGTGGGTAGCTTGGGATTTCGAATGAATGTTATGGCTATAACTTTTTTTTTTATTTATTTTTATATATATATATATGTGTGTGTGTGTGTGTGTTTGTGTGTGTGTATGTATGTATAACATATGTTTTTCAGTGTCAAAGCTGCTGCCAATGTTAAGGGATCCCAGACCCAGTCAAGCTGTTTTTCAACAGCTTTTTGTCTGGCGATCCCTCCAGTTTTCTCGAAAATAAATATTTGATTTGATTTGATATAGGATGTTTCGGAGAACACAGGCCAAATCGCTCCTGCGAAAACTGCTCATCGCAACGAAAAAAGGCTTGTTGCGTTTTGGTCCTGGGCCAGGGGCCCATTTAGGAAAATTATTAAAGTCCGGGATAATTAAGTTGTTAATTATTTTTGCGTAATTAATTTTTTTTAATATTGTGTTTAAGGGCATGGTTTAAATTAGAAAATTGCTCAGCATCATCGAAAAACACTAAATCAACAAATTGCAGAACGATAGAAGACACGTGAGGCATTTTACAGCTTTCTGAAAGATCGCACAAAGTCGACGAGTTTTTAAAGTTTCGGTTTACTATCGGAGCGCATCTCAGCCCCGGCGGCACCGCGCCCCGTGAAGAGATAGTGCAACCAACTTCTGCTGCGCTGTCATCGCGCGACGCAGCAGAGGCTCGTTGCACAACGGCCAGGCGGCGCCAGCAGGGTAAGAGCGCACGGTTATACCCTGTCTCGTTGTAACTTGGCAAAGGCTAAACGATAAGCCCAACATTGCCCGCCAAAGGCTTCGAAATGCGCGACGTATACGAGCGCAACCCGCACATAGTGGAGCATGACGCAGCGAAAAGGCTGATACTTCTCCGGAGTTGAGGCGCGCTCCGGTGATAGGCAGTCACGTTCCGATTGGCCCGCCAGGGCCGTAGCTTCCGCTCTACTGGCACCTTACGCGATCACGGCTTCCTGGGATATCCAGCATTTCTTGCTTCAGACTCTAGGCTAAGCGGCGCCACCAGAGTAAAAGCTCACGTTTGAACAATGCAGCCGCCACTCCCAGGGGTACCCAGCATTTCTTGTTTCAGTCGCTAGATGGCGCCAAACCAAACAACATTGCAGTTTGCCTATCTCCTAATGGGGCTTATGCTTCCCTACGATCAAGAAAAAAGATGGGTCGTGGAGGTTTTGCGTAGATTACGGACGCCTAAATAATGTCACCAAAAAAGACGTCTATCCTCTACCACGAATCGACGAAGCTTTAGACAGCTTACAAGAATCCGAATATTTTTCCTCTTCCGACCTTTGATCCGGATATTGGCAGATACCAATATATGACCAAGATCAAGAGAAAACAGCCTCTATAACTCCCGACGGTCAATATGAATTCAAAGTCCTTCCGTTTGGTTTAAGCAACGCTCCTGCCACGTTCGAGACGATGATGGATGTTTTATTGAGGGGTTTAAGATGGCAAACATGCCTATGCTATTTAGATGATGTTGTCATCTTCTCTGCGACATTTAAAGAGCACCTCTTACGATTGCAATCCGTCCTAGAATGCATTAAGACAGCGGGTCTCCAACTTAATACTAAGAAATGCCATCTTGCTTGCCGCGAAATTCAGATCTTGGGTCACACCGTCAGCGCAGACAACATTCGTCCTGACCCCGACAAGACAAGAGCTGTCTCGGAATTTCCCCGGCCACTCAACGTTAAACAACTGAAAAGCTTTTTGGGCCTCTGCTCATACTTCCGTCGCTTTATCTAAGATATCACTGACGTGCAGCACCTCTAAATCGCCTTCTCTCAAAGGATACAGCATTCGAATGGACGAAAGACCAAGTGAACTCTTTCAAATCCTTAAAGCTCACCCTGACAAATGACCCAATGCTATGCCATTTTGACCCCCGCTCTCCCACAGAAATACATTCAGACGCAAGCGGATATGAAATTGGTGCTGTCCTCATCCAGAAGAAACATGACAAGGAACAGGTCATCGCGTATCCTAGCCGCACGCTCACTAGAGCGGAGGTAAACTACTCTACAACAGAGAAGTGTGTTTAGCTGTAATATGGGCCATAACCAAGTTTCGACCGTACTTATTTGGGTGACGCTTTCGAGTAGTGACTGATGACCACGCTCTCTGCTGGTTGACCAACATAAAAGACCCATCAGGACGTCTCGCTAGATGGTCACTTCGTCACAGGAGTATGATATCAAGATAGTTTATAAGGCAGGCTAGGCTCACCAAGATGCCGACGCTTTGTCCCGCTGCCCTCTACAACCAACCACCACCGATGACGCGGATACCACCGAGATCCCTGTTCAAGCCTTATCCCCCTAAATGGACATCGCGACGGAACAACGTAACGATCCGAAATTGCGGAGTATCATCCGACTCTTACTGCATCCTTTGCCACGGAGCAGAGCAGCGAAAATGGAACGTATGTATGCAATTGTCGGCAGAGTTCTATATCTTCGCAATTTTGAACCGACAGGAAAATCCCTGCTTTTCATGATCCCGCGACATTTACGCTCTGATGTACTTCGTTCCCTTCATGATTATTCGACTGCCGGACATTTGGGTGCGTTTCGAACATACAACCGCGCCCGCTCTCGTTTTTCCTGATTTGGCTTATACAAAAATGTGCACAGATACGTCACATTATGTGAAGCTTGCCAGCGCAGAAAAACTCCTACCCTCGCTCCTGCGGGCTATCTGCATCCCATTCAGCCTCCTAGCCACCCATTTGAGACTGTTGGAATTGTTCTCCTTGGCCCTTTTCCTGAGTCAACACACAAAAAACGATGGATAATCGTCGCCGTCGACCATTTGTCGCGATACGTAGAAACCCAGGCTCTCACGGCACCAAATGCAGAACAGGTGGCCTCGTTTTTTCTCTACAATTTTGTTCTGCGACACGGATTTCCTAGAAAACTCGTGAGCGACCGAGGGCGCGTCTTTTTATCTACAGTCATTCAGCACCTCCTTCGGTATTGTTGCACAATCCATCGCACCACAACTGCCTACCACCCTCAAGCAAATGGGATGACTGAACGCTTTAATCGAACCCTCGCCTCGATGCTAGCAATGTACATTTCCAATAATCATGACAACTGGGATCAAGTTTTGCCGTTTGTTACTTATGCTTACAACACGGCCATCCATGAAACTACCCACTATTCTCCATTTTACTTAGTCTACGTTTGGGACGTAGTAACGCCCCTAGACACGATCCTTCTAAGCGTTTCCGAACCATGATCTGACTACGTACAAGACGTTCTTCACCGGGCAGAAGAGTCCCGCCAACTCGGTCAACACCGCACATTTGCTTCTCAGCAGACACAGGTCATCCGTTATAACGACAAGCACAGACAAGTTAACTACTCCGTCGGCGATCTTATTTTAGTCTGGTCACCCGTTCGTGTTGTTGGACGTTCAGAAAAACTTCTCTCCCGGTATTTTGGACCATACCGAATCACACGACAGACATCTGACGTCAACTACGAAATAGGACGTGTGACGCCTATTCCAGACAATAGTTCACGGGAAGAAGGATTTCGTCCATGTGTCTTGAATGAAACCATACACCTTGCGCTCCGATCACGACAACTTTCTTCAACCCGTACCTTCGCCTTCTCCAGAGGAGGGGGGTAGTGTTACGGTTAGACCGCAATCACATAATTTGGTTATACAAAGAACGACGAAGTAGCCACGGGGATAAGGAAGAGGAAGTTGGTCGTAAATAAAAGGCCGAACTGACAAGACCTGGTTGCCGTGTCTTCCAAGTCCTTTCACACGCTATTAACATATATGTATATATATATATATATATATATATATATATATATATATATATATATATATATATATATATATATATATATATATATATATATATATATATATAAGATAGAGATCCGTACTTGCGGAGTTGCTATGCTAGGAGTTTATTTTATGTAAAACGACAGTTTCGCCGAGAGGCTTGGCTTCGTCAGGAGATAGCATATATGTGTTAAGCCCGGAACACACTCAAATTCAAGACATGTATTCCATCTCGTGACAAAGCCGAGCCTCTCGGCGAAACTGTCGTTTTACATAAACTAAACTCCTAGCATAGCAACTCTGCAAGTACGGATCTCTGACTTATTACATTTTCCTGGTCCATTGTTCTCAAACTGCTTTGCCTCACCTATATATATATATATATATATATAGCGAAACTACTGTTTTGTAGGACGACGAAAAGTGTATAGGAAAGTGAATGTACTGCGAATCTTTTAGTGGGGTTTTACGACATATTGGTCGACGTTTAGGCCTGAGTCCGGCCTTCATCATAACTGGTTACAAAACATTCTTCGTCGTCGGAACTCGAGACCTCCGAGCCCGGTCACGTGTCACGTCACGTGCATGCCTCATTTAAAGCACAAGAGGTGGCCCCTTACTTTGGGCAGGAGGTCGGGAGTAAAGGCCCAATCACACATCAGCAACGAAATAGGACCGACTAAGACAAGGCCGGTTTTCGAGCTCCTTGCGACGGCTTAGGACCGGATGCGGCGCCGCGGAGCAGGCCCTAAGCCGTCGAGATAGGCTTAGAAACCGGTCTCTCAGCCGGTCCTATTCGGTTGCTGCAGTGTGGGAACAGGCCTTGAGCTGCTGGCAGCTAAACTCAACACAAGGTCAAGGAGGGAGGCTCCGCCGCAAGGTTAAGCCCGGAACACACTCTTAAAAAACGCAAACAAGTTTCCCAACCCCCTCACTCAAAAGAGAAGGACAAAAATTGTGTCAGCTATAATCATTGACACTCAACAAAAGGCAAAAACAAGCCAAAAATAAACCTTAATCGCATTATACCAAGCCAATGAGTCGTACCGCGTACGAGTCTGATAAGCCGGACTGCCATCGCCGTATCGTCAAAGAGCGCGCGCTGTCTACGATAAAAAAATACTCTTAGGGCTATTTAGTTCCGAGTTTCGAAAATCGAGAGCGAAACACCGCGTTCATAAAACTTACACCGTCACAGCTGCAAATTTTTCAAAATGAATGTACAGTAACATTGGTACTTCTTGGTTTTGCGGTTGATTCGATTATCATCCTGTTCCGCTACTGCTAGCTTTGCGCCTGCTGCACGAGTGATAACTTTGGCGCGCCCCGAATTTCCCACGAGCTTCAAGTCGTTCTAAAAAGAGCTTATTTAGTGGTTTTTGATGACGCTTAGTAAGTTTCTGATGGGAATCATATGTCTCTTTTCACTAATTACGAAGTTCAGTAACGATTTTTTTATTAATTAGCCGACTTATCGCAAAGATTAGCCACCCACCTAATGTCACCCTGGCCGTATACCTCACCTACAGAAACAGTATTGGTGCATTTTTTACGGATTTTTTTTCTAATAAATTTGTACGAATTAAAATTGAACACCCGGCATACTGTATATATATATATATATATATATATATATATATATATATATAACAATCACGTATTTTCGGTTTTTTCTTTTTTGCACGCGTTTTGGCTCTTGCGTTTTTTGTTTGCAGCGATACCAGAAAGGGCGCTCTGGAGATCATGGAACGCGCCCGTCGAGCAGTCAGAAAGGTGGTTCCCTGCGACGTCCTGGACCCCGCCGTGCTCCCAGAGGACCATCGGGACACCTTCGACGTCGTCCTCTCTTGCAACTGCTTGGAGTCTGCAACGGCCGACCTGCAGTCCTACCGGCGAGCGTTGTCCAACGTGGGCCGTTTGGTGACCAGAGGCGGTCTGCTCGTCCAAGCCGGGGTGGGAGGCATCACTTCGCACAGGGTTGGCCAAGAGACCGTCCCGATGACGTGTCTTGACGAGAGCAGCATCATGGAGGCTCTCGCTGACGCTGGATTCAGGGTGGAGACGTTTCGGAAGAAAATGTACGACGGGCCAGACTGTAAAGCGCGTGGCAAACGATTTGGATTCGTTTTGGCGGCGACTAGACTTTGATACGTGTTTATTGAACCTCTTGAATCTATCGATACAATAGATGCACGTGGACAGAAGTGAAGGAAAAAAGGAAGAGGAAGCCATTTATTTGTTTGTGAGCGAATTAAAAAAGTAATATTAAAGAATTATACAAGCCCCGTGCGTATTTCTTTCTTTATTTATTTATTTCAGAATACTATCGGTCTCTTTTGAGGCTATGATAGGGTGAGTATACAAGTCTACAAGAAAACAACATTAACAAGGGCAGCACAAACTTGAAAAGGTGCTACAAATGATATCACTAAATACTCACGCAAAAAATGCTCTGACAATAACAAATAAAAATGAGATCCGTCATCTGCTAGAATGCGTTGACGGTAAACATAACACACAAAACATATTTCAGATTTGCGATGTGAGATATAAGAAGAAAAAGCTTAAATTGATTGTAATACCACAGCTTGATACAAAGCAATATTGTAGTCACTTTTGGTTTGTGGAAGGAATGAGTATCTAACAGTCCTTGCAGAACCGGGGCTGATAAAGTGTGTTTGTTCCGAGTTACTCTCGATTCGTCAGCAAGTAGGTAAGCTGTTTTTTTCTGTCTGCAATAAGTCATTAATAATCTTCTATATAAATTTCAATCATTTTTCTTTACGCCTTCACATTATGCAGTTGAATGTTGGCTTTTGAATACAGTTCCATACTTGAATCCAGTAGACGATATATTGCAAAACTAAAACGCACAACAAGTACTTGCACGTTTTCTAGTTTTGACACTTCTTTAATATTATGAAAATCCCAGATTTTTCATGCATATTCTATCAACGGACGAATGAGTGTCTTATAAGCCAAAGGTTATGCTTTAATTGAAATTAGTTTCAAAGACCACCTTGAACACGACAATCTATAATTCGCTTCTTTTACAATACCATCAATATGAGCACTCTAACAAAGATCGTAAAAAATAGTTACGCCCAGATAGTCGTAACTGCCTACCCTTGTTAGTAGATACCCTTCGACAATGTAGGTAAATGATATGGGCTTTGACTCAATCACTGGATGCAGTCGAGGCGATTCGCCTCCTTGTATTTTACATCTTGGGTTTTTCCTCAATACGCCGCTTCATTGACTGGAAACAAACTGTTTTTGGGAGGCAACATGCAGATGTAATGATGATGGTGGTGCAGTTACTTCTGAGACAATTCAATACGCTGGGCCGGTTCAAGGTATCCCCAGGCTTACAAGACTAGGCAGATAGTGAGGATCACGGGGCCGACATAGAGGTTGTTCCTTTGTGACCATGATAGGAAACACAATTTGAGTTGTGGGCCTCTACTGGCATTTGAGTCTCGGCCAAATCGTCAAAATTCAATTCGTCGAAGAGAAATTGGTCGAATTGGTTCATTCGAAGTAGGGTGCTCGTTGAGGGGCGATTCGTCGAAAAGTCCAACTTGGCGTCGCTCGTCTAAAAGGCCATTCGGTCGCTGCATTGCATTTAGCTCCTGTCTCAGAACACAGGTGCATGTTAGAAATTACATGTTCACAAACTCCATTACAAGCAAACAAGATAAGACCAAACTCGAACTTTGATCATGTCAAATAGTCTAGAAGAAGCTAGCCGGTGGCCCTTATCAGGTGCGGCAAACCACCTCATAACCAGCTACCATTCAAAAGACTGAAACTGAAAATTGTTCATGACGAACAAAACCCGAAGTAGGAGAAAAACTTGACAATGCACGGTTGTTCCCAAACTACGCAGAAATTCATATAAAAATTAAAATTATATATAAATTCCAACAACAATCGGCAGAAAAAAAAAGCTTACGCAATTACAAGAAAAGGAAAGAGAAAGGACAAAAACATCTCCTTCCCACGGGCCTTCAACTAAACGAAAATAAGGTGAAAGTAACGAGGAGGATAATGGTGGCATGACACATTTCTCCACTTCTCTCAACATCTAATTCTGTCTTCACCCTCTTGTGAGGTCCCTTTCAACTCGGTAATTTGGGGGGCCATGTTCGACAAATGTTTTGTTTCTCCTAAAAAGAGACGGACGTGACAGAAGTGATGATATCGCGTCTGAGTGGTTAGAAGCTCAAAAGACGGAAGGTCCGTCTTTCGTCATTTGAGCTTCTAACCAATCGGACGCAATATTGTCACCTTCGTTTCTTTTTAGGAGAAACGAAACATTTCTCGAACATAGCTCCCCTGATCAGGACATTTTTCTTCAATGAAAAGAAATGAAACTTGAGGGTAAAAGAGAGCAAGAAACAGGCTTTACCTTGTACTATCTACTTAACAATTCGACAAATCACATTTCCACAGGTTACCCCTTTCGACGAATTGCCCTTCGACAAGTTGCCCTGTATAAATTGGCCCATTCGAGCAATTGCCCCTTGTCGAGTTGTCTCTCAACAAATTGGTTGGATCTCCTGGCGCCTCGATAGACTTAAGGGGATGCAAATCTTCTTGCAAACAATCTCTGAAGAAAGAGCAGAGATGTGTGCGTGTGAGACAAACTATTCACTTTAGACAGATTGTCAAAGGTCATGAGTGGTGCAGAAAAATTTTGATGAGTGTAGGCAGCTTCTGGTGTGCCTCTGAAACTTTTGCGAGTTTTGCAGGCAAGTGCTACCGAATTGAGTGCTAGGGTTTTTACATGCAGTTGTGTTATCATTTCTGCTTCTTAATATCTCAATGCCACAAAAGAGCAGCTTGAGCAATTTAATTGTGGAGCACTGCAGGCCTCCTCACATACGCCACCGAATGCAAGAAACATTAACCCTAAAGATCACAATTGCAGGTGCGCTTGCCGGTCCGTTCTAGCCTCCCTGAAACGTGGCATGTTCTAAAAATGTCACTCACTAGCACCAAGTCCTAAATTGAACAAAACACAATATGGTGTTGTACCGAACATATTCACTAGGAACTGCTGGGACTACATCATGCATTGCTTTATCAGTTTTGAAATGTGTCAATAACAACTCAAGTTGTGGCTTAAAGGTGTATCCAGCGAGGAAACAAATGTTGGCTGAATAGGCTAGCACCCAGTTTCCCATCACTATGAGCTCCCTACATACAAGATAAACTCCGCCTTTTACGTAAGACGAGTTGGCTCGTAATGAGATTTTGTTGACCCCCGAACTGTACTGTGAAGAAAAAAAATCGACCATGGCTTATGCTTTATATTTATTACCGCTGCAACATACATATACAGTAACTTTACAACAACAGCATACAAATGTTAAACTACTTCCCGTTTGATGACAACTTCCCTACCGTTATACAAGTCCAGAGCACAGTGTAGGGTGTCGTCATCTTCAGCCTCCACAAGTTTTCGGTCGCTAGACCAACCCACATTGTAGCAGAACCTGTGTCTGTCAAACCCTTCATTGGTCAACATCTCAACCAAGATTAGCAGTCTGCCTGAGGCAAGATATAAAGCTTCAACTTTCCAAAATTCTGGCCCAACATTTTGTGCAGCTGTGACAAAGAATTTCACCACACCTGCAGCTGCGGTGGTCTACTGCTGCGTGTGTCACCTAGTGTGCATCCAATGGTAGCACTCCCTGATCACAAGCCGGCAGGGCACTCTGCTCGGCCGGTTTGTCAGACGAGACCATGAGTTGAGCGGCCAACGACATATCCTTGAGCTGGTGCCTTTGCAGCAGTTGATGTAGTTTCGATAACGTCAGTATTACATTTCGGAAGTTTTAGATAAGCGAGGCAAGGCTCTTGAGGTATTAAAGCTTGTCCTCAAACCGAATGAACCAAAACTGTGGCAGAGGTCCAACTTCACGGATGAACCTTGCATAATGCACAAGAAAATGCAGCTTGGGAATTATAGCTGCAGTTCTGTATCGCTGTGGGAACTCCACAAGAAAAGCCTGCACAGCCGTTTTCAAGTAAGAAAGATATTCACTGGGAATGACTGTGGCAAAACAGATGCCTACAATTTCACGGAACTGAAGGTATAATTCCCAGTCAGCATTCTCTTCTGGCACCAGGTCACAAAGGAATATGCTCAGGAGCCTGAGAACACACCACCTCTCAGTTTTGGTGGCTTTCAGGCTCGCTTTGAGAGTCAAGAAGAACCTGTAAATTGCAAGAGGTTTGTTTTTGTTGCCGTGTGCCCCATACTGTAACGAAGCGTTGCGATTCAAATCACTGGATGATAATACGTCACCATCGAAGAGCGCATTAGAACTGGCCGAAGCACACACTCAAACCCTCCTTCCATAATGTCATGCAGGAGGTTAGAGACAAGTTGTAGCGTCACATCAAAATATGGCAGTTCCAGCATGGGAGAGCGTTCATTCACGCCATACTGTTTCTTGTTGGCCTTGGGGTTCAGAGCGACGGCCTGCAGGTGTCGCTCATGAGCTTAAGCTGTACGTAGGGTACAAAAGTCGTCTGTGGTTAGCTCTGACAGACGTTTAGAAGGTGTTATACAGAAGCGGCACACCCTGCCTCGACTAAAGCAGCACGTGAATTTTCCAAAGCGATTCATGGAAAGGCACTCACTGCAAGCACAAAACGCGAAGACCTGTGCATTCTGTAGTTCTCTTCTGTTAATGAACCTTACTCGACACATTCCTAGTTCGTTTATATCCTCAATCAACGGGCTCAGAACACTCTCCAGGCCATAGGCCTGAACGTCATCATGCTTGGCAAGAAGCACCAAGTGGATAAATCGCCACTTGGACCTGAGTTTCGCTTGGAGGTTTAGTAGGGTAAAATATACTGCCATTAGTTTATGCACCCAACTCTTCGCCTCTAATGGGTTGCAGATTTCAACCTCCTCAATCTACAGCAGGATAAAGATGGCGTACTGGGTGAAATCGGGAATGAGGTCCTTGATGCTTTGAAACAAGGGATCATCCGTATAGTCTTTCTACACATTAGAATCGTCGCAGATCTAACTTTTCTACTCGTTCGTCGTCATTCGTCGAAGATTTTTAATACCCTGTGTAAGGGTTGAGAGACTTGCCGTTGAGGACACGTCGAAATTTTTACGGAAGCGCAGTGCAGCAGGAACAAGCACAACAAAAATACAGCTTTTGTACTACTGATTTGATTGTCATAAGCGTCTAGTCAACAAAAGACAAAAAACGCGCTGGTGATGCCACCCCCTTTCTCTCCTCTTTCGTCATCACTAGACACTGGATCAAGCTCGTTTCTGGACCGCGAGTGTCGCAAATTTCAAGAACAGTAGTCAGAGTAAAAGTAAAACGCCACCCATAAGTACATACGGCTTCACGCACATTGCACTCGCAAAACGTATCCGCAAGGCGTCGATTTTTGATCGGTATCCGAGCTTGCGAAAGCACAGAGATGGAGCACTTTGGCCTGCCAAGGAGGCTTTGATCAGGCCGCGAGACCGGCGACACTTGCTTTCGACGAGTTGTGCCTTTACCTACGGCTTCACGCACATTGTACTCGCAAAACACATCTGCACGGCGCCGAAACGAATCTTGACCGGTATCCAAGGGTGAGAACGCACACACACGCACCAAGCGTCCTTGGCACAGACGTGCCAAGGAAGCTTTGATTATACCGCGAGACCGGCGAAACTTGCTTTCGACGAGTTTTGCCTTTTTCCTGGGGTACTGCGCTTTCGTAAAATTGTCCACGTGTTTACAACGACAAGTCTCAGCGGTTGCACAGGGTCTTAAAAAACTTCTTCGGTGAATGGCAACGAACGAGTAGAAAACTTGTCTATAACACGCTGCCGCCAGCCTCTGCAACGCTAGCAAAACCGCAAATCATCTACGAGCAAGATGGCCGTCCGGTGGCTTCACTCGCCCTGCAGCGAAGAAGCGGGAAAGCGCGATCCAGCGGTTGTCATAGATATCAGTGTTCCGTCGTGTTTCGCTTGACCTTGGTGCCTTATAAGGCAACTGACTCAAAAGCAACGCTTGGATTTCGTGCTGTTGTGCTCAAAGGACAAATGCTTGAAGAAGTTTCGCAATCAATACCGAAGTGAGTACTGTTGCAGGTCATTTTGGAAGAGAAGCATCTGGAAAGTGGTTTAGGAGTTTTGGGGAAGTGGGCAGCATTGCCAACACGACGCACGTCATCGCCAGCATACCTGAAGAAGAACAGCTATTCTACGGGATCATGGAGGCGTTCCAAGCAGACCCGCATCTGTCGACGAAGAGAGCAGCACATTTGATTGGCCTCTCCTACTTTACTGTGCGCCGGATGCTTCATCAGTATGATATAACATAATATAATATACCTTATTTTCTGGCAGTGTCCAAAAACGGCCACGAAGGCCTCCTTATTGGTACACTATAAGCAAGATAACCCTTACATTAAAGATGCATCTGTCTGTTGAGGCACAGGTTGAGGCACAGGTTAATGAATACTAGCCACAAAATTAAGAAACGCAATACACACATATATCAAGACGCTACAGATAACACAAAGAGCTAAAATCAAAAGAAAACACAGTGCTAGAAACGCAAACAAAATTTCCCACTCTATAAGTGCTTCACCATTTTTAAAAACCTGTCTGCGTAGATGCCAAGATCAGGAAAAGAAAGCTCGTTATAAAGCCAGCCTACATGGTGTTGGTTCTGCCTGAGCTGAAGCCTCAGGTCTATGAGCGACGGCTGTAATTCTGCCTCGAGGAGATCTGAGGATCGGGTCCATCTCCTCCCATCTAAGCATTCTTCTGGTCACAAAGGATGCAGTGCTTCGCATTCGAGGGGAGGCGTGCTCACGGAACTGCCGTCCCTGGAGCAGCTACAGCCCGCGCTCGACAATTGAGAAGTGCACTTTAATCGCGGACGCTTCCTGTAACGGCCAAGTCGGCGTCGTGCGAATGTTTCAAATAAAATAAAAGCTATATCATCAACAATAGTTAGGACAATGGGCACAACTTAAAACCGAGAAGCTTCTCTTGTTTTAGTTCGATCCAGGTGGCCCAATATATATTTTTTTTGGCCTGTCAAACTTTTTTTTTATAAATGTTCCTCATGTTTGTATACTTTTGTTTTGTCACTGACAAATTAATAATATTATTAATATTATTACTATTATTATTATTATTATTACTAAGTGAGGCCATTACTCTTGGTTTGCTGGTATCTCGATAAAATGGTGGTCAGACCTGGATAATTATCCTGCCCTATCGAAGAATCAGGGTGACTATTGGGTCATTCCACGTGAAACGTCCCAGACGTTGCGCTCGACCACCTCCGATTTCAAAAAAAAGAAAATTCATGGGCTTCGGCCGCAATGTCCGTAGCCATACTTTAAAATAGTTTTGACGAAAAAAAAATTTGTGATGACGTGAGCGCAATTTTAATTTTTGAAAACAGCGTGAAACTAGGCATCATTCAATAATTTACGAAAAATCTGCCTTTTTATGAAACACCCAACAATATTTTTTTCTTAAATTTGCACGGTTTTCGGCTTATAATGTGGTTGAGTTTGTGCAGTTTTCTTTAATTTAAATATTTTTTATATTACATAATTTTATTCAAAAATAATCATTTTTGTCATTTTATTAAAAAATATATAATTGCCCCCGGGACCTAATATAACTAACTTTTTACTGGTTGCCCTCTAGGTGTATAACGTATAAAAATATTTTAAACCGCTCAATTAAACATCTTGCAGTGAAAAAAAAAAATCCTGAATTTGCCAAAAAGCGCGTTTTGACGCATAAACAGCCGTTTATTCCACCCTGAGGTGGTCCAAGTAAAAATACAAAATATGGTGGCTTTGGAAGAACAATTTATCGTCTTTTGATTCTGAAAGTTTAATCAGAGTAATTTTTGTTTAAAGCGAGAAAACAATTTTTGAAGTTGAACTCTCGCACCACTACCCGGCGTCGCTTCTTAACGCCTCTTCGCCGCACAGCACGCCACCTGCGAGAATAGCCGACGCGATTAGGTCCAAAGAAACAACGGAGTTTGCTGCCCGCTTCCCCTCGTCCCTCTTTTCTGGCTGTAAGGGAAGAAACGGCGGGTATTGTGTACTAGCGCGAAACACATGTACGACGAAACCGTCCGATCCGACGTGCGGACTGCCGGAATGACCTTGGGGGGAGAGGATTTTCGTAGCATCGGAGAACGTTGAAAACCCTCGCCTCCGACCGTCGTATTGCGCGGTCGGACGTCGGATCGGACGGTTTCGTCGTACATGTGTTTCGCGCTTAATCGGGGGTGCCGCCAGCGCGTCGCCATAGCAGGCCCGTTGTGCCCATTGTACCCGAGGGCGGCTCCTCATACTCCGAAACGCGATGCCTAATCGACAGGCGGCATCAGCTGACGTGGACTTCTTCACGCCATGCCAAAGGTCCCACGGCGACCTCCGATTCCTAAAATAAAATCAATGGTACTTCATCATAATGTTTGTGGTGCTTCTCTAAAATATTTTTGACGAGAAACAAATTTCATAGGGTGATGGCGGTTTGAACTCGTAAAAAAGGAGTGAAACTATGAGTCACTTATTAATTGATGAAAATGACGATATTTTTATAGAACAGTGGACTATTTTTTCCTAAAAACCACATGGTATTTTGATTGTTGTGTAATAAGGATCATGGATATTCGCTTGAAGCAATTTAAAAAAAAAGTAATATATGAGAATTTTAGTTTTTTTGATAGTTTGGTTACAAACTATCTCGTTGCTGCAGGTGATTAAAAATTATTATTGGAAACTATGTGAATATGCTGCACACAAAAAGTTTCGGGCCGTACAACTAAATATCTTGCAGAAAAAACAACTTAATTTGTGCAAAATTTCGTGCTGCCGTTTAAAGAGCCGTCAATTCTGCCTTGAGGTGGTCGAAAGAAAAATGCGAAACATGGCGACTTTTACAGAAGAGTTTATTGCCTTTTATTCTTGAAAGTTTAATTAAAATAATTTTGTTCTAAACACACAAAAGAAAACATTTTGAAGTTGAGCTTTTACGTCGCAACCTGGTGTCGTTTCTTGTGCCTCTTCTCTGCACAGCACGGCACCCTCGTGCCCGGCGAAGCGTGCGACTGTGTAACGGTGGGCCCACGCAGGTAGGGAGCAGGACCTTGAGCTGTCGTGTACATCTCGGTAAAAAGGGGCTGTTTTTCACTCTTGTTGCTTTATGGCTTTTCCCATTTCGACCGTTTTACGCGGCGATGTCCTCCTGTGATTTTCCAGTGTCTTGACGTCAGGAGATGCTGAGCGATGCCGGTTCAGAGCATCCATTAGTAAGCTAGCTGTTTCCTACATACAGAACCCGATCACTCTCTCTTGTTAACGTCAGGACAGATGTAAAAATACTCCAAAAGCCGGGAGACGTCATAATTAAAATAAGAACGCCGACTTGACCTAACAGAAAAAACAACTTCATTAGACGTTTCGCCTCCCATGCGGGAGGCATCATCAGTAGTTACACAGCAAATGCATGGTTCAACCTAAACTCAACGCTATTTATCACGAATGTCCGTGTAAGCTTCGTGGAGAGGGCCGCGGTTTTTGTTGCACACGGATGTGTCCCTGCGAAGAAACCACGATTCTAGAAGCTTTCGGGGCCCCCATCTGTCCTCTCTCGCCAAGGTCGTCGCGGCCGGAAAGTCGAAAGAATGCCCCATTGTCCACGCATGGTCCACCAGTTCAGTCTTCAGTCGCGTCGCGTGGGATGCGTACGTGACGTCACGCTTGTGTTCTATGAGTCTGGTATCTCTCCTCCGTCCGGTTTCACCAATGTAGGACGCTGGGCAGTCATTACCGGGGATCTTGTAGATAACGCCTTTTTGGACGTTCGCCGGGGTTGGGTCCTTTGGTTTGGAAACGGAATTTCCAATAGTTCTGTATGGCTTGAAAACAGTTCGGATGCCAAGGGGCCTCAAAGAGCGACTAAGAGGTTCGGAGACTCCTTTGACATGGGGGATGCACACTACATTCTTATCTCTTTCCCTTTCGCACGGTTCCACATTTTGTTTCATTTTGTTTTTGACCTCGTCAACAAAACGCCTCGGGTAGTGACGTTTCACCAAAGCTCTCTGTAAATGAGTCATCTCATTTGCGCCATGGAGCTCATTAGATGACACGGTATTTGATCTCTGTACAAACGATCGCAATACTGATTTCTTGTGTTGCACTGGGTGATGGGACAAAAAATCCAAAAAATTATCTGTTTCACATGGTTTGCGGTACACCCCCGTTTCAATCCTGTGGTTCGGCTCGCCTGTCCTTATTACAGATACATCTAGGAAGGGCAATTTGCCCTGCTGTTCTGCCTCGCAGGAAAACTGTATCGCGGGGTGAACACTGTTTAGCTCCCGGTGGAAATCATTAGCATGACTTTTATCTAAAATGACGAAAGTGTCATCCACATATCGGCGGTAAAATTTGACCGGGAACAGAACTTTTTTCAGCACTTTCTCCTCAATATGCTCCATAACGAGATTGGCAACACTGACGGCCCTACTGAAAAAAACCATTTGGCGCCCATATGAAAATAAACGGGTCCATACCGGTAACCGTTTAACCATACTGGTCACCAGTTTGTCAAAGGGGTCGCCCGTATGGCTCAAAGGGGTCCCCCGTATGAGCCATAACGGTCACCTATTTGGCAAACGGGGCGCTCGTGTGGGCAAATGGGCGACTCGTTTGGGCAAAGTTGTCGCACGTTTGCTCAAACCGGCGACCATGTTGCAAACTGCACCGGTTTAATCAAACGGCTCTCCGGAGCCCGTTTGATATTGAACGTACAGATCGGCGGCGTGGGCACGCCTAGCGTTTCAGCCGTGGCAGCCAATGTTTTCCGGAAGGCTGGGAGCGCCGGTTCATCGATTTCGGATCGTCCGCGTAATGCAAGTAATTATATTTATATTTCAATTGCGCTGATTTTCGATTATACTGCAACTAAAACTAACACCTTTTTTTTTTTTTTTTTACGTAAACGCGCGACGTTGGTGAGCCGATATTTTTGACAGACCTTTAATACTTTGTCCATCTTTGTTGCCTCAATTTACTTATTCAGCTCGAATCTCTCTCGCAGAAGACCCGACCGCGTGAAAGAATGTACGTCTAGACTCCGTTTCACTTTAGAGGGCGCTGCGAGCGGTGGTCGGAGGCGGACGTGTGTCGCGTCGGCTCCGCGTTACTGTGCTCATTTGTGCGGTGTTTCTGGCTCTATTTTCTTGAAAGTGGTGTCAAAGTGTCCGGCTCGTCGAGAGAAACTCATCGATATCGGTGGTGAGTCATTCCATCGATTTATTGGGACTTTACGGACTTGGAAAGCTGGTGACGGCGAGGCGGGGGCAGTTAGGCCTAACCGAGTACGGGAAGGTAGGCCTAACACCGGCGTGGTGGCGACGGAGGTGCAAGGGGACGGCATGGAGGCTGATGTCGGCCGGAATACTGGGAATATGGTCGTGGAAGTGCCCGGAGAAGAATTGGATCCGGAGGATTGTGCGGGTTGGATGAAAGTGCGCACGAATGGAAGATCGGACGGCTCTGCGGAGGCTAGACCTAATTCCCAAGTGGCCAGGCGGGTGATAGAGAGAATAGAGAGGGGAGCCAAGATGCCGAGGGTATTGCCCCGGGAGGCCATTAAGGTGATCATGAGGCCAAGAGGAGGTCTGGATCTGTCCAGGGTGTCTATCGTGAAAGTGATGTGTGCGATTGGCAAGGCGGCGCGTGTGGAGATGGAGGATATGGGCAAGGATACGTTATGCCCGAATGTTCAACAGAACATTGTGGTGGTGTGCACTGAGGATGAACAGCGGGCTAGGAGATATGCGAACGTGGAGGTGTTGGTGGTGGAAGGGAAGAGCTTCGAGACGAAGGCGTACGTGGCGGCTCCGTATGGGACGACGAAGGGAGTCATCAGAGGTGTGCCGTTGGAGCATTCGGCGGAGGACATTGACAGGAACGTGGTGGGCCCGAGGAATCCGACTGCGAGGGCGACACAGCGCATTGGATCGTCGGCTACGGTCATTGTGGTATTTGAAGGTGAAGTGGTGCCAAGACAAGTGTATTATGGTGGAGGAGTTTTGAGATGTTCTTTGTATAGGAAGCATTTTGAGGTCTGTTTTGTGTGTGGGAGGGTAGGACATCGCTCGGATGTCTGCCCTACCCCGGAGATGAAGCGGTGTATGGGGTGTGGGGTTAGTGGGCAACAGGAGCACGAGTGCACCCCTAGGTGCAAGCTATGTGGGGGACAACACGTGACCGGGGATAGGGTGTGTAGGAATAGGTTCCGCACACCGTATATTGTACGGAAAAGGTTGTGGGAACGTAAAGAGTTGGATCATGAGTCGAGAGGGGGCTCCCTTTCCGGTGCAGGGGCTCTGAGGGGAGAAGATTTTCCGGACTTGGGAGGGTCCAGGTCGGTTTCGAGGGAAAGGGGGGATAGTAGGTCGAGAAGTAGGAGCAGAGGGGAGGAAAGACAGGTGTCATGGGCACAGGTGGTGAAGTCGGATGATGAGGAGATGGAAAAGCTCAGGGAGGATAATAGGCGGCAGGCCGGGGAGATCATGGAGCTGAGGAAGGAGAACAAAGGGCTGATGGAGAAGGTTGAGGAGCTCACCGGGGTTATTAAGCAATTGGCGGCTAAGGTGGAGAAGATTGCGGCGGAGGGGGAGCCTTCTCATCTGGGGGCGCCACCGGCTAAGAGAAAGAGTGCGGGGGGTGGAGGTGGTAATGATGTGTCGGGAATGGAGAAGCAGATAATAGATTTGAATGAGAGGGTGGTGCGGCAGGAGGGAGGGTTGAGGAAGGTGAATGAGAAGTTGGATGAGGTGGCAAGGGTTGTCATGGGGATTGAGTCGTTCTTAACACAATGGAAGAAGTAGTTAAGGTTTGGGTTTGGAATTGCAATGGATACAAGGGCAGGAAGGCGGTGCTTCAGCAATATGTGCAGGCGGCAGAGGAGAAGCCGGTTGTCATTATGTTACAGGAGGTGGGGCCGAATGATGTGGGGCTTTCGGGATACGTGGCCTATGGGGTGAAGGTAGTGTCAAAGGGGGGTAGGAGGGGTGTTTGTACGTTGGTTAGACGGGGGTTGCCGGTGGTGGAAGGGAAGTTGGAGGGGGAGAAGAATGTGGAGTTTCTGGCCTTGGAGGTGGTGTTTGGCAAGAGTGGTGTTTGTTTGTGTAATGTGTACAACAGCCCAAAGTATGGGAGGCAGAGGTTTGGGAAACTTTTCAGGGAATGTGTGAGATGGGCTGGGGACGGGGGCCTGGTGGTGGCTGGGGATTTCAATGCGAGACATGAGGAGTTTGGGTATGTGGACAACACGGCTAAGGGGAGGAATTTGTTGAGGGACTCAGAGGATGTAGGCTTGATTTTGGTGTCGGATTCTCGGCATCCCACGTTGATGGCTAAGACGGCGGTGCAGAGAGAGACGATGCCGGATTTGACTTTTGTTAGGGGGGTAGATGTGGAGTGGAGAAATACGGGCATGGATTTGGGCAGTGATCACAGGGTAGTAGAGGTTTTGGTACATTTGGAGGGCAGAAGAAAGGGGAAGAGGAGGCACAAGGTGGTGGATTGGGGCGCCTTTAGGAGGGGTGGTGATATGGGGGGGGTTGTCGATGTGAAGGGGTGGTCTGAGGCAGTTGTAAAAGCGGCGAGGGAAGCTAGTAGAGAGGTGGAGGTGGATGCAGAGTTGGAGGGGGAATTGGATAGCAGGTTGGTAGGTTTGATGGAGGCGAAGGAGGCGTTGTATCGCAGGTGGAGGGAACATAGGGGTAATAGGAGGTTGCGGAAGAGGGTAGCGGAGATGAATAGAGAAATTGCAAGGTACAGTGAAGAACTGGCGAGGCAGCAGTGGGACGATGTGTGCGTAAGGGCGGGAGGTAGGTTGCAGATGGGGGAAACATGGAGGTTGTTAAGGCATTTATTGGATGGGACGCGGACTCGTAGTTATCAAAGGGGAAGGTTAGGTGAGGCTCTGTATGGAGCTAGGAAGGAATTGGGGGAGGAGGGGTTTAGGAGGGCTCTGATGGACAAGTACCTTCCTAGGGTGGGGGGAGTGAATTTTCCGGGCTATAAGGGGGAGGTGAATGAGGATCTGGATAGGGCTGTGGAGACGTGGGAAGTGAGGGCGGCGTTGCAGAGGGTGAAAACGAGGTCTGCGTCAGGGCCGGATGGGGTTAGTAACAATATGCTGCGTAACTTGGGGGAAGAAGCTGTTGAGGTGCTCACGGGGCTGTTTAATAGGTGTTGGGAGAGCGGGGAGGTGCCTGAAGAATGGAAAACGGCTAGGATGGTTTTGTTGGCTAAGCCGAATAAACCGGTGGGTGTGCAGAATTTGAGACCGATTTCGCTTACGTCGTGTGTTGGTAAGGTTTTGGAGCACGTGGTATTGCGAAGGTGGAATAATTTTCTGGAAGGGAGGGGGGTGTTTAGCGATACTATGTTCGGATTTAGGGAGGGGTTGTGTGCACAGGATGCAATGTTGTTACTTAAGCATGAGGTTGTGCAGTCGAGGAAAGTGGGGGTTGTGTTGGGATTGGATCTCAAGAGTGCCTTTGATAGGGTGCAGCATTCGGCCATATTAGAAAGAATGTCGGAGTTGGGGTTGGGGAAGAGGAGCTATGAGTATGTGAGGAGCTTCTTGACTGGGAGGAGCGCGGAATTGGTTGCTGGGGAGTACGAGGTTGGGAAGAGGGGGTTGGGATGTATAGGTACGCCGCAAGGCGCGGTTATCTCGCCGATGTTGTTTAATTTGGTCATGGCAAAGGTGGGGAAGAGGTTAACGAGAGAAGGGATCGGTCACTCCATTTATGCGGATGACTTGACGTTGTGGTGTGTTGGTAAGGGCGTGGAGGAGACTAGAGATACGTTGCAACGAGGGATTGATGCTATTGAGGAAGAGTTGGCGGGTACAGGGTTGGAGTGCAATCATGAGAAGTCGGCGTATGTTGTGGTGGGGCCGAGGAGTAGGAGATGGCAGGATGTGGAGTTGAGAGCGAATGGGGGAATGATACCTAGAGTTAAGGAGCTGAGAGTGTTGGGACTGTGGTTACAGGAGGCTAGGGGTAATGGCGTGATGTTGGATAAGTTGCAAAGGAAGGTCGGGGCAGCGATGCAGATGGTTAGGAGGGTGGCTAGTAGGAGGAGGGGTATGAAGGAGGAGAGTGTTTTGAGGCTGGTGCAGGCTTTTGGGATGAGCCACATCGCGTATGTGGCTGGGTATCTGAAGGGGGGGGTGACGGAGAAAGGGAAGATTAATGCTCTGATACGTAGGATATATAAGGCGGCGATTGGGTTGCTGGCATGTACTAGCACGGAGATGATGGAGCGATTGGGTGTGCATAATACATTGGAAGAGGTGATAGAAGCGCAGAGGATCTCGCAGACGGAGAGGTTGAGGGGGTCTGCGGTGGGGCGTAGGGTGTTGAGCAGGGTGGGGGTGGGTGCTGAGGCTGGCAGGGGGGGATTGGAAAGGATTAAGGATGAGGACATGAGGAGGTTGAGGGTTAGGCCGGTGCCGAGGCACATGAATCCGGAACGGGATAAGGGGCGTAGGCAGGCAAGGGCGCAGGCGCTGTATAGGCTGTATGGGAAGGAGGAGGGTAGTGTTTATGTGGACGGAGCTTTTGATGGGGACCGGGGGGTGGCTGTGGTTGTGGCGGGTAAAGATGGTAGGGTGGTTACAGCGTCGGGATTGAGATGTGACAGTGCGGAAGAAGTTGAGGAGGTGGCGGTTGCAATGGCAATTTCTATCAAGGGTGTAAGGAAGGTATTTAGTGATGCAATGGGGGTTGTCAGGCGCTTCATGAATGGAACGGTGAGTGAGAGGGCTAAGAGGTTGATCAGTGTGAAGGGACAAGTGGAACTAATATGGAGCCCTGCACATGAGGTGGGGAATGATATGGCCGACTGCTGCGCCCGAGGACTCTTAGGCCGGGCTTCGCAGGAGGGGTCGTATGTGCCGGTGGGTTATGGAGAGTATCTTGAATGTTGCAGACGGGATAGGAGGAGGTTCCCGGAACCTCACAAGGATTTGTGTCGGGAGGATGCGGTGCTTTTTAGGCAGTTGCAGGTGATGTGTGTGTATACCCCGGTGTTGGGGAGACATGTGGACCCAGGGAATTTTGAGAGTGACTTGTGCAGGGTATGTAAGGACAGTCGGGCAACGCTGCAGCATATTGTGTGGGACTGTGAACAACGGGGGCATGAGGCATCGGGGACCCAGGACTGGCCGGAGGACTTCAAGGATGGTGTGATGTGTGTGGACTTGGAGGGACAAAGGGGTTTCGTCCAGCGAACCCGGCGCTTGCTTCACCGGCAGACTGTGCGTAGGTGTGTTGGTGAAGGGGTGACGGAGGGGTAGGGGTTTTCGCAGGACCAATAAAGAGGTTTTCCACCACCACCACCGTTTCACTTTAATTCAAGACGCAGCGAAGGTAGCACGCGTACACGCGGCTGCAAGAAAATCGAGCATTGCGAGAGCACACCCGCCGTTGCAGCACTCAAACTACGAGCTTGCGCTGAGTTCTTTCTTCGCTCGGGCGCAAGCCGAGCTTCTGGCAGCCCCGCCGCCATTTCCAAAGTTCGAGCGCGCGCGCGCGCGCGCGTTTGTTCTTCGCGACTACAAAAACGCATCTCCCTGGAATGCCTGGGGAGAGGGAGAGGGGCTGTCCCAAAGGTCCCAGCGCCTTGACCTCGCCCTCTCCCTCCTCTCTTGTCACCCCTGTCACGTGACCCACAGCAGCGCGCGAGCTACACGCTGATAATCATCGAGATCCGGAAGGGCGCGCCTTGCAGCCGCTTTTTTCTTTGTCTGCTTGTTGTCAGTTGCTGCTCGAAGTTCGCTCGTCCTACCTGCTTCAATCTGTCGCCTAACCCTGCGGTCTTATTGGGATGTCTCTCGCGGTTTGTTTGGGTTCGCAAGAAGTCGCAAATTCTCGCGGTTTGGTTGGGTTCGGCAAATGACAGCTTGTGAGCCGCATCGTGTTGAAACTTCCAAGGAGCCGTTCCCTCTCGTTTGTGTTTGTGTGGTTGTCCTGCTTTGACCGTGTCGACAAATATCACGGATTACCTCTTTCAAGTCCGCTATTGTTATGGTAAGTGCACTGCAACCAACGTGTTGGCAACGATTGACCGTTCTTCTACGCGTACTCTTCTAAATTATCTAAAGAATTATGCAGCGCCTATTCGCGCGGCAGCCAGGAGAATAATTTCCCCGAAAGTCTACCTGTATAGTGTTCACAGATCGCTTGCACGTTTGTACTTGTCTACAGAAGAGGTAATAAACTTCGAGGAGAATTGAAAACAATCTTTTGTGTCGGTTTTCCTGTCTACTTACAAGCACCTACGCGAGTGCATTTGTTCTACGTGTTTTCTCCATGTTATAAATACGTTTATGAGTTTCGGGACGTCTTAAATATGTTTAAGATAACCAAGCTCCCAGACGATACCCATTTAGGGCTAGCGCATAATTTGCCATTTCGAAGGGCACGTTCAAACGTGTGGTCACGTGCCATGTCGAACGGGTACTCGTACCATACGGCACCCATATCAAACGGGCACCTGTATCAACCGGGTACCGTTTCGAACGGGTACCGTTTCCGAACGGGTACCGTTTCCAAACGGGTACCCGTATCCCATAATCACGTTTGATCCAAACGGATCGACAGGTTTGATTCAAACGGGCGACCAGTTTGCCACCCGTTTGAATTTCAAATGGTTTTTTTCAGTAGGGGGATACCGGGCTCCCCATCGGACACCCGTTCACCTGATGATACGTCTCCCCACGGAAGGCGAAAAAACACTGGTTTAAGCGAAAACGCAAAAGTAAAATTATATCATCAACGTGAAGTGACGTGCGTGCTCTTAGGCTTTGATCATCAAGTACACGCTCGCGTGCGACATCAATGGCAACATCGTTAGGAACATTAGTGAAAAGAGAAACTACATCAAAAGAAAACATGCCTTCATTCGGAAGGAGGGTCTGGGCGCGGACTAACTGAACGAATTCTTGGGAATTCTGCACACAAAGACCACTTTTCCCTGTCACCGGCGCCAGTAGCTCTACCAAATATTTTGACAGGTCGTACGTGGGGCTACCGATAAAGGATACAATCGGGCGGAGAGGACATTCTGGTTTGTGCACTTTAGGTAGGCCGTACATTTTAGGTGTGCATCCGTCGGAGGAAAAAAGGCGGCGGTACAGAGAATCATTTATCCTACCCTTCTTTCGAGCCATACAGCCATACTGTTTTCAAGCCATACAGAACTATTGGAAATTCCGTTTCCAAACCAAAGGACCCAACCCCGGCGAACGTCCAAAGAGGCGTTATCTACAAGATCCCCTGCAGTGACTGCCCAGCGTCCTACATTGGTGAAACCGGACGGAGGAGAGATACCAGACTCAAAGAACACAAGCGTGACGTCACGTACGCATCCCACGCGACGCGACTGAAGACTGAACTGGTGGACCATGCGTGGACAATGGGGCATTCTTTCGACTTTCCGGCCGCGACGACCTTGGCGAGAGAGGACAGATGGGGGCCCCGAAAGCTTCTAGAATCGTGGTTTCTTCGCAGGGACACATCCGTGTGCAACAAAAACCGCGGCCCTCTCCACGAAGCTTACACGGACATTCGTGATAAATAGCGTTGAGTTTAGGTTGAACCCTGCATTTGCTGTGTAACTACACTGTAAAAAATTTTTGCCCCATTTTACGGCAAAAGTTGCCGGTTCAATATTGCCGACATGTTTTCCGTAATCCAGAATATGGACCGTCTGTGAAAACAAGACATATAATTTCGTAAAATGACGGAACGTCCGTAGCTCACTTTACGAACAATTATCCATTTTTCATTTTACGGGAAAAGTTGCCGGTTCAATATTGCCGACATGGTTTCCGTAATCTAGAAACTGAAACGTCCGTAAAAACAAGACATATATTTCGTAAAATGACGGAATGTCTGTAGCCCACATTACGGACAGCTATCCGTAGGAAATATAAAAGCTGTTCGCACTAAGTAACAAAGCACTACACCTTTCCGCCTTATATAAGGCCAAAGCTACGAGCCATTCGTACCACCTGCTCCTCCGATACATCTGCAGACTACCCTCGCAGAGATCTAGCCCTGCCAGGGGTTTCACCTAATGTATCAAAGGTGCAGGATTGGTGCAGACGGCTCGTAGCTATGGCCTTCAAAAAAACAGAAAGGTATAGTGCTTCATTACTTAGTGTGAACAGCTTCCATGTCCAAGTAAGCCGAAGTCACACAAAGCTTTGGGGTACAGATTGGTATGGAGAGTTCATAGCTCCGTCATTCAATATATGCACTTGTATAATTTTTCATCCTTAGACAAAACACGCAAGAGTTCATGTTTTGCGAAAGAAAAAGAGCACACAACCTGTACTACTCCTTGCCAGCATTATGTTGTGTGAGATCAGCTGTTCCTATAGGTAACAGCTGAACAAACAAAGCAATTAAGAAGTTTCGCCACAATACCTTTATTGGAAGAAGGCATGCCTTGCTTTAAGTTTGGAGAAATTTTACATTATGGTTGTCCTTGCGCTGGTCATCTAGATGCCCCTCCTTGCTTGTGCTTATAGTTGTCCTTCGATTGAAGACATCTTCAGTATCTTCATAGTGCATGTTAGGGCAGCTTGAAATAAAGAACAGTAGAGGATTCAAAATCAATAGACAATCACAACAAATTGTATATGACATACATGGTTAAAGTCTGCAAGCAACGTGCTTATCAACTATCCCAGCTATCCACCTTTCTTTATGACATATAAAACAAACCTTTCATAAATTGAACCAAAATAAAATTTGCATTGACTTCAATACCTAATACAAGTGTTTGAGAAATAAAACAAGCAAATTAAAATTGCACAACTATTCAGTGATATTAAGCACATTGAATTCAGCCGGATCTCCCTTAGTTTACACAGTAGGCTCGCAATAATTCAAACTCGGATATTTAATACTTCTGGTCAGACAAATTTCAAAAACTTGGGTTGTCCTGCTATGTTTTCAATGTATTCATAAGCCGCTTAACTCGAACGGCGCTTTCGTGCAATTCACACTTTTTGTTCTCGCGGCACCGTTGAGAGCACTTCTTTCTGAGCACTGTGGAGAAGGTGTTGCTTTTCCGCAGTGCACCGGTGCTCAGTACGAAGAACACTCAACGAGGCTAAAGCAGAGTAGAGCTGTATA
The DNA here is from genome assembly GCF_016920785.2 of Ixodes scapularis. Classification (NCBI taxonomy): domain Eukaryota; kingdom Metazoa; phylum Arthropoda; class Arachnida; order Ixodida; family Ixodidae; genus Ixodes; species Ixodes scapularis. The sequence goes on along the minus strand of NW_024609879.1, from coordinate 68,178,156 downwards.
TAGGCCGTTTTACTGAAAGGTGGCGAGAGGAAAGAGGAAAGGGCTACTGGCGTTTTCCCCCTTGCTGCAGCGTTTGAAAGAGTGAAAATTCCAGATGAGAGGCTTCGCCGGTGTTGGGTGTAGGCATTGCTCGCACTTTGTATGCGCTTTCTTCGGTTTTAAATTCCCAAACTTAATTAGAGCCACGGGCTTTGGTAGCGACAGTCCCCCGGTCATCGGGACATCCTTGCTCGGTTATAGGCTGCACGAAGAACGACAGAAAGCGTAGAATACTGCCGAGGACCTATGTAGCTTGCATGGAATCCGGCAAGGCGAGTGCGGCTGCAATGTCCTTAAGCCCCATCTCTTTCCACATGACCCCAAAAAGACCTTTCCCCAACGCCATCCTCTCGACTGTGCTCGGAACATTTTGTGAATGGAGCGTGCACCGCACTTATTGCTGTACCGTCAATGAACATGGAGTACGCTCGCAAGGTGCGTGCAAGTGTTCTCCTGATAATTGCTGTGTCAGCTTGTAAAATGTTGTAACTGAGTTTATCTTAATATTGATATTTTAAAGTGTTTACAATGATTTTATTTTATTATCTAGAGCACTTAGTTGAAGGCTGATTACCGCTGTTGCGTGTGGCTGGAAATTGTCGAAAAGTTAGTCCTATTGCTCTTGCCTGAATCGCGATCTCCTGCGCGATACCAGAGAGCCGTGAAACTCTGTTGACCGTCACAGCGTGGCTAGATTATTTTTATTTTCAAAATTAGTACCTATTGTAGCTGGAAAGAAACCTTCAATTTATGTTGCTGAAAGTTGAAACATGCTCATGCATCAATGTTTATAAATGTAGAAACATGCTCCTGCATAGGTGTTTATAAACGTTTTATTTGAGGATCCCGTGCCGACAAGTGTGTCTTTTGTCGAGAACTGAAAACAGCAAAGTCGAGATGGGCCTATTGTCGAAGCGAGTCGATCAATGATTCAACGATTTGAAATTGATGCATGAGCATGTTTAAACTTTCAGCAACAGAAATTGAAGGTTTCTTTCCGGCTACATTATGTACTAATTTTGAAAACAAGAAGAATCCAGTCGCATTGTGATGGTCTACATAGGTTTATGGCTCTCTGGTATTGAGCAGGAGATAGCAATTCTCGAAAACTGATAGAACTAACTTTTCGACAATTTCCAGTCACACCCGGCAGCGGAAAGGAGCCTTCAACTAAGTGTTGTGGTCGATAAAACTGAGTCATTGTAAACACTTCAAAATATCAATATTTGAATAAATTCAGTTACAAAAAGTTACAAGCTGAAACAGTAATTATAAGGAGAAAACTTGCACGCACCTTGCGAGCGTACCCCATTTCATTGATTGTACAGCGTTAAGTTCGGTTCAGCGTTAAGTTCATTCACAAAATGTTCTGAATACAGTCAAAAGGATGGCATTAGGGAAAAGTATTTTCGGTTTACGGATGCAACCCACTGCTGCCGGAAATCGGGGTCACGTGGAAACAGCCGCACTCGCCTTGCCGAATTCCATACAAGTACATAGGTCCCCAGAGAGTATTCAACGCTTTCTGTCATTATTCGTGCACCCTATAACCGAGCAATGGTATCCCGATGACAAGGGGATCGTCGCCATCGAAGCCCTTGGCTCTAATTAGGTTTGAGAGTTTAAAACAGAGAAGAAATGCAGGCACCCAACACCGGCAAAGCCTCTCATCCGGGACTAACTCTTTCTAACGCTCGAGCAAGGGGGAAAGTGCCGGTTTTTGTTTTGAATTCAAGAACTTTTTTAGTGTTTCGTTAAACATGGTGCCTATGAAGTACTTCATGAACCTGAAATACTATACCTGTTTTCACCTCAAGAACCGTGGTAAAACAGGATTTCCCACAGTAGTGTTAAATTAGAACAATGAGAGCAAAGTTGTTTCGTTAAGAGGTGCTCACCTGATAGGCATCTGTGGAATCAGGCATTGACTCATTGCTCCCAGAACTGAAGAGCTGGCTCTGTAAAAAGAAAGTATTTTTCACCTTCCTGTGCATATTTTGTGCAATTGGAAGAGACAAGAGATATTGTTAAAAATTAGCAATCCTTATGGGCCCGTTTGCTCGAAGCGCTAACCGCGGCTAAAATTAGCCGCAGCACCTAGGAGAGGGATTTTGAAATCAAGTGACGGGCTCGGTAGGGATGCAGGGAAACATGGCGGTGCCCCGGTGACTGAGCGCCGCTCGCTTTGGAACTAATATGTCGTTGTAGCTGCAGTAGGCTTTCGCTTTGCCTTACCTCACTTATATTGCAAAGCATGAGCAATGACCTCGCTGCATTTTTTTTATAATCTTTCGATTCTGGCAATTCCTAAGCCTAATGAACGCGATAATTGTCGGCATTGCAACGTCTTTGGAAAGCGGATTGCCTTGACTCAATCGGCCGGGTATTGATAGCACACAAAAACAGACAGCGTCCCAATAGACCTTTTTCTAAATTACCCAAGCATCGAGGAGAACGCTGGAAGTGTAATTCTACGGTCTGCACGCGCTGGCCTCCCTCTCATAAAAGATTCGAAGTATATAATCATAATAAGGCTTTGACGAACGCACGTGCAAGGCAAAATTTGTTTTAGACTTTTTGCTTTTGAACAATTACTACTGCAGGCGCCAGCACGTGCAACGTGTGTAACTACACTCGTAGCGTGCACCTCGGTGCTTGGGAAATTTAGAGAAAGGTTTATGGGACGCTGTCAGCTTTTGTGCGCTATCAATACCCGGCCGATTGAGTTAAGGCAATCCACTTTCCAAAGACGTTGCCATGCCGACAGCTACCGCGTTCATTTAGGCTTAGGAATGTCCAGAATCAAAAGACTATCTAAACAATGCAGCGAGGTCATTGCTCGTGCTTTGCGATTTAAGTGAGGTAAGGCAAAGCGGAAGCATACTGCACCATTCGTTGCTGACTAAAGCGCCCGATATTGCAGCTACAACGACATATTAGTTCCAAAGCGAGCGGCGCTCCGTCATTGGGGCACCGCCATGTTTCCCCGCATCCCTACCGAGCCCGTCACGTGATTTCAAAATCCCTCTCCTAGGTGCTCTGGCTAACTCTAGCCGCGGTTAGCGCTTTCGAGCAAACGGGCCCAGATGTGCAAACTTTACTGTTCAAGGCTGCTAGGAGCAGTTTATGACACTAGTGTTCAATCAAAACAATTAGAGAAAAGTTGTTTCTTTAAAGTAAAAACATTATTTAAAATTGGAAGTGACTTTCACCTTCAAAGTGCTATAACTAGGGGTGTGGGAATACCGAATAGTAGTTTTCGAATCGAATACCGAATCGAATCAAGAAAAAAAAGCCGAATATCGAATCGAATATCGAATAGTGATTTTATTTGAAGGAATTTTTCAAAGTGTGCTGCAAATGAGACTATTATATGTGCAGAGTATGTGCCTGGTGTAGAATGTATCTTGTACGGAACAAAAGCAAAAATGTAAAAAAACTTCTGGTAAAAAAATAAAAGCAGTTGCTGTTGGACGTTGGCATCTAAAGATCCAATTTTATGGCGCAAACATAACCTATCTAGCCTAAACGTCACAAAAAAAAAGTTACAGCCACGCGCGCCATCTCGTTAAAAGCACAACCTAACACCGCGATCTTTTTAAAAAATATTTGTGCATCTCAGAAAAGGAACATTTTGCGATATTTGGTCTCCATTTTAAGGAAGAAAAAGGACACCGGGGATTTTATTTTACATAAATAAACAGATAGGTGTTAAGTCTGAGTAAACAGGCTTAAACAATATAATCTGAAGCAAGGAAACAAAACTTGGTTAGGTGGCGCAAGTCACCGTCCAACTGCCGCTATGCATCAATTTTTCCGTCTATCTATCCTGTTTTAGAAAGCCTTGATTTAAAAGAGGGAGCAAGCGAAACTGAAATTACGAAGACTGCTCCAGCGCAGGTTGGTCGTAAGTGTGCATGTGTGGTGTTGTCGTGTGGAAAGAAGGCGAGCAAACAAAAGAGCGACAACGCCTGCCCTGCCTGCCCGATCCCGATCAACGCTTCCGTCTTTTCGTCACCTTCTCGCAGTTCGTAATTCAAACGCGGCTATCGAACAGTTGGAAACGCTCTCAAATCTAGGCACACTATTTTTCCGTTCAGTTTTGTTCAGAATCAGAATTTGCGGCTTACAGCTCCAAAAGAACGACGACGATAACTCGGCTGGTTTCATCGGCGTGGTTAACATAGTTTTTTTTTGTGTGATCGTGCAGTCGCCGATTTCCGTCCGTTAATGCGGCAAGTGTGTTCTACATCGGCGCTCGTGAAAAACAATTAGGCATGGCGCGGCGTAACGGGATGTTTGGGTTGTGATTCAAGGGAAGATTGTGTCACGATCGTGAGTAAATCTGCGTGCTATAAAGTTTGTGGCTTTCGTTAATTTTCTTTTTTCTAACCTGCGCGTTAGATTTTTGTGGAATGGTAGGACCAAGAGGTGTTTCTCGCATGGTCTGTCTAATATCACAGTGCTTACATCGAGAGAAAGAACGACTTTTTTCTCAGCTCTGCGCCGACTGCGCGTCTTTGGCGAAATATATTGAATATTCGAGTGACCGAATACTAGGAATTCGATTCGCGAATCAAATTATTCGGGAACTTTCTATTCGCTTCGAATTCGTATATTCCGAGTATTTGCACACCCCTAGCTATAACACATGAAATGCAGTATTTAAGAGGTTGTTTTTTTTATTTTAAACTGAATGTGTGTATAGGCCACATGACGTCAGATCAAGCGACATCAATTTTTCTGCCAAATTTAGTGGGGAAGCAGAATTGGTACATAGGTCACGTGACATCCATTTTCCCGCTACATTTAGCAGGAACCTTACCTTGTAGGTCACATGACGTCAGATTACATGACAATTTTTTCTGCCAAATTTAGTGGGTAAATTGAATCGGTGTGTAGGTCATGTGACATCAATTTACCCGCTAAATTTAGCGGGGAACCTGAATTTGTCTGTAGGTCACATGACGTCAGGGCACATGAAATCAATTGTCCGTCTAAATCTAGCAGGGGAACTGAATTAGTGCATAGGTCAGATGACATCAATATTTCCGCTAAATTTAGAGGGGGAAATTGAATGGTTGCATAGGTCACATGACGTCTATTCTTCCGCTAAATTTATCGAAAAGCTTTAAATTGTCTGTAGGTCTCGTGACATAAATTTTTCTGCTAAATTTAGAGGGGAAACTGAACTTGTGTAGAGGTCACGTAGCAGCAATGTCCCCGCTAAATTTAGCGGCAAATGCACGGATGGATGGACAACATTTTAAGATTGGAGGGTAATGTTAAAAAGCACTTAATGTTCTTTAAAAAAAGCTGCTCACCTGATGCACATCTCTGGAAACAGGCTTTGATTAGCAATGAATTGTAGCCCCAGGACTGAAGTGCTGTTTCAGTAATGCTTCCTGCACAAACAATTAAAAAAAATGTAAAAACACAAGCCCCAAAATTTTTTTCCCATTCTCCTTCCCCTGCTTTTCTGTGCATTTAATTAATTTCATCCCTTGGCAAATCCTAAAGATTTCGAAGTGCTTATCCTACGTCTTTCTGTTAGAGCCCGGTTCATGTTGCAGAAATTTGGCCGAATGGGTAACCCGGAGCATTCATTGTTCGTCGAGACACTTTTCCTTTTACTCCATCCTGTTCTTGACAGGAGAAACTACTCTCCCTTGACCACAGTCATTAAAGGGATACTGAACCGAAATTTGGATTTCGCAAAATAAGGCTGTAGAAGTGTTGAACAGGACGCTACGAACTGCAGAACATCACTCAAAAATTGATATCTCAAACGGATGGCCGTACTTTTGGAAATGAAGGGCGCGATCAAGCGAGGTCTTTTACGTAATTGTCCTACGGGAAACTTTGAGAATGAGGGGAAGCGGCCTTTCTTCTCTGCTCCTTGCTTCGGTTCACCAACTCGACACGAGACGTAGCGAGGTGAAGAGGGAATGGGAATCGTGACCTGCCTTGTCTCGTCGGCCTTGTCAGCCGTGTTCTATCGTGAATTTCTTTTCTAGAAATACGGCAATCCGTTAGAGATATTGCTGTATGAGTGATGTTTTTGGGTTTTGCAGCGTCCCGCCTATCCGCCCAGCCTTGTTTCGTGAGCTCGAAATTCCGATTCAGTATCCCTTTAAGGAATTTTCAGATCATACACAGGTGGTTGGCATTGCCAATACAAGCTCATGTTTGAGCATGGAATGAGCAGACGTCTGCAATCTGCAATGTCTGATCTACAGGAAGTTTCTGTTTTACCAAGACTCGTACCATTCCATTGTCAAAGAAAGGAGCAGGCACTGTTAATAAAAACTTACTTTCATTACACTGTCTTAAAGAACAATTGCTCTTTCTTAGGATCAAATGATCGTATTAGGATAATTGACAAATAATGGTAGATTCACATGATGGATCGAATCGCAATTTTCATCCGTGGACCGTTTGTCAAGTTACCATCATCTCGGCTATTCCTACGATTTGCACCTCGTCAGCGCACGCCTAGACTGTGAGGGCAGAGTGCCTTTTCACGCGCAGATTTCTGGCGGGTGAGTAACAGTAAAAGCGTTTATGTACAGTAGAGTACCAACAGCACAGCAATATTTTTGTTCTCGAATAAGCCAAACAAAGATAGTGCACCACTGTGTTTTGTCATTCGCTGTTTCATTTTGTCGAGCCATTCTTATTTTCCACTCGTGAAAGAAGCTGCAAGAACTTTGCCCAGTTGATGCGCCGCAGGTTCTGGTACTCCTCCAGGTCGGTGTCAAGAAGCTTCTGTGAAAACTTGCCTAGCACGCTGCAATCTTTCCTGCACGTCCACCCAGTTTTCCACCCAGCAAGACCTTTCTTACGGCTGTAGTGTGTTGAAGAGTGGTGCACAAGGAAGCAATGCGTAAAGGTATTTCCAATTGCCTCTCCGCGACCCCAAGACTTTATCGCTTTAATGCTGAAGCCTTCTGGAGCAGGACTGTACTTGTGTCATGTGGTTAGTAGAGCTAGTGGTGCTTCACGCTAAGCCTGTCACAATGCTTTGTCTCGCTCGGTATGTAAAAGCGGCACACAACGATTCTTTTTCATGATAGCACCGTGATCGTAGTCGCAAACATCACTTCTGACCTTGGAAAACGGTGCCACAGTGCGATGATGGCCTTTTGTGGAATTGCAGGGCCGCGAAAAGGTTCAGTCTGTCCTCGCTGCCATCAGCTTGTCTCCTCCGTGTGGACGAACTTGGGGGACTGACGTTCCGTGGACGTCTTGCAAGTGATCAATCCATCTGCAGATAAGCTCGTCGTGTGAATCGGTCATAAGTAGACTGCAAAGTCTGCACTCACTTAACATTTCTGTTGACGTTGCCTGCACGTCATGAAAGTGTGTCTTGTATCCAGTTAGATATTCTCAAAAGAACGAGGAAAATGCATAATAATGTTGCACATTGTTCACCCTAACCACTCAACTTTTTTCTTTCCTCTAGCTTTTTATTTTATTTTTTTTAATTTTTATTGCACGTACGGCCCAGGCCCACATGTTTCCACAATCAGTCACCATCCTTAAAAACCTGCACAATAAAAAAATGCGTGCTGCCATCTCTAAGCAGCTACGAAAGCTACGAGAGGTATGCTCAGAACAAACCTGGGATGCCCAAAAAGAAACAAGGGGTAAGGTATGGTGCGCGGATGAGCTACACTCATCCTAAACGGTTTAGGGACGGCTGTATAGATCGTTTTACTGAAAGAGAGCGAGAGAGAAAAGGGGAAAGGGCTACCGGCGCTTTCCCCCTTTCTGGTTGTGTAGAAAGAGTGAAAGTCCCGGATGAGAGGCTTGGCCGGTGTTGGGTGTCTGCAGTGCCCCAACTTCGTTTGCACCTTCTTTTCTGTTTTAAACTCGCACACTTAATTACAGCTACAGGCTTCGATGGCAACAGTCCCCTAGTCATCGGGACACCATTGCTCGGTCATGGGGTGCTCGAATAAAAACAGAAAGTGTTGAATACTGTCGGAAGACCTATGTAGCTTGCAAGGAATCCGGCAAGGCGAGAGCGGCTGCAATGGTCTTTAAAGGCCCGTTCACACTCTTGCGACCGAGAGAGACCAGACCGCTTTTTAAGCCTCTTGCGATCTCTTAGGACCACCTCCGCGCTGCAGCCCATCCGGTCCTAAAAGTCGCAAAAGGCTTAAAAACCAGTCTGGTCTCTCTCGGTCGTACTCGGTCGCAAGAGTGTGAACAACGTTTAAGCTCCATGCTTTCCACATGACCCCGGTTTCAGGCGGCAGTGGATTGCGTCCGTGAACCGAAAAGGCGTTTCCTCAACACCAACCTCTCGACTGTGCTCGGAACATTTTTCGTGAATGGAACGCGCACCGAACGCTGTATCGCCAATGAACATGGGGTACGCTCGCAAGGTGCGTGCGAGTTTTCTCATGATAACTGCTGTTTCAGCTAGTAAAATTTTGTAACTGAATATATCTTAATATTGATCATTTGCAGTGGTGACTGACTCGATTTTATCGTCTACAACACTTAGTTGAAGGTTCGTTTCCGCCGCCGGGTGAGGCTGGAAATTTTAGAAATGGTAGTTCTATCGGTTTTCCTGAACCGCGATCTCCTGCGTGATACCAGAGAGCCGGCAAAAGCGCTCCTTGGAGTGGCGCTGGTGGGTTGTTTCCATTGATTGGGTGCTTTGAAACGCTGGACGTCGCTGCAGGGTATGGCAGTTTAGCTCTGAAATGAAAGGCACTTGGAAGTGAGTGGCACCGTCTCTCGAGCTTACACAATTAAGACTGAACCGCATGTACGCGATTTAGCAAGCGACGAAGATTTCTCACTGTAGCTTGGTTTTTCGATTTCTATAAAACATTGCTCATCGCCTTGGTCGCTTGTTCCCGTCGTTTTCGTGTGATTCGCCTCGTCGTGCGGCTGATCGAGCGATTGCGAAAAGGGTTGCCATCATTTGTCTCGTTGCTCGCTAAATTGCTTCCATGCGGTTTATCAGGCCCGTAGCCAGGGGGGAGGGGGGGAGGCATGGGCCCCCCCCCAAAAATCTTCATTTTGCTTTGGCCTCCTCTCCCCCCTACCCCTCATACAGCATTTTGCAATGGGCAAACCTGCCCCCCCCCCCCCCTTTCCGAAACAAAATCCTGGCTACAAGCCTGTGGTTTATACTTTATGGTTGTCGGCACTTGCGAAAATGTGAAGCTTGAATTTTATCGAGGGCTTTGCCGTTGCGACTGGTGGGAAAACTTTGGGTTCCAGTGAAATACCGCCACATGATTTCTCGCTTGCTTATGAAGTGAGGAGGTGGTGGTTTGAAAATCAGTTCATGGTCTTTAGAGGAAGTTGTTTAAAACACCTTTTTTCTGTTTCTTTTGTCACTACTCAATGCGCATTTTTGTTTTTTCTTCCAACCTTCTCAATCAAGTACTGCCAGAGGGTTAGTGAATAAGCGCAACATATACAGGATTTTGTATAGAAAGTCAGTGCCCAAGTCGAAAAAGAACTCTTTATACTCTCCGCAAACAACATCATCAATAGAGACCCTACTTCTAAAGGCGCACGTCACGCATTGTTTCGAGCAGTTTCCGAAAACAAAAAACGAACTAGAATCCAGCCCCCCACGGTGGAAGCGAATACGCGCGCCAGCACGCTAACGGGTACTTTTACCAGACATGGGTTCTGCAAAACACACCGCCTAGCTAGGCGATACCAAGACACCACGCGATTTGCAGCAGTCAAGCCTTGTTTACCGATCTACGAGATGAAGCTCCGATATAATCACCAAGTGCCTCGCTCGGCCGCCCCAGCTGCCTCCGGTGGAACCTTTGCCTCTGGGTGCCTTCCCGCAATCTGACTGCTCGCTCAGTGACAGATCGGTTCCGGGACTTCCTTGGCAAAAGGTCGAGGGCCATCCAATGCGGAACGCACGTGTGCGACAAGGAACCGCTCACGGTCGCTTTCACGCCGCCTGCACACACAAGAACACGACATAAACGCTCCGAACAGAAAGGACTGAAGAAGTAAAACGAATCGGCGAGGACTCACCAATTAGACTCAACTCCACAGCTGGTTCCACGGGCCCGCCGGCACCTAATACACTTCCTTTTTCCAAAACGTTCTTCGATGTTCTTTTCCGAAAGATTGGAAGCGCCCAACATTACGCCCGAAAGTTTGAAACTCGCTTTGTTTTTGTGTTTTGCTACGATGGTGATGGCGATGCGGCGATGCTCGTTGGTTCCGGCCACCGCGGTTCCGACCAAGCTCATTTGACGCAACATAAATGTGCTTGTTTTAGTCAACTTAATTTCAAATTTTCAAATACAGAAAGTTGTTTTAACATTTATATAATTATTTGTAATAAACCATGCTGTAGTGCATTCTGTACTAAACTGAAGCTTGGCCAGGCGTGACCAGCTCGGCTTCGTTTAAGTTTATCATGGCGGCGACCACCACTGTCCCATGTTGCGTGCTCGACCTATTTGCTGTGCATTGGTTGTCTTGTTATCCACCTCCTGCGATCCGTATCAGCAACAAGCATGCTATATCGTCTGCTCACCGGAAAGAATATCCAGTCTTCTTGGAAGCAAGGCCCCCACTAGGGTTGCCCGGACGTCGTCGGCACCCACGAACCGACTCGGCAAGCCTCACGTCGTTGCTTGGTGCTTCCACGTTTCCGGCGATGGATCCCCAAGCCCTGGCCTCAGCCGTATGTGACGTAGCCGTTGAAAATCAATTTACGACAACGCGGTGTCTTTGGAATGCCATTACTACGATCAGTGGCTCTTAAAACCTCAGTAGCCCCCCTTCAATGGTGAGCTCTTCGATGTGAACGCTCTTACCTTCAGCGTCCGGAGACTGCTGCGATTTTCCGACGAGAACGGACGTCTTTTCCGGGCTCCGCAAACCCTAAAAACTGTACGTGATACTGGTATAAATATCGCCTCGCACTGTCGGCCCGCCGCAGCACGTCCAGCGAGAGATCGGCTTGCTCGAGTCTCGTTCTGTGAGCGGCGCGCCCGTTTCTGCTTCGAATATGGCTTCAGCTTCGCAGCTCACCAATATCTCTGCATCCATCCTGAGCCAGGAGGTGGAAATCCCCCTAGAGGGAGATGAGCTAGGTGGGAAATGGATCACCCCTAGAAAGCCCCATAAATCTCGTCTTTCGGCCCACCCCAACCACGAACTTCACGCAGTTATAGTGCATCTCCCAATTCTTCCTGCTGGCGCAGCTGTGCAGCCTCTTGGCATTTTGCCGGCGTTCTTGCAAGCCGCACAGCTCCTTCACGCAAGGAAAATGGACACAACAGGTTCAGCCATCATCACCTTCATCGGAACCCATGTCCCTTACACAGTGTACTACCGTCGCCTCGAATTTCGCTGCCGTCCCCTCAAACCTCGAGCCCATCATTGCAACAACTGTCTCGAGTGCGGGCACCGTACGCTGGCCTGCCCGGGCAACCAGTGACGCTGCCCCACGTGTTCCACCACCCTGGCCCACCCGGACGAATCTCATCCCTGCACACCCTGGTTTGCCTTGCTTCAACTCGCAGTGTGGTTCTCAAACAGGGCACTTGGTCCCGAATAAGCTGCTGCACCTTCACTCACTCCACGAGACGCATCCCTCAACAGTTCTAGCGGTATGTAAAGGGTGGATGCAGGATTCGGTTTATGACAGTCACATTGTCGATTGCTACAGTGGAGCACACTGCTTACAGAAAAGATTGTGCTAAGAACTGTGGAGGTGTGCTAGTCGTGGTACCTTTACCATTACCCTTTTGGTGACGCCGTAACCTGAAGCTGGAACCTCCCACAAGCATGGCAAGGTGTTGCTATGCTGTGTGTGATGCCCGGCTTCCGTGAAAGCTGAGTCTTACGGTTTGCCCAGCGTGCCACTGGTGCTGATTAACACAAATTAATTAAATGTGTGCATACTAGAAGTCTTCCAGTTGAGTCGCTCAGAGTGCAGTGAATACCATGGAACCATTTCCAGTGGCCCAAACGCTCGACAGTTCAACGGGACAGTGTGCTCAGTGCAATTGTTCTCAACATGTTTATTAATCGTGATAATGCCTGCCTGATATCGACTCCCCTGCTGCTACGGACGACCAGAAACCACGAGGATTTGCAGAACAACATCGACAAGGTCTACTATAAGCAACCACATAGCATTTTAAGTAGTTTTGTCCAAACCATGCGGAACACTGGGTCTTTTGCTTTGCGTATCCAGTCGATGAATGAATGAATTTGGAGTTTTCTGGCGCAGCAGCAAGCGTATACAGTGGAACCGGCCATAGCACACGTAGGTGTTTTCCACAGCCCTGGTCCTTCCACACCTAAAGTATTGCAGCTCCATATGAGACTCCTATGAGGTTGATCTTGTAAGATCAGGTGAAAGTGTTCAGCAAAAGGGGGCAGCTTACGCTATTCTTCGGCAGCCAAGCTCTCTACGGATCACTCACTGCTCTGACATTGGCTGGAATTCTGGCCCTTCACTGGTGGGCCAGAGGTGACCTTAAGTGGGTCATCTTATTCTGCCTCCTAGACAACGTTGTGGAACTGCAAGGTTACGTGACAGCACTGAAGGGAGTTGTTCGCAAGAATTGTGCCGGTGCCTTTCAACCGTTTCCTACCATAGAGCAACAACATTCCTTCTTGGTGTGGTCTTCACTGTTCTGGCAATCTCTCTTTGTGCACTCATGCAGAACCCCCCTAACAATCATCACAAGGTCGAAAACTTCTATAGGCATGCAACTCGTCAGCTTCACCCTCAGTGAAGTGAAGCAGTGCCTATGTGCTTTACTGGGAATTATGAACTTTTACTTAATTTCTATTCGGTTTTTTCCATCGCCCCTTTTATCTGTTCCTTTTGCAGGGTACGGTAGGATTCTTGGTAGCCCTTGGCCTCTTTAGTATAAGGAATTGCTTTTAGCAGGATCAAACGTTAAAAGCACATTTAACGCTTTTATCCTCTACTATATCATGCATTGACACACAACTGTATGCAATTTTATGCTACCTATCACTGTAAACAATTTTCGCCCCATTTTACGGAGAAAGTTGCTGGTTCGATATAGCAAAAAACGGGTTTTATGTCCGTTAACTAAAAAACGGACACAGAGTCCGTCAGAATTACGACAAAAGTGTTTGTAAAATTACGGAAATTTTTTACAGTGTATACTGATGATGCCTCCCGAATGGGAGGCGAAACGTCTAATGAAGTTGTTTTTTCTGTTATGTCAAGTCGGCGTTCTTATTTTAATTATGTCAGGACAGATGTAAACAGCAGCACAAAAGACCCGTGAACGGGCAATCTCAAACGACGAGGTGATGTGGTGTTGACGAATGCGCGCCGTTGAAGGCTCACGCGTCGTTTGTGTTCAAATCGGCTTTGAAATGACAAATTCTTGCGTTGCTGAATAGGACGTAAGTCCAGCACGTAGCGTAGATGGTGACGCAGGCTTAAAGTGATGGTAACTCCTTGTCCCTTTGACGGGGACCGCTGAGCTAAATCTTGGAGTGAGTTGAGCTCGTTTTTCTTCAACCATTTCTTTCGGCACCCAAAGTATTGTTATGCCCCCGATGTTATTTTTGGCCCAGGAAAACAGCTGCTGGGGGGTCATGATTTGGTTCTCGAAGGGACTTCGAAGACTGGCCCTTGCTGCCAGACGCTTCACTGTACCCCCGACTCCGTCACAAGCACTCTTCTCGTGGGACGTTGCGAAAAAATTCCATTCAGCGGAAATGCCGAAATCATTTTCGTGCTGACAGAGGTTTGCAAAGTTTTTTTTATTCTTGTACTGAGAGGACGCACCATCTGAAAAGTAGTGAATTTTTCTAATTTGCGGAAGGTCTCGCTTCAATATCTTAATTACTTCACTCTGAAATACAGAAACAGCCACCGTGTCGTGTTCTAGGCAGTCAGAAATAAAACTGAATGATTTTATAGAAATCTCTTGGGTGGTGGCTTCTTGTTTGCGAAAGTAAATAACAACGGGGTGGACTGATGCCTGAGTATTCACCCAGTAATAGGATTGCGGGGCGTCCTGCACGATGAAACTATAATTTTTAGCGAAGTCCATGAGTACTATTGCCTCGTGTTTGCCTATGTTTGGTTTGCGCTCCCGCAAGTATCGTGCCTGCTGTTTGCTCACAAAGTGGTGAGCCTTCAGTGCCTTCAGCATATCTAAGAATTTTTCGCTGAACTCGTCTGGTGTCAGAACAATGGTTTCCAGTTGGCAACGCACCCCGCTAACCCACTGTTGCACATGGACGCAATCCGTTTATTCAGGGTCAAGAAGTGGAGTGCTGCGGAGCAAAGTATCAGCAAAATCGGTACTTGGGCATTTGGCACACCTGTCAAGCATGCACTCTTCATTATGTAGATCACATACTGTAGTGGATAGAAGTTCTTCGGTGCTTTCGTCTAATCCTGTAGCATGAAGCATGAGCTTAAAATTTTGGTGTTGCATGCACACGCAAACTGTGTGAGTGCCGCTCCCCCCTGCTAGGACACAATGTGAAGGCCGCAGACTTGCGAATGTTGAAAAACTGCACCTGAAATCGCAGCTTTTTTTCCATTCCTCGTGCATTTCTTTCAAGTTGAGCAACAACAGACGCTTTTGGCGACCACGTAGCACGTCCTTTTTTCCCGGTAGGCAGTACGAGACAGCGTCGTCCTGATAGAACTCCATGATGGAGGCCTTAACTTCTTCGCTGACCGGGCGGCCTCTTCTTTTTGGCACGGTGCCCAATATTCCTGATTCTTTACGGCTTGACGCGCTTGTCGTTCCGAGGCTACAATGAAGTTAATAATCTTTTCGCGAGACCAGGAGGGTGGGGCCAATGTTAGAAGTTGTAATTTTTTCTCTCTATTTTTCTCCAGGTAAAACTTGTTTTTTACATCTTGCATGAGTGACACGTAGTCTCTCAAGACAAAATCTTCATCCTGGTTCGGCTGAGAAGTTCGTTTCTGCTGTACACCCAAAGATGTATAAATTCTTCTTTCGGCAGAGATTTTAAGTTGTCTAACCTTCTTTTGGGCGTATGTCTCGCGGCTTATTCGCCCACGTTTTCGTTGGCGCGGGCTCTCTCCAACGGCTGCGAGGGCTTCGTTCACGCTCTCAAGTGCTACCTCGGGGTCATCATGCTCAGAAGGGGCATCACGAGCCAGAGGTGGTGCTGGTGCTTGAAAAGTAGGTCTCTTCTTCAATTCGAAACAATATCGCCGGCATGCTTGACAAAGTCGGTTTCCAGGAATAAGGTTTAAATAGGGGTGCGCATCTGCCAAGGCTATTGTAATTACAGCTGATCCACGTCGGTTTTTGACGTGTTCATAGAAAGGGTTAGAACACCACTTGGATGCAATCAGTGATGTGTACTTTTTAAGGTATACTTGATAATGATGTGAACACACTGTACGGATGTCACCTTATGGGCGCCCGGAACGGAGCGAAAGGAGCCGCCGATCCGTGTGCGTCAGGTCTTGAGCGTTGATGAGGGATCGCGTCTTGGTCTGTGTGGTCACATGGCAACCCCTTGCACCCAGGGAGCACGGAGGAAGTTCGGCTTCTGCAATGAAAAATAAATTTAAATGCAACATGAGTGCTCCTTCATTCATGTGAGCCATATCTGCGTGCTGCGCATAAATGACATGTCGGGCACATATGCGCCTTACGTGCAGAAACTAGCCTTGTACGCAAAACGCCATTCGGCTTTGAACTTTTATACCGCTAATTGGTTTGTGACAGGTATAAGGCGAACCATGTGTATTTAATATAAGCCAACGCATCCTTCCCTAAAGCTTGGGCTTATACATGTCTAACGTAACACATACTGCGTGTACGACAAACGGCCAGCTTTAAAAACATAGCCAGTCCATCTGGTTTCAAAAAGTCATGAATTGAGCGGCCGCAACTATACAGATACTGTGACAGGGTAGGCACGAGTAAACACGAAACAACTATCATTGCATTGTAGAAAATAAAGCCGGCTTTCCTACGTACCCTGATCAGCATCCACAGGAACAGTAGATTGACTTCTTTCTCCAGAGGGACCAGCTTGATCCATCGTCACACCACCGTACAACGTACTTGACGAAAAATGAAGTTCTTTCTTCGACAGATTTCCGATCTCAAATGGTCGTTCAAAAGCCAACTTCTCGCTTGTCAGCCCTTTCTTAGCTTACTAGCGCAGAAGCGGGCTCCTCAAAAGGCAAGGAATGAGACACGATACCCAGTGTCAATAGTGCGGACAAGTGCCTTTGTTTATTCAATATTTCCAATGGGTCATGTAAAGATTCCCGCACTGACAATATGGACCGAAAATAATGCTAGAAGCGAACTCTTGGCTTGTGACGATGCTTCAAGCGTCCGAGTTAACATACTGAATCAGCGCGTTTCAGACTTTGATCACGCGCCTGTAGCCTTCACTGCGCTCCAACTAAGCGGGAACCGGATCATAGTTCCGCTTTTCACCGCAGAGTGCGTGACGGCTAGATTTCGCAGCGATATTATCGCGTTTCAGACGTCCAAGTCAGCTGATGCCGCCCGTCGATTAGGCATAGGGTTTCGGAGTGTGAGGAGCCGCCCTCGGGTACAAAGGGCACAGCCGCCCTGCTATGGCGACGCACTGGCGGCACCCCCGATTAGTACACGATACCCGCCGTTTCTTCCCTTACAGCCAGAAAAGAGGGACGAGGGGAACCGGGCAGCAAACTCCGTTGTTTCTTTGGACCTAATCGCTTCGGCTATCGTCGCAGGTGGCGTGCTGTGCGGCGAAGAGGCGTTAAGAAGCGACGCCGGGTAGTGGTGCGAGAGTTCAACTTCAAAAATTGTTTTCTCGCTTTAAACAAAAAATTACTCTGATAAAACTTTCAGAATCAAAAGACGATCAATCGTTCTTTCAAACCCACCATATTTTGTATTTTTACTTGGACCACCTCAGGGTGGAATGAACGGCTCTTTATGCGTCAAAACGCACTTTTTGGCAACTTCAAATTTTTTTTTTTTACTGCAAGATGTTTAATTGAGCGGTTTAAAATATTTTTATAGGTTATATACCTAAAGGGTAGCCAGTAAAAAGTTATTTTGGGTGCCGGAAGCAATTATATAGTTTTTAATAAAATGACAAAAATGTTTATTTTTGAATAAAATTATGTATTTGTAAAAAATATTTAAATTAAAGAAAACTGCACAAACTCAACCACATTATAAGCCGAAAACCGTGCAAATTTAAGAAAAAGATATTGTTGGGTGTTTCATAAAAAAGCTGATTTTTCGTAAATTATTGAATGATGCCTAGTTTCACGCTGTTTTCAACAACTAAAATCGCGCTCACGTCATCAAAACATTTTTTTCGTCAAAACTGTTTTAGGGTATGGTTACTGACATTGTGGCCGAAGCCCATGAATTTTTTTTTAGAAATCGGAGGTGGTCGAGCGCAACGTCTGGGACGTTTCACGTGGAATGACCCTATTTGCATTTTCCGGGGACACTAGTTCAGAGACACGGTAGGGCGTTGAACAAGGGCAGCCTAGCAGCCGACAGCGACAATTGAGAGCACTGAAAAGGGCCATTTGTCAAGGGGAAGTAAAATAAAAACACACATAAATAGAACCGCACACTTTGCGAGAGGGATTTTCGTTCCAAAATGTGTGTTTGTGGAATGCGTCATTCACAGGCAGTCGTAGGCACTAGTAAACAGTCGTAGACAATGCAGAACTTCCACGCCGACATCCCAGCTGCCACGTGCATGAACTAAGCCTGGCCTGGCATTCAGCAAATGCCGCATCTCCCATCTCGTCCATGATTTGCTTGAACGCAGCCTCAATCCGTTGCTTGAGGATGCCGACGATGGCGATTCGACATGTCTACACATGATACTTCATAAATCCCTACACAAAAAATCCACACATCATGTAGTCTGAGGATCGTAGTAGCCATGGAATGCTGGGTGGTCATTAGCCCATTCAAAGTCCATGAAACTTGTCGGTCAAACATTTTCTGACGGGGGTCCACCAGTGGGAGGGAAGGGGGGGGGGGCGCTCCATCTGGAAAAAATACGCACGCCTGACGTTGCATATCAAACTCGGGTAGAAAATCTTCCTTAAATGGATACTTCAACAAAAATTTAAACATACCCGTCGTTTTCAGAAATAGGCTGAATATATCCACAATATCCATAAATGACAATTGCACATTTGTATTTTGAGCCTGATGTCATATTTTGCGTTATAAACGGCCCACACTGGCAAGCGCTCGCTTACCAGAGAGCGGAGAGAACGTCACATCCAGCGCAATCGTGACGCAGTTTGTCTGGGGATGAGCGAAACTTCCGGGAAGCTGATTTCGTCAGGATGCCCTAGCCGTTCCGGCCTTGGGAGCGAAGCGGCTATCGCTGGAACCGTTAGAAACTAACCGCAAAGCTGCTTTTCTGTAAAGGGTTATTCTTCTATAATCTTGTAGAAGGAGAATAGCGACGTTTGGTACAACAAATACAGTCCCTTTGATAGGGGGGTTCCTCCCTCCCCTCTTCTCTTGTGCTGGCCATAGAACTGTCGTTATGTCGTCGGGTTTCTGGGGGGTTGGTGGGTTAAAACTCCCCGCCTCCCCACCGGGACCAGCATTGGACCCGCTCGCTCCCCTGCATGCTCAGGCAGTGGGGCTTTCACTGGACACGGAGCACAGAGGGAGCGTGGGCTGTCTTCAACTTATATTCTTTCAGGAGGAATGTTTGTGGGGTAGAAAATGCTTGATGGGATGCGAAACTTGATCTCGGATATATAGTGAACCGATATTTCGAAACATTTGTGGGGTGAAGGATGGCAACTTAAAGGCAAAGTATAACAAACTGTTTTTATTGAAATACAGTTAAATCAATCTAGAGTGGATATAATAATACGCACACATGGTGAGAATATAAAACAATGTCAGTGATGTAAGGGTTATTAAATGAATTGTAAAAACAAAAAAGCACTGTAAGCAACGGTTTGCGCTGGGCTCAGGTACAGCATGTGTACTGATGAGAATTACGCGCTTTCGACTAGAAATTTTGCAAATAGAGAAGTAACTGTGACTAGTTATTTCAGAAAGCAATTTACAGGCTCTCTTGATCACTTCATTCATGCCGAGTGCCTACATATTAAGATTCAGCCGCCCGCGTTCACGGCAAAGAATATCCAGAATGTCCACCGCATGAACTTCAATGTCGTGGTGAACATTCAAAAGCACTTGACCGAATAGTCGTTCATTCGAAGTGGGTGCTCTCCGGTACGTTCAAATCGTCGCAGTGAAGAGAATGAGCGCTCCGCTTCCGCAGTTGTTACGCGCAGAGTCGCTAGGATATTGAAAAAACGATAGATGTTTCGCATGAGGGCCTCCACATACTAAACATCGTAACACCCCTGTGGGTGTAAATGGCTTGTCCTATAACTAACACCAATTTGTGTGCAGCAAAACTCCCTAAAAAGCGTTATTCAAAACAGCCCTGAAATAGGGTGTTTTTCCCTATTCCCTAACACCCTTAAAGGACGGCGTTATTCCGAACACCCTTAAAGTAGGGTGTGACTCCACAGTACACCTTTTTATTAGGGTGTTATGACTGCGCAGTACGCCCGCTAATTTGGGTGTATCACCGCCAGAAAGGGAAATAAAAAAGGCGCGATTACCAACATCCATAATGTAGGGCGTAATAACAGAAAAGAGTGCACGAAAAAATGCCTGCAAATGTCTGGTTCACTTCTTATTTTTTTATCAAAGTTCTAACAGGTTCGAAAAAATTCTCTATGGACGATCGCAAGCAGGTCACCTGGCCACAGCCATGTCGTTGCTTATGCGGGTAAGTGCGTGCAATTAAAAGCGTGCCGAAGGACAAAGCTACGTTCACGCGCACGTCATTACATTTGGCGAAGGCAAGACTGAAAGAAGTAGTTATTTTTTATCCTCGCAATTTCACCACGACCAAGACGCTTCGAAGCCAGTGGCGTGTAAGGTAATGAGTATTTCAACCGTATATTGTTTCATAACCCCTTCAAATTGTACAACCGAAGGCCCTATTTGAATCTCAAAACTGTAGCTTTCTTGTGACGTTTATGTTTTCTTGCACTGGTGACGTGGACAAAACTGGCAGGCTTCCAAAGACGGTACGACCGGGAGTTGCTTGGAACGTAAGCGGCAGTTCATGTTTGTTAACAGTAAAATGGTTTATTGAGACGGAAGCAAGACTACTATCAGAAGCACACTTGCAGAGTACTTACAAATAAAACAGCGATCTCATGTAATCCGCGATAGATGCATAATCCGATTTGGGCAGCACAGAACAATCCACAAACACAGTGTCGAGGATGGAGGCGGTCACTAACATTCAACGGAACTTTCGTGGTCGCCGATAAACAGCTCTCTGTCGAGATCGATGCATAATCCGATTCGGGCAGCACAAAATAACGCGAACATAATGTCGAGGTTGAAGGTGGTCGATCACATTCAACGGAAGTCTCATGGCCGCCGATGAGCAGCTTTTTGATGAGACGCGTCCAACAAACACAGCACAATAATTCCATGGAATCCAACGAAATAAACGACAATTGCTGAAAAGTTGGCATGGATGTATTCGTGAGTTACGTTCACGACGAAAAATCAGGGCCGCAACTGCAACGCACTAAAAGAGGAAAACACTGACGGGCGCATTTTGAAAACCGGACCTACGTGGCCCCTACAACTCACCATAACTTGGCATACGGCAAAGACTACAGACCCAGTGAGCTCATCAGCGCGTCAGAGCGAGTCACGTGACAGGTTTTCGTCCACGCGTTTTTGTCTTACGGAGAGCAGTCACGTGTTTGGCGCCACCCCTGTGATTTGCTAGAAGCGGCCTTCGCACTCGCTCGCAGCCACACGAAGACACAAAAGGAGGTGTGGAGACTTATCGGAAAGACGAGGTCAAAGGCGGTTTGACAAAGCAGCTAATCTCCCTCTACTGCTACCTGCACTGCCGCGGGAATGTCGCGAAATGGGACTCGTCAGGAACTGCTTTGCGTAATACAACCTTGAGCGCATCAAACTTCATAAAGAAGCGCATGCTCTCGTGCAGATCGCGAGATCACAAAATAAATACAAAAAACAAATTTGAACGCTCTCGAAGCACGGGACAAAGTTAAGAGGCTGAGAGCATGAAACAATAAAACACGCGGCTTCACGTGTGCCAAAAAAGAAAAAAAAAAAAAACGAAAAAAAAAAATTGTCGGGACGTTAGATAATTTGGTGTCACCACGCAGAGATAAGAGTCGCGAATCCTAGCGGGGGTGTCATTAATCCGGCACTTTGGATTGTCTTGCGACATTGTTTCTTCAGAATTGCACACAAAAATAAAATCTCAGTGAAGGTGCTATAAAAACCCAGGCAGGTGAGTTTGTAATATCTGAAACGAAGGGCGCCACAGTTTGTTCAAGGCTTCAGCTTAAAAAGTCTTTCTCAGGTTAAAAGTAAGCAGATTCCGCTTTGCTTCATCTTGTCTTGTTTTTTTAACGTCGCTTTTTAGGCAGTAAATAAATAAAAAAATACCTCGCCTGTATAGCCCATTCACGCAGGACAGTCTTGACACTCAACCAAAAAACGGCGCCGGGTAAGTACGGTATGTCAGGATGGCTTCTGTGCGACTCATCCCATTATTCACAAATATTGGCTAGACCAGTATGGTATTGGCACAATTTATGCCGATATAATTACATAACGGCGCAATACTGTGTACTGCCTCGGATGTATATTTACACGTCTTCGTCCATCTTTTGCGAGCGGAGATGATTTTTTTCAAATCAAAATTGAACTGATAAAACTGACGCACGCGTGACACATAATTTTCGTCTCGTGTCGGACGGAGAGTTCAATCGGAGTTGCAAAAACTATTCTTTAAAACGTCCTAATCATACGCGACTTCGTGTGGCGATTAACTATACTCGATATGTGAACCGCCGCACATCAGCAGCAATTTCACCAAAGCAATAAACATGAACGGTTATGAAATCATGGGTTATTTGACAGCATCACCATTACGCCCCTTTCACAACGTGTGATTAAAGGGCGTAAAAGTTGCCCATACACCCTTTTTACACGATTTTGGACACCATCGCTACAAGTGGGGCGTAAAAAGGGCGTATAACGGGTGTAAGACGCCAGCACACCCTTTTTACACCCACCGATATTCAGAAATCATGTAAAAAGGGTTGAAAACGGGTTTTTTTCCTAAAGCACACCCTTCTTACACCCTTTCTACACTATTATGGGTGTTACAATGTTTAGTGTGCAGACTGAGGGCGACCGTCTGTAGCGCAGACATGACAGGCGTTTCAAGTTTCCAGCTCTTCCATTGGACGCCCGAAATTTCCCTATTTTTGGCAAAGTTTCCCTCACTTTGTCAAATTTCCCTCCATCGAGAGGCCCGTCTTGATGGTCGCTCAGGGATGCGATGAAATCCGCTTTGCAGTCTGCTTTGCATGTCGAGGTGGCACGTCGAAGAGCCTTCATATTCTCACTACGCATAGGCGCAAGAGTATTAAAGCTCTTTTCAACGTTAGGCAGTAGTAATTTGCGTGTTTGTGTGCGGTGTGTCATGTCATTTCTCCGAGTGACGGAACGCCAAGTTCGGACTGACCCCTTCTCATCGCCCCGAGGATATGCCGTTGCTGCCTTTGGAGCGCACTAGCAGATAAATCGGCATAGCGAAGATAAGAATATATTTTCTTCGGCATCTGGTTCTGTAGCACGAATTGTTTCAAAATTTTACAGAGAACAAATTTTGGTTTTGTGACTGTTTAGAATTAAACTCGCCCTATATATGGGCCCCTAGTGTTTGTGCGTGGACAGTTGCTCTAATTTTTCAGCGTCAAGATTTTGTTTTTGTTTTTTGCTGCTTAATTTGTTGGGACAGTATAGCCTACCGGTAAAAGCCAGGCGGCACCAGTAGATTGAGCTTGCGAGGTTTTACCATAAACTCTTAGAAAAAAGGGTATGTATAGTCCTCCCTTAGGGGAGGAACGGTCTTGTAACCTATGTTCCTTTAGAAAGGGAGAAACGGTCGTCCCTGAAGCAGGGGTGCAAAGTTCCTCCGTCGCTTGCATCTCAATATGGCGGCCCCGAATCGAGCGAATCGAGCCCAATAAGGCTTGACGAGGACGCTACGTCTTTTGTACGGGACGAGAGGAGCAGCAAATAAAAGCGTAACACGAGCTTTCCGCAAACTGTGTTTATTTCCGAAGCCAGATTCCCCCCACAGGTACAGAAACTTGCGTTTCGAAAGCAGTTACTCAGCCTTCTCGTCGACAGCACTGCGAGGTTAAACGGAGACAACCGATACCCAGTTACTTCGCGCACTTTGCGTCTTACCTTTGGTGTTCCTCGAGTCACAATTCCTTCGTCAACTGCACATCACGGAGAAGGGCAAACTCAATCCGCGAAACCAAAAGCCGCTCTCGAAAGAGCAAACTCGAAGCCGCTGTTCATCGCCTAGAGTGAAAGAAGCCTGTTACATCGCTAACCACCAGATGGCGGGGTCAAGCAGAGTAATTGCAAGTAGCTAGGCTAGGTGGCGCTAGATACCGCAAATTCATGTTCTTCAAAAAATAATTTGACTTCCTCAAGCCACTATTGTGCTTGGGGATCCTCCACGGTACACAGTTTACGCTCATTACTAGCATCGGGAGAACATACATTGAGCACATACACGGCACACACAAATATCAATACAACGGAACACCACACTAACCCGAACACTACACCCGTGCTCTGCGTTTCCGTCTTTTATACTGGTCGTTTAAAACGGGCGGAATTTTTCGGTGACTGAATGAGCAATAAGAAATATTTCCAGCATGTTGATTTTTTTTCCAGCAATGTCGTACCTCTGAGAGTATTTTGAATGGCTCAGGGGGTGAATCTCTTATTAAAACGCAAACGCTCGATCATGCCGCAATTATTTGAAAGCCAATAAATCAAGCCGCTCCATTGCAGTTCGAAGCCAGGAGTTTGTTTCCCCGCACGGCACGTCGTAGGCTGTATTTCTATTGTTGTGTTTGTTTTTCAATTTGTGCTGTTCGCGCAAAGCTGCAATTGACTTCTTGAATTAATCTCTGTAGAGCGGATATTCACTCAGTTGGAATTGATGCTTCACAGGCTGAGAAATCGCTTTTCGATCAACTTGAATGCAGTCAAAGCCTTGACTTGCGGCAGGTGTTAAGTGTACGGAGCTACGCCGTGGCGATCCCGAAAACTTCTAGCGCTCATCCCAGCGCGCCACTTGGAGAGCAGCTTCTCCAGGAACCGTAGTATATTCAAACAGCAAAATAAAGGGTAGCTTTTTTTTCTCTATTGTACCTACTATTATTTTTTCATGCTAAAATTCCACACTGTAAATATACGTACTTTCCGTCACGACTTCGTACTGTTGTCCCTGCCCCAGAGCGCAATCGCCCTCGGAGACGAGACAACCGACAGTAACATTGGCCACTGTACGATAGGAGCTTCTACTGTTCAGACCAGCGTTCCAACATGACTATCCGCACGTTGATCGATTGCACGTAACCCCTCAAGTGGTATTAAACTCTTTAATGTAAAGCGAAATGTCAACCTGCGACACCCCGCCCTCTTCGATCACGACCCGACCAGCGGCATCAATGCCCGCCAGTTTACGCCATCTCATCTTGTTGTTACACCACTGACACGCGAACACACGGTCACATCGGCGATAATTCCATTCTTCTGTTCACAACCCACAACACTGCCATCACAATGTTGCAGCTATGTTGCTGACACGCACAAATACAGAGCCACGTTAAACGCCGGTTGCACTCGGAATCGGAAAGCAGAACCGAACTCATCACGGAAGGCATCCAGGCAGCCGGCAGCAAAACCTGCCTGTCTTGGACGCAGTTCCTGCGGTGTCGAAAACCTCGACACAGTTCCGCGTGGTTTCGCTACTGTAGGGCTGTAGTTCCGTGGCGCGTGAGTCCCGCAATCCAGAGACGGGCATCCTACCCAGTGTCCGTGGCGCTGCTGGCACTGCTCCGGAACTTCGCTGTTTCTAGCGCCTTCGTTTGCTCGTTTGATAAAATTAGTGATAAAAACGTCAATCCAACCGAAATGTTCTTCACGTTTAGACTAGAAGACGGAATTACAGGCAACCTTCGCTGCCCCTGAAGCTCAATCAATTCAACAACTATTTATTAAACAACGTGCGCGACCTGCAAGAAAAACGAAACCGAATGAAGACGAGTCGGGAGGGCGAAAGCTTTCTCCCGTCTGCCTGGAGAAGGAGAAAAACATTTCGTTCCTCCCCTTTTCTCGTGTCCGCCTGGGGGCGCGTCAGTAGAAGGGAGGAAGACGCGCCGTTGCTACTTTCTTCCTTCATTTTTTCTTAGAGTGTATTTACTCGAGTAATAGCCGCACTATTTATGAATAAGGCCCTTGCGTTTACTTTTCCACAGAACACATATACAGCGAATCACTGCGTTGCGCATAAATAACATAGCGAATAACCAGATCGAGAACACGATTCTCCAAACAAGTGCAATATTCACACATCGAATCTTAGAGCGAAGACGTTATCTCTGTACTCTAAACAGCTGGAATCACGCTGTCGATCGCGGTGATTGGCAATCTGCGTCTTCCGCGGAAACGCGAACCCTCAGGGTTTTTTTTTTTTTTTTTTATATATATATAAGCAGTGCGGCGATTACTTGAGTAAAGGCGGAACCCTGCCTTGGTGTAACTTGGCAAAGGGTGAACAAAAAGCCTTACATTGCGCGCGTACGACTTCAATATCCGCTACGTATGCGAGTGGAACGCCCACATATTGCAGCATGGCATAGCCAAAAGCCTGAGAGTTCTTCGCAGTAAAAGCGCGCTCCGGTGATAAGTAGTCAGGTTCCGATTGGCCCACCAGGCCACAGCTTCCGCCGTACATGCATGGTATGCGATCACGGTTTCCTGGCCTACCCAGTATTTCTTGCTTCAGACATTAGGCTAAGCGGCGCCGCCAGAGTAATAGCTCACGTTTAAACAATGCAGCTGCCACTCCCAGGCATACCCAATGTTTCTTGTTTCAGTCGCTAGTTAGCGCCAAACCAAACAGCATTGCAGGTTGCCTATAAACCAGTGTCCGAAATCCTAAAGCGATGAAAATGTGAGATGATAATCTCAACCGCAGGCTCTTGTGAAGAGAGGGCTTGCCCATAAAACAAGTTTTTTTCTTTTTTTATTTCTACAGTCCCTGTGGCATTAGTGTTGTTGTTAGAGCCTCGTGACTATGCCTTTCCGACGTTTTTGTAATACGATATGTGCGAAGGTTAAAAAAAGAAACGGAGTCTCGCAAAAAACGCAGCCCCCCCCCCCCCCCCCCCCCCTTTGCTGTGCAATGGTGCCAACACAAACAAACATGACGGCGCCCTTGGAACAGAGCAGACACTGGTCTATAGCTATCCTTGTGTTTTGCCTAAACTTCACGCGTTGGTAATGCAGTGCTAGCTCAAAAAGCGGGGGAGTTGTGTGCTGCGAAAACAATTTTAAAGTTGGTGGGCCGCAACTACGGCGACAGTAGAACAATGCGCCACAACGCCCGCATTCCTGTAAATGAAGGCTTCTCCGTTTTCAAAAATGACAATGCAGCTTTACCCGTTTTATTTGAACAGCTCCTCGCTAATTTTTGTTCGTGCGTCTGTACCACCGAGATGACCCTGCTTTGTCTTGGGGAGGGGGGGGGGGGGGGGTTAATGCATTTAACCTTCCCCCGAAATAAAGTCCTGGATACGCCTCCGATTTCTCCTGTGAAGCCATGCAGTCGGCATCAAATACTGAAAAGAGCGTCATCACCCCAAACGAAAGGACGTTGAGGCACCGTAGTTCGTTTAGCTGTGAACGTATCCGACGCAAATGTGCGCGTCAGAAGTTAGTGTGTTGCCTAGATCGTGTTGAACAGAATCTAAATATTCACGTGAACCTTACATTGTGCGTTTATCAACGTTAATCTACGCGGCAGAAGGACAATAGGTCGCTCTCAGATCGCTTCCTCAAAGAACGCTAAGCCTCTGGAACCTCACTTGCGTCAAACTTGCCGCAGGTTTTGAACGCAGTAAGTAAAAATTGGGGCAAACATTGTTGAACCCAATACTTGTCTGCTTGAGAAAATATCACAGTAGAACAGCCCATGCATTTTCTATGGCAATTTTTTTTTGTCTTTTTTTATCAGAAACTACTGAGTCTATTGGCGTCGGAGCGGTTGTATTTCAAAGATCAAACAAATCTGAACAGCTTTGCGGAATTTTATTTTACGGTTTGGCGTTTACAGGGCCTTGAATTTTGAGGAGAAATGGACATTTTATTGGCTTCGTTTATAAACGTCCTAGAAGTTAAATTATAGGACAAATTCAAACTGTAGTGTTGCGTTGGAGTGGTATGTAACTACTACATATATCTAAATGTAGATTAACTACAACACATATGCAATTGTAGATTTAAATCTGCTAATAAAGTTCCTCATTGCCTTATCGATACAAAATTAATTGACGAAGTTCGCGCTTCCGCGAAATAAAACAAAATCGTTTGCTGAACACTCTTTTTTTAAGGGGGGGGGGGGGGGGGGGGGGGCGAAGGGCGGGGGGTTTGCGCACTGGCACTATCTCGTAATCGTGCTCGCCTAATTTCAAGTGGAAGGGATGAATGAGTCCGTGCAGTGCTGTATTAATTCGCCGCGGGAAATTCCGTGCGTCCGGGAGTGTGGTGCAATCATATTCAACAGCCTATGGTGTACATTTTCTATAGGTGTCTTTCTCTGCTTTCCGTTACAGGCAGGGCGAGCTCTGGGGTTTCCACGCCATCTCACGAACATCTGCAGTGATGACAAAGGCACGGGCGCTAGCGTGTGGCCTTGGAAAGTGTCTTTTATGAGCAAATTCTCGTACAAAGAAAAGGTTATCAAATCTAGGCTTATGCGCCTATTTCCTCCACCGTAGAGATTACTGTGGCTTTTTTTTTTTCTCAATTTATATGGAAGCGAAGTAGGAGCCACGAGCACAAGTATGTTGACCTGAACAATGCTCGCACTCCTCGGCAGGCAGGTTCATGTAGCCCCTGCTACGCTGATTACACTCGTTGCGCTCCCTTTTTTGGTTTTCTGAAGACGCATAGGATAACGTCGAGGACGACTTCCTAGATATCGACGCCAAGTACGGCGTCTACGACGACCACTAGGACGACGTCAAGGACAGCTTGAGGACGACCTCTTTAGTTGACCTCTAGGACGACGTGTAGTACGTCGTCGTGGACGACTTGTAGGATGACTTCTAGGACGTACGACCTCTAGAACGACCTTAAGGATGGCGTCTAGGACATCGTCGAGACCCACCCCTAGAGGACGACATATAGGACGACCTCTAGGACGACGTCAAGAACGACGCCAAGGACGACTTCTGGGACAACCTGAAGGACGACGTCAAGAATGACGTCTGGGACGACTTCTAGGACGAACCTCTAAGACGACCTCGAGGACGATGTCTAGGACAACGTCGAAAACGATGCATAGAGCACGACGCCTAGGACTACGTCGACAATGGCGCCTAGAGGAGGACGCTTAAGGAGGCTGTGGCGTATTTTCGTGGGCGGCTACGTTTTCATGTTAAAGCCGCCATAGATGTAGACGCTGTTGCCGATGTCAAGGCCGTAAATGTAGACTCGGTCGCCTCACTGGCCATTGCACGAAGCACACAACGAGCACAGATAAAGTCAGAGGTGTACCTTTTGCGCACGGCGCTCCCGCGGTGACATCACGCTGAGACGAGCTATGACGCTTGATGACTTCACGTTAATCACGGATGATAACGTATTTTTATTGCCATCTTTCGGTCACAACGCCGACGGACATCGCTTGTTTTTCACGTACTGTGAGAAGTGAGGCCGTCCTAGAGGTCTAAAACGATTTATAGAAAGACAGCAAGGACGATGGTCGTCTTTGAGCACACGATTGAGCGGAGCGAGCCGCTCAATCGTACTTTTAAGGACATTTACTCCGATTTGTCACTCAACAGGACAAGTAAATGCCTGTTATAACTCAGAGCGAAAATAAAAGTTTTCTCTCTCTCTCTCTCTCTCATGTAGCGCTGCTCACGTGTCGTTAGGTACTCACCGTATGCTATGAGCAACAGTTTTGACGGTGTGATAGAAAGCTGGTAAACGCTCCCGTCAGCATGCGCCCGGCACGAGGTCGCTGCTACGCTTCTAGCGCTCCGCTGCATGTGTGAACAGCCCTTAAAGCTTTCACCTTAAAATGGCATTTTGCACTTGCGTTCGTCAACACTTTATTTTGGTTATTTACTTCGTTATGCGGGTGTACCTTCATTCCCAGTATTCTCCTCGGTGCTTGGGTATTTTAGCAATAGGTATATTTCCAAACAAGATGTCCATGCTTCTGGCAAGGACGCACTATACTCCATTCACTGTTCAGCTGAGACTAGATGTTCCGCCTTCAGCGCGAGGTTTCTGCCCTTGGTAACACAAGTGTGTTACCCTTGGTAACACGCGCTACCAAAGCACTGCGGAAGCCAGCGAGTTCGCGCTGAAAGCTGAGCTTATAGTATCATCTTAGGAGTTAAAAGAGTATAGGTTGTCTTCGTGTGCGCTTTGCTTAGGGTGACGATATCTCAACATTTTGTACCCGACGCTTTTGTTTCTAGTTTGTTTTCGAGCGCAATGAAGCGCGTCATCCGGGCTGAGTTCATGGCCTTGAAAGTGCTACGGCGGTATTTCATTACCGGCTCTTACTTTTAAATTTTTTTCTTTTGAAAGCGCGTGCCGACCAGCATCGGTTGCTAGCAAGAATGTTATCACGCTAGACAAAACCCACATGAAGGCACCCTACTCCGTTTTCCCCCTTAAGCTGATACGTCAGCCAATGCCACAGGCACGAGAGCTCGAGGTCGCTGCTTGGAAGCGTTCATCCGTATAAATAGCACACGCGCTGGAAATGAACGTCTTAAAGCCATGAGCGCGGGCTATCGTGCGCTTGTAGCTTTGGCTGAAGTCTCAGCATAAAAGTATACAGAGTTTAGGACACACATTTGACGCAGCTTCTAAAGCCACATTTTCGTTTCTTTCCAGGCTCCCAATGGACTTGCACTGGAGTATCAACAACAGAAAACGTCTAACTTCCTGTTTTCTTTTTTAGTGCAAACACGTGTGAATTGCCTAATGCATCATAGCAAATCGGAAATAAGAGGAATTTTGTTCCCACAATACTACGTATGGCGCCCGATGTCAACGTAGCCGATAATAATTGGGCGACGGAATGAAGCACGACGTTTTGGTTACCCCCTCGTTCCGGGCTTGTAGAGCCAAAGTATCCGTTTGATTTAGATACATGTTCATATTTTAAAATTCTTAGTCGCTAATTTTTCTGTAAGTAGGCGGAACCAAAAAGACCGCAGTCTGCTTCTTAATATAGTTTTACTCATCGATACAAAACTCCCCAACGGTTGCCTCGGAAAAAGAATTTTTGGTCAGGTGTAAAAATGAAAACAAAAAAGGAAAATGTGCGGCAGTTTTTTTACTAAACAGTGCTGTAACACGTGCCAGTCATGGCACAAATAACATGAAATACCTACTATTAGTAAACTATACTCCATTTCACGTTATGTTCGACTTCAGCGGGCACAACGAGCCTTCCTAGCCAATCTAACTGTTTGAACATAGCATGTGATGCCCTCCGCATATCACTGCGCCCCCTATCCAAGGTCACCTGCCCCTCACACGACCTTGTATTCGCTTGAATGGCCTGAAGTATCCGCAGCGGCCGCACGTAAGATGGTAAGGCGTATAAAGCACCCTCACACAATCAAATTCTATTTAGTATGTATGGTTTATTTGATTAAAATCAAATTTGTTTTAAAAGGTAGCTGAAGTACTTTTCAAGAAATCTGTCTTAGAAGCGGAGTCCTATACCTTTTTGTCCCATGAATTCAGTTGGTGCACTTGTCGTGGACAGATATTAGCCTAAACCGCATTTATTTGTAGCAAGGTGGGAAGTGATTGCCGCCGGACATGGGGCAATCCATGCTTCCTGCAATCATTGAGAGACGTTAGGACTCACCACACCCTCGAACTAATGATGACTCGATCTCCTGTGCCAGAACCCGTTATTGAGAGAGTAAAGGATGTTGTTCTAGCATTTTACTGTTGTTCGAACATTTCATTTCGATATTTGAAACAATAAAATCCACCGATATACTACTATATTGCTGAGCTTTGAGCTTTCTGTATGTACATACGTGCATATCTTGCCTTGCTCGCTTTATGTTCAGTCGCTCCTTTCAAGGCCCTTTCACACACTTCCGTTCGACTGCGACCGACTTCGTCACGACCGGTTTTAGTCCTCTTCTGACGGCCTACGACCAGCTCCGCGGCAGTGCAGCCGTCACTAAGGGCTTAAAAACTGTTCT
Organism: Ixodes scapularis; assembly: GCF_016920785.2. Classification (NCBI taxonomy): domain Eukaryota; kingdom Metazoa; phylum Arthropoda; class Arachnida; order Ixodida; family Ixodidae; genus Ixodes; species Ixodes scapularis. The sequence continues at coordinate 68,146,667 of NW_024609879.1, read as the reverse complement.
TTAACCTCTACAGACCTAAGAGGTCGCAAGTGTGTGAGCCAGCCTTTACGCCACCCTATACTTGTCCACTACGGGACAGCGAACTCCCGACTCGTCGCAGCATTTCTCTTCATTGACGAAGGAAAACATACCCGGATGTTAGCTCGAGCAGGCTCCAGTCTGCAGCCTCTATGGTGCTCTATTTGCGCAAGCTCATCCATGACCGGAGCAAGTGTGTTAATGCCAAATCGGCTAATCCCGCGATTATACTCACCCGACGTACAATCGACGCAAAGAGCTGCTAAACGTATGGACCCCGCGTCAGAACCAGCGAGTGACAATTCGGTTTGGCGACGCAAAGCGACATGCATATTCCGCGTTGGCTCAAAAGGCCGCTGTTTCTTCCGCTCGTGAAACGGGAAAGCGTGGAGAACTCACAGCAGCGACCGGCAAGAGATCCGAGCTCACCGCCTACAACATACTCCGTTTGACCTTACGATGAACCCGGAGAGCGCTCCGTAATCCGCCTCAAGACCTTGAACTATGCAGAGAAGGCTGGCGGCGCGCATGCGCAGCTGCGGTGTTTTCTTCGGGGGTACCGTAGCGGAGGAGAAAAACGATCTACTACAACTCCCTAATCTCATGCCGCGTTAGCGTCACGTTATCTTCGGAAGCGGCGCAGCAACGAACAGTGCGTGTAGTCACGTGATAGTTGGTGTTGGCTTGTAGCGCCCACTGTTTGCCACCGTAAAGTGAAAGGGTGCATAGTATGATCAAGGTTTGTGGGAGCCGAGGGTGAAAGACGAGGCAGAGGGCACGTGACAGGCGGCTGGCGGAGAAGACTCGAGCTGGCGCGAGACAGTGCGTGCGGAGCGAGGCTGGTTGCTCGAGAAGGAACGTCAAGGCCAAGCTGGCCTGGCCTGGCTTATGACGAACCCCGGAGCGGTCCACCAGCGAGGTCTGGAGCAAGACTGGTGGAAACGGCGAGCCCGGGCCATATGACCTGGGCTATGACGATCCCGGGGTGGTTCCAGAGCGAGACTCTGGCACTGATAGCCCGGGACAGCCAGCCTACGCAGCGCTGGCGTGCGAAAAGCGATCCGCAGGCCTGGACACTGACCCCGACTGTGAGCTCTGATCGACGGGCGACAACAAGGGTTGGCGGGCCCGGACTACCGGCTCTCGACGACGGGCAACCGGGAGGTACAGTAAACCCATTCGCTCTCTTCTCGTTGTGTTATGTCACTCCCTGGGTGACGGGCGGAGCGCATACCGATCGAGCGGTGATTATTAGTAGAGGGATCTCCGTAAAGAAACCCACATTAAAATGCATCACCCCTTTAAAATTAAAATAAAAAAAAAAAAAAACATTAAAACGTTGGGCGCCATTTTAATGTGGGTTTCTTTACGGAGATCCCTCTACTAATAATCGCCGCCCGATCGGTATGCGCTCCGCCCATCACCCATCACTCTAAAACCGGTCTCGCATAAAAAACGCTGTCCCTCTGATTTTAAAGGGGACAACGATGCATTCAGGGGGAAAGTTCTTTTTAAGAGGGAAATGGAAAAATAAAACAGCAACATTCAGAAGGACACCACCATATTAAGAGAGACCAAGGAATTCGTTTCCTTTGTCCCTCTGAGTAGGAAAGACGGACAGAAAAATGCATGCTTGTCTTTTCGTATTAAGAGGGGACTTGTCCCTCTTAACTGGACCAATGTAGTTCGGTCAAGAGGAGAGGTGCCGGCGCACTAATCCACGACAAAGAATTCAGACGGTGCTAAGGTTTGGCGCCAATTGACGGAGCTGGAAACGGTCGCGGCCGGAGAGTCGCAAGCGTCATGATGGTCATTTGACTTCCTTCGGGTGAGTAATCCTGTTATATTGACGCTTTGTTTTGAGTACATTGTGGGTGGGAATAACGAGCCATCAATATTTTCACTCTGGCTGTGAAATGCACGAGCTTTGCATGTAGAGTGAGAGTTTTCAGCTTGACTGCAGCAGTCCGCGGTTGCTTCCTGCATGGATCTGCTCGTTCAGCTAGGACAAAGCGTCGCCCGTAGTTGACCCTGCCGTGAGCCGCATGGCTGTCTTTCGCACAAAACACTTGTAGCGGTACTGTTCGGGCTAGGTTGTCCCAATGTGTATGCTTCCGCCTTAGGCTGATGGTAGCAGACCATTTTGTGTCCCACGCTTTTGTCTAGTTTTTTAATGTCGAGCGCGCGTTCGATCTTCTCCTAGCTCGAGCTGCAAGTTTTGGGACTGCTACCCCGCCATTTTATAACCGGCAATTTCTTTGCACTATCCGTGAGTGTGCACTGTCGGCATCGGGTACTACAAAGGATGGTATCAACCTCCCGAAGGCAAAGTGGAGATAAAAGTTACCCGCTCGTCGGGCAGTCAGTGTAGACATCGTTAGCGTTGAAGAGGGTATCAACTTTTGCTTCAAGTGGGAGGCGAGCCATAGTTTGTGTCTGCGTGTGCAAAGGGGGGGGGGGGGGGGGAGGTAAGAGGAAGAATGTAATTCAAATAAAAACAAAGAAAAGTTCTTTCGCGCGTTCGTCTTGCGTTGCCATGAGCGTCTAGCCGTCTAGTCCACAACGACGCGACCGTCTACGGAAAGAGGGGAAGAGGGCAGCGGTGGCCCGGGAGTCCACTTGTTTTTTTTTTTTTTTTCTTGGCGTGTTTTTCTGTTCGTTATATTTTGACGGTCGCGGCAGCAAAGCTACCGGTCTCTTTTTTTTTTTTTTTGGCGTTGACCATGCTTTTGTTTTTGGAGATTTTATGCATGTTATTTGTTTTCGGCTTTGTTTTCTGTGGCTGGTTGAATTTCTTTTTTCTGTGTTGCAGACGTGCGAAAAATATAGACGAGAGATTTCTTTTTTTTTTCTTCTTCTTCTTTTCTTTGTATTTCCCAGCGCTTTAGGGCTAGGTTGACAACGGCCGTTAAGTAACAGTTACAAATCTTGTTTTCAGATTGGGGCCATGACTGCGAACGTTGACATGAGGGGAATAAGTCGGGGGTTCTGCACGGAATGCTCGTGTAAAGAGTTTTACCGCGACCCTGTGCACTGTGGAACGCACCACCCGGAGTGGTGTGCTTATTGCGGCCACCCGCCCACCGCTCACAACGAACTCGGTGAGTATGAACCTTTTGTATTCTGGTGTGTAGGTCGGCTCCATTCACGTTCTGTTGGCATAAACGTTCTTTCTGAAAAAAAAAAAAAAGAATAAACGAATAAATTATTTAGTTGATTATGTTGCTTTCTAAAAAAATGCATCAGATCTTTTCTGCAGCTTCAAGCCGCAAATGAAATCCATGTTTTCCAAGGCACATGGGTCTTCTAATGTTCCGCTACTGTTCTCGTTTTGTCTTGGTAATACAAAAACAATTTTCGTAGAATACTTAAAATAGCAGTCAATTCTCGTGTCAAATACCTACAGTCGCAGAAGTTACGTCATGAGCTAATTTCACATGCTATTTCATCGTGTAAACTAAAGCTTAATTTGTTCGGGCTAGTGCTAGAATTTTGTTTAAAAATGTATTGCTTGTTTCCCAAAGGAATTACAACGTTTTTTGCGTTTTTTAAATGAAAAAAATATATATATACAGATATCGAACGTTATCTCTGCATAACGTAGCGCAAGTAGCCCTAACAACAGGTCAATATTTCACAACGAACTGTTACCATATTGGCATATTCAAAGGTATGTGATTGTCTGAAACCTTTAATGGGAAACTAGGGCCCTTGCGTGGGACTTGACACCATTCATCCCCACCTACTCATGGGCAGCGGCATAGCCAAGGGAAGGAATGGGGGGGGGGGGGGGGGGCGGTTGGTCTTGCGCCTCAGCATAGTGCCAATCCCCCCCCCCCCCCCCCCCCACGCACACACACACTTTGGTATCATGGAGGTTCCAAGCGTTTCAGCACACTCTCCCCTCCCTCCCGCCCTCGCCCTCCCCCCTCCATCCCCCCAAATTCGAAAACATTCCTTCCTACGCCACTGCTCGTGGGGCCTCGTCTGTCACCATTTCGCCATCGCAAATTTCTGGAAATCTCTTCTATGTTTTTAATCGAAGAACAGCAAGCTCTGACACTTTGGCATCTGGCGGAGACTTTATGTGGAGACGAAGCGTTGAGCAATGCGTAGTTTATTTCTGCGGTGAAACTAGCAATGTTTTTTTATGGACGTTCTTCGAATCCCCAATATTGAAGTTTCCTTTCCAGGAAAGCTTGACAACGTTCAGGAAGACCTACTTTTAATATTGAAAATTATTTTCTGTAATTTCATCTCCGTTATGATATTAACCGAACATGATCTCAGGTTTACTTAACACTTTAGATGATCGACTGACCTATATTTCACATTCTGATCTTGAAAATGCAACACCAAAATGGGGAGTGCGAAAGAGGAGTCCCGGACGCCTAAAACGCTTGTGCACTGAAACGTTCATTCCACCTAGCAGCGTTGACATGTTACCTCAGCCATTAGCATGCACAATTACGCAACCAACTCTTAAAAGCTTTCACAATATATTTTCAGAAACAATTGGTGAGGTGGCCATCGTTGACGTCCCAGGAGGTAGTGCAGAACACGCCCTTACTTCCGAAAAAAATGGATGAAGACAACGAGGGTAAGGGAACCTGAATATAACACATAATTGTGTTACTCTCTATGATGTTCCGCAATATGGCAACGATTAAATAATTGTTCGAAGGCCGTTATGACAAGTGGCATTACCGCTAAAAGCATAGAAGAGTATGCAGTGTTACCAAACTTGCTTATTTTTTGCTCATTCTTTTTTTTTTTTTTTTTTCAGATGCTCTGCCGGTTGCAACCTCCGAAATGGGAATGCCGAGATCCCCCGAAGGGACATCAAGAATTGAAATGCCCAGGGCTTCCACAACGCAAGTAATTCATCGTTGCACACCTTGAAAGTTCGAATCGAAATTTTATGCCAGATTTGCAGAGCACGTCCGACGAAATCATTTCAATGAACGCATACCATGTGGAATATGTCATTCTATGTTTTCAAACCTCACTCGCTATAAAGCGCACGTGAGTGTGTGCGCAGGCGCATTTGCACCTCAGCCGGAGCTCAGCCAAAATTGTCCTTTCCCCCAGAACTCATATGTTTCCGTGGATGAGCGACCAACCACTGCTGAGGCCAGCAAGGACAATGTACCGATATCGAACGAGGGGAAGCTCTCAGATCTGTGTAGAATGCTCGAGGGAAAACATAGGTGCACAAAAAAAAACTATTGACGATGTTGTCTCTTGGGTATCGGAGCTCTACACGTTGAATGACATTTCTTTAGACACATCTAGCTTGCACTGTGATAAAGCCAGGAAAGTGTACTTCGCACAGAAAGGAATCTACATCCCTCCGGTTGCTGTGAGCTTTCCAAGCGGCAGAAAAGGGTATTACATTCCATTGAAGAGTCTGATATCAAGCCTCATGAAGCACCCAGAGTTTCTACCTCATTGCAAAAGAGCGCAGACCGGCACGGTGCAGGGTGGTGTCTTGAGAGACATGAAGGACGGCATCAGGCCACGATCGCATCCCGTTCTAAAAAAGCACGCGTCAAATGTCCTCACCATGGTCATCTACAGTGATGACATCGAAATTGCAAATCCGTTAGGCATGAAACGGTGCAATATGGGGAAACTCACTGTCTTCTACATTATGTTTACAAACTTGCCACCATCTGAACGGTCTAATTTGCACAAAATCTTCTTACTGGGCGTGGGCCTTTCTAAAGACATAAAGACACTGGAAGGAAAAGCGGCCATTCTGCGTGACGTCATTGACACTACCAACACGCTTGCAGACGATGGAATTAGGTTTTACACTTGCGATAACGAAGAGTTATTTCATGGCTGCATTCTTGCCTTTGCTGGGGACGCCCTTGCATGCAACAATATCGCTGGATTTAAGGAGAGCTTCGCGCCGACAGTTCACCACAGTTGCCGCAGTTGTAATTTGGCTTCGGATGAGTTCCCCGGCTGCTCGTATCATGGAGAATGCCCACTACGTTCTGATGAACAAATAAGAGCTCAGGTCACGAAGCTTGAAAATGCGAGCTCTGCGGCGGAACGCAGTGCTCTGTCCACTATGACAGGCATCAATGGGCGGTCAGTGCTAACAGAACTGACACACTTTTCACTAACACGTGATCTTTTGTATGATCCATTTCACATTCTAATGGAGGGCATTATTCCCAAAGAAATTCACTTGTTTCTACTTTGCGCGATTCGCACAGAACGATGGTTTTCTAGGAAGCAATTAAATGAAGCTATCTTGCGTTTTGATTTTCATGAGTCAATAAGTAAGAGCGACTACCCACGTTTGTTCGAAGCCCAGCTGAATGTTGTGTCATCGGGGGGTGGATCCCTCATTCTCCTTCTCCACTTGCCGTTGATTTTAAGGGATCTTGTTCCCGCTGGTGACGTACCTCAGCTACGTTGCTTGGCTTTGCTGTGTCAGATAACGCTGATGGTTCTTTCTCTTTGTGTAACGGCGTAGAGTTTTACAGACGTGGAATGTCTAGTAGCTGAGCACCAGAAGCTGTACATGGAGTGTTATGGTAAGGGCGCATTCATTCCGAAGCTGCATATGCTTGTTCACCTGGTTGAACAAATTCGCCAATTTGGTACAGCTAGGCATCATTGGACAATGCGTTATGAGGGAAAAAACGCACTACCGAAGTCCAAAAAATTCTTTAACTTCCGAAACATCCCATTATCTGTTAGTGAAATGTACCAGCTTAACCAATCATATGGGCTTTGGAATGGAGATGGAACTGCAAAACTTCAAAGTGATGATTTGGCCGGTGAAAAACTTGGGTGCCAGGTAACACTTACCGAAGCGCATGTCGATGCTGGCTTGGAAGAGGAATGTGTTGGAGAGATTGCCCATGCTGTTAATTTTTCTGTGGTGGAGCACACTAAAATCAGAGTGTCTGATATCCTAATTACTGGGGAGTGTGGGAAATCACCAGTGTTTGTCAAGGTTCTGCAGATTGTCCTGTGGAGTGGAAATGTTTTCTTTTGTTGTAGACTGCTTTGTACCTTGCAATTTTCAGAAAAGTTAAATGCTTTTGTTGTTCGTGAAACGTGCCACCAAAAGGTTTTCCCATCTGCAAGTTTTCGCTTTCCGTGGCCATTGTATGCTTACAATACTTCTGACCACGGTTTATGTTGCATTGCCCGTTGTCTTGACTTCTGCCCTCTGAAGTAGTTCTGTGATGCCTATGTGTGCGTTTTGCTTGTTTAACATTACCATGCTTTGCCAAGAGAAAAATAAATAATGGTTCTTTCCTCACCTCTCTTCTATCCTTGTCTGGTTTTACTTTCAGCCATCTGGCGGAGCTTTGAAACCCTGGACGGACCTACCAGAGTTCTCACGTGTTGTAATGCCTCTCCTCACGGGAGAGTGTCTGACGGCAAAGGAACATAAGAGGCTGAGTGACCAGCTTCGGGATGAGATCATTGAATTTCTCGAGTAAGCATTTGTATATGAGCAATATGAACTGATCCAGGATACCTATTGTTTTACTTGTGTTGGTGCCTTATACGGTAAACAAATAATATATTTTTACAGAACTTGTTTTTGTTTTTTTTGTAAGTTTAAACTGTATCAAAATATAATGCTCGTTCACCCAAAATAGACTAAACGTTGAAAGAAATATATAAATTAAACATTGCATTAGCGCACGGGTCTTTATTTCCAATAACGTAGCTGGTGCAAATTGGTACCATGTTCAATAAATATTTACCTCCTGCAACCGGTATCGCAGTTGTCAAGAGCTGATCGTGGATGAGCATTCCACAGTGCTGAGGTGGAAGTACTGTGACATCGGCAAGGCATTGTCAGAGAGGTTCCCCGACATGCTGTGGGAAACCCCCTAGCCGGGAACAAAACAAAGTTTGACGCGGGGGAAGAACATTTGGGTAAGCCTAGCGAATTTGCTGCGAGAGTTAAACTTGTTAAGTTTAACTTGAGTTAAGTTTGTGTTTACCTACAATTGTAACAATATTAGGCTAGTGACGCACCTATTTTTTTGTTTTTCAGGCAGTGTTCATACACCGGCTGAGCATGACTCGCAAAAAAAGGAGACAAAAGAGAGCGACAAAAAAGGGAAAGGAGAGCAGCATTTTAAGAGAAGTGCCAGCAACTGCAGCCATCTCCACTGATGAGGCGTCTGCTGAGCTTGATGTACGTTCATTTTCTCGTGTGTTTCGTGTTTGTAAACCACAATTTTGATACAGGTCCTGAATGCCTTAGGCGAAAACCTTGGGGCCATCCATATAACAAGGGTGTTGCTGTTGCTGAAGGCGACAATCGAAAGAAGAAAATCAGTTGCACTTGACGTCTTGCCGAACTACTTTTGTCAAGAGGAAGTGGTAAGTCTGAAGGACACTTTAGTTAAGCAACGCTATATAGCGCATACAGGGGCTCCTCCTCCCGGATAAATTAAAGTCCCGCGTGCAAGGTTGAGCGTTCACTGGCAATCTAGATCCACGCACAATATGAGCAACATAACTTCATTTGGACTTCTTCTCTGTTGACTCCAAGTGGTTTAAATGCCAGAACCTATGTTTCGAATGCCAGCCCTAGTTTGACCCAGGGAGTATTTGAGCACTTTCAAGTGCTCCAAAGAAGCATAATCGGCTTTTAACTACCTTATTGTCCGCTGTAGGATACTTTAAGTTCGTTTTACTACAATTTTGAGCAAACCTCGATCTCCGCAAACTTTTAACTTTATGGCACCAACAACGTATGTCTGATTTTATATAATACTTTTCTTAAAATTAGTTTTACAAAATTACACTAAGCCCTAATGAAGGTCAAACTTCGTAAAATTGTTTTTCGTGCGAGTCAGTACTCGCACGAAAAATAATTTTACGGGTTTGGTCTTGACCTGGGCTTAATGTAATTTTTTAGAACTTTAATTTAGAAAATTTATATGAAAACAAACATACGTTTTGGTGCCATAAAGTTCAATAAAATCATACATTCTTGCTTTATACCTACAATATTTAATAGTTATGCTTTTTTAGATGATCTATTCAGTCACTACAGATTGGGTTTCAAATTTCCTAACTGTTTGCATTTTATTTTCGCACTTGTTTCCTACCGCCTGCTTGAAAAAAAAGTGAAAGCGCTTCATTACCTTAAATGTAATTCCCCCTCTTTGTATCTAAAAGAAAACACTATGGTTTCTCATTCAGCTGAAGGTGGAAGCGGAGCTTCGGTTCGAAAGCACTATGGGGACCATGCTGGCAAAACTGGAGGAGGTGAAAAAGGCCTTCTCCGGAGACGATCCATCAACGTTTTTGAACATTGAAGACCACCTCCGGTCTCGATTGGCCAGGAGTTCCCTCATCACCACGGTACGTGAAAAAGCAGATGCCAATATAAAAATGTAATTTTGACGCTGCCACAATTTTTGAACATTTTTGATTGCTGCTTGCAGGACGAGCGTACCCCAGACGAAGGAGTCCCAGGGCCGAAGATTTTCTTCGGCTCGGAAAAACAGATCGTTTTCGGGGATCAGTCAATAAAACTCGCCTCTAGCACGACTCTGGAGGAGGCACTAGTCATGTGCTTATGCATTTATTACATAAGGGGACTCTCCTACCCTGCGGCATATGGACAGACTCTTGGGCTCCTCCAGAGTCTGCTCGTTCAAAATGACGAGTTTCCGATTCAATCTATGTCGGAGAAGCTCAGAAAATTGCTCATGGCAGTTCAGAAACAACAGAAATTCTGAGCTTCTGCTGATTTCAAGAAACGCCGCGTAATTTATTTAAATGCTCTAAAGAATGTAACTATACTCTAAAAAAACCCATGAATCTACTTTCCCGAACAACACTTGGATAGCCAATCACCGTAACTCACGGAAGCAGCTCAGCGAATCACGATGCCGAAACATGATTAGACCAAAAAACGCAGTCTGAGTTGTGACATTACGTAATAGAAAAAGTCACGCTTGCATTGCTTAGTATCTCAAATCAGGCTGCATTTTTTTTTCTAAAATCATACGTTTGGGCATTGACATTCGCTGAGCTGCCGCCGTGCGTAATGGTGATTGGCTTTCCAAGTGTTGTATGGAAAAGTAGAGGCACAGGATGTCTTTTTTGTTTTTTTTAGAGTGTAGTGTTATTTTTTGCGTTATCCGCTGAAAAAAGGCAATTTCAGCATGGTCGCATTGTTATTGCTTAAGATAGCCAAAAAGAGTCACTTTGGAGCAGGAAATTTTTTCTGTGATAGTTCCTAAGAAACGCCAATTTCTGGCTTCGTTCTAACGTCTTTTTTATCTGTATAAGCTACCAGAACATCGTTATAAAATTACTATTTTTATATATATTGTATTGTGTCATGGCAAATAAAACACGTGTTTACTTTTAAAGATTGCTACTGTTTTATTTTTCATATTGATTTTGTTTATCAAACTTAATATACCGATCGATATTCAATTCTGCTAGGCAGCATCGAATAACTTTTTCTAAACAATATCAGCGAAAGTGCGCGAATTGCATCACTGCAGTGCAGCATGTCAGCTGGCAGTCAAAACACGAAGGAGCAGAAATTCTACAATAAAATAAAAGAGATAACCTAAAGCCGCGGTCAAACTGCTTATACATCACACAAAATACCCTGCGCAGACATGTTCCGAAACGAGTCACCGCGACATCCGTGCTTCGAATGTCATGTAACAAAGCTAGCTCTTGATTGGTGGCCTCGTGGCGTACGAGGCATGGATGTCGTGGTGACTCGTTTTTGAACACGTATGCGCAGGGTATTTTGTATGATGTAAAAGCAATGCGACCCCGACTTACCGCTCATTCACACTGGAAGCGGATCCGCGTTCGCAAAGCGGTTGCGAACGCGGTTGTATGAAGATCTAGTACAATTGCACGCGCACTTGATGTCATCGAGTGCGCGTGCAATTGTACTGGATCTTTATATAACCGCGTTCGCAACCGCTTTGCGAACGCGGATCCGCTTCCAGTGTGAATGATCGATTAAGGGGGACTATAGACCCCTGCATTTTAAGAGGGCTACCGTCCCTCTAAATTTAAGGGGGAAAATATCTCAAAAATGTCCCTCTTACTGAGTGGGACTGACCTCGAATTTAAGGGAGACGCCTTATCGCTTACTTTAAGAGGGGTGGTGTCTCACTTAATTAAGAGGGAGTATCAACATGTAATATTAAGAGGTCCGTCGCCCCCCTTAAAGTTAAGTGGGAAAAAATCGAAGAAATGTCCCTCTTACTAAGTGGGACCGGGCTTAGAGAGTGACATAACACAATGAGAAACAGCGAATGGGTTTACTGTACCTCCCGGTTGCCCGTCGTCGAGAATCGGTAGTCCGGGCCCGCCGACCCTTGTTCTCGCCCGTCGATCAGAGCTCACAGTCGGGGTCAGTGTCCAGGCCTGCGGATCGCTTTTCCCACGCCAGCGCTGCGTAGGCTGGCTGTCCCGGGCTATCAATGCCCGAGTCTCGCTGCGGAACCACCCCGGGATCGTCATAGCCCAGGTCATATGGCCCGGGCTCGCCGTTTCCAGCGGTCTTGCTCCAGACCTCGCTGGTGGACCGCTCCGGGGTTCGTCATAAGCCAGGCCAGGCCAGCTTGGCCTCGACGTTCCTTCTCCAGCCACCAGCCTCGCTCCGCACGCACTGTCTCGCGCCAGCTCGTGACTTCTCCGCCGGCCGCCTGTCACGCGCCCTCTGCCTCGTCTTTCACCCTCGGCTCCCATAGGTTACATCACATGTGGAGTCGAACGAATATTCCTCCTAAGGCTGTCACTTCTGGCACACTACACAGACTCAATGATTTTTACCCAAGACTCGTTTCCGGAAGTGAAAGATAATCTTTACGCTTTTTTCGGAGCAGCGTTCGACGTTAAAGATACCGAAAGCAACTACTGAAATCGTCCACCGCTCTCCCTAAGCCACTCTTAATATTGCATTTGTACGACATAGGCAGACACTAGCACATGCTAAAGCAGATTTTTTTTATTTGTTTATTCATATTTTTTATTATGTTGTTGAACAATTTTTCTCATGCATATGTGTATAGTATATTATAATTCTATACCGTCAGCCACGTAATGTACATTATTTGTTGATCTGAAGTTACAAACAATGCCATCGCAAAAAGACATTTGTTTTATTGCCAGTGGTTGCAACAGACGTGATCCGATATTCAAACTTCGAGGATGCTATTTTCTTTATCAACAATATAACGTAATGTGTTCTGTAGATATAGGTAACTATTTAATCGCATTTCTTAAAGCCTGCAATTTTGCTAGTGAGAAACATCGAGAACCGCTCTCCGATATGACAAACTCCATTTTTGGTCACAACAGCCATTATCAACGGTACGGATTGTTAAAACATGTTTCCCATTAGCACGGAGATGTTTCAGTGGCGTCCCTTTACGGCTTCCGTTCAACACGTCATGACCAGAATTTTCCTCACCGTGACGTAATGAGTAGTATTCTTTGAATACTGATCACCAGTTGCGAACGACAGTTTTCTTGTATCTGTAAAGATAACGACAGAAGCCAGGCACGTAGCCAGGGGGGGGGGGGGGGGGGCCCATGGGACCCGCCACCCCCCCCCCCCCCCTGAAATTTTCCATTTTGCTAAGACCTCCTCTCCCCTCTCCCCCTAATACAGCATTTTGTCATGCTGTATAAGCATGACAAAATGCTGTATACTCTACCCTACCTACTCAGCCCGCGTTTCAAAAATTCACTCATTTGTAAATAAGGATACCGACGTGTCACTTATACAATTCTTGTCTCTGGTCCTAATTTCATACGCCTCGTGTAATTCCCGCTACGCTTTATCTTTGTACCTAGCCAAAATCTTGGTGTCATTGAAGGCCGGGGTGCAAGAGCATCTATTGCAATGAATTGCAAGGTGCCCCGAAGGCGTCGTTCTTGTAGAGGCAGCGTGCTCTCGAGTGCGATCATTAAAGCACCTGCCCGTCTGGCCCACGTATGTCATCCCGCACGTCATGGGGATTTCATAGACGACGCCAGTGGCGCATTCGACGTACTTATTTCGATGTTTGGTAGTGCAGGGATCTGAAGATGGCTGTGGTGAATTGATCTGGCGACAAAGTCGCGCAATCTTATTGGGCGCTGAAAAAGCTACCGGTACATTGTAGCGCTGGGCTACCTTTTTCAGATTGTGCATTACATTGTGCATATATGGAATGACAACAGGCCTCGTGGTCGGTCTATCGCTGTTTGATTTCCGATTACCTTTAATCTTTTTGATTAAGCTTTCTGCCTCAATAAGATGGCGCGACTTTGTCGCCAGATCAATTCACCACAGCCATCTTCAGATCCCTGCACTACCAAACATCGAAATAAGTACGTCGAATGCGCCACTGGCGTCGTCTATGGAATCCCCATGACATGTGGGATGACATACGTGGGCCAGACGGGCAGGTGCGTTAATGATCGCACTCGAGAGCACGCTGCCTCTACAAGAACGACGCCTTCGGGGCACCTTGCAATTCATTGCAATAGATGCTCTTGCACCCCGGCCTTCAAAGACACCAAGATTTTGGCTAGGTACAAAGATAAAGTGTCGCGGGAATTACACGAGGCGTATGAAATAAGGACCAGAGACAAGAATTGTATAAGTGACACGTCGGTATCCTTATCTACAAATGAGTTTGAATTTTTGAAACGCGGGCTGAGTAGATAGAATAGAGTTTTTTTTTTGTGGTTATATAACGTGTGAATTTTCAATAAACATCGGTTGAGAGTGCGCCATGTCCTGTTTCCCTTCGTCTGTGTCCCTGTATATTTTCGGCGCTTTTTGCTTGCAATGAACCAACTGGCCCAAATCTCCACTTTACGGCGCCCTATTGTTTAGAGACCGGTGACCTCGCTGCGTTTCCATGGGAGTTAAGGCTTTTTCTTTTGTTACTTTTCCTGAAGGAAGTTCGCTCTTTGCAAATTTTATAGAAGAAATGCATCAGCTGTGGGCCACGCTGGACAAAATAGTACTGCGGTGAGTTAATACACCGATTCTTGCCGTCGATTAAAAAAATCTTGCCGCTATTTGAGTCACCCTGTAGATGTCGTCGTCAGCGAAAACCAACGCTGGGCACACCTTGGACACGACAGTTGCGCCGACGTTCGTCTCAAACTTGACTTGAAACCGAGCGCTCACGCAGCACTCCTTCCCCAGTCTGTGCCCAGTGATGACTTACGCTGGTGACACAAGAAATGTCAGCACTATGGTTTTGCTTTCTAGGCGGAGTTGCCTCGCGACTCGGCACGTTCCGCGCTTCTTGTGCTCTCAGTTACCGCGGTTACCGGCTAGGGGCGCTCAATCGTACGAAATGTTGCCAAAACGTGCAGTTCCAGCAGTTCCATAGCCAGCTTTTTACTCACAAAGCCTGGCAGTTCGATGACGGAGCCATAGAGTGCCCGGTCGCAGACTTGGAGCGCGAGGACCTGGTAGCACAGAGAATTTCTCGGGGAGTCTGGTATTCAGCGCACAGCTTTTGCAGCGGCGAGAACCCGAAACATGATTCTCAAACTCGACGAGAAAAGTAGCGGTATAATGAGGAGCGCCAGTAGCACGAGCGAACATTCCATCGCTCGGGACAAGCGTGTTTCGACGTCTCGCCGCAGCGGGGTGCCCGTTACATGACTCTTGTCCACTGCACTACCTTTCACTTTCGCCGGCCGCGTCACGTGACGATCTGCCACGCTTTGTCAGTATAGAGCAGGCTATGGCAGTTCACACGACTGCGAACTGGTTCTTTTTTTCACCTTCGTTTAATGAGATTAGATATTTACAAACATACTTAAGATGAAAACAGTTCTCCGAACTATTAACACGTGGCCCGTCCGTCGTGCTGACACCGGTAAAGGTATCCTCTTCCTGGTCTTAAAGCGCTTGTTTAACGCCCCTAAATGTTGTTATCGGAGATGTCTTCTGGCTGCTTGGGCTGACCGGTCGTTTCACTGACCGCGTCTGGGTAGTCCTCGTCGGTGTTGAAGGCTGGCTTGCACCCTGCATTGAGCGTGTTACTGTACACCCAGGGTCCGTAGAAACCCATGCGCGTGTAGATTCCGTAGACGTCTTTGAGAGCGCAGCTCTTGCCGAAAGACACGACTCCAGCAACCACCTTGTAGTTGCCCGCTTGCACTAGAAGAGGACCTCCGGAGTCGCCCTGCAAAGGGATATTTATGCGCTGTCATAAAGAAAAAACCGTCATAAAAAAATAAGTTCCTCCGCACAAATGTTTTCGTTCAATATATACTCTTAACAAAAAGTATAATATCACATTTCATTTACATTTTTAATAAGCATTACGAATATATGACACCATATTTTATGCGGAGCTCCGCTAAAATTGGGACGGTCATTGGTTTCCCTCAAAATGTTTCAACTCGTGAATAATTACGGCTGCGCTAATAATCATATAATGTTCAAATGTCTTTTTTTTAGGTAAGGTTATTGAATATAATGATTTGGTCGTTTGAGTTTTTCTCAAACTACAATGCTTTTACTGGCGACACTAAAACAGTGACGAGAAATTTTGTAATTTGGAACGTTGAACTTGTTCGCGACCGCATGTGAGAAGCGTGATGGCGACCAATGAATGCTAAGAAACCTCACTCAAACTAAACGAAAGGGTTTCCAGGCATGCTGCGATTTTAGGCAACTTGCTCAATTTCCCTGTTTCACGACATGTGGCATCACGCAACTGGAAAGCTTAAAAAAATGTGAATGTTCTTTTTGGCATTTTCTTTACTTGTCGTTTTTCTAATAGCTTATTTTAAATTGAGTTTTGGTGAAAGCATGCTGGGAATAATAAACCCAGGGCATCTGAAAATCTAAGTTAGCTAAGACAAAAAACACCAAACATTCTTTTAGATTCCATTTACATCACTATAGCCCATCAAACTAGCTATAGGCTGTAGCTTTAGTTCAAGGTATGAAATCTAAAAAAAAAAAAAAACATTCTTTAGAATCCCCCTTTTTAAATGTGTGTTTAAAAGGTGGCATTCCCGAGAAAATTTGGCGTGACATATTTAAAACCGTCATATCGTGACAAATCGTCTCTGCACAAAAGACCATAATGAAAAGCATTCACAAGCCGGCCGAATTTACCAACCTTGAGTCCCGCTAAATTTAGAAGGCGGTATTTAGACGAAACCGTGACGTTCATCGCCAGTTCATACCATGTAGCATGCACATGTGGTTTATGTCAAGCGACAACTTCGAATCACGCCAAAAACTTGATAAGCGTTTTAATACCTTTCAAACTCACAATGCTTCTTAGCTCTCATACGGGTTATGTACCCAGAATAATATGCCAGCAAAGGTACTATTCGAGTCCTTCCCATTTGTTTAGTATGTCGTTTGCCAATTAATACATGATGCCACGTCACTGGTGATATGTTGCGTGGTTTAGAAATTCATTTGAAAACTTCTACTCTGTCTCATTCATAGAAAATGCAGGCTATAATATTTAATTTACCAAGTGAGCGGGATGGTTCCGCATCTTGGTATGGCCGCTTTCCTCTTATGTAACATCAAACAAAGCACACAGTAAAGGATCAAACTACGGACCCTCGAATACTCTCACAGGATATGAGTTATCATTATTAAACGTTGGGCAACGAAATTGCTTTATATAATTATCTTCACTGCAATGAAATCATGAGTCTTGCTTCCAAACCGTAATTACAGTATATAAGTGCTATTAATTAGCGTCGTTCAAATTTAAATTTAATGTATTCGTAACCTAATTTTATTAACAAGTATTCTGCAATTCGTGTCCTTTAACGTTTCAGTTCTTCCCTATAGTTAGCGAAATAAGTATATTTTGTCTTATGAACTTTTTTAGACTGATATATATTTACCGTGAATTCTATTCACTTCAAGGGCTCACAAAGCGTTCGTCGATATTAACCCTTTTTGCGTAGTTTATACAAATATCTACTTCCTTGTGTTTATATTTATTTGTACAGCAGCGTGTAAGTCTCGCGACCTGTTTATTTAAGATACATTGAAATGCATGTATTAGAGAGCTCTTACAATGCACGCATCCTGGCCTTCGACGCCGCCGGCACAGATCATGACGTCATAAACAACATGCGTCAAAGGTTTTTGACACTCAGTTCTATTCACCACAGGAAGATCAACCTGTCGCAGCGTATCTGGCTTTGCCCCTCCTGTGAAATAAAAAGTAGGTTCTTTTTAAAGCCCGATCGGAAATATATTGGTTTCTTGAATATACACTTCAAAGCAATACAGTAAAGCAATCAGATTATAAGTAGTGGCATATATTTTCAAATTTTGTTTTTCATTTGGTGTATTGAAAGTTTTAAGCGGTCATTCGATTCGCAGAGATGAGCGAGAGAGTAATTTATTTTCAAGCCATTCTTCTTTGACATGTACGTAAATATTTTCATAAAGACGGTAAAGTCAAATTGCTACGCACAACTCTCTTCGAGAAAAAATGGCTCGTTAGGTGCCCTAGCTAATTTCTTTTAGATATCTTTACGTTATTTTGTGGAGCTAAAAGTATGTCTTTTCTCACGTATACTCTTCACACTTCTGGGGACACAGAAAAGCTACATTTGTTTGTTATCTTTTCAGCCGATAAAAAAACGGTGCGGCATCTCATAGCCGACCCGATAACACTGGAGCCGGATAATACTTAATCTTACTACAACAAATTTCAAGATTGACATACCGAGCTATTATCACTCTATCAGAACAATCGCTCCTACAGATACTCGGTTAGGAATTTTCAGATGCATAGTCGCAGTGTGAACAGAATTTGGTGCAAATTTACAAGTCATGAAATATCTTGTCAAAGAGTGATGCGCAGCTAAAAGGTGAAATGACGCGTACCTAGCCAGCTATATTATTCATTACTCGAGCAATACATGCCGTGCTGAGGAACGAAGACTGCTCGTCCATTTTCCTGGAGTACGTGCACAGTCATTCATCGCGATCCATTGAAGGAGACAAGCGACTCGTGGAACAGAGATAATGTCCTCACTGGAAAATGCTATCTGCAGAAATCCGAACATCACGAAATGTAGTTTTTTAGGGTCTTTTCTTTTCGGACACGTTTTTTGTTTGTTTTTTTCTATAAATTTTGAGCATGGCCTGACGGTTTCCTGTGTGCGTGCCCCGCGGTAAAATATGCGCGCGGATTTATTTCTACTTACCGTTGCTATTGGTCGAGTACATACGGCATTACAGAAGAACGATGTGTTCGCAACGTTTACTGCAGTCAGTGGCAGCTTAAAAGGGAGTGCGGAAATAGCCAGAAAAACAGAAAAGAGCGAATGACGAAGCATGATACCCGAACAAAATAAGCCAGGCGAACCACCCTTATGCCGTCAGAGACTATACGCGATTCTGCCCAAACTCTCTTTGAATTTATCCTCAAAGTGATGGAATTGTAGGCTTCGTCCATTATCGTGTTTAGCATAAAATCCGTACAAAACAAATCACCCCGGAAAACATTTCTTTTTGTTCATAGGCTTAAGTTCAATTATCCAGAAAATAGCGTTCAACAGTCATTCGGCATAAGGAAGCCCAAACTCTAAAACGCGACGCAGATGGTCGAACTGTCGTAATATAAGACGTACCTATACTTTGTTTCACCTTAAGTTCATGCGACGAATCAGCCAGCGTCAAAAGCGCACCGTCATTGTTTTCCTCGTGTTCCTGTACGTGTTGTATCATCGCTGAATCATTCATAAACAGAGAAGACCCAGTGTTTTGCGCATTGCAGGCTGCTTGATTTTGTTCCATTAGCTCGTAGCGTTTACTGCGTATGGACCTAAACTAAAACAAAGTATCGACCAACACACTGTTTACAAACAACCCTACGTTCGCCCACCGGGTGGAGGCACTGCGCGCGCGCAGAAACCAGATTCACCCGAGGCGAAGCATCTGCGCATGCTCAGTGCCGACAGCAGCACCACCGCATCGGCGTGACGTCAGAGAGTTGAGTTGGTCTATATTCGTGATAATCGTTTATTCTAGAATTCATTTAACACTGGCTCATGAGGGATACCACACCTTCAAAGTCGTGATTACATTTCACGAACCAATTAGACTCAGCACAAAGCTCATCAGAATCATAGTATTATCGTGCCGGATTGCACTACTCATCTCCAACATAATTTCTTGACTGATTTCAGAAATGAAAGAGGGAGTCTACACTCTACACTCCACGAAACCTACGTCTACTATACCGCAACGCCCTTTGCAGAGCCAGTCGCCGCAATTGTCGGAGGAAGCTCCGTGAATGACGAGGAAAACAATATGCTTAGGCTTAAGAAATCAGACCGCAATGTGACACGGAGCATGACGTGAGCACGTAAAACGTTGTGCTCAGTGTAACGTCAAAGACTGATTCTTTTAGGTCGAATCAAATCTTCAGATTTCCTCTTCCAAGTAGTTTACAAGAAATTAGATGCACCAGATTTTCTTAGTGCCAACGAAACAAGTAATCTCTGAATTGTTGTTTATCGATCATGAAAATACTCGTCGGCAAAGTACTTCAAGGACAAAAGCGTCGGTACGGGCTCACCGTATTTGAGCCTTCCCCATCCGGCCACGGTAGCTGTGGTTCCTGGTGTGACGTCGGAGTTAACGGGAGGTAAGATGGCAGCCAGGAACGGTGTTCCTTGCATTTTGATTGGCTCGCTCAGCGTCACCAGGGCCACGTCGTTTTTGTACGAGGGCTTGTCGTACTGCTCGTGCTGCAACAACTTCGACACGTCTCGAATCACGTTCTGGCGGTCGGACGTCGACGAGAAGTTGTAGTCAGCCACGTTCGCCGACAGCATGGACTCGGTCTTGCTGGAAACGGGCATGGCACCAACGCGTAATGAGCGAATTGGATTTTTGAGCGCACACGTGATAATGTACAACGAAAGGATCGCTTTGCCAGTCGAACAAACTGGGATCGTCGATGGCCACGCATTATTATATCGACGGGGAGGCACCGCGAAAGATATTTTATGCTGTGTCTAATGGTTCTTCATCTATCCGTAGCTAAGCGTCCCTTAAAACGAACAAAACATAAAATTTTATTTAGCCTACTTTTAATTCTTCTGTTGAGTCATAATAGAGTTCTGGACCCGGCTAATGAGTCAAGATTGTTTGGGAACTAATGGGAACCACCCACCCATTCGTAAGTTTAGAGTTTCTGCCTAGATAACTATGATCGCTTATTCCAATAGGGCCATAGAAGCTAGTTTAATTAAGATTAATGAATATTTTGTCTGCGGTTTTAAATAGAGAGAAAAATTTGTATTTTTAAAGTAGTCGTGCTGGGGCCTTCACTACACATTCCATAATGCGCTTATCAATGGCTCCCAAGAATGGCTCGCAAATATAGAAAATAAAATCATTGTGAACTGAAGGTGTAGATTTACATCGTGGCGGATACAATATTTGTGAATCAACAGGAAAAAAAATAACTTTAATCAAACATCAAATTTTTCGTGCGGGATATATTACTTTGTCTTTAGCCGGATAAGGTATGGAGAATGACCGACCCGCCCACACTCAAACCTCAATTTTTTTTCTCTTTCTTTGACATCCACGCGAAAATGCTAGAAGTATGAGCTCGTAGCTTTTGTAGTGGCTCCAGCTGCGGAATAGTTCAACTAGTCATTTCGCCAAATTACCCAAGCATCGAAGAGAATGCCGGGAACGAAGGTACACGCGCTGAGCGCGCTGGCGTCTGTAGTAGTAGCTGTCAAAATAAAAATAAAATATAAAAAATCTAAAACAAACTCTGTACGTGCGTTTCCCGACGCTTTATTTTTATTATTTACTTCAAATCTTTAATACAAGGAAGCGCGTGGAGAACGTCTACCCACGTTCGCAGCATTAATTTTTTTTTGGTGCTCATTTAATTCAGCTAAAAGTGTGCAGCCGACATTCGCTCAAGGGCCGCTTGTTTGTATTGTTCCCTGTGTTGCATGATAGCGTGGGAGGGAGCAAAACCCAGAATACGAGAGTACGAGAGGTCGACGCCCAGAGCGCGTATTCGTGGTAAATTAAAATAAACCACAACGTGAAAAAAAAAAACAAAAAAAAACATTACCTCGTTGAAATCTCAATTGAGTGTGACACCTGCTAGCAGCGGCAAATGTTTTGTTCGATGGACGTTTCATCATGCTCATCTCTCTTTGCATTTCCAGCCCACTTTCTCAGTCACATTATGCTTCGTCTATCAAGGGTCGCATTCAGAAACAACGAGGAAGATATTGTTTTAAACGTCGTGTTTTTTTTTCCTAGTCGCAACCGAAGCCAAATCTGAATATCATTTTGACATTTGGCCTTCCGCACTCTTCGTTTTCTTTGTACCCCTAGTCAAAGTCGTTACGGTGCATCAGGTCTATTTCAAGCATTCGTGTAACATGAAAAAAAAATAATTCCCCCTAACATTTACAACGAAAGCAACATTATTATTTTGCGCTATAATCGCAAAGATGTGTATAAATTTTCTCATCCGATCTTGAGCTCGAGCCCCATATTGATTGCGTTTCAGAAATAGGCAATGTGCTGGTGTTCCAATTGTCTTAAATATTTGACAGATACTCCAAAAAGTACAAACTAAATGTACTTTGTTCAATAGGCTTTTTTTATTATTAGCACATGATGCTTTCCACGATATAAAAGTATAAACGAAACTGAATTGGCGATTCGGACGAGTGTATTCATGCCTATGAAATACAAATACCGCGCACGAAAAATGCGCCCAGTTTACTTCTCTGAGCAGAACAGGCTTCATGTGTGCTAGCTTTCTATACGATATGTGTACGCGTTTGTTAAATTCTTGGAAGCGAGAAAAACCTGCCAAATGTACTAGTCCATCAAACTAGGAGTAAAAAATTATTTAAAACAAAAACAAAAACAACAAAAAAACTCGCTAATGGTTTGCTAGCCTTGGCTTAATTTTTGCCGTCTAGAGTTCCCAGCGTTTTGATGACCTCGTTCCATTGCCATATATAAGGGCCTCGTTTGACGCTACTTTGTGTCTGCCTGCCCTATTTACAACAGATGCTTACCAGCTAGTATTCTGTTTTATTCCTCCTCGTCATAGCGATCAGTTTTTTTCAACCCTGACTCGAATGAGCCCGAATTAAGTCCGGCTATCTGCCTGTGTGGATGATATACCTAGTATAACAACAACATGTAACCTACATGTATGATACATGTAATTTGGAGGGTAACCGTAAACCTTCTTTTGTGGTTTAAATAGTGGAACCTCAATGACTTTTAGAGTTTGGGGCTAGAAAGCTACACATTCCGAAATACTTAGAGCAAATTATATTTCTTCCCGTAGCCGAGATCTTGAAGTGACTGCGAAAGAATCATTTAGTGAAATATTCTTTGCTAAATTTATCTTCGTTGAGTCAGAAATATTTATCAATCTTACAAAAGTACATCACATAATTGTTACGTCAAGTCAGGTGAAAAGTTGACGTCAGGGACAACTTGTCAGGTTAAACCGAAGAGACGGCTGGCGCAGAACCCAAATCGACAACTGACTTGACCTCGTGGGAGTGTGAATAAAATAATGCCATTTCATTTTGCTCGCATAATTATGTGGCACGTATACGTTTTCAGAATCTGGCAAGACTTGTTTTTCTTGTAACTCAAGGAAGCCAAATGTGATCAATATTAAGTTGGATATCCACAACGCATCAGCACCAAATCACCCACTCCAGATATCCTCACATAAGCAGAGTATCCTCTAAATATTTTACTGATTAAGTCGCTTCGTTGAGTGAGTAAATTGTGGTAAATTAGTGAATAGATCATAACGCAATATTATATCAATACTTGCACTGCTCGACAGCAAAACAAAACAAGACATTGGAGGTTTACTTGTTTACTCTTTTTTTTTTATTTGAATGTCTTCACTTGAATTCCCAAAACGAGTCGTTTGTTTCTGCAAAAGCCAACGTTCCGCTTCCTATATCGAGGTGAGTGGTGATTTCAAGAAACCCGCTTAGAAGCTGGGTTGAAGATTCTAGATAGCATATTTTACGTACTCATTCAGGCAGTGTGCAGCTGTCAGGACATGGACGTCGGTGATCATGACGCCTCCGCAAAAGGGGAAAGGGGAAGCATACCCAGTCAGAAACTTTCGCAAGCTCACCTGCAATAGAGCCAGAAAGCATTTCTGGAACTGCGGCGCTCTGGCACACATGATAACACGCCCTCTACAGAGCTAGGACGTGACCGAAGCCAGCATTGAGAAAGCATACATTGGTCGTGTTGAAACGATTGAAACGCGTACAGCACACATTACGTCAAAATATCAACCATGTTGTCATTGACAGCGTAGAAGACGAAGGGTGTGACTTAAATTGTCCACGTATTGTGCCTGTAACGCTTCCCCAATTGATGTGTTTACCGCGTTCATTAAATGCGGTCCTTCAATTTCCACTTGATGACGTCATAGAAGTGCCGTGACGTCGCCGACCGCGATCCTGGCGGCGTCCCAACACCTGTGGTGAATGTAGCAGACGTCTGTTCTGCTGCAGGTAGGTCTGTAGTGTGACCATAGCCTCGTATATACTGACAAAGCCTGTCAGATCGCCACGAAAAGCGGCCGCCGAAATGAAAAAAGGTGGAGCGGCAGACAACAAAATGAGGAGAGCCACGTGGCTGGCATACCACTGCGGTGAGATGCGAGGACCCGAAAGTGTGTTTCGGGTCCCCTCCGCTGCAAAATCTGAGCGCTGACGTCCACGTTCCCCTAGAAATGACTGTTGGATGTTCTGTGGTACCAGCTCCTCGCGCTCCAAATCTGCGACCGGACACTCTATGGCTCCGTCGTCGAACTACCATGTTTTGTGAGTATAGAGGAGGCTACGATGTGGCAGTCCACGGAAGCTTCCGCAGCCGGGAGCTGGACTGCCGTGACGACAGCGACACTCACGTTCGCTCGTACTTTTCACCAGCATTTCTACGACCAGCGGCAAGGGTGGCGACATGCAACAGCCTGACACTCCGGTTTCTGTGACGTCATTCGTTGCCACTTCGGAACCACTTCCGATGTATGGGCGGGATACGACGCTAAGCACACCAGTCGGAGACACGCTCCAGGCAGCGTAGTTTCAAACTTCTTGCCTCCTGTTTTGGCGTTTTCATCGACCAATGCTGCCAAGGGTTTGGCAATGGAACGTCGATATGACGGTTTATTCAACTGCACAGGAACCTACTGAGCCAGTGGTAACTTTTGGCAAAAACAACAACAGAAGTAGTCTCGTGCCACAGAGTCGTCGCATTGGGTAGAAGGCCCATAGTTGTTGACATCGAATAACAAACACCAGCCCCACCACACTAAAAAACAGTAGAAAAAAAGATCGCTGATAATTGTGTCAAACAATGAATGGCGTATTAAGAAGATTAGTTATAGTTGAGTGTCACCAAGGGACCACTAGAGCACGTTTTTGTGAGCAAGTGATGCTCTTTGGGTGATCGCCCGTGCCTTGTAGGAGCTCCAGTTTTCACGTTGGTACAAACAAACCGGTGTTTGTTCTCGGGACCGAACTAGAATATAATCATTAGGCATTTTTATAACACGTTTTAAGCACCCGATTTCTTTTATTTCTTTAACATCTCGCGAGAGAGAGTACGTACATCAACCTGGATTTTAATTATGTTTGTACATAGAGGCCACTGCAGTACATCACGTAACGCTGGCAAGATTTCTTAATTTATTTATTATTACCATCGGCCTTTTCCTGAAGGCCATTGCAGAAGGGGATGATTTATAGTACACAAAATGGCACCAATCTTCTGACAAACAAAATACCCGAGGAAATTGAACGAAGTCATTCATTCTAAGAAGCAGATGAACGCAACACAAGGAAAGCATAACACAAATTCCGTTTAAGATTACACGTAAAGTCCCTAATAATTTTAAAATATACCCACCTGTTCCCCACAGTCAATCTCTCCGTCGCACACATTTTTCCCCTAAACAATCATTGAGGAGGGATATCGTTCCCTCCTCAGAGATTGATGGCGAATCCATGACAGAGAGCATTGCGGCCGAGCGTCTTTGATTTCTCTGTAGTCACTTGATCTTTAAATTCAGCGGGTGCCAGCTTCTTAAGTGCCCATGATTGTTTCTACTCAGAATTTCCCTCAGTCCGTGCCGCATTTACCGAGTTGCTAAAGCCGCGATCACACATGCTAATAAATCGTACAAAACACAGTCTGCAGCCTGTAGAGAGTTTTTGGGGAAACGTCTTTTGCACATCCGATACGGTACGGATTGCGCATGCGGGACTGCGCGCGTGCTACCGCAAAAGACTCCTGCATGCGCAGTCCGTAAGGAAAGGCCCACCGTGCCGTATCGGATGTGCTAAAAACGGTTCCCTAAAACTCTCTAATGTCTAAGGCATATCTCTTCCTTGCAGGACTGTCCCGGCACATTCGTCATACAGAAACCGTCTGAAGTCATGTTCCAATTAGGTTTACACAGGTTCAAAGCAACCGTGCTGATAACATTCTCTAGGTGTACCTGCAGATAATCCAGTCATCGCGTGTGCAGCAAACCCTGCGTATTTTTGGGGGATCCGCGAGCAGTGTGTTAAACAACAGCTCAGCGTTAAACTACAACTGAGAAATTAGCGCGCATTTATTGAAAGTGTTTCAAGTTGAGCTTGCGCAGGCATCGGCGACGCGTTCCTAAGTATAGCGTTAAGGCGTCTCAAGATTCTAAACAGGTGGCACGCGCGAATTCAAGGTCCGCTTTTGAACACAAAGCTGAAGCCTATCACAGTCAGCAAAACGACCACATTGGCCAAGGGTACTGGGTTTATAAAACACGAAACACTGAAGGAGGGAAACTGTCTAAACTAGTATTGACCATAATAAAATATTTGTTAAGGGAGGGAGACAGCCGCAAGGTAGACATGTAATGTCAGTTCCATTGACTGTCTTTGGGTCATCGTCCTATCAGCGCGCGCCACCTTTGGCGCATCGTAGTGCACGTGCGACGCTCGTAGTCAGAATCGTGAGCTTATTTGCCAGTCAAGTAATGTCAGCCGATGGAACTGACATTACATTGTACCGTGTCGCAGCGGTATATAGTGCGGTTTTCGTTTCACATTCCCGCCGCCCGGCCGCGAGTGCTTTGAAGTTTGAAGTATATTTGGATCCTCAAGGGCCAGGACCGGTAGGAAGGTAGAGACAAAAGTCATTTTGCTTGGTTGAGGCCTCTACCACCCGTAGTTTATAGCAAGTACGCGCCATTGTGAAACAAATAGAGATAGAAACATGAAAATAAGCTCGGGCACATTCCTGCGTACTAAATTTGAACAGATCTCTAAGACAAGATTAAAACTCTATACTCCGTTTCACCTTTTGTTGTAACGCAGAGAAGGCTAGAAGCGCGAGCACATAGCGTTGGGAGCCGCTCTTAAAGGGATGGTGAACTGAAATTGGTATTTAACGAAAAAATAAAAAAATGCAGGAGATGTAGGGGGGACGCTACTATCCCTACAATACTACTCGTAAGGTGATATCTCGAATGGACGGCCGCATTTTTGGAAAAAAAGGTCAAGATTGAACGAGGCCGACGAGGCGCGTGACGTCAAGGTATCTCGTTTCCTCCTCTCTTCACTTCGCCCCCTCAAGGCGGCGAGGCGGAGAAGACGCGAGGCCGTTGCCTCTCCTTCTCGGAGAAACAGGACGTAAACATATCTGTCAAATGCGCCTGCTCTTTTTTTTTTGAAAAATACGGTCATCCGTTCGAGATATCACTGTATGAGTGATGTTTTTGTTTGTAGCATCTCGTGGCACGCTTTTTCCGCCGTGTTTTGTGGAATCCAGAGTTCGGTTCAGCATCCCTTTAACGCATGAGAGCTTGTCCACCGAGATCTGCCCTGGAGCAAGAAGCTCGTGCTAGTAGCCTTTCTTGCGGTACATCATAAGGTGAAACAGAGTATAGAATTTGCTAAAAAAAGAAGACTTTGTAGCTGTTTTGCACATTTAAGGAAGATGACACAAATGATTAATTCCATAATCATTAGAATCAAAACAGTATATTATCTAATCATGTTCCAAATAGTTTTTTTATTATTTTACGAAGGAATTGACTCAGTAGCGAGTAAATGTTTTGGCCGGACGTGACGAGGTCAACGTGCCTAAAAATCACGTCTTTGACGCTGGAGGACGTCCCCTCTTCTGGAGTTCCGAACAGTCTGTTATTAAGCACAAACTGGAAGATAAACTCCCCGCATAGGAGACAACGGTAAAGCTTCTTTATGTTTCAAAAGTATCACAAGGTGCGTCGATGCACGAGGCGCGTGCAATGTGCAGCCCTTGGGAAGATCATGGCGGCACAGCACAGCCCTGAGCTAGATTTCAGATGCCATGCTCTTCCCAGAAGTGGCGCGTGGCACATGCCTCGAGGATTTCCACAACAGTGAATGACGCCACTTTTCTCAGGATAGAGGGGCTTTAGACAAAGCTACACCGCCCTGGCGCGTTGCTCATTAGGCAGATGGTTGTTTGCTTCTCGCTATCGCCAATGAAGAAAAAAAAATAAGTTGCACTGGCAGAAAAAAGTTTTTGTTTCTAGGGCGGAAAATATATATTAATTTTTTTAGTTATTGGTGTAGTTACGCCGTTCCTCTCGCGGATTGGGGGGTCACACCTGCTGTTGCAAATTTCTGGTTCAATGTGCTGTACGAGCCATTTCATATTTAAAACCTGTTTCTTTATATATATGGGACATTCAGTTCCATTCATTCTTCTGAAGAAAGACTTGCAAACACGTTTACTCAGGTCCGTAAATTCACGTAATGACGTAAAACAATGCTTCGAAGTGAAAGAAAAAAATCAAACCGCACCAACCATGTAACCAAAGTCATCCGGTTCAGCGCTCCTCCCTCCGACGATTCTCCTTCGTCGATGCAACTGGGATGCCTCTGTCTGACACACGGGGCCTAGAAATCACATAAGTTCAGCCAGAGTCAGGTCTCGTAATGCGAGTTTCAATCAATTGTTTCGTATTGTTTAAACATTTTCAGCACAATTGTTACTGTCTGTATCGGTCTTTCTATAATCATGGCAGCGTAAATCTCGGTGCTTTCAGCTTTTTCTTGCCATATCGAAAATTCAATTAAAATATAATAACCTACACAATAATCAAAAAAGTATACCGTTACACTGAATGGTTCAAGGAATCGGAGAGCCAATACCCGACTTCATTTAGATAGAAAGAGAGTGTGCTGAATTTTCCATGTCAGCGTTGTGGGCCAGCGCCGGTAACAAATTGGACAGGAGTGCTACGTCGGAATTCGGCCGGAACCTGAGTTCAAATAAATAAGAACACGAATCCCGGCTGAACGTTGACACTGCACCCGTGTCTAATCTGGAAAAAATTCAGCATTACGATTTTGTATCTAAGTGGTACGTATCGCCATACCCCTCCCTACAAATAAAAGGCAAAACGACGGCAGATTAACTACATGTAATTACGTCATGACTACCACCAACAAATTCAAGACAACCTTCACCTTTCCGGTTTGAGTTGGGCTAGTTTGTACGTGTAATGAAGGGTGAGGAAACAACTTGAACACTACACCATTACACAGAGGACACGACACACATAAGCTTTGTGTGTGTGTGTGTGTCATGTCATGCCTTTGTGCAATCGTTTAGTGTTCAAGCACTTTCCTCACCTTCACCTTACTTTAGGTCCTTGGCATCCCAGTGAACGTCTAATATGCCTGCGGTGTTTGACGTTACATTAAAATGGCCACCCAGGCGCTGCTACTACACAACGCCGTTCACGTAGCGCCGGCCAAACTTCCCATTTCAAAAACCTTGATACTCATTTTTACGTTGAGAGGAGCAAGAGAACGTGCAGTCAAGTGGGACTCAAATGTTTCACACCATTTTTTTAGACAGCTCTAACTCTATCCAGTTGCTTCACCAAGTCTAGAAAATTGACTGTCTCCGGCATTTACCAAAGGTTCACTAAACGTACAGAACGTACAGAACTAACAGCAACACCCTCTTCGCGGTGCGCATTTTAGAGGCACAGTAAGTGGCCACTCAAGGACACAATGCGAGGGTTTGGTGAATATATTTTGATGGAGGAAAAAACGACGAGCGGAAGAGGACCACTAGCCAGCTCCCGAGGCAGACATTTCGACAGGCCAACCTCTGCAACACCTTAAATACAGTCATTTATCCTGCATAGTAAGACGACATTTAATCATCTCACACTAAAAAGTCACGTGACGACATAAAGCCATGTGAGATAAGGATGCAGCCCTAGGTAATGAATTCAAATGACTCACGAAGTCACGCGGCGTCACAGTATCACGTGACATCATAGTCAGACGTGACGTCATAATGCCTAGTGATACTTTGACTTCATGGCGCTGCAAGGCGCGGACACAAAATCCTACAGGCTGGCCCTAAACATTCTATGAATTTAAAACTACAAGTGATAAAAAATGACCATCTCACATTTATTTTTTTTTTTAATATTGAGCACTACGGTTTTCGTTCGCTCCTTTATTGTAGAAGCGGGCGAGCATACTGATAACTTAATAATAATAATAATAATAATAATAATAATAATAATAATAATAATAATAATAATAATAATAATAATAATAATATTGAGTTTATTTCCATCAAACGTTGATGGTGGCGATCAAGTAAAAAAGCTGTATGGCACAGCTTGACAAGTCCTTGACCGCCTACAAGGCACAGTAGCAGCAACTAAAAAAAACTAAAACAAAAAAAAACATTCACAAATTTTGATTACCGCAATTTAACAAAGCGTGTTCCAGATTATATATTTTATCATCGGCTATAACAGAAAAGTGACCTATTCGCAGACAGAAGTTATAAGACCCCAAACGCGTAATTCATACTCAGATTCATTTGTGGAGAAAATTAGTCTAATTTCTCTAAGGGACAATGCACTGAATTCTAATCCTTTATCTTCAAGTAAGCTAAGTATTCTTGGGATAGTATGTTTGTGCATTTCTGTGCCATAGTTCGTTCTTGCAGTGACCACCTCCCAACATTCTGCACGACGGGTAGAATACGCGTGAATATTTTCAGAGAGCTGCCCTTGTGATTTTTAGACTACGCCAAGCGGGTGTATCAAGTTCAAGTGATAGAACTGCACTTAAAGTAAAGAAAACTCTTTCGTGCGCCTTTTAAAGGAAAAATTATCGATAAAGATATAAATGTCACCAAATCATAGAAATGCTAGAACACTTTTGAAGAAAAAAAAAGGCCTCTACGGAGGGCTGTCTGTAGTTAATGTTTTTTGTTGTTTCATTTTGCTTCACCACAATCCAAATATCGCAATAAAATTGGACGTGTTAGTGACCGCCGACGCACGCCACCGCTGGATGCGCTGCAAAGCCGGAAAAAGTATGACAACCCGCGAGGCACACTCGAGGAGGCGGCCACATATGGTTATTTAAATGAACGTCAAACTTTTATGACATCCCTTTAAAGTAACCTTTTTTCTTCGAGAAAAAAAAAAAAAAACTCAAAGTTACTTCATTTTAAGTTGCTAAAACACACAAAGGTAAAGCGATTTTGCACTTCCTTTATGAAGGGTGCAAGGAGGTCCGCCGAAGGTGCCCTGCTATCTTTGATTGGTCACGACGTCGTGACATCGTCCCTCGTTTCGCGAGCCAGCTGTCGGGGCTCCGCTACAAAAACATGCAAGTGGCGTGTATTTCGCAGCACAAAGAATGACATATATGTCATACTCTGTACATGTTACGTCGAACTCCTGGATGAGGATCCCACCATCCTGCCGTCGGGTTTGGCACGACGTATGTTAGCGACCCCAGACTAGCAGAGGTATTGCACTGGCTAAATGACTGATATACGCCGGGGACAGTAGTCACCCATTGGGGCTATCAACTTCGCGTTGACTGAACACGCACACAACGAACTTATTTTCGGCACTGAGGCAACGAAAAAGAAAACAACTTGGAAAATGATTTGCAAACCGTGGTGACCAGTGGTGCTGTAATGCACTCTATTACTCGACCAGGGTGTCTAGCTGAACGTCATTTGGATTTTATGTCAAATATTTGTTAGGGGATAGGTATCAAAGGGAAGAAAATTTTTTACTGCATGCATAATCAAAGCAAAATTTTTTTTACCATATACCAACATCAGAAACTTTTTGCTATTTCTTTTTTTTTTATTAGACTAATACCCCCAAGCAGCAGTTCTTGGTCGTCCCTCAAAGTCAAGCAAAAACTTTGGAAACATTCTGGACACAAAGTACTCTATTTTTACATGAACGCACAAAGACGGAGGTAGGAATTCCATCAGCGTGCACCTGAAAATTCCACTTAACCAACACAAAATGATCAACGTCTACAGAACCGCTAAACGCGCTGAAACTCCGATATCAAAAAAAAAGAAAAAAAAAAGGTAATACCCTGACCGTAGCCTAGTCGAACAGTTTGTGTTCAAAATCTATGCAGCGAATGCTGCAAAGACCTAGAATAGACTGGCGCCCACGGACGAAAAGCAGCATAACTAAACGCTTAGCGAGCTTGAGGAACAAGGATGGGACATTCGTAGGAAAAAGCTTTAACAGAAATAGAACTGTGATTTGTAGATGAGCAAAATCCTGGCGTGCGCTGCAACACGCAATCCCCGTGCAGGACCATCCCCGAACCCTCCCCGCGCAAAACCCATCAAACGCACAGAAGGCGGACGTGCACGAAGCAAAACTGAAAACTCGCCGTTCCCCCTATGGTCGTTGTCGACAAATGCCTGGTCGTTTGATGCAGCTTTACTCGCAAAATACCTCTTTTGACAATTCCTCTTTCACGACGATGTATTGGTAGCGAGGGTCCGTAATTACAATTTTACGACCGAGGCACAGGTGCTTACGGCCGAGCCGAGGCCGTGGGCCACAGGGGCGGAGCGCTTTCAGATGAGTAAGGACTGCGGTTTACCGGAATAAACATTTCCATTCGCTCGTTTTCCGCGAGATTTCAGTAGAATTCCGAAATGCCTAAAATTGAGCGGAAAAGCAACTCGGTAAGATTTCCAAAGGCAAGTTCACACACTTGCAACGGCTTACGACTGTGGGCCTTGATACTTTTTTTTTTAATCTCTTACGACAAGAGTAATCACTGGCGCCATCTATCGGGTAGTCGTGGAGCGCTCATTGTAGATACATGGCCTCCGAGATCCCGAAGCGCGCCCGCGAAGGCTTCTCCAGCCGTCCCATTCGAGTTCCTCCCCAGCCGAAGAGTGTAATTGCGCTAACTCCGTCGCCCGCCGGGAGGTAGCGCTGTCTGCCCAGTCCTGACAGAGGGGCGAGCGGTCAGCGTCGCAGGTAGAGATCTGCACTGGTACCGGCCAGAGCGCGGGCCACGGGCCGGGCTCGGGCTTCACGGCTATACATTCATGAGGGGCCCGGGCCGGGTACGGGCCTTGCATTCAAGTCTACAAGGGGGGGTGGAAGCAAAGCCAGCCAAACCGGCCATTACTTTATTTTAGCAGTATGTTCTTCGGAAGCGTCTTCGGAGATTGGGAGAGGAATCACAGTGGGGGGGGATAAACAGATGTTGCAGAATGTGTGTGTGGGTGTATGTTTTTGTACGGTTTGGTGTGTGCAGCGAATGCTTTTCCAGGGGTATGACGGCGTGGCGTTCCTTTTCGTCCCCGGCGGCCCCGCCAGCAGACGATCGCTTCTCACCACAAACACGCACATACACCGTCGCCGGCGCAAACCATCTGTACGCGGGAGTGCTTGCATCCCCAATAGGGTTGAAGAGGTTCCCCTGAGGGGTACTTTTCCTGAACAATTTCTCGCAGGCCACCGCTAAAAAGGACGACATCGCTGTTTTTTTTTTTTTTTTTTACGGTTGTGCGCAACGAAAGTGGCTAATTTAGAACTGTGCCCGTCTTTTGTCCAAACCCGTGGTAATGTTTCCCGTCCTTTCCAACTGTGACACGTGGTGTTGTTACTTCTGCTTATCATTTTTGTTTTCCCACCCTTTCTGTGGGTGTTTGGACACAAAAAAAGAAGATCGTATGATTTTTCTTAACAAGCTGCCTAGGCCTGCAGACTGGTTCAACTAATAATAGCAGCAAAAAAAAATATATGCTTACAGTATTTACTATTGGGCATCGTAATCAGCTTATGTGTAGCAGTTGCAAGCGAGCACATGCCGCGCAATTCGTTAGCTATTGATACTGGGCTAAAATAAAGTGCAGATGGCCAATGAAAATTAGCTTCGGGCAGGGTCGGGCCGGCTGTCGGAAATAGATAGCTGGCCGCAGGTAAGTCCGGGCCCAATAGACAACGGGCCGGGCTGGGGCGGGCTTCGAAATATCGGCCCGTGCAGACTTTTAGTCGGAGTCGACTTTTAGTTGCTGCATGAGGGGGAGGTGTGAAAGGAAGGTCGTAGCAAAAAGCAAGATTTCGCGGGGGGGGGGGGGGGGGGGGCATCTCCATGCCTCCCCCCCCCCCCCCCCCCCCTGGATACGTGCCAGGTAGATGCATTTACCTTTTTTCGCGATATTCTTTCTTTCTTGGGTCGAAACGCTTTTAGGCAATTTCAGAATTCATAAACGACAATTTTCCATAGATAGCACAATCCATTGATTTCGCAAATCCGGCAAAAACTTCGCTGTAGTGAAACAAAGTTTCAGGGTCACCTCCCAGATGACGCCAGCGTGCCAGTGTGTTTTTTTTTCGTCGTAAGGCATCACAAGAACTCGACCCGTGTCCTAAACAAACACAAGTGTGAAGATTATGTTAGCTTGTGTCAGAGCCTACCTTTTTTTGTACAAACGTAGCCATTTTGTATCAGGATGTGTCCACTTACCCATATCCCCCCAAAAAAAACAAAAAAAAAATTTGACATAACCTACATTGACGGTTCACGGAGAAATCGCGAGAAACATCGCGATTCTGCATACATTTTGTGATGAGATGCAGGTTTTTTTTTTTTATTACAAAAAGGCGGCTTTAATGAAGTGTTAAATAATTTTCACTGCGTTTTATTTAACATATACCACTGCTACAATAGAAGTGAATCGCCCGGAAAAGTATCCACGCTATATGAAGCATAAGTTAAAGTGGGATGACACAAAGGCCGTGTTCCAAAATTTATTCGATCTTACTCCAGCGTAGAGGTTTTGTACCTTGGCGTTCTCAAACCTACTGGCGTCCAGCTTTTTTAAATCTTTGTTGTCACGTGACAGGACCCGCCGGTGTAACTCGGATCCAATTAAGTGAGATTTGTAACACAGCCTATATTCCATTCCACGTCACACTGTGCTCTAAGGGACGTCAGGTGCCATCCTAGCCAATTCAACGCGCGCGACGTGATTGCACAAACCGCACTTCGCTCCGCCCAGCCGGAAGGCCACGTGTCAAGCTACGGGGCTCGAGCTATAAATTGGCTCCTGTAGCTCTTAGCGTCCGCTGCGGTACATTACGAATCATGCCTCGGCATTGTATGCGTAGTCGTCGCCATCTTGAAACGTGGAGCTTCAAGATTGGGGTAAAATATTGTTTTGCCCTCGCCGTGCAACTGAAAGAGGTTCACGGTATTATCGCAATTCTCAATGTCTGTTTTTCTTTCTTCTTTTCTTTTGTATATGTTTTACTTCTTCTAGGTTACAATGTATCATTTGATTTTTTTTCCTTCAAACATACCGGATGTAAGAGCTACATGGCCGAAGACCTAGGTGAACTGAAAGGGTATATGTATATGTTATTCCGATGAAGAGAAGCACTGCCGTGAGCTTTCGTGGCGATATAATCTAAGGTATCTTTTTTCTCCGCACAAGACAGCAAAAAAAAAAAAAAAAAAAAAACTCAATCACTTTTTTTTAATAAACAATGGTTTCCTTAGTTTTTTAGTTATTAAGGTGTCCTAAGTTAAGTTCCTGCACTTTTATTACATCTACCCTGACAAACATAAAATATGTTAAGCGCTCTTTCCTGTCTCTTCTCTCTTCTCCATACTTGTGCGCTAATACCGTTCAAATGGATAAAATATGTTCACTGAATTAACTCCGGTTTAACCTCAATCGGTCAAATTTTTAGTGAAAAAAAAGGAATCATACAATGTCACAGTAGATGTGTAGAAATGCGTCGAATCCAACAAACTGTCTATTTAATACATTCCCGTTACGTAAGCAGGCTGGGGCAGCCTGCTAAAAAACTTCCAGATCCCTATTTTGCTTCTATGAATGAACATTAAAAAAAATTGAACGACGTTTACAAATCTTTGTAACGCGAAATTAAAGCGCAGCTCTTGAGGTATTTTGATTTTGCGATACACCATGACGGGAGCGTACGCACGAGGAGCAGAAGAGTATCAAAAGTGGAGGGGAGAGAGAAGGAGAAGGAGGAGGGATGGTACGGACGACCCTCCGCTCCTCCTCCTCTCCTCTTCCTCCCCTCCCCTTCCTCCCCTACCTCGCCCTCCTCCCCTGCCCCTCCTTAATATTCTCCGCTCGGCCCACAGTTTTTCCGCTAAATTTAGCTGGAAAATCGACGCCACGCGACCTCAACACCAATTCAGTTTCCTCGCTAAATTTAACAGAGAAAGTATGACGTCACGTGACTTCCTGTCACGTAACACATGAACAAATTCAGTTTCTCCGCTAGATTTTGGGGGAAAATTGAGGTCACGCGATCTCAACACCAATACAATTTCTTCGCAAAATTTAGCGTGGAAACTGGATTCGTGTTGAGAAAATGTGACGCCAGTTTTACCGCTAAATTTAGCTGAAAAACTGAATTCGCGGTGTTTCATTATGAGGCGTCACAGACCTACACACCAATTCAGTTTCTTGGCAAAATTTAGCGGGGAATTGAATTGGTGTATAGGCATGTGACGTCCCGTAATGCAACGCGCGCGGTTATGCCGATGGCGACGGCGACGCCACAAAACACGGGATCTAGCGCGTAAGAGCCGCGCTCCCCAAAAAACAACAACAAATATGGTTGTATGTATGGCACCACCAATGTTTTACACGTTTATAGCAAAAACCAAACATCATTCATTGCAGCTGCGCTAGTGAATCTAGCGCAAACGTACAGGGTGGTTGATAGTTAGTAAAACAAATTCATCGCAAAAAAACCGCGAAGGACACAGTAATCCGGTCTATGTAGATGGGTTGTACGGCCAGGGGACGAAATAGAGTGAGCTAATGTTCACAATAAGTGGAATAAATAACAAAGCTTGGTGTATAATTTCTTCATTATTGAAAATAATCACATTGTTTCAATCAGAAACTTGCTGAGTATATCAAAAATCACCAAATTGGTAATTTTTTAAATAATCTACGCGCTTGGGAAGCGACCGGTTGCCGTGAAGTTACCACTCGTACAACAAGCGCAAGGCCGGCAGTGCGGAAACGCGCATGACAAGATTATCACCCAAATTTTCCAAGAGCTAGTCTTGCGACTGTTGTACGAGTCTACGTAACTTAGCGCACCTATCTGTTTCCCAGGGCGCTTCACAAGTTTCTAAAATTGACTGATTTAATGTTTTCTGGTAAAACTCAGCACGTTTCAAATTCAGCAATATGTTTATTTCTCTTAATTAGAAGGCCAATTATCAGATCTAAGTTAATGATCTAACGGTCTAACCAATCATGGCGATTCGCCCCTTATATTAGTTAGTTGCGCATGCGAGCAACAGCTAGCACTTTGCGCTTCGGTTAGCGTTGCGTGTTTTATACTTTTCTATACGTTTGCTCCCATACGCGATACTAAAACTCTCTATTATGTTCCCCTGGGCGTATAAATCACCAGCACAGAAAGAATTTTTGAACCGTTTCAGGATTTGTTTCCTTTAATACATATGTTCGCAATTGAATCAAACTTCCTGCATAAGTCCTAGATATTTCCTAGGCGTGACCAGCCAGCGGTCTGTTCGATTGAAACCCTACATTTTTTTATAAACAAACTTATTTTGTTCTAAACGAAAAAGAGCATGCATCTTCTTTTTTAAACTTGATGTTGCAATAATTTTGTCGTAGGACACGGGAATAGCGAGTGACTGCCACCAATGAGAAAAGGCCAAGCTATGCGAAAAAAAAAACCCACTAAAAATCAATCTGGCAAAAAACAACAAAAGAAAAAAACAGTTGGATGTGCCAGAAAGGGAAAACATGTCAAACGTCCTGTCAGCGTTCTTAAGGGAATACCCCCGTATCAGAACGCCGTTTTGCCTTTCCAATTTTTTATTTATTGCAGACAATTCTGCTTACAACGGATTTTGCGGGAAGGTCGAACCATGCATGGGAATAATTAGCCAACTTCTTATCAAGCGCATATTATCATAAACTATTTTGGGAGCTTGAGGGAAAAGAGTCCCTTGTTTTCGTAAATAAACCACACAGCCCAAAACGCCAAGTCTTCGCCAAAAATGGAGCAGCAGCGCTAGCGGCCAGATGTCAAAGCTTCCTCACCTAGCCTCATCTGATAAAAATACAATAATGATAATATCATAGTTATAATGCCCAGAGACTAGGGTGGAAGAAGAAAAAAAAAGTTTAAAGAATTAAGAAAAGAAATGGCGACAAACAACATCTCGATAGGCGTTGAGACATCATCTGTCCTTTTTTACCACCGCAAATGTCTTCCTCACACTGGCCAAATCTCCGTTTAAAATATCCTTGTAAAACTTACACAAGCCCGCCTGAAGACTAGCCCTAGTTTCGATGAGGACATTATTCTTATTCCTTACCACGACGGTCACGATCACAGGAAAAGCTTGTAAGGCATCATTTTACGAGTCTTCGCCACCTCTAGGAGCGAGACACCAAGTAAAGAATGGTTCACACATCTCTGCTAGTGTTAGGGTGCACATCTTACTTGCCAGTCTGGGTCGACACGCGGACCCCACCATTAAAACACGATGTTCGTAAAGCGTATACTAAAAGGATGCTTCAGATATTGACAGATCGACAAAACAACTTTAAAAGTTTTTTTTTTTTTTTTTTTTTTTTTTTTTTTTTATAAAGCGGATTTTGGTATATGAGGCGTTCATAGTACCGCGCCCGTCTATGTTTCGTCCTTGTTCTGTTATTGTTTTCTGCTAGAAGTATACTTCTTCCTACATGAAAGTAGTACAAAATAAGTTTACATATATTGTGTTGCTTCGATCGAGTGTTCCTTCATTGAGTAATACGAGGGCTGTAGTCGAAACATGGAATAACCAGTTCCCAGTATGCGAAACACGACCGGATATGCGCTAGGAGTAAGGGCATCGGGAGAAGGAGAGGACGCGGGGCAGGGATTCAATCACTCCTTCAATTATCCACAAATGCGTTCGAGCCTCGGCGATTATATGAAGAAAAGAAACTCCCCGGTAATCATAGGGACGTAAAAACCCACTGCAGCAGAATAAAAGACACTCATTTTCCTAAGACGTTTCGTGAGCAAGGCGATGTGGTAACTTACGTTTGTCATTTTCGTAACTCTTGAGGAACTGAAAAGAAAAAAAGAAAAGAAATAAGAGTATATCAGTAATTGATCTTGAAAAATGATGTAGGCGATCTTTTCCCTCAAAATCAATATGATGTTTTAAACGCAGTATTCAAAGTGAGAGGGTTCAAAATTACCTCGAAGACTTCAAACAGTAATCTCAGAGACTAAAGAATTTTTTTCATTTTTATTTTATGTTTTTCAATTTTATTGTTACATTCAGGGGGAAACTAAATGTATAGTCCACGTGGTGTAATGTTTCCTGCTAGGTTTAGTGGGGAAATTGTATCAGTACGCCACACGCACTCATTGTCAGGTCACGTGAAGTCAATTTCCCCTCTAAATTTAGCGGGAAAAGCGAATATGTTAAGCCCACGTGGCAAATATTTCACCGCACAAGTTCAGCGGGCAAACTGAATTGGTGCAGATGTCACTTGGCGTCACGTAAAGTTAATTTTCCCGCTAAATTTAGGGGGAACTGATTGGTCTTACAGGTCACGTAACATGAACTTCCCCACCGAACCTTGCGGAGAAACTGAATCGGTGTAGACGTCACGCGAGGTCACGTTAGGTCATTTTTTCCGCTAAATTTACCGGGGAAACTGATTGGTGTTTCAGGTAACGAGACATAGATTTTTCCGACGATTTTTGCTGGGAAACTTAATCGGTGTGTAGATCACGCGACGCCAGGTAACTTGACATCAATTGACGTCAAGGGACCCAATTCCCAATTTAGTTTCCCCAGTTAATTTAGCGGGGAATGCAAGGACGGGCGCACGGACAGATAATACTTTGTGAACGGAAGGCAGTTCCGTTAAAAAAAGATAAAAAAACAT
The DNA here is from genome assembly GCF_016920785.2 of Ixodes scapularis. NCBI lineage: Eukaryota > Metazoa > Arthropoda > Arachnida > Ixodida > Ixodidae > Ixodes > Ixodes scapularis. Next base: position 68,107,306 of record NW_024609879.1, on the reverse strand, counting down.
TTGTTGCATTATCAACTATCGTTAATGGCATCTTAGGAAGCACAGGAGCTTGACGAGTACTCAGAAGGACGAAACCAGGGTGCAAGAAACGCAAACCTTATCAAGTGCCACCCGGCTATTCTTAGTAAGCCGTAAGGTACCTCTCGCATAGTAGCCACCCCCAGGTGCACAATACCAATTCATAGCAATACCTGGCCACATCGTTATCGCGCCGCAGCCAACGGCAGCGCGGATGGCGTAAACGTTGTCCCGTGACCATCGGCCCGGGCGGGAGAGGAGGTGCTGGGAAGCGGATGTGAGCTGTGCGTCGCGCGGACCGTCGACGTAGTTCAGTCAACCTTCTGGGATCGACCGAGATCGTGGAGATCCGAATATACCCCGTTTCACATTATACGATGGGCAGCGGCGGACGCCACGATCCAACCTAATTCCGTGCGAAGGTCATGTGACCTCCGGAAGTGACGTAACAATGCGCGGAGTGCGTAGGTACGTGATTGGGGCGGCGGAGAAAAGCTCACCGGAGAAAAGCTCACCGGAGATAAGCTCACCGGAGAAAAGCTCACCGATAAACCGGCAGATGCGGAGAAAAGCTCACCGATATTTTTTTAGCTCAGCTTGATTCTGCGTAAAACGTGGCGATTTAACACAATTCGCATTCGTTACTTCATTAAAATATGTCCTCGTTTTTGTAATATTCTTGAAGTTCATTGGGCATATTTACTAATTTTTTAGAAATTAGTAATCACCCATTCTGTAAATTAATGAAGCCGCAAGTATAAAATCAGAACATCGTACACCGGTAAAAAAGGCAACAATTTATTGACAGCTGAGAATGCGCCGTTGGCAGCTCTGTCAGATAAAGAGGTTTGTTTTTTGCGAGCTGATATGAATAGCGGTGTGTGAATCGCTAGAGGTCCAAATATTGCGTAGTGCCTAATAGATAAGTAGATGTTTGTTAATGTAATCAGTGTCGGCTATGCTGTTTTCCTTCTGTTAATTTCACTAACAAAACTTTAGTTGCGAGAACAGCTTCGTCGTGTCGTGTTTGTTGTCTTCACTCCGTCGTCGTCGCTTGAACGGTTTTCATCATGTATAACGTTTACCTACTCGCCCAATTCGCTACCTACCTTACAAATAACTAGTTCTTATATAGCTCACGAATAACAACGGAGACAGTGTGCATCTCTGAAGGTCGTGGCTGGCGCACCGTAGAAGGACACTATTACACAAAGGGAACGTGTGGAAACGCCAGCACGAACGGTTAGAAAACGTGCATGTCCGTGGAAGAAAGAAGCCTCGATATCCTATTGACTGTTTTATCCTGTTTTCAAATGTTAACAAAAGCTACAAAGAGAATTTCAGGCACCGCGGTGCAGCGCGTGCACTTTTGAATTTTCGGCATTTACACCTTTGATTTTTAGCTTTTAGGCAGTCATCATTACGTTTTTTTTTTTTTTTTAACTTTTTCCTGTTCTTCAAGTTCATAAAGATTTTAGTTAGGCTTTCGTTGCCTAAAGAGTAAGCCACAAAAAACACTGGCCCGCAATTATTAATTTGGGAGCAACATACCCATTAAGCTTAACAAATATTACAAAAGAGAACATTTCATTTTTTACAAAGCTGACGAATTTTATGATAATAAATTGATATATGTTACGCACGAACCAACAGCCTCCATATAAAAAGAAGAAAAAAATATCGGTGAGCTTTTCTGCGCATACGCTGAATGGCCGGTGAGCTTTTCTCCGCATCCGCCGGTTTTGCGGTGAGCTTTTCTCCGGTGAGCTTATCTCCGGTGAGCTTTTCTCCGGTGAGCTTTTCTCCGGGATTCACGTGATTGTACGCAGTGCTCGCTTCGCTGGGATAACTACTAAAGTACGCTGCGGTCTATCGTAATTAATGAGGTTGAGCAAAAGAAAAAAAAAACAAAGTCACCCTACTTAAAATATTTAGACATGCACAAAGCTTTAGTGGAATACAATAAAAAATATTGTGTTCGTTTTGAGGTCAGGAAAACATCGAAGGGCGAGAGGAGGAATAACATTTTTTGGGGGTTTCTAGGAGAGTTGGTGTTAGCTACCACCGGCTATGAATACAGCCTTTAGCATCCATTCATCCGTCCGGTGGAGGGATATCCGGATCTGGGCAGAGATGAACGAAACGACGCGTTGGAAGCATGAGTCTCGAACTGTTGTGTGCGTCGAGTCGGAGCAGCCTATTCTCCGATGATTCGTACGTAGGATCGGATAGGCCCTGTCACCCATGTGTCTCGCGTTTTAGCTCATAAAAACGCCAAGAAACGATCCCTAAAGCAGGAAAAAGAACATCATAAGTTAGGCCAGGCCCGAGTTCTCTCAAACTGTGAGTGGGGGCAGTGAGACCTTTCTTCCTCAACGGGTTAAAAATGACGGGGCCTGAGAAACACCAATGGTATCATTGTGAGTGCGTAGAGAACACGACTGCAGCATTTGCACGGTCTCGAAACTCCCAAAGAGTATGGGTTCAGCCGATCAATGACCAACACCGTCATAGTAACTCCTGTGTACAGACATTGAGTTTGGGTCACTCAGAGCTTAACTCTTTCCTTACCACGAGAAAACTGCCCGATTTGGAGAAGTCCCAGTAGTCCCCCTTTTTTTTTTTTTGTAAAATATTGGCTTTTTTAAATTTTTCTTTGAGGATATTAACAGTGGGGTATGTTAACATTTTTCATCATAAAATAATATTTTCATGACACAAGTATAGAATGAGAGTCGAATAAATTGTGCTGAATTTGGTTTCGTAATACCAAAATTATTGTGGCTAAAACAACAAAAATGAAAAATATATGCGGATATCTCGGCAAAAACGACAGCTAAACTTGTCAGAACATACCAAATATGCCAAAATTTATTAGCAAGACAGCTTGCAAATTGCAGTGTCTAGATGAGAAACTTAAGTTTTTCCACACCGTGGCTATGCATGCCACTCAGTGGATCCATTTCTGAATGACGTGAAACGCAGGTTATTGCAGCAGCTACTGCAAAATACATTTGGCTCGTGCTCAATTTCCCAGTTCTGTAACACATCTTGCAGTTAATTCGCTTCTCCATTTTTTATATTTTTTAGAGGAATTGCGATGCAGTTGTTCATTATGTTCAGTTCTCATCATGTCTGCGGCGCGTCGTTCTTTCCATTGAAGATATATTACTTTTTGGTGGTGTAGACACGGGACGTCCACGTCTGTTTGCCTTATTCTCCTATCCGAAATTCCTCAACTAAAATGGGAATCTTTTAAGATATTTTTGTGCAGACGCCTTATACGTAACGCTTAGCGCTACATATATATTTATATACTTCTAGCACTATCTCCTCGGCTGCGTGTTCGTTCATAATAAATCGTAATCTCGTGGGGAAAAAGTAACAATACAGAAACCCAAACAATAATGTCTGATCTAACCACAAGATGAATTGACAACACGTACAAAGTGCTAGAACCTGATCGAGAAAGAAGCAAAGAACATGAAAATCAAAACCATAACAAGCCTCACCGACGCGCAGTTGTCGATGCTCCCTGGAATTATTCAACAAATCATTACAGTCCGAAATAAAATATGATGGTCTCACATCACCTTCCGACTCAGTAGGGCTATTATCAAAGCAATTAACGGCACAATCTTTCGAATCACGAGACTTCAAACACTACCAAAGAGGCGCGCCACGCGGAGTGCGCTCTTCCTCAGCTGATAATTTGAATATGGTAAATTGACAGGATAGCCGCCAGAGCCGTCCTTTTTATAATGTTCCGTGTACATTTTGATCAATCATTCATCGTACGCTGTATTCTGTTATCTATCACCGATGTCGGTTTTTGTTTACCCCTGTCCCCAGTTGACAAATCCGGTATGCGGGTTGACAAAAAAAAAATCGGTCGGTGCATAAGTTTACTATGCTGCATAAATTGCCGTAGAACTACGGCCGCAGCTAAAGAAAACGTCGCCGGACTCCTGTCGCAGGACGACCTCGGTTGCGCCAGAAGCGGATGCCCCTGCCTCGGAGTCAGAGTCCGCTACAGGCAAATGTGTAGCTCCCAACACCGTCATCTCCGAGCCGCATATGCGGAAACGGCACGTGCCAAATATTAGAAGGGGGGAACCACTGCACAATGGCGGAACAGTTACATCGAGGAACTTGCAAGCAGCTCAATATTATAGCAAACATCGGAGCCTGGCCAACACTACAAGCCGTCGGGCCAATCGTACAGCGTCAAATGGAAACGTCACTCCGCCCATCCCCTTCCGTAAAACAAAACGGGGTTCTAGGTTCTTTGTGGGTCTTATTAAAATGTTCGGGTTAAATGGTTCAGGTTCAATCGAGCTTCTGTCGGCTTGGTGGCAAGTCCTTTGTGTAAAAGGTGTTCTCAGTTTCCTTCTCTTTTCGTTTGGTTTGTGAGGAAGGAAAAGCCCAGTATAAGCACAAACGTCTGTGAAATAAATTTCAGCTGTGTTTGAGACTCTGTGCGTTGTGTTGTCCTTCGTATTTTCCCTAGTCTCGGGGGTTTGTCTAAAATAATGTTAAACCTTTACCAGCGCGTTAGCGCCCTAAACTTTTTGTATCTTTTTCTGTCGGCGTGTTTCTTTCCAGTGTGCCTAGACGTTGACGTTTTAGTCCGTCATTATGCAGCGATTTCATATCTGATAACAAAGGGCAGTATTTTGGAAGGGGTCTATAACGAGCGATTGTTTTTAACGGTTCGACGAGTGGCGCGAGAGAGTAGTTTGAGCTGCCCGTGCGAGGGCGAGCTCGGCCGCTCGGCCGCTGTCCAGAGCGACGAGAGACGATTGTGGAATCACGGTACCGGAGTGGCGTCTTCAATCAGGCAGGAACGCGTCGCGTTGCGAAGCGAGCAAACAAGCAAGCCAACAGCTAAGAAAGGACGCTAGTGCGCGCTGCGCGCTTCTCGGTCTGTGTGACGTCACTTCCGTGACCAAGTTTTTGTGACATCCACCTCCCGACTTTGCACCCCCTTCCAAGTGCGGAGAAAGACGTAGTTCTACGTCAAAACAAGCAAGGCACTACAACCTGGGACAACTCAAAGCGTATAGAAAAGGCAAAACAAGAATGATGGGCACTCCCTATTAAGATGGCGGCACCTCCGCAGAGAATGCCCATACTACCCTGACTGGCCCGAGAAACTCAGAGCGCTTTGATCTTAGAAGTTGAGATCGGTGGAATAGGATACCATGTAGCTGTGGCGGCGAGGAGGGAGCGCTCTATTGAATCAAGGTTAGAGGAGGGATACGAATTCGCCACAAGACAGCCAGGAGCTCCTAAGGTGGGATTTGTGCCGTTTTTGCTAGTCCCCGCCCATATATATATATATATATATATATATATATATATATATATATATATATATATATATATATATATATATATATATATATATATATATCTTTTTGTTTTTGCCAGGCGATGTAATATTGTGTCAGAAAAGTACCATACTCCTATACTTTAATACAGCGTCACGTGCATTTTAATAAAGTAAAGAATAAAAAAAGATAAAAGTGACTGCTCAAAACCGAAAGCGAAATTAGACTGGTGAAGAAAAAAAATGTAGAGAAGTAGAGGGTTTCCGAAAATCACGTGACCACATCCGACCGCGTTTTCCTTTTCTTTCTTCGTTTTCCCGGCCGTGCGAGGCAGATAAAAAATTGCTCGTCGCACAAAAAACGTTTGCGTGTTTTTCAAGCTCTTACCAATTCGTGTTCGTAAGTCGAGCGACGTCTTCGGTGCGAATCAGTTTGGTGGTGGGGTGTGCCGTAAAGAATCAATGGCAATTGTTTTGATCGTTAAACAATTTCTCTTTCGAGGCTAGCCAGACTCGTCGGTACCGCGAACAACAGTTCTGGTCCCCCGCCCGTCGGCCGCCAGCTTCGGTTAGTACGCTTCGTTCAGCCGCTCAGCCCGCGAAAGTCGCAAATACGACGCCATTTTGGAACTTACGCAGAGAAGGCACCGAATAATTCAAATTCTCTGTCCAATTATTTTTTTAACATTTGCACCCTCTTAAAATCACAAAAGTGGCGTTATATATATATATATATATATATATATATATATATATATATATATATATATATATACATATATATATATATATTTTTTTTTTTTTTTGGGGGGGGGGGGAATATTGAGCTTGTGTTTTTGATGACACGACTGATTATAGTCGGCGTGTGGGTCTGAACCTTAGAAAACAGCACGTGACATATGAGAAGAGAGTGAGTGCAGCTCAAACCGGCCAGTTATTGATCGGCGGTTTTCGGGCGGAACGAAAACGAACTTCAATCTACAAATTGTCTTCTGGGTAGTTGGGCTACCCAGAAGCTATCCATGTCGCTATACATCGCGAAACATGCAAGCAAGAAACATTGGGTACGCCTAGAAGCGACGGCTGCATTGTTCAAACGTGCGCCATTACCCTGTTAGCGTCGCCTATCGTAGTGTCTGCCACTAGAACTGCTGAGTGGGCCAGGAAGCCCTGGGCGTATAACATACCAGTACGGCGGAAGCTACGGCCCCTGCGGGCCAATCGGAACAACGGAGCGAGGCACGTGACCACGTATCGCCGGACTGCGCGTGTACTGCGTAGAAGTGTCAGGCGTTTCGTTGCGTCATGCTGCAATATCTGTGCGCCCCGAAGCCGTCGGAACGCAATGTAAGGCGTAGCGGTCGCCCGTTGTCAAGTTACCACGAAACAGGGAGTAACCGTGGGCCCTCACTCTGCGGGCTGCGCCTGGTCGTAGCCGGTTGGCAATAGCTGAACAAAGTCGCGACCAGTTATACACGCGAGTGAGAAAAGAAGAAAATAATATTAAAGAAAACACGTAATTAATTTTAGCGCTTTGCTTAGAGTGGAAATAAACGTCAAGGCGATATCAATAAAATTGCAATTTAAATCACACCGCATTTACGATGATGATTTTAATCGAACCTCACCTGGCATGAAAAATTCCTAAATTATTTAATAGTATTTACAGTTTATCTATCGTTTTATGCTTTCTGCGTCAATTTGTTATATGCCTCATTCAAATAATCATCATGCAAGAAAGATTGCACCTGGCTGATCACGAGCAAACAGCGGTGCCCTTGAGGAAATAGCAGGTTTTAGCTTTATTCCCAAATTGTCTCTTCCACTTAGTACGTCAGTGATGTGTCGTCTTATTGCAAGCGAAAGATCACGAGAAAAAAATTGAGAAAAACAAGTAGAAAAATAATGCGATTTGCGAGAAAACCAAAACACACAACAGAGCTATTTGAACTTTTGGGTGAACTAAAACAAAACCGGCTGCTTTTGTTCTGGCCGATCAAATTAGACAATAAGAAAATATATTGAAGCTTTTGCACTACCTGAAACAAAATCAAGGTTCTTTTGTCCTAGGATGGCGTGATTTTTGTAAATGAAATATTGTTATATAAAGTATGTCCTGAATTTAGAGTAACTTTTGCGTTGATTGCTTTGGAGATTCGAAGGATCGATATGCCATATCTAAAAATAAATCAGTGATACAGAAGCGCTTCTTAGCTACTGTAATTTGATCTAAATATTTTTATTTAAAATAAAGAAATATGAATAATTTCAAGCGTAAAATACGGCAAAGAATATAAAAAAAAGCTCAGATTAAAAAAAAAAATATTGTATCTATTCGTGCATTTACTTCTTCACTCATTCATCCATTCGTTTAGCCACTTATTCATTGTATCCTTCAAAGCCAAATTTAAGACCTTTAAAATTTGAAAAGTGGGGTGAAGTGTTGGGCTGATTATCCCATCTTCCCTCTGCAATGTTTTTTTTTCACCACACGGGTGGCGAATATTAATGTTCAACCGATAAAGACCGCACATTAATTAACTTGGATGAACGATTGCGAACCAGCCAGAAACTGTCTGAAAACAAAAGGAAACAATGTTTAATTAGAGACAGAAAGCTGCGACAACCTTCTTCTTTTGGCTCGCTGCTTTCTCTTTTTAGAGTCTTCGCGCAGTCACCTCGATATCTGATTTCCCACGTAATCGCAGGTGTCACCAAAATGTCACAAGAAGGATATTTTGTTTTATTCCATGAGATCTTTTTCCACGCAGCGAGAACAGCGCTTTGTGGTGCACATCGTTCTTACAATAGTCGTACGCCAATGTACCACCAACTCGCCCAAGTGGATACCCTTCCACAAACGCCCGCCTGCGTATACAACCGCCGCTGCTGGCCCCTATAATTGCTCCGTCGTGTCGAACCCGGCGAACGCGACGCAGGTGGTTTTTCGAAGTTGCTGGAAAACATGCCAGTTGTTTTCGCGGCCACGCAGAACGAACCACACCAGCTATACTTTTTTTTTTTTTTTTGTTACATCATTTTTTATGTTTTGATGCAAGTGTTATGTTTTGCAGCGCGAAGGCACTGTACGCCTCCAAAATATGAGGGCCTCCGCGGAAACGTTTCTGGGATGTGGATGGTAGTTAAAGTAGCCTTTTGTGTGTGGTCTGCGTATGGGCTTTGTTATTTTAACTGCCGTGGCCATGATTTAAGGCGAACAGAGCAAACAATGCGCAGCTGCAAAGTGCACTCACATCCGCGTGTCATCGCTCTACAAAAAAAAAAAAAAAAACATGTTTGGTGCGTGACACATGCTTCGATGAATCCAACTAAGCAGAGTGAAATGTGCATTGTCATGGATTTCATCTTTTTAGTTAGTTCGCTATCGTCATCCACAGACAGCGCACAAAATAGAGCGCAAGGTTATGTGAACTATAATGTACGTTGTTTATATATTTATTGTTTATTTTTTATATTTTTATTTGCATCAGGTACAACGTACGGGATACTGGAGGTCTGCGGACAAAGCTGTCCCAAGTCCAGCCTGACAAAGGCCCAGGAATGTATGCAGCACAAAAGAAATAATCAACATACATTGCAGTTCAGAGCATTAAAAGAAACAACAAAAAATAAAGCGAAGTAACAATGGGCACAGTCAAATTACGTCCCAACCACGCAAGCGAAGGATATCTGGAAACGCGTTAACAAGAAAAAACTAAATCGCGTACATGCGCCACAGCTCTCAAGGTTTAATATTTTTACGTGGCATTTTTTTACATGAGAAATGTCGACGGGGGGCTGAATTAACACGCAATGATTTAAACGCGATATCTAAAAGCTCGCTATTCTCGGCAGCTAATCTATGTAGTAGCTTGTTTTTCGACGTATGTTGTCTGTAGATTATTCTCAGTGCTACTTTTCCAGGGCTCACTATGGAGCATTGTGTAGGTCGTAGTATTACTTCGTAAGGTAGCTTTTTTTAACGTTGATTTAGTTTTGACCACGTATTTAAATGCTTTAAAAAGCCGATAATTGTAATTTTTTTCCTTGGTAATACATTATAGTTTACGAACAACTAATATCTGCGAATGTAAGACAAAATATTTCAAGAGCCCTAAGGAACCATTTTTGTAACACATGTATTTTATGTGGATTTTCTCTAGGTGGTGGATGCCCAGACCAAATTACAGCAATTATGCCTAGATGGAAACGAACTGTTATATATTAAAATCATACTATCTCGTGGCAGCATATGTCGATTACGAAATGCAAGTCCAACTATTTGGAACAGCTTAGCCACTACGGAATCAATATGTGTATCCCACGACAAAGTTTCTTCAAATGCAACCCCTACTACCTTAAAATTAGATACAACTGCAATGGGAGTCGAATTTAGCACCACTGGCTGACTTAACACTACAGTTTTAGTTTTGCTACGAAATAACACTGCTTTTGTTCTGTTTATAGTTGTTTTAAGCCATTTTGGCACGTCCATTTCTCTAGTTTTTGTAACGTTAAATTTGTTTTATCGACTATTTTATTAGAGAGATTTCCAGTTATACAAATGCCGGTATCGTCATTGAGTTAGGCCGAGATATGAAGCGCCGTAGCGTCGGCTGAGTTCGAACTTGTAATTGCGCCGCGTAACGTTTCCGCCCTATTTGATGTGCGCTAGGGGCAACGTCATTGGGGTGTGCGAGGACAAGTACCCAGCGTCAGCAGCATCGCCGACGGCCAGCCTTAATCGCCGCACTAACTGTTTCGGAATGCAAGAGGAGGCCTATCCATACGGGATCGTAGTATCGACGTATTGTAGGAGGTTTCATGTTTAAATGAAAACGACAACGGCACTGTATTTCTCAGAAAAAAAACACAAAAAAAACACAACGTAATTCGTCCTGATTTGGCCGTCAGCATCACGATCATCGAGATTATTTTTCAATTTGGAGCACGCTGGCTCTAGAAAATATTCTTCAGAAATCCTTCCTTCCCTCAGCGTGACATCATATAGAAAGTTTCCGAAATCTCCGCTCTCGTGCCTCTTCAGCTCCTATCAAAGCTATGACCGCGCACTCTTGCTATTTTAGAAAAAAAATAAGGTCAAAAATTACGTCAGGACTGGTACCAGTGCCAAGGAAAATAGACAAGTGTCAGCTATGTTTTATGGGCGCCGCCATGTTTGTTTATGCTGACGCCATGACACAGTAGGGGGGCTGAGCTTTTTTGCAAAACTCCGTTTTTCTAGAAACCTTCGCACATGCCGTAGTGCAGGAACGTCAGAAATGCATAGTTACGAAGCTTCAAGAAAAACGCCGATGCCAAGAGCGCTGTAAAAATCCAAAAGCTTATTTTATGCGAAGTCCCTCATTTCAAAAGAGCCTAAGCTTGAGATTAATATTTCCCATTGTTATCGCTGGAGGCTAGGATTTCGGACACTGGTCTGTACATGGCAAGTTTCCAATTGCTCGCGCTCTCCACACGAATGACACGCCCTTGGCGGTCCAAAGTTTTGCGTATGACGTAAGGACTGGTCGGAGGGCTTTCATGTTTTCTAGCGTTTAGTTTCATCTTCAAGAAATAAACGAACGTAATATTCATAGTCACGTAATTAAAATACTTTAAAAATCACCTCTAACTGTTTTTTTTTTTCAAGAACCTCTTTAGCTTTTTTTAAAGGTTGGACCTGACTTCATACTGATCGCAGCCTATGTTCCAGCACGTCGTGGAAGCCAGGGCAGTCGCGAGCGCAGCCATTGTTGATGCAATGGCCATGCGGCTTCTGGAGCATTCTGATAGGCGCCTTAAGATTAGATTTTTTTTTTTCATTTGTATTTTTCACTGGTTTAGGTGTACTTTTAATTTGGCTACGCTGTTTCGCGGTCAAAAGCAACCTCTATGATTAAAAATAATTTCTTAGTTACCCCCTGCGCTCAATGGTGTATGCTTCCGGAATAGACGCTTGGCAACATTAAACGACAAGCAGCGACCGTCCTGGCTGTGGGGTAGCTCGGCTTCACCTAAGCACGCGTTTCGAGGTTGAGCCGAGACCTCACCTACAATGGTGTATAGAATTGGTGTACTGGCACAAAACTACTGTTGGCGTACGTATAATAACAGGTTTCAATCGATTAGTATTTTAAAATACATAGCCCCGGTGCCAACACTGTCTTTTTTTATTCATTTCATGTTAGAATGGGTGAATGAATTAATGAACCAATGAATCAATCAATCGATCAAAACGTTTTGTCCATATCTGCTAAAGACGCACTGGCCATCGTCCGAATTCGCTCGTCGACTTTCGGCGACTACAACGAGAGCTTCCGCTGCACTTAAATACATTTTCACGAGCGCCTCTTTCATTGGGCGGTCCTGGCTCCATAGACCTTATTCGCATAGCCTCCTACCAGCGCGCTACTGATGCACCGGGATTGCCCGCTGACATAGGCTATGCAACCGCAAATTGCATGGGCCAGAAAGCTTAGAGACGGGCGTCATATACTTGAGCTAGTTCCAGGTTTTTTTTTTTTTTGTTTTTGTTTTTTTCCTAATTTTTAGTGTTTTAGAATTTTCGAAAATATGCGGTCGTCTCTGCGTCATCTATGGCTGCACAACTAATTTTAATAAGTATAATAACAATCGCGGAATGTGCGTTGAGCATAAGAAGCTTCAGTGCAAAGGTGGCTGCAATATAATTGATCTTTCTATGTTGGCGAAGCACTATTCCTTATAAAGTCATTCGATTGCGTGCGCGATTCGTTAGAGTTTTACACCAGACACTTCGTCACGTTTATGCTCAAGAATTCTTCGTCTAAGAAAAGCTGACCACTTCCAACCCACCGCCGGTGCTCCCATTAGGTTATCACTGCAAGGTAATGCCGTTGCTCCGTGGCATGTGAAGGGTATGAACATTTCTACGTGCCACCACTCAGGATGCAACTATCAAAAGGCCGAGAGCTAACTTGCCTAGACTAGATCAGACTACTCATATATATCCCTTCCCTGTGGAAACTAAATCTAAACACTCCATCGCCTTTGTCCCAAGTCTTTCGAGGAGTCAAGGTGGCGGACTATCTATCATTAGTCAGCTCGATTCAACCGGCCAAGTTACACCAACACCCACCACTCCCAACTCTAGCCAAATTCCACCCTGTTACGAAACCGTTGCCTACCAGAGAGCCGTGCCGCCACAACCAGCGGTATTTTAAATTCTAAACCGCTGAACCGCTACGGAGGCGTCGAGCCGCAATTTCCAAAACAGCAATGACCTAAAAAAAAAAAAAAAAAAAAAACTTTTTTGGTTATTGACAGAGTGAAAATGGCAGGGTGGCGTGCTTTTGAACGACAGGTCTCGAGCGCGCGCTTCATGCCTTTCGCCATGCTTTGACTGAACACGCACGCTCGAGATGCGCTACATGCCAAAGCGTTATGGAAGGTGGGAATCTAGCCCTGAACGTAGAACAACTTAAGCTCCTCCTTGCCCCTCTCACCTTGTCAGTCAACAGATATGTGTTAGCTGCTTTTGGTAACCCCTGTCGCTCTAAGATTGTGAGCTCAGACGAAGCTACAGTAAGCTTATCCCTACAGCCGCGCTCTGCAGTGTGATATAAAGTGCGTAATATTAAAGAAATTGAGCAGTGATATCAGGAAGTTAATACATTTAGGAGCTGGTCACGTAGAGAGAGCCTAAATATAGTCAAGCGTTGCTTTTGGTAACCCCTGTCGCTCTAAGATTGTGAGCTCAGACGAAGCTACAGTAAGCTTATCCCTACAGCCTCGCTCTGCAGTGTGATATAAAGTGCGTAATATTAAAGAAATTGAGCAGTGATATCAGGAAGTTAATACATTTAGGAGCTGGTCACGTAGAGAGAGCCTAAATATAGTCAAGCGTGATGTTGATTTAATGAAATGACGCCTCAATATTCGTTAAATAAATTATAAAGGTCAATACGAAACTTCACGCAAAATGTCGCCAATATGCATTGCTCGTGGTGTCGCGACGTCACATCCTGCATGTTTACCCAACCAGCTAGCTTCTTTGTTTAAGTATTGTTGAATTATTCCCGGTTTTGATCAACATGGTTCATAGTGCGTACAGAGATTATCGTGGAAGAATTGAGCTTCCTTCAATACCGTAAGTCTTCCCTTTCTGACAATTTTACTGAGGAAGCAGTCAAGAGGTAGTGGCTCTTTGCAGATTGATATATTTAAACTTCAGGTGTTGTCAACAAAAACGCTGTTTGTTCTGCGGGTGCAATCAGAGCGGTTGGGCTCTGTTTAAAATCAATTTGCTTGCGCCGTGGAGGATTAAACATTTGCATATTCTGCGTATGATATTCCTAAAAGCAATGAAAATATAATAGAATTGTTTTCTGAAATAAAATATTTTACCGGGCAATCACTTCAAGCTATGCCGATATAATCCACATAATCAAGGAACAATAAAAAATAACGTAAAGGGGGAACAAGAACTCCGGAAACAACGACTGTAAGTACTGTTCACGTTTAATCTGACGTCAATTTTATTTCACAGATCGCTCTTGTGGGTAGTGTCCTCTTATTTCAAATATCTCCTGTCGGAAAGGATATTGGACGATCGTTTACAGTTTCAATTAGCATCCTTACGGTCAGCGAAGGGGCGACAGAATCATAGGGGGCGGCATTTGCAGTTGCAACAAAATGTGACGTCCATAAACAAATTTTCTTCCTTATTTTGATAGAACTGCGAAAAGTAGAAACTTTTCTCCCGTGGCAAACATGCGCTCTGGGGCCGTTACCGCTTGCCAAAGCGTAGATTCCGCCCACTTCTCAATGGGTGGAATCTACGCTTTGGCATTCCAACATTCCTCAGGTTAACCTCGCATACCTCGAAAAAGCACTTACTCTACTACCTAGTTTTACGTACGATAGTGTAAATGGCGTTTTATTAGAGAGCTTTGTATTGCGTAGAGGAGCAATCGCAAGCTCTGTGCGTTTGCTTTGAACTTGCTGCTCTGCTATAAGAATTCGCGTTGTTGCCATGCGCCAAGTGAAGACGCAGTTTCGGGCTAGGCTCGTGCGCAGCGGCGACGATGCTAGTTCTTTGCGTACGCGAATGTTTTGTGCTAGCTATATTAAAACTCACTTTTGACCTCTTAGCGACGAAGTTCTTTTATGTCAATTGTGTTTCTCAAATTTTATGTCTTTATTTGGTGCCACCACCAGCGCCCATTGTACCACGGACTGCCTAAATACTCATAGCGTTAGGAGCGCGCACTTTCCTTGTAGCACGGGCTTGCGAATGAGACGTACCCTAGTGATAGGCAGGAATGCGTGCCACGGGTTACATCAAAGGTTACAAAAGTAGAAATAACCATTTTCCCTTAAGATCGACACGATTACGTCTAAGACATGTCATGCATTTTCGGGTGCATGGATTCTGGCACTAGAAAAAATATTGAAGATCCCACTAATCTCCGAGAACCAGGCATTGACTGGCGTTGAGTGTTGACATTAAATAGGGCTACAACCGAAGTATTCCCCGCTCCAATTTAGCAAGGAACGGTCGTTCGTTTCGTTCGTTCATGTCATATCTATTCGTGGTTTTACATATCTATTAATTGTTTGTTCGTTTGATTAATTACACAATCTTGGCCACCCCTCCCCCACCCTCCCCCCCCCCCCCAAAGCCCCCCAAAAAAGAAAAGAAAACCAGTTTTTTTTGCATCTTCCTTTTTTTTCCCCTAACATACCGGTTTTGTAGTACGCTGTCTTCTTTAGACACCGTTCTCTGTACTATGTTTTACGCTTCTATGAACTGCAGAGGACACCGCGAGCAAACGAAACAGACTTTATGCCGTGCGAGTATCACATAACCTTCGGTAAGAGAAGAAAAGGGGGGGGGGGGGGGGGGGGTCACGTGACGCGTTCCCTGAGCTGCATTGCGTGGGATCGTCCGTAGCGTCCGCAGCGCACCATTGTAACTTGCAAAGGAAAATTGACTTTTTACAACAAGCCATATTACAGCCGCCATTGTTTCCCTTCTCTTGCGTTAAGGTCCATTTACACTGGCGTTCCTATTGTAACCGCGAAGCGGATTCGCTCCTTTTAATGCACATACGCGCGAAAAATTGTATTGGATCTTTAAGCAATGGCGTTCGCAACCAGTTTGCTAATGCGGTTCGACCGCCAGTGTGAATGTTGTGTGACCGGGATGCTGAGTTGATAAAGCGGACGTTCATAAGCCTCCACAAAGTCCAATGCTGGAGAGGAGAACACAGCAGAATCTGAACTGGCAATAATTTGTTTTGATGTGGCAATGATAAAGCAAAGCAAACCGAATTGTAGTGAACGAAACTAAAGGGCGGTTATGGCGGCGTCCATGCACTGCTGCTGTAAAGCGTCTATAGACTAGATATCATATTAGACACTCCATCTCGTAGAATTTAAGGTTTTTGGTGCTACCCTTCCGACGCAAATACATAGCCGTCTACGGAATGCAAATGAGAATCGCTCTGAGCCCCGCTCATCCTAAAGCGGGAAGGAAAAAAGCGTGTCTATAGCAGAACGGAGTGTGAATGACTTCCCTTACGTGCTACCGAGGAAACTGCTTCGTACCTGAACGGCCGTAAAGAATGCCGTTCAATATTTCGCCCTGTGTCACGGGGGCTCTCGATGGAGGCTAGTTGCACTTCTGAAAGCTTACAACCCCAGGCCGTTACGGTGCAAGGTGACAATTGCTTATTTAAATATTATCCGTAGCTGTTTAACATGCATTGAAGTGGAAATTTCGCACTGTGCGGAATGTCTACAGGTGAGGACCATATGGTATATTTTTCTAATATTGTTCATAGTGACCAGATATAACCCATTTTATTAATGACGAAAGTCGTAATTACGATTTTTATAATACAATCATGTCTCGCTAATACAGACCCAGTTAATATAAACAAAACGTCTGGTGACAAATTGGGTAAATACATGCATTTTGGTCTTGTTTCCATGAACGACTCATATTATGGACCATTTTAGGGATGAACGTGTGTGCCCATATTAATGAAACATGAATGTGCAAGTTGTTTTGCCCGCAAATGAATCAAATTAGGTAGAAGGAGTGGTGTCTATTAGAATTTTGTTTTTACGTGCTAATTTTTCGCCTGGTGGGAAATATGAATCGAAAACGTTTCAATCTGCGGATGCGCACTATCTGAACAAACACTATTTTTTCGCGCTTAAATATTCCCTGCGGACTATACACCACACCTTTCCCAAGCGCTCCTTAATCCCCGCGATGTTGCTGACGATGATGCAACTGGTGCTACTTTTGCGCTACCTATCAGCTAGAAATGATCTGACACTTTGGTTGACAGTTGAAACCTATTCAGAGCTATTCTCTAATTATGTTTGCGGTTTTGCAGTGCAAGCTCTCCGGCCTCTCTCGCAAGTTTTCCCTTTATTTTTCTTATGGATGTTGCGTTCCCTTTTTGTCTTATCTGCAACTGTGACAAATAAGACTGGAAAGTACGCGCCGCTCAAGCCTTGCTCCTCGACATTCACTGGAAACGAAGGAAAAGATGAACGTCGAACCATCCTGGACGCGATTTTGAGATCAGTCACATCTGTCCCCCCCCCCCCCCCCCCCCCCCCCCTCCCAGAGATAATCTGCGTGGGCTCCTTCTCAGTCATTGCCAAGAATTGTTTTTCGAGTTTAGGTCAGTAACGGATCAGTCAGGTCCTTTCCTTTGACTTGGTGCAGGTGTTGGGAAAAACAAACGCTCTCCCCAAAATGTGCCCCCTCAAAGAGGTTCTCAAGGATTCCCTTCGATTGGCTAGATTTGATGGTCGTTGATACTGCAGTGATCTGTTATTCGAGATATTTTTTCAATAAACCCTTTTCGCATAACGCGGCACTGTGTGGTAAGTACTATGTATTGCTCAAATGATAGCACGTGCTAAACTTGATGTCCTAGTCATTTCATGTACATCGATAAACATGTTATTTCTGCGCGTGAAATATGCCGGCCTTTCCGCTGTCTTCTGTTGTAAATTATTTTCAATAGACCCTTTCCGGAATTCAGTGCCATCTGGTGACTGAAATGGCGGTTAATTTTTTACTATACTAATGGCGGCAATGAACCTGTGGTCTGCAGTATTTAATGGGGCACCATCACTTAAAGGGCAACGGTAAACGAGAATGTGCACTTTACTACAATTATTTTCAATCTCTTTTAGTGTCAATGGCGAAACAAATGCAGCCAGTCGGAACGAAGCGCCAGCCCATATAGACGCCTTGATAGAGTTCTATACATCAAGGGGCTTTGGAGGCCGAGTGAGTGCTACTAACAGATTGACTGGACCGAGTTAGAAACGAACGCTTACGCAGCTCTTACGTCCAATTCCTGCTTCACGCCGCGCTAACATCGAGAATGTATAGGCCTCGAATTATCTGCTTAGGAGCATCTTCAACTTCTTCCTTCATCAGTAAACAGAAGGCCGCCATTAGTATAGCACATATGCCATTTTCAGATGATGATGATAGTGATCAAAGTGGCCAGACTGAATTCCGGAAAGGGTCTATAGCTGAGCGCTTTGTCGATTGACATATATGAGCGAGCAACGAATCAAAACTCATTGTAAAAAAACAAACAAAAAAAAAAACATTCCAGTTGCACTCGTTCTGTCGAGCGCGTACCCAACAAAAATAGTTTACAGTGTTTTCTTTTTTTGTTTTTTTTTTGTTTCAAATGTGGCACAATGCTTTCTTAATGTTGCCGGGAAAATGCATACACCACGAAACGCAAACGAGTGGGAAAAACCGAGAACTTGACCGCCAGAAATGTTTCAAATTACGCTTACGCAGGCTGTGCCTATCGAAATCAACAGTGCAGTTGGTTAGGGTTAGCAGCAATGTCGGTGAGAGACTAGCCTCAAAACCAGTGAATAAGCTCAAAAAGGATTGTGGTCTCTTGGGCGGAGTGTCTCTTGGAAGAGTGTATGGCCCAGAAGGAAGGCTGGATGAACCAGTAGCGCACAAATCGACATTCAGTCAGTCAAGAGGAGAGTACGCGCGGGCAAGGACAGCTGCCACAGGTATTGATACGGGACCTAACGCGGGCACTAGGACAAGTAAGGTGGAGACCACTTATGCTCGCAGACATCTTTGACTAATCACGATATGATTAATAAAATAAGTTGGGTATAATTGAAAATTAGAAATTATTCTCCCTCTCTTAACTCAAAAACTATCTCAGTGTTTGGAGCCGTTCTGCTCGAAAAGTTCAATGAGAGCTCCAAGCCTCATATTTGAGTTTACCCATCGATGCATTGTTAGTTCATTAATCAAATTAAAACTTATATAATTGGTCTGAGTGTAGTACAAAACGTACTAAAAATGCATCTTTAGAAAGCTGTAAAGGCGTGGTTGGAAGACCCTTTATGGTAACGGAAACATGGGAAGGACAAGTATTTTTGTCATACTCAATTTATTTGAGGTTCATGCATTGCCATGACCTTTCTAAGATTTAATAAAGGGCTACTTTTGAAGAAAAAAATTGTATCCTTCTCGATACGTTTCCAGTATACACCGCATAATTGAAGAAAAATTTGTAGCCTTCAAACTGTACGTTGTTGTTAGAGTTTCAGTACACTTAAATGTAACTCTTTATTACAGCACACGGAAGACAATCATTTTCTAGTGCTTTATTTACAAATACGTTTGGTAAAGCGTGTCTTCTTGAGATAAAGCATCACTCAATCTGGTTGATCTTTTTTGAAGGGAATAATTTCTCCACATACTTAAATACAATTGCACACCGATAATAGAATGCAACGTAACACAATCTACGACTAATTTGTCATAAACTTCGAATATAATTGGGCGCCACTAAAGAAACAAACAAATTAATCTGGTCTTGACATTGCAGGAAAGTTCAGCAGAACTTTCGAAAGAGTTGTTCTGTCTCAAGTGCGAGGTTCTCTGAATAAGGGGGGAGATTGAACGGGGTTGTTATTAAAGGGATGCTGAATCGAAACTTGTAGTTGACAAAACAAGGCTGGAGAGATAGGCCGGACGCTGCAAAATCAATAAAAAAAATCACTCATGCAGGAAATTTCAAACGGTTGATCGTATTTTTGTAAAACTGCGCGACTGAACACGGCCGAAGGGGCGACGTGACATGTCACGTCACGATTCTCACTTTCTCTCCTCTTCGCTTCGTCCCCTCGAACAGTTTAACCGAAGCGAGGAGGAGAGGAGCAAGACCGCTTCCCCTCATTCTCAAGTGGTGCAGGACGATCGGGACCTAATAGACCTTGCTTGATCGGGCCTCTTCTTTAGAAAACAAACAAATACGACCATCTGTTTGAGATATCGCTATATGAGTGATATTCGGAGTTCGCAGCGTGCCGTTCAACGCTTCTGCGGCCTTCTCCGAAACTCAAATTTCAGTTCAGTATTCCTTTAATGAGTTTTTCTTGGGGTTCCAGTCACTCTTCGTTATAGTTTAGTAAAGTCGCGGGGGCAGTAATAACGTGAATCTGTTGGAACCTGTGTAAAAAAAATGCATATTCGCAAACCAATGAGTGTGTGCTTTTCTATAATATCCTCTGAAACGCCTGTGCGTCTACTTACCCGCAAAACACTCGAAGTGCCAATTTCTGCGATTTACGAAATCAGCTCAGTGAATAATGAGGCCGAACATCTTTTTAGACCTCAAAATTGTCTGCGCTGTGGCATTACACCATGCAAGCATGACGTTTTGCATTGCGTAATTCCACAGCGCAGACTTCACTTTTAGGTCTAAAGGGATGTTCCGCCTCATTATTCGCTGAGCTGATTTCGTAGATCGCAGCGATTAACTCTTTGAGGGTTTTGCGGGTAAGTAGATGCGCAGGCATTTCTTAGAATGTACAGGCACAAAAATTTCAGTTGAAATAATATTCGTGTACCAAATTCGGGATTGACATTTAATTGTTTATTTTATAAAGATCATCAATCTACCGATTATAAAATGAACATTATTTCATTTTACACGACTGATCATTATTTCACGGCACTAGTTTGGCGTTAAAGATTATGAGATGTGTATATCAGGTCAGTCGAAAAAAATATCAGATCTATTAGGAAGCATTTCGAAACAAGGATAGTAGGAGTAAAGTTTCAAGAAAATACTATCATAGTATGTATACACACTTTTCAAGATAATTGGATATTTTTTTATATTTATTTTTGATGGCGATAGCTCTTTAATTGATCCAAATATGATCGAGTAACCAATGGAATAAAATAAGGCACCCTGGTAACTTAACTGCATTGCAATTTAATACAAACCAGAAGTGTTAAATATATGCTCAAAAGTACTTAAAAAGCTAGAAATTTCGCAAGACAAAAGATTCTTAAAATCGTACAAAAAACAAAAGGAAAGTACGTATTGTTAGTGTCGCGGAGCGTCCGATTATGTTGGTGTGTCTTTAACGTTTGTTCACCAAATATATTTTCAAGAATAGTTCATCTTCCACTCTTTTAACATTCCACATTTGCTATCAAAAATTTTTTTTTCCGTTTATTCACGGTGGAGCAAATCAGCAATACATGCTGGTTAACCTCATTGTTTAATACGCGACAACTTACCTTATAAGTCAAGGGCTGGTTGCTTTCTTGAAATAGCATGCAACCTCTTATGCATAAGAAACACTGGGATGCTACGTACCGTTTTTTATTGTCGCCCCCCCCCCTCCTCTTCCCTTAAAACGGTCGTTTTATCGTAAATATGTTAGTATAGAAGTCGCACTTACATTATAATAGTAATAATACTAAGTATAATAATAATATTAATAATAATAATGAGTAAATTTCTTTCTATTGGAAGTGGATGGAAATATATATATATATATATATGCTCGGCGCAGCAAAACTCCGTAGATAAGCCCGCATATGTATATTGTGATTGGGGTATATGCACAGCCGGGAGCCAGTTTCAGTATGCTCGCCAATGCACTGAAAGGTTAATATGACCCCCGCGTCTACTCAGTGCACTTTAGCCTGCGTGATTTATAAAAAAAGACCGCATACAAGTCGCGTTTTCTTACACTATGCACAGACTGAATTTTTATTTAAAAAAGCGCACCGGGAAATAGGGTAGTTGTCATTATTTCCCCTTTCCGGAGTGCCGCTAGAAAGGGCCTAACTACCGATTCGCTTTATCCGGAATAGACACCGAGAAACGATTTCCGACCTTGACTAGAAATGCGCTACAAGATGCGGAAGTCTCAATACGAAAGCGGATTACAAAGGAGTAAGTGGGTTGAATCTACAGTTCCTCTATACTTGCTTCGTGACCCTCTTTGACACATCGTTTCTCACAACCCGCAAACTGGAACAACTGGCGACCAAGCTAGCGTGCGTAGCATCGCGATCGGCTCCCAGGTGAATGAAACAAACTGGTCAGGCGAATTCAAAAGGTTTCGCGTGGATTCTTAAACAAGTCAGCAGGGGGTACTGGAGATCAGAGGTCAGATTCCTAGTACCCCTGGCACTTTGTTACAGGACTCGTGAAAACAAGTTAACGGTTATGCCGGTCGCATTCTCAGAAATCATCTTCAATCTTAGCGTGCTTGAATGAGTATTTTCTAATGCAGCTGTCTCAAATTTACGCGCTGTTATGTTCAAAAAAGGAACTTAAATGCTTCTTTGTTCTACTGATCAGATCCGGATTTACAGAATGTGCGGCGCGTTCTAAACAACGCTGGGTGTTTGTTTGTTATTTGTTTCTTTTTCAGCTCGCAAGGTCCTTTAAGTTCCGCTAATATAAGCCGAATTTAGCGAGACAATTTAGGTTTCCGCGGTATTTAGTGCAATTTAGCAATACAAATCAGGTTCCCCACTGAATTCAGAGGATAAGGCTTCCTGTCAAACGTAGTGGGACGGGCGTCCACTACATTTTGCGTGTTACGATTTTGCGTTACACTTTTTTGTGACGTTCTGTTTATGAAACTCGAAAGCTTAACACAAACTGTTTGACACAAAAAATAGCTCAATAAAGTTAAAATTGCAGTGAGTAATTAGCTCACTACGATTTTCACTTTATTAACTATATTTTTGTCAATATTTTTGTGTTATGACTTGCCTAAGAATAGTAATTATCTAATCTTAGGCAAGTGATGTCGATCATTTCTTGAGCTTAAGTGCTGGGGGTATGCGGCAGTATAATGCTAAAATAATTCTCAACTTATATCTGTACACCCTAGTAGCACCGACTGATTGTAATTCTTTCGACCAGTTGTGCAAGTCCCTTAAATGCAGCTGCATTGACTCGATCAAATATTTACGATACCGTTACTTAGTTTGTATGCAGCGAGGTAATCCAAGTGACGTATATTCAGAAAGCATTTTACCTACACGAATTAATATTATTCTAGGTATGAGATTACTTGCCTCCCCTACAAACTAATCTTCAAGAGTTAGCCAAAGCGTAAACATCTTTCAGACCACCCGCCTCAGAATTGCCAGCCGTCGGCCTCTAACTTTCAAACTTGCAAACAAATATAATATACAGTTGTTTTTGTAGAACAGGTACGAGAAGCTCAGTGCGTCACGCTTACATCCGCTCTATAAAAAAGTCGACGGAGGATCGAGTCACCAATTCTAGAATCATTACATTTTTGTTTTTATCATGCCAGCCTTTTCGAACCGTAATGAAGTCTGCACAAATATTTTGTTTATATATTAAATTTTTCTAGTACCAACATTATAATGGACCTATCAGCAAACACTGTTGATAGCCCAACATCTGATGTATATTACACAAGCATTCGATGATTTGCATAGTACATTTTCGAATATCGCGTGTTCGCAGGTGTGAGTGTGATTGTGTAATTCGCTCCCGCTGGGGCCTTAGAGTGGCCTGTAGAAATGTGAACTAGATTTTTAAACAAACCGAGCAAGGTACCGACGTCTCACCTCCTGGACTTGGTCTTCCGGAAGGGCTCCGGCCGCGACAGACGCCAAGACCCCGAGGCCCAGGATGAAGAGCCCGGCGGCGAAACCCGTCGGTCGTGGCATGAGCTCGCGCCGGCGCTTCGTCTGCGGACGAGTACCCTGGGCGGCTGACTCGCGCAGCCAGGCATAGGTAGGAAGGAGCACAGATGCGCTTGGAAATGACGCGGACGACGAGGAGGGCTCGTGGGGAAGGGCTCTCACAGATGCGTCCCGACTCCCCGCCGCCGTCCCTGCACGGTCTACGCACGCGCACTACGAATCAAAGCCCAGGATTACAGCGTCGGGCCCGCAGCAGACCCCGAGGGTCAGTAGACTCGACAAAAAGACACGCACACTGTCCGACCCCTCAGGGTGCTAACGCCGTGAGATATTGGCTGCATTCGAAGAATGCCACTGTGTCTTGAGCCACCAGATCAAATCTATTTCTTCCGACGACGAAATGCAAAGCCAATAAAATATCGTGCGATTGTCGCGTGATCCTTTGGAAGAGGCCCGCAGCGACGCGTGAGGAGCGTAGTCACGTGATTATATTGGCAACGTTGTATTGGCTGGCATGCCTCGCATAAGATCCCGACGCGGTTGATCGTAAGGCAGAATGAAGGATAGCAATTTGGAGACGGTAATTCGACATAGGGAAAGTACTCGGAAGACGGTGGTTTTCGGCGCCATGTATCGACGATTCCGGCATGATGGCTGCGTCGCCGGATGAAAAGAGGGGGAGGCGTGGCGGACCTTGGGGTAGTTTGTCGCTTGTTCCGGAATGCTGGGGCACAAGGGGGGCTCTCCTCAGCCCTGAGACGGACTCATCTTGGTATAAAATACCGATGGAATTCACGAACCGAGGTAAATATCAGTGGGGCAAATTCGCCAGGCTGGGGGTAAGAGAATACGTTTACGACATTACGCTTTTTGTTTTGAATCATCCAGTGGGAATAAAAATTACTTAAACCCAAAATGCATCTTTCTGCAGCAACCGAATGCTGATCATAAAAAAAATTAAATCCGTAGTTTATGTAGCTAGTTTTAAATAAAAGCCTCGTGGAGTGATTAACTCTACGCTACTCAGAATCAAACGTATTTAGTGGCTGCTCTTTTCAATAACTCATTTTGCTGAAACACGCAAAATGTTAGGAATGAAATTATGTTATTTCAATGACACAATTGTTTGCCTAATATTAGAGTATGTTCATTAAATGATTAAGCCATCAGGTTTCCTTGTTTTCTTTATAGAGTATATGGAGTAACTAAAAGAAAAGATGCTGGACTTTATATGTGAAACCGTTTCATTGTGACGGCAAGGTGCTACGCTATTCCCTCAAAATGAGTTCACCGATAGACCAGTTGCGTTAATTGTACGGCGTACGCAAATCACACGGAAATGACGCACAGTTTAAAGCGTGGGCTGTGGAAATTAGCCATTACTCGTGGCTGTCATGGCAGCACTACTGTGAACCACGAACGAGCTCTTGCTGAAGGAGCACAGAGGCGATTGGAAGTGACGCGAACATCGAGGAGGGGTGGTGGGGAAGGGCTGTCACAGATCCGTCCCGACTTCACTCTAAGCTTTACTATATTTCACACTTAAGAGTTTTTTTTTTTATCTTTTCGATACCTTTCACGTTGAATAAGATTGAAGACACAACACAGATACGCAAATGAATAAACCGCAACCATCAAAGAAATATGTGAACAAATATGTGCTGATGCCTAGATTCGAACCAAGGCCAAATAATCATCGTTCAAATGCGTAATCGCAACTAACTAGGAAGTGCAGGTTTGGTTCTCCAGACAGAGCCATACTATTAGAATAGAGTAGGTAAAGGTGTGTGGCATGCGCTGAAATATACATGGATGACGAGAAATGAGCACTGCTGTCTCATTATTTTTTTTGTATTTTGTCCTTTTTACGTCGCTTTGTTGATTGTTTTTGTTTTTAATATAACGAACATAGCCACTAACCAAATTATGAAGTGGTTGGAAATAGTCATTACCGTGAGAAGGCATTTGTTGGATTTCGCCTCTTGTCAAGTGACCAAAGTTAAAATCCCGGCCCCACGTCTTCAGATAGGCTATTTTTCATAGACGAATGACTACTTCCACAAACAAGCCATAACATGCTACCGAAACAACGCATCCTTTGGTATTGTGTGCTACCGAAGAAGACGCTACGTAATATAGCATTATCCCCAATATCCAAGCAAACATAAACCAGAAAGGACGAAACTATCGCAGTAATTTTTTCACAAATGTTTTGTGTACTGTTTACCTGCACCTGACACCTATGAGCCGCGTTGTGACTTAATTATTAGCAATATACAAAATGAAATAAGTGGCGTAAAAACTACGCGAGCAAATTGTGGTTAGAATTTTCTAACTAAACCAAGAGTGCAAATGAGGAGCGGCTGTGTCGATGCAATTTATAAAGCAATTAAATACAACCAAATATACTTTCTCCAAGATATAAACTGAACACCATTCATACTTACACCAATTAACAACAAAAAAAAAACTTGATGTCGGGATACCTCGTTAAGAATCATTTTATGCCATTGCCCCCAAAAGCGCCGTTTAATGCCCCTCAAGGACGCGACTTCTCGATCAAGCTGTTTTCTTTTTTATAATAATTAAAACTAAAAATGCTGTCTCGCTCTGGCATATTATTCTAAGGAATCCAACACCTGCGCACTCTGTGAGAACATGGAAGATCTAGCCGAAAGAAGCAGCCTTAGGGTACCAGGGCTGCCGATTCACAAGGTTAGCGGACACGGTGATGCAACGAGTCTGTCTCGCTGACGGCTATAAATTGTATTTTGTGGTGCGCGAGGAAGCAAGGACCGTGTCTGACCGTCTACGCGGAGAGCAAGACGTTTGCTTCTTGCGCAGGAGTTACGGTGACGTCAGGACGACGCCGAGCTCTGATTGGCTTTGATTGAAAGGATAGTGGGTAGACGTCGATGCTAGATGCCTCAAGTTCTACCCACTATTTTTTCAATTAACCAATAAGAGCTCGGCGTTCTGACATCGTCGCAACCCTTCTGCAAAAAAGCAGACGAGCTTGCGCTCCGCATACTCTGTATCACACTAACTTGGAGCACAGCCGGCCGTACGATCCGACGGAGGAAGTCGGAACAGCTCCAATATATCGTAGTCAAGGCACTCGTCATCCTTTCTACATTTTCGATCACTGGATGAAGCAATCACATAAAGACAAGAGGCGCAGGATCACGGAGCAATCACCGTGCGCGATTGCTTTAGCCGGTGAAAACAAACGCGTAAAGACGAAAAGTACCGCAACGATGCGCCTTTGACGCTGTTTGATTTGCTTCGTGGGATTATAGCGTTCACTACGCTCGGATTCAGCGTGAAACGGAGCATAGTGGGGTTCTCAAACTCGCCACAAAAAAAGATTATTTTTTTTTTGTCGTTTGTGAAAATTATTTCTGACGCAGGAGCTATCATCGCCTAGAGCCCTCCATGCTGCTTTTTACGCTCTCGCCAATTGCGGAATCTCAAGCTTGAAGTTTATACTGCCGTTGTTTGCAATTAACACATTGGCGCTGATCTAGTCTTGTAACTGCGAAACTGCCTCCACCTAATCAAGGAGTCGGTCGCACCACTTCTTCTGACATCTACGCATCAAACGTGCTACAAGTCGCAAAGTGATCTCTAAGAAAAAGTACTACGTAAACTCTAACCAATTTCTTCAATGTGCCCGACATTTCGAAGCCAGCTCGGCTCCTTGTTCACGGATCTCTCTACTAAAGACCGCGATACTCGGCTCCTTGTTCAAAAGTCATCTCTCTACTAAAGACAGCGATAGGCGGCAACCGAACTGACGCTCTGTCGCTGCAACCGTTTCCGTACACATTCCGAGGTGAGTATTTGTCCTTTGTTGTCCGATGCACAAATAGGCGGAAATGGCTGAGCTGTACCCCGAGCTTAACAGCGCGCGCCGTCAAGGTTTGGAATGTACTGTAGAACCGGGAACAAATCGAATGCGAGTGGACTTGGATGCATGCTACCCTACAGAAAAGCCACTGGGAACCCGAAAATGCACGGCAGCACCTTCACACCTACTCATTATTTTTATGAGTCATGTCGTCCTTGGTTGCCCAGCATGTATCGAAAGCCATGCACTCCTCCGTTCGTCCTTCATTATGGCCTGACTGTATGTATTTACGTTACACTAAACAAGTTGTCGGTATGCTTAAATTATATATATATATATATATATATATATATATATATATATATATATATATATATATATATATATTCAGAGATTTTAACCGCTGTCTAAACATAAATTTGTACATTGTTTAACCATACATCACAACGAAACTGATGCTTCGAGTCGATGAAGCCACTCGAGCAGCCATAATGTGTAGACGATTTCGTGTTCTATCTATGCTCGTGTTAGCGTCGGGTATTCCATGTCTTTTCTTTGTGAATTCCATAACCGCTTACTATATTTTGATGAAGAGTAAAACGAAATATTCTGTATTATTGCTTTTCCACGAAATGCCAATCGACTAGCGAGAATGCCTGAATGTCCCTGCAACAAAGTCGCTGTTGACCAAGCAGGATTAATTGACGTGCAATTATTCTATTCGATATGCGGCGATGCTCACATTAAAGTTGTCATTAGGGCGAATAGAATGCATGATAATATGAAAGCGATCTTTGGAAAGTATGGAATCTAATTCAATTCTTTCATTTACAGCACTGAGTTTAAACAAAATCTCGCACACTTGTTGTTTACAACGTTCTGAGTTAAATTACTGCAAGCGAAATGTCATGGTTATAAAAGCACCGCAGTTAAAGTTTCCACTCACATAAAGAAAACATCCAAAATGCAGTCTCGATTTAACTGCAGTGCATAAAATACACTATCTATACTGAAGTATACCTAAATTATTGCAATCAAGTATTCCCTACATTCATGATTCGTTCATATCATGATAAAATAAACAAATAATCTGTCTTCATTGAAAAACTTTGGTTAATTTTAAACCGCATAATAAATTATAATTTAAAACATTTGAAGAAACATTGTGCATTTATGAACTAATATTTACTTGTTTGATCACTAAAAGCTGGTTTATCTTCTTTATAAAATGCCGACACAATCGCTTCATTTATTCAAGGTGTGGACAAGCTGAAAGTTGAAAATAAATTATGAATTATAAAATATAACAGCTGAGAGATTCGCAACTATGTTACAGACAATGCACTTGCTCGCAAAAATAATTCAAGACGTTTATAATTAAATAATATATATATATCGATATACTGTACACGACATAATTTTCGCGAGAACCTAATTTTCGCGAATTTCGCGAATCGTCTTCAATTCGCCAAAAATAGGTCCCACGAGCAATTCTGAGAAAATGTAAGCATGGTAGAATCTATATTGAGATACGCGGAAATTAGAACCCGCTAATAGTTCCAAAACTGGAGTTTTGACCTAAATCGCGAAATATTGAGCCCGCGAAAAATACGTCGTTTTCGGTATATATATATATATATATATCTATATATAGGGTGTTTCTTTTGAAGAGTAGCATATTTGTTTAAACGATTTGGGCAAGTGAGTTACACGGCCAGGGTAGCAATGTATAGGGGGCTAATCGTAAAGATCAGGCGGGTAATGAACTAAAATTTGGTAATTAACATTTGAATAATTGAAAATAGACATATGGTTCCAGTCAGAAACTTGCTGAGAATCATTGAAAACCACTAAATAAACCATCTTTAGAAGAATACAAAGCGAGGCCAGCATTTCACAGCGTTTCGTAAAAACGCTTCATGTGGACGCGTTCCTAAGTTTCGGTTTCTTATCGGAGTGCATCTTTGCGCCCGAGGTTCTGCTTCCCGGTGGTCGCCGGCGCGATACCCCCCCCCCCCCCCCCCCCCCCCCCCTTTTGCGTTGCAGGATAGAGAAGAGTATGGCTCACGTGTGATGCGGGCCTCGGTCACTGGGGAGCTGGACCGCGGGCGCAGAGGTGCACTCCGGTAAGGAACCGAAACTTAGCTACGCGTCTAAATGAAGCATTTTTACGAAACGCTGTAAAATACTGACCTTGCTTTATATTCTTCCAAAGATAAATGATTTAGTGGTTTTTGATGATGCTCAGCTGGTTTATAATCAAAACCACATGTCTCCTTTCACAAATAAAAAGTTATTTAACAAATTATAAATAATTGTGGGACTAATCGTTACCATTACCGCCCTTAACAATGTCTCCCTTGTCGTACAGCTCACTTGCATAGGCTGCTTAAGATTAGCTTTCACGATAAAAAAAAATCAAATTCGTTACCCTTGAAAAGAAACTGTAGCCCCAGCCTTCCACCCCATCACATTCATGAAAAATAAGCAACATATAAACAAAACACAACAAAAAAAGCTTATCTATCGGGATACGAAGAATTTCAACCGAGCTGTGTCGGTGTTCAATCGCTATGGCAGCAAAACGTGAAGCCTTCGCACGACAGCATCAAAAAAGACCCCGAACACGCAGGGTCACGTATATCTATATCTTCTTTTAGTTCCGAGCATTGTTTTCAATCGTTTAGAATTCGAAGGCCGCCAAAACTGTCGACACGAGCCACCTTGCAACTGACGGTGCTTCGAAAGGAGCGTACCTCTCGCGTCACGTGAGCGCACACGTGATTCGCTCCGCTTGGATAGTCGGCAGCCCCGCTTTAGTCTGTACGTTGAAGGAAGGAGCGTTGTCACTGCGCGGGAATTTCTACGCGGAGCCTTGAAATTAAGAATGTATAAAAAAACAGTCGCCACCTATTTTTTACAGTGGACCTCTTAAGCGCCCGTTTCCGGGTTGAACGGCGTCGGTGTCGCCGTCGGCGTCGGCTTAGCCGAGCGCTTTGGATTAGGGGACGCTTACCCGCTAAATTTAGCGAGAAAATTGTCCCGCTCTATTTAGCAGGAAAATATCCCGCTAAAACTTAGCGGGTTAAGTTTCCCCGCTAAACTTAGCGAGGAAATTGAGGTCAAGTGACTTCAATATCAATTCAGTTACCCCGCTAAATTTAGCGGGGAAAATGAAGTCCCGACTTCGTGTCACGTCACCCATGAACAATTTCAGTGGCAGGCGGAGAGTAGAAGGAGCAGAGGAGGCGGAGGAGGAGGAGGGGCGCACTCTCCCCTTTGTATCTTCCCCCTCCTCCTAAAGAGCTGCACTCTAGTTTCGCATTACAAAAATGTTTGAACGTCTTTCATATATCTTTTTTTTTAATTTTGACATGAGCATGGCGTTGTTTTTGTGCGTAACTTTCGTGAGTACGCGAGGTGAACCTGCTAATTCAAGCCGCTGCCCCAAACGCCTGTATCTTTATTGTTGCTGGCATGGATGTGATAGAGGAAACCACTGATCTCTATTGTAGAAGGCTGGATTGCGGATCTAGAGCCCATCGGTGTCGCCTCCGGCGGCCATTGCTTGACACCAGGGAATACACGCAAGCCTATGGGGAAAACGCACAATAGTAAGAATATTGAAGCATGTACGCTCTGCTCGGAGGCGAATATTTTATGGTGTGCTGCGATCCTTATGTCGGGTGTTTGGAGATTGAATCGGTATTTGTCAGACGTTCAAACGCCGATTAAGAAAAATCAAACGTACCGGAGCACCTGCGGCTGAGCTGGCAAGCTTGCTCTCGTAGTGGAGTAAACAAAGGAACTTGCCGTCAATGAGACCGTCCTCGGAGAAGCCCAGAAGTTGATGAATGACAAAGAACTTCCATCTCGACAGCGGCTTTCCGGGAGTGAGCGAATTCCACGTAGCAAAGTCTTCGAGTTTGTCGTCTGCTAAACTGAACTCAACGATACCACCACCGACTCCGCGGTAACTCTATGTAACTCTCCCCTCATTAGGCTGCGCTACAGTGGAGTCACTCTCGACCACAAGATATTCATTCATAAGAACTGCGGGGGCTGTTAGTTTTAATGTTTGTACGCGAGCTATTTGACGGGCTTATCAAAAAGCATCCAAAAGGTTTCAGTGCCGACAACAGCTTAGAAACGGGGTAAACAGCACTTTTTCTCGTTCTTCCCATAGAGTCCCTTGCATTGGCTGGTGTCAATCAATGGCCCCCGGTGGCGACACTCGGCCCCAGCTGCCGAGGCCGCGGTTCGCAATCCAGCCTACTACAATAGAGATCAGTGGAGCAGACAGTACAACCCAGCCTTACAGTTGCAGCCACACAGTCCAACCACACCGTTCTATGACCGATGGCAAAGTGATTGTGTTTGTTTATGCGAAAATATTGTCTCAGTGGCACGCCTCTTATTACAAAAATGTATACTATAAACGTATGCCGATTTTCTACGACACACGAAGTACTTTTAAAATATTATTTTAAACGTGTATATTTAAAATGTACATATAACATACGCGCCGATGTTACCACTAAAATATAGAGAATACTAGAAATATCCTTAAATACAATCTTCATAAGGGAAATATGCTAAAAATAAAGTTCGTTTACTGTTTTTATAAAAAAGTAAAATAGTAGTATAAGTTAAAATGATTGGTTTTTGCCAAGGCTAAGTTAAAGGTTACCAACAAAAATCATTTTTAGGACCGATCTTCAGGGACACTCTTTATTATGTCAAAGAGAAAAAAAAATATGGCTGTCAGTGTTTCAGGCATATATATGTGCAGTAGATCAATAGAGTGAAAACTGACATAAAATTTCAATTCCCAGCAGACAGTGCTCTAAATTATTACGTAATCAGTCTTGCTCGGTTAGGGCCTGATTCCAGGCATCGCGACTCGGCTGTCCGGTCTTGCGGAATGTAAAAAAAAGCAGGAGGACGCTTATGGTTCGTTTTTAAGGGCCGGTTGCACCAACGTCGCTTAGCGCAAAGCGGAGCTTAGCCGGGAACTTAAGCTTAGTTTCGGTTTCGTTCGGTTGCACCAAACTCGCTTATCGCTAAACCTAGCACTAAACTACGCTTAACTTAAGCACTCAACATTGGGCGCTTTGCTTCTGGTTGTTACTTAATCCTGGGGACCTATGTTGGACTTTCGAGAAACTAGAAACAGAAGTGACGTAGTAGCAGGTGACGCGTAACCAGGCAACGGCGCACACCGCGAAACCGCCCTCTATGACGCCGTGACGACATGGCAAGATTGGCGTCTGTCACTCACTTGAGAGGCGTCAAGAGCCAACCGCCGAAGAGCGGAAGTAGCTACGCTGTCCCCCTGCCGTACCTACGCTTTCCCGGTGGTACCTAGTCCCTACGCAAGCGTCCGTTTCTCCGGCAACCGGAAAGGCATTTTCTGCTTTTAGTCAAGCGATGGCAGCCAATCCCTTGCGGCGGTGACCTTCACATCGGCTCTTTTTTAAAGAAACTTGTCAAACTAAAAAAATACACGTGTTCTATTGAAATGAACAACTGATTTTGTAGCGGTTCTAGAAAATATTAGATGCAAT
This sequence comes from Ixodes scapularis, assembly GCF_016920785.2. NCBI lineage: Eukaryota > Metazoa > Arthropoda > Arachnida > Ixodida > Ixodidae > Ixodes > Ixodes scapularis. The sequence continues at coordinate 68,074,529 of NW_024609879.1, read as the reverse complement.
AAACTCGCATAAAAGGTTAGAACAACATGCGGGACGCGGATGAGCGCCTAGTTCAAATTACTGGCGCTCATGACTGCTCATGAAACGGGAGGATGTGGCCTCTCTGGTACGCGGCGCAACTGAGCTGAGCCCGGCGCTGTCCAGAGACGACAAAGTTCGTCTCTGGAACGAGCTAACCTCCCGGCTCAACTTCCTCGGACCTCCAAGGAAGGAGCCGGAAGGTTGGAAACGCTACTTGGCCATGCGGGTGTCTAAGGCGCGGGCGCGGGCTACGGAGCTGGCGAAACAGGCGAGGTAATTTGCGTAGTCTACTCATAGTGTGGACCAAGCTATTGAATTACTTCCTTTACCCGCAGGCAAACAGGGGGCGGAGGCGCCCGGGTGCGCTCACTGGCGTCATCATACTCACGTATTTTGACGCTGGTGGGCGAGGACTCGGCCCTGGGCGCTCCCGGGTTTTCTTTATTTGAAACCAAGAGGCCTGCACCCTAGCCACAACTTGGCACCCGCCTGAAACTGGCCTCCGGGTTTGCCATTTTTCTTATATCGTAATAAAGTGGAGATTTGGGCCAGTTCGTTCATTGCAAACAGAAAAAGCGACGAAGAAAACACAGGGACGCGGCCGAAGGGAAACAGGACAAGGTGCACTCTCAACTTAAGTTGAATTTCCAATAAACTTCAGTTGAAAGTGCGTCTTGTCCTGTTTCCTTCGTCTGTGTCCCTGTGTTGTTTGTTTGTTTTCTTATATCATTGTTGATCTCAACATACCTCTACTATAGAATCTGTCATGCTTCCATGTGCGACAAAACACAAACAAAATGGCAGTGTGCTGAATTAAGTGAAGTGTGAAATAATGTCTGTGATATATCCTGGATAATGGCAAAGAGTTTATACACTGTTTACTAGTCCATGCTCAATTTCACTTTAAAGAAAGTATTGCAACCTGTGTTTTCAAACATGTTTATTTTTCACGTTACGGCATTGTTATTAAAAAAAAGAAAGCACTTTCAAAGACAAACTGCTTGTTGTCTTCTTTATACATTCAAACAGACACAAATCCAATATGCGATTATCGAGTAATACACTTGGCTCTGTGGTAGCCATAATAGATTGTAAAATGGAGCAGGGCAATGGAAGTGTAGAGAAAATGAATCAATGTCCAAACCCGATACAAACAATATATTGCAGTAAAAGAAGCAAAACAGGTCTCACCAGTAGCCTCATTGAGTTCTCCGTTTCCTACAAGGGCGAGCCAGATGCCCCGTTGGCTAGCTAAATAACCCTATAAAACCTTCTGTTATTGTCCCACGCATCTTATGCACCCTGCTTGCAAATTAAAAAAAGGCTCTATCAACATCACCGTGATGCACCGAATAGCTTTTCGGAGGCAGTTCTACATGTCCGTAAAGGTAACACGGTGGTTGTGCGATGAACTGCGCAAAGCGTTGGAGTTGACACTGTGGAGCTTATGGACGGCCATGACTGTGGAGCAACAACTGAAGCACTTCTGCCACGGGGGGGGGGGGGGGGCTTTTTTGGTGGCGAGGGCGTCAGCCGAGGTGAGGACGACGAGGGGTTCGCTGTCGTCGGTGGCGTCCCTGATGGGCGGGACCTCCGTAGTGGCGACGGACTCCTTAACGCTGGTGGTGTCCCTGGTGGGCGCAACTGCCATCATGGCTTCCGTGGGGCTCCAGGGAGGCACGGCCGTGGCGGGTTCCGAACTGGGCAACAAGGCGCTGCCTCAGAGCCCTGCCCCTGTCCGAGAGGCTGACCCGAGGGTGGGCAGGAGCCAGCCTCTCGTCATCCGCGACTGACCCCTCCGAGCTTGGCCCAGACTCCAACCTTGGCTTGTCAGGGTCACAGTCTGGCTCCGATTCTGGCTCCCTCGATGAAAGGCAGATATTGTGGAGCACTGCACACGCCGATATAATGACGGTGGCTGTTGTTGGATGATAATACAGAGTCCGATGCCTTTGCAGACACTGGAATCTGCTTTTCAACAGCCCAATGCAGCGCTCCACAACGGACCTTATCGAAGAATGTGCCTTATTAAACCGGCCGCAAGCGGTGGAGGTCGCGTGGAATCCAGGGGCAGGGGTGATGAGCCAAGGCTCCAAGGCATAGCCGCTGTCACCTGCAGAGTCAGAGAAGGAAATGTAAGATATTAACGCTGTTCTCTTTAAAAGAATACTTCAACGACAGTTGAAATATACCCGTCGTGTTCAGAAATAGGCTGAATATGATCCACAATACCCGTAAATGACAATTGCACATTTATATTTTGAGCCTGATGGCTGTATTTTTCATTATAAACAGCCCACACTGGCAAGCGCTCGGAGAGCAGCCAGCTGAGAGCACGTCACATCCGGTGCAATTGTGATGTAGTTTATCTCGGGATGAGCAAAGCTGCGGTGAGGCAGACGTCGTCAGGATGCCCTAGCTGTTCCAGCAACCAAAGCGGTCGAAGCACGCCAGCGATCGGGCCACCGCAACTAACCCCAAAGCTGCTTTGTGTGAATTTTTAGCGACGGGTTAATCTTCTATCATCTTGGGACACACAAAAGAGAGTCCCGTTGAGTGTGGAGTTCCTCCCTCCACTTTTGTGCTCGCCGTACAGCTGTCTGTATGACGTCAGGTTCAAAGCATGTATAGTTCTAGGTAAGACAGTTATCATCACCACCTGTCAAGGTTCCTAGATGGGCATTACAAACGGCTTTAGCGACATCTAGAAATTGCTCTTTGCTAATCGCCTAATTTTTTTTTAAATGCCTTTTTGTGCCTTTTTTAACAAGATATGGATGTGTACGATGTGATACTGCTCTTTTGAACACGTATAGACCAAAAAATAAGCACCGAAATTTTGTTGTACTATTCCTTTAAAATTGTTGACAACTAAGCAGGTAAAACTGCTGTTTGCAACCTAACCTCACCCCGCCCCCCCGTAGTTGACAGCTGCGTCAGAGTGTTTCCAAGGAGACGTGTCACAGGTATGGCCAGAGCGCATGCCAGTTATTCATGTTTGGAACAGTATATGTGATATTGTAGCTTATAAGTGGTGCAGAGCCATCATGTACAGAACCAACAAATAAAGTATGGTTACCGAGCAGGAGCCTGCCATCGTCTATCAGCCGGCCTTGCTCGAAGTTGTTCCGGAGCCACGAGTAGCGCCACGCAAAGGAGTTGTGCAACGACCCAGGACACCGTGGGTCGATCGATGCTCATCACCCGGCAGTCGGCGTCACACCTGCAATAGTGAGACATATGTCGACATTAATTCAACTGAATCCATAAACAATTGATTGCACTCATTGTCATGGGGCCCTGTCAAACACTATTTACATGCTGACCAACACAACACCATAAATTATGTAATTTACAAATTTAAAGTATTAAAACAGCGCAAAAAAAAAAAAAAAAAAAAAACGACGAAGTGAATGAAGGAGGACACAGACAGAGCGCTGTCCGTTACAAAGATTAAAGTTATATGATAAATAGCCACTACCTTTGATCCACGTAATAGTTTAGGCAAATTTTTTTTTCTTCAAAGGAGAGTTTACACTTTATCATGCAGGATGGGGACTAATGCTTAAAAGCTTAACACGACATGAAAACAAACAGAGATCGAAAGCTCTTCAGCTAACAAACCCTCCCTTCCTTCGTCGAACAAACGCTTGTGCAGAGGATGAACGAGTACTAACAATTCACAACTCTCATTTATAAAATGGCATATCCACACCGTATTAGCGTTACGCTCTTTTTCAAACCCATTCAGAACGGTCATTGATCTATAGCTAAAAGCGCGAGCTAGCTGCTTTGGATAAAACCCCGACGGCTGCACGAGCGCTCGTGCAGCGAGTGCTCCATTCAAGCCGTTCGCGCTTGCACTCATGCTAAGGTGAGACGTAGTATATATGTGATCGTACATACCCCTATCACGTTCAGAGCGTAGAATTGTTTGCGGCACCAATACGCCGCCTTCGTGACGGTGGGGTCGTTCTCTGACGGGCCGACGATGGCGATCATCGTCCCGTCGACGCAACCGATGACGCCGGGTATCCTGCCGAGCCGTTGGAAGCCCCTCTCGACGTCGTCCCTCTTGCCGGTTGTCTGGGGAAAGTCGATCTAGCCGCGTCGGATCCCTAGACGCTGCACAATAGCGAGGGACACAGCCCGCACAACGATGCCGACTGTAGCCTGATTCCTCGCTATGTGCTCTTCGCTCGCCACCATGCCCTGAAAGCTCCCCGCACAGTTTGCTCACCGTGGCGTAAAAGCGAAGTGCGCACAATACTTGCTGTTCCACAGACATCACCGTCCACGAACCTCGCAGCCTCAACTCTGGCTCCTCGCGCAGTTCGTCGCACAATCAACGGACCACATTCTTGGTGAGACCGTACTACCTCCGAAAAGCTTCCTCCGGTAGTTCAAAGGCATCGCGGTGTCGCGGTCCAGCCGGTGGAGCCTTTCCGGACGGAAAAAAAAAAGTTGAACAATAGAAAGACTGTCGCTCTGCCTCCGAGACGCCGTGTTTCCAATTTCGCTACCGCGAAGAGACCATCGACAGACTCGTTCCCTTTTCAGACGAAACACCGAGGAAACGATACGTCAAAGTGATGTCACTTCCGGTGGGGGCAATTCGCCGTCTCCGCCCACATTTTCGTAGGGAACTTTCGTCATTCGAGCCTCAACCAATCAGACGCGATGTCGTCACTTCCGTTTCTTTTAGGAGAAACGAAACATTTGTCCAACATAGGTCCCCTGGATTAAAAACATGGCGGCTGGTTTGTCACGGTCGACGCGGTGGACGAAATTGGTTGTGCAAAGTGTTTTAGGCTACATCAGCGTGAAAGTTTCGACAAAATGACTTTCGATTGTGACAAGGATGCAAAATATTGTGGCATGAAGTGTTGATCGACCCCTGTTTTCAAGTTGGCTCTCCACTTTCAGTGCGTGTTAGCCCTAACCGAGAAACGTACGGAGCTGTGGGGCTCACGTCTGTATTCCCGTTGGTTCTTCTGTCAACGAGCTTATTCGTATGTACTTACTAATTTTCGCATAGCTGTAACGTATTGTTATTTACCACCTTGTTTATTTACACTTGCAGCGCGTATCCTTCAATCTGATCAGCGCGTTGAATAGTGGCAGTACATGATCTCGGCGATCAGCTGATTGTCGACACCTCTGCCGTTTGCATTAGATTGCGGCGCTTATAAGCAATAAAACAGCGAAAATTCAATTTCCTTCGTTTTCTGAGTTTTGAGACAATCTTCAGTGAATTTTCCTTATCTCGCGAGTAGAATCTTGGCTTCAGAAAACTGTATCGTTCCATAACTGTAACTTTTTGGGTGATCGCATTTATTTTATATACTTTGCTTTATATCTTTCATTCGTTTCCCGAGAACGAGATACTGTTGTTTCCGATTTGTGCTCTGTGATGGTGTTTTCCCTTTACTTTTGTCGTTTGTTGTCATTGTGACGATGGTTGGGACTATATACCGGAACACGTTTTCAATAAAATTCAGTTGAAAGTTGCGCCTTGTTGTGTCCTCCGTAACTTTTTTGGTGATCGCGATTTTTTAGGAATATTTTGCTTTATATCTTTCATTCGTGGCGACGACAAATCGTAACGACTACTATGTTAGATTCGTTCATTGCTGTATCGGGGCAGGCTGGGGCAGGTGATGCGAAGAGACGACCGTTCTTATCGGCGCGATGTAATGTACTAGTGAGAGTTTTTTTTTTTTCTGAACTCGACAGTGTGAAACTGAAGTCCGTTTGAGGCTGCAGCGGATGTTCAACGACGGTACAGTGCAGTTCTGTCACCTTGCTGATAGCAACGAGTACCGTCGATGCAAGGTCTCGTGACCTGACCTCTCGACGACTTCTATTCGACGATTTCCGGGCATTTTCGCAGCTGCCGTGGCGAGTTCGTCACTGTTTTGAACTTCATCGGTCTCAGGCTTGACTTGGTTTTAGTAGTCATCTTACCTGCCTACTTATATCCATGATGTTTTGTCTTCAGCGATGTAGTGAGTAGAGTGTCCTTCTCGCGTTCGGTGAGTTTTGGGGCCCCCGATGGCTCCTTCGCCTCAAAATGTGAGCACGAAAACTACTACCACTGTCAAAATATCCTGTTATCAACCGATATTAAGCACACAATCACAGATGTAAAGAGCATTCGTGTTTATTTGAAGCTTTGACTCCTGTTATTGAAAGTTAAACGAAAAAATGATTGAATTCGGAGACCTTTAATGTGTTACTCACCGAAGAAATACAGCGAAAAGCAGACGCCGACGACAACTACTACGGCAGTTTTTTTGTTTTTGTTTTGTTTACATCACGTGATTCCTTTCCGCCAATCGTATTCGTCGCTCTGAGCGTTCCCTAGTTTGCTCTGTTTGTCCCTAGATTCCCTACGCAAATCCAGCGTTTAGCTAGGGGCGCGTCTGTAAAGCCGGCTTAACCTTGGTGCAACCGGAATTTAAACCCGTGCTTACCTAAGCTCGGCTTAGGGCGCTAAGCCGGCTTAGGAAAGTGCCGCTTTGGGTTAAGGTAAGCGGCGCTGGTGCAACCGGCCCTAAGAGTGGAACGCGATATTTAAACACACAAAATCCCGCTCGTTCCCAAGTCGTGCAAGCGTGTCTGCGTAGCCTCGTCAGTAGCGTGTCTGGCTCGCAACCGAAGGTTGTGGATTTGAATCCCGCGTAAAATTTTTCGACTTTTTTTTTCTTAAGGCAAACGAATTGTTCTATATCATGAAATAATATGAGATATGCGATGACCTTAAATTCGCATTAAAAGTCACGTTTTAATCACTTTCATTCCACGCGTGACCTCTCGTGAGCATTCTGGGTTGTTTGAAATTCCCGTGCGAGGTCATGTGGTTGTGACGTCATGAGCCTACGACCAATCCGGGATTTTCCCGCCCCAACGCCACCGACGCCGACTTTTCTCCGACACGAGCTCCTTAAAGCTCTCGCTTTAAAATACAACTTCCAGAACCCTACCAGATACTCTTAACACGTGTTAACGCGCTAAAGCAATGGAAAATGAGCGCAAGCTGTGGAACAGGAGATATGGACACACCTGTCCTGCCGCAGTCCATTTTGATACAGAGCCAGCTATGCCGTAGGGTATTCGCGGCATGGTTCTTAAAAAAAGATGTTAATTTTTTTTAATACTCTGTTTATAACCAACCTTTTCTTGCTATGTGTACAAAAGCTCAAAGTAGTAAAAAAACTTTCGTTTGTTTTTATTTATATTTCTGCGTGCAGAATGCAAGTGCTTATTCAATATGTATTCCTATTTGTTCACCGATTTTAATCGAGCCTTTAAGATGAAAGAGTACCACAGAAAGTTATCACACAAAATATACTTATTTATTTTTCTCGCTTTTGGAGTCCCCTTATTGGTATGTTTAATTTTTTTTACTCGAGAAACCTCCCTTTATTATGTTTCACCATAAGTCACGGTGCACTTAGCTTAGCAGTCGGTGTAACCAACCCAGTAATGCCAAACGTTCGACGTCATGGTGAACGCTGTTCGTTCGTGATAGTGTAATAAACCAAGTCAACCAATCAAGTGCCGTGAGGGCTCCATAACCTTGCGCTATTTGTTTTTCTTTTTGTATGTCCATATGCCTATGCGTTCCATCCATTGACTGTGTTCTGATCTACGAGTATGGCGAAACAATATTTAACATGGCGTACCTGTGGTGTCGGCAAACGATGTCGGCTAAAGTTTTACCTCATCGATCCAGGCTATGCACTCCAAACTTTTGAGGGTTTAAAAATGGTGCTTCAGCATCCTACGTGTATGGGATCCTCTGTTCAGCAGCCTTATTTCAATAAATACGCTTCTTTTAAATTCTGAAATATGGTGTTTTGCACGGAACATCCTTCATTTTCTAGGATTCAAAAAAATGTGTCGAAAGCGATGTGGCGCTTCTGTGTGCGGGAAGAGCTTTGGCGTAGGCTTTTTTAGCGACTACATGGCGTAATTAACGTTTAAGCAAAGCTTTTCAGATAGAGACATTCCTTGAACTGCGATATATCCTCCACTATATGCAATATCGAAGATAATTCAACGAACTTCCAATTATCGTAATTGCCCTCCTACGAATGGTAATCTTTCAGTTGTTGACTATATAAGAAGGTAGAACAGTCAAGAACAGTCGTACTTTTCATATTGTGCATGCTTCATATAGATTGCACTTTTGCTTGCTGTGCGTGACGATTCTAGGGGTGTTCGTTGCATGTAAAATTATTAATTCTACAATTGCTGTTCGCAAAAAAAAAAAAAAAAAAAAAACTCTATTCTGCTAATATTGTTAACACACTATTTTGAAACATTCTGTCAGCAAACTAAGGCCCTTGATGTAAAACCCTTATGGTTTTTACCTTAGGGTAAGCTGTAAGCTTCTTTTTACACCCCTGAGGGTGTAAAAAATCTTCACTCTGGAGGCACTGCTTAAGACCCACAATAAAAACGGCTCTACACCGTTCACTTTGAAGCCGACAGTGCGAGCCAGCTTGTTTTTATACACTTGAGGGTGTAAAAACCTTTATGGTGTAGGCAGTAAGCCAGCTTGTTTTTACACACTTGAAGGTGTAAAAATCGTTATTGTCTAGGTGCTGCTTACGGCCCACAATAAAATCTGCTTTGCACCGTTCACTCCTACGTGGACAGTGCGGTGGAGGCGACGTGCTCGTTGCACCAGTCATACACCTATGTCTTGTCACGTGATCACGCTCCTGCGTATACGTTAGGACAGGGAGAGGCGTCAGGTAACAAAAGGGAGGCGGCTGATTTGTCCGGCAAGCGGGTAGCCGCCTCCGTACTCTGAACTCGGGGTGAACAGAGCACAGCCGTGGACGGTGTGCTCTGCGTTCGTGGAAGCGGGTTAAGCAGGTCGGTCTGCCGCGACCACTTGTTGGAGGGGACAGCGGACCATAAATCAGCCACTCCCGCGCGGCCGATCGGAACTGTGGCAGATGCGTGCGAAGAGATTTATTGACGCAGACGCTGGAAGGCCCGGCACGTCTTCGTTACGCGCGGCGTTTTTTTATCGTGGCCCACGGGCCTTGAAACTAGACCTCAGTGACATAGCCGGCATTTAACGGCGATAGCCGTTATAAGAAAGCTTCAGTAGATCGTTCCGATGACTCCGAGAACGAAACTCGATACACCGCCGACGCCGTTGCGCGTGCATAGTGTCGTTATCGGGTAGTAGAGAGTTGTAGGGAACCGTTTTTGCACATCCGATACGGTGCGACGGTCCCTCCTGTACGAACTGCGAATATGAGTCTTCTGGGGTAACGCATGCGCGGTGCGTACCGGAGGGCCCATCGTACCTTATCGGATGTGCAAAAACGGCTCCCTAGAGCTCTCTATTGTTACCGTGGGTACCGGAACGATCTACTAAAGCGTCCTATCGGCGAGGTTTCGAAGCGGTCGCTTCATGTACGTGCACGAGCCGTAACCCCTTACAATTCGCAGGGAAAATTTATCGGGTAAATCTATAGCGAGGAATCACAGTATTGTTAAGTTGTGACGAGGCAGTCTTACGTGACATCATGTTACACAAGAGTACAATTTTACCGCTAAATAGTGAACATGAAGAGCGTCCTCTACGGCATCAACCACCACCCGTGCCGCCTTAAAGAGGCGACTTCGTCCCGCTGCTGACCACAGAGCATGGCAGCTTTCCAGCTATAAGGTGCTTGAACTTTTTCAACTTGGTATCGCAGTTCCAGAGCATGCTAGGACGCGCTAACAACACTAATGGCAGCATTACGACAACTTTGCCGCTTTCCGAATGTTAGTCAGCTTGTCGCCAGGGGCATGTGCCCCTGCGGCGGTGTCATCCACCGACTTGAAGAGCCCCTGCGTCGAACGACTCGCTTGATCAGCAACATCCTCTGCGGCATCGACACCGTTTGTGCCGCCTATAAGAGCCGACGTCATCACCCTGCTCGCCGGTGGGCATGGAGGCTTTGCAACTATGAAGTACTTAGACTTTTTTGTCTTTGTATTGAAGTTTAGTAAACTTCCGGTCGAATAGTGTTTATCTCTTGAAGCTTCCTTGCCCTGAAGCGTGCATTGAATCCTTTAAAATGTGTTGCTACTTCTTTTGTGCGGAGACGTAAAAAGAAACCCAGGCCCTATGTCGAAGGTTGAGGCTGGATTTGTGCAATACCTCAACAACAATGTCCTATAGGTTGGAACTATATTAACCACACTTCAATCAAGAAGTACTCGAACTCAGGAAAAAAACTTTAACAAAGTTAAGAAACCCACTTAGTGGTTTTCGAACCGAATACTCTGCTATCTAACGACCTCATAGACAGACCAAAACAAACCGATGAGTATCTCCTAAAGGTTGCAAGACAGGACGCTCAGTTAAATAACGATGTAGCTTCCATAAAGTTGAAGGACAGGGACTCTGCCACAAGCGAAGGGCCTCAGCTTTCGGCCGCTGTGCGATATCTATCAATCTAAAAACGCGCAACGATGACGTGGAGAGGAGGTCCCGTCGATCAATCTTGTTTTTATTCTCGGTCTCCCCGAGGATGATCAGGATACCTGGAATCAATCGGAAAGCTTGGTCGTCGCAATGTGTTATGAAATAATCTGCATTCGTTTTGACTCAAAAAGAATAATATAGTAAATCGTTTTGGCTTCCTCAACGAACGAAAGCGTCGCACAATTTGTGTTATGTTATCCTCATTCAAAAAAAAAAAAAATTAAGTTGTTCAACACCATACAAACCATATAACACTTTTTTTTTTCTTTTTTTTTTGTTAAAAGCGAAAATGTTTCGGTATTTCGGCGCAGCGAACTGCTTGAATTTAGGCAATCATTGAGTTTGCGCTTTGTACTTCGTCACGAAGCAGCCGATGGATCACAGGTGTCTTATATTTGACACTATACAGGGTTAGGTTTAGGAGAAAAATGGTGTCCGCGCAACTTCCTTTTATTGTTGCACCCTCACCAAGATCCGTCGCTCATTATCAGACCAGCACCTTCTACATCGGAAAGCCTAAGTGCTCAATACTGCCGCGCGCACCGCCAGGCAAGCAGCGCCGGTCATGGTGTTTTAGAAGATACGCATTTATTCCTACTCGGGGCATAACTATTATCATTTCGGCCTAGTTGCTTGTTATCGAAAGTGCCTGTTCACCCTCAGCCCAAATGCTCGATGCTCCTACCTTCTGAGCCGAATTTTCACGATGCCGACGCACGCTAGATAACGAGCCGCCTGGAACCTTGTTGAGTCAGTCTCGCTTTCGCTTCCTTTTAAGCAGCTAAATCGCCGCCCGTTTTTCTGCTTTCTCTACGCTCGTTCTTTATTTTGTTTGGCACAAGTTGCCGATCAAACCTTTATTTTCAGTTCCCTGTTCGTCCTGTCGTCGCCTTCATTCGTGTCAATATATCTGTGCCACCTGCAAGGGGTCCCCGCAGGGCCCCGATTGCACGCGAGTACTGCCATCAGAGTTCGGCTGCGACTCGTGTCGAATCAGTGAAAACCCGAGTCCCAGCTGAACGATAACGCCGCGGCAGTTTTGGTGCTAACGCATTACAGGCAGTGTTGTAGGCATTATCGGCAAAAACCTAACGAAATGCATTGCTCGTTAATTGCATAAGAAAGGAACGTGCTACCAACAAACGTTACATCAAAAGAAAAGGGACGCGTTACCGTTGCGTTACTTGTTTTAAATTATGAATTAACACGTTTTACTCTTTCGACGTTACAGGCATGCATGAGCGCCATATTTCAAGAAAGATTACGTCCGTCCAGAAATTGAACATAATTGCCTCATATACTCTACGGTACCACCCTAATGCTCAAGAGAAAAAACGCAAAAACACGCAACAAACTAAACAATGTGTATGGCTTGGGACCTAGAAGCACAATAAATTGTAATTTTCCTAAGTCTCAGAAAGAATATGTAACAAGAAACGTAATTACGTTGCACTTTACTCGAACTAGGTAACGTACGTATGTTACTTGTTATCGTTTTGAACATGTAACAAGTACGTTACAGCATTACAGGGTAAAGTTTCGCGTTACCAGTAACGCCATTTCTTCTCAAATATTGCCGCCAACACTGGTTTAAAGTAACGGCGTTAACGAGCGTTTAACGTGCTTGTTACCTTTTAAAATCAATAACGGGTAACGAACTTGAGTTACGTTTTTTTGAGTAACGAGTGATGTAGTTATGTTACTTGTTACTTATTCTTTCCAACACTTGAAAAGATTACGCTTCAGTTTCGTTTTGTGTATTTAGGAGCCAAGCCAAACAAAATTTTTCGGACTTTTATTTGCGTGAGCAATTAGGCAAAAAAAAACAACTAAAAAGATAACTATTTATTTTCAGTTCCTGTAGGAGATGTTTCTTGCAATATGCTGCTTATGCATGCCTGTAACGTGAAAATAGTAAAACGCGTTCATTGATAAAAAAAGTTGTCGCTCCAATCCAGGCTCTGAAGGTGTGCTAAACGCGGAGCTGTGGTATCGCCTGCAAGGATTGCCCACTGCACTATAGACTCTGTTTATGGAAAACACCACCAGGTGGTGCTCCGGTCTTTGATGTTGCTTGGGCAGGAATATTGTTCGAGCCCGCCCGATCTAAAGGAAACAGCCGCATCATCATCATCATCATCATCATCACCGCTACCGTCATCGTCCTTGCCAGACAACTTCACGTTTATAAAAAGACTGAACAAAGGCCACCGTAATACCGCTGCTTGAAATGATTTTTTTTCTTCTTTCAAACAGATTTTTTATTCACACCCCTGGCTTGGTGGCCTTACTTCTGTGTATGGTGGGAAGACGGAGAGTGCAGGTTGGGTGATGATGGTCACATGAGGGTGAGGGAAAGGGGAGAGTGCGGTGGGGTGACGACGGCTAAGTGAGCCTCTCAATCCTGGAAGACTGGAGGGATGCCACGAGAGGTGACTAAAGTTCTCAGATGAAGCGTTTAACCACCAATTTTCCAGCTGAACGCCAAAAGAACAAGGGAGAGCGAACTATATGAAAATGTTTCGAGCATTCGTGTGAACCAACTTGCCTCCTTCATGATGTAATATTGTACAGCCGAAGGCCGCTGATTAAGCCTCCAATTTTGTTGTCCGTGTAGCATGTATGCTTTCTAGCACTGGTACCATAAACAAGCTAAACAGGCATACAAAACGGTGCGACCGGAAGTCGCTTCGGACGCAAGCGACAGTTTTTGTTTGTAAGCAGCAAAAGGGTCTATAGCAAATGATTCACGACAGAAAAATAAGTGAACTGTACCAAAACGTTCTTATATATGAAAGACTTTATACGCTGCCGTAACCGTGGCAGCTTATGCAACCCCAATATTTACCGAGAGACTCATTAAGGGAGCGCGATATGGTTCGCATTGTTAGCGGGGCTAGTGACGTCACTCCATACATTGTAGTCTGGCGTCGCCACGGTACCTTATGCACCCGTAATCTTTACCGAGAAACTTATCATCTATCACGTGGTTTCGATACTTGCTTTGTGGCTTTTTATAAAAACGTGTGCCAAAAGCGCATGATACAAGATAAGGCATGCGCGAAGGGTGATAAATCACGCGCGCGACTTTTCTGATGACAGACACAAAAAAATCTCACCTGCGAGTCATATCCAGCTTCGCTGTAAAACAGCTTGAGGTTCAAGATAAGTGACCGGTGTAGCGTTTGTAATGATGAAAATGAAACCATTTTCAAGTGAAACATTCAAATCAAATCAATCAAATCAAGTTTATTTGTTGTCACATTTTACATGACAACAGGGACTGGGACAAAAAGCTGCTAAAGAGCAGCTTGACAAGGGTCCCAGCCCCCGTGCAGTTCGCGACAGCTTCAAACACAATTTAACAACTAAAATTTGGACTTGATGCCTATGGCAAAACCCAAGGATTTCAAAGTGTAAAAACCGCGCAAAAACGACACAGACAGTGAAGATATACACACACAAAGCGCTGTTTTGTTTGTTCTGTGTCGTTCGCTCTGTCGTTTTGGCGCTTTTTTATCGTTTTAAAATGCAAAAAAAACAGCCCGACTCACCAGTGTGGCATGCATTTGTTATACAAATATTACCATAGCACCGAAAAGTAACGCTTGAAACAGTTTGCCATGTAAAATACTCCATTTAATCATATACCGCTATTATTCTGCAAAAATTCAAAATGATGACGTGCAAACTGCAGGTTCCTCGGTCGGCCAAACGCTTTGAAGAATTGCCACTACGGAAAGTGACAAAGGTAATCGAAGGGTGCAGTTCATTCTTAGGTATAAAAAATGCGTCATGACTTTATAACTTAATTAGAATTTCTCTACAATAGCATGGCGAATTTCGCGGTGTCTGATATGTGCACTAGATGTGTACAAAAATATACTTCGGAGACACTTCACGCAACGTTTTTAGAAACAGTGAAGTTCAAACGAGCATAACTTAAAAATACTACATCTTACCGAATTTGACATACCACTGCAGCAAACTATAAAAATATCAAAATATGCTGGGTATATATTGTTTTTCTCAAAATCATTTTCTTGGGTTACTGAGACTAATTTGCCAAATAAGCTGGATTCGATCTCGTTCATGTGTCTAAGATAATTTCCAGTATTCTGCAACTGATATCAATAAACTAGCAAAGAAAACAGCTGTTCGATCTTACAATATTCCAACATTAAAAAAACGCTTTCAAAATATCCTTGCCAATTATTAATGTTATGTGATTATAAGAAAGAAACTTTTATATTAAAGAGTGGGAGCACTGCGGTAAGTGCCCAATTTACGAGATGATGATTTTTCTTGTGAACTTTGCATTCATGTGTCAAAAGTAATAGTTAATCACGTACTAAATGCTTACATTATAATAATTATCTCAATCGCTGTAATCAAAAACAGCTAACGTTAAACAAAAATTAGGAAAGGAGCGTATTGAAATGTCAACATCACAATCAGTTTATTTCGTCTAGATGTACAGACGACCGGGGGCATGGCCAAAAAGCCAATACATATTGGCTTCTCTGGGCTGCACCCCCGTTTTTTTTGGTAGAGGCGGATAAGCGAATTGTCACAAAATGTAAACATAATCCATTATTATGCAGCAGGAAGACGAGTGAGATAAGCATGTAGACACTTGTAACCGGGAAAACGAACACTGATATCATTAGGCACTAGACGAAAATAAGTGAGCTACAGAAACATATTTTTGATCGCACGAGGTGTTAGTGTTTTTATGGTGAAATATGTGCTCATTAGATTATTCAATAATGATAGGAGGTGGTGTCTCAACATCCGCGTTCCATAGTTTGCCCCGCTGTATGATACCTTTCAGATATCCTGATTACGAGTGGGACCAGCAATTTCTTGGGATAAAGCATTGTTGAGTCCAGGGACGGGGAAAAGATGTGCAAATATGTATCGAAACACAAATACAAAATACTTGGTCAAAAATGTATTTAATTACAAATCTAATTAAATTTCCCAAAAACATTTAACCACAAGATACAAATACAACCAAATGTATTTGGTCTCCTCCAAATACTTTTCCAAATACATTCCTCAAAATTTGCGTCAGCGACTTCAGGGCACCTGCAACGGGTTTCTGGGTATCTCATTTTAATTTTGCATTGCACACTCGGGAGTTAGTGTGCCAGGCTCTAGAAACGTAATAAAAATATAATCACAAAAAAACATATAATCAGCTTGGACGTAATAGGTGAAAAAAGAACAGAGCTTCAAGCAGCTTTTTTTGTCGATTACATTTTGATATAGAGCAACAAAGAACCCAGACGACCAAGACGTGCAGCACTAGCTAGAGAATTTTTTTATTGCTGCAGCTCGCACCAGTTACAAGAATCTGAACGACCCACGCATTTAGAATCTTCCAGGCAAAAATATGAATGGAAATCAGGCCGGAAAGCATCACAAGTTGTCACAGGCACTTATTTAGTCAGTCTGCCTGTGAACGTCGATTTCGTCACTATTGTTGCCCTGGACTGGCACCGTAATCACACAGTCACTAACCGCTTGTGCTTGATTGAGAGACGCTGCATTTGGTGCAGAACGTAGGTGTCTTCCTGCTCTGGACAGTGACAATAAGTTTGAGGGACGTATTTTCGCCCACAAAATTGATTTAATTACAATTGTATTTGAAATACCCATGTTTTAGTATTTAAATAAACATGTCAAATACATTACCCAATTTGTAATTAAATAAAAATGCAAAATACGCAAAGTATTTGAAATACGTATTCCAAATACTTGTATTTGAAATACTGTCCATCCCTGGTTCAGTCTAATCCTGGCTTTGTATCTTAAACTTCCTGTGTTGTCATGCAGTTTGGTAACTGTAATGATATGCAGTCTTAAAAATGGGTTGTATATGAGAAGCATATGGTACATTGATGATACTCCGAATGGCCTTTTCCTGAAGGACATGAAGATTATTTATGTTGGCTATTGTTGTGGGTCCCTAAACAGGATGACAATAGTTTAGATGGGAAGAAAATAGAAAGTTGTATAAAAGGAGTCTAATTTTTAGTGGGAGGCCGAAGCGAAACTTACTAAGAATGCCAGCAGCTTTTGAAAACTTGCGAATGATACTTACAACGTGAAAATTCCATGACAACATTTTTGAAAAATTACGCCTAGGGTTTTAGCACCAGTTACTGGGCTCGGGAGCGCCGTAACGACACCGACGCTAACACACGACATGCTTCCGTTTCTGCAGGTCTGTAAACGTTTCTCGCTACATACGAAAAATTCAAGCTACGTATTCATCTTATAGTTTCCGTGCCCCAAAGTGATGTTTTGTTTTGCTTGCGATTGTTTTCATGTTTTTGGTAAATGACTATTATTCTCTGGTGATGTCGAAACAACCCCGGCCCTCCAAAGGTTAATCCAAAGCACATTGAGGATGTGCATGTATTGCTACTAAGACTTGACGCCAGTGTAACGAGCCTGGCTACGGGCCAGGCTGCTCTAAAAACCAATGTTGAGAAGGTACTTCATAAGCGGACGCAACTCAAGAACTCGGTCTCTGCCCTTACCACCAAGCTCAATTCTCTTGAAAAAAATAATGGCTACCATTGCACAGGCGAACACAGATATTTGTGCCCTTCATCATTTTGCCACTGTACAAACAGCTGTAACTAAAGCCATGACGTCCTGGCTCGAAGATATGGAAACTCTTTCCCGCCGATGGAATTTTCTGTTATTAAGCAATTTATGTAGCTTTTTTTATAAAAATCATCGACCTTGATATCACATTCCTCGAAAAGGGTGGAACGAAAGATTTTGAAATGGCAGCGGCTTGTGTAGGGCGTACCTAAATTTTAATTTCTGCAACCGGTTGACAACTCCGTTTACATTAAAATGTACTCGGACTAGGTGCGCGTTCCGAAGTTTGAAATGATGAACGAATGCCTCAAAGCAGTCGAACGATGTCTACTTCAAGACAAGTTTTCTCAAAGATGGCTCATTTCAGAGGATTTGCCATAGTAGCAGCTTATAGTTGAGGGTTCTAAATATTGCATTCCAGAACCAGTTCCGCTCTCGTTCAACCATAAGAAGTTACTGGATGAACCTCGAGTAGCAGAATTTCAAAATATTAACGAGTTCGTAGAAACAGCCGAACCAAAATGATTCCTCAAAAAGGAATCATTTTAAAGTATTTGCCATAATACTAGAATAGGTTCTAGGGCTCCATATTTTATATTCCGCATTACTTTAGGACTGAAATGTCCTCAACACGTTCCCTGGCGAGGCGCGGGTGCCCAAAATTCAAAACATGAATGAATGCGCAAAAAGGCTGAACTATCCACACTTTGAGTCAGTTTTCTCAAAAAGAATAATTTTCAAGAATTTGCCATATACCAGGATGGGCTTGAGGGCTCTACATTTTGTATTACAACTTCATTTGTGGTCCCGGTTTTTCTCAGAAAGTTCTCTGGCGCGTAGCGTGTGGTCAAATTTCAATTAATAAACAAAAGCGTAAAAACAGTCGAATCATTACAATATCCAGACCTGTTTTTTCGAGAATAATAATTTTGAAGTAATTGCCACAGTACCTGAATGGCTTTAAGGCTCTATATTTTATATTCTCCTATCCGTTGGGGTCTGAAATGTCTTCATTAGGTTTCCTGGCGAGGCTCGTGTGCCCGAACTTCAAAAGATAAACCAATCCGTAGAAACGACCAAACCATCCCCACTTTGAGGCCGGTTTTCTCATAATAAATCAATTTTAACAAAATGCCACAGTACCAAGATGGGGTTGAGAGCTGCATATTTTATATTATGTCTATAGTTCTGGACTTAGTTATCCTCAAAACGTTACCTGGTGAGGCGCGCGTGCCCAAGTTTCAAAAAAAAGAACGAAGGTATAAAAACAGTCGAACCATCAGCGCTTTGAGACCGGTTTTCTCAAAAATGAGTTTGAAGTATTTACCATAGTACCAATGTGAGCTCAAACGCTTTACATTTTATATTCTTTCATCAGCTGTGGACTTAAATGTTCTCAAACATTTCCCTGGTGAGGCACTTGGGCCCAAATTTCAAAAGACGACCGAATGCGCGGAAACGGGTTAACCATACCTTAGTGAGACAGGTTTTCCCGAAAACGACTCATTTTGAAGTATTTGCTATAGTACCAAAATGGGCTCCAGGGCTCTATATTTTATATTCCATCTTTTGTTTCAGACTGAAATGTCATCAGAAAGTTCCCTGGTGAGGAGCGGGTGCCCGGAAGGTAAATAATGGACGAAAGCGTCCAAACGGCCGAATCATACCTACTTTGAGAAAAACTTTTCTAAAAAAGGACTAATTTTGAAGTATTTGCCATGGTACAAGAATAGGCGCGAGGGCTTCATATTTTTAACTCGAAAGCATTAACTGTCTCATGGAGCAAGCCGACTTCATCAGCATTGAAGCCGCCCCAAACGGCACCCGAACACCTTCCTCCAAGTGAAGCCGAAATCAGTCCCATTGGCTGGCGCGTCATAGTTTCAAGGAACGAGGCTCCCATTAGCCGCTGCGCATCAGTTTCAACGACCGCAACCCCATGGCGCTGCGCATCCGCGAGGCAGCGGCTCCGCGTCCAAGGTGAGTGCGGCGAGAAGAGCGCGCGTTCGGCTGTCGACGCGAGTGGACTGCAGACGAAATAAGAAGCGCAATAGCGGCATGCATGCTTTAGCATTCAAAACTCATAAGAAGTGATTAGGAGTACCTCCAGCCTTTTTGTTCTGTCTTTAGTTGGGGACCGAAATGTCCACAGAAATTTACATGGTGAGGCGCGTGTGCAAAATATTCGAAAGATCAGCGAATGTGGAGAAACGGCTGAACCATCCCCACTTTGAGACGGGGTTTTCCCAAAAAAGGACTCACTTTGAGTTTCAAGGGCTTTATATGTTATATTACGCCTTTAGTTGGGGACTGGTTTGTTCCCCAACGTTCCCTACCAAAGATGCTGTTGTCAAAATTTCAAGCGATTAACAAAAGCTTGAAAAACAGCGGACCCATCACAACTTAGGGACCGGTTTTCTCTGAAAGAAGTGATTTTGAAGTATTTACCATTGCGACAGAAGAGATTCGAAGGCTTTATATTTTAATTTCGGGCATCAGTTGGGGACTGAAATGTCCTCAAAACGTACCCTGGCGAGGTGCGTGTTGCCAAAATTTAAAAAAAATGAAGGAATGCGTTGAACCGGCCAAATCATCCCCACTTTGAGACACGTTTTCCCAGAAAGGATTCATTTTGAATTAATTATCCAGTAACAGAATGAGCTCGGGGACTCCATTTTTTATATTTTGTCTTCAGTTGGGAACTGAAATGTCTCCAAAAAGTTCCCTGACGAGGCGTAGGTGCCCAACAATTAAAATATTAACGAAAGCGTTGAAATTGCCGAATCATCCCCACTTTGAGAGAAGTTTTTTCAAAAGGAATTCATTCTTAAGCATTTCCCACAGTACCATAAACTGCTAGAGGACTTTTTATTTTATATTTTGTCTGAAGTTGGGAACGGATATCTCCCCAAAACGTTCCCTGGCAAGGAGCGTGTGCCAAAATTTCTACAGATGAACGACTGGTTAGAAACGACCGAACCACCCCACTTTGAGACGATGGCATTGGGTATGCGTTGATTTTTGATGATTCAGCATGATGGACGCGGATGCGTCCATCATGCCGTGGTTCTTTCTCGAATTAACTGATTTAGTGGTTTTCTATCAGGCTCAACAAGTTTATTAACTGAACAATGTTTATTTTTACGAATTAAAACTATTGAACGATGTTTAGCTCATTATTCAACTTATCGTGACGAATATCTCCATCTAAAATGCATTGTGGCCTTACAACTTACGTGATTATACTGCATTAGTGTAGCCACGACGAATTAAGAAAAGGTGATATGGAAAGCTTAGAATGAACACCCGGCATTTATCATATGAACGTAATATATTTCATAATGTACATGTGGACGTGCTGTAAATGCCACATAACCGATCATTTTCTTACTTTGTTTCAGCTTAAGTCCAGACCCAGCTTATCTTCTAGCTAATGGGAAAAAATCTAGGACCTCAAACACGCAAGTCACTGGTCTTTTTTTATGATTGGTTCAGCGATGATAGAACCCGTAGGGAAACAGGACGAACACCATGATGGTGCGCTTTTGAGGCTTGGTCCTATCAGCTCGTAGCGTACGCTGCGTCTGGACTTAAGTTGGCAACGCATGCGGCCGTCACACTGAGGAATGGGGCTTGAATCCCGCTCGGCCCGGATACTTAATTTATTAATTTTGTGCTCTTCTGAGAAATCCCAGCACATTCTCGAGTTGCATTGAGTGTTCTTGTTCAGAACAGTGCTGAACGAGGTGTGTGGATGAAAGTAGCAATAACGCGCTACTTCGGGTCAGTCACCCTTCCGTCGCCGACGCAAGATACGTGGCAACTTTTTCTAAATGTTTGCTTGCACAATTTCGTTTCAATACTCTTTTATGTTTTGTTCTAAATTATCCATTTATTGCAGACAACATTGTAGCGAACGGAAAGTGTGGTATACGTACATGCGTAAAACAATCAAGTGCCTAAAGTACATATTCTGATAGTCCATCCTTAGATAGGCCCTGTACTGAATCAAGCACTAAGAAAAACGTACAGTCGGGGATAAAAGTTTCCAAAACACGCGAGCTGCGACTGAAACGCATTGCTCTGCCATCTGCCGGCGGGTCGCTTGGTTTCGAGGTCACAGAAAAGCGCATGCGCGTCCTACTGTGCCTGGCAACATGTGCGCTTTCCCGCTCTTCTGCGGCGCGCCGCCTAACTCAGAGTCTGGCGCGTGGTACCGCCTCTGAGATAGCGCTTACTGACATCGCACCTATAAAACAAGAAGTCACGACAGCTCAGCTGAGCGATAAGCTGAACTGGTTATAAAGCAAGGTGCGCTGACACGGCGAAATGCGGCGCAATGCCACAGGCGGTATCTCGAGTTTTGGAATATGTAACAGACGCTCGTCAGCCACCAGCGCTGTCTCTCAGGAGGTACCACGTGCCCGATTCCTTGTTAGGTGCTGTGCCGCAGAAGAGCGGGAAAACACAGATGTTTGCAGGCAGAGTAGGACGTGCAGGCGCTTTTGTGCGATCTCGAAACCAGGCGACCCGCCGGCAGATGGCAGAGCAATCCGTTTCAGTCGTAGCTCGCACGTCCTGGGGACTTTTGTCCCCGACTGTACGTTGTATGGCCTATTGTACTCACTCACAACACCGTTATATCTGAAGGTGCTTTACTAAATCTCACTGCATGTAAACTATAAAAACTTCAGAAATGCGTGCGATGAACTCTGCGAAACCGTTTAGAATATCCGATGTACTTTCTTAGACGCAGTATCGCCATGAAATAATAACGGAGAGTAATAAACTTAGCAGGACGTTGCAATCGCAAGGCACTCATTATCTCGTCTTCTTTTTTTCATTTTTGAAATAACTGTTTTTCTTTTTGTTTCGTTTTTCTGCACTCGTCACACACTCCGCTTTGGCTGGAGTTCGCACACGGCGTAAACGTTAAAAGTAAATCCACCACGTGGAGAAAGATAAGTGAACTTGAAGCGCCTGTCACAAATTTCTGGCAATGAGCTCGCACAGCTGAACATGTCAATTCGGAGTTCAATTCCGCCGCCTTCCTGAATCGATCTTGACGAGCATCGCACCGGCATTCGGTTGTGTATCACTATTGTGATGTAAGTTAAAGGCCCCAGGCTAGTGGTGGTACGGTACTGACTAAATATCTCGCCTACAGTGGAGATAAAAGATGCCCACTGAGGCAGACAAACTTGCCACTCTCTAAACGTAGAAACAACATAATTAGAAACAAAGAAAAATACTTGCTTACTTCCTCCGCTCTGATAAATGCAATTAAAGTGGCCGCAATTATCCATTTGAATAAAATGTTTACTACAAATAGCCATTCGAGCGAAAAGTTCAAAAAATGAAAGGCTCTGCTGAACAAAATACGGACAATACTTGCAATGACTACAGGTCAGTGACAAAAGGAAACGAGTTGAGGACTTAAAAAAAATATTATTAAAACACACAAAAAAATTATAAGATCGCAATAAACTAAAAGAGAAGATTAAACAAATCAAACAAATCAGCCTACTACAGGGTGAAACAATGAGACGCCAGGCTCTTTAAATCGACCGGAAAATTCGGTTTCTTAGCCTATCGCGCTACGACTTTGTGCAGCGTTGCCCACAGATGGTGCATTTTTTTTGTGTAAAATTTGCAAAGAGCCAACTTACCTGAGGAAAAAGTGAAGAAAGAAAAAGGCTTAGCTCCAATGGAAACGCAGCGACGCCACCGGTCTGCAAACAACACGGCGCCGTTTCGCAAGGGAGACAAGAGATGGCGCAAGCGGTCACGACGCCAACTGCCGCCAACGAACGAGCAGACGACGCCGAGAGCCGGCCTTTTTTGCAGATAAGGAACTGCAGTTCCTTGCTGTTACCGCGCCTGTCTTTTTTGTCTCTGCGACTGTCGCCGCCTGCGGAACGGGCGCCGCTTTTGAGTCGAAAAGATCGTCTGCTAAAAAGACCTGCTTTCGGCGCCATATGCTCGTTCGTTGGCGGCGTTTGTTGCGCCATCTCTTGTCTCCCGTGCGAACCGGCGCCGTGTTCTTTGCAGACCGGTGGCGTCGCTGCGTTTCCATAGGAGCTAAGCCTTTTTCTTTCTTCATTTTTCCTCAGGTAAATTCGGTATTTGCAAATTTTACAAAAAAAAAAATGCACCATCTGTGGGCAACGCTGCACAAAGTCGTAACGCGATTGGTTAAGAAACCGAATTTTCCGGTCGATTTAAAGAGCCTGGCGTCTCCTTGTTTCACCCTGTATTGTGGCTGAATTCGAGAACAAGCAGCTGTTAAAGCTCGATTCGTTTGCCGAGCTGGACCAGCTGAAGCTCGAACCAGCTTGTTACACTTCTGCTGAGGGAAAACGTGGGCCTGCGCCTGCTAATAGGTCACCTGACACGGACGTAGCGGCACCTGCAGCAGTTGCAGCTCCTCCTTGCGCTGGTACACCTTTTTGAGGGCGGCAGCACGCGCTTCCCTCTCGGAAGTAAGCGTCTGCTCAAAAGCATCGGTGCGGCCTCCAGTCGTCCTCACTCGAAGGAGACACGGGGCGACTGAGGAGGTAGAGGAGTCGAGCGCCTGGTTGGTGATGCAGCAACCGCAACTTCAGTGCTGTTGCCCCAGCCCAGCGGTAGTGAGGCAGGCGGGGAAGGAGAATCTAGGCAAGCACTACACATTGACGCCGAGTGTTACATGCACGGTGAAGACATCGGAGAACTGGTAGAAACTGTCACAAAGGCGCCACTACGGGTATGTTAAATGCAAACGGTTGATAAACTGGAAAGTATATGTTTGAGAGGCCCTGTCCTGCACCATACCCAATGCTGTGACTCTTTTGCAGTCGCATTATTGCAGCATTTTTGTCGTTGTCCGCTCGAACACGGATCTGTTTTTCTGATATAAACGATAATAAACCTGGCCATAGTGAATGACACGAACTGAACAAAACTTGTGTACAATATTTAAATGCACTCTGGACTCTGCCTTGCGTCTACTGATTTTTTTTTCACCCATAGCCGCATTTACACGAATACGGCTTAAGCGTATTGACTGAGTTGTCGGATTTATTGCGGTCATGAAAACTGTATAATATGCCAAAAAAGCGCATCGCATTCAAGCCGCTAGACGTAGAGGGATCAAGGCGGCGGATGCGCATTTATACAGGCTCCAGCCCATGTAATCGGAAGTCGCATCGCATCACGGAACGGAAAGGATTACAAGAAGGAATTCTCCGTAGGAGTGGTGAATAGCTGAGAAGACAGCGGCGGCAGAAAACGAACACTGTCCCGTTTGTTAGTCCGCAAGAAGCAGGGCTAGGTTTTTGCTGCCATTCAAGTGACCTGAATATTACTGAACTGCTCGGTAAAGGCGGCCCTTGGCCTGGCTTTGCAAGCAACGACTTGCGTATCAAAGAGTGTTTCTTGTGGCTCTCGCACAAGCAAAAATGATTTTGAGATCTCCGAGCACTGGTATCACAGAACGAGGAGCGCGTACTTCGGTGCTGCTCCTGCTTTTGGTAGAACCTCGGTTTAACGGTCCGGCCATGGTTGGCGCAGTGGCGGTGTGCAGCGACCGGTTGGAATCGATGTTGCTTGCCTGGACGTGCGAACCTGCGTCACCCCAGTTCCAGAGTGGCCCGGCCTTGAGCCCACAGCGTGGAGGATTTCATCCCTTTTGTGTCCGGTAACTTCTCGCAGAGCGCCAAGGACAGCGGGTACGACCTTTAAGCTTATCGAAAGGGCGTGTGTGCACGTAACACCGGCCGGAAAACGTGGTCATTTGGTGCGGCGCGTGCCGAAAAACAGCTTTATGATATACGGTTTTACCCCACTTTGCTTAAAACCTGATGCGCGCTCATGTAATTGCTCGCGCGTCAGCTTCATTTGGAGAACAATTGGATTTGGTGCGCTCAAGTCAAATTAATGTAAACGCGGCTCATGGTCACCGTTTTTGGCGTTTGTACGAGACAGTTAGAGAAAATTAAAAGCGTAAATAAACGAAAGTTCTTGGACTCCTTTCTTTATAAAATAACACTGAAAATTGTGCGGTCTAGTAGCAACTAACCTTTATTTGTACGTAGCAAATGCAATCATAAATAAAACCCTTTAGCCGGCATCATGTCACAATCGTCATGCTCTTTCAGCGTGGCTTCGGGAAAGGCGCCTCGCGGCGTTGAGAGCACCGGCCAACCAGCGTGGGCGCTGCCATTGTTTTGCAGGCTTGACAGCCGCATTGCCATATGGAAGACCAGAGACCCCCCCAACTAAGAGTGACGGGCATATTGATCGGCGGGTATGACACCAAAGCCTGCAGCGGGAGGACGAAGAATATCCTGTGGCAGCATCCCTAGTTGACATAAACAGATCAAGACGGAGAACGAAAAACAAATCGTACTGCAACTTGTACGTGCAATTTGTTGCTCGACGCCAAACTGCAAAAATTAAAGGCAAAAAAAAGTGAAGATGTCATTACTGTACTGTTTCTTGATGTGTATAAAAAATGCTGGAGTAGTTGAATGTTATCTTCGACAGCTGTCATATTACGGACACAAATAATTTTCGATGTGAATGACATTTACTACAACCGAATTAAACTTGCACCGGCTTAACGATGCCGGCACAATGCCCAGGTTAACCTCACTGTTTACAAATATTTTCTTACACTCTTTCAAGCTCCGTGAAAGCAGAACCAGCAATATACAAGTCCCAATGAGATTGACTTCATATATACTCGGTGCGAGATGACAATGTTTGCACACTAACATGAACACCTATGAAAACACAGCGCTAAACAACTGGACTACAGCACTTCTTGTGTTCACATCATGGCGTTTCCTATGAGGTTACAATTAGGAAAATTAAAGTTGGCAGTCAAGTAAACCAGCGCCATTTTTGTTTTTAAAAGACTAGTACGCCAGGAGATTAAGTGCTAGTTTTAATCGACATATTCTAACATCCTACTTAGCATAACTTCTACGAGCACTAGTCCCAGTTTCGTGCGCCGCGTTTTATTAATACATCCAGGTTGCCTCTCTAAATATCCCAAAGGAAGTGTCGGACCCTGGGTTAGGGTAGTGTGGCACAACCAGAACGTTCGCTGCGTAATTATCGCTGGGATATAGCCGGACCCGCAAACGTAAGTTGTCAATGTCAGCACAAGAAGTACCAGACAGAGCGACAAGGCACTGTCACTGTGCCCACCTACGACCTCCACAGTAACGTGCGTAACTAGCTGGTGCGGACGCTGGTGGTGGCCACAGCAAAGTCCTCTGCAGAGTTAGTTTTACACACGTCTTGTACTGTGATTTTGTTAACGCATTGCGATATTCAAGCCGAGTATAAGAATAGACTACACACTTGTTGCGTGGATGCTGAGCTTCTTCTAGGAGTTTGATTCCTTCTATATGTATTTACTGTTGTTTGAAAACTCGTTTGATAACAGGCGGCTAGCAGTTACACTTGGTGCGGTGTCTTCCCCCCCATGCGCCAATTTTACGTTCCTTCAAGGAGTTGATTGTAGTAGCACGCAGCCGATCCCTTCCTTTGTGTAAACAACTCATCCTTCTTTGTCATCTTCATAGAACGACATCATTGCAGTGCCTGGCACTGAAACGATGTCGTTGGTAGGACCTGAGTAGGACTCCGAAGAAAGAAGAAGTCTGAAAAAGATGTTCGTTCTAGGCGGTGACATCGGTGCAGATAGACGATTAGACCAGACAAGACAGTGAAGAACGGGCGGGACGTACAGACGCAGACGACAAACGGGACGGGGAGAAGCGGCCGCCACTTTTGCAAGACTCGAGAACGCTTGCGGCTGTTCATCCTAAAACCGGCTAAAGTGCATAAGACATTCGTGCTGCAAAGCAGAAAGCTTGCAGACTCCAAATTCAATGAGTGTGAACTGTGTTCCTTTAAATTAAATGTACAAATCTGTTTATTTTTACACCACAACAACGTTCTTAATTTCAGATTTTTAATACAACCACGTAACCAGACGCCTGTCACGTCTCCTCGAGTTGCCTCGAGTAGAGGAGGCGGCTGGGTTTCTCGACGATCTCCTCATACGAGGAAATACGGAGGCGTGCCTATGAAGTCCAATGGCTCTTCGAGTGGAGGCGCGCTTCTTTCTTCCACTCTATGGACTTGAGGTGGAGTATCGAGTCGAGGCGCCTTTATGAATACGGCTTTTAGAGCGATAGTCACTGTATCCGGAGTTAACGTTAACGAAAAGTTTAAATACACAAAAGCATAAGTGAATTACACTGCACTTGAGGAGCCTTTCCTGGGTAGGTTGCAGAAACGCTACATACGAGATGACAACTTAAAAAAAAGAAAGGCACAAGGGGACATGGAGAAACACTACTGTCTTTCGCGCAATTGTCTTTTTCTTTTTTTTCTTCTCGATACTAAGTTCTAGAAGCATGTTCAGAAGGACGCATGCCTTTGGGAGGGCTCTTTGTACGAATTTTGAAAGCCAATCCTCCTCAAAGCACGTTTCCAGACTTGTTGCAATCTTTGCCCTCATAACTCATGGTTTGGTTATCATCGTTTCTCCACAGACAGTGCTCCCAAGGATTCCATACTGGCGAGGGAAAGTGGTACCCTTTTCATAGCGGAGTCAGTCCTAAAAAAGCAACTAAAACTAAACACCCAGAAAACATGTTTTCTTCTTGCCGCCGATCCTCTGTTCTTTTTGTTCGTTCCTCTGTTGGCGTTTTGAGCATTAACATTTTGTTCTAGCTCATTTCTTTTCTTGCGTTTGGTCGATTCCGCTTAAGTTTGGAATCGCTTTAATTATGAACATGGGTGTGCCGATTCCTATTGAAATAAAATATTCTTGCGACAATTTTTTTAATTGAAAGATATTTTTGAGATAAGTGGTATAATATTTAGTGAGATGTAATTACGACAAGGCACCAAATACTTTCAAACAAATATATTTGCGAGATATCAAATTACTACAGAAAGCAATTCAACTACAATATATGAGTAAAGTATTTGAGATATGCATAGGTCTGCTTATTGGTAAGCTAATACGACCATAAATCTCGATATAAATATGTAAATCTTGCCACATACGTTTAAGAAATAGATATCCTAATTTTTTATATACAAGATGTGGATTTTTAAACTAAAAATTTAATTTTAAAAATTCATGAATGGATGTGTCCCAGAGCGCTGGAAGAGGTGGTCAGCATGTGCAGTCGCCCATAATCATTTGCCTCGCGAGGGGCCAAGTATAATGGACCACGCGAGCGGCTCTCCGCCACTGGTAAAAGGCCTTGGCAGCGTATGCGCGGAGGATATTGGGATCGCGGCGTGGACGATAATGGTCCATAAATAACTACGTGTTTTTTTAACCAGTGGGCTGTGTCAGTCTCTGAGACGGAAAGCGGCTAAGGAATTGCGGCAGTTTGATATTTTAGACCCATGTTACGGATAAAAAAACAGGAAGCGGGATGGCCAAAAAAACATGCTTTTCGTTTAAGGCTCGTCAAATCATGAGGCGCTGGAGAAATGCAGCATTCTGCGTTAAGTTCTTATTTCGAACACTTTTTGTTCGCCTTCCGCCCATTGAAAAGCATGCGGGACGGGCCTTAGAACGCACCTGGGTGCGTTCTAAGGCCCGTCCCGTTCTAAGGTGCCGTTCTAATGGGAAAATCTAAAGCAAGATAAACAGGACTCCGGTTGCGCCTTTTGTTTTAACCGCCGCAGAACCACACTGCGCCGACGGCCTCTAGATGTGCGCCGCTGCGCCGACTTTTGGTTCTAAGCCGTGCTTTGAAACCGCCGCCGCGGACTTCAGTCTCGGTTGAAGCGACGGAGTGGTTCTCCAAGTTCAGAGTACAAGTGTGCCTGCTGGGGTGCGACCTACCCAATTTCGAACCCTCGTCCTTGAGTACCGAGCCTCGTACCACCTGGCAGGCCGGTAGTTGGTTTTATTTCGGGGAATCCACCCATGTCAAATCGCCCTCCAAGGAGGGGGCAGGGGGGGGGGGGGGGGGGGGGGGGCGGGGTGTCGACTGTTTGGAGGGGGGGCGACCGCCCCCGTCGTTCCCCCCCCCCCCCCCCCCTTGGGTCCGCCCCTGGGTTGACAGAAGCCCGCGTCGCCCGCATCGGCACTGAGTGCACTTGGGCTGTTGTAGTGGACCTAGGCTGTTGATGCTCAAACCTTTCAACCGCGGCTTGCCGCGAGCTGATCCGACTGCTCGACGGTGAGGAAGCGGCGAAAGTGACCTCTGAAGTAAATGTAAATTCTTGTTCATCCAGTTATCCGATGTCAAAGTGTGGAGGGTGTCCAACGTGTACTGAGGGCTGGAACTACGAGGTTTTGCCTTGCTTCCGTAGCCGAAACCAGAACAGCGAGATAACTGCCTTGCGTACTCCAAAATGATGGAAGCAATAAGTCGTCAAATACCCGTTTTTAGGGTTTCAAACCAAGTAAACAAGACAAATATAATTAAACTTCATTGTCTGTAGGCAGGAGGTCTTATGTGACACAACAATACATTCTCTTTCCAAAACGAAAAAGAAAGTAAAACTCAGTCCGCCGTATATGGCAGCAACTTCTCGGCTGCAAAACCGATGCTGGCAACGTAAGCGGTTTTAATATGGCAGCCCCCGCTTTGCGCCGCGTTACCACCCCCCCCCCCCCCCCCCCCCCTGAGGCACCCTAACACGCTTCATAACTAATATAAATACTGCAAAAACAATTATTTGTTTCCAGTGAACCTCGAATGACATGATTTGTGTTTGTAGGTGAATAAAAATGTGAAGCTAGCAGCAACGTTATTAGATTAGCTAATCTAATAACGTTGGCTAGCAGCCGACAGTGTAGTCGACAGCTGCGAATCGGCCGGAGCTGGCCGGAGCCAAGGTGACCAAGCGACCAAGCCGGAGCCATAGCCGGAACGAAGGTGCTGCGAGCGCCAGCGCCACCCGCGGCCGTCTTCCAACGCTGTGCCGCTTCTCCGGTTTCGTTCGTTACACTACCCCCTTTAAGTCACTGTAGTCTCGTGCTGTACCGACTGAGCTAGCCGGGTACCGTCAAGCCGGACTTACGAACCATGCCGAGAAAGTGCAGTTGGCTGCGCCGAAAATCAACCTCTTTGGCTTCGTTGTTGATAGCGGCACGCTGCGCGCAAACGAGGATAAGCTGCGAGTGATAACTGAGAGCCCACGTTCTCATGACGTCAAAAGCCTGCAGCAATATCTCGGCATGTTTGCTTTCTATAGATAGTTCATTCCACGTTGTGCCAAGATTACAATGCCTCTCAAACGTCTCCTTTGCAAGAAACCAAAGTGGTGTGGAGGGGCAAGAACAACAAACCGTGTTTTCTGACTTATTTAGGGCCGTTACTGAAAAAGCGCGTTTACATCTTCCAAGCGAACTGTCGGTTTTTCGGTTCCGTTGTCCCTCAGGGGTCTAACTTGGGACAACAATTGTTTCTTATTTTTATTAATGACATTTAGTTGTGCGTGAAGAATTCTCGGTTGTTGCTATTCTCCGATGTCTTGAAGCTATATTTGAAATTTCGGTCACACAATTACTCGCATTCTTGCAAGACGATGTTCCACGAGTGCTTCAGTGGTGGTCGGCAAATATCTATGCGCAGAAAGAGGGAGCAGACTTCAAATACATATGTTTTTTTATCCACTACTTTGTTCGCAAACTTGACGTATATTTTGATAATCAGCCTTTGTTTTCCAAATATGTTTCTCAAATTTTTGCATCACCTGTTTGAGTGCTGGACTTAATTTCTCATTTGACCAAAAACATTTTTAATAATTCCGTATTATTGGCTTATTTTGCAGTTAAATTCATTCTCGGCTTGAGTTGGCAAGGGCTGTGTGGAATTCAA
This sequence comes from Ixodes scapularis, assembly GCF_016920785.2. Taxonomy (NCBI): domain Eukaryota; kingdom Metazoa; phylum Arthropoda; class Arachnida; order Ixodida; family Ixodidae; genus Ixodes; species Ixodes scapularis. Next base: position 68,043,527 of record NW_024609879.1, on the reverse strand, counting down.
TCACAGCAACCTATGCATTTCAAATAAAAAAAAAAAGAAACTTCAGAAGAGGTTTATTCGAATCGTTTATGATTGCTATTTTAAGCGAAAGGTATTTATATGACTAGGCGCACATAGTTGTGGCTTTCGGCTTACAAATGCAATCAAGTCGGAGAGTTGGACGCGACTTACTACTCTTAAACAGAATATTTCATGGCCAGATAGACAGCAGCTTGCAGTGTTGTCTTGACTTTCACGTGCCTCTACGTTCCACTAGATTCACAACTTCGTTTTATGCTGAGTCTCGGGAGACACTTTGTTCCATCTCGCTTATTCAAATTTATTTTAATGTCATATCATCAAATACTTCTTGGATGCCTTTACAGACTATGAGTCTTTTAAACATCAACCAGAAACCTGGACTTTCACGTCATAATCATATTGTATCGTTTATATGTGTTGGTCACATTGTACGGACGTATCTGCCCCACATCGAGAATTCGGTCGTTCTGGGGCATGGAATACTAAAGAATCTATGTATGCATGTGTGTATACATTATCGAATAAAAGCGTGGAGCAAATATCCATGCACCAGATGCACTGTGTCCCGTGCTTTACTTCGCTGACAAAAACACAGGCGGATCCTGACTTGACAGCACCGGCTAATGCGACACCAATCGCCCCAGATTTGCGGTCGGAAACTTTGGTGAGCACGGAGGAGCTTCATTTGGACCAGCAGGCCGATGCACTCTGAGCGCGGGTGACTCAGTGGCTGTCAAAACCAAGTTCAACCGACACCGTCGTGCCGAGGGAGCTTCACTCCTACCTGCTGAGCAACGACGGTATTTCGCGACGGTATATCCACATGGCGAATGATGAGGTTGGTATTTCAGCATTCCTCACCGTACTGTCTCGTGAACTGCATGTCATTCATAAGGTAAGTGCATGATTCGCGCTACAAGCCACAGCAGTGGGAACAAAACCTACGAAAAGCTGTCCCGATTTGCAACTTGGCCAGGCATGAGGCAGGATGTAATAAGGTACGCACGTAGCTGCACGGTATGCCAGAAGGCGAATCCACAAGGTGGCCGACCGCCAGCTGTAATGCAGTCGGTCGAAAACAAGTACCCTTGGGGGTTTCCACGTCACATCGTACAAATTCTTCCCGGGTCGCATTTTTAATTTTTATGTACGACAGATATGTGACAGATATGCTCTTTGAGGAACATTCAGCTATATATGAGCACCGCAGCCAAACGTTTTCCAGAGATATAAAATTTAGAAGCTCGAGGCGAGGACATTGTCGAGATTTCACTATCGCAATTTTCACAGCCATCAATGTCACTCCAAAGCGGGCACTTAGTTACATTTTTAATGCGATAACCTTTCTTAGCTATTCAGGCTCTCCGATACATTTAACGGGAAATTTGATGTCCCGTTACCTGATGTCGCGGGGCCTACAAACCAATTCAGTTTTGCCGCTAAATTTACCGTAAAATTTAACGTCACATTACCTATACACTGATTCAGTTTCCCCGCTAAATTTGGCGGGAAATTTTATCCCACGTGACTTGACGTCTAGTCAAATCTCCGAGAACAGACCAACTTCCTTATACGGGGTGTTAGATTATAATGCTTCCTAACCAGGTCGTTTGCATACGATCAATTTTCAAAACGTCATGCTGTCTAAAGCTTTGTTTGGTCTTTTTGCTTCTTTAAGTTACCTCTTGAACCCCCATCTTATATCGAAAATAGTGTCGGCGGACGCCACTGCTGCCGGCAGTTGCGAGCAGTTTAAATGGAAAATTGCGTTGAAACTCATGGGCGTACAAACGTAGGGTCAGTCACCACGTAAACAAAACGAGGGAACGTGCATCTGGGGGTCCCTCTCTTGTTGTTTAATATTGTGAGGTGCAAAACAAGCAACATCGGCTTACCGTTTTCAAGTATCGACATGTAACGTAACGTACAAAAATACAAATAGAGATTGGGAACCACAAAGAAGTTTTCTTGCTGTTTTGGTTTCACTAAGCTAACCAAACATGGGGGGACTGGATTGAGGCATTCAGAAACTCTCATATTAGCACTTGGTAAGAACTTGTTAAAGAAGTCTTCCCTCGCCTTGTATACGCTGTGACCAACCTTTCTGGTGTGAGCGGTTCTGATTCAAGGCAATCTGCTATTCATACTATTAGGAACTGGCGGCAGAACTGACGTCCGCCGTCTTTACACTCTAAAACCGGTCTCTCATAAAAAAACGCTGTCCCTCTGATTTTAGAGGGGACAACAATGCTTTCAGGGGGACAGCTCTTTTTAAGAGGGAAATTGAAAAATAAACTAGCAACATCTAGAGGGACACCAACATATTAAGAGAGACCAAGGAAACCGTTTCGTTAGTCCCTCTGAACAGGAAAGACCGACAGAAAGATTCACGCGTCTGCCTTCATATTAAGAGGGCACTGGTCCCTCTTAACTGGACCAATGTAGTTCGGTCAGGAGGAGAGGGGCAGGCGCACTAATCCACGGCAAAGAGTTCGGACGGTGCTAAGGCTTCGCGCCAATTCACGGAGAGCTGGAAACGGTCGTTGCCGGAGGGTCGCAAGCGTCATGCTGCTCGTTTGACTTCCTTCGGGTGAGTAATCCTGTCATATTGACGCTTTTGTTTTGGGTGCATTGCGGGTGGGAATAACGAGCCATCAATATTTTCACGCTGGCTGTGAGATGTACGAGCTCTGCATGTAGAGTAAGAGTGTTCAGCTGTAGCACGCGGACGCGGTCGCTTCCTGGATCTGTTCGTTCAGCTACGACAAAGCGTCGATAATCGTTTGCCCTGCCGTGAGCCGCAGGGCTGTCTTTCGCACAGAACACTTTTAGCGGGTTAGGGTGTCCCAATGTGTACGCGTCTGTCTTAGGGTGGTGATATCAGACCATTTTCTGCCCGACGCTTTTGTCTACTCTTTAATTTCGGACGCGCGTTCGTTTCTCTCCCAGCTCGAGCTGCTAGCTTTGGCACTGCTACGCCGGCATTTCATTACCGGCAATTTCCCTGTATTTTATCCGTGAGCGTACACTGTCGGCATCGAGTACTACAAAGGATGGCATCACCCTCCCTAAGGCAAAGCCAGCATAAAGGCACCCTAGCTGGGGCAGTCAGTGTTTGTAAGCTTGGCTCGCCGATTTCTTTCTCGGTGTGCACTCCAAAGGCCGGTTCTCACATGCAGCGAAGCGCTGATGTAGCGCTCCTCACGTGCCGTCAGCTACTTATCGTACGCCATGAGCAACAGTTTTGACGGTGCGATACAAAGCTGGTGAACGCTCCCATCAGCACGCGCTTAGCGCGAGGTAAGCGCTATGCTTGTAGCGCTCCGCTGCATGTGGGAACAGGCCTTAAATGCTTGAGGTTGACCGCCCGAGAGCGTTGATTGACGGAAACAATGTTGGCGATTTTGCGTTTGTTTGCCTTCAGAGTTCATTACAGCAATTTACACTGCAACGTTATGTTGTAGACATCGTTAGCGTTACAGTGATTATGAACTTCTTTCTCAAGTGGGAGGTGAGCAAAAACCCATAATGTGTGTGTATGTATGTGAAAAAGGGGGGGGGGGGGGTGGACAAGCTTCTAATTCAAACCCCACAAAAAAAAAAGAAGAAAAAAAGGTTTTTTTTTCTTTTGCGCGTTGCGTCGGCGTCGCGGCGTCTGCGGAAAGAGGGGAAGGGTGCCGCGATGGCCCTGGAGTACATTTTTCTTTTTTTAATATTGTCTTGCTGTACTTTTTTGTTTGTTATATTTTGACGGTCGCGCCAACAAAACTTCCGGCTTTTTTTTTTTTTTTTTCGGCGTCGATTATGTTTTTGTTTTTGGAGATTTTATTTATGATGTTTATTATGCTCTTTGTTTTCTGTAGCCGACTGAATATCTTTTTTTCTGTGTGGTACATCTGCGAAAAATATATAAACAAAAGTTTGCTTTTTTTTTTTTTTTCTCAGGCGCTTTAGCGCTAGGTTGAGTATGGGCGTTGAATGACTGACCGTTAAGAATATTGTTTTCAGAGTGAGGCAATGGCAACAAACGTCGACATGAAGGGAATCAGGCGGGGGTTCTGCTCGGATTTCTCGTGTGCAGAGCTCTACCGGGACCCTCTGCACGGTGGAACGTACCACCCTGAGTGATGAGTCTACTGCGGCCACTCGCACACGGCCTACAATGAACTAGGTAATTATGAACTTTTTGTATTCTGGTATTTAGGTAGGCTCTATTTACGTTCTGTTGGCATATGCGTTGCTTCTGAAAAAAAGAATAAATAAATGACTTGCGCCGAAATGTCTCCAGAAATATTTTTTTTTTATTTGATTATGTTGCTTTTTAAAACATGCATTAGATCTCTTCTGCAGCTTCGAGCCGCAAATGCAATCCCTGCTTTCCAGAACACATGGGACTTCTAATGTTCATCTACTTCTAAACGCGTTTTCGTTTTGTCTTGGTAATACAAAAACGATTCGCGTAAATTACTTAAAACAGCAGTCTATTCTCGTACCAAATATTAATAGTAGCAGAAGTTACGTCATAAGCTAATGTCACTCGCTATTTCATCGTATACAGATTGGGCTCCGAATCTTTGAACTGTTCGCATTTGTTTCCTACCGCCTGCTTGAAAACAGGTGAAAGCGCTTCATTACCTTCATTCTAATTCCAACTCTCTGTATATAAAGGAAAACAATATGGTCTTTCATTCAACTAAAGGTGGATGCACAGCTTCGGTTCCATAACACGATCGTCACCATGCTGAAGAAACTGGAGGAGGTAAACGGGGCCTTCTGCGGAGACAACCTAACAACATTCTTGAACATGAAGACCATTCTCCGGGTCTCGATTAGCCAGAAGTCCTCTCATCACCTATGGTGTGTGAAAAAGCGAATGCAAAAATAGAAATGTAAGTTTGACGCTGACGCTTTTTTTTTTTTTTTTTAAGAATTGCTGCTTGCTGGACGATTTTATCCCTGACGAAAAAGTTCCAGGACCCAAGACTTTCTTCGGTTCGGAGAAACGGATCGTTTCTGGGAACTGGTCAGTGAAACTCTCCGCTAGCACGACTAAGGAAGGGGCACCAGTCATGTGCTAATGGGTGCATTACATGACGGGACTCTCCTACCCTGTGGCATGTGGACAAACCTTTGGACTCCTCTAAATTCTGCTCGTTGAAAATAAAGTCTTTCGATTCAATTTATGTCGGAGAAGCTCAGAAAATTGCTTATGGCCGTTCGAAAACAACAGGAAATCCGAGCTTCTGCTGATGACAAGAGACGCCGAATAATTCGTTTTTAATGCTATGAAGTAGGTAACTACGCTCCAAAAAAAAGCACAGGAATCTACTTTCCCGAACAGCACTTGGAAGGTCAATCACCGTAACTCACGGAAGCAGCTCAGCGAATCACGATGCCGAAACATAAGATTAGACAAAAAAAACCCAGTCTGAGTTGTGGCATTAAGCAATGCAAAACGTCACGCTTGTTGTGGTTAGTGTCGCAACTCATTGTTTTGGTGTAATCATATGTTTCGGCATCTGCATTCGCTGAGCTGCCTCCGAGGGTTATGGTGATTGTCTTTCCAAGTGTTGTGCGGGAAAGTAGACGCACGGGCTTTTTTTAGAATGTACTTATTTTTTGTGTTATCCGCTAAAAAAAAAGTTTTTTTTTTTCAGCACGATTGTATTGTTATTGTTTATGATAGGCAAAAGGAGTCACTTTGCAGCACGAAATATTTTGTGTGATTGTTTTCAAGAAACGCCAATTTCTGGCGTCGTTCTAACGTCTTTTTTATCCGTAAAACCTACCAGAACATCGTTATAAAATTACTATTTTGATAAAGACATTACAAAATATTTTCTTGTGTCATGGCAAATAAAACACGTGTTTACTCTTAAAGATTGTTACTGTTTTATTTAACACATACACAGTTCAAATTTCAATTCTGTTACACAGCACAGAATAACTTTGGTTAAACAATATCAGCGAAACTGCGAGAACTGCATCACTGCAGTGCAGCATGTCAGCTGACAGTCCAAACATGAAGGAGCAGAAATTCTACGATACAATAAAAGAGATAACCTAAAGTCGGGGTCACGCTGCTTATACATCATACAAAATACATTCTGCAGACATGTTCCGGAACGAGTCACCGCGACATCCGTGCTTTGTATGCCACGTGACAAAGCAACCTCTTGATTCGGTTGCCTCGTGGCGTACGAGGCTCGCATGTCGCGGCGACTCGTTCCAGAACATGTCTGCAGAATGTATTTTGTATGATGTATAAGCAGCGTGACCCCGACTTAGGGGGGACTACACCCCTGCATTTTAAGCGTGCCAACGTCGCTCCAAATTTCAGGGGGAAAATATCTAAAAAATGTCCCTCTTACCAAGAGACTCTGACCTCAAATTTAAGGGGGACGCCGTATCGCCTACTCTAAGAGGGCTGGTGTCTCACTTAATTAAGAGGGAGAATCTCCATGTAATATTAAGAGGTCTGTCGCCCGCCTTAAAGTTAAGCGGGAAAAAATCAAAGAAATGTCCCTCTTACTAAGTGCGACAGGGCTTAGAGTGTACTTGGGAAATGAGAGGGGGGGGGGAAGAGGAAGGGGGACCCTTAAGAGGCAACGCAAGGAAACAGAAATATAAAACATAACTTGGGACAGTGCGACTTTGTGAGAAGTGAACGCAAGGAAACGAACTGGTTAGAAAACATCATAATCTAACATCCTGAGATTGGGTTGTTGGTCGGTTCTCGTATTCTTGACGGAGATTACCTTTGTGGATGCTTAGCGACGGATGCTCATTTTCGGAAGCGTGTCTAGTGTTGTGGGCATTTAGCTATTCAAGCCACGTCAGTTCAAATATTCGCGACGTCATGTTCTAATTTCTTTATATTTTCTTGTTTAGGTCTGTTCAAATAAACTAAGCTGGTTTCCTCTTTTTTCGTAATTTGGTGTTGTGCAGGTTTTGGTTATTCTTCCTAGTTCAATGCTTTTGAGTTGTGGCGAATTTCTATGCTCTGCATTAGAGCCGCACCGTTGTACAGACTTTGTCGGATCTACAGAATATCTCTTCGGAACCGACGTCATGCGGCAAATCACACATAACGAAGACGAGCTAGATCAATTTGAGTGAAGGCTTGTTGTCGCCTGCCTGAAGTAGAGGTAATATGTTACTCAATATTTGCCATCATATGTTAGTTAAAGTTAATGCAAAACGTTATGCATCGTTTAAAAAAAAAGTTGAAGTTTTTTTGCATTATTGACGTGCACTTTTGTTATTATCAGAGAAATTACTAAGGTTTCTGCATTAGTAACTGAACTACAATGAAGAATAAGCAAATACTTTCTGCATTTGTAAAAGAGCACTTAGATAGGGTTGCCCATTGTCTCCCCTGCTCTTTACAATATACCTCAGTGAGATGGAAAACAGACTAGAGCAGCGCTACATAAGTTGTGACGAGAATTACATACAAAAAGGACAAAAAGTAAATCAAGTATTGCCAGGGTTAATGTATGCAGACGACATTGTACTCGTATTAGAACGTCGTGAGACAAGACAGGAACTGATTAAGTTTTGCAGCAGGGAAGGGGACAATTAAGGACTAAAATTCAGTAGGGACAAGTCGGGTATAATAGTCTTCAACGATGACAAGGAGAAACGCTGGAAATACAGGACACAGCGATAGAACACGTAGAAAAGTACAAATATCTAAGAGTCTTGCTCAATGAGGGAAGGAAATATCTAGAGGAACACGAGGATAATATAATTAGAAAAGGGGAAAAAAATGCATCTATTGTGAAGCTCAAGGCACTATGGAACTATAACAGATATGATGTGATCAGAGATATATGAAAAGGAGTGATGGTACCAGGACTGTCTTTTGGCAATGCAGTACTGAACATGAAAACTGAGGTTCTATTAGGGTTAGAAATTCGACAAAGGAGCGTAGGCAGATTGGCGCTCGGAGCACATGGAAAAACACGAAATGAGGGAGTACAGCGGGACATGGGATGGTCGTCTTTTGAGAGCAGGGAGGCAATTAGTAAGTTGAAATTTAAACAAAGGTTGACCGAAATGGATGATACGCGCTGGCACGGAAGGTATTCAAGTATTTATACATGAAAGTTTAAATACAAAATGGACAAACCTAACCCGAAAGCTTACATTTAAATATCTACACACTGGTGATGGGGCTGAACAGACTACTTCAGCAAAAAAGGGGGTGAAAGAGGAAGAGAGGAAAATGTGGGAGGGGAGAATGCGGGAGAAATCAGCTTTGCCATTGTAGAGGTCACAAAAGCAGGACATAAGAAAGGAAAATCTTTTTGACAATTCACTGGGAAGCAGTCTTGGGTAGTAACGCGTTACTAGTAACGCGTTACTGTAACTTTGTTACTTTTTTTGTAACTTGTAACTGTAACGAGTTACTTTTTTAAAAATGTAACTTGTAACTGTAGTTCTATTACTTTTTCTGAGGTAACGATGAAAGTAACGACGTCACTTTTGTCGTTACTTTCCAGTGTTTGATTAATGATATATCACTGAACGAGTACAATTTAGATTTTCCTTGCACTTTCCAAATTGTCGTTTCCGACATTTCGAGTGTCAAGTTGGCTTTGCACAAAGTTGTGAATACGTTCTTTCTCGCGAGTCACAACCCTAATATAGCCATGTGTAGATTTTATAAAAAAATATCTAGTTATCTTTAAGCACGCGCTTGTGCTTTGTGACTGAACACTTACATCTTAGTGTCTTGAAGCACTATCTACGTTGTGGTTTGTTTTTTTTTGGTTTTTTTCTTTGTGCAGACGCTTTTTAGTCGGGTGAATCGACCGCAAAACAACAATACACGTGGAGGGCACTGCGCATGTCTTGTATTTTGATTAGCGCCACTATTCCGCACTGCGCATGTTTCGTATTTTGATCTGCGCCACTACTCTGGCATGAAAACTTTCAAACACTAACTTCAAGAACCAACTGCTGCTAAGTTAGAATATGAAGTAAGAAGCGTACTTTTTAATTTTATGCTATAAAACGTTGTGAGGGGCGTTTTCTAGTATTTTCTCATTTTTTCTGTTATGGAAAAGTAGCTGAAAAGTAACGTCGTTACTTTCTAAAAGTAACTGTAACTGTAACGAGTTACTTTGTTGCGGAAACTGTAACGGTAACTTCGCTACTTTTGTCTTAAAGTAACTGTAACTGTAACGAATTACTTTTTAAAAAGTAACTTACCCAAGACTGCTGGGAAGTGCTTTGCTGTTCAAGGCAAGACGGCAGTTTTGAGGACGAGGACGTGTAGGGCTAAATTTCAGGAGACAGACACATTATGTGCCGCCTGCCATAATGATAGCGAGACATTAGATCACTTGGTTTTGTAGTGCATGGGGCTTCGCCCTGCCCTTCCTGAAGGGGTAACGGGTTTGGCCGGGGCCCTGGGTTTCGATGGCGACGGTGGAAGCACGGTAGAGAAAAGGATTACAGTGACAAAGAGACGATAAGAAGATTGGTGGAAATTATCTAGAGAAAATTAAATGATGAACAACTAACTAGCACAGCTGGGAGCAGGCGGGACAAAGTAAAATTAGGACTCCCTGCCGCGTGGCTCCGGCCCAAAGTCACAACCCTTTCTTCCACTGCGTCCGGTGCTGGGGTAACGCCGAAAAGGTTTGATCAGAGGAAAATTGGCGACTCCCTCGCCGGGGGGAAGAGGCAGTGGGGTGATATCCCACACTACCCGGTAATAGTTAGGGGGAGAAAAATTGGTCTTAAAAGGGCGGGAGGAATCACGTCTTTGTCTCTTTAGACTTAGGCTAGGCGGTGCAAGCTACCGCCCGTTACAAAGGGTATAGCCATTAACATCCATCCATCCATCCAACTATCTGGCCCGCCTGCCAAATCGTCCACAGCCATTTCCACCGCAAGTGGCCCAGAAGCAATTGGTCATGCGAGCGGCACTCCGCTGCTGATAAAAGGCCTTCACAGCTTATGCGCGGGTGATAACGGTAAATAAATGGCTACGTGTTGTTAAAACCAGTGCGTAGTATCGTTTTCCTAGATGGGTAGCAGCAATGTAATTCCCACAATGTTCAGTAATGTGATTTGTCGAGGTGGGTTATGCCGTCTGAAGGACATAATATAAAAAATTATTCCTTACAATAAGACGGGCAATTGACTAAAATGTTTTAATTAACTTCTCAATCATCAAAAATAAACATACGGTTTTAATTAGAAACCTGCTAAGAGTAATCGAAATCACCTAATTCAGCAAATTTTAAAGACTTGAAGTAAGTGGGAAGCGCGTGGGTGCACCAAGATCAAAAGTCTATTTGGGGGTTTTACGTGCCAAACCAACGACGGGCATCTGGCACGCCCCAGCGGAGGACTGAGGATTAATTTCGACCACCTGGGGATCTTTTGACGTGCAACCGAGAGCTCCGTTACACGGCGCCTTCTCCGCGATAAGCCTCGGTAATATTGTGGGCCCCTCGGTCGGGATTCGAACCCGCCACCTGGAGATCCGTTGGCCGGCGCTCTCGCCTCGGAGCCACCGAGGGGGCGCGTGGGTGCGCCAAAGGTACCACTAATGCAACGTGTGCGAAGCTAGCCGTGCCAAAACGCGTAATGGGTACCATATGTTTATTTTCAATAACTACAAAAAAAAACATTTTTTTTTTGTTTAATTATATGGTATACCCTGAGTATTAGCTCCCTACATTCTGTCCTCCTGGCTGTAAACTCACCCGAACAAATCATTTAATGTAACTTTCATGTTTATTTTCTTGTGAATCTGAATGAAGTTCTCAAACCCTGTATCGCAGGTGGTACTCCAGCTCGAGCCTTCTACTTCCGATAACACTTCCGCGTACGCACAACAAACACGAAAGAAGGCAAGGAGCGAGTGGCGGAGCACATCTTAAAGATCTTGTGTTTTAACAACTGTTCACGCCGACACGTCTCTGTAGCAAAGTCGTCAGAAGTGCAAAACGAAAACTGGCTTAAACGCTGATTAAAGGAAAGAACACAGTCCGCTTTTCGGAAATTCCACACAAAGTTCTTTCCTGTCCTAAGGCCTAGAATAAATGTTTATAGCTATGTTTAGCTTTCCCTTTGGTAGTGTTCGGACCTCTACTAATTTATCTATATTTCACTTTGCTCGACCTATGGTTCTCTATAGCTCGACCAATGGCTCACTTTACCCATTGTGCTATAGCTGCCTATATAGTTCCTCCTACATACCGCAGTGCAATTAAATATTAAACAAATATTTTTTGTCAAGGTAAATATTAATAAATAAAAGCGTCAACCTTGTATCTTGATAAAAAAGAAGAGGTGTACATCTCGAACTTCTTGAAGACGTCTCGAAGTTGATAAACCTACTTAAAACACAGAGGAAACTCTCACAAAAACAATGTAGTTGCGAAGGTGTTTGCAAATAGGCATGTAAACATACACAAGGGTTTACTTTAAATTATGCTAGACGTTTATTACACACAGCCTATTCCGTAGAAAATTACAAACATTCTATCAATATCTGAAATAGGAATAGATACAAATAAGATGGTATACAACTGACAAGATTCTAAGCCAATCGAAAACCTGGTAATGCTATAGTCGTGTCAAAGGTCCCGGCAGCCGGAAGAGTAATCATTTCGGAGGTCTACGGGCAGTCGCCTTTTATTGGAGGTTGCAATCAGTTCATCGGACGACGTTCCATGGACAGATCGTTTCTTCAACACGCGATGTTTCATCGGCAGATCGTTTCGTCCACCGCTTGTTTCATAGTGAGATAAGATTAGATTATTTTTTTCTTTAGATGAACCGTCCCATACTGTCGTCGCGAAGCGGCGTGTATGGCGGGCCAGGTGGGTTAAATTTTTTGTAATGAGCCACCGCAGACTGCATTCACGAAGCGGCGTAAACTGGTTGGCTCGGTCGGTTATCACACGCCCCAGCGAAACACGCGCGACAAAATGTCCCTACAGCGTACAATTCGCGTAACGAGTGTCGATTAAACGTTTGTGTCGACGAAACGTATGTCCATGAAACAAATGTCTATGAAATATGTCCACAAATCTTTTGGGCTTCATTGAAAAAATTGTTAGTTGCCGATATACACGTACACCATTTTGGACCTTGAGAGCTTTGGTATACTTCGAATACGTTGTCACACACGATATACCATTTATCGCCAAAATCCACTGCAGCCGCGAAAGCGGCTGCAGTGGATTTTGGTCAGCGATCGGGCATTCCGAGATAAGGATCCGCTACTGGGTAATCCGTCAATCTTTTACCACGTTATTACGCTCCCGCCGTGACTCGCGCGCAGTGAGCGGAGTCAAGTGAAAAAAAGGAGACGGCTATATTGTCTTGTAAGTGCGTCCCACAGTTTTTAGAGCAGTGGATGTGATGTGCGTTACCTACTAGCCAGAATAACGTTGGCAGGTGCCTTGCTCTCTTCATTCAACAGCTTGGAGGTTATAGTCCCGTGATTCTAGCCGGGCACACGATTGGCCTAGAACACGCATAGCGTCTACTTTCCTGTCAATACCGAGTGAACAGGACAGCTTTATGAACGCTATTTTTTTTAGAGTTCCAAGGAAAGTGCCCAGCTCAAAAGTGAACCAAACACGGGAGGTATAGAGATTCTTTTACGCCTACAACGTACATTCAAACGTGAAATTCAGAATAAACTGCGTCTTGTTCCTGCGCATGATGTCCTCAAGTGATTGAATTATCAAGAAATGTAAACTTGTGGGTACACCGTTAGATTCGCCTTTTAGGGGTCAGCTCTTAGGCACCGGCTTCCGTGTTAAGCGGCGTCAGCGTCGGCGCCGGCGTAACCCCGCGTTGCATTATAGGATGTTTCTCATGAGGACGTCGCACGTGCCGTCAGGAGGATAAAATGTTTCTGAAAAATTTGCCAAAAACCTTTCCGCTAAATTTTGCAGAAAATGCTTCGCTAAATTCTTCCGCTAGCTTTTTGCGCTAAATTTTACGGAGAAATATTTCCGCAAAATTTAGCATGAAATTTTTTTTGCTAAATTTAGCGCAAAGCTTTTCCCGCTAAAGTTATGGTGAAATCGACGTCACGTGACCTCAACACCAATTCAGTTTCCCCGCCAAATGTAGCCGGAAAATGTTCGCTAAATTTTCCCACTAAATTTAACGGGAAACAGCCTCGCTGAACTTGATGGGGAAATTTTCGTAGAATTTACCGCTACATTTAGCGGAAATTACCCGTTCAATCTGTGGGAAGCACGAAAAGAGGAGGGGAGGAAACAGAAAAAAGAAGGAACATACCTCCCCCCCCCCCCCCCCCCCCCGTCCGTACCCTCCCCTAGTCATCCTCGAGAGATGTGCTCCAATTCTGAATTACAGAGAATTCTAACCCTCTTTCATTTTTACTTCAAATTTTGTAATTTTTTATTCTTCGTGGAAATTCATAATGCATGGTTTAGGAAAAGGCAGAGGTTTTGTTACATGTAAACAACCCTTGCGAAAATAAAAAAAACGTTCTTTCTGTTATCAGCGAGCTGACTAATCTATGGCGCCGGTTATTTCTGGGCAATATTTTTGTATTCGTAAGTTGAGTTTATATCGCTTTCATTAATAAGCAATCTCTGCGCACCACGTTGACAACAGATGATGGGACTGTGGGCTCGAAGTGCAAACATCGTTAATATCTCAGAATAAAGATAAGTAAAAAGATCATCAAGAGCGCTTGCTGATCTGTGGAATTCACAGAATAGAAAGGTAAGAGAACGTCCTTAGAGTGTCCCGTAGCTAACGATTAAGTAAGTGCAAAGTTTCCAGTTAAAATGCTCCTAAAATGTCTAAGCATACCGGTATAGTCTATTGTATCGAAGCCATAATCTTTCTATAGCCATCTACAGATTACTGAATGGTCTCCCGTCGATAGCTTTGCAGAACACTTTCTAAAGCCTGCTACAAACAGGTAAATGTTCGCGCGTCTATAGCATTGGAGGCAGGCAGTTTTCTATAACAGGCTACCGACAACTCAATAGTCAGGTGTCTCTAGCTTCGAAGACGTAAACCTATCTATAGCTGGCGGTATAAACTTGAATGATTTGGTTGTCTTTAGCTTTATTGATATACTTTTTTTGTTGTTGGCTGCAGAAAATTGAATGGCCTAGCGCCTATAGCTTCGAAGACATACTTTTCTATAGCTGCTTACAGAAAGCTCTATGGTCCCGCGCCTGTACCTTCAAATACACGTACCTATTTATAGTCACCTATTAGCTTCGAGATAGACCTAGAGGTTGCGCAACAGTCGTGCTATTATCCTCATTAAAGCAGGGATAAAAGCATAACCACCCCATAGGTTCTCTACGTGGCGGTGCAGATTCTTGTGTTTATTTCACCGCAGATTATCCGTGGAAAATGATTTCAGCAGAAAATGGTTGGGTACTGTTCGGTGGTTCAGTGAAGATCGAGTCATGTTACGAGTGTGCGGCCTAAATTTAAATAATCGCTTCTCTGGTTGCGTCGTCCGCTCGGAGCAGACGTTGGACGACATATGGACCGTCTATGACGGATGTATGTTTCCGGGTGAACAGCACTATTTATGTTAAATATTTGAGTATTGAAAAAGGGATATATTGGTTCACCATCGTGAAAATTTAACAAAAGAAGGATTTTCAAATCGGATGCCCACATAATGTTGGTACTGTGGGTTGTGGAATCGCAGGTTCTAGGCATTTGTTTTTGTTACTTTTAGTTTTTTCAGTGCTATAAATATTTCGCATCAAGAAAAGGAAGTATTGTATGGGAAATTACCGTGATATTGCTAGCTTCTAACACTAAAAAGGTCCCGCTGGAAATTATGTTTTTTTTCTTTGACATGGTGTCGGTAAGTTTTTTTGGAGTCGGAACCATTCTAATACTATGCGATAAGGAGAGCGTACCTGTTCTATTTACGATCCGCAAAATGTTCCTTGGCAGGACAACTGAAACAAGTGAAACATTGTGTTCTAATATATCTGCCACGAGGGAAATAAAAGAGTATAACCCAGCAATTCATCAGAATATGTGTTATTAGCTGCTCTGCTAAATGCTGTGGGTTCACCCGCTTCAACCTTTTCAGAGAGAGAGAGAGAGACGCTGATGGCAAGAGGATAATATTATAAATTTCTGGCTAAATATTCCTCTATTCAAACGGGGCGACCCTCCAGCGAATTTCCAATAACCCTTCGCCCTGCGCATATTGGGACTGCAACTTCATCGATTAAACTTCAGCATATTCAAATACTGCCTTAGTTGGGAAATGTTTGGCCGCTTCGTTTTAATTTTGAGCTAGAGAATTTCAGGAAAAGGAAAAGGAAGAAAGAACTACATGCTTTAATATTTTGACATCTTTATTTCTTAGGAAACAGGCTGGCACGGTAAATCAATTCAGAATGCTTGTAATCGTGATTGAGGGTGATTATATTGTTTAAATATAAATTAAAAATTACTTCACTTTAAAAGAGTTCCTGTGTTCATATCTCTGAAGGCGTCACGCCGTGAAGTTAAAAACAGGAATGCAATATGTCATTCATAACTGTGCAAAATAGTAAATAAAAATAGTTTTAACGTCTTTCATGCAATATGAGTGGAGACAAATCAATTACCAGATTTACAATTGATTATTCCATTAAGGGAGGTGATTACTTCAGTTGTTTTTTTTTTCTATCAACCCAATCAGCATTCAACGTTTATTAAAGCGACGGATTGTGCGAGATAACAAACATATGTGGGACCAGCGGTTCTACAAGCCAAACACTAAACTTATGGTAGCATACGACCTAATATTACTCGCTCTCCTCAATTTCTCGCGCACGAAACGACACAACTTTTAGTAAGAAGAAACGATAGTATTTCCGCGCGCGCAGCTGGTTCAAGTAGGCAGCGAGGCCTCGGCCTAACTGTTATCGTGCTTGCTTTCCACGCAGAAAGCCAGGGTTCAATTCCTGGGAGCGACGCGTCTTTTATTTATTCTTGCGATGTAGTGTTCTGGTACATTCGAAAACTCTTCTGCTTGTTCGAGGTACAAATGTTTTAGTCGCCTAACTTTCTAGGTCGGTTGTTCCAGAAGCCAGCACGTGTACCTAAGGCGCTCGGCTTTGCGATAGGCAGTCAGACTCGACCCAGCGTTCGATCCTGCTGTTACGCCGACTTCGACGCCCGCGACGCTCTGTTGTTATCTGCGGTTTCTTTTTTGTTTTGGGTACATGTTCGCCCTATTAAACTTTTCAGTTTCCTCAGTTATTCTTTGTTTGTAACCTCGTCATTCGTGACAATATAAACAGCAAGCATTTCATAAGGAGGGCCCAGCTGAGCCGCAAACCCGCTTGCGTCGTCGAGATGCATGCTTCTGAACGTGCGCCAGTAGCAGACGACGCATGCGGCGGTATCCTTGCTTTCGCGTGTTTCCAATTTCGGCCGCACGTTGGCGGCCAGGTATGATCCCGAGGCGGATACAAAATTGTATGGTGGCAAGTCTGTAGCGTTGGATAAACAGAGGTTTGTCTAGCGGGTTAAAGGAGATTATATGTTTACCAGTCTTTGGCCCAGCAAGTGCGTAAATATTTCTAGATTTGGCAATAGGTCGTCCTGCGAGTTTTTGTGGCTGGCTATAGAGGGCCATAGATGGTAGTAACTATCCATGGAATTCCGTATAAACACCCATAGACAATTTTTGTATGGACTATATTCGGAAACCTCGGATAGGAATCGGGGAAATATGGTTTTCAGTGTTTCACATTCAAGATGTTGATTACTCGTTGGCTGATAGGTCAATTGTACAAGGTGTCCCCCTCCCCCCCCCCCCCCCTTTCTTCTCAAAGAAAATTACAGGGTTTATATTTTCCCGCCAAAGTAAACTACGTGCCGGCGAACGCTCGTTTGTTTCCCAAATGTAGCGTTAGTTGTCCGAATCAGACGCCAGTTTCAACACTAACCGTTATTTTATACGAACTTTTTATGTGACGTTCTGAAATATTATTGGAAAGGGCTCTAGAATACCTGGAGTTTTATAGCTCCAGTTACCACAAAACGGGCAAACACTAGCCAGCGCATTCTCCCAATGAAATTCTCAGAAAATCACTTGCTGCTCTTGAAAAAGATAACGGTTACCTCGGAAACTTTGACATTCGTTTCGGGCTGCGAGCACTAAATTTTGGTATAGAATGATCATTCGGTGAAGCGTAGTTTATTATTGTTGTGAAAAAAACCTCGTGATGTTTTGGGGGGGTGGAAACGTTGCATATAACGATGTAAACTAAGGGAGTGTGGGAGACAGCCCTTGTGTAGTTCAACAACTTTAAACAATTACACTCGAGTAAACACAGGCATTGCACTCAAGCGAGGGTTCAATTGCAGCTTTTTTCGAGTTTTGCTGTAGTCGATTAGCTAGAAGCTCAAGCTTCTCTGTTTAGCCTGTGCATGTGCAATTTCTCATGGCGGCTTCTTGAGGGCACCGAACCCCTCGAGTGCTCCGAAGCAGTTGGGCCGACTTCGCGATTATTTGATTCCCTCCGAGCGGCCCTGCAACACACCCGGCTGCATATGACTAGCGAGTACATGCGCCTACTTTCCAAAGGCGTCGGTTGTGATTTCACAAAGTTTGAAGCTGCCACAGCCCCACGATTGCTTGTGCTTTTAAAATTCACACCATGCCCGCCTCAAAAACAATGCGTGTTCATTTGTCAGGTTACCTGACCACGGAAGATCGCATGTTCCTCATATTCTCAATGCCTTCCGGAGTTTCGAGTAAAGTTCGATGCAGCAAGCGCTTTCTGAATTTCCGAAGGAACAGAAGACTCAGTCTCATAACCTTCAGTTTGTTCAGCGTTTGTCTCCGCTCTGCCAGCTATTACCACCTCGCCGATTTGGAGTACCATTTCACTTTCGGTAAGATACCTGTCTCAGTTGCTCCGATACAAAGCGCTAGTCTACCGGTCTCCAGTAGCAGGTTAGAATTTTTGCCGCGGTGCCCGCAATAGGGTAGAGGATTATTCCAGAGAATGTACCCTGTAACCGGAGTTTTGGTTGCGCGTCATGAGATAACCAGGAAGTCACATTTAATACTCAGTCCTCCGCTGGGGAGTGTCAGATGACATTCGTTAGTTTCGGCATGTCAGATCCCCCAAATTTGAGTTCGTAACCTAAGAGTTAAGTAACTACCCTCCACGTTCAATTAATGTAACAGGATAGCTTGGTTTGTTGGTTGGTTGAACGAAAGACTACAAATCAGCGAAAAAAAGACGGGACACAAAGTAGAAGAAGGACACGGGACACACCCTGACTAACAACCAAAGGTTTACTAGAACTTCCACGAGCACACAGTGGCACGCGCAAGCACACGCTCTTCTTTCTCTTTCTACAGAGATAAATGCTAAGAAAGTAAGAAAAAAAACCTGGAAAACATATGTAAAAACAAAAAAAGAAACCTCAACAGCGGCACAGAAGAACGTTGCAAAACGCGTGACCAAAATAAATAATTAAAAAAAATAATTCTGACTGCAGCATGAAAAAACGCTAAGATCATGCGCTGCGTTCCCCTCACGTTCGTAACACGTGCACACCGGGTTTAGGATACGAATTAGACCTTCACGAATCGCGTGTGACAGTATACTGAGTACGGTCGCAATTGACAAATTGCAATTCCCTGTTAATCGGATGCGCTGACGTGACACTAATCTAGTGATCAGTTCCACAGGCAAGTATACGCGCCGCTTCTACGATCTCTTTCTCCAGCTTGCCCCTCATGCGTCCCACCACCTTTGCGTTGTCGAATGCAGTGGAACACCCACACTTCCTGCAGTGTATTCGCAACTCCAACGCCCTATAGGTGGCGGGGCGGTAGTTCCAAGATGGCGGAAGAGACGGGGATAGATTCTCCAGGATATACCGCGAACCTGCTCGCGCTGACACTGTTCAGCGCGCTAAAAATTATTTATTGGTCTACAAATGCGAAGCGGTTATGAAGGGATCGTATTACAGGTGACGTAGATGCTGATACACGTTAGGAAAACAAGCATGTTGTTATTTAAAAGTTGCAGAAACCTCAAATTGCGAAGCTTTGGGGTGAGCGCGCGTTTTAGACACCGGCCAGGTTACTGTTTGTGGCAGAATATTTTTGAGGGCGATGAAGATATGTTTGCGGCTTTGCCTGGCCATTAGTTCTCTAAAAAAAAGAACCGAGAACGCTGACCGTCAAGCTTCGGAAGAGCAGCGTTCACAGTATTGGTGTCTTCGCGTCACAGGCTCACAACTCGCTGCTCGCCGTCCCGGTGTTAGTATTGCAACACGTAATCAAACTGCTCTATAGTTATTAATAGAAGGTTTTTTTTTGTTTTTTTTTACCGCAGGCTACCGTGCGGTGTAGCATTACAACCGCAAGCTCGCGCTGTGCCTTTGAAGTACAATTTTGAGTGCGCGCCAGGAGCGCTACCGTGCTCATCAATCTAAAAAAAAAAAAAAAAATGTTGTAGTCCTTACGTTTCTTGGCACATATACGACACTCCAAAACTTCAGTTTGCCGTGCAGCCCATCGACGTCAAACTGACGTCCCCAACTTTTACGAGAGGCTTGGTGACGGTGCATTATAAGATATTGAACTGCTAAAGTACGCATCAAAGAGTACCGAAAAAAAAAAAAAAAAACACGAGGTTTAGCAGTAGGGCCAAGAAAACCCCGATTATTATTATTTTTTTTACAGTCATTCACACTTACTTGGGTTATTTTAAAAAGTTGCACAACTCGGCTAACAAGTCGCTCGTGAAAGTTGGTAGCACTGGTTAAACGTCAGTGCGCTGTACGCCCAAACGAAGTTTAGGGGTGTCGTACGCTCTGCAAAAGCTGCCTATTAACATAACCGGCGTCTTTAGGGGTTTTATTTATCGCTTTATCAGAAATAAATATTTTAATATACCGTACATTTTTTGCACCGCGTTATTTGCAATATTGCGGTCCCTCTGGCCAAAACTGCGCGTTCTAAGCTCTCGTCACAAACGGCTGCCTAACATAGAAGCGCTTAAAATGCTTCTAGCCTTTTTTATTTGCTTTGTAATCACCTGAAAGCAAGTACGAGTATTCTGTCTTTCTGAAGTGCTTGGAATAAATAGTCATGTTCCTTGTAACGGCCTTAAAACGCGAACCCATTCCCGATTGTATTGCTCGACATACCGTTGCGCGACGAGTTTTCTCCTACTTATGGCAAAGAATAGACTTTCCGTAGACCGTACTATAGAGTTCTTTATTATTAGTGGCAGCGCTTTTCGTCACGTTGAGTACAGATTGAGCTGGCGGCCATGCACAAGACCAGAAATCCGCAGCGTATGCGATACACCAAATGTCGCTATTAAAATTAGACATCCCGGTCCTTCGTGCAAGGCTGTTGCAAGGCGGAGCACAATAATTCCTCTTTTCAACGCGTTCACCTTTTTCGTTAAAACGGCTTCACGCATTAAGCCGACAGTCCCTGCCACCGTTTCCGCGCCGCCGCCGCCGCCGCCGCCGCCGCCGTCCCCGCTCCTCTGGTTCTATGTTCGTCCGCGGGAGGGCGAGCGGCGTGCTGGAGTTGCGAATAGGTAGATGTGAGCCGTGTTCACTGCCGAGCGATACTGCGTGCTCAAGCAGCCCATCGTTCAAACAACGAACAGTTAGTCCCAAGTAGGTTCTACCGCAGCTCAAAGGGATCTCGTAGACGACTTCCTTGGCACAAGGCACTAACTGCTTGGCATGCCTCGTGTCACAAGGGCCGTTCCTAGGTTTGGACCCGCTTTACATCGCGCACAGTTCGGACAGTTTGCAGGGGGCCGTGAAGACAACGTCAACTACACGTTTCAGATTGTGCGAGATCTTTTGAACATAGGGCAGCCCTTCGAACTTGTTCGGCCGTTTCCTAGTTGCCGTGTTAGGATTTTTTATCTTGTTGAGCAGGGTTCAGGCACTCCCCTCACCAGAAAAGGAGGACAATTGAAAGTTCCATGCGGTGTAGCTGACGGTCGGAGCTCTCACGTACGGCGTGGCCACAGTGCTTTT
The DNA here is from genome assembly GCF_016920785.2 of Ixodes scapularis. NCBI lineage: Eukaryota > Metazoa > Arthropoda > Arachnida > Ixodida > Ixodidae > Ixodes > Ixodes scapularis. The sequence goes on along the minus strand of NW_024609879.1, from coordinate 68,022,473 downwards.
GTAAAGCCATGCGGACACACTGACTCCTTTCTGGGGGTGCTTAATTGCTACTTAAACTCCACCCTCGTCTGCTATAAAAAGAAGGTTTATTTGCAGAGACGCGGGCTTTTTATCGGGTTCAGTGTTGCACCGGTACTCTGCGAAATGTATCTCGCGAAGTTCGACCGCATTGTTTCACAGGCTTTGACTGACATCCCTGTTAAGATGTGTACTTATGTAGATGACTTTGTCGTATTTGTTAGCGTACGCCCTCAAACTTGCCTGGACTTTGTCGCTCAGTCTGTCCGACAAGTTTTTGAACAGTGCTCAAGCCACTTACGTTTCACGTTCGAGTTGCCGGCAAACAGTGCATTGCAGTTCTTGGATTGACGTTGATCCTTCAGTGGTTCCGACCCAATCTGTTGTATATACTCACCGCGAACCAAAAAGACTATTTTACCATTTTACTCGGCGCACTCTAAATTTGTAAAATGGGGTATTGCCAGCTATGCCTCCGCACGGCTTTCCAAAAGTCCTGTGCCCCCGCCATACGGGAGAGCTTCCTCCGTCAGCTCCACCGCCTGGAACTTTCAGGTTTCCCTCCATTTCTGGTAAGAGGAGTGGCTGAATCCCGGCTCAAGAAGATAAAAAGTCTTGAAACGGCAACTAGGGAAAGGCCTACCAAGTTCGAAGTGCTGCCCTATGTTCACAGGATCTCGCACAATCTGAAACGTGTAGGAGCAAAATTCAACGTCGACGTTGTCCTCACGGCCCTCTGCAAACTTTACAAACTGCGCGCGATGTCAAGCGGGTCCAAGCCTAGGAACGGCCCTTGTGAAAACGAGGCATGCCAAGCAGTTTGTGCCTTGTGTCAAGGAAGTCGTCCAGCAGATCCCTTTGAGCTGTGGTAGAGTCTACTTGGGACAGACTGGTCGTTGTTTGAACGCTAGGCTGCGTGAGCACGCGTCCTCGCTTGGCAGTGGCCACGGTTCACATGTGCCTATACACTGCAGGGATTGTGGGTGTTCCTCTCCGTTGGACAACACAAAGGTGGTGGGACGCTTGAGGAACAAACTGGAGAGAGAGAGATCATAAAAGAATAGAATAGAATAGAATAGTTTATTTCAGACATACATTTGTCATACATATGTCTGGGGGGCTGCAGCAAAAGAAGGCAAAAAAGCCCTCTGACGAGGCCGCTAGCCCCCCCCCCCCCCCCCTCCCCCCCCCCCTCCCCTGCCCATAGCAGTCAACAGAGACAGCATACAATAATTTTGCAACAAGATTGAAATAAACATAGGCATCAGTAAACCATTCCAATCAATATCATCCATATAAACATAAGCGGCGCGTATCCTTGCCTGTGGACCATACCACTGCATTAGTGCCGCGTCGGTGCATCTGCCCAAAAGGGAATTGAAATTTCCTTATTGCTACCGTCCTTAGTATAATTTTCACACGCGATCTGTAAAGGTCTAATTTCTGTCCTGAACGCAGTGTGCACGTGTTGCCAACGTGACGTGAACGCAGCGCATGATCTCGGCGTTTCCTCATTCATCTGTCAAAATTAATTGTTTTATTATTTATTTCGGTCACGCGTTTCACAACGTTCTTCTAGTGCCACTGTAAACGTTTTTTTTCTCTTCTCACATTCTTCTTTTCGAACTTTTTTTTTTATAAGCATTTATGTCTGTAGGAGGAGGAAAAGGAGCACGTGATTGAGCGTGCCACTGTGAGCTCGTGGAAGTTCTAGTAAACCTTTGGTTATTAGTAAGCGTATGTCCTATGTCCGTCTTCTGCTTTATGTGCCGTCTTTTTTGTTCTGTTTTGTAATATGTCCATGTTCAAGCTGAGTTAAAATACTAATATCGCTTAAGGGAAATTGTAGCTTCATAACTGGCTACATAATCAGGGATAATGAGGGCTGCCTTAGTATGACTGTTGAAATAGGAAAATGTATCTTAAGAAACGAGAGAAATGCAGGCGGAACAGTCACTAGTATGAAAGCTGTACTTCCTATGGCCGTGCCTGAACTAGCCATGTTATATCACTTCAAACATGCATGCCAAAATGCCCAGTACCTCATTTATTCTACTCTGCACTACATTATTATGTTTTGTTTGTATTTTTACTACCTGTTGCATTTTTTCTAAACCAGAGCTTGATGTATTCAATATGTCCACAGAGAAGCTGATGAGGCACCTCAGGTGTCATAACTGTTGCGACAAGGGGACTCTCTCGCCTGAACACAAGGACCCTTCCAACGATGAGGTAACTGCGAATGTTTTTTGTTTTTTTTTGCCTACCTTCAATCTACAAGGACCCTGGTCACACGGGCGGCTTTGAGCAAGTTAAGCTGACCGCCATTATGCCTAACTGCATCTGTGTGCAGCTGCGCTGCAGATTTCCTGACCTCAAAATCCAATATAAATTTTCACTGCCTGAATTATGGAACTAAAAATAATATTGGATTGTACCTGGAAATGTGAAATCCAGATTGCAAACAAAAAAATAACTTCGAAAAACATGATATCCAATTAGAATCCCATTAGATTTCCAGTTCCTTACTGCAGAGAGCAAAAGCTATATTGAGGTTTGGGGTAGGATGGACATCGCTTGTCCCGCTATTCATATCTGGTGTAGCTGAGCTCGGCAACATCAGTTGCGGTAGACCACCGAGTTGAACACTGCGGCGTCTGCTCCATGGCATGCGGCATCACCACGCACTTCTTCTGAATGTGGAGGGACGCACCAAGAAAGAACCGTGGCCAGGATTGCTTTGATGAGCAACATTTTTGGGCTTAAGCGCTGCTATGAAAACGAGTGCGGCCTGCCATGTTCATAGACATGGCCCTTGCTTTTGACAGGCTGTCGTCGATTCTGTCAATGCCGAAGCGGCTCACCTGATATCACTGCTTTTAAAGTGATAGCTTTATGGGCGACACTTTGCAGACATTCGTCCTCGTCACTTGCCGCCGAGCGCGTTAATAACGAAAAGACGGAAAAAAAAACAAAAAAAAACGCTTTTTTTTCCATCTTGCCGCGAGGAGAGCGAAGTCGTGACTTTTCGTCCACCGTGCCGAGCAAAGCGAGCGAAGAGGGTCGCCCTGGCGTCCCGCTAAGAATTATGCAACGAAAAAAGAAGGATCGTGTCGTCTGCTTGGAAGACTTGTTTTCAAGCATTACTCGCTTGATGCGAAATTCCTATTTTGCAGTATCCAATTGCTACGCGTAATGTTGAATGGTTAAGAAACGTCCACCGCTCTTACGCACTCACTTCGCGGACCACTGGTCCTCGGGTACGTGACGGAACCATTTCACCCGTATTGCGCGTCCGTGCTAAAGCTTTCGCTTTGGTTTGTTGGCACCTTGTGGGCGAAAACTATTTTTTATTTCACCTAATGCATTTTAATATTTTTTTCGTTTTGGGTCTTTTTATGATACAAGAAAAGAAACGAGATAAATATCTTGTAATGAACACTAAATGTTAATATGTAACCTTTCTATATATTTTAGTTTATAATATTTAGATCGATTATGTAACACCAGGCTTAGTTTCGGCTTCATTTTAAGTTTTAACTGACCGAATACTCCGTGAAATATTGGATAAGTGCAGTTAAGTAGCACCCTAGCTAGCAGCGGATTTACTGGCATTGGCTTTCCCGCATAAAGTGTTTATGTAACAATATTATTTATTTTGCTTGATCGGGATACAAAACACTTGCTTTTGTGCGAGTCGTTCTTCCACGAAAAGAGGCCACTTGCATACTGTGTCAATTCAAGCCTTCAAGGAGGCTTGACCCTCCACGAAATCTCGGATACCAAGAAACCACAACCCCTTTCAGGATATTTGAACGGCGCAGCCGCCTCATAGATGCTGCTCCCGTGGAGCGATGCTGGTGTTAGTAGTCTATTTAACGGTTGGTATATTCAAAGCAGAAAACAGTGGAAGAAGATAAGAAGGAGGAAGAACGAAAGCTGCCAAGACTCGGCACTATGGACTCAAACACAACACTACATCGCACCTACTCTGTGTGGGTACAGTCCACATTCCAATCTTCCATGCGACCCCAAAACAACCACTTATTGTCGAGCAACGCCTATTTCATCTACAAAATGGCCTTCTTACTTTCCAGCAGATGTATAAATAGTTGCCTGAATCAACAGCCTCCTTTTTAATGTGGTATGTTTTAACTATATTTTTTAGGGTCGGTTTCTGTTTAGCAGTATTGCGAATTTATTGTTATTATGCACATCCGCAGAAGTTGATTGCCACGCGTCACGAAGTGCAGCAAGCCTTTGGTGCTTTCGCAACCACATGTTAAAGCACAACCACGTCTGCCAAATAAAGAGGCGTAGCCACAAGTAGGTAATCTCGGAATGCAGCTCGATTGCGCAAGACAAACTTTTGGTGGGTCTTAATGTCCACTCACCATGCCTAAATTGCATATTCTTGCCTTTGCGCATTTACACAGCGGAACAAATCTGGCTCAACGTATTGCACGTTGAAAACATTGCGTACCACATATACATCGCCATGTGACTTTTTTTAAGCCAGGAGAAGCGCATGAACGCGAGGAATGGCAGCACATTCCTTTCGTTTTTTCGTACCCTTTTCATCCACAGTCTTACGAGGTTCACTTCTACATTCCTAACCAGTTTTTTAGAGGCTAAATCAATTACAGCGTCTGGATATCCGTCTTTTAGTCTCAGTCTAGGCAGATGCACTTTCGTTCATCCTTTGAGTGCAGTAGATGGTTATTTTGAATCCCATTTGGAATGATAATTTTCACTGCCTTTTCTAGAGATTAAAAAGAGTCGCATCGAGTTGTGGGAGAGACGTTATATTTTCAGCCGGTAGTAGGCCGAGCCGGCAACTCCGCCGTGGAAAAGCTTACAGGCAAGACTAGACAATCTGCGCTAGGAAGCCTTCATGTGCTCTTTGCTAGGGTGATGCCATTCTTTGTAATACCACTCGCCGACAGACCAGCAGCCATCTTGGTTCTCGGTGATTATCCGTGGGGCTTATAACCCTCCCGGAAACAAACACCTTATCTCACAAGTTCGGAACAGCGTTGTGGAAAGCACGGAGGGAGGATTAGCGTTTTTTCCCTTGGATGGGAGGACCGATGGACACAAAGGCCACTTTCCTGCGCAAGGCGAAACAATGGAGAACCAAAATGGCGGTAGGAGAGGGACTGGAAAAGGGAAACGGGCAGTTGGCATCACCCTATGCGAAGCGCACATGAAGGCACCCTAATCTGCGCAAGGTAAGTGTACCGTAAAGTATGTAAACATGTTTATGTCTTATGCTATCGTTGTCATTTACCAGATCCTTTTGTTGTAAAGGCACATCTTATTCAAGCAAACAGGTAAGTGGCATAGGACGTGATTGCAAGAGTCCAGAGTCTACGAAAAGTGTTCCCTTACAACACCTGGCAAAGCAAAGCTGAAAATGCGCATGTAAGTCATGTCTTGGTTAAAATGCGATGTCGTTCGAACACAAAACCCATCTTTCAAGATAGCTTGTTGAGGCGAAAATTATCAAAAAAGAAAAAAAAGGGTTTGTGTCGGCGAACTGTCATAACCGCGATGGAAAGTGAGACAACTTTTTTTTTGTTTGGGGCAGACATTAATGAAGGAAGAGAGCATGTTTGTTTTATGTCCCGTGAGGGAGAGAGGCAATTTAAATTTTTGTTTTTTGATGCGGCGTCATCTGCGAAAGAATACAAGATCCCTTACAGAAATGTAATATATGACCCAGATATGTTTAATATAGGGCCGTATATGGGCATATAAGTAGACATATACGGTCATATATTGCCATACAAGGACTGAAATCAGGGCAGATATGGTAAGGTGACACCATATATGACGACATATATTGCCAGATAAAGTCATATATGGTGCCAGTGGCTGCCATATATAACAGTATAGGATGCCTGATACTCCTGTATATGGCACTATATGGTGCCAGTCAACATGTAGATGCAGGTAGCACTCCGCGTCGGCCGGTATCGGGACTACGCCGGCCCGCCCATGGTAACAGGATGGCAGCGCCTGGCCATGGGCACCGGGGAGCTACCGGCCCCGGCCGGCGTCGGGGTTTCGTCTTGCTCATTGGCCAGTCCAACTGTAGAAGTTACAGTGACTGGCCGGCATCGGGTTTTTGCTGTCTTTGGTGGCTAGTCTTTCCTTGGAGGTTCCAGTAACTGGCCGGCATCGGTATTATGCTGCCTTTGATGGCCGGTAGTTACGGAAATTCAATAACTGGCCGGCACCGGTATTTTACTGTCTTTGATGGCCAGTATTTACATGGAAGTTCAGTAACTGGCCGGCTTCGGTATTTTCCTGTCTTTGATGGGCAGTATTTACATGGAAGTTCAGTGACTGGCCGGCATTGGCGCTTTGCTGTTTGCAGGCTGGCGAGCCCCGGGAACTTCCGTTTACTGACCGGCATCGTTCTATTTTTTTTTGTTTTGCCTTTTTGACTATGCAGTCACGTCATTGAGATTCCGACGAACTGCGGCGATTCATATGTAGCGAGTGGAAATGTTTGCGTTGATCAATCCTTCGTAAATGACTGCCGACGCTGGCGTATTTGATCCCACCATGGCAAGGCTGACGTGTTTGATCGCGAAAACGCGAAAAAAAAACAAAAAAAAACAATGCCGTGAGGAAAATGTGCAGTCCAGGATTTGAGAATCTGACCCCCTACGCCGCGAAAATGAAATTTTACAACGCCGAACGACACTTTTTTCAGGAAGTTAGTTTAATTAGATGTACTATACTTAAGGTCTGGCGTTCTACGCACGTGTTTGGCTCTGATAAAAAATAAAAACGGTATAGCGGAGCCTCGAATGAAAAAAGAAAAAAGACGTGGCATGATTGAGCACGCGTTTTGAGCTACAAAACAATAATAAACATTACTTTCTAGGAACTAGAAAAGTAAGAGTTGTGTTTATTGCTTATGGCGCTACGAGAGGTACATAAATCTCCTGAGAGATCATTTTAATGGTGATTTTAATCTAGTGGGAAAATATGCTATTTCAGGCAGGAATTGACTGTTTTACGTGGTAGTTACCATATAAAACGATCATCTAAGACAAATATTTTAAATGTTCACATAGGCCAAACGGTATCTGTCTCTTTAATAGCTTATGTTATACGACATACCGTACCAAAGGAACGCGAATATAAAAACTTTTTTCTTTACTCAAAAAAGCGAGAAACACCAATGCGTTCTGGATGTACACACTGCTGTGTTTGTGAATGTGACCCCTTGACACTACGAAAAATAAATGTCACAATGCCGAACGATAGCATTTCTGAAAGCTAGTTTAATTATCCGCGCTGTACTTGAATCTCAGGAATAAAAAAAGCGTTTAGGCCTAAAAATAAGTGAAACTGCGGAGCGCAACCTGTATAAGTAAGACCTGGCGGCACGCGGGGAATAGCGCTGATCTACCAGAACAAAATTAAATACTACTTTCCGGAAGTCAGAAAATTAAGAGACGTGCTTATGAGCTATGAGCTCGACTAAATTACTGCCTTAAAATGGCGGTATTTTTGTTTCAATAGTGGGTGAAGATGAACCGCTTTCATGACAAACTTTGGCTTCATCACTGTGGCAGTTTTATCACTTACATTTTCCAATTTTTCTCTAAATGTACCCATTGTTATTAATTGTATTTCTTCGTTGAAAGGACTTGCGCTGTTTGCCTACTACACTGGCCCACCAATTAGCACGCAGGGATCGAATCATCCCGGCAAAACAAGAGGGACAGGGTTTCTGAATTGCATCAATCCAAATGCGGGCTCGCACTTTTTATTTTCACCTTCTGCGTGATTGTTACCCCGAAGAACGGTGCCGACGGCAGCATACACATAGAAAATATTTAAAATATAAAAAACTAATACACAAAGGTGAGAAAAATTTAAAAATAATAAAAACAAATTTAAAATGGTGAGAGAAAAATATTTAAGATAATAAAAAGTAATACAAAAAGATGAGAACAAATATTTTAAATAAAAACTAATACAAAGAGGTGAGAAAAAATATTTAAAATAATACAAAATAATACAAAATAATATAAAATAATACGAAATAAAATAAAACAAAATACAAAAAGGTGAGAAAAAATATTAAAAATAATAAGAAGGAATACGAAAAGCTGAGAAAAACATTTAAAATTAAAAAAAAAACAGTTTAAGAAAACAAATAGCGCTTACCGCGATTCGAACCAACAACCACTAGCTCAGAAAATCAGAGCGCCACCAGACTACACTACCGCCGCCCGGATGACCTTCGCTCCCTTTCTAGAAGGTTGCATGTCTGCTGAATTTGTTTTTCACTATTGCAGCCTTAGTTTCGTATTTATTATTTTGCAACATGTTCAGGACTTATTCATAATATTGTCGCGAAATAGTTTATTATTGCTGTGTCTTTTATGAGTTTTATAATGCAGTTTGCTGATCGTTTTATTTCAAACGTGTTGAAGATACGAATACAATGTCATCGAAGCAACGGCCTCTCTTTCGCACGTTTTGCCGGCCGTGTGCGTTTTTATGCCTGTGATCACGGCCGGCTAACGGTCCAATTACCCGATTAGTGGTGATGCGTGGAGTTTGCCTTAGTTTCAAACGTGTCCGACAAAGACGGAAGCGACTGTGGGACGTGGAACTACGTCAAATCTGCTCAACAGCCAAGATCATGGAACGGGATCGAAGTAAGTTCGTGTTTTGTTCGTTTGGGCTAGATTATTTCCTGCGTTCAAAAGGCTTGTTATTGTCTGTAGATCGCTTGCTTTTACCAGTATTACTAATTGTGCGCGAATGGTGTTATGCGAGGTTGTTTTTCTTTTTTCCTCGATGCAGAGGCTGTCTACTCGCTTAAAGTCGATCAGTTGCGGCGGAACTCTTTGGGAGACGGATTTGGGGGGGGGGGGGGGGGGGGTTGATTTTCTCCCTCCGCCGTATTGTTTACTGGTAAGCTAGAATGTCTGGAAGAGCCCGGTGCCCCTCCATCGCCGATGCCACTCTCCGTACCTGCCTGGTGAGAGCTGGACCCGACAAAAACAGCGATTGATTGATCGAGCAAGTCCGTAGCTTTCGCCGCCCCAGTCGTCTGCAGACGCCTTCATTTTCGCAGTTCGTACCCAGAAAAAATTGCCAAAAATTGGTGCCGCGATGAATTCACCCCGTGGTGATTAATGCATAGCATACCACTTCCGATCGCAAGAATTTGTGCCCGCGAAATAATTTTTGACGCTGGCATTTATTCCTCGCGAAATGTCTAGCTCTAAAGATCATTTGCTGTACACGTGTTTCATATGATCCAACGTACGTGTAACGAATTTCACACCTCCAGAAACACTCAGGCTGCTTTATATGGTGAAGCATTTATTCTCTTCCTACTGGTGTCTTTTTTTTGAGGCTTTGAAGTATTAATTACAAGCTTCTAGGGAAATGTACATGCATGTCCTCAATTAAGGTAGTGTCTCGCCAGTTTTTGGTATCTATATTAGTCGAATACACAAGAGTTATACGTTCAGCGCGTGTGCTTGTCTTTCTGAGTATCTGGTGTGTGATTGTTTCCCTGCACTGTCACCGTAGAATGTGCGAAAATGAATAATGACATTGGCATATTTGTCGTGCCAAAGCCTGTCACAATTTTTTCGAACTCTGATCTCCACGCGATCACAATACCATTGTTTCTGTTGTAGTGGCACGGCAGAGTCTATACTTGTTTTGGTCCAGTCTTTGTAAGGGTAACGCTGTAATTCGATTCTACTCAATTATGGTGTACTAGATAGCACTATACTTGCAGAGCTAGTGTTCGGTTTTTGTAGTTCCATCGAAATACATTTCAGCTTTTAAGTTACTTGTTATTTAGCATGTAAATTTCCAAGCTTACCTAGATTGAAGGCAGCAAATATCTTGCCAGCACTCATGCTACGTGTTTAAAGTATATTGCGTTAACATAATTGACCCTACCTTTGATTTTTATTTGTCAGTGCCTCAAGGGAAGCAAGGAGGAGTGGATCCCCGCCCCTGCCCGTTTCGATCTGGATGAGCATCATTATGGCGTGCGGTTGTGTGTCACTACTGCGTGGTGCGCATTAAAGACCCCAGGCCAGCGGTTGTACCGCGCTGGCTAAATTACTCTACAGCTGAGACAGCAGACGCCCACTGAGGCAAGCTAACTTCCGACTGTGTAAACATACACGCATTTTTTTCTTTTTTTTCTTTCTTTTTTTGAGGAGTGTGATTATGTAGAGAAGCTAGTGGGTTTTTCTATGGGTACGAAGCTGTCCGAAGTAAGGTCAGAATGGAAAAAGCACCAAGTTCCGCCTGGTCCCAAACAGCCACAATAATGAACACGGAATTCAGAAGAATAGTAATACGAAGGACTTACGCAGGCAGCCACACTTTTTGAGTTCGCAATGACATTTGATTATGATCACAAATATTCCTGCTTTGCTCAAGGTGGCCTAGTTTACACACCATATTGGTGATCTTTAGCGCAGCAGGAATATTTTTATCAGAATTTAACGTCATTGTTAATTGAACAAATGTGGCTGTCTGTGCAAGTCCTTCGTGTTTTTATGCTTTTTACTTGTGTGTTCATTATTTCATTTTTTTCTCATGATTTAGTCCTTTTGTTTTCGTTTCTTATGTGTTCATTATTTTATTTTTTTATTTTTATGAGGTTTTAGTAAAAGATATGATGCCCTCGTCATTTCCTAGTCCGGGAAACAGTGGTGACCTCGTCGTGTTCAAGGAGCAGTATGACCTTTTCATCTTGTATTGCTTCCGCGGCGAACAACTGTGTCTGTGTGCGTGTGTGACGTGTTAATCACACGGGAAGATTCGGCGACCGAACGGAAAAGCAAGGCCAGCGAGGAGCGACTGGGGGCTTTGAACATATCACACGGTGCAAGGAAGGACTTCAACAACGAGGCTAGCAAGGAAGCCCTTGTCAAAACTGCTGTGCTCGACCGGAGAATTGAATCAGGACTGTGACTCTGTGAGTAGGAATCAACGACTTTGAAACTTTCGTATAGTTTACAACTTAATTGTTGCCTTCCGTTTGTTTTATTTTAATAGGTGTCTTTGTACTATTACATTTTTAGTCTATTTTAATGTTTGTCTGTGCTATATTACAGTTTTGTTTCTTATCATTTTTTCTTGAATGGGGGAAGTACTTGTTTAGAGTTTTGGCGCTTTTATAAATAAAACTTCTTTTGCCAACTATATTCTCGGTCTGCTCCCTCGACAACCAATCCCGCCAAAGGGCTGTTTACTTTCCGACGTCGAATGATATGTTACAATGTTTGCGAGCTTGCGATCGCCTGCATTCTATATTTGTAGCGTACATATTTGTCGGAATGACACATTCCGAACCAGAGCAATAAGGATTGGTCAGTGGCCTATTCTGTAGATATATCTATGTAAGCACACGTTTGGCAGTGTGGGATAGCAGCAAAATGTATATTATGTGGTTATTCATAGAAATGCATTATATGATCCCATGTCAGGACCTGGAAAGTATGGTACCTTCCCCATGGCAATAATTTTCATGTGATGCTAGAAGGAGCATCACGTGAAATTTTTTTTATATGGGGTGGGTACCCTATCCGCCAGACCCAAACACGGGATCATATAAAGCAGTCTATATATTGTATATAAGGAATTGGGCAGATATGGGTATATAAGGAATTGGGCAGATGTGGGTATATAAGGAATTGGGCAGATATGGCTATATCCATCCGGATATGGCCTGATTGTGCATATCTGGCCATATCTGCCCAATTCCTTATATATCCATATCTGTATTTTTTAATATAAGTCCAGATATGACATTTCTGTAAGGGATCGCATACTCCTATTGCGAATAAAGGCAGCCTGTTTCAACCTAGTTATTTCGCACACAAAGTTAATGGGCGACATTGTAGCTTCCAAGATTTTCGGAACGATTTCGGAGGGAGCTCAGTCCTTGCAGACATTGTTTACCTGTGGGGGTTCCTCTGCACCGCGTGTAGGTTCCTATGTGGCGGACCCCTAGAAACCAAGCAACAAATCTGTTCTAGAAACTAGCTAAAGGGTTTACTGCCCCTAAGGTTCGAAGGTGTTCTTAGCTGGCTGGCGGGAAATCAAGTAATCGGGTCTTATTCAGGCGAATCTTGAAGTAAGCCCTGTTACTCTAGAGTAGGATAAATAAGTCACTCGTGTGTTTGCGTCTTAAGCACATACGCGTTCTATCCTTGCCAATTTGTCTCTTTTAGTCTGTCTTGAACACTGACGACTGATTTAATTTCAAGGAAGCAAGTCGTAACGTCCTGTTTCTCAATACCCTAGCGAAACATGTTATTTGTATAAGAAGTTGCCTGATCCAAGGGGCGGAAATCATCAAATAAGTTCATATAAGATTATATAAGAACCGTATAAGAACGTAAGAGATGATATGAATAAGTAGTTTCTTATAACTTAAATAATCTTATACTGTTCATATTACATGAATCCACACATATTATTTTCAGTTTTTAACATGTTACAATTCGTGCCCACATAAGCCAATAAGGATTGTGCGTGGGGCGCGGCAGGTATACACTCAGGTGTACACACTTCACGTTAAAATGAAATATATGGCTCGGGCATGCCCAATAGTTTCTTTGTAATAGTATACGTATTCAACTCTGTTTCAAGGGCTTAAAACAAAATCCAACAAAACTTTCTATAGTATTAAGGGTAATTTCAACGTCTATTTATATTCTGAGGGAAAAAATCACAATAAGCAAAATATATGTAATAATAGACATAGTCGTAAAGGTGCTCCGCTTTGTTGATTTTGGTTTTCTTTGTCTATAAGTTCCTTCTTGGTTGCCTTTTCTTATCCTCATTCATACATTCTTTAGTCAGTTCTTATGCGGTTCGTATACGTTCTTATATGATCTTATTTTATCATATGCGCTCATTGGATGAAGTTTTCTTGAACAAATAAAACTTTTCACTAGGGAGCGGCAACAGAACAGAACGAAAACAAATATTATAAAAACATTCTAATACGAACTTTATTTATTTACACAAAATCATTGTTTTTTTTACATTTTTACACAATGACAACATTCTTGTCATTTAAACCCGAAATAGTTCATACAGCTCTGCGCTATGCAACCTCCATTGCCATATCCCGCCTCAAGCATATGCAATATTGAGTTCAATATGAGCTGAGACAGTCCTTGCTTTTCCCGCGCCTCTGCAAGTTTTTTTTTAGAGAGTTAAGGTTCGAACGAGGAACGGAATGAGAAGGTGGTCTCCCAAACTTCAGTATTTTTGATACATTAAAAAAAAAAGAAAAAACTTGTAGCGACTTTAAATGTAGATTAATACGGGATTTGGTGTTTCATGTCATATTGAGTGTGATAACGGAATGGCCATACAAATAAAGATGATAGCATCCATGTTGACCACTAAGTGCGCGAGTAAACCTGAAGCATTACACGTCGTCTTGGCAGTGGCAGAAGACACCTTGGTTTCAGCTTCAAAGGAATCTGGAACAAAAAAAAACATCGACATTTATGTCATAGACCTATAATTGTCCTGCGTGTTGCTTGTGACAAGATTGTAATAACAGATGGCCACTACCGTCTTGGTTGAAATAAAGGTACTGCTCAAGCTGTAACTATTCAAACAAAGTCTGAATTTAACCTGATTTACGGAAAAATTTACGGGCGCTAATGCACCACAGAACACTTTTCATCAATCTATTTTTAAGCAGTCTGCCACTTTTGCGCATAATGGATTGGGAACCCGCTTTATAATTTAAACCCGCGGAACATTCTGAGGTGCTTGACCATAGGATCAACTTCGGAAACGCGCACGTGATAGACACGGAGCCACATATTCAAAAACGTCTGTTCTTGGAATCCTGGCATATCCAGAACACACCGGGGAACATTAACAGGTCCCTCGGGGCCTTGCCATCTCTTTATGCCCATGGCCAGCGTCACGTTAACAAAACATCAACTCGGTAGAAGAGGAAGAACAGGTCGAAGCTCTGGCTGTCCCATTCCATTTTTAGTCACCTCTGAAGTATTCAAGCCAAACCCGAAACGTTGGGAACTGTTCGTTTCTGAGCATTTGGTTTCTCTTTTTCAGATAGCTTCCCCAAACCAGTCAAACTTCTGTCGAAGATGTTTACTTTAAAACCCCCTCCAACATCAAATGTGAATCGCTATTAAGATGTTTTATAGACATCATTTCGATGGCGCTACGGTAGCTTCACATTAAAAGTCTAAAGGTATGTTCATGCAGTGTCGTTGGTTTATGTTGCATTGGCTTGAGTTGGTATGGCACTAGAATACTCTAGACTAAGCAATATTTCACACTTTGTGTCTATGGTAACAAGCAGAAGGGTGTCGACGTGAGGAGTGGAGGCTGTTCGAAAAAACTTGTGGATTAGTCAACATGCCAATTTCAGCTGATTGTTGACGTGTCATCATGATCGTAACATACCTAGATTTACGGGGGACAGAGAGGAAGGGAGGACGAGCCTTAGGTAAACACAAATCGGTGATTCACGTGCTAGCCTTTAGCCAGCTCCGAGATCTGCTTACGATTATCGGGTTGCCTTGGCACCTCATAGGCATAAGCCTTGCAAATGCTCTGATCTTGAGCTGAATAATTGTGCCTTTCTACTTTAATCTAAGGGAAGATATCCATACAAATGTATCCGCGAAGAAAAGCTGTGCGGAAAGTGATTCTGAATCAAAACAACATATGTTAGGAAATCTTTGAAGTCCTTCCTAATATTTCTTTCATGCGCTTGACGCAAACGTTTCCTACAGCCTCCAATTATTTGGCTTAAGAGTACCTGATCAACTGCGTGCTGTTGTACTGAAAGGATTTATAGGCTAATTGTTTGCACACTAGTGTTCAAGCGTCGTACACGCAGCAACTTAGAATTTGGAAGTGATTTCGATGTAAATTCAAGCGAAACTTAAATAGAGTCTAAAATAGCACAATTAGCAGGAGCTATCAAACCTAATTTTCAAAGTCACGTGTGTGCGCCTGCGTCTTGCACTCTTCTGCACAGTAAAGCTTTGGGGAAGTAGAGCAAGCCAGGATTCGTACCATCGTTTCAGGACAGGTGCCAAACTTGACGTGTTGTAGCAGGCAGGCGAAAACCACCTTCACTATCAGATACCCCATCCGAATTCCCACGCAATTTCTTGGCCCACTTCCAAATGGAAGGTACGTGTACGGTGTGTGGGAATCCTTGTTTTCAGGCAGGAATCTGCAAGGATTTTAAGCAGACACAGTTCAGACCCTCTAGTGGTACCCTATGAGGTACACTGTAAACAGAAATATTAACGTGGTAATTACTTTTACGGAATATCACTTGATACAGACGACTAGTTAATCAAGGTAAATAACTTCAAACTCGTTGCAGAGTAATATTCCGCTTAAGGCTTGAATTCATAGTCCGACGGAACAGTGAACAAGTTTATTGTAGAGACCTGGTTGTCCAATTTCGCCAGGCCGTCATTGGAGCAGAGCACCGCTAATGCATTGCACATTCCCAGAGCTTGCCCCACAGTGTAGTTAAGGGGCAAAGGCTGTATGAACTTGCTCACTCTCTCCCGCTTGGTTTGGCAGAAAAACAAATAGTGTAGACTTTAGTTTGTGTGCATTCAAAATTTCTTCCAATTTTCGCTTAGTCTTTACACATGTGTTCATGCCTTAGGGCCAGTTCACATGGTGCTATAATAATAATAATAATAATCTTTATTTTTCGGGTGCCCTAAAACGGCCGAGCGGCCTTCTCTTAGGTATGTTGCCGCAGTTGCGAATTCGTCCGTGGGGCTAAGATGCCGACGACAGCTGCTGCGCCTTACGTCGCAACATCAAAGCCACGAACAAACTCGCGCATAGTGAATCAGGCTTAACTTGGTGGCAGTATCTCACACCGCAGGCGGGTCTTGACAAAACCGAAAAGGCTGTTTTGTCATTTTCCTAAAGCAGCCTAAATAGGCGTAAACCTTCCAGTAAAATTTGTATGCGAGTGTCTATTATATTGATGGCAGCCTCAGGAACAAATATTAGAGTATGATATACAGTACAGTATAGAGTTATGACTACACCGTTTTAGCCTGTAAAACAAAACACACACACATATATATATATATATACAACACGGGCACTTCACGTCATCGTACGTGGTCTCCGAGGAGGATATAAACGAATATGTGCAGATGAACGAACCGTACTTAATCCAATGAATCACAGAATCAAAGTTTTCAGGAACCCGCCGAAAACCAAAAAACGGCGGAGCCGGGATTTGAACTCTGGGCCTCCCAATGTCCGGTCGGGTGTGCTAACCTCTACCCGACCGGACATTGGGAGGCACAGAGTTCAAATCCCGGCTCCGCCGTTTTTTGGCTTTCGGCGGGTTCCTGAAAACTTTGATTCTTTGATTCATTGGATTAAGTACGGTTCATTCATCTGCACATATTCGTTTATATATATATATATATATATATATTGTGAACGCAGAGGGGAGAAGGTGATTAGTGAATTTATTGCTTTAAAGCTAGGGATTTTCGCCAGCTCCCTTTCACTTTCCCTAGCTTTAATGCAATAAATTCAATAATCACCTTCTCCCCTCTGCGTTCACAATATTACTACGGCTGCACTTGTCAATCTTCACTCATTCCCATTACATATATATATATATATATATTGTGATGAACACCCTCATCGTCGTCATCGGCCATCGTCATATCTACCCCATCATCGTCATCACCGATAGCTCGTGTGGCCCGTGCTCGCAACCGCGGGCCAGTTCGAATATAATCATCACTGAAAGCGGTCGTTGAGCTTCTGTCTTCCTGACATTATTGGTGGAGGTGCGGGGTCACAATCCCAGTAGCGACGTTCCATCACTCTGGAGCTTCGTCCCAGAAGGCGAATAGTGACAATGACCAGCAGTGGCCAATCCTCCTCCGCTGCCTCTGCAGCTGCAGTCAGCCCTGCCCCCAGCCAGCTCCGACATCCCAAAACCTTTGCCGGACTCCGAGAGGACGACGTGGAGGACTGGCTGGACGTCTACGAGCGAGTGAGTCTTTATAACAAGTGGGACGACCAGGCGAAACTGCGGAATGCTATTTTTTATCTCTCCGATGTGGCCAAGATCTGGTTCACCAACCATGAAGATGAAATCGTGACATGGCTGCTATTCAAAACCCAGCTAGCCGAAATCTTCGGCAAACCCGCCAATCGTAAAGCTGTAGCTGAACGAAAGTTGGCAGCTCGAATTCAATCTTCTGGCGAGACGTATACTTCCTACATCGAGGATGTCCTCGCACTTTGCCGCCGTTGCGACAAGGACATGTCGGAGGCCGACCGAGTCCGCCATGTAATGAAAGGGATCTCTGAAGAGGCATTTAACGTCCTTCTTGTGCAAAATCCCACGACTGTTAAGGACATCACCACGCATTGCCAAAGGCTGGATGAGGCCCGCAACTCCCGCCTTCAGGTTCGAGCACTGCATGACGGCTCATCAATTACCATGCCTTCTTTATCGACCGATACCCTGAAGCAAATGATACAGAAAATTGTACGAGATGAACTTTCACATTTTCTCCGACCTGCTGCAAGCCACCAGACGATTGAGAGCGACGACAGCGGGTTGCGCCGCATTATCCAACAGGAGATTGCTTCTGTCGTCACACCAAAAGAGACTTCCCCTAAAGTCACCGATGGACTTCGAACTTCTGATGAAACTTCTCGTTCGGGAGTTCCCCAACTGATTCCGGACCTTCCTGCTCTGGCTTCTATCTCGCCTGCTTTTAACAGGGGTCCTTTACCCCCTTGGAGCAGCCGCCCCACTTATCCCAACTACGGATCCTGGGGATATCGGCCGCGTCCAATCTGCCATTATTGTGGGATTACCGGCCACGTGGCACGAGTTTGCCGACGAAGACAACAGGACTACGAAACCCGCGACTACTATAGTCGAGATCGAAACAACAGAGGGTATTGGAACCAGCCGCGGGATCAGTCTCCACCCCCGGATCCCTATCCAGCACGTCGTCCGGAAGCTCCACGGCGCCGCTCCCCATCTCCGTATCCTCGCTCTTACTCACCCATGATCTCGAGGAGAGACGCGCGGCCCAATACGGGAAACTAGGTTCCGCAGTTGTTGGAGGAGCAACTGCGTCACGGGAGAGTCTTCATCATCCTCCCTCTGACCCATCCAATCTCATCGAGGTACACATCAGCGGCTTACTCCTGTACGCTTTAGTTGACACAGGGGCGGCTAGTTCCGTGATAAGAGAGGACATTTGCTTACGTCTTCACAAAGTTAGAACACCCCTACATGGTTGTTCATTGCGGGCGGCGTCCACAGACATCATTCATCCCACCGCTCAGTGCACGGCTCGCGTTTTCATACAAGGTACGTGCCACACCATTCAGTTCATGGTTTTGTCGTCTTGTACACACGACCTGATTCTAGGCTGGGATTTTCTTCAATCTGCTGAAGCTGTCATTAATTGCAAAGGCGTCAGTTTGGGGGATTCAAATAACCGCGAGTCTGATTCCATAATCGTTGAAACCAAATTACGGGCCTGTGAGGATACTGTCATTCCCCCGCTAGCATCTTTCCTGATGAATTTTTCGAGCGAACAAAGCCTTTCGGGGACTTTTCTAGTAACTGCTCTGTCTACCGTCTTGCTATCGCACGGGTTCATCGTACCCTATGCCCTATCTAAACTTACCGATGGCAAAACAGTGCTCCCTGTATGTAACGTTACACACCAGCCACTTCTTTTCTTAAAGGACACAGTCGTCGCAAGTATCGAACCACATAATTCTTTGGAACTTGCTTCGCTCGAATCAACACATCATTTTGACCCTCCAACGTTGCCTGTTATATCCAACCAAATACTTTTGAATGCCATTGACTCTGACCTGGGAGAGTTTCATAAAAAGCAATTAATTAATTTATTAACTCGTTTCCAATCGCGCTTTGACGTTTACACGTCCTTCACAAGCGCAACAAACTCGGTAGCACATACGATCAATACGCCTCCTGGAGAAATAGTTCACCAACGCCCATATCGCGTGTCTCCTTCAGAACGCCGTATTATTGACCAAGAGGTGTCAGAAATGCTGCGTAAGGGGATCATCCGTCAATCTTCGTGCCCCTGGTCTTCACCAGTAGTCCTTGTAAAAAAGAAGGACGGCAGCATACGTTTCTGCGTTGATTACCGTAGACTCAATAAGATCACTCGTAAGGACGTATACCCTTTACCACGGATTGATGACACATTAGACACCCTACAAGGAGCCGAATATTTTTCATCCCTGGATTTAAAGACCGGCTACTGGCAAATACCAATGAAGGAAGAAGACAAAGAAAAAACAGCTTTCATTACAACTGACGGTCTTTTTGAATTCAACGTGATGCCTTTTGGCCTTTGTAATGCGCCGGCAACATTTGAGCGCATGATAGATAACGTTCTCCGTGGCCTTAAATGGCACATATGCCTTTGCTACCTTGATGACATTATTATTTTTTCTCGTACGTTTAACGACCATCTCCTTCGCCTGTCCGAAGTGTTCGTTTGTCTCACAAAAGCTAACCTCCTACTCAACACAAAAAAGTGCCACTTTGCCTCTCGACAAATTAAGATCCTTGGGCATTTAGTGGACAAAGATGGCATTCGACCCGACCCAGACAAGCTCAAGGCAGTAAACGAATTTCCTGTTCCTCTTAATATCAAACAACTTCGTAGTTTCCTAGGACTCTGCTCGTATTTTCGCCGTTTTGTACCTCACTTCGCCCAACTGGCTGCCCCACTTACACGGTTGTTACAGGCCAACGCACCATTCATCTGGTCCCCTGAATGTCGAGACTCATTTCACTCTCTCAAAGCCACTCTCCAGTCCGATCCAATCCTGGGGCACTTTAATGACTCTGCCCCTACAGAGTTGCACACCGACGCCAGTGGATATGGCCTTGGTGTTGTTCTATTGCAGAGCGATCCCAACACACTAAAAGAATATGTTGTGGCCTATGCGAGCCGAATGCTCTCCGCCGCCGAACAGAATTACACTATAACCGAGAAAGAATGCCTAGCTGTCGTTTGGGCCATTAACAAATTCCGGCCATATCTTTACGGAAGACATTTTACTATTGTGACCGATCACCCCGCGTTATGTTGGCTTTCTTCCTTGAAAGATCTCACTGGCAGACTTGGTCGATGGACGCTTGCGCTTCAGGAATACAACTACACAGTAGTATACAAATCTGGGCGCAAACATACAGACGCTGACAGCCTATCTCGATGTCCAGTAGACAAACCAGATGAACGGCTTGAAAACATGGATGACGTTTTTGATGTCTCAGCACTCCATTTTGACTCTATTACACATGAGCAATCCAATGACCCATGGATCAAAGGCATCATCGACCACCTTAAGAAACCAAATAACTTCGTTCACAAAAAGTTGCGAAAAGAGTTACAGAACTTCTCTCTCCAAGATGGTATACTCTACCGGCACAACTTTTCCCCTTCAGGATACCGCTGGCTTCTCGTAGTTCCTCGTAATATGCGCACTGACATTCTTCGATCTTTTCATGATGACCCTACTTCAGGACACATGGGGTTTAACAAAACGTACGCTCGCATTAGGCAACGCTACTTCTGGCCGCAGCTTCAGACAACTGTTTTTAGATATGTTCAGTCCTGCTTGAAATGCCAACGTAGAAAACGTCCAACGACTGCCCCTGCTGGTTTGCTGCAACCATTAGTTTGCCCCAGTGCGCCTCTTGAACGAGTAGGAATCGATTTGTTCGGTCCGTTCCCCGTTTCTTCTCATGGTAATCGGTGGATAGTCACGGCCGTTGACCACTTAACTAGATACACCGAGACTGCCGCGCTTACCTCTGCGACATCTGAAGAAATTGCTCAATTCTTTGTACACACCATACTTCTACGTCATGGTGCGCCACAAGTCCTCTTAAGCGACCGAGGACGGCAGTTTCTTTCGAGTACACTTACAGCTATTCTGAAAGCCTGTAACGTAATTCATAAAACAACATCATCATATCATCCACAGACAAACGGTTTAACCGAACGTTTTCACAAGACCCTTGCAGACATGATATCCATGTATGTTTCCCCCGACCATACGAACTGGGACACTGTACTCCCGTTCGTAACTTTTGCCTATAACACTGCCCTCCAGTCTACCACGGGCTACTCCCCTTTCCACTTAGTGTACGGACGCGAAGCATCATGCACAATGGACACCATCTTTCCTGTCGCTCCTTCAATCAACAATCAAAGTGAACTCCTAGAGAACTTCATCTTTGGCGCCGAAGAATGCCGCCAGCTCGCGCAGCTCCGCACGTCGCGGCATCAACAGGTCACCAAGGACCGCTATGACAAGCACCACACGAACACTTCTTACTCCCCTGGTGACCTTGTGTGGGTTTGGACACCAGCCCGACAACCTGGCCATGTGGACAAGTTCCTCCACAAGTACATCGGTCCCTATCGAATCACCGAGAAAACATCACCTGTCTCCTACCTCGCTGAGCCCATTTCTTCCTCCTCGGATGCCCGCCGTCGACCTTCGGAAGTTCTACACGTGAACCGCTTGAAACCATACCACCCACCACTGCAATAGCTTCCCCCTTCCCCCCCCTCCCCCCCCCCCCCGAGGAGGGGGGTGATGTGATGAACACCCTCATCGTCGTCATCGGCCATCGTCATATCTACCCCATCATCGTCATCACCGATAGCTCGTGTGGCCCGTGCTCGCAACCGCGGGCCAGTTCGAATATAATCATCACTGAAAGCGGTCGTTGAGCTTCTGTCTTCCTTACAATATATATATATATATATATATATATATATATATATATATATATATATATATATATATATATATATATATATATATATATATATGATGCAGAATACTACGCCAAACCATACCTCACAAACAGTCGAAACGTGCATTGAGAAGAAGGCACCGGAAACAAAACAAATACACTTCAATTCATCCAAGAATGCAAACATTATAGTTCCTCTTCAATGGCCTCACGAACTCTGTCCAATACTTGATGTAACCTGTAGTGCTCCCCCTCCCGCCCTCATTTCTCGCCGTTTTCTGGCACTTTCTACCGCTCCATTGCCCAACCAACACGCTAGTCCTCGGTAGATCCAACTGGTCTTGCTCATAGTGCAAATAGAAAATAAGAGATGTATGCTTACCTTTCCGGTTTGAACGATTCGGGGTCAGGGTAGAACTCCGGGTCATAGTGGATGCCGGCAATTGGTATATCCACATTCATTCCAGGTTTGAAGTTGATTCCAGCGAGCGTCGTTTCTTCAGTACAAGTCCTCATCAGGCTATGAAGTAACGAAGGACGTGTTCAGAGGATAGAGTTGTTCAAAAGAGATCTTCACAATGCATTTTTTACTCGAAAGAAATATGGAATACATTGTCTAAGAGCAGCGAAAAACACCACTCACAACCCAACAAACAAATTATAATTTTTGTTTCATTTTTTTACTTTATATATATTGCCTTATTTTTTAATACAATGAGAATCTGCATAAAGTGTAATTACGTCTCCCATGCAAGTGTGCAAAGAACGTGAAAACGTGCCTGCATGAAATGTGTTCTGCGCTTAATCTATAATCACTCTGCTGGATATATTTAGCCAGGCTTTCAGATCTCACGTCAATATGCTTGTGTCTATTCTACCCGTAATAATTGTAATCTCTGGGTCACTCACAACATAGCAGCTGGGTACATTCGCATCGCTTCCTTTGCACAGGCTTCAAGGTACACCATGGACTGAATGCTCTCGTATGTTACCCCATCCTGGAGGAGGAAAAAGGGAGTTAGAATGTAAGGGACTATGCTTCAATGCACGCTGAAGATTTACGTAGACATTGCGTGCTCTCATGAACAATACGTGAGTGAAGAGTCCTTTATGTTTTTTTCAAGGACCTATTTTTTTTTTCTTTTTAAACGTTTCGGATTCAGCTTTTCTAGCTCTCCGATTTCCTCAATTTTACACGCTTGATGTTTCCGGCTGCTACAATGGTATTTTAGTTTTTTTGTTCGTCAAGAGGTGCACATCCCTGGATAATCTCCTCTTTTTATACATTAGCTGACATCGTTAGGAACGTTTGAATAAAGTCCAAACCACATATAATATATTTATGCTAGCTATTTTAAAGTCGTAAGAAACCTCTGGAATGATTTGTGAATAAAGCCTAATGACTAAGCTTTCGATCCCAGTCATTATTCTGTGGGAAAATGAACGCCACGACCAAATCACTAGTATTTAAAATATTGTAATTAAAATATCAGCAATATTTATATTTCCGGGTGAAGTTTTAAACGCCAGAGTTGAAGATGATGACAGAAGAAACTAGATCCCATTTCACAAACGAAACACAGCATTAGGAATACAGACATTAATAAATAAGATTTTGTTTGCATGTCGCGTGTTTTGGAAACGGTGATGTTTTCGTCGTAGAACGTAACTGAGGCAAGGGCTAAATATGACGAACGAAGCGCCACCTACTGCGCAACGCCGCGGATTTTGCAGATTTGACGCAAGAAAAAAATGTTTGGTAGCTTTTGATTGTGCACTCTCTCTATTTTTGCTTGTTTTCGGATAAATTCGTTAAACTCCGAAAAACACTCGCCTGTAAAGGGTTTGACAATTGGGATTTGTCCGATTAATTCCGACTTTTGAGGTCATGATGGCAAAATAAATATCAAGAAGAAAGAAGGTAATTTACGTATAAATGTTTTCAGAGCACAGGGTTAGTGGCTCTGACAAAGAGTCCATACAGTTTTTCCTCATTTTGGACCAATGACAATATAGTTTCTCGTTCATCTCGTCAAGGTTTGTACAATGCAATGGGTCAGTGCACTTCTGGACCACATAAAAGGCACTGTTCCCTTTTCCAGTTTGAACCATGCTATTTGCGTTTCTTAGAGGAAAGAGGGGTTGTGCTTTTATAACAGTTAAAGATATAAACAAGTATATTCCATAGGATAGAAAGGACAGCTGAAAACATTGTGTCGAGGAGTTTGGCTTTTTTTTTTTTTTTTCGAGACTTGTTTTTGGACAGTTAGTAGCTCCAATAACAAGGCTCCAACAAGGCCCTCAGTACCCAAGCAGCTGCATAAATATGTCTCGAGACTGGTGAATTTTTAATGAATTTAATGGACGTTTGTGTCGTTTAATATACGTTCTTACTTTGGAAAAGAAGTATGTAAAATAAGCCCCTAATTTCGAAGAATTTAAAATTTAGCAAACATAAACTCCGATAAAACATAAAGAACAAAGAGCGGGTTGGTGAAGGTACAAGAGTCAAAGAAAGAATAAAAGCACTTAAGGACACTTAAGGAAACCGATAAACTCTGGCTTTCCAAAGATAAACAAACTGAAAAAAAATTTTTTTCGCAAAAAATAAGCTGAAAACACGTAATCCTAGTCAAATCACAAACACCCGACCTTCTACTAGTCATAAGGGGGAACATTAAGTATTCGCCAAGCAGCCAGATTCAAATCAATCGTCCTGTGAGCTAACCTTGACAATAATGAACGCACGAATTTCAATGTTGTTTCGAGAAATAAAAAAAAATATCTCAACAAGTAACGACCGCCTTCTCCAAATAAAAAAAAAGGATGCCTTGTATTAACCCAATATATGATTAATACATTTGATTATGTTTTCGAGTACTGATATAGCTAATTATTCTCGTCCCCGACATATTGCCGTTGGGGAGGATAACAGACCTTTGCGTCCTTTTATTTCTAGTTTATAATAACCCAGCACCGAAAACATTATTTGATGGTGGATACCCAGTGGATGTTCCCACACGGCTCTACTAAATTATATTCCTAAGAATAACGCAAGATTGATGATCACTAACTATTATGCAAGTTATGCCAGGCTTATAATCATTGCCTCATTTTTCATAATAAGCGCAATGTGACGGAAACATGTCCCCGGTCTTACTTTTTTCACGGCAGCGTCAATTTCATTGATGAGCTTCTCTTGACATTCCGAGTTCAAAGCGAGCAGGTACGCCAGGGCCATCATAGCCGCCATCACGGTGTCGGTACCAGCAACGAAGAAGAGTCGGCACTGGGCGGTGATGTCCACGATCGTCAGGGCTGAAAAACGTTTATGAATTTATTTCGAAATCAACAGAATGTCGCTGAGCCATGGCTAACGCAGCAAGGGCATGTAGATAATGATCCTTAAAGGCCGCCCAGAAACCGTAGAATTGGGTTCGTACAGTAGACGCTACATGTTGTGCAGTTATTTAGTTCCTCTTTTTCGTACAGTGAGGCGCGGGAACACTCTAAACATTGTAACACCCATAATCGCATCAGAAGAGTGTAATTTATAAAAAAAAAACACTTTTTTAAACCTTTTTACTCAATTTCTGAATATCGGTGCCTGTAAGAAGGGTGTGCTGATGATTTACACCTCTTACACACCTTCTTTACACCCCACTTGTAGCGATGGTGTAGGAAACCGCGTAAAAGGCTGTATAGGCGAATGGTGCGCCCTTCGGTCGCAGGCTGTGAAAGGGGCGTAATGGTGATGCAGTCGCATACACCCATGATTTCGTAGCCGTTCATGTTTATTGCTTTGGTAAAACTGTTGCTGGTGTACGGCGGTATGAACATCAAGTATAATTCATCGCTACATGAAGTCGCGTATGATTAGGAAGAGGTAGAATATAGTTTTTTCGACTACGATCGCACTTTCCGTTCGACACAAGCCCAACATTACGCGTCGCGATTGCATCCGTTTTACCAGTTCAACTGTGAGTTCAAAAATCGCCCCCGCTTGCAAAAGATGAATTCATCTTTTGCAAGCGGGGGCGAATTTTCGTAATGTGGTGCCTGGGCAGTACATTGCCACGTCTTCGTTAACGAAGACGTGGAAATGCACCGCCAAGGCAGCACACAAGATTGTGCCGATATTGGCAACAAGTCTGAAACATTGTGCCGACACCATTTTGATCCAGCCAATATCTGTGAAGAATGGTGTGGGTCCCGTCGATGCCATCGTGACGTATACAATACGCAACGCAATTTTTGCTATTGTCAAAAGTGTCCTTGTGAATCGGCTATGCCACCGAAGTATTTCTATGTCGTGACGGCCTCAAATCCGACGTTAAAAAAATAGAAATATAACAAACACTTTTAAGCAAACTGGAATCTGCTTCATTTTAGCCCGAGGAAAACCTCCTGCGCTGAAACCTTCAACAAGTTGTGGCGCCCTCATGTCAGATAGTAGAAAAGTCCCCTGACTGAGTCTCGTACTATTTATTGCACCTTCGCTGAGATTTTATTTTTATGTGCAGTTCTGAAGAAACAATGCCGCAAGACAACCAAAAGGGCCGAATTCATGACCCCCCCCCCCCCCCCCCCCCTGGGGTACGCAATTTTTATCTCTGCCTGATGAAATCAAAATGTCTAACGTCCTGACACTTGTTTTTATGTTGTTTTTTCTTCTTTTTTTTTTGGAACACGTAAAGCCTCGTTTCTTGCCTCACGCTGTCAGAGTCTTTGCTTCGACCCGTGCTTCGACCGCGTTCGAATTTTTATTTCTTTATTTTGTGATTTCGCGGTCCGCACCATACTGCCTCAACATGAGTGGCAGTTTGAGACCCACGCGCCTGTACTGCCCAAAGCAAGTCCTCACGAGTCCGTTTTCACGGCGCTCCCAGGCCAGCGCACGAGGAATATATAGAGTGACCCAAGTCACCAGGGTCGATCTAAAATGGACCGTAAATATCGACGCCAGCATGTAGAAATCTAAAATTTTCGTCAACGTTGTACTGCACAAGTCGTTTTTTAGAGCGCAGCTCTTAGGCCCCCGTTTCCGACTTGAGCGGCGTCGCCGTTGGCGTCGCCGTCGGCGTCGCCGTCGGCGTAACCGCGCGGTGCATTATGGGTAAATTTCCCCGCTAAATCTAGCGGAAAAATTTCCCCGCTAAATCTAGCGGAAAAAATTTCCCCGCTAAATCTAGCGGAAAAAATTTCCCCGCTAAATTTAGCGGAAACTTTTCCCGCTAAATCTAGCGGAAAAATTTCCGCGCTAAATCTAGCGGAGAATTTCCCCGCCAAAAACTAGCGGAAAATTTCCCCGCTAAACCTAGCGGAAAAAATTTCCCCGCTAAATCTAGCGGAAAAATTTCCCCGCGAAATCTAGCGGAAAATTTCCCCGCTAAATCTAGCGGAAAAAATTTCCCCGCTAAATCTAGCGGAAAAAATTGCCTCGCTTAGCGGAAAATTTTCCCGCTAAATCTAGCTGAAAAATTTCCCCGCTAAATCTAGCGGAAAATTTCCCCGCTAAATCTAGCGGAAAAAATTTTCCCACTAAATCTAGCGAAAAAAACTTCCCCGCTAAATCTAGCCGAAAAAATTTCCCCGCTAAATCTAGCGGAAAAAATTGCCTCGCTTAGCGGAAAATTTTCCCGCTAAATCTAGCGGAAAATTTTCCCCGCTAAATCTAGCGGAAAATTTCCCCGCTAAATCTAGCTGAAAAAATTTTCCCGCTAAATCTAGCGGAAAAAACTTCCCCGCTAAATCCAGCGGAAAAAATTTCCCCGCTAAATCTAGCGGAAAATTTTCCCCGCTAAATATAGCGG
The DNA here is from genome assembly GCF_016920785.2 of Ixodes scapularis. Taxonomy (NCBI): domain Eukaryota; kingdom Metazoa; phylum Arthropoda; class Arachnida; order Ixodida; family Ixodidae; genus Ixodes; species Ixodes scapularis. The sequence continues at coordinate 67,994,771 of NW_024609879.1, read as the reverse complement.
AAAAATTTTGGTCACGTGAGCTGGGGAGTCACGTGACACCCCGAGGTCACGTGACCCCCTCCCGAGGTCACGTGACCTCTGAGGGGGGCACGTGTTTGCCCCCATGTGCCCCCCCTCCCAAGGTCACGTGACCCCCCCCCCCCCCCGAAAACACGTGGCCCCCAGTGCCCTCCCCTCCTCCTCCTCAAGAGCTGCGCTCCAATTCGGCGTTACAGGCAGTGGTAAACGGCTTTCACTTTTTTCTTGTAAATGTACATAGCATAGCTCCCATTCTGTAAATGATAGGGCCAACAAACTTGCCAGAGTCAACGGCAAATGGCGACGCAGACGACGGAGTCGAGTTGCGGGGTGCGTTTGGCGCGCATATTGATAGATGGCGTCGGGAGCAGCGTCCGAAGGTATGTCGGACCAGCGAAAGAAAGCAGATGACACGCAGAAGAAATCCCTTGGCAGCAAAAACGCCGTCGTTATGCAAACACGTTTTTTTTTTTCTTTTAAGTTTTGCTTTTATTGCCCACATTTATCTTTTAACCAAAGGTAAATTGAGGCTGAAATTGTGAAAATATGCCTTGCCTCCCTCAGGCTTTCGGTGACTCTAGATGTGTCTAACTTCTCAACATATTTCTCGCTGAGCCGAATGGGCTGCTGCTACACGTATGACAGCGTTTTCATTATCCTCGGAACCGAGTTTCCAAAGTGGGTCGCACACGCGGCTGGCCAGGGGCTCGAGCTCAGCCATCCGAAAGAGAGTCGTCGCAGGTTTCCCGTTATCTTCTTGTAGGCCTCAGACAAGGGGATTCTTGGAAGTCAGGTGGGATGGTGCGCACGCACGACCCAAACATTCCACGGGTCTCAGGACGCGTTGAAAAGAAGGCCTAACCGGACCGTGCGCGGCCTATCACCGCAACACGTGTGTTCACATGAGGGTGTGATAAGCCGTGCCCGGTCGCGTCAAGCCAAAATTCCGACGCGTTATGCTATCTTTCGGATGTTTAACTGTGCGATATTCAGTCTCACCCGGCTATTAGCACTCTTTTCATAAGATAAGATAAAAACCTCGCTGTGGCGCCATTTCGCGGTCATCGCCGAGTTGACAGTACAGTTGTAAGCGCTGCCGAAATAAACTAACGAGATGCGTTACTCCTTGCTTGCAGATAAAAGAAACGCGTTACGGACATTCGTTTCCTCATATAAAGCAACGCTTTACCTTCACAGACAAAAAGTAACGCACGTTAATTTTGCGCCACCTTTTGTTTATTTATTAAATCGCTTCATTGTGTTGACGCGATCGCTATACATGAATACCATACGTCAGGAAATATTATGACTTTGCAGAAACTTGACATAAATACCTTATCTGTTCACGGTTTCAACTGAGAAAAGTGAGAAAACACTTTTGAAGTACGTGGGCTGAGTTGGAGAGATTATATTTCTTGGCGTCCAGAAACTCAAAAAATTAGCCAAGTGTACTTTTTTTCATAACAAGAAGTTGTTATGAATAACGTAACTACATTACCCGTTATTCCAAATACGTTACGTAAGTACGTTATCCGTTAGATTCAAAAATGCAACGAGCATGTTCATACGTTAGAAAAGCTTAGAGCTTTTCCGACAACAACGCCGTGCCGTGTATGGCGTCGCAGCACGCAGTCGTCTGGTGAGACTGTCCATGCGCGGGCAAGGCGCATTTCCAAAACGTGGCTTTTGCAGAGAGTGAAAATACTGGCGCAAGCGAATGCGTCTCTAGAAGAAATATGTTAAGAAAGTGAACGCATCTACCGGCTTCTAAGTGGCCAGTATCTGTGATAAAAATATGGAGGTGTAAATAAATATTGAATGCCGCTGGAATAAATCTCAGGTAAAATTTATGGCCTCAAACTAAACCGCGCAAAATACAATGCAGTTTAAAGTACGAAGATAAATCTCTCTCTCGCTCTGCCTCTCTTTCTCTCTCTCCCTCTCTCTCTCTCTCTCTCTCTCTAGATATATATATATATATATATATATACTCAACAAAATATTAGCCCTTAAAGGAGTTAGCCGAGGAGGTTGCCAAAAAAGTGAGATTGATGAAACGTTTCGAGCCTGGTAGGCTCTTCGTCAGTCAAGTGAGAAGATTTCGTTCTCCTTTTCTTTCAATCAAAGAAAGAACGGCCGCAAAAAAAGAAGTTAATCGGAAAAATGCTTACCGTTTAGCGGGTGCCTACTCAACTAAATTCTCGCTTAAAAGTTTAATATATCCCGACACCAATGCAATAAATACTATGGAAATAATTAAATATAATATTATTACTGCCATTCTTATCATAAAACCAGCTTTTGGGACATGTGGTTGGGTATAACCCAACTATACCTGGTGTCATGTGAAGCCAATGAGAGGCCCACTGTTACGCGTTTGCTCGTGTCACATTAAACGATGAAGCGAGAAGAAATCTAAATAAACCTGGTAGAAAACTAAATAAACCTGGTAGCTGAGTTTGAGACGTCGTCCTGCCATTTTCTGTTTCTTCGACTTATTTGGTCATCTCTGCAATGTCGCTTTAAAAAGTCATCGGAAAAAGTTTTGTCCGACACCTCGGTTATCTGGCCTTTTATATTGAATACATATATCTTTTGCAACTTTGTCCAAATGCGGGATTCTGGTATATATATAAATATATATATATATATATATATATATATATATATATATATATATATATATATATATATGTATGTATATATATATATATATATATATATATATATATATATATATATATATATGTATATATATCAGAATGGAGGCCGTCCATAGTACTACTTTGCGTATTGGAGGCTTTGGCGTTTGGACTGCTTAGAAGTTGTCCCTTTGTGTAGGTTGTGGCTGATTGGAGGGTTTGGCGTTTGAACTGTTTAGAGGTGGCCCCGTTTGTGTTGGTGGTGGCTGATTGTGGGCTATAAAAGAAGGCGGGCTAAATAAACCTGGTGGCTAAGTTTAAGACGTCGTCCTGTTTTTTTTTTTGTGTTTTTTTTTTTGTTCTTTCGACTTATTTGTTCACTTCTGCCCCATTTTCACGTTATTCAACATGGTTAACATTCACCAGCTCGCCTTCACCTTTACTATATTATCTCAAAGCAAGTGCGTTAGTTCCCCGTCAATTCACCTGACAAATACAGAGTTGTATTTTCTCAACCAGCAGCCAGAAATAATGTATTAATACTTTGTGCTTGTTTCAATAAACCTTTATTTGATAATGAACTTTGTCTTGTCTACATCCTTGTCCATGTTCATTTGGCGCTTTTCGTTTAGTACATGTGATTATTTCTGCCGAAGTGACGTACAAAAACATACCCCCCTCTTACCCAGACAGCTGAAATGCCCTCTACTAAATACACCTACATTAATTCTAAAAGTCCGTGGCATCTTCGTCCGGTCTGTTACTCGGTCTAATACGAAATGCCTATGCGAATTCTATGACGCGAGCATGCACATTTACCATTTCCTCAATTCATGTGCATCTAAATGATACCTTATTAGCACCGACCTCTTACGTCAGCTGTCGCTCTGTTTTACTTTATGGGTTGCGTAAGTAGACAATTTGTCTGTTCACTTGTGGGAAGAAAATCCCTCGCTCGAATAAAATTCTTCAGTGCCATCAGTTATAGATTCAACAATACACAAAAAAAATAAACAACACATAATGTATAAACTGAACGGCGACTTGCTGCGTTCATTAAGAATTTTATCATATCACCTATATTTGAGTTTAGAATAAAAATAGATAAAACGATCACCTGTCTAGACACATAACATGTCCCTAATATATATAAAGGGTCATTAACATGATGAAAACTAAAATTTGTTTGAATTCGCTTACGTTTTTCGCCATCGGGAGGAGGTTTCACGGCTGGGACTACGTTCCCGTTGCTATCCACATACCCGCTGTCGAGGAACATCTGCAGGATGTCGTCTTCTTTCTGTACAACGTTCAAAAGAGATCGATGTTTCAATGTTAAAATGCGACACACATGCACGACACTAGTTAACAACATTCTCAAGGCCGCTGCCGCACTGCAAATGCATCAAATGAAATGCATACACTCTCTATTTACTGTTGGAGGCCTGTTTCTTGTTTGTATGACGGTCGCCTGCACGTTTCTCGTGCCCATGTCATATTTTCTACGTAAATCCGGAGTAAAGCAAATGTTTTTACCGACACCACAACGTGACACCGAATCTGTGAGAACAAAATACACCCCCCCCCCCCCCTCCACCCCAAAGAAAAATTGACCGCATCTTCACGTGGTGAATGATGTTGACTGGGACGAAGCACTGGTGGTGCTTGTCTGCGTCGACGCTGAGCCGCAGCATGCCGAGCTTTTCGTTCGTTTTCATCCATGTCACAAAGAAAATTTGTGATATGGAGCATGGTTATATATGCATTTCAGCATTTGAAAGCACCGCCCTCTCGTCTATAAACGTTGAGCCAATGTATGCAAAGTTTAACGCTATTATATACGCATTTGACCGCAGCGCCCTCTCCTCCATAGACATTCAGCAACTACATGCAACGTTTCATCCATGACATCCCCAGCTTTTGATTTACTAGCACATCTCAGAGCCGCCTACTCGTCCCGCAGTCGTGGCCGAGTGGTTAAGGCGATGAACTAGAAATCCATTGGGGTTTCCCCGCACAGGTTTTAATCCTATCGACTGCGCAAATATTTCTGTTCGTCATATTTTATTTTTTTTCCCTACACGAGCACGTCAGCACGTGCTCACATGCTCGTAAGCACGTGAGCGCGTGAGCTCACGAGCACGAGCACGAGCACCAGCGAGATCGATGTGAGCACGGACACCGGACAGACAAGGCTAGACCCTAATGGAACTTCGCCCCTAAAAACGTTGAGAGCCCTTCGACTCCGTGAAGAGGGAAGTCCAGCGAAGCTGGCGCTCTGGTAGGATTTGATGTCGGGCTAGGAGCAGTAGCAACGGCAGTTTCACGTGGACGGCGTGCCCATTCTCGCTTCTAGGCGCCTGGACGCTCCTCCTATTCCCGCTGCTTCTCTTCGGAACGTATAATACGAGTGCGACCCATGTGAAGTCTGAAGTCCAACTGAGAAGTCCAGTGGCGCAATCTTCGGCATATGGCCGCCGAAAAGCGCGCAGCATTGCAGAATGTCAGGTGGGAGAGAGACGCCGCGCGTGGGGATGGCACCCGCGTGCGGCGCCGGCAGCATTAACTGTACAAAATTGTTGGTCTACGCTCGGTTTGACCAATACCACCCAGAAGGCAAGGCCTGCGTAGGACATTTTGTTAGGAGATCCCCGACCCGCTTCAAGCGGCAAACAGGCTGAGACTTGACGAGAGTAGGGGCTCCGTCCCAACTACGTCGCATTCACTGGCGGCCACAGCTGTGTGATCGACTGCTGAGCACGAGCCTGGTGCCAGCTTCCAGTTCATTTGCCACGTGCATGCGAACGCTCCCTCGGCCAGGAGCGCGACCTAGCACGCGCTCCTGGCTTTGAGAAGTGCATTTCTAGCGCGCGCGCTCGTTCTGCGGAAGGGCGCTTCAAAGCCGCGACCTCGAGCTCTCGTGCTTGTGGCATTGTCTGCATGTTCTGCTTAAGAGTGAACGGAGTATGAACAGCGCCCTCAAAAACGGCGTCCTGTGCCAGCGTCCAGCGTCCAGCGAAGGGCTTTGCAGCCCTTCGCACAGCAGTAAGGCATTTTCACTCATGCATTTGACGCTTCACGTGAACGTCGAACTTGATCGTATGCTATAGCAACACACACTCGGCGTGAGGATCTGTTTCATTATGTGCTACACAAACCGCTGAAGCAGGTAATTTAGCAGATGATGTAGCAGACGATGTAGCAGACGGTGGTGCTCATCCGCGCTACCTAGGGGGCGCTGAGGGGATCTACTAGTGATGACGTTTAGAGGAGGAAACGCGCAGGCCTTCTGCTCTAGGTGGTATTGATCTGATCCCGCATTTGATATACTAGAACCTAGGAATAAAAAGCTTTGCCGTAAAAAAAGAAAAAAAAAGAAAAAAAAAAAGAAAGCATACTTGCTTGTTTCAAGGTAAAATAAAAAACACGAAAAAACCATAACCTTAGGTATATAACATCGCATGGTTCCTGTGCAAAAAGGAAAGAGCTTAACTGGGGATCATTATTATTTTTTGTTTAAGAGACTGAATAATAATTTTATATTAAATTGAGAAAAAAAAAACACAAGAAATGTTCACCTTTTGTTTGCTCTTTCGGTCATCGGCCATCAGCCCCACAAAATGAATCAAGTCATCCGTGTCCCCTTTGGCTTCGATCTTCGGCCGGAGATGCCTGAAGATGGTGGGCATCGTAACTGGATACAAAAATATTCATCTTCTGTTATTATATGATAGTTATCATAAAAAAAGATATATTTGCGTGTTATATCCGAAACGATTTACTCTTCGTCTAAAGCTTTGTTCCAGAGAATGCTGCGACCTAAAGATGCTACATCGCGAGCTAGCCTGCTTAAATGTATTAAATAATTTTCCTCGTATGAAATATATCGTTTGTACTTTTAACGTTTTAAGGAATGTATTCAATTTAGCCTTCTTTTTCGATGTTCGAAAGTTGCTGAAATTAAAATATAATAAGGTAGTGCGGCAACCTCACGTAACTGCTGGAGTTGTTTTCAGGGATACTTTCCTTCTTTTTATAGTACAATAGAAATTCAAAGAAAAATGATGACATGCGTTCGGTTCTACAGAGATTATGTAAATGCCGAGAATCATCAGTAGTACAGTTATGCGATTGTTGTGGTTATTATATTTTCTAATTGATAATATTCCTGCAATGATTTTCACGGCATCACACCTGCAAAACGACACCACAGAAATGGGGTAAAAGTAAAACACACCTGATAAACTGTTCTTCACATGTTGGCAGAAAGTGTTCGGGAATTAATAGAAGAAATCATTGAATAATAAAAATCTAGACACTGAAATTTAGGTATCTGTGTACTATTAACCCAGAACTAATCTGACGATTTAGACCATGCTTAATATACGTTCTACATTTTTCTAAAAAAAACCGGAGACGAAGCACGGAGACAAACACCAAACATCTCAGCATTACGTTTTCGTTTCCCCCTATTATCAGTGAAAGAATAAGATCGGCCGGGATGCCTTCAACTGTTCCTATTTGGGTGCGAGTTGGCTACCTCGGATAGCCTTCAGGCGTCTAGCTCGCTTCTAACGTGCACGCGAGGCCAAATCACCAAAACACGACGGAAGGCGGCGAGTCCGGGCCAGAGACTACGAGAGCGACGCTTTGTACTTCTTGCCCTGTCATTCATTCTGATGTCATACGTCTTAACCTCCAAATATAGGAAACTTATAAAAAAAACTTATCCTAAAAAACTTATCATCGCATAATTCGTTCAACGTCGTTTTAATGACGATTCTTCGACGTTTCCTTCATTCGTCCTTTTTTTTATTACTTGGTTGTTTTCATCTGGCATCGGGGTGCAGGTCTTCATTGCGTCATCTCATATCGCTGTGCCGTCCTGTAGGGAGTTTAGTAAATCTAATGATATTTCGGGTTTGTGCCAGAACGCCTTGTATGCATACTCTCTCCTCAACTCGCTACTTGTAGAACGAGGAGGGTAGGTAAGAGGCAGCTCTCGCGCCCAGGTGCACTTACACAGGAGCAGCACTTTCCAGCTGGGAACCACTTCAGCGAACAGCTTCTCGAAGCAGACCATCAGGGGATGCTTCTTGTCCACGTGACTGTCCATGTCGAAGCTGAACACAACGGCGGCTGTCGTGTCTCTCGCGCAGCTATGGAGGAGCCTGGGCATTTCGCCGAGACGAAAAGCATTTTTCAGGAACAGGTATATGGTGTGGACAGCAACGCAATCAGCAAGAATGAGCTACAACCCAAATTTTTCTGTTTCTCTGTGAGACCGTGGCCTTTAAAAACATTGTTATACTGGCAGACGCGCAAGTTAGATTACAAAAATAAAAAGGCCAAGACGACTATTCCGCCGTTAGAGAAATAACGGAGAGCGCTCACTTTTGCTGAACTTGGAGAAGCTATGCTCTAATCCGAATTCAGAATATTTTAATCATGTTCGTGTACTCACTCGTTTGCAGCAGCCGGAGTTCCGTTCTTGGCATGTTCTATTAAGCGGGCCGTCAACCTCTCGGTGACCTTAACAATCCTCGGAACTGCCTGCAAAACATTTTGGAGGGAATGTAGTCCATGGTTGACTAATTTCCCCTCTGCAATCACCGAGAGCTTAGAAAAAAATCTGAATAGGGCTTCAAATTCGAAGAAACCGTAAAAGTGTTAACATACCCACTATAAAAATGCTGTCTAAAGGTTTTTTTTTTTTAACTTATTAGTAGAAGAGTAATAATAGCTGATTAAAATTTCGACGTAGACTCGACCGTTGCGGTGCGACGAGGGTGGGAAAGCGCGAGAGCGGAGAGAAAAAACTATCCAAAGTGACGTCATCAGCGGGGTCCGATGACCCTTGCACTCCACTAAACTGGCTCGGGCATGCCGTCGACAACGCTAAGACGCTCCAGAGAGATAGCAAGCGGCAGATAGGATGGCAGGATGCCCTCGGCAATCGCTGCTCGTATGCGATGCAAAATAAACACTTGCGTCCAAGGTAAGTGCGATAACTGATTTCACGGGACAGAAAGATATAAGACAAGGGCAAGTTCGTCTGCTGCTTGAGCAGGGGTCGCGGTGACGCCTGAACACCGAGCTCTGATGGGCACCGATTGGAAAGATTGTGGGTAGACCTCAAGGCAGCTAGAATTGAGGTCTACGGACTATCCCTCAAAGTCTAGCGTTCAGACATCAGTGCAACCCCTGCGCAAGCAGAAGACGAACTTGCGCTCCGCATATGGCGTGCAAGTCCGTCTGGTCCTTGCGCACCTCGTGCGTTTGTTTTCCCACCAAATGCGTCCGCGTGAGCTTGTTTACATCCGACCTCGACCAATCGGAGCGCGAGCTTGGCTGTGTCATCATCGTGCACTATCTACGCGTTGTCGACGTCGCCCATTGATTGGCGTGCTCGTCTTCCGATGAGCCAAACGACGAACTTTAGAACACCTTGCTCTCCTCATTGAAGTGTTCTCCTAACTCAGACGTCTTCTTCGAGAGTTTTATCTTCCCTCTAAGCAACGCCCAACACGGCAAGACCCGAACATCGCATATTACTCCTTCACAGCCAATCAGATTTTGGGATTTGCCAATAAGAGCGTCGAAGAACTAATCACGAGGCAAAAAGCGTAAATACAATACGCCGTGCTCTGCTCTGATAAAGCTGTTTGTGACCATTGTCTCACGTACTGCCTTGAGTTTGTTTCCCGTGAAGGCGGGCGAAAGGATGTAGCGGGCGTGCTTCCACTCGTCTCCGGAGAGATTAAAGATGGATTTCTGTCTCAGACTGTTCCCCAGCTTTTGTCCGATCTGTAAAAAGGGAAACGAGCCAGGTATTTAAATAGTGTACTCGAACACACCGCAATGTGGAGATAAAAAAATGTGGAGTTGGGCAAGTTGGTACACCTTAGATTCGAAAAGCGCCAGAAAACAAGGACAACAGAAGGAATAGACGAAACGATGCGCTACTTGGGTGCTTGAGTGTATATATATATATATATATATGTTTGTTTTTCCGAATAAAAATTCAGTTGAAAGTAACGCATCGTTTTGTCTATTCCTTCTGTTGTCCTTGTTTTCTGGCGCTTTTCCAATCTAAGATGTGGAGATAATTTTTTTTTGTTTAGTTTTTTACCAAAGATTTTAAATAGGTGAACGCGTGTTTATTTTATTTTTTTTTACAAACAAGTTGGCGTTTCTTCACACGAGGTGCGAGCACTGTGCTTGCACAGAAAACAGATTTGATACTGCAAATGCGCCGTCAGCAACGCGACAACAATCGCGTGACATCGGAGCCCGCGTTTGTGTATATCCCCGTAGAACGCCAAAATAACTGGCACACGTTTGGTACTCCTAGCTGCCTAGCATGGAACAAAAAGGCGCAACCTTTCTAATTGGTTGCAATAAATTTCAGTAAAAAAGGCATTGAAAAAAAAAAACGCGATTTCTCTAATCGCCTGTCGACATGCTGGGGCTATTTGATCGGGTCGCGTGCTTAGTTCCTACCTACACCGTGTGTTGTTTCCTTGCTCTTTTGTGCTGGAGTAGAATGTTGAGTTTTCAGTGAGGGCTGTGTTTGTATCCTTTTTTTTCTGTAGTTCTCCGAGTTTTCTTTTCGACCTGTTTTATTGTGTTGTTTTTTTTCATTCGTTTAATTTTATAACCGTCTTTTCTCGAAGGCGTTAGTTAGTGCCCGATTGCTATATCACCTGCGTCCTTGGGCTCTTTCGTGGTGCTTTTCAAGGGACAAAGCCTGAAGAAACATAGTTCGAAATAAGGACTTAACGCGGATGACTCATTTCATGCAGCGCCTCATACTTTAACGAGACTTACACGAAAAGTATGCTCTTAGCTCGCGATTTGGACCAAGTTTCTTGGGCTACAACATGGGGCTAAGCTACATGTATGCCCACACATTGTCATGGTGATTTCTTTTTGATGTGTCATTTCTATTTATTCAGAGCTAATTAAATACGATTGCCTAGACGTGTCACCATACCGTTCTGTCCGCAAATGACTTGAATTTTTTGACAAATACTTCGGCGAGGACTTCAGGTTCTGCAACATACAGGCTGGGAGCGAGGCCCTGGTAGGATCTGTGGAAATTATAATATCAAGCGTTAATATAATATAATTTTTTGTTTCTACAAGACGTTTTCTGGGGCATACAGACCAATTGCTTACTCAACAAGAATGATAAGCACTAAAACGAATGAATCCGCTCCAGCGAAATGTAGTCCTTTTTATTGCAATAACAGCTGAACTATCCAAAATTATGGTTTCTAAAGTTATAAGTTACACGTAAGAAACTGTGCTTGAAGTAGAAAAGCAACGCCGTCGAAGTTGTTATTCTTTTTTTCATTGCAGTAAAACGGCTCCCTTTATAGTAACCCCGTGCGAATCATCTCTACCTTGCTACAAGATAAACAAAAATCTACGAGTGTTGACTGTAAAACTAGGAGTCAATTGAACACAAATTTTCCGAAGTACTAGCGCACGTTAATATTTTGGTTCTCTCTAAAGCAACCCCCTGCTTAATGTCGATGAAGTCAAGGTGCCATCGAAATCATATAAAGTGTTGCTTATGTAAACGCCGATCACAAAAAAGGGGCAGCTATATAACAAATGACGCAGTCACGGTGACATCAGAAAAACAAAATTAAGTTTCGACTATGCAGAGTAGTTGCGTGTTTGTCTTGAAATAGGATGTCGGAACTGTTCTGCATTGGTAAAATTCTATTAAAATGAGTTATACTAATCTCGTACTCACATGAAACATCGACGTATACTTAAAATGTATGTGTATAATTTTTTTCTTCTGAACTAGACTTATAATGTATACAACGCGTCAAAAAACAAAAACAAAAAAACTGCAGTTTTTTTTTTTTTTTTAGAAATATATTACGCATTGTTGAACGCCCGATTCCCGCCCAATTGTAGCGCTAGCTGTGTGAGCGAAATGTCAAAGTTTCAGGAGTAGCCGTCATTTTATTCGAATATTATATGAAAAAAAATTTTACATTTTAATATGAAAATATAGCCCGTTTGCACACACTTTCATCTCTATATTTTTGTGGAGTATGCCGGTCACTATTCTTCCATTGATTGTTTTTTTAATCGCTTATAATATGCTTTAACGGCATAACGATAAGTTTTAAAACATTGCCATATAGTCGAACCGCTTGCGCTACATTTTGGCAAAGTACTGAGCTTATGGCGGTCCGTATTTTATTTCTCTGATAGGACCAAATAAAAAAAAGTAACTGCAACTTTTATTTTAGAGGGCACCTTGTATTTTTAGAACACTTGTACTTCAATGTTCCGGTCCGCGCGTCCACCGGTCGCGCTGCTAAGGTGTGTATAATTATATGATATTTTATTATACCATTATCAGGCCGAATATACGTTTTCAGTGCATTTACTGGGTTGTTTTCTCAATGTGGAAACTCAGTATACTTTCATTAGATCTTTTTTTTTATCAAAGGCCACAGTTACGCTATCTTCGCTTGCACACTGTCCCCATCGGTGTGCTTACGCCCAGGTGAAAGTAGCTCAATGCGAAATTTTTTACAACTCGTAGATTGCAGAAGTGGAATTGAACACTTACCCGTAAAATCGTCCATGACGCTTGTAGTGCTTGCGTACAGCCTCGTACATGGGCTGAAAATAATAACATGTTTATAGTAAATAATTTAAAGTATCACCGAAAGGGGAATTTTTTATAGGGAAAAGCAGATATCATAGACGAATTAAAAATTATTAGAAAGTAATACCACCTTTGTAAAAATGTCGTACGCGTAGAGCAGGTAGTCAAAAGCTCCAACATGTGGTATGCCTTTGTCGTTCCAGAAACTAAAGGTCCTGTGCACTTTCCTGAAATATACATAGTAGCCATATTTGTTCAAAGTCGCCATCTTTGCCAGGTAACAATTAGGACAAATTTAGTTTAAAGCCACAGTGATATGCACTGATATTGGAACATACAACAATTAACCTATATACCACTTATTTTAAAATGAAAACGCTAAATCCTCTTGATCAAATTTACGCGAACGAAATGCACGTTTGACACTCCAGAATTTTAACGCATTTCAATAGATCTAGATCAAGTTATTTTGCATAAAATTGTTCATACACTTTGTTAAATTAAAGTGCAAAAGAATGGTTGACGACATAGACCTCACCTCAATGTGTATTTGTCCACAATGAAATTAACAAAAAAGATATCACCGACAAGCCATGCAAGATATACACAGCTCAACACAAAATTACTGGCGCAAAATTACCATTTTTTCCGGGCGATCTGTCATTAGCACTGCTAAATTGCATTGAACTCGTGTGGTGCGCTATTGTAAAAGGTGGCAATATACTGTGTTGCTTGAATGAAAAAAATACAATGATCTTGCATTCACGCTGACTGTGTCGCACACTGCAGATGGTAATTATTGTCAGAACAGAAAAAAAAACTAGTTAAATTAGAAAATCCACGAGACGAAATAAATTTCAAGAAACGGATACACAGATGCATTTACCATATTTCATTTGGCGCGATTGTACAGTCCCTTTTAATAAATGCACGGATGTGTGCCCTTAATTAATTTACGATAAAAAACATGTCATTTTATTTTTCCCAAAGGGTTGACGTTTTATTAAAACACCGTGCTCTAAACGGGTTAGCTAAACACGATATCATAAATAATGAGGTCGCTATAATCTTCTCGTACAGTACGTATACGATAATTGAAAGACGGCGTTTCAATGTTAACGTATCATCTCAAGGGCAGGAAATGGCATCTTGTTTTTTTTTAATATGAAATGTGGTCGTTTGACTGGAGATGTTTCATGCACCACAAGACCATAAAAGTCATTAAAAACTACCGTGTTGATGAATATATAGGAATACATGAATGAATCGAACAACGAGGACGGGGGCCAAAAAACAGATTTGAAAGATGAAAGAAGTTCTGTTTACGGACCCCATCCTCGATTTTTTATATTTTCATGTATTCGAACCCCAAAAAGCTATACCGAGTCTCACTAAATAAAAATATCTTAGCCTGTTTATGGTGAAGCATTACTAGGACAAAAGTTGGCTTCGAGCGGAATAAAAGAGTCCTCATACATAACGTTTTCAAAGCTTTGCAAATCTAGAGCCAATTTTAAAGCACCAAATTCGGAAGAGGTTCTCACCAGAACAGAAGTGTCACAAAGACAACGAGCAAGATGATTGTGACTGACATGGTTGAGGTTTGTTCATAACATACACTGCTCCCAGAGGGATTCGAGACGTTCATTAAATAGGAAATCCGACGCACCAGTCGCTATCAGACTCGCGATAATAATGCCGATAGCGACTAACGCGTCGGATGCGTGCGATGCGTTTGATCGCAACCAGTAATTTTCCGGAAAACGATGACGTTTCTTAAGGCATGAGATGGAAGGCTTGCATTCAACAATGAGCTACTCTAATCTGTCATCCATTGCGGCATCATTCGGTTGGCATCGACTTAAAGGTAACATTATCAACGTATTTCTTTTGTCTCTCTTGCACACGTGTCAAACACATTTCGGGATGGGATCGAGGGTTTCCGCAGTTGTAACGCTAATTATCTTTAGCAAGAGCTGAAGCGCTCGCACCAGCTACTTCCTACAATTGTACCTCGTATTTTGCGCAATAGGTGTTCCCTTGAGCTACCCAAACTAAGCACATTTTCGAACTTTCTCGGCTTTACTCCTCCTAGCGAGGTGTTTATTATGTGTAAATTTAAAATAGCTACGATAGAACGGCAAAGGATCGTTATGCAAAAACCAACATTCAACTTTTCCCGCTCTCTCCGGCGATCTGTCGTACCATGATTTTCAGCATAAAAATCGAGCAGGCAGACAATAAAAAAAAATGTGTGCTCTTTTCTTTGGCGTGAGTTTTTATGGCTTTAATTATGTCATCAAATTTCTTTTTACCCATCAGTAACAAGATATACTGCCCCCCTATTAATCCGACGTCACGTTTTCAGTTTCGAACATAGAGCCCCTCAGGCTCTCGGTCCGCACTTGAAAATGTTATAACTTCGCGAAAACAATAAGAGTAACTTCTAATTTGGATTACTACTTCAGAGGTGCAATTAACGTGTTAAGCTATTTTTAAGGAAAATCAGTGATTATCACAGTTGCGTCAGAGCTCCTGTCCAACAATCTGAATTGACTGGAGATTTACTTGACAGTTTATGGTAACTGAAAATTGTCGTGAATTAAGATCTGCTTCCGCTTTATAAACGGTCAAAGTAGGTCAAATATGCAAACACTTTTTTGTATCAAGCCCGCCCTTTCTGCGTCAATATATAATTTACCACTGACAGTCAAAGGAACGATTGAAGCATTGGCTGTGCTGATCGACACCTACTCCCAAATTCAGCTATTTCGCTTTTACGTCATATAGAGAAGTTTCGCTACACGGCGTTTACTCATGACTCATTGGCTCGATGTTTGTGTTGTGAATAGTCACCATAGATAGGAACGGGTTTCGCGAAAGCTCGCAAGGCAGAACCCAGGCATCCTAGGTTCAATCGACACCCCTGCCTATTTTGATCTTGATGAGCATCGTAACGGTGCGCGGTAGCGTATCACTACTTCGTGATGCGCGTTAAAACTCCCCGTTTACCTGTCATAATGCAATGGCTATACTTCTCATATACGAGGGAAGACCCTTAACCACCCTACTGAAAAAAAAATATGAATTTATTTTAGATTGCTTATGGACACATTTTCTTGTCAGAACTTATTGGGTATGTCATATCAGTTTTATATGTCACATGTACGTTTCAGCTGGGCTAGGTGGCGTTAGGTACCGCCCAATTCGCGCGTTACAAAGCACTTTTATTTGCTCCCGCCACTATTACTCTTTGGGCGCCATTAATATACACACATGCAGGTACATTACACATACCACTAGCAGCTTAACATATACATTGAGCGCATACACATACACGGCACAACAAGCGTGAATGCAACAGCACACCCGATGACTGCTGCTGAAAAAAAAAATTGGCTTGCTCTTTATGTTTATACAGCCTTGATGGAGATGCGCCTCAACGGGTAATCGGTCTCTTAGCTGCAGATGAGAAATTTAGCCAGTGCGGTACAACCGCTAACCTGGGATTTTTAACGTGCATCACGCAGTAGTGATCACACGAACGCGTGCCGGTACGAAACTCATCCAGATCGAAACGGGCGGGGGAGGCGGGGATCGAACCCAGGAGGTTCCCAGCGGAAGCTTTCGCTCCACGCTCCGAGTTGAGACGCGTGAGCCCACTCGGCCACTTCCTCCCTACTGCTGCTGAGCTCTGCGTTTCTGCCTTTTATACAGGTCGTTTTGAAGGTACGCATTTTCTCGGTGATCGCCTAAGCAATAAACAAATATTCCCAGATTGTTGATTTTTTTCAGTAATGTCATACCTTTGAGAGTATTTTGAATGACTCAGGGGATGAATCTCTTAACACAAAATAAACGCTCATTCCGTAATTATTTGAAAGCCAATTAATCAAGCACTTCCATGGCGGTTCCAAATCACGCGTTTGCTTGCCCGCGCGGCACGTCGTATACTGAAAAAAAGTTTTATGAATTTATTTCTGAAATGTTTATTGGGCGCATTTTTATATCAGTTGGCAAACGTTGCATATGAGTTATTTTCCGTGGCATATCAGTTTTTGTGCATTTCATATCAATTTCATATATCGCGTAAATGTTTTTGGATATTTTACACCAGTTTTATATGTCGCATATAAATGTTTGGATATTTCATATCAGTTCTTATGTAGTGTCCTATTTTTTTCAGTAGGGCTGAAAGCAATTTGTTAAGGGTTGGCAGTTCGTAGTACAAGCTTTCGCCTCTTGCAGCGCTTAGCGGCACCCCCTCCGAGTCAGTTTGCCGACCGGCGTCGTCTGATAAGGTTCAGCTGCATGTTGCAATATATTTCCCCAAACCCTTCAAAATCATTCCTCGTTTTTAAAAACTCTGATTTGGAGAAACAGCGTTCGTCCGCAAAATTAGTCTTTTTCTTTTTTTGATGGAAACCGGCGGTGGAAATTTTTGTAACGTTTCGGACAGCTAAGAAACAAAACGGAATGAAGAAATGCCCGGTCTACGAGTGTTCTTTTTTTTTCTCTTCAATGCCAGTGAATTACCGATTGAAGACCAACGTCGGTCACGGCGACCATCATCCTCCTCAAACGACGAAAACATCGAGAAAATACTGGATTTGGTCTTGGCAAGGCCGTCGAAGAACAGTTCAGGCACCTCCTAAAATGAGCGCAGTGTCCTGGAGTTCCTGTCAATGCATCTTGATCGAAAGTTTTGACATACAATGAATTTCGGAGAAATGTGTCTCTCATTTGCTTACTGCTGATCACTTGAATTCCCGAGTGAAGGCTCGTCAACAGCTGAAAGAACATCTGGAATTTGACTACAACTTCTTTTCAAGTGTCGTTATAGGTGACGAAAGCTGTTGCTACGAATACAGATGCACCCGTGTGAATAAAAAAAAAAAAAAAAACATTTTTCAGATGCGGAAGAGGTCGAACAAAAACGAGGGAGGCTTTGAAAGGTGTTCCTTTTTACGAGATCTTGAAATGTATTGGAATGTGGAATGCACGTTTGAACCGATGCATTCACTCAAATCTCGTCAGTGCAATCAAGTTTGCTGTGACACGTTGCGCCATCTAGCTCGAAATATCTGAAGCACAGAGAAAGCTATTTTGCCAGGCTGCCTGCTCTCGGGCCATTCATCCATGACTTTGAAGGTGTTTATTACAGAGCTTTTTTTTTTTTTTAACATTTCTCTCAGCTGTCGCGGAAAAGCAAACATCGAAGCTTTACGCACTGTTGCGTACTGGACCGTCGCAACCCCGAAAGCTTAGAAGGCGTGAAGCTCCACAGCTCCCGCCAAGACCATGGGAAATACAACGCCGTCGGAGACGAATAAATGCTGTAAAACCTTTAAGATAAACATCCCGTTCTCATTACATCCATTGAGATAGATTTCGATTTGTGCTATTTTTAACTCGAAAAGCGCCTAATATATACGTGGGTACGAGAAAGGCGGGACAGGACCAAACGCTGCTTACAACTAAACGTTTACTGAAAACAGAAGCACTAGTTGTACACGCAATCAGGCACCCGACAAAAAAAAATCTTTTTTAGTTAAATGTACCGACGGTGCACTTAGCTATTCTCGCCTTTGATTCATATGGAATAGGCGTCAAATAATTCTCTCCTATCTTTATTTTAAAATTTTCTTACAATATGCCTAGATTAGCACGCAAGGACCACTTCAAGATTAGCGCGCAAGGGCCACTGTAACAATGAATAGCGAGATTGCCCGATGGTGAGTTTCTGACAGATAGGGCATGCTCACGTGCCCTTTCATGCATACGCCTCCCGAGTTGCACAACGTACGCTCTACAGCAAGTTAAGGGGGTTTCCCGTACAACTGTCGTCGTACCAACAAGGTCATGCGCAGCGTGTTTCTTAGAACATGCCTGTCTTTTTTTTTTAGCGCCGCTATTAGGCGCAGGTTTCTGTGTTTCGCGTTGTCGGCGTCGGCTTAACCACTTTGAATTTAGCGCGAAAATTATTGTCCCGTAACCTCAACACAAATTCAATTGCCCGCTAGATTTAGCGGGCAATTTTTCGATATACTGGAGCGTGATCACAATTTACCCGCTAAATTTAACGGGAAAATTGTCGTAACGTGGCCTCAACACCAATTTAATTCCTTGGTAAATTTAGTGGGGAATTTTACATGTGCTGAGGTCATGTAACGCCAATTTTCGTGCTAAATCTAGCTCTGAAACTTAATTCGTTCATAGGTGCACGTGACACCAAGTCATGTGACGTCATTTCCAATACTAAACTTAGCGGTGAAGCTGAATTGGTGTTGAGGTCACGCTGCGTCAATTTTTCAGCTATATTTAGCTGGGAAACTGTGGGAGGACGGAAGGGGTTGGAGGAGGAGGAATGAGGGTACGGAGGGAGAGGATGGTATGGTATTCAGGAGGAGGAGGGGAAGGTACGGAGGAGGCCTTGGAGGACCGAGGTTTTTCGGATACTGAAAGTGCTGACGTGTATAAGATAATTTCGGCACCCCTGCCAACCGCATATCTCGCTAAAAACGCTGTTATTCTGCACTGCGACGTTCGAAACAGGCCCTACAGGATCCAAGAGTTTAAAGAGGAGGAGGACATTTTTTTTTATTGCACAAGAATGGCTCCATGGCCTAATGCTTGGGGTGTGGAAGGGTAGAGGGTAGGGAACAGGGCACCATATCCTGCCGGTTATCCCGGCTTCGCGGACAAACTCCCAGAGCGAGAGTAAAGTCTGGCGGGCGTCGGTCTGTGGGGTAGTCCACGCCTCGAGGGAGTCAATGGTGGGACCTCTGTGCTTCGCCCTTATCGGTTCTAGACCGGGGCAGTTCCACAGTAAATGCTGGATCGTACGGCGGGCTCCAATATTGCACGTGCTGCTGTCACAATATAAGGGCTGGGGCCGCAGGGGATCTTCCAGTTTGTCGTCCACCGGTGATTGGTTATGGTGCTTCTTAGTTTATGCCCGCCATTTGGCCAAGAAGTCCTCGGTTAGGGTGGCACCCGTCCTGGCCTTGTGGGTGACCACCTGCGCACCTCGAGGGAGCCCCTGGGGTAGGGCATGCTCGTTGTGTGGTATCTGTGCCCGGAGCTCCCTGCGCCGTTCTAACTTGCGTCGGTGCTTTCCGGCCTTGGGGTCTGGTCGCGGTCTGGCGAAGCGAGGCGTGGTGGTGTCCTGCAAGCGGTTGGAAGTGATCTCGCTCGCCAGGTCGTGCGCAGCCTCGTTGCTTTGGTTGCCAGAGTGGCCCGGAACCCAAAGCACCTGGGTTTTTACATGTATTGTGTCCTGGTAGTTGCTTGCAAAGCATCTTGACGTCGTAGGCCGCAGTTCCCCTTCGGGGTGCCCTGGACAACGCCTTAAGAGCTTCCAGCGAGTCCGTATATATTTTAATCTTGCGAGTGTCATCTTCGAGGTCGGTCACCCACGCGATGCCGTGGTAGACGGTGAGCGTCTCTAGCTCGGTCACTGAGGGGTTGGTCTTGTATCGGAGGTGCAGCGTCTGCGGTGGGTGCTGGAGGTCCGTCACCGCCAAGGCCGCCCGTCTGGTAGACTTTAAAGAAGAGCTGCAAAGAGCGAACGTGCTCCAAGAGCTTGCGGCGGCTGAAGCCCACCAAATGAACCACGTTTGGTTGTTCCAGCTGCAATCGCTCGCCGCAAAACAGAGGCTGGGGGACGCGAAGGAGCCATGCATCAAAGCAAGGTGATGCCCCTTTTTCGACCCTGCCAATATGGAAGCGAAGGTCATGCTCCACTTGGGGGCACCCTACGATGTATACCGAACTTCCAGGTACGTCGGGAACTGGAACGCTTTGGCAAGGTCTCTGATGTTAGCCAAGATCATTTTCATGAGAAGGGTTTTGAAAGAGAAGAGTTTAACACGCGGCTCCTTCAGATGGCCCTCAAGGAGGGAACAACAGCAGACGACATCTCTCATGACCTCAAAGTGAAGGACTCCAAAGTCCTTGTTGTGGAACCCGAAAGTGCACCCCTGTGCCTGCGATGCCGAAAAACCGGGCACATAGGTTGAGACTCTCAGGTTCCCCAATGCACAGAGCGTCATCGCTACGGTCACGTGGGCGAAGTCTGTGTCAGGACGTTCGCTGCTACCGTACGTTAGCGCAGAACCGAAGAGACGAACGACCTTATGATGGACGAGGCGGAAGCCGAAGACGCGGCGGCGAGCGGCGCACCTTCGACACAGACCGGCACGGATCCAGGGCTGCAGGCCACTCTTGCCGACCACGACGGGACAGCAACGACAGTCCAGGGTTTCCACGAGCCAATGACTGCTACCCTCGATACAATGAAGAAGCCTTCCCTTCAGCCTGGAGGACACCGCTGTTGAACAAAGTGAACGGTTCAAGCCCGAGGAGGATGACGCACCCATGTATCAAAGAGATACTGAAAGCACCGCAGCGGGCCAGGCAGGAAGGCGGTCCGCGGACCAAGTGCATCCAGTGGATCCAACAGACAACGCGCACGGCGAGGCAGGGCAGTGGCACGTGCAGGGCCTCTATAACAGCCGGACAACAGTTCAATCACGCACCTCCCCCCCCCTCTCCGAAAGAACGTTGGGGAAAGGACTCAATGTGAGTGTGCAGCTCCACGCTTCCAACTCTGGTTCAGAAAAGTTATTTTCCCTTTCGCAGCCTGGCAGCAAATTGCCGAACAGTTGTGTGGCTTAGCAACGTGAAACTTCGACAGCACTATCTCACCCCATTCGCATAGAAAGTCTTGACATACGCGGTTCAAATTCATGCAAAAACCAGTCTCAACTGCAACGCGTAATAAGCGAAGAACGCCTATTTGCATACAAGTAACGGAAAAGGAGAACGATAACGACATTGAACGAGCTCTTAGGCCTTTTCTTTACCGATACAATGGGTGTGTGTGTCACACGGTAGGTTTCTCCGCTGGCTGTTTTGCGTTTCTCCCGAAGACTGTGCAATTCTAAGAATTAAGTTTAGTAACCAACACTCCAGCGCGATTTACGATATAGTGTGCGACTTCACCTTGCATAACTTCGAGTTGCGGGTATTGTGTATGTATCAGACTTGGGAACTAATTTGTTACAAGTAATCAATTACTTGTAATCTGTTACTTTTTCAAGTAACTTCGTAATTGCCACGTTACTTTTTTTCCGGAAGTAATTTGTAATGTAATTTCGTTACAAAATATTGGTAAAAAAATGCTTTATTACTCGTTACTTTTTTTAAAAAATATGACCATTATACAGTAACTTGAGCAATACGAGCAGAACATTCACCAGCATAAAGAGAGCGAGTTCAACAAAATAGAAAATATCAGGAAGGGGAGATTAGCCATAAAGAAAACACGATTTTTTTGTTTGACCGGTCACTAGAAAACCACAAAAAAAAACAAAAAAAAACGGCCGATGCATGTACAAATATACGAAAGACAAATATCAAGTAAGACAACTCCAAGTAGGCTCTCCGTCGCCTTCTATCGTGTTTATCTTCTTCTCCCGGACAGGAGAAAGCTCTTCGTGTTCATTGGTTTTTTGGCTTTTACACCGTTTCACCCTTTCTAACTTCTTGGACGTCTCCCGCCACCTGCACACACATTAAATGCCGGTCCGCAGCCCTTCGATTCGTGGGTTCACAACTCGCGTAACCGACGATGTAGCTTAGTGCGAGGGGGACGAATTATATTTTGCTTTGATGTGCAAAACTCTATTCTAGCACGCTCTTAAGGCACCGCTGTAATGCGCCCGGAGCGAGGCTAAGAGTATCGTCTTTGATGGTACGACCGATACTTCTTTCGGTTTACTTGTCCGGGCATGTTGGTCAAGTCCACTCCTCAATTTAGAGTCAACTGTAAACATAAAAGGGGGGGGGGGGGGTTTGGCCATCTAAGGGGTGCTGACATAGAGAGAGATTGAACGCGTAAGAGTGGTGTGATCCTCTATTGTTTTGTGAGACCGATTACGACCGCTGCTCTCGCTCTCTATTCCTTCCCTTCCCTTGGCTTCCACGAATATTGGTATGAAAGTGTGAACCCATAAAACGATCGATAACCGTAACCGCCACTTTTTCTCGGAGTGGTCGAGTTTTTAGTCATGGAGTGTCCGTCGTCTCCATGGCCATCTTTTAATGAAATGCTCAAACTCCAGTGCATTAAGGAGAACGGAAATCTAAAGTTTCAGTGCATTTTTTGCTTGCCAAAAGCACACATTGTCATCAGCAAGAACAACAAACCGTAATCTGCGGAAACCCTTCAAGGTAATCTGGGACACCTGCATTCTGCATTGGACATACATTGTAACGCTTGAACCAAGTTTTTTCTTCTTTTTTTTTTTTGTGATTAACAGGCCGAACACCCGAGTCCAGAAGGAGCTTTCCTAGATCTCATTTTTAGCTCCAAATCTCGTAGCGGAGGTAGGCGCTGCTACTGAGCATGCGCACTGCTAGCTTTCTCTGCACAATTCCAGGGGTCATTTCCGGAGGCTGTAAGCTAGCGGAATGGTGGGTGTGGTTGCAGCTTTCGTTGCCTTGTCAGCTTAGAGGTGAACAAAGTTCATCTACATTCTTTTCTCTTAAAGAAAATATTTTATTTTTACACGTACTACTATAAACGGGCGTATGAGAAATGAAAAGTGGTGTTGCAGAACATTTTTGAAAACTATCAAAATTGTTTCTATTGTTTTCTGGCTAACTGTACGGAAAACGCAATGTTAAAATAATTTTTAAGGAAACGAGTAACGTAATGCGTTACTTTTCAGCGAAAGTAATTTGTAACAATAATTCATTACAATTGAGGCTCGGTATTTTGTAAGGTAATCCATTACATTTTTCAAGTAACGAGCACAAGTTTGGTATGTATGCCCCAAATCGGGTTGATGAAAGAAATCTTTCTTCGCTAGATTGCAGACGTACTTGCAAGATGAGAGAGTCGTTCTGCTCGCAGGACATTTTAACTGCGTATGCTGTAGTGATGATAGTATGCCGTCTAGACTGCAAACAGCCAGGAACGTGTTAAATTTAAAAAAAATATACTAAACATGTGCAGTTTAAAATATATCGCGCAGCATCTGGGTTCGAAAGTTAATTTTTGTTATACTCACTTTCAATCATCATCTAACGCTCGTTTGGACCGCATTTACGTGTCAGTCGAAGCTGTCATTGAGGTAACTTACTATAATGTGACGCCAGTATTTTTAGTGACCACAGCTTAGTGACAGTTACCTTGGAAAACACCACGCAACCTAAAAAGAAGTTTAATTGCGAACTGTGGGAAGTTAAGGTTAAACTGCGCATATATGTTATTTTCGTTGAGCGTCCCACAGGCCTTAGACACATTATCAGCGAGGACGCAGCTCAGCCTTTAGAGGAATGGGAATACTTTAAACAAGAAGTTAAAAAGCTCGTAATTGAAAGATCCTCTCAGATTTATCTTTTGGCAAAGAAAGAGGAAAAAGTGCTGCACGGATACTGGCTACAACTACTGCGAAGCGAAAGCGAGCATCCGGATCATGCGCCGCATTATTAAAGTAGGTTAAAGCCAAGCTGGGCTGTTTTTAGCAGGAACTTTATCGTGGAGTGGTTATATGATCGCGATCTGATAAGTTTATTTCAGGGGAACAACCGACAAGGCGCGCTTTGGACGACGAAAAAATGTTTGCGCTTGCGAAGGAAATTTCAGTCATTGAACACGAAGGAGTCATCAGCAATGACAAGGTTTAAATTCAGGACGCCGTTTTGAGGCATTTTTAGAGCCTCTTCGGGGGCGATAAAGAGCCAAACAGCCAAGCTGCTCTCGAAGACTTGCGTTGTAACGCGCCAAAATTATCACAAGAAGAAAAAGAATTGCTAGAAGGACCCATCAGAGAAGGCGAGGTATGGCGCGCGATTCAAACTTTGCCTATGCACAAAATGCGAGGACCGGACGGTCTCAGCAAACAGTTTTACAAGAAATGTAATTTTTTTTCCGTCTTTTTTTCTTAGAGGTAATTTGTGCAGCTTTCAAGAATAAAACGTTTTCACCTTCCTTTCTTCAAACACACACAGTGTTGATTCCCAAGACAGATGACGTCGAGAAGCGACAACACTTTAGCGAATACCACCCAATCACGCTCCGCGACGTGGACTATAAAATATAAGCAAAGATTTTATCTAAAAGACTTCAAAGCGTTATTTCTAAATTGGCGGGAACACACTAAACACGCCGCATCACAGGAAGGACCATTTAAAGTACCATTCACGTAACCCGTACTATTTTCGACTCTTGTAAGTCGGAAGGGAACCAGGTTGTGGATATTCAGATCGATCTAGACAAAGCATTGTTTGCTTTGTCTAGAAAAGTAAAGCATTCCGTCACTATGTTCTTCGGAAAATTTTAGCTCACGCGAATGTGGGAAAAATAGTACTAGAGGGTGTAAGAATTGCGTATAAAGGATGTACAACGAAACTGGTGGTGAACAATGTTTTTACTCCAAAAAGAAGAGTTTCGTCTTCAGTATGGCGGGGCTGCCCCCTGTCTGCGCTTATGACCGCCTTGTACCTGGAGCCTTTGAGCCAAAGTATATTGCAGAGCGAACTAGTACGCGGGTGTGTCATGGGAAATGCAGAAGTAAAAGTCCTCGCCTACGGGGACGATGTAGCGTTTTTTTTTTGTGCAGATAAGAAAAGGATCGGGGATGCTCTGTATCTGTGCAGAACATTTTGTGACGCTACTGGTGCTTTGATTAACATGAACAAGTCTAACGGCTTCTGTCACGGCGAGTGGGCAACTACGTCCCGCAAGTTTGAAGGCGTTCAGTAAAGTTGTGCACCTGGCAGGTACTTGGCGCTCCCTTTCAGCACTTAAGACAACATTCAACTTACTGGCATGATGTTACGGCCAATTTGAAAGACCGCACAGAAAGATGGAATTCATGTAACATGTCCATTTTTACGCTGTCCATAGTGTGTAATATGTTTTTAACTGCAAAAGGGTGGTTCGTGCTTCAAGTTTTGAACTCTTCGCGATTGAACATAAATAAAATTCACCACAATTTTGCATTGTTTGCGTGAAAGAGCACAGGAGAACCAATGCGAAGAGACAATTTCCTTACACGCATATCCACTGGCGGTCTCGGGCTGCGTCGTCTGTTCTTCTGTCAGGTTGTCTTGCGTTTTCTTTTTCTACGAGACCAGACCAACCCACTTATACAGGTGATGCTTCAAATAAGGCTGGTCGAACACATTCCCTTCTTTTCTTGTGTCTTTCCGCATTAGCCCTACTGTTAAGTTAGTGGGATTCATAAAATAAGCGGTTGATACTTTTAAATTCTAGACAGTGAGGCACTCGCACGAACATTTATCCACTGATGCGCGCAAAAAATGTAGCACGACCATATTGATGATTTGTTCCCGGCACCGCTGTACAGATCTCTTTATGCGGGTGAACCAGGGCAAGACGTCCTAGTTCGAGTGAAAAACAAATGTGTATTCCTCCGTCAGCCAAAATCGTTTTCTTCCGAGTGCATAGTGAAACCCTGCCTGTCAAGCTTTGGCTGGGCAAACGAGGCATGATCACCCCAGGGGGTGTTTTTGCCACTGTGCAAGGTCCCCGAAACTATCCAACATAGTTTTTTGCACTGCAGGAACGCAGTGTTTTTTTGGAATATCTTGGAAAAAAACTTTAAAAAAGACCTTTGCTTAAGACCCCATTCCATTCGTTTCTCCCCATCGGTACAAACGAGAACCCCCCGCTAGACGTGCTTATGGTTCTTGGGTTGCTTAGCCTGCGGAGGTTGCGGATGATGGTAAGACATGCAGAGCAGCGCCCCAGGCCAGCGCGTATTTTTTTATTGATTATGTTGCAGAGATAAAGAATGCATATGAAAAGAGCGAATACCCACCTGAGCGGATTGGACCGTTTGATAGCCTCACACGTATGAAATAATTTTAATCACCATCCGCCCATACGCACTTGGCTTCCTTATTTTAAAAGCGTAGATATTTTGCAAATACATGCATGAATCTGACTGTATTCCGAATAAATATATAAAAATGCGCGTGTGTGGCCGAATAGTTACCCCATTCGACTGTCGCGCGGGAGGTCTAGGTTCGATTCGAGTCAACAGGATGTTTTTTTTTTCTTTAATCTTGGCGTCCCCGTAAGTTTGAGAACATTGTCCTCTGATCGAGTTGCGAATGTTCTACACCGAATGATAAAAAAACTTACGCGGGTACATAAGGGACTCCGCGTGGCAAGCGGAGTCAGTCTCGCCCCAGCATTCGATCCTGTTACCTGGGTGTTTTATTTTGCTTAGGAAATGTTTTATTTGAACTTTATGATGTTTTGCAATAACGCAGGCTTTTATATCGTAAACACTTACTCGAATATACTCACTTTTTATTATAATTATAAGCTTACTGTGACTAGGGCGGCTTACATTGAAATATTATTACAGCAAGGATGGGCTAGTTATTAAAGTGTTTAAAGCCCTATTCATTCAGCAACCTGTCAATTTGCGTAAATGTCATCGAACCAGATTTGTGGCTATTTCAAATACTCTACTGAAGAAACTGCATTTTAAATACTTTTGGTAGTAAGTTGGCATATTTCTAACACTTTTATTCTAACTTTATTTTAATTACATTTTCAGTACCTTCTACTCATTCTCTCAAATACATTTTTTAATTCTTGAAAAACATTACCGCTAAAATGTATGGCGGGGATAGGGATCATTACACCAAATACAAAACTGAACCGATCGAAAGCTTGAAGCGGAAACGACCGAATGCAAAACACTGGACAGTCCAAAAACCAAGATGCATGCTCAAAATGGCAAATAGAATGAAATGAGTGGATGACACCAAAAAATATACAAAGTTACTGTTTTTTTTTCCTGTTTTTTTTCTTACATCTTGCAATGGCAATAACCTTCAAACGTCCTTTCGCGGGTTTGTGAACACTTTATAGGGGGGAACAGTGATAGCTCGATGCTTCCATCAAGGCTTCCTTCAAAATAAAAATTTGAAATGTCTTTCAGTTTATTTTGGTCGACACTATGTATCATATGCCACATCGAGCATTAACTCCTCCCCTTATGAGGCCGATTTCGCGCAACTCGACGAGGGCAAGGGTTAAGTGCACTAGCCTTGAGCAACGCCTACGACCTGTTTTTTCTGCACAAGGATCATGGTGAGGCTTACGTCATTAACACGCATACAGATCTATTACCTCACTCTAGTCTGCCCTTTGTGATCGCATAAGCGAGGGTAATCTTCCGATAAAAAAAGAGCTCTTCCTTATTTCATTCATTATTATGCATCCGTATCTTGACTAAGACCTCATGGCAGAATACAGGGCCGATAAGCACGTCAATCAGTGTTCCAGCTGTCAGGAAAGTATTGTGGAATGGTGAATAAAATGATGGGTACAATTCGGTAAGGGATGTTCAATAACCCCCCCCCCCCTCCCCTCCCCGCCCCCCCCCCCCCCCAAATCGGTCGTGCAAGAACGTCTAGGAGCCGGAAGTGACTTCGTCTGTAACGTCGACGCTTACGTTTTTCTGGTTGCGGGAGAAAAACCGAAAGTTGAAAATATTAAGATTTTTGCGTCCCAGAAGAGGCCGTACTTCGCCGTATTCAAGAGAAGGCGGTCCAATCTCTTCGCCGTTGCGAAACTTTCACGAGAGCTTCTTGTGAGCGCCAAAAAATTAAAAGGGAGGCCTCAGACGCAGTTGCTCTCAATGTATCCTCCCTTCCCTCCCCAAAATTGTTTGAGAATACCACGAAGGTGCTTTTCTCTCTCTCTCTCTCTCTCTCTCTCTCTCCCCCCCCCCCCCCCCCCACCCCCGTGTGGCAACTAATGACTGATTTTCCCCATCCCACTCAAACTCTCCCCCCGCCCCCCTTGTCCGTGGCCGGTGCGCTGGCTGGGCATCCACGCACGGCCACACAATTTAAGGCCATTTTAGCCAGCGGAAGGTGAAATCGAAATTGGGAGCCATTCCACTCTGTGAAGGTTCATGATCAGCCAAGCTGTTTAGCACACGACACAGACATCACACCAAATTTTGAACAATGGTACGAGCACATTTATTGCCTTGATCGGTGGCCATGGTGATGAAAGATACGCACACACACACATGTATCGCACATGGCCGCCGCTGTCATTCTCGTAGCCATTCCCGATGTTGCCCTTGGTAAGTGTGTTTCTCTTCGGGAGTCAGGACTATACACGACCTCCCCTTTACAACGAGAGACGAGAAATGAAATTGAAAATGTGCAATGGCAACCCAAGCTTCAAGGAGAATGCAAGAAATTGTGTTAAACGCGTTGCACGCGCACGCCTTCCCGTATAAAGGATTCGAAGTAAATAACCAAGAAAAAACGTTGACGAAAGCGCTGTCAAGATACTTTTCGCTTTAGGTTTTTGCTTTACAGTAGTTACTGCTGCAGACACCGGCACGTGCGGAACGTGGGTTCGGTGCAGCGTTTGGGTGTGATGCGAGCGTAGAGTTTTTGGTCACGTTCACAATAAATCCACAGAACCATATTCATGGAGCCGTGGAGCCTGTCTTTATTCTCCCTTTCAAGAATGCAGATGCCTCACAAGATGCGGCGGCTAAATCGCGCCATCTAGAAGTAGCTAGCTCTACAACAAATTGAGCGAGAACATATTCGACAGAAGTTCGTGCGGTTGAGAAAAATTACATTTAAAAGGAAAAAAACTCCAACCATAACTCTCTACCCTTAAAAGGGTCAACTCAACGTTTGAAATTGAGCGCGGTTCCTTCAACAGACATGGCGAAATCGCCTGGAGAAGCAGCAGCTTTCATTTCTTATTCATGCACAACTCGAAATTTCTTCTTTTTCTACGGAGATTTTTTTGTTGTTCATTGTCGTCATGTGTAGAAATATATGGGCGCACTGCTTTTCAAAGCATCCAGGGACCTGCATATGTTTCCCGGTGTGTGCTGATTGTGCAAAGACTCCTAGAAAAGCTTCTTTCCGGATGTTTGGCTCCGTTTCAATTGCGCACGTGTTCGCGAAGTTGAACTGGGGATAGTGGCGTTCCATGGGTGGTCGTAGATATTGCCGTGTTCCGCGACGGCGCTGCCATCGTGGCCGAGCGAGAATATTACAAGGGAACGCGGTCCTCTTTCGCCCTGCACTGTCGTTCTTCTCCTGCGTGATCCGCTGCGGAAGGTTTCTCGCCTCGCCGATCTAAGCCGCGGGGCATGTTCTACATAGAATGTTGTTGACTATCTCAGATCCTGCATATTAAAGGGTCTGTCCAATGCAGAGGGAAAAAGTGTTTGACAGGCTACTGGGGGGGAGGGGGGGGGGGGGTAATTTGGCGGAGAAAAGATGGATATAGAGATATGTCTCAATTTCCTAACGGGTGAGCTTTAGGAGAGTTAGGCCGGGGTGAGCGATCGAGGAACGCGCCATGCCCGTTGGGTTTCAAGCTGACCGTTGAGGAAACTGGCAATTCCTTCTTACAAGGTGGTCTGCATGTCTGGACCTTTCTGGTTAGGTGCTGCAGGCGTTTCTCCAGGCGTTTCTTGATATTGTTTTTACGCCAGCGACAGATGAGGCCCCGGCGAGCGTCCCACAGGCGGACACGATGCGTGTCCACGAATCGCGCTTCACCTATCGTGGCGAGTTGTTTAATGGGTTTGGCGCATCTCTTTGCAGGAAAATCATTTCACAGGATTTGAAAAATCGAACAATAAATTCAATTTCTTATGAAACCGATCACAACCCCGTGATCTTGGTAGAGTGATTCCGTGGTGTTCTTTTTTGGGTGCTGTGCCTGATGGTGAGTAGAGTACAGTGTTGTACACAATCCTCAAAAAAAGGAACGAAAGCTCGTTCCTCGTTCCTTCTGATTTTTGGAACACGTTCCCGTTACAAGTTCCATTTGTGAAAAAGGAACTCGTTCCCGTTACAGTTTAAAAAATAGAACGTGCCGTTACATAGACGTTACATTTGTATTTCGATAACTACCATATTCAATTGGATCAAACATAGTTGTTTTTCTTGTTTTTTTATCTATCCCATCAAAAGGCAACATACGAATTTGAATGCCGTGATGGAAGGACAGGAGAAGACAAGCGGAAGCAAGGTTTCATTTGTTGATGTATTCACGTTTAAAAATCTCAGCTTTGAGCAATATTCATCTTTGTGGTGGGCAGTTCAGACGAGCCAAATGTACTGTTGCACGCGTGTTTTACCACAATCTCACACGTTTCAATCTAGCAAAGCTCCTTGTTCGAACTTAACAACACTTGCTTCTCGATGTTTCTGTCCGCAAGACGAGCAGGTGGAGAAGAAGGTAGGGTTTTTGGAAGGCCAGCCTTGAAAGCTGCCAGTCCTTCGTGAAGGTTGGATTTCTTTTCTGGTTTAAGGTGGGGGACAACGGGAGAATGAATAAAGGTTAATTGTTGTGTATATTTAAGTGACCAATGTTCGGGATACAAGGTTGCGTTCGATGTCTGGTCACCTGTAGTTCTGTTGTCACTGTAGGTCTCTTTCTGAAAGCTCAGTGCTGGCTGTAGTCGGCGTTTCATTTCTGGTGTATGAAGATTCGTGGAATCAAAGAAAGTAACTGAGTTCTGAGACGTCCCTCTTTCTGTGTCTTTTCTTTCGACTAAATGTTTTAGTTTTTTTGTACTGCAGTCTCGGCCACTGAAAACAAATGTATCGATGTCCATTAGATTTCCTGCACTTAACTGTTACCAAGAGAAAACCTCACAAAATAAACCCTAAAGCGCCATTCACACAGTTGCAGCCAAGTACCACTGAGAGAGACAAGACCGGTTTTTAAGCCTCTTGCGACGCCTTGGGACCAGCTCCACAGCAGCGCATCCGGTTTTAAGTCGTCGCAACAAGCTTAAAAACCGGTCTTGTCTCGGTTGGTCCGGCTTGGTTGCAAGTGGGTGTACGGGCCTTAAAGTGCCGTTCACATACTTGCAACCAAGTACTCAGCGAGATAATACCGGTTTTTAAGCCTCTTATGACGGCGTAGGACCAGGCGCGCTGCTGCGGAGCCGGTCCTTTGCCGTCTAATGATGTCAACGAATGCTATGGCCTTTTCTTAAACGAGTTAAAACGTGCCTACTGCACAGCGTTTCCATACAAAACAATTTATGTCAACAAAAAGTCTCGAAAGCCCTGGATCAGTAAACAGCTTTTGAAACAAATTAAAAAAAGAAATTTTTTGTATGATTCCTTTCTTAAAACTCGAGACGAAGTAAAGTTGCGTGAATTCAAAAAATTTAGAAACTTCGTCAATACGCAGTTAAAACGTGCAAAACAACGTTATTTTTCTGCCAAATTTGATGAGTCTTGTTTTAGGCAGCCCGAAATTATGTGGAAGCGTTTGAACTCCCTAATGCGGAACCCGAACCAGGCCGGTATTGAAAGCATGACCATTAATAATAGGGAAGTATCCGGTACCGAACTTAGCAATAAATTTAATGACTACTTTGTCAGTGTGGGAAGCAGTACTTATAACAGTACAGCCATAAGTAATTTTACCACCTGCAATGAAACCATTTTTTTAAATCCTACCAATGAAGGCGAAGTTTTCTCCACATTTATGAACATAAAAAATAGCCGTAGTCATGACTGCGAGGATCTCCAAATCGGACCTGTGAAATTTGTCTTGGATTTGATACTTCCGTGCTTAACTCATTTGTATAATCTTATATTATCATCCGGTATCTTCCCGAAGAGGATGCAGATTGTTAAGGTTTCTGTTCTTTATAAAGGTGGGGATAGGAATGATCTGAGTAACTACCGTCCAATTTCCATCCTTCCTATATTTTCAAAGCCCATTGAAAAAATTATGTGCTCTCGACTTTTCAATTTTCTGGGGAAATACTCTTTGTTGTCGGAATCACAATTCGGCTTTAGAAAACATAGGTCCACAGAAACAGCTTTACTAGTACAGAAAGAATTAATATTAGAAAATTTTGAGAATAAACTTTTAACTTTAGGGATATTCATAGACTTTAGCAAAGCGTTCGATCGGATAAACCACCAGACTCTTCTTGACAAGTTAAAATGTTATGGTATACGTGGTATACCTTTATCACTTCTTGCGTCCTACCTAGAATATCGCCACCAATATGTTCAGATTGGAAACTCGTCATCCAACATGCAGCGTATTTCGTCTGGGGTTCCCCAGGGAAGCATATTAGGTCCCCTGTTGTTTATTATTTACGTCAATGATATTACAAAGATAGAATCTTCCGCCAGGCTGATTATGTATGCAGATGACACCAGCATCTTTTTTTCTGACTCAAGAGAAGACCTACTCACTTCCAAAGGAAACTATTTTTTACGCAAGTTAACACACTGGGTCGCCATTAATTCTCTATCAATAAACCCGTCCAAAACAAAAGCAGTCCTTTTTAAATGTCCAGGATCACGGATCACATTGTCCAGAGATTTGTACTTTGGGCCAAATATAGTAGAATGCGTTGACAGCGTGAAGACCCTCGGCGTTGTGTTCTCAGAACACATGTCGTGGAATCCCCATGTATCCTACATACATAAAAAACTTTGTAAAGTAGTAGGGATAATGAACAAATATAGAAATGTATTTCCTGTAACTATAAAAAAATTAGTATATAATTCCCTTTTTCACTCAATTCTTTGTTATTGCCACCTGGTATGGGGGACAACAACAAAAAGTAACTTTGACAGGTTGAGGTTAATGCAAAAAAAGCAATAAGGATAATTGAAAATGTCCCACGTGACCATAGTTCTCTTCCTTTATTTGCAAAGCATAAAATACTTGACGTATCTAACATGTATTCTAATAGATTAACGGTCACATATCATCGTGCCTTAAGAAAACATATTACAGTAATTTTTGACCTCGCTAAACTTGAAAATAATGTATCATTATATTCCTCACGCCATTGGCGTCCATGGAGAATCCCATCATCTAGAACTAATTTTGGCTTCCAGAGGTTGAGTTACAGATTACCGTCACTGTTGAACACCTTATATTCCCAAGAAGTTGATTCACCTTCATTAAATGCCCATAGAACTGAGGCTTTCTTATATTGAGTGAAAATGTTTGTCATATGTTTGGTATATTTTCTACTTCAGTCTGTTTTTGAAGCGCAACCTATTTCCAATGACACTTATTTTATGCGATATCTTATATAAGTTATCTTTATTGTGTTTTTCTTTCGTGTCTGGAGATGAGTGTTGGTAAACTTTCGTTAAATGTCCATAAAACTTAAACTTGCCGGTAATAAATAGATTCTTTGCCTTATGTTTGTTATATCTATCTATCTCAATGTGTATTGAGACGATGCTTAATATATTGCTAAATATCATGTTACATCAGTTATTTTCACTGTTTTTTTGTGTGTGTTTTTGATGACAGTGCCGCTCTGCCCTGTGTTTTTTGTGGGGCAGGAACCCGTCAAGCTGCAAACTTGCAGCTTTTTTTCCTGGCCCCCCTTGTCACATGTGTGTAAACGCGCTGTGACAAAAATAAACTGATTCTGATTCTGATTCTGATTCATAAGTTGCTTAAAAAGAGGTCTTGTCTCTCACGGTCGTACGCGGTTGCATAAGTGTGCCTTAAGATAAGTAAAAAAAAATTAACGAGACCCTGCTCTTCGTAACGATATTGTTTTTATACATTTTAAAATTTCCCTTTTAGAAATAAATTACAAACCACCCCACTGGACGAAAAAAAAAAAAGGAACGCCGTTCCTTTTCCCGTTCCAGTAAAAAAGTAACGTGTTCCCGTTCCAGTTCCACTGATGCAAAATGGAACGGCGGCGTTCCTTCGTTCCTCCTAAAAGGAACGCGTACCAGGAACGCCGTTCCTTGGAACGCCGTTCCATACAACACTGGCTAGAGTATGTGGTGACTGCTTCCAAGCAGTTCTTGCGTGTTTAAGCAGCTGGCTTTGGAGAGCTCTTGTAAAAGGCGAGATTGGGATTTGCATCGCTTCCGCAGACTTGCCCACACAGGTGGGGGAAGGGTGGTCATTGTGGAGGGTGTAGAAGTGTGGAGATGCCTCCTTATCCTGTGCTCGACCATTTGGCGTAATATTGGAGTAGTCCGAGCTGGTCTGGTGACCCTTGAAGTCGTTAATCACAAAGAACCTCCGTGTTTCTGAGAGGCTGCGCAGCGCCCGCAAAAAAAAATTATTTTGTGGTTACGGGCCCTTTTGTTTGAATGCGAGTATAGGTGCAGATGGGTAAAACGTTTGTCTATTGGTGCGTGTCACGAGGTTGTTTTGCACGTTTCAACTTATGATGGTAGAATAAGGAAACACGAGATCAAATTTAATATCAGGAATTTGTATCAATCGAAAATAAGCTAATAACAAAACATAAAAGAAAATGAAAATAAAGATTAATTGATGGAGTCCTTGCGAATGGGATTTGGCCCCTGGCAAACGCCACACCCTCCCCCTCTTGGGAAACGCTAACGCTAACCCGTTCGCTTATCTGTTTTGGCGTTATATTTTGGGTTTTTCATTTGCCTCTACTTTTCTCTCTCTTCTTGGATGCGTTACGGCGTCACTTTTTAGAGCTTCCCGAAACGCCACCTGCGCGGCGTTTGCCAAGGGCCTATGCTACCGCGTTACCTAAGAATCCACAAATTGATCTTCCTGTGATGTCTTCCTGCCTCTGCTGCACGCCAACCCGCGTCGGCTTCCCGCTTGTGGCGCTGCACTTCGGCCAGCCTAGCTAGGCGCTGAATCCGCTCCTCTGTCTTGTTCGCCCGCCCTGCACGCTTAGCAGCGGCATCGCTGCTTCACGCCGCGGCAAGTTCAGGCTCGCACCAGCATCCGCGAGCGCATTGCCCTTTCCCCGGTGACGTCGCCTCTCTATCGTCTTTGGCCGTCACTACTCTTCGCTCTACGCGGTGCTCTTCCCTTTTCACAGTTATGTGAGCAGACGGACGCCGTCAGCTTTTTTTCTTTTATATGGGACTATTGCTCACGCAATATTGAAATCGAAATATTTAAAGCAGAGGCGGCAGTGTTTGGTTAGGTTTCTTCCGGCGGGAGGCTTTTCTGTTTTTACATCAGAGTTTGGGTTCCTTGTGTGCCGTAGAAAGAACGAAGGTTGGCGGCTAACGGACGAGCATTGTGTGTCCTGGCTTTCTTGTTCGGTTTCAGTCCGAACATAGCTCGCATTGACGGGCGGCTGAGCCGGCGACTCTCGGGGTGTCCACGAGAAGAGGGTCCCCTGGTCCGTTTCCTTGGAGACTAACTTGCTCTGGCAGGTTTCTGGTTGACAAAGACTCGCAGCCCTGTCCCATATCGTGTCGTTTGACCGAGCGCTCTGGGCTGGCTGTCGGTCAATGGTGGACCATCACCGATTCTCTCCCGCTCCCAATTCTTTTCGTGCTCCTTCCGTCGCCACATTTTCTATCCCTTCAGCATGCACATTATTATAATGTGGAAGGTTGTATTACGATAACAATAACCTCATGGGAGCCCGTGATGTTGGAGGAGAGGTTGGTAGAGATTACTCTGAGGCTTTTCGAATAAAAGTGGTGGAACGAGGCGAACAGTAAGAAAGAGGATGGATGTAGGAAACAGAGCCTGGAAGATTGAATGTAGAGGACATAGCCACATGTTTCTTGAATGTCTAGATTGTCAGGGTGTTGAAGGATGCTGTGAAGGTAAAGCAGCAGGAATGTTTCCTGTAGCAGAGGTGGCAACAGTTCTGCTTCCATGTAATACATTGCCCTCCTTTAGACTAATTAATTCCGTTCGGATGTGATTGGCGGAACGGTGTATCAGCTTGGTTTGGAGGCACGTGTGTGTGCAACAAGAGAGGAGTTGCGTTTGCCTCTTTTGAATGTGTGTGCAGTAGTAGCCGTACCAGTAGGCCTTCCCTCCCTCCGTCGCGCAGTGGCCGCCACATTGTAATCACATGAGGCGACCACCATAAGGTGGCTTCATCTCGTAGCTCCGCTGCCCCCTATGCGTCTTGGCGAAAAGGTTTTATTCGTTTCAGGATTTCAGGATTAAAAGCGCTAAAATCAAGGTTGTATTCGTGTTTTTCGCCGTGTTTCACCATTATTATTTTTTTTTTGCTCTGTAGAGCGTTGTCTGATGCTTGCCTTTACTACCTAATCGCATTTCATCTTTATTCACACAACATTTACACTTAATTTTATACCACGTTTTGACGATTCCCATCGTCCGTGTACGGGATTCACGTGTGAAGGCTATAAACGAGGCACAACAATCTACCCCAGAACTGGGGCACATTCATCATCATCATCCCCATCATCATTTATTATGCCTTGAGTGCCGTTACGGGCATTACACAAGGAGTTAGGGGGCATTGAAACATTGTTAGATAAAGGCACTTTAAAACAGATTGCAGCACTCAAACAGGCATAAAAAACTATTAGTGCAGTTGCCAATGGTTACCCTGTTGTGATATGAATGTGGTGTGATGTATCTGGGTCACATACAGTTAGGCAGGTTACTTCAGTCCGCTATTGTAAACGGCAAAGTGAGGTTAAGGATCGATACAGATGAAGCGAAGATCGGGCGTACCTTACACGAGAAAATATCTGATTGGGTGGAAATACCAATGATGTTCAGGTGTCACTGTTATGATAGTAGTTCTTGAGAAAATGTACAGGCGTGATAATGTTCGTCTGGGTAAAAGTAGACCGTGGTTAGAGTTTATTCTTAGAAAAAGGATACTGGTGTGGTGTCTCGTGAGTGGTCTGAAAATATGAATCTGATTGTGCGATTTTGAAACCCCTTAATGTTTCTTACCAATGAATGTTGGCAAAGAGACCAAATGAATGACGGGTAGTCGATTCGGGACATCACAAGTGTAGTGTAAGATAGTTGTTTTACTGATGACGGTACCAGTTTTAGATCGCATCTAAGATATCCCAAAAAACGGTTAGCGTTAGACAAGATGTGTGTTAAATGAGTGTTCTATGCGAGATTGCTAGATAAGTGAACACCGAGATATTTGTACGACGGAGTGTTGGTAATGGGCTGGTTACGGAATGTATAAGTAGAAGTGATATGACTGTGAGCTCTTGTGACGGAAACAAGCTGCGTTTTAGAATAATGAATTATAAATTTCCACGTTTCACACAAGTCGGGAATAATTTTAAGGTGAACTTGTAGAGATATGTAATCGTCCAGGTGAGGCACGGATCTGTAAATCACGCAGTCATCTGGTATACGTCGTATACAGGTTATCTGCTTAAGAAGGTCATTTCCAAATATATGAAGAGTAAGGGCCCAAGAACACTGGGGGACTCCGGATGCTACAGGACAATATGAAGACGATTGGTTAAACATTGCCCTATTCATGATATCACTGACATGAATTTGAAGTTAATTTAGTTTAAACTTTAGAAAAGTATGGGATACCCTATCAAACGCCTTATAATATCAATAAATATGGCGTCAGTGTGTAGGCTATTATTGATGTTATTGTCTATTTCATGCCCGAGCTGTACCCCTTGAGTTTCGTAGGAAAATGATGGACGGAAACCATGTTGAGTCGGAAAAAAAGGAGGTGGTTATTTTCGATATGCTTCATAACGTTTGAAGGTGGAAATAAACATTTGATTTGATTTCAAATTTGCATAGAGCACTGCTTAGAGCAATAGAACGATCGTTAGACGGTGAACTTTGATCGCCTGATTTATAGACGGTAACAACTCTGCCAACTTTCCTGTCTGTTGGAGGCTCGCCAGAAGAAAAGAATTGCTGAAAGATAATGAATAGAAAATGAGCCGAACTTGATTTGGTGTTCTTTAGTAGTTTGGAATTAATTTTGTCATCGCCCGAACTCGATGATAGCTCTATCATTTTTATTTAGCTTATATTTCCTGGGTATGTTATTTCGATGGCGTTCATGGGTGGATGGTACAGATCTTGGAGAAGAAGCAAGTTGTCGTGGTCATCTGACGTGAAAACTGAGCTGAAATATTGGTTAAGGCTGTTGGCACTTTATAGTCAGACAATGGTAAGCGATCGTCACTCATTAACTGAACATGTTTACCTGTCTTTGGATTAGTTACTTCCCAAAATTTTCAGGTTAATTGTGAACTATGTTTATTAACTCAATGTTAAAAAAATGAAAGACGTTTACAACACTGTCACGCCGAATTAGAGCGCAGCTTTTGAGGAGGAGGAGGGAAGAGTGCTGAGGGGAGAGTATACCCCTCCTCCCTCCTCATCCTCCCTGCTACACCTCCTCACCTCCTTCCTCCAATTCCTCCTCCTCTCATCCTTCAAGCTCCTCCTCTCCTCTCCTCCTCCCCAACCCTCCTCCTCCCTCCCCCTCCTCTTCCTCCCCTTCTGCCTTCCCCCTCGTCCTCCTCTTTCTTTTCTCCCCTCCCCTCCTCCTCCCCCTCCTTCTCCCTACTCCTACCCCGCACGTTGCACCATGGGAAATGTCCCATAATGCACCGCGCGGGACACGTCACGAGTGACGTCACGAGGTCCCGCGCGGTGCATTATGTGAAGTTTCCCATAATGCTCCGCGCAGTGACGGCGACGGCGACTGCGACGCCGACGCCGCTCAAGCCGGAAACGGGCACTTAAAAGCTGCGCTCTAAAAATTTTGCTTTCGTTTCTATGATACATTTTTTTAACGACTATAGCAATCAAATTATACTTTGCCCATGAGTTGTCGGTAAGCAGTTGTTTAGAATGCCTAAACAACCTTTTCTTTTACAAGTTAAGTTGGTGAAGCGTTCTTTGTACTAGGGTGAAGCGTTTTTGTGTAACAGGGAATTTATTTGTCACATTTTATTTTAAGTGTCCTTATGTAAGAGTTAGCAAGGAGCGTGATTTTGTCTTTGAAGTGCGTCCAGTTTTTGTTCCCTGTTCTGTTTTCACAGCCGCTTTAAAACAATTAATGAATACGTCAAGCTCGCTGTCAATGGTATATAATTAGCGTTATTATAGTTTTTAACCGATTTGAAGTATGTTGACCTTTGTTGAACTTCAAACGCAAAATTGAGATGATTGACGACATGATCACTAACAAGTGAATGACATGTTATATTTTTACAAGTGCAGCCTAAGTACTGAGGCAGCGATTTAGGATATTAGTTACGTCATTGGTTAATCTCGTGCGTTGTGTGATCCTCTTAGCGAGATTAAATGTAAGGCAGGCATTCACAAACGTCCCTGAAGTGTGGTTTCAAAATGATAGAGTATCGCAGATTATGTCAGCACAATTGAATCCGCCTAAGCGGATGCATGATACGTTGGAGGATTGGTTGGGAATAAAAGAGGTGTGCGTCGTGAAGCTCTTTCAAAAACGTATTAACAAGGTCCGGCGGTCTATAGCACACACCGAGGAGAATACACGAGGATGAGGAATGAATCCATAACCACATCACTTAAACAGAACTGGAAACTTAAACCAGGGAAACTACAATGCCCTTTCGTACAGAAAGGAGTACACTGCCCCCACGGCCGCACCGGTAAAGGGTGTAATTTAAGAAGGAAGAAAACACTTCTGAGTTTTTGACATCGGGTCTCAACCATATTTCGGTTCGAAAAGCGAAGTCAGCTGCGCAAAATTCAGTCAACAAATAAAGGTCGACAAGCTTTGGCAATACACATCGCATTATACTATAAAGTACAAAATGTGATTCACATTTTCTTCGAGTCTGAGGACATTGACGTGCGTCTTGAGTACAAATATCCTATGGCTGCTCGACTTCTATAACACTTTCGCTTTTCATATAATACGCAAACAACTGTTTTTTGATGAAAAGCTTGTTAAATTTTAGTTTGAACTGTTTATTTTGTAGTTTGGCAAAAGGTAAGACCTAGCAACGTGCTTCTCGTACGGCAGGAAAAAAGTCCTCATTTCTCACGGACGGGGTGGGGTGCTTTTGAACGTGGAAGCTTTCCCCAGAATTAGATAATTTTACTTTGTCGAGCAGAATTTGACTATGACAGGGCGTTTCTTGTACAGTGTGGAACGACCGACTCTGTGGGCGCGTTCAAAGCTGCCGGGCTCCATTGATAGCGCAAGACGTTCAGAACAGGTATCAAGAACAAGCTTTTCTGACTCAGCCCATGTCTCTCCATCTTTGTCTCATAAGCCATAGAAATGCAAGCTGAAACGCCGTGCCTGTTCTCGTCATCGTCACAGCGTGTCCCTAAGACGGTAAATTCACGCCTGAGGTTTGACAATTTCTGATTCGCAACAGTAAGTTAGTCTGTTATTTAATGATTTATTTAGTTATTCATTTGCCATTACCACACAGCGCTCGGAGGCATTATTGCAGGGGGGGGGGGGGGTGGAGAGTGCACTTACATCAGCCATGATCATGTTGGTAGACTTACAAGGAAAAAGCAACTTCATATATCAAAAGACAAACATTCGCTATTCTGCATGGATACCTTGTAATATGCACAAAGCTACCGCCACTTTTTAAGAAGGCTTTATAAAAAAGCATTCTCAAATACGCTGTTAAACCACAACAACCGTCCCGAGTCAGTTTATTGAAAAAATAAGTGTGCTGGAAGATATTACAAGGGTCGTCGGTTAATTTGTTCTATTCTCTGATTGTATTCGGGAAAAAAGAATAGTTCAGTATGTCGGTCCTGGCTGTAAACGTCCTAATTTCCTCTGAGTCTTCGTAATATGAAGGGCGCCTGTTGGATAAAGACTTTTTCCAACCCAGACTCGTCATTGTATATACCTTGTAGAAAGTTCAAAGGCGCCTTCGTCTGGAGCCTAGTGGTTCCCAGTCTAAGTGAGCTTTTTGTGGAAGTGACGCTTTGCCAGTAGGAGGAGACGTGGGTGGAGGCTCCTGTGAGGCCATTGAATTTGAATTGAGTCGGATGGTCAGAAAGAAGATAGAAAGAGGATAGAAAGAGGTCGAGGGGACAGAGCCTGCAAGGTTGAGTGTAGGGGACATAGACTCGAGTTTTCTGAATGGCTATATTGTCAGGGAGTTCAGGGGTGCTTTGGAGGTAATGCTGCAGGAATGCTTTATTGGAGCGGAGGAGGGGACAGTTCTGCTCCCGTGTAATACATTGCCCTCTGATGGACTTATCCGTAGTGTTGGGATGGGACTGAGGAAAAGCTCTGTCGGCATCGTTTGGAGACTTGTGCGTGAGCGGTAAAAGAGGTGTTGCGTTTGCTCTTTTTGGATGAATGTGCAGGAGTAGCCGGACCAATAAACCTCTCCACCGTCTGTCGCATTTTCGCTGCCATCTTAAAATCACGTGACGCGGCCACCATGTTGTGGCCCCGTCAGTTCGGCAGCGCTTTAGCTGCATCGGTGTGCCTTTTGATTTTGACGCGAAAGGTTGCTGAAGGGCTGCACTTTCCCACAATTCATACAGGAGAGAAGCACCGACAAAGCTAATTCAGGGTAGTGCTCGTTGTCTCTGTACAACAAAAGTGGACATGTTATTGTGCCACAAAACTTGAAAGTATAAAACAGAGAGGACGAGGACGAGGACTTCAAAGATGCTGTCAGCGTCCGCTGACAGCATCTTTGAAGTTTTCAAAGACTGTGCGGCAGGGCTTACTTTTACGCGGGAAAATCCTTCAGTGGAAGGATTACAATTTCTGGATTTACGACTGCATCCTCATTCCTCAGGTGTTTGTTGGGCCTTCCAGCAGAGGTCGGAGAAGCCAGTCCTCCCTTTCACCAGTGCTCACTCCAAGTCCGTTAAGCATGGAATAGTAAGGTCACTTTTCAAGTCCTCACTCTCCAAGTCATGCACGCATTTCTCCGAAAGTAGCCTCAAGTTGCAGCAGCAGAGGTTAGAAAAAGCAGGCTTTCCTGCTGACCTACTTCGCTCCACCCTTGAGAGGTTCATTATCAAACCACAACTTCCGCAAGTTGTTTTAAAAAAGAAAGGTCGTTTCGCTGTGATTCCCTACATGCACAATTCCGCGCACCGTCTAAGGTCTATTGCGTCCAAGTTCGACACGAGTGTGGTTTTTTCTTGTCGTATGCGCCTCAAACAGATGTGCAAAAAGGTTAATGGGAGCGACAGTCCCCGAGGGTGCAATGTAAAACATGCAAAAAAGTTCGTAGAATGCGAAGAAAGGAAGGTGTATTCGATTCCACTAAGTTGTGGCAGTCAGTACATTGGATAGACTGGGAGATGCGTCAACCACCGACTCAGAGAACATAACTTGGAAGCATCAAAGGCTTCAACCGAGTCGT
Organism: Ixodes scapularis; assembly: GCF_016920785.2. Taxonomy (NCBI): domain Eukaryota; kingdom Metazoa; phylum Arthropoda; class Arachnida; order Ixodida; family Ixodidae; genus Ixodes; species Ixodes scapularis. The sequence continues at coordinate 67,952,318 of NW_024609879.1, read as the reverse complement.
ATCACCCTATTGTCGTTCACAGCCGCAAATGCGATGACTGTACTCCTCATTTTTCTAATACTAAGATACTAGGAGGGCACAACAACAGATTTGGGAGAGAAATCATCGAGTCATTTGCCATGGGGACTGTTAACAACAACATTTCTGCACCGTCATTATCATTGACAAAGACAGAGGTCGAATTCTTAACACCAGAGATAACTAGAATATTGACACTTCGTCGTGACGCTACAGATTTTTAGACTCTTATATTTATAGTACAATTCCCTTTTTGGACTGCAAACAAGAATAATTCTGCATTATCACTGACAATGACCAAGGTTAATTCTAACTAATCGAAAATAACTTGATTACTGATGCGCTTTTCAAACTTTTCTTTTAGTGTATTCCCTTTCCTTCATAACTAGTATCTCCTTTCCCTCTTTGAGAACGCTGAGACCCTTGGGGGTGGTTTTTTATCGTTGTGCCATTCTATGTTGTTGCTAAATGAAAGATGTCCTGTTCTCGTCCTCGTCCTCTCTGTTTTATACTTTCAAGTTTTGTATCTATTAACCAACACGCTCGTTTTCAATTGTAATGTTATTGTGGTTGGGGTTTATGGGCGCATGACGGCGCGATGTCCATGGCGGTAGCAGAGTGAGCATTGTTGGACTTCGGGACAGTGGGGGCGACATCTGTACTTTGCTTGGTAGAAGAGCACCGTGCGAGGCACGTAGATTCACTCAAAGGTGATGGGGGCAGTTTCCCATAGCCCTTATCTTTCTTGCTCTGTTAATGGTGTGGCCAGGGGCGTTGTGATTGCCGGCGAGTTCTTTAATGGACGTATGCGCGGGTACTCCACGTATTACGTCCTTGCAGGAGTCGGCTGGGGGACTGGAAAGGCTGCGACGCTGTATGTTCAATCTCCGATGGGCAGTAAATTTAGCTGCAGTACTTCAATCATTGCAGATTGTCAGGTTTTGAAGTTTAACTGGTTGGAGAGGGTTCGCCTAGATAGGACTGCTCCCCTACCTCAGTAAGGAGAGGGGCCTTGCGGCCACGAGGCACTGAGGGATACCGTTATCCAGGGGTTCGCGTTGTCATGGCAGCTCACATTTGAGCGCGCCGGTGGAGTATGGTCGGCAAGGATAGCGGCCACCGCGGAGCAAGGGCAACTCCAAGCGAGAAAGGCAGTAACTACGGCTCCGTGGCTGCCGATGTCGGAGTACTCGAATGGCTGCTGTTAAGCTTAGCAAGGCCGCGCCGTCGTGGGATAGTGTGACCCGCTTGCGGCCGTTTTTGTAACTGGCGACATTCAGATCCACGTATTCGTGATAACCTTCGGGCGCCCTTTTCCCATTGAAAATAATCGAACATAATTTATAACATTTGAATAGGATAGCAGTCTGTTCTAAAACTTTGGGATCCGGTTCGGACCATTAGCACAATGTTCGGGGTAGAAGATAAGCGTTCGGCGATGTGTAGTATATTTTGCGCTAAATAAAACCTTGTAAAACCTCCATTCGGGCACCCTATCGTACCAGTGGGCTAATGGTTTGATTGGACGTTTAAACGGGACCCTGACGGGGATATTATCCAACTTACTGTTCTGAAAATGAGCCTGCTGAAATAAGCCATCATCGATTATTTGGTTCTGTGCTGGGTTACCCCTCATGCAACCACTGGGATGCCTCCCGCAGAATTGCCTCACGGTCGCAAACCCAGAACCCGCATCGATATCAATGGTCTTCTATCGAGCAACTTCTTTGAGCAGACAGCAGAGGCCATAAAAAGGCTACGAGGTCATGTCGAGCTAAGCAGCGATCTACAAGGTTTATGTAAACATGAAAAAAATTCAGAGGCCCCTAAGTTGATGAACGGCGGCTACGTGCGGGCTCCCAAGACAACAAGCCGAACCAATGGGGAGCTTTAGTGCTCCCAGCCACTCAATATTTTTCAACCGCTCGATTCACGCACAGTCCGCCTGGAGAACGGACAGTGCTGTAACGCTTAGAAGCTTGTGTTATATCCCAGGAGATATCTAAGTGAAAAGGAGCAGTAAACCCAACTCTTCCTTCCGACCCCTGCTCGAAATATCTCTGAACCTACACCTGGAAGCGTCGGTGCCCGTGCAAGCCTTTGGAGGGGCTGCACGAGGGAAACAATAGAACCGGCATTAGCCCACAGCAAATCGCCAAAAAGATAATAAAATCTTCCTGTGCATTTTAGGACTATTGCAGGTAATCTGAGCACACCTTCAATATTTGAAACAATCGCCTTCTGCGCGCTGCCATCTTTGTCTGCTGGCCTCTGGAACGCCTTGGTAGCATGCGCTGTAGGTGTTTTGTGCGGTTTAGAAGACGCTGCGCATGCGTCTACAGCCCAGCGAATCAGCATTTTTTGCCGGGGTGATCAGCCCTTGAAAGGCCTATACTTCCTTTCGAATTGCTACTTTGATTGTTTGTTAAACTTTAATATCTGGATGATGAGTTGTTTTGATGCTAGTAAGATTGGTCAAACCACCAATTCATTAGAAACACTGTTCGAGTCATCAAGATTATCCTGACCGAAAAAAAAAAGTTTAACAATTCTTCGCTCATCCCATCAATTTGTTCGGTTCTCGGTACTTATTACGTCGTGTCATCAAGAGACACCGTGGTCATCATGTTTACTGTAAGATACACAAGAATACACTAGGCTGCGATAAGATGTCTCACCGATTACTCTTAGACACGATTCATTATTATTTGGGTAACAAAGTACGACCATACTTACTTTCTGGGAAAAGGAACGGGCAACTCACCTCTCCCATTTTTCGTCGCTTAAACAGAAAACGGTCCTTCTGTTTAAATTTTAAAAACGTGTCAAAATGGTGTTTTGGCTGGGAACGTGCCACTCTACCTCGCAATAGAGCGAAACATATATTTTAAGGTTCTTAAGATTGAGGTTTGGGCGAGTTGACTGTTCATGACTTAAAGGTAACTGCGCAAATTATAACTCGTATACACTGAAACCACACTCTAAGAAAAAAGGGTGTATACGGGTACTCCCCTCAGGGGAGTTAGATCGTGTCCCATATGTGACTCCCCTGAGTGTTTGTGGTATCCTCTCAAGTTGGGGAATTCAAGTACTCCCCAGATATACGGGATCACTTAGCACCCCCCTCAAAGTCCACGGGCCTCAACCGACACCCCTTACTTCGGGTGATGTTAGGCGCCCTCTGTTACATTCGGGTACTTATATTACACTGCTAATTAGAGGAATTATATGAAACCATTTTCAACTCTCAGGGAGTCAACGAATCCCTTCTAAATAGGGTGCTTTTTGGCGCCTTTTGTGACACCCAGGTACTCATGTGACACCCGTAAATCCAGGCATTGTTTAGTACCGCTTACAACTCTCAGGGAATCACTTGATCGCCCCTAAATTGGGTGCTTTGTGGTGCCCGTTTTTATACCTAGAGACTCGCGTGATCCCCCTAATTGCGAGTGTTGTCAGACACTATACACAACCTTCGAGGTTTTCCGCGACTCCCCACTTTTGGGGTCGCTTTTGTACACCATCGGTCTCGCGGAGCTCCAAATAGTGAAGGCACTTTTTCAGACCCCGAAACTCAGCTAACTGGCTTGTTCAGGTGTGCTGGAGGGGCGATGATTCCTAAGGCCAGCTGTCATACGAGAGAGTTCTGAATTCTTTGCGTGTCAAGTTCCTTAAGGAGGCACTTCGAGGAGGTTTCAGGGATAAGAGAATAATACCCACGGGCAACGTGCCGGCATCAAAATTTAACTGAAAACTTCTAGAAACACACAATCCAGACATTTGAAAAAAAGTCCTGCCAGTCATGTCAGCCAACAATATTGTCAACCACGTTTTTATTGTAAAATCAAAAACTTGATACAGGTCAAAAGCTTAAAAAATAATTACTAAAAGCTTGTAGCCTGCCAAGAAGCTTCAGGGCAACCTTTTCCAGTGGTGTTTCTTTCAGCCCGATCTTACGTTCAAAGAGAGCCAAGGCGGACTTGATCCCCGTTGCATATTGAATATCCAAAGTTCAATAGATTATTAGGCTGAAGCCATAGATGACGTCGCCAATATCCACCGACAGGTCCTCCACCTGGACTTGGACAGCTGCAGAATAGAAGGCGTCCTCTGTAGAGAATAGGACCGTCAGATGAGTTTATCTTTCTCCTGGAACCTGCAATATAATAAAGTACCGCACTTAAAAAAAGTATGCAAACATGGGTCATGATTATACGTTCTATTATTTTTCATATTTAGATATAATAATCAGAGATTGCCTGCTTCCGTATGCTGTGTGAGTGCATAATTTTTTTTTAATGTCACGTAATGATTTCGATGTTCGCAGCCATTAACTTTGCATAGACTGTTGAGGCCTTTCACCAAATGCTCACATATCACAAGATGAAGTGAACAGGTAGTGTTTAAATTATTTTAACATACATATGACCTTCATGTGCCTAGTACGAAGCGGGCACATGTTTAGGGGATGCATATAATTCGAATATGAATTTAGCTCAATTTGGACCCAATTAGTGCAACGCCAATTCTCGAAACGTCGCACACGATTTGGTCATGTACTAAGCTAGAAAACTGGGCCAGTTTAACTTCGTAATTTGTCAGGACTCGTAAGGAACCCCGAAAGGCACGCACAGGAAAAGGAAAATATTGTACTGCGCAGATCGCGTTTTCGATTTAAACAGTGTTATGAGCTGCGTCATTCGCTTGAAGAGCTCTGTAGGTCAAAGTGATTAACCCACCGCGTATTCTGTGAGGACATCGACACGAGTTTTGCTGCATTTTTGTGATGGGTAGGTTTTCTTGATCGGTTGCTTTAGCTATACTCTGCTCCAGCTGCGCATGTCTGAGGAATAGCGAGGCGTCCTTCGTGAGCCCACCTTCTCCATGTCAGTTCAAGGATCTGCTAGGACTTTGGCTCGAAAAATACAGTGATGCTTTCATAAGGCATCTTATCACTGAGCTGCTCAAATTTGTTGAGAATCACTGGAAACAAAAATGATTGTCTGAAATTAATATTGTTCTTAGAAATAATTAGTATAAATCTGAAGAAGCGTAAAAGGTTGAATATAGTAGATGTTAAGCATAGATAAAACAAGGACCCTACTACCTAGTGAATAAAACAACAATCTCTTCGCATTCCCTCAAAGTACTGAACAGATCACCAACGATAAACACGTCTTCGCCGTAATGCAAGTGGAAGTTATACGTGTCCCAGTAACGTTCAGCGCCTGGCGAGAGTCCGTTTAGCGCATAATCAAAGCAGTTCGCTATTGCCGGAGAATATGAAGGAACCTCTTTGCCTCCGCGGCTGGAGTAATAAATTGGGAGTGTGAATGCCTTTTGGCTGATTTCAACTACACATCAAGGTTGATTTAGAGTCCTGAATTGTATATTGCGCCGTTTATAACAATATTCAGCGAAAGCAAAATATCCCATTTTGACTTTTTTAGTCTATCAATCATGGTAATAAACGAAACCGATTAATCAATTAGTTAAGTGAATAAGAGAAAATATTTAATCGTGCTGACATGTTTTTTTACCGACGTTTAGCCCTACTAGTAACCAAGCGATTGAGATGCTTTGAAAGACTAATACATGAATGGTTTACTGAATTTCCCCTGAGAGCTCTTTCATTTTGTAGTCTTTTTATTTAGGCAAGAATTTTCTAGACAAGCCAATATCTATGTCAATATTTCGGTATTTAACATTTTGGAACTTAAATAAATATTCCGAGAATATTTCTGCTTACAACATGAGCTCGCCAATTTCGGCAAGCCATTGACTATGCGACTTTTGTTTTCTAGCACGAATTATTCGACTATAACACCAGTCGACAGCAGACTATTCCGATGGCCTTAAATATAATTTGACGGAACCAGTGCGCTCTAAGCAATTTGTACTAAGAGAAATATGAAGCGCCACATCTTACCTGAATCATCAGTCTCGTTGACGAACACCTTGAGGGCCGATTCTAAAAACGCTTGGCGCACTCCTTTCTCTATGCGACTGCCACCAACAACGATAATTTTTGTAGATGTCTTGGAAGTCACGAACAAGTGACACTGGTGCACGCCGTTGAAGGTAGGACGGGAGGAGGAAGCAGACGGATTGCTGGAGCGGAGAGGAAGGAACATCCCTTCTCTCCACCATTCCGCCTGCTTCCCCCTCCCCAGCGTACTTTTCCCTCGCCCTGAACCTCTAGTTGCTTTTTTTTTATTTTTTATAACTTTCTTTTTTTTTTTTTTTTTACAACACCCGTAGCCGTACCACGTCGCCGGTGACGACGGGATGACACGGCTGTGAACCGGAGTTTAGAGGAAAGTCAATGCTCATCCAAGGGCAGAAGGGAACAACAAACCTGTCGAGTCCGGCCTTCCCCTAGCTTAGCGAAATCGGGTTGGAGGACGTAAGGGATTATAAGGAGCGGCCGGGTGCTGGCGCACCTGCCCCCATTGTGAGCGTAGGCTGGGAAAGCTTCAGCGAAAACATTTCAGAGCCTCGGGAGAGATCACCTTGACGTTAGTTTTCGTAATTACTTCGTCTTCTTTAGGCCGCGCTCTGTATTCTCCATCGTGATTTTATGGGAGAACAGAGCAATTAATAGAACATTGACCAGATTTGTTTTAACGTCCTGTATCCACGTCTTGTGTAAAAAAAAAAAAAAAAAACTCTCGTTTTGAGAAACGAATATTTATGGAAGTTTTTAAAATTATTTTAAGCTTCTCACCTTAAGTCGTAATATTGCTTATATAATGGGAAAAAAAGGTTGTGAATTTTTGTAGAATTACTGATTTAGATCCCGGCCACTGCCCCATTGGATTCGGATTATCATCGTACAGGAGTGCGATAAAGGGACAATAAAACTGTTCTCCACTAGCGTCAGATACCTCCAGTTTATAACCTATCAAACACTTACTAGCACTTCTGGCCGCGCACGAGTAGTCGCAGAAAATATTTAATAAGAACAACTTGCTCTTGCACTTTGAACAGAAAAAGCGGCCACAAGTTAGGGGCAATGAGCTGTGTTGTCTATTTTTTTTCAATTCTCTCCGTCCCAGGGTTTACAAATACAGCATGTTATTTTCCAACCAGCTCGCCTGCCCTATGTATTTCTTGCAGATGATGCGCCGCGAATGATCATTACAGCAATGCGCAGCGGTTGTCAATGAACGGTGCACGCGCCGCACTCCGCACTCCGTACGCACTCCCCACTTCGTACATTTGGCTGTTCCGGCGGTCACTGCAGTGATTGAGCTCGAGCCAATACTTGAATGTCCCGCAAGGCATCAATTGCGGCTAAGCCTAAGTGCAGTGCCAACGCAGTGCTCGAGTCCAACAGATGAACCTCATTCAAATATTAGTCACGACAGTTCAGAAAGTATACCCGTGGTATATCAACGTCGTGGTTTCCCGAAACTGCGTCAGCAAGCTTTGCGGAGGAGCGACTGCAAGAGGAGTTCGCTTGTGCTTTTAAAACTATACAAAAAAAAAAAAAACGCACAGTTCAGAGGCATTGCATGAGAGCATGAAGTTCACATACTCCTGTCAGCATTCTTTTTTGAAGTGCTTAATCTTTAAATTCAGTATCGTTTCATGGCAAAATTTATTATTATTGCACGATGAACGTTAAGATCCCACGTTAGCTTCCGCACTGCGGTGGCAACACTATCCGTCTACAGTAGGAACAGTTTCAATCCAGAACAACTTTTGATTGCCTAGACCTCCTCACAGAAGATATGTACATACCTTTGAGTTTGTGACATGTCAAATAGAGTTCATTGCAGCAAACACCCGAAAACATAAGCTGAATTTGTTAAACTTAATCACGGTGCTGCTTTTGTTTTGTTTTTGGAGCATGTGTTTCGAACTTTCGATGAATGCGTGGGATTCCTAGACTGCTGTAAAACAAGCATCTGAATAGCCGGTCATCTTACTAAAGCGAAACGTGGAAGGGCGTCTTGTTACCGTTATAATATTGATCGGGACGCAGAAAAGACGATGGGCGGACATGAACGCCAGAGAAGAGGGGAAAAGTGAACTTGCGGGGCTCGGGACCTTTGTTTCTCTTGGGGAATGTCCGCCTGCAGGCCACCTTCTATCGTTCAGGAGCGCCCTCCCTGTGCTGTCCATGCCGCGCCCCTTCCCGATAACTTGCGTCATGAAACCCTAAACCTAGTACAACACGTTGTAAGCCAATTTTCTAACCGTGACACATCGAAAACTTAGAGAGACAATCCCTAACAGACCCCGGAATCGTGAAGCAAAATGTAAAAACACAACCCTGCAAGAAAAAAAAAAGGTCATGTTTTGCATTTTGTACATTTTATTCCCTAAAAAGGGCCCCAACCACAACTTCAGAGTTGCTCACGAACACGTTTAGCTATTTCAGAGGTCGTTGTATGGGTCTTGGCATTCCTTTTATGCTCATTTAATCTGTCGTTAATGCGTATTTATGTTTGACCTACATACGTAGACCCGCAAGCTAGAGATATTTCATACACGACACTGTTCCAACAAACTGATTTTTCAAGATGACCCTTTTGCACTCATTCGTACCCGCGTGGAATGGCGCCATCCTGTTGGACTTGAAAGCGGAAATAGACACACCTATCTACACCAAAGTATTTCGCATAAAAGCAGGAGCACAGGTTTAGCCTGTGTGTCTGGGTTCTGTAAATAGTCTTTTTAAGGTCGAGCCCTCTTTCATCGTCCCTCTTGTGTCGGAACGTGTGTGTGTTCGCATTCTTTCACCACAGCATCATAGAGAATGGTTTTGTGCGCCTCATGCAGATGGCGTCGCGAAAACTCACCCAGGTGTACCCAAATATCCGTCACTCCAGCCGCCGCGCGTGGTTTAAAGACCCGAGATATTACCGTTTTTCGCTTTGCATTTTACGAAACGGAATCGCGATATTTATTTAAAAAAATAGACGTGATTTCTATCTCTTTTTTTTTAAGATAAACGATACAAAAATGACAAGCTGCGAATTCCTTCAGCATTAAAACCATTCCATCGCCCCTTTAAATATTCTTGTTTTCGATCCACCGCCCAGCCCGTCTCACGTTGTAATGTTACCTCTATTCGGTCGGAACCCTCGTATAACAGGGACATAATAAACGAAAACGACCTAAAATCCGCTCGCAGTTTACGCTAGGGCCGTAAGCTTGTCGAAACTGGAACACACAAAATGTAATTTACGGAATGGCGTCTCGGCCCACCAGGCAGTGCGCCAGTGCCGTACATGAAGCAGTCAAGAAACTTCTCAAACTGACAAAATAAAAAAAGGATGGCTCCCAGAAGTTTTTACCCTAAAATATCCTAACGCGAACAGAGAGGGTCATCATACCAAGAAAAAAATTCCGACGATGTCCTGACTCCTCATCACTAATAACTTCGGTTGGGCGAGGTAGGGCGCTATGTAACAAAAACTTTGTGAAAAGTTGTGCTCTGAATGAGTATGGTCGCGGGCTTTTTATTTCACAATTTATTTGTACGATATATAAAACGCGGCATAAATTAATATCGGGTAAGCTTCGAGAGTTCGCAAGAACGTCGTGCCCGCGGAACTTCAAATCTAGAATAAATGCTGTCTTCACGCTTTCTTCACGATTTTATCTTTTTGCTATATATTTCCTAAGTTAAACGTTTTTCGGTCGCCAGCGCGTGCAGCTGACTAAATTGGTTGTCACCGGAATGCACCTTTCAGTGTCTTCCACCGCTGAACAGATTAATGGCGAGATATTTTTTGTTATCGTTCTAGCTACCCAGATTGTCTCACATTGGTTTGTGACTCTATCTTACCGGATGAGACCAGCGACAAAGACATTTGTATCAGAAGCGTAAACAAGACCGATCTAAACCTCCTTTGAAGGTTACATGCTCAACCGTGAGCTTGTAAAAACTCGATCTCGCAAAATGTAAGCCACGGCATGGTGTGTCGGTCTGTCGATCTAGAGTTCCTGTATAGGCTCCCTACAGGAGCCAGAGTTGCGCCTTTGATTCCACGTGCCGCTATTCGCCGAGGTCCGATCACGTGAGGAGCCGTATCAAGTGTCGCGCAGCAAAGTAGACGTTGCACGCGCCCCGAAGTACGTTCCCTGGCTTTTGAGCGCGCCTCGAACGCGCGGCGCTGCTATTCGCCGAATGCAGTCACGTGAGGAGCTGTATCCACATGCCATGCATGAACGCGCAACTCTGGCTCCCGTAGGGAGCCTATACAGGAACTCTACGTCGACCTGCCCGCCAGCGCCCTCTATGAAACAGTCAGGTAACTTTTTGAACTTGGAAGTAAATAGGAAAACGTAAAAAAGAAAAACGAACAAAAAGGGAACGTCAGCAATTTCAAAGAATCTGTGAAGCAAAAAAGAAAAAAAGAAATAAAGTAAAAACATAAACTCCAGGATCGGATTTAACTTTCTCAAGGCTAGTCATCCACGTTCCCCCTTCGCAAAGGAAGCCTGTCCCGAGGGCAGGCTTCCCCTTCCCATAAATCTTTCGAATCCCCAGGGGACTCTTGTAGCACCCCATTCTCTTTCCCCTTGCTCGCTCTTTCTATTTGAGAGAGGATATTCCTTCCGAAGGGGTGCTAGCGCACGCTGGGGGTGTTGTCACGCCGTCTAACTCCCTCGAACTCCCCTCCTTTCTTAGAGTGCACACGCACACCGTAAAAAAGGAACCTCTCACAGAACGACATGAGCGGTTCCTTCTTGACGGTGGGCGTTTGATCTGTGTGTGTGTGAATTATCTTTTGCGCTGTTACCTTTAATTATTTTATGGCATTAGCAGTATAGAACACTCGTTTCCTCTAAAACCGCCGGTGTCAGCCCGTGCGTTCATTTGTCAGTGACATGCATGACGTCGCTAGGAGAGTAGAGTGCTAAGAAAATATCGTGTCGTCGGCGGTGAGCGAGGGAAAGGGTGACGAGTGCTGACCTCAGAGCTTCGGGCGAATAAGAGCGTCGCACAGCTGGCGCGAGTACAGAGACGAGCGGGCGCCTCTAAGCTTTGGAATGCGGCCCAGCTCACTCCCAGTCCGGCGATGGATGTGGTCTTTCCTCGAGTGATATGACTGATCGTATCCAAGGGCGCCGATAGAAGAAAGTCGAGTTCGCGCGTAGGTGACGTCATGTCGAGAAAGAGGAAGAGAATAAGCATTGTGTTGCTGCTGTCGCAGAGGCAAGGCGACGGAAGCATGGAGCGGAAAATAAAAAGGTTTTATTAAATGACGAGAACGCGATAATAAACGAATGCAAAAGGGTGTTTAGGAGGAGAGAAAGAACCAATGGGAAAACATTTTTTTTATTTAAATCAAAATTATTTCCTTTAAATAATATTTATCTGGGTTAAATCAAATTTATCTGATTAAATTAAGAGTTTGACTCTAATCAATGAGCTAAAAAGTATTGATTATGAATAACTATGTTTGGGCAGTGTCGCGATAGAAGAATATTGCGATAATATTTTAGAAATACTTTTTATATTTGCATTTTATAGCGCGATACAGTTTTCAATTGGTATTTATAGTTTAGTATCGGAATGAATTTTTCGTGTTTCTTGTTTCGCGATACACTCATGACCAATGCACCTCTTTACAATACTAGAAGAATCGTTTGCCTTCGCGAAAAACTCAAGCTGCCTTTTTTTTGTTGTTTCTTTCATTTGTTTTAAGGGAGTTGCGGTTACAGTGGATGAAACCTTGAGGTTTTGCTATTTATTTATTTATTCAAAAGACTCCGACCTTAAGAAAGGTCATTGCAGGAGTGGGAATAACATATACATTGCACTTAGACACACACACAGGGAGCTTTCTAGGTAATAAAACACGCCCTAAAAAGACACGTCAGTAAGTAACATAGAAGGGTTTTAGAAGGGATCACATCAGTAATTAAAATAGAAGGGTTATGAATAGTATTCACTCCATAGTATGCACAAAACAAGCTAAAGTGCATCCGAAGATTTATCAAAATCAAGTAAACGAGTCGCGCCGTCAATACTGCTCAAGTTTTCAGTAGTTCAAGAAGAGAAAGAGAATTTAAAACAATAAAGGTGACACTGATATGGTACAATGTTTAAGGGATGACAACTACGAGTGCGTGATTGATTAGTAAAATTCATATAACTATTACAATAAAGTACACTCTTATTATTAAATATTTTAAATATGAACTTAATACGTTCAACTTTGCGTCTAGAAGCTGAGTACTACATCAAGCATGGATGAAGTGAGGGAAAGCTTACGGTCGTAGCGGTTTCAAATAAATCTGATAGCCTTAGTCTGTATTGTCTCAAGCAGGCTAATGTCACCCTTAAAAAGCGGGTCCCAGATAACACAGCCATATTCCAAACAAGGTCTAATTAAGGTCTTATAAGCGGTTATGTGTACTTCTTTGGTTGAAGATTTCAAAGTTCTTTTTACATATCCCAGTTTTTGTAAGGCACGAGAAAAAATGCAAATAATGTGACTGTCCAATTTAACAAATGGGGTAAATAAAATTCCTAAGTACTCTTATTAATAAGCCTGACGCAAGATCACATAACAAATGCCGTAACTGAAAACAGACGGCGTCTTTTTCTTGGTGAATGACATAAACACACTTTTATTGAAGTTAATCTCGATCTGCCACTTCTTGCTTCAATTATGAAATTGTGAGGATGAGTCATTTACCATGTTGTGATACTGTACTGAATTGATCTCAATATATAAAACGCAATCATCGGTTTAAAGGCGAATTTTAACTGGAAGATGGCTCACGACATCATTAATGTAGAGTAGAAATAAGAGGGGTCATAATACAGATCTTTGTGGGACGCCAGAGCTAACAGGACGCTTCTAGAATAAATATTCTTACAGGAGACGAACTGAGATCTCTTTTTAATATAATGCGCAATCCAATTGGCTCGTTATTCGTTTTTAGTTATTGTCTGCACATTTTAAAGTAGCTTAGAATGTGGCACTTTGTCGAAGGCTTTAGGGTAATCAATGAAGATGGCGTCTAGTTGTGCTCTTTTATCTAAAAAAAAGCAATGTCATGAGTGAACTCAAGAAGCTGGGCAGTGGTAGAGTAGCCACGTCGAAAACCATGTTGTTGTGAACACAGAATTTAATTAGCCTCTAGATATTCAGATATATGTTTATGGACTATATGTTCAAGCATTTTGCAGGAAGACGAAGTTAGTGAATTTGATGTAAAGTTCGCAACCACTTGCATGTTACCCGATTTGAACAACGGGATTATTATAGCTGACTTACATAGCCGTGGTATTATTGAAGTGATGATTGATCTCTCGAGAATTACAGACAAGTATTTGGACGTCCACAGGGAATACCGGCGGAGAAAAGAATTAGGAATCCCATCAGAACCAGGGCTTTTCTTGCAATCCATTTTTAGAAGTAAATTAAGAATACCAGGTGGGCTTATCTGAAATTCAAGTGAGGCTGGGGATGTCCTAACAAAAGTAAAGTGAGAGATATCGCCATTATCATGACTAAATACTCATCTAAAGTAGTCGTTGAAACAGTTGGCAATCACCCCTGGTTTGTTAACACATTGAACCGCGATAATAAAACTTTGAAAAAATATCAAACTTTGGAAGGATAAACCTGCAAAATTTGGCAGGATTTGATGTCATAAATTTAGAGAGGATTATGTTAAAATACTTTCTTTTAGCTACAAACGTCTTTCCTTTCAAAGTAGTTTTTAGAGTTTTAAACCGAGCTTTATCAGCAGGAGTTGCATTCTGTTTCGACGAGCGTTTTCTTTTTGCTCTCCGCATGAAGTGATAGATATTTCTCATAATCCACGGCTGTGCCGGATATTTATTCTATTTAAAACAGGTACAAAATTATTATTACATTTATCTACAAGATAAATTAAATAGTTAAAGGGGTTATGACACGCCAAAAATAAAATATTACATAACTATACTGCTAGGACCCATTGTATGCTCCTATAATCCTGCTATATTTGTTTTGGAAAAGGCGCGATAATTTTGTGGATAAATCGATTTATATGCGGGCCCCTCGGAGGGGCAGATCCGGGCGGACCTGGAGGCTGATGACGTAGCCAGCCTCCAGCGCGGTGTCTCCTTGCACGCACTCACAGACTTGGCTCTCTTGGCGTATCGAGCCTCAGCTTCCTCGTTTACCTTCCACGTTTCCAGCACCCGGTCTGTGACGATTACGTCTACGGCATCGATCGCCTTGTCGAAGTGTTCGACATTGATCGCAGCAGCGATGAGAGGGATTGCTGTCAAGAGATGTTGGAAGCTGTTCATTTTGACTGCGACCCGCTGGCGACGAGCTGCAGCGACGACGACTTCGCCGTGGTCACCGTCGTCCGGGAATGTCTCGCAGGCGCATGCAGGGTGGAAGGTCAACCGGCCGGAAGGCGAGAGCGAGAATAGCTTACAGTTTACCGAGCTGTTTGAGCGGTTTTGTTCGTACCGCGACGAGAAGAGCTTGGGCGATCAGGGGGGCGCCTAGAATGAGAGAGTGTTCATGGTCACGTGGTTTATGGACACCATGGTGTGACTAACTTGAGCAGTGTTGCCTGGTCGCCAGATGAAAATTATAAAAATTCGTAAATTGAATATTGCAATTATCAGAGCTCTAAAAATTGCGTAACTTGGCGTATATACTAAGTAGCCTATGAGCATTCCATTTCAAGAATAATCTATCCGTTTAATTTTCGTGTCATAACCCCTTTAAGGAGCGTGTTAACATCAGAGTCCACACTTATAGCAGAACAATATAAAAACAAAAACGAGCTCATGAAATAACATGCATCGTCAGCCCTGTTGAAGTCGAGGACCGTGACGATTTCAGGACTGACATGATTGCTATGAAAATTTAGCGTAGCTAAAACTGCTTTATGATCTGAAATTCCCTCAATTATTTCGCAATCGCAACCCAATTGTGTGACACCATGACTAAGAAAAACAAGGTCGGGGATAGAATTGTCTCCGGTATGCGTTTTATAATCTGATCTAGATCAAAGGACACTGTCATGTCTACAAGAGCATCACAGATGGCTCTTTCTCGGGAACCAACCACAAGTGTATCCCAGTTTATTTCTGGTGCATTTAAATCACCCAGTGACACGAGCTCAAAACTATCTAGATTATATTTTTGCATGTAATTATAAACGGCCTCAATAACTTGAAGGGAACAGCCAGGAATTCTATAAACAGCACCGATAACGAGAACAAACTTAGCAAGCCGCACTTTACACCACAAACACTCAGTGTTAGGTAAGCTCGGAAGAACAGAATAGTTAAGACCTGTTTTAAAAAATAACGCAACACCATCGCCTCTAGAAGATCCATCATTGCGTATCACACTGAAATGAGGAGGGGTGAGTTCACTCGCAAAGAATACCATCATATAACCAAGTATCGGTAACGCATATTACATACGGTGAGTATGAAGATACAAGGCACGAAAACTCAGTCGCTTTTGGACATAGACTTTTAGTATTGACGTTTAATTCAGAAAACGATTTATTCACAACGTGTCAATTTGCATGTTCGGGATGGACCGGGTGAGGTACTTTCAGAAGTTTGTTATTCGTAGCATCCCATGAGTACCGGACGTTATCAAAATGGATATGGTCGTGACGCAGGCCAACCCTAGCTCTGTTCCCTCCGAGCACGGCGGTGCCGGACCAAAGCTCTTTTCGAATGTTTCGAGTCCGTGGCGAGAAATCCTCGTTGACGAATATTCGAGCGCCTTTAATTTTGAGAGCGTTTTGGAGGGTTTGGATTTTGTCTCGAAAATTAATCAACTTAAATATTACTGGTCTGACTCGCCCTCTCTACTAAACCAAGACGACGACAGCGTTCTATGCCATCACAATGGACAGACAATTTTGAACAGAGCAGTTTAGATACGCTATCCAGTAGAGACGCAGACGATTCGTTCTCGGGTTCTAGTAAGCCATACACCACCAATTTATTACTACGAGAACGATTTTCTAAGTCTTCATTCTTATCTACGAGTTACGAGACAGTTATCTCGAGAGCAGAAATTTTTCGTCCAGACGCTGAACTCACATAGAAAGATAAAATACCTGGGACATACTTAAATCGATTGCAACAAGTAAGGATTCAAAGCCCGCAAATTTTGTGTCCAGAGCCTCTTGTTTGTACTTTATAGAAGAGACGTCTTCAGCAATTTGTGTTTGCCCAGCTAGAATTTACTGAAGAAGAATCTGGGTCTCAGGGCCTGGGTTTGACTCGATATCGCCACAGCGCAACAGTGTAAATAAACATATTCTGTACCTGACACCAAGCAGCAAGAATATAAAGCAGACTATAGCTTATTTTTGAATATTACATCCGTGAGATGCATGACGCAATCCTTATTCTGCAAAAAAAATATTTCGACGTGCTTTCTTTGATGACTAAACATTACCGGCACAGTGGGCACGAGCTCTACAAGCGTACATTGCTCTTCCTTTTCGCATTTGTTTTCATTTGACTATAGTTCAGAACTCCGCCTTCAGATCGTCATAAAAAGCAGTTCATTCCAAGGTGACGTCTTTAAGTGACCACAAAAAAGGCGCCGCAGTCGGATTACAGGATGCCGACCTGTGTAGGTGCAAAGTGTCTAAAGACATGCGATCTATTCTGAATGAAAAGTCCAAATATAGTGAAACCCGCTTAGTTTCTAGCATGCTTTGTTAAAAGAAAAATACTAGTTTAATGCAAAAAGAGTTTTGGTATATTGAACGACCATGTTCAGTTTCAATCTACATCTCACTGCTAGCACAGTCGTGGAAAGAGCAAACGCAGCCCCAGGAGCGCGCGTCTTTTCATTTTATTTATTTTGTTTGCTTTTTTCTCAAGCCAAGAAGGCATTACAGAGATGAGTAAGTTTTAAAACAAACGTATATGAGAATATCTGCCAAAAAGTCGGAAATAGAAAGAATTGCTAATGAACAACAAATAATTAATAATCGCAGTTTTAAAATCAGCAGCATTAGTGGTTTAGATAATGAGCGCGGGTAATCGATCCAATCTATTGAGGTTTGGGGGAAAATAGAGGCATTAAACGAGAGACTGTTACGATGGGGGCTTTTTCCTTTAACAGGTGATTTGTTTCTGATAATATGTAAGATGGTTTTATAAACAAGGGTTCTCGAAGTTTCGGATTAGAGTGATAAATCTTGTGAAAGATACATAATCCAGATAATTTTCTACGAAAAGAGATATTAGGTAAGGATTGAGTTGTTTTATATATGTGGCGCTGTTTGATGCGATGATAGTTTAAACAATTGAAAGGAACGGAAAGATTCGTAATGACCTCCACACCAGATGCAAGTGTGACACCGTGGTTCCAGATAGAGGTTGATTACTCCAATTTAGTACGAAATAAAGTTATTTCTTTATAAAAAACACTTTTAAGACAGGAGCAAGCGAAAGGTTTCTCTTGAGATAAGCTAGTTGTTGATTAGCGCTTTTAGTGACATAATCGACATGGATATTCCAGGAGAGGTTTGTGGCGAGATGAACACCAAGATATATATTGGAGGAAACAGAAAGCAAAATTGAATCATTTGTTTAGTGGTAAGGATACCTTTATTTTGACGGGACATCCTTATAGACCTGCATTTAGAAATGTTCTATGAGCCCCTTTTCACAAAAATGACTAACATTTTAAATATCACATTTAAGGAAGCATATCTCATAATTGTTAGGAATTTATAGATAACATCATCGTCAGCATAAAGGTTTATGAAAGAGGAGACAGGGGCAGGAAGCTCCTTCACCTAAATAAGAAATAAGAACGTGCCAAGTACGAAACCTTGTGAGACACTGGAGGAAATGTGCGAGGGTGATGAATTGGTTCCGCTAGTCTAAAACAAATGGATGTGGTTTGTTAGAAACGTTCAAAGCCAAGCTAGTAAATTATAATCTATTTTTAGGTTAGGAAGTTTATAAAAAATAAGAACGTGAGGAAACTTGTCGAAACCTTTCGAGAACTCTAGAAGTATGCATTCAGTCCTGCATCCCCGGTCCAGATTGGCATGAACGCAATAAGGGAAATTAAGAAGTTTGGATTTAAAATTAATTAAATTCACGCAAGCCGTGGTGTATAGATAAGTAAAAAAATAGTTTGAATCCAAAAAGTTAGATTAGTTTCTTGGTAGTGAATGTTGTTGAAGTGACTGGGTAAATAGCTTAGATTAGATGATGCTGAAATACATTTTAGTCCTCTTCAGAAACCTCGCATGAATATTCTCGATGACGAAGGTAGTTGGTGCTTTAGGGTTTTCGATAATGCTCCCAGCTCCTTCACAGTCCACAATAACCGTAAACATTTGCAGAACATCACGAACTTGAGGAACTGGAGTTCCACAACACGTCATTCGGCGTCGAAGGGTACGCGTAATCTCGTACATCCACTCCTTCACTGCCTTTGAGCGTAAAATCGGAACTGATAGTGGGATTAATAATTTTCCAAAATTGACTTGGACTATTTATTAGCATAGATGGTAATACATATTAGAAAAAAAGTAGCTTTCGCCTCTTCGACTAGTTCGTTATTTAAATAGCCAGCAAGATGATATGCTGCCCAGCGTTGATTGTCGCCCGACCTCTTAGCTGCACAAAACATTCGTTTTTTTAAATTATTTTTAAAGTAGCAAAGGCGGTCGAGGTAAGGTCTATATCGTATTAAGGGTACAAGGTCACTAATAAGAGAAACTATCTTTTTCTAAGCAGACACTAGTCATTTTGAACTGAGCGCTCATCAAATTCACGCATGACCCATCTAAAAAGAGATTTCATTATTTATTGCATCAGAGTCAGCTCTGCCATAGTTGTAAATAATTTATTTTAATATGTATAATTTAGGAAAGGAATGTGTAATAGAAAATGCAATAAAAAATAGTCACTAAGACCAAGCATACGAGTACTTGAAGACAAAATGTCAGGTGATATTGGTAAAACGAGCTATAACAAGGAAGCGATTGACAACTTAGTACATGAGAGTTGCGAGAGAATTTGCGAAAAATTTAAATCTAGACAAATGCGCAGCACTCCGACGAAAGATAACTACCACAGGTACCTATATTTGACCAAGCTATGAAAGGATAGTTACAACGGCATAAGAATATATTTGCTTAGAAAGTGAACAGTTACCATCATTGATCTTTCGAACAAACGAGGCCCCTGCATTGGGAAAGCGATAACACACCCCTGAAATATATATATATATTAGCAAACCTGCATTATTTCAAGTTTGAAAGCGATGTTGATATAAAAGTATTGTAAATATTCAACCACTGCGACCAACACGCTGCCACTGTTTCTGTAAGCCGTGCAATGGCGGTATAGATTAAATGTTTCTGGCAGTTGAAAACTTAACTATTTTGTATTTTACTTGGCAGCCAGATCTCGTGGATAGGAGCAATATCCCCACCTGACTGGTTCACAACAGACGATAAATGGTCGTGTTGTAACACTCCTATTGTTAGTATAGATAACAAATATTATCCAGGAGTGCAACAGCATTGAACCTGTCACTCCTATTTGAACTTTAAGGCAGGCCTCGCTCTTCAGTGGCAAGTCTTCACAAGCATGAAAGTGTGACCTTTTAAATTCGGGTGCGTTCTAAAGTACCGTCTGCCTATCTTTGTAAGAAACCAGTTTTACGTTTATTTGACGATGCTTGTGCTGACTGTACCTACCGAGCCGTTGCGCTCTTTTGATTGGTTTCAATCCCTAACAGTCCCAAACACACATCTCTGACACTTGTTTCGTGAGTGGGCCAAACCTTCCATTATAGCATCAGGAAAAAAAAATTTGACCGACGCGTTTTGCTTTTTCCGTCATCCCAACGCACACCGAGCTCCGCTATCTTGGGATCACCTGAAGCTATTTGTGACCCAGACACAGTGCTGTTCGTAACGCCAACCGTTCTCATCGTTGAAAGCTCGTTTTCAACTGGAGTAGCACATGTTGTGAGAACAGTTACAGATTCCTCGGTGGCGACCTGTTTGTAGTATCAGAACAACATCAAAGGCATTATTAACCAGCTATACTTCGGCCCTGGACATGGGCCTCGAGTTTGTTTTCAAATCTCCACCGAGGAGCAAAAGTAGATGGCATCTAACGCAGTCGAAAAACATACTAATGGAAACACTAATATTTCTATAGAAATCTAAATATTCGAGGTCCAACGCAAAACATGCTCTGAGGCCAGGCAGCGAAACAAAACACAAGGTAATTTTTTTTAAATGGAGTAATCAAAATGGAGTAACCTGTATTGACACGACAAAAATTGCATTAATATAAAATGTTAGATTCATAGAGAATGCGTTCGCATGACCCTTCAGAACGCCCCACATGTCCCTCTTTCGGAAATGCTAACGCTGACCCCTCCACTTTTCTCTTTTTACATTGTCGTTTCGGTTTTTCTTTGCTTCCTCTATTTTTGTTGCCGATTCGTGGCTTCGCTACGGGGTCAGTTTTAGAGATTTCCAATGGAGGACGTGAGTGGCATTTCTCAATGGTCATGCTAACGTGTTCCCTAAGAATCCACCAATGAAGATTCCTGTATTTTTTTCGCTCCCTTTTCAGTACTCTGCCTGTCAGTGCACGTCGACACCCCCTTGGATTGAGGCATCGATACCACTCGTGGAAAGAACCACATTCATACCACTCTTGCAAGGAACCGCATCCATACTACTCCTGGTGGGAACCACATCCATCGTTTTAACTACACACACAGAAAACACTGCTCACGCACCGCTACCACAGAAAGCTAGGGCGAAGAACTACCGGCGACGGCACAGCGGCCACAGAGCACTCCCGCATTCAACCGCGCCGCGGCGCAACACCTCCTATGTAACAAAGACGTAGTGCTGAATGAGGTGACGTCGTCAGAGAAGCCCAACGCTGGGCACATATTGGACACCACGATTGCGTCAACGTTCGGCTCAACCTTGACTAGAGCTGACGCAGCCCTCATCTTTAATCTGTGTCCAGCGTTGGCCATATCTGATTACACCGTCTCATTCAGAACTACGCTTTGTCATCTAGGAGGTGTTGCGCGGCGCCTCCTACTCTCTGGTTTTGCGAAAGCTGTGCGCGTGACTCACGAAAACGAAAAGGCTGGTTTCGTCGAAAACTCGGCGCCGTCTGTCAGTTTGTCAGCGCCGGAGAGAAAGACGTTGACGCGTGCTGACGTCAGCGCTTTGGACCAATGGGAGCGTCCACGCGGCATCCTCCCCCCCTTCTTCCCCTTTCTCCTCTCTCCCCGGCGTTGACAAACGAAAGACACCCCCGGGTTTTCGTAAAAACGAGCGTTGTAATGCTTACGCATAGACATCCTGGTCGAGCAGTTGCTGCCTGGTTCAATGGCGAAGTTGTAGGTTGCTGCCGTTTATGTATCCAGGGGCGCTAAAGTTGTGGTGATGGTGGACGACGATATGATAAATTCAAGCAAAGCCGACACCATCGGAAATCCGTGATTTAATGCAATGGTCGTAGAGCAGCAAAACGATGGCGGGCACGTTTACACAAAAGCCTGCTTAGTTGTAACCGATGTAATGTTGCCTCCGATGATTTACTTGCCATTCCCCGATAGTGAAGGCCATGATGGTGGCAGGAGCACGAACAGGAAATGCAACGGTACAAAAGAAAAAAAAAAAAAAAAAACACTTTGGCATTTTTGTTGAGCAGCTGCTGCGCAGCCCACTCACACTGGCGGGGAGAGGAACCACACGAGCTGGGCGCCGTCCGGATGGAAGAGCAGCGGCCATCTAGGTCCGGCTGTCCGGCTTTGCTATATCTTAAAGCGCTTAACTATTTTAAGTCATTCTCCATAAGTCAGCGCAATGAAACAGAAAGGACGGATAGCTGTATGTTGATTGCGGTTAATCTTGCAACCGACAGGCACCCGGCTCGCGTGGTTCCTTCTTGGCGCCATTATGACGCGCTCGTGTAGCTCGAAACAGCACGCTCCTTAGGCTTCTTTGGCTCTTTCTATCCATATATGTTTTCTTTCTTTCACTGAGGAACAATGTTTCTTGCCTTCAAGATGCAAACACCGTCAACTAAACCTTCCCATTTGCACCTCCAAGCCAACACGCCTATGTTTTACCTTGACGTCTCAAGAAATTACCTTTACATGCTCCGATACTTTACCAGTGTGAGGCGGTCTGCGTTCGTTTTGATAGGAGCCTGCATTCAGCGGCACCTGTGGAAGTGGCCATATATTATTTTGAAAAAAAAGGTTTACAGGGAACAATGGAGAAAAAAAACAGTTTTTTTTTTCGGCCCGAACAAATAGCCTACGCACCTCAGAAATCTGAAACTCCTTGAGAATGTGACTCCAGTGGTTATGCTGGAATGCGAAAGTGAAAGAGCATAAATATACATGGTTCGCCTTTAACAACATCAAACAAATATTTCTTTTTAATTGAAGGTCTCCCTAAGACAAACTTTAATCGAGCAAAACTTGAGATTGTGGACCCATGTAGCAAGAATGGTAGTGAAGAAAAAAAAATTGCCAGATAAAAAGATTTTACTATTTATTCTGTCTCACGAGCTCACAAACACAAATGCTACGGGCGTCCATAGTGTTATATTGTGGTTTGATGTATAGGGTGGTCCAAGTCACCAGGCTCGATCTAAAATGGACCGCAAATATCGACGCCTGCACGTAGCACCCTAAACTTTTCGTCAAAGGTGTATTTCCCAGGTCGGTTTTCCTTCAAAAATTACAAAGCGTAGTTCCCTTTCTGTAAAAAATAAGGCCGCGAAACTTACCAGGGTCTACGGCGGGCAGCGACAAAGACGACAGGGGTTCAGTAGCGGGGTGTGTTTGGCGTTCGCGTTGATAGATACCGTCGGGAGCAGCGTCCAAAGGTGCAGCCGACCAGCGGAAGATAGCAGACGACACGCAGACGAAATCCATTGGCAGCCAAAGCGCCGTCGTTATGCAGACGCGTTTTTTTATTTTAAGTTTTGCTATTATTGTACGCATTTCTTTTTTAACCGAAATTACATTTCAAAAAGATTATGTTCGTTTAAATAAACCACGGTGGTCGCGAGCCGTCGCGATAAGGAGGTAGCGCTATCTATCAATACGAACGCCAAACACACCCCGCTACTGAACCCATGTCATCTGCGTCGCTGCCCGCCGTAGACCCTGGTAAGTTTCTTAACCTTGTTTTTTGATAGAAAGATAAGTACGCTTTGTAATTTTACAAGAAAAAGAAATACCAACCTGTGAAATACACCTTTCACAAAAAGTTTAGATTGCTACGTGCAGGCGTCGATTTTTACGGTCCATTTTAGATCGAGCCTGGTGACTTGGACCACCCTATATATTAGGTTTTGGTAACCCTAAATGAGTGAAGATTGACAAGTGCAGCCGTAGTAATATTGTGAATTAAAGGAGCTGTGCAACGATATTCAATTGGAATGTTTTTCTCTCTACACAAGCTTACTGGCACACTTTGGACTCAAGGATACTCACACGCAACGCCATTGGCCAAGAAACTCCTTTGTTGCGGTGTAATTTCAAGAACAAAAGCGATCATTTTCATTCAATCTCTCCTTTGCAAAATTTTTATGACGTAACTCGGGTATCGCAGTACACCCAAGTGACGATATTTGAATGCGGTTCATAGATTGGACCCGAGCATTGCGTGGGCACTCGACTTGGGCTCGTGACAATTGCTAGCTCGAGAAGCATTCGGGTAGTGACACGTGTCCAATCGCTGCAACGACGACAACAGCCGAGCCATAACAATGTCTGGAACTCAGCGCGTGTCCTGCGCTTTGCCAACCCCAGCGCGTGACTATGATCAACACTGGCGGCATATAATCGGCTCCAGATCACGTGGCCGCTTGTTCTGGCTGCGAGTTGAGGAGGTGAACGCTGCCCGTTTTTCTTAACTTTTTTTCTGGGACTTCTATTGCGTGGGGTGAAAAACGAACGCGTGTTTCATAGGTCATTAACGTTAGGGATCCGTTTTAAGCGGTATTTGCGCAAAGTACAAACATTGTTGCACAGCTCCTTTAAGAGGGGAGAAGGTGATTATTGAATTTATTGCATTAAAGTTAGGGAAAGGAAAAGGGAAAGAGAGCTGGCGAAAAATTGGGCCAGGAGCGGGGATTGAACCCGGAACCTTCGCCTGTCCGGGGCGACACCTTAACTGATTAGACCATCCCGGCCACTGGTTTCGGCGGACTCAATTTCTGACCAGCTCTCTGTGTATTGTTTAGTTTTAAATTCGCTTAACTTGGCAGACGACAACCGTTGCTGATTTAAGGCCCGCGCTATTTCCGACATGCGGCAGTGACGTGGCACGTCATCTCAGCTTGCAAATGTCAGAAAGGGCCCGTCTTCCAAGATATCTAGGGAACCACTCCTCCCCATAGGGACAGGCTGCACCGTATACATGCCTTGCACCTACGTCACATGATGACGTCGAACGCCCGTATCTACCATGCTGGTGGTTGACTTGATGGCCCTTCGCAGCGAGAGCAATGGTAAACTGCGCCGCGCTCGGCTGTAGCAAATACCCCGTTTCCCGATGATGGTCCAATCGTTTCGTCGGCATGCCCCGCGAGACAGAGTGGCCGTCGAGCTAGAGAAAGTACGAGTGGCAGGAAAGGGATGCAGCCGCGGATTATCGGGTTTGCGGGGCGCATTTCATAGCGGCGAACAACAGCACATTTCTACCGTGGTTTACGTTCGCGCACGCCTTTGCGTCGGGTTTTGCTCGCTCGTGGTGTATATGGCCTTTGACTTTTGTTGGACTGGTGAAGGCGAGCGGGTTGAACATGAATACATAAAATTGAAAGAATAAACACGGAGGACAAGCACAGGACAACCACTTTCTTTCATGGTTGTCTTGTGCTTGTCCTCCGTGTTTTGTTCTTTCAATATTATGTGACCTTCGTTGCATAACGCCGTTTTCACGCTTCGAGCTCACCTTCGGGGCTCCGGGCCGAATCCGGTCGAGTGTCGCGCCGCGATTCCGGCCCGAGGGCGATCGGTCGGCGGCGTCCCCCGTGTGCAAGCCCGCCGAGCCGCCGCCGCCGGGTCATCGGTTTGTGCAGTCCGCGATACGATAACCTTTGCAAGGAGCGGAAGTGTGCAGGCGAGCCGGTTAGGAAACATCATAATATAAACCCTGAGGCAATGAGAGTTTCTTGTCCGTTATTTGATTTATCCTTGTCTCAGGGTTAAGATTATGACGGTAACATTGCGTTGTTTCTCAGTATTTCGCAAAATCATAACACTTTTTCTACAAGCGACTCCTAGAGCCGCTCGTCAAATTATAAAGCGCGCAATTAAGCTTTTTTTTATTTTTCGGCGACACGGCATCCCTTCGCGTCAAAACTTTGTCGGCAGCATTTCGAAACTTTCTGCTCGTAGCGCAATCGCACCAATGCCGGAAAATTCCGCACGTACTGGATAAAAGTCATCATCGTAAGCTCAGCACGTTTTTCTGAGTTCACGGTACATTTGTTGAAAATATGGTGCATGTTAGCGCATGTCCGGGCCGTTAGCGGCATCCTACGCTTTGGTAAACGCACCCGCGCGGTGTGAAGTCAACCACCAGTATGGTGCGGGGCCCCATCGTTCCCTAGATGTTCCCTAGCGTGACGTCACTTGCAAGGCATGTATATATAATGGGAATGAGTGAAGATTGACAAGTGCAGCCGTACTAACATTGTGAACGAAGAGGGGAGAAGTTGAATATTGACTTCATTGCAATTCAATACTCATCATCTCCCCTCTTCATTCACAGTATTACTACGGCTGCACTTGTCAATCTTCACTCATTCACCATTATATATACGGTGCAGCCTGTCCCTATCGGAGGATTGGTTCTTTAGATATCTTGGAGGACGGGCCCTTTCCGATATCCGCAAGCTGAGATGACGTGCCACGTCACTGCCGCATGTCGGAAATAGCGCGGGCCTTAAAGGGATGGTGAACCGAAATTTGTATTTAAAAAAAAAAAAAACTATGCTGGAGATGTAGGCGGGCCGCTACAATCCCTAGAGCACTACTAATGAGGCGATATTTCAAATGGACGGCCGTATTTTTGGAAAAAGAAGTCGAGGTTGAACCAGGCCGGCGAGGCGCGTGACCGTCAAGATACCTAGTTTCCTCCTCTTTTCGCTTCGCTCCCTCAAAGCCGCGAGACGGAGAAGACGCGAGGCCGTTCCCTCTCCTTCTCGGAGAAACGTGACGTCAACATTCCTGCCAAATGCGCCTCTTTTTTTGAAAAATACGGTCATCCGTTCGAGATATCGCTGTATGAGGGATGTTTTGGTGTTTGTAGCATCCCATTGCACGCTTTTGCCGCGTGTTTTGGGGAATCCAGATTTCAGTTCAGCATCCCTTTAAATCAGCAACGGTTGTCGTCTACCAAGTTAAGGGAATTCGAAACTAAACAGTACACAGAGAGCTGGTCAGATATTGAGTCCGTCGAAACCAGTGGTCGGGATGGTCTGAACGTTTAAGGCGTCGCCCCGGACAGGCGAAGGTTGCGGGTTCAATCCCCGCTCCTGGCCCAATTTTTTGCCAGCTCCCTTTCCCTTTCTCTAACTTTAATGCAATACATTCAATAATCACCTTCTCCCCTCTTTGTTCACAATATTACTACGGCTGCACTTGTCAATCTTCACTCATTCCCATTATATATACGGTGCAGCCTGTCCCTATGGGGAGGAGTGGTTACCTAGATATTTTGGAAGACGGGCCCTTTCCGGATATTTGCAAGCTGAGATGACGTCCACGTCACTGCCCCATGTCGGAAATAGCGCGGGCCTTAAATCAGCAACGGTTCTCGTCTACCAAATTAAGCGAACTCGAAACTAAAAACAGTACACAGAGAGCTAGTCAGAAATTGAGGAATATTTGACACGATGACGTACCTATCGTGTCCAATACACGCGCAAAGCACGTGACCAAGAAATGGCGGAAAGGCGATAGCGGAGACTTTCGAGAATGGTCTATTGCCGCTTCAAAGCAAAGGGTCATCAGACACCGCACAGTCTACTTCCACCTGATTCTTTCTTGAAAACAACGTGTTTCGTGAAAACGTACGGAAAATAGACTTCAGCGTTCCTCTAGATGTCCACAAAGCTTGCACAGACAAATCTAACTCTGCAATATACTACCAGTGTTGGGCTACGCATTCCAGAGTAGGAATTGTTCATGTTTAGATTACACTCGAGAGTGCGTACACATGCGGTCACACCCAGCTCTTTACATATTATTTCATCACAGCATGATGCTGCGGGAACAACTCTCGTATCGTCTTGTCGAGAGGTGCTTTTTATTAGAGAAGCAATTTTCAAAGAAAAACTGTAACTGCTATGTCGATACGATGAACACTCGAAACGTATTGGGCTTTTTAAGATAACCTTCACGATCACGTACGAATATTTAACATTTCCTCTTTCGTTTTTGTTCTTTACTTACAGGGGTTATCTGCCAGAAGGCCTCTCTGCAATGAGGTCGCTCCTGACTGCTCCACCAATTTTCGAAATTCTCGAGGCTCTACTTTGTGTTTGAATATTTATGCCTCCATTATTTATTCATTCGAGATACCTCAAAAGCCTATTCGGCAAAACACAAAAGGGGCATTATAATTTATATAATAATTGAAAAAAGCCCAGCTGACATCAGCGCACATAAACTTCGAATAATCAGCACACACGAGATATTAAAGTAAAAATAGACATATTCATATAATCTCAGGGTTTAAAGCAAGTAGATTATTCGTTGGGACACGGATATAAGATATATTAATTTCTAATATATCTACGAAGGAGCCAGAAAGTTTTAAATAAAAAAAAAATGTTACGACTAATGACCCATTGAAGAAGGTTACTAACTCTGGGTGGGAAAGCCCCAGATGTGAAAAGGAAAAACACAGGTTCAGGAAGATCGTTTCAGAGATTCATATTTTTTCATTACCCCGTGCAGAATCAGCTCGCAGCCACGCTCAAAACGGGGGTTTCCCCAGGCGCGATGACGTCAATACAGTAACGCGTTTGAGACCGATCCCGGCTCACGGCTCCGAGAAATTGTGGCTGACCACACACTGCGCACTCTGACGTCACAGCGTGTTGTCTCCCACTTATTTTGGCGTGATAGCGCGCCGTCAATCGCTTGCTTCTCCAGATAGCGTGAACAATGAGAACGCCACTGCTTGTGCTTTATCGTACATGCAAATGAAAACACTTCCTCGGCGTTCACTTCAGGAACACTTGGGAGGCGTAATACTGATAACGAAAATCCCGTGCGTTCACATCACGCCGTAACTCATGTCCAGGCGACGAATGTTTATCTCGCGGGGTATGTGCTGCGGAAAATGTTCGTTCCTCCTACACTCCGTTTACCTTTATTTCCGACAGCAGTCAATACCCCTGTTTAATGGAGCCAATGAAACTGTCCCAAAAGTGAATTAGAGCGCCGCTCATCGGATCGGATTGGATCGTCGGATGTATTCGATCATCGGATCGTATCGTCCGATGTACTCGAAGGGGTTCTAGAAGGAAATGTATATGCAAGATTTTAATTGTTTGTGCTCGTTAAACCGCAAAGATTTTGGTTCCTAAGGATTGCCTGTGCATTGTATAAACCTTGTTTAAAAACAGTGATTTTCTATTGTTTGTAACACTGAGTTATTATAATGTACACTCGAGGTTCAACTGGCGCTAGTGCGCTGTTCCAAATGAAATCAGGCAGTAATCAGTGGAAAATTGACTTTCCTTGCTTCATTTTTTTCCAAGAAAAGCGGATGCATTTCTCTCGGCGCATGGTTTAAAAAGTAAACATTAAAAAAAAACTATAATGAGCAAACGGCTCAGAACATTTCTCAATTACGTAAATAAATGATGTTTTTTTTTTCATTATAACGACATTAATTACAGGGCTAAAAAAAACTCCCCACATGCATTTGTGTGTATTCTAGTACACTGTTAGCGCGAACAGGGCACCGGCGCTTTTCAGTGGGGGGGATTTACGTGCCAAACGAACGAAGCACATATAAAAAACCAAGAGAGACGGCAAGAACTACGCAGTAACACTGAATCGGTAACTACGGGTTCATGTAAGACAATCAAAATAAATTGAAGTTCAAGTAATATAGCACCATATAAATAAATAAGCATTGCTTTGCTCTCTCTCTCTCTTATCATGCTTATGTGCAAAGATGCTTGTTCTGCAAAATATTTGAAAACAGAAAGAAGCCAGAAAACAAGTCCCCGTTAAAATCTTCACGGCATTGGAAAAAAATTAAAAGAGGCTACTTGTTGGAACTAAGCTATTTGGTTCATATTCTTCCGGTGGTGCCAGCTGAAGTAATAAAGAAAAAAAATGACAAACACTGGACTTTCAAGTAAATTGAAACCTTCCTCTTCCTTCATTACTATTAGCATTTACATCGTGCGTTGAAGCCTCTCATGTTCCTTATTTACAAACTGGATTGAAGCCTTCCTCCCGTATTTCTCTCCTTATATAAAAGTGCAGTTCCCCAGTGTCCTTCAGGACCCTCGCAGAAACAGCTTTCTTCGCTAGTGCAGCGCCAGGGAATGGACACTGACGAATTTATTTTCGTTTACTTCGATGATGAGTGCCTCGAGGATTTGGCGCGCAAGTTTTTTTTTTTTTTTTTATTTCCCGGGACATTGATGTTTTGTAAACTTGGAGTGCACCGGCATTCTCGGCAGTGGACTGGTAGATGTCTCCTGCTGGGATGTTCCTTAATGATGCAACATGTTCCCTTGTGCGGTCATTGATACAACGACCGGTTTGGCCTATATGCATCGACCGACTTATAATGGGATGTCATGTATGACTTCTTTTTCACACACAAACTTAAACTTTTGAATCACCCTTGTGGTTCACCCTGTGACGCATTTGATATGCCTTATCCGGCACGGCGCAAACCACGTGGACACCTTGCCGTCCGGCAGTCTTATTTAATCTGTGGGTGAATGCCGTGGATATAAGCTGCTATCGCTATAAGTGTTCGTCTTTTTTTCTTTGTTTGGTCAATTTTCCCATGGCTCCGCTTAATATTGTCGCAGATCTTTTCATACGTCGCTATCAAGAATGTATTTGGGTAGCAAGCTGCCGGTAGCATTGACATTCGCGTTTAAACTTGATGATGGTAGGACGTTTTAAATGGCAGATGCCAGTACTGCAGCGGCCACACCTCGTTTATATTTATCGAATGTCCAAAGGAGTCAGAAGGAAGGTATACTTCAAAGGATCTAGCTTGGTGCCTCCAGTAAACGTGGCCGACCATGAACTTGAGGGTTAAATCCAGAAGCATCAAAGACTTGTCTAAAAGAAGTGCATTGGTGAACATGAGCCCAACACAGCTCTGTTCAAAACATCTCAGGTCACTTTTACTTCACCGTTGGTTTCTTCATCCACCTCCGTTTTACAAAAAAAAAGCAGCTAATCGTCCGCACAGAAGAAGATAACCTCGATCCTGGGATCCTTAATGATCTTTTGAACTTTCTTCCACATGCCCGAGAAATACCTCACAGAGAAATAGGGCCACAGAAGATCCGATGCACACACCAGTTTACTATACATATCGCTGATCCTGATATGACACTACCGTCTCTGTTAACTAAACACTCAGTACAGATTCAGAATATAAAGCGTCCAAAAAACGACAGGAAAAAGAGGGGAGTAAACAAGATGAGGCGCACTGGCAACTAAAGTTTATGAAAAACACATAATATATAGGGCGTTAGAAACGCCTATGCATCGCATCAATCGATAAGACCCCTTGATGGATTCAGACTCTTTCCCTAAGAGGGCACGGGAAGGTTCAATAACGCATTCGTCTCCCTTTGCCCGAATCTCAAACACCTCGTGCACTTCTCAGCATATTTTGCATCTCCACGTGGTGAATGATGTTGACTGGGGCGAAGCTCTGGTGGTGCTGATGATACTGATTTTATTGTTCATAGGTAGTGCTGATGGTGCTGATTTTTTTTTATTGCTCAGAGGTAGTGCTGAGTTCCGGGTTGCGTTTCGACCTCATTATTACTGCTTTATGGTCGGTGAAATGCAGAGCCAGTCGTTCTTCTAGCGGATGAGCTTGGGTCCGCTAGAAGCCGTGGGAACGCATCTCCACCGCTTAAGTCAACGATCCATGTCAGAAAGAATGTGTGGTATGGATCGTGGTGATATACGCAGTTGAACATTTGACCGCAGCGCCTTCTCGTCTATAAACGTTGAGCCAATGCATGCAAAGTTCAACGCGATTATATACGAATTTGACCGCATCGCTCTCTCCTGTATAGACGTTGAGCGGCTACTTCAGGAAATAAAGAAAAAACAAAAACACGTTGAACGGCTACATAGTTAATATGTCTGCCTCGTAAGAAAGCGGTCCTGAGTTTGAACCGCCGTGCAGGCGTACCGTTTTTTTTTGTTTTTTTTTAGGTGGGCCGGTCCCGGGGGCAGTCTCATCGATGTGAGCACGAATGCCGGACGGATGGACAAGGCTACAGCCTAAGTAGCTTCGCCACTAAAAATATGCCGAGAAGTGCACGAGGCGCTTGAGATTAGGGTAAAGGGAGAAGAATGCGTTAGTGAGCCTTCCCTTGCCCTCTCAGGGAAAGAGTATGAATTTATCAAGGGGTCTCATCGATTGATGTGATGAATACGCGTTTCTAACGGCCTATATATATTTTTTTTTTTCATAAATAAACTTGCTTTGCGAGTGGGCCTTGTCTTGTTTACTCTCCTCTTTGTCCTGATAATGTAGAAAACCCTAGACTGTGGTAAAAGCAGGAAACTTGGTCGAAGAAGAAGGACAGCGGAAGAGAACGTCTCAAACTCAGCTACTGTGTTTATTTCCTCAATGTCTTATATACCCACAACCTAACCACCGACCACCGACGTCACAAGGTCAACCTTTGTTATCTATACAGTCCTACCCCCACTAGTCTTCACCTCAACCGTAAACGGTGACCTCAATCCCAAACTAAAAGCTTAGGACCTTGAACAAAACAAACACAACAAAACAGCCACACGGACACCCTTCCTTTCCAGCTGGAGTCTGGAAAGGCTGTGCTTTATCTAAACGAGAACTGCTATGACTTCCAAATGAACCCTTGCCCGCAAAATGACTCATTCCACGTTCAAAAAAGAACAAAAAAAAAACTTTACATTTTAAGAAACTTCTTGGAACTACTTCCAAGTTACATCAAACCATGGCTGATACAATTACGGATGGATTTGGTACGAACTGTCTCTCTTATGAGCCTCTTAGTGTTGTTGCGCTCTCTGTGAATAATGTCAGTTTGCGACCAATGTGCCGTACAATCGTTGCACTCACTAATGTGTTGAGCAATCTCTGAATTGGGTGCGTATATTTTTACATTTTTTTTGTGCTTTACCAATCTATCATTCACACACCTTGCCGTTTGTCCCACATACTTGAAACCGCATTTCAGAGGTATTTCCTTGCAATCAACTGACTTATCACGGTGCGCTTTCTGACACGCTTTCTGGCTGAAGACCCGGGTCCTAATTGGGCAGCTCAGATAGGATCTCCACGTGGGACCATCAGCGGCTCTACGTATGCAGTGCTCAAGGGTCCCCCTCGTGGGACCCACAGCGGACATAGGTGTGCAACGCACATGCTCCCCCCCCCCCCCCCCCCCCTTTTCTGGGCCCATTGTGGACTTACGTAAGCAGCCCACATCTGGTCCTGAATGGAACCTAATTTTGTTCGGGGTAATTTCATCATATCCCGACGGTGTGGTGCATTGCAGGGCATCACTAATTCAACATGCATCACATTTCTTATGTGCCCCCTGAAAATATTATATTACCGCTTTGATAGATCAATAAAACGTATTGAGCAAGACCATAGAAGATTGGGCATTTCAAGTGTACAAAATATCACAAAAAACTCTGCACGTCTTCATACAAAATCTTCGGGGACATATTATGGAAATACAAAGCCGGCTGGAGCCAGCTACAAACATACAACACTCCGACGAGCGTAGTTAAAATTCACCCTTAAAATAAATACCCCGTGTAAAAACTTCCACACCATGTAAACCGGCCTTCTTAACATACAGGGCGAGTAGTAATATAATACTAAAATTTTGCAATCCTAATTTTGTTGCGCTTAAATCTAGTTTAGGCAATTAAATATCAAGTTGAACCGATCTTTTATGTTCAATTTCCAGTAAACACAATCAATATCCGGAGTAACAACAGAAAGTGTAATTTTTTTAAGTTGGACTTGCAGTTCAAGTTGAGCGTCCACAAGCTTTAACGTCGTCGAGCCCACATCCTCGCAAATAAGCCCCTGCAGTGCCAAACTGGGACGCGGAGAACTCTTTCTGGACGAATTCTGAAGATTGAGCCCATGCGCGGTCCACCTGCGCACCATTGTAATGTGCTCACGTCACTTCCTTTAGGTGACGTTACAGCACCTGCTCTCTACGCGCGCATTTGGTCCGAGTTGACGTCACGAAGCCTGCAGAAACAGGTTTCTCCGGTCACGGTGCCTCTTCCCTCGCTATATGTTCTCTCCTCCTCCCGCCGAGCTTCAACAAATGAGTGAGAGACGTCAGGAGCTGCTGGCGTACGGCCGCACACGATCTCATCGATGGGGGACCCTATAAATAAGGTCGCCTTTAGTACATAATAAGAAAAAGAAAAAGGTAACCCCACTGAAGACTTTACCCCGTTTCGCACAGAGTCTGAGCAACACCAGCTAAACAGAAGGCCTCCGCACGCGTCATCAGTCAGATCGTTGGAGGTGTGAGATTGGTCCAGAGTGCTGTGTCCAGATTTCGGCTGGGTCTCGTATCCAATCAGCGCGCCGAAGCTTGGGCTCGGGCCAATAGCCGAGTTTGCGCGGTCCGACTCTGGTGAAGTTTCATAGAGGAAGATGTGCTAAATGGTGCTGCTCTGAGAGCAGCCGACGCTGCGAACCCCTCGAGACAATCAAGCCGCACGAAAAGTGAGTCGTCAGAGTGCTCGTCGTATTCGTGCGCCTCCTGCCATCACCAATTCAACCAAACGCACACAGTGAATGCGCCGTGATCATGCGCTTTATTGTACGCGTGACTGGTTTAGCCAATGATAGCCAATCCAAGAGGACGATAAGCGCCCTACCGATCTATTTTTGGCGCTGCCTAATTTGCTGCATCGGATTGGAATGCCGGCTGCGTTCGGATTTTGGAACAGAATACACAAAAATACTAAAACCTAATCGGATAACTAAAAATAAATGTAGCCTCGAACTCGAGACCAACGTCTGACGACAGAAGCGGGGCGAATTTCCGGCTCACGCTGGTGTTTCTACGAGATAAATTTTGCCGAAAGACTCTCAGCAGAATATCGTCTGCCAAACGAATTTCATTCGGTTCCCCTTTAGGTATCCCTTACACACGCTCGTTTTCGCGAAAAATACTTCTAGAGCTCTCATTTTTGCTCGTTCTAAATCTGTATAATCACGGCAACCGAATCCATCTAAAAAAAAACGTCTTGTCCCTATTACTTGGACACTAAGTTATTCTTCCCAGCGCCACCGCCGAAGGTTTAGCAAACAGGAACTAAAGGCCTATCCAGTAACGTGACTCGAATAAATTCCCATCTCCAATAGACTTCTTTTCAAAACACCATCAGGCAACAGTGGCGGTAGCCATTTTCAGGGCACGAAGCTTGTGATTCTATCCGAGTCTTCGCTAAGTGCAAGCGCAGCGCTCGTTCTGGATACAGCCTGAGCTGAGTTCACGCCGTACACCGACGATGCTGTCGTGTCCTATACATACTCAGGGTACGTGACCAACTAATGGCAGACAGGCGATGGCTCGGTGATTTAAAATTGTCTATTGCCGGCAGAAAGCAAAGGGCCGTTCCAGTACGAACACTCTACTTCCGCCCTCATACTTTTTTAAACCAGCTTTTTTTTTTTCTAAAACACAGACTTGAGCGTTTCTCTAGATGTCCATAGAACATGCAAAAACAAAGTAAATCGTGCGAAAATCTACCAGTCTTTGGCTACACATTCTAGAGTAGGGTATCATTCACGTGTCACGTTCACTCGAAAATGTCTACTCACACGAAATACGCCCTAGAGTTCACAACGTATTCTATTACAACACAAAGTTGCAACGACTCTCCTGCGTTCCTTTTTAAAGGTCGGTTTTAATAGATAATTTTTTTTTTCTGTAGAAAAGTTGTGGCTGCTATCTAGACACCACCCGCTCTCGAAACGTATTGGGCTTTTTCAGATAACCCTCACGATCACCAAGCTGTATTTAAAAATTTATATTCTGTTTTTTTTTTTATTACTGATATAAAAGGGCAATCAATTCGAGGTCCGGCTTATAAAAAAAATCCGGCAAAAACTTCCAGTGACATCCGGTGAACTTTCAGTGACATCCGTTGAAAACTGGCCAAGTTTCCGCCGTTTTCATCCAAAATCACCGTAGTTTACCAGTCTTTGCTGGGAGATTTGCCGGCAGCTACTTTCGGTTACCAGATTTCGCTGTAATTTCACCAGCAGCCACTTTCGTTTACCAGACTTTACTGGAATTTTCACCGGCTGTCACTCGTTTCCCTCGAACCCTCTCTCCCTCGCTTGGGATGCGTGGGGAGATTGTGAGGGGGACTTCTTGCTGTCTCTTTTGAAGAAAACCGGTTTCTCTGTTTGTAAACGAGCAACGGCAGAGGACGGACGCTTACTGTCGGCTTGCCGTTCAATATGTGCGACCTGTATCTTCAAGAGCAGCTGAGTGTGCGGATAAAAAACGATCTTTGAGTGACCTGTTTTTTGCGCCTCTTCGTCCGTCCGTCTTTGGAAGCATCTAACGAGCGGAAAAGACGCCTTAGACGTTGTGGCGACACCAGGGACTGTGCGCAAGATTTCTCAACGGCAGTGGATGTTCGGCTCGCGAGTTAATGGTTTTTGCAAAGCGTGCTACTGACAGTGTGTATGTGTCCGTGTGGTGCACCTGCTCGATTTTATTAGTTGAACTACCATACATCTAGGAATTTACCCAGAGGCATTGTGAGTAGCTTGAAATATCTTTGTTTGCTACAAAGAAATCGGTTGTTTCTATTTGGTCTGATAGCCTGTGTCCACAGCTGTGCAAATTGTTTCACTGGTATCGACTCTGTGAAATAAAGACATGGAACTTTCAGGGCTATATGGTCTAACCGTTTGAATTTTTACCGAATCGTCCATCGCATCTGGTAAACATAAGCCCCCCACGGGTCACAGGCTTACGTTGACGTCCCAAAAAAAGAAGGTAAGTTCCGGTGAATTGCGGAAAATCCGGCGATTTCCGGTGAGTTCTGCTGAATCTAGGCAACTCCGGCAAATTCCGGTAAGTTCCGGTTTTGTGGGAAGTGAAAAACTTCCCATAATCCAGTGAAATACATCTTTTACTGGCAATAAAATTCTGAAAAAAAATCCGGTAGCTTCCTGTTACTTCCGGCTTTACGGAAAGTGAAGAGTACCATAATACAGTAAAAAAATGTTTTACTGGAAATGAAATTCCGCTAAAAAAATCTTTTTCAATAGGGTACGTTTCTTTGGGACAACAGTAGGTTTGTGCCGGTATCTCAAAATTTCTTTCGTGAGAGGACTGCGGGTCGAAAGGACGTGTTAGTGATTCTGAGGGTTTTATATGTTACCTACACACTCTGCGGAGACTTTGTGTAGATGGAACGTGTGGGAGATTGTCGGTTCGTACAATCTAATGCCATTTTCAGGTACCAAAACTAAAAAAAATTGCGTTATATAATTTCAACGCAACACTAAATGAAATTCTGGGTAAATATACAAAACTTTGTGTTTCTTGACTGAGCATTCATTTGGTTAGATCAGTAATATATTTTATCTGAATCTAAAGGTTGACATTGAGTGAGGTAGGTCACCTAAATTACCCGTGATTGACAAAACGTTTTGTCGCAGCATTAGGAGTTGAATCGTAGTTGTGCTTGTGGACATCGCATGTCTAGCTTTGGTTACGTCACACGTTTAGTTTCGGTTTCGCCTCCGGCGTCTGGCAACAAGAGCCTGCTGAGGTATGCCACCGGAGGGCGCGGGCGTTTGAGTAAACAGTTTCGAGTTACACTTTTGGGATCGGAGAGACATGCCTGCACCGGGGTCAACGCGTTCATGTATTGCTCTACCTTGTGTAGTCAAGTATAATAAATAGTTTTATGTACCGGGCATCACTACATAAATGGTGACCCGGAGTTCCGGACAGCACACTTCGGTCACACGACCCCAAGCAACCACCGGTGAGCAAACATGACTTCCACCAACGGTTCCGCTGCTGACACGGCCGCCCAGGCACCGCCTTCCCCCACTGTCTCCACCGTCGCTCTCAAACTTCCGTGCTTCTGGCCGGCGGACCCAGCCCTCTGGTTCGCGCAAGTTGAAGCTCAAGTAGCGACGAGACGTATAACCTCCCAACAAACGAAATTTCACTACGTAATCGCCGCTCTCAACCCAACGGAAGCGGCGGAGGTGCGCGACATCATACTCTCTCCCCCGGCTGACCAGCCATTCGACCGGCTGAAACTCGAGCTCGTCCGCCGCACCACCCTCTCCGAGCACAAGCGCCTGCAACAGCTCCTGACTGCGGAGGACCTGGGGGACCGAAAACCGTCTCAGTTACTCCGCGGGATGCACCAGCTGCTCGGAGAGAAAGCTTCGACGGTCGACGACTCCCTCCTTCGGCAGTTGTTTTTGCAGCGCCTACCAGCTAACGTGTGCATGGTGTTGGCGGGTGCCTGAGACAAGACGCTTGACCATCTCTCTGCCCTGGCGGATAGGGTATTGGAAGTTGCGTCACCCGGCATCTCTACCGTTGACAGCTCGGTTCAAGCGCGGCCAGCCTCAAACAAAGTAAAGAACCTGGCTTCCTTTACGGAATTCAGAGCCCTGCGCGACGAAGTCCATGTTCATCGCGCAGTCACTTGCAACGCTGGAAAAACCACGACCGAGACGCCCTCGCTCCTTTTCTCGCCCTCGTAGATCGTCGCGCGCGCCTGAAAGTACTGGAGTTTGCTGGTACCACCACCGCTTTGGCGACAACGCCACCAAGTGCTGCGCTCAACAGGGAAACACCCGGTCCACGCACTGAAAGCGGCCGGTGCTCCTAGCCTCCCGGCGCGCCGCTTTTCTTCATCTTCCACCTGCCCAACTAGCCAAGATGAGCAGCGGGAGCAGCCTTCAGTGAACAGTTCTCATAATAACAAAATTAATTTGAAGAGAGAAGCTTTGGCGCCATCCCAAACGCAAATTCAATTTGAAAAATTGTCTCGCATATCAGGAGTGCCATCTCAACCTCGTCTATTTTATGTTGTGGACAAAGTATCCAAGACCCGCTTTTTGGTGGACACAGGTGCAGAGGTCAGTGCAATCCCAGCTTCCCGTGTTGATCGTCGGAGGCGCCCAAGCTACAGCTTGCAAGTTGCGAATGCTACAAAAATTGCAACGTGCGGCCAGTGCTCTCTAACGATGGACATCGGTCTACGCCAAACTTTTCGCTGGGTTTTCTTTGTTGCCGACGTCAGTCATGCCATCCTCGGAGCTGATTTTCTGCGCCACTTCTGTCTTCTCGTTGACATGCGAAACACCCGGCTACGAGATGCCACAACGCTTCTGTCCGTGCACGGCATCGCGGAAGCCACGGGGGCGGTGACTTCAACACTACTTCGACCGCAAGTCAAGTCAGACTTCGAGGATTTGCTGCGTGAGTTTTCTTTCCCTCCCCCTGACGTCTCCAGTGACCACAACTCGCCCCATAAAGCACAACATCGAGCACCACATCACCACGTCGGGACCATCCGTTCATGCACGCCCTCGCCGACTACCACCTGAGCGACTGAACGTGGCTCGGCGAGAGTTCGAGCACATGCTTTAACTCGGAATTATGCGGCCATTCTCCAGCCCATGGTCGTTCCCACTGCACATGGTCCCCAAGTCCACCCCTGGAGATCGGCGTCCTTGCGGTGACTATCGCTCCCTCAACCAAGTGACCCAACCAAACCACTACTTTGTGCCCCACCGGCACGACTTTGTAGACACTCTTCACGGAGCAACGGTGTTCTCTATAAGGTGGACCTTGTCAAAGCTTACCACCAAATACCAGCAGAATAAGCTGACATCGCAAAAACCGCCATCACTACGCCGTTTAGGTTGTTTGAGTCCACCCGGATGCCCTTCGGACTTCGGAACGCGTCGCAGACTTTTCAGAGGTTTATCGACGAGATAACACGATGCCTGGATCTCTGCTCGCGTATGTTGATGACATTCTCGTCACCATCACATCTGCCGAAGAACATGCAAAATACCTGCGACAACTCTTCACTCGCCTCGAAGAATGTAGTGTACTCATCAACCCAGACAAGTGTCAGTTTGGTGCTAGTGAAATTAATTTTCTGGGATATCGCATCAACTCCGACGGTCTTCGCCCGCTCGCCGATAAGGGGCAAGCGATTCGGGATTACCCTCAGCAAGGCAAGAAACGAAAACTTCGGCAATTTCTGGGATATATCGATTTCCACCGAAGATTCCTCCCGGGATGCGCACGCCTCTGAACAATCTCCTGTCTTCCCGGGGACCAAACACCCCTCCGTTGGGCTGGACGGACCAAACCCAGGCCTCGTTCGTGCAGATCAAGGAAGACCTGGCGGCAGCTGCGCTCCTTGTCCACCCTCAACCACATGCAGTTACACGTCTTGTGGTGGACGCATCTGGTGGCGGCGTTGGGGCAGTGTTACAGCAGCTTGTTGGCAAGACTTCACAGCCTCTGGCCTTTTTCTCGAACTCCCTGCCACCTGCAGAAACTCGCTACAGCACCTACGGACGTGAGCTCCTGGCAGTCTACATGGCAGTCAAGTATTTCCGCCATTTTCTGGAGGGACGATCATTTCACATCATGACAGATCACAAGCCTCTGATCCACGCCTTCACCACCAAGACAGATGGGCTCTCCCCAAGACAAGTTTGACATCTGGCGTTCATATCGGAGTTCTGCACCGACATCCGGCATGTAAAGGTGACTGAGAACACCGCAGCTGGCATTCTCTCACGCGCCAATGTGGGCAGCCTTACGTTCGCTACTCCCATTGATTTCGACAAGATGGCAACGCTATAGAGAGAAGATGAAGAGCTCAGAGATGTACGTCCGTCTTCAGCCACGCCAATTTTTCAAGACGTGCCCCTACCGATATGCACTCAGCTCTACACATGCGACATTTCTACTGGCACCGCGCGCCCGTTCGTGTCGAAGTCCTTTCGACGCCCAGTGTTCGACTCTCTGCATAACCTCCCTCATTCCGGAATCCGCGCTACACAAGCATTGGTGAAAGCCCGATATGTGTGGCCGGGCATGAACACGGACATTCAAGATTGGGCTCGCACATGCACCCAGTGTCAACGCTCTAAAGTGCACCGTCACACTGTTTCTCCACTCTCTCCATTCCTACCGCCCGATGCCCGGTTCAGCGAGGTTCACATTCACATTGTGAAACCGCTGCCACCCTCACAAGATTACTCCTACATACTGTGTAGATCCCTTCACCCATTGGCCGGAGGCTATCCCCCAGCGAGACATGTCCGCGGAAACCGTCGCTAGGGCGTTTCTGCAGGCGTGGATTGCGCGCTTCGGTACACCTTCTAATGTCACAACCGACCTTGGTCGCCAGTTCGAATCTGCCCTCTTCAGTGAGTTCCTAACGCTCCAGGGAACACGTCGGATTCGCACCACCACCTATCACCCCGCAGCTAACGGCCTGGTGGAGCGGATGCACTGGCACCTGAAGGCATCAATCACCGCTTACTGCGAGCCCTCACGCTGGACCGAAGTGCTGCCAGTCGTCCTCCTGGGCATGCGCACAACACTCAAAAGTGACCTGCAGTGCACCGGCGCTGAGTTACTCTACGGCACTACCCTGCGGCTCCCCTGCCGATTCGTGGCGGCCCACGTAGTCGAGCAGCTTCCAGATCCCCTCCCGTACGTGTCACGCTTACGGACAATCATGGACAGCCTCCGACCGACACCAACCCGTGCTAAACAGAGTCCTTCCATGTACCTGTTTAGGGAACTTGACACTTGTAGCCATATATTCCTGCGCCGCGATGCTGTGAGAGAACCTCTACAGCCGCCCTACGACGGCCCTTCGTCGTGGCACTAAACACTACACAATCTAAGTGCGCGGACGATCGGAAGTAGTTTCGGTTGATCGATTAAAGCCGGCTTACCTCGAGCATTCAATCACCACTCCAACTAGTGCGCCGGCGAGAAATTCTGTAGACTCTCCGACGACACGTGGTGGACGAAGGGTTCGTCAACCCGTCCGATTTGTGCCGTAACCATTTGTGCATGTATTATTTTAATTTTTCAGCATTACTAGAAGGGGGAGTAGTGTGGACATCGCATGTTTAGTTTCGGTTTCGCCTCCGGCGTCTGGCAACTAGAGCCTGCTGAGGTATGCCGCCGGAGGGCGCGGGCGTTTGAGTAAACAGTTTCGAATTACACTTTTGGGGATCAGAGAGACACGCCTGCACCAGGGCCAACCCGCTCATGTATTGCTGTACTTTGTGTAGTCAAGTATAATAAATAGTTTTATGTACCGGACATCTCCACTACACTATAGTGTAGTGGAGATGATGAGGCCATTGATAACTATAGTTATCAATGGCCTCATCTGAATAAAAATATATAAAAGATGTTTCTTCTAAATAAAAGCATGCAACATGTTTTAGAGCGCAGCTCTTAGGGGCCCGTTTCCAGCCTGAGCGGCGTCGGCGTCGGCGTAACCGGGGGGGGGGGGGTCACCTGACCCCCCCCCCCCCCCCCCGAGGTTACGTGAACCCGCCCCCCGAGGTCAGGTGACCCCCCGAGATCACGTGACCCCTCCCTGAGGTTACGTGACCCCCCCCCGAGATCACGTGACCCCCACCCCCGAGGTCACGTGACTACCCGCAGGTGACGTGACCCCCCTCAGTACCCTTCCCTACTCCTTCTCAAGAGCCGCGCTCCAATTCGGCGTTACAGGGATTTGTAAGCGGCTTTCATTTTTAATAGAAATGAAAGCCGAAATAAACTATAACAGGGTACCCAAATTTTAAAAAATGATTACAATTGAAAACGAGCGTGTTGGTTAATAGATACAAAACTCGAAAGTATAAAACAGAGAGGACGAGGACGGGAACAGGACATCTTTCATTTAGCAACAGCATAGAATGGCAGAGCGATAAAACCGCCCTCTAAGGGTCTCAACGTTCTCAAAGAGGGAAAGCAGATAATAGTTACAAAGGAAATGGAATGCACTAAATATAAAAGTTTTAAAAGCGCTGGCGTCACGACGAGGTATCACTAATCTAATTATATCTGATTACTTAGAATTCGACCTTTGTCATTGTTAATGATAATGAAGGTGCAGAATTATTGTTGCTAGCAGTCCAAAAGGGAAATGAGCTATTAATATAAAAGTTTTAAAAAGCTGTAGTGTCACGACGAGGTTTCAGTAATCTAGTCATCTCTGGTTTTAGGAATTCAACCTCTGTCTTTGTCAATAATATTGAAGGTGCAGAAATGTTGTTTACCGTCCCCATAGAAAATGATTCAATGATTTCTCTCCCAAATCTGTTGTTGTGCCCGCCCAGTATTTTAGTATCAGAAAAATTAGGAGTACAGTCATCGTATGTGCGGCTGTGAACGACAATGGGGTGATATGACTCATTTGAAGCCTATGATGCTTCCAAGTTGTGTTCTCCGAGTCGATGGTTGACGCACCTCCCCGTCTGTCCACTGTACTGACTGCCACAGGTTAGTGGAATTAAATAAACTTTTCTTTCTTCGCATTCCACGAACTTTTTGGCATGCTTTACATTGCACCTTCTGGGAGTGTCGCTCCCATTAACCTTTTTGCACATCTCTTTTAGGCGTATACGACAAGAAAAAAACACACTCGAGTCGAACTTGGACGCGATAGACCTTAAACGGTGCGCGGAATTGTGCATGTAGGGAATCACAGCGAAACAACCTTTCTTTTTTGAAACAGCTCGCGGAAGTTGTGGTTTGATAATGAACCTCTCAAGGGAGG
Source organism: Ixodes scapularis (assembly GCF_016920785.2). Taxonomy (NCBI): domain Eukaryota; kingdom Metazoa; phylum Arthropoda; class Arachnida; order Ixodida; family Ixodidae; genus Ixodes; species Ixodes scapularis. The sequence goes on along the minus strand of NW_024609879.1, from coordinate 67,909,188 downwards.
AACGAAATAGGTCAGCAGGAAAGCTTGCTTTTCTTAACCTCTGCTGCTGCAACTTGATGCTACTTTCGGAGAAATGCGTGCACGACTTAGAGATTGAGGACTTGAAAAGTGACCTTACTATGCCATGTTTAACAAACTTCGATTGAGCACTGGTGAAAGGGAGGACTGGCTTCTCTGACCTCTGCTCGAAGGCCCAACAAACACCTGAGGAATGAGGATCCAAACGTAAATCCAGGAAGTGTAATCCCTCCACTGAAGAATTTTCCCGGGTAAAAGTTAGTCCCGCCGCACAGTTTTTTAAAACTCTAAAGATGCTGTCAGGAAACGCAGCGTCTGGATAAATGACAAGTAATCATCAACATACATAAAAACTAGGCAACCCTGGACGAACTTTTTCAACTGATCGACTATAGCCCTGTCAACAAAAAGAAGAAATATTTCACTGAGGACAGGTGCAAGTCACGAGCCTGTACAAACTCCCTTCTTTGTCCTGTTCCCGTCCTCGTCCTCTCTGTTTTATACTTCCAAGTTTTGTAAAAAAAAAATCGAAGAAGGAGTTTTCTTTTTATTTGCATCAGAATTTTTCTTTCTTTTTTAATTTTTTCCCATGTTTTCCTAAATATATCTTAACTATCGTACCACTGATATATATATATAAAAGATGTTTCTTCTAAATAAAAGCATGCAACATGTTTTAGAGCGGAGCTCTTAGGGGCCCGTTTCCAGCCTGAGCGGCGTCGGCGTATTTTTTAAATAATAGCCGAATATTAGTAGAATACTATCGGCGAATTATATAATGTTGATTAAATTATTTCACGAGATACAGACCTGTAAATTTCACCATTTGTCGTTCGAGCCGGCATGTTTGACAGTTTTTACAAAAATAAACAAATTTTAAATGAATATTATTACATCATATTACAAGCAAGCTGTACCCTTAGTCTGCGTCTAAAAACTATTGGATTTCTCATAGTCTTATCGTTTTAGTTATTTACTCTCAAACGTGCCCCCTCCATCAGTACGCGTTAATGCAACTGTCCACCTCATCATGCCTAACAATTTTTCCTGCCCCAAATATTTTTTTCTGGTCAAAACTGAGTTTGGATTCGTTCATACTATACGCCAGACGTCGGCATTTTAGGTCGCCCTCAGTCACCCTCATCCTCACAGCCACACTCACCTAAGCCCCTCACTCACCCTCACCCTCACAGCTACACTCACCTTCAGCCCCTCACTCACCCTCATCCTCACAGTCACACTCACCTTCAGCCCTTCACTCACCCTCACTGAACCTCATGGTCCTCACGCCCCTCACGCACTCATGGCTTTCACGTCCCTGACGCACTCACCGCCCTAACGGCCCTCATGCACATATGGCCCTCACGGCCCTCACGCACTCATACCCCTCACGCTCCTCACGCACTCATGGCCCTCACGCCCCTCACCGATCTCACGCCCCTCACTCACTCACGTCCCTCACCGCCCTCACGGCCCTCACGCACCCATAGCCCTCACGCCCCTCACGCACTTACCGCTCTCACAGCCATCACACCTTTCACGCCCCTCACGCACTCAAGGGCCTCAAGTCACTCAGGCCCGCTTCAGATGGGGCAATTTCGCCCAGAAACTTGACGTCGCAACACCAGCAACACGGGCCGCCCGCGTTCACACGCAGCAACCGATTGCGGCAAGTTGCCATCATCATCATAAAATTTTACTTTTTCTTGCACTATTTAGACACACAATTACGCTCTATAAACATGTTTTATGCATTTAAATCTCGTTGAGAATACTAAGGCATCTTTCTGAAAAAGTTGATTTCCAAAAACGATAAATTTCAAACCAGAACCAAGTATTTTGTTATCATCATCACCGGCATGAGGTGTCACGTGAAAATATCGCGCCCCTGGTTGGATGCAGCCGCTTCAAACGTCTTCGAATTGCTCAGAGTTGCTCGCTTGTTTCGAGCAGGACCCAATCTCAGCGATTCGCGTCGATATAGGGAAAGCTAGAGAACAACCTGCCAGCAACACCAATATTGCTGAGAAAGTTGCTCGCTTGTTTCGAGCAGGACCCAATCTCAGCGATTCACGTCGATATAGGGAAAGCTAGGGAACAACCCGCCAGCAACACCAATATTGCTGAGAAAGTTGCTCCGTCCGAAGCGGGCCTCACGCGCTCATCGCCCTCACGCCCCTCACGCCCCTCACACACTTATGGCCCCCACCCCCTCACGCACTCACCGCCCTCACGGCCCTCACGCCCCTCACGCCCCTCACGCACTCATTCCACTCACACGCTCACCGCCCTCATGCCCCTCACGCACTCATGGCCCTCACACCCCTCACGCACTCACCGCCCTAACGCCACTCACGGCCTTCACGCACCCATGGACCTCACACCCCTCACGCCCCTCACGCCCCTCACGCACTCACCGCCCTCACGGCCCTCACGCACTCATGGTCCTCATACCCCTCACGCACTCATGGCCCTCACGCCACTCACCGCCTTCACGCACCCATGGCCCTTATACCCCTCACGCCTCTCACGACCCTCACGCCCCTCACGCCCCTCACGCCCCTCACGCACTCACCACCCTAACGCACTTGCAGTTCTCACAGTCCTCACAGCCACTCACGGTCCTCACTCACCCTCACACTCATGAATTTTCCTCGTTCAGAAACTCACTCACCCTAACCTCACCTCTGAAGATAAGGGAGAGTGAGGGTGAGTGAGGGCCCCCATGAGTGAGGTTCGCCGAGGTATGCTAGACACTGGACAATAGCATATAAAAACATGAGTTGATTTAAATATGTCGACTAGCAACCCTTTGGTCGATCTTATCTGAAATCACCCTGCTATCAAAAATCATCAAGAAAACAAACACTGTTCTATTAATCTTTTTTTAACATGCTGAGCTTGAATAATTTTCGACGGTAGTGAGCAACAGGAACGACAGTGGTGATTTATCTCTGATTCTCGTAAGAAACGCCAGTACGCTGAAAGGGTGGTACCGTTTTAATTCTCGTGATCGCAGTAGGTAAGGACCAAGTGGATAGCTACTGACGATGATTAATTATAATGGTGATGATATGTTTAATACCGCAGAAAGCAACATATGCCGTGCTGCGAAAGGAGCGCTACAAACGTAACACAGCTAAAGGTGTCAGTGTAAAATTGCGAGTTAAGGCCCGTTCACACGCTTTGCGACCGAGTAAGACCGAGAGAGACAAGACCGGTTTTTAAGCCTCTTGCGATCTCTTAGGACCAGCTCCGTTGCATCGAATCCTGTCCTAAGAAGTCGCAAAAGGCTCAAAAACCGGTCTGGTCTCTCTCGGTCTAACTCAGTCGCAAGAGTGTGAACGGCGCTTTACAAAAAACCGAGAGCACAAAACCCCTTCTCTAAGAAATGTTTTGACTTAGAGCCCCCTTTCCTTCCCTTCCACCGGCACTCCACGTTTCGGGGTGTGGGCAATTGCCCCCCCCCCCCCCCCTTTCACTCAAATTAGTTTGAGACCCCAACTATAGCTCGTCCTATGGCTCTCTTTACCATTGTGCTACTCCGGCCTTTAGTTTTTTTCTATTTACCGCTGCCGTATGAAAAGTGAAACAAATTATTTTGGCGCCGTACATCTTGATAAATAAAAGCGCCAACACTGTACCTTGGTATAAAAAAACGGTTGGACATCTCGAAATTATTTAAGACCGTCTCGAACTTTAAAAACCTGTACAAAACACAAAAGGGAACCATTACAAAAAGTGTAGTCGCCTAGGTGTTGGCAAAGAGGCAGGTAAAAAGACTAAGATGTTACTTTCAGAACTCCGAGAAGTTTATTACCCACAGCCTTTCCCGCAGACAAGTACAAACGTGAAAGCGATATATGAAATGAGAAGAGCTGATATTAAGCAGTTATACAGCTGAGAATATTGCAAACCATCAAGAACTAGCAGTAATTCTAAGTCAGTGTCTATTCTCCCGGCACCCGGGAGAATAATTTCACCGAAAGTCTTCCAGTAGTTGCCTCACATTCGTGGGGGCAATCAGTTCATCGAACGACGTTTCAGCGATAGATGTTTTCATCTACTCGCAATGTTTCATCAACAAAACGTTTCATATAAATCTCTGATTACCAATCTGTTCAGTAATTAACCACGCCGCACTGTCGCCGCGGAGCGTGGTGTACGGGTAGGTCAGGTGGGTTAACATTTTTGTAATGAGCCGCCGCAGATTGTCGCCACGACACGGCGTGAATGGGTGGGCTGGGTCGGCTAACACGCGCCCCAGTGATACCCGCCTCCGAGCAGCCTTGTAGCACAGCGTGCTGCATACGGTTGGTGACGGCAACTGCCTGCTTTCAACAGGCGTGGGTAGTGATTCCACAAAATTTGAAGCTGGCACGGCACCGCGATTACTCGTGCTTCTTAAATTTACACCACGCCCGCCTCACAGCTGTAATGCGTCTTCATTGCGCAGGTTATCTGTTCACGAAAGACCATATGCTCGGGATTAGCTGAATGCCCTACAAAGTTTCGAGTAAATGACGACGCAAGAATGTCTCTCTGAACTTCCAATGAAAGTGGCGACTGAGTCCCATCATCCTGACTTTGTCAGTGCTTTTCTCCATAATGCCAGTTTAGAACGTCTTGTCGAGTTGAGGTAGCATTTCATTTTCGGTAAAATATCTTTCTTTTGAGGTACACCTTATAGGTAAGCAGTCTCGGGTGCTCCGATGCAAAGCGCCAGCGTACAGGTCCTCAGTTGGTGGATTAGAATCCTGGACAAGGTCCCCGCAATGTGGTAAAGGCTTATCGCAGAGAATACATTTTGTAACCGAAATTTTAGTTGCACGTCAAAAGATTCTCTGGTGGTCAAAGTTAATCCTCCGTCCTTCACTGGGATTTCCTGGATGCCCTTCGTTAGTTTTGGAATGTCAAATTCCCGAACTGGGCTTTGTCACCGACGAGCGTGTATTTACGCTCCAAGTTCAAGCTGAATCAAAACATTAATATAGCTTCGGGGACATAGTAGACTCATAACAAATACCGTGCAAGCCGATACTCGCAACTCTAGCTGAGTGAGGGCGCAGTGTCCCTAACGCGCTCGGAGTTTCCGCAAGCAGACGGATTCTCCACAACGCACTTGGTTTGCCTTTGTCCGTGCGAGCTGAGCAATCTAAACAAATTTTGACGGGTATTCGCTGCTTTGAATCTTAAAAAACTAGGTGCCACCATATTGAGTGAAGGACGTTTTTTTCGTGTGGGAAGGACTTTACGGCTTTCAGGGTGCAATTTTAGGGCTCTCCTGAAGAAAACACTCTGTCAGGACTTATGTGAGCAAGGCAAAACACCAATTGACCTTTGTTCTGTTTCTTGAAAGAGGGCAACGTAAAAGCATTTCAGAACATAGCCACGCTTGAACTTTACTGTTCTTATTGATGAATTCGTTTTGTTGTTGGAATTTACATTTCTCATGAATGTGTTGCTTAAAACCGTTTTGTCGAAAACGCGAGCTGGCTAATTTCGTTAACATCGACTCCTGAGGAAGAAGCAAAAAAAAACAAATTTCGAACCACGTAGGTTATGGCGATGTCAGTATGCTGTGGAACAAGTCGATTGTGCACATGCAAATGTGACGCTAATACTCAGACTAATAAAAGCGGAGTTAAAATAAAAGCGCAATTCTCTTGCGTGCAAAAGAAAAAAGAGGAGAGCGTCAGCGCAAATGAAGGTGATTTCGGTCCCGTTATATACATTGCCGAAATTGCGATCGTTAGCGGCGGGAGGACTAACGTCTTCTGCGACTTCTACGATAAAGGCCGGCCCCCGTTCTACGGTCCTGGAACCAGTGTTGCGAGATGGTCCCACCGAATACCACCAAACGATTGGGAAGTATAGCCCAAATATAGCCAAAGCCGTAAAAAAACGATAGCCCGAAATAGCCAAGATTAACAATAATGATTTTTTAGCCTTATATTCACAATTTCTCACACTCATACAATACACGTTACAAACTGTTTCGACCCTCAAATGCGGCAACTTTTGTGTACATTATGTTGCTTGTGAATTTAAAAAGAAAAAAGAAAGCTTCGGAAGGATGAAAATCCGTACAAAACTGGCCCTTCATTCGGTTCTCAGAAGTGAAAAACACACGAAGAAAGCTTTACTGTTAAGCCCGGAAGATATAATCATACAGAAAAGAAAGAAAATACAAAAACAGAACAGTCAGAACACTGGGTGTTTCAAACCAGAACCCCAATATCTCAGATCCTTACCAATATCTTTTCCGTCTCTTTTTCTTTGCGAAGAATATTAGTGTCACCCATTCATGTTCACGTTATTTCTGATTGTGTTGTCCTTTCTTGGGGTGGGCAACGACGGGAAGGTCGTCATATGTTTAGCGGTGAAACTGCGGACTTCTAATTTTTACAAACTTGGGTGTCTAAGCACTCTCACAATGGGCACCAAAGCAGCATTTGGAGAGTTCAGTGTACGTCCGGGCAGAGCCATATGCGTCCGGGTTGAAGGCGCGCTACCGTGCCTGTGATAATAGTGCAATCTGTTTGGTTTGCTCCACTGCGCTGTAGGGAGACCGCTTGAACTCTGCAAGCGTTTCTTCACTGCGCATTGAGAAAACTAGCCAACAGCGAAACAATATCTTTCGAAATTGATTAAAAGTTCGAAAATGAACTAGCCGAACCTCGAATTTCGGCGTCGAACCTCAGGCTTGACAAAAGTTCGCCGCCTTCTTAGAAATAGCCTAAAATAGTTACATATCCAAACAGGAAATTTTAACGCCAACTAGAAAAACGTGTAGCCCAATTCGGCTATATATAGCCCAATCTGGCAACACTGCCTGGAACTCCTTCCATTTTTCAGTCTCCTTTATCTTTATGTTTGAGGCGACGCTACGCCGCCGTGTTCTTTCTTCCTCGTGCTTTTATGTTGTCATTTTTGCTCTTTGCTTTCTTTTGTTTACTTGACGTTCGAACCATCGCGTATTTTGCTTTGATTTCTTCGGCTTTTTTTTTTTACTTTCTTTCCTTCGTTAGTCCCGCAGGTTCGTCTGCTACTTTATGCCCCCGACATCCGGAGGGCCGTTTGAACCTTTTAGTTATTGTTGTTTTGCTTTTTCGAAGGTCGTCTACGAAAACGTTCTATTGTCGCCTTCGATTCAGTTTTTAATCCAAAATCTTCATATGTGCTTTCTAATATTTAATAAATATATTAAAAAGTGTAAGCTCTCTATACATTTATATTCAGAGCCTATTTAAGTATCCGGTCAAGTCTGCTATGAGTCATCATTTGTTGATTATACGGCCGCCTCCGGGCATACACAAGCGCATACTTGGAGATGGCAGGCATGCCATGTCGTGGATTCCCTAGATTTCACGGCAATATTATCGCGTTTCCCTTTTAGGAAAAGTCCACGTCAGCTGATGCCGCCCTATTAGGCATCGTGTTTCGAGTCGCCCTCGGGTACAAAGAAGCACAACGGGCCTGATATTGCTACGCGCTGGCGGTACTTCCGATTATTCCACAATACCCGCCGTTTCTTCCCTTGCAGTCGGAAAGACGGAGAAGGGGGAAGCGGCAGAAAACTCCGTTCTTCCTTTGAACCTAATCGTGTCAGCTACCGTCGCAGAAGGCGTGCTCTGCGGCGAAGAGGCGTTAAAGGAGCTGTGCAACAATTTCAGGGATTTGCTTAAATAATTGTGGAAGTTGCTGCCTGACACTTCTGCAGTGAACTACAGAAAACAGATTTTGCCTGGATACCCTAATTTTTATTTAAAAAAATAAAAAAAGATCCAGGTTTTTGCCGCCTCTCACTCGTACATCGTCTTCCGGGTCACGTGCGCAGTGACGTCACTTGAGTAGGCGCGGGGTTTCGGAAAAGTTCCCTCTTTAGAGCCATCAGCGAGCAGCGAGAACTCATCCGCTCGCGACCGCGTGACCACGTGACGTTGGGCGCCCCGCGAAATATACGGGTACAGTGGCTACAAGGAGAAGTGCGACGAGCGCCAAGCAGCTCCTATGGGAGGCCTTGAAGCCGTCAGGAAGGGATCCGTGTGGGGGCGCTCGCGCTCACTTAGACGTCGCCGTCCAGCCGGAGGCCGTCGCTCGCCCCGTCTCCGCAGACGCCAGCCGCTTTGATCGCCTTTCGATGCCGAAGTTGAGCTCGCTTTTAAACTATTCAGCCCCCGTGCTGGCTGTGTGTACTCATGCATAGGAAGCAAAGCAGTTGTTGTGTGCCAGGTTGCACGACCAGTTACAAATCGTGCAAGAAGGAACTTTCTCTTTTTGGTGTGCCCAAGGATGATAGCGCGTTCGCTCAATGGCAGCGCGCGAAGAAGTATCTGAAGCTTCGGCATGTTACATAGACATTTCTACTGTGACTCAAGATAACATTTCGAAGTGTTTTTTTCCATAATTTCCTTTTGCTTTACGTTGAGTTCGCACGGCGGTATTATTTCTTCAATAAAAAGAATGTTTTCATCCACTTTTGTGTTTACCTGACAACTAAAAGAAAAACGAAACACTTTCTCGAAGGGTCGTTCGGTGGAAACGAACCTCTGTTCGTTCCTTCAATATTCTGTTCCTTTTGTTCTCACTCGCAGTCAAGTTGATACCGTCTACTTCGACATGTCCAAAGGTTTTGACAGAGTAAATCATACATTACTTTTGCATAAGCTCTCTCTGTATGGTGTTTCTACCGAGTGGTTTCAGTCTTATCGTACTGATCGTAAAAGCAGCCCTATTGGAAAAACGTACAAGAAACAAACCTGCTGCTTGTACAGTTCTGGTATGACACCACCATAATTTCTTTGTGTTACGCATGCAGCTAGTTTGTTTTGTCGTTCTGCATAACTGGAGGTACTGGCACCGCTATGGCTCCGGGTCTGTCTATACTGGCAGCCACTTTGCTTGCCGATATGATTCGGTGTGGCTGGTATGATTTTGCGTCCGATGACGTAGGCGACTGCCGTCTTTCCAACAAAAAACGCTTATACCACAGGACCACCGGTATAACCAAATCATACATGCAGAAAGACGACCGCCACCTTCCAACTTAAACGTCCATCGTTCACCACCGCTATCGTTACATAGGTCATACATGTCGAAAAAGAACATAAGCCACGTTTACACGAATGCGACTTAGTCGCATTGAATCCAGTTGCCGCATTCAATATGCGGTCATGTAAACGGCATAATGCGCAAAGCGCATCGCATTTTGGAACGGGGAGGATTATCGGAAGGCGCTCGCTGCGGGAGCGAGTGAACAGCTGAGAACATGGCGGCGGCCAACCTCGTCGGCGGCGCGGAGAGCGGTCCCGCAATTTTTTTCCCGAGAACGCAAGCTTTTATTGCGATCATAAGTAAGCGGAATATAGCGGAGCTGCTCGGTGAGGGCGGCCCCGTCCAAACCTTTGCGAAGTACGACTTGCGCGTCCGAAGGGGTCACAAAGGCTTCGGTGCAAGCACGAATGACACCGAGAGCTCCGAGCACTGTAGAGCACTGCATGGTAGCGCAGAACGAGCAGCTCCTACCTCGGTGCAGTTCCTGGCTCCGCAAGAGCCTCTCGGACTCGGGGTCCGGTTGGTCTGGTCGCGATCGGCGAGGTCTAGCGCGGCGAAACGCGGAGGCTTCCTCAAAGCGTGCACACACACGTCGCCTCTCGTTCAGAGTGAACCGGCGGCCCGGCCTGGAGTCCTAAACGCCTTCCGTCTCCCAACTTATTCCACAGCACCGAAGACAGCGGGCACGATCTTTACGTTCACTGAATGCGTCGAAAGGCCTCCACGTGCGATGCACCGGAAAACGTGGTACGGCTGGTGCCGGAACGGAACTGCATAACTTCGAGCTTTAGTCAACCTGCACGGCAACAAACCGATCGTGACATCAAGCCGCGGATACCTCATCACCGGTCGACAGCGGCAAACGGCCCGTTGGTCGTATCGTGGGCCGTTACTCGTACTCGGCCAACTTGGCGTCTTTTCGTGGCCCCTCGCGTCGTCGCAACCAGCCACAAACCCGACAAACCCACCAGCCCGAAACCGTAGCGACCGTAGCCTGCGTTGGAGAAAAGCGAAACCGAAACTTAAAGCTTCCGCCCAGTGGCTTCCGCTGCCGCGGCTTTTCTAACTAAGCGGCTTCCACTTCCGGTCGTCGCGGAGATGGCGAAGATAGAGCGGTGGTGGGGGTCGTTGGCTCGTTTACGGTTACGGGACAGATGTTTTGCGGTCCGTTTCTACTGCGTCTCTGGCTCTCAACTGGATGGTGCCTCTCATAGTTCAACCAGGCGTGGTCAGCCTGCGTCAGGCCGGCTCGACTCGTCCGATCGCCGGACCGCAGGCGACTTCCAAGTACGGCCGTTAGGCCTAGGATCCGAAGGCCTAGGATCCGTGGAGTGGTAAGCGAATCTCGTCCCGTTTTCGTTCTACTTTTAAATTACGTTAGGTGCGCTACAGTATAAGCATGCGTGTAGGGAGGCTGTAGTGAGGGTGGGCGCAACTCAAAACCTGGAGAGCGTTTGCAATTTAATGGCGGCACCTGAGGGAGAGGATTCGGGAAAGGATATGAGCCAGTGTTGCTTGCATGAGAGCAGGCGCCCGCTCTGTTGCAACTCTGTTGCTCCATGCGCCTTTCCTCCTCTCGCCTCCCATTGCAAGCAACGAGCGCCTTGGCGCAGCCTCTCTCGCTTCCTTCTCGCTCCGAGAATTGCAAACGCCGAGCGGAGAAAGCAAAGTTGCCAGACAAGCAGCAACGTCCAAAATGGCGGAATTTACCATTTTTCGCGTTAAAAAAATACTTAACCTATCGCAACAAAACTGGTGGCTATGGAAAAGTAATCATTTATACCTTGTGTAAATTATTCAAGCACCTTAATGGGCTTTCCCATACAAAAATATCCTATGGTCGGCTATAGAAAATCCTTTCTATGGTCGGCTATAGAAAATTGGCCCAATCGGCTTTAGCTTTTTCTATGGCTGTCTTTAGCTTTTTCTATGGTCTTGCCTATGGGCGTCTTTAGCTTTTCCTATGGCTTTATCACTGGTTGGCTATAAAAGTCTTTAGCTTTTTCTATGGCTAGCTAAAGAATTCTTCTTAGGCTTTCTTTAGCCGGTGCGCTATAGACGTCTATAGGGGTTCCTTTGGTTTCTTTAGCCAGCAGGCTATAGATTTTTCTTTGGCTTCTTTAGCCAGCAGGCTATAGCTGTCTATAGATTTTCCTTTGGTTTCTTTAGCCAGCAGACTATAGACTTTCCTTTGGTTGCTTTAGCCGTCTATTGCTTTTTGTATGGTCTTCTAAAGAATCTTTTATGGCTCACTGTACGGCTCTCTTTAGCCAGCAAGCTATAGCTGCCTGTGGATTTTTCTTTGGTTTCTTTAACCATGTATAGTTTGTGTATGGTCTTGTATGGCTCATCCTAAGGTTCTCTTAGCTGGCTGCCCCTTTTCCTTAGGCTTTGGTATTCCAAACCCGTTTTGAAAACCTGTGCTGGTTCGCCTCTCTATGGTACGCTATATATGAAACGTCCAGGTAACAAAAACAAACACAAAAGTAATATTTTTGTCACCTTTATTCGAAGGACTGTAGGATAAAAAAAGACTTATTCACAAGGTTTTTCCTTGTTTGCCTCCTTGTTTAGCAACGAGGACAAGGACGTCCTCACTGGCCCTTCTTTGAGAAGCTTGAACTTCTTGCAGGTGTAACCTGCAAACGCAGACATGAAGATATCAAAAATACTTGCATCTCAGAAACACATTTACCTGTGAGCATAGATTTTAAAAGATTGGAAAATGCTCTATTTAACAGTTGACAATTTAGTTATGGGCTCGGTCAGTGACGTATGGAGGCTCTTTTCCGTCTCGTAAAATCAGTCCCACAAGTGGTTTAACCATATGATAGTTTTACGGCCAGGAATTTTGATAGTATCTTTCAAGTGCTGTCTAAAAATAAATGTTACTAGTTACTAAAAATAGAAATAGAATAAAAGAAAGCATTTGAAACTATCCAGAAAAAAAAGTATTCAAGCACTATTTATTGGTGCTGCAGACTACTAGACTAGAACATGGCTGTTCAGATAGACACACAAATTTGTTAAGCAAGTGTGCTGTCTGCCAGTTTTAAAGATCATCACTGGCATCTTATTTGCTAAGTGACGGAGGTGAAGCCACGTGCAGCATATGTCATTTCACAAAGACTGAGCACACTCCTTCCTCCCCCCCCCCCGAATTTTGGTTACTTAAAATGGCATTTCAAGACCAACCACTGCACAGCACATCTGACATAAACATGACATCAGCACTTTTTTAACTCACACAAGCTAGTGCCAGTGAATGTTTGTTGTAAAGGTCAAACCTTTACAAAATCTCCACAATATGCATGTTATTTTGTACCATATTTACAGAAAACTATTCTACACTTACCTCAGTCATACTATAGTCAGTTACAGGTTAAGAAAAGTTTTAGAGGGAAAGGAGGGCAGGGGAAAAGGAAGCGAACAAAATGCTTGGGGGGAGGAGGAAACCTCCTCCTCTCTTCTGTTTGCTTCCTCCTCCCCAGCCAGAGAACTTTTAACCAGTCACTGACTATAGAGCAGTGCTCAATTTGAAAGAGCTGATAATCTCTAAATAAATTATCATGGCATTATCAAACAGTTCACCTAGTAAAACAGAGCATACTAGATGAAAATGAGTGAGGCTAACTTCCAGTGTATAAAAGATAATTCAATTTTAGCCATAAAAAATATGCCAGAAATTAGGATGAGCTATTGTTTGGGGATGGGTCATCTCTTCGGATAATATAGTAGTGAAGGTTTTTGAAACTGTGTGGTCAGAAGTATGCAATGCACTTGAAAGTAATTTCTAAACATGAGGCAATGCTACGCCTAAATACATGTCCAGTCAGCCTACCGTAAAGTACAGATCATGTCCTATACCCCCCCCCCCCCCACACTTTCCCACCCAAAAAAAGAATTATTCCATAGAAAATCTAAATTAAACGAAAATATGGCTGGGGCTCAATCAAAAGCAGAACCATAGTTCAAGATCACAATAGGAAGAGGATGCTTAGACAATAGGGGTGCATGCTTGGTTGCTGCAAGGTCAGGTGGGACCTGGTTGGCACAAACTAACAGAGCCAGGATTTAGACAGCTGGCAATATCTAAAAGTAAATGCAGGTTTTCCATACATGTAGTGCTCAAGTGGACCCTCAAGAAAACAGTCAAAGCTGTTTCATTTAGCAGAAGTAGCAGTCATGAGAAGACAAAAATCAAGAAATCACCTTTGCAGTGTTCAATGTATGCAGGAGATTTCAATTGAGTATACTGTTCTCGATTCAACCTCAAGATTTATTCAAGCCAAAATTTTCAAACTTATTTTGCTGAATGCATTCTCTCACTTTCTATAACAGAACTTGCAGATATTCATACTCACTTATCACAGCATTTACCCGGACTGGGTCAAGCTGTGGCTTGGCCGGCTTGTCCTTGTGTGCGTTGGACTGCTTGCCCGTGATTGATTTGCCGACAAGCTCTTCCGAGCTGAAGACCAACCTTAGAAGCTCCCGGGCATAAACTGTTGGTGATTTTGTGGGACCCATGTCTAGAAGGAGCAGCAAAGCCCTGCTGACCTTGATGCCCCCCAAATCTTCTTCGTCTTCGTTGCCCTGTAAGTAATCAGAGTGAATTCCATCGCTCAAGGTCTGATATGTTGATAAAAAGCACCTATTAAAGCTAATTCTAACATCAACATCATTGTCCCTTTGACCACTTCCATAAATCCCGGCATGCAACAATCCATACAGTGCAATCAGGAAACTTGCTGTCCAAAGAACGAGTGGCATGGCATTGATCGACCCGTCCAGAAAAATGTTGCAAGATCGTGTGCAAAGCGTGGACTAAGCGAAGCATTATTTCACGTTCCTTCATCCTGGGCAGACCATGTTTTACCTCTGAAATTGAATGAATGGCTAGATCTCCACACTCCAGTGCAATCCTACACCATACACTGGAGATGCTTTATTACTGCGTTAGCATTAATACCCACATGACAGGAAAAAGCTGATGGCGTTCGTCTGTAGACAAAACAGTGGAAAGGAAAGAGCACCGCATAGGGAGGAGAAGAGTAGTGAAGGACAAAGGCGAGAGGGAGGCGTCGTCACAAGGCGGAAGATGCTGGGGCGAGTCTGAAGTTGCAGGTGTGCGGAGCGCGTATGCCTTGCTTTGTGCTACAAAATGGAGGGTGAACCAAGTACTAGTGCTGGTCCAAGTGGACAGCAAAAGAAAATAAAGGAAGATCCATTGCCGGATCCTTAGGTGTTAGCATGACCCTTGGGAAACACCACACACATCCCCTTTTGGGAAATGCTAATGCTGGCCCCATAATGAAGCCAAAAAGGTGCAGCAAAAAATAAAGGAAGCAAAAGTGAAAGCCAATACAGAAAAGTGAAGGGGACAGCCCTAGCGTCTCCCAAGGGTCATGCTAATGCATTCTCTAAGAATCCACCAAAGGATTTTAAAAAATTTTTTTTCTACTTTACCATTTTTGTTAGCATTTGGAAGTATTTGGTTGAGCAGGCGTGTAGAATCTATAGTCAGTTGCAACCTAAGAACAAAGGGCGAGGATAAGATGGGCCGGGGAGGAGGAAGCAGACGGAACGCTGGAGAAGAGAGAGGGAAACCTCCTTCTCTCCTTTGCGCTCTGTCTGCTTCCTCCTCCCCAGCCCGTCTTACCCTCGCCCTTTGTTCTTAAGTTGCAACGGACTATAGACGTTGCGAAGCTCGGGATCTTTCTTGCACACAAGCTGGCATTTGCTGCGACAACAACCATGTATAAATGCGGAGCTCGCTCGGCATTCATACAAACCTGGATAAGAGACTGTAAAATGTAGCAAATATACTTTTTCCTTTAAAATTAAAATTGGGGGGGGGGGGGGGTACATTCCCAACAAAACTGATGGACACTTTACCATTTCCATCAGTTTCGTTGAGAATGTCTACACTGAACTTCGTAAACTGACCTGCCAAAAAAAAATTGCTTTCCCACCACTTCAAAACAAGTAATTAACATGGCACAACAGAAGTACATTTGGAGAAAATATTCAGAGAAGCCGTTCAAAACGAAACCCATTTTGAAACAGTAGCTCTTTCCTGTGCCAGGGGGAGCGGGAGCAAGGGAGGAGGCAAACAGGTGTGTCACAGTGCCTCACGCACCACATTTTACAGTTTTTGCAAAAGGTCCATTATCAATAACATTTCTGCACCAAATATTCAAGAACTTTCACATACCTCTGCCTGGGCTCCAGGGTTTTCAGGCGCTCTCTGCACCCGAGCGTCCTCCATCTCTTCACGAAGGTTCTTTAGGTCCTGGACCGCAATCGTCAGTTCTGGGACATCAGAAAATAAATAAATCGCACACAAATAAAAGGCAATAGCAGCATATTACAGAAATGCTGGTACTTGCAACACAATGCTGTTTGCACTTAAGTGCCTTGCTTTAATACAAGTTATGTATTATCTGTATGAAATTTCACGACAGACATTGAAACGAAAGTGACACCATCAAACTACTGTAAAATCCCGAGATAGCCTACCTAACATGAAGAGAAAATCGGGTGAAAACATGGTGTGGGCTAACTTTTGGTGTGCAATGAAGAAAAGTATAAAAAATTGCTATTTTTAGGTCGTGTCCCTTCCAAGCTTGTTACGGTGGCGAGGGGCAACAAAGCAAAGGTGACTGTACTCCCCAGTCAGCAATGTTTGCTTATATCCCGCCATAGCTAACTAGCCGCATTTACGCTGCGGCCATCATTGATCCCAACACTACTATTACTAGGAGTGGGCTATGTTTCGGTGTTTAAAAAGAAAATAGCAAATCAAACCAAAAATAGGGATGGGCTATCTTTCGAGGGTGGGGCATCTCTCAGGACTTTACGGTATATGGCCGTTTCATGGAATGCTGGATAAATAATTCCTATGAAAACTATGTGGCACACAAAGAAATGTTAGTGTCTCATTGGTCACTCCCAAAAGGTCCATTTAGGAAAATTAATAATATCCAGCTAAGTTAATTGTTAACTAATATATAGCAATTTTAATTATTATGCTTAAAGATGTGGTTTCAATCAATAAGTGGCTGACTGTCCCATTTTAGAAAGATGTAAGCCATGGGCTGCATCTAATGGCATTCCAAAGTGCAAATTGGCTTGGACATCTGTTTTTATTTCCTATCAAAGCTCATCTTTGCGGCAGCAGTACTGCTCCCCGTGGCCTGCTCCGTCGTGTTTCCAGAATTTTTGCAATAAGCACACCACCTATGAGTGACCGCACAAGTGAGCAGATGTAAAATGACATTGCATGCCCAATTTCAAGTATGCACGTTCGGAATTCGAATTTTGTAAGGTGCACAAGATGCAATGGTTTTTAAAAGGGAACTATGACAATGTTTTAGCTATCCAGACAGCTGCTTTTTCTGAATACTTGTGCTTCACTCTTTGCAGCAAATTATATATTATCTCAAGCGAAGTATATATCATCTCAAAATCAATATTAGTTATTAAGAAAAGTGCAATGCCAAAACCAACTTTAAATTTTACCGCACTTTCCAATGGCATGACGTCACAGGCAGAGAGTGTCATCTTTGTATGCTGGAGAAAGCGTCGTCTTCGGCATAAATTTCACACCACCAAACTTCTTGGTACCCAGCTGGAAACAAATTCCACAGCCCAAACTGTGACACTGTTTCCATAGCCAACGTCATTTTTTTAATGTAGTCAGTTGAGATTTTCAGTCTGAAAAATGGGTGACGACCACATTAGGAGATTCAATGACACTGCAACAAAGTGGCATTTTGACATAAAATTTGGGTTACTAATTCAGCTGTGTTCAACATTATATTCGGTCTGCAAATTCAGCTGTGTCTATTGATGTCCTGAGCCGAGTTCGAAGCACATCTGTGAATATGAAAAATTTGCGGAGTTCTTTAAAGGCATCATGAAACAATATCGGGTTGGAATGTTCATGACGTTGCAGAGGCATACTGGTCCTAGTCTGGCCCAAGTATACTCGTACAAACTGCCACTCATTCGAAAGCTTCTTTGTTGTGGTGAAATTGCAAAGATAGAAGAAGACTATTTCTTTCAGTCTTGCCTTTGCAAAGCTTGACATGTAATTGTAGGAGCAAAATCACCATTCTGACGACAGTCGAGTGCGGCTTATAGATTGGAACGAGCACTGCGCGAGCACTTGACTTCGGCTTGCAAGAATCAATGCCTCTGCGAACAATCGGGTAGTGGTTTATGCCCAATGACTGCGGTGACAAGAATAGCCGAACTCTAACAATGCCTGGAGCATAGCACGCGTCCTCTACTTTGCCAGCCTCAGCGCGTGGCTATGATTAATGTTGGCTGCATAAGATAGGCATCAGGCCCCGTGGCCGCTTTTTCTGGCTTCAAGTTAAGGGAATTAAAGATGCTCATATTTCTCAATTTCTTTTTGGAAATAGCTATTGGCTAGAATAAAAAACTAAGGCATGTTTATTGAGTTAATTATGTTAGAGAGCAATTCTATGTGGTGTTTAGTGCAAGTAAAAAAAAATAGTTTTATGACTCCTACAAAAAAACGGACATGTAAAAGAAAAAAAACATTTTTCATGCTAGGCATTAGAATGGTGTATCAGACATCACCAAAAAATAGTTTCTCTAGAGTCGTGCAGTTTTTCCATAGAAACCAGAAATATGAAGTCCTAATCAAAGTGCCCGCCAGTTTAACTGAATCTTTCTTTTCTACAATCGCTCGTGGAGAAGACCAAAATAACAAAAATAAAACTAAAGTCTTTGGTGCGGTCGCGGAGGACATGTGAAGTGAAACTCGCGTGACTTCCGGCGAACCCACTTTTAGTGACGTCGGTCGATTCCTTCCTTCTGACCGCCCCGACATTTTGTGGTGCAATGTTAGGTCACACTGAACTGGCGGGCGTTTTGAATTGGACTTCATATTTTCATAATAATAAAAATAAGAACTGCACAACTCTAGAGTGACACAAATGTTTGGGGATGTTCTGACACACAATTTAGCACCTAGCATGTAAAACATTTTTTTTCCCGTGTCAGAGGCTTTTTAAGGGCGGGGACTTATAGCGAGGACAGAATGAGCTAGTACAGCTTAAAGGGGCCCTGCAATCACATTTAAGCGTCTACCTTTTTTGCGGTTTCCACGTCTCTTGGGGTTTGGGCAAGTCAGCGGGCACGGACAGAGTAACTAAATATCAGTGCATCATGTTTTAACCGGACGACACGGAAACACCTCCTCCACCAACGGGGGCGACCCGCGGTACCGGAAGCACGCGATATGTGACGTCTTTGGTGCTGGGCTTACTACTGGTCAGAGCCGCTAAAAGCTTCTTTTTAGTCGAAATACAAAATATAAGTGGCGCAAATTATTTGATTTACTTATAAAAGTAGTTTTTGTTCAGTATTTTAGATCAGAAAAGAAACAAGAGCAGTTTATAAAGTACGGAAACAAGAAATGACCCGACGACATACCCGCCACCAAGCGGTGGAAAAGGAGACACATACTAGAAAGGAGTAGCGGGATCAGGCACCGACACGGAAAAGTCCCGGATGTACACGGCGGTGCTGCGGTTGTATGGACTGGAGGATCCGACCGGCTTTGAGTGCTCCGAATGCCTTCGGCGAGCAGCTTTGTCTTGCGGTTTGGCCGTTTCGCGGTATGGCAGCGCGAAGTGTCTCCCATTCTGAACTGACCTTCACCCCGTGTTTGCCGTCGTTTGTGGCCAATGAAGTGTCATGCCGAATTATTTTTTAATTGCGCAGCAAATGTAATGAAAGCTACTCTGGCTGCCCACTGCTGCGTACAGTCTATCCAGAACATGCTTTAGTAGCGCCCTCTCGCGCCGTCGCCACGGAGTGCGGCAGCCGTGAGCGCTCGCTGAGCTCACTCAGCCCATCCTCTAGTTCACAGCCACTCAAGCAACCAAGGACGTCATGAAGGTGGTTATTTTTTGCTTGTTTTTGTCATTTTACTTTGCCTATATCTTTTCAAATAAAGCGAAATTCGAGAAAAAAAAAAGTTTCATTAAGTTACTCCGTTCAGTGCGCTCAGGTTCGGTGCAAATTAAAAACCAGTAAAAACGTCCTTGCAGGGCCCCTTAAACAAGCTGGCCGAAGCGATAACAATCCCACGTGGGCCATCCCTGGCACGATAGGCCATTGGGAGCAAGATGAGGATTACCGGCCATGATTTTACGCAGATGCAAGGGAAGATTTGCAGCATCAATAAGCCGCACACTAACAGTGCATCTTGGGCTAACAGATTTTGTTGGTGCACTGCTGCCTTACTCTGGTTGACCGTCCTTCACTACCTTAGCACTGACTTGTATTTGTGCTTGCCTCTCCAGGAAAGCAAAGCCCCCAAACCATTTTTTGGTTTATTTTGTTTAGGGTAACTCGTCCTAGACCTGTTGCACAGGTGTCCTGATGGCACCTGACACCTAGCCACCCCCAAAATTGAAGAAATAATAGTGGTTCGTTGCAACTTCGATCCAGACAGCTTATGATGCCACAAGCACTGCATGTGGGATTTTTAGTGCTCTAGTCAGCGCTCCCCTGTACAAACTCAGACCGCCGTCCCTTAACACACCGATACTTTATCAAGTTCTCAAAACACCATATTAAACACAACTAAAAACCGGTTTTTCGTGTAAGGCCCATTAAAATAATAGGCATTAAAGAAATTTAGTTCTCGGCCCAAGAAGCAGCCTGAGAGTGCCCCGGATCCCAGAATAACACCGTAATCTTCCTCACTATAAAGTATTCTGCTAGGCTACCATCATCATGGCAACAAGGAGTTTGCCAAATGTATGCACGCAGGAGCCAAGCGTCCAAAGCCTCCAACCATTAAAGGCACTGTTATACTCCAACAAAACAGACGGGGGAGCGCATGCGGCATGGGGACGTTGCGTTGGTGAAAGCCAGCCACTCCAGAGTCCAAAGCCTTGACGCAGCTGACACGACTGGCAGCATTCGGCGTGCATGGGCGACGCCGGCACAGAATGCGAGTGGAGCCATCTCGCGCCGGCCGCGCCAAAACCACAGGATCAACCTCCCAGCATGCATTGTGTGCGCGCTCGCCAAAGGCCAGACACCGGCGCATCGTAGGAACAAAAAATGTGGACGCTCGAGGTAGCATGCGCATGCGCCTGGTAGCAACGCGCCATAGGAAAAGTTGGAGTGTAGACAGAAGAGGTTTCTGGCTTGCACGGTGCAACCAGCATGATGGAACAGACTTTAGACAGTGCTCGCTTGCGCGCGCCATACGTCAAAATATAACAGCGCCTTAACACCCTTTGTTCGACCACCGTCTGAGGAAAACGAAGTGGTGATTATAGCAGACGGCGGTTGCCTCGGATGGAAGCAATCAAATCGGCTGCCAGCGTTCTCTCTTAGTTTTCACTTCATATAGTAGCCTAGCTCCGGACCTTTGGCGGTTTTGACGAGGCTAGACACAAGCTCAAGGCTGTGATTATATTAGACTCCCCGAGTAGAGCGTAGCAAAGCAGGGGGCAACCGAGCGTAGCGCAGCCTGTCAGAAAGCCATGCTTATAGACCGACACACTGTTTACATACAAGCCCGCATTTGCCCAGACCAGGTGTGGGCACTGTGCGAGCGCAGAAACCAGATTCGCGTGAGCTGAAGCTTCTGTGCATGTGCCGTGGCGACAACAGCACCACCGCAGAGGCATGACATCAGAGCCGCATGTTGGTCTATAGAATGAACCATGGCCACCAGATTCTCCAAGCAAGGCAAACCAGCAACCAAAGTTGACAAGCGGTGATTTCAGCAAAAGAACAGCTGGGAAAATAGTGCCAGCATGCGTCCATTCAAGTAGCGATCCATTGCCATGGTGACGGTGACTATAGCAGAAGGTCACGACAGTGTTCGAAGATTGGGTGCATGGTTAGGTCCTCTTGCAATGCATTTTGAAAGGGCAAAAAGTTAACAAAAAGAGGTCAAAAAGGATCTAGAGCAAGGGGCTGGTGTTCTACGGCACCTAATAATCTTGTGCACCTCACACAAAAAGCATACATTTTTATGCTCCGATGGTTAGTTTTTTTGTTTTTTTTTTTTCTTTTTCACTTGTAACATGAGCGTAAAGTATCAATTGGTTGGCCCCTGTACATCAAATGTCTGCTGCATGCCTGGTTGTTTACTGCAACACCACAAAGAATTAGAATGGTATCCGACTTGAGGAACTCGTGGCACCAGAGGAAAGCTTCTGTCAGGTTTTAATTCCCGCCCTTTTCCGATTAACATAGATTAAACATAGCTATTGTTCACATTGCCCTGTAGTCACTACATGTAAAATATCCCACGTTAGCAGGTGTCCGGCTCGAGTTAACTTGCACAAGCAGAGCCTTACTTACCATCAACTACATCTCTTTGTGAAGTCACATAGTCCACAATGGCTTTTAGTCTCGCATTTTCCTCCTGGAGGTGATCGATGTCACTCTTGAGGGATTTCTTCTCTTGCTCTAGTGCAGCACAGTTCTCACAATAATCCACCTGAAAAAATAAAAAATAATCTTCACATAAGGTGTCTCACGCGCGGCTTAGAAGTAGTGCATTCTGGGAGCAGCGCCATCTGTGTGTATGCGATAGCCCACACCGCCCAGCAGTTCATCCGGTGAGACCCCGCACAAGGAACGGACGCTCTACACAGCTGCAGTGTTACGGTGCAGTGTATAGCTGCGGCACTATAACAGTGTTATTTTCGGTAAGCGGTTCTTTACTGTTGGGCTCTTATGGCGGACAGTGAATGGGAATACGGACGCTACGAGGAAAAGGTTGAAATCTGTGGTGTGGATTCGTTCGGTCCACCGCCAAAAGATCTCATCCTAGACAGCAAGCCGCAGCCGTGAGTGAAAATGACAGACATCCAGGTTTACGTCACCCCAAGGACAAATTTTGTCGCTCGCACAAGCCCTTTTAATGCCTGTAACCACAAGTGGACGGGTCCAGGAGTCAATGAAAGCAGTGAATGCAGGGTGTGCGATTGTAGTCTCGCAGGTGAGGCAGGCTTATGATGCCCCCCCGACTCTGGAATATGTGCACATCTTTGCTCGACTTACTTTTAGAAGGTTAATCGTTCCCTTTATGGGGCACTAAAGTGCATTTTGAGATTCTCTTTTTATGGTCATAACTCAATCTATGAGCTCTAAGCAGCCTAAGAAACTCGAAATTACATTCATGCGCGGTCAATTTGCATATTAAAAAAGCGGTAAAAGGTCCCGACACTTACCGTTGGCACAGAATGACAGATGGCGCTACCAAACCTTGCTAAATATGGTCGAACGACAAACGGCGCACGTCGGTCACTCGCAAGCGATGGGTTCCCGCGTGGACGAGCGGGACTGGTCGGCCACTCGTCAACTTGTTGCTTGCAAGTGGCTGACGAGCGCCGGTCGACTATGTACAAGAAGGTTCAGTAGCGCCATCTGTCATTCTGCAGCAACGGTAAGTGTTGCAAACTTTTATTACTTTTTAATATGCAAATTGGCCACGCATGAATGTAATTTCGGGTTTTTTAGGATGCTCAGAGCTCGAAGATTGAGTTATGACCTTAAAACGAGGATCTCAAAACACACTTTAGTGCCTCTCTAAGAACCGCGCAGCACTGAGTAGCATGATACACTCAACTCCTCGTGGAATATGTCATGCAGCTGTTTTTATCACCGCCAGCCAAAGAGAGCTTGGAGATTGCTATGACTCAAAAGAAAACATGCTTATGAATGGGATCATCTCCATGCTGGTTTGCTACTGCTCCTCCGGTAAAAAGCTTGCATACAGGTATCTTAGTTATCCTTAATCACGACTGAACTTGACTAGCAAGACAGGCCTAGCCCGCTGTTGAAGCATGTGAAATACAATTAATGCCTGCCAAAAGCAAACTACGCCGATGCAGGCCCAAAAACAGAAAACAGAGCACACTCTGTAGTTGGACATATCAAAGAAGCATTCACATTCTAGAAGTAAATCATCAGAAGTCAACCTCCCCTGCGAGACGACGATTGCGCTCTCCGCACTCACTGCTTTCACTGACAACTCCTGAACCCATCCACTAGAGGTTACGACCGTTTAAAAGAATTGCAGGCACGGGACAAAACCTGTCCTTACAATCAGGTAAATTTGGGTGTCAGTCATTTTCACCTGCGGCCGCAGCTTGCTGTCTTAGACGAGATATTTCGGCGGTTTACCAGACGGATTGATGCTGCAGATCCATCTACTCGTAGTGTCTGCATTCCAGTCTGCTGTCCACCTTAAGGGCCCAGCGGTGAAGGACTTCTTACCGAAAACAACATTGTCATGTTGCCGCAACTATACAACTATTCGCAACTCCAACGCCCTATAGGTGGCGAGGCGGTAGTTCCAAGATGGCGGAAAGACGGGGATAGATTTTCCAGGATATCCCGTGCGCCTGATCGCCGACGCTGTTCAGCGCGCTAAAATTTACCCATTTGTCCACAAATGCAAAGCGGTTAGGGAAGCGGTCAGGGTGACGGAGATGCCGATGCACGTTAGGAAAAGGAGCATGCTGTTATTTAGAAGTTGCAGAAACTTCAAATTGCGAAGCTTTGAGGTGAGCAAGCGCATTTTAGCACTGGCCACGTTACTGTTTCTGGCCGAATATTTTTGAGGGTGATGAAGATATGTTTGCGCTTTGCCTGGCAATTAGTGCTCTAAAAAGAGAGCCGTGCACGGTGACCGTCAAGCTTCGGAAGAGCAGCGTTCACAGCATTGGTGTCTTCGCGTCACAGCCTCACAACTCGCAACTCACCGTCCCTGTTTTTGTGTATTGCAACACGTAATCAAACTGCTCTATTGTTATTGATAGAAAGCTTGTTACGTGCGGTGTAGCATTACAACCGTAAGCTCGCGCTGCGTCTTTAAAGCACAATTTTCAGTGCACGCCAAAAGCGTTGCCGTGCTCATCACTCTAAAAAAAAATGTTGTAGTCCGTACACTTCTTGTTATATATACCACATTCCAAAACTTCAGTTCGCCGTGCAGACCTCCGACGTCAAACTGACGGCCCCAACTTTTACGAGAGGCTTGATGGCGGCGCAATATGATATTAAACAGGTAAAGTATGCATCAAAGAATACCAAAAAAAAAAAGACATTGAGGTTTTGCAGTAAAGCCTAAAAAACCTGATTACATTTTTTTTTTTATGGTCATTTACACTTACTTAAGCTATTTTAATAAGTTGCACAACTCGCCATTAAGCCGCTTGTGAAAGTTGGTAGCACCGGTTGAACGTCAGTGCGCTGCACGTCCAACTGAAGTTTAGGGGTGTTGTACGCTATGCAAAAAATGCCTATTAACATAATCGGCGTGTTTAGGGGTTTTATTTATTGCTCTATCAAAAATAAATATTTTAATATACCATACATTTTTCGTACCGTGTTATTTGCAACATTGCGGGCCCTCTGCCCAAAACTGCGCGTTCTAAGCTCTCCTCACAAACGGCTGGCCAACACAGACGCGCTTGAAATTCTTCGAGCATTTCTTTATTTGCTTTGTAATTACCTGAAAGCAAGTACAGGTATTCTGTCTTTTTAAAGTGCTTGGAATAAATGGTCATGTTCCTTGTAACGGTCTTAAAACGCAAACCCATTCCCGATGTGTATTGATCGATATACCGTTGCGCGACGAGTTTTCTCCTACTTATGGCAAAGAATAGACTATTCATATACCTTACTATAAAGTTCTTCATTATTAGCGGTAGCGTTTTCCGTCACGCTGAACACAGACTGAGCTGGCGGCCATGCACAAGACCAGAAATCCGCAGCGTATGCGATACACGAAAGGTCCCTAATGAAATTAGACATCCCGGTCCTTCGTGCAAGGCTGTTGCAAGGCGGAGCACGAGAATACCTTTTTCAACGCGCTCACTATTTTCGTTAAAAGGGCTTCACGCATAAAGGCCGACAGTCCCTGCCACCATTTCCGCGCCGCCACCACCGCTGCCGTCCCCGCTCCTCTGGTTCTCCGTTCGTCCGCGGGAGAGCGAGCGGCGCACTGGAGTTGCGAATATGCACCGCAGCTGCGTAGAGCGTCCATCGCTCGTGCGGGGTGTCACAGGAAGAATCGCCAAACAGTGGGGCTGCACGGCGGCGTAGCTGTCTGCCATCGCAGACACAAAGATGGTGCAGTTCCCAGAACACACCTCTCCTAAACCACACCTGAATACACCCTACAGATAAATTGTTCCAAAAATTAATTTGCCCCGCTGATTCGCTAGCCCGCCCTTCTGTCTTTTTAACCATAAATCTTGATGTGGAGCAACCACAGCAAATTAAAAAGCACATTATTTTGCTTACATATATAGAATGTTCACTTTGGGGAATTCAAGCATACGTCCAGAATGACATGCAGGTACTATCGGGTTCGAATGAAAAGCAAACAGCGGAGTTGCATGGCCGTCAACACATGCGGCACCTCCTGGAGGCCTTTGGAAACTGATAAAACTGTGGGGTGGAGAGCAGCACGGTGCAAGGGGGTGCGTCGTAATCCAGTGTGTTTGACCCTCGCCCAGCACTACCCAAGCTTCGACGCTGCTCAGCCACTCTCCTTGGCTCGGCACGAGCCACGCTACGAAGCTTGCTGCTTGCAGCAGGAGCAAGCTGCTTGCTGCGCGCGAGTGTCAGCGGAACATGATTGCAGCATTATGCTCCCTCCGAACTTGTGCAGAATTTTTTTTTTTCTTACACAGTGGGGTTGAGGCATTTGCTTTTGTCGATTGCAGCATTTGTGTTCGCTATCTGTTCATTATTTTTTTTTTGTACAGAGGCTCTCTGGCAATATACATGCTATTTTCCATCCACGCTGTTTCACTATTTTGCAGCAGCCATGCACTCGCAGTCCTTCACAAGGACATCTGCATGGTTGTGATAACTGCTGTTAATCAAGCTCCCCAGGTCTTCGCTGCACAAACAAACTGCCAGCAAAATGTGACTTGTCAATGATAACGTTACTGAACTTTGCTAAAACGTTTTGTGAATGCAGAAGCTGGTGTACCTGAATTTTTCCAATACCAGCGCCACACGCTGGGAGCCGATATATAAAAGTTTGCCAAGTAATTGACTTCATTTAGATGTCAACAGCCATGTTAGGTTCCCTCTTGTTCTCCTGCCTCAAGTGTTGTACAGTTTTTGCTATACTGTTCACAAGGAAATCACAACGCACATTACAGCAAAAAAATGTACTGCACAAGTTACGAGAGAGCAGGACGCTGCGGTCATGCTCCACAAACACACACGTTGTAGGAGACTAGCGTGGAAGACGGGGTGGAGGGCACGTGACAGGCGGTCGGCCGAGAAGACACGAGCTGGCGCCAGACAGAGCGTGCCGATCGAGGCTGGGGAAGGCAGGGCAGGAATGACGGGGCCGGTCTGGCTGGTCTGCCCCATGGCAACCCCGGAGCGGTCCACAAGCGAGGTTCCGACTAGGACCGGTGGGAACGGCGAGCCCTGGCCATACCAACCTGGGCCATGACGATCCCGGTGTGTTCACAGCGGCGCGGTGAGACTCGGGCCATGATAGCCCAGAACAGCTGGCCAATCCAGCCCTGGCGTGGGAAAGACGATTCGCAGGCCTGGACACGGACTCCGACTGCGAGCTCTGAACTAAGGGCAACAACAAGGGTCAACGGACCCGGACTGCCGGCTCTGAACGATGGGCAATAAGGAAGTACAGTAAACCCATTCGCTGTCATCTCATTGTCTCGTGTCACTCCCTGGGAGATGAACGAAGTGAATACCGATAGGGAGCGATTCTTATAGAGCGAGATCACAAAAAGAAGACTACAACTGGCGCATCCAATGTGGGGCCCAGTCGGTATGTCTCTGCTTCTAGTCGTCTTCAGGAAGTCCCACGGATTCATTGAGCGGGTTGTCCACTAACGCTAACGATGCCCGTTAGACAAAGTCTGTTGGAATTTTGGCAACTTGTCACACAGGAGAGCTCAGCAGGTGTCTCCTCGTGTCAAAACCGAAAGGACACGAAAAACGAGGTTGAGGACGCACTCTCTCCAGCACCCCAAAATAGTGGTTGGGAGGAGGTGATACAACCGGGGTGGTGGCGAGGAGCATTGGTAAGATGTAAGAAAGTTGTCTTCGGAGGCAGAGGAGTGGCACCGCATGTTTGCTGGAAGACAGGATAACGACTGGCAGGAGGGGAAACAGCCAGAACTCGTAGCAGAAGCAGTTGACACCGGAAAAGCTGGCAGGCGAATTAATGAGTACTACAATTTGTATTTGCTGGGCCAAGACGGCTTTTTGCTTCGCGTCATCCCAACAATCAACGATGGGCAGAGGAACACTTCTCCCTTCAGGTGGGTCGTTCCTAAAAAGCTAAGAAGGAGATTTATAGAATACTTTTCTGACTTCACTCTGGCCGGTCGTGGCAGTGACAGCAAGACTTTTCATTAGTTATGTCGCGCCATGACCTTGTCAGGGATGAGGCGGTAGACATTTAGGTGGGCTTGTAGCTGTCCAGCTTGCCTTAAGGCGCAAACGGTTCAAGCGGGCTTGCTTGCTGAGCTGCCGCCCCCTCCAAGGACCGATCAGTTCCTAGAGCTCGTTGCACGTAGAAGGAATGGGACACTGACATATATCGCGGTCAAGCAAGACGAAGAAGAGGCTCGAAAAGAGCATTCGCGCACCCGCGATAGCGGTCACACTCCGATTCGAAAACGCCATGAGCAATGGCGTTTTGTATTTTAAATCTGCGTTTATTTACACTATGTACAGTTCAAGTCGGAAAGAAGCGAGCCATTGCTCATGGCGTTTTGGAATCGGAGTGTGACCAGACGGGCGCGCACGTGCTCTTCTTGAGCCTCGTCTTCGTCTCACTTGACCGCGATAGATATCAGACGCAGATGCTTACATCGAGTCGCACGCGGTATACGCGGCCGTTGTGGAGTGCAGGTAGGCAGTGGCGTCACGAGGGTCAGCAGCACGCGGGGCGGTAGCCCGCCGCGACTCCCCCCCCCCTTCCCCCCTCCGCGACACCCCCGAGCGCGGCACCCGGGGTGGTCCGCCCCCCCCCCCCCCCCCCTTGTAACGCCACTGCAGGTAGGGTATATGGCAATCCCACCTCGGGCTTTCGATTCCTTCGCTTGTGCAACAGATGGACTTGGTTTACACCATCATTACCTAGTCCTGAAGGAAACTCACCCTCTGAGCAAGGCAGCTAGTGGTTTTGCCGCATCGCTAGTTACGAGTTGAGGGGGCCCGAATGCGGTGAAGACGCGAGCGTCGTGTCTTACTTCTAGACTTACTCGGCGAGATTCAAACAAGGAGTCTGGCCCGGTTCGCATCGCTGACTTGAAGGGATACTACCGTCACAATGGGGAAGATGATTAACATGAGGTTGTGGCAGGACACAGGAAATCCCGTTCCTGGCGACCCAGGAGCGAGCTCCGGGATGCAGACTCGCCGAGTTAGCCGCACGGTACACGAACCCGTCGGCAAGCAATTTTGCAGTGGAGGCTATGGCCACTACCACAATCTGCGGCAGAGTATTTGTTCGTTTCGTGTTGTTTCAACACTTTGTTCTGTGCAGAATGGCTTCTTGGAAAGACGGCCATAGACCTCGCCACCCAGGAAGTCCACCGCAAGGAAACACGGGCCCATTCGTTTTCCCGAGTGCTCAGGGTGGCTGACACTTGTTCGGCCTGACGAACGATTCAAGCAGGCAGTTCTACGCTTGCAGCGACCTCTAAGCTATGACGGAAGTTCCAGCGCATCACCGGCACAGCATTGAAGCTTGGGTTGTGCTGAGTAAGGGTCAAACCCATTGGAGTGGGGAGCCCACCAATGCAGCGCCCTACCCTCCAACACGCAGTTTTACCTGTCTTATCAGTCTACAGAAGCCTACAGGAGGTGCAGCATGTATCATTGGCCACACACTCTGCTGTTTGTAGTTCATTCGAACCTGATAGTACCCAAGAATAGCACTGTGCACACTGGGAATTTTTGTATGGTTCGTTACAGCCACAGACCTTCCCTATACTTCGTTTCAGCTTAAGCCCAGAAGCAGCCAAAGCTACAATCACGAGCATGTGGCCCTGAGCAGTGCTTGTACAGGACAAGCGCGCATGCTTGGCAGCGACGCTGAAAGCCAGGAGCTTGCGCTTGTAGCATCGGCTGCATCTGGACTTAAGCTGAAATGAAGTATAGTTCTCGACCTGGGATAATTGAAACTGAAATTACCAGTGCTGAAGTTACAAAATGATAGTTGCATCTTGAAAAAAAGAAACGCTATTCTTGTTGATTTCATTTTTTTTTTTGTTTTTGTTTTTTTTTGTTTAGACAACATTTAAATTAGGAAGCCGCGCTTATATCCTCCGTCCCTCTCTCTTTCTGGTGGGACTCGGAACCCGTTAACATCAAAGCAAATATCTGACGGATATAAGTGACGTGCATACGTACTACCTGGTCACCGGCTCCATTGCAAGCTCCTTTGATCATTAGCTTGCATTTCTTTTCCATCTGCGCGGGGCTACCTGTTCAAAGAGAAAAAAAAATGAAATTGAAGGCTAACAAATTATGAGGATTACAACTTAATTTAGTAAAGAAACGGAGCGAACTTACCGATAGCCACGATCCTCGCTGGGTGTTTTTCTCCCTCCCACCTGACTTGTACTTCTTTGTTGAATATATTCGAATCCCTCGAATTTTGCAAAATTAATGCGCCTATTTTAGTATCTACCAAGTCCCTTAGGCTAACTACATCATACACGCGAGTCCTTCCGGTATTTACCCACCTAACTAAAAGGTGGCTCATTTTAGCAAACAGCAAGTGCCGCCAAGAATGACCGAGATGAAAGATGATAAATTGACAAAAGACAAGGTACACACGTGCAAACAAAAACACTCCTGGATTGGATTGGATCGTTGGACGGTTAGACAAGAATGTTTGACACCAGTGTTGGCAGACGGTAACTTTTTTTAGAGCATCGTGCGCTCTCCTTTAACACAAAAATGGCAATATATTGCTAATTTCTTTTTTTCGCTCTCTTAGAGCATATTAAAAATGTCAACTGTTGTAGCCGCTTAAAATGTATAGATTAGAAATGCCAGGTGTCTGTCAGTACGCGTTTAAACTATTCGAAGTGATCCTTTGCTCCGCCGTTCTGCAGTGTGCAGAAAGGAAGAAAAAAAAGAGTAGTTTGCTGTAGTTTGCACCCTGTAGTTTCCACCTCGGAGGTAGGAACAGAACCTGAACGACAGAGGAGTGGTCGTCCTTCTGTTTCTGTACTTTATAGCGTAAACGCTTCGGAGTGTCGTTTCATCGACAAACGTTTTATCGAAGCACGTTTCCCCGACAACCTTTCATCACGTGAAATGCCTCGAAGACTAACGAATATTTCTCGACGAACTGATGATTGCAACAGCGTGTACCTTAACGTATAAATAAATATCTATCGATCTATCTGAACCTCACACGGAAAAAGCTGAAAGGCAAATCGGCCAGCCACGGGAAATGCACAGGTCCATGGCTTTGTAACACACCTGTACACAGTACATCATATGGCTCTGCAGCTTTCCGGTCCTTGTTTGGAAAATAAATTAAGTCACGAACCGCGTGAGTTAAACACAATCAAGGTAGAATTGCTGGAGCCGTTAGAAAGTAGGCCTAGCGAGGTGTGTACAAGCAATTGTACACACCTCGCACATTGGTACGAGTACACACTGGCCACACATTGGTGTGGCCAGTGTGTACATTGTACACACTGGCCACACCAATGAACCAAGAGTTAACTCTTGGTTCATTGGTGTGGCCAGTACATACATGGGGAGGCATTCACTTGATCGATTAACGTTTTAGCGAACGCCCCCGTTTCACGGAATGACACTGAGGACCAGTGGCCCAGTTCTGAGCTCCGTGCCCCTTAACGTACCTGCCGAGCTCGTGAGCACATGAATGCATGCAGTACAGCTAGGACTTCAGGCGTCCTCCTCCACAGCGTGCGCTCGCGCTTGTAGTTTCAATCCCAATCAGAGCACGTAGACAGGAAAGCTTCTTAGAAGTAAGCCTGTTTCACGTGCTGCAATTGTTTCCCCAAATCGTTGCGATTTTTGCCACTCTGCGACTAAAAGCACAGTTGCACCGTCGCAGCGGCCCTGCTACTGGTTACGATCGCTTGAAATGTCTCAGGCTTTGTTCAAGAAACTTTTGATCAACAAAATTGCAAAGCAATCGCTCGTGGGATGTCTTTCTCACCGACAATCGACAAACAACGAACAAATCGCCGTGTCGGCTGTCCCGATTTTTTTCGCACAGTTCCTGCAGTCGCTGTGCGTGAAACAGCCTCCAGCGTTCATCACTGTGTTTCGCATGCGATTTTCTGGCCGGCCCCTGTCGGAAGCGTGCGCTGGCTAGACTTCCTTTAAGTTCGGCGTCAATTTTTCATGAACAACGTTGTCAAGGCTGCACAAGAAAGCAAAAGTGTGCATCTTGTTCCGTCAACCCCCGCATAAGGTTTGTTAACTCGCTACTGCGTGGTTTACATTAGCAACCGCATGCAAGAGTTCATACTCAGCACCGGGAAAGTGCCTTATCCACAACGTGAACTCGTGCACCAGTAAAATGTTTAATTCACAACGTGAACCACTTGCAGATCTGGCTAGATCAACATACCCAGCCAAAGCACTGCAAATGTATTGCTTTCGACATCTTGTAAACCCTGAGACGGGGAACGATAAAAAAAAACGGACGTTAAAAAACGGACGTTTTTTTATCGTTCCCCATCTCAGGGTTTACAAGACGTCGATTGATTACCAGCTCGCCTGCACTCTCTCACTGCTTAAAAAGTATTGCTTTGTTTGATTCTACCGTGTTCATTTTAGATAGTGAACGTTCAACATAATGTCGGCCTGAATCCGTGCGAGTTCTACCACCAACATTTCGCAGCGCCACTTGTGAAAACTGCAGGGGCGCTGCTCCACCAAAGCAGTTCAAAGAATTGCCGCTACATGCAATAAAGGCGGCGCTTTCATCCGTCAGAGACGCGGGACGTCAGGAGCGGGTGTCCGGATTGTCCAAAGAGGCGTCTAGTTTACTACCCAGCTCTTTTGCGAGCCAGAACACGTGCTCCGCAGCGCAGCGTCTCGCAGCACGTTGTGATAACAGTGATGTGTTGACAGCAGGCACGGCAGGCATGTTTTGAGACCGTTTAAAGTAAATAATGTCCACGTTAGGTTGCGCGGACGCATTGCACCTGCAGCTTCAATTTGAATAGATCGGCTGGGATCCTCGACGTCGTCGGCGTTTCCGTTGTCGGCGTGCACAAAAGTGAGTGCTCTTTTTTCGCTGGGGGTGTTGTACGCAGCGATTTGGCGAGCGACGAGGCAAGCGACGACGACTCGCTTGAAGGATGAATTGCATGTAAGC
Organism: Ixodes scapularis; assembly: GCF_016920785.2. Classification (NCBI taxonomy): domain Eukaryota; kingdom Metazoa; phylum Arthropoda; class Arachnida; order Ixodida; family Ixodidae; genus Ixodes; species Ixodes scapularis. Next base: position 67,876,706 of record NW_024609879.1, on the reverse strand, counting down.
GATATAGCGAGTGACGAGACGAGCGAAAGTGACAGCGACGAGCGACGGAGTTCTCACGGTCGCTTGTCGCGTCCCTCGGTTTTTGGATTTCTAGAAATCGTCGCTCATCGCTCTGGTCGCTTACTCCCGTCGCTTTCATACGGTTTGCCTCGTCGCGCGAGTGACCGACCGACCGACAATGAACCGCATGAAAACGACGGGAGCGATGAGCGACGTTTTCTAGAAATAAAAAAAATAGCGACGCGATGGGTGACAGTGAGAAATCTCCGTCGCTTGTCGCTGACGACTCTCGTCCCTGTCGCCGTCGCTTGTCTTGTCGCTTGCTAAATCGCTTACATGCGGTTCGGCCTTAATGCTATACGCACTACGCCATGCATCTCGACCGGAAATGGCTATACGCACGACGCGAAACTTGTTGGGTCTCGTATTAAACGAATTGTCAGAAGAAGTGTTTTGTAGCTGTAGCGTAGTGGAAAGGAGTCTTCTATATACACGTTCGAGCCAGAGTGGGTTTACTTTTTTTCCCTTCTTTTCTAACTTTTTTTTTTTTTTGTCGAGCATTTGGCGATATTGATGACGTTTCTTTATTGCAATTATCATTGAAAGAGGGAAAAAGAACATTGTCGACGAAACTTTGCTGAACTAAATGGTATGGGACTCCCTTTCCGGAGGTGCAGTGGGGGACAGTGGTACTATGGTGCCTGGAGCGCGTCTCTGACTGGTGTGTTCAGCGTCCTGTGCTGCCCATACATCAAAAGTGGTCCCAAAGTGGCAACAAATAACGTCACAGGACCCGGAGTGTCATGCTGTCGGAGGTCGTGATCCTGGCGGTTGGCTGAAGAAATGCTGGCAAAAAGCATGAGCGAACGCGAGTGTCGCTGTCGTCGCGGTGTCCCAACTTCTGGCTGCTGGCGCTTCCATGGATTGCCACCCTGGAGTGCGACCTGCAGAACAGGCGTCTGCCACATACGCCAGAGCTATTGGGACGCCACCAGGATCGCGACTGGCGGCAGCATGACACTTCTATGATGTCACTAGGCGGAAATGGAGGGACCAGTTTTTTTGGGCGGGGTAAACACTCCAGTCGGAGACGCGTTCCAGGCACCAAAGCGGAACTTCGGTTGTCGGCTGGACGCCTCCAAGCGGCGTGTTCGAGGGGGGCCAAGTGGGTTTATAGTTTTGTAATGAGCAGCCGCAGGCTGTCGCCGCGGAGCGGTGTGAATGCGGGCAAGAGGACACATGATATCCGAAAAGGGTGACCCAAATGGCATGAGCTCTCCGTGCTGTCGTGCATATAGCAACTTCTGGTGGAGCTGCACTACATAGTGCATATCGCATTGCTCTTGAAGCGTTAGCTGCGTTCGATTGACCTACACCTCCTGCACCGCTGCAGAAAAGTGTAGGGCAGTCTACTTCCGGCATGTGTATTCAGTCTACTTCCGGCATCTGTATTCAGATGTGGCCGGAAGTACACCGCCCTACACTTTTCTGCACCTGTGCAGGAGGTGTAAGTAAATCGAACGCAGCTAATGTTTTTGAGCGTGTGGGCTGGTCTTTCATATGTATGATTCTTGTGTGCATTCATTATGTGCAAATAACCCTGATTTTTGTTTTAGATGGAGCAGGTGGGGGCGTACAAGATGTACCTCCAATCTGACACCGGTAGTGTCCCCAGGCGTTCAGCACATCGCTACAAACAGCAGCATCTGGTGCTGAATGACTCGGCCAGGTAATTATTTTCTATCTGTACATATATGCAAAGACATGGTGTCACAGCCACAGGGAAAAATGTATGGAAAATTGTAGGCAATTGTTGGGCAGTTATGTGAAACATATTGCCACAACTGCCAGTCAGGTGTCCTTATAGACACATCCCGAAATTACTCCCTCTTCAAGCAGAGTTGGAAATGCTGCACAGCTGTGTCTGCAAAAGACGCTAAAAATGGAAAGCCGATCGCTTAAATATAGTTCACTTTTTCTTGTTCAAAATTGTACAAAAGAAGGCAACTCAATGATACATTAGCCTTGCCGCACCTCTTTGGTAGCTGCCCATCCCTGCGGCGGAGCTTGTACTTCCCCACATGAGGGTGTAGGCAGCATTATACAATAGCTTTGCCACCTTGATGGTGTCTTTCGCACACATTACTGTGCAGGATTTCTAGATTTGCTTAAAGAGGGTGTAATTTTGGGATAGGGTCATTTCTAAGCATCAGGATTGAAAGCTGAGCTAGTTGGTACCGGTTCATGATAAAGTAAAAAGTGCACAAGAAAAAAACAGAGCAAAAAAGAGGACACATACTGGGCAACTTTCCCAGCAATTTCGGTGTTGCTGGCGAGTTCCCTAGCTTTCCCTGGTGCAACACGAATTCCTCAGATTGCGTCTGGCTTGAAATGGACGAGCGACTCGGAGAACTTGGAGAAGTTTGAAGCGAGAGCAGCCAATCAGGGATGCAGTATTTTTGCGTGAAAGTCCATACCGGTGGTGATGACAAGTAAAGACTTCGTTAGTGTTTGGAGTCAACCGTTTTTGAGAATAAACCATTTCAGAAAGATGAGCTACTATTCTCAATGGCATTAAAGGTATAGAAACGTGTTTATAGGGTGCAACTGTGTGTTTGACTAGTGAACGAAAAGTAAAATTTAGTGATGATGATTGCAAATCATTGCAATTGGTTGCTGCGTGTGAGTGTGGGCGGCCCGTGTTGCTGGTGTTGCAACGTCGAGTTGCTGGGAGAAATTGCCCCGTCTGAAGCAAGCTTAAGTTTTAATCATTGCATTTTCCTTCAGTCCTGCTCTCATTATCCTTTGCCATACCATGCTAAAAACGCTAGTTCTCGTCTGATCACCGAAGCCAAGCAGCATCGGGCACAATCAGTACTTGGGAGGAAGATCACTTTTTGGCCTTGCTCCCCCTTTAGTGAAGGGTCTAGTTTGAGCCGTTTCCATGGCTCCATGGCTACAACCACATGGCTTTTGTCAACCAATCAGCTGTTGCGAGGTTACGACGCGACTTCACTGAAAACCAAATGTAGAGCCAAAAAATGTTTCACATTAAAAAATGGGGCCCGTAGCATTTTATTGAGAAACATTTAATTGGAACATCAGCTTTTCTCTGACACACGTTTAGCTCTTTCCTGATCATGGGAAAAGTAGCAATATTTAAAGGATCCGTGCAAAAGCTTTTATTTAGCTAACTAAGTTGTGTATGGAGCAATATGACACATGAAAACGTGGCCAATTAGATTTTTTTTAAAAAGACAGGTTAATATAATGTTTAAAAAAAAGATTTGCAAATTTTGAAAGTACAGTTTTATGTTCAGAAGGCATATAAACGCCGAAATTTCTACAGCTATGTCAAATTAAACAACAAATAAGAAAAATTCAGAATATAGAAAATGTGCCCCACACCCACGACTGTTACGTCTGAAAGGTAGTGTACTCTATGCACTCTAACTGACATTGTCTATTTTCGGTTCGTCGGACAGTTAGCTTCTGTAAATCGTGTGCTTTTCAACGAAGGAATGCTTACATTGGTGGAACACAGGTAGTACGCCTCAACCTCACATTTCTAGCAGAATGCTTTCCTTGTGTTCTACCTTGGTTTGTCATGGCCTCGATTACAGTTCCCTCATATTTGGATTTTTTGTGCACCTTGTTGGGAACGTAAAGCGTCCACGCCGTCTCGGACAGCCTTAGAAATTATAGGGATGCTTACCAACAACCATCAGTTAGCAACACTTATAACATTATTCAAAGTATCCCCAAAGGTCTTGGCCTAAAACATATGCCATAATACAGTTGAATACTGTAAATAATGCCATCTTTGTTACGAAGACTGATGCAAGCAGTTGGCCATGTTAGACAAGTGACAGCACCTTTCCTATTACTATCTTCGACAGCCTACCAGCTTGTGATAAAGCTTAAGTGTACGTCGAAACTGAAACTTGAGTTATTCGGCCATCCACAAGATTGTGTAACATAATTAATTCTCCGCACTAAGTTTAATTTCTTGACGGCGCTCGGCAGCCATCGATCACCAGAAGTCGATAGCCTATGGCGCGGTCAATATAGGGTTAAGCGGCCCACATTTTGTCGACACTTGTTTTGTCAACCTCAGTGTCGGGAAGTATACCTGCCTCGTTTTGGGAAGTACCTACGGGCTGGCAGGTACACTTGCGCAGATATACTCACTGCCTCCAAAGACGACAAATGCATCAGTGCCACTTAGCACACCTCGTGGTGACTCCCTGAAGCTTAGGAGAAACAAAGTTGGTATTGTTTTGCCAGGAAGTGTCATGCCATACAGAGCTGAGAGCGACAAGCCGCTTAAGGGGCAGTGCAACAGCCCTCTAAGCCACCACCGAACGCTTTCTGAGCCTGTTTGGGTGCACTGGTGGAGTCCTTGTCCGCACATCTTGTGCAGTTGTGTGCCTCACCAGTTAATTATTTGTTCATTAGAAACGTGTGAGGGCTTATGAATAAATGATGCTCACTCGGCCCCTGTGCTCAGCTCCCTGCGGCATGAGAAAAACCTCTTATGCGACCTTGTAAGGCTATGTGTTAACATAAGGCTAGGGTACTAGCAATTGTACAAGCTTGTGTAGCCCATACCACACAACTGTACAGGCTTGCCCCCCAGGATCGTCTATAGTCTGTTTCAACTCAAGAAGGTAGGATGAGGGTAACGATAGCCAGAGAGGAGAAAGCAGATGGAGCGCTGGAGAAGAGAGGGTGAAACCTTTCTCTCTTTAGCCTTCTGTCTGCTTCCCGCTCCCCTACTTTCCTTTTCCTTACCCTTCCTTCTTTAGTTGCAACGGACTATAGCGCCACGTGCCAAGTGACAGATTTCCGTGAAGAGGGAGAAAAGAAAAAGGGGGCCAGGCGGCCTAAGTGCGAGTTACAAATCAGCTTGTCACAAAACCATTCGGTATACATGTCATTATTAGAAAGTGAGGGCCAACCATGACGGCTGTAGTTTCTTGTCAACACTCGGAAGCAGAGAGAGGGATCCAGATTACCATCAGTCAGACAACATTTTCACATTACTTGAACTTCATTTTGCTGCTAACCTACCCCTTCCCCCCTCTTTCCCCATACCCGCAGAGCATTTTATGGTTGCACCTACTCTCTGAGACGAGATAGTTGCCTTGTAGGTTTGTTCTAGCTTCAACTGCTCTTGGGTATATTATCGAGACCGGTTATAACAAAGTCAATAATAACAAAAGAGTGGCTACAGCGAAGTGATCACGATTTCCCATTCCCGTTTGCACTTTTTCAATGCATTTTTGTCTGTTTTTAGCGAAGGAAGTTGAGCGGCTCCCGTGGATATAGCAAAAAGAAATTTTGTGATAATTTAAAAAAATAATAAAATTCTGAGTTTACTAAAGGCTCTGTTATACTCCGACGTAACGCGTGCGCAAGCGAACGCTGGCCGAAGTCGGCTACGTCACGTCAGTTACGCCGCGCGCGTCAGAAATTTGCCCTCTTTATACTCCGGCGGCCCTGGCGACTAACGCGGCTGCGCGTCGGTGGGCCGCCGGCGTGGCGCATGCGCAGAATCTGACTACGAGGGCACGTTTCCTGCGAGGTTGCGCCATTTCCGGTTCCTTTTCGTTTCCAATAGCAGACGAGAATTCTCGCGCTTGTTGAGCGCCGAGTTCGAGCGATGGCGAGGACGTACCTTGCGCGACGAAAACTCGGGCTTGCACTGTTGGTGCACCGCCTGCGCCGCAAGCGGAGGCGGTCAATGTACATGCGGTACATCTTTGACAAGCGCACGGTCTACGGTACTCAAGCTTCCTCGAGTCGTAGACACTCGGGTGAGGACGAATTCCCTCGATCGGCTTTTGGACGACCGAGACGTCCGATTCTTTAAACGGGCCGCCACAGGGAGTGGTGCTCCCGTCGTCTGCTATTGCTCGTATTCGCCGCGAGGGCTGCCGGAGCCAGCGCGTGATGCATCCTGGTCCGGCGCGGCCGGCGCGGCCGGCGCGGAATAAGGCATGCTCCATTTTGGCGTCGAGGCGGTCAGGCTGCGTCGAACGCCGCCGGTCGCGCCGGTTACGCCACGACACCGGAGTATAGAGCGTCGGGTTTTCGCCGACGTGACGTCGCTGTGACGCGCTCGCACGCGCGCACGCGTTACGTCGGAGTGTAACAGAGCCTTAAGTCTCGGACCGCTGCACTTTACTGCCACGGTCAAGAAGCCACCCAGAACAGGCTGCTGAAGATGCTGGAAAGGCCACCGGCGGCAGTCATTGCAACGTCGTCTGCTCCCCGCTCCTTGCTTGGGAAGCTGCTTAACTGCATCGCACGCGGAGAAGCCGTCGTGACATGCCGATAGAGGCGCAGCGCTAGCGACAACGTACCGGCAGAGATGACGGAGAGAGCCTAGATTTAAGAGAGGGAGCAGTAAGTACGCCTGCATTTGATTGTCATGTGGCAGCAGAGGCGGACACGTTTGCAGAAGGTGAACGCTTTTGAGTTTTGACTGCTTGTATGCTGCAGCTCTTTTTGCAAATGGGCCCCACAAACCACGTGACCTCGATCGAGCAGTTGCCTCATCTCTTAAATCTAGGCTCTCTATACTGACAACAGACAAGCTTGAGTGCGAACTCAGCGCCGTGTGCGCTTCTTTGTTTGCTTCGTGATCCGTGTCTGCGTCTAGTCGGTGAGGTTGCTCTTGCGTGAAACTCTACTTCGCTCAAGTACCGATTTTGTAAACCATGGCGACTCAACGATGGAGAGTCACGGCACTGCCGGCACCTTGACGGTAAAAACGAAGGCAACCTCTGTGAATCAAAAGCGTGCCATCCTCGACGGAGTGCACATAAACAAAAAAATTCTGTCCACCGCCGGCGTCCTCCGAGGTGGCCGTCGCAGCGGTCAACACCATTCGTACGTAGCAGGATCTTTTTTCAATCGTAGCTTCTCGTAGTTGGCGAAAAGCAGCTCCTATCTAGCAGAGGATGCGTGCAGGGAAGCCTCGACTGCTTTCTGCAGGCTCGATAAACATGTGCCAGTGACAGCCCGTGTTCCCTTTTTTTTTTTCATGTTATTTGTATGAGTTCAGATATAACGAAGAAGCCGATATAGTGAAGCGAGTTCTGATTCCTGTTGACTTAGTTATAGCCGGTCTTGACAGTATATTTTTTTATTACTTCATTTTGCATTTTATGACTTCCAAATGGCACAATCATGTAACCTAAGCATGATTGTTTCATCGTAAAATTTTTTTCCTACAAGCTGAATTATAATATTGGGATTGAAGCAAGGAAACAAAGTGGTCGTAGCCTCCACTTGCTGCTGATGCATTTGGTATATTTAACTTTTTGTGGCAGTTTTCTTATCACATAGTTACCATCCGACATATACCAACATACTCTTCTACATTGTGCCTCAGTGGTAGTGTTTTGGGCACCTTCAATTTATGTTAAGTAAAAAAAATTGGGAAGGCTAGGCATTACCTTTCTGTTTTGACAAGACTATTAGAAACTTGCATTCTAGTCAAAATGCCACAGAGTTTAGTAGACTAGGGGTGCACCATAAGAACTATGAGGTGACAAAACTACCTCCTACAAAAGTGTATCCTGTATCCCTGTTTTTTAGGAAAATGTGAGGAAAGGCCACAAAAATGAAGTGGTAATTGTCAGACTAGGACCCCCTCTGTCCAAAGCTCTTCACTTAATTCACTGAATTCATGCAGACCTACTGGTTGTAGTGAAAAATATTTTGGATATTTTATCATGAGCATACGAACACCAGTAGCTGATTTGGAACACTCTATGTTCTGAGCATCTTCACATTCAAACCCTGGTTGCAAAACACATTAACTGCAGGCCTTCAAAGACTTGTGAGCTTGTGGGTGGATATAAATCGGCAAAATTTAAACAGCAGATGCAAGGTGACATGGCATTGCCCACTCTATCTCATGGCCATTACTGACTCACTAGCACTTGCTCTGTGCCATCCATGCTGTGCGAGCCTCCGTTTGCCATACCACCCATATTTTTATTGTTTAATGAGCCTTGTTCATATCGCTTTGACCACTTCACTTCACTTCACGGCTCATTTTGATGTCAGCTATAGCACATCATGATGGTTTGCTGAAATAGGATGCCATACTTCTGTCAACAACCTGTCGCACCTGCGCGACTGCGCTATGGGTGCTTCAGTTTGTGTAAACATGAGTAGGTGCCTTTACAATGCCCTAAAAGTGCTTGCAGCTCTCGTTTACGTCGGCCACTATGCAAGTTACTGATAGCTTCACCATTGATAGTGAAAATGGTCAATTTATTTACAGGTCAGCTAATGCCGAGATGCTTGCTGAAGCCCCTGAACCAACAGCAAGTCCTGAGCCTGCCCTGTTGCCAGCCTCCACGAGCCTTGCAGGATGGCAAGGAGATGATTTGGGAGGCACTGCAAATCCTGCATTAAAAGCTGGTCCTGTCACCTTTGAGCAGAACACTCCTACGAGACAACCTCCACAACCTGCTGTTTCAGGTCCAACGTGCGGGGATTCACCCCAACAAGACCCAATGGTATGTTTCTTTTTTGCTATTTAGTCTGTAACATAAAGTGTGTTGTATGTATGAACTGTTACTCCACATCACAAAACTAGTAAGATGTTCATTTTTTTTATTTCCTTTATCCTGGGTACTGTTATGTCTCCTAAACAATATACCTATGCTAGCACCCACCAGAAGCCCGTTCCACTGCAGTGATAGTCGATGCGTGAAGGCTGGTTCGGAGCGTTTTAAGGCATTGATTTTGTTAAAGTGAGATGAAAATGAACGCAATACTTCGACTATGCAAGCAGAGCCCTATGCACGCCTTTTCGCCCTCAATTTGCAAAGAAGTGAAAGCGGTAGCTGTGTCATGTTCATGCAACGTGGGCCAAATGTTGCCGTCGTGTACCTGAGGACGCAGCCGAGAAGAGATTAGGAAAAAAGGGCTTAGTTATTGGCATTGCGAATGCCATCTACAACTGCCACAAGTGCCCAGTAAAAGGTGAAGTTAGGACTGTTATGCTCTGCTTGTACAGCCAGACAATTGCATTAGCTTTCTTTTCATTCTAAATTGAACAATCTTTTAAAACACTGGAGAACAAGTTTCAAAAAGCAACAAAACCTCGGCCGGCTTATCCTCACGCTAATTCTCAGATCTCTCTCTTCATCTTTTCCTTCTGCGTGTTCGGTCGTGCCCGCATTGACGAGAGAAAAGACAGCTTTACCCATCTCTAGTGCGACGACAAAGACGATGACGTCAACAACAACAAGCACTAACACCGAAGTCCCTACAAAGTTTCACCTGTAAGGCCACCGCTTTAAAAGCACGAACTGCTTTGCAAAAGAGAACATGGCGCCACTAAAGCTGAATATAGGACAACTTTCTCAATGACTTGAGGTTTTTGTCGTGTTTACTCATGTTGAAAAGACAATATTTATCAAATAGGGCATTAGATTGGGCACTAAATGGCACATCTTGCCAACCTGTTGCATCATACCCATTGTGCGTCGTGCCTTAGTTCCCGTGGCCGCCACCACACAGCTGCGAATCGCAAAATATTCCCATTCCTTTCTTTGCTATTACGCAACGGAATCGCGATATTTCCAAAGAATGATGCGGTTTCTCCGTTCCTTTCGGTGAGATGAACAATGTAAATATTTAAAACTGCAACTTCTTTCGAATTTAATGTCGTTGCATCGCCCCTTTAATGGCTGGTTTTTAACTTCATTTTTTTTTTATTTTCTTTCTATTGTGTTGAAGTTTAGTATACTGTTGTATATCTCAGTGATGATTTCAAATACGCAATTAGTTTTCAGGTAGCCTTACTAGATCCTGAGTTATCAATAAATTTTAATTTTAACAAGGTCCTTCTTACGGGTCGTTAGCATAAAATTCTTCAGAATATATCAGATTTTTTTGTAGAATTGCATTCACCAAGACATGCGTTGTGCGGTGATGCTATTTTCATTGCTTTATATGTCATACAATAATTTTAATTAATTAGTCTCAAAAACATATAGCCTCCCATTTTGTGCAACTTGATTGCAAATGTTTTTTTACCAATGTAATTTTCATTACATCAGGCTTAAAATAGCATCACTGCACAAAACATGTCTTGGTGAATGCAATTCTTGAAAAATGTCTGACATATTCTGAAGAATTTTACGCTAACAACCCGTAAGGAGGACCTAATTAAAATTACAAATTTATTGATAACTCAGGATCTAGTAAAGTCATCTGAAAACTAATTGCATATTTGAGGTCACCACTGAGAAATACACCATTATATTATATGCCAGCATGATACATGAAAAATAAGGAAGTTAAAGATCAGCATGCCCCCTTGAGAGTGAACTGTAGCTGCGTTCGTTTTACTTGCACCTCCTGCACCGGTCCAGAAAAGTGTGGGGCAGTCCACTTCCGGTATGTGTATTGAGATACAACCTACACTGCCCTACACTTTTCTGCACTGGTGCAGAAGGTGCAAGTAAATCAAACGCAGCTATTGTATACACGAACTCAACTCTCCTACGTCACGCCGCTGTGGTGGCGCGTCGGTCGCACTTCCGGTCTATTGCAGTGGACAGAAGTCGCCGTGCGAGACATGCATTCTTGTGTTCTTTTCGCACAAACCAGACAAAAAAACCTGCGTTCTCATCAAAATGCTGCGACGGGGGCTGTACCAAAAAAGTCTAGAATGGTTTGAAAATGAGTTTTCATGTGTTTCTGCCCGCTCCGTTCGTCCGAGTATGTGGATAGTAGCCGTGAAAAGGGTAAGCCAGACGCTGTCGAACTACGATTGCCTGTGCGGGCCACACTTTGTGGTCGCCAGATGTATTTGTTTTGTTCCAACATGAATGAGAGAAAACCGCCAAGTTGTCCGGGCCACCCGCGGGTTTAGTGCGTCTTTAAATTCACACGGCAGCGTGATCGTTCAAACTTTTGTCTGCTCTTTCGAGCTTGCTTTTTGTCGTCTGCTCGTTCAAACAAAAACGGCCTGTAGACCAAACTTTGACCCGGTGATTGCAATAAGAAGTAATTGCAGGCCTCAAAAAGACTTAAGTAGGCCCGGTGTAAAGAGTAGATACAAGATGTTGATCATTGGTACCAGTGGCCATCACCGACTTGTTACGCTTGGTCTGTTCTCACTTCCGAATTTCAGTATCGACTTCGATCATCGCCGCTACCTTCTACACTTTTGCAGCACGAGCGACGTCGCGACCGAAAATATCTAGAAGAATCTCATCATGGTTTTGGCGCTCATTCTGCGGCGTTCATGCAAATGAATCGCCGCACAACAAATGATTTACACAAAGTTTGGCGGTGTAATGAGCCTTGATAATTTCGCTCAGGCGATTAAAGTGGTAAGACATTGCTATTAGGACGTAGAATAGACAATTCCAACGCGAAACAGAGTATGCAGACTCGCACAGACGCCGACAACGTGACATTCCAACGGTTTGTTGACGCGGGACACGGTGCTTCTTGCCCGCACTCCATTGCGCAAGCGTTCGAACTGTCGTCTGCTCTTTCAAGCTTGTCTGCTTTTTGTCGTCAGCTCATTCAAACGACAGCGGCCCGTAAACCAAATGTTGACCCGGTAATTGCAATAACAACTAAGTGCAGGCCTCAAAACACTCTTAAAGGTTGGTTGGGGTAAGTAGGCAAAGTATAAACAGTAGATACAAGAAGATGTTGATCATTGTTACCAGTGGCCATCACCAATTTGTAATGCCCGATTCTACTTGCGGTTTTCAGTATCGACGTCCACCATCTCAGCTACGGTCCAGGCTTTTTTGGAGCCCGAGCGACGTCGCGACTGAAAATGGCGAGCAGAATCTCATTCTGCGAGTCAGGCTTTAGCGCCCATTCTGCGGCGTCCGCGTGAAATGAATCGCCGCAAGTCACATTATTCACGCAACGTTTTGCCTCGTTAATTTTGCTGAAGCCGCTCAAGTAGTCGGACATTGTTAGGAGGACGTAGAATCAACAATTCTAACGCGAAAAAAAGCACAGGGACTCCCCACCTACGCCGAAAACAACGCAACTCAACGGTTTGTTTATGGGCAACGGCGGGCTTCTTGCCCACCGTCCACCGTCCATGCGCGGCGCCGGTGGCGTCCTCTAGGGGTGCTCCGGTTTGTTTGTAAACATGAGTTGGTGTATAGAAAGTGCATGCGCTTCGACATCTGTCTTTGCAATTGTGTAGCCTCAGCTAGAGCTCGGGCTACCATGGTGCAACAGGCGTTGCCTCAGAGTGTTTGTTGAGCACAGTCGAAGCTTGAATTCATAGCATTCCTCAACATGACCAATGAAGTCCATTCACGGAGCATCGTGGATGCTTGAAGCAACACTTCTGACATTGCACGAGAGCAAACATAATTTTGTTGCATTAATTAAAAGATATTTTATTGTAGTGAGCTTTTGACTAATAGTGGAACATGGTGAAGACAAAATTTTGAAGTCTAGACCCGCTCAAAACAGAGTAGGTCTTGCTTCAAAACCAAGTAAAACTGAGTGAAAAACTGAATGAACCCTTGTAAAATTTGAATAAATATTGAAGTGATTCGGTGTGTATTTCCTAACAATTGTTTTATCGGTTTGGCGAGAATGGGAGCTAAAAGAATAAAGGGACTGCCCGGAGCTGCTTTAGACACCCTAGGATTGCAGTTTCTTGGTAACTATTGTTAAGCTTTGACTTTTAAGTCGATGCATAACCTAATGCTGAGGAACTTTTAATTTTATATTATTCCATGTTTTCTTATATACATATTTTGGGAGGCTACAGATGAAACAAAATACATCGGTTTTTGAATATTAGAGGCTAATATTTTGTAAAAAATGTAGGTCTGTTTTTTGCATAGTGCAACATGATTGATTTCAGAACACTGTGTAATGCAGAAGGCATTTTGTTCCCCCAGATGCAGCCCTTGTTTCCTGGGGCTCTGGTGACCCACGAGGAGAGCCTCCTTTTGCTCATGGCTCACGTCTTGCGACACCATGGCTCCAAAGAGGCAACGGAGAGCCTCTTGAAACTGCTACAGTACCATCTTCCAGAAGGCAGCCAACTACCTGCGACAAAGTATCTCTTTGAAAAATACTTCACAAAACAAGAGCAGCCCCTCACGACTCACTTCTATTGCCCTACATGTACTAGCTACATTGGAGTCGGAGAAACCGATAAGCTAGATTGTGTGTGTGGTGCCGAGCACTCAGCAAAGGTCCTGTTGCGTGGAGGCTCATACTTTCTGAGCTTAGACTGGAAGGCTGAGCTCTGCAACCTCCTTGCCAACAAAGGCCCCTTGCCTGAGAAGCCCGGCCTGATGTTTGACGTCAGTGACATCACTCAGAGCCCTGCTTATAATCAGCTGCCGCTGGGCCCTGATGATGTCACGCTGACATGGAACACTGACGGGGTGCCAATTTTTAAATCCTCAGCTTATAGTGTATGGCCACTAGAGTTGATGGTAAATGAACTCCCGTTTAAAGAAAGAATGAACAACATTCTCCTGGCAGGTTTGTGGTTTGGGCCAAACAAGCCAAACATGCAGTGCTTCTTGGTGCCATTTGTTCAAGAAATGAATGACCTTAGCACCAATGGGTTTAGTTGGGTCGACAGCGATGGTGTTAGCCATTTGACCAAGGCCTATCCCGGTCCGTGCACTGTTGATACTGTGGCAAGGTGTATGTTACACAACCAGACCCAATTTAATGGGGAGTATGGGTGTCCTTGGTGCTTCCACCCAGGCCATGTCATTCCGCAAGGAAGAGGCCATGCTCGTGCGTATGAGGTGAGGAAGGTCAGAAAGAGAACGGATGAGGACTTTGAGAGAGATGCAAAGTCACTGTCACATGGTGTGCTTGGGACCACGGTGTTGTCGCTAATGCTATATTTTAGCATTACCAACAACACCGTGGTCGACTACATGCATGCAGTCTGTCTGGGTGTGGTTAGGGCCACCACGAACCTTTGGTTCAAAGGTGCCCACTCGCGTAAGAGCTTTCACCTGGGAAAAAAGCTGTCGGTGATCGATGCTCGTCTAAAGAATGTAACCCCGCCCTACGAGTTCTCGCGCCTGCCACGTTCACTGTGCCAGCGTAAGTTCTGGAAAGCCACAGAATGGAGGGCGTGGCTTCTGTACTACTCTCCATTTGTTCTGAATGGCCTGCTGCCTGCACAATACTTTCGAAACTGGTGTAGGCTTAGTAGCATAATGCATGCACTCCTGGCTGATGTAGTGGCACTTGATAGACTCGCCACTATTGAAGCTGAGGTTTTACTGTTCGTTAAAGAGTACCAGAACCTGTATGGAATTGCTCAAATGACATACAACATGCACTTGATTTTACATCTGTGTGACAGCGTGCGACAGTGGGGTCCATTGTGGGGCTTTTCTTCATTTCCATTTGAAAACATGAACGGTGTTATAAAAAAGAGTTTCCATGGAACCCAATATGTGCCCCAGCAAATCTGCAGAAAGCTACTGCTTTGTCAGTTCTTGCCTTCCTTAGCGAACTCGCATAGTGCTTTCGTTGGCAAACCAGAAATTTTTCAAGTTTTCGAAAGCCTCACTCGAGGTTACAAGAGACTGTTTAATGTTCAAAATCATGTCGGTGCAGTCACCATTGGTACTGGGTCGCGAAAGCTTGTGTCTGTGGAGGTGGACTGCATCAGGAGCATGGGCATGTCCACATGTACAGTTATGAAGTACAAGAAAGTGCTGATTCAGGGAACAAGGTACATTGCCCACTCCTTGGATAAGTGCAGTCGTATAAACTCTGTTGTTTATCTTGATGATGGCTCATTTGGCATCATTGAATGTGTGCTAGTCATGTGTGGTGTGTGTATGTCAAGCTGCGACTGTGAAAGGACCGTGTATTTTTTCCTGCGGAATGTGAAAGCCAGAGTAGTCAAGTTTAGCCCTACGTTTGCACGCATGCACATGCTGGATACTGAGTTCCATTACCGAATCGTAGACATTCAGTGCGTAAGTCACAAGTGTGTTGCATTTGTTGTGCACGGCCAGATGTATGCTTCACCTCTATACAAGAACATTGATTATTGAACTAATTTAGTGCATTTTTTGTACAGATGCCATGTAGAGTTTGTCACTACAGTCGCCGACCGATTATTCGGACTTTGCAGGGACCGTAAAATTGTATAAATAATAGAGCACGCCGAAAAATCAGGAGGTTGAAAAACTTGCCTTTATTACTTCCAAGTGGGCTTAAAAAAGTCGTAAATAGTGCCTTGCTTCAGGTTACGCCTGCATGCTTTGTTTTAGGTTACGCCTCCGTTTGCGTTTGGCAACTTTCTGTTAGCTTGAGAATCGCTGCTTTCTTTTCTAGCGTTACAAACGAGTACTTTCTGTGCTTCTTAACGACTCATCGCGGCGGTAGAACAACAGATGGGGCCATGACGTCCAAGCCAGCGTTCTCCGAACGAGAAGAGAGGCGCAAATACACGAGCGCAAAATGACGACTGGCGACGCGAAAGTGGGGTGGAGGCGCGAAGGGATGGAAGGAAACAAAGCAAAATGATAATGAGGATGATAATGACGTGCAGCTAAATGAAAAAAAAAAAAAGTGCTAGCATAGCATCACGTAGCGATAGGACTCAGGAGTACTCAAGTAGCGCTGCCAAACCAAGTCAATTCATTTGCAGCCAACATAGAAATCAAAATGGCCGCTTCCCGGTGGTGTTTCCCGCTGATCGTTCGGGACGATTTTGTCCGAATAATCAAACTTTCGGACTTCAAGTTGTCCGAAACTTTGGTCGTGAATATGCACTATTTTCATGGGGTAAGTCACGGTTCCTCCCTTAGGTCCAAAATATTGAACAAGTTTGAATTATCGGAGTCCGAAAAAACGGTCGGCGACTGTATACTTATTTTCACGTTAAGATCTAAAAATTGCAATGGAAAAAGCTTGTTTTCTTATGGAGCATTACTAACTTAAATAGGGAATTCAGGTATTTGTACTGTATTTTCACGACTATAGTCATCCGACTACACATGTTTAAACGTTGGTATTTCACATTGTGTGGGAAAATGTACATACAATGAGGAAAACTTAGTGCCTGTCATGCTGGCACTGTGTTTCTCTTGTCGTCAATGCCCTTGTGGATGACTGGCGACAAGCAAGTTGCCTCAAAAAGAACTTGTGGGTCTGGCTTTGGTTGCCCATGCTTTGGTTGTTAAAAAGTTTGAGCACAATATTGACTACCAACGGTCTTTCTTCGACCATGGTTGTGATGCCTCAACGAGCGAACTAACGACTAGGTCTGAATTATCTAGGGGTAAACATGGTTAGCCGAAATTGGGCCCTGCGTAATACACATTGAGTGCACACTATAAAAGGGAAAAAAAATTTTTAGCTGAAATTGACCCTTGCTGACTATACACCGGGCAAGGACCTTAGTCCAAAAAATACAGTATGCTCATTTAAGATCAGTTTTTTTCTCAAACTACACATTTCATATGTGAAAAGCTTTGTTTTTCTATTAGAAATTTGCTTTTTTTTTGTTAAGGGGAAAATAAGTATAGCTTGCTTTGACTACCTTCATATCAGTGTGTGTCATTCTTTACATCTTGGCTTGCTTTCATTGTTGAGATTTTTTCTCACTGCACTTTATATTTGTTTAGGGAAGTGGTTCCATATATATATTTGGGATCCTGGTTCAGTATAAAATTTATTTTCAGTAACATCTAAAAATCCGCATACAGTTACATTTGTCCTTGTTGTTTAGGTGATGTCTGAACAACATCTTTTACATCATTTCTTTGTGGCTTGGGTGAGTTTATGTGTATTTAACAAATAAATCAGTTGGGGTTTAGAGAAACAATATGTGTATGCTATAAATTTAATTTCATTCTGTTAATTCATCTGCTACCACAAAGAGAAACAGCTTCTGTGACTGACTGGGTTTGTGTGGTGGAGTATCTGTGTGTTCAGTATCTGTGTTTGAATCAAACTTAATTTTATCCTTCTCAGATGCTTGTTTTTGCAGCATTTTCCTGTTCACCTTTAATCCTCATCTTTCATTGTGTTTTTTTAAGGAAAGAGAAAGGTTGTGCAATTTTATATTGGTAAAATCTGTTTGTAAAAGTGTTTTTTTTTTAATGTATTTGAGTGTGGATTGGTGTAAAAAAATATGTTCAATAAAATCAGAAAACAATGACAGCATCAAGCCTTCTGAGTATCATTACATGCAGTAGCTAAATTTGCCTTGGTTCCAGGATAGGTCATACTTCTCACACTACCTTTTTTTTATTACCTTCTTTTTTTTGTGATGATAAAAAAAAAAAAACACTAAGAGTACATTGCAAAGTTTATTTTATAATTATTTAACCTGCTTCTATTGGGAGAACCAGCTTATCTCTTATCTGATTCTTGAGTGTCTATATTCCTCAAACGGTATATGTGGGTTTGTATAGACAACTAAAGCGTGGCCGAAGATTGGTCTCAAGATATTTTACCACTAGCTTTTATATGCTTGAGGGCTTATAGCTTTGGTGGTGTATGATTTATTATGGGTAACCAAAGCAGCTTTAATCGAGAGTATCTATAGCATCATAAAAACTGAACCAGTGTTTATGTTTGGATAATTGACGGCTGTAATTATACTCGCAATTTGTGTCAGCCTGTGAGCATAACATAGGCGCAAAAACGAATTTTGCGCGCCAGTTTTGACATTTTTATATAAATATTTTAGACTTGATTTTGAACACCTTGTATAGCCGTCCACAGCAAATAGAATTGTCACGGGTCTATAGCTTTGGGGATGTACACTTTTCTATAGCTGTTTACAGAAAGTTAATAGTCGTGGTTCTATAGCATTGGGGACGTACAAACTTGTATAGCCGGCTGCAGAAAGCTGAATGGTTGCTGGTCTCAGCATCAAAGTTATACAGATTTTTATAGCCGGCTACAGAAAATGTAATGGCTGTGGTTCTAAAGCTTTGAGGTTGTACAGTTGTCTATAGCTGGCTACAGAACATTTAATGGCTGCAAGTCTAAAGCTTCGAGGTTGTACATTTGTCTATAGCTGGCTACAGAACATTTAATGGCTGCGGTTCTAAAGATTTGGGGTAGTACAGTTGTCTATAGCTGGCTACAGAAAATTTAATAGCCTCTGGTCTATAGCTCCATGTATATACAATCTTCTATAGCCGCCTAAAGAAAATGTAATGGTCGCAGATCTTTAGCTTTCGTGACATAGAATTTGCTATAGCCGGCTATAGCTAGTTTTATGGGTTTTTATGGCTGACCATAGAGGACCATAGAGGGTGATAGCTTTCCATAGGATTTTCCATAGACGTCCATAGACCATTTTTGTATATGACCCGAGTTAGGAAAGAAAACGACCCTTTGCCCCATAGACTCCCAGGAAGATTTAGCAATTAAATGGCGTCCATGTCCCGTGATCGCCGATCTAGCAGTTGCACCCACCCTCACTTGAGCCTCCCTACATGCGTGCCAAGTGTTCGTGACAATTTTGAACTAGAATAATTGTGCTTCATTGCGGTCATTTGCCGAAAATGTAAATCGAGCAATGAACGAGGAGCCATGCTTGAAAACGGTGTATGTACGATGTTAACTTCTACCTGGGCGGCTAAAAAAAAAAGACTGGTTACGGTTGGATGCGAGGCTGGTCCCAATGCAGTGGTAAGCACTTAGAGCGCCTTTCTGAACGGCATGTTAGCAATATAGCGATCAACGAGACGAGCGACGGCGAGAAGCTACGAGAGCCGACGCCGAGCGCCGAAGATTTCTCACTCTCGCTGCTTGCGCCGCTCGGTTCTTGGGCTTCTAGAAAACGTCGCTCATCGCCTCGGTCGCTCGCACCAATCGCTTTCATAATGTGTGTCTCGTCGCGCGGCTGACTGCCGTGTTTATTCAATATAAATCGACCTTTTTTTTTTTTTTTTCTTCTTCTTTTTTCTCTTTTTTTTCTTCTCGGAAATTGTGACTAAAGAATTTCGACACCTACATTCGCGACCAAATTTTGCGACCCTACCGGAGGCATGAAGCTATCTAGTCACCGAGCCGGCGTTGCCGTAGAGCCGCGCTGCTTCTTGTTTCGAAAAGCTTTTGGTTGCCGAAATGGCTCGCCGCCCGCGGTGGCCGGTCGGGCGTCGGATTTCGACATCGCGCCTCTAGCGTTCCCCTTGCTGGGCAACGGGTAAGGAGAGGAACGCGATGCGCCATGCACTTTACCCTCCATCCTCGCAAACACGCACACACAAAAAAAGAAAAAAAAAGAAAGGTGTTATTTTTGTTAGTTGCTTGAGGCGGCTCGGCTCGCGTGTTGCTCATGGCGACACGGCGGCTTTGCTTGCGTCTTTGTAGTTTGTCTTCCGTCGCTTCGCACCTTTTTTCGTTTCTTGTCGTCATTTTACAACGGTGTCAGTGAAGTATTGCTGCGAATTTGCGAGGATGTCTACCCAGCTGACGAAGCTTCGGACGATGATAACATGTCCAGAAGTTCTGACGGTGATGAAGTTTTTGGCATCGCCCCGTGATTTAGCTGAGAGTGATGTAAATAAAGGTTTTTTTCTTTCTTTTGCCCAAAATTTCCCCTGTTCTTAAAAATAAAAAAAAAGATCGACCTATATTTCAATTCTTTTTTTTTTTTTTTTTGTTCTTGGTGGATCCAATAAATAGGGTTCGACCTATTTTCGAGTAAATACGGTAACTTTAATTATTATTTTGGGTTACGTCGGACGCAACTCGAATGCTTGACAGTTACATTGGGCGTAACTTTAATTTTTATTTCGGGTTCCGTCGGACGTAACGTTAGACATTCCGTTACACTTAAGGAAAATAGGGGCTGCTGGTTCATCATATAAAGTTATAAACCAACCATTTGTGTTTAATTAAAATGCATCACTGACCTCAAAAAAAAAAAAAATACTGCTATCCTAGAGTTTATGCTGCAAGCAGGGGTGGAACGGCTGCGCCATTTGCGCCATTTTGCGCAAGACGCATTTATCTGCGCCATCCTGCGCCATTTCGCGGAAACTGCGCCACAGCCAATACATCGCGCCATTGTGCTCCAAATCGCTGAACGTGCGCCCAATTTTTTTTTCATTTTGTCTTGGTTTCGGTTTTTATCGACTCGATTGGCAACAATGAGCGCGTTTAGCTTGGTCGGCCTTGCAATCCTTTGTTCTGTTTATTCTTCCTTTGTATCCGAATTCCCGAGTCGGAAGCGCGCGAAAAAACTCGGGGTTCCAATTCCAAGTGCTACACCACCTGCGACTGGATTGTTGTTCTTCAACCATAAGCGGCTAAGCAAGTCGGCCGAGAAGAGGTAGAGCCGTTAAGCGTCAGATTACCTGAGGCTCTGCGGCCCGGGTTCCGGACGTCATCCAGTTGAAAACACATTAGCAAACGATTCCTTTTAGTACTTCTTCTTTAGAAGTTGGAACCGCATTCCTGCAAGATAAATCGTGATTTGATAGAACTGAAACGCAGTCCGATCCGAAACCTGCCGGCCAACAGCTCTCACGCGAGCGATAGATCTGGCTTGACAAACCTTGCTCCTGCTTATCGCTAAGAACACGATAACTCCGTTAATCGTATTCTGCTGCTTCAATATTGAGTTATACAATAGTATAAACTCGGAATTTGTTGCCCTGTTCCTCCGCGCAACTGCACGTTCGTTTCTCACGCACGTCACTTGGTTCGCACATATAATTACCATCTCGAACAGGTGTGAGTTGTGCCATAAGCAGCGCTGGTTTGCATTTTGAGCAGCTGAAAGCCACTCAGAAAATATCAAGGACACTATCTGCAGAAACATATGGTACTTGCTTTTTGGTTCTCATTAAGGCTCACAAAGTTTCAAGTTTTCGCATCTGTTACACTGTTATCCCACCTACATAGGTCCCTAACCACCATCTGTGTTGTTCTTTTCTGCTGCTAAGCACAACTGAAATTGCTCCCGTGCTTGTCTAAAACACAAGCTGAAGTGCAATCAAAACTGATCTGAGCTGCTCCTAGCCTGCTCCAGAACATCGTTTTAGCTGCTCCCAACCTGCTCCAAAACAGCTGTTTCAGCTGCTCCCGTGGCTGCTCCCAAGTACATTTCATGAGTTCCACCCCTGTATAGGAATGTAGCGCTTCAGATAAATTTGTTAATCTTTACTTTTAGTCCCTGCCCCCTCCAGATACAACATCTGGCCTAAAGCAGTGTTCCGGATCTCCTTCCAAGACCTCAGGCGGGTCGTCATTCAATCCATGAGTCGGCGGCGTCTCATGGGCGTGTTGCTGGTGCTTACTGGATGGTGCTACCAAGGGAAAAGTGGTCGTGCTTGGGAAAGGCAAGTATGGCCGCCGTAAGTATAGATATTGTTTTTACCTTTGCTCGAATCCACTTTTAAGAAATGCACAGTTCGCATGTGTGCATCTCTCAATGTTTCCACAGTCGGCTGTTTTTTTTTTTTTTTTTTAAGTGCTCCAACTCTGTCAGCGCTAGTTTCTCTAGATCATGCAAATGGGATGCAACACTAAACCACATATGCTCTCGCAACAAACAGTGCTGTGCAGAAGCACAGTGGAATTTACTCTAGCTTTATAATGCAGCACAAAATGGTTGACTCCAGGTATAGCTACTTTTGTGACTCCGTTTAACCAAAAGCTCTGCCGAAACAAACTTTCCGCCTTATAGGTAGTGCAAAAGAACCTCGCGTGCCTAACCTGGAGAAGGGCATTTTTTTTCATAGGTCAATTTTTCCTTAAACCAATACCTTCAGCCCCCTTGAAATGTTAACATTATGTGACACAAGGAAGAACAGTAAACTCTTTAATTTTCGCGGCCTTTAATTTTGCAGAATTCAGTGGCTGCGATTATGTCCTCCGTGACCGATTCGAGAAGAAATAGGGGCCACGAAGATAAGGGGGTTTTAATGTACATCGGAGGAAAGAGGAAGTCACTTATGTTTGTATGCAGGAGTAAAACCAACAACAACAATCATGGTGTCGACACTTTGTAAGCCTTTCTGTGTCTATTGAATGATATCAATTTTGTTTTAGTTCGTTAAACATTGTTGCCTGTACATTGTGGGATGTCGTCTTCAACACGAGCAGTGGTTTTCTTCTCAAGCAGGCAGCATGGACGCGTGCCGCAGCACAACATAGTTCAATTGCAGGTGGTACCGCAGGTTGAAGGATGGTTGGCACAATATGGGGGAATCACAATTCAATGTTCTACCTCGGGCGTAGACAAGATTTGCTTATTCTAAATCATTTTGTCTAAAAATCTGGGATTTGCGATGAATGTACCCGCATGGTTGGAAGGGCCAGACAAGCCTTGTGAGCGCTTCATTTTCTAGCGTCTCAGTCCTGAACCCACTCACGCACCACATGTGTAGATGTTCCGATAGGTGGGAGCACTTATTTGGAAAATGGTGAATGGCAACTGTTATCTTTATCAGACTTCTGTATTATGGTCAAAGTTGGACTGCATATTTGCAATACTTTTTCTCACTTAAAAATATGTCATACTAAAATATGTAGAATAGCCGATGACAAAAAGAGAATGGCTGGGCGTCCTCCAGCACGTGCTTGTGCTTTTCACCCCGCTTTGGACAGATGTGCTTGCTCCAGGCTCATGAGGCGCTGAAACGTCATCGAAGGTAGCAGACGGGCTGGTGGTGGAACAACGGAGACTTCTCCCTGCCTTTCTCCTGCTGTCAGTGAGCGTGTACCTCTATACTCTAACTTAGCTTAACCTGCACAGAGCTGAGGAGAATAGGCTTGGCGAGTGCCCTTACTGCATATGCATTTGTACAGCTGAAGCACTTTCTGAATCAAGAACATTGTGTATCTTACCTTCAAAAACACATCATTTTGGGGGTGCAAAAGGAATTGTAAGGCATATCTTTGTTTGTATTGTCCTATTACGCATCGCAGCCACGTAGCCAGGGGGAGGCTTATGAGGCCCGGCCCCCCCTCCCCCCCGATATCTTCCATTTTGCATGGGTCCTCCTCTCCCCCCTCCCCCTCATACTGCGTTTTGTTATGAGGGGGCCCCCCCTGAAACAAAATCCTGGCTACGTGCCTGACGCATCGACTCCAACTTAATGCGGAGTTGACCCACCCTGTTGATAAATTTAATGCCTGCCAGGTAATTTGTTTTGCATTCAGTTAATATATCAGTATTCAGTTAGGTATCCCAAGTCATTAGTCGTTGAGATGCAGTCTCTCTGCAAGTCAGTCATGTTTAACATTCATAAAACTGCTTGTCAAATAATGGCACTGTCGAGGACATGTACTCGGCTCGAGCGATCGCTGTGCACAAGCTGGTCGTGTGGTTACAGGCAGCAAACATCCCGGTTGGAACGTCCTACCTCGCAATGTAGCTGAAGACTAGGTCAGGGCCCCACTCACAAACGTCTATACTTTGCATCTCTTTAAGCTGGACCACTTTTGACACTACAAGCCATTGCAGCAAAAACAGTGTGAGACATGATTATAAGCTCGACGTACCATGGCATCCAACTAGAAGGTCACATGGCTTGCAGCTTCTGCCGTGGTTAACTTTAAACTGAGATAGTTTAAAATAATGCTCCCGGTTTTTAGTGTTGCCCGGCACGGTTAACAATTTGGTGATATAGTGCTGCATTGAAAAATCTGCATTCGTGACTGTATCACCTTATGAATGCATACTAGCTATTAAACTCTCCATTCTGCAGAGCAATGAAATGCACTTTGCTTCCAACTGCAGCTACTTCTGAAACTTCATGGTATGAAGCACCTTATGGCTGCAAGCTCTGACCGATCTTGTTCTCTGGTCTGCGCAGGCCCATTGCAGGGAGTCACTCCGAGAGCCTCACCAGAGGTTCCTGCCCGTGGTCGTTCTAAATGTTTTTGTTGTAGGTATGCATCCTTTCTGTCTTTCCCTTAATTGTAATCGGGCGTTTTCTTTTCATTGTCGCAGATTTGCCTCAAAATTGGTTCAGCACAAAAATGGATGCTGTACAACTGTATCCCGCATATTTTGTTCAAGATAACTTTTCTTTCCGAAAGTTAGATTTTTTTTTTATGAAGGTTAGTCTTTTTTTTGTTTTTATTCACAAATTTATTTGAGTTTTCATGGGCAGCACTAAAACGTTATGCCAAGGGCAAGGACAAGTTCACTGCTCTAACTTGTTCTCAACTGATTGCAAGAAATTTTGTTAATGTCGCGAAACCTCTTTCCAGCACTTGCTTTGCAGCATGGAAACAAATTATACATGGGACATACTCTTCTTTAGACTGCTTGTTCATTCTGCAGGTCTGCCTTCTATAGATGTCGTGCTACTGGAGAGCAGGCGAATTCGATTGTTGGTTTTGCCATTGCTTTTTTTTTTAGCCTTTGTCTATTTTGACTAGTTAGCTGAAAATAATGATCTAGTACCCTTTAGTGAGTAAAATAGATAGTGTGTGCCACTGTTAGTGTCAAGTAGAGATGCACGCTTTTTAGGCATTTTGCGCAGAGTGGTACCCATTTTTATTGGTTAGCCTCTTGGTGCGCCAACTACACTATTTCTATCCAGACACCTGCCCTTTGCTTTTATTTGGCAGGCTCTGGCAATAAAATAATATAGTGTTATTCCTCGGTGGCTTAAAAACCTAAAGAAAGAAGTTTCTCCATGTTTAAACGCAAACTTTTATAAAGGCAAAAATGAATTAAGCCAGTAGCAGACGACACATAGCCTCAGCAGTGCTCCGCGCCAACAGCGTTGCGTCAAAATAGCGGTCGTCTCCTTTTTTCTGCCTTCTCTCTCTTTCCTTCGGCACTCTCCTCCCTTTCCTCCTCTCTGGCACCTTTGTCACCACACCCACTGGCTAAACTCTCCCAATATACGGCTCTGCATTGCAGTAGTAGGTTTTTTTTATAGTCTTTAGAGTTAAATGTGAATATTTGACAGAAATCTCCCAGGTTGGGGTGAAAGAGGGTTAAATGAATGCATTTGATCATTCGCCTTAATTCGGTACCCATCATTTCAAGGCCTGTGTGGCCTTGTCCTTGGGTGTGTCTATGACTGTGGCTGTGAAGGAGCAGTTTTTTAATAGGTACAAGTACAAAGTATAAAAACAAAAGGATCTATGTGCTGATCATGAAAGAATATGCTAACCATTCTAATGTAGCTCTGCCAAGTACTTGATTGTGATTTGTTTTTATTTCCAGCTACTTGGTTGCCTCAAGATCTGGAGATCCTAGTGGCCACAAGCTTGGACTCAATCTTCTTCTGTGGTCCGGCCAGGACCATGGGGGAGGTAATCCCAGCAACAAGAGCATCACAGTATCTCCCTGCCTGTGACTTTCGATTAGCATCACGACAAGGGAGTCCTCATGCCACCAAGTGTTAGGTATGCTACTCGAAATAAGCATTCTTACCTATTCTTGAAGTGAAACAGCAAAAGCACTACTAAGCCCAAAAAGCAAAAAACATTCAAATCTCGGGTTGGTTTGAGTTCCAATTACAAAAAGGCGTCTGCAGACATGATTCACATGTGAACTTAAAGCCCACGGATGTAGGTTCGACGGAGTCACAGAAATAACTTCCCGCAGATGGCTTCGCTAGTGCCATACCCAAACAAATTCTTAAAATAATCATTGTGTTACGTTGGTGTCATTAATCTTATGTACCTACCCCACCCAGCAGTCGGGAGATGTGAAATATAAAAAAAATGGGAACTTGCACATTGTCAGCTCTGCAAAGATAATATATTGAACCAAGCATAGCCCGTTCAACTTAAGAAAGCAATTC
This sequence comes from Ixodes scapularis, assembly GCF_016920785.2. Classification (NCBI taxonomy): domain Eukaryota; kingdom Metazoa; phylum Arthropoda; class Arachnida; order Ixodida; family Ixodidae; genus Ixodes; species Ixodes scapularis. Next base: position 67,850,937 of record NW_024609879.1, on the reverse strand, counting down.
AGTGCAGGCCTAGTTTTAAGCTTCACATATTTGTTATTGCCCTTCATAATGAAGTAAAAACTGCTTAAGTTGTGGCCCACTACAGGCTTTCTATTAGTGTTAAAAAGTGTTATGGCAGTTTAAACAGCTCGCTCCAAATATCTTCTTGAAATGCATAGGTTTATTATTATGTGGATGTTTGCAGACAGTCAGGGTGAGACCAATCTTTAGTGCCAAGTGTTCCACTTATTGAGAGTTGGTTGAGTCTGTAAATATTGTAGGTCGCAAATTAAATTTTTATGGTATGCAATGGGCACAATCATCCGTAATGACTAGCTCTACCTAGGGGAACTTTATACGTTTACTACGGCAAGATGGTTTCACAAAACTAAGTATTTAGTTTATTCAACTCCTGCACTAACCTTATCTCTAGAAACTTTTTATATTCTTTACGATGCTGAGTTTGGATTCTGGAAGTAGTTTTTCTAGAACTACGCTAGACATTTCCAGTTCATAATTTTTCTCGCAAAGAATTCGAGAGAGCCAAACCCTGTAATATACGGATGGAACTCGCAGAATGATACGACTGGTGTTGTAAAATGACAACCGCAATGTTTAACCCAATACTAACTGTTTATTATTCTAAATCTACAACTTAAGCTTCGTTAAAACACAGGAGAGTTCTTTTTGCGTGGCTTCTTTCGGGGCGCTCGTTTTTCGATCTCTCTTGTTCCCACACCGGGCTGTGGCTGTTGCTCGCGTCTTCCTTCTCTCTCCTCTCACCGACGTTTCAAATTCCGCTTCTTTTCCCGTCCGCTTCTTCGCACCCCCAGATGGTTGATGGCGGCGGCAGGCATCTCGTCTTGCTCAAGTTCGCCCGAGCTGGTGTAAACATGACGTGAGGCCGCGGGCAAAGCTCAGTCCGTCAGGTGCCAGTCGAGGTTACCCGAGCATCCACGTGCTTTCCTCGTGATCGGTGTTTTCTCTTTGTGTGTGCTTATTTTTCGTCTTGTCTGTTTACGTTCTTACGCTGCGCCGTACCGCGCGAGATTTATCGCCATCTCGTTGTCGGTTTTTCTGTTTCTTGCCCTCCCGAGCTCCGAGTCAGAGTTTAAACTTACAACAATCTCCCCCGGAATGAGCGGGCACGGTCATTCTTTTAACTCCAACGGGTACAGATGTTGAATGGGCCGGCGAAGCCTTCCTCCCCCGGGTAGGATCAGCTTACATGCTCTTGCTCTGCCGTCCCTTCCTTGAATAGTCTCCTCTATTCTGCAGGTTTTCCACATGTGTCTTGGTAGACGGTCTTCCTTTAGAAGAACCAGGTCACCCACTTGGAGTCCCGATGAGGCAGTGGGTTTGACCAGGTGCGCTGACCTTAGTTCGAGCAGATACTCTCGCCGCCACCGTCTCCAGAAATTGTTCACCACCGCAGTGCGGTATTTCCATCTTCGAGCAAGCTGATCTCCAGCTGGTAGCGCTTCCGTTGGTAGTCGATGTGGCGGAAGGCTCGTTAGTTTCCTCCCCACTAGGAAGTGAGCTGGGGAGAGCACCTCTGGTTCCTCGGCGTTTGCGTACACGTACGTCAGAGGGCGAGAATTTAGGACGGCCTCGACTTCGGCCAGAACAGTCGTTAGTTCCTCAAAATCCAGGCTGCTGCGTCCCAACACCTTGCGCAGAGACACCTTGACGGATCGCACCATTCTTTCCCAAAATCCGCCCCACCATGCAGCCCTCTCGACGATAAATTTCCAATGGATTCTGTGATTCGAAAAGTATGCCTGCACTTCTTCAGAACGGATGGCACGGAAGATTTGTTCAAGGTCTTTCGACATTCGTTTGAATGTTAAAGCGTTGTCCGAATACACTGTCGTGCTGATCCCGCGTCGTGCGACAAAACGCTTGAAAGCCAACAAAAATGTGGCGGAAGAGAGGTCTCTCACCAGTTCCAGGTGGACCGCCCGTGTAACAGCGCACGTGAATAAAGCGATGTAACTTGCTGCTTCCTTTCCGTTGACGGCAGATCAAAGGTCCTGTGAAGTCTACCCCCGTGATGCTGAAAGGGTCGCTTCTTGTGACTCGGTCCGCCGGTAAGGGAGCCATGGGCTCGGATGCGGGCAGGTAACTTTGTTTTCGGCAGGCGAAACACTTGTGAATTACTTTCTTTACTGCTTGTCGTCCTCTGATGATCCAGTAGGATTCCCGTAGCCGTCCTAACGTGTCTCGAACCCCAGCATGGAGCAGCCGACGGTGTTCTCCAGCGATGAGAAGGGTGGTGAAAGGGTGATCGGCGGTAAGGACGATTGGGTGCTTCACATTCTCGCTGTTGTCACTGTGCTGCAATCGTCCACCCACTCGAACCAATCCGTCGCTGTCCAGGAATGGGTTCAAATCCCTGAGAGTCGATTTCCTGTCAACTCGTTTGTCTTCACGCAAGCTCCTGATTTCTGGCACAAAAGTCTCGTTTTGTGCAATGGTAAGCCAATACGTTTCGGCTTCTATCAGTTCTTCGCTTGAGAGAGGTCCGCTTCGTTTGTCTGCTGTCTTGGCACAATTTTTCACGAAACGTTTGATCCAAGCAGTTACGCGGATCACCTTGGTTGCCGAGTTGTACCTTTCCAAGTCGAAAACTGGAAACAGAGCTGGTGCAGTTACTTGTAACACCATTGCCTTCTTTTCTTCTGCTTTGTTGTCCGCAACCTGGCAAGCATTTTCCACTTGACTTGGCCAGCCCTCTTCATTGCCTGGCAGTGAAACTTGGTACCGTTCGTTCTCGAACTTTACGGATTTCTTGAATTCGCTGAGCAATTCCGTCTCTGAAGTCTTCGTCACGTTGTCAGCTATTCCAATGTGCTCAAGTTCCCAGAATGATCTGAGCTGGGCCGAAATTTCCGCGTCGTTTGTATCGGACACAGTCACCCTCATCACTCCAGTTGTTGGCGAGTAGATTGTCGCAGAAGTAGAGGTAACGGGTCCCTGAAGTGTCCACCCGAGTATGGTGTCGACTGCCATCAGCTTCCCATCCAAGCGCTTGACTCCGCCGTTCACAATGTCCCAGAAGTGATCGGCTCCGATGAGAAGGCTGATTCCCTCCTCGCATGGATTTCCCCAGAGCTCCACGTCCGCGAGGTTCATTCCGTCAGGCAGCCCCCGCAGTTCCTCGGAGGGGTTGTTCATGACATCTGAGCAGATGTGAGGAACCTCGAGGGCTTCTATTTTTACGCATCTTCTGTCGTATTGGCTGCGGAGCCACAGTTCCACTCGCTTGCATTTCGTTTTCGTTGCTGCATCTCCAAACGCGAAAATAGTCAAGTCCTCCTCACCCAGTTCCTTCAGGTGAAGCCTCTTGGAAACGGTTTGGCGAATAAAAGTCCGCTGGCTTCCTCCGTCGATGAGAAGTCTAATCCGGCAACGCTCTCTTTCACCTTCTGCCCAGGCTTGAGCGGTCTGCAGAAGTACTCGCTTTCCCCTGTTCCTTTCTGAGTTTGTTATCTTGAGCGTTGACTGGAGTGTCGTTCCTTCCGAAGTTGATGTTTCACCGGTGTCCGCTATTTCTTTTACCGTAGTCTTATGCTGAGGCTTGAAGTTCGGGTCGCACATGGCACTTGCGTGTCTCCCTGCACACTGCGCACACTTCAGCCACTTTGCACTTCTGCAAATCTTTGCTCGATGGTTTTTCTTGGTGCAACGATAACATCGGTTTTCAGCCTTCAGAACACGCTTGCGTTCGTCGTTGGTCATTGAGGATGTGCAGTCCGCAGTCAGATGAGCACCTGATTTGCAGAACACACAGTTCTTTTCATCAAGGCCTGCTGCCGTTGTTAGTACCGATGCAGGAGGAGGATAACGATTCTGCTGATCTTTCCTTGCACGAAAGGTTCTTTGATCCTCGGTTCGTGGCACGGAATGTCCTGACCCATATAGGCTTCTTTCTCGGCTTTCTATCTCGATTTTCAGGAAGTCCAGAAAGTCTCTCAGCTCGTTGTGCTTTGTCGCTGTTCGTGAGGCGGACCTCCGGTTGTACTCCAGGCTCAGATCGGCCGGCACGACCTTTCGAAGAACGGTAAGGAGCATCGTTCCATAGGTATCCGATTGAACCCCCAGGGCGTCAAGACTTCGAACTCCCGTCTCCACTTCATCGTATAACGCTCTGAGCGCATTGACGCTCCTGGAGTCATGGACTGGTTTGATCTCTAGAAGCCGTGACAGATGGCTTTCGATGATCAGCTCCTGTTGACCAAATCTTTCCTTCAGGAGGTCGATTGCAACTTTGTAGTTCTCGGTAGTGACGGTGAGTCCCTCGATTACCGCAGCAGCTTTTCCGGTCAGGTAGCTTTTGAGGTACTTGAACTTGTCGATCTCCGAGAGAGTTTCGTTCTGGTGAATGGTGCAGTCAAATTGGCTCCAAAATCCCTGCCATGCTCGTATGTCCCCTTGGAATTTCGTTATCTCAAGTTTCGGGAGCTTCACTGTCGTAGTCATCCGTCCTTGATTTGCGATAGTTTTGACGGCCGTGTTGTGCATCGAAGATAACCTGGCAGCGGCTTGTTCACGTTCTGTCAGCTTGTTTCGCAATCGCGTCTTCGTTACGCTGATTCTTTCATGGTAAACTTCCGCGCCTGTCATCTCCTCTTCTATCGATTCGCAGTCCACGACTTCTTCCATCTCACGGTCCAGTTCCTTTAACGTTGATTCTCTGGACACCAGAAGTTCAAACTTTTCTTGAAGCTCACCCGTATGCGTGTCTTCCGTGGCAAGCAGAACGTCGATTTCGTTCAGGAGTTTCGTTGTTGACGTTCGGACCACTGCTCTTCTGCGTCTCAGTCGGTCGATTGTAGCTTGAGTTGCCATTTTCGTTCGGGGGTTGCGTTGGCGGTTAATCCCGGGTTTTCGGCACCAGAAAGTTTTGTTGTAAAATGACAACCGCAATGTTTAACCCAATACTAACTGTTTATTATTCTAAATCTACAACTTAAGCTTCGTTAAAACACAGGAGAGTTCTTTTTGCGTGGCTTCTTTCGGGGCGCTCGTTTTTCGATCTCTCTTGTTCCCACACCGGGCTGTGGCTGTTGCTCGCGTCTTCCTTCTCTCTCCTCTCACCGACGTTTCAAATTCCGCTTCTTTTCCCGTCCGCTTCTTCGCACCCCCAGATGGTTGATGGCGGCGGCAGGCATCTCGTCTTGCTCAAGTTCGCCCGAGCTGGTGTAAACATGACGTGAGGCCGCGGGCAAAGCTCAGTCCGTCAGGTGCCAGTCGAGGTTACCCGAGCATCCACGTGCTTTCCTCGTGATCGGTGTTTTCTCTTTGTGTGTGCTTATTTTTCGTCTTGTCTGTTTACGTTCTTACGCTGCGCCGTACCGCGCGAGATTTATCGCCATCTCGTTGTCGGTTTTTCTGTTTCTTGCCCTCCCGAGCTCCGAGTCAGAGTTTAAACTTACAACAACTGGCAGTTTGAAACATTCGGCACTGTAACAGTAACAATGACATGTCACTTGCCTATGTAATGCTCATTGTCGCAGATCAAACTGCTTTTTCCGTCTGCACTCATTTTCAGTGGACTCATTCAGCGAACTCGCACCCGAGACTGCAGCGCTGGGTTCTGCGAAGTAATTTGCATGAATATAGATGCAACAGGTTTCTTTGAGTGTGCGTCTAACACGTATTCTTCATATTGAATCTGCTACTGTATTCATGACCATGTCCTTAATTGTATCCACATTCCAGCTTATTTTTATTTTGACATTTGAGTTTTCTTCAGTACTTTTCTCAACATCTGTGCTTGTCGAGCCGTACTCAAGACCATTAATCTTGTCTTTCACTATTACATTAATATATAAAACTGTTGATGCCGAGTGAGAATTCAAGGTCCCGAATCTGTCGTGCGAGTTAAATAAGAACCAATAAAAAGCTCTACAAAGGAAATTTTGTTAAAGGAGGCTGTATAAGCATTAAAATAGCACATGCCATGCTAAAAAAAAAATACAAATTCTTGTTCGGTATGCAAGGATGACACTGCTGTTTCTGATGTGTCACAAAAAAAATCAGTGCCATACAGTGTTCCTTATGGAAGTACAAACTGTCGAATTCAAAGCCCAGAAGTTTTATTCAAGAATGTTCCTCAATACAAATGTATTTAGAGATCTGAGCCACTGACTCATACATGACTATGTGGCGAACATTCATTTTCATGTGCATTATAGTTTACAAGGTCTAGTCTGCATTGATTTATTGCATTCATGCTGAAACTGGGAGGGGTTCTCTGGGTATGAATAAAGATATAAACATTTCTTGAAATCAAAACATTTGAGAACGGACAAAAGGAAGGATCTGAGAACGGTATCTTAGATTCTCTTCTCTTTTTCTTATCTCTAATTTTCACCTTATTTCACCTGATGCATTTAGTTTTTTTAGCGCAGCTCTTAGCGCCCGTTTCCGCGTTTCGCGGCGTCGCCCTCGGCGTAACCGCCCAACTAAACTTGGCAGGAAATTGAATTAATGTTGCGGTCATGTGACGTTAATATTTCCGCTAAGTCTAGCTGAGAAACTGAATTTTTTATGGATGACATGACACGGTCATGCAACGTCATTTTCCCCGCTACTTTTAGCGGGAAAACTGCATTTGTGTTGAGGTCATGTGACATCAATTTCCGCGCTAAATTTAGTGGGAAACTTAACCCGCTAAATTTAATGGGGAAATTTCCCCCTAAATTCAGGGAAATGTCCCGCTAAATGGGAGGAAGCAGAAGAGGAGGAGGGGCATACACTCCCATCCTCCTCTTCAAGATCTGTGCTCTAATTTCACGTTACAGAGAATTGTAAATGTCTCATATTTCATCTCATGTTTATTCAACTTTTGTATTGCAGGTGCGCTTGCAGCACAAATCTGGGTTGTGCTGATCCTCTACGCACAAGTTAGGAACTCCTGAGTGGCAAGAGTGGGAGTTTGGTCTGACAGCTCAAGGGACACCATTGTTCAGTATTGAATTTTTAATTATCTTCTTTTGAGCAAAGTTAAGCTTTGTTACTTCCAGGTCTTCTAAAAATAAATACCTACAACCAAATTTACCACGTCACAACATTTTGCCTCTGCTCTTAGTGCTCCTGGTGAGCCTCGGATAAGAGCTTACTGGTGTGCAAACATCAAGCTTGTTTGAAACCACTCACTGATGTACACTCGCTGACATCCAGCATTCCAATGAAACGCTGGATGTCCACAGGTCTTTCTTGAACAATGCAAGCGGGAAAGGAACCATACAATCGTATTGTATTGGGGGACATTCTAGAGAGTGTTTTTTTTGTATGTTTTACAGATTTGTTTTAAAAAAGCCGTAAAAGCTACATTTACGCGGTCTGTGCACGTGAGTTATATGGCCAGGGCGGCATAGTATAAAAGGCTAATTTGTAATGATCAGTCAGCTTATTACAGAGATGTGCCAGTCTTCTTTCAGAAAACTAGATGGAGGTTCATTCTAGCATAGTTTTATCTCGCGAATCTGAATATCCCGTTCGTTTTCCGCAAAGATATAACTAAACGTGAGAAAACAAAAAAAACATCCTACCGATAGTGACATCGTAAGAAGACCTTTCGGCCGCCAAGCGCGTCGCTTAAGGGCCGCTCGTCCAATCTCAAGTTTTCTAGGTATATTCTCCCGCATTGGCACCAGTTGTGACACATTTTTCTGCCCTTTTAAAAAATAGCACGTGCGTGCATAGCTTTGATAGGTGCTGAAGATGCATGAGCAAAGATTTCGAAAGCCACTTTTGTGACGTCGCTCTCCGGGGAAGTGCTTTCACGGCGCTTTAAAAATGACTCTATGCAGCCTCGATTCATAAAATTACCAAATAATTTTGATATTTGAGATTCTGGAGGTCATATGAAGAAGATAAAAGTGTTTTCTCAAATACAAAACCGCTTCAGCCTCTAAGTATAGTATGTTCCTGAAATTTTTAATCAGTGAAAATAGACCCATGGTTCCAATTAGAAACTTGCTAAGCATCATCAAAACACACTAAATCAACTTTCTTTGTAAAGATTTAAAACAAGAGCAGCATTTTATGTCGTCCTAAAAAAATGTTCAATTTGGACGCGTTTCCAGACTTTGGTTTCTTACCAGAGCGCATCTTTGCACCCGCGGTCCTGCTGCCCGGTGGCCGCAGTGCGAAGCCGCCCCCTCGCCTCCCTCGTAGGATGGAGGGAAGCAAGGCACACGTGCGTTGCGTGTCTAAGGGGGAACAGGACCTTGGGCGCAGAGATGAGCTCTGATAAGAAACTGAAACCTAGAAACTCGTCCAAATAAAGCGTTTTTACAAAACGCGTAAAAGGCTACCCCTGCATTATATCCTTCTAAAAAGAGTTGATTTTGTGGTTTTCAATGACTCGGCAAGTTTCTAATTGAAACCATATTTTCATTTTCACTAATTAAAAAGTTAATTCACAATTGTAAACATAGAAATTAACAATTAACAAATTTTATTTAATTATCTGACTGATTGTTACGATTAGGTCCCTATACTACGTACGCCTGGCCGTATAACTCGCCTGCACAAACCGCATTAATTTAGCTTTCACGACCTTTCTAAACATACATGTAAAGCTTAAAACTAAATCGCCCTGTACAACAGTGAAAAGGCGAAACCAGCATGTTGGAGCCATATGGCTCCACCGTGCTGGTATCGCCTTTTCGCTGGTATAGGTTGTCCCATATTACGTTATGCATGTATGGTTCCACATGGTTCCGCCATATTCCACTACGCTGTTATATGATGTCCCATAATACGACACGCTTGTATGGTTCCGCCTACCTGTATCATTCCGCCTTAATCCACTGTACTCCATCCGCCGATTCGCTTGTATAGAATGTCCCATATTACGGTTACGCTTGTATGAGCCTTTTCCGTCATCTTTCCATCATCAAAATTTTCCATCAGGGAGTGTGCGAATCGGCGACAGCTTTTCTGACACGCTTGTTCCTTCGTCCGGTGCCCCACAGGGGGCTAACCTGGGGCCACTTTTGTTTCTTATATTCATTAATGATGTTGTATTGTGCGTAAAGAACTCGCAGTTTTTGCTATTTGCAGATGATCTGAAGTTATCTTTAAATGTCCGATCAGTCGCTGACTGTGAACTTCTCCAGGACGATGTGTCACGAGTGCAGGAATGGTGTTCGTCAAACTTTTTGTTGATTAATCCCGATAAAACGAAATTGTTATCAATCTGTAGAAGACGGGAGGCAATTTCTAACGACTATTCTATGGGTTCCATTGTTATATTACGTGTCTCAGTGGTTCGTGACCTCGGTGCTTATTTCGACACTCATCTCTCTTTTTCTCATCATGTCTCTCAGATTCTGGGTTCAACTATAAGGTTGCTGGGCATGATCATCGCGACTAACACGAGAGTTTTCAAACCCAATATGTATTATTCGATTATTTTCTAGCCTTATTCGTTCGCGGCTTGAGTTTGCAAATGTTGTGTGGAATTCTATTACAATGGCAGATGCTATACAGATTGAAAATGTTCAGAAAAGGTTTATTAGAATTGTTTACGACCGACACTTTCAACGTAGGTGCTACTACGACTATGCCTAGATACTCGGGAATCTCGGCTTACAAAATTTATCAAGTCGAAGAACTGCGAGAGATTTACTACTGATGCACAAGATAATTCATGGCCACATAGATAGCAGCTTGGTATGTTCTTTTAATTTTCATGTTCCGGTACGTTTCAGCCGACACGCATGGTTCTTTTATCCTGATTCACAGGAGAAGCTCTGTCCGACCACCCGTATGCAGCTCTGTTTTAATGACATTTCATCGAAATCTTCTTTAGATGCTTTTACAGATTACATCTCTTTTAAACGTGAACTGGAAATTTCACTCTACGATTCATAGTCATGTAGCATTCCCGCATGTGTTTTGTTCACTGCACGCATGTGCCTGATACCAAGACTGACTTCAGTCGTTCTGAGGCACAGAATAATAATAATAAATAAATAAATAAATATAATTAATGCAGCCCCAGGTTAAAGTTAAAAAAAACAGGGGCAGACGCAACGCCGTGTGAAAATTCATCGGGCAGTATCACTACAAGGGCATATTTTTTCACGTGCTCACGCTCTACTCATAAGGTAAGGCAAAGAATAGTGGTCAGTGACTCTAGTTTTTCAAAATAGCACTGGGTGGCAAAATATTTGCAAATTTTACGTAGTTGAACACAATTCCACATGTTCCGAGCCGTCCACATGTGCCCGCAAATCGTGATATTTCACAAATTTCTTTTCTTCAAAATTAAAAAATGATAGTTCCGACGTTCAGTTTTAGTTAACTACGTAAAAACACACACTTTCTGTTATATGGTGAGACATACGGAGGCGGCGGAGGCGTAATCAAATAAAAACGCAGCCTTACCAATGCTGCCTCTGCGCGTCGCTAACGTGTATACGTGCCTCAGCGCCATCTACTTTTTCCCTGGCGAAGTGGCACGCCTGAGCCGGCGCGCTCGCCACACTTCTCCTTGTAACCACTGTAATACGGGGAAAGGAGGAAAGTCTCATCCGGGTCCGGCCATACCCGTCCTTGCCCGTCCGGCGCTGTCGCCCTCCCGCTCCGCCTTCTGGCGGCTGTTCGCGATTTTGTGGTCCTAGGATAGATGGCGCCACTAAAACTTTCTGTAATAAAAGTTCTGTCGATGATACCAGGGTTTTGACGCATTTATCTATATGTTGGAACGACAAGATTTATAGAAAAGTTACCTTTTATCGAGCAGATATTCGCACAACTTGCTATATTTCTACAAGATTCCCCACTGACGTCACACCGCTTGTTTCTCGTGGCCACCGCTCGCGGCTGCAGGTCGGAAAATATTCTAAGTTTTGCCTCGCTATTACGCGGCGGAATCGCAACATTTTGAAGGAAGGAGGTGTTTTCTGTCATTTGTGACAAGGTGAACAATATCGAAAGCAGAAGATGCAAATTCTTTTAACGTTAAAATCGTTGCACAGCTCCTTTGAGGAGCGACGCCGGGTTGTGGTGCGAGAGTTCAACTTCGAAAATTGTTTTCTCGCTTTAAACAATTTTTACTTCGATTAAACTTTCAGATTCAAAATACTATCGATTTTTCTTCCAAACCCACCATATTTTGTATTTTTACTTGGACCACTTCAGGGTGAAATAAACGGTTATTTATGCGTCAAAACGTACTTTTTTTCAACTTCAGGATTTTTGTTTACTGCGAGATATTTAATTGGGCGGTTTAAAACATTTTTTTTATAGATTATATACCTGCAGGGGGCAGCCGACAAAATGTTCTATTACGTCCCGGAAGAAATTAAATATTTTTTGCTAAAATAACAAAAATGTTAAAATTTTCAAACTTTTTTTGTTTTATAAGAAATATTTTAATTAAACAAAACTTTACAAGCCCAACAACGGAAGTCGAAAGCCGTGCAAATCTTATAAAAAATATTATTGGGTGTTTCACTGAAACGATGATTTTTCATCAATTATTGAGTAATGTCTAGTTCACGCCGTTTTTATTAGTTAAAACCGCGCTCACGTCATCAAAAACTTTTTTCGTCGGAAATATTTTAGCGCATGGCTACGGACATTGCGGCCAAAGGCCAAGAATTTTTAGATAGAAATCGGAGGTGGTCGAGCGCAACGTCTGGGACGTTGCACATGGAATGACCCCTGGGTGATTTGTACCTTTGTATTGTCTGCAAACCTTGTTTCATTCGGCGATTGTCGACTGTTCCCCAATTTTTTTTATTTTCGTCTGAAATGGGGACCACATCTTTTCTGCAAAGTTTGGAAAGTGTTTGCATGGTAATTTTTCTCGTTACTTTTTGTTTTTTTAATGCTGCAGAGGCTGGTGTGCTTGCTCTGGTAATCTCAACATGTTGTTTGCGGACGTTTTAATGATCACCTATTCAGGTAAGAACTTGTGAAAACGCAGTTTGTAACAGACCAACAGTAATCTCTTACGACGTAGTTCTAGACGCGAAACACATTTTTTCCGCTTCTCAGATGCGCTTCAAACGCGCGTGACCCCCTGAGTGGCGTTTGAAACCGCTCAATAAACTATACTCTATCTTTGTTTCTGCGCGCGTTGTTATTTGATCGTCGTTGGAGTAGCAATCAGTGCATTCAGCTTCGCTAGCAGACTGACCGCAATGAATTGTTTCAGCTGTTGGTGTGATGAAACGGGGCTCGCAAAGCTCGAGGACGTTGCGGAGCGCATATTTTCCATTGTGTTGTCTGCTTACATTAACTCCGAGTCCGCTAAAGGCGCAACTGCCGCGTTCGCCGCCGCTCCCATGTGTTTTCGTAGGACTTTCCAGTATCGGCAGATCTACGTGGTATATGATCAAAACCTGCAACTTACTCAGGAATATTGATAACTGCCTATACTCCGCGACAACTTTTCTTGGCAATGCAGTGGAAGGTAAAGGCCCGCGTCCCCTCTCCCATTTTGAGCGTACGCAGGCTCTCCTCCTCCCCCATTTCCGGGGAGAGGAGGCGAGCCCGCGCACACTCAAAATGAGAGAGAGGACGCGGGCCTTTACCTTCCACTGCATTGCCAAGAAAAGTTGTCACGGAGTATAGGTATGACTGCTGAAACAAGAAATTTCGCATAGAAACATGTGAAATGCTGGTGGAAAAGCCATTAGGATCAAAAACATTACTTACTAAGGCTGCGTCTAATCTATAAGTGGTAAATCGCCTAAAAATGCACGAGAAAATGCCCATTACCTCGTTTTTCTCTACTCTGCTATGCATCCTGTTATTTCGTTGAAATGTTCCTTATGGGATGCATTTTTTTTTTAACAGAGCTTGATGTCTTCCTCAAACCGACCGAGAAGTTGTTGAATTCCCTCAAGTGCCGCAACTGTGGCGGCAAGGGGACTTCCTTGGCTGAACACAAGGATCCTTCTGATGATGAGGTAACCGAAAATATTTCTGCCGACCAGGACCCTTGCCACGCGCGCAGCTTTGACAGAAGTTACGCTGTCAGCTATTATGCCGACCTGCAGTTGTGTGCAGATAGGCAGATTGTACTTCGTTATCCCGCTATTCTATTTCGCGTAGCTGAGCTTGGCAAACTCAAATTGGGTACGACCACCGTGTTGAACTTTGCGGCGACTGCCTCGTGGCACCCAGAAACACTACCGCACCTACAGTTTCTGAATGATGAGGTACTCTAGAAAGAACCGTGGAAGGAAATGCTGTGATGCAGAATATGTTTCGGCGTCAGTGGTGTTATTAAAACGGCTGCGGCCCTTCCGTGTTCGCAGACATCCCTTACGCTTTGGACTGGCTGCAGCCATTGAATGCGTTATTTGTGATGCAGCTTACATGATCTCACTGTTTTTTCTCTTTCACCATTTCGATAGCTTTCTTTTACTGGTTTTCATAATCTAAGAAAGGCTATAACAAGTGAAATTATTCTAATAAACGCCAATTATTGTTATATTTGCTCTCTAGTATGATCTCCTTGAATATTTAAATTGGTTATGTGACACCCAGGCTCAGTTTCGTCCTAATTTTAAATGAGCGGAAATTCTATGAAATGGTGGATCAATTCCGTTAAACAAAACACCAGTTAGGATTGCACTAACTTCTGTTGGCTCAACTATATAAATATTTTGTGTAGCTATATCATTAATTATGCTTGCTCAGGATCCTAGAGACTTGCTTTTCTGCGAGCCATTTTTCACGAAGAGGGGGCAGCTGCAGGCTGAGTTAATAAAAGCCGCCGGGGAGTTGCCACAAGTCTTCTTGAAATTTCTGATACCAAAATAGACCTGGCTCCTTCTGGCATTCTGAATGCGCTGCTGCCTCACAGATACTCGTCGCGTGGTGCGTTGATGGTGTGCGTAGTCTGCTTAATGCTTGGTGTGTATTCACTGCAGAAAGTAGTGGACCAAGGACGAAAGCTGACAAGACTACACACTTACTATAAACTGAAACATAATACTACATCACTTTTGCTCTGTTTTGCTACCTTCCACACTCCAATCTTTGATGCTACCACCAAGCGCCCACTCAACTTCGTACAGCGTATATCTCAAATACAAAAAGTATTTCTCACTTTCCCCAGAGTTATAGAGAGTTGGCAGATGTGTATCAATATCAGCCGCTTTGATGTGTTGTATGCTTTAGCTATATTTCTTTGCAGGTGGCTTCTGTGTATCAACATCGCCAGAACATAGTTCCCATGGACATTCGCAGAAGCGCATTGCTAGGTGCCACCAAGTGCATCGAGCCTTGATATTCTCGCAACCAGGCAAGATCGGGCCGTTCATATTTGTCGCCGCCTGCGGAGTACGCGGCGCGAGCGTCTCGCAGTTTCCCGAACAGACGACGGCTGACGAGAGCTCCCAAACCTCCTCCTTGGCCGCGCGGCTGCGCATTTTCGGCACCGATTTCAAGTGCAAGCGGGGCGGCCAGTGACGTCACGGACGCCCAATATATATTTGGTGTTCTTTGACGTAAACACGTTTTATTTTGGATGCCGCCGACTGCATTTTGAAACGTCGGTTGGTCGGCGAGTGTTCGCGCGTGGTCGGCTGCTGGGCGGCTCGGTGGTGTACTCGCTGGTGTGTGTCGACGTGCCGCCTGTGCTCGCCGACATCCAGAAACAGTGCTTTCCAATTTCGTTCGCCCCGTGCCGTCGGTCACTCCTGTTGCAAAAGAAGATTCGAAGTGACTGCAGTACCGTGACCGTCTGACGGCACTTTTGCCACTTTTGCAGAGCGTCCAAGTGCCGTCCGTCGATACTCCACCGACGATACATACTTCGCGTTAAATGTCCCGTATAAAACGAATTGTCGAAACGATATTTTCGAACCTGTAGTGTAGTCTAGTGGTTAAGGCGTCGGCTTCACACGCAAGCAGTCAGGGTTTTAATCCGCGGTGACGACGTAGTTATTTTTTTTTTTCGAACATTTTGTTTGGTTGGGGCATTTGGCGATATTTGGGGCATTGGGTGATATTTACGACATTTCTTTTTTACGATTAACACTGAAAAAAAATGTTACGGACGACAGTGCTAAAAACGCGAGCTAGTTGCTTTGGATCACGGGGCACGAGCGCTCCTGCAGCGGGTGCAGTCATGCCAGTCAAGGCTACTCGCTCGCCGCTTGCACGGCCTTCGCAGCTATTCTACGCAAGGGTGACAATCCGTCGTGTTGCACACAGGTACAACTCGAGAAAAATGGTACGAAATTAATGCGGCTTGGCTCTGTCGCCTCCGGTAGACGTAATCTTTATTTGCAACAGGAGTGACGGACGGAGCTGGGCGAAGTTTGAAAATGGAGAGCGCTTATTTTGATGTTCCTGAGAACGCGACGAGTACACGCGGCAACGTCGACCACACTCACCAGCGCAGACACCGCCGAGCCACCGAGCACCCGACCACACACACGGGGAGCGACCGACATTTCAAAACACAGTCAGTGGCATCCAAAAAAAAAACGTGTTGTTGACGTCAAAATGACTAAAATTTAAAAATAAAAGCGTTTTTTTTTTACGTCCGTGACGTCGCTGGTCACGCACCCTGCACTTCAAATCGGTGCTGAAGATACGCGGCAACGTCGCCATCATCGCCAGCTCGTTAGCGGGGATCTGACGTCACCAAGCTCCACTTCCCCCGTGCGTTCTGATTGGCGTGCGGCGAGAGAAAACTTCCTTCCGGCGTTCAAAATTGGTTCCAGAGCGATCTTGCACTCCGCCGGAAACTCTACCTGCCTTCGTCGCCGGGCGTCAGAATTCTCTCGGATCCGACCGCCGGTTCGCAAATGTGAGCGAGGCATAAATGATACCACCCTCGTCTGCCGTATGAACACGTCTGACACAAGAAGTTAATCTCGGAATCTACCTTGACTACGCAAGACACAGATCTTTTGGCGTGTCTTAATGTCTACTCCTGGTGCCTGATTTGCATATTCTTGCCGGTACGCATTTGCACGGGAGGAACGCGCAAAACTAAATTAATGACACCAAATCCATTGCGTTTTTCCGTACCTTTTTCTGCCACAGTCTCCCGGGGTTCACCTTTAGATTCTTAACTATACTCCATTTCACGTTAACTTGGAGAACCGCAGATCCCCCGGGAGCCAATAAGAGCGTCGAAACTAGGCGCACGGCACTACTCCACGCGAGCGTTCCTGTCAAAAGACCAAATGCGAGATCCGGCGGAACCGGCTGTCGTCTGCTGGCGAAAAGTCGTCTGCTGCGAAACGAACCAACTTCGAATTGATTACGTCCACCGCCTCAGCAGTGCTGTTCACTGGAGTAGCATGATTTTCGGGAACAGTTCATGACACTACCACACGCTCAATTTGTCCTTGAATATGTGGCCCGTTCGAATGCCAGGACGATGTTTTGACCGAAGCGGTCGATTACACGTCCGCGATCGTTCAAACATCGTTCAAAAGCTACGTTGTTCTCGGAAAAGTGCTGGTGCGTAATATGTATCGTTGAAAAGTAACATGTCTTCGTCTTTCTTCAGTGTCGTGTCATGTTGCGGTCAGAGGAGTCTCACCGTAACACTAATGAATGAAAAGGAAGCCTAGCACTACGTTTTGTCGCGGACGGCGCTTTTGCTTTGGCGGCATCGAGGTACCTGTGGCCTCGACCATGTGGTGTTTCATGCCGACGCTCTTGGAAAGGGGGGGGGGGGGGGGGGGGGGGCGGTCAGTTTTTACAGTTCTTCAAGTTATTGTGAAACAGAGTATAGTTTATCGCTTGCTGACGGAATTACCGGGTCTGTATATTCGACTTTTACTTTCACAGTCTAGGCGGATGCACAATTGTTCATCCTCCGACTGGAGAAATTAATTATTTGGAACCGCATCTTGAATGATAATGTTCACTGCCTTTTCTGCGGGTTAAAGCTATCGCATTGAGCTGTGGTACAGACGTTATGCTTTCAGCCTGTAATATTCTCAGCCGGATTTATTCTGGCCTGGAAAGGTGTACATGCAACAGTAGACAATCTGCTGTAGAGAAGTGCACCGTAAAGCATGTAGAAATACTTGTGTACTGTGCTATCGTTCTTGGCTACCAGATTCCTTTCTTGTGCAGGCAATTTTAAGTCAGACAAATAGGTCACTGCTATAGCAAGTATTTACGAGAGTTCAAAGTTTGCGAAAAGAGTGCCCCTCAACACCTGTAAATCCACTGCTGAGAATGCGCATGTGAGCCATGTTTAGCTTTTATTGTTGTCTCCTTCAAACACAGAACGCCTCTCTCAGGGAAGCTTGTTTAATCGAACACCATAAATATAAAAAGCGTATTGTGCCAGTGAAAAGTCTACGAACATGCAGAAAAGTGAGACATATCTTTTGTAGGGTGGCAGATATTATTAAAGGACGCGACTTTTTGTGTTTGATGGCCCGTAAAGGAGAGGAGCCATTTTTCGGCCTTTTAATGGAGTGTCATCGACGAAAGACGACAAGCTCCTCTGCCTCCATTACAAACAAGGGCATCCTACTTGAACTCAGTTATTTTGTACAGAGACTTACAGGGCCGACCTCGCCGCATCCAAGATTTTCGGAAAGACATGAGAAAGAGCTCAATCCTGCAAACATTTTGTCTCTATGGGCTTTCCACTTGCATCGCGTGTAGGTTCCTACGTTGCGGAAGCCCGGTAAACCAAGCTACAAATCTTTTTTTTAGAAACTAGCTAAAGGAGTCGCGACACCCAAGGCTTGAAGGTGTTCTTGGCCGGCTTGCTGGAACTATAGCAATCGAGTCCTATTCAAGCGGATGTGGAAGTAAGCCTTTTTACTGAAGTATAGGATCAATAAGGCCGCGTAAAGTAATCGCGCCTGGTGCGCACACGCGTTCCATCCTTAGCAGTATTTCTATTTAAGCCTGTCTTAAACACTGCCGACTAATTTAATTTCAGGGAAGCCAGCCGAAACGTCCTGTTGCTCAAGACCCTAGTGAAAAATGTGATTTCGATAATGACATTTGCTTAATCCAAAAAGTGCCTATAATCAAATGATTATATAAGAATATATACGAACATTGTAATATCATATAAGATATACAAAAATACAAAAAGTTTCCAATAACTTTTCATTAAGCTTTACCTTGCTCTTTTCTGTTAGCATACGGTTCGTATATATCTATTGATATAATATCTGGTCATAAGCGCTTATTGGACAAAAAATGCCTTATAAAAATGACAGTTTTCGCTAGGAGAGTTTCAACAAAACAGAACGTAAGCGAGAAGCATGCGAAAATTCCAAGTGTTACTTTCTTTATTTACACAAAATCATTGATCTTTACATTTTTACACAATGACAACATTCCGGTTGTTTTAACCACAACTAGTTCCTACAGCTCTATGCTATGCAAACTATGTTGTTATTTCTCACCTCAAGCATACGCAATATTGCGTTCAATATGACCTGAAACAGTCCTTGCATTTTCGGCGCACCTGCAAGTTTCCGAGATGGTTATGGTCAGTACGATGAACGTAATGAGAAGTTGAAGTCCCAAACTTCGGTCTCTTTGACACATTGAAAGATAAAAGAGCTTGAAGAAACCGCAGGCACCGAATAAGACCAAATCGGGTGTTTCAAGTCATATGGATTGTGATAAAAAAACGGCTCCACAAATGTAGACATCAGCATTGACGCCGACCACTAAGATCGCGAATAAACCTGAAGCATCACACGCCGTCTGGGCAGTGGTAGGAGGCACCTTGGTTTCAACTTCAAAGGAATCTGGAACAAATTGAAAAATCACCACTCACTCAATCTTGTCAATCACGTCATAGCATTATGTATCCCGTAGAGCCTTAAGTGTCCCGTTTGTTGCTTGTGATAAGCTTGTGTTAAAAATTCACCATTACTATCTTGGCTTAAATAAAGGTGCTGCTTACGCTATAACTATTTAAGGAAAACCCCAATCGGTCTTTTCAATTTAGTGGCAATTTTACGGGCGCGCTTGCGCCACAGAGCACTTTTTATCAAGATATATTTCAGCGTGTTGCCACCTTCCCGTGTAGTGGATAAAGAACCCGCTTTCTAACTTAAACCCACTCCAACAACAAATGTGAATCGCTATTAACATGTTCTATACTGTTGATATGAACCCTTGCGCTACCGGTAGCTTCACATTAATGATCTAAAAGTGTTTTCATCCAGTGTCGCTTGATTATGTTTCGTTGGCTTTAGTTGGTATGACGCTAGAATCTTTAGTAGAAATCAAGATTTTACACTTTGTCGGTATGGTAACAAGCAGATGGGTTTCGACGTAAGCATAGGAGGCTGTTCGGAAAAGCTTGTGCAGTAGTCGAAAAGCCTAATTTAGCATTTTGATTCACGTGTTTTTTTTCAGATATTACAGCCCCCTGTTTACGGGGAGGAAAAGAAGAGGGCGAGTCGAGGCTTAGGTAAACACGACTGGGTGATTCACGCGCTAGCTTTTAGCCAGCACCTAGATTTGTTTACGATTATCAAATTGCGCTGGTACCTGATAAGCATAGGCCTTGCAAATTTTCAGAATTCCAGCTGAATATTTGTGTTGTTTTCTTTATTTTTGGATTATTATCTGTACAAAAAAGTCCGCGAGAAAGTCGGTGCACAAAGTACCAAACCCCTGAATCAAGACAACTTATGTTAGGGAAATACTGAAATGCTTCCTAATATCTTTTTACTGCTCGTGACGCAAAATTACGTTAGAGCCTCCTTTATTAGACTCACGAGTGCCAGCCACAACTGCAAGCTCTTGTACTAAAATAATTTCTAGGCTAATTATTTGTCCGGTCTAGTGTTCAAATGTTGTACACGCAGCATGTTAGAAGTCCGAATTGATTTTCAAATAAATTCAAGCGAAATATCAATTCAGACTATAAATGCACAATTCGCAGGACGTGTAGAAAACGAATTTTTAAAGTCACTGTTCAAACCTGCGCCTCGTACTCTTCCGCACAAAAAAAAAAAAAAAAAAGCTTTGGAAAACTAGAAAAAATAAAAACAGGCTTCTTACCATCGTTTCAGGACAGGTACCAAACTTGACGTGTTGTAGCAGGCAGGCGAAAACCACCTTCACTATCAGATACCCCATCCGAATTCCCACGCAATTTCTTGGGCCACTGCCAAACGGAAGGAACGTGTACGGTGTGTGGGAGTCCTTGTTTTCAGGCAGGAATCTGCAGGGATTTCAAGCAGACGCAGTTCAGACCCTCTGGTGGTACTTTTAGGGGTACGCTCTCAAAAGAAATATTAGCGTGGTAGTTACTTTAACGGACTAACACTTGATTGCGACGACCAGTTAATCAAGGTAAATAGCTACAAACTCCTAGCAGAGTAATATTCTGCTTAAGGCTTGAATTCACAGTCCGACGGAACAGTGAACAAGTTTACTGTAGAGACCTGGTTGTCCAATTTCTCCAGGCCGTCATTGCAGCAGAGCACCGCTAATGCATTACACATCCACAGAGGTTGCCCCGCAATGTAGCTGAGGGGCGAAGGCTGTAGTACCCTGCTTACGTTGTCACGCTTGGTCTGGCATAAAAACAAATAGCGTAAACCTTAGTTGTTTTTTTTGTTTTTTTTTTTTTTAATTCTAAAATTATCGCAATCTTCCCTTTGTTTTTTCGCATGCGTTTATGCCTTAAGGCCAACTCACATGGTGCCATGTTGCCGCAGTTGCGAATTGGCTGGTGGTGCAAAGATGGCAACAAAAGCTGCTGCGCGTCACCTTCCAACATCAAAGCCATCAGCAAACACGCACTGTGTGCATCAGGCATAACGCGGATGAAGCATCTCACACCCGATGTGGGTCTTGACCAAACGAAAGCGCTGTTTTGCCATTTTCATAAAGCAGCCTAAATAAGCCTAAACTTTTCAGCAAATTTTGTATGCGAGTGTAGATTATAATGATGGCAGCCTCGGGAGCAAATATTGAGTGTAAGGCGTACAGCACAGAGTAGAGTTTAGACTACGCTGTTTCAGCCCCGTATTACAAAACATACATTTACGATGCAGAATACTACGCAAAACCAAGCCTCACAAACAGTCAAAACGTGTACTAGGTAAAAGGAACCATTAACAAAACAAGCCCACTTCGATGCATCGAAGCATGCATTCATTATGGCTCCCGTCAAACGGCGTCACACGCACTGTTCAATACTCAACGTGGCCTGCTGTGCTCCCCCGGTCATTTCTCGCCGTTTTTTGGTGCTTTCTACTGCTCCAATGCCCAGCCAACACGGTCGCCTTCAATAGATCTAACTGACCTTGCTCATAGTGTAAACTGAAGACATGTATGCTTACCTTTCCGGTTTGAACGACTCGGGGTCAGGGTAGAACTCCGGGTCATAGTGGATGCCGGCAATTGGTATATCCACATTCATACCAGGTTTGAAGTTGATTCCAGCAAGCGTGGTTTCTTGAGTACAAGTCCTCATCAGGCTATGAAATAACGACGGAAGAGTTAAGAGTATATAGTCACTCAAAATCGGTCGTAATAATGCATTTTTTACTACAAATAAATATGGAACACATGGCGCAAAAGCAGCGAACAACACCAGTCCCAACCCAAAGAAGAAAATAATATTTCTTATAATAGTTTTTAGTTTATATGTTTTATCTATTTTTAATTATAATTGGCATCTGTATAAAATGCAATGACATCTCTCATGCAAGTGTGCAAAAAAAATGTTCAAAAGTGATTACATAAAAATGGTACTGCGCTTAATTTATAATCATTGTGCTGGATATATTTAGCCAGGCTTTCAGACCTCGGGTCAATATGCTTGTGTCTATTCTACCCGTAATAATCGTAGCATGTTTGGCACTCACAACATGGCAGCTGGGTACATGCGCATCGCCTCCTTTGCACAGGCTTCGAGGTACACCATGGACTGAATGCTCTCGTATGTTACCCCATCCTGGAGGAGGAAAAAAGGAGTTGCAATGTAAGGGACTATGCTTCAATGCACGCTGAAGATTTACGTAGAGAATGCCTGCTACTTTGAAAAATTCTTTCAATCACGTATCGTGGACAATACGTGAGATAACACATCTTTATACTTTTTGAAGTGCATGGTCGTTTGTTAAACGATTCGGATTCAGCTTTTCTAATTCTCCGATTTCCTCAGCGTACATTGCACACTTGACGTTTCGGATGTTAAATTTTTTTGTGTTTTTTTACATTAATCGCTGCGCATCCCTAGATACTCATTATTTTCTATACTTTAGCTGATATTTTTAAGAAGCTTTAAATGAAGACAAAAACAGATAAAATCTATTTATGCTAGCTTCTTTGAAATCCTTGGAAACCTCCGGAGTGACCCGTCAATGCAGCATATTTCTTAAGGTTTCGGTCCGGGTCAATATCCGGTGATAAAATGAACGCGACAAGTATATGACGGGAAGTTAAAATATTGTAAATAAAGTGTCAGCAAATTTTCTTTTTTCAGTCAAGTTCTAAGAGCCAGTATTGATGAAGATAAGAAACGACACCAGTTCAAGTTTCTCAAACGAATCGTAATATTAGGAATAAAGGAATTAATAAGCAACATCACGTCTTTATGTCCTATGATTTAAAAAGGGTGATAATTTCGTAATAATATGGAACTGAGGCTATGAACGAATACGACGAAGGAGGAACCACCTACTAGGCAACGCTACGGAGTTCGCACATTTTTATTATTATTTAATATGTGCTTCATCCTGAAGTACTTTACATGAACGTTTACGGCAACACATAAAACTATGTGGAATATTGGCGCAAGAAAACAGATACGTGTTAGCTGTTGATAGTGCACTGTCTGTGTTTATGCTCATGACACTAGCGTATATCTAGAGTTACGTGTTTTCGATTACAAATTCGATGAAATCCGAAGAACAGCAGTCGGTAAATTTTTTGACAATTCGAATCTGTACAAAAAAAATCTGAATTTCGGGGTCACATTGAAAAAATAAAACGCAAAACAAAAGACGGTACTTTAAGCATAAAGGTTTTCAAAGCACAGGGTTAGTAATTCTTAGAAAATGTCAGTTAATTTTTCTCTTGGTTTTGGACTAATGACAATATTGCTTTCCCTTTATCTCCTCAAGGTTCGTGCAATACAACGGGCCAATGTACTTCTGGACCGTGAAAAGATCCCCAATGAATTGTTTGCATTTTAAACTACATTATTTAGGTTTCCTCGAGAGAAGAGGGGTTGTGATCTTATGAAATTGAAAGATGTGAGCATGTATATTTCATTGGAATCTGAGAGCAGATGAAGGCTTTGCTCGTCCAGGAGTTTGGCTCTTTAAAAGTATAGACGTCTACTGAAGTAACACTTGTTTTCAAAACTTGTCGCTGGACACTTAGCACTGCCAATAGGAAGGGCGTTAGTACCAAATGCAGTACCATAAAAACATTTCGATACCGGTGATTTTTTTAAGAAATTTAGTTTACGTTAGCGTCCTTCATTATTCAATTTTACTTTAAGAAAATAAAGAAAACAATGTAAATAACCTTTAAATTTCGTAGAATCGGGAATCTAATATGAAGCAAGTTTCAATAGACTCTGAATTTTTAACGATAAATAAACTTAAAAAACACCCTTCGAATTTCGCAAACACAAAACAAGCTCCGAAAACACGGAATCCCACGTATATGACAGACGCCCGACCTGATACTAATCACGCTGGGTGATATACTAAGTATTCGCCAAGCATCCAGATTCAAAATCAATCGTCCTGAGAGCTAAGCTGAACAATATTTAACACATCAATTTCAGTGCCGTTTTGTAAAATAAAAATAAATATCGTAGCCGGTAACGGACCACCTTCTCAAAATCGCAAATATGGTGCCTAATAAAGAGCAAATATGGAATTAATACATTTGATTATGTATTCGAGTAATGATATAATATCAGATAATATTTACCGCCCCGATATATTGCCGTCGAAGGGGATAATAGCCCTTATTGTTGTTTTATTTCCAGTCTATAATAACCCAGCATTGAGAACACCACTGCACTTATAGTTGATACCCCAGTAAATGTTGTCACATGCTTCTTCTAAATTATATTCCTAACAATAACGCAAGATTGATGATCAAGAACTATTATGCAAGTTATTCCAGGCTTATAATCATCGCCTCACTCTTCATAATGATCCCAATGTGACGGAAACATATCCCCGGTCTTACTTTTTCCACGGCAGCGTCGATTTCCCTGATGGCCTTCTCTTGACATTCCGGGTTCAGAGCGAGCAGGTACGCCAGCGCCATCATAGCCGCCATCACGGTATCGGTGCCAGCAACGAAGAAGAGTCGGCACTGGGCGGTGATGTCCACGATCGTCAAGGCTGAAAAACGTTTTTGAATGTATTTCAAAATCTACAAAATGTCGCTTAGTCATGGCTAACGCAGCAACGGCCATTAGAGAAACATGCTTAGAAGCAGCCCAGAATCACCGGGTTCGTGCAGTGAACGCTACACCTTGTGCACTTTTTTCCGTCTTCGCATTTTGTACCGTAAGGCCAGGGTTGTGCCTAAGGAAGCCAAAAACTGTCGATCGTCGCGTCGGCGGTAGATCGGTGCAATTGGTATGTTTGTTTCTGTTCGCGTGTTTTCGTGAGTCGTGACATACGGCGTCGATGTCGCGCGTCGAGCGTTTGTGATTACAATACACTTAAGCGGTTTAACTCACGCGTAGCATTGCCCTGGGCAATTACGCGCCCTGTAATGGTGCGGTTATGCCAGTGGCACATCGTGGGTTTTTACTTGTTATTTTGAAATGGCGACGTCGCTCGCGCTGCTAAATAGGCTTAGTGGAAGTCTAGGTCCACAACGTCACAATGCGAAATAAAAAGTAATATTATATTCATGATGGGGAAACAGCTCAGAAAACACGAACTACGAAGAGGAACAAACACGACAGGACAATGCTGTTTTCGTGTTTGTTCCTCTTCGTAGTCCGTGTTTTCTGAGCTGTTTTCCCCATCATGTAAAACGTCAACCAACTGGCCCAGTTCTCCACCTTGTTATAATATTATATTATGTGAAGCAGGCTTTTTGAGGTAAAAGGCCGACGTTTTTTTTCCGCTGTTTGTCAAAGCTGTCTCCGAAAAGCAACGGAGGTTTGTTTTTTAGTTTTTTTTCTAAGCTTGGTGAACGCAGCTTTCAGTTATCAGGACAATTCTATTTGAATATTCATTTAAGCTACGTGATTAAAACTTATCTTGCAAAATTGAGAAATGTAGCAAAGCGATTCACTGCCTGAGGCACTGTATATATTAGCTTGCATGCAACAGAAGAATAGGCTCGATAGATATTTTGAAGCAAAAGTTAATAGGCGTGCGGGTTTAGGTTGCTTTAAAATGAAACCGTAGACGATCGGAAGATAAGAAGGGGACAAACACACATACGACTCGAGATATGTATTTTCCGCGTTTTGGCCGTTCGAGTCCGGTGTTAATTATGGTTATTCTTATGAACTTATAACAGTATCTTAGATGAATATGTCGTAATTCATAGTACTACACTTGTTCGCACTTACAGTACTTGTGCTGTA
Source organism: Ixodes scapularis (assembly GCF_016920785.2). NCBI lineage: Eukaryota > Metazoa > Arthropoda > Arachnida > Ixodida > Ixodidae > Ixodes > Ixodes scapularis. Next base: position 67,825,424 of record NW_024609879.1, on the reverse strand, counting down.
ATAGTAAAATATATATCTAGTTTACTCTACTTTGTTGTTCATGCGTTTCAATGCGGGTTATGCAAATAAGTAGGAGTATTACGATACACTTTGTTTTAGTGAAAATGTTAAATGAGAAAGAAGACCATGGGATGATCTATCCCTCCTGCCATATTGTACGAAGACTTTTAAAGCTTACAAAATAGGAAAACATGATGGGGGAGCTGGCAGAGTTGGAGGGTCGAGGGCAGGAGGCGGGAAGTGTAGAAGCCGCGTGTTCGCGCTCCTTTAACTGGTAGCGCCATCTAGGAACAGCGACGAGAGATAGCGTACCGTCTTTTCCCCCTTTCATGCAGCTTCTAACGTTGCACCTCCTCTCTCTTTCCTCTCATCTATCCGGCGTGCGGAGCTTGTCACATTGGCCAAATTCTAGCCTTGCAAAACTGGCTGACCTACCGCTATAGCTTCTTTCGTATAGCCATAACGAAATGTGGGAAATAGAATGGTCGAAACGCGCGCATCATGTCGATTAACACTAATTTTCTAGCTACCAATACCGGCCTTTAAAGGCCGGTATTGGCTTTCAAGTGCCAGCCTAAGAAACACAGGGTGTGCCGAATCACTAACATATTTGTTTTTTCATTTGGTCAGTGAGATGACGAGATAAGCCGACAAGAACATCGTTAAACAAATAAAAACAACAAAAATGACAATAGCAAAAAAAATTTAAAAAACACTTTATATACATTATTTGTGCATGTAAACGTATTGTGTATTTTTTCCCGTGTTCTTAATTCTCTTTGATAAATTGAATATATTGTGAATTCGTTAAAAGTAGAAAAAGAGAAATACGATAGTTCATTAAAAAGTGTATTAAAAGTGTAATTTAATTTATATTTCCAAACAACTAATTCGAATGTACTAACTAGATTTAGGCATTTCAGTCACTTTCTTTTCTTCATGATTTCAATATCATTCGAACATATTTTAGGCAGATGTAATTCATACTTGCGAAAATATAACATTGGAATGTATTTCTAATACATTAAATTGTATTTTTTCAGTTTAGACGACAAAAAGAGCGAATGCATTTTTAGTATACTTTCTGCGCACATCAAAGTGCGATGTATTTATAAAAACACATTCGGAGCACATTCGGTCATATGTCAAACGCTTCAGTTTTTACTGAAAGATGTGAAAATATGCCTTGCCTCCTTCAGGTTTTCGCTGACTCTAGTTGTGTGTACCTTCTTAACATATTCCTGCGTGAGCCAAATGGGTCGGTGCCACCGGTACGACAGCGTTTTCATGCTCTGAGGAACCACGTATCCGAAGGGGGCAGCAAACGCGGCTGGCCAGTTGCCTCGAGCTCAGCCATACGAAACAGCGTCGTCGCAGGTTTCCCTTCATCTTCTCTGTAGGCCTCGAACGGGTAATGATTCTTGGAAGTCAGGTGGGATAGTGCGCACGCACGACCAAACATTTCACGGGTCGCACGACGCGTTGGAAAGAAGGCCTAACGAGACCGTGCTTGGGCTATTACTGAGTCACGTGTGTTCACGTGAGGTTGTGATTAGCCGTGCCCGGTCGCGCCAAGACACATTTCAGAGGCGTCCCGCGATTCGTCGGATGTTGGGCTGTGCGATATTCATTCGACCCCAGCTATTATCACCCTTTCGATACGACCAGATAAAAACCACGGTACGGCGCAATATCGGGGTCATTGCCGATTTGATAGTATTGTTTAAGGCGGTACCGAAAAAAAAGTAATGAAATACGTTACTCCTTGCTCGCAAATATGAGGAACACGTTACAAAGATTCGTTTCCTCATACCAAAGAAAAAAACGCTTTACCCTTACCGGTAAAAAGTATCGCACGTTACTTTTGCGTTATCTTTCGTTTATCTTTTCAATCGCGTCACTGTGTTTTGATGGGACTGGTTTTCATATGCGCCATACATCAAGAGACATTGGGTCGTTGAAGTAACTTAACTTAAATGCCTTATATGATAACGGTTTCACCTGGCAAAAGTGAGGCAAAACTTTTAAAGCATTAAGGGCGAGTTCGAGAGATTCTATCACCTCGCGCAAGAAACTCTAGAAATTTTCTAAGTGTAGCTTTTTGTCGCCTTGGGAAGAAGTTGTTACGAGTAGCGTAACTACGTTACCGTTTCTCGAACTACGTAACGTAAGTACGTTAACCGTGTGATATTAAAGAGCCACGAGCATGTTTTTAGGTTAATAAAATAAGTAACGTTTTTCCGTGAACAACGCCGTTAAGTGTATGGCGCCGCAGCACGCACCCGTCTGGACAGACCGTCCCTCCGCCGGCACGGTGCTCTACCAAAACGTTGTTTTTGCAGAGCGTGAAAATACTGGCGCAAGCGAATGAGTCTTCCGAAGAAATATGTTAAGAAGGCGGACGGATCTACCGACCTCTAAGTAAACAGTATCTGTGATAAAAATATTGTAGCGTAAATTAATATTGTATGCCGCTCGAATTTTTCTTAGGTATGATTCACAGCCCCAAATTTCAACCAGTCAAAACCCAAGTCAATTTAAACTATACGCAGCCGAATCTCTCTTCCTTTCTCTCTCTCTCTCTATACATATATGTATATATATATATATATATATATATATATATATATATATATATATATATACCAAAACCAGTACCAATACCATTATTTTCCAGATGACTGTGTACAGCGATATTGCAGCGGTAGATGTTAGTGAAACACTTCGCGCCGTCGATCGCGCTCCAAATATCGACCCGGGTGATATTCGGCACTCCGCCACAACATTTCACGGGCCGCTGATAAATATATAACATCCATGGTCGTGCACGGTAGCAATATAACATGCATGGTCAGTAAAACCAGCTCCGCCGGGAAACCTGGCAGAGCACTGGGATATGCGCCCATGTGAGACAGAATGTGCACAATCAATATTTCTCTGGAGATGCGCAGGTGACAGTGTCTTATCAGTTTTCGATGCATTCCGTATCAGAAAGCAAGGGGAATGCAAGTGCGTTGGCGCCTTGTCCCTTTACATATAACCAGATACAGAGTTGTATTCTCTAAATGAATACCCAGAAAGATGGCATGAATGCTGTATGCTTGTTTTAATAAACCTTTATTTGAGAGTGTACTTCGTCTTGTGTACTTCGTTCTTCCTATTTATTCGGTGCTTTCAGTTTAGCGCGTGCGACTATTTGCACAAAAGGGACGTGCAAACACACGCTCCCTTTTACGCACACAGCTAAAATACCCTTGAATTAATACACCCTCAATGGTTCGAAAAGGTCATAGTACTTTGTGCGGGCTGTTACTTTGTTTAATACGAAACGCCTATGCGGACAGTATGGTGCACTCATGAACCGTTACCATCGCTCAGTTCATGTGCATCTAAATGATACCTTATAAGCCCCGACGTCTTACTTAAGATGTCGCTCTGTTTCACCTTATTGGTTGCGTAAGTCCATAGTTTTTTCTGTTCACTTGTGGGAAGAATATCCCTCCCTCGAATCAAACACTTTAGTCCCATCCGTTATATACACGTCAATACACGAGAGAATTAAACTATATAGAATGTATAAAATTGACGGCGACTTGCAGCATTCATTTCCAATTTTATTATACTGCCTACATTGGAGTTTTGTACAACGATAGGTAAAACGATCAACTTGTAGTTGAGTATCTAGACACCTAACATGTCTCTTATATATGGGCGGTTTCATGTGGATTCAGGCAACGAGTGGCAGTCATATTTTTTATGTTGCTTCAAATGTTTATATTTCGTGGCGCATGTTCCAAGAATAGCAATCTTTTTTATTTTAATGTCCTGACATGTTTGGTTTCTGAGAAAGCAAATCTCAAAGAAGTGAAAAAGAACGACGAGGTATTGACGATTGTCGTGTGTGGCGTTTTTGAATCACTTAATCTCAAAGCGTTCAAAAGAGAGCGTCTACATTTTAGTGGGATATATCTGAAAGTAGGTAAGACACCATTACAACTACTATTTATTATTTGTCGCTCCAACCTTTGTAAAAATCACCAAACATGCCTCCGCGAACAACTGTGACCTTAATTGGAGATTTTCTTTTCAGTCGACTATGTTTAGTATCGCTTTTTAAACAATACGACGTGTAGACATTTCATTGCCTTCCAAATTAAGCAAAGTTTGTGTTTTTATTCTGTACGAGTACTGAGAAATAAATTATGAAACAAAGAGGGTTTTCACTTTTCGTTCAATTTCAGCACGCTGTATAAAAAGAAAACATTTTTAATCTTTTTTTTCTCGCGTCGCGTTCTCTACACACCCTTCTTTTAACCAGAATACATTCCGTTAGAGGTATTTGCCTTGGTTTTGAGTTTGAAGCCTCTAAATATGCTAAAAAAGAGCAAATGCCGATGGCGGGATTTGATGATTTTTTTTGTTGTTGTTGTTGTGTGGCGTTTTTGAACCACTCCCACTCTCAAGGTATTGAAAAGAAAGCTTCGATATTTTTTTTTAATGTGATATGTATGCAAGTCGGTAAAACGACATTTCAACTAATATTTATTATTCGTCGATCCAATCTGTGTAAAAATCCCCAAACATGCCTCCGCGAACAACTGTGACCTAAACTGCGGATTTTTTTGTTAGTCGACTATGTTTATTTATATTTTTAAAATAATACTACGTGTAGAACCTTTCATTGCCTTCCACATATTTAAAGTGCGTGTCTTAATCACGTACGAGTACTGATAAATAAATTATAAAACAGAGAAGGTTTTCACTTTTTGTTCAATTTCAGCTCGCTGCAAAAACAATAAAAAAAACTTTCTGTTTAAATTTTTTGGCGTCGCATTTTTTCACACTTTTTTTAGACAGCATACATTATGTTAGAGGTATATGCACTAGTTTTGAGTTTTAAGCCTCTAAATATGATAAAAAAAAGCAAATTCTGATGGTGGGTTTAATGGGTTATAGCTGTATATTTTACTCTTTATTATAATGATCTAAGGGATGTTGAATAAATACTCACATAAACGACATGAATGTCGTTAGGCGTATATTAACAAGTTTGCAATTTTAAACGTCCAAACACTATAAAATCGCAACTTCCGAAAGCGGGTTTTAACACAATTTCCGCCGGTGCATGATTGGAGGGGCCTCAAGCCTAAACCCTATGCGCTACATAATCTATACTACGTTAGAAATATCAAAGTGTAATACTGCAAAACATTAGAGTAAAATACACTTCCTATTGGAAACTTAGATTTTTAAATGCGAAATTTTATATTTCTAATGCGAAATTCATGTTGATAACCGAACCGAATCATTTTTAGCATATTCAAAGGGTTAAAACTCTAAACCAGTGCATACACCCCTAACGGAATGTATTCTGGGTAAAAGAAAGGTGTAAAGAAAACGCAAAACAAAAAAAAAATAAAAAAATAAAAAGAATACTTTTTTTATACAGCGTGCTGAAATTGAAGGAAAGGTGAAAACCTTCTCTGTTTCATAATTTATTTCTCAGCACTCGTACGTGATTCCGACACAAACTTTACACAATGTGGAAGGTAATGAAAGGTTCTACATGTGGTATTTTTTTAAAAACAAAACTAAACATAGTCTATTAACAAAAAAAAAATCTGCTGTTTAGGTCACAGTTGTTCGCAGTAGCATGTTTGGGGATTTTTATAAAGATTGGATCTACGAATAATAAATAGTAGTTGGAATGTCGTTTTACCGACTGGCATATATATCGCAATATAAAATATAGAAGCTCCCTTTTGAATACTTTGAGATTGAGAGTGGTTCAAAAACGCCACACAGGAAAATCGTCAAAACCCACCATCGGCATTTGCTCGTTTTTAGCATATTTAGATGCTTAAAACTCAAAACAGCGGCAGATACCCCCACCGCAATGTATTCTGGCTAAAAGAAGGGTGTGAAAAAAACGTAACGCAAAAAAAATAAAAAAAAATGTTTTTTTTTTTTTTTTATACAGCGTGCTGAAATTAAACGAATATTGAAAACCCTCTTTGTTTCATTATTTATTTCTCAGTACTCGCACATAATAAAAGCACATATTTTGCTTAATTTGGAAGGCAGTGAAAGGTTCTACACGTGGTATTATTTTAAAAGCGATACTAAACATAGTCGATCCAAAACAAAATCCGCAAATTAGGTCACAGATGTTCGCGGAGGCATGTTTGGCGATTTTTACAAAAATTGGAGTGACGAATAATAAACACTAGTTATAATGTCGTCTTACCTACTTACTTGCATATATATCACCCTAAAAAATATAGACGCCCTCTTTTAAATATTTTGAGATTGAGAGTAATTCAAAAACGCCACACACGACAATCGTCAAAACCTCGTAGTTCTTTCCCGCTTCTTTGAGATGTTTTTTTTCTCAGAAACTCAACATGTCAGGAGATTAAAATAAAAAAAGGATTGTTATTCTTGGAACATGCGCCAGGAAATATAAAAATTTGAAGCAAAATAAAAAATACGACTGCCCTCTTCTTGCCTGAATCCAAATGAAACCGCCCATATATAAAGGGTCATGAACATGATGAAATCTAAAATGTGTTTGAACTCGCTTACGTTTTTCGCCATCGGGAGGAGGTTTCACGGCTGGGACTACGTTCCCGTTACTATCCACATACCCGCTGTCGAGGAACATCTGCAGGATGTCGTCTTCTCTCTGCACAACGTTTAAACGAGATCGATGTTTCAAGGTTAAAATGCGACACACATGCATGACACTAGTTTACAACATTCTCAAGGCGACTGTCCCACTGAAAGTGGAACAACTAAAATACTTAATACACAGACTGTCGCAGGCATCTTTCTTCTTTATATGATGGCCCCCTGCACGTTTCTCGTGCATCTGTCCTATTTTCTACACAAGCCCAGAGAAGGACACATTTTTTACCAACACCTCAACACGACACCGAATCGATAAACCCCTCCCCCCCCTTCTCATAAAAAAATGAAAACATACACGCTTCTTTGAAGGAAAACAAAAACGAAAACACCAGACCCCTAGGTGTGTGATATCACATGGGTGCTGTGCAATAGAAAGTAGCTTAACTAAGGTTCATCATTCTTTTTGTTCAACACACTGGAGTTTTATTTTAGATTAAATTAAAAAAGCACGAGATGCATACTTTTTGTTTGCTCCTTCGGTCATCGGCCATCAGCCCCACAAAATGAATCAAGTCATCCGTGTCCCCTTTTGCTTCGATCTTCGGCCGGAGATGTCTGAAGATGGTGGGCATCGTGACTGCATACAAAAATCATTAATTTTTTGTTATTATATCTATATTATCATAAAAATAATATATGTTTGCGTGTTATATGCAAAAAGATTTACTCTTTGTCTAAAGTTTTGTTCCTGAGAATGTTCTGGCGTGAAGATGCTACATCGCAAGCTAGCATGCTTAAATATAATAAATATGTTTTTCTTCCATACAATATATTGTTTGTATGTTTAATATTTTAATGACTGCATTCAATTTAGCATTCCTTGTCGAAGTTCCGATTTTGGTGAAATTGAAATATGATAAGGTAGTGCACTAATCACACCTAACGGCTGGAGTTGTCTTTAGGGATACTTTTCTTCGATTTAAACTACAATACAGATTCAAAGACAAATTATGACATGCCTTTAGTACTACAAAAATTATGTAAAATCCGAAGGTAGAGCAGTTATGCGATTGTTGTGGTTCTCATATTCCCTAATTTATAATATTCGTGTAATGACCATTCACGGCATCATACCTGTAAAAAGTACCCACAGAAATGAAGTCAAAGACGTCTGATAAAATGTTGTTTATATGTTGGCACGATGTGTTTGCGGAATAATAAAATAAATTCATAAATGATAAAAAATCTAGAGACTGAATTTTATTGATTTGTGTGCTATTAACCCAGAACTAAACTGACGATTGAAGCCATGCTTAAGTTATGTTCCACATCTTTCTTTTCCGCAGAAGGTTTGTGTCGAGTGCCCGATGACACGCCTTCAGCTCCTTTATAATCGCTATAGGAAAGATTTCGCATTTTGTTTACCCCTTTTAAATTTTAGAAGAGCATTGTGGGCCACTTGACAAACATTTGTGCTCTATGGCTCTCCATTGTTCTCCGTAGTTTAATTTATTTACTTTTATCTTTTCTAAATCACGTCTTGCTTGTTTGTTGGTCTGTATCTGTTCTTTTATTGTTTGTAATATATGCGCACTAATAAAGCCTCGAGCAGTTCGTGGGCACATTAAGCAAAGTAAATAAATAAATAAATAAATAAGCACTGTACATGAGAAAAACGAAGACGACCGGATGAAGGGGGCAAACTCAAAACGTCTCAACATTGCGTTATCTTTCGTGATTCCTGCTATTGCCAGAAAAAGAATAAGATCGACTGGGATGTTTTTTAGTTGTTTTTATTAGGGCGCGATCTGGCTACCTTCGATACCCTTCGGCGTCTACTTGGCTTTAAACGGGCACGCAGGCCAAATCACCGAAGCACGATGGAAGACGGCGAGCCCGTGCCAGAGATTACGAGAGCGACGCTTTGTAGTCCTTGTCATATCGTCGATTTGGTGTAATACGTCTTAACCTCCAAGTATAGAACCTAAAAATACTTGTCATCATATTCTTCGTTATGCGTGGTTTTAATGGCGATTCATGGATGTTGTCTTCATTCTCACTTATTTTTATTATTTGGTTGTTTTCATCTGACATTGGGGTGCAGGTCGTCATTGCGTCATGTCATATCACACTACTGTCCTGTAGCGAGTTCAGTAAGTCTATCAAGTATTTGGGTTTGTGTCAGTGCTGTTTGCACGCATAGTTTCTCTACGACTCTCTTCTTGTAGATTGAGGAGATGACAGGTAGGTAAGAGGCACCTCTCGTGCCCAGGTGCACTTACACAGAAGCAGCACTTTCCAGCTGGGAACCACTTCAGCGAACAGCTTCTCGAAGCAGACCATCAGGGGATGCTTCTTGTCCACGTGACTGTCCATGTCGAAGCTGAACACAACGGCGGCTGTGGTGTCTCTCGCGCAGCTATGGAGGAGCCTGGGTATTTCGCCGAGACGAAAAGCATTTTTCAGGAACACGTATATGGTGTGGACAGCAACGCAATCAGCAAGAATGAGCCACAGCCCAAATATTTATGATTCTCCATAAGACTGTGGCCTTTAAAAAAATTGTTGTACTGGTAGACGCGCAAGGTAGATTACACAAAAATAAAAGGTTCAAGCGGTCTATCCCGCAATTTCGCGAATGACGGAGGACCTTAACGATCAGGGATTTTGGACAACTCATGCTTTTAACCGAATTCGAAAAGTTCTATGCACGTTCGTGTACTCACTCGTTTGCAGCAGCCGGAGTTCCGTTCTTGGCATGTTCTATTAACCGTGCCGTCAACCTCTCGGTGACCTTAACAATCCTGGGGACTGACTGAAAAAGTTTTTGAAAGAATGTAGTCCTGGTTTGTTAAACTCCCTTCCAGACTCCCGGAGAGCTTAAAATGAATCTGAAGAGGTCATTTATTTTAAAGAAATGGTAGAATTGTTAACGTAGCCCCCCTAAAAGTATGCCTTCAGATTTGTTTTGACATATTAATAGAAGGGTCATAATAGCTAATTAGAAGTTCGGCGAAAACTCGCCTGCTGCGGTGCGCCGAGGACGGGAAAGCGTGAGAGCGGATAGAAAAACTAGATAAAGTTACGTCATCATTAGTGTCCGATAACCTTCGCTGGCAACACTAAGCAGACTCGGGGGTGCCGTCGACGCCGTCACCACCCTCTGGACAGATAACAGGCGGCAGATAGGATCGCAGCAAGCCCGCGGCAATCGCTGCACGTATTTGATGCAAAAGAAATACTTGCGTCCAAGGTAAGTGCGATAACTAAATTCATGTGACAGAAAGCTATCCGGATGGAAAGTTCGTCTGCCTCTTGAGCAGGGGTCGCGGTGACGCAAAAACCCCGAGCTCTGATTGGCTCCGGTTGGAAGGATAGTGAGTAGACCTTAAGGGGGCTACACTCTAAATACATCTGTGCGTCTACTTTCCCACACAAACCTCGGAGAGATAATCAGCGCAACTTACGGAGGCAGCTCAGCGAATGACGATGCCGAAACATATGTTTAGACCAAAAAACGCAGTCTGAGTTTTGACATTAAGCAATGCAAAACGTCACGCTTGCACTGCTTAAGGTCACAACTCAGACTGCGTTTTTTGGTCTAAACATATGTTTCGGCATCGTCATTCGCTGAGCAGCCTCCGTAATTTGCGCTGATTGGCTCTCTGACTGTTGTGCGGGAAAGTAAACGCACGGGCTTTTTTTAGAGTGTAGCATTGAGGTCCACTGACTATCCATCCATCAGAGCCAATCAGAGCATGGCGTTCTGACGTCTGTGCAAGCCCTGCCCAAGAAGCAGACGAACTTGCGCTCTGCGTATACGGCGTGCAATCCGTCTGCTCCTTGCGCACTCCGCACGTCTGTTTATCCACAAAATGCGAACCTCGTGTGTCTGTTTATACCCGTCCTCGACCAATGGTCGCGCGAGCCTCGTTGCCACGTCATGGCGCTTGATCTGCGCGTTGTCGATGTCGACCTCTGACTGGGATGCTCCTCTTCCGATGAGCCAAACAACGACCTTTAGAGGATTTGCTGCAGTCCGCGAAGTGCTCTCTTAACTCAGATTTATTTTTCGAGGGTTTCATCTTCTCTTTAGCAACGCCCAGCTCGGCAAGACCCGAACATCGCATATTACTCCTTCACAGCCAATCAGATTTTGGGATTTGCCGAAAAAAACGTCGAAAACCCAATCACAATGCAAAAAGCGGAAACACAATACGCCGTGCTCTGCTCTTATGGAGCTGTTAGTGACCATTGTCTCACGTACTGCCTTGAGTTTGTTTCCCGTGAAGGCGGGCGAAAGGATGTAGCGGGCGTGCTTCCACTCGTCTCCGGAGAGATTAAAGATGGATTTCTGTCTCAGACTGTTCCCCAGCTTTTGTCCAATCTGTAAAAATAGAAACCAGCCAGGCATATAAATAGTGTACCCCCGATCACACCGCAATTTGAAGTTCAATTGTTATTTTTAATTGTGTATAGGTCAACGCGTTTTTAATTATTTTTACAAACAAGTCTGCGTTTCTTTACACCAGGTGTGAGCGCTCTGCTTGAGTAGAGACCACACTCGCTTCTGCGCATGCGCCGGCAGCAGCGCCACAAGAGCGGCGTGGCGTTGTAGCCACTGCTAGTGTATATACGTGCAGCACACCACCGAAGCGACAAGTTTCGCTTACGTTTCCAATCAACGCTGTGTCTGTGTTTTTCTTTTTTTCTCTAATTCGCCAGATTATTTTTTCGCCCGCTTCTTTTTTTCTTTTCTTTTATCTCTCAATCCTAATACCGTTTTTTTCTCCAAGGCGTTAGTTAGTGCCAGATTTCCAGATCAGGTGCGTACTTGGGCTCTTTTGCCATGATGTTTGAGGGACAAAACACGAAAAAAGGCAGATCAAAACAAGGGCTTAACTCAGACGACCGATTTTATCCAGCGCCTCAAATTTTTCTTTCAATTCATTTATTTACTTCTCTCATACATATGGGTGACGGAGACAGAGAAACAAAAAGCTGCAGAAGGCGCAGCTTGACGGAGCCCCTGCAACCTAACGGCAGCTTGGAAGGCTGGTAAAAGCCATCACATTATCTTAAAGGGATGCTGAACCGAAATCTGGATTCCCCAAAACACTCGTCAAAAGAGTGCAACGGGAGGCTACAAACACCAAAACATCACTTATACAGCGATATCTCGAATGGATGACCGTATTTTTCAAAAAAGGGGCGCATTTGGCAGGAATGTTGACGTCATGTTTCTCCGAGAAGGAGAGGGAACGGCCTCGCGTCTTCTCCGCCTCAAGGCCCTGAGGGAGCGAAGTGAAGAGAGGAGGAAACTAGGTACATTGACGGTCACGCGCCTCGTCGGCCCGGTTCAATCTCGACTTCTTTTTCCAAAAATACGGCCGTCCATTTTAGATATCGCCTTACTACTTGTGTTGTAGGGATTGTGGCATCCCGCCTACATCTCCACAATGTTTTTTTTTTTTTTTTTAAATCCAAATCTTGGTTTTCCATCCCTTAAAGGCACAAAGAAACCGGCAGTGACATGCATGAGAACATTTTAACTTAGACATGAACCCATAGTTTGTTCTAGGACGAGGTATTCTCTGCCTTAGATGGAGTTTTAAATCTATTTGACAAATCATTTGCCAAGTGTTTGTACTATATGCCTTTTACTTTTTCTCAACTATGTTTTTTGAAGCCATGTATAACCAGAGCTATGGTGTTGATATGTCACATATGTACTCACATGCCTTGGCCCACAAAAGTAGGCCGGCATTATTATTCAAATAAACAAAATAAATACAATTTTGCAATTGTTTTCTTACTAAATGCATCAATACAAACATGTTGGTCTTTTAAACATTTTAGTGGGGTTGACAGTGTATAGCGTACCATTTGTACCCATAGTTTGCTCTAGGACGAGGCATTCTCAGGGATCAGGCGCTACGTACTCCAATACCATATTTTTAACGATTTGTCAAGAAAACCACTGCAATCTGTAGTTAAAACATTTCAGGGATGCCGCGCATACTGTAGCAAGCTTATATTTGTATTATTCTGGTAATTTTAATACTTTATGCTTACAAAAAAGGGGTCAGTGTATGCGTAACACGACGCATTGACCAAGACACGGATTGCTTCCTTCAGCAATAAAAAAAGTTTATAGAGATTTGTACTGGTCGTGGTTCCCCACACTAGGTGACCATAGGATATACGAGAATTGAACAACGCACTATAAATAAGGAGTTTAAATCTAGATAGTAACATATGGCGATATTTATCTAAAATATCTACAATATTCGAGAGTTTAAGTGTAAGATTTTGAACATAGAAGTCTCATAGCCCTAACTCATTTAAAATTACACCTAAAGTTTTAACAGTGCTTACAAATTCAATTTCCGAAAGGTTCAACATTCAGTTTTCCGTAGGAACGCAAACCGTACATTTTGATTTAAAGATAATGGCTTTGGTCTTATTTTTGTTTATTTCTAAGGAATTTCAGGCAGTCCAGGAACTAAGTTTTTTTCAGATATATGTTTGCATACGCGACTAATTATCAATGTTGTTCCCTGAAAAAATATACTATTATCTTCGGAATTAATTACAAATGAGGTGTTACTAGCAATAGCGACTATATCATTTACAAACAAATTAAAAAAGCAATGGTCCTGACACTACCTTAAAGTACCTCTGTTCGGACTTTTTTAAGAATTGAAGGAAATCCGTTGATATGAACTGTCTGCATCCGACAGCCTAAGTAGCTCTCAACTAGTATAAGAGAATGCCCTCGAATTCCATGAACGTTGAGTGTTCTTTTTAATAGACTTTTATCAGTCAGTCCGTCGAAAGCATTGCAGTAATCTATAAAAATTCCCATCGTTAACAGCCTGTTTTCAATATTGTTTATAATTATATATTTTTGCTGTATAAGGGCTGTAGGTAGTTCTGTGGTACGACCTTTTCGAAAGCCAAATTAAGAATCAGTATTTAAGTTGTTCAGTCTAACATGTATACTCTTCTCTAAGTCCTTAGAAAAAACAAGAAATACTGAAATTTGTTAGTAATTGGGCATATTATTTTATCTCCAGGCTTATATTAAACAGACACCTTCGCCAACAGCATACTCTTTGGAAAAACGCCAGTCAAGAGCGACAAATTTAAAAATGTACGTGAGGCAGATCATTATAATGTCAATCCCATAGTTTACCGGCTGCACATGTATGCATTAAAATTAGCGCGTTTACTGTTTTAAGGTTTAAAAACCCCGAACGAACATCCCAGTAAACAGTAAGGAAAAGGAAGCAGTTTTCTGCGTCGCGCAGACCAAGAGAAAAATCCCCATGAACTCTTTAACTAAACAGGGGAAAATACATTCTTAAAATAGACACTAAATTTATCGTCTAACTTTAAACCGGTTTAAGTTTTAAGTTTAATTACAAGGTATTTCATAGCGTTTTCTTGATCATTTCAGTTTAAAATATTATTGATTTCTTTCTATTTTATTTATGAAACATTTTTCACGAGACTTACACCAGAAGTATATCCTTAGCTCGCCATTTAGACCACGTTTCTTGCACTACAACATATGGCTAAGGTAAAGGTATGCCCAAACATACTTATGGTGATTGCTTTAAGCTGTAGCATGTTTTATTAATTCAGAGATAAATAAATACGACTGCGTAGGTGTGTTACCATACCGTTCTGTCCGCAAATGACTTGAATTTTTTGACAAATACGTCGGCGAGGACTTCAGGTTCTGCAACATATAGGCTGGGAGCGAGGCCTTGGTAGGATCTGTGGAAATTATAATATCGAGCGGTAATAAGATTTTTTTTTTGTTTCTACAAGACCCTTTCTGAGGCTTGCAAACTAATTTTTTCACATAACAAGAATGATAAGCACTTAAACGAATCATTCCGCTCCAGCGAAATGTAGTCCTTGTTATTGCAAAAACATTCTGAACTATCCAAAATGACGGTTTCTAAAGTTATAAAGTACACGTAAAAAAACTATGTTTGAAGAAGAAAAGCAACGCCGTCGAAGTTGTTATTCTTTTTTTTCACCAGCAGTGAAACGGCTCCCTTGATAGTAACCCCCTCGAAATAATCTCTAGCTTGCTGCAAGCTAACCAAAAATCTACGAGAGTTCACTGTAGCACTAAAAGTCGATTGAACACAAATTGGCCGAAGGGCTAGCGCACGTTAATATTTTAGTTCATTTTAAGCAACCCTCCGCTTAATTTCGATGAAGCCAAAGTGGAACCAAATCATGCAAAGCCTTGCTTCCGCTAACGCCGATCACAAAAAGGGGGACCTAAATAACAATATAAGGAGTCACATCGAAATTTGAAAAAAAAAAAATACGTTCCGACTACGCCGAGTAGTTGCGTGTTTGGCTTAGAATCCGAGGTCGGAACTGTTCTGCATTAGCAAAATTCTATTCAAATGATACAAATTTCGTACTTTCATGAAAGAACAAATTATACTTCAAGGGGTATTTGTGTGTACTTTTTAAGTGCTTTTAATATACAACGCGTCAAGAACAAAAAACTTACCTCATTTTTATTTTCTCTAAATATATTACACATTGCTGAACGCCCAATTTCCGCCCAATTGTAACGCTAGCAGTCCGGGCGAGATGCCAAATTTTCGCAACTGATCGTTATATCTTAGAAAATTGCAAAAAAAAAACGTTCTTCAAACTTTTTGTAGTAAACTATAACCCTTCTCTACACACTTTTATCTCTATGTATTCGTGAAGTACCCCGTACCCCATTCTCCCATTAAACATTTTTTTAAACCGCTTATAGTATGCTTTAACGACATAACGTTAAGGTCTAAAACACTGCCATTTGATTCGAATCGCTGGCGCTACATTGTGGTAAAATACTGATCTTTCGGCGGTGCGTAGTTTATATTTGTGATTGCAGCAAATAAAAAAAAAGTAAGAAAAAATTCTAAATTTTTTGTTAGAGGGCACCTTTTATTTTTAGAACCCTTTTACTTCGCAAGTACACCTGTCGGGCTGGTAAGGTGTACATAAATAAAGCGTATTTTATTCTAGTATTATCAGACCAAAAATGCGCTTTTAATACATTTACTGGGAAGTTTCCTCAAAAAAGAAACTGAGCATACATTTATTGAATTTTTTTTTTATTAAAGGCTGCAGTTACGGTATTTTGGTTTGGACACTGTCCGCATCGGTGCGCTCACGTCAACGTAAAAGTAGCGCATTACGACATATTTCACAACTCGTGGAGTGCAGGAATAGACATGAACTCTTACCCGTAGAATCGTCCATGACGCTTGTAGTGTTTGCGCACAGCCTCGTACATGGGCTGAAAATAATAACGAAATGTTGATAGTAAATAATGTAAAGAAACACCCGGAAAGGGAATGTTTTTGTATAAAAAGCAGGCGTCATAGACGACGTAGCAATAATTACAAAGTGATCCCACCTTTGTGAAAATGTCGTACGCGTAGAGCAGGTAGTCAAACACGCCAACATGGGGTATGCCTTTGTCGTTCCAGAAACTAAAAGTTCTATGCACTTTCCTGGAAATATTTAAAACACATAGTTGTTCAAAATCGCCATCTCTGCCAGGTAGCAAGTAGGACAAATTTACTTTAAAGCCAAAATAATAACTACTGATATTATAAACTATAACAATTAATCAATGTATAACTTATTTTACAATCAAAACGCTAAGTTTTTCTGGTCAAATTGACGCACAAAAAGTATGTTTGAAAATCTAGAATTATAACGCATTTCAATTGATTTAGATCAAGTTAATTTTACATAAATTCGCTAAAACACTTCGATGAATTGACGTGCGTTGGGATTGTGGTTCACGATATAGACTCCACCTGAATCTATATGTGTCTATTGTGAAATAAAAAAAAATAGTACAAACAAGCCATACAAGATATACACAACGCAACACAACACAATATCACAACGCAACACAACTCATACGGTGTCAACATACCGTATGAGTTGCATTAAAAAAAGGTGATCTTGCGTCCACACTAACTGCGTCGCAAACTGCAGGTCGAAAGTTGTCACACTAAAAAACTTGTTAATTTAGGAAATCCACGAGAAGAAATGAAGTTCAAGGAAGGTACGGACCAATGTATTCACCAAATTTCATTTGCGCGATCGTACAGTCACTTTTAATAAATGCGTACCTTTGGGCCTTTAACTCATATATGTAATAAATCCTGTCGTTTTATAATTTCGCGAAGGGTTGATGTTTTAAGAGAACATCGTGCTGTAAACGGGTTGGCTAAACAAGCTATCATGAATTGTGAGTTTATTTTAATATTCTCGTACAGCACGTATGCAACAATTGAAAGACTGCGTTGTTTCGATGTTAACGTATCATCTCTGGGGCAGCAAATGTCATCTTGTTTCGAAATATGAATTATGTTTGTGTTACTGGAAATGTTGTATACACCCCATAGCTTAAAAATAAATAAGAACGAGCGTGTGTGTGAATAAATACGAACACATAGAAGGATAAAACAAAAAGGACGGTGACAGCAAGACTCTTGAAAGATGAAAGAAGTCCTGTTTACATCCCCATCCTCGATGTTTTGTACTTTCATGTATTCAAGCCCCAAAAAGCTATACCCAGTCTCACTAAATGAAAACATATCTGCCAGTGTATAATGAATCATTACTGGTAAAACTAATCAAAGAGCGCCAAATTCGGAAGATGTTCTCACCAGAACAGAAGTGTCACAAGGGTAACGAGCAAGATGACTGTGACTGACATGGCTTAGGTTTGTTCCTAACGTACACTGATCTGAGAGAGATTCGAGACGCACATTAAATAGCAAATCCGACGCTCCAGTCGCTATCAGTCGCGCGATAATATTGCTGATAGCGACTAACGTGTCGGAATTGTGAAATGCGTTTGCGCGCAACCTGTCATTTCCCGAAAAACGATGACGTTTCAATAAAGCGAGATGGAAAGCTTCCATTCAACTATGAGTTACTCTAATCTCCAATCTATTGCATTATTATTCGGTTGGCATCGACTTGGGTGCCAACCGAATTTATCATTATCATTGTATCTTTTTTGCCTTTTTTGCGCAAAGCGTAGAAGCTTTATTTCGAGCAGAAATTGTCCGTCTCCGCAGTTGTAACGCAAATTATCTTTGGAAAGCGAAGGAGCATTTGCACCAGCTACTTCGTGAGATTGTACCTCGCATTTTGCGCCAAAGGTGTTCCCTTGAGCTACCCAAGCTAAACATATTTTCGAACTTTCTCGGCTTCTCTCAGCGTGGTGTTTAATATGTGTATATTCAAAACAGTTCCCCATAAAACGGCAAAGGAAAGTTATGCCAAAACAAAGTCAAGCAGGCAGACAATCGAGAAAGTATTTCGTGCTTTTTTTTTCTGGCGTGAGTGTTTCTAGACTTATCATATGTTATCCAATTAATTTTAACCCATCAGTAACAAGACATGTTGCCCCCGTATTAATCTGACGTCACGTTTTCAGTTTTGCAAATCGAGCCTCAGCCTCTCGGTCCACGCTGGAAAATGTAATATGTTCGAGAAAACACTTATTGTAACTTTTAATTTGGTTTACTACTTCAAATATGTAATTAACATGTTGAGCGAATTTTGAGGCACATCAGAGATTATCCAAGTGTCGCCAGAGCTCCTTTTCAACAACCTGAATTGACTCGAGATTTACATGACAGTATATTTTTAAACTTCGTATATCAATATGATGCGAGTTAAGGTTTGTTTCCGCTTTAAAAACGTGTTCTAAGCTGTAATATTTAAGCACAGTTCTCTCGATAACATGCTCACTCTTTCAGCGTCAATATATAGGGTGTCCGAAATCACCCGGCTCGATCTAAAACGGACCATAAAAATCAACGCCGGCAAGTAGCAATCTAAACTTTTCGTGAAAGGTGTATTTCACAGTTTGGGTTTTATTGTTTTTTTGCAAAAATAAAAGGTGTAGCTCCCTTTCTGTAAAAAATAAGGCCAATAAACTTTCCAGGGTCAACGGCGGGCGGCGGCGCACACGACAACGTCGAGTTGTGGGGCGCGCTTGGCACGCGTATTGATAGTGGGCACTACCTCCTTATCGAGACGGCTCGTGTCCGCCATGGTCTATTAAAATGAACACAATATTTTTGTAATGTACCTTTGGTTAAAAATAAATGCCGACAATAAAAGCAGAACGTAAAAGAAAAGAAAAACGCGTCTGCTTAACCACGGCGCTTTTTTTGCCAACGGATTTTGTCTCCGTGTCGTTCGCTTTCTGTCGCTGGTCGGTTGTACCTTCCAACGCTGCTCGCGGCGACACTTTTCAATACGCGCGCCAAACGCGCCCCGCAACTCGACATTGTCGCGTGTGTCGCCGCCCGCCGTTGACCCTAGAAAATGTATTGTCCTTATTTTTTTACAGAAAAGGAGCTACGCTTTTTTATTTTATTGTGTCTTATTTATATTATTATATTATGTCTCGAAAAGACAACGGAACAATAATTAAAAAGAATAAACCAAATGTCGTTACGCCACTGAGCGTTTCTAATAAGCGCCGCTGCGCGGAAGTACGGCGACAAGATGCGTGCGCGCGGATGCCGCCGAACTGGATTTCTCTTCTCTCTCGGCGAATGGAACTCTTGCTGGGAGCGGGGAGGGGAAACCGAAAATGACCAGGTTGTAACGCGTTGACGACGTGAATTGGCGGAGCCCGCAACCTTGTACAGCAGCCCCCAAGGAGCTTTTTTGTGCTGTACCAATTGGCATTCCGTTTGTGACGTGACCTGGTTCAGCTCCAGTGATTCATCGCGGTCTTCGACGGCTGACCTTGGAGCACTGGTTGGAATCTGTCCTTTAAAATACAAAATATAGCCATTCGTTCAAAATGCAAGCGTGCGATTGTGATTAACAGTTTGAGTTGATTATGTTTAACTTATTTCTGTAACATTAAAAGTCATTTCAGTACCCTTTTAACGCCGTCATTAGATAGACCATTTTTGGCAAAATTAATGGTCTTTTTGGACTTATCGGCCTAATTATGTGGTGAGGCGTTGTGTCCCCGATCACAACCCTGCCTGGTAAGATACTACCAGCTGTGCCTGAAATCAATTTAGCTTTCAGAAACAGGCAGTAAAACAATGGTTGAGTAACCGAGTGGCGTTGGTAATTTTGACGAACCTTGTACATATAATTGCATAAATTATATCGTAACGAAACTTCACAACATTTATATTGACCACAAAGCGACGTTGAAGCGGGTTACGTGGGTTGCTTCTTAAGCGTAACAAATTAGTTTTTAAGAACGAATCTCTTAAGATTAACCACCTCGAAAGCTACGCTAATTCAGTTAGTTCGTGCAGGCAAGCCGGATATAATATAAGGTGGTAATCGACAGAACGAGTCAAACAATTAACCAATATCTGTTAAATACCTACGTAACTAGCGATATTTATATATATAGAAATATATAGGTGATTTCATCTCAACGCAGGCACGAATTTTATTGTCAAGCATTTAATTGTTTTTCTTAAAAATACATAAAATACATAAAAGAAAATACAAACGGCCAGTTATGCTAATAAAGCCCCTAGGTCATAATGTTTTTTTTTTAATTGTCAAGCCGCCTCTCTGCAACAATATTTGACGAAGTTCCGCAAGCCGTGCTGTGTGACCTCATAAATATATTTTATGATATTTAATTCACCGTAAATCTCCAATTGAGTTATTTCTTTTAAATATAACTTGAAAATTCACGCTAAACATATAACGCGGAACATTTGCTTGAAAAACGAATATTTAAAAAGACTTGCAAGTTCTAAGTCAATTTTTTTAAAAGAACACCCCTCATTTCTTTCCTTCTTTATTTACAGATAGGTAACATAGTAGTCTATCAGGAACTACCAACAGAATCAGTAATATATTGTTTGTATGGCTGCTATTATGACTCGAATCTCGTGCTATGAGAGTTTTGAACTGAACTTCACATATACGCTCAGCTGAGCAGAACTTCGACCTACGTAATGTTTTCTATTTAATGTTAGTACTTACCTCAATATCTGAGCGTAAAAGACAATGAAGCAGCAATATTTATCCGAACAATATTTATGTACTTGGCACTGGCGTTATTTGCAAGGTGTGTGAGCTTCGCCCTATGTATTCACGGAGAAGATACGTATACCATCTAAACTGCCTGACAGACATAAGTGAAGAGGAAAACGTCTGGTAGTGACCCGGCATGAATAACTGAAAATAGAAATGAAACTTAAACACATGTCCATTACATTTGAAGCCTTACACGCAACGAAATGCTCGTTATTTTACGAAAGAGGCCGTACGTGCACAAAATAAACCGTACTTCCTAAGCGCCAGATACAAAATCATACATATGTATATAAACTGCATATCTGTTTGACACAAGAAAATATGACAATTACATATCAAGTTTGGTATTTCAAACTTAAAGCCGAAGGCAAAAGGCTCCAGAGGAGATCTCTAACGAACAGCATTCCCCCGTATTTATAGGAAGTAATCGCTGGTGCCCGCACTTGTGAATACGGACTTCTAAGAATTTTTTTTGTTTAAGTACACTAATCCAAAAGTTATTAGTGTTTATGGTTGGATATTGAGGTAACTGCTAACGAGAAGTAGAAAACCTTACATAGGCCAAGCTTCTGCTCAGCAGAGCGCCTGTGCGGTTAAAAACACTCATAGCACGAGATTCGAGTCTTAATAGCGACCATACAAACAATATATTACAATTTCTGTTGGTAGTTCCTGATAGACTACTATATTACCTAACTGTGGGAAAAAAATAAAAGAAATAAAAGGTGTGTTTTTGAAGAAAATCGACTCCAAACTTGCTATTTTTTCGAAATATCTTGGCTCCAGGCACATGTAGCGCATTATT
The DNA here is from genome assembly GCF_016920785.2 of Ixodes scapularis. NCBI lineage: Eukaryota > Metazoa > Arthropoda > Arachnida > Ixodida > Ixodidae > Ixodes > Ixodes scapularis. The sequence continues at coordinate 67,803,889 of NW_024609879.1, read as the reverse complement.
TATTTATTGCACAATACTGAAATAATACTCGAAAGAAATAACTTAATTGGAGCTTTACTGTGATGTAAAGATGATTAAAATATGTGGATTAGGTCAGACAGCACAGCTTGCTGAACTTCGTCAAATATTGTCGCAGAGAGGCGTTTTGTCAAATACAAAAAAATACTTTAAAATGTTATGATCTAGACGCCTAATTAACATAAAAGAAGCATATGTCGACAGTGTTCCCAAAAATGTATATTGATGTAGCGTAAAAAGTAAGAAAAAGGAATGAAGTGAAATACGGCACCCCCGATAAACTCGAAAAACGACAGTTTCGACCTTGGCCGCACCAACAGTCCATAACTTGAGAACCAAAAATCGGACAAACTTGCCGTTTGCGTCTTCTTTTATTACAGGAATCGCCCAATAACATGTCTTTGTTTTTCAAAATATTAAAAATTCGACCCAAAATTTGTGCCTGAGTTGAGAGGAGATCACCCATATGGTTTTAATTCAAACCTTGGTGAGCGTCGTCGAAAACAACTAAATCAATACTTTTCTCGAAGACTGTGTGTGTGGGAAGAGCAGTAATGAGCTGAATTTATCTCTCGTGAGACAGATACAAAGCTGGGGTGACGAAACGCGGACGATAAGAGAGGGAAAACCCGGGCGGACTGCTTATCGCGCCGCAACCTTGCTCCTGCCGCGCGAGTGTTAACTTTCGTGCTCCATCGTGCTTCCCACGTGCTCCAAGCACTTTTCATATTGCCACATTCTCCGATACAAGCGGCCAGAGTAGCGCGATGTCTAACGCGCAAAGATCCCAAGCGTCCAGTGCCGGGTTTGAATCCCAGGGGCAAAACTTTGTTTTATACTCGGCCGCGATTCCTTATTTAGCTCTTTCTTCACAGATGGCGCAGAATTTTTCCAGAACAAACAAGTTGCATGCTCACAGCTGCGCATGCGGGTCTGGCGCTCAGAGTGTGCTCGGGCCACGGGCTGTCCGCCGCCGATCTCGAGCTATATCTTCTTCGTCCTGCGCCCGCCACTGCCGGAAGCGGACAACAGGCGGCGTGAGATACGAAGCACATCAAGACGTAGATTATTAGGCTTACATAACTTAGAACGAGTTCTAATTTTCGACTGCATTCGAAGTTCAACCACGTTCGAAATTATGGAAAGTACAGGGTGCGGCGGTGCGGCCGTAACGAGCAGCTTATTCAGCACGCCTCACAAAATTCGAATCCAAATGTATGTACCTGAAACTAACCAAGCGAACGTCGTTTTGCTAAAAAAAGATGTATGTCTATTATTCTAGAGCTCGAACCGAAACCACTGCAATTTAAAACAAAAATAACAAAGAAATAAACCGTCAGTTTTGCATTTTCTATGTCCTTCATCGGCGTGCTCCTCGTCTGCATACTGGTTTGCAAACTCGCTCCTAGGAGGTGTGGAGAACGCGAAAAACGCCCAGAACGCCATAGGAGAGCCTGGCGACGGGCAGGAGAATAGGGTTAAATGATGCTTTTATTGAAATATATAAACAATGATGCAGTTTCAGTTCGCATTTAGAAACAAACTTTTCTATGCGATAAAAAAATTCTAAAGCTAACGAACGTTTGTTTTTATTTGTCGTCTGCTATCCGTTGACCGAGCACGGGAGCACGCATTATCAGTAAAAAATAAATATGGCTCGCATTTGCCAATACATTGCAACACGTGTGGCTGCGTTCCGCGACTTCAGCAGATAAGGATACCAGGAAGAAACCGAGAGACGGTCGCTCGAGAGCTATTAGAAGCATTCTTTATCAAAAGAAGTGGGCCGGCATGTGTCAGCGACACTTCTATTGTACTTCATTGTATTGAATTTCAGTCTTTGAGTGATCGGGTAAAACATTAATCAACTATTACGTGGTGCTGCTTTGCCTGTCTTGTGTATATATATGTTTACTTTTCCTAAATAAAGCAAGTTGAAAGTTAGCGCCTGTCCTGTATACTTGTTGTCCTTGTCTTTTTTGCGCTATTTTATGTTTTACTATCCGTTCATGTAACTCTGCTGGGCGCGGAAGATGCGTGGATAGAGCATAAAAGTGGTATTTCAATAAAAGAAATATCGCACTCCCCCTCCCCCAACAATGTTACATGTTTTTTGTTCAGTTTTTTAGAGCGCAGCTCTTAGGCGCCCGTTTCCGGCTTGAGCGGCGTCGGCGTCGGCGTAACCGCGTGGTGCATGATGCGCAAATTTCTCCGCTAAAGTTCGCCGTAAATCTTCCCCGCTAAATCTAGCGAGAAAATGTCCCGCTAGATCTAGCGGGGAAGATTTCCCGCTAAATTTTTCGGGCACAATCTTTAGGATTATGCCCTACATCTTAAGGATTAATTTCACTTAAAAAAAAAAACTGTTCAGCAAGAAATAAAACAATAGTTTTTTTTTTCTTGCTGCCAAAGTGTATTCGAATTATATAGATGTCACATGAGTCCCCAACGTTAGTTCTTGTTTTGGCAATATTAGACTGAGGTGGACGTCTGCTGATCCACTACACAATGGCGAAACAACCGACATTGCGGAACGTGGGAATATGAAACAGTGGGTGGTAATCATAAATGCTGCAAGCGCAAATTTTTACCTTTGGCTTGTGCTCCCGCTGCACGAGTACTCTTGCAGCTGAAGTGGAATCTAACACAAAGAGCTCACGCGTGTATCCGTAATTGTGCAGGGACTCCATAGCTTGCAACAGATGACAAACTTTCGAAAGGGATTATTAAGCTTGCAAGAGTCATTGTTCATAGCTTCAGCGTTACATGCGTTTCCTGTTTTTTGTTTGGCACTTCCGTACCCAGAGGGAATATTTCTTCCGGACGTCCAATTTCGCTACCAAATAAGATGATATGGACATGTAAGGATAAGCACAAAGATTCCTCCCATTGGAAGAAGAAAAAGGGACACAAATGGTTGTTGTTTATTATGCCCCAGTATCAACACCGATAAGCCTCAAGAAAATGAAGCAATCAATCCCCGTCCCCACCGTTTCCATCTGGGTGAGCATCGTGCCGGCATAGGGTCGAGTATCCCTACCATAGAGTTATTATAATGTACGCTAGAGGTTCAACTGGCGCTAGTGTCTATGCGACTTCCGGGAGGCAAATTGAAGCAGACAGCAACCAGTCTACTTTTGTGGTGCTCCTGTGCATTCCTATGGGAAAACGCGCGTGAAGTTTGTCTCTTCGCCGGAAAATAACACGGAACACTTCGGTTATTTCGGTCGTATCAAATAGTATGTGTCTTAATTAGCATTGTGAAAGTGTAATTGCTTTAGCTGACGCATTTTTCTTCATCAGTGAGCGATGTTTAACTTCGCTGCATTTCAGTCCCAAACGTGTGTTCCGCAGCAGGTGTGTAAAAACAAGCGACGATTCAAAGCAAAATTACGATCGAAACGAACATAGAGTGTGTTCAAGGCTCGCCAGCATTCCGGTGACGCTTGTATATTGATAATATGCCAGTCCTGTCACCATATGAAAATGATCCCATCGTGCGTGAGCGGATAAAAACCTCCAACGTAGAGAATAAAGTCCGTGGGATATGAAAGGTGTCTCTTCGTATTGTTTTCTCTGCCGGGCAGCTTTTATCGCGCACTTGTTCTCAAAGATGTCTAGCGCGGGGGTGATATATTGAACGTAGAACACGCAGCTTCGCTCAGGACAGAAAGAATAAAGCGGTACTCACTTATTTAAAATCGGAATAGATTACGTGGCCTTCAATTTATTTTGATCGTACATGCACTGCGAGTTACTGATCTGGTGTTGCAGCGTAGTTCTTGCCGCCGCTCTTGATTTTCCAGATGTCCTTCGTTCGTTTGGCATGTATATCCCCCCTGCTGGAAATCGCCGACGCCGCGTTCGCGCTAACAGTGTCCGACAGTGCACATAAATGCACGTACGAAGCCGTTTTAGCACCGTTTTTAATCCGATGAATTGGAGAGAAAAACGCCGTAACTGACCAATTCTTTCGTAGGACTGACTGAGAAATGTTCCAAACTACCTAGTACGTACGAATTATTTGGGATATTTGCTCTTATGATCAAGTGCAGGGAGAAAATGCACTCACTTTTTCCCATAGAAATGCATTACCGGAAGTCAATTTTCGACTGGTTGCTGTCTGCTTCAATTTGCGTCAGCACACTAGCGCCACTTGAACCTCTAGCGTACATTATAATAACTTTATGATCCCTACTACGTGGTGCACGTTAAAAAGCCCAGGCTGGCGGCTGCACTGTACTGGCTATATTGCTCATCTACAGCTTTGAGCTGAATCCACAATCAGCAGAATCCATGATCAGTGCGCTTTGCAGCGCTAGCTTTCGCTACACGTGCTACAGATTCATGGGCCACCTGACATCGCGGTCGAATTCGAGCTCAAGGGAAAAAAAAGTATTAAAGACGCTTACCATTCCCCGTAACGCCGACTTGGAGCACAGCTCTTGAGGAGGAGGAGGGGAGGGTATGCCCCTGCTCGCCTTCCCATCCTCCTTCTCTGTTCCCCTCCTATTCAGCGGAAAATTTGCGCTAAATATCCAGCTAAATTTAGCGAAAATTTCCCCACTTAATTTAGCCTGAAACTTTACCCGCTAAGTTTAGCGGGGAAATGTTATCGCTACATTTAACGGAAAATTTATCGCTAAATTTCGTCGAAAATGCTTCCAACAAATTTAGCAAGACGTTTCCCATTATGACGTCCAAGGTGGGGCAGTATCGCGATAGTATTTAAGAAATACATTTCGCATCTGTGTTTCTGTATCGCGATAGATTTTTTTCACCAGTATTTTTATTCCTGTAACAAAATACATTTGGAATTTTTCTTTGTATCGCGATACAATGAAGATGAAATGTATTTCATCATATGACTTGAGAAATACTCCCCCCCTTCCCCCTCAAAAAAAAAATCCAAACGTGTTTTTTTTTTTTTTTTTTTACTTTTGAGGGCACGACGGTGAAGGAGATGCCGGGGCATTGTTACAATGCTGACCAAGGTTCCTTCCGATTCTCCAAACTATTTTTCTATATGTCTTCTCTTTTCTGAGAAGTTTTGAGTAGTCGAGGACTCGAACCAGGGGGCGTGCCAGGAGTAGAGTCAGAGCATCCTCTGCCGCAGGTTTTTAGGCAGGAATTTCTTGAGTCATTGTTTGCTGCCATCCAATACCCGCTGCTGACCGTCTCCTTGCCTTAGCGTACACGGTACACCCAGCCGGCAAAGCTGAATCACAGTCCGTCGCAGCACGAGCCTGGCGGGGGTTGACTTGAAATAGTAGGATGACTCACGCAGTGAAGTTCAACATATTTTCGAATGCGTCGGCGGCTGGGCCCGTAATATTGCACGGCTCAAGGGTACGTCACCAGTCGACGTGAACGTGACCCGCTGCTCTCGTGATCCGAAACCCAGGAAGCAGGCATACGTGGCCTCGCTGTGCCGACCCAGACTTACACACCTACGACTCGTCTTAAGCGCGCTGTTTCTCGGAGAGCTCGCACCTGTACCGGCAATATCAGGTCGCAATTCACGAGATCTCAGCTTCGATGATGCTAAGCGAAACTTGAGGACTGCAATCCATGTGTCGGTGGCGGAGGGTCGACAGGAAGGACCTTCACAACGGGGATGCCACCGTATCGTTTTTTCAACCATACCAGAAGATAAGACGTGTGTTCCCAGGATGCTTCAGGCGGTCCACTATTCTCAAAAAGTCCAAATGAAACGGCTTGCACGATCTTCAACGAGGTAACCTGCAACGAAAGGACGTATTGTTCTATCATACAGCAGCGGGGTAAAGTTTCATGTTCAAGGCCACACCGACAGATAATTGGACAGGGGCGTGGTGACGTTTTTATAGGATTTAGGGTGACATGGAATTTATTTAGAGGTCGAAGCCTTTTCGCATCCCTCGTCAGACAGACTGGATGTCAGGGAAGGGACCGCGGTCAGTCCTTGATGGAACGTTTTTTTTTTTTTTGCGCCCATTGGGGACTCCTCGTCGTCCGAAACTACTACCTTCAAGGCAAAGTGCCAAGCCTACGGGAAAGTAATTTCGAGATCAAAAACTTTCACTTCAAACTTCAAGCTTTATCTCAATTGGCGTCTCAAACAAATTTGAAAAATGTATTGCTGTATTAGTATTTATGTATTTGTATTTCTGTCCTCGCTAAAACGTATTCCTGTATTTGTACTTCCAAATACTTTTTTGCCTCTATTTAAAATGTATTTCCAATACGTATCGCGATACATTTTTACAGATACATTTTAGTATGAGTATTTTAGCTACAATTTTAATGTATCCCAGTAAAACGTGGAATGTGATTAACTCTGTTATTAAGCCAAGATCGCAAAAGCAAACAACTCCTGTTATAGCCACGGATGAGACTGCAGACACATTCAACTCTTTCTTCACTGATATCGGAGACCAGCTAGCTAACAACATTGCCAGCGGCAGTGCACATTTCGTTTCTCTACCACACTTTCTTCCAAACACTTTTATTTTTGAGGAAATTTCGACTATAGAAATTATAAATCTAGTTAATCCAATGCCTAATAGAAAGCCTGCAGGTTCTAATAGAATCTGAGTTAAGGTGTTCAAAAGGAACATTAATGTACTTAGCTCTCCATTACAACATATCTTTAATCATTCTATAACAGAAGGTGTATATCCAGATTCACTAAAAATCGCTAAAGTCTGCCCAATCCATAAATGTGGGAACGTTAATGAACCTGTAAATCAGGGCCGTAACCAGGGGGGGGGATAGGGGGTTCTGACCCCCCCCCCCCCCCCCCCGAAATTTTTTTCTGGGTACGGCCCTGGTCTGTGCACTTGCAGCCAGCCGATTTTAATCTCCACCTCTGCGCACGGACAGTGGCACCGGTCGGCTACCGGGTACCAAACCGGGACCGGTTCTCCGGTTTGCTATAACTCTCCAATATATGCCACCGATGCACATGATTTATAGGCGAAAATAAGACAATAGACAGTTTCAAAATGGCCGCCGTTGTCCCCGAAACCCCCCCCCCCCCCCCCCGAAATTTTTTTCTGGGTACGGCCCTGCTGTAAATTATAGGTCTATATCAGTTTTAAGCACAATTAATACACTATTTGAAAGATTGATTGTACGACGAATTAACTCATTTTTAGAAAAATACAATATTATCACCCTGCATCAACATGGATTCCGTCCATACAAGTCAACTACTAGTGCTGTTATCTCTCTCTTTCAGAAAATTAACGAGTCCTTAAATGACAATAACATTAGCATCGGTGTATTCTTAGATATTAAAAAGGCATTTGATGCCGTAGACCATAAAATTCTTAATAAATTACAACGATATGGTTTCAAAGGACACTCTTCAAATTTCCTTACAAGTTATTTGTTATTTTTGTTCGCAATTTTTTCTTTGTTAGATTATAAATCCTCGATAAGACGAATAAACACCGGAATTCCCCAGGGCTCTGTACTGGGACCGATACTTTTTTCATTGTACGTTAACGACTTACCTAACTTGCCCTTAAACTCTGACATAATAATGTACGCTGATGATACCGTCTTAATTTACACGGACCATTCATTGCGTAACTTACAAAACACTCCCAATCAAGAACTAACAGTTCTTCAGGAGTGGTTTAATTCTAACATATGACTTTAAATATAAATAAAGCTAAGTATATAGTTTTTCGTTCAAATAAAAAAAGATGTTAATACTGACAGTTTCCAAATTTGCATCGGTAATTCAATCCTGGAAGAAGTTTGTTCATTTAAATATCTGGGAGTAACATTAGATTCTCATGTTCATTGGTAACAGCACATTATAAACATATGTAAAAAGTTAACGTACGCTCCTTATGCCTTACCGAAAGCGAGACAATGCTTTGACACTCTCACGATGAAACATATATTTTGCTATATTTCATAGTCACTTAACATATTTTATTGAGGCCTGGGGCGTAACTTATGACACTTACCTTTTCCCATTGATCAAATTACAGAAGAGAGCCCCAGAATCTTGACATACTCCCACTATTCCGAACCGTCCCGTATAATATTTCATCGACTTCACATTTTCACATTTCTGGAAATTAAACAATATACGATTGCTTGCTTAATAAATCATATATTAAAATCAAACAATCCACTGCCAGCGAACATCTTAATTAAGGGTACTCCATTAACAAGGGCGAACACATCTCGTCACTTTAACGTACCACGGTCTCGTAACGTATACGGCGAGCGACTGATGCAATCGTGCGGAAGTAAAATCTGGAACACTTTACCATCTCCAGTCACCAATTTAAGCAACTTTAACAGCGCTTTAAAATACTTTATTTTTCTTAACAGAGCATGTTAACAGAGCCATCCTTAACAGAGCCATCCTGAAACTCAATCGCATATTTTCTTATTGAATTCATGATAATTTATTTCACTTTGAATACACTCGTGCTTCTTATGCGTGTCGTTATTATAGAATATATACATTACCTGCTGTAGTTAAAAAAGTCACTTTCTACATTTATTTTCTATTGTCTTTCTTTCTTTTTCTTCTTTTCTTTTCCTTTTATTGTATTTCCAGTAATATATCTTAAGAGTGCTGCCTTCCTAATATGGTATTATAAAATTGGGCCCAAACTAGCCAAAAGGCTATAGGCCCAGGTGGTTCTCAATAATTTGTATGCTGCAACTCATTACAATAAACTTGGTTGATTGATCGAGTGATTGATTTATTATTTGTATTCCTAAATACATTTTTGAGCATTTCTGCCCAACCCTTATGACGTGACACATGACGTCACGTGTGACGTCACGTGACATGTGACGTGAAAATGCACGTGGGACGCCACGTGACATCGCACGTGACGTCACGCTTGACGCCATTATGAAAAACGTCTTGTTAAATTTAGCGGAAAAAGTTCCCACCAAATCTAGCTAAACATTTTCCCGTCATGTTTACGGCAAAACTCTTACCCTCATAATGTCAAGCGTGACGTCACGTGTGACGCCATTATAGGAAACGGCCCATAATGCAAAGCGCGGTTACGCCGACGCGGACGCCGCTCAACCCAGAAACGGGCGCCTAAGAACTGCACTCCAAAAGAACAGGAAAATTTCAGGTTTGAGGCATTTATACTAGTGTCACCATCTCGTTTAACACGCTGAAACTGAATTAACAGGGCTAGTTTATTTACAAAAATACGCCAACACTAAAATATTTGGCTTTCCCGTCATGGTCTTAGAATTAAAATTAGAGGTACCTTTAGTACGTATAGACAAAGGTTTTGTCACGTTTGTCTTTTAAATAGTTTTATTTTCAGAAGTAACTCAAAACTTGCTCGAAACGGTCAAAACTGACATATTTCTGAATTTTAATAAAAATCTCCAGCGCTCTCAAGGAAACATCTAAGGACCGCACAACTTTCATTACGTCTTCATAACTAGTCTTCACAAGAATGAATACTCACGTGCATTCCTGAAACTCAGGTTTGTGTAGCCAAATTTGCCAATTGAGTGACAAAGCTGGAGAATCCCCCTTAAAGGCCGACTAGCAGCCGGAAAGGAAGAAAATTTCCCTCAAGTCTTCGTTTTAATTCGAGAAAAATTAAGAACCTCCTCCTTTCGGCCGAAAGCAGCTCAGAGACTGCTCCCTGCGGGAAGAGGGAAAGAGAAGAATGTGGCAGGGAAGGGAGAGAACGAAACTGGGAATTGGCTTTCTGCCGGGCAGAAGACAGCCGTGTAGGTCGACCTTCAAACGCCGCGAGGTGTTATTTTGTTTCGTTTGTACTTTTGAAAAGTGGCATAGCGACGATTCGCTTTTTCAAGGGACAGTAATACTGTATTCTCGGACACAAGCGGATAGAGTAGCGCAGGGATTCGACTTCTGGCTTTTCGACTTCCGGCTGCCCAGCGCTTCGAACGCTCTTAACATGAGCTCCGTTGGAGGGGTTCGGCGGCCCGGCCACCCACCCTGGCCGCGGCCACAGGAGTACTGAAGCTGCACCACACTATTACGAAACTGTTTTTGCCGCTTCCATTGAGACAATATGTTCTACACACGGTGTTTTTGCATGCCGACATGAAAGCTCGGCTCTACCGCCTTGAGTATTTTCGGTCGCCCTTGCACGTCTGGAACGTGTCCGCGAGCAGCTCGCTTTGGAGGCGTATCAGTACAACCACGTTTGGGCTTTTACCTTCATTCTTGACGCTAGTGCTGCTGGAAGTGCTTATCCCTATTGGATCGTAGTTTGAATGGCAAACGCGGATGAAGTGTCTCCGGAGCTCTGCTTGGTTTACGGTGAACCATTAGCTTATGTTACGAAGTACTTTACGTCCTCGAACTGCGGCTATGGTTACCATGTTGGAACTTGTTCAGGCGAGAATATTTCAAAAAGCAAACATAAGAATTCAAAAAAAAATATAATACATAAAAATGCCAAACCTGCCTCACCACGAAAAGCCGAGTTGTTCAAAACTCTGACAAACAGAAGCCTGAACAAGGGTCCCATCTTATGCGGGAGCTAGAGGCTATCAATAACAAGCTCGCTGCTATCATGACGACTCATGCTAATGCTGAATCTATAATGTCGATCGAAGACAGTTGATCAGATCAAAAAATTGGTACAACTGCTGTCAAATCAGTATGACGAAGTTCCAGAGTAAATGAAAGAGCAGGCACAAGTAATCACTAACCTGAAGAAATGGATAGAAAACAATTGAGAAACACAGAGGAAGTGAGAGAATTCGCATGCTGAAAAAAACTAGTCAATAGTCTAGAACAGTCTTGAAACACAAAACCTGGAAATCTATGTAATATCGCTAAGCGCAAAAAGAACCGCCTTAGTAAATTAAATGAAATCGCTGAAAAGCTAGAGCTTCCAGGTCTAACCCAGAAGGATGTGAAGGACCTCCACAGACTTCCAGCAAAAACGGGAAAAGTTCCAGCTGTGTTGGTTCGCTTCGTATCACGAGTAACTCGAGGCTTTTATGGCTTGAAAAACAAAGGCACTATCTAAAAGAAACCCGATAGAATATCTCGTTTCTTGACAACCGGTCTTCCAAGAAACAGAAGCCTCTAACGTAGCTGAAGGAAAAAGCTGTAGAAAAACAAGATCAGTAGGCATGTGGCAGAAAAATGGTAACTTGTTCGCGGAAAAGAAGTCAGGTGACCGTGTTTGAAGATCGAATGCGAGGCCGACTTTGGTAAGATAGTGTGAATATTCCATTGGCTGCAGAAGATATTAGTTTTATCCCCGTGTTTCATGGCGGACTATTATCACCATCCAGCGTCTTTATGTCGTCTCGGTGAGAATGACTTGTCTGTAACAAAAATTCAAAATCATTTTTTTCACTTAAATGCTAGAAGCTTTGGTAATAAACACGATGTCATTGATATATTTTGAACTATTTAAATTTCACTTTTCATATTTTAACATTCACCGAAACGTGTTTTGCGAGCAGAGATGAGGTTGTATGTTTCCCAGGCTATAACAGTAATGGGGTACATCGAAGGGATAAGAGGGGCGGAGGGGTCGCTATCTATTTTCTTGATTACCTGTATTATGAAGTATCCTCTAAACTATTAAACGTCACTGTTAACTATGAAGCACTAGTGGCTAAATGTCGTTCTTTGATTGTAGTGGCCGCTTACAGACCCTCTGCCGGGTCATTAAAGAAGATTTTTTTTTTATTTGTCGAAGAAATAATGGAGTATGCTACTTTATTTAACCTCTCCCTAGTCTTCATAGGTCACTTCAACATCGACCTGACCTCACCTGTCAGCAGTTCTTCTGAATTACTTGATATTCTTCAGATCCGAATGTGATAATACAATTCTATCGCAAACTCGAATAACATCAGAAACGCAAACGCTAACTGATCTATGTAATTTAAACAGTCATGCGGAGGCTGCTACTGCACTCTTAATCTTGGGCCACCTAGGGAGCCACCTATAGCCGTGACAAATTAATTCAACTTGTCACGGCAAATTTTAGGGCCACTTAACATTGCCGGCCCATTTGCCATCCCTTTTTAAGCGGCCCCAAAATTTGCCGTGACAAGTTGGATCTTGCGAGCCCGCTTTTTAGCTGGCCCGTTTTCTAGGTAGCCCGTTTTCTAGGTTGCGCGTTTTCTGCTGACTATCAAAATGTCCTGTCATCTACTTCCTCGCAGAATATCTCCGAGGGTCCAGTACTGTGATTCACGAAGGCGATGAGAAGTACAGGAACATTTTACGTAAAAATGAAGCCTGTGATGTGGCACTGAGCCTGTATGCAGAGACGTCATGCACGTAGCCATGAGGCAACTGCCACATGGCTACGCCCCCGCTTAGGTCACGACGAGAGAAACTGCGTCCGAACTTACGCGAGTGTCGCAGGACCCGTGGGGAGTAAGGGCGTGTTCGATCACCTCATGGAGGTGGCTGAGTCCAGAGAATCCGCCGGAATGCGGTGGCCGCTAGCTTGTGACAGAGACCCGCCCCCGCGTGCCTTCGAATTCGGGAGGTGACAACGTCCGCCAGCACGACGGCGACCGCGGTTCGCTGCCTGGAGTGCCCTAGGCAGACGATACCTCAGTAGAGGCAAACCTTGCCAGGGTCGAGAGGTCAGTTTGTGGGCCGTCGTTTGCGAACGAGACAAAAACCATGCGCGTCGACAAGAAAAGCACCGGTGCCCCAGATTCGGAGCGAATCTGTGAGCTGAGTGCCGGACATCCAGAACTTCGATGCGGCTTCTCCCGAAGAGCCCCCCCCCCCCCCCCCCCCCCCCCCAAAAAAAAAAAAAAAAAAACGCATGAAACTTGCCGGTCGAACCTGAAGCCTTTTGATGGCGCGTTCACACTGGAAGCGCATCTGCAACCGCTTGTAGGATCCACTCGTTCTCAATCGCGAAGTGGCTGGAATCGCGCGGTTGGGGTGTGTTTTTCCCAACCACTTCTGGACCGATTTCTCCCAATCTCGTTCACCAACCGCGATGCGGTAGCCAATCGCAACGCGACGCAAATACATCAAGTACGAGGACGACGTCTGGACAAAGCTATGAGAGAGCCTGGGAGGAATATCTGGTATGAACTATTTCCACTTCACGAAAGCTGCGCGCGTCAAGATGAAGGACATTTTTCCAAATTTATGATTCAACTGAACAACCCGGTCGTACTCTCTGCACACACCGCGCGCTATCTTGGCTTCTCGGCCTGCTTGCTACAGTCAGCATTTCTGTGTGAAGAAAGCCTGCCAAGTGATTGCGACCCAACTTCACGTGCCACACGGCTCGTGCGCAAGCTTTGGCGGTGCTTTCTTGGGACGCCGATTGCAGCAAGCCGGTCGTGGTAGCCCCCGAAGACAGCTCGCGTTCGATTATAACTCTGAATTATGTATACACATCTTCTTAAAGTCAGAATCCGGAACATCTCTCAGTCTAATGTGACACAATTGTGTCTGTATTCAGCCATTCGAAAGCCTTCGCCCAAGCATATTTTCCGCCACCGGATCCCAAAATCGGGATGCAGCACGGGCTCTGCGCACGTACACAACACTAGCAAAAGTAGCTTATAGAGTTCGCATAGGCCTTCCAGGGACTGTGGGACTTTGCTAAAGCGGCTAAAGCACGGTCAGTCCATCAGAGCCACCCACGCTTCCACCCACATTTCCGGGGGCGTAGTTTTAGGGATTCGAACGAGATGGCATGGAGCTGCATGGAAAATTTAAGCTGACATCCTTGCTGAACTTCGGTACTGGCCTCTTCCACCAAGAAGCACTGCCCTTGAACCTACAGTCACTTAGAGTGAAAACACAGACAAGTAGAAAGGCACAATGAGTCTTACGAATCGACCGACTATGCAGCTCCTCGAGCTTTTAATCCTGGCTCATATGAATCACGAGAACGCTTGGGGAACAAGCGCGCAGATGGAAAATATCCTACACTCTCAAAATCATTACACCCTTATGGGTGTAAATGGCTTGTCCTATAAATAACCCACTTATGGGTGTAGCAAAACGCCCTAACAAAACGGCGTTCTTGCGAGCACCTTTAAATTAATGCGTGATTATAGAGTACACCTTTTTATTAGGCTTTCATGACAGCAGTACTCCCTCTAAATTGGGTGTACCACCGCCAGAGAGGGTTGTACAAAAGGCGCAATGAATAACACCCATAAATAGGAAGTAATACCCCAAAAAAAGTAAAAGAAAAAAATGAGCACAGATGAGTCCAAACATTCCTGGTTCACTTTTTATTTTTCGATCAAGGTTCTACCAGGTTCTTCTAAATTCTTTATGGACGATTGCAAACAGGTCATCTGGCCGCCGCCATGTTTCTGGTCGTGCGGGGAAGTGCTTGCAACCACAAGCTTGCCAAAGGGCAGATACGTTCACGCGCACGTCGCCAAGCTTTGCGAAGGTAAGACTGAAAAAAAAATATAGTTCCTTTTTATTCTCACAATTTTACTACGACCGAGACGCTGCTTCTGAATCAGTGGTTGTCGTACGAGTATACCTGAGCCACACTAGGACCAGTACGCGTCAGTAACGTCATGAACATTCTCACCGGATATCTTTTTACGACCACTTTAGGTTGTAAAACTGAAGACCCTAGTTAAACATCTAACTCTGATTTCCGTGCAGCATTTATTCTTACTAGCTCTGGTGATGTAAACAAACTCGACAGGCTTGCAAAGACGGAACGCCCGGAAGTATTTTCGGACGCAAGCTGCAGTTTATATTTGTAAACGGTAAATGGTCCATTGAGACCGAAGCTGGAGTACTATTAGATCATGCGTGCAAAGTACTTACACATAAAACGGCGATATAATGTAATTTGGGATAGATGTGTAATGCCATTCAGCCGGCGCAGAACAACGCAAACACAATGTCGAAAATGAAGGCGGCTGCTCACACTCAACGGAAATCCCGCGGTCGCCAATGATCAATATTTTGTCGAAACGCGTCAAACAAACATAGCACAATATTCCCATAGACTCCGACGAAGAGAATGGTCATCACCAAAAAGTGGGCATGGATGTATTCCGGCCGGTCAAGACGAAAAACGCACGAAGAGAAGGGGAACACTGAAGAGCACTTCTTCGGAAACCGGACCCACGTGCCCCCCTTCACATCACCATAATTTGGCAAACGTCGAAGACTCTGATCCCAGTGAGCCAATCAGCGCCTCAAAGCAAGTCACGTGACAAGTTTTCGTCCAAGCGTTTTTGTCCTACGGAGAGAGGTAACGTGTTTCGTGCCACCCCTTTGATGAGGCGGCTTTCGCAGTCGCTCACAGCAACAAGAAGGCACAAAAGAACTTTGGGAGGCTTATCAGAAGACGAGGTCCAAGGGGGTGGATGATGCGGTTAATCTTCTTCTGCTGCTTTTTATGGCCACCTGCGCTCCCCAGGGAGCCCCGCCAAAAAGGGCCTCGCGAGGACTTGCTTTACGTAGTACAAACTTGAGCGACTAAAACTGCCACTCATGTAGAAGTGTGCCTGCTCTGGTGCGGACGCGAGTCCACAAAATAACTTCGAAAAACATATTGGAACGCTGTCAAAGCACGGGTCAAAGCTAAGACGCTAAGAACACGAGAAAAGAGACGCGGTTTCACGCATTCTAAAGAAAAGCCGGGAAAAAAGCGTCAGGATGCTAGTTGTTCGGGTGTCACTCCGGAGAAAAAAATAATCCCCGTAAGCTACACACTGAACAATTTCACACCCTTATTGGTCTAAATGGCATGGGTCACAACTCACCCCCGTATTGGTGTACGAAAACGCCCTAGAAAAAAGGTGCTATCCTTCACTCCCTCAAAACACGGTGTAACTTCTTACACCCTTCACAGAAAGGTGTGATTCTGCTCCGCACCATTTTATTAGGGCGTGTTGGCAGCCGTACAGAAGAGTATGATTAAAAAAAACGAGACTAGTCACAAAATTTGGGACAACACAACACTGTCCCAAAAATTTTTGAGACGTGTTGTGTTGCCCCTATGTTTTGTATTTAGTCTCGGGTTTTTTTTCAGTGTGATCCTTCACCAGCCCGCCTGCGCAGTAACTCTCACTTCATTCAGTTGAAGAGGTAATACAAAATGTGTACCACACATCCACGGAATACGGCACAGACCCCGCAGCACTTCATCAAAAGGTATTTACGGAGAAATGATTGCTAGCAAGTTGAAACATGTGCACCACTTCTTTTTTTTTTTTTTGAATTTGAAGAAAAAAAAAACGTACGTGGATCTTATTCTTTTCTGTTGCGGATTCGCGACAAACCAATATCAAACCCCAAATGCGAGCATTTGTGACCTAATGTTAAGTTTTCGTGACAAAGCTACAAAATTCTTAAAGGGCCCCTGAAAAGAAAAAAAAAGTTTTTTTTTTAAACAGTCTGGTTGGGACAGGCGTGTCAAAAAATGAATTCTACGCGGAAAAAAATTTTTTTAGAGCAATATTGACGGCGAGAGATTTATTTGAAATTTTGCGCGCAAATTCCAGGTCATTCAGCTCGGCTTCTCATTGGTAACCATGGTCATTCAAATCGGCTTCTCATTGGCCAATAGAATGAGTGACAGCTTAGATGTTGGTTATAAAATCTTCGTGATCTCTTGAGATCGCCTTTTGAATTACATATTTTTAGTTTTAAGAAACAATCCATCGAATGAATGTCGCAATTGCTTACAAACGTTTTACAAAATCGTAACTTCCGTTCGGATACTACAACAAAACAACAAGCAAACGCTTCGCCATTTTGTTTTCTGTCATGGTCGCCGTCGTTGTAACCCGTCTCGCGTACCTCGGGTGGTTTTATAGTTTTATCGCGTTTATATGTAAAAACCTTCTGAAGAGGGCTTGTCGCTTGTGTTAGTTAGTCATCGTAAGTACTTAGGAAGTGGCGCGGTGTGACAGGTTTTTGTTTTCCTGCTCTTTGCGTGATTCGTGTGTCCCGTTTACCCCATCTTTTGTATGTTTCCGGGCGCGCGTCAGTGCCAATTTTTTTTTTTTTTTAGATGCCGGTTCCCGTGAAGGGTTTAGTGAAGGCACGCGGCACCGCACTCAACGTTTAATAAAAAAATGAGTCACCACTGCGTGTCCTCGCGGCGGCTTGAAGGGTCGTGCGGCTCGGACGAACTCGTCGAGGCACCCGCTTCGCCGCCTTCCGCGGCGAAGTGGGTGCCTCCTCGCGAGCGGTTGTCTCGCGGCGATCGGAGCGGACGCCTTCCGGCTGGCGAGGCGTGTCCTCGTACGGGCGAAGGCCCAGCTGCTGGCAGCGTTGAAGCAACTAACGCTTCAGGTTGGGGTCCACCGCGACGACTATGTACTATGTCTACGACCGCGGTACGTGCACGATACGACGCGGTACGTCGTGCGACCGGCAGACACAGGGGCTGTGTTCCAAATCTCCAAATGGATCCGAGTTATTCCGGCGGATCGTATCACGTGACAGCACAGATTGAAAAACGCTGTACGCGGGTAGGTTTTAGAACGCCAAGGGTACAAAACTCTTACCCTGGGGTAAGATCGAGTAAATTTTGGAACACGGCCAGGAAGTAGCAATGGCTCTCGTGCGGGGCGCAGCCAAGCCGGGAAAGTGGCCAAGCCGATCCACTACGAAGAGGCGGGGTGTACCTCTCCTCCACGCGCCCGAAATGCCAAGAGAGAAAAAAGGTGGAAAGGAGGTGACTGCCGACTAAATTGCGTCTGGCGCGGTCAATATTGCTCTAAAAAATTTTTTTTTTTTCGCGAAAAATTAATTTTTTGACACGCGTGTCCCAACCAGACTGTTTTTAAACAACTTTTTTTTTCTTTTTAGGGGCCATTTAAAGACTTAAAATAAACGCACTCAAACTTTTAGTAAGGCTTTTCTTCGCCTAAAGCTACTTTAATGATTTCAAACTCTGGTGACTTAAGCAAAACTCAACAGGCTGGCAAAGACGGTGCGACCAAGAGTTGCTTCGAACGTAAGCGGCAGTTCATGTTTGTAAACGGTAAAATGGTTTATTGAGACGGAAGCAGGACTACTGTCAGAAGCATGCTTGCAGAGTACTTACAAATAAAACAGCGATCTCATGTAATCCATGATGGATGCATAATCCCGATTCGGGCAGCACAGAACAATTCACAAACGCAACGTCGGTGATGAAACGGTCGCTCACATCCAACGGAAGTTTCGCGGTCGCCGATGAGCAGCTCTTGGTCGTGATAGATGCACAATCCTATTCGGCCAGCACAAAACAACGCAAACACACTGTAGAGGTTGAAGGCGGTCGATCACATTCATCGGAAGTCTCGCGCCCGCCGATGAGCAGCTCTTTTTCGAAGGAGGTCCAACAAACACAGCACAATAATTCTATGGACTCCGACGAAATAAACGACCATTACCAAAAAGATAGTAGAGGCGTATTCCGGCCCTTCAAGACGAAAAATCACCGATGCGACGGCAACGCACGAAAAAGAGTTGAACACTGACGCCTGACGGGCGCAAACCGGACCTACGTGGCCCCTACAACTCACCATAACTTGGCATATGGCAAAAAATACGGCCCCAGTAGCCCCATCAACGCGTCAGGGAGAATCACGTGACAAATTTTCGTCCAAGCGTTTTTGCCCTATGGAGAGCGGTCACGCGTTTCGCACCACCACTCTGATTAGCTAGAAGCAGCCTTCGCACTTGTTCATAGCCACACGAAGACACAAAAGAAGGTGTGGTAGCTTATCAGAAGACGATGTGAAAGGGGGGAGGACAAAGCAACTAATCTCCCTCTGCTGCTTTGTATAGGCCACCTGCGCTGCCCACGGAGGGTCGCAATCGGGACACGTCAGGACTCGCTTCATGCAGAAAGCGTGCCTGCATTGATGCCGACCGCGAAATCCCATAATAGATACCCAAAACAAATTCCAACGCCGACGAAACATGGGTCAAAGCTAAAAAAATACGCGGTTTCACGCGTACCAAAAAAAAAAAAAACGGGAAGAATAGCATTGGGACGCTAGATATTTTGGTGTCACCACGCAGAGATAAGAATCGCGTACTCCAGTGAGGGTGTCTTGAATTCCGCATTTTCGACTGTCTTGCGGCATTGTTTTTTCAGGGTCTTGGTTATAACTTTGTGATTTACTAGATTTTGATATATCTATATTTTACATATCTTGTATTTCTGCGTAGAAGTTTTTCCACCATTGTTTTCTTGCTTTATGTGCAGAAGGTTCAGAAAAAAAATTATTTTAAGTTTTAAACACCGCTTCAGACACCCGGTTACTCAGCGGTTACTCAGGTCTTTGCGGAGGTGGAATCGGTGATTGACTGCTGATTCCCTTTGACCCTTGGCTGTCGGTCAATAATCTTGAGCCAGAGGACTTGGTTCAGGATAATCTTCAGGGGCAGTGCAGATGCTAGCCGGGCGCTGGATCCTTCTTAGACATCCGCCGGCGTAGTCGAGTCGGGGGAAGATGTTCGCGGAGGTCTCCTTGAACATGACGAAAGCTTGCTTGGTACTGGGTCGTGGCAACGTGACCAACAGCCAGCCTACTTTCCTTGAAGCAGAGCCAAAGTCTTCTGTCTTCTCCTAAAAAGAGCCTCTCGCCCATACCTCCAGCCGTCGTATCTCTTCCTCTTATACTTGTCTTCCTATAGCTTCTCCGGCGAATTTTCTCTTACGTATTATTCTTCTCCGCAAAACTGACATAGACTCAGCCGCAATAGTACACCCTACGACGCGAGTTCTGCTAAATAGTAACGGCTTGGTATGCGCCATGCTATTCTTAGTTATTTACGTAGTTTAGTTCAGAAATTCAGAAAGCGAAACAACGGTATGGTCGGATCCCAGGTCTCATGCGACCGATTCAAAGTCACAGTAAACGAGCTTAGATTCATCCAGTTGTGGAACACACGCGCAGATGGTGAGCCCCCTTTCCTCCCCAAGCACCCCTCCCGTAGAGACCCTGTATCTGGGAAAAGTGGCGCCTTCTCTTCCCTTCTCCGAAATACCCTCCTTACCTCCCTCGAAAATCCGGTTTGCAACGGAGGCGCCCTCTGGATGTTGCCAAGCGTCTCAAAGTCTCGGTCAGCTGAGCCACCCGATGCAGGTCGTGCGGACTTTCGGAGTCATATCGGTTTGATAATCATTCCACTTAGAACCCGCATTCTCATCCGATCGTTCTGAAGCATCTCTAGATCTGTTGGTCCAACCGTGGCTCTCGAAGGTGCTTTACATAATCTTCCCAATCGTCCCTAGCGAGTTGCATTATCGTTCAGTGGTTCATGGGTATACGTCCGCCCTTCTGCTCGAGGGCATCGCTAGTCGATTTGAATCATCATATCAAACCGCCAAATTGCGATAATATTTTCTATGATTTCAGGTCATTCATTATTTTTTTATGTGTGTTCTTTGCGAGCTTTCAGGAGTGTTGGGCATGCAGGCCCTAAGAACATTAGAAGGCATGAAAAGCAAGATATATTCTTTTTTATCGGGGAAGCCTTTACGTGGTCGACGCTAAGCTAGAATTTTTAAGCTGACTGAAGCACTATTAATGATAAAAATCGCTACGTATCTCTGTGCGTATGTATTGTGTGCATGCTGTAATAACTTGCGACACAGCAGGCTTTTCGTTACGGGATACTCGGTGTGGCCACTTTTCAGACTGTAATAAATAATATTTTCATTCGTTTTTGCGATGAAGCCGTTTTTAGGAATTAATATTCCTTTTGTTCTTTAGTTTTCGTACTTCGTAATTTCATCAAATTGTTCGTTTTTTGTTCTTTTTATTTCGTTTATACTGAAAAAGAAGAAAGAAAATTTTAGCTTTAGCTAAGATTCACGTTGTTTTTAGACACCTGGGTCAGTGCAGTACGGCTAAAAACCTGGTGCCGACATGGGAATCAGAGCTCAGTTTCAGCACTTAAGCGAGTCTTACGAATTTTTACTTTTACATAAATTTAATAAAGACCTGAATATTCTCTATTCAACATGTCAATATTAATACATTAATTCTTGTAGATGTGGTTAAGGCATCTATTGTCTGCATCAAAAATATGAAAAGAGGCAAGCAATTGCAGATTCAGTTATTTCCATAAAAGTGAATGAGGAAAACACAAAAAAATACATTCAAATCTCACGTGGAGGAGAATGCAAAACAAGCGAATGTGAGATAAAATTCTTCATGAAAATACACAAGCACAGAGGACATTGAAAAGAACAAGAAGGAGGTAACCATTTTATTTATTTCTCGAAACAGCCAGCCAATCCACCGCAGGAATATGCACGAGTGGAAAACACGCTGAGTACCTAACAGAGTGGATCACAGAATAAAAAAAGGAGGATACGGGCATTAACATACACAATACACCATCAAAATGTTTTCCTAAGACTTCATAAATGTGCAAGTAGCTTTACTGACAGGTGCAATTAATGTTTTTTTTTATTTTATTAAATACTTCTAAAGTTTTTAGGATTTTTAATGATGTAACTGATACGGTACAGCTGAGGACTGAATAAATTGTGGAAACCGTGAGGAACTCAAGATCGAGTTGTGTGATGAGACAGTTCTGCAGTGACCCGGTTTCAGATGCATGCTCAAGATAAGAATGCACGAGTGTGTTATATGCCGCAAGTTGGACTCGCTTCGTATGCTGATGAATCCATAAGAATACAATGTGTCGACACTTACTTGAAGTCCTGGAAATACCGCTGAAGTGGGCGTTCTGCAGGCGTCAGCTGCACCGATTTCCTAGTAGCAGATCGAAACCGTGGGAGCTAAAAAAAGACGAACCATAAAAACGTCCTCGAGGGCGCCTTTACTCTAAGCAGTCCCCTTCACACTACACTTTTTGAGAAACAGGCGGATCTGCTTCGAGAAAGCGCTTAAGCACAAATTTCAGATTGGTCTCTTCATGTTGCCTCAGATACTCCTAAAGGAAGGGTGTAGGCGAACTGGTTCGATACTCACATGGTAACTCTGGAGCCGGGGAAAAGAAGGGACGTAGGGCAGACACAAAACTTTTAACACAGCTAAAATTTTATTTCACCGTCACGTCCTTAATTAAACCTACGACCTCGCGACACAGACACAAGATGTTTGACTTTGTAGGTTCTTTGTTGTCAGACCTTTTGCGTCTGTGTCACTTGGTAGAAGGTCGATTTAAGAACGTGACGGTGAAAAAAATTTTAGCTGGGTTTGTAGTTGTGCGTTTGTCCTACGTCCCTTCTTTTTGCCGGCTCCAGCGTTACCATGTCACATTTTCCTGTCGTTGCGGCAATATCAGTTTCTTCTGCATTGCATTTAGCTGCCTTAGTAGCTCTTTGTTATTCATCAGTAGACCAGAAAGACTGACGTCCTGAGGATGCTGCCTGTTTCCAAGTGTAAACAGTGTGCCTGAAAAATAACGAAAAATATCATTTAGTTTTGTTATGTGAATAACAGTGAGGCAATCAGCTCGGATATAAGTAATAGTGTGTACCTTTCTGCATTCCTCCAGGAATAGACAGCAGTCGAAAATGAAAACTTATCAGGAGCTTCTGTAGCTGAGGCAATCTCTCTAGGTCAAGCTTAGGAAGCAAGGGTCTGTATGACGCTGCTCAGACCTTGGTCTAGGAGCCGTTGGACGGCACACACTCTTGAAATTAACAAATTAACAGAGACGAGACGAGACTACTTTTAGGTATGCCTCGGTTGACCTGGAAACAGCATCATTGTGCCAAACTCACCAGCAGCTGGGGTTGCCGAAGCAGACTGCTTCGGCGAAGCTGGGGAAGTTAGGTTCTGTAAAGCACCACTTAGAACTTCCTGAGGGGCCTTCAGGAAGTTCATATTCCTGAACCTCCTCTCATGGGCGTATCAACCGGGGGGGCAAGGGGGGCGCTTGCCCCCCCACTTCTCAGAGTGGGGGGGCAAGGTATGTGTTTTGCCCCCCCCCCCCCCCCCCTGAAATAGCGGAGGTCCTTTCTGAGAAAAATGTAACAGTAACTAGGAAAAGTGGGAAGGCTGTTTTTTTTCGTCGGTCCCGTACTCAGGGACACATTTCTTGCCATATTGAAAGAACCAAACAGAGCACACACATGTTTGATCGCTCCTGTACTCCATTCACTATTAAGCACGAGATCGCAGCTTCGAGACGTGTACGCCCAGTTCACGCTTTTTGCCTCCGCTGCGCTGTACGGGTAAACGGGGTATAGCAACGTTGGATATGATCGGCGCCAGGCACGTATCCAGGGGGTGGCGGGGGGAAGGGGGGGGGGGGGGCATGGGGCCTGCCCTTCGCCCCCCCCCCCCCCCCCCCGCCGAAATTTTCCATTTTGATGGGGCCTCCTCTCTCCCTCCCCATCATACAGCATTTTGCCATGGCCGCCCCCCCCCCCCCCCCCCCCCCCCCGAAACAAAATCCTGGCTACGTGCCTGATGCACCATTACTATGTAGTGTGTAAAAGCTTGTCTTCACCTCAGTGCTTAGAAAAACGTTGGTAGATAGAAACTACCTCCCTAATAGAAACAAAGTTCCGTGTCCGCCGGCCCCGAGGGGCGGGGGGGGGGGGGGGGGTAGCAGAGTGCCTGGTTTGCCCCCCCACTCAAAAACAAGTTGGTACGCCACTGCTCCTCTCATCACCAAACTCATCAAAATATGCGGTCGCTGCGGCAGACAACACCGAGGAAAAAGCTCCGCTCGGACCTCAGGAGAACACCATGTAATCCTAGAATGATAGAGAGAGATGGCACTAGTGGTAGGTTTGCTTCGGTCGACCACGAAACAGTATTGGACTGCCAAACTAACGAGGAGCTGCGATTGCTGCAGGAGTGTGTTCTGGAAATATTTCAGTACTGTGGGTATTGCCCTGTGTTGTACTGTTCAAGCTTGGGTGTGGTGTCTTATGAACCTTGGAGAGCAAACTAAAACAAAAAGAACGAAACTGCATTCTGTAAAGGGGGCATCAGGAATCCTCCGTTTGTGCATCAAACTTATATTATTAAACTGTTTTAACTTATCTTACTGAAGAAAGTAATATAGTAAGGTAAGATATCGCACATACAATTTACATTTCCAGTTCCCTTGCCGTGGTGGTTTACTCTCTTGGTTGAAGGTAAAGAAAACATAAATGTTTGGGAGAGCATCTTTCCTAAGTTTCTTGCTCTCCTTTCTTTTGCATGATTACTGATTTGAATTGGTCGACACAGTCGTGAACCTGTAATAGATTGAAAATATCGAAATTTAGCATCGATAAAAATATGTAACACCACCTTAAAAGTCCGTTTTTGCAGATCCTGGGTTAGCCCCATGAAGGCCCGCACGTGAAGTCTGCGCTTTCAACGCTGCTAGTGCGAGCCTCGGGTTGATCTTAAATGTTTTATTTGCTTGCGTCTTGGTTTTAGGCAGACTGCGTGCGAATGAGACCCTATTGACGCTACAAGAGCGAACACACCCTGAGCGGGCTAAGCACACACGCTCGTGCAGTAAGAGGGTCGTCAGAGAAAACATAATCGTGCTTGTCGCACTGGCTTTGCTAGCACTTATGTTGAAACAGGGTATAGATACATCCACATGCTCGCGTCCGCAGCCATCTGAGCGTTGCACACTATGAAATTTATGTGAATATAAATATGGTATGGCGAGAACGTACGCCACACTTGACGATCGAGCATACTCCGCAGGCACCCGTAAGTGGCAACGACGCCGATGTTAAGAGTACGAGCAGGAGCAGGCCGTTTTCAACGACGTTCACTTCCACGGCAGGGGTGTTCCTCGATGCCAAAACGTCGGCAGTGTTGTGCTCGCCACTACATTGCTCGCGATTACGGGGGAATGGAGCGTAAAACTCGCTCTAAACAGCTTTTTTTTCATTTTGGTGAGCTTTTTACAGAGTACCTACCACGCATGACTTTACGGCTCCCGTCGGGTTGAAATGTTTTCGACCGATTTGGTGAGGCAAAACCTTCCTTCGAGGTTCATTTTCTTCTCCAGAGAGTACCCTGAAAAACTGAAAAACTTCCGAACGACTTTTCCACAGGCTCAGCAGCCCGTCAGCTGTAGCGAAGCAACAGCTTGGAAAAGTAATGGCGGACGGAAGGTCAAAACCGGAAGCAGGATGTCAGGTCACTTCACTGGCCAAGAATGTGCGCGGCGGCTTGTTCCAAGGATAGCAGTCAGTCCTTTCTGTAATTTAAATTGTCTTCGATTTCACCTATTTTATAACATAGGACACAGTTGTCTGTATACAGCCTGTGAGAAACATCAATGTTTGTCGTTATGTCGTTTATGTACACAAAAAAGAGGTTCAAGCACTGATCCTTCACTTAGTCTTGATGAGACGGGAACTTTGTTCAAATTAAGTCTCATATAATGAATATACTGATGTATATTTGTTCAATAAACATTTATTCAATTTAATATTGTGGTGTTATTCCGTGGTATGAAGTTTTGCTAACAGTTTCGGATGAGATACTTCATCGAATTCCTTAGCGAATTCTAAAAATATTGACCCGCACGCAGCTTGCCGGTCATGCAGCGCGGCCGTGGCGTAAGGGTTATCGTGCTTGCCTCCCACGCGAAAAGCCGAGGTTCGATTCCTGGGCGTGGATGCACCTTTCTGTTGTTTCTGTAATGTCGCGTTCTGGTAAATTCGATTATCCTGTTTCTTATTTGAGGTTAGAATGTTCTGCGCGCAGAACCTTCTACGCCGATTGTTCCAGAAGCCCACGGTTGCATATGGGGGTGTCCGAGTCGCGACCCGGAGTGAGTCTCGCCCCAGCGCTCCACCCTGCTATTTCGCCGACATCGACGCCTGCGCCGCACCTCCTTTTGTTTTGCTCTGGGTACAAGTTCACCTCATTAAACGTTTAGTTTCCACAGTTGTTCGCCGCTAATCATTTGTCATTTGTGACAATATTGCGTCAGTTATCCCTGCACCTTTAAGGGTTTCTGCTAATTCGTGAATAAATTCAATGAGCTGTGTTGCGGTGGATAATTACATTCTGAAGTCTTGTTCATTTTTAGCAATCAGGTTATGCCTATCAAGTTGGGATCACTTGTGGATAGTGGGCTTTCATAATTAAAATACTGTACTTGATAAGAAAATGGGTCTGTAGCTTCCTCTAATATTTGAATCACTGTCCGTGTGTAGTGGTATTATTTTTTACGTCTTCCAGACATTTTCAAAGTGCATATTCGAGAGATACTTTAAGCAAGACTTGTAAATTCTTTGAGGCCCATTCTGCATAGCGCTTGAGGAAAGCGTTAGAAAGCATATCTCTTTCCGCAGTTTTTTCAGCTAATTTATTCAACAGTAAATTAAAAATGCCCACCTGCGTAACAAAATAATTGTCAATTCGATCCACATTGCTCTGGCGAAATATTTGAATCACAACATCGTCATCAGTAAAAACTGGTCTAAAAAATAATTAAATACATTTCTGGATACGTTACTTGCTACAGATAATTTTTATTTGGGTGAAATATTATGCCCGAACTTTAGGGGGGTGTTTATCATAAAAGAGCGAAGTGGTAGTAATAAAGTTTTTTTTTTCTTTGCTTCCAATTTTTGTTTTTAAAACGATTATTTCATTTTGAAAGAAGCTGACGATATGATTCTGTCCTACTGAATATCAATTTTCTTCACTCTGGCAGTTCCATGCTTTAGGTGCAAAATATCTCAAATTATTCATGGATTACGAACATTTTTGTTTATCCTGTGAGGAGTAAGTTTGATACGCACATGTTTTCTATATTCTCAAAACTATACCAAACAACATCAATGTCCATATCACAATTAAGAGGGAATTTTTCAAATGTGTCGGAAGACAAATATATGAAATCAAGAACGGAAACACCACCAGCATTGCTAAAATCGGTAACGCATGTAACAACTTAAGAACAAAACGAGCGTGTTGGTAACAGTAACTAAACATGAGGAAGATACAAGATAAGCATCGTTGTCCGTCCGCCTTTTTTACGTATCTTCCTTATGTTTAAGTATGTAACAAGGGGTCGACAATTTATATTTTTCTCCAAATAGAATGACACAAGCACCATTTTATGGTCAGATATACGGTCATTTATTTCAGGGCCATACTCACGTGCAGTTAACCTATCACTCACAAAAACAGGATTCAATAGAGATTTGACTCTAGCAGGAGAGTTTACTATTTGAACTAAATTGTTAGAAAATGACAAGTAAAAAAAAATTGGGTTGTGGGGATATTTATACAGCGTGTAGTTGGTCTGCCATTAAAGTTGCGACGAGTCACACGCTGTAGATGAGCAATTTAGCCAGTGCAGTACAACCGCTAGCCTGGGGTCTTTAGCGTGCACCAAGCAGTAGTGATACACGACCGCACGCCGGTACGATGCTCATCCAGATCGAAACGGGCAGGGGTGGGGCTCGAACCCAGGATGCCTGGGTTCTGCAGCGCGAGCTTTCCCTCTACGCGCGTCGTGCTGAGTGTGCGCTTCAGCCCACTCGGCCTGTTTATTTAGCAATAAGTCTATTTAGGAGTGTTTGGGCCACAAATCTTGGCCCAAACACTCCAACGTTTTATGCACGTAGTTACACGCGGGCTCCCCTTAGTGTTTGCGTGTGTTGACGACAACGATAATATTGCCAGCAGTTCACCTGAAGAGCACGGAACACATCTTTGGTTACTCTACGAGCCGCTGTGCAACTAAGACCTCGTCGTCAACGCAGCGAAGTGCATCTTCGAAACATTCAAACTAGACTTCCTGGGACATAAAGTGACCCCTTAAGATTTTCATCCGCTGTTTTCTGATGTCCAGATTACCTGGAAATTACCGCAGCAAACTTCATTACGCAAACAAAAAGAATTTTTGAGCCTCGTCAATTTCCTTCGGCGTTTCATAAACAACTGCGCCCAAATTTTCAAACCACTCAAAGACCTGTTGCCCTCTTCCAAAAGTCTCAGGGCACAAGTTAATTAGAACCAAAGTGCACTGGAGGCATTCACGAGTGCAAAACAAGCAGGGGGATCGGTGGCCGAGTGGTCTATCGCACACCAGCTCGGAGCACGTGGAGCGAAAGCTCGCGCTGCAGAACCCAGGGATCCTGGGTTCGAGCCCCACCCCTGCCCGTTTCGATCTGGATGCGCATCGTACCGGCGTGCGGTCGTGTATCACTACTGCGTGGTGCACGTTAAAGACCCCAGGCTAGCGGCTGTACCGCACTGGCTAAATTTCTCATCTACAGCTGGGAGACTCGTCGCCCCTGTGAGGCAGACCAAGTTCTAGGCTGTATAAACACACACACAACCCAATTTTTTTTTTGCAAAACAAGCTCTCGTTGAAACAACACTCCTTGCATATCCAGGACCGGATGCACCCGCAAGGATCATAGTTGACGCCTTGGACGTTGCCGTAGGAGCTGTGCTAGAAGAGTACGACCAAACGAACTGGTTTCCGTTTGGCTTTTTTTCACAGAAGTTAAAACCAGCGGAAACTCGTTATCGCACGTTTATCAGTGAGCTCCTAAGAGTCTACCCTGCAATGAGGGACTACTGGCGCATCTTGAAAAGACGGGTCTTTCACGCATTAACAGACAACAAAGCACTAACCTTCGCCTTACACGCTAATCAGAACTTATAATCGGACCGCGAGATTCGTCATCTCGCATATATATCCGAGTACACACCCCATCTGCGTCACGTGCATAGAGGGAACAACGAGGCGGCTGATGCTTCGAGGCACTCATTGCGCTCCCTAGTCTGGACTTTTTCAGACTTGCAAGGGCTCAGCAAGTTTACGCCAAGTTGCAGACACTGCAAGAAACTTCTACCGCCATACGACTTTCACATGTTGCGCTGCCACTTGCAAACTGCGATGTGGTGTACGAGAAAAACACCACGGCCGTACATCTCTTCCCTCTTTTCTACGTCCCAACTTTCACTCACTTCATGAAATTAGCCAACCAGTACACCAGCGACCCGTCGACTAATGTTTTTACGATATGTCTGGTCTCAAATGAACAGGGACATTCGCCTCTGGATGCAGATCAGTGCTCCATGTTAACGATCCAGAGTACAAAGATATATCAAGAGCCCGCTGCATCCTTTCCGACCACCAGATGCCCGCTTCGACTATGTGTATGTTGACATTGTCGGACCTTTCCCACAATCTCAGGTGTTTCGATATATTGCCGCACGCGCAGCTGGTCAAGTAGGCAGCGCGGCCGTGGCCTAACGGTAATAGTGCTTACCTCCCACGCGAATAGCCAGGGTTCAATTCCTGGGGGTGACGCGTCTTTCATTTATTCTTGCATTTTAGTGTTCTGGTAAATTCGAGAACTCTGTTGCATGTTCGAGGTCACAATGTTCTACGCGCCGACTTTTCTACGCCGATTGTTCCAGAAACCCACGTGTGTACAAAAGGGGCTCAGCGTGGCGAGCCGGAGTCAGTTTGGCCCCAGCGTCCGATCCTGCTGTTTCGCCGATATCGACGCCTGGGACGCTAGCCTTCCTTTCTTTTGTTTTGGGCACAAGTTAAACGTTTAGATTCTTCAGTTATTCGCCGCCTCATCATTTGTCCATCGTCATAGTATACTCACATGCGTGGATCGTTTTACCAAACGGCCAGAAGTCATCGCAGTACCGGACATCACCGCCGAAACAGTCACGCAAGCGTTCCTCACCACCTAAATTGGACGCAACGGTTGCCTATCCAGTGTCACTACAGACTACGGTAGGCAGTTTGAAAGCACATTACTCAAATCACTCGCGAAAATGATTCGAACATACCATATACACGATCGCCTGCCATCCATATGCCAACAGCATGGTGATAGGATACACTGTCAATTAAAGGCCTCGCTCATCACGAGAGATGAGAGGAGCAACTGGGTGAAAACTCTGGCATTGGTAATCCTAGGCATCCGATCCACATTGAAGAAGGATATCAAATGCACAGCTGCAGATTTCGTCTTTGGGACACTTCGCCTTCCTGACGAGTTTCTCACTCACCTACTGGCTCCACCACCAGACCTCCCTACGTATCTTCAAGGCCTTCGAAACGTCTTCACTGCTCTACGGCCTACAATGCCTCGACGTCAAGCTCCAAAGCAAGTATTTATACACACTGAACTGGAAACGTGCACGGATGTCTTTGTCCGACAAGACTCCTTACATCCCTCATTAACGCCACCTAATGGTGGTCCAGTCAAGACCATAACAAAAAAGTTGAAATCTTTCACAATCCTCATCAATGCACGAAAATGCATCTTTGCCATCAACCGTGCGAAGCCGACACCGCATAGATAACCAGAAGGCCTCCGCACCATCATCCCATTCAGATCGATTGATGCCTGAGATTGGAAACAAGAGTTGCGTCAGTATTCGGCCTAGGCTCGTGTTCAATCAGCGCGTCGAAGGTCGGGCTCGGGCCCAATAGCCAAGTTAGCGCGATCCGATTGCGGTGACGTTTCTTGAAGCAAGAGGAGGCGATGAGGAGGCTTTGATTATTCTAGGTGGTGTTGGTCAAGCCAACATTTATGGCCGCATTTATCTCTGACATGATGACGACAACCGCAAGCCTGGGAGACAATTCTCATTGAAGAAAGTAGTTATGTGGAGTTAGAACTTCTGCTTCACTAGAGATGGGGAAGAACGAACCGGCTATGACGCGATAACAGTTGGAGAGTGGCTCATACATCGAGTCACGGTACCAGCACGCGGCACGCAGCACACACACCTCGAGACTCGCTCGCTCGGGACAAATCATCGGTACCCTCCAATTGCTGGCTCCCGGTTCGGTAGAGACTGACGATATATTCATTGATTCTTCTAAAGATTTCGCCAAAGTGTCTCATAGTTTACTCATATTAAAACTCAATCAGCTTCACATTCATCTATCTGTGACATCATGGATCGGACAATTTGTAAACAATCGTACTCAGCATTGTGTAATTAAGAACTACTCCTTATCTTATTCGCATCCATTATCCGGAATCTCCCAGGGCAGTGTTCTTGGCCATTTGCTGTTTTTAAAATTGTTAAATGACATATCTCATTAAATAGCGTCCTGTATTCGATTATTTCCTGACGACTGCGTAATCTACCGAATTGTATGTAACCTCGATACCATAACCCTACAAGCCGACCCTAACCTATTTGACGACTGGTGTGAGAGTGGAAAATAATACTAAACTCTTCTAAAACTCAACTCGCTTCCCTCACGCATGCTCCTAGTACTTTCTTTACTTACACGATGTACCGTCAAGTGTCCACCTTACAAGTGTCTTGGCGTTCACTAATCTGACGACCTCTCCGGGAGCACGCATATGGCATACTACTTCTCTAACGCTCACTGCTCCCTTGGATATCTTCGACGTAATCTAAAACTAGCACCACTATCAGCAAAACAAGACGCCTATACTATACTCGTACGGTCCAATACACGTCATCCATCTCATCCCCTCGGCAACACTATTTGATAACCACCATAAAGGCACTTCAAAACGGGCAATCTGACTCATAATTTGGAATTACTCATGAGACCAGCATCACTTTGTTATCAATGAAATATAAACTTTGTCTGCTCTCGTCGAGGGCATTATCGCACCTGTCTTTTAACAAGACGTACTATGATAACCTCGCATTTAAAGCGTCTTTATATCTGTCCTATTTTTGCTACATTGATCTCGTTTGTTGACTTTACCTTTCCACTAACAGAATCACTCAGGAATGTCCTGCCTAACAGTATCGTGACCTAAACACATCACAACACCTCCATGTGCCAACGAACCACCCATTTCCACTTGCATTATTTGCATATTCTATTCGTGTTTGATGAAATGTTTTATATCTGCATTTTTTAATTTGCTGCTTTTCCTGAAAGTAGTTGAGCGTTTATTCTGTATGTTTCTTTGCATTATATAAAAATGTTCTCCAGCTTGTACCCCCTTGAGTAATTTCATTAAGGGCATCCACATATAAAACGCACAAGACAGTAAGAAAACACGCACGACGGACAAGCGCTCACTCGCAACTGATGTTTATTGAAACTTCAGAAAACACACACAAAAAATAATCCCCCGCCCCCCCCCCCCCCCCCCCCCCCCCCCGATCGCTCATGAGCACTGCGCCTCCGGGTTGTCAAAACTACATATCTTAAAAACAATAAAATCACAATGCTTACGTGCTGACACGTGTCGACGAGCCAACTGAGCCTTAGTGCAAGGGAAGTGTGACTCATGTATCCTTCTCCCCTTTGAAACTTTTTGGAAGGTCACCAAGATCTCTCTCGCCCTCTGTCTTTTATATGTACCCAAAGTATTTGTGTCACCGAACACCAGTCTTGGGTAAGTTACTTTTAAAAAGTAATTCGGTACAGTTACAGTTAGTTTTAGAAAAAAAGTAGCGAAGTTACCGTTACAGTTACCGCAACAAAAGAGTAACTCGTTACAGTTACAGTTACGTTTAAAAAGTGACGACGTTACTTTTCAGTTGCTTTTCTACAACACAAAAAAATGAGAAGAAAACTAGAAAACGCCCCTCACGACGTTTTATTGCATAAAATTAAAAAGTATGCGTTTTACTTCATATTGTAACTTAGCTGCAGTTACGTTTTGAAGTTAGTGTTTGAAAGTTTCCATGCCATAGTAGCGGCGCAAATAAAAATACGAGACATGCGCAGTGCCCTCCACGTGTATTGATGTTTCACTGTTGATTCACCCGATTAAAAGCGTTCGCGCATAAAAAAGAAAAACCACAACATAAATAGTGCTTCAAGAAACTGAGATGTAAGTGTTCAGTCACAAAGAACAAGCGCGTGCTTAAAGATAACTAGATATTTTTTTTTCATAAAATCTACACGTGGCTATATTCGGGTCGTGACTCGCGAGAAAGAACGTTTTCACAACTTTGTGCAAGGACAGCTTGAGACTCGAAATGTCGGAATCAACGATTTGGAAAGTGCAAGGAATGGCTAAATTGCACCCTCGTTCTGTGATATATTATTCATAAAACGCTGGAAAGCAACGACACAAGTAACGTCGTTACTTTCATCGTTACCTCAGAAAAAGGTAATAGAACTACAGTTACAAGTTACATTTTTAAAAAAGTAACTCGTTACAGTTACAAGTTGCCAAAAAAGTAACGAAGTTACAGTAACGCGTTACTACCGAAGACTGCCGAACACTGGCGAGCAGCCGCACCTCTCACAGAGGACCGCCAGTGGCCAATCGGAGTGGCTCGAAGAGACGCACGGTGCTCCCTAATGCCTGATTCACATGGTGCGAATTTGCCTGCGATTTCGCAATTGCGACGTCGTTCTTGCGGCACAACCCAGTTGCGGTGCGAATTCGACTAAATCGCAACTCCGTATTTTGCCAAACTCTCCTTGCGAACGGCCGCACTTGCGAAGGGGACGGACAGCCAAGCAAACGCGGCTCGTGAAAGACGTCACGGTGGTCATAGCAACGTGGGAATCAAAGATACGAAAAATACGTCACCTACGTCGTCGTCTTCGAAATTCGCTGCTGGGGTGGGGCGGCGGATGTGCTTCTTCCTAGTGAATATTTTTCGCTGGGGGATGTAAGCTTGAGTTCGGCATTAAAACAAACTGGCGTTTGAGTACCACGCGAGGGTTGTGGTTGCTTCCTTTGTAAAATTGCAGGCGATAACAATTGACGCTTCTGTTCGATCACTTTGCGTAAGGGACTCGTTGCATAGTAGAAATATCCTTTCTTGAAATCTGCTTGTAGATGATGCAAAGTTCTGTCTAGAAACCGAGAAATGCTGAACAGCACCTTGTTATTAAAGCCATTTGATAAAAATCGAGGTTCACATTTTTACGAAGTGCCAACAACTATTGTTCTGTAAACGCGCTGGACGCGTGCTACGCGAGTGACACGCGTGTAAAATGGCTTTAATTACAAGGTGCCAATCAGCGATTCTCGGTTTCTGGACAGACCTTCGTGTCAGATCTGCAAAGAGATTTCGAGAAAGGGTCTTTCTACTATTTAATGAGTCCCCTACGCAAATGTCACACGTGCCACGCGTGACATTTGTCATAGAAATCCTGTGACAATTTGGTTTCGTGCATAGTTTGCGATTATTTCACCAACATGATTGTTTTGGCTTTTTTTGCATCTGGAAACCTGTGGGTTTTTTTTAATTTATGTCGTTTCCTTTATCTTCAGTGTTTTTGTTATGTTCGCAATCGCTAATATTGTTTTGAATTAAAAAAAAAAAGCTAAACATCTACGTAAGCTTGTTCATGCTGACATACACTGAGGAAGTACAGAATGTGTTTTGCACGTTCACACACACACACACGTTGTGTGTGTGGTCCAGCGTGTCGTTCATTTTATGAAAATCGGCCGATAAAACGCATTCTGTGTTAAGTAAACACCCGATTGGGCAACGTAGGTTTAACGAAAACAGTAAAATAGCACCTCACCCTGTGGGGAATCAGCCGGTACTGTGTCGGTTTGCTTTGGGCTATACCTGCCACAAAAAGTGTCCGCCAGTTTGTCCGTAAAAGAGGCAAAGACCACAACCATTTTCTACAAAAAAAAAAATTGACTGATTTGCAGGCAACAGGTCCGGGGTGGAAATGAACTAGAGAGGTGACATGAGGCAGGGGTGATCCAGGACTAAATTTTTTATTACTCACTTTAAATGTTGAAAGATAACAGTTAACAAAAGACAAAAAAAGTTGCAATTACAAAAGAAAAATATCAAGTACAGGCTTACCTTTTTGGCAGACATCAAACATGAATAAAGAGGAACATCACACGTTGCTGTAATTATGGGGTGCACCGGCGCCAAAAGGCAAATATTTGCACTGAGCGCCGGTGCTGCAAGGCCGCCCACTCATCTACACACGCCGCCGACGATCCGAGTACCCCTTGTCAATGGCCAGAAAAAAACCAACCCCACCGTGACCCGGAAGCTACAGCGCAAAGCACGACGAGAAGGAAACTCGCCGTGCCTTGTCTTATAGTTTCGTCGTAACCACATAACCCCCTACAGCCCACTCCACACTGCAGAGAGGGCAGATGCTACGCTTCTTTGCCGTGTAAGAACACACTCCCTCTCAACACTACACTACCTCAAGCACGTTGCAGATCTATCTGAACCACCTAAATGCACATAATTCGGAGACTACTCAAATAACTCTCACACACGAAGTTAAAGGGAAGCTGAAGCGGTTTTGTATTTGAGGAAACACACTTATAAATCGTCTTCATTTCACCTCCAGGATCTCGAATATCGAAATTATTTATTTTATAATTTGGTGAATGGAGGTTGCAGAAAATTATTTTTAAAGTACCGCCGAAGGCCCTTCTTCCAGGAGCGTAATGTCACAAAAGGTCACAAAAGGAGTTTTTGGAATCTTCCTTCCAGCATCACTTTGATCACTTTGACAGCAGCAGCGGCGTCAGTAGTGCACAGTCGGATAACATCTCGCCTTTGCCACTTCCAGTTTTTCCCTGTTCTGCTGAGTGCTGGTGGCTGCTACCGGGAAACCGCAAGACTCGGATCCGCTCCTGACACTGAATGTGGCAAGTCATCCGCACGGCTCAATCACCGATATCGCCCTGTGCCACCAGCCAATCACCGTTTGAAGCGATATCAGCGACACCTACTTCTGGGTTAAAGGAGCTGTTGGGAGGCACGGGCCATCACTTTGGCAGCAGCAGCGGCGTCAGTAGTGCACAGTCGGATAACATCTCGCCTTTGCCACTTCCAGGTTAGTCTTCCCCCTGATTTTATAGAAAAAATAATTGATTGCTGCTGCTGCTGCTGCTGCCAAACATCCGTCCATTTTGAATTGTTTCTCGCTTTGCATAATTTTTGATGCCGTCGTCGTCGGATGATGATGATGTTGCTTGTTCAAAATGTCGCTTCCTAATCGGGAGCGATGTAAATGCCTTGACATGTTCGGATTGTGACCGTTCCTATCACTTGGGCGAATGCTCTGCACTCTCAAGAAAAAAGGTTGTCGAAAGGTGTATTCTTACACCCTTTGTCCCATATAATACACCCCCAAACTTCAATTCGACATACGGCGCCCTACAGTCAAACAGACAGCCCCAAAGTTTACGAGGGGCTTGATAGCCGTGTGGTACAACCTATTAAAATAGCTAATGTACGTATCATAGACCACATAAAGAAAACACCGAGTTTTTACAGTAGGGCCAAGAAAACCCCGATTATTTTTTTTTAGTCAGTTAACACATACATCAGCTATTTTAATAAGTTGTACCACACGGCTATCAAGCCCCTCGTAAACGTTCGGGCCCTCCGTCCGACTGTAGGGCGCTGTATGTCGAATTGAAGTTTGGGGGTGTATTATATGGGACAAAAGGTGTAAGAATACATCTTTTGACACCCTTTTTTCTTGAGAGTGTGGTGTATCTGAGTCAACGTATAAATCTAAAAAAGACGGTTACAAAAAGGCTTGGCGATGCCCAAGCTGCAAACCAGGAAAATCTAAGGGAGATCAGGCAGGAAAAAATAAACCGGACCTTCACGTAGCACGCTTACTAACGAATATAAACCGTAAGCTTGACAGCCTGGAACCCTTGAAAGTGACCGTTGACAACATCGAAAAAAAAATTCAAGAGGTGTCTAAACAATATGATGACGTCCTAAAAAACCAAATTCGGCAGGACAAAGAGATTAAAGAGCTGAGAATACGCATGAACGCTGCCGAAAAAGCGAACCCTGCAAATGAGATCGAGCGCCTGCAGAGCGAAATTAGCGATCTTGAGTGGCAATCAAGGAAACTAAACCTCGAGGTTCACGGTCTCATCAAAACTGAAAACGAGAACTTGCTTGATAAAGTCAACGAGGTAGCGTCCAGATTACAGCTTCCACCCCTAACAACGAACGATGTAGTTGCTATGCACAGATTACCCGCTAAGCCCGATAAGGTGCCGCATATCATCTTCCGCTTCACCAGACAAACCACGAAAGAACAGTGGCTGCAAAACTGTTCTGAACCAAGCCCGATGTATTTATTGTCGAAAACATGACTAAGAAAAACAGGGAACTACTGTGGGAGGCAAAGGAGTGGGCTAAAGGGGCTGGTTTTCGGTACGTGTGGCACCGTAGCGGAAGTATCTTGGCAAGAAAACAGGACGGTGACCGACCGATTGTTGTAAGGAGCGAGGATGACCATATGGGATGACTTGCTTCGTTGTAGTAGGTAAACCGGGCATTCTTTCCTTCGTGTTTCAAAACAGGTTTTTTCTCCTCAATGGCGAACCAAACTCCTCTGCTTCCTAAGGACCTTATAGGTCACCTTGAGCAGGAAAGTGGTTCCTGTTTGACTTGTTTTCATTTAAATATACAATCAGCAGTAAATAAGAAAACTAACCTTGAACTTCTTTTCGATCAGTTTAGTGGTCTTTTTGATATTATTATGTTTACCGAGACTTGGTACACCGATAACTTTGATATATTTTGTTTACCATCGTATAAAACTTATATTTTAAATCGTACTTTCAAACGTGGCGGAGGATTAGCTCTATTAATAAAAGAAGACATAAACTGTGATCTTCTGAGTGATTACTCTTTTATCACGAAGGATGTGGGAGTATTGTGTCTGCGAAAAAACCAGAACATTTTTGCTGATGTTTAACGCCCACCAGATGGTAGCATTTCGGCATTTTTTGAATTTTTTTAATCATTTTTGAGTTCTATAAACGAGGGTCATTATAACGTCATTTGTGGTGGTGACTTCAATATAAATATGTTTTCTGACAGTGCCACGAAAAAGTAAATGGAGAGCCTTGTTGGCGTGCACGGGTGTATTAATACAATCACTAATCCCACCAGAATTACTTTGCACTCAACAACTGTTTTAGACTTATTTATAACGAATTATCACCTAGATAGAGTAAAAAGTGGAGTAATCAGCTGTGTCCTCAGTGACCATCTTCCAATATTTTTACAGGTGCAATATAATCAACGTAGAAGGCAATAAAAAACCATTCCATATTTATTCAAAATGTAGAAATCCACAGCCTCGACGCCTTTAGACGGGACGTAGCAGCTATAAATTGGGACGCCGTGCTTGAGCAAAGTACTGCCGACGATGCTTATAACACATTTCTAGAACTGGTTCTTCAATTGTATAGACATCACTTTCCTTATAAATCCATAAGACAATCCAAAAAGATTCGAAAGCCGTGGATAACCTGTGCCATGTTCAAAATGATTCGCAGAAAAGATGCTCTATATAATCGATTTATTAGAAACCGCGATCCAGACGCTCTTCATGTTTTCAAGACTTATCGAAACAACCTAAATAAAGAACTAAAGAATGCAAAAAAACGTTATTACTCTTCCCTTTTTTCAGCATCAAGTAGCCGCACCGATGTTATGTGGAAGCATCTAGGTTCTTTGGTTAAGGCTGCTCCTGAGTCAAACACCATTGAAACGTTACTGTACAAAGGTGTTTACGTAACCGGTAAAGACTTAGCAAATGTATTTAATGATCATTTTGTAAATCTAGGTAGCACTGTCGATGGTTTCGACTCCTGCAAATATATTCAGCAAAGGAACTGCGATTCTATTTATTTAGAGCCAATTACCAGCACAGAAGTTAGAAATGTGATAATGCAGCTAAAAAATAGTGCAAGTTGTGATGTTGATGAAATGCAAATTCGTCCAATTAAATATGTCATTGATATAATTGCTCCCGTGCTAACGTATATATTTAATCTTTCTTTTGAAAGTGGTGTATTTCCTACACGAATGCAGATATCAAAGGTGTCTGTTTTATATAAAAAAGGCGATAAAAATGAGCTAGGAAATTATAGGCCAATTTCGATATTGCCCGTTTTTTCTAAAGCTTTAGAGAAATTAATCTATCATCGTTTAGTAAACTTTTCAAACAAATATAATCTCATTACCTCTTCTCAATTTGGTTTCCGGAAGGACTGTTCTACTGAAACAGTGTTACTTACCCAAAAAGAATTCATTTTGAAAAATTTTGAAAACAAAAATATAGTGCTAGGGTTATTTTTAGATTTCACGAAAGCATTTGACTGCCTAAGTCATGATGTCTTATTTAAAAACTTGAAATGTATGGTATCCGTGGACAGGCACTGTTGCTTTTGCAGTCCTACTTGCAATATCGTAAACAATTCGTATGCATCAATAGTAACTCATCTACGGTAAAACCCATCACCTCAGGTGTTCCGCGAGGAAGTATTTTGGGACCCTTTCTTTTTAACTTATACGTAAACGACATTGTTAACGTTAACAGGGAAGCCAAATTTGTAAACTACGCGGATGATACTAGCATGTTTTTTTCTTCCGAAACAGGTGATGACTTAATAGATATGGCCAACCACACTTTATCAAAGATAAAATCCTGGAGCGATTGTAACTCTTTAAAGGTAAACATTAATAAAACAAAAGCAATAATTTTTCGTCCGAAAAACAAGTCTGTGGTTTTATCTAGATCACTGAGTTTAAATGCTTTTCCAATTGAAATAATTAGTTCCTTCAAAACTCTTGGCGTATTTTTTAATGAGAACATGTCCTGGGATTGTCATATAAATTATCTTATTCCAAAATTATGCCGAGTAATTGAGATCCTAAATCGCAACCGTTCTTTGTTGCCCACGAATGTTAAATTGTTAGTTTACAACTCTCTATTTTACTCTCACTTAATATACTGCCATCCAGTATGGGGCTCATCGACACTAACTACTATGGAAAAGCTGTTTTTGTTACAAAAAAATGTTAAGAAGCATATGTAATGTCCCTTATGATGCTCACACTTCTGAAATACTTAGAAATTTTAAGATAATTATTATTTACAAGTTATACGATTATAGACTATGTGCTAGTTTCAGGAGGGAAAAAATAAAGGGCTCATGTTTTTTTAGTAAACCTTGCAGGTTTACAGGAAAATTCACCAGTTTACCCCACTCGCGGAGCGGAGAAGTGGAAGATGGTCACTCAGCGAACGAACTATGGTCTCCAAATGCTTAAATTTGCCCTGCCACGCTTGCTAAATAATTTTTATATTGGTGGTGTAGATTTTGACTCTAAAACTTCTAAAGAATTGCGTTTGTATTTTTGCTCCTGATTTGTACCTGATTTTTATTTTCTGTTTTATTTTGCTCCATTATTAGGCAAGAGTGCATAGTTTTGTCAATTTTAATTGTTGCTTTTTATGTTTGTCTATTTGCTTAAAAAAAACAGGCAAGTGCGTAGTTATGTATCTTTCAATTGTTACTTTTTGTGTGTATTTTTTTTCTTTTTTTGTTCATTTTATTTTTTTTTTCCGTTCCGCTGCTGCTGACCATTGTAGGGACCCGAGGACCAGTCAAGCTGCATATCGCAGCTTTTTTTCACGGGTCCCACCATCACAATCGATGGAAATAAATGTATTATTATTATTAGCAGCGTACATCAAAGCTATGCATGCGTACTCTTGCTTTTTTTTAAGAAGGGCAGAAAAAGATGTTAACACTTGTGCCAGTACGGGGGAATACACCTGGCAACCGCAGCCGTCAAGCGACAGGAGCTTTGCGGCCGAAAGGCCCTCTTATGACGCCACGACGGGTCGGGTTTCTTTTTTTTTTTTTTTTTTCTTGTTTTCTCGCGTTCAGTTACATCTTCGGGGAAAACTAACGCGATATTCATATCCACGGGATAAAACTACGCTAGAATCAAGCTCTATCTCATTTTTTTCTAAAGAAGTGTTCCGGCTTCCCTTTAAGGACTGCGCGTCAGTTCAGGATCTTGCAGAACGTACACTGAAAACACTCGTCCCACTTATCTAACCAAGGATCTGAGAGGACTGGGTCACTCCTCCACGGGCGGCAGAGTATAAATTACGTCCACTCCTAGTTAAGCACATTAAGAGCGTACATGAACAGGGAGAGTCCCTAATTTCATCCCCTTCCAGTAGCACCGGTCTTGGTACAATACAGATGTTTCACTTTCTCTGTTCAAAGTCCTAGTGGGCCTCACACAAAAGCCGACTCACACCAGAGCGCCCGTTCAAAAGTAGCTAACTCGAAGCGGCAGAATATTGTTGTAATGGTGGCCTCAGCTCCCTGTTCCACCGAAAATAGGTCAGACGATCCTCACACACAAAAACTTGAAAACTTTGTGATTTGTCACTATACCACTGACACTACTTAGGATTTCAGTCCAGCGTGGTTCCTTTGCCATGACACTGCCGCTTCCTTTACAAAGTACCTGCAGTGTAGGTCTCTCACTGCGGTGGCCATTGTGTTGCATTTTCGGGCAGATTGGTCGACGTGCCGTGATCTCAGCCTCAGTAGGTGGAGCAACGCGTTTGTCTGTTGAGAGACCTCCTTGCGCCACTGGCCATCAACGATGTTGCCGAAGTGGTCGACTTCAATCAGCATAGGCATTTCGCATGTGCAACTTGTCGTCTTGTAGGTAGTTGTGCAGTACACAAGCTGCGCGGACGACTCCACTGGCGTGGTCTGGGAGGAGGTCGATTGGCCTGCGGAAGATGCAAAATCTAGTAGCCAAAATTTTGAATGCGTTCTCGACGCGCCTTCTTGAAATGGGACAAAGACAACACTGTGATTTTTGTTATTATAATGCAAGTGCAACAATTCTAAAGGTTACCTCGCTCTACACAGTCGATATTTGAATAGTTTTAGATAATCGCTGAGGTATCAAGCAGGACAGGGCCTCAGAAAGTCCGGCCTCAGTTGAAATGCCTCGTCTCCAACGAAGACGTACGCGGCGATAACATGGGAAGATGGCAGCAGACTTGGTGGTGGCCAATTCAAGGCACCTTGACTGAGGCACTGTCCTATCCTTGAAGCCTTGAAGACGCCACCATCACTTTGGTGACCATACGCTCCAGCGTCTGCGGCCACAAACCTCGACTTGCTGTCCACGACGGCCATCAGAACTACAGAGTAGGTTACCCTGAAAAGCCGAATGTTACGTCACTTCATGCGCTTTTGCAAAACATGATATATGTTAAAGCAAATTTGTAGACCCATATACAGCACCTTGTAGCTATAGTACAGGCTTCAAGAATCGGCAAGGGCTTCGATATGTACGTGTTTTCCGTCTACGGGCCCCACACAATGAGGAAAATTTCGCCCGGTCTCAAAGCCCTCGGCAATTTCCCCCAGTCTGTGATTCTTGATGGGAGCTAGAAGTACACTCTAAAAAGAGCCCGTGCGTTTACTTTCCCGCACAACACTCGGAGAGCCAATCAGCGCAACTTACGGGGGCAGCCCAGCGAATGACGATGCCGAAACATATGTTTAGACGATAAAACGCAGACTGAGTTGTGACATTAAGCAGTGCAGGCGTGACGTCTTGCATTGCTTAATGTCACAACTCAGTCTGCGTTTTTTGGTCTAAACATATGATTCGGCATCGTCATTCGCTGAGCTGCCCCCGTAAGTTGCGCTGATTGGCTCTCCGAGTGTTGTGCGGGAAAGTGGACGCACGGGCTTTTTTTTAGAGTGTACAGCACAAAGTTCACACATAGTTTTACGTTGTTATTTAAAAGCCGTTCATGTAATCTTACTTCACCTATAGTAATACTGGCAATAAATGCATCCTCAAATATGAGAAATACTTGTTGACGCTTAACAATTGCGAATACTTTTGTAAATAAATCTGGAAAGCTCGGTGTCTGTTTTTTTTTTCTCCCTCGCTTCGCTTTTCTATCTTCAGCTGGAAACTTTTAGAAGCATTTTTAACCAACTAGGCCAGCTCCAGGCACTCACAACTTACTTTTGTAAGCTATCATATTATGCCCAAGACAGACCAGTGTCAGACTGCTTATACAAAAGACAAAAACCAGTCTGCAGACATCGATCGGACGCGACTCACTGACGCATCCGTGTTTCATAAGCCGCGTGCCAGGCTGCTCCTTTCATTGGTTGCCGGGCGACATACAAAGCAGGGGTGCTGCGGTGCCTCGAATTCCTATCTGTCTGCAGACTGTATTCGTAGGATGCGTAATGTGTGACCCCGTCTTTCGAAGGTGGCGCAGTAATAGCATTGGGGCCCTCAACATCCTCGGGTCTGCAGCCCTCCCTTCCCAAGTTCGTCCCTATGATTATAAATCAATGGCTCTCTGCTGTGTAAACTTTTTGAGAAACCATTTTTGACAGTACAGCGTTCAACATGATTCATTTAGATATTTCGGCTGCGCATATATACCCATGAAACCGCAGAATTTGCCTTAATGTTTGCGATCCCGTCTAGTTAGGAGCAGCTGCAAAGGGCGAGTTTGCGGCAGTGTTTTGTCCACCCGACTCCCATAATTATCTCCAGGTTGGGTGTGACACCCCCCCCCCCCCCCCGATGTCTTAAGCAATGTATATAAACCTAAGGCCAGCCCCTTCCAACACCCCCCTATTTATCTCCAGGTTGGGGGCGACACCCCCCAGAATTTTTTGACCAATACATCTAGAGCTAAGGACACCCCCTCCCTACAGCCCCCCCCCCCCCCCCCCCGA
This sequence comes from Ixodes scapularis, assembly GCF_016920785.2. Classification (NCBI taxonomy): domain Eukaryota; kingdom Metazoa; phylum Arthropoda; class Arachnida; order Ixodida; family Ixodidae; genus Ixodes; species Ixodes scapularis. Next base: position 67,760,474 of record NW_024609879.1, on the reverse strand, counting down.
ATGATTGCAACACCCCCTGATTTAGAATTCTGGATGATTCCGTGGTTTGGTAATGTGTGGAAAGAGTACACCGGGGCAGGGGGGGGGGGGGAGACTTGAATTCATTACTTTCCCAACACCACCACTGTGAGTCTTGGTGTTCGTAATGATTTACATCTTTAAAGGTGGTAATTAGTGGACGCCGTACTGGCGCGCATTGTTCGCAGCTAGAGCTCAAAAAGAACTGCTACGTACTGCTGGCAAAGATAAACAATCTTGACGGTGTGAAATATACGTTGCAGAAGCGTTGTTCAAATTCACTAACAGCACGTGCTCTCAACAGCAACCGGAGCAAGCTATGGCCCCCAGTGAATACCACACGACTGGAATACCACCTCTATTTGAAGCATTTTTTTCATTACGAGACGCCAGCGAGTCTTTCACAGCATGCATGCGGCACTAAGGATACGGTTGGTTTTGGATGAGGCGCGTTTTTATTGGCTGTCTTTGCGTACCGTCGCAGCGGCGCTGGAGACGTCACGAAAGATGTTTGACAATTGACGCAGCTCCGAATATTTCATAATCGCATTGAACCTGCCTGTTTGCCGCAACAGCGCCGTCGCAACTAAAATCGCTGTATGTGAAACCGTCCTCTTTTCCACAAGTTACCAAAAACGAAATCATATTTCTTTGCTTACCTTCATGTGTTTTGGGCGAAGAACCTTCCATATATGCGGGCATCTCTCATGCACGATGGATGCCACTGTTGACACCCCAACCTTGAATTGCAGTGCAAGGTCCTGCATTGACGTTGCCGATGACAAGTACCTGAATAAAAACAAAACATTGCTGTGTATATTAATGTCTGGAAGCCGAGAAACTAGTAATGAGTTCGCCATATAAACCAGTTTAATTGCACCTCGTATCCACTCCAAACAGTGCAGTTTAAAGAGAATACCATTTTACCTCAAAGTGATAGCAAGCCGCACCCGTGACGAAATGCGCTCTCGGACGACATATTGCTTCGTAAGCTTTGTTTCCAGGCGAGCGTGGAGTCTTTCAAAGGTGTTCAGCATTATCCGGTAATATCTTCGAAACTGCTCAGGGTCCCTGTGCAGCATAAAGAGGGTCTGCAGAGGAAAAGAGTTCCGGAAACCTGCTCGCAGAAAAGCACAAGTCGACTTACCGATGAGTAAAACTCCGATTCTTTGGCTCTGTTTTGCCAGCACGGCCTGACCAAGCCTGACCCACCATCACCGCGGGCTTCCGATTAGGAGCAGCAGTATTTTTTCCACAGAAGTAGGTATTCCTTTTTACAGAGCAGTCTGAACTCGTCGTCATCTAGAGTAGCGGACATCATGCTCTATGGAAGTCAAGATGCGCTGCTACTTGCCCTCTTTCAATATGGAACATCGTCCACGTGACGAAGCCACCGGGACAACTGTTCGCCTTGCGCGACATGCCAAGCAACGCAACAACTAGCTTGCTCAAGCAGTTATGAGCTGTGGCTCTCCCGGTGTCCTTGTTGCATTCGCTGTACTAGTTTTTTTTGTTGTTGTTTTTTTTGTTATCGTTGATGCGAATGCAGTCGATGCAACCCTCTGAATCGGCCCTAAATATAAGTATACCGCGTACTTTTTACCAGAAGCTAATAAATAAATCTGAAAATTTTATAATCTTGTTAAATATCGAAATTAGTATCCTCAAACGAATTCAAGGATTCCAACCATGGGCTTCGCAAGTGCGGAAAATCGCATATGTTCTCAATCAATGTGAAAGGAAACGCGAAATTTCGCATGTGCGGTTCATCGCTTCACCGATTTCGCAGAAGAAAATCGCACCATGTGAATTAGGCTTAAGTCTTTCATTAACGCGGCGTCTAGTTTAGCCCGCGTAACCTTGCCACAAAATACAGGAATGCAATACACCACGCCCACCCGACATCGAACGAAACGGTTCACATGCTTTTTTTAACAGGAAAAATCACACCTCTACTTCCCCTCTCCCGACTCTTGGACTCTCTTTCACAATTGAAGTAATTTGTTGGGAGCTTTAAACACTACTTGTACATCATTCCGCCTCGCAACATTCTCAACATTGTTCGAAACACCGTGGGAGCACCACCAGTCTACTCGATCTTTTCCGTGGTGCCCGGTTGACAGGAACTTTCAAACCCTTAACCAGCCCCGCTGGCACTTAACCGATCACTCGTAAAGGAAACCCTGATTCCGTCAATTTCTTCACTTGATCAATTAAACGTTTCCCCACCACACGGGAGCATGTGATCTTGAGGGCCCAACCAAGGCAGGATGCCGCGATGCCTCTCTTGACTATTTTTGAGTGCGCCGACTCTTACGGCAGGAGCGGTTTTCTTTAGCGGAGACTAAAAGCCCAACAAACATGGTTGCTCGACCAATCTAAGAACTCGAGGCAACCGTCCGACGGCGTTTCAAAGGTAAACGTCAGCCCTTTAGCAAATTTTTTGAAGACTGCCGACAGTCTGTCCGCAATATCCGCCCTACCATTAACTTCAGCGAAAAACGGGAAGTCGTCTACGTCTATAAACACGTTTTTGACACCCTCACCCTTCACTGCATCCTCCAGCGAAACTTCGAGCAGCCAAAAAAAAATGTCGCTTAGAAGTGGCGTCACACAAGAACCAATCCGTATGCCCTTCCTTTGCACAAATATTGGCTCCTCCCATTTAACCAGCATTGATTTCAAATAAAGTCTGAGTAGTTCTACAAATCCCTTCACTGTGACTCCACTGGAGTTTCTGAACTTGACCTCCCCCGTCGCGACAATGCAGTCGTTGACAGCGACAAGTAACTCTTTTTGAGGAATCAGATACAATAAATCGTCCACGTCCACACAGAAGACTCCGAAAGATTTTGGGTGTTATCCATAATATAGCTAATGACGGCATCAGAGATGAGTATCGCGAAAGGGTCACAAATGGGCAACGTGGACAGCTGCTTCTGAAGGAAGCGCGCCACTGCCCTTTGCCAGAGCCCCTTTCCGTCACAATGACACTGAATGGCCAGCCAGCCTTGTGGGTCTTGGCTGTAAAAAAGGCATCGAGGCGCCCTTGCTCCGGTTGCCTAGACTGCCCAAACGTTTCAGGTCAAGCCCATAACAAAAATATTTTGGTTCCTCTTCAACTTTCTTGACACCACTCCCCCCACCCTTCCCCCCCCCCCCCCCCCCCCCCCAACCTCTCGGAAATTTTTTGCCAGGGCCAACCTTGCCTTATCTCGAAACTGTGCCTTCGGGAGCACAACGTATAAACCCTTCTTATCCGACGCAATGCCACTTAGATTCAAGTCCACCAAAGAGTCAACCACAGAGGTCAAGTGTTCCGTCCTTCTGGTTCCTCCAAGCTACCGAACCAAGCAGTCAACGCCCTCACTGACACATCTGGGTTTTTTCCCTCTCTCACACGGTCCGTCGCAGTCCTCTCCAGCGACACCGGCTCCGGTGGCTTTAAGTAGAGCTGGAGTGCAAACTTGGGCCCCTTTGCCGGCACTTGCCCGACAGCATCTGGAAGCGCTGAAGGCTCACCCATTGACCTCACTGGACAGGGGTCCGTGGACGTGGAAGATTTATTTTATTCGATTCCTCAAAAGGACTTACTGGTCGCTGTCAACGACTGTGCTCACGCGACAGGGGGAGGTCAAGTTCAGAAACTACAGCGGAGTTACAGTGGATGGATTTTTGGGGCTAGTCAGTTTTTATTTGAAGTCAATGCTTGTTCGATGAGAGAAGGGAACTTTCGTGCAAAGGAATCGCATAGTCATTGGTTCTTGTGCGGCGCCGCTTCTAAGCGACATTTTTCTTAGGCAACTCCTTGTTTCTCTTGAGGGTGCAATGGGGGGTGTGGGGGTGTCAACAAAGTGTTTAGATATGTACACGATTAACTTTTTATTGTTGAAGTAAATGGTAGGGCGGATGTTATAGAAAGAGTTTCGTCAGTATTCGAAAAATGGGGAAAAGGACTGAAGTTGACCCTCAAGACACCGTCCGATGGTTGCCTCCAGTTTATGGATTTGTCTCTCCGTTTATAGACCAACCATGTTTGTTGAGCTTTGAGTCCCACGCTCATGAAAAGCGCTCCTGCCGTACGAGTCGGAGCACTCGAAAATACTCAGGAGAGGAATCGCGGCGTACTGCCTCGGTTTGGCCCTCAAGAACACATCCTTCCACGTGGTGAGGGAAAGTTCTAACCCTCAAGTGAAGAAATAGAGGGAAGCAGGTTTTCCTTTACCAGTAATTGGGGAAGTGTGTGTGTGTGTGTGTGTGGGGGGGGGGGGGGGGGGCGTGCTGATTAAGGGTTTGAAATGTTCTGTCTGCCGGGCACCAAGGGAAAGATCGAGTAGATGGTGGTGCTCCCGTATCAACACAGTGTTTCGCACAATGTTAAGGATGTTGCGAGGCGGTATGATGTACAGGTGGTGTTTAAGGCTCCCAACAAATTACTTCACTTGTGTAAAAGGGTTCAAGAGACGGGCGAGGGGAAGAACAGGGGTGAATTTTCCCGTAGAAAAAGGCCTGTGAACCGTTTCGCTCGATGTCGCGTGGGCGCGTAGCGTATTGCATTCCTCCATCCTGCAGCGTGGGCCGAACTAGACGCTGCGTTAATAAAAGGCTTAGGGAGCACCCTCCTTCACTTCGAGAGACTCCGTCGGGCCAACTAGCTCCCCAGTCTGATGTGCGATAGGCGCGGCTGCTTTCCAGTGTCCGGTGACGCAAATATTTTAGGCACGTATAAAGAACAGAGGGCGAGGGAGAGTGCGAAGGCCTTCCAGATCGCTTCTCGGAAGGAGGGATGCATAAGTCACCCTTCCCTTGTACTGAGCGAGGGTGAGTTGGCGTTTCTAAAGACAAAAAAACGTGTCAACACGTACACATCGTGATTTCACTGTTTTTTTTTATTTTTAAGGTGTTTACTTTTGACAACAAGGAGCTGCAGTGCTCATGAGCGATCTGGGGGAAGAGATGTTTTTTTGTGCTTTTTGAGGTTGCAAAAATAATATCATTTGCGAGTGAGCACATGTCCGCCGTACGTGCTTTCTTACTCTGTCCTCGTCTTTTGTGCGTTTTGGGATAAATAACTATCAACTAGCCCAAGTTTCAACCCTTCTGCAGTCCCTTAAAGGACTTCGATGCTTAAGAAAGTATGATGATTATGAGGGCTCACCGGGCCCGGCTCGGTAGCACCGTTCCAAGCAGGATGGTTAATCCTTTCTGGTTCACTCAGATTTTGTTGTGGCAGTCAACATCTACGACGCCGCATTGAACAAGACATCATGACTTTGCAAGCCCGAGGGAGATCGGATATCACGGCTTTCGGGAAGTTAATTCTTCGGCGATTCCTGGCTCATCGGCTTATCTGAAAATTGAAGACCGCGTAAACCAGCGCAATAGCGCGCGTGTGTATGAAGGCACTCTACAGCGCAAGGCTCCAGAGCGACACCTGGCCCTGGATCATCCTTTCGGCACGCTGGCGACGGGAGCGACATCTACTCGCCTACAAGACCGGCGCCAATGCAACAGCGGCTTCAGAGGGCTCGGTAGCACCGATCCAAGCAAGATGGTTAATCATTTCTGGTTGTTCACGTAGGTTAGTAATAAATATCGTGCGATTAAGTTCTTGCGGGACAATTCTGTAACGCTTGTTCTGCTGCCGAGCTCTGGCTTTATTCTTGACACAATGTCTGAATACTGGCGTGCTTTTCTAATACTACTTTCATTATGTGGTGATGTTGAGCTGAATCCGGGACCCGTTCCACTGCAGCAAAAATAGCAGGGGACATAACTGAACTAAGTAGTCATCTTGTCTCGTTAGATAGGCGACTGGGGGCGATTGGAGCGTCGGCTTCCCGCTTTAATAAAATGGCCTAAAAGTTTGATTCTGCGCAAGAAAAAATAGCGAGTCTTGAATTGTGCGTTCAAAACCTAGCAAGAAAAGTTGATGACTTGGAAAACAGAACTAGGCGTAACAACCTCTTCATCTATGGAATCAAGGAGCCTGAAAACGAGACGTAAGCGCAGCTAACAAATAGTGTAGTCAACAGAGTATTCATGGAAAGACCAGAACTTGAGGTTAAAAGTATCGAAAGAATCCATAGACTTGGAAGACGCACTTCCGACAACATTCGCCCTATTATCATGAAGCTTGGGAACCTCATAAAAAAAAGGAAGTGCTTAAGAATGCGCGTAAGCTGAAGGCGTCTAAAATTTTTATTAACGAGGACTTTTCCTTACAGGTGAGGACAGTACGAAAAAATCTGTGGGACAGTGTTAAAACTAATAGAGATGGTGGAGAGAAAACTATATTAATTTTTGACAAACTCAGGGTAGGGGACATGTTGTATGCCTGGGACGTAGATAAGGATGAGAGTGCCACTTCCAACACGCGCAGAATATAGGCCCCCTGATCTCACTCAAAATGACCAGTCATCTCAAACGGCGATAATAATTTGATTATTATAAATTTTAACGCAAGAAGTACAGTAAATAAAGTTGTTGATCTTGAGCACATCTTGGTTGAACATGAACCACACGCTCTCATCATCAATGAAACCTGGCTGAATCCATCTATACTAAACAGCGAAATCATCCCCCCAGGCTATACACTTATTAGAAAGCACCGTGAAAGCACAGCGGGCGGTGTCGCTATTGTTGTTAAAGACTGTTTGGATTGTGAAGAGCTAGATGGTGCCCCTGAAATTTTCATTTCATTTCATTTTATAACCTTAAAGACCCCCTTTTAGGGGGTATTACATAAGGGGTGGGGTTACAAAAATAATCAAACATAGGTGCTGGTCTTCAGGATGAGAAAGGATTGGTAACATTTTCGAAGAAGATTGATGGGCAGGTGATGGCAGCAATGTGGTAGGAAGGCCGTTCCAGTCTGGAGCTGCTCGGGGGAAGAATGACGCAGAAAAAGTGACAGTGCGAGCTGCGTGGGCGAGCAACCTGGAGAGGATGACTGGTGCGGTGAGATATGCGTGTGGGAGGTACGATGTAAGGTGAGATACAGAGGGGGGAATTAAATAGCTTGTGAAACAAAAAGAGGGTGGCGATGCGGCGACGACAAGCGAGACTAAGTAAATCTGATTCAGCTTTCAGGGGTGATACGCTGGTATGGTACGAGTATGAAGAATGAATGAATCTAGTTGCGCGATTTTGGAGTGCTTCGAGTGCGTTGATGAGGTATACTTGGTGAGGGTCCCAGACGGCGGATGCATATTCAAGCTTTGATCTTATTAGTGATTTGTAGGCGAGTAGTCTTACTTCCTGAGGGGCGTGGCGTAGTTGACGTTTAAGGCATCCCAGGGTTTTGTTAGCGGATGAGGTAATGTTAGCAATATGCGTACGCCAAGATAAATCGCTGCAAAGGGTGACACCAAGGTATTTATATGGTTGGGTTAATTCTACGCGGGTGGTAGCGATGGTATAGGGAAAGAAAAGGGGATTGCGGCGGCGGTGAAAGGAAATAACTTTACATTTAGTAGAGTTAAGTGACATTAACCAACGGTCGCACCATTGCAGCACGCGGTTAAGGTCGTTTTGGAGGGCAGATTGGTCCGATACGTTAGTGATGGAATGGTAGATGACGCAGTCATCTGCAAACATGCGAATATTACAGGATAAATGTTGCGGTAAATCATTAATATATATTAAAAATAAAAGCAGACCAAGAACAGGCCCTTGGGGGACGCCCGATGTGACTGGGATGAGATTAGAAGACTGGTTGTTAACTAGGACAGATTGGGAGCGGTTGTTAAGAAATTCTTTGATCCATCGTAAGATATTATGGTCTAAGTTCAACTGAGCAAATTTTAGAAGCAAGCGCTGATGAGGTACTTTGTCAAATGCTTTTGAAAAATCTAAAAATATGGCGTCAGTTTGTATGTTAGAGTCGAGGTTAATGTGCAGATCATGAAGAAAGAGGGCTAACTGAGTTTCGCAGGAGAATCCTTTACGAAAGCCGCGCTGCGAAGAATGGAAGAAGTCGATCGAGTCCAGAAAATGCATGACTTGAGAAAAAATGACGTGTTCCATGATTTTACAAGGCACGCTCGTTAGAGAGAAAACATGTGGTGTAAGATTAAGGTTGGCAAAGTTGTATGCATATTGAGAGCTGTCTATCGACCGCCTGGAATGAGAGTAGAATTTGTGAATAATCTGAATGACTCTTTGGATCAACTACGTGCACACTCCTGGAAAGTTATCATTGCTGGACATTTTAATCTCGGTAGCATTAACTGGCATGGTCTAGTTTCAACATCTCATGAGACCCTAGTGTCCTCTGCATTATTAGATATGATTTTTACGCACAATCTCACTCAAGTTGTTAAAACTCCCACGAGAATTCACGGTTCGTCAAGCTCGATCCTTGATTTGTTTTTTGTCACTGACAATTTTCTCTTAACTAGCCACGACTGTAGGTATTTTCCCGGTATCTCTGACCACTGCATGGTAGTTCTATCTCTTCCCATCCAATCGGTTTCTCACACTAAATTTGCTTACAGTAAGTACAAGGATTTCAATCGGGTTTATGACGTAGCTATTCTGGACGAGTTAGACTGGTCATACGGAACATTTGAGAGCATTGCTGACGCTCCCCCGGTATCGGCGAACGACTTGTGGATTTATATGAAAGAAGTTATTACGAAGTTTATAACAAGGTAGGTAGGTACCTACAAGGACTAAAAAGAAGGGAACGCACAATCCCTGGATTAATAGAGATATTATTCACGCGAAAAGAAAAATATTGCGCTGTCGAGCACGGATTCGTCAAGTACCTTACCCGGACGGGCGCATTAAACTAGGAGCGCTAAGTCAAAATCTTAAATCGCTGATTAAACCAGCGAAAAATAAATAATACAATATAACTATGGCAGCTTTTCTAATTTCATCTCCTCGCAAATTTTGGTGGCATCTCGAACCAGCAAAAGGGGGTGTAAGAAAAATTGAGGTTGAATGACGTACGATCCAGGAAGAATACGGAATAGCAAATTGTTTTAATCACTTCTTTTCAACCGTATTTTCTACGGACGATGAGACTACGCCCGTGTTCGACAACCTAGAGGATGTGCCTCCTATCCCCGATGTAAGTTTATCTCTTGATGGTATTCTCGACTTGTTGCTTAACCTGGATTGTGAGAAAGCAACCGGTTACGACAAGATCCCGAATACGTTTCTGAGACGTTACGCCGAATCACTGTCTATGTTATTATTATTTTTAAGAGGTCTCTTTCAACAGGATTACTGCCTAATGACTGGAAGATTGCTAAAATCGTACCTGTTTTGAAGTCGGGTAAAGCTTCATCAGTTAAAAACTACAGGCCGATTTCGTTAACATCAACATGTGGAAAACTTCCTGAATATATAATTTTGAACCATGTACATTTCTTTTTTTTTTTGAAATTATAACTTGTTGAATAGCTTTCAGCATGGATTTTGTCAGGGGATGTCTACTATCACTCAGCTTGTTGAAGTTGTGCATGATTTTTCCGAGATTTTCAACCGCAGGGGTCAGGTTTACGTTCTATGTTTAGACTTTAAGAAGGCGTTCGATAAGGTTAACCGTAGGAATTTATTGATCAAATTAAAATCTATCTTAAAGAATCCCGTATTAGTCAGATGGATAGAGATGTTTTTATATGAACGGAGCTAATTCGTAGAAATTACAGATGAGCACTCCGATATGAGTGATGTCAAATCGGGGGTTGTACAACACTAGAGCGCACGACACTTGAGCGCCGACACTAGAGCGCCGAGAGTAGAGCGCCGCGACGTTAGAGCGCGCGACACTAGAGCGCCGCGACGTTAGAGCCCACGACTCGAGAGCGCGGCGACGTTAGCGCACGCGGAGGTCGCATCGCATTTTGGAACGGGGAAGAAGGCGCTCGCTGCGGGAGCTAGTGAACAGCTGAGAACATGGTGGCGGCCAACCTCGTCGGCGGCGCGGAGAGCGGTCCCGTATGGGCGCCCACAATTTTTTCCCGAGGACAAACGCGAGCTTTTATTGCCATCATAAGTAAGCGGAATATAGAGGAGTTGCTCGGTGATGCCTGTGTCCCACTAGAGCGACAGACAGAAAAAAAAGACAGCGACAAGCCTCAAACCCATGCAGCATGCTCGCGGTGGTACCTTTGGCAGGCGTTTAGTCGTTCGGTGCTCGTGAAGAAAGCACGAGTGATTGCAAGCCTGCCTAAGATAGCCTCGCGTGCATGATGCTCGTGTTTAAGCATAGCCTCCTTTATTCGACAAAGCCTCTCAAATCGCGAAAGTCTCTGGTTTGAGGCTTGTCGCTGTCGTTTGTTTCTGTCTCCCGCTCTAGTGGGACACGGGCATGACGGCGGCCCCCGTCCAAGCCTTGTGAAGTACGACTTCCGCGTCCGAAGGGGTCCCAAAGGCTTCGGCGCAAGCACGAATGACACCGAGAGCTCCAAGCACTGTAGAGCACTGCATGGTAGCGCAGAACGAGCAGCTCCTACCTCGGTGCCGTTTCTGGCTGCGCAGGAGCCTTTCAGACTCGGGGTCCGGTTGGTCCGATCGCTGCGGGGTCTGGCGCGGCGAAGCGCGGAGGCTGCGGAGGCTTCCTGAAAGCGAGTGCACACACGTCGCTTTTGGTCCAGAGTGACCCGGCGGCCCAGCCTCGAGCCCGAAACGCTTGGGTTTTGATGTCTCTTCCGTCTCGTAACTTTTTCCACAGCACCGAAGACAGCGGGCACGATCTTTAAGTTCACTGAACGCGTCGAAAGGGCTCCAGTGCGATGCACCAGAAAACGAGGTGCGGCTGGTGACCGAACTGCATAACTTCGACCTTTGACATGGCGTGGCGCCACCGTCGTGTATTTATTTGTTTATTTAGTACATACTGCGGGCCTTTTGAGGTCCAAGCAGGGTGGGCGGTAAACATAAATAACGCTACAAAAAACAATGGTTGCACATAAAACAAGAAAGCAATGGTGGAAAAATTGCTGCGCAGTAATAGAAGATATACAAAATATACATATATCAAAATCTAGTAAATCACAATGTTATAACAATGACCCATCAAACTATACTCGGTGCGCATTCATGTAAACGTTGCCGCGTCGGCTTCGTTCGAAGAACGAGTGAAGTCGATGCGCTGAAGTCGCTTTCATGTAAGCGAGGCTATATATGCGGTGCTTGCACTCCTCGCGACTGTTGAAGAATCTGCACCGCGCCACCAACCCGTACTGCTAAAGCGCCGTTACCTGCAACCGAGTAGGAACAATACTCGTCGCCTGTAAGGACCGCTTCTCCGCTTGTCGGTCGCCATATTCGCTGTTTTTCCTTTCGGCTTTGGCTCGGATACGGAATCGGCCAAAAATCAGACTCCTCCAAGAGCTCGCTCCTCCACGAAGGTCAGACGTCATAGCGAAGTCAAGCGGCCATTGGCAGCGTCCGCGTTTCTCCTTCGGGTGATTGACAGGCCTTGGTGAGGTTTCAGCGAAAAATTGCTCCAGATGCGAGGACCACGCGCCACTTATTTCGAAGGCACGCCACTTTTTCGGTCCCGTTCAGACGGGGAATCTGTTTCCCGAAACCTTGTTTCGCGACAAGATTCGCCAACAAGGTGCATCGTGTGAATAGACCTTTAGAGCGCCCGTCACGAGTGTACAGAACCAGTCTAGCGCGAGTGGCCCGACGAGACCGACCACTTCTTCGGGCATCGCGTGTTTTATGTACAATTGGCGGGGATGTATGCCGCGGAATTTAGCAATGACATTGCGAAAGTCGACGAAATATTTGCATGTGACAAACCAAAATGTGTTACAAAACGCTAACAGAAAAAAAGAATATCTGTAGCTTGCATTTTTGCAGAAAGAAAAAAAAGGCACTGCCGGTGACCTAGCCAAGGTCAGCTGCCATGTTTTTCTCTAATTTTTGTTTTTTAACTTTTTCTCCAACGTTTTCTAAATCAGAGATATAATGAAGGCTTCAATAGTCCTTTGATTTTGTATATCACAGATCTTCAGGGGAGGTTTTCGTGTATCCGTTAAAAGGCTGGAAAGATCTGCATGCGATAAAATTGCGCTGACCTTCCCTTCGATGAGTTTTTTTACAGATACTTTTTAGCGGTGATCTTTCTTCATTACGGACACGGACGTCAGAATACCATTTAAGCTTATGCGAGGGGTGTCTAAATAGCCACCAAATAGATCGGAGCCCAAATACATGTCAAGAATACACAAAATATTGCAAAAAGTAAACTATTTATAGAATGTCCGAGAGCCGCACCGCAGCACTCTGAAGAAGTCTTAAACTCGCTGCTACACTCAACTGCAACCTTTCCCGGTACCAATATGCGCCAGCCCACTCCCCTGCCCCTTTTTGTCTCCAATCTCAATAAACAATTGGTTAGAAAGAGTCGTACCCTTTTTATTTTTTATTGAAGGCATACTTAATGAATCAAAAATCACCAATGCTTCAATCCGATGAGTCGCACACTTTTTTTCTGTCTGTGGGGCCGCGGGTACATCACACATTTTCGGTGTTTGCTCAAACGGGGTGCGCTCTCGTGTCGTGCGCTCAACTGGTCATGCGCTCTCGTGTCGTGCGCTCTACCGCCGAATTCAGAAACCTCACTCAAACTACACTCAAACTCAAGGGCCCCTTCACTTCCTCGAGGAAGGCGCGAGGGCCGGCGCTGGCCAATCGCGAGGACAGATCCGCCGTCGCGATTGGCCAGCGCCGGCCCTCGCGCCTTCCTCGAGGAAGTGAAGGGGCCCTTGAGTTTGAGTGTAGTTTGAGTGAGGTTTCTGAATTCGGCGGCTAGTGTCAAGCGCGCTACTGTCGCAGCGCCCTCGTGTCGTGCGCTCTAACGTCGGCGCTCTAGTGTCGTGCGCTCTAAAGGCGCTCTCCCCAAATCGGGAGTCCCCCAGGGCACAGCCCTCAGACTAAGATTCTTCCTAATATTTATAAACGACATAGTTAAAAACCTTACCGTTCAGGCTAGATTATTCGCCGATGACTTCATGTTGTATACAGAAATTAAGACGCCCATAGATTAACTTAACCTAAATACATGTATTGCGGGCATTAGTGAATGGTGCAATATATGACAAATGTCGTTAAATTTTGAAAAAAACCGTTTGCATGACAGTTACTCACAAAACTAAACCCAGTGTGTTTGTATATGAGCTAGAAGGAAACCCGATTGAAAGGGTTAGCAACTAGAAATATCTGGGTGTGACTATTTCTCATGATCTACGCTGGGGAACGCACATAGATAATGTTGTTAAAAAAGCGAACGCTAAATTATGGTACTTAAGACGGTCCCTAAAACTGAGTTCAGTCAACACAAAACTTTTGGCGTATAAAACGCTCGTCAGGCCCGTCATGGAATATGCATGCGAAATCTGGGACCCCCCCCCCCCCCCCCCCCCACAAAACAAGATGCCCTTAAATTAGAAAGAGTGCAGAGCCTCGCTTCGCGTTTTATATCTTCTAAATATCGTCGATTAGATGCGCCAACGACTTTGTATTCGAGAGCCAAATTTTCGCTACTAAAGGCTAGGCGTAAGGAGAAAAGGTTAACATTTCTTTACATGGTACTTAATGATTATCTGCAGACGGACAAGACAGCTTACTTAAATCCCGATGCGTCTAGAGTTACACGTAACATAGTCGTGCCCTTCACCAACCCTGCTACTTCAAAGACTGTTTAAGAATTATTTTACCCCCTAACGATAAGCGAGTGGAACTCTCTCCCAGAATAAGCAGTATGGTGTCCATCACTGGAATCTTTTTGTTCTTATCTTGCATTTGATTACGTGGGCAGAAATCCTTGAAATGGCATGTTCATTTAGTTACTATTCCCTCTTTTTGTAGCGTCATGACTTCAAGCCAGCGTCATTCTTCCATTGTTGTATTGATTTTACATTTTTCCCGAGTGTCGAATGATTCTTCTGTGATATATTTTTAGGAAAGGTTTGCAACGAACGACAGTTGTCAAGTTTTCGTTGTTTGTACTTGTTTCCTTGATGTTTTTTCCAGACCAAGTTTATAATGTTCTCTTCATTTTCTTATTTTTTCCTGCAATGTTTATCATGATTTTTGTTCATGCCCTTCCTATCATAGTCCCATGTAGGGATTGATAGTATTTTGAAATAAAAAAATGAAAGCCGTTTACAACTCCCTGTAATGCAGAATTAGAGCGCAGCTCTTGAGGAGGAGGAGGGAAGGGCACTGGGGGGGGTGGGTCAAGTGACCTCGGGTGGCGGGGGGGTCACGTGACCTTGGGGGGTCACGTGACAATGCTGATGAAGGCATCAGTGACGTCACTGATGACGTCATCAGTGATGATGACGATGACGATGCGGATGCCTGTGACGTCACTAATGACGTCATCAGTGATCATGATGATGACGATACGGATGCCAGTGACGTCATCCGTGACGTTACCGATGACGTCATCAGTGGCGATGACGTCAACGGGGGTCACGTGACCTCGGGGGGGGGGGGGGCACGTGACCTGGGTAACCATCGTGACTCTCGTGAGGGTAACTCTCGTGACCCTCGTGAGGGTAACTCTCATAACCCTCGTGAGGGTAACTCTCATAACTCTCGTGACCCTCGTGAGGGTAACCCTTTTGAGGGTAACTAACCCTCGTAACCCTCGTGAGGGTTACGAGGGTTACGAGGGTAACCCTCGTGAGAGAAACGGTTGTAACCCTCGTAACCCTCACGAGGGTTACGAGGGTTACTCGCGGTTACGCCGACGCCGACGGCGACGGCGACGGCGACGGCGACGCCGCTCAAGCCGGGAACGGGCGCCTAAGAGCTGCGCTCTAAAAATAAATAGTGTTGATGTTGGTTATGATAATGATGATGATGGTGGCGATGGTGATGATAATGACGATGATGATGAAAATATATGGAACATATGAAAACATCTGAAAAAGAAACATGACAACCTTAAATATAGGCCTTTCCTAAAATCGCCTTCTGCGCTCTGACACTTTTGCCTGCTGGGCTGTTGAACGCCTTCTCAGCATGCGCTGTACCTCTGTTGTGTTACTCAGCATTTTCCGCCTAGGTGATAAGCTGGAAACTTCTATACAAATGACTAGATCC
Source organism: Ixodes scapularis (assembly GCF_016920785.2). NCBI lineage: Eukaryota > Metazoa > Arthropoda > Arachnida > Ixodida > Ixodidae > Ixodes > Ixodes scapularis. The sequence goes on along the minus strand of NW_024609879.1, from coordinate 67,745,375 downwards.
CTGCATATCCGCCGATTCTGCAGTCAACTGGTGTATGCGGATTAATTCAGATATTTGGCCGACGGCGGATCGGATGCGAATATCTGCGGGTCCGGATCTATATTTTGGCCGAGGCTGCCCATAAACGTGTGCGACCGCAAAGTGTAAAACGAGTAAATGAGTGAACCTATGACGTTCATAATTTAGTGTATATTGGGAGAAAACCACTTTCTTAGATAAAAGGTGTCAACCTGAACTAAAACGTGTTTATACGTCAAGAAAGAGTTGAAAGATCCTGAATCCCATCAATGATCGGTCAAAAACCTTCTATCTCGCCAAAAATGTCCTGTATAGGAACGACAAATAACGCAGGAGCATCAGTCATCGCGGGGAAAGCGTGTTATTGTCTGGCAGAGAAAGAGGTGACTAATCGCTACTTTAATGCCCTATATATGGAGGGGAAGTAGAGACGGGGACAGAGTTTAAATGTGCCTGCTCGCTGACTCTGGTGAGTACGCTTAATTTAATTTAGTTGGCTACAAATGCGAAATGGGAGTGAAGGTTCGTTCTTTTCTTACGCTTGCGTCAGGGACCCGATGGCTGAAAAAGTCGATGGTCTGCGGATGTTGGTGGTCATAAAAATGACTGACAGGGTTCCATCAAGTAGAGAAATATAGAAAAAATTACCGCATCTCCACGTGGTGAATGATGTTGATTGGGGCGAAGCTCGGGTGGTGCTGATGATACTGATTCTGGTCATAGGGAGTGCTGATGGTGCCGTTTTCATTAAAAAAAGAGTTGGGTTGTGTGTATGTTTATACAGCCTAGAACTTGGTCTGCCTCACAGGGGCGACGAGTCTCCCAGCTGTAGATGAGAAATCTAGCCAGTGCAGTACAACCGCTATCCTGGGGTCGTTAACGTGCACCAGGCAGTAGTGATACACGACCGCACGCCGGTACGATGCTCATCCAGATCGAAACGGGCTCGAACCCAGGATCCCTTGGTTCTGCAGCGCGAGCTTTCGCTCCACGTGCTCCGAGCTGGTGTGCGCTAGCCCACTCGGCCACCGATCCCCCCCCCCATTTTCATTCATGTCAGTAGGAGAATGTGTGGTTTTCTTCTTTTTCTTTTTTTAAGAAGACGGGTGGGATGGCAACTCAGAACCCCCTACTCTTTTTTTTTTCATGTTTCATGTTTCATGTTTCATGTTTCATGTTTCATGTTCATGTCCATGTTGTTGTGAACACAGAATTTAATTAGCCTCTAGATATACAGATATATGTTTATGGACTATATGTTCAAGCATTTTGCAGGAAGACGAAGTTAGGGAATTTGATGTAAAGTTCGCAACAACTTGCATGTTACCCGATTTGAACAACGGGATTATTATAGCTGACTTACATAGCCGTGGTATTATTGAAGTGATGATTGATTTCTCGAGAATTACAGACAAGTATTTGGACGTCCACAGGGAATACCGGCGGAGAAAAGAATTAGGAATCCCATCAGAACCAGGGCTTTTCTTGCAATCCATTTTTAGAAGTAAATTAAGAATACCAGGTGGGCTTATCTGAAATTCAAATGAGGCTGGGGACGTCCTAACAAAAGTAAAGTGAGAGATATCGCCATTATCATGACTAAATACTCATCTAAAGTAGTCGTTGAAACAGTTGGCAATCACCCCTGGTTTGTTAACACATTGAACCTCGATAATAAAACTTTGAAAAAATATCAAACTTTGGAAGGATAAACCTGCAAAATTTGGCAGGATTTGATGTCATAAATTTAGAGAGGATTATGTTAAAATACTTTCTTTTAGCTACAAACGTCTTTCCTTTCAAAGTAGTTTTTAGAGTTTTAAACCGAGCTTTATCAACAGGAGTTGCATCCTGTTTCGACGAGCGTTTTCTTTTTGCTCTCCGCATAAAGTGATAGATATTTATCATAATCCAAGGCTGTGCCGGATATTTATTCTATTTAAAGCAGGTACAAAATTATTATTACATTTATCTACAAGATAAATTAAGTAGTTAAAGGGGTTATGACACGCCAAAAATAAAATATTACATAACTATACTGCTAGGACCCATTGTATGCTCCTATAATCCTGCTATATTTGTTTTGAAAAAGGCGCGATAATTTCGTGGATAAATCGATTTATATGCGGGCCCCTCGGAGGGGCAGATCCGGGCGGACCTGGAGGCTGATGACGTAGCCAGCCTCCAGCGCGGTGTCTCCATGCACGCACTCACAGACTTGGCTCTCTTGGCGTATCGAGCCTCAGCTTCCTCGTTTACCTTCCACGTTTCCAGCACCCGGTCTGTGACGATTACGTCTACGGCATCGATCGCCTTGTCAAAGTGTTCGACATTGATCGCAGCAGCGATGAGAGGGATCGCTGTCAAGAGATGTTGGAAGCTGTTCATTTTGACTGCGACCCGCTGGCGACGAGCTGCAGCGACGACGAGTTCGCCGTGGTCACCGTCGTCCGGGAATGTCTCGCAGGCGCATGCAGGGTGGAAGGTCAACCGGCCGGGGGGCGAGAGCGAGAATAGCTTCGAGTTTACCGAGCTGTTTGAGCGGTTTTGTTCGTACCGCGACGAGAAGAGCTTGGGCGATCAGGGGGGCGCCTAGAATGTGTGGGAGCCGCCCGCTCCACTTCCCTGATTAGGCCCTATGGCCGCGGGAACAGCGCTCCGAGCTGTCCAACCGTCAGCCGGAGCGCCCCGTCTCGTGCCTCGGAGGAGCAGCCATCTTGGCTGTTTACCCTCGCATCGCATGCCTCCATCCCCCGTGCCCCCCCACCTTGCGGGGACACGCGAAACGTCCCCCTGGCGGTTGGACCTTCTTGGGTCCGAGGCTGAGGCCGCCAGCGGAAAGGAGAAAGAGAGAGGGGGGGGGGTGCCTTGTACCCCGGCTCGGGGGGACTGCTCGCGGGGAGATCGAACTGTTCGGACGTGTGGCCCGACCCTCCCTGACGGCCCACCTCCGAGCCCGCTCTCGGGAAGGCACGACAAGGTAAGGTCTGTTCCTTCCTTGTCGCCCTTAGCGTGTTTCTTATCTTTATATGTTTAACACGTAAAATAAACGCCCGATTATCCCTTGCCTTCGGCGTGTCCGTGTGCTCCCTTTTGAGAGTCCCGGCTAACGGTTGCAGCCGACAGTCGAACCCGCCGCAGCGCTTAGCATGATACGCTGCGGGGTGGTAGGTTGAGCGGTCGGCCTCCCTGCCGGAAGGCGCTACCCCTTTGAGACCTCCACATTTTGGCGCCCAACGTGGGGCCACGACACCAATTGCTGTCGTGGTTTAGCATAGACGTATCGGCCGCTCCGTTCTTGTCACGCCATGTCAACGGGACGACCCGACTTCGGTCCTCTAAACACGTTGGCTGATGTGGCTACGCGAGGGCAGCCTCTTCCTGCCCCGCGCTCACCACGCATCACCCAGGCCACCGTTCCCCTCGGAGGCCAGCGGCTTTCGCCGACCTCGGCTAGCGGACTCTATTCAGAAGTTCCCGCCTCAGCCGAAGGCCCCCTGACAACATCTCCCTCGAGAGAACCCATTCAGGCGGAGCCGATGCCCGGCACAGTTCCCCCACCTGAGGGATACGCCGCCGGTGACGTGAGCGGATCACTCGGTGGTCGCAGCGCTGCCCCAGTGCCCCAGCGAGACTCGGTGTCCGTACGAGCCGGTCTCCTGCACGATCGCGCTACGTTGGCCTCCCCTTTGCGAGAGAGCCCACCCGCCTGGCCGTTTATCGACGTGCATCACCCGCCTCAGAGAGACACCACAGGCGAGTTGAGCGGACCGCCCTACGGTCACGCCGCTCATTTACTCCCCCGGCCTGACACGGCGACAGAAAGGCTCGGCACTCCTCGCGATGGCCTCCTCCCCCCCTCGAGGGGGAGCCTTCCCGCGCGCGATGTCGACGCAGCTTCTGTTGGGGCCACCGCGGTCGGCAATCTCATTGACTTGCCAACAGACGGAGCCGATCGCTTGCCGAACGGCGTTTCGGGAGTCTCCCTTTTGCGAGACGAGTCCCCAGCGCTGCACGTGCCCACACCAGTCTGCTCGGGAAATGGACAGCAGAGCTCTCATGACGCGCTTTTGCAAGATGCATCACGAATCATTGAGAGCCTGTCCGGAGCCATGCAGTCCGTTTTGTCAGGACCGCGAGCCACGCGAACACCGGTCCGAATCCCCATACCCAAGTATAAGGGGTACGACGACGCGGTCAGCGCAACGGACTTCCTGGAGGATCTGCTTCACTACCAGCAGGCCATGGGGATGTCTGACCAGGAAATTCTGGGCCGCATTCTGCCGGTCGCCCTCACCTATAAGGCAGCCCGCTGGTTTCGCCTTGCCGGCCAGCATGCGCTCACTCTCTACGAGTTCCGGGTGTCTTTTCGCCAGGAATTCCTCCCCGCGGATTATGAGCGGAGGATGCGACGAGAGTTGGAGCGACGGACCCAGCACCCGGACGAATCGCTTCTCGAGTATGTCAGGGCAATGCAGGAGCTATTTCTAATAGCTGACCCTGCCGCCCCGAACGCCGAGAGAGTGGAGCGGGTAATCAGGCAGGCGCACCCGACGTTCGCCGCCTACTTACGACTCAGCAGGTTCAGCTCTCTGGACGAGCTTGCCGCCGAAGCCCGCCGCGTCCAGGGCGATATCCTCGCAGCTCGCGCCTATCGGCCTCCGCCCCCGCCGTCGGAGTCCCTAGAGCCGCGCTGCGCGTGGAATGGAAACAGCGGATCTCGCTCTCGCCGGCCCGAGGTGTGCGCGGCCTATGCCGACCCGCGGGGAACGGACACGAGGGACATCTCCAATCGTGCTCTCGACCCCTACACCTTTGGCTTGCGAAGATGCTCCACAGAGGCGCAGGCGAACCAGCGTTATCGGGACCGCCCCGCGGACCCGAGGCCGCGCAGATGGGCGCAGACCGGGCACCTTGATGCCCAGAATGAGCGCCCCAACCCGCCAAGGAACTTGCGACGGAACCCGTCCCGCGGTTCGAACGTCCAGTGTTACCGCTGCGGTCGTCCCGGCCATTTTGCCCGAGAATGTACCGACCAGCGGCCCGCGCCTCAACAAGCTTCGGGAAACGGATCCGGCCGCCGCTGACGAGGCCGGCGGCGCGACGGAACGCGGGGGCCCCCTTGATCGCCCTCGCTCCGTCCGCGTATCGGGTGGACTCTTCGCCCGATGCGCCTGCCCCGTTCTTGGCTCTCACCATCGCCGGCCGGACGTTTGCGGCTCTCCTCGACTCGGGGGCGAGCGCATCTTTGTTCGGCGAAGACGTACTGGCACATCTGCAGGCGCACTCCGTGCGGCTAAGGGAATGCAACACGTCCTTTCACTGGCCGCAGGCGGCACCGCCCAATCGAGCGGCGCCGTAAGGCTGATCGTGCGATGGGACCAACGAGTGAGACGCCACCGTTTCGTCCACCTCCCCGGCCTGTCTGTACCGGTGATTCTGGGGCGAGACTTCCTTGCTCGAACGGGGATGGTGATTGACGTCGCTAACGGAGGTTACCGTGAGGGCCCTTTTGGTCCAGTGAAACCCTTCTGCGAGCCCCCGGCCACCTCAACGGCCCCCATGCCAACGAGCGCCGCAAGCAACCCTGGTTGCACGGGAGAGACTGTTTCTCCGAAACCGGTTTTGGGCTTCGCGTCCGCACGCCCGGCGCGTGCCGCTGGCGCGGCCGAGAATGCTTCGCACCCACTGCTGACACCCTCCTGCGGTGTTGCGGGTCGCGACAGGGCGCGCCTTTCATCGTTGTTATACTCTTATGACTCGATGTTCACGGACAGACCCGGCTGCGCCGACTCAGTGCGGCATCGGATCGACACAGGGGACGCTCGCCCCTGGCGGTGCAATCCTCGTCCGGTTAGTTTGGCTAAAAGAAGGGCCATCGACGCCGCCCTGGATGAATTGACCGACACCGGCGTTATCCGGCGTTCAGAGAGCCCATGGGGTTTTCCGGTCGTGCTTGTCCCAAAGAAAGACGGAAGCTCCCGCCTCTGCGTTGACTACCGCAAACTGAATGAACTCACGCGCAAGGACGCCTATCCGTTCCAAAGCATCGACTCCATCATCTCGAACCTCGGCGGAGCAAAGTTCTTTACGACGCTCGACGCCAGCAGAGGCTACCTACAAGTCCAAGTCGAACCCGACGATGCAGAAAAGACAGCCTTCGTCTGTCACCGTGGACTTTTTGAGTTCACGCGCATGCCGTTCGGGCTTACAGGAGCGCCAATGACGTTCCAACGACTCATGGACCGTGTTCTCGGGGAAGCCAGATGGTCCTATGCCATGGCGTACCTCGATGACATTGTCGTGTACTCGGACACCTTCGAAGATCACCTGCGTCATTTGGAGGATGTTCTTGGGAAACTAAGGGCCGCCGGAATGACCCTGAATCCGAAAAAGGCCCAAGTCGCCGAGACCCGTATCTCTTTGCTGGGTTTCACGATCGATCGCAGCGGCGTCTCTCCGTGCCCTGAAAAACTCCAGGCTATCCTGGAGTATCCGGCGCCGACGGACGTTAGCTCTCTGCGCCGCTACCTCGGAATGATAAACTTTTATCGTCAGTTTATCCCTGGTTGCGCGGCTGTCCAGGCCCCCTTAACCCGTTTGTTGAGGAAGTCGGCGAAGTGGAACTGGGGCCCCGAGCAGGAGGCCGCTTTCCGAAGCCTCGCTGATGCTCTCGTGTCCACCGCCAACCTCAAGCTGCCCGACTTGAACCGGCCGTTCGTGATACAAACCGACGCGAGCGACCGGGGACTCGGTGCGGTTTTACTCCAGGAGCACCAAGGCGCGCTCCGACCGGTCGCCTTTGCCAGCCGATCATTGACGCCCGCCGAAACCCGATACAGCGTGACCGAACGGGAGTGCCTCGCCATGGTGTTCGCGCTCCGTAAGTTCGACATGTTCGTTGACGGGACGACTTTTATCATTGAGACCGACCACGCCGCTCTGAAATGGCTCACACGCCTCCGAGAGCCGGCCGGTCGCCTGGCGAGATGGGCTTTGACGTTGCAGCGCTACGACTATGAGGTGCGCTACAGAAAGGGAAGCACGAACGTTGTGGCCGACGCCTTGTCTCGGGCCCCCATTGCGTTTGCTGACCCCTCCACGTCAGAAACTCGGCCGAAATGTGTGATTGCGTCCGAGCCACGCACAGCCCAGTCCTACGAGACACCGGCACCCCCGGGGCTCTCTGACGGAACCGTGAACCATGTCGACTCTTTTGGAGGCGTGGGGATCCCCTTTAGCAAACAAGAGCTACGAGAAGCTCAGCAGAACGATCCATTTTGTCGAGAAGTAATCGACGGGCTCCTGGGAGAGCGCGACTCGTCGGAATCGGGCGGCGCGGCCGCGGGGCGATCAGCTGGTATTGCTGGAAACGCCCAGCGTCGGGAAGCCACTGGTAATGTGGTTGGCGCATTGGATTCGTCCTTGCTGGACGCCGACGAGCTTCTTTTGCGGTACATACCATCTGAGAATGACACCTGTGATCCGTTCAAGGTGGTGGTACCCCGAGGGCTGAGAGGCGCGCTTTTGCGCTTTTATCACGACACGCCAACGGCCGGACACGCGAGTGGCCCCAAGACTTATCATAAGTTGTGTCACTTCGCCACCTGGCCCAACATGAAAAGCGACGTACTGAGATACGCCCGGTCATGCCACCTGTGCCAAAGCCTCAAACCGCGAGGCGGCAAAGTCCCCGGCTTGTTGCAGCCCATCAAGAGTCAGCACGCCTGGTCTCTCGCGGCGTGCGACATCGTCGGCCCCTTTCCAAGGAGCCCGAAGGGTCATCAGTACCTGCTGGTTGTCACTGATCACTTCAGAAAATGGGTCGAACTATTTCCCCTCCGAACGCTGACGGCTCGAGTGATCCTAGATAAGCTAATGGAGGTGTTCTCGCGCTTTGGGTACCCTCAGGCTTTGATAACGGACAATGCCAGCGTCTTTACGTCGAAGATATTCGTGGACACCTGTGCGGCCCTCGGCATTAAGCACAATAGGACCACGACGTACCACCCCCAGTCGAATATGACCGAACGCGTGAACCGCAATCTCAAACCTATGCTTGCAGCTTATGCGGAGCGGCACAAGGATTGGGACACTTATCTTCCTGAGATTGGGTTTGCCCTCCGATCCACGGTCAACCGATCGACGGGATTCACCCCTGCCCTGCTCACATTTGGGCATGAGCTCATGAATCCCATGGACCGGGTTCTGGCAGCCAACGGCGGGGTGAACGACGCGCGGCCAGCCTATGCTGACTACGCCCGGCAGCTACAGCTTCGGTTAACGGATATCTTTTCCGAAGCCCGCCGAAATCTGGAAGCTGCGCAGGCTAGCCAAAAGGCCCAGTATGACCGCACGCACAGAGATGTCCGCTATCAGGCGGGCGACCTCGTGCTTAGGCGCACGCACGTGCTTAGCGATGCAAGCAAGGCCTTTTCGGCCGCGCTGGCGCCAAAGTGGTCGGGCCCGTTCCGAGTCAAAAATACATGCTCCCGCCTGGTCTATAAGCTAACGGACCTACAATCTAGGGACGTAGGTGGACCGGTACACGTCTGCGACCTCAAACCTTACACAATGAGGGAGGATGAGTCGACCGAGGACCATTGTTTCTCGCGGCAGCAGACGCACTCGCGACGAGGCGGGGTCAACGGCCAAGTGTCGGCACCCCGCTACACGTTGCGGAGTCATCGAAAAGGACGGCTAGAAAAATCCTAGCAACCGGGCAACCCCTGCTTGCCTCGGTAGGTTGCCGCATCCTCTGCCGCCGAGTTCAGTTTGCGTACGCAGAGTGCCATATCCTGTTAAGGGCACTGCGTGGTCTGCATTCCAACTGAAACCTCCCGCTCTGCGGTTGGGCCAGTTAATGTACGCAGGCTGCCCGAGTTCAGCTATTGGCAACCCCGCTAACAAGCCTGTTCTCGGAAACGTGTCACCCCTCGGTGGATATGTTTTCTGTCGGCCAGGAGCATGACGCCCTTCTCCCGGTCCCGCCAAAGCGATCCTTGAGAAGCAGCGCCTCCGAGAGATTTTACGACTTTCGGCGAGGGGTTGGCCCACTGACTTTTCCCCAAGCCCCGTTTCGAAGTCGTGTTTTCCACCCCCATCCCCCTCCACGCGGATGACGGGGGACCGAGCGGAGTTTCCTTGCTGTATGCGGGGAGATGCTCCGAAAGTCCGTCCCGGGGGTTTCCTTCCCTTCTTCCCTCTCGTGTAGGGATACGAGGGCGAGGGAGGAGGGAGAGACATTTTGACGCGCGACAAGTGTGCGGGCCGGGATCCAGTAAACTCAGAAGCCATGCAGCGACAACGTCAACTTGGGGACGGTGCCGGACGGGAGCCACAAACATCGACGGCCTCGCCTTCGTGGAGGGGGCAATGGCGACCCACCTGGAGGCGGCGCCCCTACGTCCGTGGCCCTGATTCCCGCCAAAACGGCGGCTACGGGGTCCGGGAGCAGCCCCGGACAGCGGCTCCCTCCCCCCACGGCGCAGCCAAGCGCCACCCGTCCGTGGAGTCCAGCGGTCGCAACGGGGTCCGGGGGCGACCCAGGTCAGCGGCTCCCTCCCCCCATGGCACCGCCCGGCGCCGCTCGTCCGCAGACACACGTGAACCCCGGTCAGCGGTTTCCTCCAGGGCCGCCTCGGGGACACCATCACAATCACCCTTGGACACCCCGTCTCCCGGGGCTGGGGCGGGCCCTCTCCCCACCACCAAATCGACCCGCCACGTCGCAACATGGACGTGGCAGCAGGGGACCGGGCCGCCACACGGCTTCGTCTCCTGGCGGGGATGGCCGGAACAGCGGCGGCCCAGACGGGGGGTCCCGGCCGACAAGCTGCCCCCGCTCTTTCGGGGCCGCACGATCCAGGACGCGGACCGCGAGGCCCAGGGCGCCTCCATGACGCCGGACCCCGCGGCAGTGTACTGTGAGGGCTGCGGGGTCCTACGCATTAACGAGGTCCACGACGACAGCAAAATCCATCGGAGCCGGGTCCGGGCGCCCGAGGTGGTCCCCCCGCCTGCCCCGCCTGACCTGCACGCCGCCCTCGACCAGCCAGGCGCCGTGGACGCCGTCCTGTCGTATATGGCGCGACGGCCGGAGTTCGCGGCCGCCATCTTGGACGGCAGCCTGTTCAAGATGCCAGTGGACGTGGCGATGGACGGGGTGAGTGGGGAGGCGGCACCCTCCGCACCAGCGCTGAGCCCGGAGGAGGAGCGACAGCTCACGGAGGAACTTTTGAATTTTTAAAGACAGGAGCCCCGGGCGACGGCCTCCTCAAGAGTGTGTTTTTTTTAAATTTTTATGTAGCATTATGTATTCAGGATCATGTATAATGTATGATGGATTGTTATATATATTTAATGTATTTTGTAGTGTTTTGTTGTTTTCTCTGTGCGCGTCATTTTGGGGGGGGGGGGGGGGGGGAACGAGAGCCGGCATCCCTTGTTCTAAAGGGGTGCTCAAGATCTTGAGGAGGGGGGAATTGTGGGAGCCGCCCGCTCCACTTCCCTGATTAGGCCCTATGGCCGCGGGAACAGCGCTCCGAGCTGTCCAACCGTCAGCCGGAGCGCCCCGTCTCGTGCCTCGGAGGAGCAGCCATCTTGGCTGTTTACCCTCGCATCGCATGCCTCCATCCCCCGTGCCCCCCCACCTTGCGGGGACACGCGAAACGTCCCCCTGGCGGTTGGACCTTCTTGGGTCCGAGGCTGAGGCCGCCAGCGGAAAGGAGAAAGAGAGAGGGGGGGGGGGTGCCTTGTACCCCGGCTCGGGGGGACTGCTCGCGGGGAGATCGAACTGTTCGGACGTGTGGCCCGACCCTCCCTGACGGCCCACCTCCGAGCCCGCTCTCGGGAAGGCACGACAAGGTAAGGTCTGTTCCTTCCTTGTCGCCCTTAGCGTGTTTCTTATCTTTATATGTTTAACACGTAAAATAAACGCCCGATTATCCCTTGCCTTCGGCGTGTCCGTGTGCTCCCTTTTGAGAGTCCCGGCTAACGGTTGCAGCCGACAGTCGAACCCGCCGCAGCGCTTAGCATGATACGCTGCGGGGTGGTAGGTTGAGCGGTCGGCCTCCCTGCCGGAAGGCGCTACCCCTTTGAGACCTCCACAAATGAGAGAGTGTTCATGGTCACGTGGTTTATGGACACCATGGTGTGACTAACTTGAGCAGTGTTGCCTGGTCGCCAGATGAAAATTATAAAAATTCGTAAATTGAATATTGCAATTATCAGAGCTCTAAAAATTGCGTAACTTGGTGTATATACTAAGTAGCCTATGAGCATTCCATTTCAAGAATAATCTATCCGTTTAATTTTCGTGTCATAACCCCTTTAAGGAGCGTGTTAACATCAGAGTCCACACTTATAGCAGAACAATATAAAAAAAAAAAAACGAGCTCATGAAATAACATGCATCGTCAGCCCTGTTGAAGTCGAGGACCGTGACGATTTCAGGACTGACATGATTGCTATGAAAATTTAGCGTAGCTAAAACTGCTTTATGATCTGAAATTCCCTCAATTATTTCGCAATCGCAACCCAATTGTGTGACACCATGACTAAGAAAAACAAGGTCAGGGATAGAATTGTCTCCGGTATGCGTTTTTACAATCTGATCTAGATCAAAGGACACTGTCATGTCTACAAGAGCATCACAGATGGCTCTTTCTCGGGAACCAACCACAAGTGTATCCCAGTTTATTTCTGGTGCATTTAAATCGCCCAGTGACACGAGCTTAAAACTATCTAGATTATATTTTTGCATGTAATAATAAACGGCCTCAATAACTTGAAGGGAACAGCCAGGAATTCTATAAACAGCACCGATAACGAGAACAAACTTAGCAAGCCGCACTTTACACCACAAACACTCAGTGTTAGGTAAGCTCGGAAGAACAGAATAGTTAAGACCTGTTTTAAAAAATAACGCAACACCACCGCCTCTAGAAGATCCATCATTGCGTATCACACTGAAATGAGGAGGGTTGAGTTCACTCGCAAAGAATACCATCATATAACCAAGTATCGGTAACGCATATTACATACGGTGAGTGTGAAGATACAAGGCACGAAAACTCAGTCGCTTTTGGACATAGGCTTTTAGTATTGACGTTTAATACAGAAAACGATTTATTCGCAACGTGTCAGTTAGCATGTTCGGGATGGACCGGGTGAGGTACTTTCACAAGTTTGTTATTCGTAGCATCCCATGAGTACCGGACGTTATCAAAATGGATATGGTCGTGACGCAGGCCAACCCTAGCTCTGTTCCCTCCGAGCACGGCGGTGCCGGACCAAAGCTCTTTTCGAATGTTTCGAGTCCGTGGCGAGAAATCCTCGTTGACGAATATTCGAGCGCCTTTAATTTTGAGAGCGTTTTGGAGGGTTTGCATTTTGTCTCGAAAATTAATCAACTTAAATATTACTGGTCTGACTCGCCCTCTCTACTAAACCAAGACGACGACAGCGTTCTATGCCATCACAATGGACAGACAATTTTGAACAGAGCAGTTTAGATACGCTATCCAGTAGAGACGCAGACGATTCGTTCTCGGGTTCTAGTAAGCCATACACCACCAATTTATTACTACGAGAACGATTTTCTAAGTCTTCATTCTTATCTACGAGTTAGGAGACAGTTATCTCGAGAGCAGAAATTTTTCGTCCAGACGCTGAACTCACATAGAAAGATAAAATACCTGGGACATACTTAAATCGATTGCAACAAGTCAGGATTCAAAGCCCGCAAATTTTGTGTCCAGAGCCTCTTGTTTGTACTTTATAGAAGAGACGTCTTCAGCAATTTGTGTTTGCCCAGCTAGAATTTACTGAAGAAGAATCTGGGTCTCAGGGCCTGGGTTTGACTCGATATCGCCACGGCGCAACAGTATAAATAAACATATTCTGTACCTGACACCAAGCAGCAAGAATATAAAGCAGACTATAGCTTATTTTGAATATTACATCCGTGAGATGCATGACGCAATCCTTATTCTGAAAAAAAAATCTTTCGACGTGCTTTCTTTGATGACTAAACATTAGCGGCACAGTGGGCACGAGCTCTACAAGCGCACATTGCTCTCCCTTTTCGCATTTGTTTTCATTTGACTATATTAATATAGTCAAATGAAAACAAATGCGAAAAGGGAGAGCAATGTACGCTTGTAGAGAACTATAGTTCAGAACTCCGTCTTCAGATCGTCATAAAAAGCAGGAGTTCATTCCAAGGTGACGTCTTTAAGTGACCACAAAAAAGGCGCCGCAGTCGGATTACAGGATGCCGACCTGTGTAGGTGCAAAGTGTCTAAAGACATGCGATCTATTCTGAATGAAAAGTCCAAATATAGTGAAACCCGCTTAGTTTCTAGCATGCTTTGTTAAAAGAAAAATACTAGTTTAATGCAAAAAGAGTTTTGGTATATTGAACGACCATGTTCAGTTTCAATCTACATCTCACTGCTAGCACAGTCGTGGAAAGAGCAAACGCAGCCACAGGAGCGCGCGTCTTTTCATTTTATTTATTTTGTTTGCTTTTTTCTCAAGCCAAGAAGGCATTACAGAGATGAGTAAGTTTTAAAACAAACATATATGAGAATATCTGCCAAAAAGTCGGAAATGGAAAGAATTGCTAAGGAACAACAAATAATTAATAATCGCAGTTTTAAAATCAGCAGCATTAGTGGTTTAGATAATGAGCGCGGGTAATCGATCCAATCTATTGAGGTTTGGGGGAAAATAGAGGCATTAAACGAGAGACTGTTACAATGGGGGCTTTTTCCTTTAACAGGTGATTTGTTTCTGATAATATGTAAGATGGTTTTATAAACAAGGGTTCTCGAAGTGTCGGATTAGAGTGATAAATCTTGTGAAAGATACATAATCCAGATAATTTTCCACGAAAAGAGATATTAGGTAAGGATTGAGTTGTTTTATATATGTGGCGCTGTTTGATGCGATGATAGTTTAAACAATTGAAAGGAACGGAACGATTCTTAATGACCTCCACACCAGATGCAAGTGTGACACCGTGGTTCCAGATAGAGGTTGATTATTCCAATTTAGTACGAAATAAAGTTATTTCTTTTTAAAAAACACTTTTAAGACAGGGAGCAAGCGAAAGGTTTCTCTTGAGATAAGCTAGTTGTTGATTAGCGCTTTTAGTGACATAATCGACATGGATATTCCAGGAGAGGTTTGTGGCGAGATGAACACCAAGATATATATTGGAGGAAACAGAAAGCAAAATTGAATCATTTGTTTAGTAGTAAGGATACCTTTATTTTGACGGGACATCCTTATAGACCTGCATTTAGAAATGTTCTATGAGCCCCTTTCCACAAAAATGACTAACATTTTAAATATCACATTTAAGGAAGCATATCTCATAATTGTTAGGAATTTATAGATAACATCATCGTCAGCATAAAGGTTTATGAAAGAGGAGACAGGGGCAGGAAGCTCCTTAACCTAAATAAGAAATAAGAACGTGCCAAGTACGAAACCTTGTGAGACACTGGAGGAAATGTGCGAGGGTGATGAATTGGTTCCGCTAGTCTAAAACAAATGGATGTGGTTTGTTAGAAACGTTCGAAGCCAAGCTAGTAAATTATAATCTATTTTTAGGTTAGGAAGTTTATAAAAAATAAGAACGTGAGGAAACTTGTCGAAACCTTTCGAGAACTCTAGAAGTATGCATTCAGTCCTGCATCCCCGGTCCAGATTGGCATGAACGTAATGAGGGAAATTAAGAAGTTTGGATTTAAAATTAATTAAATTCACGCAAGCCGTGGTGTATAGATAAGTAAAAAAATAGTTTGAATCCAAAAAGTTAGATTAGTTTCTTGGTAGTGAATGTTGTTGAAGTGACTGGGTAAATAGCTTAGATTAGATGATGCTGAAATACATTTTAGTCCTCTTCAGAAACCTCGCATGAATATTCTCGATGACGAAGGTAGTTGGTGCTTTAGGGTTTTCGATAATGCTCCCAGCTCCTTCACAGTCCACAATAACCGTAAACATTTGCAGAACATCACGAACTTGAGGAACTGGAGTTCCACAACACGTCGTTCGGCGTCGAAGGGTACGCGTAATCTCGTACATCCACTCCTTCACTGCCGTTGAGCGTAAAATCGGAACTGATAGTGGGATTAATAATTTTCCAAAATTGACTTGGACTATTTATCAGCATAGATGGTAATACATTGTAGAAAAAAAGTAGCTTTCGCCTCTTCGACTAGTTCGTTATTTAAATAGCCAGCAAGATGATATGCTGCCCAGCGTTGATTGTCGCCCGACCTCTTAGCTGCACAAAACATTCGTTTTTTTAAATTATTTTTAAAGTAGCAAAGGCGGTCGAGGTGAGGTCTATATCGTATTAAGGGTACAAGGTCACTAATAAGAGAAACAATCTTTTTCTAAGCAGACACTAGTCATTTTGAACTGAGCGCTCATCAAATTCACGCATGACCCATCTAAAAAGAGATTTCATTATTTATTGCATCAGAGTCAGCTCTGCCATAGTTGTAAATAATTTATTTTAATATGTATAATTTAGGAAAGGAATGTGTAATAGAAAATGCAATAAAAAATAGTCACTAAGACCAAGCATACGAGTACTTGAAGACAAAATGTCAGGTGATATTGGTAAAACGAGCTATAACAAGGAAGCCATTGACAACTTAGTACATGAGGGTTGCGTGAGAATTTGCGAAAAATTTAAATCTAGACAAATGCGCAGCACTCCGACGAAAGATAACTACCACAGGTACCTATATTTGACCAAGCTATGAAAGGATAGTTACAACGGCATAAGAATATATTTGCTTAGAAAGTGAACAGTTACCATCATTGATCTTTCGAACAAACGAGGCCCCTGCATTGGGAAAGCGATAACACACCCCTGAAATATATATATATATATATGTATATATATATATGTATATATATATATATATATATATATATATATATATATATATATATATATATATATATATATATATATATATATATATATATATATATATATATATATATATATATTAGCAAACCTGCATTATTTCAAGTTTGAAAGCGATGTTGATATAAAAGTATTGTAAATATTCAACCACTGCGACCAACACGCTACCACTGTTTCTGTAAGCCGTGCAATGGCGGTATAGATTAAATGTTTCTGGCAGTTGAAAACTTAACTATTTTGTATTTTATTTGGAGCCAGATCTCGTGGATAGGAGCAATATCCCCACCTGACTAGTTCACAACAGACGATAAATCGTCGTGTTGTAACACTCCTATTGTTAGTATAGATAACAAATATTATCCAGGAGTGCAACAGCATTGAACCTGTCACTGCTATTTGAACTTTAAGGCAGGCCTCGCTCTTCAGTGGCAATACAAAGTCTTCACAAGCATGAAAGTGTGACCTTTTAAATTCGGGTGCGTTCTAAAGTACCGTCTGCCTACCTTTGTAAGAAACCAGTTTTACGTTTATTTGACGATGCTTGTGCTGACTGTACCTACCGAGCCGTTGCGCTCTTTTGATTGGTTTCAATCCCTAACAGTCCCAGACACACATCTATGACACTTGTTACGTGATTGGGCCAAACCTTCCATTATAGCGTCAGGAAAAAAAAATTTGACCGACGCGTTTTGCTTTTTTTGTCATCACAACGCACCCCGAGCTCCGCTATCTTGGGATCACCTGAAGCTATTTGTGACCCAGACACAGTGCTGTTCTTAACGCCAACCGTTCTCATCGTTGAAAACACGTTTTCAACTGGAGTAGCACATGTTGTGAGAACAGTTACAGATTCCTCGGTGGCGACCTGTTTGTAGTATCAGAACAACATCAAAGGCATTATTAACCAGCTATACTTCGGCCCTGGACATGGGCCTCGAGTTTGTTTTCAAATCTCCACCGAGGAGCAAAAGTAGATGGCATCTAACGCAGTCGAAAAACATACTAATGGAAACACTAATATTTCTATAGAAATCTAAATATTCGAGGTCCAACGCAAAACGTGCTCTGAGGCCAGGCAGCGAAACAAAACACAAGGTAATTTTTTTTTAAATGGAGTAATCAAAATGGAGTAACCTGTATTGACACGACAAAAATTGCATTAATATATAATGTTAGATTCATAGAGAATGCGTTAGCATGACTCTTCAGAACGCCCCACATGTCCCTCTTTTGGAAATGCTAACGCTGACCCCTCCACTTTTCTCTTTTTACATTGTCGTTTCAGTTTTTCTTTGCTTCCTCTATTTTTGCTGCCGATTCGTGGCTTCGCTACGGGGTCAGTTTTAGAGATTTCCAAAGGAGGACGTATGTGGCATTTCTCAATGATCATGCTAACGTGTTCCCTAAGAATCCACCAATGGAGATTCCTGTATTTTTTTCGCTCCCTTTTCAGTACTCTGCCTGTCAGTGCACGTCGACACCCCCTTGGATTGAGGAATCGATACCACTCGTGGAAAGAACCACATTCATACCACTCTTGCAAGGAACCGCATCCATACCACTCCTGGTGGGAACCACATCCATCGTTTTAACTACACACACAGAAAACACTGCTCACGCACCGCTACCACAGAAAGCTAGGGCGAAGAACTACCGGCGACGGCACAGCGGCCACAGAGCACTCCCGCATTCAACCGCGCCGCGGCGCAACACCTCCTATGTAACAAAGACGTAGTGCTGAATGAGGTGACGTCGTCAGAGAAGCCCAACGCTGGGCACATATTGGACACCACGATTGCGTCAACGTTCGGCTCAACCTTGACTAGAGCTGACGCAGCCCTCATCTTCAATCTGTGTCCAGCGTTGGCCATATCTGATTACACCGTCTCATTCAGAACTACGCTTTGTCATCTAGGAGGTGTTGCGCGGCGCCTCCTACTCTCTGGTTTTGCGAAAGCTGTGCGCGTGACTCACGAAAACGAAAAGGCTGGTTTCGTCGAAAACTCGGCGCCGTCTGTCAGTTTGTCAGCGCCGGAGAGAAAGACGTTGACGCGTGCTGACGTCAGCGCTTTGGACCAATGGGAGCGTCCACGCGGCATCCTCCCCCCCTTCTTCCCCTTTCTCCTCTCTCCTCGGCGTTGACAAACGAAAGACACCCCCGGGTTTTCGTAAAAACGAGCGTTGTAATGCTTACGCATAGACATCCTGGTCGAGCAGTTGCTGCCTGGTTCAATGGCGAAGTTGTAGGTTGCTGCCGTTTATGTATCCAGGGGCGCTAAAGTTGTGGTGATGGTGGACGACGATATGATAAATTCAAGCAAAGCCGACACCATCGGAAATCCGTGATTTAATGCAATGGTCGTAGAGCAGCACAACGATGGCGGGCACGTTTCCACAAAAGCCTGCTTAGTTGTAACCGATGTAATGTTGCCTCCGATGATTTACTTGCCATTACCCGATAGTGAAGGCCACGATGGTGACAGGAGCACGAACAGAAAACGCAACGGTACAAAAAAAAAGAACACTTTGGCATTTTTGTTGAGCAGCTGCTGCGTAGCCCACTCACACTGGCGGGGAGAGGAACCACACGAGCTGGGCGCCGTCCGGATGCAAGAGCAGCGGCTATCTACGTCCGGCTGTCCGTCTTTGCTATATTTTAGAGCGCTTAACTATTTTAAGTCATTCTCCATAAGTCAGCGCAATGAAACAGAAAGGACGGATAGCTGTATGTTGATTGCGGTTAATCTTGCAACCGACAGGCACCCGGCTCGCGTGGTTCCTTCTTGGCGCCATTACGACGCGCTCGTGTAGCTCGAAACAGCACGCTCCTTAGGCTTCTTTGGCTCTTTCTATCCATGTATGTTTTCTTTCTGTCACTGAGGAACAATGTTTCTTGCCTTCAAGATGCAAACACCGTCAACTAAACCTTCCCATTTGCACCTCCAAGCCAACACGCCTATGTTTTACCTTGACGTCTCAAGAAATTACCTTTACATGCTCCGAAACTTTACCAGTGTGAGGCGGTCTGCGTTCGTTTTGATAGGAGCCTGCATTCAGCGGCACCTGTGGAAGTGGCCATATATTATTTTTTTTAAAAAAAGGTTTGTAGGGAACAATGGAGAAAATAAAAGTTTTTTTTTCGGCCCGAACAAATAGCCTACGCACCTCAAGAAGCTGAAACTCCTCGAGAATGCGGCTCCAGTGGTTATGCTGAAATGCGAAAGTGAAAGAGCATAAATATACATGGTTCGCTTTAACAACAACAAACAAATAATTCTTTTTAATTGAAGGTCTCCCTAAGACTAACTTTAATCAAGCAAAACTTGAGATTGTGGACCCATGTAGCAAGACTAGTAGTGAAGAAAAAAAAAACTTGCCAGATAAAAAGATTTTACTATTAATTCTGTCTCACGAGCTCACAAACACAAATGCTACGGGCGTCCATAGTGTTATATTGTGGTTTGATGTATAGGGTGGTCCAAGTCACCAGGCTCGATCTAAAATGGACCGTAAAAATCGACGCCTGTACGTAGCAACCTGAACTTTTCGTCAAAGGTGTTTTTCCCGGGTCGATTTTCCTTCAAAAATTAAAAAAGCGTAGTTCTCTTTCTGTAAAAAATAAGGCCGCGAAACTTAAAAGAGACTACGGCGGGCAGCGACACAGACGACAGGGGTTCAGTAGCGGGGTGTGTTTGGCGTTCGCATTGATAGATAGCGTCGGGAGCAGCGTTCAAAGGTGCAGCCGACCAGCGAAAGATAGCAGACGACACGCAGACGAAATCCATTGGCAGCAAAAGCGCCGTCGTTATGCGGTCGCGTTTTTTTACTTTAAGTTTTGCTTTTATTGTACGCATTCGTCTTTTAACCGAAGGTACATTTCAAAAATATTATGTTCGTTTTAATAAACCACGGTGGTCGCGAGCCGTCGCGATAAGGAAGTAGCGCTATCTATCAATACGAACGCCAAGCACACCCTGCTCCTGAACCCCTGTCATCTGCGTCGCTGCCCACCGTAGACCCTGGCAAGTTTCTTGACCTTGTTTTTTGATAAAAAGATAAGTACGCTTTGTAATTTTACAAAAAAAAAGAAAAACCAACCTGTGAAATACACCTTTCACGAAAAGTTTAGATTGCTACGTGCAGGCGTCGATTTTTACGGTCCATTTTAGATCGAGCCTGGTGACTTGGACCACCCTATATATTAGGTTTAGGTAACCCTAAATGAGTGAATATTGACAAGTGCAGCCGTAGTAATATTGTGAACTAAGAGGGGAGAAGGTGATTATTGAATTTATTGCATTAAAGTTAGGGAAAGGAGAAGGGAAAGAGAGCTGGCGAAAAATTGAGCCAGGAGCGGGGATTGAACCCGGACCCTTCGCCTGCCCGGGGCGACACCTTAACCGATTAGACCATCCCGGCCACTGGTTTCGGCGGACTCAATTTCTGACCAGCTCTCTGTGTATTGTTTAGTTTCGAATTCGCTTAACTTGGCAGACGACAACCGTTGCTGATTTAAGGCCCGCGCTATTTCCGACATGCGGCAGTGACGTGGCACGTCATCTCAGCTTGCAAATGTCAGAAAGGGCCCGTCTTCCAAGATATATAGGGAACTACTCCTCCCCATAGCGACAGGCTGCACCGTATACATGCCTCGCACCTACGTCACATGATGACGTCGAACGCCCGTATCTACCATGCTGGTGGTTGACTCGATGGCCCTTCGCAGCGAGAGCAATGGTAAACTGCGCCGCGCTAGGCTGTAGCAAATACTCCGTATCCGGATGATGGTCCAATCGTTTCGTCGGCATGCCCCGCGAGACAGAGTGGCCGTCGAGCTAGAGAAAGTACGAGTGGCAGGAAAGGGATGCAGCCGCGGATTATCGGGTTTGCGGGACGCATTTCATAGCGGCGAACAACAGCACATTTCTACCGTTGTTTACGTTCGCGCACGCCTTTGCGTCGGGTTTTGCTCGCTCGTGTTGTATATGGCCTTTGACTTTTGTTGGACTGGTGAAGGCGAGCGGGTTGAACATGAATACATAAAATTGAAAGAATAAAACACGGAGGACAAGCACAGGACAACCACTTTCTTTCATGGTTGTCCTGTGCTTGTCCTCCGTGTTTTATTCTTTCAATTTTATGTGACCTTCGTTGCATAACGCCGTTTTCACGCTTCGAGCTCACCTTCGGGGCTCCGGGCCGAATCCGGGCGAGTGTCGCGCCGCGAGTCCGGCCCGAGGGCGATCGGTCGGCGGCGTCCCCCGTGTGCAAGCCCGCCGAGCCGCCGCCGCCGGGTCATCGGTTTGTGCAGCCCGCGATACGATAACCTTTGCAAGGAGCGGAAGTATGCAGGCGAGCCGGTTAGGAAACATCATAATATAAACCCTGAGGCAATGAGAGTTTCTTGTCCGTTATTTGATTTATCCTTATCTCAGGGTTAAGATTATGACGGTAACATTGCGTTGTTTATCAGTATTTCGCAAAATCATAACACTTTTTCTACAAGCGACTCCTAGAGCCGCTCGTCAAATTATGAAGCGCGCAATTAAGCTTTTTTATTTTTCGGCGACACGGCATCCCTTCGCGTCAAAACTTTGTCGGCAGCATTTCGAAACTTTCTGCTCGTAGCGCAATCGCACCAATGCCGGAAAATTCCGCACGTACTGGATAAACGTCATCATCGTATGCTCAGCACGTGTTTCTGAGTTCACGGTACATTTGTTGAAAATATGGTGCATGTTAGCCCCTGTCCGGGCCGTTAGCGGCATCCTACGCTTTGGTAAACGCATCCGCGCGGTGTGAAGTCAACCACCAGTATGGTGCGGGGCCCCATCGTTCCCTAGATGTTCCCTAGCGTGACGTCACTTACAAGGCATGTATATATAATGGGAATGAGTGAAGATTGACAAGTGCAGCCGTACTAATATTGTGAACGAAGAGGGGAGAAGTTGAATATTGACTTCATTGCAATTCAATAGTCATCATCTCCCCTCTTCGTTCACAATATTACTACGGCTGCACTTGTCAATCTTCACTCAATCACCATTATATATACGGTGCAGCCTGTCCCTATCTGGAGGAGTGGTTCTTTAGATACCTTGGAGGACGGGCCCTTTCCGATATTCGCAAGCTGAGATGACGTGCCACGTCACTGCCGCATGTCGGAAATAGCGCGGGCCTTAAAGGAATGGTGAACCGAAATTTGTATTTAAAAAAAAAAACTATGCTGGAGATGTGGGCGGGACGCTACCATCCCTAGAGCACTACTAATGAGGCGATATTTCAAATGGACGGCCGTATTTTTGGAAAAAGAAGTCGAGGTTGAACCAGGCCGGCGAGGCGCGTGACCGTCAAGATACCTAGTTTCCTCCTCTTTTCGCTTCGCTCCCTCAAGGCCGCGAGACGGAGAAGCGCGAGGCCGTTCCCTCTCCTTCTCGGAGAAACGTGACGTCAACATTCCTGCCAAATGCGCCTCTTTTTTTGAAAAATACGGTCATCCGTTCGAGATATCGCTGTATGAGGGATGTTTTGGTGTTTGTAGCATCCCACTGCACGCTTTTGCCGCGTGTTTTGGGGAATCCAGATTTCAGTTCAGCATCCCTTTAAATCAGCAACGGTTGTCGTCTACCAAGTTAAGGGAATTCGAAACTAAACAGTACACAAAGAGCTGGTCAGATATTGAGTCCGTCGAAACCAGTGGCCGGGATGGTCTGAACGTTTAAGGCGTCGCCCCGGACAGGCGAAGGTTGCGGGTTCAATCCCCGCTCCTGGCCCAATTTTTTGCCAGCTCTCTTTCCCTTTCCCTTTCTCTAACTTGAATGCAATACATTCAATAATCACCTTCTCCCCTCTTTGCTCACAATATTACTACGGCTGCACTTGTCAATCTTCACTCATTCCCATTATATATACGGTGCAGCCTGTCCCTATGGGGAGGAGTGGTTCCCTTGATATTTTGGAAGGCGGGCCCTTTCCGGACATTTTCAAGCTGAGATTACGTGCGACGTCACTGCCGCATGTCGGAAATAGCGCGGGCCTTAAATCAGCAACGGTTGTCGTCTACCAAATTAAGCGAACTCGAAACTAAAAACAGTACACAGAGAGCTGGTCAGAAATTGAGAAATATTTGACACGATGACGTACCTATCGTGTCCAATACACGCGCAAAGCACGTGACCAAGAAATGGCGGAAAGGCGATAGCGGAGACTTTCGAGAATGGTCTATTGCCGCTTCAAAGCAAAGGGTCATCAGATACCGCACAGTCTACTTCCACCTGATTCTTTCTTGAAAACAACGTGTTTCGTGAAAACGTACGGAGAATAGACTTCAGCGTTCCTCTAGATGTCCACAAAGCTTGCACAGACAACTCTAACTCTGCAATATATTACCAGTGTTGGGCTACGCATTCCAGAGTAGGAATTGTTCATGTTTAGATTACACTCGAGAGTGTGTACACATGCGGTCACACCCAGCTCTTTACATATTATTTCATCACAGCATGATGCTGCGGGAACAACTCTCATATCGTCCTGTCGAGAGGTGCTTTTTATTAGAGAAGCAATTTTCAAAGAAAAACTGTAACTGCTATGTCGATACGATGAACACTCGAAACGTATCTGGCTTTTTAAGATAACCTTCACGATCACGTACGAATATTTAACATTTCCTCTTTCGTTTTTGATCTTTACTTACAGGGGTTATCTGTCAGGAGGCCTCTCTGCAATGAGGTCGCTCCTGACTGCTCCACCAATTTTCGAAATTCTCGAGGCTCTACTTTGTGTTTGAATATTTATGTCCCCATTATTTATTCATTCGAGGTACCTCAAAAGCCTATTCGGCAAAACACAAAAGGGGCATTATAATTTATATAATAATTGAAAAAAGCCCAGCTGACATCAGCGCACATAAACTTCGAATAATCAGCACACACGAGATATTAAAGTAAAAATAGACATATTCATATAATCTCAGGGTTTAAAGCAAGTAGATTATTCGTTGGGACACGGATATAAGATATATTAATTTCTAATATATCTACGAAAGAGCCAGAAAGTTTTAAATTAAAAAAAAAATGTTACGACTAATGACCCATTGAAGAAGCTTACTAACTCTGGGTGGAAAAGCCCCAGATGTGAAAAGGAAAAACACAGGTTCAGGAAGATCATTTCAGAGATTCATATTTTTTCATTACCCCGTGCAGAATCAGCTCGCAGCCACGCTCAAAACGGGGGTTTCCCCAGGCGCGATGACGTCAATACAGTAACGCGTTTGAGACCGATCCCGGCTCACGGCTCCGAGAAATTGTGGCTGACCACACACTGCGCACTCTGACGTCACAGCGTGTTGTCTCCCACTTATTATGGCGTGATAGCGCGCCGTCAATCGCTTGCTTCTCCGGATAGCGTGAACAATGAGAACGCCACTGCCTGTGCTTTATCGTACATGCAAATGAAAACACTTCCTCGGCGTTCACTTCAGGAACACTTGGGAGGCGTAATACTGATAACGAAAATGCCGTGCGTTCACATCACGCCGTAACTCATGTCCAGGCGACGAATGTTTATCTCGCGGGGTATGTGCTGCGAAAAATGTTCTTTCCTCCTACACTCCGTTTACCTTTATTTCCGACAGCAGTCAATACCCCTGTTTAATGGAGCCAATGAAACTGTCCCAAAAGTGAATTAGAGCGCCGCTCATCGGATCGGATTGGATCGTCGGATGTATTCGATCATCGGATCGTATCGTCCGATGTACTCGAAGGGGTTCTAGAAGGAAATGTATATGCAAGATTTTAATTGTTTGTGCTCGTTAAACCGCAAAGATTTTGGTTCCTAAGGATTGCCTTTGCATTGTATAAACCTTGTTTAAAAACAGTGATTTTCTATTGTTTGTAACACTGAGTTATTATAATGTACACTCGAGGTTCAACTGGCGCTAGTGTGCTGTTCCAAATGAAATCAGGCAGTAATCAGTGGAAAATCGACTTTCCTTGCTTCATTTTTTTCCAAGAAAAGCGGATGCATTTCTCTCGGCGCATGGTTTAAAAAGTAAACATTAAAAAAAAACTATAATGAGCAAACGGCTCAGAACATTTCTCAATTACGTAAATAAATGATGTTTTTTTTTCATTATAACGACATTAACTACAGGGCTAAAAAAAACTCCACACATGCATTTGTGTGTATTCTAGTACACTGTTAGCGCGAACAGGGCACCGGCGCTTTTCAGTGGGGGGGATTTACGTGCCAAACGAACGAAGCACATATAAAAAACCAAAAGAGACGGCAAGAACTACGCAGTAACACTGAATCGGTAACTACGGGTTCATGTAAGACAATCAAAATAAATTGAAGTTCAAGTAATATAGAACCATATAAATAAATAAGCATTGCTTTGCTCTCTCTCTCTTATCACGCTTATGTGCAAAGATGCTTGTTCTGCAAAATATTTGAAAACAGAAAGAAGCCAGAAAACAAGTCCCCGTTAAAATCTTCATGGCATTGGAAAAATTAAAAGAGGCTACTTGTTGGAACTAAGCTATTTGGTTCATATTCTTGGGTGGTGCCAGCTGAAGTAATAAAGAAAAAAAAATGACAAACACTGGACTTTCAAGTAAATTGAAACCTTCCTCTTCCTTCATTACTATTAGCATTTACATCGTGCGTTGAAGCCTCTCATGCTCCTTATTTACAAACTGGATTGAAGCCTTCCTCCCGTATTTCTGTCCTTATACAAAAGTGCAGTTCCCCAGTGTCCTTCAGGACCCTCGCAGAAACAGCTTTTTTCGCTAGTGCAGCGCCAGGGAATGGACACTGACGAATTTATTTTCGTTTACTTCGATGATCAGTGCCTCGAGGATTTGGCGCGCAAGTTTTTTTTTTTTTTGTTTATTTCCCGGGACATTGATGTTTTGTAAACTTGGAGTGCACCGGCATTCTCGGCGGTGGACTGGTAGATGTCTCCTGCTGGGATGTTCCTTAATGATGCAACATGTTCCCTTGTGCGGTCATTGATACAACGACCGGTTTGGCCTATATGCATCGACCGCCTTATAATGGGATGTCATGTATGACTTCTTTTTCACACACAAACTTAAACTTTTGAATCACCCTTGTGGTTCACCCTGTGACGCATTTGATATGCCTTATCCGGCACGGCGCAAACCACGTGGACACCTTGCCGTCCGGCAGTTTTATTTAATCTGTGGGTGAATGCCGTGGATATAAGCTGCTATCGCTATAAGTGTTCGTCTTTTTTTCTTTGTTTGGTCAATTTCCCCATGGCTCCGCTTAATATTGTCGTAGATCTTTTCATACGTCGCTATCAAGAATGTATTTGGGTAGCAAGCTGCCGGTAGCATTGACATTCGCGTTTAAACTTGATAATGGTAGGACGTTTTAAATGGCAGATGCCAGTACTGCAGCGGCCACACCTCGTTTATATTTATCGAATGTCCAAAGGAGTCAGAAGGAAGGTATACTTCAAAGGATCTAGCTTGCTGCCTCCAGTAAACGTGGCCGACCATGAACTTGAGGGTTAAATCCAGAAGCATCAAAGACTTGTCTAAAAGAAGTGCATTGGTGAACATGAGCCCAACACAGCTCTGTCAAAACATTTCAGGTCACTTTTACTTCACCGTTGGTTTCTTCATCCACCTCCGTTTTACAAAAAAAAGCAGCTAATCGTCCGCACAGAAGAAGATAACCTCGATCCTGGGATCCTTAACGATCTTTTGAACTTTCTTCCACATGCCCGAGAAATACCTCACAGAGAAATAGGGCCACAGAAGATCCGATGCACACACCAGTTTACTATACATATCGCTGATCCTGATATGACACTACCGTCTCTGTTAACTAAACACTCAGTACAGATTCAGAATATAAAGCGTCCAAAAAACGACAGGAAAAAGAGGGGAGTAAACAAGATGAACAAGACTGGCAACTAAAGTTTATGAAAAACACATAATATATAGGGCGTTAGAAACGCCTATGCATCGCATCAATCGATAAAACCCCTTGATGGATTCAGACTCTTTCCCTAAGAGGGCACGGGAAGGTTAAATAACGCATTCGTCTCCCTTCGCCCGAATCTCAAACGCCTCGTGCACTTCTCAGCATATTTTGCATCTCCACGTGGTGAATGATGTTGATTGGGGCGAAGCTCTGGTGGTGCTGATGATACTGATTTTATTGTTCATAGGTAGTGCTGATGGTGCTGATTTTTTTTTTATTGCTCAGAGGTAGTGCTGAGTTCCGGGTTGCGTTTCGACCTCATTATTACTGCTTTATGGTCGGTGAAATGCAGAGCCAGTCGTTCTTCTAGCGGATGAGCTTGGGTCCGCTAGAAGCCGTGGGAACGCATCTCCACCGCTTAAGTCAACGATCCATGTCAGAAAGAATGTGTGGTATGGATCGTGGTGATATACGCAGTTGAACATTTGACCGCAGCGCCTTCTCGTCTATAAACGTTGAGCCAATGCATGCAAAGTTCAACGCGATTATATACGAATTTGACCGCATCGCTCTCTCCTGTATAGACGTTGAGCGGCTACTTCAGGAAATAAAGAAAAAACAAAAACACGTTGAACGGCTACATAGTTAATATGTCTGCCTCGTAAGAAAGCGGTCCTGAGTTTGAACCGCCGTGCAGGCGTACCGTTTTTATTTTTTTTATTTTTTTTTTTTTTAGGTGGGCCGGTCCCGGAGGCAGTGCCATCGATGTGAGCACGAACGCCGGACGTATGGACAAGGCTACAGCCTAAGGAGCTTCGCCACTAAAAATATGCCGAGAAGTGCACGAGGCGCTTGAGATTAGGGTAAAGGGAGAAGAATGCGTTAGTGAGCCTTCCCTTGCCCTCCCAGGGAAAGAGTATGAATTTATCAAGGGGTCTCATCGATTGATGTGATGAATACGCGTTTCTAACGGCCTATATATATATTTTTTTTTTTTTTCATAAATAAACTTGCTTTGCGAGTGGGCCTTGTCTTGTTTACTCTCCTCTTTGTCCTGATGATGTAGAAAACCCGAGACTGTGGTAAAAGCAGGAAACTTGGTCGAAGAAGAAGGACAGCGGAAGAGAACGTCTCAAACTCAGCTACTGTGTTTATTTCCTCAATGTCTTATATACCCACAACCTAACCACCGACCACCGACGTCACAAGGTCAACCTTTGTTATCTATACAGTCCTACCCCCACTGGTTTTCACCTCAACCGTAAACGGTGACCTCAATCCCAAACTAAAAGCTTAGGACCTTGAACAAAACAAACACAACAAAACAGCCACACGGACACCCTTCCTTTCCAGCTGGAGTCTGGAAAGGCTGTGCTTTATCTAAACGAGAACTGCTATGACTTCCAAATGAACCCTTGCCCGCAAAATGACTCATTCCACGTTCAAAAAAGAACAAAAAAAACTTTACATTTTAAGAAACTTCTTGGAACTACTTCCAAGTTACATCAAACCATGGCTGATACAATTACCGATGGATATGGTACGAACTGTCTCTCTTATGAGCCTCTTAGTGTTGTTGCGCTCTCTGTGAATAATGTCAGTTTGCGACCAATGTGCCGTACAATCGTTGCACTCACTAATGTGTTGAGCAATCTCTGAATTGGGTGCGTATATTTTTACATTTCTTTTGTGCTTTACCAATCTATCATTCACACACCTTGCCGTTTGTCCCCCATACTTGAAACCGCATTTCAGAGGTATTTCCTTGCAATCAACTGACTTATCACGGTGCGCTTTCTGACACGCTTTCTGGCTGAAGACCCGGGTCCTAATTGGGCAGCCCAGATAGGATCTCCACGTGGGACCATCAGCGGCTCTACGTAGGCAGTGCTCAAGGGTCCCCCTCGTGGGACCCACAGGGGACATAGGTGTGCAACGCACATGCTCCGCCCCCCCCCCCCCCCTTTTCTGGGCCCATTGTGGACTTACGTAAGCAGCCCACATCTGGTCCTGAATGGAACCTAATTTTGTTCGGGGTAATTTCATCATATCCCGACGGTGTGGTGCATTGCAGGGCATCACTAATTCAGCATGCATCACATTTCTTATGTGCCCCCTGAAAATATTATATTACCACTTTGATAGATCAATAAAACGTATTGAGCAAGACCATAGAAGATTGGGCATTTCAAGTGTACAAAATATCACAAAAAACTCTGCACGTCTTCATACAAAATCTTCGGGGACATATTATGGAAATACAAAGCCGGCTGGAGCCAGCTACAAACATACAACACTCCGACGAGCGTAGTTAAAATTCACCCTTAAAATAAATACCCCGTGTAAAAACTTCCACACCATGTAAACCGGCCTTCTTAACATACAGGGCGAGTAGTAATATAATAATAAAATTTTGCAATTCTAATTTTGTTGCGCTTAAATCTAGTTTAGGCAATTAAATATCAAGTTGAACCGATCTTTTATGTTCAATTTCCAGTAAACACAATCAATATCCGGAGTAACAACAGAAAGTGTAATTTTTTTAAGTTGGACTTGCAGTTCAAGTTGGGCGTCCACAAGCTTTAACGTCGTCGAGCCCACATCCTCGCAACTAAGCCCCTGCAGTGCCAATCTGGGACGCGGAGAACTCTTTCTGGACGAATTCTGAAGATTGAGCCCATGCGCGGTCCACCTGCGCACCATTGTAATGTGCTCACGTCACTTCCTTTGGGTGACGTTACAGCACCTGCTCTCTACGCGCGCATTTGGTCCGAGTTGACGTCACGAAGCCTGCAGAAACAGGTTTCTCCGGTCACGGTGCCTCTTCCCTCGCTATATGTTTTCTCCTCCTCCCGCCGAGCTTCAACAAATGAGTGAGAGACGTCAGGAGCTGCTGGCGTACGGCCGCACACGATCTCATCGATGGGGGACCCTATAAATAAGGTCGCCTTTAGTACATAATAAGAAAAAGAAAAACGTAACCCCACTGAAGACTTTACCCCGTTTCGCACAGAGTCTGAGCAACACCAGCTAAACAGAAGGCCTCCGCACGCGTCATCAGTCAGATCGTTGGAGGTGTGAGATTGGTCCAGAGTGCTGTGTCCAGATTTCGGCTGGGTCTCGTATCCAATCAGCGCGCCGAAGCTTGGGCTCGGGCCAATAGCCGAGTTTGCGCGGTCCGACTCTGGTGAAGTTTCATAGAGGAAGATGTGCTAAATGGTGCTGCTCTGAGAGCAGCCGACGCTGCGAACCCCTCGAGACAATCAAGCCGCACGAAAAGTGAGTCGTCAGAGTGCTCGTCGTATTCGTGCGCCTCCTGCCATCACCAATTCAACCAAACGCACACAGTGAATGCGCCGTGATCATGCGCTTTATTGTACGCGTGACTGGTTTAGCCAATGATAGCCAATCCAAGAGGACGATAAGCGCCCTACCGATCTATTTTTGGCGCTGCCTAATTTGCTGCATCGGATTGGAATGCCGGCTGCGTTCGGATTTTGGAACAGAATACACGAAAATACTAAAACCTAATCGGATAACTAAAAATAAATGTAGCCTCGAACTCGAGACCAACGTCTGACGACAGAAGCGGGGCGAATTTCCGGCTCACGCTGGTGTTTCTACGAGATAAATTTTGCCGAAAGACTCTCAGCAGAATATCGTCTGCCAAACGAATTTCATTCGGTTCCCCTTTAGGTTCTCATTTTTGCTCGTTCTAAATCTGTATAATCACGGCAACCGAATCCATCTAAAAAAAAACGTCTTGTCCCTATTACTTGGACACTAAGTTATTCTTCCCAGCGCCACCGCCGAAGGTTTAGCAAACAGGAACTAAAGGCCTATCCAGTAACGTGACTCGAATAAATTCCCATCTCCAATAGACTTCTTTTCAAAACACCATCAGGCAACAGTGGCGGTAGCCATTTTGAGGGCACGAAGCTTGTGATTCTATCCGAGTCTTCGCTAAGTGCAAGCGCAGCGCTCGTTCTGGATACAGGCTGAGCTGAGTTCACGCCGTACACCGACGATGCTGTCGTGTCCTATACATGCTCAGGGTACGTGACCAACTAATGGCAGACAGGCGATGGCTCGGTGGTTTAAAATTGTCTATTGCCGGCTGAGGGCGGAAGTAGAGCGTTCCAGTACGAACACTCTACTTCCGCCCTCATACTTTTTTTAAACCAGCTTTTTTTTTTCTAAAACAGACTTGAGCGTTTCTCTAGATGTCCATAGAACATGCAAAAACAAAGTAAATCGTGCGAAAATCTACCAGTCTTTGGCTACACATTCTAGAGTAGGGTATCATTCACGTGTCACGTTCACTCGAAAATGTCTACTCACACGAAATACGCCCTAGAGTTCACAACGTATTCTATTACAACACAAAGTTGCAACGACTCTCCTGCGTTCCTTTTTCAAGGTCGGTTTTAATAGATAATTTTTTTTTCTGTAGAAAAGCTGTGGCTGCTATCTAGACACCACCCGCTCTCGAAACGTATTGGGCTTTTTCAGATAACCCTCACGATCACCAAGCTGTATTTAAAAATTTATATTCTGTTTTTTTTTTATTACTGATATAAAAGGGCAATCAATTCGAGGTCCGGCCTATAAAAAAAAATCCGGCAAAAACTTCCAGTGACATCCGGTGAACTTTCAGTGACATCCGTTGAAAACTGGCCAAGTTTCCGCCGTTTTCATCCGAAATCACCGTAGTTTACCAGTCTTTGCTGGGAGATTTGCCGGCAGCTACTTTCGGTTACCAGATTTCGCTGTAATTTCACCAGCAGCCACTTTCGTTTACCAGACTTTACTGGAATTTTTACCGGCTGTCACTCGTTTCCCTCGAACCCTCTCTTCCTCGCTTGGGATGCGTGGGGAGATTGTGAGGGGGACTTCTTGCTGTCTCTTTTGAAGAAAACCGGTTTCTCTGTTTGTAAACGAGCAACGGCAGAGGACGGACGCTTACTGTCGGCTTGCCGTTCAATATGTGCGACCTGTATCTTCTAGAGCAGCTGAGTGTGCGGATAAAAAACGATCTTTCAGTGACCTGTTTTTTGCGCCTCTTCGTCCGTCCGTCTTTGGAAGCATCTAACGAGCGGAAAAGACGCCTTAGACGTTGTGGCGACACCAGGGACTGTGCGCAAGATTTCTCAACGGCAGTGGATGTTCGGCTCGCGAGTTAATGGTTTTTGCAAAGCGTGCTACTGACAGTGTGTATGTGCCCGTGTGGTGCACCTGCTCGATTTTATTAGTTGAACTACCATACATCTAGGATTTTACCCAGAGGCATTGCGAGTAGCTTGAAATATCTTTGTTTGCTACAAAGAAATCGGTTGTTTCTATTTGGTCTGATAGCCTGTGTCCACAGCTGTGCAAATTGTTTCACTGGTATTGACTCTGTGAAATAAAGACATGAAACTTTCAGGGCTATATGGTCTAACCGTTTGAATTGTTACCGAATCGTCCATCGCATCTGGTAAACATAAGCCCCCCACGGGTCACAGGCTTACGTTGACGTCCCAAAAAAAGAAGGTAAGTTCCGGTGAATTGCGGAAAATCCGGCGATTTCCGGTGAGTTCTGCTGAATCTAAACAACTCCGGCAAATTCCGGTAAGTTTCGGTTTTATGGGAAGTGAAAAACTTCCCATAATCCAGTGAAATACATCTTTTACTGGCAATAAAATTCTGAAAAAAATCCGGTAGCTTCCTGTTACTTCCGGCTTTACGGAAAGTGAAGAGTACCATAATACAGTAAAAAAATGTTTTACTGGAAATGAAATTCCGCTAAAAAAATCTTTTTCAATAGGGTACGTTTCTTTGGGACAACAGTAGGTTTGTGCCGGTATCTCAAAATTTCTTTCGTGAGAGGACTGCGGGTCGAAAGGACGTGTTAGTGATTCTGAGGGTTTTATATGTTACCTACACACTCTGCGGAGACTTTGTGTAGATGGAACGTGTGGGAGATTGTCGGTTCGTACAATCTAATGTCATTTTCAGGTACCAAAACTAAAAAAAATTGCGTTATATAATTTCAACGCAACACTAAATGAAATTCTGGGTAAATATACAAAACTTTGTGTTTCTTGACTGAGCATTCATTTGGTTACATCAGTAATATATTTTATCTGAATCTAAAGGTTGACATTGAGTGAGGTAGGTCACCTAAATTACCCGTGATTGGCAAAACGTTTTGTCGCAGCATTAGGAGTTGAATCGTAGTTGTGCTTGTGGACATCGCATGTCTAGTTTTGGTTTCGCCGCACGTTTAGTTTCGGTTTCGCCTCCGGCGTCTGGCAACAAAAGCCTGCTGAGGTATGCCACCGGAGGGCGCGGGCGTTTGAGTAAACAGTTTCGAGTTACACTTTTGGGATCGGAGAGACATGCCTGCACCGGGGTCAACGCGTTCATGTATTGCTCTACCTTGTGTAGTCAAGTATAATAAATAGTTTTATGTACCGGGCATCACTACATAAATGGTGACCCGGAGTTCCGGACAGCACACTTCGGTCACACGACCCCAAGCAACCACCGGTGAGCAAACATGACTTCCAGCAACGGTTCCGCTGCTGACACGGCCGCCCAGGCACCGCCTTCCCCCACTGTCTCCACCGTCGCTCTCAAACTTCCGTGCTTCTGGCCGGCGGACCCAGCCCTCTGGTTCGCGCAAGTTGAAGCTCAAGTAGCGACGAGACGTATAACCTCCCAACAAACGAAATTTCACTACGTAATCGCCGCCCTCAACCCAACGGAAGCGGCGGAGGTGCGCGACATCATACTCTCTCCCCCGGCTGACCAGCCATTCGACCGGCTGAAACTCGAGCTCGTCCGCCGCACCACCCTCTCCGAGCACAAGCGCCTGCAACAGCTTTTGACTGCGGGGGACCGAAAACCGTCTCAGTTACTCCGCGGGATGCACCAGCTGCTCGGAGAGAAAGCTTCGACGGTCGACGACTCCCTCCTTCGGCAGTTGTTTTTGCAGCGCCTACCAGCTAACGTGTGCATGGTGTTGGCGGGTGCCTGAGACAAGACGCTTGACCATCTCTCTGTCCTGGCGGATAGGGTATTGGAAGTTGCGTCACCCGGCATCTCTGCCGTTGACAGCTCGGTTCAAGCACGGGCAGCCTCAAACAAAGTAAAGAACCTGGCTTCCTTTACGGAATTCAGAGCCCTGCGCGACGAAGTCCATGTTCATCGCGCAGTCACTTGCAACGCTGGAAAAACCACGACCGAGACGCCCTCGCTCCTTTTCTCGCCCTCGTAGATCGTCGCGCGCGCCTGAAAGTACTGGAGTTTGCTGGTACCACCACCGCTTTGGCGACAACGCCACCAAGTGCTGCGCTCAACAGGGAAACACCCGGTCCACGCACTGAAAGCGGCCGGTGCTCCTAGCCTCCCGGCGCGCCGCTTTTCTTCATCTTCCACCTGCCCAACTAGCCAAGATGAGCAGCGGGAGCAGCCTTCAGTGAACAGTTCTCATAATAACAAAATTAATTTGAAGAGAGAAGATTTGGCGCCATCCCAAACGCAAATTCAATTTGAAAAATTGTCTCGCATATCAGGAGTGCCATCTCAACCACGACTATTTTATGTTGTGGACAAAGTATCCAAGACCCGCTTTTTGGTGGACACAGGTGCAGAGGTCAGTGCAATACCAGCTTCCGGTGTTGATCGTCGGAGGCGCCCAAGCTACAGCTTGCAAGCTGCGAATGCTACAAAAATTGCAACGTACGGCCAGTGCTCTCTAACGATGGACATCGGTCTACGCCAAACTTTTCGCTGGGTTTTCTTTGTTGCCGACGTCAGTCATGCCATCCTCGGAGCTGATTTTCTGCGCCACTTCTGTCTTCTCGTTGACATGCGAAACAGCCGGCTACGAGATGCCACAACGCTCCTGTCCGTGCACGGCATCGCGGAAGCCACGGGGGCGGTGACTTCAACACTACTTCGACCGCAAGTCAAGTCAGACTTCGAGGATTTGCTGCGTGAGTTTTCTTTCC
Organism: Ixodes scapularis; assembly: GCF_016920785.2. Classification (NCBI taxonomy): domain Eukaryota; kingdom Metazoa; phylum Arthropoda; class Arachnida; order Ixodida; family Ixodidae; genus Ixodes; species Ixodes scapularis. The sequence goes on along the minus strand of NW_024609879.1, from coordinate 67,710,446 downwards.
CTCCCCCTGACGTCTCCAGTGACCACAACTCGCCCCATAAAGCACAACATCGAGCACCACATCATTACGTCGGGAAAATCCGTTCATGCACGCCCTCGCCGACTACCACCTGAGCGACTGAACGTGGCTCGGCGAGAGTTCGAGCACATGCTTGAACTCGGGATCGTGCGACCATCCTCCAGCCCATGGTCGTCCCCACTGCACATGGTCCCCAAGTCCACCCCTGGAGATCGGCGTCCTTGCGGTGACTATCGCTCCCTCAACCAAGTGACCCAACCAAACCACTACTTTCTGCCCCACCGGCACGACTTCGTGGACACTCTTCACGGAGCAACGGTGTTCTCTATGAGGTGGACCTTGTCAAAGCTTACCAGCAAATACCAGCAGAAGAAGCTGACATCGCAAAAACGGCCATCACTACGCCGTTTAGGTTGTTTTAGTCCACCCGGATGCTCTTCGGACTTCGGAACGCGGCGCAGACTTTCCAGAGGTTTCTCGACGAGATAACACAAGGCCTGGATCTCTGCTCGCGTATGTTGATAACATTCTCGTCACCATCACATCTGCCGAAGAACCTGCAAAACACCTGCGACAAATCTTCACTCGCCTCGAAGAATGTAGTATACTCATCAACCCAGACAAGTGTCAGTTTGGTGCTAGTGAAATTAATTTTCTGGCATATCGCATCAACTCTGAAGGTCTTCGCCCGCTCGCCGATAAGGTGCAAATGATTCGGGATTACCCTCAGCCAGGCAGGAAACGAAAACTTCGGCAATTTCTGGGATATATCAACTTCCACCGAAGATTCCTCCCGAGATGCGCACGCCTCTGAACAATCTCCTGTCTTCCCGAGGACCAAACACCCCTGCGTTTGAGTGGACGGACCAGGCCCAGGCCTCGTTCGTGCAGATTAAGGAAGACCTGGCGGCAGCTGCGCTCCTTGTCCACCCTCCACCACATGCAGTTACACCTCTTATGGTGGACGCATCTGATGGCGGCGTTGGCGCAGTGTTACAGCAGCTTGTTGGCAAGACTTCGCAGCCTCTGGTCTTTTTCTCGAACTCCCTGCCACCTGCAGAAACTCGCTACAGCACCTACGGACGTGAGCTCCTGGCAGTCTACATGGCAGTCAAGTACTTCCGCCATTTTCTGGAGGGACGACCATTTCACATCATGACAGATCACAAGCCTCTGATCCACGCCTTCACCACCAAGACAGATGGGCTCTCCCCAAGACAAGTTTGAAATCTGGCGTTCATATCGGAGTTCTGCACCGACATCCGGCATGTAAAGGTGACTGAGAACATCGCAGCTGGCATTCTCTCACGCGCCAATGTGGGCAGCCTTACGTTCGCTACTCCCATCGATTTCGACAAGATGGCAACGCTACAGAGAGAAGATGATGAGCTCAGAGATGTACGTTCGTCTTCAGCCACGCCAATTTTTCAAGACGTGCCCCTACCGATATGCACTCAGCTCCACACATGCGACATTTCTACTGGCACCGCGCGCCCGTTCGTGCCGAAGTCCTTTCGACGCCCAGTGTTCGACTCTCTGCATAACCTCCCTCATTCCGGAATCCGCGCTACACAAGCATTGGTGAAAGCCCGATATGTGTGACCGGGCATGAACACGGACATTCAAGATTGGGCTCGCACATGCACCCAGTGTCAACGCTCTAAAGTGCACCGTCACACTGTTTCTCCGCTCTCTACATTCCTACCGCCCGATGCCCGGTTCAGCGAAGTTCACATTCACATTGTGAAACCGCTGCCACCCTCACAAGATTGCTCCTACATGCCCACTAGTGTGGATCCCTTCACCCATTGGCCGGAGGCTATCCCCCAGCGAGACATGTCCGCGGAAACCGTCGCTAGGGCGTTTCTGTAGACGTCGATTGCGCGCTTCGGTACACCTTCTAATGTCACAACCGACCTTGGTCGCCAGTTCGAATCTGCCCTCTTCAGAGAGTTCCTAACACTCCTGGGAACACATCGGATTCGCACCACCGCCTATCACCCCGCAGCTAACGGCCTGGTGGAGCGGATGCACTGGCACCTGAAGCCATCAATCACCGCTTACTGCGAGCCCTCATGCTGGACCGAAGTGCTGCCACTCGTCCTCCTGGGCATGCGCACAACACCCAAAAGTGACCTGCAGTGCACCGGCGCTGAGTTACTCTACGGCACTACCCCGCGGCTCCCCTGCCGATTCGTGGCGGCCAACGTAGCCGAGCAGCTTCCAGATCCCCTCCAGTACGTGTCAGGCTTACGGACAATCATGGACAGCCTTCGACCGACACCAACACGTGCTGAACAGAGTCCTTTCATGTACCTGTTAAGGAAACTTGAAACTTGACACTTGTAGCCATATATTCCTGCGCCGCTATGCTGTGAGAGAACATCTACAGCCGCCGTACGACGGCCCGTTTAAAGCCCTTCGTCGTGGCACTAAACACTACACAATCTAAGTGCGCGGACGATCGGAAGTGGTTTCGGTTGATCGATTAAAGCCGGCTCACCTCGAGCATTCAATCACCACTCCAACTAGTGCGCCGGCGAGAAATTCTGCAGACTCTCCGACGACACGTGGTGGACGAAGGGTTCGTCAACCCGTCCGATTTGTGCCGTAACCATTGTGCATGTATTATTTTAATTTTTCAGCATTTCTGGAAAGGGGAGTAGTGTGGACATCGCATGTTTAGTTTCGGTTTCGCCTCCGGCGTCTGGCAACTAGAGCCTGCTGAGGTATGCCGCCGGAGGGCGCGGGCGTTTGAGTAAACAGTTTCAAACTACACTTTTGGGGATCAGAGAGACACGCCCGCACCGGGGCCAACGCGCTCATGTATTGCTGTACCTTGTGTAGTCAAGTATAATAAATAGTTTTATGTACAGTCGCCGGCCATATGAGCTCCCCCGGCCGAACGCCGACTGGATCAGCGAAAATCCCGCACGCGGCGCATCGAGCGTAGCCGCGTTTTGGGAACTAGGCTATTAGGACCAAACCATTCCGTTATCAAAGGGGTGGACGCACAACTTTTATCGGGATTTAAGGCTTTAGAAGTGTGAATCACGAAAACATGGCCGATTAGAATTGCCGTCTTCGGGTGTTGGGCCCAAGTGTTCGGAGATGATGGTATAACTGCTGATAAACTGGAGCTTGCTTTAGGCGTATATAAAGCAGCAGTGTTCGATCGATGGTTACAAATGTAAATACCCTATGTTTGATATGATATTGGGCATGACAACAATGATCCCTCGGCAAGCGAGAAGTGGCCGACTAGGAAGCGATCTGCAAAGTCATCGTGTAGATAATTACCCTTGGCGAAGCAACACGCTACTGAGCGCAGAACAATAGAGTATCTTCGATAAAATGCGTTCATGAAAAGTGCCTGAATCTTTATTCTGCTTCGACACAAATCTTTTTCTTTTTGTTATCTATACAATATCCCTATAAATTCAATACATGATTTCAAAATCGCTTGTCATTGTCTAGTCTAGGTTTAAGAAAGATTGTAAGAAAGCTTGGGCGTGGGATTACTCTTCGGGTAGGAAATATTTAAAATGACAAACCGGTTTTGCAAATAAAAAAAAAGTAGCCTATAACACGTCAGAGATATTATGCAGCGAAGAATTTCGATAAACCGTCTGCGTTTACCTACAACCGGAGGCGGTTGTAGGTAATCGGCCATGCTTCAGATTCACGTTCCAAAACGCGGAATGCTATTAAACTTCCTGCGTCCACACCTTTGATAACAGAATGGTTCGGTCCCAATAGCCCGGCTCCCAGAACGCGGCAACGCTCGACGCGCCGCATGCGGGATTTTCGCTGCTCCTCTCGGCGTTCGGCCGGGGGAGCTCATATGGCCGGCGACTGTACCGCACATCTCCACTACACTATAGTTATCAGTGGCCTCATCTGAATAAAAATATATAAGATGTTTTTTCTAAATAAAAGCATGCAACATGTTTTTAATAGAAATGAATGCCGAAATAAATTATAACACGGTAGCCAAATTAAAAAAAAATGATTACAATTGAAAACGAGCGTGTTGGTTATTAGATACAAAACTCGAAAGTATAAAACAGAGAGGACGAGGACGGGAACAGGACATCTTTCATTTAGCAACAGCATAGAATGGCAGAACGATAAAACCGCCCCCTAAGGGTCTCAACGTTCTCAAAGAGGGAAAGCAGATAATAGTTACAAAGGAAAGGGAATGCACTAAATATAAAAGTTTTAAAAGCGCTGGCGTCACGACGAGGTATCACTAATCTAATTATCTCTGATTACTTAGAATTCGACCTTTGTCATTGTTAATGATAATGAAAGTGCAGAATTACTGTTGCTAGCATTCCAAAAGGGAAATGTGCTATATATATAAAAGTTTTAAAAAGCTGTAGTGTCACGACGAGGTGTCAGTAATCTAGTCATCTCTGGTTTTAGGAATTCAACCTCTGTCTTTGTCAATAATATTGAAGGTGCAGAAATGTTGTTTACAGTCCCCATAGAAAATGATTCAATGATTTCTCTCCCAAATCTGTTGTTGTGCCCGCCCAGTATTTTAGTATCAGAAAAATTAGGAGTACAGTCATCGCATGTGCGGCTGTGAACGACAATGGAATGATATGACTCATTTGAAGCCTTTGATGCTTCCAAGTCTTGTTCTCCGAGTCGATGGTTGACGCACCTCCCCGTCTGTCCATTGTACTGACTGCCACAGCTTAGTGGAATTAAATAAACTTTTCTTTCTTCGCATTCTACGAACTTTCTGGCATGCTTTACATTGCACCTTCTGGGAGTGTCGCTCCCATTAACCTTTTTGCACATCTGTTGTAGGCGCATACAACAAGAAAAAACCACACTCGTGTCGAACTTGGACGCGATAGACCTTAAACGGTGCGCGGAATCGTGCATGTAGGGAATCACAGCGAAACGACCTTTCTGTTTGGAAACAGCTTGCGGAAGTTGTGGTTTGATAATGAACCTCTCAAGAGAGGAACGAAATAGGTCAGCAGGAAAGCTTGCTTTTCTTAACCTCTGCTGCTGCAACTTGAGGCTTTTTTCGGAGAAATGCGTGCACGACTTGGAGATTGAGGACTTGAAATGTGACCTTACTATGCCATGTTTAACAAACTTCGATTGAGCACTGGTGAAAGGGAGGACTGTCTACTCCGACCTCTGCTGGAAGGCCCAACAAACACCTGAGGAATGAGGATCCAATCGTAAATCCAGGAAGTGTAATCCTTCTACTGAAGAATTTTCCCGGGTAAAAGTTAGTCCCGCCGCACAGTTTTTGAAAACTTCAAAGATGCTGTCAGGGAACGCAGCGTCTGGATGAATGACGAGTAATCATCAACATACATAAAAACTAGGCAACCCTGGACGAACTTTTTCAACTGATCGACTATAGCCCTGTCAACAAAAAGAAGAAATATTTCACTGAGGACAGGTGCATGTCAAGAGCCTGTACAAACTCCCTTCTTTGTCCTGTTCCCGTCCTCGTCCTCTCTGTTTTATACTTTCAAGTTTTGTAAAGAAAATCGAAGATAAAGTTTTTTTTTATTCGCATCAGAATTTTTTCTTTTTTTTTAATTTTTCCCATGTTTGCCTAAATATATCTTAACTATTGTACCACTCATATACCTTACTTATTTTTTAAATGATAGCCGTATATTAGTAGAATACTATCGGCGAATTATATAATGTTGATTAAATTATTTCACGAGATACAGTCCTCCACATTTAGCCATTTGTCGTTCGAGCAGGCATGTCTGACAGTATTTACAAAAATAAACGAATTTTAAATAAATATTATTACTTCATATTACAAGCAAGCTGTACCCTTACTTTGCGTCTAAAAACTATTGGATTTCTCATAATCTTATCGTTTTAGTTATTTACTCTCAAACGTGCCCCCTCCATCAGTACGCGTTAATGCAACTGTCCACCTCTTCATGCCTAACAATTTTTCCTACCCCGAATATTTTTTCTGGTCAAAACTGAGTTTGGATTCGTTCATATTATACGCCAGAGGTCGGCATTTTAGGTCGCCCTCAGTCACCCTCATCCTCACAGCCACACTCACCTAAGCCCCTCACTCACCCTCACCCTCACAGCTACACTCACCTTCAGCCCCTCACTCACCCTCATCCTCACAGTCACACTCATTTTCAGCCCTTCACTCACCCTCACTGATCCTCATGGTCCTCACGCCCCTCACGCACTCATGGCTTTCACGCCCCTGATGCACTCACCGCCCAGCGGCCCTCACGCACATATAGCCCTCACGGCCTTCACGCACTCATACCCCTCACGCCCCTCACGCACTCATGGCCCCCATTGCCCTCACGCCCCTCAGCGCTCTCACGACCCTCACGCACTCATAACCCTCACGCCCATCACACACTCATGGCCCTCACGCCCCTCACGCACTTACCGCCCTCACAGCCGTCACACCTTTCACGCCCCTCACGCACTCAAGGCCCTCAAGCCAATCAGGCCCGCTTCAGATGGGGCAATTTTGCCCAGAAACTTGGCGTCGCAACACCAGCAACACGGGCCGCCCGCGTTCACACGCAGCAACCAATTGCGGCAAGTTGCCATCATCATCATAAAATTTTATTTTTCTTGCACTATTTAGACACACAATTACGCTCTATAAACATGTTTTTATGCATTTAAATCTGGTTGAGAATACTAAGGCATCTTTCTAAAAAAGTTTATTTCCAAAAACGATCAATTTCAAACCAGAACATAGTATTTTGTTATCATCATCACTGGCATAAGGTGTCACGTGAAAATATCGCACCCCTGGTTGGATGCAGCCGCTTCAAACGTCTTCGAATTGCTCAGAGTTGCTCGCTTGTTTCGAGCAGGATCCAATCTCAGCGATTCGCGTCGATATAGGGAAAGCTAGGGAACAACCCGCCAGCAACACCAATATTGCTGAGAAAGTTGCTCCGTCCGAAGCGGGCCTCACGCACTCATCGCCCTCACGCCCCTCACGCCGCTCACACACTTATGGCCCCCACCCCCTCACGCACTCACCGCCCTCACGGCCCACACGCCCCTCACGCCCCTCACGCACTCTTTCCACTCACACGCTCACCGCCCTCACGCCCCTCACGCACTCATGGCCCTCACACCCCTCACGCACTCACCGCCGCAACGCCACTCACGGCCTTCACGCACCCATGGCCCTCACACCCCTCACGCCCCTCACGCCCCTCACGCACTCACCGCCCTCACGGCCCTCACGCACTCATGGTCCGCATACCCCTCACGCACTCATGGCCCTCACGCCACTCACCGCCTTCACGCACCCATTGCCCTTATACCCCTCACGCCTCTCACGACCCTCACGCCCCTCACGCCCCTCACGCCCCTCACGCACTCACCACCCTCACGCACTTGCAGTTCTCACAGCCCTCACAGCCCCTCACGGTCCTCACTCACCCTCACACTCATGAACTTTCCTGGTTCAGAAACTCATTCACTCTAACCTCACCTCTGAAGATGAGGGAGCGTGAGGGTGAGTGAGGGCCCTCATGAGTGAGGTTTGCCGAGGTATGCTAGACACTGGACAATAGCATATAAAAACATGAGTTGATTTAAAAATGTCGAAAGCCACCCTTTGGTCGATCTTATCTGAAATCACCCTGCTATCAAAAATCATCAAGAAAACAAACACTGTCCAATTAATTTTTTTTTAACATGCTGAGCTAGAATAATTTTCGACGGTAGTGAGCAACAGGAACGACAGTGGTGATTTATCTCTGATTTTCGTAAGAAACGCCAGTACGCTGAAAGGGTGGTACTGTTTTAATTCCCGTGATCGCAGTAGGTAAGGACCAAGTGGATAGCTACTGACGATGACTAATAATGCTGGTGATGATATGTTTAATACCGCAGAAAGCAACATACGCCGTGCTGCGAAAGGAGCGCTACAAACGTATCACGGCTAAAGGTGTCAGTGTAAAATTGCAAGTTACAAAAAACCGAGAGCACAAAACCCCTTCTCTAAGAAATGTTTTGACTTAGCGCCCCCTTTCCTTCCCTTCCACAGGCACTCCACGTTTCGGGGTGTGGGCAATTGCGCCCCCCCCCCCCCCCCTTTCACTCAAATTAGTTTGAGACCCCAACTATAGCTCGTCCTATGGCTCTCTTTACCATTGTGCTACTGCGGCCTTTAGTTTTTCCTATTTACCGCTGCCGTATGGAAAGTGAAACAAATTATTTTGGCGCCGTACATCTTGATAAATAAAAGCGCTAACACTGTACCTTGGTATAAAAAAAAAGGTTGGACGTCTCGAAATTATTTAAGAGCGTCTCGAACTTTAAAAACCTATGCAAAACACAAAGGGAACCATTACAAAAAGTGTAGTCGCCTAGGTGTTTGCAAAGGGGCAGGTAAAAAGACTAAGATGTTACTTTCAGAACTCCGAGAAGTTTATTACCCACAGCCTTTCCCGCAGACAAGTACAAACTTTAAAGCGATGTATGAAATGAGAAGAGCTGATATTAAGCAGTTATACAGCTGAGAATATTGCAAACCATCAAGAACTAGCAGTAATTCTAAGTCAGTGTCTATTCTCCCGGCACCCGGGAGAATAATTTCACCGAAAGTTTTCCAGTAGTTGCCTCACATTCGTGGGGGCAATCAGTTCATCGAACGACGTTTCAGCGATAGATGTTTTCATCTACTCGCAATGTTTCATCAACAAAACGTTTCATATAAATCTCAGATTACCAATCTGTTCGGTAATTAACCACGCCGCAATGTCGCCGCGAAGCGTGGTGTACGGGTAGGTCAGGTGGGTTAACATTTTTGTAATGAGCCGCCGCAGATTGTCGCCACGACACGGTGTGAATGGGTGGGCTGGGTCGGCTAACACGCGCCCCAGTGATACCCGCCTTCGAGCAGCCTTGTGGAACAGCGTGCTGCATACGGTTGGTGACGGCAACTGCCTGCTTTCAAGAGGCGTGGGTAATGATTTCACAAAATTTGAAGCTGGCACAGCACCGCGATTACTCGTGCTTCTTAAATTTACACCACGCCCGCCTCACAGCTGTAATGCGTCTTCATTGCGCAGGTTATCTGTTCACGAAAGACCATATGCTCGGGATTAGCTGAATGCCCTACAGAGTTTCGAGTAAATTACGACGCAAGAATGTCTCTCTGAATTTCCAATAAAAGTGGCGACTGAGTCCCATCATCCTGACTTTGTCAGTGCTTTTCTCCATAATGCCAGTTTAGAACGTCTTGTCGAGTTGAGGTAGCATTTCATTTTCGGTAAAATATCTTTCTTTTGAGGTACACCTTATAGCTAAGCAGTCTCGGGTGCTCCGATGCAAAGCGCCAGCGTACAGGTCCCCAGTTGGTGGATTAGAATCCTAGACAAGGTGCCCGCAATGTGGTAAAGGCCTGTCGCAGAGAATACATTTTGTAACCGAAATTTAAGTTGCACGTCAAAAGATTCTCTGGTGGTCAAAGTTAATTCTCCGTCCTTCACTGGGATTTCCTGGATGCCCTTCGTTAGTTTTGGAATGTCAAATTCCCGAACTGGGCTTTGTCTCCGACGAGCGTGTATTTACGCTCCAAGTTCAAGCTGAATCAAAACATTAATATAGCTTCGGGGACATAGTAGACTCATAACAAATACCATGCAAGCCGATACTCGCAACTCCAGCTGAGTGAGGGCGCAGCGTTCCTAACGCGCTCGGAGTTTCCGCAAGCAGACGGATTCTCCACAACGCACTTGGTTTGCCTTTGTCTGTGTGAGCTGAGCAATCAAAACAAATTTTGACGGGTATTCGCTGCTTTGAATCTTACAAAAATAGGTGCCACCTTATTGAGTGAAGGACATTTTTTTCGTGTGGGAAAAACTTTACGGCTTTCAGGGTGCAATTTTAGGGCTCTCCTGAAGAAAACACTCTGTCAGGACTTCTGTGAACCAGGCAAAACACCAATTTACCTTTGCTCTGTTTCTTGAAAAAGGGCAACGTAAAAGCATTTCAGAACATAGCCACGCTTGAACTTTACTGTTCTCATTGATGAATTCGTTTTGTTGTTGGAATTTACATTTCTCATGAATGCGTTGCTTAAAACCGTTTTGTCGAAAACGCGACCTGGCTAATTCCGTTAACATCGACTCCAAAGGAAGAAGCAAAAAAAATAAAAAAAATTTCGAACCACGTAGGTTATGGTGATGTCATTATGCTCTGGAACAATTCGATTGTGCACATGCAAATGTGACGCTAATACTCAAACTAATAAAAGCCGACTTAAAATAAAAGCGCAATTCTCTTGCGTGTAAAAGAAAAAAGAGGAGAGCGTCAGCGCAAATGAAGGTGATTTCGGTCCCGTAATATACATTGCCGAAATTGCGATCATTAGCGGCGGGAGGACTAACGTCTTCTGCGACTTCTACGATAAAGGCCGGCCCCCGTTGTACGGTCCTGGAACCAGCGTTGCCAGACGGTCCCACCGAATACCACCAAACGACTGGGAAGTATAGCCCAAATATAGCCAAAGCCGTAAAAAAAAACTATAGCCCAAAATAGCCAAGATTAAAAATAATGACTTTTAAGCCTTATATTCACATTTCTCACACTCATACAATACACGTTACAAACTGTTTCGACCCTCAAATGCGGCAACTTTTGTGTACATTATGTTACTTGTGAATTAAAAAAAAAGAAAAAAGAAAGCTTCGGAAGGATGAAAATCCGTACAAAACTGGCCCTTCATTCGGTTCTCAGAAATACAAAACACACAAAGAAAGCTTTAATGTCAAGCCCGGAAGATATAATCACACAGAAAAGAAGGAAAATACAAAAACAGAACAGTCAGAACACTGGGTGTTTCAAACCAGAACCCCAATATCTCAGATCCTTACCAATATCCCATCCATCTCTTTTTCTTTGCGAAGAATATTAGTGTCCCCCATTCATGTTCACGTTATTTCTGATTGTGTTGTCCTTTCTTGGGGTGGGCAACGACGGGAAGGTCGTCATATGTTTAGCGGTGAAACTGCGGACTTCTAATTTTTACAAACTTGGGTGTCTAAGGACTCTCACAATGGGCACCAAAGCAGCATTTGGAGAGTTCAGTGTACGTCCGGGCAGAGCCATATGCGTCCGGGTTGAAGGCGCGCTACCGTGCCCGTGATAATAGTGCAATCTGTTTGGTTTGCTCTACTGCGCTGTAGGGAGACCGCTTGAACTCTGCAAGCCTTTCTTCACTGCGCATTGTGAAAACTAGCCAACAGCGAAACAATTTCTTTCGAAACTGGTTAAAAGTTCGAAAATGAACTATCCGAACCTCGAATTTCGGCGTCGAACCTGAGGCTCGACAAAAGTTCGCCGCCTTCTTAGAAATAGCCTAAAATAGTCACATATCCAAACAGGAAATTTTAACGCCAACTAGAAAAACGTGTAGCCCAATTTGGCTATATATAGCCCAATCTGGCAACACTGCCTGGAACTCCTTTCATTTTTCAGTCTGCTTTATCTTTATGTTTGAGGCGACGCTACGCCGCCGTGTTCTTTCTTCCTCGTGCTTTTATGTTGTCATTATTGCTCTTTGCTTTCTTTTGTTTACTTGACGTTCGAACCATCGCGTATTTTGCTTTCATTTCTTTGGCTTAGTTTTTACTTTCTTTCCTTCGTTACTCCCGCAGGTTCGTCTGCTACTTTATGCCCCCGACATCCGGAGGGCCGTTTGAAACTTTGCAGTTATTGTTGTTTTGCTTTTTCGAAGGTCGTCTACGAAAACCTCCTATTGTCGCCTTCGATTCAGTTTTTAATCCAAAATCTTCTTATGTGCTTTCTAATATTTAATAAATATATTAAAAAGTGTAAGCTCTGTATACATTTATATTCAGAGCCTACCCAAGCAGCACAGAGTTGGCCAGTCATCGGCCAATGGCTGGCAATGGTTCTTGGCCAAGTGGCCAGACAGTGGCCAGAGACTGGCCGGTGACTGGCCTTCATCTGGCCATTGGCCAATGGCCATCAGCCATCGGCCAACCATTGGCCGATGAATGGCCACTCTATGGCCACTGGCCAAAAGACCATCGCCAGACATTGGCCATTGCTTGGCCAAAATCGGTGCTGCTTGGGTATTTAAGTATCCGGTCAAGTCTGCTATGAGTCATCATTTGTTGATCATACGGCCGCCTCCGGCCATACACAAGCGCATACTTGGAAACATACCTCGGCAAACCTCACTCATGAGGGCCCTCACTCACCCTCACTCACCCTCATCTTCACAGGTGAGGTGAGGGTGAGTGAGTTTCTCAACCAGAAAAATTCATGAGTGTGAGGGTGAGTGAGGGCCGTGAGGGCTGTGAGGGCGGTGAGGGCCGTGAGGGCTGTGAGGGCGGTGAGGGCCGTGAGGGCGGTGAGGGCCGTGAGGGCCGTGAGGGCCGTGAGGACCATGAGGGCCATGAGGGCGGTGAGGGCGGTAAACGGTATGAGGGCCACGAGTGCGTGAGTGGTGTGAGGGCGGTGAGTGCGTGAGGGGTGTGAGGGCCATGAGTGCGTGAGGGCAGTGAGTGGCATGAGAGGCGTGAGGGCCGTGAGGGCCGTGAGGGCGGTGAGTGCATGAGGTGGTGTGAGGGCCATGAGTGCGTGAGGGCGGTGAGTGCGTGAGGCCCCCTTCAGATCGAGCATCTTTCTCAGCAATTTTGGTGGTAATGTTCTCTAGCTTTCCCTAGATCGACACGAATTGCCGAGATCGGGTCCGGCTCGAAATAAGCAAGCAACTCGGAGCAATTCCAATGCGTTTCAAGCGGCTGTATCCAGTGAGGGATGCAACATTTTCACGTGATACCTCGTGCTGATGATGATGACACCGAAAGACTTGGTTCTGGTTTGAAATCATCGTTTTTTTTAAATAAACTGTTTCAGAAAGGTGCATTAGTATTCTTAACGAGACTTAATTGCATAAAAACACGTTTATAAAGCGTAATTGGGTCTAAATAGTGCAAGAAAAATAAAATTTTATGATGACGATGGCAAATTGCAGCAATTGGTTGCTGCGTGTGATCGCGGGCGGCCCGTGTTGCTGGTGTTGCGACGTAAAGTTTCAGGCCAAGATTGCCCCATCTGAAGCTGGCCTGAGTGGCGTGATGGCCATCAGTGCGTGAGGGGCGTGAGGGGTGTAAGGCCGCAAGGGCGGTGAGGCGCGTGAGGGCGGTGAGTGGCGTGAGGGCGGTGAGTGGCGTGAGGGCGGTGAGTGGCGTGAAGGCGGTGAGTGGCGTGAGGGCCGTGATGGCGGTGAGGGCCGTGGGGGCGGTGAGGGCCGTGAGGGCGGTGAGGGCGGTGAGTGGCGTGAGGGCTATGAGTGCTTGAGGGCGGTGATGGCCGTGAGGGCGGTGACGGCGGTGAGGGCCGTGAGGGCGGTCAGGGCCGTGAGGGCCGTGAGGGCGGTGAGGGCCGTGAGGGCGGTGAGTGGCGTGAGGGCGGTGAGTGGCGTGAGGGCCATGAGTGAGTGAGGGGCGTGATGGACGTGAGGGCAATGAGGGGCGTGAGGGCCGTGAGGGGCGTGAGGGCCGTGAGGGCGGTGAGTGCGTGAGGGCCGTGAGGTTCAGTGAGGGTGAGTGAAGGGCTGAAGGTGAGTGTGACTGTGAGGGTGAGGGTGAGTGAGGGGCTGAAGGTGAGTGTAGCTGTGAGGGTGAGGGTGAGTGAGGGGCTTAGGTGAGTGTGACTGTGAGGGTGAGGGTGAGTGAGGGCGACCTAAAACGCCGACCTCTGCTTGGAGATGGCAGGCATGCCATGTCGTGGATTCCCTAGATTTCACGGCAATATTATCGCGTTTCCCTTTCAGGAAAAGTCCACGTCAGCTGATGCCGCCCTATTAGGCATCGTGTTTCGAGTCGCCCTCGGGTACAAAGAAGCACAACCGGCCTGATATTGCTACGCGCTGGCGGTACTTCCGATTATTCCACAATACCCGCCGTTTCTTCCCTTGCAGTCGGAAAGACGGAGAAGGGGAAGCGGCAGAAAACTTCGTTCTTCCTTTGAACCTAATCGTGTCAGCTACCGTCGCAGAAGGCGTGCTCTGCGGCGAAGAGGCGTTAAAGGAGCTGTGCAACAATTTCAGGGATTTGCTTAAATGATTGTGGAAGTTGCTGCCTGACACTTCTGCAGTGAACTACAGAAAACAGACTTTGCCTGGATACCCTAATTTTTATTTTAAAAAATAAAAAAAGATCCAGGTTTTTGCCGCCTCTCACTCGTACATCGTCTTCCGGGTCACGTGCGCAGTGACGTCACTTGAGTAGGCGCGGGGTTTCGGAAAAGTTCCCTCTTTAGAGCCATCAGCGAGCAGCGAGAACTCATCCGCTCGCGACCGCGTGACCACGTGATGTTGGGCGCCCCGCGAAATATACGGGTACAGTGGCTACAACGAGAAGTGCGACGAGCGCCAAGCAGCTCCTATGGGAGGCCTTGAAGCCGTCAGGAAGGGATCCGTATGGGGGCGCTCGCGCTCACTTAGACGTCGCCGTCCAGCCGGAGGCCGTCGCTCGCCCCGTCTCCGCAGACGCCAGCCGCTTTGATCGCCTTTCGATGCCGAAGTTGAGCTCGCTTTTAAACTATTCAGCCCCCGTGCTGGCTGTGTGTACTCATGCATAGGAAGCAAAGCAGTTGTTGTGTGCCAGGTTGCACGACCAGTTACAAATCGTGCAAGAAGGAACTTTCTCTTTTTGGTGTGCCCAAGGATGATAGCGCGTTCGCTCAATGACAGCGCGCGAAGAAGTATCTGAAGCTTCGGCATGTTACATAGACATTTCTACTGTGACTCAAGATAACATTTCGAAGTGTTTTTTCCCCTAATTTCCTTTTGCTTTACGTTGAGTTCGCACGGCGGTATTATTTCTTCAATAAAAAGAATGTTTTCATCCACTTTTGTGTTTACCTGACAACTAAAACAAAAACAAAACACTTTCTCGAAGGGTCGTTCGGTGGAAACGAACCTCTGTTCGTTCCTTCAATTTTCTGTTCCTTTTGTTCTCTCTCGCAGTCAAGTTGATACCGTCTACTTCGACATGTCCAAAGGTTTTGACAGAGTAAATCATACATTACTTTTGCATAAGCTCTCTCTGTATGGTGTTTCTACCGAGTGGTTTCAGTCTTATCGTACTGATCGTAAAAGCAGTGTGCGAATCGGCGACAGTTTTTCTGACACGCTTGTTCCTTCGTCCGGTGCCCCACAGGGGGCTAACCTGGGGCCACTTATGTTTCTTATATTCATTAATGATGTTGTATTGTGCGTAAAGAACTCGCAGTTTTTGCTATTTGCAGATGATCTGAAGTTATCTTTAAATGTCCGATCAGTCGCTGACTGTGAACTTCTCCAGGACGATGTGTCACGAGTGCAGGAATGGTGTTCGTCAAACTTTTTGTTGATTAATCCCGATAAAACGAAAATGTTATCAATCTGTAGAAGACGGGAGGCAATTTTTAACGACTATTCTATGGGTTCCATTGTTATATTACGTGTGTCAGTGGTTCGTGACCTCGGTGCTTATTTCGACAGTCATCTCTCTTTTTCTCATCATGTCTCTCAGATTCTGGGTTCAACTATAAGGTTGCTGGGCATGATCATCGCGACTAACACGAGAGTTTTCAAACCCAATATGTATTATCGATTATTTTCTAGCCTTATTCGTTCGCGGCTTGAGTTTGCAAATGTTGTGTGGAATTCTATTACAATGGCAGATGCTATACAGATTGAAAATGTTCAGGAAAGGTTTATTAGAATTGTTTACGACCGACACTTTCAACGTAGGTGCTACTACGACTATGCCTAGATACTCGGGAATCTCGGCTTACAAAATTTATCAAGTCGAAGAACTACGAGAGATTTACTACTGATGCACAAGATAATTCATGGCCACATAGATAGCAGCTTGGTATGTTCTTTTAATTTTCATGTTCCGGTACGTTTCAGCCGACACGCATGGTTGTTTTATCCTGATTCACAGGAGAAGCTCTGTCCGACCACCCGTATGCAGCTCTGTTTTAATGACATTTCATCGAAATCTTCTTTAGATGCTTTTACAGATTACATCTCTTTTAAACGTGAACTGGAAATTTCACTCTACGATTCATAGTCATGTAGCATTCCCGCATGTGTTTTGTTCACTGCACGCATGTGCCTGATACCAAGACTGACTTCAGTCGTTCTGAGGCACGGAATAATAATAATAAATAAATAAATAAATATAATTAATGCAGCCCCAGGTTAAAGTTAAAAAAACAGGGGCAGACGCAACGCCGTGTGAAAATTCATCGGGCAGTATCACTACAAGGGCATGTTTTTTCACGTGCTCATGCTCTACTCATAAGGTAAGGCAAAGAATAGTGGTCAGTGACTCTAGTTTTTCAAAATGGCACTGGGTGGCAAAATATTTGCAAATTTTACGTAGTTGAACACAATTCCACATGTTCCGAGCCGTCCACATGTGCCCGCAAATCGTGATATTTCACAAATTTCTTTTCTTCAAAATTAAAAAATGATAGTTCCGACGTTCAGTTTTAGTTAACTACGTAAAAACACACATTTTCTGTTATATGGTGAGACATACGGAGGCGGCGGAGGCGTAATCAAATAAAAACGCAGCCTTACCAATGCTGCCTCTGCGCGTCGCTAACGTGTATACGTGCCTCAGCGCCATCTACTTTTTCCCTGGCGAAGTGGCACGCCTGAGCCGGCGCGCTCGCCACACTTCTCCTTGTAGCCACTGTAATACGGGGAAAGGAGGAAAGTCTCATCCGGGTCCGGCCATACCCGTCCTTGCCCGTCCGGCGCTGTCGCCCTCCCCCTCCGCCTTCTGGCGGCTGTTCGCGATTTTGTGGTCTTAGGATAGATGGCGCCACTAAAACTTTCTATAATAAAAGTTCTGTCGATGATACCAGGGTTTTGACGCATTTATCTATATGTTGGAACGACAAGATTTATAGAAAAGTTACCTTTTATCGAGCAGATATTCGCACAACTTGCTATATTTCTACAAGATTCCCCACTGACGTCACACCGCTTGTTTCTCATGGCCACCGCTCGCGGCTGCAGGTCGGAAAATATTCTAAGTTTTGCCTCGCTATTACGCGGCGGAATCGCAACATTTTGAAGGAAGGAGGTGTTTTCTGTCATTTGTGACAAGGTGAACAATATCGAAAGCAGAAGATGCAAATTCTTTTAACGTTAAAATCGTTGCACAGCTCCTTTAAGGAGCGACGCCGGGTTGTGGTGCGAGAGTTCAACTTCGAAAATTGTTTTCTCGCTTTAAACAATTTTTACTTCGATTAAACTTTCAGAATCAAAATACTATCGATTTTTCTTCCAAACCCACCATATTTTGTATTTTTACTTGGACCACTTCAGGGTGAAATAAACGGTTATTTATGCGTCAAAACGTACTTTTTTTTCAACTTCAGGATTTTTGTTTACTGCGAGATATTTAATTGGGCGGTTTAAAACATTTTTTTTATAGATTATGTACCTGCACGGGGCAGCCGACAAAACGTTCTATTACGTCCCGGAAGAAATTAAATATTTTTTGCTAAAATAACAAAAATGTTAAAATTTTCAAACTTTTTTTGTTTTATAAGAAATATTTTAATTAAACAAAACTTTACAAGCCCAACAACGGAAGTCGAAAGCCGTGCAAATCTTATAAAAAATATTATTGGGTGTTTCACTGAAACGATGATTTTTCATCAATTATTGAGTAATGTCTAGTTCACGCCGTTTTTATTAGTTAAAACCGCGCTCACGTCATCAAAAACTTTTTTCGTCGGAAATATTTTAGCGCATGGCTACGGACATTGCGGCCAAAGGCCATGAATTTTTAGATAGAAATCGGAGGTGGTCGAGCGCAAAGTCTGGGACGTTGCACATAGAATGACCCCTGGGTGATTTGTACCTTTGAATTGTCTGCAAACCTTGTTTCATTCGGCGATTGTCGACTGTTCCCCAATTTTTTTTATTTTCGTCTGAAATGGGGACCACATCTTTTCTGCAAAGTTGGAAAGTGTTTGCATGGTAATTTTTCTCGTTACTTTTTGTTTTTTTAATGCTGCAGAGGCTGGTGTGCTTGCTCTGGTAATCTCAACATGTTGTTTGCGCACGTTTTAATGATCACCTATTCAGGTAAGAACTTGTGAAAACGCAGTTTGTAACAGACCAACAGTAATCTCTTACGACGTAGTTCTAGACGCGAAACACATTTTGTTCCGCTTCTCAGATGCGCTTCAAACGCGCGTGACCCCCTGAGTGGCGTTTGAAACCACTCAATAAACTATACTCTATCTTTGTTTCTGCGCGCGTTGTTATTTGATCGTCGTTGGAGTAGCAATCAGTGCATTCAGCTTCGCTAGCAGACTGACCGCATTGAATTGTTTCAGCTGTTGGTGTGATGAAACGGGGCTCGCAAAGCTCGAGGACGTTGCGGAGCGCATATTTTCCATTTTGTTGTCTGCTTACATTAACTCCGAGTCCGCTAAAGGCGCAACTGCCGCGTTCGCCGCCGCTCCCATGGGTTTTCATAGGACTTTCCAGTATCGGCAGATCTACGTGGTATATGATCAAAACCTGCAACTTACTCAGGAATATTGATAACTGCCTATACTCCGCGACAACTTTTCGTGGCAATGCAGTGGAAGGTAAAGGCCCGCGTCCCCTCTCCCATTTTGAGTGTACATGGGCTCTCCTCCTCCCCCATTTCCGGGGAGAGGAGGCGAGCCCGCGCACACTCAAAATGAGAGAGAGGACGCGGGCCTTTACCTTCCACTGCATTGCCAAGAAAAGTTGTCGCGGAGTATAGGTATGACTGCTGAAACAAGAAATTTGGCATAGAAACATGTGAAATGCTGGTGGAAAAGCCATTAGGATCAAAAACATTACTTACTATGGCTGCGTCTAATCTATAAGTGGTAAATCGCCTAAAAATGCACGAGAAAATGCCCAGTACCTCGTTTTTCTCTACTCTGCTATGCATCCTGTTATTTCGTTGAAATGTTCCTTATGGGATGCATTTTTTTTTTTAACAGAGCTTGATGTCTTCCTCAAACCGACCGAGAAGTTGTTGAATTCCCTCAAGTGCCGCAACTGTGGTGGCAAGGGGACTTCCTTGGCTGAACACAAGGATCCTTCTGATGATGAGGTAACCGAAAATATTTCTGCCGACCAGGACCCTTGCCACGCGCGCAGCTTTGACAGAAGTTACGCTGTCAGCTATTATGCCGACCTGCAGTTGTGTGCAGGTAGGCAGATTGTACTTCGTTATCCCGCTATCCTAATTCGCGTAGCTGAGCTTGGCAAACTCAAATTGGGTACGACCACCGTGTTGAACTTTGCGGCGACTGCCTCGTGGCACCCAGAAACACTACCGCACCTACAGTTTCTGAATGCTGAGGTACTCTAGAAAGAACCGTGGAAGGAAATGCTGTGATGCAGAATATGTTTCGGCGTCAGTGGTGTTATTAAAACGGCTGCGGCCCTTCCGCGTTCGCAGACATCCCTTACGCTTTGGACTGGCTGCAGCCATTGAATGCGTTATTTGTGATGCAGCTTACATGATGTCACTGTTTTTTCTCTTTCACCATTTCGATAGCTTTCTTTTACTGGTTTTCATAATCTAAGAAAGGCTATAACAAGTGAAATTATTCTAATAAACGCCAATTATTATTATATTGGCTCTCTAGTATGATCTCCTTGAATATTTAAAATGGTTATGTGACACCCAGGCTCAGTTTCGTCCTAATTTTAACTGAGCGGAAATTCTATGAAATGGTGGATCAATTCCGTTAAACAAAACACCAGTTAGGATTGCACTAACTTCTGTTGGCTCAACTATATAAATATTTTGTGTAGCTATATCATTAATTATGCTTGCTCAGGATCCTAGAGACTTGCTTTTCTGCGAGCCATTTTTCACGAAGAGGGGGCAGCTGCAGGCTGAGTTAATAAAAGCCGCCGGGGAGTTGCCACAAGTCTTCTTGAAATTTCTGATACCAAAATAGACCTGGCTCCTTCTGGCATTCTGAATGCGCTGCTGCCTCACAGATACTCCTCGCGTGGTGCGTTGATGGTGTGCGTAGTCTGCTTAATGCTTGGTGTGTATTCACTGCAAAAAGTAGTGGACCAAGGACGAAAGCTGACAAGACTACACACTTACTATAAACTGAAACATAATACTACATCACTTTTGCTCTGTTTTGCTACTTTCCACACTCCAATCTTTGATGCTACCACCAAGCGCCCACTCAACTTCGTACAGCGTATATCTCAAATACAAAAAGTATTTCTCACTTTCCACCAGAGTTATAGAGAGTTGGCAGATGTGTATCAATATCAGCCGCTTTGATGTGTTGTATGCTTTAGCAATATTTCTTTGCAGGTGGCTTCTGTGTATCAACATCGCAGAACATAGTTCCCATGGACATTCGCAGAAGCGCATTGCTAGGTGCCACCAAGTGCATCGAGCCTTGATATTCTCGCAACCAGGCAAGATCGGGCCGTTCATATTTGTCGCCGCCTGCGGAGTACGCGGCGCGAGCGTCTCGCAGTTTCCCGAACAGACGAGGGCTGACGAGAGCTCCCAAACCTCCTCCTTGGCCGCGCGGCTGCGCATTTTCGGCACCGATTTCAAGTGCAAGCGGGGCGGCCAGTGACGTCACGGACGCCCAATATATATTTGGTGTTCTTTGACGTAAACACGTTTTATTTTGGATGCCGCCGACTGCATTTTGAAACGTCGGTCGGTCGGCGAGTGTTCGCGCGTGGTCGGGTGCTCGGCGGCTCGGTGGTGTACACGCTGGTGTGTGTCGACGTGCCGCCTGTGCTCGCCGACATCCAGAAACAGTGCTTTCCAATTTCGTTCGCCCCGTGCCGTCGGTCACTCCTGTTGCAAAAGAAGATTTGAAGTAACTGCAGTACCGTGAACGTCTGACGGCACTTTTGCAGAGCGTCCAAGTGCCGTCCGTCGATACTCCACCGACGATACATACTTCGCGTTAAATGTCCCGTATAAAACGAATTGTCGAAACGATATTTTCGAACCTGTAGTGTAGTCTAGTGGTTAAGGCGTCGGCTTCACACGCAAGCAGTCGGGGTTTCGATCCGCGGTGACGACGTAGTTATTATTGTTTTTTTTTTTTTCGAACATTTTGTTTGGTTGGGGCATTTGGCGATATTTGGGGCATTGGGTGATATTTACGACATTTCTTTTTTACGATTAACACTGAAAAAAAAATGTTACGGACGACAGTGCTAAAAACACGAGCTAGTTGCTTTGGATCACGGGGCACGAGCGCTCCTGCAGCGGGTGCAGTCATGCCAGTCAAGGCTACTCGCGCGCCGCTTGCAAGGCCTTCGCAGCTATTCTACGCAAGGGTGACAATCCGTCGTGTTGCACACAGGTACAACTCGAGAAAAATGCGTACGAAATTAATGCGGCTGGGCTCTGTCGCCTCCGGTACACGTAATCTTTATTTGCAACAGGAGTGACGGACGGAGCTGGGCGAAGTTTGAAAATGGAGAGCGCTTATTTTGATGTTCCTGAGAACGCGACGAGTGC
Organism: Ixodes scapularis; assembly: GCF_016920785.2. Taxonomy (NCBI): domain Eukaryota; kingdom Metazoa; phylum Arthropoda; class Arachnida; order Ixodida; family Ixodidae; genus Ixodes; species Ixodes scapularis. The sequence continues at coordinate 67,688,856 of NW_024609879.1, read as the reverse complement.
ACGCGGCAACGTCGACCACACGCACCAGCGCGGACACCGCCGAGCCGCCGAGCACCCGACCACACACAGGGGGAGCGACCGACATTTCAAAACACAGTCAGTGGCATCCAAAAACAAAAAACGTGTTGTTGACGTCAAAATGACTAAAATTTAAAAATAAAAGCGTTTTTTTTTTTTTTTTACGTCCGTGCACTTCAAATCGGTGCTGAAGATACGCAGCCTGGCCGCGCGCGTCTCGTCGCCATCGTCGACAGCTCGTTAGCGGGGATCTGACGTCACCAAGCTCCACTTCCCCCGTGCGTTCTGATTGGCGTGCGGCGAGAGAAAACTTCCTTCCGGCGTTCAAAATTGGTTCCAGAGCGATCTTGCACTCTGCCGGAAACTCTGCCTGCCTTCGTCGCCGGGCGTCAGAATTCTCTCGGATCCGACCGCCGGTTCGCAAATGTGAGCGAGGCATAAATGATACCACCCTCGTCTGCCGTATGAACACGTCTGACACAAGAAGTTAATCTCAGAATCTACCTTGACTACGCAAGACACAGATCTTTTGGCGTGTCTTAATGTCTACTCCTGGTGCCTGATTTGCATATTCTTGCCGGTACGCATTTGCACGGGAGGAACGCGCAAAACTAAATTAATGACACCAAATCCGTTGCGTTTTTCCGTACCTTTTTCTGCCACAGTCTCCCGGGGCTCACCTTTAGATTCTTAACTATACTCCATTTCACGTTAACTTGGCGAACCGCAGATCCCCCGGGAGCCAATAAGAGCGTCGAAACTAGGCGCACGGCACTACTCCACGCGAGCGTTCCTGTCAAAAGACCAAATGCGAGATCCGGCGGAACCGGCTGTCGTCTGCTGGCCAAAAGTCGTCTGCTGCGAAACGAACCAACTTCGAATTGATTACGTCCACCGCCTCAGCAGTGCTGTTCACTGGAGTAGCATGATTTTCGGGAACAGTTCATGACACTACCACACGCTCAATTTGTCCTTGAATATGTGGCCCGTTCTAATGCCAGGACTATGTTTTGACCGAAGCGGTCGATTACACGTTCGCGATCGTTCAAACATCGTTCAAAAGCTACGTTGTTCTCGGAAAAGTGCTGGTGCGTAATATGTATCGTTGAAAAGTAACATGTCTTCGTCTTTCTTCAGTGTCGTGTCATGTTGCGGTCAGAGGAGTCTCACCGTAACACTAATGAATGAAAAGGAAGCCTAGCACTACGTTTTGTCGCGGACGGCGCTTTTGCTTTGGCGGCATCGAGGTACCTGTGGCCTCGACCATGTGGTGTTTCATGCCGACGCTCTTGGAAAGGGGGGGGGGGGCGGTCAGTTTTTACAGTTCTTCAAGTTATTGTGAAACAGAGTATAGTTTATCGCTTGCTGACGGAATTACCGGGTCTGTATATTCCACTTTTACTTTCACAGTCTAGGCGGATGCACAATTGTTCATCCTCCGACTGGAGAAATTAATTATTTGGAACCGCATCTTGAATGATAATGTTCACTGCCTTTTCTGCGGGTTAAAGGTATCGCATTGAGCTGTGGTACAGACGTTACGCTTTCAGCCTGTAATATTTTCAGCCGGATTCGTTCTGGCCTGGAAAGGTGTACATGCAACAGTAGACAATCCGCTGTAGAGAAGTGCACCGTAAAGCATGTAGAAATACTTGTGTACCGTGCTATCGTTCTTGGCTACCAGATTCCTTTCTTGTGCAGGCAATTTTAAGTCAGACAAATAGGTTACTGCTATAGCAAGTATTTACGAGAGTTCAAAGTTTGCGAAAAGAGTGCCCCTCAACACTTGTAAATCCACTGCTGAGAATGCGCATGTGAGCCATGTTTAGCTTTTATTGTTGTCTCCTTCAAACACAGAACGCCTCTCTCAGGGAAGCTTGTTTAATCGAACACCATAAATATAAAAAGCGTATTGTGCCAGTGAAAAGTCTACGAACATGCAGAAAAGTGAGACATATCTTTTGTAGGGTGGCAGATATTATTAAAGGACGCGAGTTTTTGTGTTTGATGGCCCGTAAAGGAGAGGAGCCATTTTTCGGCCTTTTAATGGAGTGTCATCGACGAAAGACGACAAGCTCCTCTGCCTCCATTACAAACAAGGGCATCCTTCATAAACTCAGTTATTTTGTACAGAGACTTACAGGGCCGACCTCGCCGCATCCAAGATTTTCGGAAAGACATGAGAAAGAGCTCAATCCTGCAAACATTTTGTCTCTATGGGCTTTCCACTTGCATCGCGTGTAGGTTGCTACGTTGCGGAAGCCCGGTAAACCAAGCTACAAATCTTTTTTTTAGAAACTAGCTAAAGGAGTCGCGACACCCAAGGCTTGAAGGTGTTCTTGGCCGGCTTGCTGGAAATATAGCAATCGAGTCCTATTCAAACGGATCTGGAAGTAAGCCATTTTACTGAAGTATAGGATCAATAAGGCCGCGTAAAGTAATCGCGCTTGGTGCGCACGCGCGTTCCATCCTTAGCAGTATTTCTATTTAAGCCTGTCTTAAACACTGCCGACTAATTTAATTTCAGGGAAGCCAGCCGAAACGTCCTGTTGCTCAAGACGCTAGTGAAAAATATGATTTCGATAATGACATTTGCTTAATCCAAAAAGTGCCTATAATCAAATGATTATATAAGAATATATACGAACATTGTAATATCATATAAGATATACGAAAATACAAAAAGTTTCCAATAACTTTTCATTAAGCTTTACCTTGCTCTTTTCTGTTAGCATACGGTTCGTATATATGTATTGATATGATAATATCTGGTCATAAGCGCTTATTGGACAAGAAATGCCTTATAAAAATGACAGTTTTCGCTAGGAGAGTTTCAACAAAACAGAACGTAAGCGAGAAGCATGCGAAAATTCCCAGTGTTACTTTCTTTATTTACACAAAATCATCGATCTTTACATTTTTACACAATGTCAACATTCCGGTTGTTTTAACCACAACTAGTTCCTACAGCTCTATGCTATGCAAACTATGTTGTTATTTCTCACCTCAAGCATACGCAATATTGCGTTCAATATGAGCTGAAACAGTCCTTGCATTTTCGGCGCACCTGCAAGTTTCCGAGATGGTTATGGTCCGAACGATGAACGTAATGAGAAGTTGAAGTCCCAAACTTTGGTCTCTTTGACACATTGAAAGATAAAAGAGCTTGAAGAAACCGCAGGCACCGAATAAGACCAAATCGGGTGTTTCAAGTCATATGGATTGTGATAACAAAACGGCTCCACAAATGTAGACATCAGCATTGACGCCGACCACTAAGATCGCGAATAAACCTGAAGCATCACACGCCGTCTGGGCAGTGGTAGGAGGCACCTTGGTTTCAACTTCAAAGGAATCTGGAACAAATTGAAAAATCACCACTCACTCAATCTTGTCAATCACGTCATAGCATTATGTATCCCGTAGACCCTTAAGTGTCCCGTTTGTTGCTTGTGATAAGCTTGTGCTAAAAATTCACTATTACTATCTTGGCTTAAATAAAGGTGCTGCTTACGCTATAACTATTTAAGGAAAACCCCAATCGGTCTTTTCAATTTAGTGGCAATTTTACGGGCGCGCTTGCGCCACAGAGCACTTTTTATCAATATATATTTCAGCGTGTTGCCACCTTCCCGCGTAGTGGATAAAGAACCCGCTTTCTAACTTAAACCCACACCAACAACAAATGTGAATCGCTATTAACATGTTCTATACTGTTGATATGAACCCTTGCGCTACCGGTAGCTTCACATTAATGGTCTAAAAGGGTTTTCATCCAGTGTCGCTTGATTATGTTGCGTTGGCTTTAGTTGGTATGACACTAGAATCTTTAGTAGAAATCAAGATTTTACACTTTGTCGGTATGGTAACAAGCAGATGGGTTTCGACGTAAGCATAGGAGGCTGTTCGGAAAAGCTTGTGCAGTAGTCGAAAAGCCTAATTTAGCTTTTTGATTCACGTGTTTTTTTTTTTTTCAGATATTACAGCCCCGTGTTTACGGGGAGGAAGAGAAGAGGGCGAGTCGAGGCTTAGGTAAACACGACTGGGTGATTCACGCGCTAGCTTTTAGCCAGCACCTAGATTTGTTTACGATTATCAAATTGCGCTGGTACCTGATAAGCATAGGCCTTGCAAATTTTCCGAATTCCAGCTGAATATTTGTGTTGTTTTCTTTATTTTTGGATTATTATCTGTACAAAAAAGTCCGCGAAGAAAGTCGGTGCACAAAGTACCAAACCCCTGAATCAAGACAACTTATGTTAGGGAAATACTGAAATGCTTCCTAATATCTTTTTACTGCTCGTGACGCAAAATTACGTTAGAGCCTCCTTTATTAGACTCACGAGTGCCAGCCGCAACTGCATGCTCTTGTACTAAAATAATTTCTAGGCTAATTATTTGTCCGGTATAGTGTTCAAATTTTGTACACGCAGCATGTTAGAAGTCCAAATTGATTTTCAAAAAATTCAAGCAAAATATCAATTCAGACTATAAATGTAAAATTCGCAGGACGTGTAGAAAACGAATTTTTAAAGTCACTGTTCAAACCTGCGCCTCATACTCTTCCGCACAAAAAAAAAAGCTTTGGAAAACTAGAAAAAATAAAAACAGGCTTCTTACCATCGTTTCAGGACAGGTGCCAAACTTGACGTGTTGTAGCAGGCAGGCGAAAACCACCTTCACTATCAGATACCCCATCCGAATTCCCACGCAATTTCTTGGGCCACTGCCAAACGGAAGGAACGTGTACGGTGTGTGGGAGTCCTTATTTTCAGGCAGGAATCTGCAGGGATTTCAAGCAGACGCAGTTCAGACCCTCTGGTGGTACTTTTAGGGGTACGCTCTCAAAAGGAATATTAGCGTGGTAGTTACTTTAACGGACTAACACTTGATTGCGACGACCAGTTAATCAAGGTAAATAGCTACAAACTCCTAGCAGAGTAATATTCTGCTTAAGGCTTGAATTCACAGTCCGACGCAACAGTGAACAAGTTTACTGTAGAGACCTGGTTGTCCAATTTCTCCAGGCCGTCATTGCAGCAGAGCACCGCTAATGCATTAGACATCCACAGAGGTTGCCCCGCAATGTAGCTGAGGGGCGAAGGCTGTAGTACCCTGCTTACGTTGTCACGCTTGGTCTGGCATAAAAACAAATAGCGTAAACCTTAGTTGTTTTTTTTGTTTTTTTAAATTCTAAAACTATCGCAATCTTCCCTTTGTTTTTTCGCATGCGTTTATGCCTTAAGGCCAACTCACATGGTGCCATGTTGCCGCAGTTGCGAATTGGCTGGTGGTGCAAAGATGGCAACAAAAGCTGCTGCGCGTCACCTTCCAACATCAAAGCCACCAGCAAACACGCACTGTGTGCATCAGGCATAACGCGGATGAAGCATCTCACACCCGATGCGGGTCTTGACCAAACGAAAGCGCTGTTTTGCCATTTTCATAAAGCAGCCTAAATAAGCCTAAACTTTTCAGCAAATTTTGTATGCGAGTGTAGATTATAATGATGGCAGCCTCGGGAGCAAATATTGAGTGTAAGGCGTACAGCACAGAGTAGAGTTTAGACTACGCTGTTTCAGCCCCGTATTACAAAACATACATTTACGAAGCAGAATACTACGCAAAACCAAGCCTCACAAACAGTCAAAACGTGTACTAGGTAAAAGGAACCATTAACAAAACAAGCCCACTTCGATGCATCGAAGCATGCATTCATTATGGCTCCTGTCAAACGGCGTCACACGCACTGTTCAATACTCAACGTGGCCTGCTGTGCTCCCCCGGTCATTTCTCGCCGTTTTTTGGTGCTTTCTACTGCTCAAATGCCCAGCCAACACGGTCGCCTTCAATAGATCTAACTGACCTTGCTCATAGTGTAAACTGAAGACATGTATGCTTACCTTTCCGGTTTGAACGACTCGGGGTCAGGGTAGAACTCCGGGTCATAGTGGATGCCGGCAATTGGTATATCCACATTCATACCAGGTTTGAAGTTGATTCCAGCAAGCGTGGTTTCTTGAGTACAAGTCCTCATCAGGCTATGAAATAACGACGGAAGAGTTAAGAGTATATAGTCGCTCAAAATCGGTCGTAATAATGCATTTTTTACTACAAATAAATATGGAACACATTGTGCAAAAGCAGCGAACAACACCAGTCCCAACCCAAAGAAGAAAATAATATTTCTTATAATAGTTTTTAGTTTATATGTTTTATCTATTTTGAATTATAATTGGCATCTGTATAAAATGCAATGACATCTCTCATGCAAGTGTGCATAGATTTTTCAAAAGTGATTACATAAAAATGGCACTGCGCTTAATTTATAATCATTGTGCTGGATATATTTAGCCAGGCTTTCAGACCTCGCGTCAATATGCTTGTGTCTATTCTACCCGTAATAATCGTAGCATGTTTGGCACTCACAACATGGCAGCTGGGTACATGCGCATCGCCTCCTTTGCACAGGCTTCGAGGTACACCATGGACTGAATGCTCTCGTATGTTACCCCATCCTGGAGGAGGAAAAAAGGAGTTGCAATGTAAGGGGCTATGCTTCAATGCACGCTGAAGATTTACGTAGAGAATGCCTGCTACTTTGAAAAATTCTTTCAATCACGTATCGTGGACAATACGTGAGATAACACACCTTTATACTTTTAGAAGTGCATGGTCGTTTGTTAAACGATTCGGATTCAGCTTTTCTAATTCTCCGATTTCCTCAGCGTACATTGCACACTTGACGTTTCGGATGTTAAATTTTTTTGTGTTTTTTTACATTAATCGCTGCGCATCCCTAGATACTCATTATTTTCTATACTTTAGCTGATATTTTTAAGAAGCTTTAAATGAAGACAAAAACAGATAAAATCTATTGATGCTAGCTTCTTTGAAATCCTTGGAAACCTCCGGAGTGACCCGTCAATGCAGCATATTTTTTAAGGTTTCGGTCCGGGTCAATATCCGGTGATAAAATGAACGCGACAAGTATATGACGGGAAGTTAAAATATTGTAAATAAAGTGTCAGCAAATTTTCTTTTTTCAGTCAAGTTCTAAGAGCCAGTATTGATGAAGATAAGAAACGACACCAGTTCAAATTTCTCAAACGAATCGTAATATTAGGAATAAAGGAATTAATAAGCAACATCACGTCTTTATGTCCTATGATTTAGAAAGGGTGATAATTTCGTAATAATATGGAACTGAGGCTATGAACGAATACGACGAAGGAGGAACCACCTACTAGGCAATGCTACGGAGTTCGCACATTTTTATTATTATTTAATATGTGCTTCATCCTGAAGTACTTTACATGAACGTTTACGGCAACACATAAAACTATGTGGAATATTGGCGCAAGAAAGCAGATACGTGTTAGCTGTTGATAGTGCACTGTCTGTGTTTATGCTCATGACACTAGCGTATATCTAGAGTTACGTGTTTTCGATTACAAATTCGATGAAATCCGAAGAACAGCAGTCGGTAAATTTTTTGACAATTCGAATCTGTACAAAAAAAATCTGAATTTCGGGGTCACATTGGAAAAATAAAACGCAAAACAAAAGACGGTACTTTAAGCATAAAGGTTTTCAAAGCACAGGGTTAGTAATTCTTAGAAAATATCAGTTAATTTTTCTCTTGGTTTTGGACTAATGACAATATTGCTTTCCCTTTATCTCCTCAAGGTTCGTGCAATACAACGGGCCAATGTACTTCTGGACCGTGAAAAGATCCCCAATGAATTGTTTGCATTTTAAACTACATTATTTAGGTTTCCTCGAGAGAAGAGGGGTTGTGATCTTATGAAATTGAAAGATGTGAGCATGTATATTTCAGTGGAATCTGAGAGCAGATGAAGGCTTTGCTCGTCCAGGAGTTTGGCTCTTTAAAAGTATAGACGTCTACTGAAGTAACACTTGTTTTCAAAACTTGTCGCTGGACACTTAGCACTGCAAATAGGAAGGGCGTTAGTACCAAATGCAGTACCATAAAAACATTTCGATACCGGTGATTTTTTTAAGAAATTTAGTTTACGTTAGCGTCCTTCATTATTCAATTTTACTTTAAGAAAATAAAGAAAACAATGTAAATAACTTTTAAATTTCGTAGAATCGGGAATCTAATATGAAGCAAGCTTCGATAGACTCTGAATTTTTAACGATAAATAAACTTAAAAAACAGCCTCCGAATTTCGCAAAAACAAAACAAGCTCCGAAAACACGGAATCCCACGTATATGACAGACGCCCGACCTGATACTAATCACGCTGGGTGATATACTAAGTATTCGCCAAGCATCCAGATTCAAAATCAATCGTCCTGAGAGCTAAGCTGAACAATATTTAACACATCAATTTCAGTGCCGTTTTGTAAAATAAAAATAAATATCGTAGCCGGTAACGGACCACCTTCTCAAAATCGCAAATATGGTGCCTAATAAAGAGCAAATATGGAATTAATACATTTGATTATGTATTCGAGTAATGATATAAAATCAGATAATATTTACCGCCCCGATATATTGCCGTCGAAGGGGATAATAGCCGTTATTGTTGTTTTATTTCCAGTCTATAATAACCCAGCATTGAGAACACCACTGCACTTATAGTTGATACCCCAGTAAATGTTGTCACATGCTTCTTCTAAATTATATTCCTAACAATAACGCAAGATTGATCAATAACTATTATGCAAGTTATTCCAGGCTTATAATCATCGCCTCACTCTTCATAATGATCCCAATGTGACGGAAACATATCCCCGGTCTTACTTTTTCCACGGCAGCGTCGATTTCCCTGATGGCCTTCTCTTGACATTCCGGGTTCAGAGCGAGCAGGTACGCCAGGGCCATCATAGCCGCCATCACGGTGTCGGTGCCAGCAACGAAGAAGAGTCGGCACTGGGCGGTGATGTCCACGATCGTCAAGGCTGAAAAACGTTTTTGAATGTATTTCAAAATCTACAAAATGTCGCTTAGTCATGGCTAACGCAGCAACGGCAATTAGAGAAACATGCTTAGAAGCAGCCCAGAATCACCGGGTTCGTGCAGTGAACGCTACACCTTGTGCACTTTTTTCGGTCTTCGCATTTTGTACCGTAAGGCCAGGGTTGTGCCTAAGGAAGCCAAAAACTGTCGATCGTCGCGTCGGCGGTAGATCGGTGCAATTGGTATGTTTGTTTCTGTTCGCGTGTTTTCGTGAGTCGTGACATACGGCGTCGATGTCGCGCGTCGAGCGTTTGTGATTACAATACACTTAAGCGGTTTAACTCACGCGTAGCATTGCCCCGGGGCAATTACGCGCCCTGTAATGGTGCGGTTATGCCTGTGGCACATCGTGGGTTTTTACTTGTTATTTTGAAATGGCAACGTCGCTCGCACTGCTAAATAGGCTTAGTGGAAGTCTAGGTTCACAACGTCACAATGCGAAATAAAAAGTAATATTATATTCATGATGGGGAAAACAGCTCAGAAAACACGAACTACGAAGAGGAACAAACACGACAGGACAATGCTGTTTTCGTGTTTGTTCCTCTTCGTAGTCCGTGTTTTCTGAGCTGTTTTCCCCATCATGTAAAACGTCAACCAACTGGCCCAGTTCTCCACCTTGTTATAATATTATATTATGTGAAGCAGGCTTTTTGAGGTAAAAGGCCGACGTTTTGTTTCCGCTGTTTGTCAAAGTTGTCTCCGAAAAGCAACGGAGGTTTTTTTTTTTGTTTTTTTTTTCTAAGCTGGGTGAACGCAGCTTTCAGTTATCAGGACAATTCTATTTGAATATTCATTTAAGCTACGTGATTTGAACTTATCTTGCAAAATTGAGAAATGTAGCAAAGCGATTCACTGCCTGAGGCACTGTATATATTAGCTTGCATGCAACAGAAGAATAGGCTCGATAGATATTTTGAAGCAAAAGTTAATAGGCGTGCGGGTTTAGGTTACTTTAAAATGAAACCGTAGACGATCGGAAGATAAGAAGGGGACAAACACACATACGACTCGAGATATGTGTTTTCCGCGTTTTGCCCGTTCGAGTCCGGTGTTAATTATGGTTATTCTTATGAACTTATAACAGTATCTTAGATGAATATGTCGTAATTCATAGTACTACACTTGTTCGCACTTACAGTACTTGTGCTGTAATAGTAAAATATATATCTAGTTTACTCTACTTTGTTGTTCATGCGTTTCAATGCGGGTTATGCAGATAAGTAGGAGTATTACGATACACTTTGTTTTAGTGAAAATGTTAAATGAGAAAGAAGACCATGGGATGATCTATCCCTCCTGCCATATTGTACGAGGACTTTTAAAGCTTACAAAATAGGAAAACATGATGGGGGAGCTGGCAGAGTTGGAGGGTCGAGGGCAGGAGGCGGGAAGTGTAGAAGCCGCGTGTTCGCGCTCCTTTAACTGGTAGCGCCATCTAGGAACAGCGACGAGAGATAGCGTACCGTCTTTTCCCCCTTTCATGCAGCTTCTAACGTTGCACCTCCTCTCTCTTTCCTCTCATCTATCCGGCGTGCGGAGCTTGTCACATTGGCCAAATTCTAGCCTTGCAAAACTGACTGACCTACCGCTATAGCTTCTTTCGTATAGCCATAACGAAATGTGTGAAATAGAATGGTCGAAACGCGCGCATCATGTCGATTAACACTAATTTTCTAGCTACCAATACCGGCCTTTAAAGGACGTTATTGGCCTTTAAGTGCCAGCCTTAGAAACACAGGGTGTGCCGAATCACTAACATTTTTTTTTTATTTGGTCAGTGAGATGACGAGATAAGCCGAGAAGAACATCGTTAAACAAATAAAAACAACAAAAATTACAATAGCAAAAAAATTTTAAAAACTCTTTATATACATTATTTGTGCATGTAAACGCGTATTGCGTATTTTTTCCCGTGTTCTTAATTCTCTTTGATAAATTGAATATATTGTGAATTCGTTAAAAGTATGGAAAGAGAAATACGATAGTTCATTCAAAAGTGTATTAAAAGTGTAATTCAATTTATATTTCCAAACAACTAATTCGAATGTACTAACTAGATTTAGGCATTTCAGTCACTTTTTTTTCTCCATAATTTCGATATCATTCGAGCATATTTTAGGCAGATGTAATTCATACTTGCGAAAATATAACATTGGAATGTATTTCTAATACATTAAATTGTATTTTTTCATTTTAGGCGACAAAAAGAGTGAATGAATTTTTAGTATACTTTCTGCGCACATCAAAGTGCGATGTATTTATAAAAACACATTCGGAGCACATTCGGTCATATGTCAAACGCTTCAGTTTTTACTGAACGATGTGAAAATATGCCTTGCCTCCTTCAGGTTTTCGCTGACTCTAGTTGTGTGTACCTTCTTAACATATTCCTGCTTGAGCCGAATGGGTCGGTGCCACCGGTACGACAGCGTTTTCATGCTCTGAGGAACCACGTATCCGAAGGGGGCAGCAAACGCGGCTGGCCAGTTGCCTCGAGCTCAGCCATACGAAACAGCGTCGTCGCAGGTTTCCCTTCATCTTCTCTGTAGGCCTCGAACGGGTGATGATTCTTGGAAGTCAGGTGGGATAGTGCGCACGCACGACCAAACATTCCACGGGTCGCACGACGCGTTGGAAAGAAGGCCTAACGAGACCGTGCTTGGGCTATTACTGAGTCACGTGTGTTCACGTGAGGTTGTGATTAGCCGTGCCCGGTCGCGCCAAGCCACATTTCAGAGGCGTCACCCGATCCGTCGGATGTTGGGCTGTGCGATATTCATTCGACCCCAGCTATTATCACCCTTTCGATACGACCAGATAAAAACCACGGTACGGCGCAATATCGCGGTCATTGCCGATTTGATAGTATTGTTTAAGGCGGTACCGAAAAAAAAGTAACGAAATACGTTACTCCTTGCTTGCAAATATGAGGAACACGTTACAAACATTCGTTTCCTCATACCAAAGAAAAAAACGCTTTACTCTTACCGGTAAGAAATATCGCACGTTACTTTTTTGCGTTATCTTTCGTTTATCTTTTCAATCTTGTCACTGTGTTTTGATGGGACTGGTTTTCATATGCGCCATACATCAAGAGACATTGGGTCGTTGAAGTAACTTAACTTAAATGCCTTATATGATAACGGTTTCATCTGGCAAAAGTGAGGCAACACTTTCAAAGCATGTAGGGCGAGTTCGAGAGATTCTATCACCTCGCGCAAGAAACTCTAAAAATTGTCTAAGTGTAGCTTTTTGTCGCCTTGGGAAGAAGTTGTTACGAGTAGCGTAACTACGTTACCGTTTCTCGAACTACGTAACGTAAGTACGTTAACCGTGTGATATTAAAGAGCCACGAGCATGTTTTAGGTTAATAAAAAAGTAACGTTTTTCCGTGAACAACGCCGTTAAGTGTATGGCGCCGCAGCACGCACCCGTCTGGACAGACCGTCCCTCCGCTGGCACGGCGCTCTACCAAAACGTTGTTTTTGCAGAGCGTGAAAAAACTGGCGCAAGCGAATGAGTCTTCAGAAGAAATATGTTAAGAAGGCGGACGGATCTACCGACCTCTAAGTAAACAGTATCTGTGATAAAAATATTGTAGCGTAAATTAATATTGTATGCCGCTCGAATTTTTCTTAGGTATGATTTACAGCCATAAAATTTCAACCAGTCAAAACCCAAGTCAATTTAAACTATACGCAGCCGAATCTCTCTTCCGTTCTCTCTCTCTCTCTATATATATATATATATATATTATACCAATACCACTACCATTACTTTCCAGATGACTGTGTACAGCGATATTGCAGCGGTAGATGTTCGTGAGACACTTCGCGCCGTCGATCGCGCTCCAAATATCGACCCGGGTGATTTTCGGCACTCCGCCACAACATTTCACGGGCCGCTGATAAATATATAACATGCATGGTCGTGCACAGTAGCAATATAACATGCATGGTCAGTAAAACCAGCTCCGCCGGGAAACCTGGCAGAGCACTGGGATATGCGCCCATGTGAGACAGAATGTGTACAATCAATATTTCTCTGGAGATACGTAGGTGACAGTGTCTTATCAGTTTTCGATGCATTCCGTATCAGAAAGCAAGGGGAATGCAAGTGCGTTGGCGCCCTGTCCCTTTACATATAACAGATACAGAGTTGTATTCTCTAAATGAATACCCAGAAAGATGGCATGAATGCTGTGTGCTTGTTTTAATAAACCTTTATTTGAGAGTGTACTTCGTCTTGTGTACTTCGTTCTTCCTATTTATTCGGTGCTTTCAGTTTAGCGCGTGTGACTATTTGCACAGAAGGGACGTGCAAAAACACGCTCCCTTTTACGCACACAGCTAAAAAACCCTTGAATCAATACACCCTCAATGTTTCGAAAAGGTCATAGTACTTTGTGCGAGCTGTTACTTGGTTTAATACGGAACGCCTATGCGGACAGTATGGTGCACTCATGAACCTTTACCATCACTCAGTTCATGTGCATCTAAATGATACCTTATAAGCACCGACGTCTTACTTAAGATGTCGCTCTGTTTCACCTTATTGGTTGCGTAAGTCGATAGTTTTTTCTGTTCTCTTGTGGGAAGAATATCCCTCCCTCGAATAAAACACTTTAGTCCCATCCGTTTTATACACGTCAATACACGAGAGAATTAAACTATATAGAAAGTATAAAATCGACGGCGACTTGCTGCATTCATTTTCAATTTGATTATACTGCCTACATTGGAGTTTTGTATAACAATAGGCAAAACTATCAACTTGTAGTTGAGCATCTCGACAGCTAACATGTCTCTTATATATGGGCGGTTTCATTTGGATTCAGGCAACGAGTGGCAGTCGTATTTTTTATGTTGCTTCAAATTTTTATATTTCGTGGCGCATGTTCCAAGAATAGCAATCCTTTTTATTTTAATGTCCTGATATGTTTAGTTTCTGAGAAAACAAATCTCAAAGAAGTGGGAAAGAACGACGAGGTTTTGACGATTGTCGTGTGTGGCGCTTTTGAATCACTCAATCTCAAAGCATTCAAAAGAGAGCGTCTATATTTTTAGTGGGATATATCTGAAAGTAGGTAAGACACCATTATAACTACTATTTATTATTTGTCGCTCCAACCTTTGTAAAAATCGCCAAACATGCCTCCGCGAACAACTGTGACCTTAATTACGGATTTTCTTTTCAGTCGACTATGTTTAGTATCGCTTTTAAAATAATAGGACGTGTAGACATTTTATTGCCTTCCAAATTAAGCAAAGTTTGTGTTTTTATCCTGTACGAGTACTGAGAAATAAATTATGAAACAATGAGGGTTTTCACTTTTCTTTCAATTTCAGCACGCTGTATAAAAAGAAAACATTTTTAATTTCTTTTTCTTTTTCTCGCGTCGCGTTCTCTACACACCCTTCTTTTAACCAGAATACATTCCGTTAGAGGTATTTGCCTTGGTTTTGAGTTTTAAGCCTCTAAATATGCTAAAAAAGAGCAAATGCCGATGGCGGGATTTGATGATATTTTTTGTTGTGTGGCGTTTTTGAACCACTCCCACTCTCAAGGTATTGAAAAAAAAGCTTCGATATTTTTTTTTTTTTATTGTGATATGTATACAAGTCGGTAAAACGACATTTCAACTAATATTTATTATTCGTCGATCCAATCTGTGTAAAAATCCTTAAACATGCCTCCGCGAACAACTGTGACCTAAACTGCGGATTTTTTTGTTAGTCGACTATGTTTATTTATGTTTTTAAAATAATACTACGTGTAGAACCTTTCATTGCCTTCCACATATTTAAAGTATGTGTCTTAATTCTCGTACGAGTACTGATAAATAAATTATAAAACAGAGAAGGTTTTCACTTTTTGTTCAATTTCAGCTCGCTGTAAAAACAATAAAAAAACTTTCTTTTTAACTTTTTTTGCGTCGCATTTTTTTACACCTTTTTTTTAGACAGCATACATTCTGTTAGAGGTATACGCACTAGTTTTGAGTTTTAAGCCTCTAAATATGATAAAAAAAGCAAATTCTGATGGTGGGCTTAATGGGTTATAGCTGTATATCTTACTCTTTATTATAATGATCTAAGGGATGTTGAATAAATACTCACATAAACGACATGAATGTCGTTAGGCGTATAATAACAAGTTTGCAATTCCAAACGTCTAAACACTATAAAATCGCAACTTCCGAAAGCGGGTTTTAACACAATTTCCGCCGGTGCATGATTGGAGGGGCCTCAAGCCTAAACCCTATGCGCTACATAATCTATACTACGTTAGAGATATTAAAGTATAATATTGCAAAACATTAGTGTAAAATACACTTCCTATTGGAAACTTAGATTTTTAAATGCGAAATGTTATATTTCTAATGCGAACTTCATGTTGATAACAGAACCGACTCATTTTTAGCATATTCAGAGGGTTAAAACTCTAAACCAGTGCATACACCCCTAACAGAATGAATTCTGGGTAAAAGAAAGGTGTAAAGAAAACGCAAAACAAAAAAAAATAAAAAGAATACTTTTTTTTATACAGCGTGCTGAAATTAACGATAAGTGAAAACCTTCTCTGTTTCATAATTCATTTCTCAGCACTAGTACGTGATTCAGACGCAAACTTTACATAATGTGGAAGGTAATGAAAGGTTCTACGTGTGGTATTATTTTAAAAACAAAAATAAACATAGTCTATTAACAAAAAAAAATCTGAAGTTTAGGTCACAGTTGTTCGCAGAGGCATGTTTGGGGATTTTTACAAAGATTGGATCTACGAATAATAAATAGTAGCTAGGAATTTCGTTTTACCGACTGGCATATATATCGCAATAAAAAATATAGAAGCTCTCTTTTGAATACTTTGAGGTTGAGAGGGGTTCAAAAACGCCACACACGAAAATCGTCAAAACCCACCATCGGCATTTGCTCGTTTTTAGCACATTTAGATGCTTAAAACTCAAAACAGCGGCAAATACCTCCACCGCAATGTATTCTGGCTAAACGAAGGGTGTGAAGAAAACGTGACGCAAGAAAAATAAAAAAAAATGTTTTTTTTTTTTTACACAGTGTGCTGAAATTAAACGAATATTGAAAACCCTCTTTGTTTCATTATTTATTTCTCAGTACTCGCACATAATAAAAGCACATATTTTGCTTAATTTGGAAGGCAGTGAAAGGTTCTACACGTGGTATTATTTTAAAAGCGATACTAAACATAGTCGATTCAAAACAAAATCCGCAAGTTAGGTCACAGATGTTCGCGGAAGCATGTTTGGCGATTTTTACAAAAATTGGAGTGACGAATAATAAACAGTAGTTATAATGTCGTCTTACCTACTTGCATATATATCACCCTAAAAAAATATAGACGCCCTCTTTTGAATACTTTGAGATTCAGAGTAATTCAAAAACGCCACACACGACAATCGTCAAAACCTCGTCGTTCTTTCCCGCTTCTTTGAGATATTTTTTTCTCAGAAACTAAACATGTCAGGACATTAAAACAAAAAGGATTGTTATTCTTGGAACATGCGCCAGGAAATATAAAAATTTGAAGCAAAATAAAAAATACGACTGCCACTCGTTGCCTGAATCCAAATGAAACCGCCCATATGTAAAAAGGGTCACGAGCATGTTGAAAACTGAAATGTGTTTGAATTCGCTTACGTTTTTCACCATCGGGAGGAGGTTTCACGGCTGGGACTACGTTCCCGTTGCTATCCACATACCCGCTGTCGAGGAACATCTGCAGGATATCGTCTTCTCTCTGCACAACGTTTAAACCAGATCGAGGTTTCAAGGTTAAAATGCGACACACATGCACGACACTAGTATACTACATTCTCAAGGCGACTGTCCCACTGAAAGTGGAACAACTAAACTACTCCATACACAGACTGTCGCAGGCATCTTTCTTTTTTGTATGATGGCCCCATGCACGTTTTTCGTGCATCTCTCCTATTTTCTACACAAGCCCAGAGAAGGACACATTTTATTACCAACACGTCAACACGACACCGAATCGGTAAACCCCTCCCCCCCCCCCCCCCTCCGAAAAAAAAAATGAAAACATACACGCTTCTTTGAAAGAAAACAAAAACGAAAACACCAGACGCCTAGGTGTGTGATATCACATGGTTGCTGTGCAATAGAAAATAGCTTAACTAAGGATCATCATTCTTTTTGTTCGACACACTAGAGTTTTATTTTAGATTAAATTAAAAAAACACGAGATGCATACTTTTTGTTTGCTCCTTCGGTCATCGGCCATCAGCCCCACAAAATGAATCAAGTCATCCGTGTCCCCTTTTGCTTCGATCTTCGGCCGGAGATGTCTGAAGATGGTGGGCATTGTGACTGCATACAAAAAACATTAATTTTTTTGTTATTATATCTATATTATCGTAAAAATAATATACATTTGCGTGTTATATGCAAAACGATTTACTCTTTGTCTAAAGTGTTGTTCCTGAGAATGTTCTGGCGTGAAGATGCTACATCGCAAGCTAGCATGCTTAAATATAATAAATATGTTTTTCTTCCATACAATATATTGTTTGTATGTTTAATATTTTAATGGCTGCATTCAATTTAGCATTCCTTGTCGAAGTTCCGATTTTGGTGAAATCGAAATATGATAAGGTAGTGCACTAATCACACCTAACGGCTGGAGTTGTCTTTAGGGATACTTTTCTTCGATTTAAACTACAATACAGATTCAAAGACAAATGATGACATGCCTTTAGTACTACAAAAATTATGTAAATGCCGAAGGTAGAGCAGTTATGCGATTGTTGTGGTTCTCATATTCCCTAATTTATAATATTCGTGTAATCACCATTCGCGGCATCATACCTCCAAAAAGTCCCCACAGAAATGAAGTCAAAGACGTCTGATAAAATGTTGTTTATATGTTGGCACGATGTGTTTGCGGAATAATAAAATAAATCCATAAATGATAAAAAATCTAGAGACTGAATTATATTGATTTGTGTGCTATTAACCCAGAACTAAACTGACGATTGAAGCCATGCTTAAGTTATGTTCCACATCTTTCTTTTCTACCCGCAGAAGGTTTGTGTCGAGTGCCCGATGACACGCCTTCAGCTCCTTTATAATCGCGATAGGAAAGATTTCGCATTTTGTTTACCCCTTTTAAATTTTAGAAGAGCATTGTGGGCCACTTGACAAACATGTGTGCTCTATTGCTCTCCATTGTTCTCCGTAGTTTAATTTATTTACTTTCATCTTTTCTAAATCACGTCTTGCTTGTTTGTTGGTCTGTATCTGTTATTTTATTGTTTGTAATATATGCGCACTAATAAAGCCTCGAGCAGTTCGTGGGCACATTAAGCAAAGTAAATAAATAAATAAATAAATAAGCACTGTACATGAGAAAAACGAAGACGACCGGATGAAGGGGGCAAACTCAAAACATCTCAACATTGCGTTATCTTTCGTGATTCCTGCTATTGCCAGAAGAAGAATAAGATCGACAGGGATGTTTTTTAGTTGTTTTTATTAGGGCGCGATCTGGCTACCTTCGATACCCTTCGGCGTATACTTGGCTTCTAACGGGCACGCAGGCCAAATCACCGAAGCACGATGGAAGACGGCGAGCCCGTGCCAGAGATTACGAGAGCGACGCTTTGTAGTCCTTGTCATATCGTCGACTTGGTGTAATACGTCTTAACCTCCAAGTATAGGACCTAAAAATACTTGTCATCATATTCTTCGTTATGCGTGGTTTTAATGGCAATTCATGGATGTTGCCTTCATTCTCACTTATTTTTATTATTTGGTTGTTTTCATCTGACATTGGGGTGCAGGTCGTCATTGCGTCATGTCATATCACACTACCGTCCTGTAGCGAGTTCAGTAAGTCTATCAAGTATTTGGGTTTGTGTCAGTGCTGTTTGCACGCATAGTTTCTCTACGACTCTCTTCTTGTAGATTGAGGAGATGACAGGTAGGTAAGAGGCACCTCTCGTGCCCAGGTGCACTTACACAGAAGCAGCACTTTCCAGCTGGGAACCACTTCAGCGAACAGCTTCTCGAAGCAGACCATCAGGGGATGCTTCTTGTCCACGTGACTGTCCATGTCGAAGCTGAACACAACGGCGGCTGTGGTGTCTCTCGCGCAGCTATGGAGGAGCCTGGGTATTTCGCCGAGACGAAAAGCATTTTTCAGGAACAGGTATATGGTGTGGACAGCAACGCAATCAGCAAGAATGAGCCACAGCCCAAATATTTATGATTCTCCATAAGACTGTGGCCTTTAAAAAAATTGTTGTACTGGTAGACGCGCAAGGTAGATTACACAAAAATAAAAGGTTCAAGCGGACTATCCCGCAATTTCGCGAATGACGGAGGACCTTAACGATCAGGGATTTTGGACAACTCATGCTTTTAACCGAATTCAAAAAGTTTTATGCACGTTCGTGTACTCACTCGTTTGCAGCAGCCGGAGTTCCGTTCTTGGCATGTTCTATTAACCGTGCCGTCAACCTCTCGGTGACCTTAACAATCCTGGGGACTGACTGAAAAAGTTTTTGAAAGAATGTAGTCCTGGTTTGTTAAACTCCCTTCTAGACTCCCGGAGAGCTTAAAATGAATCTGAAGAGGTCATTTATTTTGAAGAAATGGTAGAATTGTTAACGTAGCCCCCTTAAAAAGTACGCCTTCAGATTTGTTTTGACATATTAATAGAAGGGTCAAAATAGCTAATTAGAAGTTCGGCGAAAACTCGCCTGCTGCGGTGCGCCGAGGACGGGAAAGCGTGAGAGCGGATAGAAAAACTAGATAAAGTTACGTCATCATTAGTGTCCGATAACCTTCGCTGGCAACACTAAGCAGACTCGGGGGTGCCGTCGACGCCGTCACCACCCTCTGGACAGATAACAGGCGGCAGATAGGATCGCAGCAAGCCCGCGGCAATCGCTGCACGTATTTGATGCAAAAGAAATACTTGCGTCCAAGGTAAGTTCGATAACTAAATTCATGTGACAGAAAGCTATGCGGATGGAAAGTTCGTCTGCCTCTTGAGCAGGGGTCGCGGTGACGCAAAAACCCCGAGCTCTGATTGGCTCCGATTGGAAGGATAGTGAGTAGACCTTAAGGCGGCTACACTCTAAATACATCTGTGCGTCTACTTTCCCATACAAACCTCGGAGAGATAATCAGCGCAACTTACGGAGGCAGCTCAGCGAATGACGATGCCGAAACATATGTTTAGACCAAAAAACGCAGTCTGATTTTTGACATTAAGCAATGCAAAACGTCACGCTTGCACTGCTTAATGTCACAACTCAGACTGCGTTTTTTGGTCTAAACATATGTTTCGGCATCGTCATTCGCTGAGCTGCCTCCGTAAGTTGCGCTGATTGGCTTTCTGACTGTTGTGCGGGAAAGTAAACGCACGGGCTTTTTTTAGAGTGTAGCATTGAGGTCCACTGACTATCCATCCATCAGAGCCAATCAGAGCATGGCGTTCTGACGTCTGTGCAAGCCCTGTGCAAGAAGCAGACGAACCTGCGCTCTGCGTATACGGCGTGCAATCCGTCTGCTCCTTGCGCACTCCGCGCGTCTGTTTATCCACAAAATGCGAACCTCGTGTGTCTGTTCATACCCGTCCTCGACCAATGGTCGCGCGAGCCTCGTTGCCACGTCATGGCGCTTGATCTGCGCGTTGTCGGTCGACCTCTGATTGGGATCCTCCTCTTCCGATGAGCCAAACGACGACCTTAGAGGATTTGCTGCAGTCCGCGAAGTGCTCACTTAACTCAGATTTATTTTTCGAGGGTTTCATCTTCTCTTTAGCAACGCCCAGCACGGCAAGACCCGAACATCGCATATTACTCCTTCACAGCCAATCAGATTTTGGGATTTTCCGAAAAGAACGTCGAAAACCTAATCACAATGCAAAAAGCGGAAACACAATACGCCGTGCTCTGCTCTTATGGAGCTGTTAGTGACCATTGTCTCACGTACTGCCTTGAGTTTGTTTCCCGTGAAGGCGGGCGAAAGGATGTAGCGGGCGTGCTTCCACTCGTCTCCGGAGAGATTAAAGATGGATTTCTGTCTCAGACTGTTCCCCAGCTTTTGTCCAATCTGTAAAAAGAGAAACCAGCCAGGCATATAAATAGTGTACCACCGATCACGCCGCAATTTGAAGTTCAATTGTTATTTTTAATTGTGTATAGGTCAACGCGTTTTTAATTATTTTTACAAACAAGTCTGCGTTTCTTTACACCAGGTGTGAGCGCTCTGCTTGAGTAGAGACCACACTCGCTTCTGCGCATGCGCCGGCAGCAGCGCCGCAAGAGCGGCGTGGCGTTGTAGCCACTGCTAGTGTATATACGTGCAGCACACCACCGAAGCGCCAAGTTTCGCTTGCGTTTCCAATCAACGCTGTGTCTGTGTTTTTTCTTTTTTTCTCTAATTCGCCAAATTATTTTTTCGCCCGCTTCTTTTTTCCTTTTCTTTTATCTCTCAATCCTAATACCGTTTTTTTCTCCAAGGCGTTAGTTGGTGCCAGATTTCCAGATCAGGTGCGTACTTGGGCTCTTTTGCCATGATGCTTGAGGGACAAAACACGAAAAAAGACAGATCAAAACAAGGGCTTAACTCAGACGACCGATTTTATCCAACGCCTCAAATTTTTCTTTCAATTCATTTATTTACTTCTCTCATACATATGGGTGACGGAGACAGAGAAACAAAAAGCTGCAGAAGGTGCAGCTTGACGGAGCCCCAGCAACCTAACGGCAGCTCGGAAGGCTGGTAAAAGCCATCACATTATCTTAAAGGGATGCTGAACCGAAATCTGGATTCCCCAAAACACTCGTCAAAAGAGTGCAACGGGAGGCTACAAACACCAAAACATCACTTATACAGCGATATCTCGAATGGATGACCGTATTTTTCAAAAAAGGGGCGCATTTGGCAGGAATGTTGACGTCATGTTTCTCCGAAAAGGAGAGGGAACGGCCTCGCGTCTTCTCCGCCTCAAGGCCTTGAGGGAGCGAAGTGAAGAGAGGAGGAAACTAGGTACATTGACGGTCACGCGCCTCGTCGGCCCGGTTCAATCTCGACTTCTTTTTCCAAAAATACGGCCGTCCATTTGAGATATCGCCTTACTAGTAGTGTTGTAGGGATTGTAGCATCCCGCCTACATCTCCACAATGTTTTTTTTTTTTTTTTTAAATCCAAATCTTGGTTTTTCATCCCTTAAAGGCACAAAGAAACCGGCAGTGACATGCATGAGAACATTTTAACTTAGACATGAACCCATAGTTTGTTCTAGGACGAGGTATTCTCTGCCTTAGATGGAGTTTTAAATCTATTTGACAAATCATTTGCCAAGTGTTTGTACTATATGCCTTTTACTTTTTCTCAACTATGTTTTTTGAAGCCATGTATAACCAGAGCTATGGTGTTGATATGTCACATATGTACTCACATGCCTTGGCCCACAAAAGTAGGCCGGCATTATTATTCAAATAAACAAAATAAATACAATTTTGCAATTGTTTTCGTACTAAATGCATCAATACAAACATGTTGGTCTTTTAAAAATTTTAGTGGGGTTGACAGTGTATAGCGAACCATTTCTACCCATAGTTTGCTCTAGGACGAGGCATTCTCAGGGATCAGGCGCTACGTACTCCAATACCATATTTTTAACGATTTGTCAAGAAAACCACTGCAATCTGTAGTTAAAACATTTCAGGGATGCCGCGCATACTGTAGCAAGCTTATATTTGTATTATTCTGGTAATTTTAATACTTTATGCTTACAAAAAAGGGGTCAGTGTATGCGTAACACGACGCATTGACCAAGACACGGATTGCTTCCTTCAGCAATAAAAAAAGTTTATAGAGATTTGTACTGGTCGTGGTTCCCCACACTAGGTGACAATAGGATATACGAGAATTGAACAACGCACTATAAATAAGGAGTTTAAATCTAGATAGTAACATATGGCGATATTTATCTAAAATATCTACAATATTCGAGAGTTTAAGTGTAAGATTTTGAACATAGAAGTCTCATAGCCCTAACTCATTTAAAATTACACCTAAAGTTTTAACAGTGCTTACAAATTCAATTTCCGAAAGGTTCAACATTCAGTTTTCCGTAGGAACGCAAACCGTACCTTTTGATTTAAAGATAATGGCTTTGGTCTTATTTTTGTTCATTTCTAAGGAATTTCAGGCAGTCCATGAACTACGTTTTTTAAAGATATATGTTTGCATACGCGACTAATTATCAATGTTGTTCCCTGAAAAAATATACTATTATCTTCGGAATTAATTACAAATGAGGTGTTAATAGCAATAGCGACTATATCATTTACAAACAAATTAAAAAAGCAATGGTCCTGACACTACCTTAAAGTACCTCCGTTCGGACTTTTTTAAGAATTGAAGGAAATCCGTTGATATGAACTGTCTGCATCCGACAGCCTAAGTAGCTCTCAACTAGTATAAGAGAATGCCCTCGAATTCCATGAACGTTGAGTGTTCTTTTTAATAGACTTTTATCAGTCAGTCCGTCGAAAGCATTGCAGTAATCTATAAAAATTCCCATCGTTAAGAGTCTGTTTTCAATATTGTTTATAATTATATATTTTTGCTGTATAAGGGCTGTAGGTAGTTCTGTGGTATGACCTTTTCGAAAGCCAAATTAAGAATCAGTATTTAAGTTGTTCAGTCTAACATGTATACTCTTCTCTAAGTCCTTAGAAAAAACAAGAAATACTGAAATTTGTTAGTAATTGGGCATATTATTTTATCTCCAGGCTTATATTAAACAGACACCTTCGCCAACAGCCTACTCTTTGGAAAAACGCCAATCAAGAGCGACAAATTTAAAAATGTACGTGAGGCAGATCATTATAATGTCAATCCCATAGTTTACCGGCTGCACATGTATGCATTAAAATTAGCGCGTTTACTGTTTTAAGGTTTAAAAACACCGAACGAACATCCCAGTAAAAAGTAAGGAAAAGGAAGCAGTTTTCTGCGTCGCGCAGAGCAAGAGAAAAATCCCCATGCACTCTCTAACTAAACAGGGGAAAATACATTCTTAAAATAGACACTAAATTTATCGTCTAACTTTAAACCGGTTTAAGCTTTAAGTTTAATTACAAGGTATTTCATAGCGTTTTCTTGATCGTTTCAGTTTAAAATATTATTGATTTCTTTCTATTTTATTTATGAAACATTTTTCACGAGACTTACACCAGAAGTATATCCTTCGCTCGCCATTTAGACCACGTTTCTTGCACTACAACATATGGCTAAGGTAAAGGTATGCCCAAACATACTTATGGTGATTGCTTTAAGCTGTAGCATGTTTTATTAATTCAGAGATAAATAAATACGACTGCGTAGGTGTGTTACCATACCGTTCTGTCCGCAAATGACTTGAATTTTTTGACAAATACGTCGGCGAGGACTTCAGGTTCTGCAACATATAGACTGGGAGCGAGGCCTTGGTAGGATCTGTGGAAATTATAATATCGAGCGGTAATAAGATTTTTTTTTTGTTTCTACAAGACCCTTTCTGAGGCTTGCAAACTAATTTTTTCACTCAACAAGAATGATAAGCACTTAAACGAATCCTTCCGCTCTAGCGAAATGTAGTCCTTGTTATTGCAATAACATTCTGAACTATCCAAAATGACGGTTTCTAAAGTTATAAAGTACACGTAAAAAAACTATGTTTGAAGAAGAAAAGCAACGCCGTCGAAGTTGTTATTCTTTTTTTTCACCAGCAGTGAAACGGCTCCCTTGATAGTAACCCCCTCGAAATAATCTCTAGCTTGCCGCAAGATAACCAAAAATCTACGAGAGTTCACTGTAGCACTAAGAGTCGATTGAACACAAATTGGCCGAAGGGCTAGCGCACGTTAATATTTTAGTTCATTTTAAGCAACCCTCCGCTTAATTTCGATGAAGCCAAAGTGGAATCAAAATCATGCAAAGCCTTGCTTCCGCTAACGCCGATCACAAAAAGAGGGACCTAAATAACAATATAAGGAGTCACATCGAAATTTGAAAAAAAAAAATACGTTCCGACTACGCCGAGTAGTTGCGTGTTTGGCTTAGAATCCGAGGTCGGAACTGTTCTGCATTAGTAAAATTCCATTCGAATGATACAAATTTCGTACTTTCATGAAAGAACAAATTATACTTCAAGGGGTATTTGTGTGTACTTTTTAAGTGCTTGTAATATACAACGCGTCAAGAACAAAAAACTTACCTCATTTTTATTTTCTCTAAATATATTACACATTGCTGAACGCCCAATTTCCGCCCAATTGTAACGCTAGCAGTCCGGGCGAGATGCCAAATTTTCGCAACTGATCGTTATATCTTAGAAAATTGCAAAAAAAAACGTTCTTCAAACTTTTAGTAGTAAACTATAACCCTTCTCTACACACTTTTATCTCTATGTATTCGTGAAGTACCCCGTACCCCATTCTCCCATTAAACATTTTTTTAAACCGCTTATAGTATGCTTTAACGACATAACGTTAAGGTCTAAAACACTGCCATTTGATTCGAATCGCTGGCGCTACATTGTGGTAAAATACTTATCTTTCGGTGGTGCGTAGTTTATATTTGTGATTGCAGCAAATAAAAAAAAAGTAAGAAAAAATTCTAAATTTTTTGTTAGAGGGCGCTTTGTATTTTTAGAACCCTTTTACTTCGCAAGTACACCTGTCGGGCTGGTAAGGTGTACATAATTAAAGCGTATTTTATTCTAGTATTATCAGACCAAAAATGCGCTTTTAATACATTTACTGGGAAGTTTCCTCAAAAAAGAAACTGAGCATACATTTATTGAATTTTTTTTTATTAAAGGCTGCAGTTACGGTATCTTGGTTTGGACACTGTCCGCATCGGTGCGCTCACGTCAACGTAAAAGTAGCGCATTACGACATATTTCACAACTCGTGGAGTGCAGGAATAGACATGAACTCTTACCCGTAGAATCGTCCATGACGCTTGTAGTGTTTGCGCACAGCCTCGTACATGGGCTGAAAATAATAACGAAATGTTGATAGTAAATAATGTAAAGAAACACCCGAAAAGGGAATGTTTTTGTATAAAAAGCAGGCGTCATAGACGACGTAACAATAATTACAAAGTGATCCCACCTTTGTGAAAATGTCGTACGCGTAGAGCAGGTAGTCAAACACGCCAACATGGGGTATGCCTTTGTCGTTCCAGAAACTAAAAGTTCTATGCACTTTCCTGGAAATATTTAAAACACATAGTTGTTCAAAATCGCCATCTCCGCCAGGTAGCAAGTAGGACAAATTTACTTTAAAGCCAAAATAATAACTACTGATATTATAAACTATAACAATTAATCAATGTATAACTTATTTTACAATCAAAACGCTAAGTTTTTCTGGTCAAATTGACGCACAAAAAGTATGTTTGAAAATCTAGAATTATAACGCATTTCAATTGATTTAGATCAAGTTAATTTTACATAAATTCGCTAAAACACTTCGACGAATTGACGTGCGTTGGAATTGTGGTTCACGATATAGACTCCACCTGAATCTATATGTGTCTATTGTGAAATAAAAAAAATAGTACAGACAAGCCATACAAAATGTACACAACGCAACACAATATTACGGCCGCAAAATTACCATTTTTTTCGATGACCTGTCATTCGAACATCTAAATTTCATTGAGCTCGTGTGGTCCGCTCACGTAAACGGTGTCAACATACCGTATGAGTTGCATTAAAAAAAGGTGATCTTGCGTTCACACTAACTGCGTCGCAAACTGCAGGTCGAAAGTTGTCACACTAAAAAACTTGTTAATTTAGGAAATCCACGAGAAGAAATGAAGTTCAAGGAAGGTACGGACCAATGTATTCACCATATTTCAGTTGCGCGATCGTACAGTCACTTTTAATAAATGCGTACCTTTGGGCCTTTAACTCATATATGCAATAAATCCTGTCGTTTTATAATTTCGCGAAGGGTTGATGTTTTAAGAGAACATCGCGGTGTAAACGGGTTGGCTAAAAGAGCTATCATGAATTGTGAGTTTATTTTAATATTCTCGTACAGCACGTATGCAACAATTGAAAGACTGCGTTGTTTCGATGTTAACGTATCATCTCTGGGGCAGCAAATGTCATCTTGTTTCGAAATATGAATTATGTTTGTGTTACTGGAAATGTTGTATACACCCCATAGCTTAAAAATAAATAAGAACGAGCGTGTGTGTGAATAAATACGAACACATGGAAGGATAAAACAAAAAGGACGGTGACAGCAAGACTCTTGAAAGATGAAAGAAGTCCTGTTTGCATCCCCATCCTCGATGTTTTGTACTTTCATGTATTCAAGCCCCAAAAAGCTATACCCAGTCTCACTAAATGAAAACATATCTGCCAGTGTATAATGAATCATTACTGGTAAAACTAATCAAAGAGCGCCAAATTCGGAAGATGTTCTCACCAGAACAGAAGTGTCACAAGGGTAACGAGCAAGATGATTGTGACTGACATGGCTGAGGTTTGTTCCTAACGTACACTGATCTGAGAGAGATTCGAGACGCACATTAAATAGCAAATCCGACGCTCCAGTCGCTATCAGTCGCGCGATAATATTGCTGATAGCGACTAACGTGTCGGAATTGTGAAATGCGTTTGCGCGCAACCTGTCATTTCCCGAAAAACGATGACGTTTCAATTAAGCGAGATGGAAAGCTTCCATTCAACTATGAGTTACTCTAATCTCCAATCTATTGCATTATTATTCGGTTGGCATCGACTTGGGTGCCAACCGAATTTATCATTATCATTGTATCTTTTTTGCCTTTTTTGCGCAAAGCGTAGAAGCTTTATTTCGAGCAGAAATTGTCCGTCTCCGCAGTTGTAACGCAAATTATCTTTGGAAAGCGAAGGAGCATTTGCACCAGCTACTTCGTGAGATTGTACCTCGTATTTTGCGCCAAAGGTGTTCCCTTGAGCTACCCTAGCTAAACATATTTTCGAACTTTCTCGGCTTCTCTCAGCGTGGTGTTTAATATGTGTATATTCAAAACAGTTCCCCATAAAACGGAAAAGGAAAGTTATGCCAAAACAAAGTCAAGCAGGCAGACAATCGAGAAAGTATTTCGTGCTTTTTTTTCTGGCGTGAGTGTTTCTAGACTTATCATATGTTATCCAATTAATTTTAACCCATCAGTAACAAGACATGTTGCCCCCATATTAATCTGACGTCACGTTTTCAGTTTTGCAAATCGAGCCTCAGCCTCTCGGTCCGCGCTGGAAAATGTAATATGTTCGAGAAAACACTTATTGTAACTTCTAATTTGGTTTACTACTTCAAATATGTAATTAACGTGTTGAGCAAATTTTGAGGCACATCAGAGATTATCCAAGTGTCGCCAGAGCTCCTTTTCAACAACCTGAATTGACTCGAGATTTACATGACAGTATATTTTTAAACTTCGTACATAAATATGATGCGAGTTAAGGTTTGTTTCCGCTTTAAAAACGTGTTCTAAGCTGTAATATTTAAGCACTTTTCTGTTGATAACATGCTCACTCTTTCAGCGTCAATATATAGGGTGTCCGAAATCACCCGGCTCGATCTAAAACGGACCATAAAAATCAACGCCGGCAAGTAGCAATCTAAACTTTTCTTGAAAGGTGTATTTCACAGTTCGGGTTTTATTTTTTTTTTTTTTTGCAAAAATAAAAGGTGTAGCTCCCTTTCTGTAAAAAATAAGGCCAATAAACTTTCCAGGGTCAACGGCGGGCGGCGGCGCACACGACAACGTCGAGTTGTGGGGCGCGCTTGGCACGCGTATTGATAGTGGGCACTACCTCCTTATCGAGACGGCTCGTGTCCGCCATGGTCTATTAAAATGAACACAATATTTTTGTAATGTACCTTTGGTTAAAAATAAATGCCGACAATAAAAGCAGAACGTAAAAGAAAAGAAAACGCGTCTGCTTAACCACGGCGCTTTTTTTGCCAACGGATTTTGTCTCCGTGTCGTTCGCTTTCTGTCGCTGGTCGGTTGTACCTTCCAACGCTGCTCGCGGCGACACTTATCAATACGCGCGCCAAACGCGCCCCGCAACTCGACATTGTCGCGTGTGTCGCCGCCCGCCGTTGACCCTAGAAAATGTATTGTCCTTATTTTTTTACAGAAAAGGAGCTACGCTTTTTTATTTTATTGTGTCTTATTTATATTATTATATTATGTCTGGAAAAGACAACGGAACAATAATTAAAAAGAATAAACCAAATGTCGTTACGCCACTGAGCGTTTCAAATAAGCGCCGTTGCGCGGAAGTACGGCGACAAGATGCGTGCGCGCGGATGCCGCCGAACTGGATTTCTCTTCTCTCTCGGCGAATGGAACTCTTGCTGGGAGCGGGGAGGGGAAACCGAAAATGACCAGGTTGTAACGCGTTGACGACGTGAATTGGCGGAGCCCGCAACCTTGTACAGCAGCCCCCAAGGAGCTTTTTCGTGCTGTACCAATTGGCATTCCGTTTGTGACGTGACCTGGTTCAGCTCCAGTGATTCATCGCGGTCTTCGACGGCTGACCTTGGAGCACTGGTTGGAATCTGTCCTTTAAAATACAAAATATAGCCATTCGTTCAAAATGCAAGCGTGCGATTGTGATTAACAGTTTGAGTTGATTATGTTTAACTTATTTCTGTAACATTAAAAGTCATTTCAGTACCCTTTTAACGCCGTCATTAGATAGACCATTTTTGGCAAAATTAATGGTCTTTTTGGACTTATCGGCCTAATTATGTGGTGAAGTGTTGTGTCCCCGATCACAACCCTGCCTGGTAAGACACTACCAGCTGTGCCTGAAATCAATTTAGCTTTCAGAAACAGGCAGTAAAACAATGTTTGAGTAACCGAGTGGCGTTGGTAATTTTGACGAACCTTGTACATATAATTGCATAAATTATATCGTAACGAAACTTCACAACATTTATATTGACCACAAAGCGACGTTGAAGCGGGTTACGTGGGTTGCTTCTTAAGCGTAACAAATTAGTTTTTAAGAACGAATCTCTTAAGATTAACCACCTCGAAAGCTACGCTAATTCAGTTAGTTCGTGCAGGCAAGCCGGATATAATATAAGGTGGTAATCGACAGAACGAGTCAAACAATTAACCAATATCTGTTAAATACCTACGTAACTAGCGATATTTATATATATAGAAATATATAGGTGATTTCATCTCAACTCAGGCACGAATTTTATTGTCAAGCATTTAATTGTTTTTCCTAAAAATACATAAAATACATAAAAGAAAATACAAACGGCCAGTTATGCTAATAAAGCCCCTAGGTCATAATATGTTTTTTTTTTAATTGTCAAGCCGCCTCTCTGCAACAATATTTGACGAAGTTCCGCAAGCCGTGCTGTGTGACCTCATAAATATATTTTATGATATTTAATTCACCGTAAATCTCCAATTGAGTTATTTCTTTTAAATATAACTTGAAAATTCGCGCTAAACATATAACGCGGAACATTTGCTTGAAAAACGAATATTTAAAAAGACTTGCAAGTTTTAAGTCAATTTTCTAAAAAGAACACCCCTCATTTCTTTCCTTCTTTATTTACAGATAGGTAACATAGTAGTCTATCAGGAACTACCAACAGAATCAGTAATATATTGTTTGTATGGCTGCTATTATGACTCGAATCTCGTGCTATGAGAGTTTTGAACTGAACTTCACATATACGCTCAGCTGAGCAGAACTTCGACCTACGTAATGTTTTCTATTTAATGTTAGTACTTACCTCAATATCTGAGCGTAAAAGACAATGAAGCAGCAATATTTATCCGAACAATATTTATGTACTTGGCACTGGCGTTATTTGCAAGGTGTGTGAGCTTCGCCCTATGTATTCACGGAGAAGATACGTATACCATCTAAACTGCCTGACAGACATAAGTGAAGAGGAAAACGTCTGGTAGTGACCCGGCATGAATAACTGAAAAAAGAAATGAAACTTAAACACATGTCCATTACATTTGAAGCCTTACACGCAACGAAATGCTCGTTATTTTACGAAAGAGGCCGTACGTGCACAAAATAAACCGTACTTCCTAAGCGCCAGATACAAAATCATACATATGTATATAAATTGCATATCTGTTTGACACAAGAAAATATGACAATTACATATCAAGTTTGGTATTTCAAACTTAAAGCCGAAGACAAAAGGCTCCAGAGGAGATCTCTAACGAACAGCATTCCCCCGTATTTATAGGAAGTAATCGCTGGTGCCCGCACTTGTGAATACGGACTTCTAAGAAACTTTTTTGTTTAAGTACACTAATCCAAAAGTTATTAGTGTTTATGGTTGGATATTGAGGTAACTGCTAACGAGAAGTAGAAAACCTTACATAGGCCAAGCTTCTGCTCAGCAGAGCGCCTGTGCGGTTAAAAACACTCATAGCACGAGATTCGAGTCTTAATAGCGGCCATACAAACAACATATTACAATTTCTGTTGGTAGTTCCTGATAGACTACTATATTACCTAACTGTGGGAAAAAAATAAAAGAAATAAAAGGTGTGTTTTTGAAGAAAATCGACTCCAAACTTGCTATTTTTTCGAAATATCTTGTCTCCAGGCACATGTAGCGCATTATTTATTTATTGCACAATACTGAAATAATACTCGAAAGAAAGAACTTAATTGGAGCTTTACTGTGATGTAAAGATGATTAAAATATGTGGATTAGGTCAGACAGCACAGCTTGCTGAACTTCGTCAAATATTGTCGCAGAGAGGCGTTTTGTCAAATACAAAAAAAAATACTTTAAAATGTTATGATCTAGACGCCTAATTAACATAAAAGAAGCATATGTCGACAGTGTTCCCAAAAATTTATATTGATGTAGCGTAAAAAGTAAGAAAAAGGAATGAAGTGAAATACGGCACCCCCGATAAACTCGAAAAACGACAGTTTCGACCTTGGCCGCACCAACAGTCCATAACTTGAGAACCAAAAATCGGACAAACTTGCCGTTTGCGTCTTCTTTTATTACAGGAATCGCCCAATAACATGTCTTTGTTTTTCAAAATATTAAAAATTCGACCCAAAATTTGTGCCTGAGTTGAGAGGAGATCACCCATATGGTTTTAATTCAAACCTTGGTGAGCGTCGTCGAAAACAACTAAATCAATACTTTTCTCGAAGACTGTGTGTGTGGGAAGAGCAGTAATGAGCTGAATTTATCTCTCGTGAGACAGATACAAAGCTGGGGTGACGAAACGCGGACGATAAGAGAGGGAAAACCCGGGCGGACTGCTTATCGCGCCGCAACCTTGCTCCTGACGCGCGAGTGTTAACTTTCGTGCTCCATCGTGCTTCCCACGTGCTCCAAGCACTTTTCATATTGCCACATTCTCCGATACAAGCGGCCAGAGTAGCGCGATGTCTAACGCGCAAAGATCCCAAGCGTCCAGTGCCGGGTTTGAATCCCAGGGGCAAAACTTTGTTTTATACTCGGCCGCGATTTCTTATTTAGCTCTTTCTTCACAGATGGCGCAGAATTTTTCCAGAACAAACAAGTTGCATGCTCACAGCTGCGCATGCGGGTCTGGCGCTCAGAGTGTGCTCGGGCCACGGGCTGTCCGCCGCCGATCTCGAGCTATATCTTCTTCGTCCTGCGCCCGCCACTGCCGGAAGCGGACAACAGGCGGCGTGAGATACGAAGCACATCAAGACGTAGATTATTAGGCTTACATAACTTAGAACGAGTTCTAATTTTCGACTGCATTCGAAGTTCAACCACGTTCGAAATTATGGAAAGTACAGGGTGCGGCGGTGCGGCCGTAACGAGCAGCTTATTCAGCACGCCTCACAAAATTCGAATCCAAATGCATGTACCTGAAACTAACCAAGCGAACGTCGTTTTGCTAAAAAAAGATGTATGTCTATTATTCTAGAGCTCGAACCGAAACCACTGCAATTTAAAACAAAAATAACAAAGAAATAAATCGTCAGTTTTGCATTTTCTATGTCCTTCATCGGCGTGCTCCTCGTCTGCATACTGGTTTGCAAACTCGCTCCTAGGAGGTGTGGAGAACGCGAAAAACGCCCAGAACGCCATAGGAGAGCCTGGCGACGAGCAGGAGAATAGCGTTAAATGATGCTTTTATTGAAATATATAAACAATGATGCAGTTTCAGTTCGCATTTAGAAACAAACTTTTCTATACGATAAAAAAATTTAAAGCTAACGAACGTTTTTTTTTTTTTTTTTTGTCGTCTGCTATCTGTTGACCGAGCACGGGAGCACGCATTATCAGTAAAAAATAAATATGGCTCGCATTTCCCAATACATTGCAACACGTGTGGCTGCGTTCCGCGACTTCAGCAGATAAGGATACCAGGAAGAAACCGAGAGACGGTCGCTCGAGAGCTATTAGAAGTGGGCCGGCATGTGTCAGCGACACTTCTATTGTTCTTCATTGTATTGAATTTCAGTCTTTGAGTGATCGGGTAAAACATTAATCCACTATGGCGTGGTGCTGCTTTGCCTGTCTTGTGTATATATATGTTTACTTTTCCTAAATAAAGGTAGTTGAAAGTTAGCGCCTGTCCTGTATACTTGTTGTCCTTGTCTTTTTTGCGCTATTTTATGTTTTACTATCCGTTCATGTAACTCTGCTGGGCGCGGAAGATGCGTGATAAAAGTGGTATTTCAATAAAAGAAATATCGCACTCCCCCTCCCTCAACAATGTTACATGTTTTTTGTTCAGTTTTTTAGAGCGCAGCTCTTAGGCGCCCGTTTCCGGCTTGAGCGGCGTCGGCGTCGGCGTAACCGCGTGGTGCATGATGCGCGAATTTCTCCGCTAAAGTTCGCCGTAAATTTTCCCCGCTAAATCTAGCGAGAAAATTTCCCGCTAGATTTAGCGGGGAAGATTTCCCGCTAAAGTTTTCGGGCACAATCTTTAGGATTATGCCCTACATCTTAAGGATTAATTTCACTTAAAAAAAACTGTTCAGCAAGAAATAAAACAATAGTTTTTTTTTCTTGCTGCCAAAGTGTATTTGAATTATATAGATGTCACATGAGTCCACAACATTAGTTCTTGTTTTGGCAATATTAGACTGAGGTGGACGTCTGCTGATCCACTACACAATGGCGAAACAACCGACATTGCGGAACGTGGGAATATGAAACAGTGGGTGGTAATCATAAATGCTGCAAGCGCAAATTTTTACCTTTGGCTTGTGCTCCCGCTGCACGAGTACTCTTGCAGCTGAAGTGCAATCTAACACAAAGAGCTCACGCGTGTATCCGTAATTGTGAAGGGACTCCATAGCTTGCAACAGATGACAAACTTTCGAAAGGGATTATTACGCTTGCAAGAGTCATTGTTCATAGCTTCAGCGTTACATGCGTTTCCTGTTTTTTGTTTGGCACTTCCGTACCCAGAGGGAATATTTCTTCCGGAAGTCCAATTTCGCTACCAAATAAGATGATATGGACATGTAAGGATAAGCACAAAGATTCCTCCCATTGGAAGAAGAAAAAGGGACACAAATGGTTGTTGTTTATTATGCCCCAGTATCAACACCGATAAGCCTCAAGAAAATGAAGCAATCAATCCCCGTCCCCACCGTTTCCATCTGGGTGAGCATCGTGCCGGCATAGGGTCGAGTATCCCTACCATAGAGTTATTATAATGTACGCTAGAGGTTCAACTGGCGCTAGTGTCTATGCGACTTCCGGGAGGCAAATTGAAGCAGACAGCAACCAGTCTACTTTTGCGGTGCTCCTGTGCATTCCTATGGGAAAACGCGCGTGAAGTTTGTCTCTTCGCCGGAAAATAACACGGAACACTTCGGTTATTTCGGTCGTATCGGATAGTATGTGTCTTAATTAGCATTGTGAAAGTGTAATTGCTTTAGTTAACGCATTTTTCTTCATCAGTGAGCGATGTCTAACTTCGCTGCATTTCAGTCCCAAACGTGTGTTCCGCAGCAGGTGTGTAAAAACAAGCGACGATTCAAAGCAAAATTACGATCGAAACGAACATAAAGTGTGTTCAAGGCTCGCCAGCATTCCGGTGACGCTTGTATATTGATAATATGCCAGTCCAGTCACCATATGAAAATGATCCCATCGTGCATGAGCGGATAAAAACCTCCAACGTAGAGAATAAAGTCCGTGGGATATGAAAGGTGTCTCTTCGTATTGTTTTCTCTGCCGGGCAGCTTTTATCGCGCACTTGTTCTCAAAGATGTCTAGCGCGGGGGTGATATATTGAACGTAGAACACGCAGCTTCGCTCAGGACAGAAAGAATAAAGCGGTACTCACTTATTTAAAATCGGAATAGATTACGTGGCCTTCAATTTATTTTGATCGTACATGCACTGCGAGTTACTGATCCGGTGTTGCAGCGTAGTTCTTGCCGCCGCTCTTGATTTTCCAGATGTCCTTCGTTCGTTTGGCATGTATATCCCCCATGCTGGAAATCGCCGACGCCGCGTTCGCGCTAACAGTGTCCGACAGTGCACATAAATGCACGTACGAAGCCGTTTTAGCACCGTTTTTAATCCGATGAATTCGAGAGAAAAACGCCGCAACTGACCAATTCTTTCGTAGGACTTACTGAGAAATGTTCCAAACTACCTAGTACGTACGAATTATTTGGGATATTTGCTCTTATGATCAAGTGCAGGGAGAAAATGCACTCACTTTTTCCCATAGAAATGCATTACCGGAAGTCAATTTTCGACTGGTTGCTGTCTGCTTCAATTTGCGTCAGCACACTAGCGCCACTTGAACCTCTAGCGTACATTATAATAACTCTATGATCCCTACTACGTGGTGCACGTTAAAAAGCCCAGGCTGGCGGCTGCACTGTACTGGCTATATTGCTCATCTACAGCTTTGAGCTGAATCCACAATCAGCAGAATCCATGATCAGTGCGCTTTGCAGCGCTAGCTTTCGCTACACGTGCTACAGATTCATGGGCCACCTGACATCGCGGTCGAATTCGAGCTCAAGGGAAAAAAGAGAATTAAAGGCGCTTACCATTCCCCGTAACGCCGACTTGGAGCACAGCTCTTGAGGAGGAGGAGGGGAGGGTATGCCCCTGCTCATCTTCCCATCCTCCTTCACCGTTCCCCTCCTATTCAGCGGAAATTTTCGCTAAATATCCAGCTAAATTTAGCGAAAATTTCCCCACTTAATTTAGCCTGAAACTTTACCCGCTAAGTTTAGCGGGGAAATGTTATCGCTACATTTAACGGAAAATATATCGCTAAATTTCGTCGAAAATGCTTCCAACAAATTTAGCAAGACGTTTCCCATTATGACGTCCAAGGTTGGGCAGTATCGCGATGGTATTTAAGAAATACATTTCGCATCTGTGTTTCTGTATCGCGATACATTTTTTTCACCAGTATTTTTATTCCTGTAACAAAATACATTTGGAATTTTTCTTTGTATCGCGATACAATGAAGATGAAATGTATTTCATCATATGACTTGACAAATACTCCCCCCCTTCCCCCTCAAAAAAAAAAGTCCAAACGTGTTTTTTTTTTTTTACTTTTGAGGGCACGACGGTCAAGGAGATGCCGGGGCATTGTTACTATGCTGACCAAGGTTCCTTCCGATTCTCCAAACTATTTTTCTATATGTCTTCTCTTTTCTGAGAAGTTTTGAGTAGTCGAGGACTCGAACCAGGGGGCGTGCCAGGAGTAGAGTCAGAGCATCCTCTGCCGCAGGTTTTTAGGCAGGGATTTCTTGAGTCATTGTTTGCTGCCATCCAATGCCCGCTGCTGACCGTCTCCTTGCCTTAGCGTACACAGTACACCCAGCCGGCAAAGCTGAATCACAGTCCGTCGCAGCACGAGCCTGACGGTGGTTGACTTGAAATAGTAGGATGACTCACGCAGTGAAGTTCAACATATTTTCGAATGCGTCTGCGGCTGGGCCCGTAATATTGCACGGCTCAAGGGTACGTCACCAGTCGACGTGAACGTGACCCGCTGCTCTCGTGATCCGAAACCCAGGAAGCAGGCATACGTGGCCTCGCTGTGCCGACCCAGACTTACACACCTACGACTCGTCTTAAGCGCGCTGTTTCTCGGAGAACTCGCACCTGTACCGGCAATATCAGGTCGCAATTCACGAGATCTCAGTTTCGATGATGCTAAGCGAAACTTGAGGACTGCAATCCATGTGTCGGTGGCGGAGGGTCGACCGGAAGGACCTTCACAACGGGGATGCCACCGTATCGTTTTTTCAACCATACCAGAAGATAAGACGTGTGTTCCCAGGATGCTTCAGGCGGTCCACTATTCTCAAAAAGTCCAAATGAAACGGCTTGCACGATCTTCAACGAGGTAACCTGCAACGAAAGGGCGTATTGTCCTATCATACAGCAGCGGGGTAAAGTTTCATGTTCAAGGCCACACCGACAGATAATTGGACAGGGGCGTGGTGACGTTTTTATAGGATTTAGGGTGACATGGAATTTATTTAGGGGTCGAAGCCTTTTCGCATCCCTCGTCAGACAGACTGGATGTCAGGGAAGGGACCACGGTCAGTCCTTGATGGAACGTTTTTTTTTTGAGCCCATTGGGGACTCCTCGTCGTCCGAAACTACTACCTTCAAGGCAAAGTGCCAAGCCTACGGGAAAGTAATTTCGAGATCAAAAACTTTCACTTCAAACTTCAAGCTTTATCTCAATTGGCGTCTCAAACAAATTTGAAAAATGTATTGCTGTATTAGTATTTATGTATTGGTATTTCTGTCCTCGCTAAAACGTATTCCTGTATTTGTACTTCCAAATACTTTTTTGCCTCTATTTAAAATGTATTTCCAATACGTATCGCGATACATTTTTACAGATACATTTTAGTATGAGTATTTTAGCTACTATTTTAATGTATCCCAGTAAAACGTGGAATGTGATTAACTCTGTTATTAAGCCAAGATCGGAAAAGCAAACAACTCCTGTTATAGCCACGGATGAGACTGCAGACACATTCAACTCTTTCTTCACTAATATCGGAGACCAGCTAGCTAACAACATTGCCAGCGGCAGTGCACATTTTGTTTCTCTACCACACTTTCTTCCAAACACTTTTATTTTTGAGGAAATTTCGACTATAGAAATTATAAATCTAGTTAATCCAATGCCTAATAAAAAGCCTGAAGGTTCTAATAGAATCTGAGTTAAGGTGTTCAAATGGAACATTAATGTACTTAGCTCTCCATTAGAACATATCTTTAATCATTCTATGACAGAAGGTGTATATCCAGATTCACTAAAAATCGCTAAAGTCTGCCCAATCCATAAATGTGGGAACGTTAATGAACCTGTAAATCAGGGCCGTAACCAGGAGGGGGATAGGGGGTTCTGACCCCCCCCCCCCCCCCCCCCCCCAAAATTTTTTCTGGGTACGGCCCTGGTCTGTGCACTTGCAGCCAGCCGATTTTAATCTCCACCTCTGAGCACGGACAGTGGCACCGGTCGGCTACCGGGTACCAAACCGGGACCGGTTCTCCGGTTTGCTATAACTCTCCATTATATGCCACCGATGCACATGATTTATAGGCGAAAATAAGACAATAGACATTTTCAAAATGGCCGCCGTTGTCCCCGAAACCCCCCCCCCCCCCCCCCCCGAAATTTTTTTCTGGGTACGGCCCTGCTGTAAATTATAGGTCTATATCAGTTTTAAGCACAATTAATACACTATTTGAAAGATTGATTGTACGACGAATTAACTCATTTTTAGAAAAATACAATATTATCACCCTGCATCAACATGGATTCCGTCCATACAAGTCAACTACTAGTGCTGTTATCTCTCTCTTTCAGAAAATTAACGAGTCCTTAAATGACAATAACATTAGCATCGGTGTATTCTTAGATATTAAAAAGGCATTTGATGCCGTAGACCATAAAATTCTTAATAAATTACAACGATATGGTTTCAAAGGACACTCTTCAAATTTCCTTACAAGTTATTTGTTATTTTGGTTCGCAATTTTTTCTTTGTTAGATTATAAATCCTCGATAAGACGAATAAACACCGGAATTCCCCAGGGCTCTGTACTGGGACCGATACTTTTTTCATTGTACGTTAACGACTTACCTAACTTGCCCTTAAACTCTGACATAATAATGTACGCTGATGATACCGTCTTAATTTACACGGACCATTCATTGCGTAACTTACAAAACACTCCCAATCAAGAACTAACAGTTCTTCAGGAGTGGTTTAATTCTAACATACGACTTTAAATATAAATAAAACTAAGTATATAGTTTTTCGTTCAAATAAAAAAAGATGTTAATACTGACAGTTTCCAAATTTGCATCGGTAATTCAATCCTGGAAGAAGTTAGTTCATTTAAATATCTGGGAGTAACATTAGATTCTCATGTTCATTGGTAACAGCACATTATAAACATATGTAAAAAGTTAACGTACGCTCCTTATGCCTTACCGAAAGCGAGACACTGCTTTGACACTCTCACGATGAAACATATATTTTGCTATATTTCATAGTCACTTAACATATTTTATGAGGCCTGGGGCGTAACTTATGACACTTACCTTTTCCCATTGATCAAATTACAGAAGAGAGCCCCAGAATCTTGACATACTCCCACTATTCCGAACCGTCCCGTATAATATTTCATCGACTTCACATTTTCACATTTCTAGAAATTAAACAATATACAATTGCTTGCTTAATAAATCATATATTAAAATCAAACAATCCACTGCCAGCGAACATCTTAATTAAGGGTACTTCATTAACAAGGGCGAACACATCTCGTCACTTAAACGTACCACGGTCTCGTAACGTATACGGCGAGCGACTAATGCAATCGTGCGGAACTAAAATCTGGAACACTTTACCATCTCCAGTCACCAATTTAAGCAACTTTAACAGCGCTTTAAAATACTTTATTTTTCTTAACAGAGCATGTTAACAGAGCCATCCTTAACTGAGCCATCCTGAAACTCAATCGCATATTTTCTTATTGAATTCATGATAATTTATTTCACTTTGAATACACTCGTGCTTCTTATGCGTGTCGTTATTAAAGAATATATACATTACCTGCTGTAGTTAAAAAAGTCACTTTCTACATTTATTTTCTATTGTCTTTCTTTCTTTTTTCTTCTTTTCTTTTCCTTTTATTGTATTTCCAGTAATATATCTTAAGAGTGCTGCCTTCCTAATATGGTATTATAAAATTGGGCCCAAACTAGCCAAAAAGCTATAGGCCCAGGTGGTTCTCAATAATTTGTATGCTGCAACTCATTACAATAAACTTGGTTGAATGATCGAGTGATTGATTGATTATTTGTATTCCTAAATACATTTTTGAGCATTTCTGCCCAACCCTTATGACGTGACACATGACGTCACGTGTGACGTCACGTGACATGTGACGTGAAAATGCACGTGGGACGCCACGTGACATCGCACGTGACGTCACGCGTGACGCCATTATGAAAAACGTCTTGTTAAACTTAGCGGAAAAAGCTCCCACCAAATCTAGCTAAACATTTTCCCGTCATGTTTACGGCAAAACTCTTACCCTCATAATGTCAAGCGTGACGTCACGTGTGACGCCATTATAGGAAACGGCCCATAATGCAAAGCGCGGTTACGCCGACGCGGACGCCGCTCAACCCAGAAACGGGCGCCTAAGAACTGCACTCTAAAAGAACAGGAAAATTTCAGGTTTGAGGCATTTATACTAGTGTCACCATCTCGTTTAACACGCTGAAACTGAATTAACAGGGCTAGTTTATTTACAAAAATACGCCAACACTAAAATATTTGGCTTTCCCGTCATGGTCTTAGAATTAAAATTAGAGGTACCTTTAGTACGTATAGACAAAGGTTTTGTCACGTTTGTCTTTTATATAGTTTTATTTTCAGAAGTAACTCAAAACTTGCTCGAAACGGTCAAAACTGACATATTTCTGAATTTTAATAAAAATCTCCAGCGCTCTCAAGGAAACATCTAAGGACAGCACGACTTTCATTACGTCTTCATAACTAGTCTTCACAAGAATGAATACTCACGTGCATTTCTGAAACTCAGGTTTGTGTAGCCAAATTTGCCAATTGAGTGACAGAGCTGGAGAATCCCCCTTAAAGGCCGACTAGCAGCCGGAAAGGAAAAAAATTTCCCTCAAGTATTCGTTTCAATTCGAGAAAAATTAAGAACCTCCTCCTTTCGGCCGAAAGCAGCTCAGAAACTGCTCCCTGTGGGAAGAGGGAAAGAGAAGAATGTGGCAGGGAAGGGAGAGAACGAAACTGGGAATTGGCTCTCTGCCGGGCAGAAGACAGCCGTGTAGGTCGACCTTCAAACGCCGCGAGGTGTTATTTTGTTTCGTTTGTACTTTTGAAAAGTGGCATAGCGACGATTCGCTTTTTCAAGGGACAGTAATACTGTATTCTCGGACACAAGCGGATAGAGTAGCGCAGGGATTCGACTTCTGGCTTTTCGACTTCCGGCTGCCCAGCGCTTCGAACGCTCTTAACATGAGCTCCGTTGGAGGGGTTCGGCGGCCCGGCCACCCACCCTGGCCGCGGCCACAGGAGTGCTGAAGCTGCACCACACTATTACGAAACTGTTTTTGCCGCTTCCATTGAGACAATATGTTCTACACACGGTGTTTTTGCATGCCGACATGAAAGCTCGGCTCTACCGCCTTGAGTATTTTCGGTCGCCCTTGCACGTCTGGAACGTGTCCGCGAGCAGCTCGCTTTGGAGGCGTATCAGTACAACCACGTTTGGGCTTTTA
This sequence comes from Ixodes scapularis, assembly GCF_016920785.2. NCBI lineage: Eukaryota > Metazoa > Arthropoda > Arachnida > Ixodida > Ixodidae > Ixodes > Ixodes scapularis. The sequence goes on along the minus strand of NW_024609879.1, from coordinate 67,646,979 downwards.
CCTTCATTCTTGACGCTGGTGCTGCTGGAAGTGCTTATCCCTATTGGATCGTAGTTTGAATGGCAAACGCGGATGAAGTGTCTCCGGAGCTCTGCTTGGTTTACGGTGAACCATTAGCTTATGTTACGAAGTACTTTACGTCCTCGAACTGCGGCTATGGTTACCATGTTGGAACTTGTTCAGGCGAGTATATTTCAAAAAGCAAACATAAGAATTCCAAAAAAAGAAATAATACATAAAAATGCCAAACCTGCCTCACCCCGAAAAGCCGAGTTGTTCAAAACTCTGACAAACAGAAGCCTGAACAAGGGTCCCATCTTATGCGGGAGCTAGAGGCTATCAATAACAAGCTCGCTGCTATCATGAGGACTCATGCTAATGCTGAATTTATAATGTCGATCGAAGACAGTTGATCAGATCAAAAAATTGGTACAACTGCTGTCAAATCAGTATGACAAAGTTCCAGAGTAAATGAAAGAGCAGGCACAAGTAATCACTAACCTGAAGAAATGGATAGAAAACAATTGAGAAACACAGAGGAAGTGAGAGAATTCGCATGCTGAAAAAAACTAGTCAACAGTCTAGAACAGTCTTGAAACACAAAACCTGGAAATCTATGTAATATCGCTAAGCGCAAAAAGAACCGCCTTAGTAAATTAAATGAAATCGCTGAAAAGCTAGAGCTTCCAGGTCTAACCCAGAAGGATGTGAAGGACCTCCACAGACTTCCAGCAAAAACGGGAAAAGTTCCAGCTGTGTTGGTTCGCTTCGTATCACGAGTAACTCGAGGCTTTTATGGTTTGAAAAACAAAGGCACTATCTAAAAGAAACCCGATAGAATATCTCGTTTCTTGACAACCGGTCTTCCAAGAAACGGAAGCCTCTAACGTAGCTGAAGGAAAAAGCTGTAGAAAAACAAGATCAGTAGGCATGTGGCAGAAAAATGGTAACTTGTTCGCGGAAAAGAAGTCAGGTGACCGTGTTTGAAGATCGAATGCGAGGCCGACCTTGGTAAGATAGTGTGAATATTCCATTGGCTGCAGAAGATATTAGTTTTATCCCCGTGTTTCATGGCGGACTATTATCACCATCCAGCATCTTTATGTCGTCTCGGTAGAGAATGACTTGTCTGTAACAAAAATTCGTAATCATTTTTTTCACTTAAATGCTAGAAGCTTTGGTAATAAACACGATGTCATTGATATATTTTGAACTACTTAAATTTCACTTTTCATATTTTAACATTCACCGAAACGTGTTTTGCGAGCAGAGATGAGGTTGTATGTTTCCCAGGCTATAACAGTAATTGGGTACATCGAAGGGATAAGAGGGGCGGAGGGGTCGCTATCTATTTTCTTGATAACCTGTATTATGAAGTATCCTTTGAACTATTAAACGTCACTGTTAACTATGAACACTAGTGGCTAAATGTCGTTCTTTGATTGTAGTGGCCGCTTACAGACCCTCTGCCGGGTCATTAAAGAAGTTTTTTTTTTTTATTTGTCGGAGAAATAATGGAGTATGCTACTTTATTTAACCTCTCCCTAGTCTTCATAGGTCACTTCAACATCGACCTGACCTTACCTGTCAGCAGTTCTTCTGAATTACTTCATATTGTTCAGATCCGAATGTGATAATACAATTCTATCGCAAACTCGAATAACATCAGAAACGCAAACGCTAACTGATCTATGTAATTTAAACAGTCATGCGGAGGCTGCTGCTGCACTCTTAATCTTGGGCCACCTAGGGAGCCACCTATAGCCGTGACAAATTAATTCAACTTGTCACGGCAAATTTTAGGGCCACGTAACATTGCCGGCCCATTTGCCATCCCTTTTTAAGCGGCCCCAAAATTTGCCGTGACAAGCTGGATCTTGCGAGCCCGCTTTTTAGCTGGCCCGTTTTCTAGGTAGCCCGTTTTCTAGGTTGCGCGTTTTCTGCTGACTATCAAAATGTCCTGTCATCTACTTCCTCGCAGAATATCTCCGAGGGTCCAGTACTGTGATTCACGAAGGCGATGAGAAGTACAGGAACATTTTACGTAAAAATGAAGCCTGTGATGTGGCACTGAGCCTGTATGCAGAGACGTCATGCACGTAGCCATGAGGCAACTGCCACATGGCTACGCCCCCGCTTAGGTCACGACGAGAGAAACTGCGTCCGAACTTACGCGAGTGTCGCAGGACCCGTAGGGAGTAAGGGCGTGTTCGATCACCTCATGGAGGTGGCTGACGCCAGAGAATCCGCCGGAATGCGGTGGCCGCTAGCTTGTGACAGAGACCCGCCCCCGCGTGCCTTCGAATTCGGGAGGTGACAACGCCCGCCAGCACGACGGCGACCGCGGTTCGCTGCCTGGAGTGCCCTAGGCAGACGATACCTCAGTAGAGGCAAACCTCACCAGGGTCGAGAGGTCAGTTTGTGGGCCGTCGTTTGCGAACGAGACAAAAACCATGCGCGTCGACAAGAAAAGCACCGGTGCCCCAGATTCGGAGCGAATCTATGAGCTGAGAGCCGGACATCCAGAACTTCGATGCGGCTTCTCCCGAAGAGCCCCCCCCCCCCCCCCTCCCCCCCCCCCCAAAAAAAAACGCATGAAACCCGCCGGTCGAACCTGAAGCCTTTTGATGGCGCGTTCACACTGGAAGCGCATCTGCAACCGCTTGTAGGATCCACTCGTTCTCAATCGCGAAGTGGCTGGAATCGCGCGGTTGGGGTGTGTTTTTCCCAACCGCTTCTGGACCGATTTCTCCCAATCTCGTTCACCAACCGCGATGCGGTAGCCAATCGCAACACGACGCAAATACATCAAGTACGAGGACGACGTCTGGACAAAGCTATGAGAGAGCCTGGGAGGAATATCTGGTATGAACTATTTCCACTTCACGAAAGCTGCGCGCGTCAAGATGAAGGACATTTTTCCAAATTTATGATTCAACTGAACAACCCGGTCGTACTCTCTGCATACACCGCGCGCTATCTTGGCTTCTCGGCCTGCTTGCTACAGTCAGCATTTCTTTGTGAAGAAAGTCTGCCAAGTGGTTGCGACCCAACTTCACGTGCCACACGGCTCGTGCGCAAGCTTTGGCGGTGCTTTCTTGGGACGCCGATTGCAGCAAGCCGGTCGTGGTAGCCCCCGAAGACAGCTCGCGTTCGATTATAACTCTGAATTACGTATACACATCTTCTTAAAGTCAGAATCCGGAACATCTCTCATTCTAATGTGACACAATTGTGTCTGTATTCAGTCGTTCGAAAGCCTTTGCCCAGGCATATTTTCCGCCACCGGATCACAAAATCGGGATGCAGCACGGGCTCTGCGCACGTACACAACACTAGCAAAAGTAGCTTATAGAGTTCGCATAGGGCTTCCAGGGGCTGTGGGAATTGGCTAAAGCGGCTGCACCAGGTGCAAAATAAGTAGCACGGTCAATCCATCAGAGCCACCCACGCTTCCACACACATTTCCGGGGGCGTAGTTTTAGGGATTCGAACGAGATGGCATGGAGCTGCATTGAAAATTTAAGCTGACATCCTTGCTGAACTTCGGTACTGGCCTCTTCCACCAAGAAGCACTGCCCTTGAACCTACAATCACTTAGAGTGAAAACACAGACAAGTCGAAAGGCACAATGAGTCTTACGAATCGACCGAATATGCAGCTCCTCGAGCTTTTAATCCTGGCTCATATGAATCACGAGAACGCTTGGGGAACAAGCGCGCAGATGGAAAATATCCTACACTCTCAAAGTCATTACACCCCTATGGGTGTAAATGGCTTGTCCTATAAATAACCCACTTATGGGTGTAGCAAAACGGCGTTCTTGCGAGCACCTTTAAATTAATGCGTGATTATAGAGTACAGCTTTTTATTAGGCTTTCATGACAGCAGTACTCCCTCTAAATTGGGTGTACCACCGCCAGAGAGGGTTGTACAAAAGGCGCAATGAATAACACCCATAAATAGGAAGTAATACCCCAAAAAAAGTAAAAGAAAAAATGAGCACAGATGAGTCCAAACATTCCTGGTTCACTTTTTATTTTTCGATGAAGGTTCTACCAGGTTCTTCTAAATTCTTTATAGACGATTGCAAACAGGTCATCTGGCCGCCGCCATGTTTCTGGTCGTGCGGGGAAGTGCTTGCAACCACAAGCTTGCCAAAGGGCAGATACGTTCACGCGCACGTCCAAGCTTTGCGAAGGTAAGACTGAAAAAAAAACGTTCCTTTTTATTCTCACAATTTCACAGTCTTGAGTAGTAACGCGTTACTAGTAACGCGTTACTGTAACTTCGTTACTTTTTCGGTAACTTGTAACTGTAACGAGTTACTTTTTAAGAATGTAACTTGTAACTGTAGTTCTATTACTTTTTTCTGAGGTAACGATGAAAGTAACGAAGTTACTTTTGTCGTTACTTTTCAGTTCTTTGTGAATAATATATCATTAAACGAGTATAATCTAGCTATTCCTTGCACTTTCCAAAGTGTCTGTTCCGTCATTTTGAGTGTCAGTTGGCCTTGCACAAACTTGAGAATACGCTCTTTCTCGCGAGTCACTATCCGAATATAGCCACGTGTAGATTTGATGAAGAAAAAAAAAAAGAAGAATGTAGTTATCCTTACGCACTTGCTTGTACTTTGTGACTGAACACTTACATCTTAGTATATTGAAGCACTACCTCTGTTGCGGTTTTTTCTTTTCTGCGCACGAATTTTAATCGGGTGAATCAACCGTGAAACAACAATACACGCGGAGGGAACTTTGTATGTTTCGTATTTTGATCTGCGCCACTACTCCGGCGTGGTTTCAACGGTGCAGGCAAAATTTACTGTTGTTTGCGCAGGGCTTGTTTCTGGTTTGCCGGGTACGAACTGAAATATATCAAAGGAGTACACGAACACAGCGCAACCGTCAACGAGCCAGCAATGTGCTAGTGCTACAAGGATAGGGATGTTGATGAGAACAAAACAAAGAACAAGCATGGCCGGCGTACAGAGTATTTATCTGTGGTGAAGTTCGTTGCTAACTATTTGACCGCAGTATGCAAACTTTGCAACAAGGAGTACTCCGACAACAAGACTTCGTGTTCAAATCTGAGAATACACATCCAGTTCAATTTTTGTCTTTATTCTTTTCACAATATTGACTAATTTTCCAGCTAAATTATTAAGTTTGAATTTACCGCTATGGTGAAAGCCAGATTGATTCGTGTCTATATTTTTTTTCTTTCAAACATTAGTTTTTCCTTAATTTTTGTGTTATAGAAAAGTAACTGAAAAGTAACGTCGTTACTTTTTGAAAGTAACTGTAACTGTAACGAGTTACTTTTTTGTTGCGGTAACTGTAACGGTAACTTCGTTACTTTTTTGTGAAAGTAACTGTAACTGTAACGAATTACTTTTTAAAAGTAACTTACCCATGACTGCAATTTCACTACGACCGAGACGCTGCTTCTGAATCAGTGGTGGTCGTACGAGTATACCTGAGCCAGACTAGGACCAGTACGCGTCAGTAACGTCATGAACATTCTCACCGGATATCTTTTTACGACCACTTTAGGTTGTAAAACTGAAGACCCTAGTTAAACATCTAACTCTGATTCCCGTGCAGCATTTATTCTTACTAGCTCTGGTGATGTAAACAAACTCGACAGGCTTGCAAAGACGGAACGCCCGGAAGTATTTTCGGACGCAAGCTGCAGTTTATATTTGTAAACGGTAAATGGTCCATTGAGACCGAAGCTGGAGTACTATTAGAAGCATGCGTGCAAAGTACTTACACATAAAACGGCGATATAATGTAATTTGGGATAGATGTGTAATGCCATTCAGCCGGCGCAGAACAACGCAAACACAATGTCGAAAATGAAGGCGGCTGGCTGCTCACACTCAACGGAAGTCCCGCGGTCGCCAATGAGCAATATTTTGTCGAAACGCGTCAAACAAACATAGCACAATATTCCCATAGACTCCGACGAAGAGAATGGTCATCACCAAAAAGTTGGCATTGATGTATTCCGGCCGGTCAAGACGAAAAACGCACGAAGAGAAGGGGAACACTGAAGAGCACTCTTCGGAAACCGGACCCACGTGGCCCCCTTCACATCACCATAATTTGGCAAACGTCGAAGACTATGATCCCAGTGAGCCAATCAGCGCCTCAAAGCAAGTCACGTGACAAGTTTTCGTCTAAGCGTTTTTGTCCTACGGAGAGAGGTAACGTGTTTCGTGCCACCCCTATGATGAGGCGGCTTTCGCAGTCGCTCACAGCAACAAGAAGGCACAAAAGAACTTTGGGAGGCTTATCAGAAGACGAGGTCCAAGGGGGTGGATGATGCGGTTAATCTTCTTCTGCTGCTTTTTATGGCCACCTGCGCTTCCCAGGGAGCCCCGCCAAAAAGGGCCTTGCGAGGACTTGCTTTACGTAGTACAAACTTGAGCGACTAAAACTGCCACTCATGTAGAAGTGTGCCTGCTCTGGTGCGGACGCGAGTCCACAAAATAACTTTGAAAAACATATTGGAACGCCGTCAAAGCACGGGTCAAAGCTAAGACGCTAAGAACACGAGAAAAGAGACGCGGTTTCACGCATTCTAAAGAAAAGCCGGAAAAAAAAAAGCGTCAGGATGCTAGTTGTTTGGGTGTCACTCCGGAGAAAAAAATAATCCCCGTAAGCTACACACTAAACATTTTCACACCCCTATTGGTCTAAATGGCATGGGTCACAACTCACCCCAGTATTGGTGTACAAAAACGCCCTAGAAAAAAAGGTGCTATTCTTCACTCCCTCAAAACCAGTGTTGTACGGAAAGGGCGTTCCAAGGAACGGCGTTCCTGGAACGCGTTCCTTTTAGGAGGAACGAAGGAACGCCACCGTTCCATTTTGCATCGGTGGAACTGGAACGGGAACGCGTTACATTATTACGGGAACGGAAAGAGTAACGGCGTTCCTTTTTTTTCGTCCGACGGAGTAATTTTTATTTCATTTCTAAGAGGGGAAATTCTAAAAGTATAAAAACAATATCTTTACGAAGAGTAGGCTCTCGTTACCTTTTTGGTTATTTATCTCAGGGTTTATTTTGTGTGGTGCTCAGCTGTAGGAGAGCTAGTGGGCATCGATCAGTTGTTCAGTGCCCGAGATTGTGGTAGAAGCAAAACTTTTAGTCAAAGAAAAAGACACAGAAAGAGGGATGTTTCCAACTCAGCTACTTTCTTTGCTTCCACGAATCCTCATACATCCGCAAATCTAAGGCCGACTACAGCCACCACTGAAATTCCACGAAGAAACCTACAAATACCAAAAAAAAAAGACAGGTTACCAGAACACCCTTGTATTCCGAACATGGGCCACTTAAAAGATACACAAAAATTAACCTTCATTTATTCTCCCCTTGTCTTCAAACTCAACAACGAATCCAACCTTCACAAAAAGGACTTGACTTGTAGTTTTCAAGACTGACCTTCCAAAAGCCCTGCATTCTTCTTCAACTGCTCGTCTTGCGGACAGCAACAATAGGGAATTGTAGTAGACCGTTTTTCTCCTCCGCTACGGTATCCGTGAAGAAAACGCCGCAGCTGCGCATGCGCGCCGCCAGCCTTCTCTGCAGAGTTCAAGGTCTTGTGGCGGATTACGGAGCGCTCTCCGGGTGCTTAGCGGGCTGCGGGAACGGTCTACTACAATTCCCCATTGAGAAGCAACTATTGTTACGTTCGAACAAGGAACTTTGTTAGTTTAAAACGTGTGAGGTTATCGTAAAAAGCTCGTGCGATGTAGAGTAACAGTACATTTGGCTCGTCTGAATCACCACCACAAAACATGAATATGGTTAAAAGCTGATATTTGTAAAGGTGAATATATCAACAAATGAAACCCTGCTTCCCCTTGTTTTCTCCTCCTGGTGCCTTCCATCACGACATTCAAATTTCTATGCTGCCATTTAATAAGATGAATAAAAAAAAATCTCTCCTTGGTTTGATTAAATATGGTAATCAGCAAAACACAAATGTAACGTATATGTAACGATACGTTCTATTTTTGTATCTGTAACGGGAACGAGTTCCTTTTTCACGTGTGGAACTTGTAACGGGAACGCGTTCCAAAACTCGGAAGGAACGAGGAACGATTTTTCGTTCCTTTTTTTTAAGGAACGTGTACAACACTGCTCAAAACCCGGTGGAACTTCTTACACCCTTCACAGAAAGGTGTGATTCTGCTCCACACCATTTTATTAGGGAATGCTGGCAGCCGTACAGAAGAGTATGATTAAAAAAAACCGAGACTAGTCACAAAATTTGAGACAACACAACACTGTCCCAAAAATGTTTGAGACGTGTTGTGTTGTCTCTATGTTTTGTATCTAGTCTCGGGGTATTTTTCAGTGTGATCCTTCACCAGCCCGCCTGCGCAGTAACTCGCACTTCATTCAGTTGAAGAGGTAATACAAAATGTGTACCACACATCCACAGAATAGGGCACAGACCCCGCAGCACTTCATCAAAAAGTATTTACGGAGAAATGATTGCTAGCAAGTTGAAACATGTGCACCACTTCTTTTTTTTTTAATCTGAAAAAAAAGCGTACGTGGATCTTATCCTTTTCTGTTGCGGATTCGCGACAAACCAATGTCAAACCCCAAATGCGAGCATTTGTGACCTAATGTTAAGTTTTCGTGACAAAGCTACAAAATTCTTAAAGACTTAAAATAAACGCACTCAAACTTTTAGTAAGGCTTTCCTTCGCCTAAAGCTACTTTAATGATTTCAAGCTCTGGTGACTTAAGCAAAACTCGACAGGCTGGCAAAGACGGAACAACCGGGAGTTGCTTGGGACGTAAGCGGCAGTTCATGTTTGTAAACGGTAAAATGGTTTATTGAGACGGAAGCAGGACTACTGTCAGAAGCATGCTTGCAGAGTACTTACAAATAAAACAGCGATCTCATGTAATCCATGATGGATGCATAATCCCGATTCGGGCAGCACAGAACAATTCGCAAACACAACGTCGGTGATGAAACGGTCGCTCACATCCAACGGAAGTTTCGCGGTCGCCGATGAGCAGCTCTTGGTCGTGATAGATGCACAATCCTATTCGGGCAGCACAAAACAACGCAAACACACTGTAGAGGTTGAAGGCGGTCGATCACATTCATCGGAAGTCTCGCACCCGCCGATGAGCAGCTCTTTTTCGAAAGAGGTCCAACAAACACAGCACAATAATTCTATGGACTCCGACGAAATAAACGACCATTACCTAAAAGATAGTAGAGGCGTATTCCGGCCCTTCAAGACGAAAAATCACCGATGCGACGGCAACGCACAAAAAAGAGTTGAACACTGACGCCTGACGGGCGCAAACCGGACCTACGTGGCCCCTACAACTCACCATAACTTGGCATAAGGCAAAAAATACGGCCCCAGTGGCCCCATCAACGCGTCAGGGAGAATCACGTGACAAATTTTCGTCCAAGCGTTTTTGCCCTATGGAGAGCGGTCACGCGTTTCGCACCACCACTCTGATTAGCTAGAAGCAGCCTTCGCACTTGTTCATAGCCACACGAAGACACAAAAGAAGGTGTGGTAGCTTATCAGAAGACGATGTGAAAGGGGGGAGGACAAAGCAACTAATCTCCCTCTGCTGCTTTGTATAGGCCACCTGCGCTGCCCACGGAGGGTCGCAATCGGGACACGTCAGGACTCGCTTCATGCAGAAAGCGTGCCTGCATTGATGCCGACCGCGAAATCCCATAATAAATACCCAAAACGAATTCCAACGCCGACGAAACATGGGTCAAAGCTAAAAAAAAAACGCGGTTTCACGCGTACCAAAAAAAAAACGGGAAGAATAGCATTGGGACGCTAGATATTTTGGTGTCACCACGCAGAGATAAGAATCGCGTACTCCAGTGAGGGTGTCTTGAATTCCGCATTTTCGACTGTCTTGCGGCATTGCTTTTTCAGGGTCTTGGTTATAACTTTGTGATTTACTAGATTTTGATATATCTATATTTTACATATCTTGTATTTCTGCGTAGAAGTTTTTCCACCATTGTTTTTCTGCTTTATGTGCAGAAGGTTCAGAAAAAAAATTATTTGAAGTTTTAAACACCGCTTCAGACACCCGGTTACTCAGCGGTTACTCAGGTCTTTGCGGAGGTGGAATCGGTGATTGACTGCTGATTCCCTTTGACCCTTGGCTGTCGGTCAATAATCTTGAGCCAGAGGACTTGGTTCAGGATAATCTTCAGGGGCAGTGCAGATGCTAGCCGGGCGCTGGATCCTTCTTAGACATCCGCCGGCGTAGTCGAGTCGGGGGAAGATGTTCGCGGAGGTCTCCTTCAACATGACGAAAGCTTGCTTGGTACTGGGTCGTGGCCACGTGACCAACAGCCAGCCTACTTTCCTTGAAGCAGAGCCAAAGTCTTCTGTCTTCTCCTAAAAAGAGCCTCTCGCCCATACCTCCAGCCGTCGTATCTCTTCCTCTTATACTTGTCTTCCTATAGCTTCTCCGGCGAATTTTCTTTTACGTATTATTCTTCTCCGCAAAACTGACATAGACTCAGCCGCAATAGTACACCCTACGACGCGAGTTCTGCTAAATAGTAACGGCTTGGTATGCGCCATGCTATTCTTAGTTATTTACGTAGTTTAGTTCAGAAATTCAGAAAGCGAAACAACGGTATGGTCGGATCCCAGGTCTCATGCGACCGATTCAAAGTCACAGTAAACGAGCTTAGATTCATCCAGTTGTGGAACACACGCGCAGATGGTGAGCCCCCTTTCCTCCCCAAGCACCCCTCCCGTAGAGACCCTGTATCTGGGAAAAGTGGCGCCTTCTCTTCCCTTCTCCGAAATACCCTCCTTACCCCCCTCGAAAATCTGGTTTGCAACGGAGGCGCCCTCTGGATGTTGCCAAGCGTCTCAAAGTCTCGGTCAGCTCGAGCCACCCGATGCAGGTCGTGCGGACTTTCGGAGTCATATCGGTTTGATAATCATTCCACTTAGAACCCGCATTCTCATCCGATCGTTCTGAAGCAGCTCTAGATCTGTTGGTCCAACCGTGGCTCTCGAAGGTGCTTTACATAATCTTCCCAATCGTCCCTAGCGAGTTGCATTATCGTTCAGTGGTTCATGGGTATACGTCCGCCCTTCTGCTCGAGGGCATCGCTAGTCGATTTGAATCATCATATCAAACCGCCAAATTGCGATAATATTTTCTATGATTTCAGGTCATTCATTAGTTTTTTTTATGTGTGTTCTTTGCGAGCTTTCAGGAGTGTTGGGCATGCAGGCCCTAAGAACATTAGAAGGCATGAAAAGCAAGATATATTCTTTTTTATCGGGGAAGCCTTTACGTGGTCGACGCTAAGCTAGAATTTTTAAGCTGACTGAAGCACTATTAATGATAAAAATCGCTACGTATCTCTCTGCGTATGTATTGTGTGCATGCTGTAATAACTTGCGACACAGCAGGCTTTTCGTTACGGGATACTCGGAGTGGCCACTTTTCAGACTGTAATAAATAATATTTTCATTCGTTTTTGCGATGAAGCCGTTTTTAGGAATCAATATTCCTTTTTTTCTTTAGTTTTCGTACTTCGTAATTTCATCAAATTGTTCGTTTTTTCTTCTTTTTATTTCGTTTATACTGAAAAAGAAGAAAGAAAATTTTAGCTTTAGCTAAGGTTCACGTTGTTTTTAGACACCTGGGTCAGTGCCGTACGGCTAAAAACCTGGTGCCGACATGGGAATCAGAGCTCAGTTTCAGCACTTAAGCGAGTCTTACGAATTTTTACTTTTACATAAATTTAATAAAGACCTGAATATTCTCTATTCAACATGTCAATATTAATACATTAATTTTTGTAGATGTCGTTAAGGCATCTATTGTCTGCATCAAAAATATGAAAAGAGGCAAGCAATTGCAGATTCAGTTATTTCCATAAAAGTGAATGAGGAAAACACAAAAAAAATACATTCAAATCTCACGTGGAGGAGAATGCAAAACAAGCGAATGTGAGATAAAATTCTCCATGAAAATACACAAGCACAGAGGACATTGAAAAGAACAAGAAGGAGGTAACCATTTTATTTATTTCTCGAAACAGCCAGCCAATCCACCGCAGGAATATGCACAAGTGGAAAACACGCTGAGTACCTAACAGAGTGGATCACAGAATAAAAAAGGAGGATAAGGGCATTAACATACACAATACACCATCAAAATGTTTTCCTAAGACTTCATAAATGTGCAAGTAGCTTTACTGACAGGTGCAATTAATGTTTTTTTTTATTTTATTAAATACTTCTAGAGTTTTTAGGATTTTTAATGATGTAACTGATACGGTACAGCTGAGGACTGAATAAATTGTGGAAACCGTGAGGAACTCAAGATCGAGTTGTGTGATGAGACAGTTCTGCAGTGACCCGGTTTCAGGTGCATGCTCAAGATAAGAATGCACGAGTGTGTTATATGCCGCAAGTTGGACTCGCTCTGATGAATCCATGAGAATACAATGTGTCGACACTTACTTGAAGTCCTGGAAATACCGCTGAAGTGGGCGTTCTGCAGGCGTCAGCTGCACTGATTTCCTAGTAGCAGATCGAAACCGTGGGAGCTAAAAAAAGACGAACCATAAAAACGTCCTCGAGGGCGCCTTTACTCTAAGCAGTCCCCTTCACACTACACTTTTTGAGAAACAGGCGGATCTGCTTCGAGAAAGCGCTTAAGCACAAATGTCAGATTGGTCTCTTCATGTTGCCTCAGATACTCCTAAAGGAAGGGTGTAGGCGAACTGGTTCGATACTCACATGGTAACTCTGGAGCCGGGGAAAAGAAGGGACGTAGGGCAGACACAAAACTCTTAACACAGCTAAAATTTTATTTCACCGTCACGTCCTTAAACCTACCACCTCGCGACACAGACACAAAATGTTTGACTTTGTAGGTTCTTTGTTGTCAGACCTTTTGCGTCTGTGTCACTTGGTAGAAGGTCTATTTAAGAACGTGACGGTAAAATAAAATTTTAGCTGGGTTTGTAGTTGTGCGTTTGTCCTACGTCCCTTCTTTTTGCAGGCTCCAGCGTTACCATGTCATATACTCCTGTCATTGCGGCAATATCAGTTTCTTCTGCATTGCATTTAGCTGCCTTGGTAGCTCTTTGTTATTCATCAGTAGACCAGAAAGACTGACGTCCTGAGGATGCTGCCTGTTTCCAAGTGTAAACAGTGTGCCTGAAAAATAACGAAAAATAACATTTAGTTTTGTTATGTGAATAACAGTGAGGCAATCAGCTCGGATATAAGTAATAGTGTGTACCTTTCTGCATTCCTCCAGGAATAGACAGCAGTCGAAAATGAAAACTTATCAGGAGCTTCTGTAGCTGAGGCAATCTCTCTAGGTCAAGCTTAGGAAGCAAGGGTCTGTATGACGCTGCTCAGACCTTGGTCTAGGAGCCGTGGGACGGCACACACTCTTGAAATTAACAAATTAACAGAGACGAGACGAGACTACTTTTAGGTATGCCTCGGTTGACCTGGAAACAGCATCATTGTGCCAAACTCACCAGCAGCTGGGGTTGCCGAAGCAGACTGCTTCGGCGAAGCTGAAGTTAGGTTCCGTAAAGCACCACTTAGAACTTCCTGAGGGGCCTTCAGGAAGTTCATATTCCTGAACCTCCTCTCATCACCAAACTCATCAAAATATGCGGTCGCTGCGGCAGACAACACCGAGGAAAAAGCTCCGCTCGGACCTCAGGAGAACACCATGTAATCCTAGAATGATAGAGAGAGATGGCACTAGTGGTAGGTTTGCCTCGGTCGACCACGAAACAGTATTGGACTGCCAAACTAACGAGGAGCTGCGATTGCTGCAGGAGTGTGTTCTGGAAATATTTCAGTACTGTGGGTATTGCCCTGTGTTGTACTGTTCAAGCTTGGGTGTGGTGTCTTATGAACCTTGGAGAGCAAACTAAAACAAAAAGAACGAAACTGCATTCTGTAAAGGGGGCATCAGGAATCCTCCGTTTGTGCATCAAACTTATATTATTAAACTGTTTTAACTTATCTTACTGAAGAAAGTAATATAGTAAGGTAAGATATCGCACATACAATTTACATTTCCAGTTCCCTTGCAGTGGTGGTTTACTCTCTTGGTTGAAGGTAAAGAAAACATAAATGTTTGGGAGAGCATCTTTCCTAAGTTTCTTGCTCTCCTTTCTTTTGCATGATTACTGATTTGAATTGGTCGACACAGTCGTGAACCTGTAATAGATTGAAAATATCGAAATTTAGCATCGATAAAAATATGTAACACCACCTTAAAAGTCCGTTTTTGCAGATCCTGGGTTAGCCCCATGAAGGCCCGCACGTGAAGTCTGCGCTTTCAACGCTGCTAGTGCGAGCCTCGGGTTGATCTTAAATGTTTTATTTGCTTGCGTCTTGGTTTTAAGCAGACTGCGTGCGAATGAGACCCTATTGACGCTACAAGAGCGAACACACCCTGAGCGGGCTAAGCACACACGCTCGTGCAGTAAGAGGGTCGTCAGAGAAAACATACCCGTGCTTGTCACACTGGCTTTGCTAGCACTTATGTTGAAACAGGGTATAGATACATCCACATGCTCGCGTCCGCAGCCATCTGAGCGTTGCACACTATGAAATTTGTGTGAATATAAGTATGGTACACGAGAACGTACGCCACACTTGACGACCAAGCATACTCCGCAAGCACCCGTAAGTGGCAGCGACGCCGATGTTAAGACTACGAGCAGGAGCAGGCCGTTTTCAACGACGCTCACTTCCACGGCAGGGGTATTCCTCGATGCATAAACGTTGGCAGTGTTGTGCTCGCTACTACATTGCTCGCGATCACGGGGGAACGGAGCGTAAAACTCGCTCTAAACAGCTTTTCTTTTTCATTTTGGTGAGCTTTTTACAGAGTACCTACCACGCATGACTTTACGGCTCCAATCGGGTTGAAATGTTTTCGACCGATTTGGTGAGGCAAAACCTTCCTTCGAGGCATTTTCTTCTCCAGAGAGTACCTTTAAAAAACTTCTGAACGACTTTTCCACAGGCTCAGCAGCCCGTCAGCTGTAGCGAAGCAACAGCTTGGAAAAGTAATGGCAGACGGAAGTCCAAAACCGAAAGCAGGGTGTCAGGTCATTTCACTGGCCAAGAATGTGCGCGGCAGCTTGTTCCAAGGATAGCAGTCAGTCCTTTCTGTAATTTAAATTGCCTTCGATTTCACCTATTTTATAACATAGGACACAGTTGTCTGTATACAGCCTGTGAGAAACATCAATGTTAGTCGTTATGTCGTTTATATACACAAAACAGAGGTCCAAGCACTGACCCTTCACTTAGTCTTGATGAGACGGGAACTTTGTTCAAATTAAGTCTCATATAATGAATATACTGATGTATATTTGTTCAGTAAACATTTATCCAATTTAATATTGCGGTGTTATTTCGTGCTATGAAGTTTTGCTAACAGTTTCGGATGAGATACTTTATCGAATGGCTTAGCGAAGTCTAAAAATATTGACCCACACGCAGCTTGCCGGTCATGCAACGCGGCCGTGGCCTAAGCGTTATCGTGCTTGCCTCCCACGCGAAAAGCCGAGGTTCGATTCCTGGGCGTGGATGCACCTTTTTGTTGTTTCTGTAATGTCGCGTTCTGGTAAATTCGAGAATCCTGTTTCTTATTTGAGGTTAGAATGTTCTGCGCGCAGAACCTTCTACGCCGATTGTTCCAGGAGCCCACGGTTGTATATGGGGGTGTACGAGTCGCGAGCCGGAGTGAGTCTCGCCCCAGCGCTCCACCCTGCTATTTCGCCGACATCGACGCCTGCGCCGCACCTCCTTTTGTTTTGCTCTGGGTACAAGTTCGCCTCATTAAACGTTTAGTTTCCACAGTTGTTCGCCGCTAATCATTTCTCATTTTTGACAATATTACGTCGGCTCTACCTGCACCTTTAATGCTTTCTGCTAATTCGTGAATAAATTCATTGAGCTGTGTTGCGGTGGATAATTACATTCTAAAGCCTAGTTCATATTTAGCAATGAGGTTATGCTTATCAAGTTGGGATCACATGTGGATAGTGTGCTTTCATAACTAAAATACTGTACTTGTTAAGAAAATGGGTCTGTAGCTTCATCTAATATTTGAATCACTGTCCGAGTGTAGTGGTATTATTTTTTACGTCTTCCAGACATTTGGCAAAGTACATATTCGAGAGATACTTTAAGCAAGACTTGTAAATTCTTTGAGGCCCATTCTGCATAGCGCTTGAGGAAAGCGTTAGAAAGCATATCTCTCTCCGCAGTTTTTTCAGCTAATTGATTCAACAGTAAATTAAAAATGCCCACCTGCGTAACACAAATATTGTCAATTCGATCCACATTGCTCTGGCGAAATTTTTTAATCACAACATCGTCATCAGTGAAAACAGGTCTAAAAATAATTAAATACATTTCCGGATACGTTACTTGCTACAGATAATTTTTATTTGGGTGAAATATTATGCCCGAACTTTAGGGGGGTGTTTATCATAAAAGAGCGAAGTGGCAGTAATATTTTTTTTTTCTTTGCTTCCAATTTTTGTTTTTAAAACGATTATTTCATTTTGAAAGAAGCTGACGATATGACTCTGTCCTACTGAATATCAATTTTCTTCACTCTGGCAGTTCTATGCTTTAGGTGCAAAATATCTCAAATTATTCATGGATTACGAACATTTTTGTTTATCGTGTGAGGCATAAGTTGGATACGCACTTGTTTTCTATATTCTCAAAACTATACCACAAAACATGAATGTCCATATCACAACTAAGAGGCAATTTTTCAAATGTGTCGGAAGAGAAATATATGAAATCAAGAACGGAAACACCACCAGCATTGCTAAAATCGGTAACGTATGTAGCAACTTAAGTACAAAACGAGCGTATTGGTAACAGTAACTAAACATGAGGAAGATACAAGATAAGCATCGTTGTCCGTCCGCCTTTTTTACGTATCTTCCTTAGGTTTAAGTATGTAACAAGGGGTCGACAAGTTATATTTTTCTCCAAATAGAATGACACAGGCACCATTTTATGGTCAGATATACCATCATATATTTCAGGGCCATACTCACGTGCAGATAACCTATGACTCACAAAAACAGGATTTAATAGAGATTTGACTCTAGCAGGAGAGTTTACTATTTGAACTAAATTGTTAGAAAATGACAAGTAAAAAGAAATTGGGTTGTGGAGATATTTATACAGCGTTTAGTTGGTCTGCCATTAAAGTTGCGACGAGTCACTCGCTGTAGAGGAGCAATTTAGCCAGTGCAGTACAACCGCTAGCCTGGGGTCTTTAGCGTGCACCACGCAGTAGTGATACACGACCGCACGCCGGTACGATGCTCATCCAGATCGAAACGGGCAGGGGTGGGGCTCAAACCCAGGATCCCTGGGTTCTGCAGCGCGAGCTTTCGCTCCACGCGCGTCGAGCTGGGTGTGCGCTCCAGCCCACTCGGCCTGTTTATTTAGCAATAGGTCTATTTAGGAGTGCTTGGGCCACAAATCTTGGCCCAAACACTCCAACGTTTTATGCACGTAGTTACACGCGGGCTCCCCTTAGTGTTTGCGTATGTCGACGACAACGATAATATTGCCAGCAGTTCACCTGAAGAGCACGGAACATATCTTTGGTTACTCTACGAGCCGCTGTGCAACTAAGACCTCGTCGTCAACGCAGCGAAGTGCATCTTCGAAACATTCAAACTAGACTTCCTGGGACATAAAACGACCCCTTAAGATTTCATCCGCTGTTTTCTGATGTCCAGCTTACCAGGGAATTACCGAAGCAAACTTCATTACGCAAACAAAAAGAATGTTTGAGCCTCGTCAATTTCCTTCGGCGTTTCATAAACAACTGCGCCAAAATTTTCAAACCACTCACCGACCTGTTGCCCTCTTCGAAAAGTCTCAGGGCACAAGTTAATTGGAACCAAAGTGCACTGGAGGCTTTCACGAGTGCAAAACAGGCTCTCGTTGAAACGACGCTCCTTGCATATCCAGGACCGGATGCACCCGCAAGGATCATAGTTGACGCCTTGGACGTTGCCTTAGGAGCTGTGCTACAAGAGTACGACGACACGAACTGGTTTCCGTTTGGCTTTTTTTCACAGAAGTTAAAACCAGCGGAAACTCGTTATCGCATGTTTATCAGTGAGCTCCTAAGAGTCTACCCTGCAATGAGGGACTACTGGCACATCTTGAAAGGACGGGTCTTTCACGCATTAACAGACAGCAAAGCACTCACCTTTGCCTTACACGCTAATCCGAACTTATATTCGGACCGCGAGATTCGTCATCTCGCATATATATCCGAATACACACCCCAACTGCGTCACGTGCATAGAGGGAACAACGAGGCGGCTGATGCTTCGAGGCACTCATTGCGCTCCCTAGTCTGGATTTTTTCAGACTTGCAAGGGCTCAGCAAGTTTACGCCAAGTTGCAGACACTGCAAGAAACTTCTACCCCCATACGACTTTCACATGTTGCGCTGCCACTTGCAAACTGCGATGTGGTGTACGAGAGAAACACCACGGCCGTACATCTCTTCCCTCTTTTCTACGTCCCAACTTTCACTCACTTCATGAAATTAGCCAACCAGTACACCAGCAACCCGTCGACTAATGTTTTTACGATATGTCTGGTCTCAAATGAAAAGGGACATTCGCCTCTGGATGCAGATCAGTGCTCCATGTTGACGATCCAGAGTACAACGATATATCAAGAGCCCGCTGCATCCTTTCCGACCACCAGATGCCCGCTTCGACTATGTGTATGTTGATATTGTCGGACCTTTCGCACAATCTCAGGTGTTTCAATATATTGCCGCACGCGCAGCTGGTCAAGTAGGCAGCGCGGCCGTGGCCTAACGGTAATAGTGCTTGCCTCCCACGCAAATAGCCAGGGCCCAATTCCTGGGGGTGACGCGTCTTTCATTAATTCTTGCATTTTAGTGTTCTGGTAAATTCGAGAACTCTCTTGCATGTTCCAGGTCACAATGTTCTACGCGCCGACTTTTTTACGCCGAATGTTCCAGAAACCCACGTGTGTACAAAAGGGGCTCCGCGTGGCGAGTCGGAGTCAGTTTGGCCCCAGCGTCCGATCCTGCTGTTTCGCCGATATCAACGCCTGGGACGCTAGCCTTCCTCTTTTTTGTTTTGGGCACAAGTTAAACGTTTAGATTCTTCAGTTATTCGCCGCCTCATCATTTGTCCATCGTCATAGTATACTCACATGCGTGGATCGTTTTACCGAACGGCCAGAAGTCATCGCAATACCGGACATCACCGCCGAAACAGTCACGCAAGCGTTCCTCACCACCTAAATTGGACGCAACGGTTGCCTATCCAGTGTCACTACAGACTACGGTAGGCAGTTTGAAAGCACATTACTCAAATCACTCGCGAAAATGATTCTAACATACCATATACACGATCGCCTGCCATCCATATGCCAACAGCATGGTGATAGGATACACTGTCAATTAAAGGCCTCGCTCATCACGAGAGATGAGAGGAGCAACTGGGTGAAAACTCTGGCATTGGTAATCCTAGGCATCCGATCCACATTGAAGAAGGATATCAAATGCACAGCTGCAGATTTCGTCTTTGGGACACTTCGCCTTCCTGACGAGTTTCTCACTCACCTACTGGCTCCACCACCAGACCTCCCTACGTATCTTCAAGGCCTTCGAAACGTCTTCACTGCTCTACGGCCTACAATGCCTCGACGTCAAGCTCCAAAGCAAGTCTTTATACACACTGAACTGGAAACGTGCACGGATGTCTTTGTCCGACACGACTCCTTACATCCCTCATTAACGCCACCTAATGGTGGTCCAGTCAAGACCATAACAAAAAAGTTGAAATCTTTCACAATCCTCATAAATGCACGAAAATGCATCTTTGCCATCAACCGTGCGAAGCCGACACCGCATAGATAACCAGAAGGCCTCCGCACCATCATCCCATTCAGATCGATTGATGCCTGAGATTGGAAACAAGAGTTGCGTCAGTATTCGGCCTAGGCTCGTGTTCAACCAGCGCGTCGAAGGTCGGGCTCGGGCCCAATAGCCAAGTTAGCGCGATCCGATTGCGGTGACGTTTCTTGAAGCAAGAGGAGGCGATGAGGAGGCTTTGATTATTCTAGGTGGTGTTGGTCAAGCCAACATTCATGGCCGCATTTATCTCTGACATGATGACGACAACCGCAAGCCTGGGAGACAATTCTCATTGAAGAAAGTAGTTATGTGGAGTTAGAACTTCTGCTTCACTAGAGATGGGGAAGAACGAACCGGCTATGACGCGATAACAGTTGGAGAGTGGCTCATACATCGAGTCACGGTACCAGCACGCGGCACGCAGCACACACACCTCGAGACTCGCTCGCTCGGGACAAATCATCGGTACCCTCCAATTGCTGGCTCCCGGTTCGGTAGAGACTGACGATATATTCATTGATTCTTCTAAAGATTTCGCCAAAGTGTCTCATAGTTTACTCATATTAAAACTCAATCAGCTTCACATTCATCTATCTGTGACATCATGGATCGGACAATTTGTAAACAATCGTACTCAGCATAGTGTAATTAAGAACTACTCCTTATCTTATTCGCATCCATTATCCGGAATCTCCCAGGGCAGTGTTCTTGGCCATTTGCTGTTTTTAATATTGTTAAATGACATATCTCATTAAATAGCGTCCTGTATTCGATTATTTCCTGACGACTGCGTAATCTACCGAATTGTATGTAACCTCGATACCATAACCCTACAAGCCGACCCTAACCTATTTGACGACTGGTGTAGAGAGTGGAAAATAATACTAAACTCTTCTAAAACTCAGCTCGTTTCCCTCACGCATGTTCCTAGTACTTTCTTTACTTACACGATGTACCGTCAAGTGTCCACCTTACAAGTGTCTTGGCGTTCACTAATCTGACGACCTCTCCGGGAGCACGCATATGGCATACTACTTCTCTAACGCTCACTGCTCTCTTGGATATCTTCGACGTAATCTAAAACTAGCACCACTATCAGCAAAACAAGACGCCTATACTATACTCGTACGGTCCAATACACGTCATCCATCTCATCCCCTCGGCAACACTATTTGATAACCACCATAAAGGCACTTCAAAACGGGCAATCTGACTCATAATTTGGAATTACTCATGAGACCAGCATCACTTTGTTATCAATGAAATATAACCTTTGTCTGCTCTCGTCGAGGGCATTATCGCACCTGTCTTTTAACAAGATGTACTATGATAACCTCGCATTTAAAGCGTCTTTATATCTGTCCTATTTTTGCTACATTGATCTCGTTTGTTGACTTTACCTTTCCACTAACAGAATCACTCAGGAATATCTTGCCTAACAGTATCGTGACCTAAACAGATCACAACACCTTCATGTGCCAACGAACCACCCATTTCCACTTGCATTATTTGCATATTCTATTCGTGTTTGATGAAATGTTTTATATCTGCATTTTTTAATTTGCTGCTTTTCCTGAAAGTAGTTGAGCGTTTATTCTGTATGTTTCTTTGCATTATATAAAAATGTTCTCCAGCTTGTACCCCCTTGAGTAATTTCATTAAGGGCATCCACATATAAAACGCACAAGACAGTAAGAAAACACGCACGACGGACAAGCGCTCACTCGCAACTGATGTTTATTGAAACTTCAGAAAACACACACAAAAAATAATCCCCCCCCCCCCGATCGCTCATGAGCACTGCGCCTCCGGGTTGTCAAAACTACATATCTTAAAAACAATAAAATCACAATGCTTACGTGCTGACACGTGTCGACGAGCCGACTGAGCCTTAGTGCAAGGGAAATGTGACTCATGTATCCTTCTACCCTAGAAACTTTTTGGAAGGTCACCAAGATCTCTCTCGCCCTCTGTCTTTTATATGTACCCAAAGTATTTGTGTCACCGAACACCAGTCTTGGGTAAGTTACTTTTAAAAAGTAATTCGGTACAGTTACAGTTAGTTTTAGAAAAAAAGTAGCGAAGTTACCGTTACAGTTACCGCAACAAAAGAGTAACTCGTTACAGTTACAGTTACGTTTAAAAAGTGACGACGTTACTTTTCAGTTACTTTTCTACAACACAAAAAAATGAGAAGAAAACTAGAAAACGCCCCTCACGACGTTTTATTGCATAAAATTAAAAAGTACGCTTTTTACTTCATATTGTAACTTAGCTGCAGTTGCGTTTTGAAGTTAGTGTTTGAAAGTTTCCATGCCAGAGTAGCGGCGCAAATAAAAATACGAGACATGCGCAGTGCCCTCCACGTGTATTGTTGTTTCACGGTTGATTCACCCGATTAAAAGCGTTCGCGCATAACAAAGAAAAACCACAACATAGATTGTGCTTCAAGAAACTGAGATGTAAGTGTTCAGTCACAAAGAACAAGCGCGTGCTTAAAGATAACTAGATATTTTGTTTTCATAAAATCTACACGTGGCTATATTCGGGTCGTGACTCGCGAGAAAGAACGTTTTCACAACTTTGTGCAAGGACAGCTTGAGACTCGAAATGTGGGAATCAACGATTTGGAAAGTGCAAGGAATGGCTAAATTGCACCCTCCTTCAGTGATATATTATTCATAAAACACTGGAAAGTAACGACACAAGCAACGTCGTTACTTTCATCGTTACCTCAGAAAAAGGTAATAGAACTACAGTTACAAGTTACATTTTTAAAAAGTAACTCGTTACAGTTACAAGTTGCCAAAAAAGTAACGAAGTTACAGTAACGCGTTACTACCGAAGACTGCCGAACACTGGCGAGCAGCCGCACCTCTCACAGAGGACCGCCAGTGGCCAATCGGAGTGGCTCGAAGAGACGCACGGTGCTCCCTAATGCCTGATTCACATGGTGCGAATTTGCCTGCGATTTCGCAATTGCGACGTCGTTCTTGCGGCACAACGCAGTTGCGGTGCGAATTAGACTAAATCGCAACTCCGTATTTTGCCAAACTCTCCTTGCGAACGGCCGCACTTGCGAAGGGGACGGACAGCCAATCAAACGCGGCTCGTGAAAGACGTCACGGTGGTCATAGCAACGTGGGGATCAAAGATACGAAAAATGCGTCACCTACGTCGTCGTCTTCGAAATTCGCTGCTGGGGTGGGGCGGCGGATGTGCTTCTTCCTAGTGAATATTTTTCGCTGGGGGATGTAAGCTTGAGTTCGGCATTACAACAAACTGGCGTTTGAGTACCACGCGAGGGTTGTGGTTGCTTCCTTTGTAAAATTGCAGGCGATAACAATTGACGCTTCTGTTCGATCACTTTGCGTAAGGGACTCGTTGCATAGTAGAAATATCCTTCCTTGAAATCTGCTTGTAGATGACGCAAAGTTCTGTCTAGAACCGAGAAATGCTGAACAGCACCTTGTTATTAAAGCCATTTGATAAAAATCGAGCTTCACATTTTTACGAAGTGCCAACAACTATTGTTCTGTAAACGCGCTGGACGCGTGCTACGCGAGTGACACGCGTGTAAAATGGCTTTAATTACAAGGTGCCAATCAGCGATTCTCGGTTTCTGGACAGACCTTCGTGTCAGATCTGCAGAGAGATTTCGAGAAAGGGTCTTTCTACTATTTAATGAGTCCCCTACGCAAATGTCACACGTGCCACGCGTGACATTTGTCATAGAAATCCTGTGACAATTTGGTTTCGTGCATAGTTTGCGATTATTTCACCAACACGATTGTTTTGGCTTTTTTTGCATCTGGAAACCTGTGGGCTTTTTTTTTAATTTATGTCGTTTCCTTTATCTTCAGTGTTTTTGTTATGTTCGCAATCGCTAATATTGTTTTGAATTAAAAAAAAAGCTAAACATCTACGTAAGCTTGTTCATGCTGACCTACACTGAGGAAGTACAGAATGTGTTTTGCACGTTCACACACACACACGTTGTGTGTGTGGTCCAGCATGTCGTTCATTTTATGAAAATCGGCCGATAAAACGCATTCTGTGTTAAGTAAACACCCGATTGGGCAACGTAGGTTTAACGAAAACAGTAAAATAGCACCTCACCCTGTGGGGAATCAGCCAGTACTGTGTCGGTTTGCTTTGGGCTATACCTGCCACAAAAAGTGTCCGCCAGTTTGTCCGTAAAAGAGGCAAAGACCACAACCATTTTCTACAAAAAAAAAAATTGACTGATTTGCAGGCAACCGGTCCGGGGTGGAAATGAACTAGAGAGGTGACATGAGGCAGGGGTGATCCAGGACTACATTTTTTATTACTCACTTTAAATGTTGAAAGATAACAGCTAACAAAAGACAAAAAACGTTGCAATTACAAAAGAAAAATATCAAGTACAGGCTTACCTTTTTCGCAGACATCAAACATGAATAAAGAGGAACATCACACGTTGCTGGAATTATGGGGTGCACCGGCGCCAAAAGGCAAATATTTGCATTGATCGCCGGTGCTGCAAGGCCGCCACTCATCTACACACGCCGCCGACGATCCGAGTACCCCTTGTCAATGGCCAGAAAAAAACCAACCCCACCGTGACCCGGAAGCTACAACGCAAAGCACGACGAGAAGGAAACTCGCCGTGCCTTGTCTTATAGTTTCGTCGTAACCACATAACCCCCTACAGCCCACTCCACACTGCAGAGAGGGCAGATGCTACGCTTCTTTGCCGTGTAAGAACACACTCCCTCTCAACACTACACTACCTCAAGCACGTTGCAGATCTATCTGAACCACCTAAATGCACATAATTCGGAGACTACTCAAATAACCCTCACACACCAAGTTAAAGGGAAGCTGAAGCGGTTTTGTATTTGAGGAAACACACTTATAAATCGTCTTCATTTCACCTCCAGGATCTCGAATATCGAAATTATTTATTTTATAATTTGGTGAATGGAGGTTGCAGAAAATTATTTTTAAAGTACCGCCGAAGGCCCTTCTTCCAGGAGCGTAATGTCACAAAAGGTCACAAAAGGAGTTTTTGGAATCTTCCTTCCAGCATCACTTTGATCACTTTGGCAGCAGCAGCGGCGTCAGTAGTGCACAGTCGGATAACATCTCGCCTTTGCCACTTCCAGTTTTTCCCTGTTCTGCTGAGTGCTGGTGGCTGCTACCGGGAAACCGCAAGACTCGGATCCGCTCCTGACACTGAACGTGGCAAGTCATCCGCACGGCTCAATCACCGTCATCGCCCTGTGCCACCAGCCAATCACCGTTTGAAGCGATATCAGCGACACCTACTTCTGGGTTAAAGGAGCTGTTGGGAGGCACGGGCCATCACTTTGGCAGCAGCAGCGGCGTCAGTAGTGCGCAGTCGGATAACGTCTCGCCTTTGCCACTTCCAGGTTAGTCTTCCCCCTGATTTTATAGAAAAAATAATTGATTGCTGCTGCTGCTGCTGCTGCTGCCAAGCATCCGTCCATTTTGAATTGTTTCTCGCTTTGCATAATTTTTGATGCCGTCGTCGTCGGATGATGATGATGTTGCTTGTTCAAAATGTATCTTCCTAATCGGGAGCGATGTAAATGCCTTGACATGTTCAGGTTGTGACCGTTCCTATCACTTGGGCGAATGCTCTGCACTCTCAAGAAAAAAGGGTGTCGAAAGGTGTATTCTTACACCCTTTGTCCCATATAATACACCCCCAAACTTCAATTCGACATACGGCGCCCTACAGTCAAACAGACAGCCCCAAAGTTTACGAGGGGCTTGATAGCCGTGTGGTACAACCTATTAAAATAGCTAATGTACGTATCAGAGACCACATAAAGAAAACACCGAGTTTTTACAGTAGGGCCAAGAAAACCCCGATTATTATTTTTTTAGTCAGTTAACACATACATCAGCTATTTTAATAAGTTGTACCACACGGCTATCAAGCCCCTCGTAAAATTTCGGGCCCTCCGTTCGACTGTAGGGGGCTGTATGTCGAATTGAAGTTTGGGGGTGTATTATATGGGACAAAAGGTGTAAGAATACATCTTTTGACACCCTTTTTTCTTGAGAGTGTGGTGTATCTGAGTCAACGTATAAATCTAAAAAAGACGGTTACAAAAAGGCTTGGCGATGCCCAAGCTGCAAACCAGGAAAATCTAAGGGAGATCAGGCAGGAAAAAATAAACCGGACCTTCACGAAGCACGCTTACTAACGGATATAAACCGTAAGCTTGACAGCCTGGAACCCTTGAAAGTGACCGTTGACAACATCGAAAAAAAAATTCAAGAGGTGTCTAAACAATATGATGACGTCCTAAAAAACCAAATTCGGCAGGACAAAGAGATTAAAGAGCTGAGAAAACGCATGAACGCTGCCGAAAAAGCGAACCCTGCAAATGAGATCGAGCGCCTGCAGAGCGAAATTAGCGATCTTGAGTGGCAATCAAGGAAACTAAACCTCGAGGTTCACGGTCTCATCAAAACTGAAAACGAGAACTTGCTTGATAAAGTCAACGAGGTAGCGTCCAGATTACAGCTTCCACCCCTAACAACGAACGATGTAGTTGCTATGCACAGATTACCCGCTAAGCCCGATAAGGTGCCGCATATCATCATCCGCTTCACCAGACAAACCACGAAAGAACAGTGGCTGCAAAACTGTTCTGAACCAAGCCCGATGTATTTATTGTCGAAAACATGACTAAGAAAAACAGGGAACTACTGTGGGAGGCAAAGGAGTGGGCTAAAGGGGCTGGTTTTCGGTACGTGTGGCACCGTAGCGGAAGTATCTTGGCAAGAAAACAGGACGGTGACCGACCGATTGTTGTAAGGAGCGAGGATGACTTGCTTCGTTGTAGTAGGTAAACCGGGCATTCTTTCCTTCGTGTTTCAAAACAGGTTTTTTCTCCTCAATGGCGAACCAAACTCCTCTGCTTCCTAAGGACCTTATAGGTCACCTTGAGCAGGAAAGTGGTTCCTATTTGACTTGTTTTCATTTAAATATACAATCAGCAGTAAATAAGAAAACTAACCTTGAACTTCTTTTCGATCAGTTTAGTGGTCTTTTTGATATTATTATGTTTACCGAGACTTGGTACACCGATAACTTTGATATATTTTGTTTACCATCGTATAAAACTTATATTTTAAATCGTACTTTCAAACGCGGCGGAGGATTAGCTCTCCTAATAAAAGAAGACATAAACTGTGATCTTCTGAGTGATTACTCTTTTATCACGAAGGATGTGGAAGTATTGTGTCTGCGAAAAAACCAGAACATTTTTGCTGTTGTTTACCGCCCACCAGATGGTAGCATTTCGGCATTTTTTGAATTTTTTGAACCATTTTTGAGTTCTATAAACGAGGGTCATTATAACGTCATTTGTGGTGGTGACTTCAATATAAATATGTTTTCTGACAGTGCCGCGAAAAAGGAAATGGAGAGCCTTGTTGGCGTGCACGGGTGTATTAATACAATCACTAATCCCACCAGAATTACTTTGCACTCAACAACTGTTTTAGACTTATTTATAACGAATTATCACCTAGATAGAGTAAAAAGTGGAGTAATCAGCTGTGACCTGAGTGACCATCTTCCAATATTTTTACAGGTGCAATATAATCAACGTAGGAAGGCAATAAAAAAACAATCCATATTTATTCAAAATGTAGAAATCCACAGCCTCGACGCCTTTAGACGGGACGTAGCAGCTATAAATTGGGACGCCGTGCTTGAGCAAAGTACTGCCGACGATGCTTATAACACATTTCTAGAACTGGTTCTTCAATTGTATAGACATCACTTTCCTTATAAATCCATAAGACAATCCAAAAAGATTCGAAAGCCGTGGATAACCTGTGCCATGTTCAAAATGATTCGCAGAAAAGATGCTCTATATAATCGATTTATTAGAAACCGCGATCCAGACGCTCTTCATGTTTTCAAGACTTATCGAAACAACCTAAATAAAGAACTAAAGAATGCAAAAAAACGTTATTACTCTTCCCTTTTTTCAGCATCAAGTGGCCGCACCGATGTTATGTGGAAGCATCTAGGTTCTTTGGTTAAGGCTGCTTCTGTGTCAAACACCATTGAAACGTTACTGTACAAAGGTGTTTACGTAACCGGTAAAGACTTAGCAAATGTATTTAATGATCATTTTGTAAATCTAGGTAGCACTGTCGATGGTTCCGACTCCTGCAAATATATTCAGCAAAGGAACTGCGATTCTATTTATTTAGAGCCAATTACCAGCACAGAAGTTAGAAATGTGATAATGCAGCTAAAAATAGTGCAAGTTGTGATGTTGATGAAATGCAAATTCGTCCAATTAAATATGTCAATGATATAATTGCTCCCGTGCTAACGTATATATTTAATCTTTCTTTTGAAAGTGGTGTATTTCCTACACGAATGCAGATATCAAAGGTGTCTGTTTTATATAAAAAAGGCGATAAAAATGAGCTAGGCAATTATAGGCCAATTTCGATATTGCCCGTTTTTTCTAAAGCTTTAGAGAAATTAATCTATCATCGTTTAGTAAACTTTTCAAACAAATATAATCTCATTACCTCTTCCCAATTTGGTTTCCGGAAGGACTGTTCTACTGAAACAGCGTTACTTACCCAAAAAGAATTCATTTTGAAAAATTTTGAAAACAAAAAAATAGTGCTAGGGTTATTTTTAGATTTCACGAAAGCATTTGACTGCCTAAGTCATGATGTCTTATTTAAAAAAACTTGAAATGTATGGTATCCGTGGACAGGCACTGTTGCTTTTGCAGTCCTACTTGCAATATCGTAAACAATTCGTATGCATCAATAGTAACTCATCTACGGTAAAACCCATCACCTCAGGTGTTCCGCAAGGAAGTATTTTGGGACCCTTTCTTTTTAACTTATACGTAAACGACATTGTTAACGTTAACAGGGAAGCCAAATTTGTTAACTACGCGGATGATACTAGCATATTTTTTTCTTCCGAAACAGGTGATGACTTAATAGATATGGCCAACCACACTTTATCAAAGATAAAATCCTGGAGCGATTGTAACTCTTTAAAGGTAAACATTAATAAAACAAAAGCAATAATTTTTCGTCCGAAAAACAAGTCTGTGGTTTTATCTAGATCACTGAGTTTAAATTCTTGTCCAATTGAAATAGCTAGTTCCTTCAAAACTCTTGGCGTATTTTTTAATGAGAACATGTCCTGGGATTGTCATATAAATTATCTTATTCCAAAATTATGCCGAGTAATTGGGATCCTAAATCGCAACCGTTCTTTCTTGCCCACGAATGTTAAATTGTTAGTTTACAACTCTCTATTTTACTCTCACTTAATATACTGCCATCTAGTATGGGGCTCATCGACACTAACTACTATGGAAAAGCTGTTCTTGTTACAAAAAAAATGTTAAGAAGCATATGTAATGTCCCTTATGATGCTCACACTTCTGAAATATTTAGAAATTTTAAGATAATTACTATTTACAAGTTATACGATTATAGACTATGGGCTAGTTTCAGGAGGGAAAAAATAAAGGGCTCATGTTTTTTAGTAAACCTTGCAGGTATACAGGAAAATTTACCAGTTTACCCCACTCGCGGAGCGGAGAAGTGGAAGATGGTCACTCAGCGAACGAACTATGGTCTCCAAATGCTTAAATTTGCCCTGCCACGCTTGCTAAATAATTTTTATATTGGTGGTGTAGATTTTGACTCTAAAACTTCTAAAGAATTGTGTTTGTATTTTTGCTCCTGATTTGTACCTGATTTTTATTTTCTGTTTTATTTTGCTCAATTATTAGGCAAGAGTGCATACTTTTGTAAATTTTAATTGTTGCTTTCTATGTTTGTCTATTTGCTTTAAAAAAACAGGCAAGTGCGTAGTTATGTATCTTTCAATTGTTACTTTTTGTGTGTATTTTTTTTCTTATTTTTTTTGTTCATTTTATTTTTATTTCCGTTCCGCTGCTGCTGACCATTGTAGGGACCCGAGGACCAGTCAAGCTGCATATCGCAGCTTTTTTCCACGGCTCCCACCATCACAATCGATGGAAATAAATTTATTATTATTATTAGCAGCGTACATCAAAGCTATGCATGCGTACTCTTGCTTTTTTTTTAAGAAGGGCAGAAAAAGATGTTAACACTTGTGCCAGTACCCTGGCAAGTTAGGGATTGCATGCGCAGCCCTCAAGCGACAAGAGCTTTGCGGCCGAAAGGCCCTCTTATGACGCCACGACGGGTCGGGTTTTTTTTTTTTTTTCTTGTTTTCTCGCGTTTAGTTACATCTTCGGGGAAAACGAACGCGATATTCATATCCACGGGATAAAACTACGCCAGAATCAAGCTCTATCTAATTTTTTTTCTAAAGAAGTGTTCCGGCTTCCCTTTAAGGACTGCGCGTCAGTTCAGGATCTTGCAGAACGTACACTGAAAACACTCGTCCCACCTATCCAACCAAGGATCTGAGAGAACTGGGTCACTCCTCCACGGGCGGCAGAGTATAAATTACGTCCACTCCTAGTTAAGCACAATAAGAGCGTACATGAACAGGGAGAGTCCCTAATTTCATCCCCTTCCAGTAGCACCGGTCTTGGTACAATACAAATGTTTCACTTTCTCTGTTCAAAGTCCTAGTGGGCCTCACACAAAAGCCGACTCACACCAGAGCGCCCGTTCAAAAGTAGCTAACTCGAAGCGGCAGAATATTGTTGTAATGGTGGCCTCAGCTCCCTGTTCCACCGAAAATAGGTCAGACGATCCTCACACACAAAAGCTTGAAAACTTTGTGATTTGTCACCATACCACTGACACTACTTAGGATTTCAGTCCAGCGTGGTTCCTTTGCCATGACACTGCCGCTTCCTTTACAAAGTACCTGCAGTGTAGGTCTCTCACTGCGGTGGCCATTGTGCTGCATTTTTGGGCAGATTGGTCGACGTGCCGTGATCTCAGCCTCAGTAGGTGGAGCAATGCGTTTGTCTGTTGAGAGACCTCCTTGCGCCACTGGCCATCAACGATGTTGCCGAAGTGGTCGACTTCAATCAGCATAGGCATTTAGCATGTGCAACTTGTCGTCTTGTAGGTAGTTGTGCAGTGCACAAGCTGCGCGGACGACTCCAGTGGCGTGGTCTGGGAGGAGGTCGATTGGCCTGCGGAAGATGCAAAATCTAGTAGCCAAAATTTTGAATGCGTTCTCGACGCGCCTTCTTGAAATGGGACAAAGACAACACTGTGATTTTTGTTATTATAATGCAAGTGCAACAATTCTAAAGGTTACCTCGCTCTACACAGTCGATATTTGAATATTTCTAGATAATCGCTGAGGTATCAAGCAGGACAGGGCCTCAAAAAGTCCGGCCTCAGTTGAAATGCCTCGTCTCCAACGAAGACGTACGCGGCGATAACATGGGAAGATGGCAGCAGACTTGGTGGTGGCCAATTCAAGGCACCTTGACTGAGGCACTGTCCTATCCTTGAAGCCTTGAAGACGCCACCATCACTTTGGTGACCATACGCTCCAGCGTCTGCGGCCACAAACCTCGACTTGCTGTCCACGACGGCCATCAGCACTACAGAGTAGGTTACCCTGAAAAGCCGAATGTTACGTCACTTCATGCGCTTTTGCAAAGCATGATATATGTTACAGCAAATTTGTAGACCCATATACAGCACCTTGTAGCTATAGTACAGGCTTCAAGAATCGGCAAGGGCTTCGATATGTACGTGTTTTCCGTCTACGGGCCCCACACAATGAGGAAAATTTTGCCCGGTCTCAAAGCCCTCGGCAATTTCGCCCAGTCTGTGATTCTTGATGGGAGCTAGAAGTACACTCTAAAGAGAGCCCGTGCGTTTACTTTCCCGCACAACACTCGGAGAGCCAATCAGCGCAACTTACGGGGACAGCTCAGTGAATGACAATGCCGAAACATATGTTTAGACGATAAAGCGCAGTCTGAGTTGTGACATTAAGCAATGCAGGCGTGACGTCTTGCATTGCTTAATGTCACAACTCAGTCTGCGTTCTTTGGTCTAAACATATGATTCGGCATCGTCATTCGCTGAGCTGCCCCCGTAAATTGCGCTGATTGGCTCTCCGAGTGTTGTGCGGGAAAGTGGACGCACGGGCTTTTTTTTAGAGTGTACAGCACAGAGTTCAGACATAGTTTTACGTTGTTATTTAAAAGCCGTTCATGTAATCTTACTTCACCTATAGTAATACTGGCAATAAATGCATCCTCAAATATGAGAAATACTTGTTGACGCTTAACAATTGCGAATACTTTTGTAAATGAATCTGGAAAGCTCGGTGTCTGTTTTTTTTTTCTCCCTCGCTTCGTTTTTTCTATCTTCAGCTGGAAACTTTTAGAAGCATTTTTAACCAACTAGGCCAGCTCCAGGCACTCACAACTTACTTTTGTAAGCTATCATATTATGCCCAAGTCAGACCAGTGTCAGACTGCTTATACAAAAGACAAAAACCAGTCTGCAGACATCGATCGGACGCGACTCACTGACGCATCCGTGTTTCATAAGCCGCGTGCCAGGCTGCTCCTTTCATTGGTTGCCGGGCGACATACAAAGCAGGGGTGCTGCGGTGCCTCGAATTCCTATCTGTCTGCAGACTGTATTCGTAGGATGCGTAATGTGTGACCCCGTCTTTCGAAGGTGGCGCAGTAATAGCATTGGGGCCCTCAACATCCTCGGGTCTGCAGCCCTCCCTTCCCAAGTTCGTCCCTATGATTATAAATCAATGGCTCTCTGTTGTGTAAACTTTTTGAGAAACCATTTTTGACAGTACAGCGTTCAACATGATTCATTTAGATATTTCGGCTGCGCATATAAACCCATGAAACCGCAGAATTTGCCTCAATGTTTGCGATCCCGTCTAGTTAGGAGCAGCTGCAAAGGGCGAGTTTGCGGCAGTGATTTGTCCACCCGACTCCCATAATTATCTCCAGGTTGGGTGTGACACCCCCCCCCCCCCCGCCCCCCCCCCCCCCCCCCCCCCCCCCGATGTCTTAAGCAATGTATATAAACCTAAGGCCAGCCCCTTCCAACACCCCCCTATTTATCTCCAGGTTGGGGGCGACACCCCCCAGAATTTCTTGACCAATGCATCTAGAGCTAAGGCCACCCCCTCCCTACAGCCCCCCCCCCCCCCCCCGAATGATTGCAACACCCCCTGATTTAGAATTCTGGATGATTCCGTGGTTTGGTAATGTGTGGAAAGAGTACACCGGGGCAGGGGGGGGGGGGGGGGAGGGGAGACTTGAATTCATTACTTTCCCAACACCACCACTGTGAGTCTTGGTGTTCGTAATGATTTACATCTTTAAAGGTGGTAATTAGTGGACGCCGTACTGGCGCGCATTGTTCGCAGCTAGAGCTCAAAAAGAACTGCTACGTACTGCTGGCAAAGATAAACAATCTTGACGGTGTGAAATATACGTTGCAGAAGCGTTGTTCAAATTCACTAACAGCACGTGCTCTCAACAGCAACCGGCGAAAGCTATGGCCCCCAATGAATACCACACGACTGGAATACCACCTCTATTTGAAGCATTTTTTTCATTACGAGACGCCAGCGAGTCTTTCACAGCATGCATGCGACACTAAGGATACGGTTGGTTTTGGATGAGGCGCGTTTTTATTGGCTGTCTTTGCGTACCGTCGCAGCGGCGCTGGAGACGTCACGAAAGATGTTTGACAATTGACGCAGCTCCGAATATTTCATAATCGCATTGAACCTGCCTGTTTGCCGCAACAGCGCCGTCGCAACTGCGAAATCGCAACTAAAATCGCTGTATGTGAAACCGTCCTCTTTTCCGCAAGTTACCAAAAACGAAATCATATTTCTTTGCTTACCTTCATGTGTTTTGGGCGAAGAACCTTCCATATATGCGGACATCTCTCATGCACGATGGATGCCACTGTTGACACTCCAACCTTGAATTTCAGTGCAAGGTCCTGCATTGACGTTGCCGATGACAGGTACCTGAATAAAAACAAAACATTGCTGTGTATATTAATGTCTGGAAGCCGAGAAACTAGTAATGAGTTCGCCATATAAACCAGTTTAATTGCACCTCGTATTCACTCTAAACAGTGCAGTTTAAAGAGAATACCATTTTACCTCAAAGTGATAGCAAGCCGCACCCGTGACGAAATGCGCTCTCGGACGACATATTGCTTCGTAACCTTTGTTTCCAGGCGAGCGTGGAGTCTTTCAAAGGTGTTCAGCATTATCCGGTAATATCTTCGAAACTGCTCAGGGTCCCTGTGCAGCATAAAGAGGGTCTGCAGAGGAAAAGAGTTCCGGAAACCTGCTCGCAGAAAAGCACAAGTCGACTTAGCGATGAGTAAAACTCCGATTCTTTGGCTCTGTTTCGCCAGCACGGCCTGACCAAGCCTGACCCACCATCACCGCGGGCTTCCGATTAGGAGCAGCAGTACTTTTTCCACAGAAGTAGGTATTCCTTTTTACAGAGCAGTCTGAACTCGTCGTCATCTAGAGTAGCGGACATCATGCTCTATGGAAGTCAAGATGCGCTGCTACTTGCCCTCTTTCAATATGGAACATCGTCCACGTGACGAAGCCACCGGGACAACTGTTCGCCTTGCGCGACATGCCAAGCAACGCAATAACTAGCTTGCTCAAGCAGTTATGAGCTGTGGCTCTCCCGGTGTCCTTGTTGCATTCGCTGTACTAGTTTTTTTTTTTGTTTTCGTTGATGCGAATGCAGTCGATGCAACCGTCTGAATCGGCCCTAAATATAAGTATACCGCGTACTTTTTACCAGAAGCTAATAAATAAATCTGAAAATTTTATAATTTTGTTAAATATCGAAATTAGTATCCTCAAACGAATTCAAGGGTTCCAACCATGTGCTTCGCAAGTGCGGAAAATCGCATATGTTCTCAATCAATGTGAAAGGAAACGCGAAATTTCGCATGTGCGGTTCATCGCTTCACCGATTTCGCAGAAGAAAATTGCACCATGTGAATTAGGCTTAAGTCTTTCATTAACGCGGCGTCTAGTTTAGCCCACGTAACCTTGCCACAAAATACAGGAATGCAATACACCACGCCCACCCGACATCGAACGAAACGGTTCACATGCTTTTTTTCACAGGAAAAATCACACCTCTACTTCCCCTCTCCCGACTCTTGGACTCTCTT
Organism: Ixodes scapularis; assembly: GCF_016920785.2. Taxonomy (NCBI): domain Eukaryota; kingdom Metazoa; phylum Arthropoda; class Arachnida; order Ixodida; family Ixodidae; genus Ixodes; species Ixodes scapularis. The sequence goes on along the minus strand of NW_024609879.1, from coordinate 67,611,783 downwards.
TCACAATTGAAGTAATTTGTTGGGAGCTTTAAACACTACTTGTACATCATTCCGCCTCGCAACATTCTCAACATTGTTCGAAACACCGTGGGAGGACCACCAGTCTACTCGATCTTTTCCGTGGTGCCCGGTTGACAGGAACTTTCAAACCCTTAATCAGCCCCGCTGGCACTTAACCGATCACTCGTAAAGGAAACCCTGATTCCGTCAATTTCTTCACTTGATCAATTAAACGTTTCAAAACCACACGGGAGCATGTGATCTTGAGGGCCCAACCAAGGCAGGATGCCGCGATGCCTCTCTTGACTATTTTTGAGTGCGCCGACTCTTACGGCAGGAGCGGTTTTCTTTAGCGGAGACTAAAAGCCCAACAAACATGGTTGCTCGACCAATCTAAGAACTCGAGGCAACCGTCCGACGGCGTTTCAAAGGTAAACGTCAGTCCTTTAGCAATTTTTTTGAAGACTACCGACAGTCTGTCCGCAATATCCGCCCTACCATTAACTTCAGCGAAAAACGGGAAGTCGTCTACGTCTATAAACACGTTTTTGACACCCTCACCCTTCACTGCATCCTCCAGCGAAACCTCGAGCAGCCAAAAAAAAATGTCGCTTAGAAGTGGCGTCACACAAGAACCAATCCGTATGCCCTTCCTTTGCACAAATATTGGCTCCTCCCATTTAACCAGCATTGATTTCAAATAAAGTCTGAGTAGTTCTACAAATCCCTTCACTGTGACTCCACTGGAGTTTCTGAACTTGACCTCCCCCGTCGCGGCAATGCAGTCGTTGACAGCGACAAGTAACTCTTTTTGAGGAATCAGATACAATAAATCGTCCACGTCCACACAGAAGACTCCGAAAGATTTTGGGTGTTATCCTTAATATAGCTAATGACGGCATCAGAGATGAGTATCGCGGAAGGGTCACAAATGGGCAACGTGGACAGCTGCTTCTGAAGGAAGCGCGCCACTGCCCTTTGCCACGAGCCCCTTTCCGTCACAATGACACTGAATGGCCAGCCAGCCTTGTGGGTCTTGGCTGTAAAAAAGGCATCGAGGCGCCCTTGCTCCGGTTGACTAGACCAATACCACCTAGAAGACAAGGCCTGCGCATGACGTTTCTTTAGTAGATCCCCGACCCGCCCCAAGCGGCAAACACGCCGAAGCTTGACGAGAGTAGGGGCCGCGTCGCAACTACGTCGCATTCACTTGCGGCCGCAGCTGTGTGCGTGACTGCTGAGCGCGAGCTGATAGCGAGCTTCCAGTGCATTTGCGTCGTGCACGCGAACGCTCCCTCGGCCAGGAGCGCGAGCTAGCACGCGCTCCTGGTTTTGAGACGCGCATTTCTAGCGCGCGCGCTCCTTCTGCGGTAGAACGGTTCGAAGCAGCTACCCGAGGTATAAACAGCGCCCTCGAAAATGGCGTCCAGTGTCAGCGTCCAGCGTCGCTTTTCAGCCCTTCGCGCAGCAGTAAGGCAATTTCGCTCATGCATTTGACGCTCCACGTGAACGTCTAACTTCATCGTATGCTATTTGCAAGAGACACTCGGCGTGAGCATCTATTTCATTATCTGTTACACAAACCACTGAAGCAGGCGATGTAGCAGACGATGTAGCAGACGATGTTGCTCATCCGGGCTAGCTAGGGGGCGCTGAGGGGATCTACTAGTGATGACGTTTAGAGGAGGAAACGCGCAGGCCTTGTGTTATAGGTGGTATTGACTAGACTGCCCAAACTTTTCAGGTCAAGCCCATAACAAAAATATTTTGGTTCCTCTTCAACTTTCTTGACACCACTCCCTTGACACCACACTTGACACCACTTGACACCACAAGAAATAACGAGTTAAAGATTAACAATTTAGCATTTTTTGGAAAAATAGAGCGGTGGCGATACATTATGCCAATCACATGTGACAGTTTTATCAAGATATGGTTGTGGCAGTCAACATCTACGACGCCGCATTGAACAAGACACCATGACTTTGCAAGCCCGAGGGAGATCGGATATCACGGCTTTCGGGAAGTTAATTCTTCGGTGATTCCTGGCTCATCGGCTTATCTGAAAATTGAAGACCGCGTAAACCAGCGCAAGGCTCCAGAGCGACACCTGGCCCTGGATCATCCTTTCGGCACGCTGGCGACGGGAGCGACATCTACTCGCCTACAAGACCGGCGCCAATGCAACAGCGGCTTCAGAGGGCTCGGTAGCACCGATCCAAGCAGGATGGTTAATCATTTCTGGTTGTTCACGTAGGTTAGTAATAAATATCGTGCGATTAAGTTCTTGCGGGACAATTCTGTAACGCTTGTTCTGCTGCCGAGCTCTGGCTTTATTCTTGTCACAATGTCTGAATACTGGCGTGCTTTTCTAATACTACCTTAATTATGTGGTGATGTTGAGCTGAATCCGGGACCCGTTCCACTGCAGCAAAAATAGCAGGGGACATAACTTAACTAAGTAATCATCTTGTCTCGTTAGATAGGCGACTGGGGGCGATCGGAGCGTCGGCTTCCCGTTTTAATGAAATGGCCCAAAAGTTTGATTCTGCGCAAGAAAAAATAGTGAGTCTTGAATTGTGCGTTCAAAACCTAGCAAGAAAAGTTGATGACTTGGAAAACAGAAGTAGGCATAACAACCTCTTCATCTATGGGATCAAGGAGCCTAAAAACGAGACGTAAGCGCAGCTAACAAATAGTGTAGTCAACAGAGTATTCATGGACAGACCAGAACTTGAGGTTAAAAGTATCGAAAGAATCCATAGACTTGGAAGACGCACTTCCGACAAAATTCGCCTTATTATCATGAAGCTTGGGAACCTCACAAAAAAAAGGAAGAGCTTAAGAATGCGCGTAAGCAAAAGGCGTCTAAAATTTTTATTAACGAGGACTTTTCCTTACAGGTGAGGACAGTACTAAAAAATCTGTGGGACAGTGTTAAAACTAATAGAGATGGTGGAGAGAAAACTGTATTAATTTTTGACAAACTCAGGTAGGGGACATGTTGTACGCCTGGGACGTAGATAAGGATGAGAGTGCCACTTCCAACACGCGCAGAATATAGGCCCCCTGATCACACTCAAAATGACCAGTCATCTCAAACGGCGATAATAATTTGATTATTATAAATTTTAACGCCAGAAGTACAGTAAATAAAGTCGTTGATCTTGAGCACATCTTGATTGAGCATGACCCACACGCTCTCATTATCAATGAAACCTGGCTGAATCCATCTATACTAAACAGCGAAATCATCCCCCCAGGCTATACACTTATTAGAAAGGACCGTGAAAGCAGAGGGGGCGGTGCCGCTTTTGTTGTTAAAAGCTGTTTGGAATGTGAAGAGCTAGATGGTGTCCCTGAAATTTTCATTTCATTTCATTTCATTTCATTTCCTTTTATTACCTTAAAGACCCCCTTTTAGGGGGTGTTACATAAGGGGTGGGGTTACAAAAATAATCAAACATAGGTGCTGGTCTTCAGGATGAGAGATGATTGGTAACATTTTCGAAGAAGATTGATGGGCAGGTGATGGCAGCAATGTGGTGGGGAAGGCCGTTCCAGTCTGGAGCTGCTCGGGGGAAGAATGACGCAGAAAAGGTTACAGTGCGAGCGCGTGGGCGAGCAACCTGGAGAGGATGACTGGTGCGGTGAGATATGCGTGTGGGAGGTACGATGTAAGGTGAGATACAGAGGGGGGAATTAAATAACTTGTGAAACAAACAGAGGGTGGCGATGCGGCGACGACAAGCGAGACTAAGTAAACCTGATTCAGCTTTCAGGGGTGATACGCTGGTATGGTACGAGTATGAAGAATGAATGAATCTAGTTGCGCGATTTTGGACTGCTTCGAGTGCGTTGATGAGGTATACTTGGTGCGGGTCCCAGGCGGCGGATGCATATTCAAGCTTTGATCTTATTAGTGATTTGTAGGCGAGTAGTCTTACTTCCTGAGGGGCGTGGCGTAGTTGACGTTTAAGGAATCCCAGGGTTTTGTTAGCAGATGAGGTAATGTTAGTAATATGCGTACGCCAAGATAAATCGCTGCAAAGGGTGACACCAAGGTATTTATATGATTCGGTTAATTCTACGGGGGTGGTAGTGATGGTATAGAAAAAGAAAAGGGGATAGCAGCGGCGGTGAAAGGACATAACTTTACATTTAGTAGAGTTAAGTGACATTAACCAACGGTCGCACCATTGCAGCACGCGGTTAAGGTCGTTTTGGAGGGCAGATTGGTCCGATACGTTAGTGATGGAATGGTAGATGACTTAGCCATCTGCAAACATGCAAATATTACAAGATAAATGTTGCGGTAAATCATTAATATATATTAAAAACAAAAGCGGACCAAGAACAGACCCTTGGGGACGCCCGATGTGACTGGGATGAGATTAGAAGACTGGTTGTTAACTAGGACAGATTGGGAGGGGTTGTTAAGAAATTCTTTGATCCATCGTAAGATATTATGGTCTAAGTTCAACTGAGCAAGTTTTAGAAGCAAGCGCTGATGAGGTACTTTGTCAAATGCTTTTGAAAAATCTAAAAATATGGCGTCAGTTTGTATGTTAACGTCGAGGTTAATGTGCAGATCATGAAGAAAGAGGGCTAACTGAGTTTCGCAGGAGAATCCTTTACGAAAGCCGTGCTGTGAAGAATGGAAGAAGTCGACCGAGTCCAGAAAATGCATGACTTGAGAAAAAATGACGTGTTCCATGATTTTACAAGGCACGCTCGTTAAAGAGAAAACATGTGGTGTAAGATTAAGGTTGGCAAAGTGGTATGCATATTGAGAGCTGTCTATCGACCGCCTGGAATGGGAGTAGAATTTGTGAATAATCTGAATGACTTTTTGGATCAACTACGTGCACACTCCTGGAAAGTTATCATTGCTGGACATTTTAATCTCGGTAGCATTAACTCGCATGGTCTAGTTTCAACATCTCATGAGACCCTAGTGTCCTCTGCATTACTGGATATGATTTTTTCGCACAATCTCACTCAAGTTGTTAAAAGTCCCACGAGAATTCACGGCTCGTCAAGCTCGATCCTTGATTTGTTTTTTGTCCCTGACAATTTTCTCTTAACTAGCCACGAGTGTAGGTATTTTCCCGGTATCTCTGACCACTGCATGGTTGTTCTATCTCTTCCCATCCAATTGGTTTCTCACACTAAATTTGCTTACAGTACGTACAAGGATTTCAATCGGGTTTATGACGTAGCTATTCTGGACGAGTTAGACTAGTCATACGGAACATTTGAGAGAATTGCTGACGCTCCTACGGTATCGGCGAACGACTTGTGGATTTATATGAAAGACGTTATTACCAAGTTTATAACAAGGTAGGTAGGTACCTACAAGGACTAAAAAGAAGGCAATGCACAATCCCTGGATTAATAGAGATATTATTCACGCGAAAAGAAAAATATCGCGCTGTCGAGCACGGATACGTCAAGTACCTTACCCGGACGGGCGCATTAAACTAAGAACGCTAAGTCAAAATTTTAAATCGCTGATTAAACCAGCGAAAAATAAATAATACAATATAACTATGCCAGCTTTTCTAATTTCATCTCCTCGCAAATTTTGGCGGCATCTCGAACCAGCAAAAGGGGGTGTAAGAAAAATTGAGGTTGAATGACGTACGATCCAGGAAGAATACGGAGTAGCAAATTGTTTTAATCACTTCTTTTCAACCGTATTTTCTACGGACGATGAGACTACGCCCGTGTTCGACAACCTAGGGGATGTGCCTCCTATCCCCGATGTAAGTTTATCTCTTGATGGTATTCTCGACTTGTTGCTTAACCTGGATTGTGAGAAAGCAACCGGTTACGACAAGATCCCGAATACGTTTCTGAGACGTTACGCTGAATCACTGTCTAACTATGTTATTATTATTTTTAAGAGGTCTTTTTCAACAGGATTACTGCCTAATGACTGGAAGATTGCTAAAATCGTACCTGTTTTGAAGTCGGGTAGAGCTTCATCAGTTAAAAACTACAGGCCGATTTCGTTAACATCAACATGTGGAAAACTTCCTGAATATATAATTTCGAACCATGTACATTTTTCTTTTTTAAATTATAACTTGTTGAATAGCTTTCAGCATGGATTTTGCAAGGGGATGTCTACTATCACTCAGCTTGAAGTTGTGCATGATTTTTCCGAGATTTTCAACCTCAGGGGTCAGGTTGACGTTATATTTTTAGACTTTAAGAAGGCGTTCGATAAGGTTAACCATAGGAATTTATTGATCAAATTAAAATCTATTTTAAAAAATCCCGTATTAGTCAGATGGATAGAGATGTTTTTATATGAATGGAGGCAATTCGTAGAAATTAAAGATGAGCACTCCGATATGAGTGATGTCAAATCGGGAGTCCCCCAGGGCACAGCCCTCAGACTACGATCCTTCCTAATATTTATAAACGACATAGTTAAAACCCTTACCGTTCAGGCTAGATTATTCGCCGATGACTTCATGTTGTATACAGAAATTAAGACGCCTATAGATTAACTTAACCTAAATACATGTATTGAGCGCATTGGTGAATGGTGCAATATATGACAAATGTCGTTAAATTTTGAAAAAAAACTTTGCATGACAGTTACTCACAAAACTAAACCCAGTTTGTTTGTATATGAGCTAGAAGGAAACCCGATTGAACGGGTTAGCAAGTAGAAATATCTGAGTGTGTCTATTTCTCATGATCTACGCTGGGGAACGCACATAGATAATGTGATTATGGTACTTAAGACGGTCCCTAAAACTGAGTTCAGTCAACACAAAACTTTTGGCATATAAAACGCTCGTCAGGCCCGTCATGGAATATGCATGCGAAATCTGGGACCCCCCACAAAACAAGATGCCCTTAAATTAGAAAGAGTGCAGAGCCTCGATTCGCGCTTTATATTTTCTAAATATCGTCGATTAGATGCGCCAACGACTTTGTATTCGAGAGCCAAACTTTCGCTACTAAAGGCTATAGGCGTAAGGAGAAAAGGTTATTTCTTTACATGGTACTTAATGATTATCTACAGACAGACAAAACAGCTTACTTAAATCCCGATGCGTCTAGAATTACACGTAACATAGTCGTGCCCTTCACCAGCCCTGCTACTTCATAGACTGTTTAAGTATTATTTTTCCCCCTAACGATAAGCGAGTGGAACTCTCTCCCAGAAGTAGCAGTATGGTGTCCATCACTGGAATATTTTTGTTCTTATCTTGCATTTGATTACGTGGGCAGAAATCCTTGAAATGGCATGTTCATTTAGTTACTATTCCCTCTTTCTGTAGCGTCATGACTTCCAGCCAGCGTCATTCTTCCATTGTTGTATTGATTTTACATTTTTCCCCAGTGTCGAATGATTCTTCTGTAATATATTTTTAGGAAAGGTTTGCAACGAACGGCAGTTGTCAAGTTTTCGTTGTTTGTACTTGTTTCCTTGATGTTCTTTTTTCCAGACCAAGCTTATAATGTTCTCTTCATTTTCTTATTTTTTCCTTCAATGTTTATCATGATTTTTGTTCATGCCCTTCCTATCATAGTCCCATGTAGGGACTGATAGTTTTTTCTTTTTTTTTCTTGCTCTCGCTACTGAACTAACGAGCAGGGGCACGCCGGACGACGGACGGACATACGGACATGGCTAGCCCCTAACGAGCTTCGCCCCTAAAAGAAACGTATATTTACAGTACAGATCGAATCGTTGCTACAGTGTACTAGAATGCTTGGGTAGTGTTGGGACCGGAGGGGCTTGCCTGAAGCGCGTGGTATTGATCGCGACAGGTGTCGACACCGGCGCGTTATTCAGAAGGGGTGCGCCTGCGCGGCTGCACGCGCGAAAATATGAATCTTGGTGCCGCTTTGGTGGAATGCACATAGGATTTCTGACACAGCTACGGCCTGCCAGCGGTCGTACCACGGCTTCAATTACGCTGCAGCACGATCGTTAGCAACATGATGCTTCAATGTATTGGACGGTACAAGCTACATTATCCTTCCTTTACTTCAAACAATTGCGAATTTAAAGAAGCGGATTGCAAGTTGTTTCAGCGTAGGATTAGCTGCGACTTTCGGTTTGTCGGATGGTGAGCATTTTAAATGAAATGCCCATTTTCTTGGTCGCAAAGGCCGAACGTTAGATATCTGAAAGGGATATCTAAAACTCGTGTGTGTGGTTTGTTTTTTTTTTTCCTTTTTTTTTAATCTTATTTCATAATGGAACGAAACGGCGCATACTAAAGTCCGAGATAGTTTTAGTATGCTTTTAATACCCCAGGTTAACTTCTCTGCCTCCTTTTCTGCCCGTCTTCTTTTTCTTTACCTTAATCAGCTCGCTTCACTAGTCACTCATTCTTGTGTTCATTTATGCGATGAACCACCCAAGCGACGGTCGCAAAAGGGGGAGAATCTTATATTTCTTCATGGCTGCCACGACCATCCGAGGACCACCCGACGTTCACAGTAAGAAATGGCTTATAGACACTTTGCAGCAGCTGTGCATAAGTGCCGCCATACGCGACCTTCAGTCTTTGTTACCTTTTATTACAATTACTTCACTTGATCATTACGACAGCAGGGCAGGTTATTGCTCTTTTAGGTTCTGCTGTGTCTTTCTCCACAGCACTGACCTTTGTCGAGGCTCGTCAACGCCCGCTTTAGTTGCTTGCCATCTGGGAAAGACAACTGAAGGTCATCAATGGCTGCTGTAATTTGGCGCGTGCGTAAAGCGTCTATAAGCCGTGACAATTTTTATCACACGTTGTAACATTGAACTTTAGTCCAAAAACTGAGACAATGTGGGCTGGACAAGTTATGCTTTATAAGATTCAAAGAAAACAAGCAACTATTTCACATCATTTTGAGCAGAAAACATGAGCACACGTAGATCAGAATAGGAAAAAGTTGTAACAGTTTACAGCACGGCATTGAAATAATGGTTACAATGTGCAGCGTATACATGGTTACAATATGCAGCCCATTATCCTCTTGAGGGTAAACCATTTGAAACCTACACGCTCATAACAATACATTTAACCGACAGATGCTTTCGGACAAGCAGGTAAGTCTCGCCTGAGCTGGGTATTTGAAGGGAAAGACCCATGGTTCCACAGGGGGCGTATCTGGTTATCTCAGACATACAGGGTGTTTTTGTTTTATTCTTTACAGAGCTTTGCATATTTAAAAAAAAGGACGTGGCAAATATGTGGATGCCGTCTTTCGTTATATCTGTAGGGCTCGGTGGACAATAAATGGGTGAATAACCATTGCAATGTTTAATAATTAACCAAAATTTGTTAGTCAACTTGTTTATTAACGGCTTAATTGACCATGGTGCAATTGCAGGTTTAAAAGGAGTCATCATTAAAGGCAAACACAATTTCGACAATTCGCGAAAAGGCAACGAGGTTCGCGAAATTTATCGTAAAAGTTTGCCTTTCTTCGCTTGATTTAGAAACCGCGTTATAAAAATATTACGTAGAATAGTGACTTAGTCGTCTTGATGTGTGGCGCCGGCGAGTCCACCGAAGACACGCTGTCGAGTTAGTGTCGAGGGGACAGAAACAACTGTGTCATTCTTCTACGCATCAATATCAGCACAACCTCATTCGCGCTTTCAGCGCGCGGTTTCTTAATTAAGCGAAGAAAGGCAAAATTTTAGCAATGAATATCTCAGGACAGAACGAGCGGGTTCGTAGAGATAATTAAGCTTGATGAAGAAAACGAGATAAGATGGACAAACAACAAAAATGAGCGCCTTGTTGGTTTCGCTCAAAGCTCGTTGTTTGTTCGCAAACTTTCTGAATTGGGTTGGCCTTTAATAATGGCTCCCTTTAAAGCAGCAATTGCAACATGGCCCATTAAACCGTTCATTAACCATTTGCTTACCGCAAAAATAAAAAAAAAGAATTTGAAAATACCGATTTTTTGTTATGTGCCCTATACTGTTTCACCTTGTGTTGTACCGCAGGAAAGGCTACAAGCGCGAGCCCCTTGCTCTAGGGCACGTCTCGGCGGCACAAGCTCCCGTGCACCAAGGGCAGCTGCCAACGCTATGAGCTCGCGCTTCTAGCCTTCGCTGCGGTACAACATAAGGTGAAACGGAGTGTATAAAATCGTGGTACCGACACGTGCACCGCTCAAAGTAAAACAAAAAAAAAGGCGGGCTGCGCGTTTTTTTTTTTTTTTTTTTTTTTGATAACTTGATTACAGCGCCGCCACGAACTGTCAATACACGCACCCTCACGAGCTCCCGTTGCCCAGCCGCTCCGGTCCCAACACTACCCGAAAACAAATTGGGTTGTGCGTACGTTTATACAGGCTAGAACTTGGTCTGCCTCGACGGGCCACGAGTCTCCCAGCTGTAGATGAGCAATTTAGCCAGTGCAGTACAACCGCTAGCCTGGGGTCTTTAACGTGCATCAGGCAGTAGTGATACACGACCGCACGCCGGTACGATGCTCATCCAGATCGAAACGGGCAGGGGTGGGGATTGAACCCAGGATCTCTTGGAGGAGCTCCGGACTTGGAGGAGCTCCGGACTTGGAGCGAAAATAAAGGTTTCTCTCTCTCTCTCTCTCTCTGAGTTCTGCAGCGCGAGCTTTCGCTCCACGTGCTCCGAGCTGGTGTGCGCTAGCCCACTAGGCAACCGATCCCCCCCAACACTACCCAAGTATTCTAGTACACTATGGCTGTGTTCCAAAATTTACTCGATCCGACTCCGGAGTAAAGTTTTCGTACCGTGGCGTTCCAAAACTTACTCGAGCTTACTCGATGACGTCAAAACTCGTGTTCCAGAAGCGGGTTATTTACTCCGGAGTAATTACTCAGGCTACCCTCCTCGATCGGGGGGTAACGTCGGATCAAATCGAGTAAACACGTCACGTGATCTGCTCGTCGTCTGCTTTCTTCGCCGACAGCCGTCAAAGCTCGCTTGCTCCGTTGGTTTTGGTGACGGACCTTCGAAATGACAAAGAATAGGTGCAGCATGTGTGGTTATTGCGATTTGCTGTTTTAAACGCACGAACTGACTGCATTACATCCAGACCGTGCACCTTAGAGTGCGAGCGTAAACAGGAGCTTCTCCGCATTCTCGTCCTGGGCGTTGGAAGGAATGCCGTATTCTCACGTTCAAGGCTGAAAATGTTTGAACGCAGTAAATGATAAGGTAGTATTTTTGTCTCCTCCAGAGTGTGTGTAATGAGAGGATAACGCTTGTAAAGCTTAAAGGCTTCGGTGATTTTATTGTAATCATATTTGCGTCAAAGCGAACGTCAGTTTCATGTCATTATTGAGAAAGCACCCTCGTGCTGTACCACTACACCGTGTGGAATCAATTTATACACAGCATAATCGGTGCAAATTACAATGCGTGGAATATATGCATTTAGGGAGATCGCGCTAATTAATAAAAACACATTTTTTGATATCTAACTGTAAGGAGTAAGTAATTTTTATATCAATATACAGCTCAAAAGGAAGGTGAGTACAAGAAGCTGGTGGATCCACCGTAAAAAAAAACGCGTCGTCATTAATATTATCGTCTCTTCGAGTGCTTTCTTTATGATCAAAAGGATCGTCTGCTATTTTCTGCCACCGCTGCTGTTTTCTTTTTGCCGTAGCTCAAGACGAAGCCAATCCGCGTAGTATCCAGGTTATTATCCCGGCCGTTCCAAAATCGAGTCGCGGATCGTTTACTCGCGATGTCACGTGGTATTACACTCTGACGTAGGAGGCAGGTTACTCGGGTAAAACTTGGAACATAGCCTATTAGCGGCGAGATGTTTTGGTGGCGCCCTCCCATGGTTCCCCCTTGTGACGTCATTACCTTGCGAACAACAAGTTCGATGATGTTTGTAAATAGCATGGTGGAAGCCTGAAATCATTGCGCTCTCAAAGGAACACTGCCAACACCGTCGAAATTAAAGTTCCTTCATTCTTCTCATTGCCGGTGATGGTGTACCCTTTCCGACGTCATAGTCAGCTTTTGGGCCAATCGTGAAAGGCCGACCACAGCGACGCTTTCGGTCGCGCACGTCGCCAATATCGTTGCCCGACCGACGTTCTTTACGAACCTCGCGCGCCTCCCCTGTTTCTTCTTTGTCCATGTCTCGCTCGAGCCACAGCCGCGTCGCTCACTTTGAAGTCATCACTGAGCGAAAAGAAAGACGAAACCGAAACCCTGCTCATGTCGCGCCTTTGGATTTACGGTTGTCGTTTACGTTAACCTTCACACCTCCCCAACAATAATTTTGGGGCCTTAATGTCACAAAATTATCACACAAAACAAAATTTAAAAAAATGTACGCCCGTCATACACTGGTCAATTGCGCTCTGGTAAGGTGATTTTGAATGTGCCCGCCCAGGCTCTAAACACCCCGTTGCTACCATCGTACTAACAGAAACGTACATCTATAAAAAAGAAATCAGGAAAGGCGTATGCGGAACATTTGCTCTCTCTAGGCCAGGTTATTTTCCCAAAACACGCAACTGCCCGTTCAGTCATACCAAAAAAAAGAAAAAAAACTTACCAACTTAAAGTATGCAACCCATTTAAAAAAACACACCAAAACTTCGGTTCGCGTATGCGACAAACCAAAAACCCATTGCTTGAAAAATCAGTCACTCCTTCTCTATGCGGTCTTTGTGGACCATTTAGACCACGTGCTCCACAAGCTGGTCCATCTCAAAGGTGCTCAGCTGCGGCGCCCGGACCTCCACCGGGAGCTTCGTGGCCTTCTCCTGCTTCTCTTTTGGGCTGGGCCGCTCCTCCTTCTTGACAGGCTTGCACTCAGCAACTTTGTCGGGATCTCCTCCCTTGGTCGGGGGTACCTCTTCGCCACTCGCCGCCCCCGCCGCCGCTAGGTCGCCATCGTTTGCACACCCAGCACCTGCCTGTTGACCGTCGAGCTTGCGGTCCACGGCCGATACGGACACCACCGAGATGTTGCCGCGCAGGTTGAGACGCACCTTCACCTTGATCTTGGACGCCTCGCCCTCGGCCGCGGAAACAACCTGTTCACCGTGAAGCTGTCCAGATGCAGGTCCGGGCGGGGTACCGCCGCCTCTTGCGGGTACCCGGCCTCGAGGTTGAAGGGCTTGCTCCGGTAGAAGGTGAGTATCTCGCTGAAGGGCAGCTGGAGCCAGCGGGGGAACACCTGTGCCCGGCTCTCCCCTCCCTTGCCCGGGTCGTAGCACAGCTCGATGGGGTAGGGCTGGGCGTCCACCACCACAAAGTCACGCATCTTGAAGATGGGTTACAGCATGGCACACTACAGGGCGCAGCCCCACCGCCTCGTCCAGGTGCAGTGTCGTCAACGGCTCCCGTCGGAGCACCTTGCAGACCAGCCACTTGACCGCCAGCACCCGAGTGTCGTCCCCGACTAGCGCCACCGACTCCACGTCCGTCGGCCGCAGCCCGGCCACCGTCAGCGCCGCAACGTCCAGGTCGTTTTTGAAGCACTCGATGTTGAGCGGAAAGTCGTGCGGGTTGGCACTCATCTGCTCCTTGAGCCTCTCGCACTCGGTGATGAGGCGCATGAGGGCCCGCCAGTTGGTGGCCACGTCCACTTGTAGCACTCCTTGAACTCCTGGACGAAGTAGCGCACCAGCACCATGTCGAAGTCGCGGCCCCGGCTCCATCGAAGATGGGTGGTGGCCAGTATCTTAAGCTGGTCCTTGTCGCCGGCCACCAGCACCACCTGGAGCGCCTGGTGGCCCATGTCCACGAAGGCCACCACGCGTGGCTTGTCCACGGCCCCGGTCGTTCTTGTAGAAACCGAAGCTGAGCGTCACGGCCGTCGTCTACGAACTCACCACCTTCGCCAGTAAGCGCGTCTTCAGCTTCACAAACCATCGGTTCCAAATTAATCCTCCCGCAAGCCAATTTTAGGCTATCGTAGTCATCGGGCGTCAACAGAATGTCTATGTCATTAACCAATTGTTCAGTGACGGCGCACAAGAGCGGCACCTCTTGAGGGACGTACTCAACGTAGCTTGTGAGAAGAGGCATCGGTATATGACGTAGAACGGCGGTCACTCTGTCCCCGAACGCCCCAGTCAGTGTCACCCTTCCGGACGGCCCCTTCATTTCAGGCGCCAAACCATCACGCACTACGCTAATCCCTGCTCCGGAATCGATAACTGCCTGCACCGCACTCGGGCCGCATTTTACTTCCACTCTCCGCAACTCAGCGCGCGTACCGTTCTGATTGACATTTATGTCCTGAGAAAGACTCTGCTGAGATGGTGTTAAATTTGTTGAGATGTTACCCACCACAAAGTAATTTCTTTGTTCTCCATCTGACGTTTTTCGTGGACAGTCACGAGACAAGTGTCCCATCCCCTTGCAGCTAAAACACTTCACCGGGGAAGCGTTAGGTTTAGTGCCCTTCCTTCGGTTCTCGGGTTTCTCCTCGAGAGAAGTGGCCTCTGTTGTGTTATATGCGCGCCTTTTAGCTGAAGGGTGATCTCGCTTTTTGCACCGCTTGCCCTCGTCGGAACGGTCAGCCAGCGCAGCCACCTCTGCTGGTTTAAGCCCTTTTCCGGTCTCATTTAGCTTTACATAGGTCTGCATGTCGACGGGCAGGGAATCTCTATTGCGGTCAGAAACCATTAATGTTAACAAGTCCTCAACAGAGTCGATCGAGCGACTTCGAGCATAATACTCAAAGCAGCTCTCAACTCGTGTCGCAAACTGTGTCCAGGATTCTTTCTTTATTCTAGTGGATTTGAGAAAAAGCCTCCTGTACTCAGCCGGCGACAGCCTGGGTTCCAAGAGAACTCGCTCCTTAACCGCACCGTAATCACTCGCTTCGCCGATAGCCAGCCTATTCACCAGCGCCCCTTTGCGCTCCGTAAAATAAGGTCGCACGAGCGAACCCCTCAGCAGCTCAGGCACCTCATATGTCGCAAAGACATTTTCGACACCGTCAAACCAGCTTGGCACGAGCAGTTCGGACGACGGCATTTGTGTCAACACACCCTTCATGAGCCTGGAAAAGCTAAGCACTTCCTACCTCAGGTTGAGTTCTGCGCCGCCTCCACTGGTTCCGGGTCTGTTTTCCGCACGAACTTGCTCTAGTTCAAGCTCTAGACGCACTAGCTGTTCTTTTTCTCTCACGAGCTCAATCTCTATCAATCAGTGACGTACTCGATCGGCCATCCCGGACCCCTGGCTCGTGCGTCGCCACGGTCGCCGCTGGTCTACTCTGAGGTGACGGCTCACCTCGCTCGTCGATACTGTTATCATTTGCTCCATCCCGATCCAACTAGGCAACCGGCCTAAGCCGTTCCCCACTACGTAGCTCCATGGGGGGCACCAGTCAAAATAATCACCTTACCTTTGAAGGTTGACAAGTCCCTGGCCAGCACACGCAGTCTGTCGGTCGGAACATTCCGGCCCTCTAACGGTGTCCGAGCCGTGTAGACGCTTCGCAGGGTTGTGAGTTTGCAGCACTTCCGAAGCCGCGTCGACGTAAAGTCTCGGCGTTCCAAGTCTTCTTCGATAAACACGGCTGCTGAGGCCCAGGGACTTGCCGTCTCTCTTTTCGTTGAATGGAGTCGCTGTCCGCTGAATCTGCTGGGTCGTTCCAGCCGGTGGGGCCCGCTGACGCAATCCTGTCGACTGCGCCAGTGAAGGTTCATTCTCTTCTTACGCTTGCGTCAGGGACCTGATAACTGAAAACGTCGATGGTCTGCGAATGTTGGTGGTCATAAAAATGACTGACAGGACTCCATCAAGTAGAGAAAAATGAAAAGAAACGTCTATTTACACAACAGATCGAATCGTTGCCCGACCGACGTTCTTCACGATCCTCGCGCGCCTCCCCCGTTTCTTCTTCTTTTTCCATGTCTCGCTCGGGCCACAGCCGCGTCGCTCACTTTGAAGTCATCACTGAGCGAAAAGAACCACGAAACCGAAACCCTGCTCATGCCGCGCCTTTGGATTTACGGTTGTCGTTTACGCTGACCTTCACAATGGGCAGGGGCACACAGGTTCAATTTAAAACGTGTAATCCACACGAAAGTAAACCAAGCCGGCAAGTGGCAATTTTGTCTACAAGTAGATCGAGGAGACTGAATTCAATCCTTCGGCGTGGTGCAACGCGTTTACGTACCTCACTGTTGTAGCGGAGTTCGCGCATGCCATTTTAGCATAAATTCCACCAACGGAGAGAGACTTCCCATCAGAGGGTATTATTCTGAAAGAGGCGAACCACCCTAAATTCGTTCATGTTGACGATAGTGTTTCTTCAATACAGCAACCTCGACAAGTAAAACAATGCGTGTGTTGGCGTCTCCTTTTTGTTTTCGACGTTTCACAAGTTGTTTTTAAGTATGTAGTTCCCAGCATGCAGCTGAGGGTTCGTGTTTAAAACGGAAACCTACAAAAGGTGTTGCCATTATTGAATATTGTGAGAGTTTACCAGAAGTCTGCTCGCGCCATACCATGTATACGAGTACTCTGCTGCGAAGAGTGGCCGCATTTACTCTCTCCTTTGTTTTATTTCTCGGCCAAAATTAAAGGCCACAATGTTATGACTTTCTTTTGTTAATCTTTATGTTTAGAAAATATTGTCACGGGCGGTGAGTCGTGATCAATAAACAAGAAATAAACAGGAATAAATAAACGTTTAATGTGGCGAACTTGTGCCAAAAATAAAGAAGGAAACAGAAGAAAGCAGAGCGTCGCGGGCGTCGAAGTCGGCGTGTCAGCAGAATCGAGCGCTGGGGCGAGACTGACTCGACAAGGTCGCGGGCGGCCTCTTATCTAGAGTGCGTCGCTATCTCGAAGATTCGGCGAAAGCGGTTCGAGCGTCGCGTGATCGGGGCGAGAATGAACACGCACTTTCTAGAAAACAAAAGCAGGGATAAATGATAGAAGTTACGTGCGGTACATGAATAAACGGGAACTTTCTGGAGGACCGTGACCGAGCGTTGCTTTCTCAGCCTTGCGCGCGGCATTACTCCCCCCTTTAAAAGTGCATCGCCCCGATGCAGTGTAAAACAAATCAAAATAAAAAAAAAAGAACGATAAACTAAAGAGTCTCTTGGAGCACAAAGGGTCCACAGTCCTATCGAGCGTAGTACGGCTTCAGGCGCACGACGTGGACGACCTCAGGTCGTGGTGGGCGGCGTGACGATGTTCGTGTTCCGTCGGGCATCACCTCGTAGTTCAGCTCGCCGAGGCGACGAAGTACTTTGTAGGGTCCAAAGTATCGTTTCAGCAATTTCTCGCTGAGGCCGCGGCGACGGATGGGCGTCCATACCCACACCCTATCTCCGGGCTGGAAGTGGACGTCCCTGCGACGAAGGTTGTAGCGGCCGGCGTCGACGCGTTGCTGGTCTTGAATCAGGAGTCGGGCGAGCTGGCGAACTTCTTCGGCGCGTTGAGCAACCGCCTGGGCGTCGTCGCTCTCGTTGTCAGATGGCTCATGGGGCAGCATGGCGTCCAGCATGGTCGTTACCTTCCGACCATGTACCAGCTGGAAAGGGGTGAATCCAGTGGTCTCTTGAACCGCCGTATTGTAGGCGAACGTGACGTAGGGCAGCACCTCGTCCCACGTCTTGTGCTCTACGTCGACGTACATAGAGATCATATCGGCGATTGTCTTGTTGAGTCGCTCCGTCAGCCCGTTGGTCTGCGGGTGGTACGCAGTTGTACGACGATGGCTGGTGTGACTGAGTCGGAGGATTTCTTGGGTCAGTTGTGCCATGAACGATGATCCGCGATCTGTAATCAGAACTTCTGGAGCGCCGTGCCGGAGGACGATGGACTCAATGAAAAACTTGGCAACTTCCACAGCAGTCCCCGAAGGAAGAGCTTTCGTTTCGGCGTACCGCGTGAGATAATCTGTGGCGACGATGATCCAGCGGTTCCCCGACGTCGAAGGCGGAAAAGGACCAAGTAGATCCATTCCGATCTGCTGGAAGGGTGCAGTTGGAGGAGAAATAGGCTGCAGGAGTCCGGCCGGCCTCGTCGGAGGTTTCTTGCGTCGCTGGCACTCGTGGCATGATCGTGTGTACAGGTGGACGGTCTTGGGGAGCTTGGGCCAGTAATACTTTTCACGAATACGGGCCAGTGTCCGGCTGTATCCAAGGTGTCCGGACGTCGGGTCGTCGTGACATGCTTGAAAGATCTCCCCTCGAAGGTCGGTCGGTATTACCAGCAGCCACGGCGAGTTGTTGTTCCCGAAGTTCTCTTTGTAGAGTACACCTTGCCGAATGGTGAAGGTCGGCACGGCTCGTGAGAAAACACGGGGTACGGTACCGCCGCGCCCTTCCAGGTGCTCGATTAAGGCTCGCAGCTCCGGATCGTCTCGTTGACGTCGTGCCATGTCATCGGTGTTCACTGCCCCTAGAAAGCACTCGTCATCATCGTCGTCGCTGCTGCCGGAAGGTGTTTCGACAGGGGCCCTGGACAGGCAGTCAGCGTCGCTGTGCTTGTGTCCTGACTTGTAAACCACAGTCATGTTGAACTCTTGTAGCCGGAGGCTCCACCGAGCGAGGCGTCCTGACGGGTCCTTGAGGTTCGCAAGCCAGCAGAGCGAGTGGTGGTCCGTGACTACGCGGAACGGGCTTCCGTACAAGTACGGACGAAACTTCGTGATTGCCCAGACGACCGCAAGGCATTCTTTCTCAGTCGTGGAGTAATTTCTCTCTGCCTTGGACAGTGTCCGACTTGCGTAGGCGATGACTCGTTCGGTGCCTTCTTGTACTTGAACTAGTACCGCGCCAAGTCCTGCGTTACTTGCGTCAGTGTGAATCTCGGTGTCCGCATCCTGATCGAAATGTCCAAGAACCGGAGGCGTCTGGAGTCGTCGCTTCAGCTCGTCGAATGCCTGCTGCTGTTCCTCGGCCCATTCGAACCTCTCGGCGTCCTTCGTGAGGTTTGTGAGCGGTGCGGAAATCCGTGCGAAATCCCGAACGAAGCGACGATAGTAGGCGCAAAGTCCGAGGAATCTTCGCACGGCCTTTTTGTCTGTCGGCACTGGAAATGACGCGACGGCGCGAGTCTTCTCAGGGTCTGGGCGCACGCCTTTGTTGCTAACCACGTGACCTAGAAACTTCAGTTCGTCATAGGCGAACCGACACTTTGACGGCTTGAGGGTGAGTCCAGCGGTCCGTATGGCTTGAAGAACAGCTCGGAGTCGTCGCAAGTGCTCGTCGAAGTCGCTGGAAAACACCACGACGTCATCGAGGTAGACCAGACAGCTCTGCCACTTCAGTCCTGCCAGTACGGTGTCCATAACACGCTGGAAAGTTGCTGGCGCCGTACATAGCCCGAAGGGCATTACCTTGAACTCGTACAGCCCATCCGGCGTGACGAAAGCTGTCTTCTCTCGGTCCCGTTCGTCGACTTCGATCTGCCAGTAGCCGCTCTTCAGGTCCATCGATGAGAAGTATCGAGAGTGGCGCAGCCGGTCTAACGTGTCGTCGATTCGGGGGAGTGGGTAGACGTCTTTCTTCGTCACCGCGTTCAGCTGCCGGTAGTCCACGCAGAACCGAAGCGTTCCGTCCTTCTTCTTAACCAGTACGACTGGAGAGGCCCACGGACTGCTTGATGGCTGGATTATGTCGTCGTTCAGCATCTCTTGGACTTGCTCCTGGATCACCTCCCTTTCTTTAACGGAGACTCTGTACGGTGATCGATGCACAGGGCGCGCGTCGTCCTCGGTAATGATGCGGTGCTTCGCAACGGCTGTTTGGCGTACCTTCGACGACGTCGCAAAGCAGTCACGGTATTCGGCGAGGAGGTTCATCAGCTGCCGTCGTTTTGGGTCCGGAAGCTTAGGGTCGATGTCGAGTTGCGCAGGCGACGTACCGTCTTGCTGAGGTGGCGAGGATTCATCAGTAATGGCGGCGATTTCGGCGGAGTTTCGGAGATCCTCGACGTGGCCAACGGCTGCACCTTTCGTGAGGTGTTGCGTTTCATTCCGGAAGTTCGTCATGAGGACCACAGTGCGGCCATCCTGAAGTTCAGCTACTCCTCGTGCGACGCCTATTCCTCTTCCCAGGAGCAACTGGAGGTTACCTTCCAGAAGAACTTCGCTACGGGTAGCTGCATCGGTCACGACAGGTACGACAACACTTGATCGCGGCGGCAGATTCACGTGGTCGGCAGCGACTCGGACGGCGGCTGACGCAGTTTGGAGTTTCTCTGAAGGCGGAACAGGTGTCCGCAGCGTCAATCTGTTTTCTCCAAGGTCGATGACGGCGCCGTATTCACACAAAAAGTCCATGCCGAGAATGACGTCTCTGGAACAGTCTTGTAGAATGACGAATTTCACAGGACACGTCTCGCCGTGAATTTCGACGCGAGCGGTGCACCTTCCGACAGGCGTGATGAGGTGTCCTCCGGCGGTTCGTATCTGCGGTCCATCCCACGGCGTCGTGACTTTTCGAAGGTGGCGAGAGAGCCTCCCACTCAATACTGAGTAGTCTGCCCCGGTGTCAACGAGTGCCGATGCGTTTTGGCCATCGATAACAACGTTTAGGTTGTTGGACACCGTTGTAGGCGCGTCGGTGCAATGCGGGGCGTCGAGAGAGTGGGAGCGCTCCGGCGTTCTTGGAGGCTGTTTGCTTCCGTCGTTTTCGGCAACGTCACCTCCAGGCGTTGCCGCACTCAGTTTTCCCGACGACGCAGGGGAGACAGGCTCTCTCGGCGGGATCGTGGCGCTGGGGAGGCTGAACGTCGTGGCGATGGGGAGCGGGCTTCACGGCGGAGTGACGACACTGGGGAGGGGGAACGTCGGAGGTACTCCTCGATGTCGTGAGGGCGTTCGCCGTACCTCGGGCGTGGGTCGTTCGGGTGGAACCCACGCAGGCCCATTTGCCGGTAGGGACAACGACGGTAGATATGGTCGGCCTCCCCGCAGTGGTAGCACAACGGGCGTCGATCGGCCGTCCTCCACACGTCGGTCTTTCGTGGAGCAGCTTGTTCTGGGCGGACGTACGCCCGATCTTCATGGCGTCGTGAATACTGCGGCGCTAGAGGTTCACGTCGAGGTGGCGCCGTATACGGGTGAGCAGGGGGCGGTGGTCGTCGGGTAGCTGCGGCATAGCTCAGCTTCGGTGGTTCAGGAGCGGCGCTGGCGAGAACTTCTGGCTGCAGCGCCTGCTGAAGTTCTTCCCGGACAATCTCGGTGACTGAGGGCGTATCCAGGCTTGTGGCAGCAGGTAGCAACTTCTTCAACTCCTCCCGGACGGCTTCACGGATAAGGTCACGGATGTCGGGGAGGGTGGTGCCCAGGTCGGATCCAGATGTCGCTAGAGTAGTTACGCCAGGGTGTCGTTGGTAGTGTCTGGCGCGGGCTAGCAAGGCCCGTTCCATATTTGTCGCCTCCGTGATGAACTCGTCGACTGTTGTTGGGGGATTCCGGATGAGACCGCCGAAAATCTCGCTTTTCACACCCCTCATCAGGTGGTGCAGCTTCTTCTCCTCGGTAGCCTGAGGATCGGCGCGGGCGCTTAGGCGGAGAACATCCTCCACGAAGCCGGTGATGCTCTCGTTGGGGCCTTGAGTCCTGGTACGCAGTAAGTCTTCGGCTCTCTCTCGGCGGTGCTGGTTGACAAATGTCGCCTTCAGCTGGCTCTTGAAAATGTCCCAGGATGTCAATGAAGACTCGTGATTTTCGTACCAGCTTCTGGCAGTCCCCTCGAGCGAGAAATACACGTTTTGCAGCCGTTGCTCGTTGGTCCAGCTATTGTGGCGGGCGACGCGTTCGAATTGGTCGATCCAATCTTCAACGTCTTCGTGGAGTTCGCCGTGGAACGGAGCCGGTGTCCGAGGAGCGCCGGGTAGGTAGACGACGGCAGGAGCGGCGGGGGCCTGCGACTGGTCGTCCATCGTCGTCTTCTTAGGCTTGGGTTTATCCAGGAGCAAACCGTACTCCGGATCCTCTCCCTTGGTGCGGCGGCTGGTCCGAGTTTCAGGTTCCGCGCTGAGTGGTCTTCTCAGCGAGCTTGGAGTCGGGCTTGCACTGCGGGTCCTGGGAGGAGAACGCTGCACGGGCATGCGGTACCCCGCACCTCCACCAGAATGTCACGGGCGGTGAGTCGTGATCAATAAACAAGAAATAAACAGGAATAAATAAACGTTTAATGTGGCGAACTTGTGCCAAAAATAAAGAAGGAAACAGAAGAAAGCAGAGCGTCGCGGGCGTCGAAGTCGGCGTGTCAGCAGAATCGAGCGCTGGGGCGAGACTGACTCGACAAGGTCGCGGGCGGCCTCTTATCTAGAGTGCGTCGCTATCTCGAAGATTCGGCGAAAGCGGTTCGAGCGTCGCGTGATCGGGGCGAGAATGAACACGCACTTTCTAGAAAACAAAAGCAGGGATAAATGATAGAAGTTACGTGCGGTACATGAATAAACGGGAACTTTCTGGAGGACCGTGACCGAGCGTTGCTTTCTCAGCCTTGCGCGCGGCAATATGCCTCTGATTAACATAAATTCTTACACACTTGCAACCAAGTAGGAAGGAGAGAGACAAGACCGCTTTTTAAGCCTCTTGCAACGGTGTAGGACCAGATGCGCTGCTGCGGAGCAGGTCCTACGACTTCGTAAGAGTCTTAAAAATCGGCCGTATCTCTCTCGGTTCATCTCGGCTGCAAGTGTGTGAACAGCACTAACACGCGGGTAAGAGACTGCCCCGATGTTAACAGTTCCAGCCATGAAAAACCGCACTCTCCGTGCCCGAAACGCACGTTTCAATTTTCACGGCAGAAAACGCGCCCTCTGAATCTCGCGTCGTAAATTACGGCTGTCTCTTGAGATCGCCCATCGCGGGAAGTGTTTGCGCAAACGATTTCCTACCAGCCAAGTCCGTCTGGTGCGAACCGCCCACACGCAGAGCCCTCGTCGATCCTTACAGACGGTGCAGCGATAACGACACTTGCGGATAAAATCGCGGCGTATGGGTGAAGTGTCTAGGATTGCATGGTGTTTGAGTGTCGTTGATATGAAAGATTTGGAAAATCACGCAATGTTTCAGGGGAAATCTAGGACGGGTAAACCACGTGAAAATCCTCACGCCAATACTGGGAAATCCCAAGGACGGCAGTACCTTTGGGCACAATAGAGTACCTTCTAATAAGTATCATTTATCACAGAAAGAAACCCATGATTGAAGATAGAGTGAGAGGGCAGGCGTTTGTGGTTTAGTCGATTATTTAGTTGAGGTCGTTGGTTGGACTGGAGGTCAAAATGAGGGGTGTACCCTAGTTGAAGGTCACGGGAGTGTGTGCAAATTTGCCGAGAGCCGCGTGTGGTAGGTGGCATGCATACGATTGTGCAAATACCTTTTAGGAGCTGCGTTTTAAAAAGTTGTGTGTTTGTCCTTTCTTCGTCCGGTCGTCCCCGGTTTTTCGAAAAATGTTAAAAAAACATAATAGAAATTGGTGTCGAAGGCCCATACTGCGACGCTGTAAACGCAAACAAGTGATGACCGTTTTCTTTTTTTTTTAAATCCGAAATAGTTTTTTTTTTAGATCTATGACCGTTGTAGGAAGGCAGTCATTCTAGGACACTATCCTAAATGGTATACATAGTGTTTCACGAAAAGTGAACAAAATCAATATTGCGAAAACTACGCGTCGCAACAAAAAAAAAAAAAGGCTTGTGTCGTTTTGGCATTGGGCTAGGGGCCTATTTAGGAAAATTTTTAAGGTACGGGATAATTAGATTGCTTATTAATTTTGCGTAATTAACGTTTAATATTGTGTTTAAGGGCATGGTTTCAATTAGAAAATTGCATAGCATCATCGAAAAACACTCAATCAACAAATTGCAGAACGATAGAAGGCACGCGCAGCATTTTACGGCTTTCTGAAAAACCGCACAAAATCGACGGGTTTTTAAGTTTTGGATTTCAATCGGAGTGCTTCTCGGCCCCGACGGCACGGCGTCCCGTGGAGGAATAGTGCGACCAGCCTCTGCTGCGCTGTCCTCGCACAACGCAGCTGAGCAACCAGTCTCGTTTTTGGTGGTCATTCTAACTATACTTCAAATAATCCTAGATACGAGTGGCAAAAAAAAAATTCTTCTAGTACTTCGTGAAGTATTAGAAAACGGAAATGAAGTTGGGCTCGAAGGAGTAGCTCTGAAGTAATGATCGAGAACACTACTTGAATCAGCAGCTGCAGACTCAAAAGAAGAGCCAACGTGGGAGCTGGTAACCTAAGATGGGAGTGCCAAGACAACGAGCGGTTATTTCTTGCATCTGCATTGACACACCAGTGGATGAAGGAAAGTGCGATGAAATCGTCTCGTTTTCAGGCGGGGTGCAATCGCTTGTAAGAGATGATAGAAATTCTGGAAGCTGAGAAGGATGCATAAAATGTGCTGACAGGGCATTGGAGGGGATCGAAGTACAGAGTGAAAGCTCCCAGAGGAGGGAAGCTTAGCAGCCGACAAGCGTTAACGGTTGCAATCTGTTTTTAAAGAAGGGGCGCCGCATGAAAGGTGCGGATGCGTCCTGTGGAGATTCGAAACTCTACCTCAAAGCGAGTGCGGAAGCAGAAGCCTCAGACCTTGCGAACGCAGTGCACACTGAGGTGCACCCCGTGGCTGTAGTTAGAGATGCTAAGAAAAGAACAAGGAGTGCTAAGAGAAGGAAGTATGAATCTAGAGGTAAAAAAAAATGAAGTGCCAGCTTCGGTTGCAAAGCAAGTCAAACACACATAAAATGTTGTCCAAGCAGAGCAAAAAAAAAAATTTGGTAGGTGACGAGGCCACGCCCAGGTCAGAAACCACCATGCCGTGGAAAGTTCATTCAAAAGAAAGAGCACGTGCTATGGCAGTGCTAACGTGAAATTCTGGATCATCTGAGGTGGGAGAGATCATGCGAAGTTCAGCTTTAATCCCGAAGTTCCGTTGAGAGCAAGTGTAAGCTGTCAAGCCAAAAGGCCTAGGATTGGAGGTTATTTGAGCAATCATAGCGAATTGCATATCTAATCAAGAGATTAAAGCTTGGTTCTCTCGCAACTGGCTATCCAAATTACTGGGGGAAATATTCTTGTTTCAATTTTTATTTCTTATTAGTGTACTTTGTGTTCCGGTATTGCAAAAATGGCTCTTATTTTTGCTTGTCACACTTTGAAACTGCCAATATGAGTTATGCGAAAACAGTTGAAAAGCGAATCGAAGCTTCTAAATAGCAAAGTCACGAAGTAATTTTCGATAAATTCGAATATGTGTGGACCTATAGACCTTTCCAGTGGCAGCCTCGAACGAAGTGATTTACAGCGCGCGTCTTTGGTTTTGAGAGGGTACATCAGTGTTGCGCGACTGCGCTGGAATGTGGGTTTTCTGGTCAGTGGGCTATGGCAGCCTGCGTAGGCGCACTTCCGGACGCAGGTGGAAGCTAAATTGCCGCACTCCACTTTTTTATTTTGTGTTCTATGGCGAATAAAATTTCTCGGGTTTTTTAAGAATGCATTGGGTACTATTTTTGGGAACAAAAACAAAGAAATGAAAGGTGTTTTGGTGAGTCCGTGCGCGACAGAACAAATGCAACTGGATTGTTTCATTTTACGTTGATAGTTTTACGGCACCGCAGACTCAACCGTGTCAATCTACAAAGGTCTTACCGTCGACAATGTTTGACCACACAGGATATCCGAACTGCATGGATATTCCTCGCCCACAACATGAAATTCAAGGAGTCTCATTAATCGAAGAACATATATTGTACGTACCCCACGGTGCCGCGGTATCCGAACAGGATTTGAGAAAGGTCTCAAATAACACAGCATATTCAATATACAGTGTTGACGATAGTCACTTCACGACAATTGGACGGAATCCGGCGTGTTTCGGGAAACATGTAGAAGAGAGCTGCTTTTTTTCACAGCTTCAAAACAAATGAACGAACGCGTCTATTTTCCGTCCCCACACCCCCTACCCGACCCTATCAGCTATTTTTTGCAAAGACCCGGAACATAGCCGGTAAGGCATCTGGGAGATTATCTCTACGAAAACAATCCTCCAAGAATATCGAACTGCCTGTGTCGCGGGCTGCTTGACGTTCGCTCTCTTCGTTTGTTTTCTGCGAAGGCCGAGCAGGCTACGAGCCCTGGCATTCCATGGTTCTCACGGTGGAAGATAAGGCACAAAAGGGAAGCATCCTAAACAGACAAATAAAGTAAAAACTTCCCAGAAAATCCGGCAAACTCCGAATGCACAATGCAGGGGGGGAGTCACACTGACCGGGTTTCCACAGCTGAGGCGGGCTCAGGCGTTAAATCAAATACGACAGTGTTGCTTTTATTTTGTCAATATGAAACGTCGGCGCTTTGACTAAGAGGTACTATAGAAGCGAAGTTTTCAAGAAAAGTGTAAAGTCAAAGTCCAGTTGCGGAAATCTGCGTGGTCGACGATGACATAACAGATTCGAGTGGAAGTAAACTTAATAAAGAATTTAATCTAATAAAAGTCTTTTCTTCCGGGTAATATCGTGGTTCTGCGACACCATGCCATGATGAGAAGAAAGAAGTGGACCGCAGAAGATAGGGCTGGGGAATAGAAGAAGAAAGAATCACCTGCGAAACCTGAAATTTCGTAGCAGGAGGAGCTCCGCTTGAAGTTCTCTGACCATGGCGCAGGACTTGCCCGGTTTTTGCCACGCAAAAGCTGTCACGAAAACACGTTTTACTTCACAAGCCCAGGATTCGAGGAAATTACGGTGAGCTGCACCCTTTATTTTGAGGTTCGTCCACGCAGCGAACTCACAGGGGTGACGAAAATAATCCCTGGAGAAGGGGAACATGAGGGACAAAGGACAAACACAAATCTCCAAACACAGCTAGGTGACTGGTGCGCGACCGAAAAAATCCGCCTGGTCCGGGTATCGAACCCGGGACCTCTCCATTACAGGTGGAGCGCTCTACCAATTGAGCTAACCAGGGGTTAGACAACAGTAGAGCAAACGGGTTTTATCAGCCGCCACCAGTCTAACGCCAACAAGGGTTAAGCTTGCAATTTAAGGTTATGATATAATGAAATTAAATGCAAAGGTGCAGCGAGCTGGACAAGAATGACGAAAATAATCCCTGGAGAAGGGGAACATGAGGGACAAAGGACAAACACAAATCTCCAAACACAGCTAGGTGACTGGTGCGCGACCGAAAAACTCCGCCTGGTCCGGGTATCGAACCCGGGACCTCTCCATTACAGGTGGAGCGCTCTACCAATTGAGCTAACCAGGGGTTAGACAACAGTAGAGCAAACGGGTTTTATCAGGCCCCACCAGTCTAACGCCAACAAGGGTTAAGCTTGCAATTTAAGGTTATGATATAATGCAATTAAATGCAAAGGTGCAGCGAGCTGGACAAGAATGACGAAAATAATCCCTGGAGAAGGGGAACATGAGGGACAAAGGACAAACACAAATCTCCAAACACAGCTAGGTGACTGGTGCGCGACCTTTGTCCCTCATGTTCCCCTTCTCCAGGGATTATTTTCGTCATTCTTGTCCAGCTCGCTGCACCTTTGCATTTAATTGCATTATATCATAACCTTAAATTGCAAGCTTAACCCTTGTTGGCGTTAGACTGGTGGCGGCTGATAAAACCCGTTTGCTCTACTGTTGTCTAACCCCTGGTTAGCTCAATTGGTAGAGCACTCCACCTGTAATGGAGAGGTCCCGGGTTCGATACCCGGACCAGGCGGATTTTTTCGGTCGCGCACCAGTCACCTAGCTGTGTTTGGAGATTTGTGTTTGTCCTTTGTCCCTCATGTTCCCCTTCTCCAGGGATTATTTTCGTCATTCTTGTCCAGCTCGCTGCACCTTTGCATTTAATTGCATTATATCACAGGGGTATTCGATGCGAGAAGCTGAGGGACGCCTCTTTGCCCTTCGTTGGACTGCATAGTAAAACGTACTTCGTGAGTATTCTTTTTTTGTAATTATCCTCTTGATTTGTCGTTTGTTCGTATTTTTACTTTGAAAAAATAAATCATCAATTTCTCTGCAGCCTGAGCCTCTCTTAATTCCCCTCGCGAACCGTCTCCGGCGAAACTGTTTTCTTGATTTCCTGTCTCCCTTGCGTTCTGAAACAATGAAACGTCACACTATGGGGTTATCCCCGTCCAGCTTCCCCACCCCCGAGTGACACAACACCACTTTCCATATAAACATTTAATCACTCACATTGTTGAGTTCTCCGGCGGTCGCACCTCACGTATCCAAACGTCCGTCCACTTTCACGTCCGTCGCACCACTCCCGCGTCCTCCCACCGACCCCTCGAGCCCCCGCCGGTCCTTCCCTCGCACCCCCTTTTCCCGGCGCCAGGCCGACGGGTGCCTTCCTCCCGACGTGGGTGTTCTCCCGGCTCTCCATCCACGCCGTCCAGGCCCTTGGGGGTCGGGCTCCTTTGAAGGGGGCCCGAGGACGTCCGCCGCCGCCACCAGCCGGCCACTATCAGCCTCGATCGGCTACCGAGGGTGCCGACGGCTCGCCCTTGAGCCGCCCTCGGCCGCCAGCGTCTGGTAGCAATCAGGCGGCGGCAGAGCGGGCCCCCACACCACCCCCCCCCCCCCCTCAATCCTCAGACCCCGACGCCGCCAAGAAAGAGTCCAGGTCAACGTCCATCAAGGACGGCGACGGCAGGGTCCGAATGATAGGCCCTCCGGGCCCGGTGGCAGATGAGTCCGTCGGGGAGGGGCCGATGAACTCGGCAGGCCGGACTGGCTCGGACTGCCCCAGCGGCGGAAGCTCCAGGGCCCGCGGGATCGGCGCGGCAGGGGGGACCACATCTGGGGCCGGAGTCAGGAGCCCCGGCCGCTCCCTCCGCAGCAGCTTGAGCCCCGCCTCGATGTCCTCCTCGGTGGCAGCAGCCGCAGCCGCTGCGTCTCTCTTCCGTTGGTCCCTCTCCGTGTGGAGCTTGCCCCCGGCATGGGCCTCCTGGCACACCACCAAGACGTGGCAGACCGGACAGAGGGCCGCCTCCTCCTCTGCCGTGTAGACGGCCGGCGGCTCGTCGTCCCGGTCCGCCAGGGTCAATCCCCGGAAAGGTGGCCTCACCTCGGACGGGTTGACCCCGCGGGAGGGGCGGTACTGGTCCCTCCACCTTGCGTGGGACGCGTAACCGACTGCCTCCCTCCCGGAGACCACCGTCCATGTAGCAGCCGACCGCGTCTTCTTCTTGGCCTGCTCCAGGGGTTTAGGCCCAGCCGGAGGCGGTTGCGTGGAGTGGGAGCTCGAGCGCCCTCCCCTGCCCGACCGGACGCGCCTGAAGTCCTCGGGCGTCCCATTGTCGTTCCCCCGGTTCCGGGACCCGCGACCAGACCTGGACCTCGAGCGGGGGTAGTAAACCCGCTCCGTCGTCCAGGGCTGAGTTCGGCGTTCGCCGCGGTGGGGTCGGCCCCGTGCACCGCCGTTGGCAGACATTCTGTGTGGGAAAAAGAGGTGGTTAATGGATGCGATACACTAGTGCCTTTTGGCCCTGAGATTGTATCTCCGGGGATTTTCCCCAGCGTTGCTTGTCCCGCCTGCCTCCCCGTCAGTATCGTCAGGATCGCGGAGGCAGTAGGTCTTTAAGTCGCCCACGTGCACCGAGCCGGACACTTCGCCCGTGTCTAGGCGAGCAAGTCGGCAGGTCAAACGTGACAGTCGTGCCGCGACCCGGTACGGCCCTTCCCACCTGTGTGCCAGCGACGCCGCAAAACCTTGCGCCGCGTTGCTGAGAGGGTGTGTTCGCCTAAGGACCAGATCCCCAACGGCGTAAACCAGGTGGCGGTGCGTTTTGTCGTACTGGGCGGCCTGCTCCAGCCGGGCAGCGTCGAGGTTCTCCCTGGCCGTGCGGAGGGCGTCCCCGAGTCGGCCACGGAGTTCCGATGCGTAGCGAGAGATGGGGCGGGGGTCAGCCTGCCCACACTCTCGGAATCCATTTTCCAAGGGATACGTCAGCTCCTTTCCCAAGTTCAGGTACGCGGGTGTCAGTCCAGTCGATCGATTTACCGTCGTTCGGGTTGCAAAACCGAGCTCGGATATGTTCGCGTCCCAATCCTTATGCTTACCGGTGAGTGTCACCAGCATCGCCTTCAGGTTCCGGTTCACCCGCTCGGTGATGTTCGCCTGTGGGTGGTAAGGCGTTGTTCGTTTGTGCTGGATATTGAGTGACCGGCACGAGTCCACAAAGACCTTACTTGTGAACACCGACGCGTTATCTGTGATCAGAGAAGCAGGGAAACCGTAGCGACAAAACGTATCCAACAGTCTTTCCCAGATTCTTGCAGACACTAGCTTTCTGAGTGGGAAAAGCTCGACCCACTTCGAGAAATGGTCCGTGACGACGAGTAGATACTGGTTTCCGCGTGGACTTCGGGGCAGTGGTCCGATGATGTCACACGCGACCGTCTCCCAAGGGCGCTCGCTGATGACAGGTTGCATCAGGCCGGGGGGCTTCCCTCCCCTGGGCTTCGCCACTTGGCACGCTGGACAGCTGCGGGCATATCGAAGTACCTCCCTCCTCATTCCCGGCCAGGTCACGACACGACACAACTTTTCGTAAGTCTTCTTGCCGCTCCCGTGGCCTGCCAGGGCCGAGTCATGAAAATACCTCATCAGTTTCCGCCGCAGCTTCCGCGGAACGACGATTTTGAAGGGGGATGGGTCTCCCTCGTGTTCGTCCATCTCGGGGATGTACCTGAGCATAGCCTCCTCTATACGGAGAAAGCCTGGCACATCGACGACGGAGCCATAGAGCGCGCGGCCGCAGGAAAAAGGAGAGGAGGAGCGCGCCGAACGGCGACCAATATGGTAGCGCAGAGCAGAAAGGGCACACCTAGATAGCGAGCGCTTGGGTCATGAGCGGCCGCTCCCCGAACCACGCTTGTTTTTGTGTTTTCGTCACCGTCGTTTTTGTACTCCGGGTGAAACGGGCGCGGCGATTCGAAAGGGCGCAGGGAGAAACGGGAAAGGGTGGACGTTGAGTTTCTCCTCTCCACGATAGCGACAAAAAAAGAGAGAGAGAAAAAATAAAAGTTTCTGCGCTTGGCCGCTCGCTCTTTTGTGGCGCTAGCGGGCAAGGTTCTCTCCGCTCCCGTTTCTCCGCCCCTCCTTTCCCATTTACGGCGGCCGTCTTTTCACGCGACGCGCCAGGCTTTCTCCGTATAGAGGAGGCTATGACCTGAGCAACAAGTTGTTTTCACCCATCAGATAGGAATCGATCTCTCTATCGACCCTCGCGCCTGCGTTTCCGGTGTCCGCTGCGTTGCCCTCCAGCGTTTCTGACACCCGCTGTCCCGTGCCAGCGTTTCCAGCGTCTGCTGCGTTATCCGCTGGCTTTTCCGACACTCGCTGACAGAAACCGTCTGTTTTCTGGGCTTCCAACAACTCTTCCCTGCTCACAACAGTACCCCAAGCGTTCATCTGTTCATTGGTGGCATCACACACAGCCGCACAAGGCGGGGTATCACCTTTTCCGCCACCGCTCGCATTGCCGCGAGTCTTTCTCTCCGCGTGGATGGCTCCCCTGGAACCAGCTTCCGGCGCGTGACCGGGCGCTCTCTCCTTCTCGCCCCTTTCCTCTGCATTCCCGCAAGCTTGCTGTCGTGGGTGGAGGGTTGCCCGGGGCAGTTCCCCCGGGTCACCGCCGTATTCATAAACATTCCCCTACTCGACTCCAAACTCGACTCGACTTGAGTGGAGTATGGACGCGCGACTCCACTCGAAGTGCCATTGGTATTCACAGACGCGAATCGGCACTCACTCGAACTCGAGATTCCGTTCTCCACTCCAACAAGCTTGAGGACGTCTGGGAGCGAGATTATAGCCAAAGGTTTTATTTAAAACACCATTTTCACGTGAAAAGTAAATATATTCGTTCGTGTTATCTAAAAACGTGTACCATACAAACATCAAATTAGTGAACTACGAAGTTTTATTAAGGCAGCGTAAAGTTTAGACGCGTTTGAGCGGCAAAACGGACAAAGTCGTTACCTTGTCTGGCAACAAGCGCATTCGCTAGCTGCAACGTTACTAAAACACTCAGTTGGGAAACTCGCCGTCGAAACCCGGGCCGGTGGCGTCCACCGAGACCGAGCTAAATGCGACAACAGCGCCACTCTTTCGTTTGTCTGTACTATGGTCACCTCGAGCTTTTTGAAAGACTGTTTTTTCCGTAAAAACAAACGGAAAAGACTCTTTTTGTATGAAATTTATTGGAGTTTAGTACCAAATGATGGGCGCGTGATGTTTTTATCATCTTTAGTTCGCAAGGTTTTGCGGAACAATAATATTGTTTTTATAAAACCATGCCTCAGTGGGCTTTTCAGGTAGCGCGTCCCGACCTAGGTGCATTTTAACTTCAGGAGTTCAACGCGGCGCGTCCGCCGGGGAGGCGGGGGTTCACCCCTGTCAAAGCCAAAAATAGATGTCACGTGCAGTTTCTGGAGTGGCCGCTGCGGGAGAAATGGTGGCGTTGTGTTCGTCATTAGCTCGGTGCTCGGAGACAGATTGGGGCCATGTTTTTAGGGCTGTCTCTATGGGAGTTTCCCAACTGAGTGTTTCAGTAACGTTGGCTAGCTGCGTCAGCTGCGTCTTGTCGTTCTCTCGTCGACAGTCGTCTATCTCACGGTTTGTCGATTTCGTCTCGTTTTTTCTTGCTTTCGCCGTCCTTTGTCTACCGTGCAGCCCTGCTTCGTCGCCTCGCCGCCTCGCACGACAAATCGTGGAGGACCCCAACGGCAACGACTCGGAAATGGCCGATACCGAAGAGCGGGCAGGGGCTCGTTTTATTTATACTGCGGAGGAGAAGGCGGTCCTCCAAGCGCTCGTAACGAAACATGCGCGAGTTCTTGAAAACAAGAAGACAAATAACTACTCGAAGGAGGCTAAACTTAAAGCTTGGGAGAAACTCAGCACCGAGTATAACAGCCAGCCAAACGTCCGCCCACGAAACGCTAAGCAACTTAAGAAGCCTTGGGAGAACGAAAAATCCAGATACAAAAAAAACAAGTCCGACGAGACGAGAGACATCCACGCCACGGGTAAGTCGACAATTTGCATATTTGGTAAACCGTTCCCGATGTGTAAAAAGTAAACATCGGAGAGAAGTCCTTTCGACCAGAACAATGCTATCTGCACGACGTCGTGCTCCTTTCCGGGTCTCGTGTAAAACGAATTTTCAAAACGAGTTGTTCAAAGCTGTAGCGTAGCAAAGTTCGCTTCATACGCATGCAGCCGATCCAGGTTCGATCCAAAGTGGGCCTACTTCTTTGCTTTTTTCTTGACACATTTTTTTGTAGAACATTTGGCGTTATTGACATTGTTTTTTTTTTACAATCGTCACTGAAAACAAATGAGGTCCCCGCATCTTGCCGGAAGCCTATTCTAACAAAGTGCCCAGCATTCAATTGCCCATAAGAAGGTTCCAGGTGGGCCTCCACTGGGTTGTGCTAGATTTTCTCTTCGTTAGGTTCGCTCTAGTCCCCTTAACAATTGTTTTTATCTCGCACGGAGGCGTTTCGAAAATTCATTGTGCTCTTTGAATTGTTCGTCCCATACATTGTTCACTCTCTCCAATCTGAGCTTCAAATTCTTTGGTTTCTGTCACAGGAGGTGGGCCACGAACAAGCCAGCCGATGAGCCCCTCACTCATTCTTGTGGGAGCGGCGGCAGACCACATGGAGACAGTGGTGACAAATCTCTGCGACAGCGACAGGGCAAGAGACCGGCCAGTGCTGTCGCTGCCTCCGGCTGCAATGTTTGAAGCATTTCGGCATAGTTTCGAGATGTAAGTAGACATTGCAAGATGCCCGACGACCCGGCCGTTGATGTTTCCTTGTATTGTCTGGATATACCAGGGCTCGAGCCACAGTACTTTCTACCAGCTTCTTGGCGTACAATGTGATCGGCAGGTAAAGGGGTGCCCTGATTTCGCTGTGTATCAGGGAATTGTAGTGGCCCGGACGCTTTTCTTGTTTACAAAGCATTTGCGGTACGACGCGGCCGGAGTCTTCTGCAGAATTGAAAAGTGGACATTCATCACGACCTCTCGCGCCTGACGCCCAGACATGCCTTTGCGAAAGGACGTTTTGAAGAGACTCTGTGAGGAAAGCAACAAACAAGCAGCGAAGCACATGATTCGGCAATTACAGGAACAAAATCAAAACTGAGCGCTGCAGCCGTGTTGCCAGCGGACGTATGTTTTTTCACCAAACCACATGTATCTACATATATTAATAAGAACTTAAACTTCAGATATTTAATTCCTTTAGTTGCAAATCATTCTCAGCAGTACACATCTGGAATATTGTGCAGCGTTTACACACAAAACAGTTGTTTAAAAGGAATTACTTTTGCGGACTACTTTGCGATGCGTAAAAATGCTCTTCTCGAAGTTGCGAAGCGTCCGTCAGCCTTTGGCTGCGCTCGAACGGAAGCTGAAACGAAGTATAGTCATTTTTTGCCGTTAGCCTTTCACTGATTAAATCGCGCTGTACTTTGACGCTCTTTTTGTGTGTGACTTTGTATATCGAATTTTGATTATATCGAACTATTTCACGGTCCTTGCACTGTTCGATATAACGAGGTTTGACTAATTTGCCAACGCCTAGCTTTGAACATTTCTACGAAAGGCCCATGTGGCTGTTGGGCCTCTTCCCCTGTGTACTTGCTCTTCCCCTAGCACTCACAGTGCCTATGTGTTTTGCACGC
Organism: Ixodes scapularis; assembly: GCF_016920785.2. Taxonomy (NCBI): domain Eukaryota; kingdom Metazoa; phylum Arthropoda; class Arachnida; order Ixodida; family Ixodidae; genus Ixodes; species Ixodes scapularis. Next base: position 67,577,109 of record NW_024609879.1, on the reverse strand, counting down.
CCAGATGCTCCTGAGCCGTCCGCCTCACCTCTCCAAGACAGCAGCGTTGGAGCTGCTTGTGTGACTCCGCCGGCAAGGAGCATTACCTGCCCCCGTGCTGAGCTGCCAAGCGGGGCATCCAGAAGAACTGGAAACCGCATCGCAGCACTGGAGCGGATCATGGCTCCCGAAAAGGAGGCCCGTGTAGACATCCTCGAGAGGGAAGATCGGCGGAAGGTGGCGCAACATTTAATGCAAATGCGCATACTCCGCAACAAGCTTTTTGAGCAGCGACGACGCGGACGGACAGAGTTCCAGCTGCTCCAGCTGGAGAGAGAGATAAAGGTGGAGCAGCTGGCAGCCCTGCGCTGCAAGCTACAAGGGTGTGGAAATCACAATTAAACTTGGGTTCTTTCAGTTTAAAAGCATTCCGAGGATTTACTTATTTATTTTATGTGCGCTACATCGTAGTGAAACGATAGAACCTAATGTGTTTTGCATATTCGGAAGTTGAATGAAACAGCACACTACAATTGAAGGGAAGGGTAGGTCTTTCGTTAGCTCTGTGCTGGCCACAAGTCTTTCCCAGAATATGTTAGATTGACCAAATACGCGGTAGAGTCGATTGTTGGGCTAGTTGGTTTTGGAATTTGGAATACATTTTAGCGCTCAAAAAACAGTGTGATAAAAACTGTGAGGGAGATAATCGAGGCAGATGAGATTAGGAAGGGTGGTGCAGCATGTGTCAGCGTGGCCTCAATTGATTTACTGGACAAGGAGCGTGCGTTCCTCAATGACGCGGCCTGGCACCGGGTTGGCTAGTGGTGGAGCAAAATCAGAAACTCGGATGGTATAAAAGTGTCGTTTCACGTAATAAAATCAGTTGTTAGTAGCGCACTGTGCTGTCTGTTTCTCGCCTCTTTGTCCCTGTTTTTTGAGCGCTAAAATGTATTCCAAATACGCGGAATTGGATTTGAAAATCAATTTATTCGAGCGCTTACTACTGAATTCGTGTCCGAGTATTTGCACGAGTCAGTGACGGGTCAAGAACAGAGTACAAGCTGGAGATGAGAAGTAGGACGGAAGCTTTAAGTGGAGAGGAGGTTTCTCCTCTCCACCTCAAGCTTCTGTCTGCTTCCTCCTCTCCAGCTTGTACACTATCCTTGACCTGTCATTGACTATAAACATGTGCTACTGGTTGAATATCCCTATTGGAAACACAGTGCGATGATCTGTGTGCGTTTCAGCGAGCCGTTGATTGTGTCGACAGGGTCTGGAGGTGATGGCAGTACATGAGGACGCAGCCGCCTCCGGCGTCGGGGCACTGGTGGAGAGGGTAGAGCAGGTGGGCATGGCTCTTTTCGCAGCAGGGCCAGGTTGTGCAGTGCAGCACAGGCAGTGATGATGAGGGCTGACCGTTCCGCCTTGTACTGTAGCCGCATGTCCAGGCATGGGAAGCGTCGCTTGAACACTCCAAATGCCCGTTCGACCGAGTTCCTTGTTTTTAGGTGAGCTGCTTGGTACCTATATGGTGCAGCATTGGTAACGGAAGCAACGTTGCAAGATAAAGGTCTTCAGGTGTAAAAATCGCCACTGCTGCAACCGTCAGTATGGTTCAGTTACCTGTACAGTGCGGCCCATCCATGCTAGCTGCATTTTCGGCATTTTCTATTGCTTACCAGAGGCTACTGTTCTGCATACAGTGGTTTTGGCTGGTGTTTTCTACATTACCGTCTTAATTCAAGTTCTTGGCCCTAGTCCAATTCTAGTGACAAAAAGCAACAATTGACACCGACTAACTGTGACGAGAAAGAACAACAAATGTTCTCGAGGAAAATAAAAATAGAACTAAAATGTTGTATGCTGCATACTTTTGAAACAAAAATTTGTCCACAGGAAGTGAATAATGCCAGCTTTTTTTGCCATACAAAGGCCCAAAGGTCATGAATCTAGCTGTGACAAAGATTTGCAGAACTAATAGTAACCAATAGGAACACTGTGGCTACAGCATCACTTCTTGTTAGCTGTTCTGAATTTCATGCCATTATTTCTTCCAACAAATTAGTACATACCTGCCCTTTGGGCTGTTGGCTACACCTGGGCTGGTCAGGGGCGTCAGAAGAAATGACATGCAGGCATAGCCTGCATCTCCGAGCAGCAGGCCAGGGATGCGCCGATTCTCGTACAGGACCCTTGCACGACTGTTATCGAATATCCTGCTGTCATGCACGGAGCCTGGCCATCTGGCAACAAGGTAAAAAAACTGCAGCTGAGGTCCTGTGATGGCCTGTGGATAGGAAGGAGCAGTACAGGGATGAGCAGGTTGCCATGATATGAACACAAATGCTCAAGCTGATATTTCTACTATGATTAGTATATTTTTGACAAAGTGCATCTGCAAGCTTTGGAAATTAACTAGCATTCGAGTTCTCGCAGTTTTATGTGACGTAAGCTTCAATGTGGCTTAATTCCTAGGTTTTTCACGCGGTATAATAGAAGAGAATTTCAGCACGGGATAAAATCTCCCTAATATTTTGTTCGAAAAGTATAATTCAAGGGGAAAATGCTATAAAACATGAGCGTTTGCTATAAAATAACAAAAGCCACCTCGGCGCCCAATTAAATGTATGTTTCCAAACACACAATGCATAATTCTTGGTTTTGAGCCCTCTCTAGCTGGCCCACCACCACTCTGCACTGTCGCAGAGTGCAGATCTCTCTACAAGTTCTAGTCTATATCAGTCACAACATCGCCGAGCTTTCACGTGCCACACCGGGTCTTGGCGTGCCGTTGTTTTCAACTTACTTCGCTGTCGCTAACAGCACAGACAGAAGTGAACTTACCTGCACGTTGAGGGAGAAGAACCCCTTCCTGTTCCTGAAGACTTCCCCATTGGGACCGCCAGGTCCCTTTATTTTGACGTGGGTGCAGTCGATGCACCCAGTCACACTGGGGAACTTCCCGATGTTGTAGAAATCCCGCATGACCTCGTCGCAGTCGCCCTCCGGGAAATCCACGAGGCGGGGGAAGAGAGTCTCGGCGAGGACCCGGGAGACACGCTCGATTACGCGGCACACCGTCGGCTGCGACACGTTAACGAGGTCGCCCGTAACTACTTGAAAAGTCCCGGCGCCATAAAATCTCAGCGCTACGAGGAGCTGGAGCATTGGGGACAGTAGAAGGCCGCGACTGCTCTCGTTTGCTTCCAGCGGCAGGCACTGGAGAAGGCTTACTACTGTCGATTTCGTAAAACGATATCGCACCAGAAACTCCCAGTCGTTGAAATGCTCCAGCGGGTTGAGCCGGTCCCGGCAACACCGTCTCGGCACATCGACGTCCTGGTCGGGGTCTCGGCTGTCGTGAAGGACTTCGTCCGTTCTCAACACGAAGTCGACGAAGTCGGCGAACGATGCGTCGGCCGCCATGACACTGAACGCACTCGAGTGGCTCGAGTGGCCGTTCAAGGTAGCTCCGGCGCAGACTCGAGATCTCGAGTAAATTTTGGAGTTTCGAGTGGAGATTTTGGAGTCGAGTGGAGTTTCGAGTGGAGATCTGTTTATGAATCACAAAACCACCCTCAAGTCGAGTTTCGAGTCGAGTTTCGAGTCGAGTAGCGTTTAAGAATACGGCGGTCAGTCTCCACGGGTGCGCGCGACAATGCGTCCGCGACCTGGTTCGCAGTGCCTCTGCGATACTCTATCTTGTAGGCGTAGCGCTGCAGAGTGAGCACCCAGCGGGCCAGTCTGCCGGCTGGTTGCTTCAGCCTCTGAATCCAGGCGAGAGCGTTGTGATCAGTTTGGATGGTAAAGAGAGCGCCATCCAGGTAGAGATCGAACTTATGCAGGGCATACATAATTGCCACTCCCTCTCGCTCGGTGGTGCTGTAGTTGCGTTCCGCTGGCGTGAGTGTGCGGCTCGCAAAGGCGACGGGCCTTAATTGGCCGTCGTGCTCTTGCAACAAGACCGCTCCCACGCCGTAATCGCTGGCGTCTGTTTGCACCACAAACGGCAAGTTTAAGTCCGGCAGTCGCAAACTGGCAGTCGCCGCGATCGCGCGAGTGAGAGAGATGAATGACACCTCTTGTTCTCGTTGCCAGACGTACTTCGAGCCTTTGCGCAGCAGCTGGTTAAGCGGGCGGGCTAGCTCGGCACAGTTGGGAATAAAATGGCGATAAAACCCAATCATTCCTAGAAACCTTTGGAGGCTTTTCACCTCCTGCGGCCGAGGGAAATCAAGGATGGCCCTTAACTTCTCGTCGTTCGGTTTCAAGGTTCCCTCGTCGACCACAAACCCAAGGAGATCGATTTTCGGAGAAGCGAGCTGTACCTTCTTCGGGTTAATCGTCAACCCCGCATCCCTCATTCGTCCGAGGATGATCCTCAGGCGAACGAGATGTTCGCTGAATGACTTGGAGAAGACCACAACATCATCCATGTAGGCCATTGCGAAATTAAACCTGGCGTCTCCCAAAACGATGTCCATAAGTCGCTGGAAACTTGCCGGCGAGTTAGACAGTCCGAAGGGAAGGCGAGTAAACTCAAATAACCCGCGATGGCAAGTGAAAGCAGTCTTCTCGACATCGGCAGGAGCGATCTGAATCTGCAAAAACCCCCTGCTGCAGTCTAGTGTTGTAAACACTCGGGCGTTCCCCAAGGAATACATGATGGATTCGATCGACGGAAAAGGATACGCATCCCTCGTTGTCAGAGAATTGAGTTGGCGGTAGTCAACGCAAAGCCTGGCTGTCCCGTCCTTCTTTGGAGCTAGAACTACCGGGAAAGCCCAAGGACTTTTCGATCTCCTGACCGCGCCCGTGTCAATCATCTCGTCGAGGGCGGCGTCTAGGAGGTTTCTTTTGTGAACGCTAAGCGGCCGGGGATTGCCACCCCAGGGCTTAGCTTCGCCGGTGTCGATCCGGTGCTGAAGGACGTTAGTCATGCCCGGCCGTTCGGTGAATGTCGCCGAAAAGGGGCGCAAAACGTCCGCGAGTGCATGCCTCTGCTCGGTCGGGCCGTCGAAAGACGCGAGCACGGCCTCCAATTCCGCCGCTCCAACCTGCGTGACGAGCGCCTCTGGCTGGAGCTTGGGACACCCAGCGAGAGCCGTCGTACGTGGAGCGCAAGGAACACAGGGCGGTGGGTCGGCGAAAGGTATCAGCGGAGTAGACGGGTCGTAACGGTACCCATTGTTCCGCAGGTCAACGATGATGCCTTCCCGAGAAAGGAAATCTCGCCCCAGTATGACCGGAGATGTGAGACCCCGAAGGAACACAAAACGTTGCCTCTTACGTCGACCGTCAAACTCGACCTGAAGGCGCAGAGCCCCCTCAGCCCTCGTCATGCCCGTTGCCAAACGCATGCAGATGTCGACCGGTCTTAAACTCCTCCTCCTCTCGCGGCATGCTTCGTACACGTCGTCACCGATCAGACAAAGGGTAGCTCTGGTATCTATCAATGCTGAGAACTCCCTCCCAGCAATGTTAATCGTCATGTAAGGTCCAGAGGCAGAGAGTCCCGTCTGGGCTCTACATGCCAGTGGGGCAAACGCGTCCGCGACATCAGTGGGACATGTCGGCGACACGTCTTCGTGGGGCTTCCCCACGGTACCGCGTCGCCCCTCCCTTTCGCCGCTGGCCAGCGGCGGGAACCTGGATGATCCGGTTAACGCCGCTGGCCCCGGGCGTTTCCCTGGCGCTGACCGTCGCGCTCGAGCTGCGGACAGTTACGTATGATGTGGCCAGGCTGGTCACACCGGAAACAACGCAGGGGTCGGCGGCCCGGACTCTGGCGACGCCCGTCCCTTTCATCTCGACCGAAACGGGGCGCGTTATCTCCCCGCCTCGCGACACCACGCGCCCCGGCCGCGCTGGCCCCGACCGAACTCGAAGGCCGATTCTCGCGGCCGGCGCGGCGTCTCTGCTCGTACGAGAAGGGGTCTAGCGCGCGAGCTGAAACGACTTCTCGCGCCTCGCGCCTAACAACCGCGGACACCGACGCTGCCTCGACACGGGAGGTCGGGCTTTGGGACCCCGCCCAGGCGCAGCTAGGCTCAAGCGATTCCTCCGGCCCAGGCGGCGGCGCGTAGCGGAGCTCAGCAAGCAAGTCCGCCTGAACGACGCGCGCCTCTCGAGCCAGAGCCTCCAGGGTGTCGAAGCTGCGCCCACGAAGGTACGGCTTGAAGGATGGGTGGCACTGGCGGATTACGCGCGAAACTTGGTCCGCGTGACTCGCCGCGGGGTCTGCTCTCGAATAAAGTTCCTGAAGTGCGCGCACGTACTCCAAAAGGCTCTCGTCAGGATGCTGCGTGCGCGTGTTTAATTCCTCGCGGACGCGCCTCTCATAGTCCGGCGGCAGAAACTCGCTTCGGAAGCGCTCATGGAACGCGGCCATCGATGAGGGAGGCTCCTGAAGCCTCCACCAACGGGCGGCATCCCCGACAAGGGCGATTGGCAGGATCTGCCGGATGACGGTGTCATCCGACGCGCCAACGGCCGTTTGGTAGGCGCCCAGGCGCAACAGGAAGTCATGAACAGAACTCTCATCCGCGTAACCCGAATACGTGGGCAGCTCCATCGTAAGCCGCGGACGCGGAAGAGTCACCGGCGCGGGAGCAGTCCGGCTCTGCGCCGCAGCTAACTGCCGCGTAAGTGTAGCGAACAGAGCTGTCATTTGCTCCATGAGCTCAGCCGCACCCGAAGGCGCCTGCGGTTGCGCGATGGTCGGACTCTCAACCAGCGACGCAGTCGCCCCTGCGGGGTTAGCCTCATGGGGAACGGCGGCTGTGGGTTCCCGTCTGCTCGGCTGGTTCGCGCCGTTTGAACTTCCGTTTCCCTCGCGCCTGGACTTCGGCATCTCGACTTAAGTCAAAGCTCTCTGCCTAATCAGAACCCTTGGAAAATTGGTCCCCGCTCCAAAATTAAACACAAGTAGAGTGGTGACACCCGGGAAGAGGAACTGGACAAAGACAATTAATCGGGCCCCACGTTGGGCGCCAGTGTATGGGGTTATCCCCGTCCAGCTTCCCCACCCCCGAGTGACACAACACCACTTTCCATATAAACATTTAATCACTCACATTGTTGAGTTCTCCGGCGGTCGCACCTCACGTATCCAAACGTCCGTCCACTTTCACGTCCGTCGCACCACTCCCGCGTCCTCCCACCGAGCCCTCGAGCCCCCGCCGGTCCTTCCCTCGCACCCCCTTTTCCCGGCGCCAGGCCGACGGGTGCCTTCCTCCCGACGTGGGTGTTCTCCCGGCTCCCCATCCACGCCGTCCAGGCCCTTGGGGGTCGGGCTCCTTTGAAGGGGGCCCGAGGACGTCCGCCGCCGCCACCAGCCGGCCACTATCAGCCTCGATCGGCTACCGAGGGTGCCGACGGCTCGCCCTTGAGCCGCCCTCGGCCGCCAGCGTCAGGTAGCAATCAGGCGGCGGCAGAGCGGGCCCCCACAACACAGACATCGATTTCTAGCCATCATATAAAGAAATGATTAAATAATAGGAAAGATTACGCTGAAACGTTTCACAACGTTGTCTTAGTGGTGAATTTATCACTCTAATTTTATCAGTGCCGATTTCAAGAAGAACTTACAACACTATCTGGTTGACACGACTTTCAGAACCCAGATATTGCTACACACACTCGGCTATGCAGGACCTGCTGGGTCTCCTCTCGGTAGTTCATCTCAAATAAGCCCTCACGTTGTTTTTTTTTTTGTTTTTTCTTTATGTTATGCCATCTGTCAACAAATGCTTTTTTACCGTTTTTTTTTTATTTCTGTGCATTGGAAAAAAACAGTTTTAGGTTTATAAGCTTTCCTAAAAGCTACGATGACAACATCTGAGTATAAGATGCCTTTGAAAACAAAAAGTTTGCATTCTGTTCATTGGTTTCTAATAATGCATTTTACCCGCCCGGAGGACGCTCGGATACATGCGGTATTAAAGGTGCCAGAAATCAAATTATGATAATGCACCGAGAAGGCGACGAGAGCGCCTCAAACTTCTGCAGTGGTCTATTATCCAGGCACCATGGAGCATGCGCGATTGTAGTTAGAAGTTTTGATCATGACGGCGTCTGCAGTACTAAGTGTTACAAAGCAAAAACCCGGAAATATTTTATTTTGATCGCACGTTCGTCAACGACTTCTTTTTGTTATTTGATGGAGTCACTAGGAGTAAGCGAATGCTGGGGAAGTCTTTTAGTTGTCTCGCCTTGCTATATAATGCTATATAAAATTGCTATATAGCATTATGCTATATGCTATATTTTATATAGCATTATGCTATATAAAATTGAAGTAGCGAAGTGTGCTATTTTTGGTCAAAATAAGACATTACGCTATCCGAAATTGAAGTAGCGGGATATGCTGTTTTTGAAACGCATTTCCGTACTCCGCAAATGAATAAGCAGTTCTCGACAAAGCGAAGCAGTATTACATGACCTACCTAACGCCGAATCTAATGGCAAGGAAGTCGCACTTTTGAATCTTGACAATCGGCGGCTGAGTCTGCTTGCACAATCACCAAAATGGCGGCGCCCACAATGTCGGGGAATGGAGTGCCGATACTCTAAGCGCAGCTCATTAGTGTCTCTAGTTCCCGCGAACCTCCTTTCCCCTGACTGAGACTGAAACTAAATATGAATAATACACCGATTATTATAGCCTATTTAGTTATAACCAACGACAAATACTGAGAGGAGAAAGCGGCCGGGTAGAAGAAACGCGGGTTTTATGTGTGACCGTTCTAACCGTCTCAGGAAAGAGAACCTGCGGCTTTGCGGTGGTTTCAAACAGACGATCCAAAGAAAAAAGGCTGCACGCTGTGTTCTTTGTGATTTTGCGTCTAATTTATATGCAGATATATTTAAATATCGATGATGGATGTCGATCGTCTCGGGGTAACGTAACGTAATAGCATTATTTAAATAATAAACATAATGAAGGACTGAACGACTTAATTTTTCAATTCTTGGATTGTAATATGGCGGTAGCCTACTGTACTTACTGCTGATGAAGAGCAATATGTGGTGACGAGGTAATGATTAAATGATGATGCTCTATAACAACGAAGAAATTAATGGGTGTCAAACCACAACGTACAGTGCCAGACTTATATCAAGTATCGCGTACACAAAGACTTTTCTTTACTCGCAACAGAATATATATTATTATATTAATATAATATTATATTTTATTCTATATATATATATATATATATATATATATATTAACAAATAAGCCGCAAAATTGTGGCTTATTCGTTAATATGAAGGACACATTTCTATCAGCATCCCCTGATGTACTGCTTGAAACAAATGGCCTCGTTGAAGTAAAGTGGCCCCGTTCCAAATGATTCGTGAAGCCTACTGAAACCGCAAAAGAGTATGAGGCGAAAAGTAAGAAAAATGAGCCTGGTGTGAAAAGTCCAAATCACCACCATAGCTTCTACTCCCAATACAAGGGCAGTTAAAAAATACACAATGAAAGTTTTGTGATTTCGTTATATTTACACTCAAGGGCATTGACATCCAACGTATTCAGAGGGATGACGCCTCCTGGTCAACCAACATACAGCCTTTTCTACTCAAATTTAACATGTAAGGCCGGACTTCCGCTAAAATTCCTCAGGTAGACGAGTTGTCCAACCGAATAAACTGCCATTACTCCCCGATCTGGGAATCTCTCAATCTTCGTTCGTAGGCCATAGTGCCATGAGATCGAGGGGTGTTGCTCTTCGTCCGCCGAACATTGCTACGGCGGTTGTTTTTCCCGTGGAAGATGAGACCGTCGCGTGCTGCCGGAACAAGTACCTGGCGATTCTTAACTGAACTGCTTCTTCCGTAAGAATCAATAAGGAGTATTCACTAGACGCCATATTTGTGGGTGCTGTTTAGAGCGCATGCTCAGAACGAGTTCACATTAATAGGCTGCTAAGTCCGACACTCTTGACGGTGCGGAATGCACTTTGCAAAAAAACTGTGGAAGGTCGCCGTCAGCACGCGCTCAGCAGTCGCGCACACGGCTATGGCCGCCAGTGAATACTCCCTATAGGTACTATAGGTCTTTCTTCGTTTCGCACACCATCTGTTCTGCTTGCCAATTAGTTTCAGGCAGAGGTCGGCATTTTAGGTCGCCCTCACTCACCCTCACCCTCACAGCCACACTCACCTAAGCCCCTCACTCACCCTCACCCTCACAGCTACACTCACCTTCAGCCCCTCACTCACCCTCATCCTCACAGTCACACTCACCTTCAGCCCTTCACTCACCCTCACTGAACCTCACGGCCCTCACGCACTCACCGCCCTCACGGCCCTCATGCCCCTCATGGCCTCATGGCCCTCACGCCCCTCACCGCCCTCATGGCCCTCATGTCCCTCACTCACTCATGGCCCTCACGACACTCACCGCCCTCACGCCACTCACCGCCCTCACGGCCCTCACCGCCCTCACCGCCCTCACCGCCCTCACGGCCCTCACGGCCCTCACCACCCTCACGGCCCTCACGCACTCATAGCCCTCACGCCACTCACCGCCCTCACGGCCCTCACGGCCCTCACCGCCCTCACGGCCCTCACCGTCCTCACGGCCCTCACCGCCCTCACCGCCCTCACGGCCCTCACGCACTCACGGCCCTCACGCCACTCACGGCCCTCACGTCACTCACCGCCCTCACCGCCCTCACCGCCCTCACCGCCCTCACGGCCCTCACGCCACTCACCGCCCTCACGCCACTCACCGCCCTCACGCCACTCACGGCCCTCATGGCCCTCACCGCCCTCACGGCCCTCACGCCACTCACGGCCCTCACGTCACTCACCGCCCTCACGTCACTCACCGCCCTCACCGCCCTCACGGCCCTCACCGCCCTCACGGCCCTCACGCCACTCACGGCCCTCACCGCCCTCACGGCCCTCACGCCACTCACCGCCCTCACGGCCCTCACCGCCCTCACGGCACTCACCGCCCTCACGGCCCTCACGCCACTCACCGCCCTCACGCCACTCACGGCCCTCACGGCCCTCACCGCCCTCACCGCCCTCACGGCCCTCACGCACTCACGGCTCTCACGCCACTCACGGCCCTCACGTCACTCACCGCCCTCACCGCCCTCACGGCCCTCACCGCCCTCACGGCCCTCACGCCACTCACCGCCCTCACGCCACTCACCGCCCTCACGGCCCTCACGCCACTCACGGCCCTCACGGCCCTCACCGCCCTCACGGCCCTCACCGCCCTCACGGCCCTCACCGCCCTCACGGCCCTCACCGCCCTCACCGCCCTCACGGCCCTCACGCACTCACGGCCCTCACGCCACTCACGGCCCTCACGTCACTCACCGCCCTCACCGCCCTCGCGGCCCTCACCGCCCTCACGGCCCTCACGCCACTCACCGCCCTCACGCCACTCACCGCCCTCACGCCACTCACTGCACTCACGCCCCTCACCGCCCATGCGGCCCTCACACCCCTCACGCCCCTCACGCACTCATGGCCCTCACGCCACTCAGGAAAGCTTCAGATGGGGCAATTTCGCTCAGAAACTTTACGTCGCAACACCAGCAACACGGGCCGCCCGCGATCACACGCAGGAACCAATTGCTGCAATTTGCCATCGTCATCATAAAACTTTATTTTTCTTTCACTATTTAGACAGAATTACGCGTTATAAACGTGTTTTTATGCATTTAAACCTCGTTAAGAATATTAATGCACCTTTCTGAAACAGTCTATTTGCAAAAAAAAACGATCGATTTCAAGCCAGAACCAAGTCATTCGGTGTCATCATCACCGGCACGAGGTATCACGTGAAAATTTTGCGTCCCTGATTTGATGCAGCCGCTTCAAACGTATTCGAATTGCTCCGAGTTGCTTGCTTATTTCGAGCCGGACCCGATCTCAGCAATTTGTGTCGATCTAGGGAAAGCTAGAGAACAACCCGCCATTAACACCAAAATTGCTGAGAAAGATGCTCGATCTGAAGGGGGCCTCACGCACTCTCCGCCCTCACGCACTCATGGCCCTCACACACCTCACGCACTCACCGCCCTCACGGCCCTCACGGCCCTCACGCCTCTCATGCCACTCACTGCCCTCACGCACTCATGGCCCTCACACCCCTCACGCACTCACCGCCCTCATACCACTCACGCACTCATGGCCCTCACGCCACTCACCGCCCTCACGCCCCTCACGCACTCATGACCCTCACCGCCCTCACGGCCCTCACCGCCCTCACGGCTCTCACGGCCCTCACCGCCCTCACGGCCCTCACGGCCCTCACAGCCCTCACGGCCCTCACCGCCCTCACAGCCCTCACGGCCCTCACTCACCCTCACACTCATGAATTTTCCTGGTTCAGAAACTCACTCACCCTCACCTCACCTGTGAAGATGAGGGTGAGTGAGGGTGAGTGAGGGTGAGTGAGGGCCGTCATGAGTCAGGTTTGCCGAGGTATGGTTTCAGGACGGTATGGCGCCCTGATCTAACGCCTAATGCCGTCTTTTTTTTTTTAGAGAGACATGTTTATTGTATTTAAAACAAGATTTGGCGCGTTATCAGAGAAAAGTATTTTCGGTAGGGCAAAAGTAGCGAAAAGAGAACGTAGAACGTCAATGACGCGTTTGGACGTCGTGGCATGCATTGTGTAAACTTCCAACCACTTAGAGTACGCATCGACCATGACTCCTCAAAGGCGGATACGTTTTGCCCCCCACGGACTGAATAGTGGATCGTTTTCAGCTACCGTTCATGATGGCGCTGGACTTGATGAAGACTTCGAGTTTTTCCGCAAAGTTAGCCCAGGTGCCAACAATTGTGCCGAAAAGGGTAAGTGTCCGAAACGTCGACAACGTCGGTAGCGACGTGCTGGACTTCACATTGGACGCTCACCATTCGCTGAGAAGAAACTTGCTTGTTCGTCTGCCACGAGTCGTCCGTTATCAGGTCTTCACCGCAACTCCATCTCCCGACAAAACAGGTCTTCATTGCACGCATGTCCATAGTTAGCAATCACGTGAACTTATAAATTTTCGAACGCTCATCACTTGCCGTCGCTAAACGCCACTCATTCATAACGCCTTCATTGCAAATAAGCGACTTTCTATTTATTCGGATGCTTTTCATCATATTCCTCCTAAGCTGCACTTACAACATTATATGTGTCGGCATTCACAAAAACATTGCAACGGCTCTTTTGTTTAGGGAACTACAATGATGACTGAAAAGTGACTTCACGAAATATTGTGTTCCACGGGATCCGGAAGATGTTGTAAAGGTTGTTCTTCCAGATCGCGTAGAGCACAATATTTCGTGACGTCACTTTTCAGTCGTCATTATAGGAACTAGTATTTGGCGGCCAAAGCTGTGAGCGCGACTGCTGAGCGCGTGCTGATGGCTAGCTCCCATGGTTCTTTTGCAACGTTTATTCCGCACCGTCAAAATGGCCGGTCTTAGCAACCTATTAATGGGGGCTCGTTCTGAGCATGCGCTCTAGACAGCACCCACAAATATGGCGCCCAGTGAATACTCCTTATAATGATGAGGCAAGTACCGTAAATCGCAAAGCAGTTTGTCCGCTTTCACTGGTGTTTGGAAGATTGAGTCTACTGAGCGTGCATTCCTGCAGAATAATTTTTCAGTGACAGATTATTGACACGTCAATCAACAATTGATTCCTTCTTGGTAAGATTTATTGTGAAAGCCCGTGGCAACCGCCGAACCGCATGTCCCTATATCAGAGGACAATTATTACCTAGCCTGACAATCTCGCATACACGAGTTTGCTGCGCCACGCTATTGCATGGCCCAGCAAACCAGAAAACTGCTCAGCTGGTAGCTGCGCCGCTGCACCGTGGCGTCAAAAGGCCACTTTAGATTCTAGAACCCAAGCGATAAGGTAAGTAAACTAGTTTCGCGTCCGATTTATGACGATCACGCCACACTTCTGAAAACATAGCCCATTTGTTCGAACCGCTCTGTTCGGGCAGACCTACACAATCGCTGTTGTGTTTGACGGCGTGGGCGAGTAATAAAATTGAGGAGTTTCATTCTACGTTTCACGTCTTGCTTTAATCGTGTCACGAACAAACGCTTTCTTGCAAGCTGGAAAAAAAAAATCACGCTCTCGGACTTCGCAAATGACTTTTCCGAAATTGGCGGGGAACCGAACCCCAGGTTCGGCTCCATGTGAAAAGATCCGAAGACTTCCGCTGATGTGAACTCTCAAAATTTACAGTTTTTTTTTTTTTTTTTGTTCGTTTTTTTTTAGTTTGTCTGTGCGTTTTTGTTGAAGTTTGTTAAGGACTCTCACATAAACCGCCTGTTTCCAAGCTCGCATGCACCCGAAAATTTACGCCAGTAATCATTCTGCTCTACGATTGAAAGAAAAAAACGAATGATAAACACTATTCTTTCAATTATTAAATATTTTATGCAGTACCTTAATTTGTTTTGTGTCAGTTGTCTGTGTCATAAAGACCTGGTCCAGACTAAATAATAGTTATATTTCGGCGACTATTCATTAATATTTCAATCAATCCTTTATTTGCCTAAGAACTCAAGTGTGATTCGCTCGATGAAGTTTCTTCGCTGTCCGAAAGAGTCGGTTGTGTGCATCTCTGATTTCAAAATTAAGCGACCTTAGAGGTGAGTGTAAAATCGACGCGCACGTCATAGAGACAGTCCTTGTTGGACGGCCGCGGAGTCTCTGCTCATCGCATCTTTTCCTTTCGCGGAGACCTGCTACAGCAATGTTGTCCAGTCAACTGCAAAACATTACAGCACTTCAAAGAGCAAGTGGACGCGAAAAGAATTGCGAAAAAACAGACTTAACTGCCGAACCTACAAAACATAGCGGTGATGTTGCACTTTAACAGTATGCAAAAACCCGAACCGGAAGTCTTCTCGGCTCCCTGTCATGGGGGCCGGAAGTGGCCCGAATACCAGGTAGAGCAACGAAAAGATGCGAATGGTTCTTGCAGCATCCAGTGGGAAGTTTCTGAGAAATGTTTACAAAGGTTGCCAAACAACAAAGTAGCGATGTTTATTTTTATTGTATACAATGCGATGATACTCTAGTAGCGGTGGTGAAATGTATGCTTCGAGTATCAAGCTATATAGTACAAATAGATGTAGTGAACAAGTGTTGGAGATAGAAACGTGTGCAACTTTTTAGCAATTAGAAGTACTAAGGCGTTTTGCGGTTCTTGTTATAGTGAATGGTTCGTTTTTTGATATCTGGAACTTCTTTAAAACGAACGGCTGTCCAGCGTTCCAATAAAACAAATTATTGGACAAACCTGCAAATCCAGTTGTAGTTACGTTTATCCGGTAACCGAAACCGTAAAAATAAAAACGTAAAAAACCGAAACGAAACCGGTATCTACACAAAACGATAACCGTACCCGCAACCGAAACGTTATATTCTTCGGTTTAAGTCCTTGGTCTATACATACTCGAAGTTCGTGATCAAGCAATGGCGGACAACCGATAGCGTGGACTTTTGATAAGAGTGTATTGCCGCCTGGAAACAAAAGGTCATCCGATTCCTCACACTCCACTACCGATGCAACATTTTTAATGCATGTTTTTAGAGAAAAAGAACGTTAAATAGACTTGAGAAATTTTAGTGAAGAACCGGAGACTAAGGTATTGACAGACGACGACAAGGAATAGAAGGTCTGTCAATACCTCAGTCTAGGATTTTTCACTAAAATGCTAGATATACAAAAGCTCATTTGCGCCCTTACATTCCGTTCATAAATATACTTGAGGGCTTCTCTAGATGTCAACATAACTTACACATACAAAGTTAGCCCTGCAATATTCTACCAGTCTTTGCGCCTACGCATTCTAGAGTAGGTTAATGTTCAGGTTTCAAGTACACTCCGAAGTGTGTAAGCACACGCTCACACCCAGCACTTCACATCTCGTTTCATTACAACACGCAGCTGCTGCAACAACTTTATTATCGTCGTGGCGAAAGGTTCCCTTTAGTACAAAGCAGTCACAGCTTTTTTTTGTTTTTTTTCGTAGAAAAACTGTTACTGCTATCTGGAAACCGAATATACTCGAAACGTACCGCGCTTTTAAAATAAACCTTACGATCACATGGAGTATTTAACATTTCTGTTTCCTTTTTTATTTTAAATATTTACAGGGGTGATCTATTACAAGTCCTGCCTACAACGAGGTCACTACTAACTGCTCCACTACCATTGAACATTGTCAAAGCTCTACTCTGTGTCCGAATTTTTATTTCCTTAATATTTACTTATCCATGGTACTTAAAAACGTATTCGGCATTACATGAAAGGGACCCTATAATTGTAAATATTGATTGAAAAAACCAAAGGTCCAATCAGTGCAGATAAACAAAGAATTAACACCAAGCACGACCTATTAACGTAAAAGTGGACATTAATAGAATACAAGCGTTTTAACACAACTCATTTCCAGGCACGAGGATATAAAATATATCAACCTCTCAAATATTCTAGAGAATGGACCTAAAAAGTAGTTCAATAAAAAAACATGATTTTTAAATATGCAAAGAAGATAGTTACGAATTCTGGGTGGAAAAGCGACTGATGGGACATGAAAACAAAAAAAAAAGGGTTGGGAAATATCGTTCCAAAGATCGATGCCCTTTCACTACTCCGTGCAGAATGCGCTTGCAGCTGCACTCAAGACAGGGAATTCCCCACGCGCGATGACGTCAAGAGAGTAACACGCTTGAGACCGAGCACGGCTGACGTCTACGAGCCAATCTGCCTGACTACGCACCGCGCGATATGACGTCACGTCGTGTTGTTTCCCGGTCCTTCTGGCATGGTAGCGCGCAGACAAACGCTTGCTTCTCAAGATAGCGTGAACTCTGGGAACGCCACCGTTTGTGCCTTATCGTACAAGCAAATTAAAACACTTCTTCGGGTTCAAGAACACCCGAGAGACGTACTATACCGATGAACGCATTCCAGTGCGTTTAAGTTATTCCAGCCCTTGCATCAAGGCGATAAATGTTTATCTCGAAGAATGATCGACGATATTCGAAAGAGCTTGGGGGTCTTGCAGCACTTTGCGCGCGGCCATTTTGGTTGCGTCAAGTTTCATGAATTTCTGTTTCTCATAATTTTCAGGGCAGGGAATCGACAACGTTATTGTTGTTGTTTTTTATTACAATCACCCAAAGCTGATAAAGGATTAAGCCGTCATGCCTTGCACCTCTTAGGAGGCGCCAGGCATGACGCTGGGCGATGGCCCGATCGCATTTGGACATGATGTCGCATAACACTGGTGCTACACATCGTTCAATGCAAATACCTTTTTTTGCAGGTAATTATTCCTGTTGAATGAGACGACTGAATAAGCAAGGTAAAATATCAATAGCTCCAAGAATTACTCAAGATGTAGGCCGCATTTGTTCTGGAAGGACACTACCGTTTTGCTCAATGCATTATCTTAAAGCTACAGACAGATGGTCGTAGGGTATAAAAATATCTGCCACGTCAAGGGAAATACCATTTTCTACTAGTATGTTATCGATTTTTAGGTCATGTATAACTTGTTCTGAGTTGAGAATAAATACCTTGTTCTGAGTTAGGAATCACAGACAGAAATAAAAAGCCAAGTACAAAGAACAACGCAAGGCTGAAGTGCACTATATTCACAGGGTAAGAGAACATAAAAAAGGTGGCTTCCAGGTATAACGTTCCTGTCGTATTTTCAGCACCTGACAAACTCAAGAAATTTTGTTCCAAGATAAATACCCCACAGGAACGTCACATTGAATGCGACCTGAGACGCAGGCAAACCTATATACCTTGCCAAAGCCAGGTTATATATAAAATACTTTTCACCTGCACTGTCAGAAATAGGGAGTGTAGTGGTGTGCACCCCTCGTCCCATATGTAACACCCGACAACAATTTGACGTCCTGTTCACCGACGTCGAACGCACGATATCAACTTTCACGAGCGGCTCGACTGTCGACCGATACAACTTATTAAAATGTCTAATGTACGCATTAAAGGCTACAGTAAGAAAATCAAGGTGTTTTTTTTGTTTCTGTTTTTGAACCAACTGCAATACCTGTTTACTTTTTTTTTAGACTTTGAAGCGCACATTTGCTATTTAGTACCTTATATTGAAAAGCTATCAAGCCGCTCGTAAAAGCTGGTATCGTCAGTTCTACGTCAGTGGACTGAACGGTGAAATGCAGTTTTCCAGTGTTACGTATGGGACAAGGAGTTTACACGCCTACACCCATATTTCTGAGACTGTGTGGGCCTTTGAGGCCTCTGCGTGAACACCAGGATTCGTAAACGTGCTTCTTCACTCAAATCAACACCAGCGGGGAATCTCGCAGTGCACGTAATATTAAGAGACTTTCACTACAAAACAATACTGACAGAAACAAAGGGTCTTCGAAGGTTCTGTGAAACGAAATCAAGGGGAACTATACATGGCAATGACCATCAAAGAAAATGAGAATTCTTGTTTCAGTGCACCATCAGTGGCATTAAGTGACAATGAACTTCATCATTTAACTTTCCTACGTCAGGTTGTTTTAGTGGTTTCCTATCAGCAACTTCCTTTTCTTTCTGCTATTTTTCTTTTTTAACGTAACATTCTCCTCTTATTTTTTCTGTTATTTTCAGTTCTTTCAACGGAACTTCTCTTCCCAATAAAGCAATTTTACTTTAGGAAGTTTTTTTTTTCCGCCGAAGGGAAAGGCGAGAGAGAACACTTTCTCAACTTCTGTGTGAATATTAAAAAGGCAGTTGTCAGTTTGTGGTTGTTGCGTCAGTGCTTGATTTTCACGCTATTTATTCCTATCTGCCTATCCAACCAGCCCACCTTAGTATCTTAGTACAACGTAAGCGATGTAAAAAAGTTTTAACAGATGTTAACTTTTTTTTTCACATCTTCAAATAATAAATTGGGAGTGATTAAAACAAAACTAGGTTTTTATCACTTTTGTATCAGATTGACACACTACGTCAGGTGATTGGGATAGTATTTCGATTTCAAAGATTAACGGTTTTTTTGTCGTCCGATAACCATTGTGACCATGCTGCTCTTCCAGCCGCGGCTCCTAATCGATGTTTAAAGCGGTTGGTGAGCCACCCCATTCTACATTACATAATAAAACGAAGTGAAGCAAACAAAAAATTATAATCCCAGGATGATTCGAACAAAGAACGTCGCGAAATAAGCAGCATGAGCAGTGTTATTAGCAGCAACTCACAGAAGACAGCGTCATTCAGACGGTTTTTGCAATTTGTTTTCTGGGCATAGAAAAAAGCGGGCTGTTTTAAGCTGAAATATTTCCAAAAAAAGTCATAATTATAGAATTTAAATATTGTGGCTGCACCATGCACATTTTCAATACACTCCGTTGATTATACAATTCATATGAATATGTCTATATTGCCGCGCGCCAAGTAGGCAGCGCGGCCGTAGCCTAACGGTTATCGCGATTGCCTCCCACGCGAAGGGCCAGGGTTCGATTCCTGGCCGCGGCTTTGCATTTTTGTTGAAACTGTAATGTGATGTTCTGGTGAAATCGAGAACCGTCTATAGTCGGTTACAAGTTAAGAAGGTAGTAGAAGCCCCTCCCCATAAGCGTGATGCGCCCGCTTCAGACGCCTCCGCAGTCGAGAAGATAGTTCGCTGAAAACGCCCCTTCTACTTCAATGGATGGATATTGACTACAGACAGACCTTGTAGCGGGCGGCAGCTTGCGCCACCTAGCCGAGGCAAATTACTCGCTCTGGAAGGTTGACGTAAAAAGAAGGCTTCAGTGCAACGAAAATTGTAACTTTTATAAGTAATGCATATATGGTTGTTGGTTTTAGCTTGATAACCTTCCTACTCGAATTAGGTACATTCCCTGTATTTTCTGCGTTTGTTAAAAAAAACTGCGTTTCGGGTTTTGAAAGTTCCTGCGATTCGCGTTTTAACAATGCCGAAGTCGCCCTTTTCCGTTATGAATCCCAACGTGGAGACAGCGGAATGCGATTCCTCCGATTCTTCTTTGTCAAGAGAGTCTGGTGCAGCCTCGCCGCCTACGCCAAGGCGCCTCTACAAGAAGCATAAGAGCGGCGATGTCCTCAACCGAGCTGCACGGCAGCTGATAATGAACGCGTACGTTCAGGTGCGACACGAACCGCCCGCCAAGCCCGGCCAGCCCGGCCTCACCGTGGAGGAGTCCTGCATCAAAGTCAGCAAGCTGCTTGGCGTTGGTGTACGCACCGTCCTCGAGATTAGGAAGCAGGCGAAAGAAACCGAGGGACAAGTTGTGACACCTTCTCGGAAGCGCCCAGCAAGTGAAGGCAAGAGGCGGCGCAAAGTCAGGTATGGCGAGTTCACGCTGTGCGCGCTAAGATCGTGCGTCCACCGTTTCTTTCGACGGAACGAGGTCCCCACGGTCAAGAAGATAACGGCCGAATTCTGCGCGAGCACTGAACGTCCCTCATTGAAGGCTTGGACTGTGCGTCGCCTTCTCCACGACATCGGATTCGAGCATGACAAGAGGGAACGAAACTACCGGTTGATTGAACGAGAGGACATAGTCGCCTGGCAGCAGAAGTACCTGCATGAGATCGCACGTCACCGACAAGGTGGTCGGAAGATCTTCTACTTGGACGAGACGTGGGTGACGGCAGGGCACACTGTCTCAAAGGTGGGGGTAGACACGACAGTGGCCTCGTCTCACGACGCCTTCATGCGTGGTCTCTCGACTGGCCTCAAGCAGCCATCGGGGAAGGGCCAGCGTCTTATTGTCACCCACATTGGCAGCGATGAAGGCTTCGTCGACGGCTGCCTGGACGTGTTCCGTGGACAAAAAACCGGTGATTACCACGAGCAGATGGATGGCGCCCGCTTCGAGAAGTGGTTCGACGGTGTCCTCGACAAACTGCCGAGAGGAAGCGTTATCGTCATGGACAACGCTTCTTACCATTCACGGCGGTTGGAAGAAGTGCCGACGACGAGTTCCCGGAAGGACGACATCCGACAGTGGCTGACGTCTAAGAAAATTTCATGGGACCCCAAGATGGTGAAGAAGCAGCTGCTCGACATTGTGGCCTTGGTGAAGCCACAGCACCTAAAGTATCGTGTGGACACTGCTGCCGAGACAGCTGGCTGCACTGTGGTCAGGCTCCCACCGTATCACTGCGAGTTCAACCCCATTGAACTGATATGGGCGCAGATCAAGAACGGCGTTGCTGTCCGAAACACGACGTTCAAGATTGTCGACGTGGGGAGACTCCTCAACGAAGAAGTTGACAAGGTCACCACAGACAACTGGATTAATGCTGCCAGGCACGTTATCGACATTGCAGCAACGTTCCGACGAGGCGGTGCCACAAGTGCCCACATCCAGCCCATCGTCATCCAGCTGGATGGAGAGGACACCCCATCCGAGAGTGACCTGTCTGGTGTCGAGCCCCTTGACGAAGCTTAAGGCCACCATTATGGAGAAAGCGTGGAAGATCTCGGAACACAAAACGGTCCTTTTAAGGACCACTTATTTGCTTTAAGATCGGATTGTTGTTCTTGACCACCACTAACCTCCCGTCTCTCATGTTGTCATGCTTCTCTGCTCGTTGCCAAATAGCATTTCGATATGCAGCCACCAGACAAACTTTTTATTTTTGTTGCGATAATGTCTAAGCTGGTCTATACATTTCACTGTGCCATAAATCACCAGTATAGATTTCAACTTCACGAAAACAAAAGTTTGCAGCCCATCTACGGCAAAGACATCAGATGTCATATTGACCCTTCCCGCTGTCTAAAGATCTTTGCTACGCAGCAAATGGAATTTTGATTGCAAATAAGCTCTTTTTTATCTAAGAAAAACGACACAACATATCACTGCCAGTGCTCTGCTTTAAAGCATAAATGGGACGTCTGTGGCCATTTACATGACTGAGGCTTCTGGGAATAACAAAGCCGTGTGTTAGCACAGTGGAGAGCGAAATCGCAGTACCAGTACTCTGTTTCTAAGTCTAAAGGGAACGCCTATGGTCATTCACATGACCGAGGCCCCTCTGAAAACAACATTAATGTGAGTCAGCACTGTGGGAAGCTAACTCTTAATGCCAATGACCTGTTTCGAAGCATAAACTGGACGTCAGTGGCCATTCACATGACCGAGGCCACTCTGAGAATAACAATAACGTGCATCAGCGCTGCGGGCAGCTAACTCTAACTGCTAATGACCTGTTTCGAAGCATAAACTGGACGTCAGTGGCCATCCACACGTCCGAGGCCACTCTGAGAATAACAATAACGTGCATCAGCGCTGCGGGCAGCTAACTCTCACTGCAATTGACCTGTTTCGAAGCATAAACTGGACGCCAGTGGCCATCCACACGACCGAGGCCACTCTGAGAATAACAATAACGTGCATCAGCGCTGCGGGCAGCTAACTCTAACTGCCAATGACCTGTTTCGAAGCATAAACTGGACGCCAGTGGCCATCCACACGACCCAGGCCACTCTGAGAATAACAATAACGTGCATCAGCGCTGCGGGCAGCTAACTCTAACTGCCAATGACCTGTTTCGAAGCATAAACTGGACGCCAGTGGCCATCCACACGACCGAGGCCACTCTGAGAATAACAATAACGTGCATCAGTGCTGCGGGCAGCTAACTCTAACTGCAAATGACCTGTTTCGAAGCATAAACTGGACGCCAGTGGCCATCCACACGTCCGAGGCCACTGTGAGAATAACAATAACGCGCATCAGCGCTGCGGGCAGCTAACTCTAACTGCAAATGACCTGTTTTGAAGCATGAACCGGACGCCAGTGGCCATCCACACGACCGAGGCCACTCTGAGAATAACAATAACGTGCATCAGCGCTGCGGGCAGCTAACTCTCACTGCCAATGACCTGTTTCGAAGCATAAACTGGACGCCAGTGGCCATCCACACGTCCGAGGCCACTCTGAGAATAACAATAACGTGCATCAGCGCTGCGGGCAGCTAACTCTAACTGCAAATGACCTGTTTTGAAGCATAAACTGGACGCCAGTGTCCATGCACACGACCGAGGCCACTCTGAGAATAACAATAACGTGCATCAGCGCTGCGGGCAGCTAACTCTAACTGCAAATGACCTGTTTCGAAGCATAAACTGGACGCCAGTGACCGTCCATACGTCCGAGGCCACTCTGAGAATAACAATAACGTGCATCAGCGCAGCGGGCAGCTAACTCTAACTGCTAATCACCTGTTTCGAAGTATAAACTGGACGCCAGTGGCAATCCACACGTCCGAGGCCACTCGGAGAATAACAATAACGTGCATCAGCGCTGCGGGCAGCTAACTCTAACTGCCAATGACCTGTTTCGAAGCATAAACTGGACGCCAGTGGCCATCCACACGACCGAGGCCACTCTGAGAATAACAATAACGTGCATCAGCGCTGCGGGCAGCTAACTCTAACTGCCAATGACCTGTTTCGAAGCATAAACTGGACGCCAGTGACCGTCCATACGTCCGAGGCCACTCTGAGAATAACAATAACGTGCATCAGCGCTGCGGGCAGCTAACTCTAACTGCTAATCACCTGTTTCGAAGTATAAACTGGACGCCAGTGGCAATCCACACGTCCGAGGCCACTCGGAGAATAACAATAACGTGCATCAGCGCTGCGGGCAGCTAACTCTAACTGCCAATGACCTGTTTCGAAGCATAAACTGGACGCCAGTGGCCATCCACACGACCGAGGCCACTCTGAGAATAACAATAACGTGCATCAGCGCAGCGGGCAGCTAACTCTAACTGCTAATCACCTGTTTCGAAGTATAAACTGGACGCCAGTGGCCATCCACACGTCCGAGGCCACTCTGAGAATAACAATAACGTGCATCAGCGCTGCGGGCAGCTAACTCTAACTGCCAATGACCTGTTTCGAAGCATAAACTGGACGCCAGTGGCCATCCACACGACCGAGGCCACTCTGAGAATAACAATAACGTGCATCAGTGCTGCGGGCAGCTAACTCTAACTGCAAATGACCTGTTTCGAAGCATAAACTGGACGCCAGTGACCGTCCATACGTCCGAGGCCACTCTGAGAATAACAATAACGTGCATCAGCGCTGCGGGCAGCTAACTCTAACTGCTAATGACCTGTTTCGAAGCATAAACTGGACGTCAGTGGCCATCCACACGTCCGAGGCCACTCTGAGAATAACAATAACGTGCATCAGCGCTGCGGGCAGCTAACTCTAACTGCAAATGACCTGTTTCGAAGCATAAACTGGACGCCAGTGACCGTCCATACGTCCGAGGCCACTCTGAGAATAACAATAACGTGCATCAGCGCAGCGGGCAGCTAACTCTAACTGCTAATCACCTGTTTCGAAGCATAAACTGGACGCCAGTGGCCATCCACACGACCCAGGCCACTCTGAGAATAACAATAACGTGCATCAGCGCTGCGGGCAGCTAACTCTAACTGCCAATGACCTGTTTGGAAGCATAAACTGGACGCCAGTGGCCATCCACACGACCGAGGCCACTCTGAGTATAACAATAACGTGCATCAGTGCTGCGGGCAGCTAACTCTAACTGCAAATGACCTGTTTCGAAGCATAAACTGGACGCCAGTGGCCATCCACACGTCCGAGGCCACTGTGAGAATAACAATAACGCGCATCAGCGCTGCGGGCAGCTAACTCTAACTGCAAATGACCTGTTTTGAAGCATGAACTGGACGCCAGTGGCCATCCACACGACCGAGGCCACTCTGAGAATAACAATAACGTGCATCAGCGCTGCGGGCAGCTAACTCTAACTGCCAATGACCTGTTTCGAAGCATAAACTGGACGCCAGTGGCCATCCACACGTCCGAGGCCACTCTGAGAATAACAATAACGTGCATCAGCGCTGCGGGCAGCTAACTCTAACTGCAAATGACCTGTTTTGAAGCATAAACTGGACGCCAGTGTCCATGCACACGACCGAGGCCACTCTGAGAATAACAATAACGTGCATCAGCGCTGCGGGCAGCTAACTCTAACTGCAAATGACCTGTTTCGAAGCATAAACTGGACGCCAGTGGCAATCCACACGACCGAGGCCACTCTGAGAATAACAATAACGTGCATCAGCACTGCGGGCAGCTAACTCTAACTGCCAG
Organism: Ixodes scapularis; assembly: GCF_016920785.2. Classification (NCBI taxonomy): domain Eukaryota; kingdom Metazoa; phylum Arthropoda; class Arachnida; order Ixodida; family Ixodidae; genus Ixodes; species Ixodes scapularis. The sequence goes on along the minus strand of NW_024609879.1, from coordinate 67,551,963 downwards.
TGACCTGTTTCGAAGCATGAACTGGACGCCAGTGGCCATCCACACGTCCGAGGCCACTCTGAGAATAACAATAACGTGCATCAGCGCTGCAGGCAGCTAACTCTAACTGCAAATGACCTGTTTCGAAGCATAAACTGGACGCCAGTGGCCATCCACACGTCCGAGGCCACTGTGAGAATAACAATAACGTGCATCAGCGCTGCGGGCAGCTAACTCTAACTGCAAATGACCTGTTTTGAAGCATAAACTGGACGCCAGTGGCCATCCACACGACCGAGGCCACTCTGAGAATAACAATAACGAGCATCAGCGCTGCGGGCAGCTAACTCTAACTGCCAATGACCTGTTTCGAAGCATAAACTGGACGCCATTGGCCATCCACACGTCCGAGGCCACTCTGAGAATAACAATAACGTGCATCAGCGCTGCGGGCAGCTAACTCTAACTGCAAATGACCTGTTTTGAAGCATAAACTGGACGCCAGTGTCCATCCACACGACCGAGGCCACTCTGAGAATAACAATAACGTGCATCAGCGCTGCGGACATCTAACTCTAACTGCAAATGACCTGTTTCGAAGCATAAACTGGACGCCAGTGGCCGTCCATACGTCCGAGGCCACTCTGAGAATAACAATAACGTGCATGAGCGCTGCGGGCAGCTAACTCTAACTGCAAATGACCTGTTTCGAAGCATGAACTGGACGCCAGTGGCAATCCACACGACCGAGGCCACTCTGAGAATAACAATAACGTGCATCAGCGCTGCGGGCAGCTAACTCTAACTGCCAGTGACCTGTTTCGAAGCCTGAACTGGACGCCAGTGGCCATCCACACGTCCGAGGCCACTCTGAGAATAGCAATAACGTGCATCAGCGCTGCAGGCAGCTAACTCTAACTGCAAATGACCTGTTTCGAAGCATAAACTGGACGCCAGTGGCCATCCACACGACCGAGGCCACTCTGAGATTAACAATAACGTGCATCAGCGCTGCGGGCAGCTAACTCTAACTGCAAATGACCTGTTTCGAAGCATAAACTGGACGCCAGTGGCCGTCCATACGTCCGAGGCCACTCTGAGAATAACAATAACGTGCATCAGCGCTGCGGGCAGCTAACTCTAACTGCTAATCACCTGTTTCGAAGCATAAACTGGACGCCAGTGGCCATCCACACGTCCGAGGCCACTCTGAGAATAACAATAACGTGCATCAGCGCTGCGGGCAGCTAACTCTAACTGCAAATGACCTGTTTCGAAGCATAAACTGGACGCCAGTGGCAATCCACACGACCGAGGCCACTCTGAGAATAACAATAACGTGCATCAGCGCTGCGGGCAGCTAACTCTAACTGCCAGTGACCTGTTTCGAAGCATGAACTGGACGCCAGTGGCCATCCACACGTCCGAGGCCACTCTGAGAATAACAATAACGTGCATCAGCGCTGCAGGCAGCTAACTCTAACTGCAAATGACCTGTTTCGAAGCATAAACTGGACGCCAGTGGCCATCCACACGTCCGAGGCCACTGTGAGAATAACAATAACGTGCATCAGCGCTGCGGGCAGCTAACTCTAACTGCAAATGACCTGTTTTGAAGCATAAACTGGACGCCAGTGGCCATCCACACGACCGAGGCCACTTTGAGAATAACAATAACGTGCATCAGCGCTGCGGGCAGCTAACTCTAACTGCCAATGACCTGTTTCGAAGCATAAACTGGACGCCAGTGGCCATCCACACGTCCGAGGCCACTCTGAGAATAACAATAACGTGCATCAGCGCTGCGGGCAGCTAACTCTAACTGCCAATGACCTGTTTCGAAGCATAAACTGGACGTCGGTGGCCATCCACACGACCGAGGCCACTCTGAGAATAACAATAACGTGCATCAGCGCTGCGGGCAGCTATCTCTAACTGCCGATGACCTGTTTCGAAGCATAAACTGGACGTCGGTGACCATTCACACGGCCGAGGCCCCTCTGAGAATAACAATAACGAGCATCAGCGCTGCGGGCAGCTAACTCCAACTGCCAATGACCTGTTTCGAAGCATAAACTGGACGTCAGTGGCCATTCACACGACCGAGGCCACTCTGAGAATAACAATAACGTGCATCAACGCTGCTGGCAGCTAACTCTAACTGCCAATGACCTGTTTCGAAGCATAAACTGGACGTCGGTGGCCATCCACACGACCGAGGCCACTCTGAGAATAACAATAACGTCTGTCAGCACTGTGTGCAGCTAACTCTAACTGCTAATGATCTTGTTTCGAAACATAAACAGGACGTCTGTGGCCATTCACACGACTGAGGCCACCCTGGGAATAACAATAGCTTGTGTTAGCACAGTGGAGAGCAAAATGCGAGTGCTAGTGCTTCGTTTCGAAGCTGAGTAGACGCGTCGAAAGTTCCCTTGAAGTCGACGGCCATTATGACTCTTGGGTCGCACTTTAGCGAGTTGGCCAACACCTCGTGGTGGATGAGGAGCAGGCTGCCCTGTGCGCCGAAGTGTGGTCTGAAGTAGTGCGGCAGAGATTTTCTGAATTTAAGAGGCGCCATTGTACTCGCTTGAAATATATCGTAAAAACAGCACTAATTGCTTGACATGAGAAAACGTCGGCTACAACATTGATGAAGGATTGGTGAGAGGACAGAGATCTGGGGAATGCCAATGCCAGTAACTGGGCCTAGCTCAAGCTTGATATTGTCCGTCTTGCAGAAATGCTGTGATGAAGTGAAGCGGTCTTCCATAGAGACCTCAGTTTTGAGCCTCCCGGACTAGTGCAATGTACAGGATTAAATCTAACGTTTTCAAAGCTGATAAGAACCACAATGCACAGATTGCAGCCAGACTTGTTGCCAAGGGCAGAGTTGTGAAGTACCGAAAGGTTGTCTTGTCCAGCCCAGAACCATATCAAATTTGCCTTATAGCCCCTTATCCAATTCCAGGTCGTGAACTTTAACAGAAGAGGGGCGTGAAATTCATTTTCTTCTTTGTTTAGAGTGCATTTGTTCTGGCAATGAGTATCTAAAAATGGTGCCTGCGATAGTGTTTAAGTAACGCGGCTCGGGAACAGGCTTTTTTTTCGCTGCCACTCGTTTCATCAAATGACATTGCCCCGACAGTTTGTTTCAACGCTGAGACGTGTTATGAACAGATTGTTTCATCGACACTCGCTCATCGACATATCTTGCTATGTTTCGTCGACAAGATCTTGGTTTGGTTAGGGGTGCGCTGCTTAGTTGGTGAGCAAGGGTACGGGTACATGCAGGGGGTAGGACCACGCTTACACGCTGCTGCGAAGCGGCATGTACGGGTGGGCTGGGTGGGTCCACATTTTTGTAATGAACTGCTGGAGACTGTCGCCGCAAAGCGTCGTGAACTGGGTCGGTCGGATAGTTTAATATGTGCTTCAGTGATAAACGCACAAAAAAATGTTCCTACAGCGTGAAATTTTTGTGTCAATGAAACTTCACAGCACAGTGTGGCAGTTTCGATGAAACGAGTCGTGAAAAGTTGGTGAAACGTGTCGATGAAACAACAGGGACACTTCTTTCCAATGGTTCCATGGAGGCTGTGACAATGAGGACTGCAAGGTTGCCTCCAAGAAGCTCAATGTTTTTACACGAGTCTGTCTTTGCCAAGTTAGACCAGAAAGACGATGGCAGATTCTGAAGAGCTCGTTCGCGGCTACGGCCTGGTATGATCCTGAGATAAACATACATCAGAAATGCAATTAGGCGGTTTGAGCTGTTGCTTGATTCAACCATTGTTGATTTTCTTGTTATAAATACAAATCATTCTGCCACCTGCATTCGGACCAAGATCAAGAGTATTCGGTATGTGTTCAATTCTTGATTTAAACAAATATTTCGCATATAAGAAAGCCACAATTCATGAAGCAGGAAGCTGCCCTTACAATCAATTTTTATTGACCATACTTTTCATCTTTTACAAATTATTAAACCAATGCTGCGATTCAGTATTGTGGACACATTTTCCTTCTTAAGTAAATTGGAAAAATTGGTGCGTGTTTACCGGTAATACCTCAGGCCGCGACGCAAAGCGAGTGGAGGTACAGGCGTCACGCACCCGGGTTTCGAAGCATAAACATACGACTGACAGGCTTCGAGAGCAAGCAGAATGTTCGGAAGCATTTGAGAGAACCGAATCTGCTTCCCTCAAATTCTCTGGTATTTCTTCCAAAAGAAGACATCAGCTTCTTAACGTCCAAAACAAAATCAATTAAATGTTTGTAACATACGCATCCCTGGCTTTATCATTTGTGTGCCACCTGTATGTAACAGCTCATTATTGCGAACGAGGGTGTCCCGCGAGTACTATCGCAGTCATAGATTACCGTGCAGCCGATTGCGACGCGGAAACTTGAAAAGTACGGCGCGTTTCACAGATGAATGCATACTGCTTCGAAAGCGTCATTTCAGTAGACAGACTATTTATTAACGCCAGCAAAGGTACGGTCGAAATTGGGTAAAGACACTTACTGTGTTCGCGGTTCACTTATGCCCCTCCCGCACAGCCCACTACACTTATAAAGAAGAGTTTGGTGACCGCTGCATTTTAACGTCGCTCCACGGAAACCACTGCGAAGAAAAGCCGATGCCTTCACGATGTTGAGGCGCAACCCGAGGCAGAGAAGCAGACGGCGTTCGACGTATGTACGATGCTAGGCCTTACTCCCGCATCGAAATTTTCGATGGCAATGCTATCGCTGGATTCTCACGCTGTCGCGCAGAACCTATTGCGAATAAAAGTGGACGCGGTTACGACTTAGCGACGTATGCTCGGGTAAGTGAAAACCCGCATTAAAAACAGAATAATTGCTGCAAGATACTTGAGTCGTAGAAAATCTGCCCGGCAGCCATGTTGAAAATATTCATTTGCCAGAACAAGATTGGTTCGGGCAGGTCGTGACGTCACGGAAACAACGGGACGCGATTGGTGGCGGAGGAATACAAGATTCCCTTTGAGGGGCTTTTGCCGCTACCTTCTTGACTTGTAACCGACTATAGCTGATTCGAGGTCAGAATGTTCTACGCGTCGAACCTTCTACGTCGAATGCTCCAGATGCCAACGTGTGTACAAAAGCGGCTCCGCGGGCAAGCCGGAGTCAGCCTCGTCCCAGCGTTCGACTCTGCTGTCACGCCGACTCCGACGCCCGCGACGCTCTGTTATTATTTTCTATTCCCTTTTTGTTTTGGCACAAGTTCGCCACATTAAACGTTTATTTCTTCCTGTTTATTTCTTATTTATTGGTCACCACCCGTGACATTTTGGTGGAGGTGCGGGGTACCGCATGCCCGTGCAGCGTTCCCCTCCAAGAGCGCGCAGTGCAAGTCCAGTTCCAAGCCCAGTGAGGAGACCAGTCCCCGCGGAACCCGAAACCCGGACCAGCCGGCGCATCAAGGGAGAGGATCCTGAATACGGTTCGTTACTGGACAAGCCCAAGCCGAAGACGACGACGATGGCCAACCAGTCGCAGACCCCGGCCGCTCCTGCCTTTATCTACCTGCCCGTCGCACCCCGTACTCCGACGCCATTCCACGGGGACGCCCACGAAGACGTCGAGGACTGGCTTCAACAGTACGAGCGGGTGGCCCAGCACAACCGATGGACGGACGACCAGCGCCTGCAGAACCTTTACTTCGCGCTCAAAGGAACGGCCAGGCACTGGTTCGAGAATCGGGAGACTTCGTTGAACTCGTGGACCGCCTGCAAGAATGAGTTGAGGCGAACTTTCACTAACCAGTATCGACGGGAGAGGGCCGAGGACCTTCTTCGAGTGAGAACCCAGGGCGCAAACGAGACCATCACCAGTTTCGTCGAGGATGTCCTGCGCCTGGTCACTCGCGCCGACCCTCAAGCCACCGACGAAAAGAAGTTGCGGATCCTGATGCGAGGTGTACGAGATGACATCTTCGGAGGCCTCGTCCGCAACTCGCCGACCACCGTCGAAACGTTTGTAACAGAGGCGACCAACATTGAACGGGCCCTGCAAGCACGAGCCGCTCACTTCCACCGAGCTCCTGCCGTCGCTGCACCCACGCCGTCAAGCTGCGCCCTCAGCCCCAAATATTCCCGGGATCCGAGAAATAGTCCGGGACATCGTCCGTGAAGAACTGAAGAAGCTGATACCTGCCGCCGAACGTCCAGCTTCACTCTCGATCGCCGAGATTGTTCGAGAAGAGGTCCAGCAAACGCTCTAGCCAGACGTTCTCGCCGACGCCGCACCGGAACCACCAGCTGTGACCTATGCCGCCGTTGTTCGTCGTCCGCAGCCTTCTATTGCTCGGCAGTACCCATCTGCACCCCGACGAGAAGTCTCTTCGCCGCAGTACGCGCCGCGCCAAGAGCAGCGTGGACTTCGAAAGACCGACGTGTGGCGCACGGATGACGGACGCCCGGTGTGCTTCCACTGCGGGGAGGCTGACCACGTTTACCGGAGGTGCCCCTACCGCCAGCTCGGCCTGCGAGGATTTGCTCCAAACGACCGTCGACCTCGTGTTGGAGAACGACCAAGGGACATCCAGGAATACCTCCGTCGCCCTCCGTCACCAGCGCCCACCGCACCACGAGGTTCGCGTTCTCCATCCCCCCCGACGTTCCGCGTCGCCTTTCCGTCGGTCGCGCCGTGACAGCCTGTCCCCCCTATCTCGTCGGGAAAACTAAGTGCGGCAACGCCTGGAGGTGCCGTTGCCGAAGACGACCCGAGTTAAGAGCCTCCAAGAACGCCGGAGCGCTCCCACTCTCCCGACGCCACGCATCGCTACGACGCCTCTGCAACGGTGTCCAACAACCTAAACGTCGTCATCGACGGCCACGACGCATCGGCACTCGTGGACACCGGAGCAGACTACTCAGTCTTGAGTGGGAGGCTCTCCCGCCGCCTTCGAAAAGTCATGACGCCGTGGGAAGGACCCCAAATACGAACCGCCGGAGGACATCTCATCACACCAGTCGGGAGATGCACTGCTCGCGTCGAGATCCACGGCGAAACGTGCCCTGTCAAGTTCGTCGTTCTGCAAGACTGTTCGAGGGACGTTATCCTCGGAATGGACTTTCTCTGCGAGTATGGCGCCGTCATCGACCTCGGAACAAACCGGCTGACGCTACGAAAACCTGCTCCACCAGCGGAGGAACCCCAAGCGACGTCACCCACGGTCCGAGTCCTCGCAAACCACGTAAACCTACCACCGCGGTCGAGTGTTTTCGTACTTGTCGGGATTAATGAAGCTTCCTGTGGCGAAGTTCTTCTCGAGGGAAGCCTCCAATTGCTCCTAAGAAGAGGCATAGGCGTCGCAAGGGGAGTAGCTGAACTTCAGGATGGGCGGACTGTGGCCCTCGTAACGAACTTCCGAAACGAAACGCAACACCTCACGAAAGGTGCAGCCGTGGGCCACGTCGAGAAACTCCGAAACCCCGCCGAAATCACCGCGATTACTGACGAATCCTCGCCGCCCCAGCAAGACAGTACGTCGCCAGCGCAGCTCGACATTGACCCTAAGCTTCCGGACCCTAAACGGCGTCAGCTGGTTAACCTCCTCGCAGAATACCGCGACTGCTTTGCGACGTCGTCGAAGGTGCGCCAGACCGCGGTTGCCAAGCACCGCATCGTTACCGAGGACGACGCGCGCCCTGTGCATCGATCGCCGTACAGAGTCTCCGCTAAGGAAGGGGAGGTTATCCATCAGCAAGTTCAAGAGATGCTGAATGACGACATAATTCAACCTTCAAGCAGTCCATGGGCCTCTCCAGTGGTGCTGGTTAAGAAGAAGGACGGAACTCTTCGGTTCTGCGTGGACTACCGGCAGCTCAACACGGTTACGAAGAAAGACCTCTACCCACTTCCCCGCATCGACGACACTCTAGACCGGCTGCGCCACTCTCGATACTTTTCATCGATGGACCTGAAGAGCGGCTACTGGCAAATCGAGGTCGACGAACGGGACCGAGAGAAGACAGCCTTCGTCAAGCCGGATGGACTGTACGAGTTCAAGGTGATGCCCTTCGGACTATGCACGGCGCCAGCAACGTTCCAGCGTGTCATGGACACCGTACTGGCAGGGCTGAAATGGCAGAGTTGTCTCGTCTACCTTGACGACGTCGTAGTATTTTCAGCTGACTTCGAGGAGCACTTGAGACGACTCCGAGCTGTTCTTCAAGCCATTCAGACCGCCGGACTCACACTCAAGCCGTCAAAGTGCCGGTTCGCCTATGACGAACTGAAGTTCCTTGGCCACGTGGTTAGTAACGAAGGTGTCCGCCCAGACCCCGAGAAGACTCGCGCCGTCGCGGCATTTCCAGCGCCGACAGATAAGAAAGCCGTGCGAAGATTCCTTGGACTTTGTGCCTATTATCGACGCTTCGTTCGGGATTTCGCAAGGATTTCCGCACCACTTACGAATCTCACGAAGGACGCCGAGAAGTTCGAATGGGCAGAGGAGCAACAGCAGGCATTCGACGAACTGAAACGACGACTCCAGACTCCTCCTGTGCTTGGACATTTCGACCAGGATGCGGAAACAAAAATTCACACGGACGCAAGTAACGCGGGACTGGGCGCAGTACTAGTCCAAGGGCAAGAAGGCATCGAGCGAGTCATCGTCTACGCAAGTCGGACAGTTTAAGGCGGAGAAAAATTACTCCACAACTGAGAAAGAATGCCTTGCGGTCGTCTGGGTAATAACGAAGTTTCGTCCGTACCTGTACGGGAGCCCGTTCCGTGTAGTCACGGACCACCACTCGCTCTGCCGGCTTGCGAAGCTGAAGGACCCGTCAGGACGCCTCGCTCGATGGAGTCTTCGACTACAAGAGTTCAACATGACAGTGGTCTATAAGTCAGGCCGCAAGCACAGCGACGCCGACTGCCTGTCCAGAGCCCCCTCGAAACCCGTTCCGGCAGCAACGACGAAAATGACGACGAGTGCTTCCTAGGAGCAGTGAACACCGACGATATGGCACGACGTCAACGGGACGATCTTGAGCTGCGCGCATTAATCGAGCACCTGGAAGGGTGCAGGAGTACCGTGCCCCGTGTCTTCTCACGAGTACTGCCGACCTTCGCCATCCGACAGGGTGTACTCTACAAAGAGAACTTCGGCGACAACAACACACCGTGGTTGCTTGTAATCCCGAGTGACCTTCGAGAGGAGATCTTCCAAGCCTGCCACGACGACCCGACATCCGGACACCTTGGTTACAGCCGGACACTGGCCCGTATTCGTGAAAAGTATTACTGGCCGAAGCTCCCCAAGACCGTCCACCTATACACACGATCATGCCACGAGTGCCAGCGACGCAAGAAACCGCCGACGAGGTCGGCCGGACTTCTGCAGCCCATTTCTCCTCCAACTACACCCTTCCAGCAGATCGGAATGAATCTACTTGGTCCTTTTCCGCCATCGACGTCGGGGAACCGCTGGATCATCGTCGCCACAGATTATCTCACGCGGTACGCCGAAACGAAAGCTCTTCCTTCAAGGACTGCTGTGGAAGTCGCCAAGTTTTTCATCGAGTCCATCGTCCTCCGGCACGGCGCTCCCCAAGTTCTCATTAAAGATCGCGGATCTTCGTTCATGGCCCAGCTGACGCAAGAGATCCTTCGTCTCAGTGGCACCGGCCATCGTCGAACCACTGCATACCAACCGCAGACCAACGGGCTGACCGAGCGACTCAACAAGACAATCGCCGATATGATCTCTATGTACGTCGACGTAGAGCACAAGACGTGGGACGAGGTGTTGCCCTACGTCACGTTCGCCTACAATACGGCGGTTCAGGAGACCACTGGATTCACCCCTTTCCAGCTGGTACATGGTCGGAAGGTAACGACCATGCTGGACGCAATGCTGCCCCATGAGCCATCTGACAATGAGAGCGACGACGCCCAGGCGGTTGCTCAACGCGCCGAAGAAGTCCGCCAGCTCGCCCGACTCATGATTCAAGACCAGCAACGCGTCGACGCGGGCCGCTACAACCTTCGTCGCAGGGGCGTTCACTTCCAGCCCGGAGACAGGGTGTGGGTGTGGACGCCCATCCGTCGCCGCGGCCTCAGTGAGAAACTGCTGAAACGGTACTTTGGACCATACAAGGTACTTCGTCGCCTTGGCGAGCTGAACTACGAGGTGATGCCCGACGGAACAAGAACATCATCACGCCGCCCACCACGACCTGAAGTCGTCCACGTCGTGCGCCTGAAGCCGTACTACGCTCGATAGGACTGTGGATCTTATGTGTTTCAAGTGACTCTTTAGTTTGCCGTTCTTTTTATGTGCTTTGTTTTGTTTTGGGATGCATCGGGGCGATGCACTTTTTAAGGGGGGAATAATGCCGCGCGCCAAGTAGGCAGCGCGGCCGTAGCCTAACGGTTATCGCGCTTGCCTCCCACGCGAAGGGCCAGGGTTCGATTCCTGGCCGCGGCTATGCATTTTTGTTGAAACTGTAATGTGATGTTCTGGTGAAATCGAGAACCGTCTAGCTGATTCGAGGTCAGATTGTTCTACGCGTCGAACCTTCTACGTCGAATGCTCCAGATGCCAACGTGTGTACAAAAGCGGCTCCGCGGGCAAGCCGGAGTCAGTCTCGTCCCAGCGTTCGACTCTGCTGTCACGCCGACTTCGACGCCCGCGACGCTCTGTTATTATTTTCTATTCCCTTTTAGTTTTGGCACAAGTTCGCCACATTAAACGTTTGTTTCTTCCTGTTTATTTATTATTTATTGGTCACCACCCGTGACAATATCCTACTAGGGTGCAGAAACACCCTGTATAAAAAGTTCACACAGGAAGTTCCAAGAAGACGAACGGTTCTGAGTGAACGGAACAACCAGAAATCATTGTTGGAAGCCTATAGCTTAGAAAACCCCGTGCGAACTCTCTATAGATCGCTAGGTTCCCTAGTAAAACAAAACGTGCCTTCCCTCTGATCCCTGCTACGTTCTCATCTCCTTCCACTTGGAACAATGTTAAAAAATGTAATTACCAAAACTCTTTTAAAAAAAGGAAAGCACTGCCTAATTAGGAGGGGTATTCCACATACTCCGTAGTTTGTCCACAGAAGTGTTCCACATCATCGTAAATAACTGGTAGATTATTCAGATCAGTGTTAGCGATGGTTGATAACTGCAAGCGATGAATTTTTAAAAAAATCAGTTCATGGGAGCTTCATTTGGAACAGATTGGCTCTTAAATGAAACAGGCCGTGTGGAACGCCATTCAAGTGATGTCGTAGTCCACGTAGCACCCGCTGGTTCAAGATAATTAAGAACAAATAACAAATTAAAAGAAGAGAACAGGCGTTCACGTATAATTCCAGATTCACATGAAAGTTTCACTTCCCTCAAAAATAATATATGGAATACTAACTTCACTGGAGCCTACGCAGAACCAGATTAAGAGCGTAGAGTCGATGCAATGCGATTGCATCGGGCCTCATTTGCCTACACTTTCTTCGATCTCGGCGCTCTTATTTTTAATCAGCACATTTTTCGCCGATCGTTTCTCAGGATCCATCGGACACATTCTGGCGGCATTGTGAAAATTGAGCCATTGTGTGCAAAGTACGCAATGAGTAACATACAAACATACGTAACATACAAACTTAAACCTGCAATGTTATACGAGTGATTGAATACACAATCTAGATTAGGGTATATTTTACGTTTGAAACACACACGAACACGCTTAGATCCAGCACTTCATAGCTCATTTTATTACAACCCGAAGCTGAAACAAATCCGTTTTCTTCACAACGAAAGCTTCGTTTTAACAGACAAAGCACTTTCAGTGGAAACACTTTTAATATATCGTCCCGTTCACACACTTCCGACTCTTTAGAATCGAACGCCTTAAGATCTCTTAAAATCTTTTACGACAAGAGAGCACAGCGACACGCTGTCGCCATCTATGCGGCGCCCCTGGGACAGCATTTTACTAGAGCGAAGGTTTGGCGGTATTTGCGAGCTCAAATGTTCGTACTACTTATGAGAAATTATCATTTATAACATTAACAAACGTTTTCCAAGCCAAGAAAGAAAGACGGATGCGCGGAAGAAAGAGAAAATATACGGGACCGCCTAGTGTTCGGCTGCTGCCCGATAGGTGGTGCCACTGTTTCCTCTCGTCGTAAGAGATCTTAACAGGTTTCAAAGCACTCGGTTCTAGGAAGTAGCAAGTGTGTGAGTAGGGTCTTAGCTGGACACCACAAACACTCGAACTGAATCGGGCTCTTTGAGATAAACCCTCACGATCACATACCAATATGTACAATTTTCTTTTTTTATATACAATTTAGTAGGTGGATCTATTAGAATGCCTGCCTAAAATTAGGAGACTACTGGGTGATTCCACAAGACACCGAACAAGCCGGTGCACTCAACATTTTTATTTTTCCTTCTTTTTTATATATGTGATATATCCACAAATGCAACGCACGAAACTAAACTTTTTATCTCGAAACTTGTTTTCACTACGAGAAACAAAAATATTTCAAGATTGTGCGTCGGCCGTGCTCCCACCGCAGACTGCATTCGTAGCCAAATTTGAGGTCTTCTGGAAGGCAGGCAAATAGTGGTACGCCAGAAATGTTTCCTGATCCTTGTAACACGCCGAAGTGTAAGCCACCTGCATGCAGTTATTATATGTTTTATGAATTAAAAAATTCATAACTGTAGGCAAGGTGCAACAAATAGAGTAAATTTCAGGCCTTCTAGCTCATTGTGTATTGCATTAGCGAGTTTGAAAACTTCACATAATATAGGCCAGGGCCTCTAAATTATTGTAGCGAAATATGAGCTTCTGATAAAAATAACAACATAGAAAAATTATTTTGAAAAACACATTCTTAAACCAACCCTATATTTAAAAAAAAAAAAAAAAAAAGATTTTGTCTCGATTTCATTCAAAACTCAGGGGTACAACTCTGCCTAGGCCAGGCAAAAGGAGCGTACCAAAACATGTTGCATCATTTGCTTGGTACAAACGTTCTAAGCGGTGAAAGTGGCGGTTGCAAGGCGTCTTAACTCCGGCATTTTTCGCTTCACCCCGCTGATGGTATCTTCTATTTTTTCCTTTTTCTTATGAAAATAAAAAAGTCACATTTTTACCACAAATGAGACATTCATGTGTTGTAGCTTGCTGGAATAAAAATATCTCTCCAGATTTTTTCTTCTTGTGGTTCTTTACGGACAATCATGAAAGTTTACGCTCCTTGATCGCGCTTGGGCTTCGCACGTCTCGTTTATTAAAAGTGTCGGGAATAAAAAAACGACGCCTCGGGTACAAGGCTACTGGGCGCTTGTGTTACGGCAAAGCCAAGGACGCGGTTTACGTTTGCCACACGGTATACGTGGTTTGCGGTCGCTGTCACTGTCAGGAGCTGGTAAGATAATTGAGCTCACGTTTACCGCGGGGCAAGCGTACACGTACCCCTTTGCTCCGCCGTAACATAAGCGCCCCATATCCTTTTACCCGAGGCGTCGTGCCTTTATTCTCTACAGTTCTAATAAAGATGACTGGAGCAATCTTCAGCATAGCTCCGGCACGAACAGTTGTCCATGCGCTTCTTTCCTTATGAATAAAAATATAACAACGACCTAGATATGACGGCTGGTCAACGCTTGTCTTTGAAGAATATTTGGCGAATCTACAACTCTGAGCGCATCAAGGTGGATTACTGTGTCAGTTCAGCTAGACTTTTTTCGAATGTACGATGACAAGGTTGGTGTTGGCGCGTCAGTGATGTCTTCTGGACATTTGTGTGTTTCTGTGTGTATGCACACAACGATTAAGCAACTACTATAAAGACTTACTTTTTGTGGGCTCAATAGTTCGCGATTTAGGTCAAACTTGAAGTTCTGGAATTATTCGAGGGTTCCAATTTTCGCGACGCTGTGGGATCTCAATATAGATTTTAATGTGTTTAGATTTTGCCGAAATTGTTAGCGGGACCTATTTTTCGCAAATCGTAGGCCATTCGCGAAATTCGCGAAAATTAGGTTTTTGCGAAAATGAAGTCGTTTACTGTATGTGGTTCAACGGGGATGACATGTTACCTTTAGCGGCATTAATGGTAAATAAAGAGTTCGAGGTAAGGGGTACAACATAAAATTGCACAAAAAAGGAGCACAAGCATAAAAAGCCATTCATATTTGCCATGAACTACATCCTCCCCACCTAGCACCGTTTGGGAACATATGTATTTCTTCAAGTATCTATATCTGTATTCCGGAATACTTTTTCGCTGGTTTTGCAGAAGTATCTCGGGGATGTCCCGTTAACTAAAAGACAAATGCATCTCAGTATTTGTATTTTGGGCCTTAAAATACATTTATCTCAGTATTTGTATTCCCGAATACTTTTTGGAGTATCTCTGCACAGCCCTCCCTCTGGCAGCACTGTGCGCGTGGCCATCTTCGTAGTGCCCCGTTCCTTGAGTTTCGGTCTATCAGCATTTTTAGGGCAGGGAGCAGCCATTTATTATGATTCCGAAACTTTATTGTTTTCTGGTTTCCGATCAAACGTGGACAAAGGAGTAGGCCGTCATGACTTTCATCTCTAAGGACCCTTTCGATTCTATTTTTCTATGCACGCGAAGACGGATGAAGTCTTACTGTTTAGCGGTAGACTGCTTTATGAATATCAGTATTGTAAGCGTCATCAAAAAAAAGTAACGAAATACGTTACTCGTTACTTCCTAAATAAAAGGAACGCGTTAGAGATACCATGCATTACCGATAAAAGCGTAATGCACTTCACTGTTGCGCCCTATTTTACTTATAAATTACAGGTAAAAGCTTCTTTTTCTTTGGGAGGGGGAGGGGGGAGGGAGGTGGGGGTAGTGTTTTTTGACACTGGGAGGGAAGGCGTGGCAGTTGGGGTTTTCATAAAGAAGGAACTTCTTGCGTTGAGAAAAGACAGGCAAAATGCAGAAGGCAAGTAGAGTGCGTGCTATAACTAATGCCTTGGCGTATACTGTATACTTCGTTTAAGGTTACGTATTGACGCAGTCTATGCTACGAGGAAATGGAACCAACAAAGCAGAATGAAAAGCGCAAGTCACTGGGTCTTTTTTGATTATGATTGGTTCAGCGATGATAGAAGAACCTTGAGGAACACCATAATGGTGTCCTTTGGACGGTGACTGATGGGTCCCATCATCCCCTAGCGTCGGCTGCGTCTGGACCAGGGTGTAAGATAGACAGGTGGAAAAACGGCCTATAGAAGCCTACCGCAGTGCCGTTACCGGATTGTGTACTCGTCTGCTTGCGGGTACCCACGATTTGCGACAGATGGCGCTGCGGCGAGAGGAAAAAAATTGGAATCGGATTTGCATGGAACTCTATGGGACGGTGCGCAAAATAAACCGAGAGCACGACAGTCCTCCATTGAAAGTCCACGGGAAATCATCTCCGTCAGTTTAGCCGGTCGCCACCGGTCGCCCACCCGCAGTGAGAGTTGGCGGCGCCACAGAAAAAGAGAAAACCGAGGGGGACACAATCCGGTCGCTCATTGGGCTCTCGTTTCCCCACCTGTCTATCTTACACCCTGCTCTGGACTTAAAGTGAAACGAAGTATAGAAACAGCGTACAAATTTACATAATAATGCAATTAAATCCAAAGGTGCAAGAGACCTGGACAAGAATGACGAAAATGATCTCTGGAGAAAGGGAACGAGAGGGACAAAGGACAAACAAAAATCTCCATACACAGCTAGGTGGCTGATGCGCGACCAAAAAAATCTGCTTGGTCCAGGAAATGGAGAGGTCCCGGGTTCGATCCCCGGACCAAGCGGATTTTACCGGTCGCGCACCAGTCACCTAGCTGTGTTTGGAGATTTGTGTTTGTCCTTTGTTCCTTTTGTTTCCTTTCTTCAGATATTATTTTTGACACAAATTTAAGTGTACTTTTTCTAGGATCATGGGAAGAATGTGTATCGAGAAGGTGTGGCAAAATAAGGAACGTAAGTACGTAACCCGTTACTGCTTCGGAAATCTAACGAGCACCGTTACAACGTTACTGCTAATACTAACGAGTTACCGGTAACGCGGTTACTTGTAACGCGTTCCCGCAAATATTGATGCCAGCACACGCGATTCGAAGTTATTTTAACGCGATAGCGTTAAAGGGGTCCTGCAATCCTATTTAAGCGTCTACGTTTCTTGCTGTTTCCACGCCTCTTGTGCTTCGGGCAACCAATCGGGCACAGAGAGAGAAACTAAATATCAGTGCGGCATATTTTAAACGGGCGACGCGGAAGCCTCCTCCACCTACGGGGCGCCCCGCGGTACCGAACGCGCGCGGCATGTGACGACATCGTGACGTTGTCGGTCCTGGACATCTTCTTTACGACTGGTCAGAACCGTTAAAATCATTCTTTTTCGTCGAAATACAAAATATAAGTGGCTCGAACCGTTTCTATGAAAGTTGTATTTGTTCAATGTGAAGCGGCGAGCGTAGAGAGGTCCCGGATGTACACGGCGGTGCTGCTGTCGTATGGGCGGGAGGATCCGACAGGTTCCGAGCGTTCCGAATGCCTTCGGCGAGCAGGATGGGCTTGCGGTTTGCCGACTTGGCAGTCTGGCAGCGCGAAGTGGCTTCCGTTCTGCAATGATAATTTCTCCGTGTTTGCTGTCGTTAGTGGCCAATGAAGTGTCATTTTGAATTAGTGCTTAGTCGTGCAGCAAATGCAATGCGAGCCGCCCTGGCTGCCCGCTTCATCCATCCTATCCAGGACATACTTTAGTGGCGCCCTCACGAGCCGTCCACACGGAGTGCGGCAGTCGTGAGCGCTCGCTGAGGTCACTACCCCACCTCTAGTTCACGGCCATCAAGCCAGGACACCAGACGTCATGAAGGAGGTTATTGTTTTTTTGTATTTGTAATTTTAATTTGCTATAACTTAAAACCGAAGCTGAGCGCACTGTTCAGTGCACTGAGCCTCGGGGCAAATTTAAAACCAGTCAAAAAGGCGTTGCAGGGCCCCTTTAGGAGCTCAAGTCACACAAAATCTGGCGTCGGTGCCGTCGTGACAGGGAAATCCTGATTGGTCGATAGGGCCATGACGTCAAAGCCACATGACCTCGTGCGGGAATTCGAAACGACCCACATCGCTCACGTGAAGTTTGACATCACGCGTTGGGTAAACGTGATTAAAATCATGACATGTAATGCTCCTGAAAGGTCGCTGCATGTCTCCAATGATTTCACTTAATAAACTAATTCACTTGCCTTATAGAAAAACTTGAAGACTGATGTGCTCGATTCAAACCCACGACCCTTCGGTTGCGACCCAGATACGCTGGTGACAACGCCATGTCTTTTTTCTTCTTTTTTTTTTTATTGCCGTTTTATACATGACGATCAATACAGGTGAGCGACATTTCAAGAAACGATGAATAAGGAAATGTTCAGAGCGCCTTGGGCAAGGCGCGAGCGCTTAAAATCTTTTCATAGACATTAGGAATTCTACGAACGGAATCCAGTCTGGCACGCACACTTGTACCTTGTGCACTTCAGCCAGAGAAGCAATACTTTTGGGAAATAGTGCCTATTCTCGCGCGCGTCAACATTGGCACGGCGCGTCACCATCCGACACCTCCAAATACTGTGCAGGCCTAATAGCATTAGCATCTTAAAGGACACCCTTTCATCATTTTCTATTGAGAGGTAACTGATCCTGTGCACATCTCAGGGAAAGTCTTTCTTTAGAGTGCGTTGAAAGGCGTCCAATAGGAAGATGCCGCCCAAGCACTCCAGAAAGACGTACTCGATCGTTTCAGGTTTTTTTATGCAGACAACAATGGTCGCCCCACAGACAAAGGTTCCTTTCGCCGCCATCCACGTCCTCGCAAATTACACGCCGGTCTGCAATTTAAAAAAATAATGACTTCACTCCTGCCGGAACTAGCATTTTCTTAACATGTTTCCACGCGTCTTGTACTGGGCCCGCACAGTACACAGCCTTGTACGAAGGAACTGTAAATACAAAATTACAAAAATCACAGCATTTTACGCGACACTTCGCTAAAGTATTCGAAAAAGGAAAACGCGCTGCCGAAAATCAACATAAACAAAAAACATCTTTAAGGTAGCGATCCACACCACCTGGCTCACTTGACGAAGTAACAATAAACTCAGATAGAATGCTACTCAAACTGACTTCGAAAACAAGCGTAAAAAAAGGTCACTGACGTTGCAAAAGGAGAGGGAACAATTAACAATTTCGCGCAAAAACGAAGGTGACAGTTCTACTCCACCATCGCGGACACGCCGGAACAGGTTCATGCGACCCGTACGTTTTGATGTGAAGCCCCAAATAAGAACGGCAAAGGCGTGATCCAATTTCTGAATATCACCTTGGGAACAGCGATAAACTTGTACCAAGTTCCACAGTTAGCTAACAAAAAAAAAAAAAAAATTGCAAACTGTGGCAGAGCAAAAATCGAAATATCACAACTTCAGAATTTTTTTTCTGCTTTCGCACGAAACTCTGTGACCTGTCCACGCTAGTAGGCCGGGTTCGCAGTTTCGTTAGTGCTCGAGTAGAACACCCAAATACATAACAAGGGTGGTTAACCACTTTACAATTTGAAACCTATTAGGGGTTGAAGGCCAATTACCATGCCAAGAACCCATGAATTTACCCCAATTGACGGCGCAAGCACAAACAAAACAAAAACGTTTGACACAGTTCACTACCTCAACTATTTTTTCTTGATTTACGCAAAATGTAACAATATCGTCCGCGTAAGCACCTTGATTGAATTAAGTGTGAACACGAAGATAGAATAGTTTCTAATAAAGGTAAGGCAAAATTAGCACGGAAATACAAAAAAGAAAAAGGGGAGACGAAAAATCCTTGACGGACAGAACATGGCACTTTAATACGACTTCCTACCGACTTATTAACAATGAGACTCGTCATACACCGGCATAAAGCCATCCACACTCTTTCGCGTACAGCGGAGCCAACCTTCACATCATCTAAACAGATAAAAGGAGATCATAGGGCCCCCGATTAAATACTTTCTCCAGATCGATTTTAAGCATTGCTAAGCTCATATTCATCGCATCATAACAATGCAGTACGCAACGCGATTATTTAAGGTTTGTGAAAATGGTTTTCACCTTTATCCCACAGGGTTTATGGGGTCCGACCAGTTATGTTATGACAAACTGCAGCCTTCTACCATTATTTTCATAAATATTTTATGATCGACGTTTCTCGGGCTAATAGGACGGTACGATGTGACCTGAATTAATTTGGCGGTGTCCTACATATTAGGAATAAGAACAGTATGTGACGCCCAAAAAGATGTCGCAAAAACGCTAAGCTCGGAAGCCTCGCTAAACACAATTCATAGAACAGGGGCGATCCTATTTTTCGAGGCCCTATAGAAGCCTGCACTAAGTCCTTTGGGATCAAGGGATTTGCCGGGGTTTGAAGCCTCGATTGCTATTTTAATATCCTTCACCCAAAAAGGGAGCTTCCAAACTTTTTATCGTTTCGTCGTCGAGAAATGAAAGAATGAAAGACACAAATTCAATGTTAAGTTCAATTGTTCAACTGGAACTAGGGTGTACGGAAACAGCCCACTGTAATACTTGTAAAAGGCAAATGAAAGAGAATGTCCGGCAAACGACTATATCGGCGATCTCATAGCGACGCGCGTGACGCTTTTCAAGGCCGAGTGCTCGTTTTGTGGGCGTCTTTCCGGCAATCACCTTTCCCACAATCACTTTGACGAGCGCACCGCAATACCGTTTTTTGTCGATAAGCTCAAGTATGGCCTTCAACGAACAAATCTAATCTATGAAAAACACCGGCCGTTCAGTCCTCTCCCTTAATCACAATCTAAAAAATGTTGCGCAGTAACATTTCATTTTTTCTTTGTTTTAATCCTACTCGCCCTTTCCGCATCTATAAATTTAATTTCCTGATTGTACAGATCCCAGTTCGCCCCATACTTGAAATATTTCCAATTTTCTACTTCCTCTATAAAAGCCGGAAATCTGGTTTTAAAATTGTCGTCCCCCAAAAGTTCGAAAATGAGCTTCCATAGCTTCCAACTAAAACATTTTCTGGGTGATTTCATTTGAATTCGACCAAACTTGTCGGGGGGGTCTTTAGATGTAATCGTAAAAAATATATATGATACCCGAATCCTTGTGATGAAAGAAACTGCCTTTGAAAAAAATTAGAATTGTATAGTTTGAGAGAAAAAAATTCTGAGGCGCTGCAGGGTAGAAAACGTCAAATTCCCAATTTGATTTTATCTCGACTTTAGCCGCCATTTACAAAATATCGAATTCTTGCAGAATTATTATATTTATTACGAAATGTTTACGCAGACTTGGCTATTTTTAGAGGTAAATTTCTGTCTTCTGTTATTTTAAATTAATTTTCTAAAAAATCTCAAACATGCAACGTAGAGCAAGTGTGACGCAACTTCGGACAGCTATATAAAACGAACGGTAGGGCGCAATGACGTGAGACAGATATCTGTGCGTAGCTATCAATGTAAGCTATCGATTGACATGTATTTTCTGGTTATTGTGTTTACCGTGTTGTTTTTATTCTGCCACAAATATAGACAAAAATGAAAAATATGCAAATTTTGAAGTCAATTTTCTCAAAAAAGCCATTTTTTTATTTCGTTCATACTTTTTTAAATTATTTCCCAGATTCTGCTTAATAACCGGGTATAAATATTGCTTGACCTTTTTTTGTTGTAGTTTTAGGACAACCAGTTGAATAAGTCATTTTTATCGCGTAATACCAACCTCCGGCTCCGGTATGCGGGCTTCACCGCAACATTGATAATTGGCTCAGCAATATCAGATTTCACTGAAAACTACTTGACCCCGTTGAATTTTTACTAATATATTTTTAAAAAAATCTTTAACGTCATAAAGAAATGAGAGATGGCTGAATTGACGAAGTGATGTCTGCGAAGTCACAGTTTGCATTTTCGAACGTCGCCACGACAACGTTTTACTACTGAGGTTGCACGAAACTTATATATTTAAATTATTTGTTTGAACATTGTGCCGTGATAAACAACAACAAAAGTAAATTTAGTTAACATCAATGTTAACTAGCCTAAGCGAGTGGAGAGATCCAAGACGTTTCATCCGTTTCGATCATGTCGGGTTGCATTATACGGCACTATCCAGTCCAGAAAAACAATATCCCCGTTTATGCGTTTCGGACAATCTTTATTTTATACAAACATTATCGGAAAATCGGCTCGAATTTTTTTAAATTTACCGCATGGCATTCTTTCGCCTATCCTTCATTGGCCCTTAGTATTCCGAGGTACGTGAAAAAAAAATTGACTACATTTTGTCCATCCTTCGGCTTTTGGACTACTTATTGCATACGTTTAAATTTTTTGGGCTACGCACAGCATATCGGAAGTTGCTTTTCAGCTTACAGTAATCATACTCTTTTGTTGGCAGTATGCAATAAAACATTCATAGGTAACAGTTTAACAAAATCACTCTATTTATTGAGTAATTTATTTGGGTTAACAAGGCACACCTATAGAAACACAATTTTTCACAGAAGCGCAAATGTACAAGAAGAGGCTTTAACAACAAAACAAAACAAAGCCGTAGATCATCTGAGAGTTCCGCACGTGCACCACAGAGGTTCATGCATTAAGACGAAGATAGAACAGTTCGCTCAAGCTGCACTTCGCCCCTTTCGCGTCGCCACACGTGCGAAGCGCGGATGCCTTTCCGAGTCGGTACGCAACTCCACTCTGTTTTCTTGATTCTGCGGAAGTCACTCACCTCCTTCTCGGTTAAGTTCATGAGAGTTACGTTTTTGACACGCCTTCCAACCTTGTCCACAAAATCTACTGATGTTCGGACGAGCTGCTCCTCCGGTGAACGGAGGTTGTGCACCGTTGCGTGGTGTTTGAGAAGCCCTCCAACCCCGTCACAAGAGTTTTTACCATGCCCAGAGGCAGAAAATATCCACTTCAATTTGGTATGGCCCACTCGTTCGAACTCATGCAGCTGAAATCTATTTTTAAAATGAGCAGGTGCCCCGTCGGATATGTACGTTAGTGAAGCATAAACTGGGATGTACTCCTCCAGCCAGTCTTCTATAAGTCTCAGAGCCAGCAGCGCATGGGAAGTGTCATGACATAAGTCCTCACAGACAACGCCGAAGCATTTTGAGCCTTGCGACGTGGATGCCACACACGTGAACACAGAGAGCTGACGCTTGTGCCAGTGGTACTCCTGTATCTCGTGTGGCAAAATTACCGTCCAGTTCTCCGCAAAATCGAAGTGCATGACGATGTGTCTTGAGGTCACACTAGACTTCTCAATCCGTATGGCTTCCCGTTGTGTCCTACGAATAAAATCGTGCGTGGAAAACCTTGTGGCCCATTTCTGTAGCTCTTTCAAAAAGGCGCTGGAGTCGGCAGTCTTGCTTATCAAATTACCATTCTCCCATGTGAAAAATGTAATTTCCTCTTCAGGCACCATTTCCAATGATTCTAAGGAGAGTCTGTCAGTCGAGGGGCAGTCTTTGCATTCGCCTCTGAAACATTCGGACGAGGGTTCAGGGCAGAGGCACAAAGCGAGAATCTCCTCTTTTGTTATTTTTTCTTCTGGCATGCTGTTCAGGGTGGAAAAGCACAAATCGAAATTCGTACAGCACACACATGCACAGACAGTCTGTTAAGGGTTTAGCTTGACCCACTTTGGCCGCAGCGAGTAAAATTTAGTCAGACCTAATTTTGAGTCCGGGTTTGCTTCCTTAAACAGCCTGTACGTCTCTCGGACAGACCTTGTCATATACCGCTTCACGACCACATGTTCTTCGCCATCCTTCAGAAGCTTAACAGCATCTTTTTTGTTTGGGCTCTGCCGAGAACAGTCGAGATCGTCGTCGGTGTAATATTGCGTGGCTGCCCGTATGGTGTCCTCGCTTATGCTTCCACCGTGATAAGGCTCCGGACGCTCCCATACGCCGAACCGTTCACGAAGCTGCTTTGATTTCTTCAGAAGGTACTTCGATGCCTCAGGAATTAGCCGTTCTACCTCCCTAGTGGCTACGCCCTTGGGCACAAGCGTGAGGAGCTGACATCTCTCCTGGTAAGATGCCGCCTTCACAAAGGCCTCTCTGGTGTTTGCCCACCACCCGTCGCAGCCGAGGCATGGTTGATCACTGCGAGAACTTGACCCACTTGGCTCCAATGTATATGCAGTCGCCAACTTTTTTCGTACCTGTCGGCTGTGTGATCCTTCAATCTCCCGCTGTTTTCTTTCAGCATATGCCTGACGGCTTTTCGGGTTTACTGTAGAAGGCATGCGCAAAGGAGTTGTTTCAAGCCCAGCAGCAGAAATCTCTTCGTTAAGACCTTCCACTACTTCGTGCTCTTCGATGCAGCTTGCTGGAGAGCTCGAGCATGGATCACTGACAGATGATGAAAGCTTCTCACCGGTATACTGGAAGCAGTTCTGGCAGAGCACGTCATCCAACGCAAGAGCCGCGGCTTTCGATGGAGGCAGGATCATCTTCAAGGCGTCTACGTTGAGATCGGTGACATAACGAAAACGTCGGTTGCGGTATACCCTTCGCTTATGTCTCTCGAAGTAGTCCGCGCAACTCTTTCTTTTAAAGCTGAAAACTGCAGCCATGACTGAGTTCAAAATAACGCGTTCATTCCTCGGGAGGTTCCGGCTTTCTGCTTTCGACGCAGTTCCGCAGTTCTCTTATACAAATTCATTGCTGCAAGCCCTCTTCTTATATCTTTTTTATTCTCTTATACTAGATGAGTTTGTCAAATATAGACACTGATTAGCGAATCAACCTAAGGACGCCAGAAATGTCATGGTGCGTGTTATTCGCTTACAAGTAAAAATAAATAATGGATAAGAGAAACAGACAGACCATAGCACCAGGGGCTCAAAGAGGACTACAAACATTAGTTCCGGAGAAAAGCGCTGCAACGAAGACACAAAATGATAAGCCAACCAAACCTTCCTTTTTGTTCTGATGCTCTTGCCGACACTGTGGCCATGTTTGTACTGGTGATAACTTGCCACCCTTGAAACAAATAAGTATACGCAAAAGCTGTATGTATACAGTTACGACTCCATCGACCGGCGTGATAATGTCTAGTGTTTACTGCATTTGTTTTCTCCTTTTGACAAACTTGACCCAGCCGAGCTACAGAAACTTCGGGCACCAAAGAGTCTCAAGCTTCCGCCCATAAATTTATTGGGAGAAGGACAAGGACTGCTTCACACAGTTCCACTTCGCTGTGATGCATTGCGACAGCCTGTGACGACGCGAGTTCCACTCTAACAAGATTAGTATAACCCTCTTGCAACGGCGCACGCCGAGGTCAACTAAGAGTCGCATGGTAATCTTCATGATAAGAATCGCAGCCTTTTGCTGGCGCTCGCGAAGAGGTTACTGAACCTATACTTCACCTAACAACTGGACCAGTTGCAACTGATGTAACGAACATGGCTCTTTCTTTTGATGTAAAAACAAACATAAAGAAAAGCGCCAGAAAACGTGCAAACCCAGCTGGTAAGCAACACACGGGAAATCAATTAAAAAAGTTTGAAAGAGAAAAAAAAATTTGCCTACGCCACTTGCCTTCTGTCATTTTTTGTGACATTTCTTTTTTGTAAAAAGTATATTACTAGGAATGCAACGAGGTAAAGTGGTTGTCAGTGAAATCTGATATTGCTGAGCCAATTATCAATGTTGCGGTGAAGCCCGCATACCGGAGCCGGAGGTTGGTATTACGCGATAAAAATGACTTATTCAACTGGTTGTCCTAAAACTACAACAAAAAAAGATCAAGCAATATTTATACCCGGTTATTAAGCAGAATCTGGGCAATAAATTAAAAAAGTATGAACAAAATAAAAAATGGCTTTTTTTAAAAAATTGACTTCAAAATTTGCATATTTTTCATTTCTGTCTATATTTGTGGCAGAATAAAAACAACACGGTAAAAACGATAACCAGAAAATACATGTCAATCGATAGCTTACATTAATAGCTACGCACAGATATCTGTCTCACGTCATTGCGCCCAACCGTTCGTTTTATATAGCTGTCCGAAGTTGCGTCACACTTGCTCTAGGTTGCATGTTTGAGATTGTTTAGAAAAATAATTTAAAATAACAGAAGACAGAAATTTGCCTCTAAAAATAGCCAAGTCTGCGTAAATATAGCGTAATAAATATAATAATTCTGCAAGAATTCGATATTTTGTAAATGGCGGCTAAAGTCGAGATAAAATCAAATTGGGAATTTGACGTGTTCTACCCTGCAGCGCCTCAGAATTTTTTTCTCTCAAACTATACAATTCTAATTTTTTTCAAAGGCAGTTTCTTTCATCACAAGGATTCGGGTATCATATGTATTTTTTACGATTAAATCTAAAGACCCCCCCCCCCCCCCCCCCCCCCGACAAGTTTGGTCGAATTCAAATGAAATCACCCTTCTGTTTTCTTTTTCACTCCGCAGGCAACACGAAATCAAAAATGACCCCTAGATGAAACAGATCGCACACGATTTTCGAAACAAAAAAGCAAAATCTCCAACTAAACATGCGCTCTATTTATAAGGGCGTGGCCGATCCAAAGATCATCAGACCTAGTTGATGGTCCATCAAACTTTCTTAATTCCCCATCATACCTTTTTGTTAACCCATCAGACATTTTGATAGACCATCATACGCTTTTGGCGGTAAGATAACACTGAAACCATCTGGAGCGGGGGAAACACCATGACATGATAGGCTATGCAGAAGCCATCTGAGGTTTATTTTGTCGAACGTTTTCGACGTGTTGAAAAGAACTTTATCAACTTGATCGCCATTTAGGACAAGTGGCACATAATAGTAAAGAAAAAAACCGAGGTTTTTTCCACCGAATGACCCTTTACGACACCATGCTGGAAATCATTTAGCTTCTACCGGAAGTCGTGAGACATAAGGGCAAAAATAAAAATCTCAAAAACTTTAGAAAAGGCTCATAATAAGGAAATGGGTAGAGAGCTGTTCACCACAAAAGCATCACCACCTTTTTGCACAGGATCCACAACCGACCTTTTCAACAGGGAAGCGAATGAGCCGAATCGCAAAGAAAGCTTAAAAATATGCTCTAAAAGAGGTGCGAACAACTCGGAGCAGCCCTTAAGGATGAAGCAGGGTATCTGAACAACGTGTACGGAAACCTCTAGCTTCAGTATTTTTATCGCCTCCAAGATTATAGATGTATTCACGCTAGTAATATTCGAAGTATCATGACCGTTAAAATTGTGAGACGAAGCGCCATCATGAATATCAGAAGAAAAACACCCCCACAATCATTTCTAAAAGCATTTGCTATCTCTTGGGACCAGGACACGTATGTCTTAGGCCCATTCCATAAAGAAATACTGTTATACCCGTGCCCACACGGGCCACTCGAATGCCATTTACAGCGAATGACATATGAGCGGACGGCCAATCAGCGCGCGACACTCCGGGCGTAGCGCATTCCACGAGCGAGAGATTGTGAGCTGATTCGGCGATCACACAAATGTCATGCGTTGTAAATGGCATTCGAGATGCTCGTATGACACGAGTATTAGTCGTGGTTTTTGAATGTTGTTTGAGAAGTCGCAAGAACTCATCTGGCTTTCGGAACAAGCTATTTTCTACCCGAAATTGATGCGCGCATTTGTCGTGCGCAGGCAACTTTTTCACGAGCGTTCTATAAAACCCTCAACTTGACGTACCACACTTCCCAGTTCCAAACCCCTTGATGGCCTCGGGCATGGCAGCGAAAACGGACACTCGCTGGATGGCGATGAATAATCGAAAGGGCGCTACCCACAATAAAATGGTCTTATACCAATGGACAGCACCGATGACAATGTTCCAGAGACATTCCTTTTTCAATAACTGAAAACCGCCTTCTCATTCGTGCATTTTGTGCATTCGTGCATTTCATCACCGCCACTCGCGTCACGTTCTCAAAGAGTTTCAGCCTACTGCGTTGCGCAATATATTTTTCGCGGCCTGGAAAACCCTGCTTCATTTTCTCGGTCGATCCCGGTACATTACGAAGCCTGGAAATATTCTTTGGAAGATACTAAAGTTATCCGCTTTAAAACGTCTAAATTGATGTTTTCAAGTATACTGAAATGATATACTTAAAAAGTGAAAGCCGTTTACAACTCCCTGTGACGCCGAATTAGAGCGCAGCTCTTGAGGAGGAGGAGGGAAGGGTACTGGGGGGGATCAAGTGACCTTGGGTGGGGGTCACGTGACCTAGGGGGGTCACGTGACGATGACGATGCTGATGACGTCATCAGTAACGATGACGATGCGGATACCGATGACGTCATCAGTGATGATGACAATGACGATGCGGATGCCGGTGACGTCATCAGTGATGATGACGATGAGGATGCGGATGCCGGTGACGTCATCAGCGATGTTGACGATGCGAATGCCGGTGACGTCATCAGTGATGATGACGATGACGATGCGGATGCCGGTGACATCATCAGTGACGTCACTGATGACGTCTTCAGTGACGATGACAATGACGATGCGGATGCCGGTGACGTCATCAGTGATGATGACAATGACAACGTGGATTCCGGTGACGTTATCAGTGACGTCACTGATGACGTCATCGGAGGTCACGTGACCCCGGGGGTCACGTGACTTGGGGGCCACGTGACTTTGGGTGTCACGTGACCTTGGGGAAGGGGTCACGTGACCTTGGGGTGACCTTGGGGAGTCACGTGACCCCTGGTGACCCTTGGGGAGGGGTAACGTGACCTTGGGATGACCTTGGGGGTCAAGTGACCTTGGGATGACCTTGGTTACGCCGACGGCGACGGCGACGCCGACGCCGCTCAAGCCGGGAACGGGCCCCTAAGAGCTGCGCTCTAAAACGCCTAGAATCATACACCGAGCATACTAAAGTTGCCTTTGGAATGGTCGTCCTTTTACCCGAAACAAGTAATTCAAGTGTCCGGGAAGTATGCTGGAATATCACTTTGATTTAATTTCGAGTCCTCACCGAACCATGACACAACCCTCGCGTCCAACACACCCCACTCGAAATTCGCGTGCCGATTATAAGAAGGTCGGAACCACTGCAGAATGGCGGAACCACTTACATCGTGGAACGTACAAATCATTCCATAAGATAGTGAACGTCGGAGCAAGACCAACGATGGGAGCCCATGAGCCAATGAAATAGCGTTGAAAGTGCGAAGTCATTGAGATCCCCACCTTTTTCTGCGGGTTTGTTTTTCTTCTATTCCCACCAAGCGCTTAAAGTGTGTCGTGACGTTGCGGGTTTAGTCCCCCACTGTGCAGGGATTCCACTGCTGCCACCAGAGGGCAGTATTTCGAAAGGAGTCTATACTAACATTACTAGATTACCTTAGTTGTAGAATTCTCGCGGAAGGGGGTTCAACCCCCCAGTCACTTCAGTCCGCCTCCTGTCCTTTGAAACGCCCTCTAGATTTTCTTCGTAACTGTGTTTCTTAGAGTACAGTGGAATGCCATGTAGACGCTGCGCTACGCAACGTACATATTCCATACAGTACACCGCAGTTACGATAACAGTTACGAGGGGGGACCCAAAAGAAACCGAACTAATTCTTTTTTAAGCAGAGCTTTTGCAGTACCGCGTTTTGCCGCTAGTAGTTGATAAAGCGAACGATGCTGAGTCATTAGGCCTAATTCCGTCCTCGAAGAAGGTTAGGACTAGTTGCGGCTGGGTTTATAGTGACAAGTGTTTGGTGCGGGCGTCGTTTTTGCAATGTCTGATTTCTGTGAACAGCGTGCGGCGGTTAAATTCTGTTTTTTGCTCGGAAAAAGTGGAACAGAAACTATTGAACTGTTATAAACGGCGTACAAGGACGATTCCATGGGGAGAACTCAAGTGTTTGAGTGGTTTTCCCGTTTCAAGAATGGCGACATGTCAATTGATGACAAACCTCGTTCCGGTCGCCCTTCCACGGCACGAACACATGAAAACGTTGGAAAAATTCGTGCAATCATCAACGAAGATCGACGACGGACCATTGACGAAATTATGGAGCTGTCGGGAGTGAGTTGGAGTTCATTGCAGCGAATTCTGACAAGATTTGGGAATGAAAAGGGTGGCTGCCAAATTCGTGCCACGACTGCTGACTGCTGAACAAAAGCAAGGTCTCGTGGAAGCATGCTGTGCTTTGAAAGAAGAGTCCCGAAGTGACCCAAACTTTTTTTTAAAAGTTATTACAGGTGACGAAACTTGGTGCTGTGGTTGCGATACTGAATCAAAGCAACAATCAAGCCAGTGGAAGACTTCAGGTTCGCCTCGCCCCAAGAGAGCTCGCCAGGTGAAATCAAACATCAAAACAATGCTGATTAGTTTTTTCAATGTGAAAGGAGTCGTCCATTCAGAGTTTGTTCCGCAGGGTCAGACAGTTAACCAGGCTTTCTACTTGGAGGTTTTGAAAAGATTGCGCAACAGTGTGCGGCGGAAGCGGCCCGATTTGTGGAAGTCGGGTGACTGGTTTTTCCATCATGACAATGCCCCGGCTCACACTGCCTTGTCTGTACGACAATTCTTGACCAAAAATGGTATGACTCCTGTTCCTCACCCCCCATACTCACCCGACCTTGAACCGTGCGACTCTTTTTTGTTTCCTAGAATGAAAAGAGAAATGAAAGGAAAGCGTTTTGCTGACGTTTGCTGAGGTGAAGAAAAAAACGACGGAGGCGCTGTCAAGCATCACAAAAGATGAATTTAAACAATGTTTCGACACATGGGTTAAAAGATTAGACAAGTGTATTAGTGCAAGTGGACAGTACTTTGCAGGAGATTGAACGTTTGTACTTGAAATGGGAATAAATAAGTGCAAAAAAATTTCGTTCGGTTTCTTTTGGGTCCCCCCTCGTATGTGGCGCGTCGAACGACAGGTGAGTAAAAGGGGAAGGGGGGGGGGGGGGTAAAGGAGACGGGGGAGGGCACTTCTCGGGCAAGCAGCGTCTATGAACCGTTCCGTAACTGAGCAAATCTAATAATGTTGGTCAATACATACACAGAGGGCGTAATCAAGCAATGGTGGACAGCCGATAGCGCGCACTTTTGTTAGGGGTGTTTGGCCGCCTGGAAACAAGGGGTCATTCCCTTCCTCACAATCCCCCACCACCCCCCAGGCCACATACTTTTTTTAACATGTTTTTCTGGAAGAACGTTAAATACACTTCACTGTTTCTCTTGATGACAACAAAGCTCGCACATACAAAGTTAACCCCGCAATATTCTAGTCTTTGGCTCCGCATTCTAGAATAGGGTATCGCTCTGGATTCAAGTACACTCGGGAGTGTGTAAACACCACGCTCACTTCCACCACTTCACTTCTCATTTCATGACAACACGAAGCCGCTGCAAGAACCCCCTTATCGTCGTGGCGAAAGGTGACCTTAATCAAATATATCTATTTCCGTAGAAAACCTGTCACTGCTATCTGGAGGCCACATACACTCGAAACGTATCGGGCTTTTTAAGATAACCTTCACGATCACGTGCATTGTTTAACACTTCTCTTTCTTTTTTTTTTTTTTTGTTTACAGGGGTGACTTATTTGAAGTACTGCCTACAACGAGGTCTCTTCTAACTCTTTCACTCATTTGCGGAATTTTTAAAGCTCTGCTGGTTGTCCGAATATGTATATCTTGATAATCTTTATTAAAGGTACCTCAAAAGCCTATTCGGCAGTACATAAAAGGCGCAATATAATTGTATATATCAGGTGAAGAAAGCATAGCTGCAATCAGTGCACATAAACAAAGAATGAACAGCACAAAAGACATATTGAAGTAAAAATAGGCATTACTAGAACACCAGCGTTTAACACAATTAGATTATTCACAGGCGCATTATATACAATATATTAGCCTCACAAACATTCTAGAAAACAGCCATAAAAATGTATTCAATAAAAAAGTATGATTTTTAATTATCCAAAGAAGATAGTAATGCAGAATTAGTAATAATTCTCAGTGGAAAAACGCCTGCTTAAACATGAAGAAAAAAAAACTTCGGTAATATTGTTCCAATGCTCGATGTCCTTTCACAACTCAATGCAGCATGAGCTTGCAGCTGCTCTCAAAGCAGGGAATTTCTTACGCGTGATGACGTCAAGATAGTAAAGCGATTGACAACGAACACGGCTGACGTCTACGAACCAATATGTCTGACTATGCACCGCGCACTCTGACATCACGGCGTGTTGTCTCCCGGCCTTTTTGGCGTCATAGCGCGCCTTCAAACGCATGCTTCTCAAGATAGCGTGAGCTCTGAGAATGCCACTGTTCGTTCTTTAGCGCACATGTAAATGTAAACACTTCATCGGGTTCAAAAACACATTATAGACGTATCATAGTGACAAACACAATGCGGTGCGTTTAAGCTATATTATAACTTGCATCAAGTCGATAAATGTTTATCTCGAAGCATAATAGACGATATGCGAAAGTGCTTGGTGGTCTGGCAGCACTCTGCGCGCGGCCATTTTGGCTACGCTAAGTTCCGTGAGTTTTTGTTTCTCATCATTTCCAGGACAGGGATATTCTGCCAGTAACTGTGATTTAGAAACTTCCTAGTATTTTCTATTACGATGGCTTTTCGATATAGACGCTTTGCAGCAGCTGCTGCAAAACGGTGGTTCGGGCGAGTTGGTTGTTCATGACTGACATGGAAACAGCGCACCCTCAAAACAAGCACTCTAAGCTTTCATGCACACAAAAGAAAGAACCACTTCCACAGCAGCGCTGTGTAAGTGGTTCTTTCTTTTATGTGCCACTTAGAACCACTTACACAGCAGCGCTGTGTAAGTGGTTTTTTCTTTTATGTGCATGAAAGCTTAGAGTGCTTGTTTTGAGGGTGCGCTGTTTCCATGTCAGTCATGAACAACCAACTCGCCCGAACCTCCGTTTTGCAGCAGCCTCTGCAAAGCGTCTATATCGAAAAGCTATCAAGCCACTCGTAAAAGCTGGTATTGCCAGCTCGATGTCAGTGTACTGAACGTCGAAATGTAGTTTTTCGGAGTTACATAGGGGACAAGGGGTGTTCACGCCTACAGCCCTCTTTCTGAGACTGTGTGGGTCTTTCAGGCCTCTGCGTAAACACCAGGATTCGTAAACGTGCTTCTTCACTCAAATCAACACCAGCGGGGAATCTCGCAGTGCACGTAAGAGACTGTCACTGCAAATTAAGACTGACAGGGACAAAGATTCTTCAAAAGTTCATTGAGAAGAAATCAAGGAAACTATACGTGGCAAATGACCATTAAACGGAAGGACAACCCTTGTGTCAGTGCACCATTAGTGGCATTAAGTGGAAAAAGACTTCATTGCCTTAAGTTTCGTACTTCAGGTTTGTTCAATGGTTTACTATCAACAACTTGTCTTTCTTTCTGCTTTTTCTGTTTATTTGTTGTTGTTTTCTTGTTTTTTTTCTTAACGAAACATCTTCCTCTTCGTTTTTTCTATTATTTCTCAGTTCTTTCAAAGTAGCTTCTCCTCCCATTAAGAACTTTTATTTTAGAAAGATTTTTTTATGCCGAAAAGAAAGACGAGAGAGAACTTTTTCTCGCCTTCTGTGTGAATGTAAAAAAGACAGTTGGGGATAAGCGCTTGTTGCGTCAGAACTTGCCTTTCACGCTATTAATTCCTAATATGTATATCCAACTAGCTCTCATTAATATTTTAATACAACGCAAGCGATATAAAAAGATTGAACGTATGTTCACGTTTTTTTTTTCAGTCTTCAAATAGTAAATTAGGAGTGATTAAAAAAATTGAGGTTTTTATTGGCGCTGTTGTATCAGACTTACACACTGCGTCACGTGATTGGGATACTGTTTCAGTTTCAAACAGCGACGGGTTATTTGTCGTGTGATAACAAGTGTGACCATGCCGCTCGTCCAGCCGCGGCTACCAATCGTTGAAAGCGGTTGGTGAACCTCCCCCCCCCCCCCCCCCCCATCCTAGATTGCATAATAAAACGAAGTGAAGCCAACAAAAAATTATAATCCAAGGATAATTCGTGGATAGAACTTCGCGAAATCAGTAGCATGATCATTGTTATAAGCTGCGACTCACAGAAGACAGCGTCATTCAGACGGTTTTTATAGTTTTTCCCTCTGAGCAGAGGAGAAGGTTCGGTGTTTTAAGCTGAAATATTTCCCTAAAACTCACAATTATAAAATATAAATATGATTAATGCACCACCTAAAGCCACCTTTTTGAGCGTTTTCAATACGCTCCGTTGATTATACAAATCATACAAATATGTCTATATCCTTCTAGGGCGCTGAAGGACCCTGTATCAAACGATCACACAGGAAGCTCCACGGAGACGACCGGTTCCGAGTGAACGTAATAACGAGAAATCATTGTTGGAAGACTATGGCCGAGAAACCCGCTTCAGCACTTTCTATAGAATGCTAGGTTTTCTACTGAGAAACCTTGCTTCTCTTTCATCGCTCGTACGTTCTCAATCTCGTTCCACTCGGAATGAGTTTAAGAATGTCATTACCGGAATACAATCCCAGGAGGGATTGTATTCCACATACTACGTTGTTTGTCCAGAGAAGTGTTCCACATCATCGTAAATAACTGATTGATTATACAGATCAGTGTTAGCGATAGTTAAAAATTATAAGCGTCGAATGTAAAAAATCAGTTCATGAGAGCTTCATCCGGAGAGGATTGGCTCTTACGTGGAACAGGCTATGTGGAACGCCATTCAAGTGACGCGATAGTCCACGTAGCACCATCTGGTTCAAGATAAAAACAAATAATAAAAAAAAAATAACTCAAAAGAACCGCTGTTCACACATAATTCCCGATTCACATGGAAGTTTGACTACCTCCAAAATTGATATATGGTACATTCATTTAACTAGAACCTACGCGGAACCAGATCAAGAGTGTAGATTCGACGCATTGTGATTGCATCGGGCCTCATTTGCTTACTCTTTCTTCGAGCTCGGCGCTCTCAGTCTTACTCGGCACATTTCCCGCCCATTGTTAATCAGGATTCATCGGAGACTTTCTGGGGGCATTGTGAAGATTGAGCCATTGCGCGCGCCACCTGCACTCAGCTGTATTGTGTTCACATCACCTCCTTGAGATCATGCGACAGCGCCTAATCTTTATGCGCCTGTTAGTCCGTGCTTAAGTCACGAGGCAGTAGGGTGAAGACTCGGGCGAGTTGGTTTTGCATATTGAAGAAATAGAAAGAACGCAAGCGAGACGAAGGACAAGGGGAGACATAGACAGAGAGAGCGCTGATATTCAACTGAAATTTATTGAAAAGCCACACATAAAAATCGCCATGAATAAATAGGACACAGTTCTTATCATCTTGTTATGCACTATGACTGTCATACACGTGTCCTGAAAAACTCCAGTTCTTTAGCAAACAGGGCAATCAAGGGCATACTTACGCACACGTCATTTCCACGTCGGGATATGTGGTACGCCTTGGCAATCTTCCTCGTTGTTTGCTGCCTATAACCTCCCAGATTGACTGAGTGCTCTAACATTGGTTCACACCCATATCTGTTAGTATGAATAGCGAGATTGCCCAGGGACGATGACCTCATCGAGAGCGGGTGCTCTCTTAGCATGTCATGTATACATTTCCCTGTCTGGCCAATGTACACTCTGTTCCTTTACACGGGTATCTGATGAGTGACACCCTCCCTACACCGTAAAAACTGTTTTCTGCGTTTATTTGTACATGCGTGACTTCTCTGTTTACCATGATCTACTCTCGCAAATAACATTCCCAACTGCGATTGAGCTGAAAGCACAACCGGGACGTTTTGTCTCAGCGCCAATTTCTTCATCATATGAGTCACCTTGTGTGTGTACGGTAGAACCACTGACCTTACACCAGGTTTTTTGCTACCATACCTGTCCAGATGTTTCAGTGCCTTGACGAGACTCTCTGTCACTTCCATAATAGGGCTGTGCGGGTACCCTCCCCCCTCCCCCTTAGTTAAGCTTTCTGTTTGGACTGAAAAACTACGCCTCGTTTCATATAGACATGATTTAACTAAGGCCGTTTTCAGGCAGGTTACGGCGATGCCATTTTTTACTACTTTGGAATAACTAGAATCGAATGGCAGCACTCCCCTCTTGTCCCTGGGAGGGTAAGAGCAGCACAAATGATCTGTAAAAGTAAACTAACTCTAAGAACTGTAGGCCCCCACTCATCGGTTTTTCTTTTTTAATTTTTAAACCCCCTGAGCATGACCTGAATACCTCGAACGTTTAATTTATGACCTCGCCTTTCTGCCTGTCGGAGCTATGTCGGAACACAAACAGGTAATCATCTACGTAAAGAAAGACTCTTGTTAATACTCCTTCAAGACACCCTTCTATCTCTCGATCACAGCGCGCCAGGTAAATGTCACTAAGGACAGGCGCAATACTGGAGCCGATGCACACTCCTTCCCTTTGTAAACGTTGTTATTGCTTAATAACAATGAAAGTGGACTCACCAAAAAAAAAACAGTACTTCATAAAGCTCCCCACGCTAACCCCGCAGGAGTTCTGAAAAGCGACACTCCCGTGCACATAAATGGCTTCCTTTACAACGCCTAACATTACTTCGTGTGGTAACGAATAGTACAGATCTTTAACATCGAAGGACACCGCGTGACAAAAGCCTGGGTTGTCCTCTTTCAACCATTCTACAGCATATTCCGATCTCTCTACGCTAAACGGATCGTGCCACTTCAATATTTTAAGGTGTCGTTGAAGAAATGATGCTATGTAAACCTGTCATGTCCCTTTTTAAGAAACATTTTCCCGAAATGGCATGCTCCTTGTGGGTCTTAACCGAGAAGAAAACGTTAAAGTGCACACCTCTTTCTCTTTGTACCAATCTTAAGCCTATCTAGACCCATTCCATCGCTTAATTGGATCGCCCGTTTGATTTTGTTCACAGACACCTTGTCGACCACCTTAAAGTTCTTTCTAATCGCTTCCCGCCTCCTTTAAAATAAATATCTTCTAGCACTAAAGCAAAACAACCCTCGTTATTAGAGACAAGTAACATATGGCGTCGTTCCATGCAGAATGAGACCAGATTATCAGTGCTATGCCTCAATTTTCGTTTGCCTGACCCCTGGGGCAATGACTCCACTCCGTTCAAAATGTACCTTTACCTGTCACCCTCTTCCGCTTTAGTTGCTACACTCCCAAATAAGATAATATTTCCGGAGGTTTGATTACCGCATCGTTGGCAAACTTGGGTCCTTTTTCAAGCACATTCAAAACTTTCTTCGGTGGCGGTAGATCGACGTCACCCAGTACCACGACGTCCCTCTGTCCCTTCCTCTCAGAGTCCTTTTTCCTTACCAGATTCACCCTCACGCGTTCCCACAAGAGTACTGTGCTCCGTGACGCCTCACGTAAACACTTGTTGCAGTGTTTAAGTGAGGCGTCACGCCTCACTTATTGCACTGGTTATCTGACATTATTATTTCAGTAAATAACAAGAAAACGAAACTTATGTGTTTCCGAAATCCCCATTAACAGGTGAAGCTTGCGGCAGGCATTTATTTAAATTTTGGGCATGGCACTTCTTGCAAAAGTATAGCACTTCCATACGAACAGTCTCTAAAGTACTAAGGCATATTTTTTGACGAACATATTTTATGGAAGTAAAACATATAAAAAAGCGCAAAAAAGGCAAGGACATGAAGTATACAGGACAGGCGCTAACTTTCAACTAGTTTTATTCAGGAAAAGTAAACATATATATACACACGACCGGCAAAGCAGCACCACGTAATAGTTTATTATTTTTTACCCAATCAATCAAAACCTGAAATTCATTACAATGAAGTACAATAGAAGTGTCGCTGACACATGCCGTCCCAGTTTTTTTTATAAAGAAAGCTTGCAATAGCTCTCGAGCGACCGTCTCTCGGCTTCTTCCTAGTATCCATATCTGCTGAAGTCGCGCAACACAGCCACACGTGTTGCAATGTATTGGCGAATGCGAGCCATATTTATTTTTTACTGATAATGCGTGCTCCCGTGCTCGGTCATTGATGCACCGACCCGTCTGGCCGATGTATACCTTTCCACAACTCAGTGGGATTTCGTAGGCCACACCCACTTTGCAGTCCACGGAAGGGGTGACTTGTTTCTTATCACACGGTGCATTTGCCTTCTCACCAGAAATGCGGGCGCACAACCCCGCCAACTTCTTCTGGAAGAGAACACAACGGGAACATCGTACTTGCTTGCAACTTTCTTCAGATTGTGGGCAACCTTGGGGATGTACGGAATGACTTCTGGTATTTTTGTTCTCTGCCTCGTTGGGACCTTTCTTTTCAACCCCTTCATTTTTTTGTAGGGCGGTCTCCGCCACAGAAGCCAAGACCGAACACGGGAAGCCAGCCAATTCCAGTCTAGAAAATTTATATTTAAAACTAGCATCCGCCTGATGGTCACAAGACTTCAGCAGTGCAGACTCCAGGCACGAAGTTGCAATAGGCTCTTAATAGTC
Organism: Ixodes scapularis; assembly: GCF_016920785.2. NCBI lineage: Eukaryota > Metazoa > Arthropoda > Arachnida > Ixodida > Ixodidae > Ixodes > Ixodes scapularis. Next base: position 67,514,357 of record NW_024609879.1, on the reverse strand, counting down.
TTTGAATGAGATGAATCAAAAGGAAGTAACTCTTTCCGCGCTCGAGGTCGATACATCCAGCACACACGTCGCTCGTTGATGGTGATGTTAATATCTAAAAACTGCAAATGATTGTTCTCATGGAGCTCATGAGTAAAAAGTAAACCTTTCCCATGTTGTTCAAAAGCTGACAGAATACTTTGTACTGTATCACAGTGCGTCAAAGAGGTGTTAGTTTTTAAAAGTACAAGAAAATCGTCCACGTATCTAAAAACCTTAAGAACATTGTCGGCGTCTAAAACACGATTCAATTCATGATCAAAAGCGGACAAAAAAAATGTTACAAATCACCGGAGCGACGCATGACCCAATACAAATGCCCTTGCGCTGGATAAACAGCTTGTCACCGAACGACACAAACGTGCTACTTAGATAAAATTCCAGTAATGCCATGAAGCTGTCCAGAGGAATACCAGAATCATTCTGGAAAGCCACCACGCTACTTGCTTCGATACACCCGATGACAGAGCGGTACATTTCTTCATGCAGCACTGAATAAAACATATCCTCTTCATCAATAGAGAAAGCGTAACCAACAGAACTCTTAATTCTTAACTCTTCATTCACTTCCAACGAGTTCCTGGTCGCGAAGGGGTCATTCATAGTAAGTCCAATAAGGTGTTTCAGCAAATATTTGCTGACCTCCTGTTGCCCAGTACCTTTCTCACTAAACTTCTGAACGGATAACCCTCTGTATGCGTCTTTACATTAAAAAAAATGCTTTCAAGGTAACATTTTTCGAATCGCCGACAGCTTTTGCCACTTTTTTCAGTTCTAGGCTCTTACACAAAGAAACAGAAGTTTCTTTGTGTAGGAGCCTAGAAACTCAGTGGTCTACGAAATCCCACTGAGTTGTGGAAAGGAATACATCGGCCAGACGGGTCGGTGCATCAATGACCGAGCACGGGAGCACGCATTATCAGTAAAAAATAAATATGGCTCGCATTTGCCAATACATTGAAGCACGTGTGGCTGTGTCGCGCGACTTCAGCAGATAAGGATACTAGGAAGAAGCCGAAAGACGGTCCCTCGAGAGCTACTGAAAGCTTGCTTTATCAAAAAAAGTGGGACGGCGTGTGTCAGCGACACTTCTATTGTACTTTACTGTAATGAATTTCAGGTTTTGATTGATCGGGTAAAAAATTAATAACTTTTACGTGGTGCTGCTTTGCCCGTCTTGTGTATATCTATGTTTACTTTTCCTGAATAAAACTACTTGAAAGTTACCGCCTGTCCTGTATACTCCTTGGCCTTGTTTGTTTGCGCTTTTTTATATGTTTAACTAAGGTGAACCAACTAGCCCAAGCCCCAACGTACCCTACTAAACTATATTTTATGGAACCATCACACGGAATTTATTTTAAAAAAAGGCTTCGCGTATTATCAGCGTATCTTTGCCGGTTAAAGAACGTTTGTGGTATAAATGTTTGTAAAACTGTTTATATGGCCTGAGGAGAGTCGATCTTGCGATACGGTGTTACTGTTTTCGGTCAATGTGCAGGAAATAGAAAACTAAGAATAGATAGACTACTTAAACATATTGCGAGTAACGGTGCGCACGGAACCAGATAAGATAACCTAGTAATAGATATGAAAATGAATGGACTAAATATAATGTATTTTTCTTAACTGTATGAATATGTAATATTAACACGGCACAACTACAATAAGAGCTTGAAAATTAGGTCAAAAAGAGAAATCTGAGATGCACTGAAATGTTCGTAATATTCGGAATATTTACGAACTGCGGAAAGTGCTATTTTAACATCCTTCACCAAAAAGGGAGTTTCCAAACATTTCATCGTTTGGTCGTCGAGACCAGGAAAGAAAGACACAAATCCAATTTTAAGTTCAATTGTCCAACTGGAACTCGAGTGTACGGGAAAAGCCCACTGTAATACTGGCAAAAGGCACAGGGAAGAGAACCTCCGGCAAGAGACTATTTTTGCGATGTCGTAGCGAGGCGCGTTACGCTTTTCAAGGCCAAATGATTGTTTTGTCGGCGTCTTTCCGGCAATCACGTTTCCTAGAATCGCTCTGACGAACGCACCGTAATATCGCTTTTTGTCGATAAGCTCAAGTATGGCCTTCAACGAACGAATCTATTCTATGAAAAACACCGGCGTTCTGCCCTCTACTTTATCGCTATCTCCAAGATGTTGCGCAGTAACATTTCATTTTTTCTTTCTTTGGTTTTAATCCTACTCGCCCTTTCCGCATCTATAAATTTAATTTCCTGATTATACAGATCCCAGTTCGCCACATACTCGGAAATTTTACAATTTTCTACTTCTTCTATAAATGCGGGAACTCAGGTTTTAATATTGTTGTGCCCCAAAAAGTTAGAAAATGAGCTTCCATAGCTTCCAGCTACAACATTTTCTTGTTTCTTTTTCACTCCGCAGGCAACACGAAATCAAAAACGACCGCTAGATGAAACAGATCGCACGCGATACTCGAAACCAACAGGCAAAAACTCCAACTAAACATACGCTCTATCAATAAGGGCGTGGCCGATCGAAAGACCCAGCATGTCCCATCATACCTTTTTGATAGCCCATCAGACGTTTTGATAGACCATCACATTCTCTTAGCGGGAAGATAAAATTGAAACCATCTGGAGCAGGGGAAATACCATAACAGAATAGGCTATGCAGAAGCAATCTGAGGATTACTCTGTCAAACGTTTTCGACGTGTCGAAAAAAAGAAAAGATCACAATTCGCGAATTTCGCGAATTGAAGAATTCGCGAAATTTAAGGGCGCGCGAAAATTTCGGTCCTTAAGATTTTCAATGCAGGCGTCTGGAATTCGCGAAATTTAGTGGTCGCGATTATGTCATCTGTGACCGATTCGTGAAAAATAGGGGCCGCGAAAATAAAGGGTTTTACAGTAAACTTCACGATCACGTGAAATATTTAACACTTTTCTTTCTTTTTTTTTTTTTTTTTGTTATTTACAGGTGTGATCTACTCGAAGTACTGCTTACAACAACTCTTTCACTCATTTTCTGAATTTTTAAAGCTCTACTGTTTGTCCGAATATGTATTTCTTGATATTTCTTTATTAAAGGTACCTCAAAAGCCTATACGGTAGTACATGAAAGGGGCAATGTATTTGTATGTACCAGGTGAAGAAAGCGTAGCTGCAATCAGTGCACATGAACAAAGGGTATACAGCACACACGGCATATTAACGCAAGATGTACACGAAAAGAACAACAGCTTAACAAAAGTAGGTTATTTGCAGTCACAGAGATATAAAATATATCAACCTCTCAAACATTCTAGTAAATAGCCAAAAAAAGTAGTTCAATAGAAAACACAATTTTTAACTATGCAAAGAAGATGGTTACTAATTCTGAGTCGAAAAACGCCTGATGTGACATAAAAAAAAAGGTTCGGGAATATCGTTCCAAGGTTCGATGTCCTTTCACAACTCCGTGCCGCATGAGCTTGCAGCTGCACTCAGAACAGGGAATTCCCCACGCGCGATGACGTCAAGAGAGTAACGCGCTTGAGACCGAGCACGGCTGACGTCTACGAACCAATATGTCTGACTAGGCACCACGCACTCTGACGTCTCGGCGTGTTCTCTCCCGGCCTTTTTGGCGTCATAGCGCGCCGTCGAACGCTTGCTTCTCAAGATAGCGTGAACTCTGGGAACGCCACTGTTTGTGCCTTATCGTACATGCAAAATGAAAACACTTACTCGGGTTCAAGAACACATGGGAGACGTACTATACGGATAAGCCCAATCCCGTGCGTTTAAGTTATCTTATAACTTGCATCAAGGGGATAAATAATTATCTCGAAGTATAATAGACTATATGCGAAAGGGCTTGGTGGTCTGGCAGCACTGTGCATTTTGGGGGGTACAAAGCTTGTGATTACATTAGAGTCTTCGCCGAATTCTTACGCAGCCCACGTGTCCAAGGCATGCTAAGAGTACGTGACCGACCAATGGCGGACATGTGATTGCGCGGACTTTAGAAAAGTGGGTATGGCCGCTTGAGAACAAAGGGTCATTTGATTCCCCACACTCTATATCCGCCCTAATACTTTCTTTAAAACATTATTATTTTCGTGAAAACGAAAGTTAAACAGACTTGCTAACCGTTTATCTAGATGTCCACAGACCTTGAACATACAAAGTTAACCCTGCAATATTTTACCAGCACCAGATTATAGATTAGGGTATCTTCCACGTTTCAAGCACATACCCACACAATAATACGTAGCACTTCACGCCTCATTTTATTACAATACGAAGCTGAAACAATTCCGTTTTCGTCCTGGCGAAAGCTTTGTTTTAATAGGCAAAAAATTTCCTGTAGAAAAACTGTGACTGTTATCTCGACAGCACGAACACTCGAAATGCTTTGGGCTTTTTAAGATAAACACTCACGACGACAGAACAATATTTACCTTTTTTTTCTTGCTTGTTTACAAGGTCAATCTGCTAGAAGTCCTGCCTACGACGAGTTGACTTAAATCGACACCCATTTTCGAAATTCGCGAAGCTTTTGTGTTTGTGCAAATATTTATTTATTTATCGATTATTTATTTAAAAACATCAAAAACCTATTCGGCATTACATGAAAGAGACAGTATAATTGTATAAATCAATCAAATGAAACAGCTGAAATGAATGTACATTAACAAATAAGTAATAGCACATGCGACCCATGACAGTATAAAATATAGATATATTAATAAAATTACAGCGTTTAAGACTAGTACATTATTCGCAGACCCGAGGAATATGAAACATATTGACATTATAAATATGTTTCAAAAAAGCAGAAAAAAAAGTTAAACCTAAGTAAACGTTATTGTTAATTATAAAAAGAAGATCGGTACTGTGAGTGTAACTGTAACTGTGAAATGGAAAAAAACACAGGGTGGGGAAGATCGTATCAGAGGTCACTGTCTTTTCACTGCTGCGTGGAGCAAAAGCTTGCAGCTGCACTCGCGACAGAGGATACCCCACGCGCGATGACGTCAAGGTAGTAAAGCGCTCGACACCGAGCACGGCTCACGTCTAGGAGAGTATGTCTGACTACGCACCGCGCGCTCTGACGTCATGGCGTGTTGTCTCTGGTAAGTTTCCGTGATAGCGCGCAATCAAACGCGTGCCTCTCAAGATAGCGTGAAACCTCAGAACGTACCGTTCGCGCTTTATCGTACATGCAAATGAAAATACTTGCTCGGCGTTTAGTTTAGGAACACCTGGGAGACGAAATACAGATAAAGAAAGTCCGGTGCATTTACGTTTGCACGAAACTTTTGTCAAGGCGATGTATGTTTATCTCAAAGAATAATAGACGATATGCGAAATTGCTTAGTGGTCTGGCAGCACTGTGCACGCGGCCATCTTCGTAGCACCAAGTTCCTCGAGTTTTGGTTTATCAGCATTTCCACGGCAGGGAGCTGCCACTTATTGTGATTCAGCAACTTTATTGTATTGTGGTTTCCAATCACCGAACACGTGGACAAACGGGTAAACCGTCATGACTTTCATCTCTGGGGAAACTTTCAATTTTGTTTCTACGCGAAGACCCATGAAGTCGTACTGTTTGACGCAAGACTGCTTTATGCCTAACACTGTTGTAGGCGTTACCGAGAAATGTAACAAAATACGTAACTCGTTCCTTCCAAAATAAAGAGACGCATTGCTGACCTACGTTGCCCTGCTAAAAAAAGAAAAGCGTTATAGTTACCGTTCCTGGTAAAAAATAAGGCACTTCGCTTTTGCGTAACCTTTTATTTCTATATTGTCATTAAAAGCAAATGTGTGTTTTCTTTTCGGCAGCAGTGTTTTTCGACACTGGGACAAAAGGCGTGGCCGTTGGGGTTTTCCAAAAGTGGGACTTATTTCCGTGGAGAAAAGACAGGCAAACTTTTGAAGGCAAGTAGAGCGAGGGCAGTATTTAATGACTTGTGGTCTAGACTTTGTTTCAGCTTAAGTCCGGACGCAGCCAAGGCTACGAGCTAATGAGGCCAGTCCAGCAGCGCAAGTCACTGGGCATTTTTGTTTATGGCATGGCTCAGCGAAGACAGAACACGTACATACACATGAGAAGCACCATGACGATGTCATTTTCACTTTGATTGGTCACATCAGCTTGTAGCGTCGGCTGCGTCTAGATTTAATGTGAAACGAAGTATAGAAACAACACAAACAATTCAAGTGTACTTTTCCGGGATCTTGGGAAGGTGTAACGATTAACGTAACTACCGTCACGCGTTACCTGAAATAAGTAACGCAAATACGCCACCCATTACTGCATTTTTTTTTAATCAGGCGACCACGTTACTACGTAACGTGGCACTATTACTTGTAACGCGTTGCCGCCAACACTGATGCCAATGCATGCGATTCAATGTTTATTTAACGGGATAGTGTTAAGGAGATCCTGTCGAAGAAAAGCTGGCGTCGGTAAGGTTGTGATGGAGAAATCCTGATCGGTCGATAGGGTCATGACGTCATAGCCACATAACATCTGGGGGGAAGTTTTAAACAACCCGAAACGGTCACTTGAAACGTGAGCCCACGCGTCTAATGAACGTGATTAATATCGGGGCAAATAATGCGCATGAAAGGCTGCCGCATGTCTCGAACGATTTCACTTCATAAACTAATTAACTTGCCTTAAGGAAACATTTGAAGAATTTTAGGCGCGATTCGAACCCACGACCCTTCGGTTGCGAGCCAGACACGTTAATGGTTTTGCCATGTCTTTATTTTTGTTGCCTTTTTATACATGAAAATTTATAAAGATGGGCGACGATGCAAAAAACCGCGAATAGTGAAAGGTCCATATCGCCCTGGGCAAGGCGCGAGCGCTTAAAATATTTTCATCGTCAGAGAAGGTTTTAACCTGAGCGAAAAAGGCGCCGTACCTAAACGTTCATTTCGATCGGTCCGCTAATTGTTACCTTCAAAGCTTTTCGCCGAAAGTCCGACGTCGCGGCGTGGCAACGACACATACCGCCATGGTCCGTACGCCCCTACAACGTGAACTACCATGCGCCATTCCAAAAAAAAAAAGAAAAAAAGACAAAAAATTAACTTACCATCCTCATGAAGCTGACCGACGGGGTTTCACTTTCAAATTCAAGTCCACCCTCCTTACCGACGCTGCCATCATTGCCGCCAATCACACATTCTCAGAAGTAATAAAAAATGTACTACAAGATCCGTGACGTGCAAAGCATATTCGTCGCCAGCACCTATCCCCCTTCCTCCAAGAACAAGCTCCTTGAAACTACTCAAATCACAATTCAAAACACCACATACCAGGCACGTAGCCAGGGGGGAAACCCACGGAGCCTGGGCCCCCCCCCGAAATCTTCCATTTTGCATGGGTCCTCCTCTCCCCCCTCTCCCTGATACAACATTTTGTCATGGGTGGGCCCCCCTCCCCTCCCGAAAAAAAATCCTGGCTACGTGCCTGCCACATACACCATGACATCCTGCCCACCGGCTCTCACAAACTCCTGCAAGGGCGTCATCACTGGATCACTGACATTCCCGCTCAATCCACCTACAATCAGCTAATCGCCCACATCGAGTCCGAAGTTCCTGTCATCACCGCTCGTATTATGGGAAAGACCGAGACGGCACTCATCACCTTCCAAGACATGTACATACCTTCCAGAATCTAATATCGCCGCCTTGAATTCCGCTGCTAACCCCACAAGCCCATATCTCAGCAATGTCAAAAACCCTTCTCCAACTCGGTCACTGCATGGAAGTCTGCCCCAAGGGCAATCTCATTGTGTGCAACATCTTCTATCAAGTAAACAGCACACTGGATAACCCTGGCAACCGCGTGCCCTACTGCATCAACTGTAGAGACGGCAACTCCTCAAACAATCCAAACTGCCCCGCCAAGAAGCAAGCCGACACGCAGGCCACGGCCGCTGCTTACAAAAGGCGAATGCAGCAGCGACCCAAAACACCCCCCGAGCAGCGCATTCCTCTTCCACCGCCGATAACTAAAGGTGGAAAAACCTCACTTTCTGCACCCTTCAAGCCAACACCTCGTTCTCCCTCCACGCCCAATATAAACACCAGGCGAGAAAATCATCGCCTACTGCCTGCCTTACCAGGATCGACCTAGCAACCGCTCAACGCCCAAAGTCTGCGGTGTAATAAAAGGGTGAGAGAGGCATTCGGCCGACCCCTTTCCCCCACTCCACGACTCATAACGGCCACTGGCACATAAATACAAACACTTCTTGCTGCCAAGCGCGCACCAACCACCACCAACATAGTCCACACAATAAAGGCAGGAGTTGCTAACCGGTCACCAGACGACTAACAAACGGACATCACAATTCCCCCTCTCAACTCACCAATTCCCAGGCTAATACTCCAGAACATCTAGGAGCGCCTCAAGGCTCTCGGGCGGGACGTGCCAGGCCTTAAAGCACACTGCCCACAACCCCAAAACGCAGTAAACCCAACTCCTATCACGATGAAAGCAGAATTCCCCGCCAAAACATTGAACCCTCCTCAACTGACAGCAAAACTGATGTCTAATCAATTCATAGACATGCTCCAGTGGAACTGTCGCAGCCTACAGCATAAACGAGCCAGTCTCAGCAGTTTTCCAAACACGCTCGACCACAAACCTGACGTCATCCTGTTGCAGGACACGCAAGGCATTCACAACTTCACAACCTCCCGCAGTACATGATCCATACCCAACCCAGCATCCCCCAAACCGACCGCGAGCAAAAAACAACCATCCCTCTCGTTACGTCTTATGTATCAAACAAGCACCCCACAATACAACCCAACACAATAAATAACAATACTCCTCACCAAGAGCACGTAATTACCACACTTCAACCAAAAAACTGCGCCAGTCCCGTTACTATCGTGAATGCATACGTGCGACCGATCCGCAAGATTTCAAATTCAACACCCTGGCTTAGCAAACTCGTAGCACACAATACAGGTTACGTCATCCTCTTCCTCGGAGACCTCAAGAGCCCAAATGTTTCCTGGGGTTACTCCAGCACTTGCTACAATAGACGCCTGCTCGAACAAGCGACTGCAGAAACCTCTCTTTCCCTCCCCTACGACACTACACAACCCACCTATTCCGGTAACAGCGAACAACGCGATACCAATCCTCACCTATCCTTTCATCACGGACCCTATTTACCGGAATGGTCGGCATCAGACGAACAGCTAGGCAGCGATCATCGCCTCATCCACCTCAGACTCCCCACCAACGTTAACAGAAAAGACGTCGCAACGCTGCAAGCATCACGAACTGGGATCACTCCCGTTACTACACCTCCAACAACCCTCCATCTGCGGAACTCGATCCTAGTGCCTGGGTCAACCATCTCCTTTACGCCCAGCGAAAATTAACCAAAGAAGCGCAAACCACAACCGCCACCCTGCACATCGACACCCATCTTCTCAACCTATGGAAAACAAGACAAACTAGTGAAAAGGCGGAAGAAAGTCAAACACTAAGACACATCAAACACAAAATTCACGCCATCACCAAAGAACCCAAAACCTGCGCATAGCAACTCACTATTGAAAACTTGCTCCTACTCTGCGATTCTCTCAACGGCCATCTAGGCATTAAAAAGACATGGCGCACACTATGCACACTCCTCACACCCACCCAACCCTGCGACTCCCTCACGTGCATCGTTCTTGCCAACAGAATTACCGCAGTTGAACTCGAGCAACCACTCCGCCCCAGCTTCTTACCTTCACCAACCGACACACCACACGAAGAAAAACCTCTACCCCCTCTCCCTGAACCATCTGACATGGACGCATATTTCCCCCTCAACGAACTAAAGCAGCCACTCGACTTCTACCGAAGAAACTCGTCACCCGGCGAAGACCAAATTACATATCAACTTCTCCGTAACCTGGGCGACGCACAGCTCCAACAACTGCTGGACTGCTTCAATCATGTTTGGCAAACAGGCGATATACCGGCAGAGTGGAAACACGCCATCGTAACCATCATCTTCATACTAAACAAAGCACACGAAGTCAAGAATCCCAGATCTATTTTCCTTACCTTGTGCATCAGAAAGCTTTTCGAGAACTTCGTCCTCACACGCCTGGAATGGCATTTTGAGCACGTGCACGCGCTACCCTTTGGGCTCAGTGTTTACTCCAAGAATATCTCCACACAAGAGTTTCTTATCCGATTATGCAACGATTTCCTCCAACCAAAAAGCACCACGCAACTCCCCTCGCTCCTCAGCCTCGACATCTACGAGGCTTTTGACAACGTCTCACATGACTCAATACTCATCACCACCAAAGAAAACAAGTGCGGCCTTTGAATATACAACATTCGCAACTTTTTATCGAACCTCGTTGCAGCAATCAAAATGCCTGGACACACCTTTACCCATTTTCCTCTACACGGAGGCGTACCACAAGGCTTCATCTTCTCCCCCAATCTTTCCAATCTTCCCATTACAAAACTTCCCGTTGATCTCGACACCATCTTACATATTAAGTTCTCCATTAATGCTGATGACGTTGTTCTATGGATTAGCACCGGCTCCTCAGGTCAGCAGGAAGAAACACTGCAAAGCGCCTGTGACACTGTCGCACGCTATGCCACCAGAATAGGTCTGGCTTGTTCTCCACCTAAATCCGAACTCCTCATCACATCCTACCACAAAAAGAATCCAGACAGAGACCTGATCACTATTGGGGAGGAGGACAAACCGTGACGCCCCAAGCGGTTAACTTAACAAATACAATGACGCAGCGCTCGGCCGACATAACCGAACGCGGCGTCAGCGTTCGGCTGGAGTTCGTGCTCTCCGGCGAGGGGGAGGAGGGGCTCTTTTGTTTCCACTGGGGCCTGCATGAACAATGCAGCATGCACGATCCCAGCTTAGCACAAAAGCCGAAGTGGGTCAAGCTCGCATTCTCTGAGGATAGATCCGGCACTTAACGTCGCTTCGTCGATTGTTAGTATTTTTTACATTCAACTGTGCCCCGCGCTCTATTGTAGAAGTTGACATGGCCATGACCATAAGGCCTGTCGGCATGTGCATAGGCCTTGTGTTGAGTAAACACCGAGCGTGGGGAAAACAAACGGGTCAGAGCGCCCCCTATAGTTCGATCTCCTGCCCAATACACCTCGACGGTAAGCCTGTACCCCAAGCGCAACACATCAAACTCCTAGGTCTTGATACCTAGGAGTTCGATGTGATAGCGCTTGGGGTACTGGCTTACCGTCGAGATGCAGAGTGATAAGGTCTCTGTCTGGATTTCTTTTGCGGTAGGATATGACGAGGAGTTTGGATTTAGATGGGAAACAAGCCAGACCTATTCTGACGGCATATATATAAGTGTGCGACAAACCATTCAAAACAACGGTGCAAGCGACATCGCCGCAACGACCCTCTCCAAACAAATCAATCAAATCACACACATCCTTGGTCGCATCTACCGCCGCCCCAGAGGCCTTAAAGAGGACGACACGAGACGCGCCATCGAAGTTTTCATCTACTCTCGCTTACTCCACCACATCCCCTGCACCCTGCCCACAAACATCCAGCTCAAACACCTCAAAACACAACACCAACAACTCACCCATCTCACCCTTGGCGTTTCGCAGTACGCTCCCTTCGAGCAACTACAACCCATGGACCCTTTCAACACGCTCCAAGAGTGAGTCTACCTGCATTGACTGCGACAGCGCCTGACCACGTCCCCGAAAGGTTTTCGCTACTCTTGGTTACAACACCTTGCACCTGCCTCCCATCGAGAACACCACTCTTCCCTGGGGCACCATTCCCCAAATCACCATCCTCCCCATACCAGACCAGTTGAATCCCGACAAAAAGCCCGCACGCGGGCTGCACAGCGCCAAACTCATAAACCAAAAAATCAACACTTTTCAGGCAAGACATCACCTGATCTACTACACGGACGCCAGCTACAATCGCAGCAAGAAACTTGGCCGCAATGCGTTTCACTGCCTCCAGACTAACGCCACGCTCACTGAAACGTACACCCAAACACCCTCAGCAGACCACCGGGAAGAACAAGCGATTTGGTCAGCCATCACCAACTCCGACGAAGGACGCACTTCCATCGCAATTTTGAGTGACTCCCAAAAGGCACTCCGCGCCTTTCAATAGAATCAGCTCGCCAACCACATGTCACGTGAGCTCCGCGCCGATTTCGACACCACTCCATCCCTTCACTTCCAAGTCCACTGGATTCCTGGCCATGCTCTGATCCCAGGCAACCAACCAGCCCATTTGCTTTCCCTAGTCAAGTCCGTTCCGGGACCTGTGGCAAGAGTGGGTTTCTGCAGCGGATAATAAACACGCTCCCGCCATCTTTGGCGCCCTTCTTTCTCACATCGTCATGATAGACGAGAACCTGAAAGCATTAGATGATGCTGCCAGCCCTCTGTGATCCCTTTCTCACACCTATTTTACCGGCCTTCTCCAGAAGTCTCCCTTGACACCCTGCACTAAAGGTAATCAAAGATGTTTTCGCACTCTCTCTCTCTCTCGCTTCATCATACATTAGAATGCCACAAGTGAAACCCAGTCTGGCGCGCACACTTGTGCCTTATGCACTTCTACAAAAAAAGCAATACTTTCGCAGAAATATTGCCAATCCTCGCGCGTGTCAATATCGGCATGCCGCGTAGCCAACAGACAGCTCCAAATACGGCGAAGGCAAAACAACATTAGCCTATCAAAAAGCACGCCGTCCTCATTTTTTTTTTTTTTTTTTGAAAGGTAGATGATCCCGTCCACTTCTAAGGTAAAGTCTTTCTTCAGAGTGCGTTGAAGGACGCCCCTTAGGAAGACGCCGTCCCAGAGCACCAGAAAGACGTGCTCGATCATTTTAAGTTTTTTTTTCACACAGAAAAGTACTGGTCGACCGACGTGAGCAACATCCCTTTCGCCGCCATCTACGTCTTTGCAGTTAACATGGTGGTGTGCAATTTAAAAAGAATGTCTTTACACCTGGCGGAACTAGCATTTACTTAACATCTTGTAACACGTCTTGACTTGGAAATGCACAGTACACAGCTTTCTACAAAATAACTGGAAATACAACACCGCAAATATCCCAGTACAGCATTTTACGCGACACTTATTCGAAATAAAAACGCGCTGCCAAAAATCGACATGAACAAAACAAGTTTTCTTAAGGTAACCATGAACACCACCAGGCTCACTTGAAAAAGAAACAATGAACTCAGAGAGGGTGCTCTTCAGTCTGACTTGGCAAACGGTGAGTAAAAATGGATCACTGACGTCCCGCAATGGAAAAAAATCGTGAACGGTTTGGCACAAAATAAATCTCACAGTTCTAATCCCCCATCGCGTACGCGCCGGAACAAATCCATGCGACTCAACCGTTCCCATGCCAAGCCCCGAATAAGAAGGGCAAATACGCGATGCAATTTCAGAACATTACCTCGTGAACAGCGTAAAACGTGTGGCACGTACCATAGTTGTCTAGCGAAAAAACAAATTGCAAACTGCGGCACGGGAAAAGTTCAAATATAACAACCTCTGAATGTCTCTGCTTTCTCACGGAGCTCTGCGACCTGTCCACGCCAGTAGGGCTCGCTGTGCCGTTAGTCCTCGTGTGGAACAGGTTGGTTAACCACTTTACACCTTCAAAAATATCAGGGGTTGAAGGCTAATTGCTCTGATAAAAACTCAAGCATTTACTTCATGTTTGTCAACGTTGCAGCGCACTCAAATAACTGTCACTCAAGCTTCCACATACAAAATGGACAAAACTCTGACACAGCGCTCACTAACAACTTTGTATTGCGTGATGAACTTCTGCTTCCACTTCTACTGCAATTTGAGACTATTTTCAAATAGAAAAAGACGAAAAATAAAAGGCAATTATCTTTCTAACGCCTAGGTAAATTTGCGGCAAAATTATCAATCTCTTTCTGTGACAATACTATGGACGGTGTACTAACAAAATTGTGCTCTAGTCGTATGATGTTTTCGGCTTCGATAATTTCCGTTGTTTATTGGTTGACACATTTGCTATACGGTGCTGCTGTTGAAATATGCGACACAACCCCGATCCCGACAGTGTATTCCTAAGTGACCAGAGTTGGCGTTTACGATGTTGTTCGTTCTTGTGTTCACGAAGGCGGTCATTAAGACACCACCCAGTTTGTCCTACGTATTGTCTTCCGCAGGAAAGGGTGAATGAATAGACAACCCCATCAACGCAAGGTACAAAGTTCGCTTTATGTTTCTTGGAGCGGCAGATTGCACAATTTGAGGTTGTAGTCACATTTTTGCACAGGCAGGAAAGTTTGTTGGGAGCTGAGAACGCGATATCAACATTGACTCTGTTCGATGTTTTCTTAAAGCCGTTAGAAGAATCGAGGATGTACGAGATGATAACTGGTCGTCTTGTCCTGTCGCTGTGTGTTCGCTTGGCGCAGCTTTCTTGTTTCACTTCTTTAGGAATAGTTTCAACCACTGACACCAATAAGAAAACAGGGCACACTGCGGACTTCGGTCTTGCATATTTCCCGTCAAAACTTTTTTGTATGGAATGTTATGAAATCTGATTATGATTTTGTGATTGAGCTTTTAAGACATGACCGCACTATGCCTCTTTTGACGAGTTTTGAGTGCGCAGAGTTGAAGGAGAGGAGTTTTCTTTTCTTTTTCTTTTTTTTTTTTTCCTTGGTTCATAGAATCAGCAGACGTTGTGATATCGCTCCGCCAGTCGGAGATCCAAGAATATTAAGGGTCCTTCGATTGGCAACTCGTGGGTGATTTCTAAAAGACTCACACAGTTTTTAAACGTGGAAAGGACGTCGTCCACCGTGCTCGGAAGATTGTTTTCATCGGTGGCTAGAAAAATTAAAAAATCGCCCCCGTATCTGAACACTCGCACTACTTTCGTGGTAACTAACCTGTGTTGTGAACTCCTATCGAGCTGCGCGAGATGTAGGTCACTGAGTACAGGTGCAATGCATGATCCTATGCACACTCCTCTCTTTTGTAAGCAGGTGTGTCCATCCTAGGCAGCAAAGGTTGACTTTAGATAGATGGTTAGCAAGTCTAGAAGCTTACTTTGGGGCTTGCGTGACGCTTTTTGAAAGGTAATAGCACCAAAGATATGGATGCTGCTTTCAATACTTGCTAAGAGGCGGTCTTGGGGTAATGCATTAAGAAGTCCTTACAGGGATTGTCCTGTCAAATTTTGTATTCGAGGAAACAATTTAAAATCATTGTTAATTGCCTCGAGACGCATAGTACGTCCAATATCTGAATCTAATATCCCCCTCTGAATGAGTAAATGAATTTTTACCACTCCAATCGCATCCTAGCGTAAACGCTGCTTTCGTTGGCAACAGTGAAGCTCTGACGTAACACAACGCAAAGCGAGCATTCCCGCCGTTCGGCTGGGCCAGGGGGCGCGCTGGAGCGATACCGGTGGCGCCGCGCCGTGGCCCAAATTCGCCCTACTTAGCCGTACGGTCGTCCCATCGCTGTGCCAGTTGCAATGGCGGGCACCGCGCTGAAGCTTTCTGTCCGGTAAGAAGCTAATAATTTTTTAGGGAGGCGAACCTCCGCAAAGAAAGGTTGCCTGTGTGTCAGGTCTCCGGGGTGGAGCAAATGATCCAGGCATAGGAATATGTGTCGTTTGCGAAGTGTGTCCCGCAAGTGCAAGACAGCGTACTGTAAAATCCGCCTCGAGATAAATGCTCTTTTTTCTTTATGGTTTCGCTAGCTCTTCAAAGTCAGGGCTATTTGGAGAAAGATGAGGATGCAATATTGTATAAATTGTCTTTTCGCGCACAGCTGCGCTGTCTCATACACAGCTTGAACTCAGGTCAGTTCTCGGAGTTACCGGCTGATGGAAGCATGCCGCGCCTGTTCTAATTCATCCGGATGAAGTTAATGACGAGGCACGCACAGCCTAATCGCAACACTGGGTCAAGTTTTAATAAAAAAAAAAAAACGGTACGTCAATAAGGCCTCTGCTTTTATTTTGAGCGGGTCCAACAAAATATATATATATTACTATACGCCGCGACACCTTGCTGTGTTTGCGCGCATCTGTCGCTGCCGTCAAAGCGGTAGAATTGCAATTCATGTACGTGCGTCAGTGACCCACTTTTAATTTTATTAGTGAAGAGAGGGATCTCCAATCGACTTGCATTTCCGTCGTAAAGCGTCCCTTTTTTTAACTTATTTTTATGTGACCGCAGAATGATAATTTTGAAGACTATTCCGGTTCACAACAAATAAAAAAATTGTCGTCACTATTTGTTTTGTTTGCTGTTTAGGTACAATTAAACTTGATATATCTTGAGTCTGTGTGCCAGGAGAGCATCGCCAATATTTCTTCACTCTCTCTCTTGCTCTGCAAGAGCATATTACTTAATTTTAAACTTCAGTCATGAAGGCTTAGTTACTGGCCTTTGTGACGTGCCCTTTGCTGTCCTCGTCCTCTTTATTTTGCTTTCAATTTATACATCTAACATCGCCAACACACTCTTATTGGTGGACCGAGGAATGTCCGGGGTTGATTTTTTAGAGTTACTTGGGAAGTAATTATGCCTGTTGGAGGTTAACTACATCATTTTAATAATATAAAAAAAGAACTAGAGTGCGGTCGTCAGTGTAAATCTCTTTTCAACTATGCTCTCAAGTCTGTGCTCATTACGGTCTATGATTATCTGCCTCATTGGCCCTCATGTCTTTCGCTGCTTACTCGCCTTCTGTTGTAAGCATCAGGGAACAAAATGAATAGAAATTACTGTGAGAGCGCAGGCGAGCCGGTGTGTATATTAACAATTTGGATGAATTACCCGAGACTGGGGCGAAAAAAACTAAAAATATCAACCGCGTATGAGAGATACTTCTTTCTGTCCACGGTTGATGTTTCAAGTTTTCTCGACCCAGTCTCCACTAATTTACCAAAATGGAAAATTGGCTAGTAAGCAAGGTGAGCTGGGTTCTCAAATTTAAACTTGTTTAAGAAATAGTAACTGCATAATCGGGTTTATTTTGTCGGCATCCATGGGGAAGCGTCCTAGCTATTGCATTAGGAACGTCTAACATTGCCAACCCGCTCAAATTGGTCGACCCCGGGATGTTCTAGAATCTAATTTTGAGAGGCCCTTGGAAAGTAATTATATCTGTTGTGGGCTAACTACATCATTTTAATAATATATAAAAAAGAACTTGAATACAGCCGTCAATTTATTTTCAATTATGCGTTCAAGTCGGTAGGCAATAGGGGCTACGATTATCTGCCTAGTTTTTCCCCAGGTCTGTTGCCGCTTACCCTCTTTCTGTTGTTAACATCGGGGAACAAAATGGGCGGGTAAGCAAAGTGAGATTGGTTCTCAAATTTAAAGTCCTTGATAAAAAAAAAATGGTAACTGCATATTTGAGTTTTGTTTGTAGACAGCCATGGGGAACCATCGTAGCTATTACATTAGGGACTTATCGTAGAACGTCAGTGTCGGATTGCGGGCCCCACTGGCGCCAGCTCGTACCGCCCCCAAGCAACGCAAAACCTCTGCATGCTCTCGCGTGTGACCTACAAAAAGTCCCTATTAATGTGACAAGCAAGCGTAGCTGCATTACTGAATCACGCGACAAGATAGAGAAACAATAATTAAACCTGTCCTCCGCACAGCTGGCGATTCATGCTTCTGACAATCTTTCTTAAATAACCTCCCAGGAACCAAACAAAACTTTTCGGGAGGCGGATACCTATCTGTTTAATATGATGCTGTGACATTTGGGTACCTTTTGCATTTGGTACATTACTTTACGAGTCGCGAGGCCAGCACGACAAGCGCACCAGCCTCCCGCGTCGTCTGCGCCTCGTACTTCTAACAAGTATCGGCGCGCCTCGCCAGGGGGAGGAGTGGCGCTGCGTACGGGCGGCGAGCTCTGGCGGCGAGACTTCAGCCGCACAGCCCTCATATGCCGCAGCGCGCTTCGCTTTTGTTGTTGAGCTGGACTTGTTTCGTGGATGGGTGAGGTTTTTGTTGCGCGGTTGGGTGCCACATGCCAACCACGACGTGACGTTCCACACTTTTCCGCGAGACGTTCAGTAACGAGCAAAATGGATCGTCGCCGTCAGTAGGGACGACCTACCGCCGTAAAATCACAAGCAAAAATACATCGGACCATCACTCAAGGGCACGTGTCACAGCTCTCCAAGAACGCGATTTCTTTACCGAAGAGCGCAATCGAGGCAGCACTGACGCACTTATCCTTATACACCAACTCATGTTTACAAACAAACCGGAGCGCCCCTAGCGGACGCCACCGGCGCCGCGCATGCGCGATGGGGGTGTGGGCAAGAAGCTCGCTGTCGCCCATAAACAAACCATTGGAATGCGATGTTGACGGCGTCGGTGTGAGTCCCCCCGCCCTTTTTCGCATTCGAATTGTTGATTCTACGTCTTCCTGGCGATGTCTGACTACTTGAGCGGCGTCAGCGAAATTATCGAGGCTCGTTACATCGCAAGACTTCGCGTGAATAATATGACATGCGGCGATTCATTCCGCGTGAACGCCGCAGTATGTACGCTAAAGCCTGATTCGCATGATACGATTTCGCTCGCAATTTTCAGCCGGGACGCCGCTCGGGCTGCAAAAGCGTGAACCGCAGTTGAGACGGTCGACGTCGATACTGAAAATCGCAAGCAGAATCGGACCATGTGAATTAGGGATAACAAGTCGGTGGTGGTCACTGGTAACAATGATCAACATCTCCTTGCATCTGCTGTTTACATTGAGCCTGCTTACCAACCTTCATATTTAAGCCTTTTGAGGCCTGCACTTACTTATTATCGCAAGTACCGGGCCAACATTTGGTCTACGGGCCGGCGTCGTCCAAGAGAGCAGACGACAAGCAGAAACGTTTAGAAGAGCAGACGACAGTTCGAACGATCAGGCGGCCGTTTGAACTTGAAGACGAGCTGAACGTAGTCCACAGGTGGTCCGCACAACTTGACGGTTTTCTGGCGTTCATGTTGAAACAAAACAAACAAAGCTAATGAACACAAGTATTCGTGAATTCGACCCTAAGTGCTTCTTGCCCAAGCAATCGTTGTCCGACGGCGTCTGCTTTTTCCTTTTCACGGCACATATTCTCGGACGAACCGAGCACGTGAAAACTGACCGTCGAACCTTTCTCGACACTTTTGGTACGGCCCCAGTCGCGGCGTTTTGACGAGAAAGCAGGTTTTTGTCTGGTTCCTTTCAAAACAACGCAGGAATACACGTCTGGCATGAAGACTTATGCACACAGCCCCAGACCGGAAGTGCGACCGACGCGCCACCATAACACAGAATGCGTCAGCGCTCCCTCAATAGCGCGCTTCGATAAAGAAATCGCGTCTTGGAGAGCTGTGACACGTGCCCTTGGGCGACGGTCCAATGTATGTTTGTCTGTGTGTGTTTTTATGGAGGTAGGTGGTTTCCCAGAAATAAACCAGTTGTCAGTCAGCGCTCAGTCTGTGTGTTCCTCGTTCTTTGTCCTCCGTACTTTTGGCGCTCTTTCCCTCTTTCCAGCTCGCCCAACTTTCAACGGTGCGTAAATACATATTTTACAAAGTTATTGTAAAATAATTCCCTTACTCATTTATGTAAGGGAATGGTTGTAATTTGTTACAAATCGTTCTCATTCGCGGGGGAAAAAGCAGGAAATATAAAAAAAGAAAACGTGTCTAACAAAACAGTTTTTTCTATAAGGTTAAGCCCTACCGGAAAATCCTTTCTTCACGTAACCTAAGGTCTCGATTCCAATCTTTTTTTTTTTTTTATTTCGTAGCTTGGTTATTAATTTATTATCAAGTTCTAAACAAAGAACCGGACTCTCGGTGCAAACATGGGCAAACTCCCAGAGGTCAAAATGTTTCCTTCACAAAAGAAAAAAAAAAAAATCTCAAAAATTCGTGCGCGCTTTTTTTTTCCCCTTCTCTCCTATTCTTTCCAAGACGGGGGGATGACACAAAACGATCGTCGACTGCGTGCCTTACAAACGCTAGGGACAACTAACAATACCCTCCTCGGTTATAGTGACTACGACAGTTTGCACAACGTAACAACACGCAAGTTCAACACGCAAATCAACTGAAACGGATGTGACATTAACTGGCACGCTGCTCAAGAGATATTAGAACACATATCATCTTTCGGAGATACGACTGTTTAAACATTTTTGTAAAAACACCGAGACTGGCAGGAGAAGGGACGGACAAACACCAAGTCTCAAACACAGCTATGTATTTGTCCGTCCCTTCTCCTCCCAGCCTCGGGGTTTTTAGCCAAATGTTTAATCATCACTAGCGCGCTTGCACCCTAACCTTTCGTTCATAAGATTGTTTATTTGGTTTTGCGCTGCTTTTCATCGGATCTTCTAAAAGCATTTGGTTGCCTACATCCCAGTCTCCGTTTTCGTGCGTCATGTTTTTTGTTGTTGTTTTTAAATATCAGGATTTTCAGTGATGGTGGTACTGCGGCGAAGGAAACACAAGGCGAGGCAAGATAGGGCAAGCAGTAGGAAGGCTAGGGATCAGGAAAGTAACATCCTCTCCTGTCTAACGTTCCCAGTGCTCTTCCATCTCTATTGACCTCCTCTCACGTCCCGCCTTTCTAGAGCTCGCCTTTTCTCTAATCGCCTGGCGTTGACTTCGCCTGCACTGCACACTACTAGTGACATGGAGTATACACTCAGGACAATCAAGTTTGGTGTGACACGATGCGCCATCTAGCTCAAAATATTTGCAACACTGGGACGGCCCTCTCGCCAGCATGCTTGCTCGTGGGGATATTCAGGCATCAATTTGAAGGAGTCGATTCGTGCCTTTTTGGTCTTTTATTCTTAACATTGCTATCGGATGTCACAGAAGAGCAAACGTCGAAGCTGTGGGCACTGCTGTGTACCGAACTATCGTAACCACAGAAGCTTAGCAGGCGTGAAGCCGCGCAGGCTTCCGTCGAGGGTGGGAAAAATACAACGCCTACAGGGAGTAGTAAATTCCATAAAACGTGTAAAATAAGCATTCGGTTCCAATCGCTTGACTTGAGATGGATTTCTAAATGCCCCATTTTACTCGATATCTGTAATTAACGCGCTCGAGCCCGGCGTTGTCTTTGGATTTGATGCGATGACTCTTGACTCAGATCAGTCCTTTGACACTGCCATTGCTCCTCCGCGGACACAACTTGATCGAACGACGTTTTGTGGACGTTTAATTATAGTTACCGAAAACCTAAACGAGCGTTTTATCCGCTTCGTCCATTGCAGAACGGACTGTCGTTTGCGCCTTTAGCGTGATCGCGTAGCTACCCAAGATGGTTGCTCTTTTTCGACCCGTGTCTATACGAATCCCGGACAAAAGCTCACCGGACAAAAGCTCACCGGACAGAAGCTCACCGGACAAAAGCTCACCGGACAAAAGCTCACCCATTTTTTCACAGACCCGGAGAAAAGCTCACCCATATTTTCACAGACCCGGACAAAAGCTCACCACGAGAAAATTCCATGTTAATAGAAACAAGTTTATTTATCGCTTGGTTAGAAGCGAATGCAGTCCCCCCCTAGCTCCAGCAGTCTTGGCAGATCTGGATGTACATGCAAGCCCTCGCAAATATTTCTAAGACGATTCTGCAGATCCAGAGTAATTTTTCGCACCCGCTTTACTGTGGGCTCACCTCTCCGGGCTTTTGTCAAAGCCGTGGCAACGAGCGCCTGATTTTGCTGTAGGCATTCAATCAGCCTCAAGACGCTTGGATGGGCGTGGCCGACGAGCTTTTGGAACCCGGTACTCTATCTTTCGCAGGTGTTGCTCATCCGGTCTTTACCTTGAAGAGTGGTGTCGTACATATTCCACCGTACCGGGGGAAACTCCGGTCGCCGTCGGCGCAGAGTCAGGCGAAGGGAAGAATTCGCTCTGGGTGCCGCCGCAGATGGAACAGAAGCATAACGGAAGTGGCCGTTCACATACGTGCAATAAAAATAGTCCAGAAGGTAGCCGATGTCACCGGTAGACTTTTCCCTGGTGGTTAGTTCTTGTGGAACAAGCTGTGGTGGAAGGAACCCGAGCCTATCTAAAATCCCGCACAATTTTCTAAATTGGTCATCTCTCTTGTACTTTTCCAAAAGGCCGAACTCCCGTTCTTTCAAAGTATTTTTGAAAAATTCGCAACTCAATGGTGGATGAGGTACAAGTTCTCCTAAAAATGGTCCAATGTCCATTGCGCCCGCACTTTATTTCAGCCCGTGTTTCGCCCGGGTAGGAAAAAAAAAAGAAAAGAAATCGAGGTGAGCTTTTGCCCGGGTTTGTCAAAAAACGGGTGAGCTTTTGTCCGGGTCTATCAAAAAACGGGTGAGCTTTTGTCCGGTGAGCTTTTGTCCGGTGAGCTTCTGTCCGGTGAGCTTTTGTCCGGTGAGCTTTTGTCCGGTTACCGTCTATACGGTTCTAACTTCATCCCCGCTGCGAGAAAACAGTATACGTACTTGAGAAATAATAAAAAAGATTACTTACCCTACAAGAAAAGGTTATCTATGCGGCGTTTATTTGTGTTCTTTGTAAAAGTAAACGGCATGCTCAATCGACAAGAACGACCATCAGCCTGCTACGAGCAACTGCATCAGACACCGTCCAAACTATTGCCTGCTTGCAAGAAAAACACATTCCTCAGACAACATAATCGTCATCAACACGGCGACCAGCGGACTGAAAACAAGCTGATCATCAAAATTAGGTCAGCTATTCATGTCGGAAGAGTTCACTTGGATAAAAAGGGTGGGTGAGGGCGAGAGGGAGGGGGGGGGGGGACGCTATTAGTTCCGCTTTTGTAGACGATGGAAGCTGGAATAAGACTTTGCTTTTCTTATCTTGCGGCTCGCGCACACAACGCAAAATAAAAAAAAAACGTCTTTGTTATACTTGATTTTTCTTATAATTGGGCGTAATATCAGGACGTTCGATTTTGCTCTGCTAGTTCCCGTTTTGGGTTGTCTCTACCAATCGAGGATGATACTTACTAAAACAACGTAATGCTAGAACGACACAACCACACATGCATGCAAATTTATATATTTAACGTTTGATAGCTTCTTAAAAGAGTCGGTAGTGTAACGCCCGACACCACAACGCTCGGAGTTGGTAATAACGTAATCTCGCGAGGGTACGCCGGCGGCGCTGCCGATTTTAGCCGTCCCAGTATTGCCTCATTTGGCCACGGTGGCGCTGATGATCAACCGACGGTGGCGCTCTCTGGAACCCTGCCCAGGGGGCGCCTTTCAAGATATCATCATGATTGTTTGTGACGTTACGGGTAGGACAGACTGGGAAAGACTGCACAGATCTAGGATCCGTCAGTTCACTTCGTGCTCTGTTTGGGTAACGCGCGGCAAAGCCTTTATCACGCGTTGTGTTCATTTGGTGAAGTGATACTTGCAGTAGGACATTTTACCGAAGTTTTTTACCGCAGGTGGTACGCGTAGTAGTGCTAATAAACACGTTTGGCGGTGAAGTGTCGGTGTGCTCGGATGCTGGTGTGCAGTTCCCTACCACATACAAAACGCTCAATTATGCAAATAGAATATCCAGCGCTTCATCTCCCTACAACATCTACCACGGCATATAGGGTGTTTTTTTTTTATTATTATTATTATTCCAACAAAATAAAACTAAGAAAAAATATCTCATCAAATTGAAAATAGGGAAGCGAAATTCGGAGAGCCTCTCGCGTGTGCAGTAAACACTTCGGTGGAAGCGACTCCGTGTATCCTGTTGGTTCCAATATGTTCTGTGAGTGCTGGTCGCTTATTACTTCCGAGTTTATTCCTTTATTTTAATTTTGTAAACCAGTAAATGAACATTTCCTCAAAATAATTCGCAGGAAGAAGCGGTGGCTGCTTTTCGGAGTCGTTTCAACTAAATCCCTGCTTAATCACCCAGTAGATGCCAAACGTCCGAGACCCCCTCGCGATCGAAGTCTTAAATCTAGTAAGTCGGTGACACCTCCCCGTCCATGAAAATGAGGAATACACCTGATATAGATCACCACCGTTTGTTTGTTTAAATTTTGCAAACCCAAATTCGCATAATGCGTGAAGCGCTTTTTAGTGAGCGATTTTAATTCTAAAAACAATTCTCAGTAAAGATAGGAAAGAACAAACTAATCAATCACCTGAATTGGCCGGGTCATGGCCGGCAATTTAAGAATTTATGAAAATGTATGGCTGCTCTCTCAAGGAAAAATCGCGATAAGACAAACTTCTTCGCCGCGTATTCTATTCAGGAGCAGCTAAGCGTCAGTTGCTGAAGAGCATTTGCTCCGCAGCAACTGTCGAGTCACACTTGGAAGAAGCGTCGGTATCGGTAAGCTCAATGTAGCAAAAATAAGTGTGCGCCGCTTTCCAACACAACTGTGCGCGCGAGCACAGCCAAAAAGACAACACGACATTTACTCTGGTGAATTCAAACCCTTTTCTGCCGCAGCCTCCACAGATCCTAAAAAAACAAAAGTCAGAGAGGCTGTGTCTAGCCCTGACCCACGCCGCGCAAGCTGTAATGTAAAGCTCCAAGCTTTTTTTTTTTTTTTTTAACATTTCAACTTTTTTTTAATACTAAAAGCAACTACGCGAGGCGCTGTTATTCATTAGAAGGATCACTAACAAATACGCTATACGCGTTTTATTTTTTAATAAATAAACCGTTCTTAATTATCATATATGCGAACTAAGGTAGCCACTTCGTGCTTCGACATAGCGCGTCGTCTGCTCGCATTCTACCAGCTGCGTCACAAGAGGCCGCCCGCGAGGTGGCGCCACCAAAACATTTTGACTCCAAATGGGACCGTTCGGCTGGGCCAGGAGGCGCGCTGGAGCGATATCAGTGGCGCCGCGCCGTGGCCTAAATTCGCCCTACTTAGCCGTTCGCTCGTCCCATCGCGCTGCCAGTTGCAATGGGGGGCACCGCGTTGAAGCTTTCTGTCCATTAAAAAACTGCGATCATTTTTTAGGGAGGCGAACCTCCGCAAAGAAAGGTTGCCTGTGTGTCAGGTCTCCGGGGTGGAGCAAATGATCCAGGCATAGGAATATTTGTCGTTTGCGAAGTGGGTCTCGCAAGTGCAAGACAGCGTCGACTGTAACATCCGCCTCGAGATAAATACCCTTTTTCTTTATGGTTTCGCTAGCTCTTCAAAGTCAGGGCTATTCTGACAAAGATGAGGATGTAATATTGTTTAAATTGTCTTTTCGCGCACAGCTCCGCTGTCGCATACACGCCTTGAACTCAGGTCAGTTCTCGGAGTTACAAGCTGATGGAAGCATGCCGCGCCTGTTCTAATTCATCCGGATGAAGCTAATGACGAGGCACGCACAGCCTAATCGCAACACTAGGTCAAGTTTTAATTTTAAAAAAAACGAAACGGTACGTTGATAAGGCCTCCGCTTTTATTTTGAGCGGGTCCAACACGAAAAATATATATATATTACTATACGCCGCAACACCTTGCTGTGTTTGCGAGCATCTGTCGCTGCCGTCAAAGCGGTAGAATCGCAATTCATGTACGTGCGTCAGTGACCCAATTTTAATTTTATTAGTGAAGAAAGGGATCTCCAATCGACTTGCATTTGCGTTATAAAGCGTCCCCCTTTTTTTAACTTAGTTTTATGTGACCGCAGAATGATAATTTTGAAGACTGTTCCGGTTCACAACAAATAAAAAAATTGTCGTCACTATTTGTTTTGTTTGCTGTTTAGGTACAATTAAACTTGATATATCTTGAGTCTGTGTGCCAGGAGAGGATCGTCAATATTCCTTCACTCTCTCTCTCCCTGCAAGAAAATATTACTTCATTTTAAGTTTCAGCCCTGAATGTTTAGTTATTGGCCTTTGTGACGTGCGCTGTCCTCGTCCTTTTTATGCTGCTTTCAATTTATAGATCTAACATTGCCAACACACTCTTATTGGTTGACCAAAGAATGTCCGGGTTTGATGTTTTAGAGTTACTTGGAAAGTTATTATGCCTGTTGTAGGTTGACTAGATCATTTTAATAATATAAAAAAAGAACTAGAGTACGGCCGTCAGTGTAAATCTCTTTTAGACTATGCGCTCAAGTCAGTGCTCAATACGGGCTATGATTATCTGCCTCATTGACCCTCATGTCTTTCGCTGCTTACTCGCTTTCTCTTGTAAGCAACAGGGAACAAATTTGATAGAAATTACTGTAAGAGCGCAGGCTAGCTGGTGTGTATATTAACAATTTGAATGAATTGCCCGAGACTGGGGCGAAAAATCTAAAAATATTAACAGTGTATGAGAGATATCTCTTTCTGTCCACGGTTGATGTTTCTAGTTTTCTCGACCGAGCCTCCACTAATTTATCAAAATGAAAAAAATGGCTGCTAAGCAAAGTGAGCTGGGTTCTCAAATTTGAACTTGTTTAATAAATAGGAACTGCATAATCGGGTTTATTTTGTCGACACACACGGGGAACCATCTTAGCTATTACATTAGGAACATCTAACATCGCCAACACGCTCAAATTGGTCAACCCAGGGAGGTTCTAGTGTCTAATTTTGTGACGCCCTTAAGAGGTAATTATGCCTGTTGTAGGCTAACTATATCATTTTAATATTATAGAGAAAAACTAAAATGCAGCCGTCAATTTCTTTTCAATTATGCGTTCAAGTCAGTACGCAATAGGGGCTACCATTATCTGCCTAATTTTTCCCCAAGTCTGTAGCCGCTTACCCGCTTTCTCTTGTTAACATCGGGGAACAAAATGGGCGGGTAAGCAAAGTGATCTTGGTTCTCAAATTTAAAGTATTTTATTAAAAAAATGGTAACTGCATGTTCGGGTTTTGTTTGTAGAGAACCGTGGGGAACCATCGTAGCTATTACATTAGGGACTTAAGCCCCGTTCGCACTTTTGCAACCGAGTACGACCTAGAGAGACAAGACCGGTTTTTAAGCCTGTTACGACATCTTAGCACCAACTCCGCAGCAGCGTGTTCGGTCCTAAGACGTCGTAAGAGGCTTAATAACCGGTCTTGGCTCTCTCGGTCTTACTCGTTCGCAAATGTGTAAACCGCGCTTTATCGTAGAGCGTCAGTGTCGGATTGCGGGCCCCACGGGCGCCAGCTCATACCGCCCCCAAGCAACGCAAAAGCCCTACATGCTCTCGCGTGTGACCTACGAAAAGTCCCTATTAATGTGACAAGCAAGCGTAGCTGCATTACTGAATCACGCGACAAGATAAAGAAACAATAATTAAACCTGTCCTCCGCACAGCTGGCGATTCATGCTTCTGGCGATCTTTCTTGAATCACCTCCCAGGAACCAAACAAAACTTTTCAAAAGGCGGATACCTTTCTGTTTAATACGATGCTGTAACATTTGGGTACCTTTTGCATTCGGCACATTACTTTACGAAGCGCGAGGCCAGTACGACAAGCGTACCAGCCTCCCGCGTCGTCTGCTCCTTGTGCTTCTAACAAGTATCGGCGCGCCTCGCCAGGGGGAGGGGTGGCGCTGCGTATGCGCAGCGAAACTTCAGCCGCACAGCCCTACAGCTCCTGGACGATCGGCTTCAGGATGAAGGTGCGTGTTTACACCTTCCAGGCGTGGAATTATGAGGTACAACTTTTATATAGCTCGCATTTCTCGAAAATATAATTATTGCTGTCGCTGCCCTATAAAAAAAGTTCATTGGTATGAGAAACTTCTGTCCAATAAACATCTATAAATCATATAAGAAATATAAGAACCATGTAAGAACTATATAAGATATAAAATAACATATATAAGAGCCATAAAAGTAACTTCTGAGAAGTTTCTTAAAAGTTTCTTATATGGTTCTTATATGTCTTGTATGATTCATAAGTGTTTACTGGACAAAAAAAAATTTCTCATACAAATGGCTTTTTCACTAAGGTGTGGGGGGGGGGGGGGGGTACACTGTCGTGGCCTCGCATGACATTTAGCTGTAGAACACTGAGCTGTGGTACGGTCGATCCGTGTTGCATGCGTTTTGAACGGAATCAAGAAACGGTAGGCACGGCGTACGTCTACATTTCCGTTTTAATCGACATTAACTCTTTGTTTCCTGAGGGACCTCCTGATATTTTTGCCGGTTATATATTCAAGAATCACCACCTTCTTATACACCCACGTCTCAACCAAGGTACGGCACGTGTTCAGAGCTGATGTACTATCGTGGACACTGTTAGCTATAACACGGCAGCGGCGGCCGTCCCGTACCCCCAGCGCCTCATAGCAGGCGCCGTCCGAAACTCCGCGCATGCGCCGTGTGGCGGACTCGCTCTTCCCACCTGCGAGCACACCCTCGCTTTGTCGTCTGCTAGGCACAGAGCAGACGACTCCACAGCGCTTGCCAATTTTCCCTGAACACGGTTCAGCAAACCACCGCGTAAGAGGTGTCCACGGTTGATTCCCTGACTCTGCTGGCTATTATCATCGCCACTAATCGTAATATCACGGTAGACTACTTTTTCTTTCTTTTTTTATGGGATAAACTTGCAGTTATACTCCGTTTCACTTTAGGTCTAGGCGCAGCGGACGCTACGAGACGATAGGGCCAACCAAAAGCGACAAAAGCTCACTTTTTGCACCTTATTCTGCCCCCCGGTGATGCACTCCGTGACATTGCACCTTTGCCGCTATTTGATTAGCTATGTCGTTTTGTAGCGCACGCTGCATTCGGACTTTAGGTGAAACGGAGTATAAGTCTATTTCTGTATCACACCTGCTGCGCTCATACTGGTTTGCGAGCGCATATTGTGAAAGTTGGATTGCGAAATCCTGTTTCTGAAAAAGCAAAAAAAAAAAAAAAACATAGACAGGGTTAATGCCTCAATGACTCTGCAATCTCCCCCAATCAAAATCGCCGGTTTAAAATGAGTTTGAGACCAGTTCGCTATGGCGAGGGTACTAGACGAGCAGCACTGTGGCATCGCCTGCTCTGCGCCTAGCAGACGACAAAGCGAGGGTGTGCTCGCCAACGGGAAGAGCGAGTCTGCCACACGGCGCATGCGCGGAGTTTCGGACGGCGCCTGCTATGAGGCGCTGGGGGTACGGGACGGCCGCAGCTGCGGTGTTATAGCTAACAGTGTCCACGATAGTACGATTGATATGAAAACATAATGTATAACATTATTGTTATATGTACTTACCGTGCCTTGCTATTTTCCTGTATTACAGTTCGGTGATATTTTCCGACTGATGTTTATATAAAATATTCACATAAATTGATTTCTTTCGAGGTTTAATTATCTGTGTTACTATTTTTAAAGCTTTCCTATTGCAACAGCGCAATTGTAACAACGAAGCTTCGCGCTTTCACCAAAGCAGAGTTTCTTTTTTTCCATTTTTTCTGAAGAAGCTCGCAATGAATCCCGGAGAAAAGCTCACCAAAGAAAAGCTCACCGCAGAAAAGCTCACTGCAAAACCGGCGGATGCGGAGAAAACCTCACCGGCCATTCAGCGTATGCGGAGAAAAGTTCACCGATATTTTTTCTTCTTTTTATATGGAGGCTGTTGGATCATGCGTGACATATATCAATTTATTTTCATTAAAATTCGTCAGCTTCGTAAAAAAGAAGATGTCCTTTTTTGTAATATTTGTTAAGCTTATTAGGTATATTGCTCCCAAATTAATAATTGCGGGTGAGTGTTTTCTGTGGCTTTCTGTGGCAACGAAAGCCTAACTAAAAACTTTATGAACTTGAAGAACAGGAAAAAGTTTTAAAAAAACTCAATGATGACTGCCTAAAACCTAAAAATCAAAGCTGTAAATGCCGAAACCCCAAAAGTGCATGCGCAACAACGGGGTGCCTGAAATTCTCTTTGAAGCTTTTGTTAACCTTTGAAAAAAAAATTGGTTTGTGTGTGTGTTTATACAGCCTAGAACTTGGTCTGCCTCACAGGGGCGACAAGTCTCCCAGCTGTAGATGAGCAATTTAGCCAGTGCGGTACAGCCGCTAGCCTGGGGTCTTTAACGTGCACCACGCAGTAGTGATACACGACCGCTCGCCGGTACGATGCTCATCCAGATCGAAACGGGCAGAGGTGGGGCTCGAACCCAGGATCCCTGGGTTCTGCAGCGCGAGCTTTCGCTCCACGTGCTCCGAGCTGGTGTGCGCTAGACCACTCGGCCACCGATCCCCCCTGTTAACCTTTGAAAACAGGATAAAACAGTCAATAGGATATCGAGGCTTCTTTCTTCCACGGACGTGCACGCTTTCTAGCCGTTCGTGCTAGAGTTTCCACACGTTCCCTTTGTGTGATAGTGCCCTTCTACGGTGAGCCTGGGACCGGACATTTCATCGAACGACATTTCATCGAACGCCGTTTCATCGAACGCCGTTTCATCGAAGCCGCTTCATCGAACGCCGTTTCATCGAACGCCGTTTCATCGAAGCTGTTTCATCGAATGCAGTGTCATCGAACGCCGTTTCATCGAACGCCGTTTCATCGAACACCGTTTTATCGAAGCCGTTTCATCGAACGCCGATTTATCGAACGCCGTCTTATCGAACGCCAGGGTGGCATTCCCGCCTCCTGAAGCTAGTCGGATGTGCCCATCCCGGGTTCTGGAAGTTTTTGACTTGCATCGCCGCAGAACATCAACTGACGGAAGACAAGCTGGAGGCGATGCTGAGTTCCCAAGAGCCTCCTCGCCAGAAGAAGGCCATAACGGCAAGAAATGAGAAGGCCCGCCTTTTTTATGAGAACCGACGGAGTTGAAAACCGCTCAAACGACGACGACGGAGTGAAGACAACAAACACGACACGCAGAAGCTGTTCTCGCAACTAAAGTTTTTTTAGTGAAATTGACAGAAAGAAAACAGCGTAGCCGACACTGATCACATTAACAAACACCTGCTTATTTATTAGGCTCTCCAGACTTGTACCGTACGCATTACAAGTAATAAAATTACTTGTAATCGATTACTTTTTGGAGTAATTTTGTAATAAGTTGATTACTTTTATTAGGCAGTAATCACAAGAGTAATTTGATTACTTTTTGAAGTAATAATATTACTTGTAACCGTTACAATTTGTCCAAAAGACCCCCCCCTCCTCCCCCCCCCCCCCCCGGCACACGAGTTTTTTTTTTATGACATGACAAAAATAAAATTTGCTTTTTTTTTCGAACGGAAAAAATAAAAATTTTCGCGGAGCTGTAGGAAACGAGGTCAATCTCTTTCTATGTACAGTTTCTGTGAAATGTCCGTTTTTTTTTTGTTTTTTTTTTGTTTTTTTTTTTTTGATCTGGGACTGGGAGTGGGAAGCACCAGGAAAGCCACAGTGCGTGACAAAGGCCATTCAGGGCGAAGTTTGAGGAAGCAGAATGTAGCTTTGTGAGTCCTTCGTTAAAACTGGCCCCCTCACGCACACACACACAGAAATAAAAAGAAAATCCTGCTTAGGGTACCTACTCGCAGCCCGTAGGAGAACCAGAACAGAGGAATGCCTAAAGCGGATGCAAAATATAACAAAGGCAGTTGAAATATTTCCCCATTTCCCCTACGTGGTCTTTGTGACAAGCAATGATTCGAGTTGAGAAGTGGTCGGGGCGATCTCTTCCGGTAATGGATACTACGCATGATCCGTTTCAAATCCTGGAGCTGCTGCTCTTTTGTATAGCATGCGAGCTCATTCACATGTGAATAATAAAATGAGTGACGCAAACATTGAGCGACCATTCTTGCTCAAGCTTAACAAAATCTAGCACCCCCTCCCCCCCCCCCCCCCCCCCACACACACACACACTGGCGTACGCCCAAATCATTCAACGTCTTCAAACGAATACTATGCTTGTGTCCGCATTGTGAAGGTGCAACGATCACGAAGAGGGAGCCAGTTTTTTTTCTTCAATACTTGTGCACATGTGAAATATAGGTTGGAAGTAGTTCATTGTTATGAGCGCTAAAGATGTGTATTCACACAATAAAGTAATCGGAAAAGTAACGATTACTTCTTTAAGTAATGTCCAATTACTTTTGCCGTCGAGTAATCAAGTAATCTAATCGAATACTTTTTAGCCAAGAGTAATAGTAATTGTAATCGATAACTTTTTTTTAGTAACGTGTACAAGACTGGGCTCTACACAATATCTGGAGCTGAAACGGTTCACACACTGCTATTCACATAAGCTCGCAAAGAACAAACCTCTTTATCTGACAGAGCTACCGACGGCGTACTGTCAGCTGTCAATAGATTGCTGTCTTTCTTACCAGTGTACGATATTCTGATTTTATACTTGTGGCTTCATTTAAATACAGAATGGGTGATTACAAATTTTTGAGGAATTAGTAAATATGCCCAATGAATTTCAAGAATATTACAAAAGAAAAAAAAAGGACATATGATTGTTGAAGTGACGAATGCGAATTGTGTTAAGTTGCCAGGTTTGACGCAGAATCAAGCTAAGCTCAAAAAATATAGGCGAGCTTTCCTCCGCATCCGCTGAAAGGCCGGTGAGCTTTTCTCCGCATCTGCGGTTTTGCGGTGAGCTTTTCTCCGGTGAGCTTATCTCCGGTGAGCTTTTCTCTGATGAGCTTTTCTCCGGTGAGCTTTTCTCCGCCGCCCGCTCGCAATGCAGTCCGTAGTGCATTCGTCCGACGAGACTTTCGGCAGCCAGATCTGCTCAAGGTCCAGAAGTGTGACTGGTGGCAAAAATAAACGCTTCCATAACACTCTTGTGTTTTGTGTGGAGGAAACGCCGCAGAAGTAATTGATTACTTTTTTTGGTAACGGTCGCTTGCTTTTATGGAAGAGTAATTGTATAACTAATTAGTTACAATTTAGCCTTGAGCAATTGTATATGTAATTCCTTACTGTTTTTCAGTAAGGTGTACAAGCTATAGGCTCATTGGCCGGTACGATGTGACCGGACGTAATTTAGCGGTGTCCTACACCTTAGAAATAAGAACAGTGTGTGACGCAAAAAACAACACGACGCCAAAACGCTAAGTTCAAAAACCTCGTTAAACAGACTGCAAAGAACAGCGGCGATCCTATTTTTCGAATCCCGGAGAAAAGCTCACCGGAGAAAAGCTCACCGAAGAAAAGCTCACCGGAGATAAGGTCACCGGAGATAAGGCAACCGGAGAAAAGCTCGCCGCAAAACCGGCGGATGCAGAGAAAAGCTCACCGGCCATTAAGCGTATGCGGAGAAAAGCTCAACGATTTATTTTTCGTCTTTTTATATGGAGGCTGCTGGATCATGCGTAACATATACCAATTTATTATCATTAAAATTTGTCAGCTTTGTAAAAAATAAATTGTTCTTTTTTTAATATTGGTTAAGCTTATGGGGTATATTGCTCCCAAATTAATAATTGCGGGCGAGTGTTTTCTGAGGGTTACTTTGTAGGCAACGAAAGCCGAACTCAAAACTTCATGAACTTGAAGAACAGGAAAAAGCTCGAAAAGTCTCCCTAAAACCTAAAAATCAAAACTGTAAATGCCGAAAATACAAAAGTGCATGCGCAATAACGCGGTGCCTGAAATTCTCTTTGTAGCTTTTGTTAGCCTTTGAAAATAAGACAAAACAGTCAGTAGGATATCGGAACTTTTTTTCTTTCACGGAAAAGCATGTTTTCTAGCCGTTCGTGCTGGTGTTTCCGCACGTTGTCTTTTTGTGATACTGCCTTTCTACGGCGAGCCACCCATGACCTTCGGAGCTGCACACTGCCACACTTATTGCTCGTTACCTATATAAGAAGTAGTCTTCTGTGAGGGTATCGAATAGGGCGAGTTGGTAAACGTTATACATTATGAAAATTGCTCAAACGACGACGACGGAGTGAAGACAACAAACACGACCATAGACGAATCTGTTCTCACAACTAAAGTTTTCTTAGTGAAATTAACAGAAAGAAAACAACGTAGCCGACACTGATTACATCAACAAACACCTACTATCTATTAGGCACTACACAATATTTTGAACTGAAACGGTTTACACACCACTATTCATATTGGCTCGTAAAAAACAAACCTCTTTATTTGACAGGGCTACGGACGGCACACTGCCAGTTGCCAATAAATTGTTGTCTCTTTTACCCGCGTAGAATGTTCTGAGGGTATACTTGCGGCTTCATGAATATACAGAATGGGTGATTACTAATTTTGGTGAATTCGTAAATATGCCCAATGAACTTCAAGAATATTGCAAAAAAGAGGACATATTTTTAATGAAGCGATGCAGAATACGCTAAGTTAAAAAAAAAAAAAAAAACGGTGAGCTTTTCTCCGCATCTGCCAGTTTTGCGGTGAGCTTTTCTCCGGTGAGCTTATCTCCGGTGAGCTTTTCTCCGGTGAGCTTTTCTCCGCCGCCCCTATTTTTCAAGACCCTATTTGAGCATGCACTAAGGCCTTCCGGCCCCGGGGACTTGCACGGGTATGGAGCCTCGATTGATATTTTTGAACATCCTCCACCGAAATGGGGGCTTCCGACCGTTCCTTCGTTTCGTCGTCGAGACAAGGCATAAAAGAGGTCAATTCAATTTTAAATTGTTCAACTGGAACTGGGGTGTACGCCGACAGCGCGCTGTAATACTAGTAAAAGGCGCGCTCTATATCAGACCGATCACTAGTGAACGTCCCGCAACAGTCTATTTCGGCAATCTGATAAAAACGCGTGTTGCGCTTTTCAAGGCCTAGTGCTCGTTTTGTGGGCGTCTTGCCGGTAATCATCTTTCCTGCCATCGCTATTACGAGCGCACCGCGCTATCGTTCTTTGTCGATAAGCTCAAGTTTGGCCTTCAACGAACATATGTAATCTCTGGACAACCCGGCGTTCTGCTCTCTTTTGTAATCAGAATCTGCAACAAGTAACGCAGTAACGTTTCCTTTCTTCTTCCTTCGTTTTTAAGCGCTCTCGCCCTTTCCAAAGCTATTCACTTAATTCCCGTCTTAAAGAAATCCCAGTTCGCCCCATACTCGGAAGCTTTCCAATTTTCTACTTCCTCTATAGAAGCCTAACTCTGGCTTTAAAAACGCTGTTTACCAAAAGTTTGGAATTGAGCTTAATTAGCTCCCAGCTAAATTTGTTTTGTTTTCACTCCGCAGGTAACAAGAAACCAAACAATGATCGCTAAATGAATCAGGTTGCACGCGATACTCGAAACAAAAAGGCAAAATCTGCAACGAATCATACGCTCGATCTATACACCTTCTTAAAAAACGCTCCTAGGCCGCCGCCGTGTTGCTGATGCTGATGCGGCTGGTGCGACTCTCGCGCCCTCTATGATCTAGAAATTTTCTGCCACTCTCTTGGACTGTGAAGACCCGCTCAGCGCGGTTCTGTAGCTACGTTTTTGCGGTTTTGCATTCGACGTTTTCTAACCTTTCTCGAAAGTTTCCACTTAATTTTTTTATACGTGCTGAGTACCCTTTCTGGTGTTATCTTCCATTGTGAGAAATAAGGCTGGTAAGCGCCTCCCATTCAAGCTTCTCTGCACGACATTCACGGGAAACGAAGTAGGTGAAGGACATCGAACGGCCCTCGACGCGATTTTGCGAACATTGTTCTCCCCCCTCCCAGAGATAATCCGCGTAGAATCCTCAGTCATCTCCAAAAATAGTTATCCGGGTTGGGGTGGGAAACGGGTCAGTCGCGTTCGTTCCTTTACCTTGGTGATGTTGTGAAAACAGGAAGCTCTTCCCAAAACGTGCCCCAAAACGAGGTCACCTTGGATTCCGTCCGATCATCAAGATGTGATTATCGTCGACTGTGACTGTGTTATTTGAGAACTTTGTAAATAAATTCTTTTCAGATAACGCTGCATCGTGTGGTACGTACAATATATTGTTCGAATGTTAACATGCCCGTGTCCTGTTCATCGGTAAACACGTTAATTGTGAGCGTGAAAAATGCCTGCCTTTCGGCTATGTTCTGTTATAAATTATTTTCGACAGCTAAGCGCTTTGTCGTTTGACACGCGAGGCTAATCAGGCGGCGTCGTCAAAGCTTATTGTAAGAAAAAAAGAAGAAAACGACAACATTCCAGTCGCATTCGGTCTGTCGCGCGCGTGCCCAACAAAAATAGTTTATGGGTTTTTTATTGTTTTTTTAATTTGGTACAATGCTTTCTCAGTGACCTCGGAAAAGTACATGCACCATGAAACACAAAATACAGCGGGAAAATATGAGAATTTAGCTGCCAGCAGAGTTTGAAACTGCGCCTACGCAGGCTGCGTCTATCGAAATCACAGTCCGCTCGGTTAGGGTTAGTAGGGACGCCGGTGAGAGTCTAGCCTCTAACCCAGTGCCTGGGCTCGAAAACAGTTTGCTGCCCCTGGGGTCGAGTGTTTCTTG
The DNA here is from genome assembly GCF_016920785.2 of Ixodes scapularis. Lineage (NCBI taxonomy): Eukaryota > Metazoa > Arthropoda > Arachnida > Ixodida > Ixodidae > Ixodes > Ixodes scapularis. The sequence goes on along the minus strand of NW_024609879.1, from coordinate 67,477,938 downwards.
CAGACATGTAGAAGTTACTCAGAAAAAGTAATTAAGTTAAGTTACTGAGTATTGACGTCAAAAGTAATTTGAGTAGAGTAGAAATTACTCAAATAGAAAGTAATTGAGTAAATTACTAATTACCGCAAAAAAGTAGCGAATTACTTTCGAAGTTACTTTTATGTTTTTTTATAGTAAAAAGAAAGTACAAAGGTTTTGATCCGTTAGCAAAATTGTGCTCGCCAAATATGAATGGGCTTTTTTTTTGTAACAGAAATGCTTTAATAACTGGTTCTGCTTCTGCGTGCCTAATTGTTTTTTACTTTCTTGTTTGTTTGGTCAATGATGTACTGCGAATGTGTCATTTGTACTTTGAGGTTTAGCACTGTCTGAGCTTGATTTATTAGACAGTGTTTGCTTGTTTACAGTGTTGCATAAAGTACATCTGAAAAGGACTTGAAGTAAACTACAAAGTAAATGAGAGGTTATGTACTTCAATGATCAAATTATATTTTCTTTCAGTCGAACAATATGCACCTGCCACTTGTGCCATTAGTTCAAATGTGCAAATGTGATCAATTATATTATATGTAACAATGTTTGTTATTTTTCACTCAACTTTGTGACTCTTCAAATGTTCTCATCCGTAAACTTATTTTGATGTGAATTAGGTAATTGATGTTCATTTTTTTCGGTATCCTTAGAAGTACGTGCCGAGTGCTGTAATGGGGGCTGGTGGCCACGTCAGAGGACTTCGCGTCTTCTTTTGCCGCAGCCTCTAGACATATGCATGTCGAAATAAGCTTATTTTTATAAGTAAAGTAGTAAGTACGCCGGGTGCAATGTACTTGAAGTAACGTATATAAATACGATATATTTCACGGCAAAGTACAAGCACTTTTAACACAATCTTTCATGATGTTCTTTCATTACCTATACTGTTTTTTAACTGGTATGCATTGCTTCAGGGGTAATCGGAGGTGCATCAGTTTTTACAGAAATGGAAGCAAATATAGTATAACGTCAAGTCGCCACAGAGTAGTTGTTTTACTCTCGCTGACGAGCTATTTCACACAATCAACTTATAAGGCACTTATTCGTTTCGGTCTTACAGCCGCCATTACTTCACTCAGAGAAATGACCACAGAGCGTCTCGAAAGAGCGCGTATTCACACGACAATACCGCCATTTGTTTTATTTTTTTCAAATTTGAGGAATTTACGTTGAAGTTGGGAGCTCTACATTCCTCGAAAAAAAAGTACGTGCTTCGAAAAATTACTTCAAGTAAAGTACAATTTTTCTAAACAGTGGTACTTTAAATATCTTGTACATAAAGTACTTCCCAACACTGCTTGTTTATTATTTTTTATATAAAAATGGTGGGGAAATTACTACAGGTTTGTCGAACGATCTATGAATCTTTGAGGATCCCCATAGACTGAGTTTTGGCAGGAAAGACAACGCGAAAAGGCAATCTTTGCGCTGCCCTAAGCACGCGATTCTTCGAGTACAGCACAAACTACGGGAGCACAAGATGAGTTTCAGAGCAGGTGCTGCATTCGTTGCCTCCTTTGAGTGAGGATGCAGTGTGTGCACCTCCCGTAGTGGCCGAGAGTTTCTACGTTGGGAAGAAGCGGGGTCCAGCCCTTTCTTTAAAAGGGTCGAGTCTCCTTGAGCTTCGGGATACAAAGGAAGGCCAGTCTTCGGCGCAGAGTCCCGAAGTTACTCGGCCTCTCTTGCGTCGTGTCTGTTCGCTCCCCGCGCCTCGTAGCAGTGTTGTTGCGGGGGGGAGGGGGGGGGGGGTGTTTGTGAAACTTTTGGGAGAGTTTCGGACTCCACAAACAATTTGCTCCTCCCCCCTTTTCCTACGCCCCATGCTTCCCCCTCTCTCAAAATATCAGCTGATCTTCGAACATCTAATCTCCTTTGAGCAGGAATGTTTGTTGATAAGCAAAATAACCACTAAAATTCGAAAGTAGTTTGTAACTTGAGTAGAAGTTACTCAAAAAAAGTAATTAAGTAAACTACTAATTACCAAAATAAAAATGTAATTGAAAGTTACTAAACTACTCAGAGAAGTAGTTAAACTACAGTAACTTGAGTAGAGTAGTTGAACTACGAAACAAGTCAGGTTTCTTGGAAGGGTGTATACGGGCGTGGCTTGCCCCATCAAACTAGGTAAACAATGCGTCCCTCCCATTCCTCAAAGACTCCCCGACGTCGACTAGACCGTACTCGCTAATTACGCTGCTAAGGCTTACCGGCACTCATATCACTATGCAGCTAGTCCTAGTTTATTATTTGGAGGAACATACGCAGTTAAAGGTTTTACAAATTTTGTTTTCCGACGCCAGATTTAGTGTATAGAAATTGCTGCAAATAAGATTGTTTACTTTGCGTCAGTATTTTTGTTTTTTGTTTTAATACGTGACATTTTCACGCAGCACTTTGGTGTTTTTATCTTTAGTCGTTTACAGTCAATCATAGACGGTTAACGGCGTAGATTATTAAAAATGGCACATTTTTGCCTCCTTGCTCTCGTCTGCTTACGTGAAGCTGCTTTCGCGCCATAAACAAAAGTCGAGCCGACACTACAACGTGCACCAGAAAGCAAAATGGGCGTAAATCGCTGCTGCCGCCGCGCAGATTCCAGAAGAAATGCGTCAGCATATCACGCAGCGGTGATGTAAAAAAACACATTTTTAATGCAGCCTCTCAACACATTTCAGCGGGGTGAATATTCCGGAAATGTCTTTTCACCATGGAGCAAGCAGATCAGGTCACGTAGCGTGTGCATGAAGGACCTGCACGCAATGCACGGAAAACGACAGAGCCATTTTGTTGCTGTGCATACACGTTGTGCGTAGAAGGGCGACGACACCGTACTTTTACGTCCTGGTGACATGGTAAAGGCCGAACCATATAGCGTGTTTTTTTTTTGTTTTGTTTTTTTTTTCTTTATTGATACTACTATGTCCACCGGGAGATGTGGCAGGAGGGAGTACAAAATGTTTTTATAAAGGCATACATTTCTAGTCATTTTTACGTACGTGAATAGGGCAATCAATGTCATCATTATAAAGTAGTGAAAACAATTTAAGCAGAACAAAAATAAAACATACAAGAAATACCGTCAATCTCAGGTGTTCCAGAAACTGCGGGGGTTAGCAGTGAGTGATGACTCAGATAAAGCATTTATTATATTACGCGGTAGGGCATTCTCATCATGAATGGTCCTTGGAGAAAATGAAAACTTAAATACATCTCCCCACAGCTGTATTCCTGTAATGATCTACAATGAAATTTTCGCTTGGGGTAATTATGAGGAGCAGGGAAAATATATGTAGGGGTGTCAATATTAAATCGGTTGTTTAGTATTTCGAGAAAAAATTTTAATCTTTGAAGGAGGCGTCTATGAGTTAAAGAGCTAATGCTGGAACACGCATATAGTTCTGAAACCGGGTATTGCTTTTGAAATTTGTTGTGCACGAAATGCAAGCCTTTTCTCTGAATAGATTGTAGTAAATTTATGTAAGTTTTAGTGAACGAGTCCCACATAACGGACTCATACTCTAATATAAGCAGAATAAACGTTTTGTAGACTGTTAATTTTATGTCGGATGAGGTTTGCTTTAAATTTCGCCGGAGAAACCAGAGCTTAGTTAATGCCTTGTGCACAATGTACATAATATGGGTGTTCCAACGCAGGTCATTTGAAATGATTACACCGAGGTATTTAAAGGAAGTCACTTCGGCTAGGACAGTATTGTTAATTAAATAATTATAGGAAAGAAAACTAGTTTTGCGTGTTGTATGTATTCGAACACATCTGTTAACATTTAGTGACATGTGCCACGAGTCACACCAATTGTGTATCTTGGATAAGCAGCTGTTAAGTAAAGTCTGGTCACTACCGTCATTTGCCTCAGTGAAGACAACAACATCGTCCGCAAATAAACGTACTCGCACAGGAATCTTAGCAATGATTTCGTTTATGAAAATTGAAAAAAATTAAAGGCCCAAGGACTGACACTTGTGGAACGCCTGGAACGCCCGCTAGCACAGCGACTAGCGAGGATGCACTTGAGTTTATCTGAACGCACTGTTTTGTTTCTAGCAAGTAATAATCAAGCAAGAAGTAGATACTATCGTATTGCACGATTGATTTAAGTTTTAAAAGCAGTTTACAGTGTATCACTCTGTCAAAACCTTTAGCGAGGTCAAGAAAAATTACATCAACCTGTTTAGAACGATTTATTATTTCAGCAAAATCATGGACGGTTTCAAGTAATTGTGTCGTGGTTGAAAGGCCATGACAAAAACCCCGTTGATTCACGTAAAAAAAGTTATGATTCCCTAAATAGGCTGCCAAATGTTTAAAAATAACGTGCTCTAAAAGTTTCGAGGTGTAAGGAAGCAAAAAAATTGGCCGGAAGTTTCTATGCAAGATATGAGATCCAGTTTTGTGAACGGGTACGATCTTTGCAATTTTCCGTTCTACACGAATAACGGGCTCCGACAATAATTTCTTAAATATTAGATAAAGATATTTTGAGTATCAATCTGCGTAGCGAACGAGGAACAGATTTGGAATGCCGTCGTGACCAGCAGCTTTTTTTGCCGAAAGATTAAGCAATGCTTCAAACAGTCGGCGTATATAAGGGCATTTTAGCGGACGTAGTCCCGACGTATAGCAGGTGTCGGGACGAGCGCTTCCTCGACGCCTCAAGAACGGCGTAAATATGCGCGTATTCGGCGATCCGACCGAGATAGATCTCGGCGCTTTGGCTTATTTCAGCTTGGCGTATCCGGAAGCGTACGGCGCGGTGCCCGCCAGTCAGCTTGCGAGTTTGCAGCCGAAATTCGCACCAGGAACGGCTTGCCTAGAGTCACTAAATAAGCTACGCTTTCAGAGTATCGCATTCCTTTTCTTTGGCACTTTGCCGACAATACAATATTCTGGTTCGCTGCGGCATCATTGGACAGCGACAGTCACGTGAGTCACTATCATCATCATCGCGGTTTTTTATCATCAACGCGCCACTGTCTTGGATCCAGCGATCCGCTGCCTGCTGCTGTTTTACTGCTTACTGCGCGCGCACACCGAATTCCGTCGCTCAGCGCGCACTTTTTCCTTCTTATGTCGAAATACAAACAACGCGACCTTGATTCGCTGCCGCAGCTACGGCTACGGCAGCTGGCGAAGGCGACGGCTACAGCTCGGCTTGGCTCAGCCACAGGCACTCCTCCATCTGCGCGTGGACCCAAGATGGCGGCGCCTGAAGCGCTTCAGACGCGTAGTTTGGGAGTTCCGGTACTCTGAAAGCGTAGCTTTAATTAGTGACTCTAGGCTTGCCTAGCTTTGCGGCAGCCTGCTGTCTTGACTCAGCCTCCGAAATGGGTGGTCGCTCGTCGCGTTCGGTGGTTTATCAGAAAACTTTAAGAAATCGCCATATCTCCTTCCAACGAGCGATGAGCGACTGCGGCAGAAGGAAGGACAACTTATGTGGCGGGCGATATAAACAATAAACTAACAAAAAACATGATAAATGGTAGGGTTTTGTGCAGAGTTCACCTCCTCCTGTCGGGACTTGCAGGCAACGTGACCATACCCTGCGTCTGCTAGCAGCAGCTCCCGATCGCCTAGTGAAAGGCGCCGTGCGCGGCCACTTTTGAATTAGCGTAGGGAGAACTGTAGAGCTGAGCCGCCGCTCCCGCTGCTCCCGCGCTTCCTCTAAAGTAGAAGCCAAAGCAGGCATGTCAAACTTTCAACACCCACCAGTGTACCACCGCAATCGAGCTGCGACTGCCGAGGTCCCTTCCGGATGAGTGCGCGCGACGCCACCGCGAGAGGCGCGCGTATCGGAACTTAGATCTGCAGGGTGCCCACTGTAAGAAAACATTTTTCTGGCGTCGCATGATATGCTGACTGGTGTTGCATGGTATGAAGGCCTCTTGCAAAATACAAGAACAAAACAAGCAGAGAACTGCATGAGGCATTCCAAAATCGGGCTAAAGGTAAATATTGCGTAAGCGAAGCATAAATCGCCCTTTTTAAACAAAGTAATAGATTTTCACAAATATACTTTCTGCCGATGTGACGACGACCAGACTGACCGATGAAGCCTATACACCGACACGCGGGCTTGACGTCACGGAGCTGCGGCGGCGCTGCGATCGCGCCGGAGCGGGGGGGTGTGGGCAAAAGCGCGCACGTTTCGCATGGGCGTCATAGCATTTCAGCCTGCCGCGAAGCTGTGTTGCCGTTAATTGCACTGAAATGTACAAGAAAAGCAGCGGAATGAGTTTCCACAAGTTCCCGGCAGACTCTGAAAGGCATAGAAGGTGGATAATATCCGTGGATCGAAAAGAATGGTCGCCTCGCGCGAACGACCGTTTGTGCGGCACACTTTCTTGGAGGCAAGTGCGGCTTCCATTTCAATCTCCGTCCCGAGGCTTGCTTATGTGCAAGGAAACCGTTGTCTGATCGAGACCACCCGGATTTTGTTCCCACGGTGTTCGCGCACAACGCCCCGGCCAAGCGCTCGTCGGAGGCTCGCTACGCCCGTGCTACCCAGCAGAAGGGAATCGGTGACAGAACGGCAGTGTTGTAGGCGTTACCAAAAAAAAAAAGTAACGAAATACGTTACTCGTTACTTGCAAATAAAAGGTACGCGTTACTGAGCTACGCTATCTAAAAATAAAAGGAACGCGTTACCGCTACCGATAAAAAGTAAGGCACGTTACTTCTGCGTTACTTTTTTAAATTATGATTTAACACATTTCACGGCTTTGACGATACAGGTCATATATCAAGAAACATTATGTTCATGCAGAAACTGAACATAATTAATTTATCTCTTTTTACGGTTTCACCTAAATACTTACGAGAAAAAACGCAAAGGAAAACATGGCTTGGCGCCTTAAACACGGAAACAATTGAAGTGTAATTTCTTTAAGACTTCGTAAGTAGTAACGACTAACGTAACTACGTTACTTGAAATAGTAACATAAGTGCGTTACCCGTTACTGTGTCGAAAACGTAACGTGTAGGTTACTACGTTACTGAAAAAAGTAACGCGTTCCTGGTAACGCCGTTACTTGTAACCTGTTACCGCCAAGACTGCAGAACGGACAAACCTTTACTGGTTGTAATGCCTTGTGGTCATGAGGGTATGAAAAATATCATACCTTGACTTGAAGACGCTCTGTGAATTTAATCAACTAATGAATACAGACACTTCCGCAGGCCCACAGTCTGCGGATCCCGCCGGCAGTGCGGAAACCGACTCGATGTAATCGTAGACCTCGAGAGACTTGTACGCCTGCACCGTGTCGGCCGTGAACTGGCTTGGCGAAAAAACTAAATAAATGACGACCCGAGCCGTCAACTTCCGAGGCAGCAACTTTACGTCGGAAGTCCAGCAGGCCTTGTTTACTGCGTACGGATCCTCGTAGGCAACGCCGTCCACGCACAGTTCGTTTCGATACCGCTACCGTTCAGGCTCGGGAAACGAGCTCAAATAGTCGGGCATACCATACGACATACGTTGTGAAGAAATACGACGCACAAATAAAGATACAAGCGTCCCTACAACGTCAACAACGAGCGCACGCCATAGAGCGCAATGGCGAAAACACGGACAGCCGGGCTGCTTTTGCCCACATAGCTACCGCGCATGCGCGGCCTTGAGGCCGTGTTGGTAAACAGAGCCGCTCCGCGTGTCGGTCTATAGAGTGCGAATTCCTTCCAAATTGACTACAGCTGCGAGTAAGCGCCTTGTGTTCATTTTACTTTGCTTAAGGCTTCGTTGTTTTCGGCGCTTGAATTAAGCCACCACGCGTTAGGAAATCAGGCTTTCGTGGTTGGTTAACATTTGGTCATTCCTGTCTCCTTGCAGAAAGCAGTACTATAGCAGGTGGCCTACATTCTGCCTCGTTTAACGAAAATCGCCAGTCGGGCCATACAGCACTAGACGCCGAGGAGAGATCGACAAAAAGCGCCGTGTGTGGTTTGGCGACCTTTCCCTCATCCCTTTTGTGGAAAAAGCGCCCGCGAAATGCCGTGATTAAGTTCGCTGAACAGCACGTAAATATGTTGAAAACACGTCCTATGTGGGCCGGCCTTAGGTCGACTGCGCGTCAGGAGCTGCGTAACAGGCCGAAGAACGAAACAGCAACAAGTGTGCGTACACATGGCTCCAAAGTCGGCGGCATCAGCTTACGAGGGCATCGAAAGCGCGCACTCACAGCCCGGCCGCGTGAAGTTAACACCTCGCAGCCGAGGTGCAGTGGGAGACAGCAGGGCTAGGGCGTAGATGGGCCGCCTTCGGGGACGTCGCAAGGCCCAAGGTGGGTTAATGTTTCCTACTGAACCAACCGCAGACTGTCGCAGCGAAGCGCCGTGAACAGGGGGGGGTTAGGTTGACACGTGGCCCAGTAATACACCAGCCGTCCCCACTGCGCGGCGCCAAAGTTTGTGAAGGGGGAGGACGCCGGCAAGCTTCAACTGCCATGTAGTACGTGGAGCTGTGGCGCCATCTCGTGGCGACGTTGCGAACTTTGAGCACACTTTGTCCAACCAGTACAAGGTCAGCGCATGTAGCAGGGCACTAATGCTAACACATTACCAAGAAACACAAATTCAGAAACAAATTTTGTAAGACTTCGCGCAATGATTAGTGTCCAGTTCAATGGTTGTAAATCTGTTCACACTGTGCGATAACGTCCGTATGTTTCTTCGTGTTGTCACCGATTCTTTTTGTCAAAAGCTCCAGAAAGCTGTCAAAAGCTACAGAAAAACTCTCAAGGTTATGCAGAGCCATAAACAATTTCTCTAGGAATGCCTAAGGCTGTGTGACCAAGCACCAAAATTGCTTTGTTACTTGTGCCGTGAGGGCTGTGTATTCCATCCCTTTGTACTGTGGGCGGCGTTATGAAGGCCAGACTGGCCACTGCCTGAATGGAATATTAGGGGAACACGCCTATAATGTGACCTTTGAGGTATCTGGCCATCTTGGCATTCATTGCCGCAATTGTGGTAGCCATCCAGATTTCCAGCAATGTAAAATCGTGAAACACCATTACGACCAACTAACCCGTGAGATAATAGAGGCGTTGGAGATATCTCGATTAGGCGCCGAGTGTGTCAGCTGCCCGTCTATGGCACTATCTAACAGACAAATAGAGTACCTTGCTCGTCACTAAAGTAAAAATGCGCTTGTGCGATACGGCGGTTTTGTGGCCTTCCTTTTTATGGTCTTGACCAAACAAGTATTTATTGCGCGGTAACGATGCATAAAACTCCAGCTCAGAGTGACCGCTCTCTCTGTATCCTTCTGCCTCTCGTATCGTCGTTTGCGCTGTTTCAACCTTTCCAAAATGTCACACTAACTAGCCCAAGCTTCAAGCTTAAAAGTAAATAAAACATTTTAAAACGTCTGAACTCTGTTCACGGTTGCGTTCACGTCACGCAGGAATCGAAATTCTATCGCTGCATCCCCAGCAGAACGCAGCAACAAGTCGGCATCGCATTTCTGGCACGATACGCGGTCGGTTCGTTACACGGGTTCTCTACCGGTTGAGTCCGTGCAGGTTTCATTTTCTCGACGCCATTAAGATGGCGGACGTAGTTCTCGGCGCGCCACTAGATGGCGCTCTACATTCATGTGTCAACTTCTTTCCGACTTTCCGAGCTTTCCGAGCCGCTGTCCTGGCGGCTCGGAAAGTTCGGATGGGTCCAAGCATGATCCTTTAGGCGTCTTCAAGAACACCATTGCTCCAATGCTCTGGTGTCTCTCGCTCAGGACCCCTCAGCGAGGGGCCTCAGCGAGGGACAGCAGGCTCCTCGCTGAGGCCCGAGGGGCGCCTTACGTAACCGCATCTATCGACAAAAGTACGACAGCAACGTGACCGCCACCCTATGCTGTGCTTGTGGGGAAGTGGAAGAAACTATACACCACTTGGTACTTGAGTGTCCGGCACTCGCACCGGCAGCAGACGTCAGCGCTCGCATCGAGCAAGCCCTCGGGTTTACCGAGGAGAACACGTATGTGCAGTGCTCCAAGCGGAGACTCGAGGCCTGGTGGGCAATACATTGTTGAAACTAGTGGATACACTCCGCTTTCTAACCTTTTTTTTTATTTTGTTTTATTTTTCTGGCGTGTCTATTTAGTAGGCGCCCGATTCAAAAGGAATCGCCGCATAAATACAATACAATACAATACGATACAATCAAGTATGTGCAGGCACGCTCACACCCAACACCTCATAGCTCGTTCATTACAACACGAGGCTGAAAAATCCTCTGTCGGCGTGTCGAAAGGTTTATTTTAATCAATAATACATATTCTGCAAAAAAAAAAAAAAGACACTGACAGCTATCTGGAGGTCCCGTACATTCCAAAGGTATCGGACACTTTGAGATAACAATCCGGATTCCATAGAAATATCTAACATTTCTAATTTTGTTTTGTTTTCTTGCATATTTACAAAGGTGATCTATCAGAAGTCCTATCTAAAACGAGGTCACTACAAAATGCTCCACCAATATGTGAAATTCGCGAAGCTCTGCCGTGTATCCGATTATGTACTTCATTAGAATTTAATTCTTCAAGATACCTAAAGTAGCCTCTGCGGCATTCTATGAAATTGAAGTATATTTTTATGTATTAATTGAAGAAAACGCAGATGAAAGCAATGCACATAAATGAACGATTGAGAGCGCGCACGGCATGTTGACGTAAAAATATGCATGTTAATAGAATCTCAGAGTTTAACGCGGGTAGATTATTCGCAGGCACACGTACATAACCTATACGAGGCAGATTCATAAAGTAACCGCAATTCGTTTATTTTTTTTTTTTTATTTGCGTGCTCGTCTTTTATTTGCGTGGAAAATTAATAAAAGTCCTTTATTACTTTTCAACAAAGCCACCTCCTCGCCTGACACAAGCGCGCTAACGCTTCACAAATGCATAGTTGCCGCGGGGAAAAAAATCTTGCGGTTGACTCAGGAGCCACGAATCCACCGCCGCTTTGAGGTCATCATCTGTACCGAACTTCTTTCCCCCGACAGCCCCTTTGAGGGTTCCGAATAGATTAAACGACTCGGTGCGAGGTCTGGCGAGTATGGAGGAGGCGGAATACACTCGAACCGCAGTCGCTTGAGTTTGTCCGCGCTCGTATGTGCCGTGTGAGGGCGCGCATTGTCGTGCTGCAACAACACCCATGAGTTGAGCAATCCGCGATGCTTTCCCCTGATTGCAGGCTTCAAGTGGTTCTCAAGCAGGTTGCAGTATGACGCACCATTCACAGTGAGTCCGTTGCGCGTGTAATGTTCAACTACTGTGAATTCATGGTCCGAAAAGGCCACGAGCATTAGCTTGCCCGACGTTAGCGCTGTCTCGAAATACTTCGGCCTTGGTGACGTCGTGTGTCGCCACTCTTCGCTTGCTCGCTTTGTTTCTGGCTGGGCGTAGTGTACACAACTGTAATCATCGGTGACAATGCGTCGGAGGAAATCTTCTTTTTCGGCTTCGCATTGACACGCCGCTCCTTTAGGTGCGGCGTAAATTGTTTTGCTACGCACTTGGCGGATACTTTGCAGCACTGCAGGGTATCAGGAATAATATGGTGAGTCGAGCCGTGACTAATATTCAATTCATCAGCCACTTCATTGATGGTGACAACTCGGTTCCCGTGTATGAGCCGTTCCCCAGCGGAGATTGCTTCCGGCGTCATTGAAATGTGAGTCCGGCCGGAGCGACGTGCGTCCGCTTCACTTTAACTTGACGCTCCACTCTAAACCTTTTGTGCCACTCGTACACCTGCCGAAACGATGCGCAAGCGTCTCTGTACTTCTTCAATATTCTTCGATGAATCCAGCGGATTTGAGACTTCTGCGCCCAGAAATCGGATAAGCTAACGCTGCTCCTTTCTAGTTCGTGCTAAGTTGGGAGCGACCATACTGAAAGTGCTGTGGTCATGCGACACTTAACATCGAGTCGCCAGGCCGGCGTGCTCTTGTGCTACGTCAAAACACATTTGCAGTGCGGCAGTCTATCACTAGATTTGATTTTCTCACGGCTAAATTTCGGCTACTTTTTGGCTTTGCCTCGTATTAACTTCTCAAATATTTTAGACAGGAGTCAAAAAAAAAAAGATTCAATTAGAAAAAAAAAATATTTTTAAATATGCATGGAACATGGTTACAACTGCTGAGTGGAAAGGCCCGGGTGTGAAATGAAACAACGCAGGTTGGGGAAGATCGTTCAAGGTTCGATGTCTTTTCATCACTCCATGCGGCATGAGATTGTCGCTGCATGACAAACAGAGAATTCCCCACGCGCGATGACGTCAGCACAGTAGCGTGAACTTGAGACCCAGCACGACCGACGTCTGCGAGACAATAGGTCTGACTATACTCCGCGACAACTTTTCTTGGCAATGCAGTGGAAGGTACAGGCCCGCGTCCCCTCTCCCACTTTGAGTGTACGCAGGCTCTCCTCCTCCCCCATTTCCGGGGAGAGGAGGAGAGCCTCCTTATAAACAGGAGGTTTATAAACCTCCTGTTTATAAACCTCGTTTAAATATAGCGTTCTTTCGAGGACCTTCTGTAACGACCATGCGACACCCTACGGGTGCACGAGAAACAAAACGTCACGAAAGTTATGTAAAAAAAGGTTGAACAGGTAGTAATCTTGATTTAATCTTCAAATAGTCAATTGGGAACGATTAAAACAATCGAGGCTTTTTATTGGTGTTGTTCTATCAGATCGACAAACTACGTTACGGGATTCGGATGCTGTCTCGGCTTCAGACATTTGCGAGTCCTCTGTCGTTCGGCGGTAACCATTGTGTTCATGCTGTCCGTCCTACAACGATTGGTAGCCACCGCTGCAGCGGCGGCTACCAATCGTTGTTGAAAGCGGTTGGGGAACCTCATCCTAGATTACACTTCTAATAAAAGGAAGTGAAGCCAAAAACATATACAGTCCCACAATTGATTCAAACATACAACTTCCAAAAATCAGTAGCGTGATCATTACTATAAGCTGCTACGCACAAAAACCAGCGTCATCCACACGTTTTTTTTTTTTTACCTTTTCTTTGTTTGTGGATACACAAAAAAAAAATACTTGGTATTTTAAGTGGGACTCGTTCCCTATAATTAACAATTAGAATAGTTCAATATGATGAATGTAGACCACTTGAGGACACCTTTCTGAAAAGTTTCAATGCTCTCCATTGAAGATACAAATTATAAAAATACTTTACATCCGACTAGCGCGCAGAAACAATCTGCATAAGACCATCGTACAGGAAGCTCCATGTAGACAAAAAGTTCTGAGTGAACGGAACAAACAGGAATTATTGCTGGAAGATTATGGCCTTGAGAGCTCTCTACACAACACTAGACTCGCTACCAAAAAAAAAAAAAAGAAAAAAAAGAAATACCTTTTTGTAATCGCTGCTACATTCTCAATCTTGTTAAACTTGGGTTTCGGTTACAACCTGCACTTTTTTTCCCGAAGAAAGCTCCGCTTCACCAGGGGGAGCGTACCCTCAGAAACTTCGTACTTTATCCAAAGCAGTGTTTCACATAATCGTAAGTAACTCGTAGATTACACATATCAGTGCTAGAAATAATTTATTTGTAAACGATAAATCTAAGAAACGCAGTTTCTACAAGTTTTATTCGGAGAAGATTCGCACTTAAGTAGAACAGGGTAAGTGGAACGGCATTAAAGTAAAACGACGATCCACGTTGCACTATAATTGTTCCAAAGGACCAAAAAAAAATCGAAGAAAATTGAGGTTTTACATAAAATCTCGAAATTCACATATAAGTTTGACTTGCGTCAGAAAAACAAAATTGGGAAATATTAATTTAACTGGAAATCTACGTGGAATCAGGTTACGAGCATAGAGGCGATGCATTGCGACTGCATCCGGCGTTTTTTGCCTCCTCTTCCATCGAGCTCTGCGCCCTCAGTCCCCCTAAGCACACAGCCATTTTCACGTCGATTATTCCTCGGGATCCGGCGGACGCTTTCTGGTGGCACTGTGAATATTGAGCCGATGCTCGCAGTTGTAATGTGCTCACCTCACCTCATTCGGTAGACGCTACAGCGCCTGCTCTCTACGCGCGCAGCTGGTCCAGGCTGACGTCACCAGGCCAGCTGAAACATGTCTCAAAAGTCACGGTGCCTCTTCCCTCCCCATCTGTGTTCTCCTCCTTCCAAGGATTTTCAATCGATGAGTAAGTGCTCTCGGGCCACTTACGCACGGACGCACACGATCTCACAATTTGATGTCCCTATTAAGGGCATCACATTTAACTGCGGTGGATTTGTAGTAAAACAGTAGCATGACCTTTGCGAAACACCACAGACGTCAATCTTTGGGAATCGCTAACGCTGACCTCTTCACTTTTCTGCAAAGTTTTTACTTTTTTCTTTCTTTTTCTTTTCCCTTTTTTTATTTTTTCTGCTCCTTTTTGGGCTTCGTTACGGGATCAGCATTAGCGTTTCCCAAAGGGTCATGCTAACGCATTCCCTAAGAAGTTACTAATGGATTTTCCTGTAATTTGTTTCGCCCCCTTTTCTGTACTTTGCCTGTCGAAGTACGTCGACATCCATGGATGCAGTCGTTCATATATACACTCGTGGATAGAATTACATCTATGCCATTCGTGGAAGGAACTGCACCCATATCACCCGTTGACCGAACCTGATCAATCGTTTGAACTAAAATGCACACCACAGCTCACGCACCGTTACTACAAAAACTCAGGGCGATGAACATCCGGCGATGGCAGAGAACCAACTGAGCACGCCCGCATTCCACCGCGCCGTGGAGCATTCTATTCTCTGGCTACGCGCCATCTGTGCGTGGGACTGACGAGAACAAAAGGGTTCGTCTTGACAAAAACTCGGAGGTGTCTGTAAGTTTGTCAGCGCCGCGGAAAGAGGAAGTGGTTAATACGTGCTGACGTAAGCGCTTCCGACCAATGGGAGCGTCGCACGGGTCACTCTTCCCCTCCTTCTTCCTCCCTACCCGCCGTTGACGAACAAAAGACCCCGCCGGGTTTTCGTGAAAACTAGCGTTGTAATACTAATGCATTAAAAAAGATAGCTCTACTGAAGACTATACGCCTCGCAAGTGGGCTCATTTTTGTCTTCTGCGCATGAGAAAGGAAGTATAGGTGACGTCAGAACGCCGAGCCCTGATTGGCTGATCGCGACCCCCTATCTGAACGTTGTCTGCTGCTTTGCAATGGCTGCTTTACCTTTCCTGCGTCTGTCGGAGATTCACCGCTTTTTCACCGGCGAGAGTCACCGTTGCCTCGTGAAGCAAGGAGATAACAAGAGGAAGAAACTGACCTCTTAATCTAAAATTGAGGTCAGCGATCAAAGTATAATACGGGAAGGGTTCACAAGGGTCGCGCGGGCATATTCCATTCAGCACGCCAGCCGGTCGTGGGCAGACTGTCGCCGAGTCGCGGAGTGCCTGCTAGGCCTAACTGCCGTGCTCGCTTGGTCGCGTTCGGTGGAATCGTGGCCGTTGGAGCTTTCCCGAGTATTTGTGGTTCCAGCGTTCTTGTTCGTAGTGGTCTGTTTCAAGTACTTTTTACTTTTTTCTTGCTGCTTGAAGTCGGGACGCGTCAGAAGCGCACGTAAAAAAATAAATGTCCGTGGGTCGTCGCGACCGCGACGCTGTCGGCCATGCTGATTTGATCGTAAGAAGTGCGTAAGACAGCTTCGGAGCTGTCGTAGGATTTTGTCGTAACCTGAGCAAAACTTACAAAAATTTCGTTTCGTGAATACGAATTTGTTCTTAAGTTTTGTCTTACGCACATTTTTGGCGGAAGGTCGTTTCGTGAATCTGGCCTCTGCACTTCCGAAAGTCGCAGGAAGGGTAAGACAGACGCAGACGACGTTGCGAGCAGACGACGTTGCAAAGGAGCAGACGACGTAAGATAGGGGAGCGCGATCAGCCGATCAGGAATTGGCGTTCTGACGTCACCGCTACCCCCTGCGCAAGAAGCAGACGAACTTGCCCTCCGCATACCCAGTTTCACACTAAGTCCGAGAGCAGCCGACGCTACGATCACAGCAGACGATCAGGTCCCGCCAAAAGTGCATTGTCAGGGCGCTCGTCTTTATCGGTCTGCTATCCCCAATCGAACCAACCGCTCAGAGTGAATACACGGTGATCATGAGCTTTATTGTACGCGTGACTGGTTTAGCCAACGGTAGCCAATCCAAGAAGACGACGAGCTCAGTGACGACGCACTTACGGAGCTGCTTGGTTGACTCCATCGAATCGGAGTCTTGCCTCTGCTCGGACGTATTCTCACACAGACAATCTGCGATTTCAGAACAGAAACCCCGAAGGTAGTAAAAGCTCATAGAATGGCTAAACGATAAATGAGGCCTTAAACCATAGTCTTCTCTATATTCACGAAGCTTGGCAGTTCGAAAACGGAGCCATAGAGTGCCCGGTCGCGGATTTGGAGCGCTAGGATCTGGAAGCACAGAGCATCCAAGAGCCATTTCCCGGGGAACCTGGACGTCAACGCACAGCTTTTGCAACGGCGAGAAACCGAAACACACTCCGCAAAAGTGCGTTTCGGCGTCTCGCCGCAGCGGGGCGCCAGTCACGTGGCTCTCCTCTCATCCGTTGTTTTTCACTCCACCTTTTATAATTGGCGGCCGCTTCTCGTGGCGATCTGCCAGGCGTCCCCACTACATAGGAAGCTACCCTAAAAATTGCGACCGACGTTTGATGCTAGACCCCTTTTGAAAGGCTACCCTCTGCCGGCAGCCATTAAATCCCTGCACAATGGCGGACTAAAACCGCAATGTCACTGCACACTCCATGGGCTTGGTTCGAGTAGAAGGCAAAAAAAAACACTCACAGAAAATGGTGATGATCGCAGTGACGTTGTACTTTCTACATGGTTTGATTGGCTGGTCGCCTCGTGTCGTTGATCGCGCTCCTACGTTCGCTATCTCATAGAATGACTTGCACATTCCACTATGTTAGTTAAGTAGGTTATAGTGGGCAGGAGGAGGCGTCCGTATTCTCCATATATAAAGTGAAGTGTAACGGAAGTGGGCTTGGCCACGAGATTGCTCCTCCTCAGTTTCTGGGCCATTGAAACGAGTATTTTCCTGCGTCTTTTTTTTTTTTAAATAAGTTTCTCAACTTTTACCAAACACTTTGTTCATTTTTATTATGGTTAGAACACTCAGTTAACGAACGCCGCCATGATGATATGGGGCAAATATTTCCGTTGCAGAGGCATCACCGTTGCAACGCGGTTGTTTGCCCAATACTTTCATGGCCGCGCAAGTAGATTGTTCGCTGGGACACGATCAAAAGATAAATTAACCTCAAATATTCAAGAGAAGAGCCACAAAAAAAGCGGTTCGATAACGAAAAAGGAAGCTATTTTTAATTCTGCGAAGATGATGGTTACAAATGGTGAGTGGAAAGGCCCGGGTGTGAAATGGGACGACGCAGGTTCGGGAAGATCGTTCAAGGTTCGATGTCTTTTCACAACTCCGTGCAGCATGAGCTTGCAGCTGCACTTTAAACAGAGAAATCCTCACGCGCAATGACGTCAGCACAGTAGCGTACTTGATACCGAGCATGGCCGACGTCTGCGAGACAATAGGTCTGACTAGACACTTCGCAGTCGGACGTCACGGTGCGTTGTCTCCGGACCAGTTTGAGTGATAGCGCGATGTCAAACGCTCTGTTCTAAGATAGTGTGACCTCTGAGAACGACACCGTTCTCGCTTTCTTGTACCTTCAAATGAAAGTGCTTCCTCGGCGTTTAGTTGAGGAGTACCTGGGGGGCGTAAAACTGTTGCAAAAACAAAAGCCACTGGGATTACCTTATCCCGAAACTCGCGTCAACGTGATGAATCTTTATCTCGCGGCGTAAGTGCTGGGGACAAGGTTCGCTCCTCCCGCACTCCGTTTCACTTTAATCTCGACAGCAGCCGATGACCCTGTCCGGTAGAGCTAATGCAGTTGCTCCAAAAGTGAATGTTTAAAGGGGCCCTGCAAGAACGTTTTTACTCATTTTTAATTTGCACCTAAACTGAGCGCACTGAACGTTGTAACTTAATGAAACTTTTCTTTTCTCAAATTTCGCTTTATTTCAAAAGTTATAGGCAAATTAAAATTACAAAAACAAGCAAAAAATAACCTCCTTCATGACGTCCTTGGCCGCTTCAGTGACGTGAACTAAAAGAGGGGTAGTGAGCTCAGCGAGCGCTCACGGCTGCCGCACTCCGTATCAACGGCTCGAGAGGGCGCCATAAAGCATATTCTGGATAGGCTGTATGAAGCGGGCAGCCAGGGCGGCTCGCATTGCATTTGCTGCGCCATTAAACACTAGTTCGGCGTGACACTTCATTGGCCGCAAACGACAGCAAACACGGGACAGGAGAATGGGAGCCACTTCGCGCTGCCATACCGCCGAAGGGCCAAACCGCAAGCCAAACCTCCTCGCCGAAGGCCTTCGGAACGCCCGGAACCGGTCGGACCCTCGAGCCCGTATACACCTTTTTCGTTTAGCCTCGCACCCAGTCACGTTGTCCCTCTATCCGGTACGCGTGCCGAAAAAAAAGCAAAAAAAGCAAGAGGTTACAACCCCGAAAAAGTAAAAAAAGTATAGAAGGGTAATAAAAAGAACGACTGACGGTTGCAATTAAAATGTTACCACGTTCTACTGTTGAGGTGAGAAGAAAGCGACGTTTTAACGCATACCGGAAGTTCCGGAATTGAAGATGGCGGCGCCCACGTAGAAAAGGTGTATAGACCGCAGCGCCGCCGCGTACATCCGGAACCGTTTTACGCTCGCCGCTCGTCGGTGCCTGATCTCACTACCCCTTTCCAGTATGCGTCGCCTTTTCCACCGTTTGGTGGCGGGCATGTCGACGAGTCATTTCTTGTTTTCGTATGTTATAAACTGCATTTTTTTTTCTGATCGAAAACACTGACAAAAACTACTTTCGTAAGTAATTGAAGCGGTTCGCTCCACTTATATTTTGTATCTCAACTAAAAACAATTTTTAGCGGCTCTGACCAGTAGTAAGCTCAGGACCAAAGACATCACATATCGCGCGCTTTCGGCACCGCGGATCGTCTCCGTAGGTAGAGGAAATTTCCGCGTTGTCCGGTTAAAATATGACGTACTGACATTTAGTTACTCTCTTCGTGCCCGCTGGCTTGCCCGAACTCCAAGAGAGGAGGAAACCGCAAAAAAAGTGGACGCTTAAATACGATTGCAGGGCCCCTGTAACAGACCACACTGTCACGAGGATAAGTCACTGAAGTCGATAATTCACCGAGCTCCGAGGGTTACTGTAATACTAAACAAAGGTCATACATAACCAAACTTCCCTTCGCGTGGGACCTAGACGCAAAAGAAAAAAAGATAACATACGAAACACGCATCTTCTTCGAACGGATGTGAACGATGCTTGCTTTCATGTGCTCATGTCAGTACTAATAAAAATGTTAAAACATGTGCATATTTCATCGACAAGTTTGGCGGGTGTTTGCTCATATTTATGATAATGCTGACGGCTTGACAACCACAATAAAATATTGTCTTTCTCGAGTTTCTAGTTTAGCCTGGTGTCTAGCACATTTTAGTTTTTCTTTTTGTGGCTACAACAGGTTTCGTTTTTATTGTCGTCATGCACTATTATCCCATCTGCTCGGGTCTTCGTTTGCCCATTTCGAAACAGCGTTATGCGTATGGAAAACACTAAACTCATTTACCATATTGACAACGGTCTATACGCAAACAGTGGGGCCAGTCACTCCCGCAATGTCCAAATCAGAGTACAAAGTCGGACTCAAAACCTTTACCAGCATTTCTATTACATAGCAGGTAGAATGTAGGTTACATGTAAGAATCAAAAGGGCCTAATCTCAGTTTAAGGTAATGGTGTGATGGGTGAAAACAAAGACCGAAAAAGCAAGCACTGAGATGCATGCCGTCAGCAGCTTTTGTAGTCGTTATACATTAAAAGGCCTATGAAATCACTCTTTGGCTTTGACTTAATACCCACACAATAAAATATAGAATGATAATTTAAGATGAACACATTTTTCCTTTTCAGAGTTAACTAAAACTAAGCGCACAACAAAACCCTGAGTCAGCATCCTTCCTTGTTTCACCAGCAAACAAGAACTCATGTGAGTTGTAATAAGGTACCAGAAGCACTTGTGCGTCCACTGTTCTCTACTGTTGCTAGAACAAGCTGTGAATAGTCTTTGCTGACTCATATAGAATGTTCATCACACTCGTGGCACACGCTTACAGCTTGCACCACCCATAGGTATTCTTAAGATTCTTTCATTTAGCAAATGCGAGCAATATATTTGCAGACATACTGATGGTTTCCGAGTAAATCAGCACTTGTATCCAATTTATGAGCTGGATTCAGCTAGCATTCCTAATCACTGTTGATGGATTCAGGTAAAAAATGAAAGACGCTTACAACTTCCTGTAATGCCAAATTAGAGCGCCGCTCTTGAGGAGGAGGGAAGGGCACGGAGAGGAGTGTATGCCCCTCCTCCTGCTCCGCACCCTCTCCTCCTCCCTCCTCCTTCTCCTCCCTCCTTCCTCGTGACGTCACTCATAACCCTCGTGACGTCCCTCGAGATGTCACTCGTGACACTAGTGACCCCTGTGACGTTACTCGTGAAGGCCTCGTGACCTTCACGAGTGACCCTAGAACCCTCGTGACTTCACACGTGATTTCACGTGTAACGTCAATATGGGAAACGTTCTATAATGCAGCTCGCGGTTACGAGTGACGTCACTTGTGACCCTGGTGCCCCTGGTGACTAGAGATGTAAGCGGTTAAAAAAGAACATTGAAAATATCGAAAAAAATAGTTTTTTTTCGTTTTTATCAACCAGAATAAAATTGAAAAAAAAAAGAAAAAAGAAACAGAGCTCACAAACAGTGAAACGCTGCCGCGCGCCGGCGGAGGCGACGTCCACCTCTCGCTGGACGTCAAGAAACTTCTGTCTAATGTCACAGAATACAGTACCTGCAAGCGAATTTGGTCAAAAGAAGGATTTTGGGAGCCTGCGAAGCACCTGGATCCATCCACGTGGTGGCAAGGACTTTGCTTCAACCAACCGTTGAGTCCCCTTGCCTCTCGCGTAGTGAACATTCCCCCTTCTTCTGCGGCATCTGAAAGAAACTGGTCCGAGATCGGAAATGTGAACACCAAGCTACGCAACAGGCTCGCAGGGCATCGCGTGCAAAAACTTGTGTACGTGCACTCCAACCTTGAAGTCCGTAAGGCTTCGTCCGCTGCACAACGAAGCATTGACGCGTCAAGCGGAAACGAATTGGAATTATCGGACACGAATTGATATAGTCTTCACGCTTGGATGGGAAATGAATGCCTTGACGTGAAATCATACCTAGATTTAGAAACCGGAAGTTCTGCTGGAGCCTGGGGCATTTGTGTTGCAGTAATGTAACAATTAAATTATTTCCAGTCTTAACAGATAAATGCATCCGGTTTTTCACAGCTCTGTGTGCAATCGTCTTTTTTTTCAATTTTTCGTATTTTTCTAAAGAAAAAAACATGAAAAAAACCCTTTTTTCACGCCCCTCAAAATTTCATGAAAATCTACATCTCTACTCCTGACCCTCGTGACGTCAGACGTGACGTCACGTGTGATGTCATTATGGGAAACGTCCCATAATGCAACGCGCGGTTACGCCGACGGCGACGGCGACGCCGCTCAAGCCGGAAATGGGCGCCCAAGAGCTGTTCTCTAAAAGGCAGAAAGGTTTTGGGAAACCTGGTGTTACACAGCGTTAGATCAGGTACCCGCATGCTAAATCGTCTCTTATGATCTCAATTGTCAGATTTTCGAAACGTATCGGCCATGCTACTGGTGCTCCGTCACTGATACAAGGCCGGCGTAGATGTATGCACGACGCGTTTTAAGCCGCGACGCACGCCAGCAACCGTCAATAAATAAAGATGGGTTTGTGCTGGGCCGTGATTGGCTTTGCATGCCAGATTTTGCTTCGTATTTCTGCGTCTGCTGCTTCATGAGCTGTTGATGTTGACTCTGATAGCTGCTGTTAAAAAAAACACATGCTTTGGTGAGATGCCTTGTCGCAGCTGCAACAATCTGCCCACACTTGTACATCTACTGTTTAATCAGCTTGAAAATATGAGTTTATGCTGGGCGGTGCACATCACCCTCGATTAGAGCCCGTCACAGAGGTTGACACCCCATATTTTCGTCATCCGTGCTTGTTTCATTAGAGCTTGTGGCGTCTTCAGCAAGACCAATAATCAAGGGTCGCTAACGATCGACAAAATCGTCGATGATATGGTCCATTTTTCTCATCATTTTTTCTTCGTCAACGACATGACTCACAACGTTTTTCCACTTCTCGGCTGTCACTTGTCGTATCCCCTTCCAGACAAATGGCTCCAAATCTTTAATTTTGAATGTAGTGTTTGCAGAGGCAGCAAAGCCTTTCACATTGCTCCCCACAAGTTCAACTGGGTTAAGTTAGCAATGGTACGGTGGCAGACGTACCACAGTGTGACCTGCCTCGCTGGCGATCGTGTCGATGCGATAAGTATCGCCCTCCACCTTGACGGCATTTACAAGCTTCATGAGCTCTGCCTTGACCATATCGGTGCTCCAGGTCACACCTTTCTTTGAAAACCGTGCTTCAATGTCCTTTTTCAGACTTGACATGCAGAGCACCTTCTCTTCCTTCACAGAATGAAAAGGTGCACTATCAATGAAAATAACATTTCCTGGTGGCAGAGCAGGGAGCAGTTTCTGAGTGAACCACTTGTGATAGTGGACTCTATCCATTTCGTCGTGGTAGTCCTCCGTGCCTTTTCTCGCGCAGAACACTTCTCCGGCACCTAGAACAAACCCGTTCTCGTTGCCACAGTGAGTCACAATCAGCCTGCCTCCCTTGCCAGTGGAGTTCTGCAGTCCTGTGGAGAGCCCGGAACGTTTTGCCTCAGGCGCGCTCGTGACATCCGTGTCAACCCATACTTGTCCCACCTTGTGACCGGCGTTGACCCATGTCTCGTTGGTGTAAAAAAGATGTTTTTCTTTTGTCTTCGAAGCTCGCTCATTTCGCGAAGGTATTTGCACCGCCACTGCACAATATTCGTCGCCTTAATCAACAGTGCACTTCTGGACCGCTTCTTGTACTTGAAGCCGAGCTTCTTCAACATTTGATGCATTGTCGCCACTGACACGGATGGAAGTTCGTCATCCAGCTCGAAGTGTCGCGCCAGTTTGGCGACCGTCGGAGTCTCGTTCCTCCGAAAAAAAGCCGTGAACAACCCTCCGCAGCACACCGAGGTCAAGATCGTCCCGTTTCTTCTGTCTTTCGCGTCCTCTGCCACCACGCCAAAGGCTTTTCGGCGATAACACCTTGCCTCCTGCCTTGTGCTCGGGGGCCCATTTGTAAAGGGAGCGCTCGCTCATGTTCGTAAGGGCTACTGTTCTCTTAACTATGGAACTTACCGTCGCTCCCTTGCCGCATTATTTTTGCACTACTCCGAGCACGTTCAACGCCAACTGCTTCGCTTGTTTTAGATAATAAAGCACATTTGATTGGTACCTCACAGGCGATTCAGCGCATGCCGCCATTTTGCGAAAAGCGGCTTGGGCAAAGAACCACCCCGTTGCAGTGTACCGCTCTGTTGTGACCGGGCTTTTAATTACTCATATAGATTAAGCTATCGACGAAGTCACTTACTGCGATTTATAAACAGTATATTGGTAGATAATTAATTATGGAGTATCACTTTATCGCCTTTTTGCCAAACAATAAACGAAAACATAAAGGGCTATTTCTTGATGTTTTTGCACAAAATAAAAATATATACGGAAATATCAAAGCCGAACAGCTTAAATTATCGTCGTTATCAGGCACAGAGGAGTATTACAGCATTACTGTACATGCCAGTACTGTATCTATGGTGATACAGACAAGGAAACAACCCTTACTACAAGTACTATATTCCGCCGCGCAAGATTGCCGCCTTTGTACGCTCAGTAGCTTTGGCCCTGCAGCGGGGAACTACTGAGATGGAGTATAGTGAGTCTGCGAGATGTACCGGGTGTTTGTGAGAAATCCGAACCCGGCTTTTCGCACCGCGAAAATAAACTAGACGTTGCCGGGATCTCCAACTCCGTCAATACGTAGCCCCAGCCGTTCGAACAAGTTGCCAAAATGTGAACACTTACCATTACCGGAATAAAAAGTTAGAGGTAAAAAACTGTTTTCGCCTAGGAGAGGACGCCGTTTGTTACAAGCAGCAGACGAAATGCCTCTGTTTGTGACCGCATGTCACAGATGGCACCTCAATCGGCCGAAGTTTTTGGATAGTTTCGGTTTCGGTCTGGCGGTTTGCGCCACAGCACCGCAACACTGTTTCTCACGTGCTCCGTTCGGTTTGGTACAATTCCAGGTTGTTAATGGACCTTTTTTTTTTTTTTAACTCGGGTTAGCCTCGCTAAGTTGTTTATTCGTATAATGCTTTTGTTTATTTTGGATAAAAATGTTTTGTTGCTTCACCAGCTGCCTCTTCATTTTTGTTGTTGTGACGTGAGCCTTTCACTGATTTGCAGGTGTTATATGCGGTACCGGACTGTGTGAGATGAAGGTAATAAAGTGAGCTATATCTTAGGAAAGAAGAGGGCACACACAAAGAATCCAATTTCCATGGGCACTTAGAGACACGGGAGAGAAGGCACGTCAAGAGTGTCTAGCCTCCGTGACGACAGTATTTGACAACCCTAAAAAGGGCCTTAATTTCTCAGGGTATTAAAATAAATAAACCATAAAATTGACGGGAAGGTGTGGGTTCGTTCCGTAGACTGCTGTCATGTCAGTTCTAGGCAGGGCACTACGGCTCTAATTTGGAATTCGGTTGGAACCAGGCGCCAAGTGCGGAGGCCAAGCCTTGTCACGTATACTCTCCAAATGCAGCAGCTCACATCTCGTCCATGAAGAGAGCGAACGCTGCTTTGATGCGCTGCTTTAAGGCGTCGAGTGTGGGGATGCTGCCCTAGTACACCTGGCACTTCACAAACCCCCAAACAAAAAAGTCGCATATCGTGAGATCCGGCGATCGGGGTTGCCACAGCATGTTCGGCGATCCCCGGCCCATTCAGCGTCCTGGAAAGGTGTTGTCCACCCAGTGCCTTACACTCGTCGACCAGTGGAATGACGCACCATCAGTCATAAAAATGCATACGTTCCGCTGCGTTGCAGTGCTTTCAACTCGGGAAAGAACTGATCCTGCATAATCTTCAGGTAGGTGGTTTTAGTTACGTTATTGTTGAAGAAAGAGGGGCCAACGTCGCCTTCTTTTCAGATTCCGCACCAAACTGTTACCTTCGGTGACTGCAAAGCTTTCTTGAGAGCCCAGTGCGGATTCGTCGAACTCCGATAGCGGCAGTTCTGTGTGTTTACCTGCCAGTGCAGCGAAAATGTCGCCTCATCACTAAACAACAGAAACTGCAGATGTGATGGATCTTGCGCAATCCTGAGGAGCTTGCCTCGGCCAAACTCGAGCCGGTTCTCGTAGTTTCCGGGCAAAAACTCATGAATCAGGCCAAGTTTGTACGGGCGGATCTTGCCCATAGCTTTGCGCACGGTGTGCGTGGATACTCCGAACCAACGCGCGGCTCTTCACCGAGACAAGTGGGGATCTGCCTCGAAGGCCCCGACGATGGCGAAGCGGAGCTCTTCCTCTTGAGGAGATATGTGGGAGACGTGCGTTTTGTTCTTGACACTACATTCTTCTGCAAAGCGCCCCGCCCACATCCAGAACACCGACTTTGAATGTGGCCGTAAGGTGCGCGTAGATGACTGTCGGCGTTCGGGAAGACAGAAGCAGACGACGTCTGCTTCGGTATTTATAGGCACACATTTTCATAAAAAAGCACGAGTGACTACAATTTCAGCGCTTTTATTTAGGTTTGTTTCCTTTTCTTAATAACCGACAAAGTGGGGGGCAAGAATACAATACTTTCGGAGGTATTTTAACTTTGCCGCCAATCTTGCGGATTAGGCAAGCGGGAGAGCGCGGGAAGTTTCGAGGACAAGTTGCGCCATCTGTGAGATGCGGTCACAAACAGAGGCATTTCGTCTGAGGCTTCTCACGGACGGCGTCCTCTCATAGGCGAAAACAGTTTTTTACCTCTACCTTTTTATTCCGGTAATGGTAAGGGTCGACATTTCGGCATCTTGCTCGAACGGCTGGGGCTACGTTTTGACGGAGTTGGAGCTCCCCGCAATGTCTAGTTTAATTTTGCGGTGCGAAAAGCCGGGTTTGTGTTTTTCCCAAACACCCGGTACTTTTTATAGCTATAGACCGCGACAGGCTGAGAATCAGGGAGATGTTCCGCCTCCAGTGCGAGCTTTCTACGTGTATACCGCCACCTCACCGTACGCGCTGCCAAAACTCGTCGAAAGGCAGTGGGCGCGTGCTGGAGGTGAAGCATCATCTGGATTATCTTCTTGTCACCGTATAGTATACCTTTTCAGTCGTTGGCTCGAAAAGGGTGATTTACAACACGCATCCCCCGGTTTTGAAAGTGTCCGTCAGTGTTTCCGGAGGTTTTGTCATCAGTAAGCTGTGGCAGCCTGCGTAGGCTCTATTCAGGACACTGGTGCTATGTGTCGCCTCACTGTTTGTGCCTTAATGGTCCAATCAAATCATTTGTTGCAAATATCATTGTGCATAATCTACAAAAGACAGCCCTGCCTCCAGCGTGAGTGGAATGCAAAGTTGGTGTCTGTTCTGGTTGAGCGCACTCCCACCATACGTGCAAAAGCGTCCACAGCTGCGGGACGATCCCCTTTTCCCTCTTGCGCTGCTAAAACAGATGGTGTATACTCGCGGTCAGCTTTCTGTGGCAATGCAGCCAATGCTAGGGGAGAGGGTGCGCCAACCTCTCTAGACGTGCTTTCCTCCTCTCTTCGGATATCCGCAGAAAGCTGACCGCGAATATAGCATCACGTTAACGACTGGAGGGAACCTGGTTCGAAACCTGGCACATCCTGTCTTTTTCTTTTTCAAAAGGGTGATTTTGCGTCGCTTCCGTAACTAACTTTCGTTTCAGGCTTCCCTTTCAGAATAGCATTATACGGAGTGTTAGCAGCCAGCCGCAAACACATTCTGTATTAAAATCCTCCGGTTTACGTCTGGTGACACAGAGTGTGCAGTGCGATTTGGTGGGATTGTCGTTGGGTCTATGAGCTTCTGTTCCCACCACTCACTACACATACTCTGTCACCATATTTTAATTGTGAGATGAAAGCACCAATATGACAATTAAATTGTTTCAGAGCCAAATGAAAATTATAGGCAATTGCCACATGCCTTGCCCAATAGTGCACATATGCCACGAGCTACGTAGAGAAAAATACTTTTTTAGCTGTGTGTTTCGAACAGCAGCAGAAACATCACTAGCAAAGCGGGAAAAGCAGCGGTTATGATTGGCAGACCCAGCTATATCCCAATAAATCAGTTTGAATCATTCAACTGCATGGTGTCAATTACCGTTCTGTAATCACGCAACCATACGTGATTGCATAACATTATCTGATTATGCAACATAAGGCGATCACGTAAAATCAGACGATCTTTCGCACATTGCGCAGCTAGGAAAACATTTTTTTTCGATATGTTTATTGTAACTTTTATTTCTCGAAAACCATAAATATATTTTGTGTTAACTCTGCATGCGAATGTAGAAGCACATCAGGTCAAGATAATCAGATAGCATCATAATCACCTGTTCGACTGCTGGAATCAAGATGACCCGCTGGTAATTGACGAAGGTCTTCCTGCAGATGACCTGGATACTCATGAGACGCCACAGCCGCAGGGTTCTTGTTGGAGAAGCACCCGTAAACAGGACGAGCGATGAGAGCAGCAGGTCTCCAACAGCCCTTCTTTTGATGCACGGCTGGATGTCCCAGCGGTGTGTGCGCTTGTGTGCGCTTAGCAGGACAAGAGGTGCGCACAATCAGGAGCGTGCCTCTTACTTTCATAGACACGGAGCAGCTGCTGTGGCACGTCTGGCATACTGCAAACAACAGGCGTAAGCAGCTCTCAAATACAATAAGCTTCCTCTCCTTGTAGCCTGGATCCCCGCTTGTGGTGGCATCATCCCTGGAAAATTTATCAGTGTTTAGATTTATTGAGTAACTTCTGTGCTCACATCACCAAAAAGAATAGAGCATTATTGCCTCATTCATGTCTGAGCAATTGACTAATAGATGTTAGGGTCATTTTATGGAAGACAGCACTATTTACAACTACTACAAATTTTCAAAGTGCAAGTGTTTGATCAAAATGAACTAATACTTACATCAAATATGACCTACTAAAAAAATTGATGGTGTCTTGCTAGTGCAAGTTATGTGGCACACTGCATTTTCTTTTCCCCAACCCAATGAACCTACTCCGAGAAGATTTCTGCGCGCGCTGAACATACTTATATAGCACCTTTCGTAACAAGCAAATATTGCGTTTGATGACCGAGTGATCTAAGACGTCGTGTTTTTGATTTGCCACCGTAGTATTAGTTGCACTGTAAAGCAAGCAACTACATATTCCTTCGGGTCTAGCCTGCTTTATCTAAAAAAAAAACATTCTTACTCGACAAACCCTTTTTGACGAATGGCTCGTACAGGGGGTCTCCTCTGTCCTCGTCATCCTCATCGTAGTCGTCGTCGTCTTCTTCTTCTTCTTCTTCTTCCTCCTCTTCCTCCTCCTCCTCCTCCTCTGAATCACTTGAGTGGGGGCTCATGGCGGGTGCCAGGGCCGGGCTAAGCGGTGGCACTGGAGTGGTGGTGGTGATGGTGGCATGGTTGCTGGTGCTGTGGCCGCTGCTGCTGGCAGTACTGCTGCTGCCACAAGGCAGCTCCGAGCCTTCCGTCTGGACCCAGTGGCTGGACACACATTTCGCGTAAACATTTACCTGCGTGCCTGAAGGAAGGAAAGGGGTTAGCATGCTCGGTTCTTCCTTCTGCTTCTGACTACAACAAGCTTCTACAAAATAGTGTTCTGGCACAAGACTACACTTCTCAGAACCTCATAAACCGGAACTACCAAGTTTCCGTTCATATTGAAATGAACATCAACTACAGCAGGGGTGGCCAAACTGACAGTGCGGAAGAGCCGCAAAAGAAAATTGCTAAACTTCAAAGAACCACCGACAAGAACATTTCATGTTCTTGTCGGTACATTTCCTCAACAGCCAAGAACATTTCCTCAACAGCCAAGCAGAAGTGCATGCATGCTTTGGCAGTTACGGTCCCTGACATGTTTTGCAGGATCCGAAATTATTTCAAGAATTATAAAGGAAACAGTTTTTTGAGCACACATCTGAGTCCAAAGTGATCCAACTGTATGCATGGTGTGAAACGGCTCCAAAACGGCAAGTATTCGTCAAGCAGACGAATACGGGCAGATTTTTCCATGCTTACTAAATGACTTTTTTCCCAGCCGAGGGTCTGTCCTAGTCGAGCTGTTTTTCGTGACAGGCGGCCTCGGAGTTGGCGCAGGCTCCACCTGAACTGCTGCGTCGCGTGTAGTCGGTCGGGCCACCTGAACCGCTGCGTCGCGTGCAGTCGGTGGGTCCACCTGAAGCGCTGCGTCGCTTGTCGACGCTCGGTGACGGCAGTGGTACCTGCCCTCACGAGGCATCTGGTCACGAGGAGTCTGGTCATCGAAGCAGTCCATCTCCTCAACCGGATCATCAACCTAGAAACCGAAAATGTTCGATAAACCGCTGCTCTAAAGGTTTTTGACCGTCTGCCGCTCACTGTATCGTAACAGTGCACTCACCAGAGTTCGCTGACGTTTGGACGCTGGATCGTCGGCTGGGGAAAAGGGAGGCTTCCTGGTGAGGGTCAAACGAAGCGACGGAACCGCCTCGAGCTTCAGACGGACATCCTTCATGGTCTGCCCGGCATCGCGAAGCACACTTCCTACGCGACGGTAGTCACGATCCTCATCGAAGTGATCGGAACACACGCGGGCTCGACCTCTCCGGGGTCCTTCCTCCGATCCTCCGACACCACTCAGCTCGGCGAAGGTCATCACGCGGTAAAATGCGATAGCCGATGACTCTTCCCCGCTCCCGGAGCTGGCGGCTACCTGGAGACCGGTTCGGACACAGCGGAACACTGCACCCGGTCGGCATTGTTGACGTTAGCAGCGGAAGATCAAACTAGAGACTGAAAACCGAAAGTTTGCTCGTTCCTCACGCCATGCGCAAGTGAGCAACGCCACAGAGCAGAAATGATTTTGTTGACCTCTGATAGATGGCGCCACTAAAACTACGAATAATAATATTCCCTGTGGTTAGCGTTACGTCCGAACGGAGCACTCGAACGCGTATAACCGACCCTCCCTCCCCCGCTTCCCCCCTCTCCACCGTGAACCTAGGAAAGGCGGAGATTTGGACGTAACTTGGGTTACGTCGGACGTAACGCTAGACACTTCGAATGATATTTCGTGAATGGTAGAATACTTTCGATACATTTGTTTATGTCAATACAAGATCTCTAAAATAAGCCTTATGTTTTACAGATAATTGCACAACTTGGCCAATGTTTTACACGTTCCCCACATGACGTCACGCTCGCGTCATGTTTACGTCACGCCGGCCGCGCCCTGTGGTTCCGACCACCACCGCTGTGCGGCTACAGGCCGGTAAAAACAGAGTTTTAAAATGTCCAATTACTTAGTGAAATCGCAACATTTCCGAGGAAGGTTGGGTGCTTTCTGTCACTTAGGGCAAGGCACATAGGATAAAAATTACAGGCTGCGACTTCTTTCAACGTTAATATTGTTGCACAGCCCCTTTAACTTGTAACCGACTATAGTGTCGCTTTTGGAACAGTTGACCCTGAGATTCGGAATAAACAAGTAGACAGTCGCCGGTGTCCTTCCTCGCCCCCGGTGGTGCCCTCGAGGACGCGGGCCCCCGCCGTTATCGGGTCGCCTTAGCGCAGGGGTCTCCAAACCCCGGCCCGCAGAGGCCTTCTGACCGACCCGCGGCTGGCCATGGTGCTTATAATGTGGTCCGGCCCGCGGCCCGCTACCAGCAGGCCCGCTGCTACCAGTGCGTGCAGAAGCGCGCGTGAAGACGCGACGGCGCGACGAGCACCGAACAAAGAGAGAACACTGCATCGTATTTCTCGAGCGATGCCGTACGGAAAGACATTTTCTATGCTCGGTTCACCCGGAAGCTGACAGTCCGCTGGAAGCTGCGTGTTCGCCGGACTAATCAACCGCATGTCTCTTATCGCCAGACCTCGCTCTCCACGCGTGAATACTCAGAGAGGGTATGATCACGTGGTAAAAGACCGGGCGTTTACTGGTTCAGCGGGCATGCAGCTTTCAGTGCACTGTCAGGTTAGGGGTGGACGGAGTATAGAAGAATCTCGAGCGCGTGTTCAGTGGCGCAAGCGGTGCGTGGGGGTGGGGGGGGGGGGGGGGGGGGGGGGGGGGGTTGTTTTTGCTTTCCTCAGGAACAACATCATGTGTCGAATTTCTGAGAAAGCGAAGCAGTTCACGCACTACTCTCTGGCATTAGATGAATCCACGGATGTTTGTGACACGTCACAGCTTCTAGTGTTCATTCGCGGGGTGGACAGTGAGTTCAACGTTACGGGAAAACTAGCGTCAGTACATCTTCTAGAATTAGAAAAGACTGTATCGGAATACAACCTGGAGTGGGGCAAATTAAAATTGGTGGTAATTTATGGAGGAAAGAATATGTCTGGGGCAAGGAAGGGTCCGGTTAGACAAATCACAAAAGCCGCTGAGGCTGGTGGATTGACAAATCCAATGTTTCTGCACTGTATGATTCATCAGCAGGCACTCTGTGGAAAATATGTGGACATGTCGTGTGTTTTAAAACCTATGGTTTCAGCCCTGAATTACATCAGGTCGCATGGGCTTGATCACCGCCAGTTCCGTTAATTCCTAAAAGATGGTGAATCGGAGTTTGTAGACGTCACCTATTACACAGCAGTGCGATGGCTGAGTTCCGGTAAAGTGCTGTCGCGTTTCTTCAACCTGAAAGAATAAATAAGGAAATTTCTCGCAGACAAGAATCGGCCCGAACCGCTGCTGTCGAACAGTGAGTGGCTTTGGAACTTCGTTCTGTGTAGACCTGACAGAGCACATGAATAAGCTGAATGTGAGGTTTCAAGGCGAGACACGCCGTATTCATGACGTATACATGGATATTAAAGGATTTAGGGTGAAATTACAGTTCTTCGAAAGACAAGTACGAAACCAGAACTGGGAGCACTTCCCCTGTTGTGTAAAGTTCGTACGGAGACTGATGCGGAATTCCCCTCATTCTTCGCAATGGAAATCCTCCGAGACCTTCAGAAACAATTTTTCGAACGGTTTTCTGACCTCGATGGGAGAGTTGAGGAAATACAGATGTTCCAGAATCCATTTAACTGCCACGTGGATGCGCTCCCGATTCAGTTTCATGTAGAAGTCATTGACTTAGTCAAACGACATTCTGAAGGTACAAGGAAGAAAATTTGATACAGTTCTACAAATCCTTGGGCTCTGAGCGATTTCCAAACCTGAAACAATTTGCTCGCGGGTATGTATCGTTTTTTTTTTTTTTGTTTTTTTTTTGCACTACATACCTTTCTGAGCAGACGTCTTCAAGGATGAAGTACATACGTAAAATCCAAATACAGAGCTGATGATGAACACTTGAAGTCCCTCCTAATTATTGGCTCATCAAGCTTGCAACCGCAGTTCAGCGAAATAATAACGTCGAAGAATCAGCTACACCGCTCGCATTAGTCCTGCACTTTATGTCCGGGCAAATGTGTCAAAATTCTGATGCATTCCGGCTCAAAGACTGCTTAGTGTTTTGTGGCATATAGTCGTATGTTGTCATCATCAGGTCCACCGTGCTTAGTCTCCTGATTCATAACTGTAACTACCTTGAAATTCCTCTGCGTTCTCGTGAATATTTTGATATGAGTCATGTGTGATAACTATTGCATATTGTCATAACAGTTTCAACGTTATCATTCGTGTTTTTTGGTTTTGTTTTTATCTGTGCGAATATTTCCGAGTTTCTATGCGCTTTGATTTGTGCCTGGTGAGGTTTCTGGGTCACACTTATCGTATGTCACAATTACCTATACGCTGAATTTCGAAATAAAGTATACGTATTAAGCCACCTTTGATTACTTCTCGTTTTTAGTGCAACTTGAGCTCCTCTATTTAAATGTTCATCTGGGCTTATTAATATAGTTTTTACTGATTTATTCTATTTAGTTGTTTTCCGGCCCTCGAGGCTGCGAAAGGTCCCCAATGCGGCCCGTTGGCCAAAAAGTTTGGAGACCCCTGCCTTAGCGGATGAACCCGACATCAACTCCCCGGCCACGACGACGACTGCAGCAGCGGCTGCCGCTCCTTTCCCGAGAATGACAAGGGAAGACATCGCCACCACCGGCATTCAAGGCCATCCACGCAGCCTTGCGCCGGTATGCGACAGCACCATGTCGGACGAATCCCGGACAAAAGCTCACCGGACAAAAGCTCATCGGACAGAAGCTCAGCGGACAAAAGCTCACCGGACAAAGGCTCACCCATTTTTTAACAGACCCGGACAAAAGCTCACCAGAAGAAAATTTCATGTTGGTCTTATAAAGAACCCAAGTGTAGAGAAAAAGGCGATGAGCCTCCTTTTAGCGAATTCGGCCACCGCGAAGCGGCATGTACGGATAAGTCAGGTGAGCTAACATATTTGTAATGAGCCGCCGCAGACTGTCGGACGCGCGAAGTAGAAAAGCCTTTTCTAAACAGCGTCCCCTTTTCGATAAAAGGCATATCTCTAAACTGAAGCTCTGCTTTCTCTAAACCGTACTTCGATAAAACGTGCCCGTTCTCTAAAACATGTTTCGACGAAATGACATTCGATAAACCGCAGTAAACCCTTGCGTGGGATGGGGTACAAGTTTACCTAAAAATGGTGCAATGTCCATCGCGTCCGCATTTTATTTCAGCCCGTGTTTCGCCCGGGTAACGAAAAAAATATAAGGTGAGTTTTTGTCCGGGTCTGTGAAAAAACGGGTGAGCTTTTGTCGGGTGAGCTTTTGTCCGGTGAGCTTCTGTCCGGTGAGCTTTTGTCCGGTGAGCTTTTGTCCGGTTACCATGTCGGACCACCACCTCACTATACTTCGTCTCACCCTACGATGAGCTAAAGGCAGAAGCTACGAACCGCCAGATCCAATCACGAGCAGCTTAGACATTGCGTGGCATATCGCTTCGATGCGCGTATCGGTGCCCGCGTCTTGGATCACTGATGGGAATGGGCGGACAGTGGTTCGGATCGAGCAATGAGCGACTCCACAATTTTACATCGCAAAGAAAACCACGACGTAGTGGCTCTTTGCAGTGTAGAAGCTATAAAAATGACGCGGCGTTTTTAGATTTGGAGCATTATTCGTCCAAAAACGTAATCAGTGCTAAGCGTGTCATAGTTTAGCGTGGAACGTGATTGAACCTGGGAGGCCCGTGACTTTGGCCTTTAGTCCATCGTAGGATGAGACGAAGTATACCAACACCGGCCACCTCCAACAAAATACAATATGGCGACGATCGTGGGATTCGAAAAGGGCAACGACAGTTTCAAGGCAAGCTCTGCGTCCCAGTCACATAGTTGTCTTCGCTGCCTTCCAGCGTTTTGTTATGACTATCTCGGGCCAGTCGAGCTTCCGTTTGGTTTTTCTACTTTTGTCTGTTTCTTTTCGTGCGGCCTACTTCGAGCCAGGTAGTACTTGTTTCTCCGAACCAGGGCATCTCGGAACTCCTGTACGCCTAACGTTTCGAACGCCGAGTTCTTTTCTTTTTTTTGGACGCAGCGCGCAAGGAATAAGCCCTGAGAGAGTTAGCTGCTCTTCCGAGACAGCATTTTTTTTCCTTTGTTCCGGTCCGCCCTGCGATGACGCTAACATTGTTCCAGGCGATAAATAAGCCGTGGCTGAGATAGCTGGTCTTCTGAGACAGCAATTTTTTTTTTTTTATCTAATCCGCCCTGCGATGACGTGGACTTCCTTCAAATCGAGTTTTGTTTTCTGTGTTTTACGTTCAGGCTGAGGTCGGGAGAGTTTAGAGGTGTACTTTAAAGTTTTTTTTGTTTTTTTTTTATCGTGGTGATGCTTGGGACGCCGATCCAAGTCAGTGCCCAAAACGGCCGCAAGCTCCTGCCTCGCGAAATGACTGTTTGAAAGATGGCCACCCGTCTTCACTGACACTTCGCCAAGATGAAAGAGCGCAGCGCCTGGTCTTCATATGAGGCCCGGTTTCCTGCTGCATCTCATGTTCCTGCAGCGCCTGGTCCCCCTGCAAAACCTGGGTATTCTGCTGCATATGACTTTCACGGCACAACTTCAGAGAAAGAAAGCGCCCGCACGCGCCAAGAGATTTCAGCCAAAGCCACCTTGCGTTGTGTTTCGCTTCCGCTGGTGAGCAGCCACGTTCCTTGGCACCACCGTATGCGGACGAGTGGTGCCAGGAGTAGGCTTAGCTCTCGAAAAGGGTTTTTGCGCTCGACGATCGAAGTACCAAAGTTTTGAAAACAATAACGCTTGAAGATCCTCAACGAACTTTCATACACATCCGTGAGCCGGCGTTTTCTACGAATTTGAATAACATATCGAAATGACACTTACTCTTCACCGGACTTGATTTTCCTTTGGGGGGGGGGGGGGGGTTCTTCATTACGAAAGCCGAGATTCGCGTTTGTGTAGTACTTACCTTTCAATTTAGCAAATGTTTAAAAATTAAGAAAGGAAGAATAGGGGCGTGTTTCAGAGTGCTTTCGTGTTCTTTCTTTGGCTTTTTATTCTCCCATTATGTTTGCGTAAAAAAAATATTAAGAAAGGGACATGTAGTGTTCGGAGTATAGCCAAGTTAAGCGGTCGTACGGGCACGAATTTGGAACGAGAGAAGCGCGTGCCCCACTCGCAGTTGCGCGTGCTCAGATCTGCATGCTACTACCGGTTTGGAACAGTTTGGAATAAACAAGTCGA
Organism: Ixodes scapularis; assembly: GCF_016920785.2. Taxonomy (NCBI): domain Eukaryota; kingdom Metazoa; phylum Arthropoda; class Arachnida; order Ixodida; family Ixodidae; genus Ixodes; species Ixodes scapularis. The sequence goes on along the minus strand of NW_024609879.1, from coordinate 67,441,799 downwards.
CAGTCACCGGTGTCCTTCCTCGCCCTCGGCGGGGCCCGCGAGGACGCGGGCCCCCGCCGCTACCGAGTCCCCTTCGCGGGTGAACCCGACGTCTACAACCCGGCCACGACAACGCCTGCTGCAGCGGCTGCCGCTCCTTTCCCGACTTTGACAAGACAAGACATCGCCCCCTCCGACATACAAGGCCATCCGCGCAGCCAAGCGCCGGTACCCGACAGCACCTCTCGGACCACCACCTCGTTAGCTACACCGGCCACCTCTAAAATACAAAACCGAGCGTCATCTACTAGACGCCAGAACACAGGAATGGCAAAAAACACTCCGGAGGGAAGACCTTCATCTTTTCTTTTTACGGAGGCAACTTAAACACCGTGTACCCGAAGTTTTTCCGGCCATCGATGAATTTGCCAAGTCTGCTGCTTCCTCGGCCACCATGAGGAAAGGACTGGAACACGAGAAGAAACTTGTCTCTCTCCAAGGTTGGCCCCACACCCCTCAAGCTTTGAACAAGTGTTTCGTAAAAAACCGCTCTCTTTAACCGAGACATTAGTTTTGTCAAAAGAAACAAACTTCAACTTTACCACTGTACATCCTCCTTTTCCACGGATGGCAGTTTCCGTTGAGGAAGGTTAACACAAACTAGACATTGCATCCGCGAAGAAGTTCGCTTGAAAGCCATTGGCGCACTTTCGAAGGTAAACCAAGGAAGGCATTTCGACTATAGCAAAGAAGAAAGGTCCGCCCTCAAGAAGCTAAAGGAAGACAACAGCATCGTAATTCTCCTTGCTGACAAAAGAAATGTCACAGTGGTGTTGAACCGCACGGACTATGAAGGTGCACGAACTTCTGAACACCACAGCGAACACAATGGTACCGAAGGACCCAACATCAAAAATTTAAGGAATCTTAAACAAAGCACTTTACGCAGTCTTCAATAAATATCCGGAGTCTCGGGCCCTCTACTTGAACCTTACCTGCCGAAATGGCTCGACACCTGCGTTCACGGCCTACCAAAAGTACACAAGTCTGGAATTCCGCTTCGTCCCAAAGTCGAATTTACGACGTCACCATAACGAGCGCTGTCAAATTATCTCCATCGTCTGTTTCTTCCACTCATGGGAAAGACCAACACACTTGTCGAGAACACAGCCCACTTCATCGAACTCGCTTCGGACCTGCAATTGAACGACGACGAGTGCCTTGTTTCCTTTGATGTGGTATCTCTCTCCACGAGTATTCCTATTCGACTCGCGGTGAATGTTATCAGAGCGGCACTCACGTCAGACACGACTCTACCTGAAAGAACCCACCTCTCGGTGAATGAGATATGCCGCCTACTAGAGCTATGCCTGACGAATACCTATTTTTCTTTCGCTGGTCGCATCTACAAGCAAAGTAGTGGCACATCCACGGGTGCCGCTGTGTCCGTCACGGCAGCCAACCTCTCAATGGAAGCCATCGAGCAAAAAGCCCTAAGCACGTTTTCTCCCATACCCACTTTGTTTCCACGTTATGTGGATGATTTCTTCTGTGTTGCCAAGACCAGTGAAGTCGATCGCCTTCACAAACACCTTAGTTCCATCCATCCAGACATCCAATTCACGGTCGAACGTGAGTCTAACGGTTGCCTCCCATTTCTGGATGTGTCCGTGGAAAAAACAGGGAACCGTTTAACCTTCCAAAGTATACAGGAAAGCAACGCACACCGGTCGCTACCTACACTTCACGTCAGACCACCCCAAAACTCACAAATCCTCTGTGGTGTGGCGCTCTTTCGACGAACAATCACGGTCTGCTCAACAAAGGTGTCCCTAAAGATGGAAGTCGATCTTATAAAACGAGACCTTCGAAAAAACAACTACCCCACAAGATTCTTCAAGAAGATACACAAGAAACTTCGCCACCCTTCTACATCTACGTCCAAGAACAAAAGCACCTCCAGACGCATGTGTGCCCCGTACCTCTGTGGCACGAGCGAGGTCCTAGCCCGCGTTCTGAGACCGTGCGGCATAGCAGTTACAGATAAACCCGTCTCAACGTTAGGTCATCATCTTCCTCTTCCGAAGGATCGTCCCCCAAAAGAAAAAGCTCAAGGCCTGATTTACCGAATTCCTTGTGCTGAATGCGACGCCTCTTATGTGGGGGAAACGAAGAACTTTTCCGAACGTCTGCGCAGACATAAGTATGACGTAAAGAAGAAAGACATCCAAGGCAACGCGCAGGAGGAACATGCTCAGAAGACCGGCCACGTCATCGGCTTTGACAGAAGTTCCATCCTCGAAAGAGAAAGAAACTGGAGAAAGCGTCTCTTACTAGAATCTTGGCACATACAAAGTACTAACCACAATCTGAACCGATCCACCGGAACGCTGCAGTTATATCCACGGGCTACGATGCGCCACACACGAAAACAGAAGAATACGTTGCTAAGAGAGAAGAAAACAATGACAGAATGCTACCTCTGGGCCCACATACAGTCACCCGAGATCAAGGAGCCGAGCCGGCTTCGAAACGTCGGGCACATTGAAGGTATTGGTTAGAGTCTACAAAGTACCCTCTCTTATTACTTACCTAACCAGGCGGAGTTCCGCCGAAATGTTTACTTTTAAGTGTTTTTTTTTTAAGAAAATAAGTTAAAAATATCAACTTAAAAATTAAAGAAATTAAAATAAAAGTTTTAAAATAAAACATAAAAAAATATTAAAAGTTACATCAAAGCCCCAACAGTGATGGGAAATTTATTGTTTAAATTTTATTTTTATTAATTTTACTTTCCATTTTTTTGTTTTTTCTAAAAATTATAAAATATATGTTTTATTTTGTTTATTTTGTTATTGTTTTATTTTTAGTTGTCATTTATGTATTTATTATTTATTTATTGGCTATTTCGTTTCTGGTGTTTAAAATTTTTAAATGTTTTCATTAATGGCGAAGGAGAAGAAGACGATTTGAGGAAGAAGAAATATTGGACGTACAGCACACAGCCTTCGCTGACAGAGACGTGACCCTCCGACATCGATATCGCCTCTTAACCGACTCCTTCGCAGCGGTGCAGGAACTATCCTCCTCCACCACGGAAGACGCCACAGCGAATCAAATTAGAAAAAGACTGCAAATGCTTCAAGAATTTGGAATCAAGGTGAACATACTCTGGACCCCAGGACTGCGCATGACGGGTGTAATGCTGCGGCGCATGCAGCTGCCGTACAAGCACGCGAGACGGACCACACTTACGCCACCCCGCACCCCGACAATCCCACACTCCAGACACCCTATCACCTGGATCCGACCGAAACGCCCTTGAACAGGCCTACATGCACTTCATTCGAACAGGCCTACATGCACTTCGAATGAAGTGCACTACATGCACTTCATTCGTACCTCCATCAAGACCGCTAGTAAACAGCGTATCATGGAGGCTACACCCCAGACGCCTGTCATCAAAGGACTTTCTAGGCAGAGAGAAGTTTTTATAAACAAAGTCATCGCGAACGCGGCCTAAACACCACACATAGTCAGTAAGTGGCAGCCGCCACCTGTATCAGCCGCATCACCAAGATGCAGCCACTGTCTCCAACAGTGCCGCGCAGATTTGTGGCATCTCATAAAGTACTGTCCTGCCTTCGCACGGGGCCGAGACCGCATCGGTGACCTACACGTGACCTCTCTTGCAGCCCTTACTGCTATTACACAAGCAAATGATGATGCCCAAAAGGCAGTCGGAGATCATGGAAACATCAGTCGCTTATACCGAGTGGTGTAGCACGAGTAGACAGACTGCCCTAGTACTTTTCCCGACATGTTGAAATTAGTGCCACTAAATAAGCTACGCTTCAGAGCAACGACACTTGGCCATATTGTGGCTTAAAATCATAGTTGCCAGTTATCTGAAGCTTTATCTGAAATCACAGGAAATGCTTTTCCGCCCTCCACAAATGTTTAAACCGTTTGCGACAGAGCAAAGCAATATTACATTACCTTCCTAACACCGAATCTAATGCTGAGGAAGGCGCACTTTTGAATCATGACGATCGGCTGTTGCGTCTGTTCTGCATACGAGCCAAAATGGCGGCGCCCACTACAATGTCGGGGAACGGAGTGCCGATACTCTAAGCGCAGCTTATTTAGTTGCTCTAGTTGAAATGACCAAACCCCCTCCACTACCCTTACCCTCTTTTTCTTCCCCACTGCGGCCTCGAGCCATCCTTGTCATTAAAGGACTTCAATCAATCAATCTTCTGTGCTTGCGAGTGTGACTGTATAGGGCACTGATCTCTATTGTAGAAGGCTGGATCGCGGATCGGGAGCCCGTCGGTGTCGCCACCGGTGGCCATTGCTTGACACCAGGCAGTACACGCAAGTCTATGGGAGAAACGCACAAAAGTAAGAATATTGAAGCATGTACGCTGTGCTCGGAGGCCAGTATTTTATGGTGTGCTGCGATCCTTATGTCGGGTGTTTGGAGATCAAATTGGTAATTGTCAAACGTTCGAACGCCGATTAAAGCAATCAAACGTGCCGGAGCACCTACGGCTGAGCTGGCAAGCTTGCTCCCGTAGTGGAGTAAATAAAGAAACTTGCCATCAATGAGACCGTCCTCGGGGAAGCCCAGAAGTTGATGAATGGCAAAGAAGTTCCATCTCCAAAGCGGCTTTCCGGGAGTGAGCGAATTCTACGTAGCAAAGCCTTGGAGCTTGTCGTCTGCTGAACCCTATATACTCAACGAAACCGCCACCGACTCCGCGTAACGCTATACGTAATTCTCGCCTTGTTGAGCTGCACTACAGCGGCGTCACTCTCGACTACAAAATATTTATTTATAAGAACTGCGAGGGCTGTCAGTTTTAATGTTTGTACGCAAACTATTCGACGGGCTAATCGAAAAACATCAAAAGCTTCAGTGTCGAGAACAGCATAGAAACGAGGGAAACGGCACTTTTTCTCGTTCTTCCCATAGAGTCCCATGCATTCGCTGGTGTCAATCAATGGCCACCGGTGGCGACACTCGGTCCCAGCTGCCGAGGCCGCTGTTCGCTGTCCAGCCTACTACAATGGAGATCAGCGCTATAGGTAGTATTCACTGGCGGCCATAGCTGTGTGCGCGAATGCTGAGCGTGCTGATGGCGAGCTTCCACAGTTCTTTTGCAACGTGCATTCCGCACCATCAAGATTGCCGGTCTTAGCACGCTACTAATGTGAGCTCGTTCTGAGCTTGCGCTCTAAACAGCATTCACAAATATGGTGTACAGTGAATGCTCCCTATATCCGCGCTCTTCCATCCAAGCATTAAAGGAGCTGTGCAACAATATTTGTACTGTGCACAAATACCGCTTAAAACGGATCCCTAACGTTAATGACCTATGAAACACGCGTTCGTTTTTCACCCCACGCAATAGAAGTCCCAGAAAAAAATTTAAGAAAAACGAGCAGCGTTCACCCCCTCAACTCGCAGCCAGAACAAGCGGCCACGTGATCTGGAGCCGATTATATGCCGCCAGTGTTGATCATAGCCACGCGCTGGGGTTGGCAAAGCGCAGGACACGCGCTGAGTTCCAGACATTGTTATGGCTCGGCTGTTGTCGTCGTTGCAGCGATTGGACACGGGTCACAACCCGAATGCTTCTCGAGCTAGCAATTGTCACGAGCCCAAGTCGAGTGCCCACGCAATGCTCGGGTCCAATCTATGAACCGCATTCAATTATCGTCACTTGGGTGTACTGCGATCCCCGAGTTACGTCATCAAATTTTGCAAAGGAGAGATTGAATGAAAATGATCGCTTTTGTCCTTGAAATTACACCGCAACAAAGGAGTTTCTTGGCCAATGGCGTTGCGTGTGAGTATCCTTGAGTCCCAGGTGTGCTAGTAAGCTCGTGTAGAGAGAAAAACATTCCAATTGAATATCGTTGCACAGCTCCTTTAATTACCAACTAGCCCTAACATCTACATTATCCTGCTAAGAGCAAACTTCTCATTTTCTTTTTTTATTAGACGGTTCATTGTTGATTATCCTCGTCCGGTGGTGTAGTCTCTGAGCGTACGCAGATGGCAAGGCACCCAGAGACCTGTTTAAATTTCTGGAGTGTGTTAAGGAGTCACGATTTCAGGAAAAGTCATTTCTGGACGTGAGGCTTGGTGTCGATCACGCGTGCGTTCGCGAGGTCGATCTGGTGGTCGAGGACCTCGCAGTCTTCGGTGATAGCACTGCACTCGCTGTGTACTTTTTGCACGTCGTTCTCGTGCTGGCGCATCCGCTAAAAAAAAAAAAAAGCTTTGTTTCGCCGATGTAGCGGCCGGCAGATGGAGGCACCCTATCCGTACGTAATCCGTGCGCAGAGTGCCCCACTCTGCGCACGGATTACGTACTGATAAGGTGCCTGCATCTGCCGGCCGCTTCCGCTGACAGGGTGGAAACACCAATGGAGCCAATGGAGCGCCAGAATATGGCGCCTGAGGTCAGTATTAGCTCCGCATTGGGTGTGGGTCCTGTAGAGTGTGTGTGACACAGTCGTGGTGGAAAAACGTTCAGCCTTTCCACTCTCGTGAAGAAGGAAGACCAGCGAAGCTGTACTTGATACACTGTGTGCTTCTTCGTCGTCGTCTATTTTTCGCCCTGTTTCCTACGATGAATTCTCACCAACGCGCCCAGCTATCTATTCTTCTGGTATAGCTGGAAAAGTTGCCGCTATCTACGAGCGACGGCGGAAACCATACTGGTTGTGTGCTTGCCGCCGTCGCTTATAGATGGCGGTAGCTGTCCAGGTAGGCTTGTGTCGACATACACGGACACAATCCTGGGGAACCTGTCCCTTAACAGCTCCGCTGTAAAAACGTTGCGCTTAGCGAAAGTTATAGAAAGATAGACGCAATATTACGCCGGAGAGAGCATCGCAAAGTTCGTCACAAAATGGCGGGTGTCTCCACCCTGTCAGCGCAGCGGCCGGTAAACGGAGGCACCCTACGCACGGAATCTAGTAGGTCAATCCCTGTGTTTTTTTTTTTTTTGTTGTTGTTGTTGTTGTTTTCTTAAGGTTTATTCTCTTAGTACCGGCTTGAATCGTCCTGGTGTGGACACTGCTTTGTTAGCCACTTAAAGGGACAATGAAACGATTTTAAACAGAATTTTACTGCATGTATGTTTTTTATGGCACCAAAAGAAAACTATCACGCGAGATTAGGAAGACTAAATCCTAATTTTTTGCACACAACCTTAGCAAATAGAAGCGGACTATATCTTACACTCTCACCCTTGAACGCCCGCAACGAAGCAGAGTGTATGAATGGGTGGATTAATAAATGAGTTGTGGCGAAACTTTTTGTACTTGGCGGCGGCTTGAACCACCTCACTCTCAGAAAAAAAGGAGCCAAATGAGCAAAAAAGGGTTCTTTTCGCTAAAAAAGAACCGATTTTTGGGAAGATCCCTATGAAGCGTGCTTTCTCAAGCAAAATCATCCCATGGAAAATAAAAAAAATGCAGAGCTAGTTTCCGGTCTGGAAAGAGCGAAAAGGGTTCTTGTTGCAGCCAGGAAAGAGATAAAGCGTTCTTTGTAAAAAGAAGGTCACTTAAGTCTTCTACCGGATAGAGGGACACAATGACCAGGCTCGAAAGGCTTTGCACGCGAGAAATTGGGTGTGCCATTCTGTGGAAACAAAGCTGCCCGTGTGAGCTGTCAAGTCCTTGAAAGCTTAGAGGTGGAATGTCGTAGTTATTTACCAAGTCGCGTGCAATTTGAGGCCGAGATAATCTTCGCCTCCGACCACAGATGAAACAAGCTTCGATGACTTTGACTTCCAGGCCACCTGCTTCAGCGGTCTGAACACTGGCGTTCGTTTGCAAACGGAACTGCTAGCCGTGTTTTATTTAGCAAGAAATGTTAGTATAAAGCTAATCTTTGGTACTCATTTGTTAAACCAAACGGGTCATTCAAATAAAGTTTATTTGAAGAAATCTGTACCTGCGGAAATCGAATGTGTACTTCATTTCCTCCCAAAAAAACTGCATACAAGTTTGCAAAGGCGCAAAACTTCGTGAGTGAGCAACACACACACACACACACACACAAAAAGTGCGTGTCGTGTTGAATGAGTGATACGGTGATTAAGCGGCGTCGCGTTTTTTTAGTAACAAGAGCCATTTTTTAACTTGCTTTCGTGTTTAAACAATGTACGTATAACTGCGCGTATGAACGAAAAATGAATAGAACAGAGGAACATAGTTTGTTTTTTTGTTTTTTTTTAGTATAGGATGCAGTTATCCTCGCTTGTGGTCATGACACCGCCCGTCTCCCAATACGGCGCTCTGATTGTTTCGCAGCACGCGTCAAGACGCAAAAATAAAGTTGGGACTAATCCGCGGCTGCCATCAAAAATCCTGCTGCGCGGAATGTTAGTGTCGTCTGTTCCAGTCATCTTTATCTTCAGAAATAAATCAGCCTGTAAATGGTGGTTTTTAGATTTCAAGGGGCAGTTATGTCTATAACGATACCCCGAAATAATCTCATAGGCATATTCTATAAGTGCGTATTGAGTGAAGCAAAACTAAACTTCAATATGTTGTGCGTTCAAATTTATGAATAATAACGCAGTGTAAAAAATGACTGCTCCATCCGCCGGTGAACCCCGCTCGCTACTTTGAGGTCACCCACCAAAAGTTAAAAGAATGGGATGGCATGGGAAAAAAAAAACAGAGACGTGGTCGCTGCTGTTCTTGTAGTTTTCGCGAGCAATATGGCATGGTAGGATGCAGAACGAAATGGCCTCGGACGAAATGGCCCTGGACGAAATGGCCCCGGACAAAATGGTCCGAAGTGATTTTTAGACAATCATCTTTTAATGAGGTGCTACTATAGATGAAGTTCTATTAGGCGTACATTCAATGCTCTTATAATGCATCTTTTGTAGAGACTATAAAAAAAGAAGCTCAATATAGACGCGACAATGTTGGATATACACACATACAGGGCAGGCACCTGTCTCGTGTTTGTTTTTCTTCGACTTTGTACCGTTTATTTTGCACTCTTTTTTTATTATTCCGATCAAACAACTAGCCCAACAACTATTTTACTGCTTGATACAACTCTTTCCGATATCCCGCTCGAAGCTTTAAATCGGTACGGTACAGTTACATTTTGTGAACTTAATGTTTTATTTTAAAGGAGTTCCATCGTTAGTTCAGCAGGGCTACAACAAGATGTTTTGAGTGAAGCCATATACGTAGCGCACACTTCCAACTAGTTTCTTTGTGTAATCAAATGCTTATTTCACAAAAATATGTATTGCATTATGCGAATATTAATGTTTTTATATGTTGGGGTTGTACTGACTAAAGCTAATAAAAATAAGGAGCAAGAAAAAATACGACAAAATTTATTTTGACCATTTTGTCCGGGGTCACTATTCAAACAATTTTGTCCGAGGCCATTTTTCCTTTTCTCGGGCTGGTTCTGTGTTTTCGATTCCCATTTCTAGCGTAAAAGGGGTAAGCGCCGACTGCACGCCCAAGCATTTGCGTGACGTGGCGCTTAACTGAGTTAATATTTGTTCAGAAATGGCAATTGGCGGTTCGGAGGTCGCTCCGATTGGAATAAAAATTATTTGTCAACGACATCTATTCTCTCTGTCTAATTGCTTTATTATCACTTCTCTTTCCAGTTCCACAATAGGCTCCATTATTATTCAATCTTGTTTTCGAGGCCCATAGCCTCCTCTATACCAGGCCTCTATTTTCGAAAATCCTATAAAAAAAAACACGCCACTGACCGGACACTGAATCATCGAATCTTGGTGCGTTGTCGTATTGCCGGCACGCGTTGCTCAACTCAATTTGTTGCTTGTTGCCGTTGTCGGAAGGTGTCACACCGATTTGAGAATTTTGCTCTTGTTTATTTTGTGTTTCTTTTGGGCAAAAGAGTAAACTGCCAACAATTTTACCGGCGGTTGTCGGGCATGCTTGGTGATGTGATCGCCCTGTTTCCTGGCAGACAGGGACGGAAAAGCGATGCCATGTGCATATCATCTTCGCCAGCGTACCATTGTTCGGATAGCTCAACGGCACTCCAGTAGATAAGCCATAATGGTGTTCAAAAGCGACCATTTCGGGGGCTAATCTGCTCATCACTAGGCTGACAGTTCGGTGGAATCGTCATGCTCGTTTGACCAGTGAACCTTCTGTCTTGCACCACGTGATCACAACCGCAGAGAAATGTGTCAGGTGATAAAAACCAGGCGACTCATTGGTTCGGCAAGCACGTAGCTCCCACCACGCTGTCAGCTTAGCGGTGAACAGGGATGGGTTGCTGAAGGTCACTAGAGCCAACAGGATCTAGCTTCGTTGCTCGAGGGAGTGCCAGCACCCGCTCGTACGAGTGGTGGATCGGAACAATGTTTGACCTCCTCTCCCTTTGGGTTTGAAGCTCTAGAAGGATATACCTTCCTCCCTTTCCTCTTAGCCATCACTTGCAACATGTCAGCTGACGGGAGCACATGGACGATTGGAGACGTCTGCAGGTGGCTTTTTGAAAACGAACTGCAATCGGCCTGTTCATCATTTCAAGGTAAAACTTCTTAATCAGGCAATATTTGTAATTTATCTTGAAAATCGCTATAAGTACAGTAGTGCTCAATATGGCCGGAAATTGTTCAATGCATAGGCAGAATAAGTAGGACAGGGACGGCTTCTTATTAATCAAGCTACTTGTCGTTTGAAATTTGTTTTTATGCTATTTTGGCTTGAAGTTGTCCAAACAAGCACGTTGCAAAAAAAAAAACACAATATTTTGAGTTTTGTATGTTAAACTACGCAAAAAAAACGTTTTTGAAGCGAACACTGATCTCATTACTACAATACTGACTTTATATAATATGACAAAATACTGTGTTCAAGCTTTCCGACAGAAAGATCTTAAGAAGAGAACTTCGAATTTACAGCGCGAATGAAATGAGCAATGATATCTCTTCGTAAATGTAAAAACTAACCGGGCTTTAATTAGCTAATGTATCCGTATTTATGGCCCCAATAAACGCGAGCGAATAGGTGCTGTAAACGTTTCTGTTTTTTGACCGGCCAGGTACATGACACTCCGAAAGCCAATCACTGCAATTTACGGCACCGCTCAACTAATGACGATGCCGAGCATTTGGTTAGACCCAAAGATGCAGTCTGCGCTGTGACATTAAGGAATTCAAAACGTCCCGCTTGCATTGCTTAATGTAACAGCGCAGACTGCATTTCTTGATCTAAACGTATGTTCCGCGTCGTCGTTCGCTGAGTGGACTTCGCAGGTTGCAACGATTGGCTCTCGGAGTGTTGTGCGGAAATCGACAGGCGCGATCTTTTTGTGCATTTTGTGTTTGCACAAATGTGGACGTATGTTTGATAAAAATAACTGTTTTACTTGGTCCTATATTCAGTGCTGCAACTATTATGTAAATAGCTTACATGCGTAAACGGCGCATCAACGTAACAAATTGTTTTTGTTTTAGGGATTCGTTGATACTGAAAAATATGAAGACGCCGTGAGCGTTCGCCGTCATGTCTTGCTCATGAAAGAAGAGATAACTAAAGTGCCACTGAACGTCGACCTGATAAAAGACTGCATGATGCCGACGTTTCAGTCTTGCTAAGAACTGATCCTCGGCGAGGCTTGAGTCCTCACAGTACCTGAGGAATTTCCGGCAATGACGATTCCCGGAATGGTAATTCAATATTGTCTTCTTGTTAAAGTTTCGAGATTTTTACAGGTCATCAGGACTTCAAAAGTTTCTTACTACCCGTTTTATCGCCTGTGAACGAGATAAAGGCTTTTGATACCTGCTAAATGATATAATTTTATCTCGTAATAAGGCTAGACAATGAATTACTTAACATTCCGATTAATTAACTATTGTTTTACTCTCATTAAAGTGAGTTTAATCGGCATATTGGTTGAATTTAGAGTTACGTAAAGTCTTATTAACAAAAAGGTGAGAATACTCATTTTACTCTTTTTGTGTGTTTATAACACAATTGTCTCTCATGGCTACTTAAGTGTTTTATATGATTATTATCTAGAGTGGTTTTGAAGTTTAAAAAATAACTTACAAATATTTTATTTTAAATGTTTTCCATGATTTTCTTGTGTGTGAGGCACAATGGCAAGTTGCTATTTAAAGATGTTATTGTACAAATATGTACGGATATTTTATATTAAATGTTTGCCATGCCTTACTTCTGTATGAAGCACAATGACAAGTTGCTATGTAGTACCCATTATAAGATGTAGTAAAAACATGTCAAAGGAAAAAATCGGTTGTTTTAGGCCTTTCCTGAGATACAATATCATGCCCGGAGATCAGCGCGACCTATAAATTGATTAATTAATCAATATAAAAAACAAATCGAAATTACTTTAATTGACCCCCAGCCCTACTCCACTATAGTGACAGTAAGTGGTCATTTAGTTAATATATATATATATATATATATTTATGTATGTGTGTTTGTGTAAACAATTCGTGTGTACAAATCTATAGCGCATAAATGTACTTTTGTAAACCAGCACCACTCTCCATTCGTTGTTTATTTTTCAGTTACTACAAGACGTTAAACTGCCGTTCGGCAAAGACATCCGGAGGACATGAGAGCCAAGAGGGAGGCATTTACAGCTTCTACACTGGTGTTCCTCAAAGGAGAAAAACGTCACTCTGAACCTCGAAGAGCTGCTTGAAGGTATACTTTAGTCGGTGTTTTTGTAATCTATCACAAGTTTCAGACTGCGACGACGCAGAGGTTTACCTTCGTCCAACATAAATATGCTGGGTTAACTTACTACCTCATTACGAACTGAAGACCGCTTATCGGGGCCATTCGTTTAAGAGAGGGTTAACCTATACTCGGGAAGAACTTTCTGTGGCGTTTCTGAAGTGAAGAGTGCGTTTGCATAGCCTTGATTGGCGCTCAAGATGCGCGGGCGTTTTTAACTTCGACTACATTCCGAAAAAAGTTGCCTAAGTCACCCCCGAGTATAGTCCATTGTCACAGATGGTAATGCAAGCTTGTCAGGGTTATATTTTCAATATACGAGCTAGTAATATAAAGCAAATCCTTGCTTTATTTTCTGAAAATAATTTAAAGAAAATATTAGCGACGAAAGTCAATGACAGGTTAAGAAAAATCTAAAAGAAGAAAGCCGACGGACGCTTGAAATGGAAAGAAGGTTTCTCTTCTCCCCTACAAGCTCCTGTCCGCTTCCTCCTCTCCAGCTCGTAGATTTTTTCCTTAGCCTGTTACTGACTATAGGGCAAGAAGCATGAAATATGGGTAAAACCAACGTTTCTTGAAACATGCTTAAAATTCCTGTGCATCTACTTTCCCGCAGAATTCTCGAGAAGCCAATCACACCAATCCACGAAGAAAGCTCGGCGAATAAAAAGGCCAAAGCATGTTTAGACATATGAATGAAGCGAGAGATGTCCCTGAGCATGACGTTTCACGTACTGACTTCATGCTCAGTGTCACTTTACAGACTTCATTTTTAAGTCAAAACATATTTTAAGCTTCTCCATTGGCCGAGCTTTCTTCGTAGATTGCATTGATCGGCCTCTCGAGTATTCTCAAGAGAAGTGGACACACGGGCATTTTTATGAGCAGAGAAAATGCGGTGGCACGTTGGGCATTGTTTTACGTGTATACTGTACATATATTGTAACTCATTGACTTCCGATTTTCTTCCTTTACTACTTCTTGCTTGGAAAGGGAACACTTGATGCTGCGTGCCATTTTTCGCTTTTACACAGTGTTGTAGCGAAGGGGACGCTTCGTCATCCGCTGGTCGCGCTCTCTAGATCGCACATGATTGACCCACTAAATGTTCTAAAGGAAATCACATCTGCGGGTATGTTTTAGAGCGTAAGGCTAAACGAGAAATGAAATGCTTAGCGAAATTGATCTGAAAGCGCGGCGAACAAGTAACTCGCAGCATAATTATACAGAGTAAAATACATCTGTTTATATTCTTGCTTTCTTGTTCTAGGAAGTCCAGACACTGATGCCACTTATCCATCTCCAGGAAAATAAATTTGACATCTTTTTAGACGGTGTCCTGACAGTGAGCGGCATCAGAACGACAGTAGAACCTGTGTGCCCATTGCTGGCAGTGATACCCGTCTCGTCTTAAAACTGTTTCAAATTTTGTTAGTTGTTTTACTGAGTACAGAAGAATCAATTTTTGCGACCCCAATAAAGTATATGAATGGACATGATCTTTACTTTTCTGCCTGTCACCTAGCTAATTACGTACAGGAATGAAGTGTGTTAACGCTGGCCAGACTGATGTTTGTCAACCTGTCGAAAAGGCCCAGTGCTAGCGATTAATGAGCAATCTAAAGACACTTTAGTTGGTAGAAAAAAATTCACCTTGTGGAGTAAGAAATACAAAATACGATTTACTAAAACTAACTAGGAATGTGAAAAAAAAAAAACGATTTGTCATAAAAGAGGGTTAGAAGTACAAAATATGGTTTACTAAAATAACGCTAACATAATCTAAGGAACTCGGGATTTATTAAAAAAAATCAAGAAAGGTTCCGAATAAAACATGAAATAGGGTTCATAAAGAAAAACCAAAGACCGATCCGTAAAGAACCTCGAAATAAGGTTCATTAAGAGCACTAAGAAGGGTTCTGGAAAGAACCCGAATAGGGTTCATTAAGAAGAACCAATAAAGGATACGAAAAGAACCCTCAAATAGGGTTTATTAAGAGCACCAAAAAGGGTTCTGGAAAGAACCCGAAATAGGGTTCATTAAGAGCACCAGAAAGGGTTCTGGAAAGAACCCGAAATGGGGTTCATCATGAGCACCGAAAAGGGTTCGGGAAAGAACCCGAAATAAGGTTGATTAGGAAGAACCAAAAAAGGATCCTATAAGAACCCCGAAATAGGGTTCGTTAAATAGAACCCGGAAGCGTTCTGAAAAGAACCAAAAAGAGGGTTCGTTAAGAAGAACCAATAAACGACCCGAAAAGAACCCGGAAATACGGTTCATTAGGAAGAACCCTTTTTGTGGGTTCTTTTCTGCACCTTTAAGGGTGCCGCCCATTGGACAAGCGAAAGAACCCTAAAAGGTGCTAGTTGGCACGTTTTTTTTTTTTTTTTTAGAGTGTAGCAAAATAACAACAACATCGACAGTGTCGGAGTCTTTTTTTCTTGCTCTTTTTCAGAGCACGACAGCTGAATTTAGCTTCTGTATTGGTTATATACGAGTACAGTGTCACTCGAACTGTGTTCCCAAACGGTGAAATCGCTGATGAATACCCTCGCTGGAAATGACCGAGTTCAACTGACTCCGTACGTGTGACGTCCTTGAACCAAACAAACCGTTGCTAGGGTCGTGGTTATGGAGAAATACATGTGGCTAGGTTTCGCTACGAAAACCCGACCGTTCGAATATCAGGAGTAGGATTTAAACTTCTAAAAATCACAGATATAGAAATCTTGAATGTCATATATCTTTCGACAGAAGTGTGCCGGTAATCGCTTGATCCTGAAATATTTACGACTGCAACTTCCGGTCCTCAAGATGCCTGCAGCAGACGACGAATGCGAGACGTATGCCGTCTGCCACACGCCGGCGCCGTCGTTTGAATTGTGCGAATAAATACGATATTCTAATATTGCATTTGATTGAAATATAATGGGTTTCAGGCACTTATAACAATTCATAGTGGGACGCGATGCAAAATATTGTTTATCGAAAATCCGGACGCATTGCAACCGTGAAAAAAGCACTTCAGGCGATCGTTTCAGGTCCCAAATTATGTTTGCGGACCCGCGCTATGGGAGGGTGCTCCATACCTGGTTGTAACCATCACGTGGAGAAATTTTCTCACAGTCTCTTCAGATTTCCACAAGACCCCAAAGCCCGAAACAACTGGATAAAAAAATAAGGTGAGTACATATAGCACTGCCGGACATGGGGAACTGGCCTTTATGTAAAAAAGGCCCCAACCAACTAACTGCACGTAAAACACATATTCTGTTCGGTCACAACGTCTTAAAATATGGCGCTATATTTATATATTATTACTCTATTGATAAAGTTGTTGCATGAAAGTAGTAGTGAGACAAAAATCCAGCTCAAACTTGCAGTATTCTTACACTGCTATGGTAAAACAGCGTTGAGAAGTATGCCTGTGTCCATGCGCTATCCGACTATTTTGTTTATGCTTATATATCTGCCTTTGGTGATGTTTTTTCATTGTGCTCTTCACATGTTCGCCTGTTCGTACTAGCTTTTTAATTTAGTATTTAGTACAAGCCTGGATATTAATAACAATAAACGACTTCCCTCGGCGGCGTACGCTTTGTTTCTCATGCTGGCCTTGCACTACACCGGTAATGTACTTCGGGTCGTCGTCGTAACTGATCTGCATGCCGTCGTTTGATTTCACGGCATTTTCACCCCTCTGAACTAAGCTGAGTTCTTCAAAACTCACATTGCGGAAGCCTCTACGGCCATGGCGATGCACTTGTTTTTGTCGCTCGTTTACCGACCCAATTCATTGAAGACGCCCGCTGCAACAGAAGCCAGCAAACCTTTCGTGTCGTCTGCTACCGAAGCAAAGCGGAGTGCACTCGAAGAAAAAATGGTGGAAAAAGATAGCAACGGTCGCGCCCCCTGACGCGCCCCCAAGCGGACACGAGAAAAAGGGAGGAACGAAACGTTTTTCTCCTTCTCCAGGCAGACGAGGGAAAGCTTTCGCCGTCCCGACTCATATTCTTTCGGTTTCGTTTTTCGAGCACGTCGCACACGTTGTTTTATAAATGTTGTTGAGTGGATTGAGCTTCGGCGGCAGCGAAGGCCACCTGTAATTCCGTCTTCTACACTCTAAGAAAAAGTGAGCACACCACACTCTCAACAAAATGGTAATCGTAGGGTATTACATTTGGGGTAGTCAGAAGCCGTCACAGATATCGCTACCCCCCCCCCCCTTCCCCCCTTTAGTAATACTAACGACCCCATGGGTAGTCACGCGGCGTGCAATCAACAGGTAGTCACAGTGAGCACCCCCAAAAGCAACATGGCGGCTGGCAAGCGACAGTGGAGCAATACGAGTAAGGCCTAGTGAGCTGGACTGCTTTTTGCTAAAATACGATTCTCAAGTGCGCACGCCCGTTCGCTGCCTTCCGTGCGCACTAAAGCACTCCAAAACGCGCCTCGAAGCACCGGCACCGCACCTATTACGAGTAGGAGCGGCGATGTGAGGGGAGGGGAGGAGGGGGGGGGGGGCATTCGAGGTGGTTTGTCCGCAACTGCTTTCGCGCGGCCGACTGCATTCACTTCGCGGCCAGAAAACATTCAAAGAAGGAATCGTTTAGCGACAAATGAAATGATGTCTTTATTGAACAGAGAATCTGCTTGCTGTGCTTGCCGCAAGTGATCCGGCGTTTTCGGTTGACAGCGGCGAGGCGAGGCATCACCGATTCAAGCGGCGTCGGTTCCGATCGTTCAACGCTCCTGGGGTGCTATGTTGCGCTTTTTGGACTCCCAGGAGACTAGGAAGAGGGAAGTGACGTCAACGACACAGCAAACGCAGATTGGGTGTTGAT
Organism: Ixodes scapularis; assembly: GCF_016920785.2. Classification (NCBI taxonomy): domain Eukaryota; kingdom Metazoa; phylum Arthropoda; class Arachnida; order Ixodida; family Ixodidae; genus Ixodes; species Ixodes scapularis. The sequence goes on along the minus strand of NW_024609879.1, from coordinate 67,424,216 downwards.
TTCGTTTTCTTCTGTCAACATCCAATCTGAGTTTGCTGTGTCGTTGACGTCACTTCCCTCTTCCTAGTCTCCTGGGAGTCCAAAAAGCGCAACATAGCACCCTTGCTCACCTGTTAGCGTTCGTTATCCACTCTCAAGTCCCTGGTAATCCCCACCGCGTCTGTGCACGCACTATTCACCGCACGGAACACCCATTCAACTGGCTATGGGACTGATCCCACTGAGACGAGAGCACGAGAGGCCGAGAACCGAACTGTAGCCGAACCCTTCGTGGCTGCCCCGTGGAGCCATGGAGCGCCTCCATGTTTTTCACTCAAATAAGTAGACACATAAACGGGCAACTCCTTGAATTGGGCGGCGACACGCGCCACCAAACGGACAGCGCTCAAACTAAGAAAAAAGAAACCAACCGTCTTTGCTCTGAGCGCCCTCGCCAGACATGCACGTACTACATTTTCCACACCACACTTCACACAAACGCGGTATATAGACGCCATACAATATTATACATGAACGCGTTCACAAACAGCACAAGGTACAACATGAAATATTGACACTCTACATTCCTATATACACGACTAGTGGACACCACCAGCTTATATACTGCTGTATTTTCTGTGATCGATTAGGATGGTGACCACTGTCATATTTTGCATAAATACGAAAAGACTGCCCAAGATTTATCCGTATGTATTATTTTCCTCGACTGCCCTTAGGAAAGCGCTCGTATCTCTTATGTAATCCATTGCAAAAATAAACTGCAGCTTATAAATCAAATTGAATTGTCGCTACACGTCACGTTTTGATCAGTTTCGTTTTCTCGCTTGCCTACACTTCAAGTATACAGTGGCCTGTTTAATTAATTGTATTAATTATCGACACCAATTTCTGCAATCACAACTTTCTGAACACGCTGAAGCATTTTCTTTTCTCTTTTTACATATCCGAATGACCTCAGCGGCAGTGGAGTAAATGTTGAGTACACTGAGCGCGCGCAGATGATTCTAGCGAAGCCCGTCCGCCGGTCATCCCCGAAGCGTTGTCTCAGTTTTCTTCTTATCGCTACAATTGTTTCTGCTCAACGCGTGTCTTTCAAATATGCGTTCTATGCGCTCGCAAGAGGACAGTGCAGAATTGCCGTTTTCGGGTCCGTGCCTTCACCTACAGCGAACGCGAAATACGTATGCTAAATTATCTGAAGCTTGGTTCAGACAGTTGCGTTTGACTGCGTTGCGGCAGCGAGAAACCAGGACATCCCTGCTGCTTAAATCGCGTGCCAAGACGATTCCTTAAATTGGATACCACGCTTCATACGAAGCACAGTTGTGCCGGTGAGTCGCTTTCGGTTCTCGACGTAACGCTGTCAAACGCATTCGAACGCAAGTGTCTGAACCGGCCTCAAGCATCAAAGAACGCCGAGAACATAGTTCTCGCTGCACCTGCTGGCTTCTCCAACAGTACTTTTTCTAAAAAAAAAAAAAAAAAAAAAAGAAAAGTCTATACCGAAAGTAGCACGTGTATGTTTGCCAACGCCTTATTTTTGGAAATTTACTTGAAATATTTATTATAGGTAAAAGAACGCGTGCCGAAAGGCCTGAAATCCTAGTCCCCTTCAAAGTACTTCACCTCGGATGACACACACTTGTTTGAAGCATTTTTTATCGAGTATGCTTGATGAAATGTGCCAAATGAGCCAGTGAAGGCGATAGCCTGAGAAAAAAAAAATATATTTTTGTAGAACATGAATTGGGCGATACCTAGCGCCACCTAGCCTAGCTACTTGCAATTACTCTGCTTGACCCTGCCACCTGGTGGCAAGTGATCTAACCTTCTTTCACGCTACGCGGTAAACAGCAGCTTCGAGTTTGGTTTCGCGGATTGGTTTGCCATTTCTCCGTGATGTGCGGTTGGCGAAAGAATTGTCACTCGAGGAACAGCAAAAGTAAGACGTGAAGTGCGCGAAGTAACTGGGTATCGGTTGCCTCCGTTTAACATCGCAGTGCTGACGACGAGAAGACTCAATAACTGCTTTCGAAACGCAAGTTTCTGTACCTGTGAGGCGAACCAGGCTTCGGAAATAAGCACAGTTCGCGGAAAGCTCGTGTTACGCGTTTATTTGCAGCTCCTTTCGTCCCGTACAAGAGACGTAGCATCCTCGTTAAGCCTTATTGATCTCGATTTGCTCGATTCAGGGCCGCCATAATGAGATGCAGGCGACGGAGGAACTATTTGCTCCCCTGCTTTAGAGACGAAGGTTTCTCCCCTTCTATAGGAACATAGGTTACAAGACTGTTCCTCCCCTTAGGGAGGATTCTCCATACCCTTTTTTCTAAGAGTGTGTAAGGGCCTGCTCACACATACAGCGGAGTGTTAAGTTAGCGCTACGTGAGCGCTCGAAGGAGTGCTCATGTGGCGCTTCCTAGCGCGTGACTTCGTTCTAATATAGCGCATGATTAGCGCTTTAGTAGCGCCTTGTTAGCGTTTCAGTAGCGCCTTGTTAGCGCAAGAGTCACTAAATGAGCTGAGCTTATACCGGTGCCATACAGGCAACTCGAATGCCATTTACAACGATTGATATTTGAGCGGACAGCCAATCAGCGCGCGACGCTCCGGACGTGGCGCGATCCACGCGCGAAAGATTCCGAGCTGATTCGCCGATAACACAAATGTCATTCGTCGTAAATGGCGTTCGAGTTTCCCGTGTGGCACGGGTATTAGAGTATCGGCACTCCGTTCCCTGACATTGTTGTGGCCGCCGCCATTTTGGCGCTTGTGCAGAGCAGACGCGACTGCCGATCGTCATGATTCAAAAGTGCGACTTCCTCAGCATTATATTCAGTGTTAGGAAGCTCATGTAATATTGCTTTGCTTTGTCGTGAACTGTTTAAACATTTGTGAAGGACGGAAAGGCATTTCCTGTGATTTTAGATAAAGCTTCAGATAACTGGCAACCACGGTTTTAAGCCACAATATGGCCAAGTGTCGCTACTCTGAAAATCGCTACTCCGAAGCGTAGCTAATTTATACCCTTGTTACACGGGCAGACTTAACTGCAGTTACGCTAAACCACAATTAGCGCACAATACTTGCCGACAACATTCTGCGGCGATGCAGCCAGAGCTATGGGCAAACGTGCGCTTGAGCATATTGAGCACCCATCAAAGCAGTGCACGCGCTCTCTTCACTTCTTTTGAAACAGCTGTCCGAGAGTATAGTGCCGCATCTGTGCTGCCACGTAACCGCGGTGCTACGGATTAGCGCGTGCACTGCGGTTCCGGTTCCTGTGGTTCGGTGTGAATCAGCAGCCCCATGTCGGACATGTGGGAAGCTGAAATAGAAATACGACAAATGCTCTTGCATACGCGATTAGTGCATATGTGTGTGGACGGCTTGACGCCCAGAAGAGCCCTCTGGGTGCGCGAAATCTTTCGCCACCAAGATACCGACGGGTGTCCGACGAACCTTGTTCCTAGGCTGAGGGACCGAGACACAGCTCTTTCGAAGACGATTATTTTTAACTGCGTGTCTTAGACACCAGGGTCACGCATATCGATTAGAAAGCGATGAGGTCGTACCCAATCAATTAGTCGCTCTGAGTCTTTGACTCTGGATCGCCTGCCCGACCCTTTGCTTGGAGAGCGGCTTTTTCACTTCCTCTTTTTTCAATGCCAAAGGAAAAACAACAAAGGAATCGCCGTGTACGCGCTGTTCCGCAGCAGCAAGCACGGCACATAGGAGGGTGAGAGCGCTAACAAAGCGCTTCTGTAGCGCTAACAGAGCGCTAACAAAGCGTTTACAGAGCGCTTTTGAAGCGCTAACAGAGCGCTGCTGAAGCGCTAACCGAGCGCTACATCACGTGCTAGGAAGCGCCACATGAGCGCTCCTTGGAGCGCTCACGTAGCGCTAATTTAGCGCTCCGTTGTATCTGTGGACCGACCTTAAAATTCAGAAATGGCTTTCATCGTTGCAATATATGACACTAAGACGACAAGAACATTTTCATAATTAGATATCAAGAAGTTAGGTTGCTTACAAAAAAAAATTATTTACTGACTTGTAAGCAAAAACCTAGCCTCATGTGAAGTCTCCATGCATCAGTCCGTACCAACGTCCCTACCAACGTTTTTTGGACCCAGACGTCATCTTGTGACATAGTCACTTACGGGTCAATACGGTTGCATGAGCCGCAGCGTCAACAAAAGCATGAGAGGTTTCTGCACGAGCAATGGTACCAGAACAACTCAGTTGGAACACTGCTATAGGAGCCTGCTTTGAAAAAGTAGCTCTAAAGGTCTGTTCACACCATGCATCTTTTAGGCGCGCAACAGTTTCGCGACACTCAAGTTTCGCGAAATGTGCTCGTTCACACGTACCGCTTCACGTGCAACAACGATGGCGTTTAGACTCGCGAAAATAGTTTGGGTGTTGACCATAAAGTGGCGCTTCAGTTGAAAGCCAATATCATCATCATCACCATTAGCCATTCAGCGTCGTGTTTTCCAGGCGAGCTGGTGAAAAATCATAAATAATAAATAAAACCTTATGACAAGGAAACAAAAAGGGACATACACACCACCTTCTTAAAACCAGCACAGTATACAGCTGTCATTTACTTCTATTTTTACTCTTAAATTGTCATTTACTAGTTGTTGAATTGTCATTTACTGCCATTTACTTTATTTACTATTGAATATGTATAATTTGGATGGAGGTTGACAAAGAAGAAGACTGTTGTAGAAGTAAATGAGAGCTGTACGCTGTGCTGGTTTTGAGACGGTACTGTGTACGTCCCTTTTTGTTTCCGTGTCTCAAGGTTTTATTTCTTAATTACGACTAAAATAGACGCGAATTATCATCATCACCAATTACGTCCTCGTTCATCGCTGGATTTTTTTCCGATATGCTACTCACTTTTCCTTCAGTGGTGCTTGACGTGCTTGCGGAAGCGCCGGCAGTATCCATCGTTCGTGGTTTCGGTTTTTTTCGGATTTGGCTCGGCTACAACACCGGCAGTGAAGTGGCATTCTCAAACAGCTCGCTCCCCCCTCAAAGGCCACGTGAGAGCGTTTCTGAGCGGCCATTGGCGGCGCCCTCAGAGTGATTGGCAGGACTCAGCAAAGTTTCAGCAAAAGCTCGCTCCAGAAGCGAGGTGTGCGCGCAACTTTTTTTAGATGCGCGCGTCCTTTTCAGACTCGTTCAGACTAGAGCCACTCGATATGGCAGCGTAGCTGCCAGAGTAGCGCCACGCTTTTCCCTGTGCCGCCTCTCACCGTGATTGGTCACAGCGGTACCATAGCAACGAGCTGAGCTGGCTCGGTTTCCTTAGCAACCAAGTGACTTCTCGTCACGTGACCTCGCATGCCTCGTAATAGCCGTGATGTCACCGGTAAGATGGCAGCGCCCAGAGCTGGTGGATACGAGTTTGTTCGGTGCGCGGTAGTCGTAATAAGCCGCTTCTTGCCGACGATTTCGGACTTTTTCATGCTCTCTGAAGCAGGTATAACGTGAAGATTTGAAAGAATGTGACTTTATACCTTTTCTGTGCAAGATCGCTCTGGATATTAGCACCTGTGCGACAGCATCGGTCATGTCGTCGTAGCGGTGCTCGTATTTCTGGATGTGTTCGAGGATCGATAAGACATTTTGCATGCAATGTTCGCATACTCCTAGCCTTGTTTGAACGCTGGAATGTCTGAGAATCAATGCGACTTGTATGCGTCGTATGTTGGGCCTTGGGGAAGTTGTTTCAGCCCCAGGTAACCGCGTAATCACACACTTTTAGCGAGGGACCTCCTAGGATCTTTACGTCTTGTACTAATCAACGATCTCACGATACAGCTTTTAGGATAACATTTTCGCATTTTCTAGCTTCCTTTGAATGTTGGAATTTCTGAGAATCGAAACGAAAGGTATACGTCGTGTGTAGGGCCTAGGGGAAGTTGTTTCAGCCCTGGGTCACCGAATAATCACAGCAACTTTAAGCGAGCAAACGCCTGCGACCTTTTACCTTTTGTACTAATCGACGATTTTACGAATTGACAGTTCTGAAGACTTTGATAAACGCCCTTTCGTTGCAATAGCTTGCATTTGATCGCAGTGTTTTTTTTGCTCTTTTTTTTTCAAATGACAAGCAGGCGTTTGCTCAAATGACGTATATGAAATGACCTGCTCTATAAGAATGCATCAACACACACTATTAATTTGATATGCTCAGAGGTGTGTTCGTCTCTGTAATTAACAAGTTACAGACAATTATTTTTCACGATATTTATTCTCTGTAGCTGGGCCCGTTTTGTACTCATTAATGTCCGTGTGCTATGATGCTATCATCATATGTGTATGGTTCTAAATATCCTCTCTGCAATGCCTACAAAAGCCAAAATCACATCAGCCTACCGCAGCTCACGCATTTGACGCAAAAACTGCACCACTCGGACGTATGCGCTCGTCAACAATCAATTCGTCGATGAATATTTGAATTCGCGTTCGTGGCCAATGAGTGCACATGAGTGCACTTGCGAATGACAAGTTCTATGGTGGGCTTAAAAAGCACGGTGGAAGCTTGGAAGCTTGCGGTCATCCCACCGGTGCCCTAGCATGTGACGACCGCGTGATTCCACTGTTCTCTTTTGAGTTGAGGATTAAAGCTAAGGAAGAAGTTAAAGAATCATTTCATGGCCCCTTTAACACGGGTATACGTGCTACACCAGATGAAAATATTGACATTTTGCATGCCGGTAAACTTCCGGAAGACCACTTGGCCTGTTGGCAAGAACACCTCATATCCGACGTCCGTCTCTTTTGATGGCGTTAACAATCCTCTGTAGACCACCGTGCTGTACTTCTTGGTTTGACCCCGTCGACTGTTCATCGCCCCGAAACGAGGGTGATACCGTCGTCGACGTCGGTCCCCGCCAGTCGGTGAGATAATCTCATCTTGAATGAATGATTGGGTCTCGAAGAAGTATGGTGCTAAGCATACATTCTCTTACTATGGGGCAGTCGAGCAGCAGTCATGTCCCAAGGCGATCGTCCTGTCGTGAGTGGCGTAATCGGATTTTGTTCCATTGGAATGAAGTCCGAAAGTGCAAGGACGGTACGTTCGTCCCACGAAGCCGCCACCATCCCGGCGGCGCGGAAAATCACTCGCCTTGTCCGTGCACGCTGCAAATCGTCTCATTTCACAGAAGAAACAGACACTGCTCCTCCAGAGGCCCATGCCGTACTTCCATGCCAAGCGCCTTTTAGGTATTTTACCACTTTTCAATTAACGAATAGAGATATCAACTAGATAAAGGTTGCCGCCCGGCGTCGCTAGCAGTACGGTTACCATAGAAACCTGCAGGCCCAAAATGGAGATCACTATAGGCGCTTCTGACGTCGTGTATCTAGATAATTTTGCGTCGTGTCGCTACTCTGGCAGCTACGCTGCCATATAGAGTGGCTCTAGTTCAGACGACGCAACCATTTCGCGAAACTACGTTTCGCGACACTAGATGCGCGACAAAAATGCATCGTGTGAACAGACCTTTATAAGCGTAGCTCATTTGGTTTAGCTCACAGGCTAAACCTAGAGCCACTCGATATGGCAGCGTAGCTGCCAGAGTAGCGCCACGCTTTTCCCTGTGCCGCCTCTCACCGCGATTGGTCACACGCGGTACCATAGCAACGAGCTGAGCTGCCTCGGTTTCCGTAGCAACCGAGTGACGACTCGTCACGTGACCTCTCAGGAGCAGTGATGTCATCGGTAAGATGGCAGCACCTAGACATATTAACGGCATTAGCGCACACGTATGAGGAAGAGAGAAGGGACAGAAAAGAGCGCTACTCACAACTGTATTTACAGAGATGAAGAAAAGAAAGAACATCGTCCAGCTCTTCATAAAGATGAAAAAGGAAGAAGAGGAAGCAGAAATATAAAACAGGAATATAAAACACAAAGTCGGGTGTTCCCTCGCGCGCACAGGCTTAATACACTGGTTCTTTTATTGAACCCTAAAACCTTTTTTGGCTGTGCCTTCGTTGTCGTGGTGCAGGGTGTGTTTGCATCAGTCTTCGCTCGCGCCTGGTCACCCGTGTCAGGGGGGAAGACGAACACATCATCCATGGTCGGCTGCCGCTGGGTCGTCGTGCCTGATGTCTCGCGGCACCCGTGACTCATGCGAGTTCTGCATTGTCCGTCTTAAAAAGTCTGTTTCCTTGCTTGTCAAGGCTACCGATGCAACACTAATGCATTTAGTAGCTGCGGATATGATGTAGAAGGCTTCTACCACTTCGCGGGTCATTTTATCCTTGTGCCTCTCTAGGGTTATTGTTTCCCCGAACAGCGGATTACAATTGCACTCCTTGCAATGTGTTGCAAGATGGCCTCCCACTGTGGCTCTCAAAGAATAATCATGCTCGCGAAGTCGGTCGTTAAGGCACCTGCCTGTTTGCCCTACGTAGACCTTGCCGCAGGAGAGTGGAATCTTGTATACCACGCCTGAAGTGCACGGAACAAAAGGTTTAGCATGTTTTTTTGTGCACCTCTGTCTTGTGGCATCTTCGGCTTGCGAGTTGACTATGGAGCAAATTTTGCTCATTTTTTGCGGGGCTGGAAATACCACTCGGACCCCATACCGACCTGCCACGTTCTTTAAATTGTGTGACGTCTTGTGAAGGTACGGGATTGCCACCGGTCTTGTCTTTCCTACATCTTGTTTGTTGGCTTGGAGGCCTTTTGCCCTTTTCAACAAGGTGTCCGCTACATTAGCCAGTAGTGGTAACGGATAGCTGGCTTTTCTGAGTCTTTCAACCTGCATCGAGAAGCTGGCTTCCATTGTGTGGCAACATGATTTCTTGAGCGCGGATCCCAAACATGTCAGAGCAATGCCCCTCTTGACGATCTTAGAGTGAGCCGAACTGAAATCCAAAATTCGTTTCTTAGAGCGTGGAGAGTACGTCCAGCACACATGCGTGTCACCTAAGTGAAGCGAAAGGTCTAAAAACTGGAGAACGTTTTCTTGAGGGACCTCATACGTGAACCTGAGGCCCCCTCCATACTCAGTGAAGGTCGCCAAAATATTGGTCACCTGTGTGTGCACATCGGTGTTATCTTGAAGAACAACCAGGAAGTCATCCACATAGCGGGCTACCTTGTTAACTCCTCGACTTCCAAGCTCCCTTTCAATGGCACAGTCTACTGCTCCCAGATAAATGTCACTGAGGACTGGGGCTACACAGGAGCCAATACAAACTCCTGACTTTTGTACATAGTACCCATCTCGCCACCCAACAATCATGGACGTTAGATAAAAATATAAAAGCTCTAAAAAGCTCTCCGTTGAAATTCCACATGAGCCCCTGAAGGAGAGCTCTCCATTGGCTTCAATACATGTCTTCACAGACTCCAATAATTGTGCATGTGGCAATGAGTAAAACAGGTTCTCCACATCTATACTGAAGGCCGTACCGATCTCATTGCTCTTTAACCGGAGAAATTCGACGATTTCCTCAGAATTCACTACTTTGAAGGGGTCCTGTATTTTTAAAGATGACAGATGTTTTTGGAGATAGGACGCGACTTGTATTTGCCAGGAACCCTTTTCGGTGACAATCGCTCTAAATGGGCTTCCTTCTTTATGCGTCTTTACTGAGAAGAAGACTTCAAGATGAAACTTGTCAACCTTCCCGATTCTCGCTGCTAACTGAGTTAGAGACAGACGTTCACAAAGACGCTTTGCTGCATCCCGAGTTTTCTTGGTGTCCACTTCTACCCGTTTGAAATTTTTCGTGATTGCTGTTGAGGCTCGATCATTGTACATGTTTTCTGGTAGAACCACAAACTGTCCTTCTTTGTCTGATAGTAAGACACGCAGTCCATTGTCACCCATAAAATCCACCAGGGGCTTAAAATGCCCAACAGGTTTTTTCTTCTGCTGAGGGTGAAGACTGTCAACGCACTCAGAGATGCACCGTGGTCTGTCCGTTTCCACTGTCCTATGGGCGATTTGCTTTGCTAGTGTAATCAGCTCCGGTGGGCTTACCACAGGTTCGAAACAGTACTTACCACAGGTTCGAAACAGTACCCTAGACGCTTGCCAATATCCGGTGGCATCCTTACCTCCCCCAGTGTTGTGTAGAGACCCTACGTGGAGGGCACCGGTTCATTTGCTTTTTTGGTCGGGAGATGTGGCCTGATCCTTTCCCAGAGAAACTCCGTAGAGTCTTTTGCTGTGTTGTTCATTACATGGTAGAACCTTCTTTTTTGTCGTTCGTTGCCATTACCCGAAAAGCAGGCAACTCTCAGGCAGTCCCTCAGGAACCTCTCCTGACGCCAGTATTCGGATCGTAGGATACGGCAAATTCTTCTTGTATGTCCTATTGAAGGAACCAAGAAGCCGCATAGTCCCCTGAGTTCCACAGGACATGTACCCCTTCGAATGTGCCAAGAGGCCACCCGAGCACTGCACACACTCTTGGCTATCAGGTCCACAAGGACACACGGAGGCAAAAAAGGAAGGTCAGAACTCAAAGGAGAAGGGCCCGATGCAAAAGAAATAAACTGTAAAAGGGTTGATAACTGGGCTAGTTGGTAGTTAGACATATTAACGGCATTAGCGCACACGTATGAGGAAGAGAGAAGGGACAGAAAAGAGCGCTACTCACAACTGTATTTACAGAGATGAAGAAAAGAAAGAACATCGTCCAGCTCTTCATAAAGATGAAAAAGGAAGAAGAGGAAGCAGAAATATAAAACAGGAATATAAAACACAAAGTCGGGTGTTCCCTCGCGCGCACAGGCTTAATACACTGGTTCTTTGATTAAACCCTAAAACCTTTTTTGGCTGTGCCTTCGTTGTCGTGGTGCAGGGTGTGTTTGCATCAGTCTTCGCTCGCGCCTGGTCACCCGTGTCAGGGGGGAAGACGAACACATCATCCATGGTCGGCTGCCGCTGGGTCGTCGTGCCTGATGTCTCGCGGCACCCGTGACTCATGCGAGTTCTGCAGTGTCCGTCTTAAAAAGTCTGTTTCCTTGCTTGTCAAGGCTACCGATGCAACACTAATGCATTTAGTAGCTGCGGATATGATGTAGAAGGCTTCTACCACTTCGCGGGTCATTTTATCCTTGTGCCTCTCTAGGGTTATTGTTTCCCCGAACAGCGGATTACAATTGCACTCCTTGCAATGTGTTGCAAGATGGCCTCCCACTGTGGCTCTCAAAGAATAATCATGCTCGCGAAGTCGGTCGTTAAGGCACCTGCCTGTTTGCCCTACGTAGACCTTGCCGCAGGAGAGTGGAATCTTGTATACCACGCCTGAAGTGCACGGAACAAAAGGTTTAGCATGTTTTTTTGTGCACCTCTGTCTTGTGGCACCTTCGGCTTGCGAGTTGACTATGGAGCAAGTTTTGCTCATTTTTTGCGGGGCTGAAAATACCACTCGGACCCCATACCGACCTGCCACGTTGCTACTGCGTGGTGCACGTTAAAGACCTATAGACCACAGGCTAGCGGTTATACTCCATTGGCTAAATTGCTCATCTACAGCGAGTGACTCGTCGCAACTTTGAAATGGCTGATCAACTACACGCTGTATAAATATTCACACAACTCCCAAGTATACTAATCAACGATTTTACGATATGCGCAGCGCAAGTTCGTCTGCTTCTTTTTATAAGGGGTTGTGGTGACGCCAGAACACCGAGCTTTGGTTGGTTCTGAATAAAGAATAGTGGGTAGGCCTCAAAGTAAGCTGCCTTGAGGTCTACCCGCTATCCTTCAATCGCAGCCACTCAGATCTCGGCGTTCTGACGTCACCACATCCCCTGCAAAAAGAAGCAGACGAACTTGCGCTCCACATAGCTTTCAGGATAAAATGTTCGCATTTTTCTAGCTTCCTTTGAAAGTCTGACTTTCTGAAAATCATATCGAAAGGTATACGGCGCATGTAAGGCCTTGGGGAAATTGTTTCAGCCCTGGGTCACCGAATACTCACAGCATTTGTTTAGCGAGGAAGCTCCTGCGATCTTTAATATTTTTTACTAATCGCCAATTTTACGAATTGGCAGTTCTGAAGGTTTTGATATAACTTGCTTTCGTTGCAATAGCTTGCATTTGATCGCAGTGTTTTTTGGTTTGTTTTTCAAGTGAAAAAAATGGCGTTTGCTCAAGTGACGTATATGAAATGACCTGATATATAACAATGCATCAACACATACTATTAAACTTGGATTCTCAGAGGTGTGTTCGTCTTTGTGATTAACAAGTTACAGACGTATTTATTTCTTACGAGCGCAATATTTATTTTCTGTAGCTGGGCCCGTTTTGTGCTCCTTAATGTCAGTGTGCTATGACGTTATCATCATGTGTGTATGGTTCTAAATATCCTCTTTACAATGCCTACAAAGGTCAAAATGACGTCAGCCTTTGTTTATAAAAACTTCTTGCTGCCTAGAGAGTCCTTTGATGACAGGCGTCTGGGGTCTAGCCTCCATGATACGCTGTTTGCTAGCGGTCTTAATGGAGGTGCGAATGAAGTGCATGTACGCTATATGCCTGTTCAAGGGTGTTTCGGTCGGATCCAGGTGATAAGGTGTCTGGAGTGTGGGATTGTCGGGGTGCGGGGTGGCGTAAGTGTGGTCCGTCCCGCGTGCCTGTACGGCTGCTGCATGCGCCGCAGCATTACCCCCGTCATTCGCTGTATGTCCTGGGGTCCAGAGTATGGTTACCTTAATTCCAAATTCTTGAAGCATCTGCAGTCTTTTTCTAATTTGATTCGCTGTGGCGTCTTCCGTGGTGGAGGAGGATAGTTCCTGCACCGCTGCGAAGGAGTCGGTTAAGATGCGATATTGCTGTCGGAGGGTCGCGTCTCTGTCAGTGAAGGCTGCGTTCTGTACATCCTCCAGTGCTCCCCAAATGGCGAGGAGTTCCGCATGGAGTGCGGTGCCCTGTGGGAGAGCCAACGAGGTATAGGGCATTAGAGTGATAAACTGGCAGCTGAAAGTGACCCCCAATTGACCGCCGCCATGTTGTACAATTTTGACCACTAGACACGTGACCAGGCCAAATCTATGACGTAACCAGACCAAATCTCTGGCGTCAACGAAAAGATGGCAGCGCCCAGTGCGTGTCGGAAGCGTTGTGGGCGTTGATCGGAGTGTGTGGATTTCGTGAGCGGAATTCGGTTTTTGAGGGTTTTGTGTGCTCTCCCGCGTAGGAATAACGTGAAGTACGAGGGAATGAGGCTTTTCTTTTTTATTTAATTCAGAGTAAGCCAGATTCGGTCCCGTGCTTCTCGTACGGGCTCGGATCACTACCTCGGACATCGCTCGGTCGTTCGAGTTTAATTAAAATATCCGCAATCGTTAACCACGGGAGCTCCTCCATAATCGCTGAGTCGAAGGATACGTCGAACCCATCCGGAACGCGGAGTGTAAAGGTATGTAGGACGTAACCAGAACGCGGAGTTCTAACGGTACGGCGGACGTGCCCGGGCAATTTTCTTAGCTCGACCGTCAAGATTCGCATTTGAAGCAGCGAGAGAAGTGTTGAAATCTCCGAACTGCTCGGTGCTGAGCTAACTACGGACCACTTCACTATGTGATCCGTAGTGACGTGAAAAAGACCGACGGCGGTCACTCCGGGCGGACGGCGGCTCCCGGCCGCCTGCCGGGTGCCTTCTGTGAAGGGGCGACAGTCGTGTAAGCAGTACTGTACCAGCTTCTCTTATAGTTATGTTGTTCTCGAGCAGCTTCCCGATCACTAAACCCCGCAAACGCGTGCCGAAATTTCAAAAGGTGTCTGCCAACCTGGAAAGCCTTGAACTCCCAGGGAATTTCGGATCATCTGGGAAAGTCAGGGAATCATTCAAAAAGTGGGCGAAATAAGGGAAGACGACTAGTGAAAGCGGCATGGCGGTTGCTCGTCGGCACGGCCATGCTGAATGACATTGCCGAAATGTCATCCTTCGACTAAAAAACTCAAGGAATTTGATCAAAATAGTCAGGGAAAAACTTGAAAAAGTCGGGGAATTTGAAATCAGTAGTTTGTTAGACACAATGTTTGATTTTCTTGGCACTCCACGCGTTTTTACACACGACAGGCACACGCCCGTGTATCACACGGCAGCCAGGCCAAGCGGCTGCCAGCCACTTATGCAAGGTCGATAAGACGCAAGCGTGGAACGCTTTCGGACTGCTGTAAATACACCAGCGGGAGCGTCCAACCGCAGTCCGACTGCCCACGCTAGGACACCCGACACAGACTCCGCGTCCTGGGTACGTCTGACGTATCTTTAGATTTTGCATCCTAGGTACGTCAGACCTATCTTTAGACACAGCGCCTGGTAATAGTAGTGAATAGGGTCACGTTCAGTGCGCAAGTCACTTTATTACACTCGGAGGGCGGAATTCCATTCCCGTTGCGCAGGTGGTTCCCGAGCTAGGCATGCACTTGAAGACTATGTTTCACTCTTTCATAAAGCAAGCTTTGCGGGACCCCTCCGCCCTTGTGCACCCATTCGCAGGTCGTGTCGCCTTTCCTCACGTAACTCCCGCAGGTTCAGTGAGTTGCCGAGCCACTGCAGCCCTGGCGTCGCTCGGTACATACAAGAGGCGGCTCACGTCGGTCGTCCAGCAGCGTACTCGAGGGACGCAAAGCTAGCAGCCTCCTTGGTGCATGCAAGACGAGGCTGAACAGAGCTCCAAGCTCTTCTGACGCACATGTGCACTCCAATGAGACCGGTGTCGCACCCCGATTCCTAGAGATGTGGTCGCACTGGCAGTCTTGTCGGTCCCTGGGGGCCGTCGAGGAGTGCCAGAAAGCAAAATTCCATCCTTCTTGCGCAGGTAGTTCCCCAGCTAGTCACTTCCTTGACGACGTCGCACCCTCTCTGGAAGCAAGCTTCGGGATGCTCTTGTGCACCCATTTGCAGGTCGTGTCGCCTTTGCTCACGTAACTCCCGCAGGTCCAGCGAGTTGCCGAGCCGCTGTAGCCCCGGCGTCGCTGGTCGTGCATCCTGGTCCTGGTCGTGCATCAACCACCGCTGCCCATTTCCGCTGAGTGCTTGGGTGTGGTAGCTTGACGTGCTTTCGCAGAAGGCTGTATGCCTTTGCCGAGTAAAAATGGAGCGTGAGGGCAAACTTGCGCACATCCTCTGTACATGCGTTTTTGTTGCGCCTGACTCTTTTTAAGACGAGGTTGCGCATTGTGTTGGTGAATGCTGGCTTAGGAAGTCGTGTCCTCAGTTCACGGAGCAGCGTGCTCAGCTTCCTAATCCTGGCCATCTTTCGATTGATCTTCTTCTTTGCCTGTTTCAACGGTTTCCTCGCCTTCTGCAGCTTTTGCCTACTCGTGGCCAGGTCCCTGTGCAGTCGTGGTGACACAGCTGCGTACGAGTGGTCACCGAAGGAAGTGTTGCGTCGCTTGAACACAGCTTCAGGGGGAGTCTCTGACGTCTTAGCCTGAGAGGGGGAAGTAACAAGCTCCAGGTTTCAGGTACTTCGGGCGACTAGTTGCACAACTTGCAAAGGTGTGTCTCTTGTATCTGAAAGTGGTGGTCAACGAATCACTAGAAAAGTGGCATCTTTGGGATCAAGTTGATAGGTTCGAGTAAAACATTCAGGTTCTTTGCAACACTTTTAACCACCACCATTATAATAATTCCATGGCATGCTGTATGCTTTTTACAATCATTCAATCATAAGTGGGTTACGTGTTTTCAGTATATACTGATATACATAAAAATATGACCTCCAAACGATTTTTCTTGAAATCTGCAAAAACCGAAAGAACCCGAATTGAGCTTGCTTTGAGGAGAAATTGCACTTTCCACGGCAGGGAACCTTGATAAACGTCTGTACTTTTGTTGAACCACAACACCGACCGCACTGAACTGTCTGCGAGGCTGCTCTTTTTCTTTGGGAATTGTTTTTATGTGCTCCATTTAGCAATGAGTAGTGCATATCATGTTGTGTCTCCTAGAAACGCCACAGATATGCATTTCCTTTTACCACATAAGTACCGTGACACTCCGAGTTTTAGTCGATATCAAAAAAAGACACTGATAAGCTCAAAATTCGAGAGAACAAATAAGCACCAAAAAATCACCCCCATTTTTAAAAAAATAAAACTACGAGAGCACCTCAGCTTTCTTTTATGATGTGAGAATGCGTGAGCATTACCTTTGGCCGAGTTATATTGACGTCAATGAGCAAGGTTGACCCAATGAATAGCACACTAGTTTTGCGATCATGAGAGCCTAGGTTCGAAACCGGGCAGGGGATAATTTATTTCTAGGTTTATTTTTTGTTTGATCACGTGATTAATAATTAAGTCACATGACGAAAATGATAACGTGAGCACAGCTGTTTGTTTTTCTCTTATTTTCTTTTTCCTTAGATTGCGTCGCATTGGTCACGGCATTTGGACACAACTTTTGGTTACAGCTTTTGGCTGCACCCTTTGATCACGGCTCTTCTTTTGCTCACTGAGCCAGGTAATACTCACAAATTAAAAAACACCCAAAACATGGAACCCTATTCATAAGCCAGAACTCCCAGCACCCCCTTTTTGTGGGTCAGTGCCAGTTCTGGCCAACGCATAAAAGGTGTGGTCACATATCACACTGCACAGTATAACCTGCCAAGAATGCATGCCCGGCACACAGTCTTGTGGAATACAGGCAGTCTTGAATGTCACCGCTCGTTGTTCTGCTGACAGGTCTCACCCTCCAGAGAGGCAGCCTGGATCGACGACTGATCAGCCAACCCCAGGAGAGGCCCAAGCTGCTGCTGGTTCTGGAAGCAATGTAAAGCTGGTTACTTCCCCCTCTCAGGCTACGACGTCAGAGACTCCCCCTGAAGCTGTGTTCAAGCGGCGCAACACTTCCTTCGGTGACCACTCGTACGCAGCTGTGTCACCACGACTGCACAGGGTCCTGGCCACGAGTAGGCAAAAGCTGCAGAAGGCGAGGAAACCGTTGAAACAGGCAAAGAAGAAGATCAATCGGAAGACGGCCAGGATTAGGAAGCTGAACACGCTGCTCCGTGAACTGAGGGCACGACTTCCTAAGCCAGCATTCACCAATACAATGCGCAACCTCGTCTTAAAAAGAGTCAGGCGCAACAAAAACGCATGTACAGAGGATGTGCGCAAGTTTGCCTTCACGCTCCATTTTTACTCGGCAAAGGCATACAGCCTTCTGCGAAAGCACGTCAAGCTACCACACCCAAGCACTCAGCGGAAATGGGCAGCGGTGGTTGATGCACGACCAGGACCAGGATGCACGACCAGCGACGCCGGGGCTACAGCGGCTCGGCAACTCGCTGGACCTGCGGGAGTTACGTGAGCAAAGGCGACACGACCTGCAAATGGGTGCACAAGAGCATCCCGAAGCTTGCTTCCAGAGGGGGTGCGACGTCGTCAAGGAAGTGACTAGCTGGGGAACTACCTGCGCAAGAAGGATGGAATTTTGCTTTCTGGCACTCCTCGACGGCCCCCAGGGACCGACAAGACTGCCAGTGCGACCACATCTCTAGGAATCGGGGTGCGACACCGGTCTCATTGGAGTGCACATGTGCGTCAGAAGAGCTTGGAGCTCTGTTCAGCCTCGTCTTGCGTGCACCAAGGAGGCTGCTAGCTTTGCGTCCCTCCAGTACGCTGCTGGACGACCGACGTGAGCCGCCTCTTGTATGTACCGAGCGACGCTAGGGCTGCAGTGGCTCGGCAACTCACTGAACCTGCGGGAGTTACGTGAGGAAAGGCGACACGACCTGCGAATGGGTGCACAAGGGCGGAGGGGTCCCGCAAAGCTTGCTTTATGAAAGAGTGAAACATAGTCTTCAAGTGCATGCCTAGCTCGGGAACTACCTGCGCAACGGGAATGGAATTCCGCCCTCCGAGTGTAATAAAGTGACTTGCGCACTGAACGTGACCCTATTCACTACTATTACCAGGCGCTGTGTCTAAAGATAGGTCTGACGTACCTAGGATGCAAAATCTAAAGATACGTCAGACGTACCCAGGACGCGGAGTCTGTGTCGGGTGTCCTAGCGTGGGCAGTCGGACTGCGGCCGGACGCTCCCGCTGGTGTATTTACAGCAGTCCGAAAGTGTTCCACGCTTGCGTCTTATCGACCTTGCATAAGTGGCTGGCAGCCGCTTGGCCTGGCTGCCGTGTGATACACGGGCGTGTGCCTGTCGTGTGTAAAAACTGGAGTGCCAAGAAAATCAAACATTGTGTCTAACAAACTACTGATTTCAAATTCCCCGACTTTTTCAAGTTTTTCCCTGACTATTTTGATCAAATTCCTTGAGTTTTTGAGTCGAAGGATGACATTTCGGCAATGTCATTCAGCATGGCCGTGCCGACGAGCAACCGCCATGCCGCTTTCACTAGTCGTCTTCCCCTTATTTAGCCCACTTTTTGAATGATTCCCTGACTTTCCCAGATGATCCGAAATTCCCTGGGAGTTCAAGGCTTTCCAGGTTGGCAGACACCTTTTGAAATTTCGGCACGCGTTTGCGGGGTTTAGTGATCGGGAAGCTGCTTGAGAACAACATAACTATAAGAGAAGCTGGTACAGTACTGCTTACACGACTGTCGCCCCTTCACAGAAGGCACCCGGCAGGCGGCCGGGAGCCGCCGTCCGCCCGGAGTGACCGCCGTCGGTCTTTTTCACGTCACTACGGATCACACAGTGAAGTGGTCCGTACTTAGCTCAGCACCGAGCAGTTCGGAGATTTCAACACTTCTCTCGCTGCTTCAAATGCGAATCTTGACGGTCTAGCTAAGAAAATTGCCCGGGCACGTCCGCCGTACCGTTAGAACTCCGCGTTCTGGTTACGTCCTACATACCTTTAGACTCCGCGTTCCGGATGGGTTCGACGTATCCTTCGACTCAGCGATTATGGAGGAGCTCCCGTGGTTAACGATTGCGGATATTTTAATTAAACTCGAACGACCGAGCGATGTCCGAGGTAGTGATCCGAGCCCGTACGAGAAGCACGCGACCGAATCTGGCTTACTCTGAATTAAATAAAAAAGAAAAGCCTCATTCCCTCGTACTTCACGTTATTCCTACGCGGGAGAGCACACAAAACCCTCAAAAACCGAATTCCGCTCACGAAATCCACGCACTCCGATCAACGCCCACAACGCTTCCGACACGCACTGGGCGCTGCCATCTTTTCGTTGACGCCAGAGATTTGGTCTGGTTACGTCATAGATTTGGCCTGGTCACGTGTCTAGTGGTCAAAATTGTACAACATGGCGGCGGCCAATCGGGGGTCACTTTTGCCTGATGAACGGTATGCTAGTT
Organism: Ixodes scapularis; assembly: GCF_016920785.2. Classification (NCBI taxonomy): domain Eukaryota; kingdom Metazoa; phylum Arthropoda; class Arachnida; order Ixodida; family Ixodidae; genus Ixodes; species Ixodes scapularis. The sequence goes on along the minus strand of NW_024609879.1, from coordinate 67,404,917 downwards.
TATCACTCTAAGGCCCTCTACCTCGTTGGGGAGAGCACATGAGTGCTGTCCTTGTATGCGAGGGTCGGTGTCGCAGATCCAAACCATGCTGACTCTGTCGTTTCTTGCCGTTGCGTCCGTATAGACGTTGACAATGCAGTTTCTTGATATCACAGCCAACTGGAATCTCGTGTAAAAGATTTCTTTTCGGAGGTGCTTGGTGTTCAAGTAGGTATTCTTGAGCGCATTCACAGACTCGGATACATCCGCCCTAACTACAGGCGACCTGTCATAATCAAGCTTCTTGACTATCGTGATAAGGTTGCTATCTTAAAAAACGCCCCCAAACTTAAGAATCACGGGCCCGATAAAATCTGGATCGACGAGGACTTCTCGCCGAGAACTAGACTAGCGCGTTCTAAACTGTGGGCATTTGGTAAAGAACTATGGTCACAAAATATCAAAACAAGATTGAGGATCGATAAATTGTACTCCGACAAAAAAATATTTGCGTATGACTTTGTTGAAGGCCGCGTTGTCGAGGTGACATCTAATGAAGTACGCGCCGATTGACTGCTATCACACAGCAACACACGCCCTAAGCGCGTTGCACCCAGACTTTCTTTCCTGTTTACAAATTTTCGTAGCGTGTTAAAAAAACAAGATATCTTACTAGATAATGCCAAAATGTGCAATAGTCAAGTCATCCTCGGCACGGAAACATGGCTGTCACCTGACATATCCGACGGTGAACTCCTGAATTCCAGTTTTTCTATCTTTCGCAAGGATAGATTGGTTCACAAAGGCGGTGGCGTCCTGATTGCTGTTAGTGACCACTTATTATCATCTGTAGTTGATATTGAAACGAGCATCGAGATTATTTGGATTAAACTGAAAATGACGCACTCGAATTTTCTCATAGGTGTGTGTTATCGACCCCCGAATTTTGATTGTACATTTGTGGCTAGATTAAACGACTGCCTTGAGAAGGTCTTTTCTGAGTACTCAAATGGTGTCATTATTCTGGCAGGGGATTTTAATTTTCCTGACATTGATTGGGTTTCAGATTGCGTCAACCCCTCGTGTAAAAATCAGAAAGAAAGTCGTGAATTTCTTGATGTTATGAATAGTTTTGGTTTCCACCAAATTATTAAAGAACCAACCAGGGGTGACGCGACCCTGGATTTATTTTTTACTACCCACCCTGAATACATAAGCGATGTTAACAATTTATGTTTGTTTAGTGACCACTCTCTTTTCAACATTAACCTATCCATTGACGTTCCCGCTCCTGCAACGTCGAAGAAAACAATTCGTAATTACGCTAAAGCCAACACTGTGAGTATTAACGCCGAGTTATTGGATTCATTCCCAAACTTTGAGAATCACTTTAATACAAGGTCGGTGGAAGAAAACTGGTGCATATTCAAAGAACGTATTCACAACCTCATTTCCCGATACGTTCCGGTGTGTCGGGTAATCTCTAACCCCAGTTCGCCATGGTTCACTCTTAATACGAAGAGAATGCTAAGGAAGAAAAAGAGGCTATTCCAGTCGGCAAAAAGAAAAGGTAATGATGACGCCTCGTGGTCTCGCTTCCGTGAATTTGCTAAAACTTGTAAACGTGAAATAAGAACGGCGAAACGTAATTTTTTTGAGAACGACCTGTATAACATTCTTATGTCAAATCCACGGAGATTCTGGAAAATTATCAATCCTTCTTCAAAGAAAAGTCCGATCATCTCAGATCCGACTGGAAAGCAGCTGACTGAAAGTGATGTATGTGACAGATTTAATGAATACTTCAGTAGCGTCTTCACTCGCGAAACGTTCCCCATGCCGCAATTAGCTTCTCAGGACGCACTTGGCGAAATGGGGTCAATAACTATTTCTTCTGAAGGAATACAAAAATTAATAGAGCAACTTCCAGTCAGCTCTGCTCCTGGTCGCGACGGGATAAACAGTAAGATTTTAAAAATTACTAAGCACATCTCGTCCCTGTACCTGGGTAAAATTTTCAACCAATCACTTATTACTGGTATAATTCCCAATGACTGGAGACATGCAGACGTCATTCCAATTTTTAAGTCTGGGTCATCTGACGATCTGAGCAATTACAGGCCTATTTCTTTAACAAGTGTATGTAGTAAGCTCCTTGAACATGTTATTTTTACAGCCATAATGCAGTTTCTTGATATCAATAATGTATTGTTTTCTAACCAGCATGGATTTCGTAGGAATCGATCATGCACAACACAGCTTTTCGAGTTAGTAACCGATATTCACAGTAATCTTAACTTACGAAAACAAACAGACGCTCTCTTTATAGACTTTTCGAAAGCTTTCGACCGTGTGCCACACTACAGACTTATAGTAAAATTACAAAACTTAAAAATTAATGCAACTGTAGTTAATTGGATAAAAATTTTTCTCACGACTAGAACCCAATCCGTACGTCTAGGTGAAACATCTTCACAATCCTTACCAGTTATTTCAGGCGTACCACAGGGTACTGTACTGGGCCCATTGCTCTTCCTTATTTATATAAATGATATCGGTTATCGCCTGAGAAGCTGTGTTCGTCTGTTTGCTGACGATCTTGTTGTTTATCACGCTATTTCCAGTGAAGATGATTGCCGAACATTACAAGAAGACCTATCCCTAATCGAAACCTGGTGTGCCGAGTGGCTTATGTCCATTAATCATAATAAATGTAAATGTGTATCTTTTTCTAAATCCCGTAATCCATTAGATTACACCTATCAACTTGCATTCCAGCCCATTGAAAAGGTTTCATCGTTTAAATACCTTGGCGTGCACTTAAGCTCTGACCTTTCATGGAGAACTCATATTGAACACATAACTTCCAGTGCTAATAGAACTTTAGGTTTTCTAAGACGCCATCTTAGTCAAGCTTCACCGAAAATCAAACAGCTGTCGTACTGCACCCTTGTTAGATCCAAGATGGAATACGCTTCTACCATTTGGAACCCCCATCAGGCTTACCTGTCCGACATGTTAGAATCAATCCAAAACCGCGCAACTAGATTCATTCTTGCTGACTACTCACCCACGAGCATCTCTGCCCTTAAGGCTTCTTTATCACTACCTCTCCTTAATACTAGACGCACCGTAGATAGATTATCCTTTTTCCATAACCTGTTTTACAAGCCCTGGACTGATCATGAATTCTTCTCTTCAGCCAGCCATGTCTCCCTACGCCGTGATCATTGCCAGAAGATAGAAATGCCATTTGCCAGAACCAACATTTTAAAAAACTCTCCCCTTTTTTTGTGTATACGGGATTGGAATGCGCTACCTGAGTCCATTGTAACAATTACAGATCATACCTTGTTTTTAGCAGAACTTACTAAGCATATGATTGTATAATGAAGATATTGCACTGTAAAATAACAGATGTTCTTTCAACCTATTTGTCCCTACATTTGATTTCAACCCTTGAAGTGTTATATTGTGTTTTATGTTACCCCCCTTATGTAATGCCCCCAGGGGCCTTTAAGGTATAATAAATGAAATGAAATGAAATGAAATGTCTGCACTGCTAGCGTGCCGGCAGCTTCGGCTGCGCCTAGCCTCTGCGGCCAATCTGAGCATGGGGCGGTTGGTGAAGCTTCCATGCGGGGCAGTTTCCCAGGGTGAAATGATCCCACTGACGTCCGGCATTGTATCGCACCGTCGCCTTTGGTCCCATAGGGTTGTCAGCTTTCCCTGGTAGGAGTTGTCCAAGCGAGACTGCATTCGGATACAGGCTTCGGTAATGATGGTCTGGATCGGAGGTATTGGTGCCAACTGATGGAGGAGGGTCATCCTAGTGTGTTTGGGCAGCCCCGTTACTGTACGCAGGGTGGCTCTGTGTAATTGTTCTAGGTCGCGTAGGTCTTTCGGAGAGAGTTCGTATACCGGCGCCCCATAGAGGACTCTGCCTACTGCAACCGCACGCGCAAGGGTTGCGGTTGAGCTTTGTCGCGCCCCGCCATACTTGTTGGATATGCGGCGGACAGCGTGAAGGAGGGGTGTCCAGTTCTTACGTAATGTTTGAATCCACTTGTGTGTGCTATTACAGCTAGCGATCTGGGCGCCAAGGATGCGAATATGTCCATTTGTTGAGGTAAACACATCCCCTCGATGTGTTTGCGTTGGTTTTTCAGGTAACCTGAAATGGGGGGGTGCCAGTGCACGAGGCCCGTCTCTCGAGCGGCTCTTGGAGGTAAGTGGCGGCGCAGCACTAAAATGACTGGCCCTTGAAAGCGAATGGCGGCGGAGCACCCGCTCATGTCTTGCGCGTTTCCACAACAATGGTTGGCGGTATTTGTAATAAACGCCTTTATCAAGGGGCTTTAGCAGGGACCCTGGGTTCAGTCGCCCATCTGCATTCTACCGTCGTGCGATCGTGTACCACATATACTGCGTAATGCACGTTAAGAACCCCGAGGTGACAGTTGTACTGCACTTTTTATAATGTTCAACGGGTAACAATGTCGCCCTACGCAACTGCTGCTCTCTAAAGAACTAACGACTAATTTTGAATGCGCCGTTACATTGCATTTTTAATGTGTGTTAGCGTGTTCGCGTTCCTTTTTTTTTGTATACATTTTTGATTATGCGGCTCTTACTTATAATCAAACAGATTATAGTTGTCGGACTTCTGGAAAAATATAACTAACAAAACGGCACGTGAACGCAAAAGACAAAAATGGAAGACACACATAGGCGCACTCAATAAAAATAATTGAAATAATAGAATTGAATATAATTGTGTTTCAAAGGTTTAAAGGGGCACTCAAGCGGTTTTTGGAGAAGCTACTTTTTGATGCGATGGCGTTAAGGAATGTCAGTGAATGAGTATCTTCAGTTTTAGAAGGCAGAACCGCCTATTAATCACGCAGGAATAAAATACGTGCGGACTCTTTTCTGTACTTGCGAGGACCAATGAAATTATCGTATGTTTGAAAATTTTGGCGGTCTTTGCAAAGTTTCGCTAAAGAAACAATTTTTAGTTCATTTAAATATGTTGTGCATGATAATTTCACAAGACGTAAAATATTTCTAGCTTAGAATACGCGATACTGCAATTATCATTTCACAAACAAGGGACTACGTTTTCTCCTTGCCTTCCTCCGCGGGAGTGAATTTCCCGTTCCCCAGGGATGCGCGGAAGCGCACGTATCTCCGCGCGTTGCAGGCCGGTCGTGCCGGTCGCGGGCAGGCTGGCTCCTTCTATCCGCAAACATGGCGTCGGTGGTGATCGTCGGCATGGACGGCGTGGTGAAAGCTCATCGTTCCGCGCAAAAGCGCTTTCCTTGACTGTAAATTTTTGTCGTGTGTCGCTATGATAACCCAGCACGCACTAGACGGGAAGATCCACTTATGCGTGCCGCGATGTCGTGGCGGCAATCTCAAGAAAGCAGAAACGCCCGTGCCGTCGTGTTTGTTTACTTCGACTACAGTGGTGCTTTCTAAGCATTTGTGTCCTCGAACATCGCCCGGATTTTTTATTTGGCGCATATCATGCGTCTGCTCAAGCTCAAGGTATTACTGGCGCCTACTGTATAAAGGATGCGACTTTTTACGCGTTTTCATCACCGGAGAAAAGTGATTAGTGTTAGCAATCCTGAACGCTTGCAATGTCTATCTGATCACGAAATCATATTTCTGCGTCGCTATATCGCTGCTAAGATTACATTGCCTTTTTAATCGTAGAAAAGGCGTGTGGCAATATTTGTACTATTGCAATGTCGTGTATTAGAGTCGTGACCGTCCGAGACGGCGGACTGATTCTTTTTATTTTCTTTTTTTCACCCACTGTACCCTGCAAGCCTATCAAGAAAAAATAATAAAGCTTTAGACTAGAAAACTGTCTGTCTATATTCTGTTACGGCATTGAGTAGCAGTGCGTCTCCTTTTTTAGAGGGGCCGCTGACACTGCTGGCGGCGGCGTACAGAAGCGGTCGCCGTGCTGACGACCCGCTGCGCTTGTTGTAGTGGTTGCAGGTGTGTGTACGCGCGGCGCAGAGCGGTCGTTCCGGTCGCTCCGGTTGCAACGGACGCAGTCGTAGGTACGCGCTCGTTGCACATGTCTAAAGGCTAGTCCACATGGTGCGCTTTTCTCCGCGTCTGCGTCGCGTCTGCGCCTGCGCTTTGACGTCACTTCCGGCGCCGGGACGAAACGCAGCGTTTTTTGGCGCATTCCGGCGTATCTGGAGGAGCCAGATATTTTGCGTCCACGCGTCGCGTCTCGCGCTGCGTCCAGAAGGCAACAACCAATGAACCGCCGTGTTCACTAGTTGCAAGGAGCGTTTCAATTTTCTCCACTGTTTTCGCCACTGTAGGACTGTAGTTTTCGCCACGGACCTCGCGACAAAGGCGATAATAATAATAATAATAATACTTTTTATTTGCACATATTGCGATACCCACTCGGGAGCGTGCGAGGCTAGGCAAAAAGGTTGAGACCCTTACGCAGGTGGGCCTGCTAGCCCGCCGCCAAGTAAGGAAAGGGATACGGGAAAAGAAAATAAATAAAAACACTCAAAATAGAAAGATACACACACAAAAACGGGTAGCAGCCCTGTGCCATTCCGAGGCAGAGCGCACGCACACACACACACCCGCGCGCGCGGAGTTTACAAAATTTGCACGCTCGCGGCCTTAAATAAAAACGGCTTTTAGGCCCCGCCAACGCTAGCAGCAAGGCGAACATGGGTAGTTACGTCCTTCCCCCCGCGGATATCAGTTTATCATACCTTTTACAGAAGTCCAGCGAATCCTCTCTGCTCCGCGGGAGAGGCTGACGCTGCTTCAGCGGAACAGAGAGGACCTAGCGAAGTAGAAAAGCGTCCTGCACTCTGGCAGGCCAAACGTAAAGAATACAAGGACACCGAGAGACAAAGGTACAAAATTAATACTACCAGCAACAACCGCAACAACGTAACCTCTGTAGCGGCCAGCTGTAAATGTTTTGGCGCGGGCGATGGTGATGCCAATGGCGTATCGAAACGTGGATGAGGCGTACGCACTAAAAAGGATGAAAATTAGCGAAATTGAGCTTCATTGCGATTGCTGTAATAAAAATGAGTGCTTACTATTACTAGAATTAAATATTACGGCATGTAGCCATCATTTACCGCGCGATTTCTATTTAATATTTGCTTTTGTTTCTTAAGCGCGTCTGGCTACGTTAAGCAGACGCTTCGGAAACGCAGACGCGAAGCGCTGCACGGTAGCGCTGCGTGTGGTTTGACTGGGCGCACGCGTCCTGCTTAGCGCGCGCGCCAAGCCGAGACACGCGTCTAGACGCACTGAAAAACGCGCCATGTGGGCTAGCCTTAAACCAGCCTTCCCCCCGTCCTCCCGAGGCGAAAGTCAACGTGGCGATATCGTTTGACATCACGTACCAGAGGTAACGCTGCGATGTCAAACGTTGGTTTGGTTACGACTTGCCCCAACCGCAAATCGACGAACGCCCGAAAAGGTTTGCGTTTCGTCGTCCTCGGAACCCGAACATGACACCGAAGCGCTGCTATCGTGTACATCGCACGTCGGAGTGGCGTCATAGGAAATCATCCCCAGGGCGGCTGTCCGCCGAAGAATTTCAACCCCTAACGGCGTCAGGCCCTCGAGCGTAGAGAACTCCGCCATGATAAAAGCTCGAATGAAAAAGAGGTTCGGCCGATGCTGCTACCTCGGCATCACTGCGCGACGGAACGTCGTCCAACGCCATTGGCTCGAGATCCTTTTGATAAGCGTGCGAGGACCAATGAGAGTGGTTTCGTTTTCGGATGGATCCGAGGTTCGGCGGCCTTCAATTACATTTTTATTAAAGAAATAATCACCGTATGACTATACTTTTCGGTTTTTAGGGATACTTAGGGCGTCTAAATTCAGCTGTCATCATCAAAACACGAACTCAAAAACCACTTGTGTGCCCCTTTAAGCGTACCAAAAGCCATAAAAGCGAGCTCAATGCTTTTGATGGCCCGCTTGTTCACAGGAAGTGTAGTTCAGGGCAGTATGCTCGGACTTGTATGTTCCGCTTCGCTCGAGCGATAAAACCAAATATTTTACTGGTAATGTGTTTAGTGAAACAAGGCTTACCTTCTGTATATGTGCAAAGCCCTTAGTTTTCGCGTGATTACGCGATTGTTTATCATTATTGTTTTCGTTTCCCGCTGCGATTTATTTCGTACTCTTTTGTGTGCTACATGCATTAGAGACCAAGGTAACCCAGGAGCATTCTATTTCGCGGATTGTAAAAAAAACCTATGCAACTTGTCACGTGTGCCACAATCAATACAAAATATTATAAGCTTCACATATGACCGCTCACCTGAGTAAACACTGTTGTTTGTCAAGAACAATTGTGATTGTATGAAATCACGTGGGAAAAACGTGTTCTAAGCAAGCGATCGTTGGCATGCAGTTAATACTCATAATCGGCGCCGAGATGATTGGTAGCTGTCAGCAGGTAGAGTTTTTCTATCAACCCAGCGTTAGAATGTTTCCTTCTTTTTGTTGTAAGCAACCAGGAGACAACTTACTGTTAGAGTTTGACTGGTAGCGCCACCGCGGGTGCGGCGGGCGCTTGGTGGCGTTAGCGGCCATGGTAATAAAGGCGGTGGCCATGGGGTTTGAGTCAGTTATGTTGCGGGCCAAGGCGGCCCGCTGGTTATCTGTAACCTAACATGTAATAAATGTTGTGTTGAACGAACATAACAATTGGCGACGAGGACGAGAACCTGGCCACTAAAATGAGTTAGGCCAATTCGTATATTTTTTTTTCTGGCTCGTGAGCAACAGCCAAGCACCGCCCCCAGGATGCCGAAGTTGGAGCCGTTCGCCGGTGACGGCGGGGAGGACTGGAACGAATACGTGGAGATCCTGGAGCAGTACTTTATTGCAAACCCAGCCGAGCAGGCAAGGCGGCGAGCGGTCTTCCTGAGTCACTGTGGGCGAGCAACGTACTCACTGCTGCGAAGGTTGCTGGCCCCACAGAAGCCTAGCGAGGTTCCTCTTGGCGAATGTTTGGCGGTACTGACTGACCACTACGCGCCGAGACCATCGGTTATTGTTCAGCGCTACCTGTTCTACTCCAGAGGACAGCAGGAAGGTGAGCCAGTCAAGAACTTTTTGGCAGGACTGCGTCAGTTGGCGGCGCCCTGTGATTTTGGTGGTGAGCTGGACAATAACTTGCGGGACAGGATGGTCCACGGAATCGGCAACGACGCAATGAGGAAGCGGTTGCTAGAAGAGCCTGAACTAACACTGGACAAAGCAGTAAAGATCGTGACCAGCATGGAGGCAGCGGCAAAGGGGGCCAAACAGCTAACGCAGCGCTCTGGAGGCTCAGAGGTGAACCGGGTCACGGGGCCCAGGGAGGCAGTTTCCCGCTGTCGTCGCTGTGGAAAACGACACAGCGACGCTACGTGCAGGGCCCGAGACCTACGGTGTTTCAAGTGTCAAGAACGCGGTCATTTAGCACGAGTGTGCACCCAGCCAACGGGGGCTCAACCGAAGGGCAAGGAACGCCGTGTTGAAGATAGCGCCGGGGAACGGTTTGGGGAAGAGCGGCGGAACTCCGGCAAGGTACGCGTAGTGAACGTAGCTTCTAGCGACGGCGATTCGGACACGGCGGAGGTCGAGAACTTGTGGTCGCTTCATCCTGAGACATCTCCATTGTCCAGCGTCGGGGTCATCCGGTTTGTGGAACAGCGGGTACCACCCATCTATGCCGAGGTCAAGGTTCAAGGCAAATCGGTCAGAATGGAACTGGACACAGGAGCCGTGGTTTCAGTAATGGGGGCAGCTGAGTTCAAGAGGCGTTTTCCTTATGTCACCGTAGAGGCGTCTGATGTCCGTTTGAGAAGTTATTTTGGACATACTGCCGCGGTCGTTGGAAAGGCGGTGGTAGATGCGGAATTCAGCGGAAGGCACGCACGGCTGCCACTTTTTGTGGTTCAAGGGGACGTTCAAGCCCTGTTAGGGCGAAATTGGGCCAAAGCATTTGGCATGCCACTGGAGGAGTTGCTGAACGTCAACCAAGTGGGCGGCGTGGACGAACTGGTGAGCAGGTTCCCAGCTCTGTTTTCGGCGGGTCTGGGGAAGCTACAGGGAGTGACAGCAAAGATATGTGTTCCAGAGGGAGTGAGGGCGAGATTCTTCAAGCCACGTCCAGTGCCTTTTGCAGTACAAGACCTGGTGGCACAGGAACTTCAGCGGCTACAGAGAGAAGGCGTACTGGTGCCCATTCAAGTTTCCGAGTGGGCTGCACCCAATGTACCCGTACTTAAAAAGAACGGCCGGGTAAGAGTGTGTGGAGGCTTCAAAGTCACAGTCAACCAGGCCGCAGAAACCGAGACATACCTTGTTCCGAGGGTTGATGAGTTGTGGGCTAAGCTGTCGGGGGGCATGAAGTTCTCGAAGCTAGATTTGAGCGACGCTTATCAGCACGTTGAGTTGGACACCACATCGCGGGAATATGTGACAATTAACACGCAAAAAGGGTTGTTTCAGTACACCCGGTTGCCGTTTCGGGCGTCGTCGGCACCTGCAATTTTTCAAAAAGTGATGGACAGTCTGTTACAAGACTGCCGAGGGACAGTGGTACATTTTGATGATATCCTAGTGACTGGCAAGAACGACAGGGAACACTACAGGAACCTGGAGACAGTGCTGGAGAGGCTACACAGTGCCGGGTTGAAGTTGAAACTAAAAAAATGCACTTTTCTCGCAGGCAGTGTCGAGTATTTGGGCCATGTCATTGATGCATCGGGTCTTCATCCAGCGGCTGGGAAGGTTGAAGCTTTCGTCGGGGCTCTTGAGCCAACAGGCGTGAAAGAGTTGCAGAGCTACCTGGGCTTGCTGAACTTCTACCGGCGATTCCTGCCAAACTTGTCATCGGTGCTCCAACCACTCCACGTGCTGCTCAAGAAGGGAGAGGCATGGCATTGGGGCCACGAGCAACGTCAAACATTTGAGACAAGTAAGCAGTTACTGTAATCAGCATCGGTGCTGGAATATTATGACCCGACCCGGCCACTGGTTCTGTGCTGCGATGCATCCCCGTATGGGGTAGGAGCGGTGTTGTCACATAGGCTACCAACGGGAGAAGAAAAGCCGATTGCTTTCGTCTCGAGGCGGTTGACGGTGGCCGAGAAGAATTACAGTCAGCTCGGCAAAGAGGTCCTTGCTATTGTTTTCGGAGTATCCAAGTTTAACCAGTTTGTGTGGGGACGGCAGTTCGAGATCTTTTCGGATCACAAGCCGCTACTCGGTCTCCTGGGTCACGACCGGGGCATTCGTCAGCAGTGCTCGCCACGGGTATTGCGATGGGCTCTGAAACTCAGCTGTTACGACTACAGGCTGAAGTATAGGCCAGGATGCAACTTGGGGAACGCGGACGCCTTGAGCCGCCTTCCATTGGCAGCGACTTCTATGGAAAAGCAGGTGGTGGGCGACGTTTTTCTCTTGGAGAAGGTTTATCCCGACTTGATGTCTGCAGCAGCGATGGCGAGGGCTACAAGCCGAGATCCTGTCCTGACGGTCCTGCGAGAGAGTTTGACGACAGGGCAACACCTGCCGGCTGCAGAGGAGTGGCGGCCATGTGCGGCAAGACGGGAGGAATGCAGCGTTCAGGATGGCTGCGTGCTTTGGGGGAGCCGGGTTGTGGTGCCGGCATCTATTCGGGTGGGCGTGTTGGACCTGCTGCATGAGACGCATCCTGGAATAGAAAAAATTAAGATGGTGGCCAGGAGCCACGTCTGGTGGCCACGGATGGATAACGACATTGCACAGAAAGTGAACACTTGCCGTACGTGCCTGGCATATCAACGAGCTCCGAGGTCTGTGCCGCTCGTGCCCTGGCCATTTCCTGAGCGCCCATGGTCAAGATTGCATGTGGATTTTGGGGGGCCGTTCCAGGGAGTGTACTTTTTAGTGCTGGTGGATGCCTACTCGAAATGTGTGGAGGTGGTGAGGGTGCTGTCTCCATCGGCTGAAGTCACTGTGAAGTGTCTGCGTACTATTTTTGCAGCCCATGGGCTACCGGACGTGGTGGTTAGTGACAATGGGCAGGCGTTCGTCAGCTCGGAGTACAGGACCTTCTTGGAGCGCAACGGCGTCAGGGCTGTGTTCATTCCTCCTTACATCCAGCGTCGAACGGTGCTGCGGAAAGAGTGGTGCAGGCCATAAAAAACAAGCTCAAGAAGGCTGAGGCAGGCCTGTTTGAGACCAAGATCGCCAGGGTGTTGCTGAGCTACCGGACCTCTCCGCACTATCTCACGGGACGGACACCTGCAGAGTTGCTGATGGGGTGTCGCCTGCGGACGGCTCTGAACCTTCTGCATCCTGACCTTCGGACACCGGTCGGTTTTCAGCAACTACAGCAGAAGCAGCGTCCCGACTCAGGGGGCTCGCAAGGACCCCCTGCCCCCCTCTGGAGCCAGGGTGTGGGCTCGCAACTTCAGGCCTGGAACACCATGGGTGCCTGGAGTGGTGGGTGAAGCCACTAGTGCATCATCAGCAGAGGTAACGCTACCTAATGGCACTGTTTGGAACCGCCACGGGGACCATCTGCGACACCGAGCGGCATCTGACACGACCCCCGGCACAAATGAAGACGAAATGGTTGCGGCGCCACATGAGCCATCCCCAGTTGAACGAGAGACTGTCGTGAGCGAGACCAGTTGGCCGGCCGAGGTTGTGACCAGTGCACCACCCCCGGGGGCCCAGCAGGACGTAACTAGGCCATCTACCCCTGTGCTCAGAGGGTCAACTTGGGACAGAAGACCTGTGTCGCGTTATTCACCGTAGCTCGCGTTTAACTTTCCCGTGTGCCGGGTATTGCTTTTCTTGAGGGTAAGGAATGTTATAGTCGGACTGGTAGCGCCACCACGGGTGCGGCGGGCGCTTGGCGGCGTTAGCGGCCATGGTAATAAAGGCGGTGGCCATGGGGTTCGAGTCAGTTATGTTGCGGGCCAAGGCGGCCCGCTGGTTATCTGTAACCTAACATGCAATAAATGTTGTGTTGAACGAACATAACACTTACACCAAATCTGAGGGCAATAGAGTACTATGTGCATTCAAACATAACGGCCTGAGCAGTATATGTAAGTAACAAGTTAGTGGCGCCCCCCTCCAGTCCGCCCGTCTGCGGCCGCCAGGCTCGGCGGGCAACATTGTTCACCGCGCCAATAAACGCCGCTGAGCGCACGCGCTCCGGCCAGTCATCATCCACCCTCACAACCAGGCTGCGTGTCGTCTCTCCTCGGCGGGTGCTTCGGCCCCCTTCGTCCACGTTCCAGAAAGATCGTGACACTGGCGACGAGGAACCGTGGCACTGGAGGCCACCAACGTGCACGGTTCGGCCCACGCCGCCGAGAGAGTCGGAACACCGCACCCCGCTCCTGTCGCCATGCCGCTCTACGGGAGGCTCGAGCCGTTCGACGGAGATGGGTCCGCCTGGCCAGTCTACGAAGAACAAGTCCACGTGTTCTTCCGGGCGAACGACACGCTGGAGGCGAAACAACGGGACATCTACCTGGCCAGCTGCGGGACCCGCGTCTTCAGCCTCCTGCTCGACCTCCTCAAGCCGGCGACGCCGCACGTCAAAACGCTGGGTGAGCTGCTCGCCACGCTGCGCTCGCACTTCAGCCCGGCGCCGTCCAAGCTTATGGAGTGGTTCCGCTTCAATAACCGGAGCCGCCAGGACGGGGAGACCCTCGGGCAGTTCGTCGCTGCGCTACGAGGGTTAGCGAGCACCTGCGCCTTCGGCGACCAGTTGGACTCACTACTCCGGGACCGGTTCGTCTGCGGCATCAACAACCCTGCCATGCAGACGCGACTCCTGGAGCTCCCCGACCCCTCGCTGGACGACGCGCTGAAGGCAGCGCTGGCGATGGAAGCCGCAGCAAACGACGCCAGCGAGATTGCGCGTGCGGTCGGCTCACCGTCGATGGAAGCGGCGGTGCACAAGATGGCGACAAGGAGCGGTGCCTGCAGCCGCTGCGGTGCTGCCCACTTCCCCTCACAGTGCCAGTTCGTCCACGCACAATGTTTCACGTGCGGGAGAACTGGGCACCTCGCACGTGTATGCCGAGGGGGGAGGACGAGCGGCGGCCAGCAGCAGCAGCAGCCTGGTTCAAGCCCGGGTTCCAGCCAAGCCCGCGGCCAGGGTGGCCGTCGCAAGAGAACGCGGCGGGGACGAGCAGCACAAGGTCCGGGTACCTCTTCAGCCAGGGTCCACGTCGTGGCCGAGGACCCGCAGATTTTCGACGTGTGGCAGACGAGTAAGCCTCCATCGTCCGTGCCACCATACTTGGTGTCCGTCGAAATCTGCGGCCACCCCATCACCATGGAGCTGGACACGGGGGCCAGCGTGTCGGTCATGCCCGGGAAGCTGTTCAAGCGGACCTTCCCCGGCGTGTCCATCGAGGCGTCTGACGTCATGCTACGCAGCTACTCCGGGCAGCTTTCCCAGGTCCAGGGTCGGGCCCAAGTCAGCGTTCGCCTTGGCGACAGGGAGGCAATCCTTCCCCTTTATCTAACCAAGGGGTCGTCGCCGACGCTGCTGGGCCGGAACTGGATTCACTCGCTGGGTGTTTGGCTGCCGGAGTACCAAGAAGCTGCGCTGCACGTGGTGCAAGACGTTCCGAGCCTCCTGACCGACTTCCAGTCCCTGTTCCAGCCGGGGGTGGGCACCTTCGCCGGCACGACGGTCGGCATCCATCTACCCGAGGGAACCCGGCCTCGGTTCTTCAAGCCGCGCCCGCTGCCGTTTGCCCTGAAGGACGGGGTCACCCAGGAGCTGCAACGGCTGCAGCGAGAGGGAATCCTGGTGCCCGTCAAGTCTTCCGAGTGGGCCGCACCGATTGTGCCAGTCCTCAAGCAAGACGGCCGCGTCAGGATCTGCGGGGACTTCAAGGTCACCATAAACCCCGTCGCTACCGTCGAAAAGTACCCGCTGCCTCGGGTAGAAGATCTCTGGTCGGCTCTGTCCGGGGGACAGAAGTTCTCCAAGCTCGACCTTCGAGATGCCTACCAGCAGCTGGTGCTCCAGGATGCCGCCCGGAAGTATGTCACCATTTCGACTACCATGGGACTCTTCCAGTACACGCGCCTACCGTTCGGCGTGGCCTCAGCCCCAGCCATCTTCCAGAGAGAGATGGACAACCTCTTCAGGGGCATGAGGCACGTGGCGGTGTACTTGGACGACATCCTGGTTACCGGTACCGACGACGGGGACCACCTGCAGAACCTGCGCAAAGTCCTGACACGATTGCAGGACGCCGGTCTCAAGCTGAGGCTGGACAAGTGCGTGTTCCTGACCCCCAGCGTGGAGTACCTGGGACACATCATCTCCCAGGCTGGCCTGGCCCCGGCACCTCGCAAGATTGAGGCCGTGCTCAAGGCGCCGAAGCCCAAGAGCAAGAAGGAGCTTCAGAGCTACCTCGGCCTCATCAACTTCTACAGGAGGTTCCTGCCCAACCTTTCGACGCATCTGGAGCCGCTGCATCGACTGCTTCGTGACGGTCAGCAGTGGGCCTGGAAGAAGGAGCAGGACTTGGCCTTCCAGCACAGCAAGGAGCTGGTCGTTAAGGCTCCAGTGCTGGTGCACTTCGACCCGGCCAAGCCTGTAGTCCTCACCGTGGATGCGTCGCCGTACGGGGTAGGAGCCGTCCTGTCGCACCGGGGTCAGGATGGTCAGGAACACCCTGTGGCGTTTGCTTCTCGTCGGCTTCATGCGGCGGAGCAACGCTACAGCCAGCTCGACAAGGAAGGCTTGGCCCTCATCTTCGGGGTCCAGCGCTTCCATCAGTACCTGTGGGGCCGGCAGTTCGAGGCAGTCACGGACCACAAGCCGCTGCTAGGGCTGCTGGGACCTGACAAGGCAGTCCCAGTGCAAGCATCGCCTCGTGTGGTACGCTGGGCCTTGACGCTGGCGGCCTACAGGTACAAGCTGGTCTACCGCCCTGGGAAAGACCTAGGACCTGCCGACGCCCTGAGCCGCCTGCCCCTGCCGGAGGTGCCTGCTGCCGTTCCAGAGCCAGCTGACGTTTTCCTGCTGGAGCGGGCCTACCCGGGGGTGCTCACCAGGACTGCGGTGGCGCAGGCGACCAGCCGGGACCCGGTGCTGTCCCAGGTGGTCAAGGCGGTTGCCCGAGGGGAGGAGCTGCGTCACCAGGCGTTCAGCCACAAGACCGATGAGCTGAGCTTGGAGCAAGGCTGCCTCCTGTGGGGTTCCAGGGTGGTGATTCCACAAAGTCTGCGGGCCAAGGTGCTGCAGCTGCTGCACGCGGGGCACCCTGGCATCGAAAAGACCAAGATGGTGGCACGGTCGCACGTTTGGTGGCCTGGCCTGGACCAGGACATCGTGCACCAGGTGCAAGGCTGCCGGGTCTGCCAGGAGAACCAGCGAGCCTCGCGCCCCGTGGAGATCACCCCCTGGCCGTTCCCACAGAGGCCGTGGTCCCGCTTGCACGTGGACTATGCGGGACCCTTCGAGGGCCACTACTTCCTGGTGGTAGTGGACGCCTTCTCCAAGTGGGTGGAGGCACTGCCAGTCACCAGTCCATCGGCAAGCGCGACCATTGCGGCGCTGCGGCAGGTCTTCGCGGCGCAGGGATTGCCGGACATCATTGTGTCCGACACTGGTCCCGCTTTCGCTAGCGCCGAGTACCTGGACTGGCTGCAGAGGAATGGAATCCGCCGGATGCTGGTTCCGCCGTACCACCCCGCTTCCAATGGTGCAGCAGAGCGGGTGGTACAGACCCTCAAGAACAAGCTGAAGAGGAGCCAGCCCGGGGATTTCCGGACGCAGGTGGCCCGGGTACTGTTTCAGTACCGGACCACACCGCATGAGGTCACTGGCCGTGCCCCCTGCGAGCTTCTGCTGGGCCGGATGGTCAAGACCCCCCTGGACGTCTTGCATCCAGACCTCCGGTCCACGGCGCTCCTGAAGCAGCTGAAGCAGAAGCTGGCTGCTGACCGAGGGTGCCGTCCCGGGCCTTTGCCGGAGCCGGGAGCGTCGGTGTACGCCAGGAACTTCCGTCCTGGCCCACCCTGGTCTGCCGGACATGTGGTTTCACCAGCGAGCGCCTCATCGCTGCTCGTCCGCATGCCCGACGGGACCACCTGGCACCGGCACGCCGACCATGTCAGGCCTCGCCTCGGGACCTGGCTTCCACCCTCGGCCGTCGCTTCAGAGGACCAGCCTGCAGGGGGCCCAACAGCACCAGTAGCGGCCGGCGGAGCGCCATCCACTCCGGAGGCGACAAGCGTCGCCACTCCTGTGGCACCAGTTAGACATGTGCCACTCCCAAATCCGGTCCTTGCAGCTCCACCGGGTGGAGCGCGACCGGGACAGGCAGCGCCCGGCGTTGCCACACCTGGCCCGTCGAAACCAGTGCCCAGGCCGAGTGCACGGCAGCGGAGGCCACCTGACCGCTACTCGCCGGGGTGACCTTCATCGTCGACAGGCCGGGACTTTGCATGACCAGACACCGAGATGGTGTCGGCCGTGTGTGTTTATTCATGTATTTTGTTTTTAGGAAAAACAAACTGGGGGGAGGAGTGTAACAAGTTAGTGGCGCCCCCCTCCAGTCCGCCCGTCTGCGGCCGCCAGGCTCGGCGGGCAACATTGTTCACCGCGCCAATAAACGCCGCTGAGCGCACGCCCTCCGGCCAGTCATCATCCACCCTCACAACCAGGCTGCGTGTCGTCTCTCCTCGGCGGGTGCTTCGGCCCCCTTCGTCCACGTTCGAGAAAGATCGTGACAATGTATACAAGCTTTAGCTTTTGACGCACCCTTGACTTTCGATATGCTCAACGCTAGTGGAAAATGTGGGGCTGTTTCATTCTTATTCAGCGTACCATGTCCGTGCTTACACTATACTTTATAGAACGTCAAACTCTATACGCGATTGCATCTTTCATTTATGCGCACCACTAATTGCGCGCATATATCACCAAATCAAGTCTGGCACAGGATGTCACAAAAAATGTACAGGGTGTTTCTTTATCGCAAAAATAAACTACGCATTGCGTAAAGCTCATTCTCCGCCCAAAGGTAGCGCTAGGTCACAACCAGACGCCAAAGTTTCATCCCGAACGCACACCTTATTCGAAAGTTATAAGTGATTTTATGAAAATGTCAATGGGATAATCCCATTTTTGCCTGTTTTCGGTTCCTGGTGCCACAAAGCCCTATGTATTCGAAAACTCCGTCGGCCGCTATTTTCCCATTCAACTTTTCAGAAAATCGCTTATAACTTTTGAATAAGACATCGGATCAGGCTGAAAATCTGACACCCGGTTGTGATCTCTAGCGCTACCCTGTGGGAAATGAGCGTACGGCGAAGCCTAGTTTATTCTCGCTGTAAAAAAAAAATGTAATCTTTTTTATGACACACTGTACATTGCTTAAACTATGTTCAAAAGATATCCACCGATTTAGAATATTTACCTGGACAGCCGTTGCATTCATCACTGGATTCGTAGTAAAATTAATTCTTATCATTCATTGCAGTGACTTAATTTTTAACCTCGGCATTTTTTTTATTATAACTCCCCCACCAGTCCTACTTTGAGTTTACCAAACTCAGAATCTAAACCTGAGTGTCAATTTTTGTATTTTCCAGTCTCGTGGTTTTTTGTCAAAATCGACACCCAGCTACCTAAATGAGACACCTTACCGCCCAATTAATAATTCATTTGTTTTGATTTTTTAGGTAGTTAGTTCCTCAAACTACAATTTTGGATACCCAAGCCTATCGCGTCATCACGTTTTCCTGGAAATCCACAAAGAGCCAAACAAATGCACGAAAAAAGGGCCGGCCCCTCATATTTTCGCCCGCAGAGCCTAGAAAGCAACGCTCGTTCACGGACTTCTAGAAAATTCGCGTTCATTCTTGCACCAGATGTAACTTTCGCCGAGCTTTCTTGTTCTCGAAAGTGCCAGTTTGTCACCACCCCAAGCGCTCGACGCTCGAACCTTCTTTGCCGAACTTTCGAGATAGTGACACGCTTTAGATAAGCAGCTGCCCGCGACCTTGTCGAGTCAGTCTCGCTCTCGCTCTCTGTTACGCTGCCCTGCCGAATCGCCGCCTGCTATTCTGCTGCCTCGAGGCTCTTTCTTAACTTTTTTTGTTTGGCACAAGTTCGCCGATTAAACCTTTATTTTTCAGTTCACTGTTCGTCCTCTCGTCACCTTCATTCGTGAGAATATAAATCTGGTCACATTGAAATATGTGCAATTGGCCTCTCAAATTTCCGATAACGGCGCACAGGCAATTTTATATGTTTCAACGCGTCGGTTGTTTTGTTGTGCATGTTTCTCGCCATTTGGCTCAGGACGATTTTCGCGTTTTGTCCTGCCCACATTTGCTGGAGACGTGAGCTCGGAGTGTATAAGCAACTGGCCCCCTTGCACGAGAACTGGCGCAGCCGTGCGCGTTCCAAAGAAAGCTCGTACAGAGAAAAACAAACAAGGGACCAGGGATGTCAAATTCAGGATAAATGTACCGGCGTGCGGTCGTGTATCACTACTGTGTGGTGCACGTTAAAGACCCGAGGCTAGCGGTTGTACTGCGCTGGCGAAATTGCTCATCTACAGCGTATGACTTGTCGCAACTTTAATGGCTGACCAACTACACGCTGTATAAATATTCTCACAACCCCAATTATTACATTCAGGATATAGAAAAATACCCCACTGTATCGAAGCGCCACCACACAGGATTTCTCACATTGATGTACAAGCCTGGAAGGAGATCCCACCGCCAAATCAAAAAGTCAAATTTGGGGGTTTTAAGTGCCAAACCTACGAGGGCATCTGGCACGCCCCAGCGGAGGACTGAGGATTAATTTGGACCACCTGGGGATCTTTTGACGTGCAACCGAAAGCTCGGTTACACGGCGCCTTCTCCGCAATAAGCCTCCGTCAGATTGCGGGCACCTCGGTCGGGATTCGAACCTGCCACCTGGGGATCCGTAGGCCGGCGCTCTCGCCTCGGAGCCACCGAGGCGACTAAATCCCACCGCCATATGTTGGTTCAGAATCACACTAACCAAGGGTGGGGTTGCACCTTAAAGGAGCGATGCAACAATTTTTATACTTTGCGCAAATACCGCTTAAAACGGATCCTTGACGTCAATGACCTATGAAACACACGTTCGTTTTTCACCTCATGCAATAGAAGTCCCAGAAAAAAAATTAGAGAAAAACGAGCAGGTTCACCCCCTCAACTCGCAGCCAGAACAAGCGGCCACGTGATCTGGAGCCGATTATATGCCGCCAGTGTTGATCATAGCCACGCGCTGGGGTTGGCAAAGCGCAAGGCACGCGCTGAGTTCCAGACATTGTTATGACTCGGCTGTTGTCGTCGTTGCAGCGATTGGACACGGGTCACTACCCGAATGCTTCTCGAGCTAGCAATTATCACGAGCCCAAGTCGAGTGCCCACGCAATGCTCGGATCCAATCTATGAACCGCATTCAAATATCGTCACTTGGGTGTACTCCGTTCCCCACGTTACGTCATCAAATTTTGCAAAGGAGAGATTGAATGAAAATTATCGATTTTGTCCTTGAAATTACACCGCAACAAAGGAGTTTCTTGGCCAGTGGCGTTGCGTGCGAGTATCCTTGAGTCCCACTAGTATCAGTAAGCTCGTGTAAAGTGAAAAACATTCCAATTGAATATCGTTGCACCGCTCCTTTAATGCCCCCTGAGATGGATCTTATTCCACCAATCTTCAAGCCTTCGTTTAGTGGCCACTACAAGCCTGTGCAGGCCGCTAGAAGGCCCCTTTCTATGCGTAGCTGCAGAGCTTTGTGCATCAGAGTAGTCTGCTTGGTTGCGCCCGATTTCAGTACTTGTGAAGCCCAACGACTCAGCGAGCACTAATGGCGCGTTCACACTGGAAGCGGATCCGCGTTCGCGAAGCGGATCCGCGCGTTCTCAACCGCAAAGCGGCTAGGATCGAGCGGTCGGAGCGCGTTTTTGCCAACCGCTTCGGGACCGATTTCTCCCAACCGCTTTCACGAACCGCAAAGCGGCAACCAATCACAACGAGACGCTGACGTGACGTCAGTGACTTTCGAAACAAGATGGCACCTGTCGCTGGTGAGGCGTCCAAGGCGCTGTAGTCCTAGCGATGTAGTCTTAGCTTTCGACAAATCAACGGAGAAACTTCATATTCACGTCTGTCACTTGAATTCGCCACGAAAAGAATTGACTCATAAATTTAACGCGCTTCGCAGCGGTGATTTGGTTCGGGTAAGAGTTTGTTGATTATTCCGGGTGCCACAAGCCCAAGCTCGCTGCCTTGTTAATCTCTGCCCGTAGAACGTCGGAACCCGCCCCTGATCGACCGAAATGTCAGCTTTTCTACCCACTGGTATAGTCGCATGAACTATTGAAAGCTTTCGACACCGTGCATGACTACCACGAAGGCCGATAGAGACGTCGTGAGCTTGATTGCGTAGCCAACGCACTACCGCGGGAGGGGGCAGGGTACCTGCGCTAGCTCGACCTGTAACGTTTGCTACTAATAAAATAAATAAAGGGAACCTACTCAAGGATTAAAGTGTACGTACCAGACAATGCAGAGGTAATCCATACGGCGTTTATTTGAGCTTAATGTCAAACAAACAGTAGACTCGATCGACGAGCGAGTGACGAGAGGAGAGTCCGCCACCAACGAAGCCACGACCGGCTAGCACCGAACACATTCCCCCGCACCACGGTCCAGCCCACCGCCCACAGCTTCGAAAATGATAAGAGCGAACAACAACGAGGGGGAAAACTGGCTTTCTATCCCGAAAACAAGGTCAGCTATTCATGCGGGAAGGGTCCACTTCGAAGAAAAAGTCGGGGGCATTCTGTTCTGAGTCAGCAAGGCGCGCCTAGCTGGGCCTTGTTTGTGGGCGAAGTCGAGGGAATCACAGGCGAGTTTGGCGGGTCCATGCTTCTTTTTTCGCTTCCTGAACTCGTGATGCGCGCGAACATCCCGGAGAAAAACATTCCGAGTGCCAAAATAGCAAAAGTTTGGCTTTGGATCTTGAATTAAAGTGGATTTTGGATTGTAAAACAGGGTTGCCAAACGCAAGTCTCAAAAGATCACGCGTGATCGCCGAGAGACCGCCAACCGCCTCTCGGTGTGTCTGAACAGGGTCGCTCGCGAACCGCATCCGCGACCGCTTCGCGAACGCGGATCCGCTTCCAGTGTGAATGCGCCATAAGGGGCTCTGCAGGCGTGGGCACCGGGACGGCTGAAGTCCCGCACAATCTAGCACAACGTGCTCCACCGTTTCGTCGTAGCCTCCGCAGACCTGACATGCGCTCGAGGTCACCGTAGCATCAAACCGGCGTCTGTTAGGCCTCGTTGTCACGGACTTTCTTCTTAGCCTCTGACGCCCATTCCATTTCTGATGACGCTTCAACGGGGTCAGAAAAAAGGGCATACTTGTGCTCAAGTTGATGAAGGCGCTTCTGCCAGCGTCTCCGCAGCCCCGTCAGGTGAGTGTACATAAACAACCTCGTGGCCCACCTGAAGCTGTCCATATGGCGAAGACGGCCGTAGTAGGTAATCTTGCTGGTCGCCTCCCGAGCCTCAAAGGAGGACCAGCCCAGATCTCCCTGAACTGCCTCGTTAGCGTCCCCCCCCCCCCCCCCCCCCCCCCCGTGGCAGCCCCATGCCTGGCGTCCAATCTCTCTCTGTCGGCGTTCCATATGGGCTCGGACATCACCGGGAACGCATACTACGGCATTTGCAAATGTCAGTCCAAGTACTACTACCGCTTTCCAGAGCTCCCGGGATACAATGAATCAATTGTAGCTCCAAAGGCTTCGCTTACGGAGAATGTTGGTTCCTCGTGTGGCTGCGTGGCGAAGATAAGCGTGGTGGTTTTGTAGATAGTCTGCCGCATTTGACAGTGTGATGCCCAAGTACTTATATAAGTCGAGTATTGGCACGTCGCATCCGCCGAGGCGAAGGCTGCCGACTGTTGGCTGGGGGGACCTGAAAAGACAACCGCCGCTGACTTACCCGCGTTGAATCTCAAGCCAAGCTCCATAGCCTCATGAGTGCATATGTCAAGAAGTTGTTGCATTTCAGACACTGATGCCGCAGTCAGTACCACATCGTCTGCATAAGTTAGTCCCGGCAGAACGCAGTTGACGGTCTCGCCATGCTCCAGGTGAGTTAGAGAAAAGACCAGCCCTGATCGAATGAGCTGCTTCTCTAGAGTGGTCACGTAGATCATATACAAGAGCGGAGATAGTGGGCATCCTTCCCGCAAGCCCCTCGTCACCAGCACCTCCTCAGACGTACCTTCACCGAGTTGGGTTCTAACCGTGTTACCATCGTATAGACGGTAGATGAGCGCTGTCCACTCCGGTCGCATGTTAAGATCCTGGAGTTGGCGAACGAGCCGGGCATGTGGAACGCTATCGTAGGCCTTTG
Organism: Ixodes scapularis; assembly: GCF_016920785.2. NCBI lineage: Eukaryota > Metazoa > Arthropoda > Arachnida > Ixodida > Ixodidae > Ixodes > Ixodes scapularis. The sequence goes on along the minus strand of NW_024609879.1, from coordinate 67,381,457 downwards.
CGGTGTCTAGAAAGCAACAGATAAGATTCCTTTTCTCCCTTCGGGCCACCTCAATACATTGTGTAAGGGTATACAGGTGATCTTCCAATCGGCGCCCCCGTCAGAAGCGTCCTTGGAGTTCCGTCAGTAAACCCTCTTCCTCCGCCCATGCGGTCATGTGCTCTTTCATGATGTAAACGAAAGTCCTATACACCGTACTTGTTACGGTCAGGGGTCTGTAGTGTTGTAGATATTGACGATCACATCTTTTTTTAGAAATCACTACGACCCGACCACCCCTCCAGTCTCGAGGAATCCCTTCTGTCCCAGACAATGTTCTCGAAGATGTCCGCCAGCTGATCCCTGGACTCCCTCCCCAACGCCTTAAGCAAACTTCAGGAATCTTGTCTAAGCCTTGGGCACTGTTGTTCTTAATATTAGCCAGTGCGCGTATAAAGGACACCCTCCCGATTGTTACACTGGTAGCGTCATCTGCCGTAAAGGTCGTACCTTCCGTCGGGCTTAAATCCTCTAGCGGTGCCGCTTCCGGAGGTGAAAACACCTCTACCAAATGATCCGTAAGACATTGTCCCAGTCGCTCTGTTGGCTGCCCTGTGTCTTCGTCCAGGATAGTGAGGCACTGCTCTCTTCCGTTGAGAGTTCCTAGGTACCTCCAGAACTTTCTACGTGCATCTCTTCCGCTTGCACTGATTTCTCTCATTGTGACCATGCCAGCCTGAGCCATTTTCTCTTGGACAAGTTGCTTTGCGGCTTGCTTCTGGAGTTGGTACGCATGCCACTTTAAAGGAACTTGGTCACTGTGGCCGCCAAGAAGGGCCGTGCGGTGCTCCCTGTTCAGCTCTTGTCGCAATCTGATGGCGGCTTGTACTTCCGCGTCCCACCATCGCTTTCTTTGTCGTCGTCCACCTCGTTCTTTTGTAAAATGGTGCTTTTTGAGGCGCTTTAATTCGTCGACATATTCTGCGTATCCAGACGCAGTCACCCTCTTGCTGCTCTTCTCGAACTTCTCCACAACTTTCTCAGCTGCCGTTGGGGATAGCCGGAAACCGCCTGCCCGAGGGGGCTTTTGTTTTCTTAGTTGTTGTGTTGCCTTTGAGAACTGTAACCTTATTCGGTTGTGGTCGCTCCCAACACTATGGTCACCAGCTTCATCGATGTCTGCGTGGACGAGGAAGCGGGCCTGCTTCTGTGAAACCAAGGCATAGTCAATGTAAGTTTTGCTTCCACGGGCACTCCACGTATATTGCCCTTCACATGAGGCTCTAAGGTTGACTATCTCCAGAGCGTTATCTTCGGCCACCTGCATCATCATTCGTCCATTCCAGTCCATCCAGTTCATGCAGGTGTCCGTTGAAGTCACCCATAATAAGAATTCCCCTTGTAGCAGCAAGGGCCTTGGCATCGGTTGTCACACAAGCCATTAAACGCTGGTTCTCTTCTCTGCGCGCAGTTCCTACCGACAGGTACACTATGCAAACGGCTACAGGGATACATATTATCTCCCGTCACCCAAATATGATCCCAACACTCTCGTGGCTCCTTCTGCCATCCTGATGTATTGCGCCACACTACGCCCACTCCTCCACCTCGGCGCTGACCTTCCACACGATTGCGTCCAGCCCAACACCAATTTTCGTTCGTTGGAGCTTCTTCCAGATCACGTAGGTGCGTTTCGGATAGTCCAAAAAGTATAATTTTTTCGTCCTCCAACTGGCTGAACAACTCTTCCCATTTTTGCTGCCGTCGGGCTCCTTGGAGATTGAGAAACCCTACCACCTCTGTCGGTCGTCTGCTGCATCTATGTCGCCTTCGTCTTTTTTTAATACTACTGATTCTGACATTTGTCCGCTTACCCCTGACCCCGTCACTGAAAGCGCTTTTAAACCCCTTGCCGTCGACAGCGGTAGCCCAGCTGCTGGTTCACCATCTCGGTCACGATTGCACGCAGATCGTGGAGGGGGAGGGGAGACACCACATGTGTATACAACTGGGCGACATGTGCTGTCTTTGGGGAAGTCCAAGGTCCCGAGGAAAGCACCGGGAGTCCCCCGCTTGAATCTGTCTGGCGCTGAGGGTGGAGTGGGGGCATCTCGGGAGGGCCATCCGAACGCTGCAAGATTGTTGTGTGCGGCCTGTGTGGACCTCAGTGGTGATAACCCTGGAACTCCAGTCGCCGGTGGCAGGTGTATGTTCGGATCTACGTACCGAACTTGCTGCTCGAGCCCGGGTGTCGGAGTCTAGTTTACCACAGCCACAGCAGGATAAGGCAGCTGTTGTTTCACCTCCGCGTTTCTGGGGTGTGGAAAGGGACTGTCTGGTACAGTGTTCCCTAAGGGCCGCACTTGCGGGAAACTTTGTTGGGGCCTCTTTGCGTATGGATGAGCCCTGGAGTCTGGCCGACAGGAATGTCTTGATGGCTTGAGCAGGCGAAATGCAGTCGTCCGGTGGCCCTTTTGGTGAGCATCGTTGAAGCCGAAAGGAGGTTTCGCCCTCTGCTCTTCGCGGTTCCATTGGTTGCACTGCTCCAGGTTTTCTGGCGCTTTCCACGATTGGCTTGCTGTTCCTCCAACGCCCTCTCTGTACAGTGCCTTCTAAAAAACGCCTTGCCGCTTGTGCCAGTAGTTGGGACACCACACACGCACCCATTTCTCCGTAGTGCACGCCATCTTTGTTCATATAGTGTTGTGGCCAGTCAGCTCCGCACTGAGGTCAACTTACCGTGCACGTATCTTCCTGCACAAGCCCTTGATCTTAGCGTTCAGCATCATCGTCGCAGCCTGTACAGCCTTGCCGTTGCTCACGACCTCTGGCGCCGAGCAGATAGTCAGCGATGCTTTACGTGAGCTCCATCTTTTACGGAAAACTTCTACAACACCCTCTGGCTGGTGTCCCTTCAGCAGGTCATTAATCCCCGCATGTATGATGAACACACGAGGAATTTTCCTGGTCCCTTCCCCGTACTCATCAATCATTGTATGGACCTGCTCTGCTGCCGCCTTTGTGTTGAACATCGCCTCAACACTTTGTGGGTTATTCACTGCAGATACGAAAGGTTGGGCAATCCGCTCCACGTTAATTGCTTTCCCCAACAATCAAGACCTCTCGTGCGACCCCAGGAGGAGGTCTGTCCAGTCTTGTGAGGCCCTTACTGACTTCCTGTCGTTTAATGAAACTGGTGTGGCGCAAACCCGTGGTCGCCCGGTCGGGGATCCCAGGTCTCTTCGAATCATCCGGGTTGTTTGAAATGTGCAGGAGGTTTAGATCTTCAGTTGAATCATCCTTCGGCTCATCTATGCCAATCAGTCCTTCAGACTCCGGTCCTGTGACAATGGGTATTTTATTCGGGACGGTTTCAAGCTCCTCTCCGTGTTGCATGAAATCTGCCACGGATTGCGTCAGATCTTCGCACTGTGTTCTACCGGCGCTGTTACGTCGGTCGCTCAGGTTGCTTATGTCGAAACCCACGAGCGCTGCGTTAGAATGCTCCTCGGACATCGACAGTGGAGCTGGCAGAGTAGTTGACGGCATTGATTTCAGTGACCTAGCCTCCCCTCCATTCCAACAGCTCTTTAAGCTGTTGCTTCATCAACGTGAACTTCCGCTGCATTTCACGTAGTATGTTTCCCTCCGTCGCCGCCTGCTGCAGTCGTTGGGCGAAACCACCTATGCGTACTTCCAGCTCCTCCATCTCCTGCTTCTGCATCCGCCGCAGTTTAGCAACAGAGTCACAGTCCTTGCATGATACCTGGGACAGACTTCTGGTAGTCTGACGGTGTTCATCAGTGACCGGCTCGATGAAATGCTGCGAAGCGTGTTCGGCGGTTGTATCTTCCGGCGGCTCCTGGAGAGGTCTGCCTTGGCTCCCCGCAGAACTAGAAGCCCTGCTTAGGATTGACAGGAAGTCCTCATCGTGATCACTGAGCGATCTTTTGCCAGCCTCTCCCACCGGCAGGGCGAGCAAGGTGTCTGCGCTCACCTTCACGATGCTTCCAGATGTGGGGCGCCATCTATCGGCAAGCAGGCGAAACCGTTTTGATGGCCTGCCTTGCTTCCGGTTCCGCCTGCTCCATACTGTTTGCTGCTTGAACGCGACTAGATAAGGAACCGCATATTCGTTTTCCTTCCTTCCTACGCTATCGACGCGAACATTGTTTATTAATGAATGCGTTGACTGCAGACAAGTTCGCACGTATGTATATTTTACCCAACGGTTGGGCGACGGACCTCGCCGTGGTGCCCCTCGTGGCGAACGGCACGATTGAAGATCACTTTCGATGCTCGACACGGCAGCTGCGCAAGGAATGGGCCTTTTCGGAGGAGAGGTATATCCGTAGGGTGATGGTGAATGTGTCAGCACCGTACGCGGACTGCATCCTCATCAGGCGTATCTGCGTGCCCTCAATGAAGTCAGGTCTCTACAAGCAGCTCGCCGCTCTCAACCAAACAGCGTCGTTGTCAAGGTCCACTGCGAATGTGTTGCAGGGTAGGTCTTTCTTTTTTGTTTGTTTCTAATGAAGGTTGTACGCTTTAATATGTGTGAAAATCGTGATCATAACGCCGAATATAAAACGTTTTACAGGCTCAGCGAAATGTGTCAGCACGCAGCGGCGTTACTTTTCGACGTCGCCGACATTCATCAGCCGTCCAGCACGAGATCCAGATGTCTGTGTAACGTGTCTTCCCAAACTACGTCAAATCCCTGAATGGAGATATCAGCAGAAAAATTATCTTCCAAATCCTTGCAGTGCTGCGTATCCCATCACCCTATTTTCCTACAGCCATGCTCATTACTGGATTCCCAACTGAACCCCAATATAGTTCTACTTCTGAAGCTGCAGCCTAAATAAATGTGGCAAAGTAAAAAAACGAAAAAGAAAAAAGCTCCCTTTGGTTTTTTGCAGTGATAACTATATGTGACTTACATACTCTGCAAAAGACAAATAAAAAGTTATTTTAAAGACATGTTAAATATGCAAAAGATTTTCTGAAAAAGATTTTGTTTTACACGTATTAAAAGTTATATAGTTCCCCTTTGTCTCTTGGAACCATGTTTATTTTAAATTTCCCATGAATTTGGCAACACAGCTCACTCTTAATAGTATTATTATTATTATTATATTTTATTACCACCTACAACAGAAGCTTATTGTTAATGCTGAATATGCCAGGCCATCACAAGTTCTGATTTTGCTCGGTAAACAAAAAAATGAAACCTATGTTTTAGACATTGAATGTGTGAAACTACTTTATGTGCAGATGCCAAATGAGCCTGCCCAGCTCCGTTGAAGGGCATCACGTTCAAGAAGCAGGTTGTCCACAAGAAGAAAGAAGTGAAGGTGAAGCACCAGTTGCTGTCGGTATCAGCTCCTTCGGGCGGATGTCTGGACGATGTGAAGCACTATGTTGACGCCATTAAAAGCAAGGAGCCTGGCCTGCTCTGGTGCACGTATGTTGGTCAGCCCGAGCCATCCCGGTTCCAGTGCCCTATTCTGGACGACGATCGAGGACCTTCATTCAAAGAAGTGTCGTGAACTCTTCAGGGCCCAAATGGAAGCCATCCGTCCTCTGGAGCTCGCAGAAGCAAGTGCCATCTACAGCGCCACTGGTGGACAGGGAAGAATCCCTTCGTGGAAGAGTGAACGGGTGGGCCGGATCACGGCATCGAGCTTCAGACGCGCGGTTCACTGCCAGCAACCAGAAAGTCTGGTTCGGGATATCTTGTATCCACAGATTGTAAAACTCATGCCAGGGGATCTACGCCTTTATGGCATACAAAGCGAAGGCAAGGCTGTCCAGCAGTACCTGGAGCTAATGATATACTACGACAAGGAGGTGCGCGTGAAAGAATCCGGACTGCATGTCTACAACCAGTACCCGTGTATTGGAGCATCACCAGATCGGATTGTGTATGACGGTGAAGAAGTTTGGGTGTTAGAGGTGAAGTGCCTCCTTTCTAAGAAGGGGCAAACACCAAAGGCTGGTGCACTGAAAAAAAAGTTTTATGCATACAATCTTGAAGGTGAAGTGATGCTGAAGCGGGATAGCGCTCATTATCACCAAGTGCAAGGGCAGTTGGCTGTCGCTGGATTTAAGCGGGCCGACCTCGTCATTTGGACGAACAATGGACCTGTGGTTGACTCTTTCAGTGTAGAGAGAATCGCTTTTAACAGAACATTTTGGGAGTGCGATCCTGCCTGGACTAGTGTACTTCTACGAAAATGCGGTGATTCCAGAGATAGTCACACGACGGATTCGCCGCTTTGGTAAATTACGCACAACTGAACCCGGACATGTACAGCACAAGATGCGCGTCGAAGGTTTTTATTCCTCCCACAGCTATGATGGCCCACTGAAACTCACCATTGCAAGGATTCAGTAGTGACATTTCTGGACAAAAACCGTACCATTAACTTTTGTTCTTGTCGTTAACACATTCTTCCATGGAGTGTATAATGTTAACACATTCTTTCACGCAGTCTATAATAGACCATGCACATTACTGTTAGCACGAAGTCGACATCATCGCTTTCTTCATATTTTATTTAAAACAGTTATTAACGGGCACCAGGAATTACCCCTTATTTTTGTCCCAAAAAATGTGCATTCCACCAAACTAAAATTTTTATGACAATATTTCGATTTTAAAAGAAAGGAAACAAAAAGACAGACATATGATTATGCTAACTACTGTGAGTATTACAAATGTAAATAAGGGCTCACAGATTTGTATTCACAGATAAATTGTTTCAAAATTGTACTTCTGAACAATAGCATTCTGATGTGCATAAAACAAGGTTATGTTGTGCATTTACAACAAGCATAGATATTTGGTATGTTGGTCAGGTGATGTGTAATTTCCGAAAATAGCTTGCATGCATAATTAAATTTACAACTAAATTTGTGATTCATGTAACAGTTTTACAAAGTCTCTACAGCATACATTAGTCATTTTAGAGATAACCTTAAACCATACACTACGTTTTGTCACTCATCCACTGGGGTCGTTTTCCTCCTCCCTCTCCTTCATCAGTGGCCCCCTGAAGTAGCACAACACGGCACACGATATGAACATCTCGTCAGCCAAGTCTACTATGTTGAGAGGCAGGGGACGGTCAAAAATGTGAAAATCTTTGATCCGTCTGATCACCCTCTCAACATGAACCCTTGCACCAGCAATGTTACGAGTGTCGTAAACGTCTGCCTTGGGCATCTGCCTTGTCTGTGCCGTCCTAAATGGGAGAATGTGAAGTTTTACGCCTTGTGGCAGTAAATCGGAGATTTTAAAACCTTTGTTGACCATTACGGCATCGCCCGTTTCCAACTGGTCGGGAATGTCGCATTGTCGCACAATTTCTCTATCGCTCATGACACCCCCATGCATGGGCGACAAGTAACAAATGTAGCAGTCAGGTGTCACTCCAACCCGGCATTTCGTGGTGTTTGTAAGGTGAAAAAGTTTGGCGCTCTGCATCTAAGCTGAACGGTGTCTGTATTCGAATCTCAGTTGCATCCAGCACCACCCTTGTGTCGGGAAATGCATCAAAATGTCTTGGCCTGTTCTGTTGCACATAACTCAGTGCTGGTAAATTATCTAAATAACTGAGTTCACGTCTCAGGATGACAATACAAGATGAAAACAGCCTGCTAAAAGTAGACATGGAAATTCCACAGTTCCTAGAGACTTCCTTTGCAGACATTCCAGTGCGCAGTCTTACGAGAACCATGAATAACTCCTCTGCACCTGTGTGAACCCTCACAAAATTCCCCGAACACAGTTTGGGGTTTCGTGTGACAATCATTTCATAGACGTTTTTGAACAAGAAATAGCTTAGCAGGCCCGTATAAAAAAAAAAAAAAATTTGGACGTTTTCATTACATTAGCCAGAGAAAGTGTCGAAACCTTCAGCCCGACCATCCCTTCCTCCAGCTCTTTGATTCTCGAGCCTAGCGCTTGTGTTTTTAGCTTCTCTGCCTGAAGCTGTCGTTCCAGCTCCACAATCCTGCTCTGTAGCTTGCTTTGGAGAAGGCGATGCTGGCTGCTGCGTTCTAAAGGCATCGCAGCCCCAGAGTGTGGTGTTGGCTTGTAAGGTGATGTCCACCTCACATATATGGTGTCGGTCTCCTGCTGTTCTGCAGCTGCACCTGAAGTGAATTAGGGCTTTAATATTTCATTTTTCATGTCCCTTCAGAAATGAGTGGTCATTTTATGTAAGAATGAATGACTTAAAATCTAGCGTTTGTATTACCCGAAGAGGATAACTGCTCGGGTACATTATCAGAATCGTTGGTGGACACTCTAGGGGTCTTCTGGAGCTGCCGTGCTCTTGCCCTGTCACACCGTGCCACCGAGTTTGTCTGCGGGTTCGGCTTGTGGCAAAAGACAGATGGGACGTAGTCGGGATGCTCTTTGTACCGCGATGGAGTTCCTGGAATTGTACACTTGTGTCTTGTACACTGCATTTCAGTTGTGGATAACTGCTTTCTGTGCATAAAACGTCTGGTGTCAAAGATTGAAGGCTTCCAAAACAGGAAATGTACCAATTTTAAAGAGCTTATACTAGGAATGCCGGCAATAAAAAAAGGCTGATAACCCGCTACTTGAGCTTAAAGGGATGGTGAACTGAAATTTGCAATAAAAAAAAACAATGCTGGAGATATAGGCGGGACACTACAATCCCTATAACACTACTAGTAAGGCGATATCTCAAATGGACGGCCGTATTTTTGGAAAAAGTCGATATTTAACCAGGCCGACGAGGCGCGTGACAGTGAAGATACCTAGTTTCCTCCTCTCTTCGCTTCGCTCCCTCAAGGCCGCGAGGCGGAGAAGACGAGAGGCCGTTCCCTCTCCTTCTCGGAGAAACATGACGTCAACATTCCTGCCAAATGCGCCTCTTTTTTTGAAAAATACGGTCATTCGTTCGAGATATCGCTGTATGAGTGATGTTTTGGTGTTTGTAGCATCCCGTTGCAGGCTTTTGCTGCATGTTTTGGGGAATCCAGATTTCGGTTCAGCATCCCTTTAATAGGATGTGGTAGACTCATCGTTTCACGAAAGACAGTGTGAAAATTGTTACATTAAACCAGGATTCATCATACATGCAGTATTGGCAATCAATTTAAGGGATGTTGCAAACCAAGTTGCACTTCAGGCCAGCTCTATATCACAAGCAATTTTTTTATTCTGTTTTTCTTTTCTTGCAAATTTTCAATGACGAACTACTTCAGGCTGGTTATCTGTAAGTCGTGAAGAAAGATCACTAAATCGGCCGCATCTGTCCGAGGTTCACGCCTGTAAATAATGTTCCAAACTAATTTGTGTACTAGATAGAACCACGAAGACGACACATCCAGACGGTTACTCTTTTATTATGTCACAAAACTAGCAAACGCGGTTGACGAGAGAAAAAAAAAAAAAGCTGCTCCCAGCTCTCTGCGATATGCGCGTAGTAACAACCATGCAGCACAGCAAACTTGACAACTAGGAAATACACCGGCAGTTTGCGTAGCAGCGCTAGACCGTCACTATTACAAGTAAAAACGAGCGCAAGCCGAACGTATCACAGAAGCGGGAACTCCGGCTTCAAACTTAGGCGCTCGCTCTGCGTGGCACACAATCAACACGACAGCATACATAATCAAACATAATCGATCAGCTAACTTGAACTTGCACGAATAAAAAAAAGGATCAAAACACGAACCTTTCTCGAAGTGGCAACTCCAAACGCGCGATTGCTTTGACGGCTGCCATGGCGAGCCGTCCGGGTTATTGGGCAGGATCGCTTGAATCCACAGCCGCCGCTTCGTCGGGCGCAGGCTAGCAGAAGGGAACCTGTAGAAACTTAGGGGGGATTCAACCGCTCGTCACTCAATGGGCGAATTTCGCTACACAAACCTGAGTTTGAGGAATGCACGATAGTGTTCATTCTTTCGGGGGTTACTTATGATAACGTAATGAAGGTTGTACGGCCCTTGGATTTTTCTTTTGGAGCGCTGGAGTTTTTTTTTTATAAAATTCAGAAATATGGCCGTTTTGACTGTTTTTAGCGCGTTTTGAGGCATTTTTGGAACTACAATTTTTAGAAGACAAACGTCACAAAACGGCTGGCCGTACATACTAGGGGCGCCTCTACACTCTACGAAAAAATGGTCTCCTAGGACTAACGGCAGCATTTGGTCCTCTGAACTCCCATTTGCTCCCCGAAGAGACCATCTGGTTCGAGCTAGGTACTGTGCGCAAATGCTGGGGACTAACTGTACTCGACCAGGACTAACCGACATGCATGCGGGAGCAAAAGCAACCGCGGGTGCAAAAGCGCGGGAGCAAAAGCGCGGGACCAAAAGACGGGCGGACAAGATGGCGGCGTCTGCTGCGCCGCCGATGGCCAGCGTTTGCGACGCACTTACTGTTTCGGAACGCAGCGAGAGGTATCTACAGACAATCGTAGCATCAAAAATTGCAAGGTGGGCATGTTTAAGGGTTAAAGCTGACTTTATAACGATAGCAGCCTCCATACCAGCTCGTCGTGGAAGCCGCCGCTGACTCAAGCGCAGCCATTGTTGATGCACTGGCCATGCGGCTTTTGACCATTGTCCTTGCGTCCTTCCCCTTTGCATACTTTTGAACGTGCTTTCAAAGCGTTTATATTTTCTTTTTGGTTTAACTGGAACGTAGAGAAATGTTTCTACCACGTAGGGCGTGGTAAAACGTTTCCAAAGATAGATAAGATAAATTCTGGTTTCTTTTCTTTTTGTATTCTTTACATTTTTTTTTCTCGCAAGAGACGATGCGGTTACCACGGAGACGCGGCAGACTATTCGGGAAAGCGAGAACATGGCTGCCAAGAGCCTATGGGGACGCTGTTTTATTTACTGTAGCAAATAATTACGGTGTGTACCATTACTTCTTAGTAAGAGATATACTCCTTGGAAAGTTTACCAATAATATTGGAGAACAATATTGGTGCGAAAGCAGCACCATATTTGTAACATCTTTCACGGTTGAGATGGTCACTGAAAAAACGACTCCTCTCATATGATCAGTATAAAAGGCGCATGGGTAGGCTTTAGGGTTACGATTGCAATAGCGTGTCGTCGCGTGTGTGTCGTCACGTGTGTGTTGTGCGTGTGTGTTGTGCGTGTCATCTGTGTATGTGCACAAACCATCGAGGAAGCAGTTTAGGCTGTAATATGCACTGGGCGAATATTGTAGACTACTACACTTTCGTCTAGAGCAGCTGACCGACTTCATGTGCGGCCTATGAAATGATGATACAGAGCACGGCAATAGATAGATTGGGCCTGCTTACATTTCACGAGGGTGTACAAATTACTTATCATTTAAAGTTCCTCCACGTAGAAGGGGTCCGTCTCCTCCGGTTCTTGGGTTGCAACAGAAGTCCAGGGGGTAAAGACGAGTATAGTTTTTCTGAAATTGCACTAGCTGTCTCTACTTACTAATTTTTTCGCCTGAATCTCTCGGAGATGTGCGTCAAATATTCACCGTTTTGGGCTCATCAGAAGCGCATTGGATAGTGGCTGAAGGTCTAAACGGAAGGATCACGTGTCAAAGGCTATAAAAATCTCGGCCGCAAGTTGTGACAGCGCTGAAATACACTGTCAGACGCGCTCTGTGCAAAGGGTATACTTCGTTTCACCTCATGTTGTACCGCAGCGAAGGCTAGAAGTGCGAGCTCATAGCATTGGCAGCTGCCTTTAATGCTGGAGAGCTTGTCCGCCGAGATGTGCCCCAGAGCACGCGCTTGTAGTCTCTCCTGCGGTACATCATGAGGTGAAACAGAGTATAGCCCTGGGGTGTGGTGACAGCGCCCCCCCCCCCCCCCCCCCCCTTCGCGAATTGCGGCGGGAGGTGGCGATCGCCCCAATTGCAAAGGCCGTAAGAAGAGAAAGAGCGCGGGCTTCCAGTCCGGCCGTGCCTGTAGAAAGTGTTCCAGTAAATTTAGAAAAGAACCTCGAAAGCCTAACTTTGAAAGCTTTGTTAACAAAATGTGATGGTTAACACTGTCAAATGCCTTGCGGACATCAAGGAACAGTGCGCAGGCAACTTGATTTCGTTCAAAAGATAAATTGAGCATGTCAGAAAAGTCCTCAAGGAGCATTTGAGTACCTCGGCCTTCTGTGAATCCGTACTAATAAGGAGATAGTAAACTGTGTTTATCTAAAAAGCTATTCATGGTTATCCACATTTGTTTTTCCAGGATTTTAGCAAAGCAAGACAGAATGGAAATAGGTCGATAATGTTCTACGTCATTTCGCGCGCCTCCCTTGAATAATAAAATCACCAAAGCTGTTTTCATTGCTAATGGAATGATACCATTAGATATAATGTTATTAAAAATCAAAAGTAGAACAGCCCTAATCCCTTCAAAGTTTCTGCGCAAGTCATTAACTGAAATACCGTCGATATCTGGAGATTTATAGGGCTTAAGGCTAAAAAGGATTGACCTAAGCTCTTCTTCAGAGAGAAGATGAAGCTAAGCCGAGTCTAAGACACTTTTGTTTAAAGTACAATCTCCGGCAATATGAAAGACCCACTGGGAGCGCTTGGCCGAGGCGGTGGCTGGCGGGGGCGCTGCGAGCGCTCCGGGCAATTTCATTCTGCTTCGAGGGGACGACGCTCACTCGGGGCTCAGCACAATCTGATAAGCGCGTTTCGCTTTAGCTGAGCCCGAGTGAGCGTCCTCCCCTCGAAGCAGAATGGAATTGCCCGGAGCGCTCCCAGCGCCCCCGCCATCCACCGCCTCGGCCACGCGCTCCCAGTGGGTCTTTCATATTGCCGGAGAGTGTACATGGAGCTGGGTGTTGTCCTGCAATACCTGATGCTTGAGAGAAAAAATTGTTAAATTCATTAGCAATACTCTGTCCATCTGTAGAGAATTGCAAAAGAAGGTAGCTATCATTGCTTTTAATGCACTTCTTCATACCATGGAGATCGTTGATGAGCCACCAAGTTTTTTTTTTATATCAGAACGAGCGTCCTTAAATTTATTTCTAAAGTGCATGCATTTGGCCTGACGAATCATGGCATTAACCTTATTTCTGTATTGCTTAAATTTCAATCGTAGCATAGTGTTACCGGGGGAGCGTTTTGACTGTGCCCATAGATCTTTTTCTTTGATGGCTGCCAATATTTCTGAAGACATCCATTTCTGGTCTATGTTACTATGTTTAATTTTTACAGTGTGTGTAGCCGCCTTTTTAAAAGGTTAAACTGAGCTACAAACTGTTCATAACCGTCAGCTGGAGATGTAGTTAGAAGGAAAGTATTCCAATCGTGTTTCTCTACGAGTTTCTCGAGTGCCTGGGATCAACTATTAACAACTGCCTCACTGCGCCAACATAAGTCAACCGCTTAGATATCTGTGCTAACGAACAACAGACAAAATAATGATCAGCAAGTATAGTTTCAATAACTGCAGACTGCATTACTACGTTCTGAGTTCGTACGTTTATATGATCAATGTTAGATACCACCAACTGGCCAGAGATAAATTCCTCCCGTGTTGCCTTCTGAATTGTTGCTTGTAAGCCCCATTTAGACAGAACATAGAGATAGTCTGCGACTATGGTCACTGTGGGACGAAGTACATCGATATTAATATCGCCATTTACACATACAAGCTCTTCAGATGAAAGAGAGGACAAAGCTAAATCAAATTCGGCCAGAAACAACCGTGCATTACAGCACGGGGGACGATAGACTGAGAAAAGGACCGGGGATAACAATGGAGCGCTTAAGTGCAGCGTGACTACTTCTGCATGTTCGAATTAAAATTTTAACTCGGTCACCGACCAACTATTTTTTATAAACACAGCCACACCCCCTCCTCTTCCCATTGGACGAGTATAAGAGAACGCCTGATAGCCTGGCATTTTATACTTAGTGGAACTGTCCGAAGAAATGTTAATCTCGATCAGTACAAAAGCATCAAAACAAGAGCAAAAAGGGGAGATTAATGCGAGAAAATGGTCCCAGTATTTCCGGATGCTTCGGATATTAACATGGGTAATTCGAAAAGTATTACGTTTGAAACTTGTAAAAAAGTTCTGTACTTCTGAAAAGGAAACAAAAGTATGAAAGTCATCACAGTCCATAATCAGACGGTCCTCTCTGGATCCAATATCTACTTTTTCACAAAATACGCCGCAAGACAAGGGCAGAGTAAGTGAGACAACACGAAGCCCTTCGTGTTGTGTTACTTACTCTGTCCTTGTCTTGCGGCGCATTTTGTGAAAAAGTAGTCATGTACCAACTGGCCCATCTGTCACTATCGATGCAATCCAATATCCTTTTAGTTTATCAGTTCAAAATCGTGTTCACAGCTGACGCGCACTGGGGTTGCCTCATCTTGCCGCTTGGCAAAGATCTTGCCATTTCGAACCAAAAATACTTGAAATCTTTTCTCCTTTCCCCGTGTTCAAGCTTTCCAGAACAGGTTTCGGTTGATTTGGGTGAGATTATCGTTAAAATAAAGCTCGAGTAGAGTTCTCGCTTGTGCGAGTTCGTGCAGACCGCCACGTGCCTTCATCCATATCTCTCGTGCAGCTCATGACGAAACTCGAACCAAAATCGGGGGCATCTTATCCTTTTTGCTTGGGAGCCTGTGGACAGTCACCATGTCTGAAGGTTGAAAAGATGTGATTGACAGTTTGTCTGCGAGGTCAAAGACGGATTTTTTTAGGTCTTCATTGGTTGACACCGGCATGCCATGGATTTCTAAATTAGGCAGGCGGTTGTACCGTTCAGCGTCGTTTAACTCGACCTGTAGATCTGAGATGCATGCAGCGTCCTCAGACACAATATTTTTCAGTTGAGTCATCTCTGCTTTCAGGTCTTTTATTTCCTTTTTACTTGTTGTCATTTCGACAAGTAGCTGGTCATATTGGCCCGAGTTGAACTCCACGGAGGTCTTCAGCTCGTTCACAGTGGCCTTCATTTCTTCGAATGTTGTTTTTAAGGTCAACAGGTCATTGACTTGAGCTGGTAGTCCAAGGAGACTATCTACTTTGTCCAAAAGTGAAAGAAGTTGATCCAGCTTTTCGTTCACTTCAGCAAACTGAGCTGAGAGGTTCGCAATATCCAACTGCGAGGAGACCTTATCAGGGGCACATGACTCCCGTCCGTCTTTCGCGCGACATGACCGACAGCGCCATTTTTCTCGTTTCGTAGTTCCCATAACCTGGAACGTAGATTCCGCCACACCTGAGCAAGGAGTACCCATGTGGTACGGAAAGGAGCATCCCACGCAGGTTAGAAAGCGTCAATCATCAGGCAGCAGTTTTGAGCATGCTATGCACTCTTTCACAGGCATAGTAAAGTGTCAAACGAAGAGTGTGAATACTTGCTGCAGTTGGCTGAGGCAGACGTCTTCGTTTGTGATGACTGTTGCCGGTGAGAGCCACGCAGCTCTTGAAGGTGCGGGTAGCAGACGGTCAGCTTCAGTGATGCGATACCTGGGTCGTTCCTAGCATATTGAGAACGAATGTGATCCCGTAGAAAGGTAGAAGTCCGTCACCAGACTGGAGGTCGCCGAATGACAATAGCGGTAGTCGAGTCCGTGGCGCAAATGTGTAGTTGGCAAGTCGCTTGTGAGTCATCAGGATTGCTATTCAAGATAATATATACAGAGTGGTGGAAACAAACGTTCGGATGCTACGGCTTCTTCTCCGAACGGAAGCCTGGTAAAGCAGTACTTTCCCTACGGCGTGATAAAAGCCGTGAGCTCCTGGCAGTCCTTTGATAACTTGATTTCATGAAACCCTGAGTTTGCATCTAACTTTGAAAAAAAAAACGCATCGGCGAGCAAAGCTAACGTTTGATCTACTGTGGGGAGAACAAATCTCTCCCTTCGTACGCTCCTGTTCAATTGAGTGAGATCGACACATATTCGTACATCTCCGGACGGTTTGAGCATCGGCACTGTTCCCGCGCACCACTCTGTAGGCCTCTCAGCCCGACGGATTATCCCCATCTCTACCATTTTCTCAATTTCGCATTTCACCGCATCACGCAGCGGGATCGGAATTCGCTTAGCTGTGCTTATTGCAAATGGTCTAGCGTCGGGAATCAGGCGGATAGTGTATTCGCCGGGAATTGTCCCTAGGTTACTAAACATCTGGGGGTATAGCGCTTCAAAGTGATCTTTATCCTCCGAAATGTCGTCTACAAACTTCACGACTCCCAAGGACTTAATCGCTGGCAACGCAAGCAAGATGCGGCGCAGTGGGCTGATGACGTACACGGTATGGAATGAAAGGTTTTCTTTCCACTGAAACTTGGCCCTGAACTTTCCCAGTACATTTAGGCTCTGCCCGCTCACACCCGTTAAGGCTACGTCAGCTTTTTCCAGCTGGCCTGAAATGCCTGGGAAGGTTGATGGTACTACGGTTACCTCGCCGCCTGAGTCAGTCTTTGCAAAAACTGGTACCCCATTGAGAAAAACTATTTGGGTATACCTAGCTTTCGCACCTTCTGTGTTTAGGGCTCCGAGAAAGAAGTGTCCCGTCTCTTCGTCGATGGCCGAAACCGGTACCCTTTTTTTAGGTATGCGAGATGTCTTTCGGCAGAACTGGCGGAAGTGTGCCTTATTCTGGCAGTTGAAGCACTTCTGGCTCTTCGCAGGACACGGGGAGCGCTGGTGCTGGTCTCCACCGCGGAGCTGACACGACTTTTGGAGAGAAGATTCGTCCGGAATATTGCTCTTCCTGCCCGGCAGCTTAGAGTGGCGGCGCACAGCGTCGACATCAAGGTCAGAGTCCTGCGTATCTTTGGACGGCGGCGGATCGGCTGATCGGAGAGTGTGTTGCTGCTTGTGCACTGTTTCTTTCAGTCTCGCCTTGGCTGTCGCAGTGGCAAGAGTAAGCTTGGTGTCCACCTGCAGGGATTCCGACAGCTTCTCGTCGAGAAGGCCAACCACGAATCGGTCTCGAATCATCCGCTGTTTCATTTCGCCGACGTCACAGCGTTCAGCCTGCACGTGCAGCGCCGTGAGGAACTGATCGACCGTCTCGCCCTTCTTTTGTTGCCGAAGGTGGAAGCACGCGCTCTCGAACATGACGTTGCGTTCCTTGACGAAATATTCATCGAACTTCTTTTTTACGATGTCAAATTTCTTTGCGTCTGCTTCTGCTAGGTCAAACGTTGCAAAAATGTATCTTGCCTGTTTGCCCATGGAGTATAGCAGGGTACGGACTTGCGCCTCTTCACTTCGCTCGTTGATACCAGATGCGTAGTGATAGTCATTGAAGTGCTGTATCGAGCTAGGCCACTCCGACGAATTATTGAAATGCAGTGGCGGCGGCTGCTGGAGGGAGGCGAAGAATCCTCACGGATTCTGTCTGGCGGCTTCTGCCATCGGTCCTCAGTTTTGGCGTGACGTGGCCACTTCTGACACCATGTCGAGTTTCCTAGGTTGGGGTGCCCACAACAGTTGTGAAATGAGCGACCATCCAGTCCAGGCTCCCAGGCAGAAAGAACGTCTTTATCTCGTGAGCCGTCCGCACGTGTCTATCGTGCCAGCCACGTCGCACGTGGGTCAGTCAACAATCACCACAGTCATCATGGACTTTTACCATGTAGGCAGCGAGTGCGGTTTCGATGCTGATATATGCGAAAGATGAGAGCCGAAACGGAAGTATCTATACTCCGTTTCACCTTATCTTGTACCGGATGCGAAGGCTACAGCGCGAGCTGATAGCTTGTGCCGCCGAGATATGCCCCTGAGCAAGGAGCTCGCGCTTGTAGCTGGTACACCATAAAGTGAAATAGAGTATAACGAAGAGCAGGGCAGTTTGATACTTCAGACACATGTTACGGATGAAAAAACAGGACCCGTGATGGCCACAAAAACGCGTTTTTTGTTTAAGGCTCGTCAAATTATGAGGCGCTGGAGAAATGCAGCCTTCTGCGTTAAGTCCTTATTTCGAACTCTTTTTGTTCGCCTTCCGCCCATTGAAAAGCATGCGGGAAGGGCCTTAGAACGCACCTGAGGGGCTATGTTGCGCTTTTTGCACTCCCAGGAGACTAGGGAGAGGGAAGTGACGTCAGCGACACAGCAAACGCAGATTGGGTGTTGATTTTGTTTTCTTCTGTCAACATCCAATCTGCATTTGCTGTGTCGTTGACGTCACTTCCCTCTTCCAAGTCTCCTGGGAGTGCAAAAAGCGCAACATAGCACCCCAGGTATCGCTGAGCGCCGCAGCGTTCTTCCGCACCATAAAGTTCGTCTGCTTTCCTCGCCGTCACCGTGGCAACGAACGGCGAATGAATAGAAGCACGCACACTACCGCCGCGTGAAGCCAGCAACAGCTGACGCCATTTTACGAACGCCGTCTGCTAGCCAAAGCCGAACGCGGTGTGTCAGATCAACCGCTTCCGCCGGTGCGCCGCTGGCAAAGACGACGAAGCTGAGACACGCCGACGGCGAATGGGCGAGCAACAGCACCGCGGGACGACTGCAACTGCGGCATTTATTGGGATCAAAGGAGCGAAATAAGCAAGAACAACTTTTATTTGAATCATAACACGCGATATCCAAGTTGGGGACCACATATCTTTGCTGGGTCTTTCCTGTGAACTTTTTACAAAGACACGGGTAGCCGCATTCAAAACACAGCTCCGTTTGCAAAATATGGGGGCCCTGAAAAGGGCCGTTTAGACCGCTACCAGTACCTATAACTGACGTAACGAGCACTTGACGAGCGGTTGGCGCATAAGTCATCTTTATGCACGCCGGCGGGCGACGGGCTCAGCGCAGCGGATCACTCGAAGTCATCGGGGCCGTCAGAATCCTCGTCCTCCGCGCAATGCGGAAGGTCCCTCTCTGCGTCGGGGCTGTAGATTTTGGCGGCCGCGGCGACGAACGACTGGTATCTATCAGTGTTTCCGCGCGCCCTCTCTCTCCTCCAAAACATGAACTTTGCAAGGGGACCAGTGAAATGGTGGCTCTCGCGCCGTCCAGATGGAAGAGAGTTTTTGACGTGGGCCTAGGTGCCCTCCACCGTATTGGTGTGCGCACCAGTGTTCGGGTTAGCGGTTGTACTGCACTGGCTAAATTGCTCATCTACAGTGTAAACCAGTGTCGCCCCTACTGGCAGACCAACCTTACGCTGCATAAATCACTCAAATGTCCAATATAACTTTTTTGACTCGTGAAAGATTCGCCGCGAGACACTCATGAATTCTCAAAACTCACCCTCACACACTTACGCTCACACTCACCACAATCACATTCATGAGTTCTCAGAACGCAAGCTCACACGACAGCACGCTCACGCTCACAATTTTCTGAGACTCAAAAAAAAAAAATGTTTTTCTCTCTCTTGTTTTATTATCAGATGGCTATTCGCTCACTGACACGGGTCGAGTAGACGTACCGGGATTGAGATGATTTCAGCGCAGCTGTTTTCACCAGCGCATGGACCGAATGTGTGCTCGTTTTCCTAGCCATTTGTTAAAAAAAAAAAAAGGAAAGTTAGCCCCGGCTGTGGTTTTGAACGTTTTGCAGGGTTGTGTGCTCTGGCAAGCTGACATTGGTTAGAAAATAAGGTTTGTCGATATACCCGATGCCTTTACATATAATTCTCAAGAACCCACTCCCCCTTCCTTCCTTCTAACCCCCCCCCTCCCCCCCGGGCCCGTAACCACCCGTTCCACCACTGTTTTGTCACACGCTTCCAGTAAAGTCAAACTGATAGAGGGATAACAGTCAAATACGTAGTTTTTGCCAACCAGAGGGAGACACTATTTTTTAACGTGCTCTAGATTTCGTGAAGCCATGGCCTGTGACGTCGTCCCATGATGCAATACGCACAGTAATGCATTAGGGGATTCGCAGACCTACACCAATTCAGTTCCTCCGCTAAATTTAGTTGGAAAGTTCAACTGCCGTATACGTCACGCCACGTCACGTCACGTTACTTCCCCACTAAATTTAGCCGGAAAATTAACGTCCCATGACCTACGTACACATTTAGTTTTCCACTAAATTTAGCGGAGAAATTGACGTCACATGACCTGATGTCACATGACCTATACGGCAATTTAGTTTCTCCTCTCAATTTAGGAAGAAAATTAACGTCACGTGACTTACACACCAGTTCAGTTTCCCCACAAATTCCGCGTAAAAATTGATGTCACGTCACCTGATGTCCCGTGATGCTAGAACGTTTCACGAATGCAATAGAATTGCGCAGCACTTTGCAATAAAAGTTTGAATGCATTCCTTACATTTGGTCGGATATATGATGGACAACAAGATATATATCAATTATGTGCTGCATCTTTTCGTTATGTGGTAATTATGTAAGATAGGTATGTTGCTAATTTGAGGTCTGCATGGCCTGAAGACGAGCGGCACAGTTACAAAAAAGGTCGTTGATGTGATGATGTTCGGTCATTTGTAACAAGGGGCCTGATGTCGAACACGTTGCGAAGTCAAGTTCAGTCAGATGGCATTGGACTTTCACTTAGATAGATTTGTTTAATATAGTATTCTGACAGTGGTGGAGCGCGACCAGACATCGCCGCCTGACACTTTCCGTCCTCCAAGACCCCCACAAGGAGCCTCGATCCGTCTAAAAAAATGAGAGGCGCTATCAAGCGGCTCCGGTGCAGCGTCAGACTTGGCTACTGCGCAACGGAGGCGCACAGCTGGGCACGCGGTGGCGCCAGTGCGTCTGCCGCGGCTATGACGTCACTCCTCTGGAAGGCGTAGACCGGCAAGGCGTCCGCGGCGGCGGCTCCGGCGCGCCAGCTGTGCGCCGTGTGACGTCACTGCTCCTCGCGCATGCGCAGCACGGCTCTCCAGGAGTCACGCGAAACTGCTCGACCTCGGCCAGTGTAGCTCACGCTACAAAAGCCCCTCCTCATCATTGGCCCCATCCGTTTTATGTGGTGTCTAGAAGAAGAAGTGTGGCGGCCGGGAGCGAAGGGCGGCACAGAGTGGCAGTGAAAATAAGAGGCCGCTGCGCGCAGCAGGCGAGTTAGCGTTTGCGTGCGGAGCACAGGAATGTAGCGCTGTGCGATATTTTTCCGTTGTTACGAATACTGTAAAATAATTGATACTCAAATAAAAGACAACCAGACGTTCAATAGTGGTGCTCAGTTCGTCATTGGAATTTAAATGCAGACAGTAGCATAGATCCAAAATTATGCACAAATTATGGACTCCAGTGTACGTCGAGAAGTTTTCACGTCACTACAATGTCTTTAGCAGATTGGTCAACCCTGTTAAGTTCCAGAGGCATTCTTGTTAAGGGAGACGTATCAGATAAAGGCAGGGGGTAGAACGGGCTCTGAAACCGACTAAACCGGAAGGGAACATGGAAACAAACAGTCCTTAACAAAAGTGATGAATCGAATTCTTTCGTTCACAACCTTATGTGAAAACATAAAATCGTGTAAACGCCTTCTATCGAGCAAAGTGCGCAACCCTAGTTTTTTTTTTTTTTTTTAATTTGTAGAACACTTGCGTACGAAATGCCTGTCATAGCTTATGCCTATGAAGCGTCTCTGAACACGCTCAATAGAGCATGAAGCAGCGTGGTTGATATAATTCCAAACAATTGAAGCAAACTACAACTTTGTAGGAACTAATAAGCAAAAAATAAACGCACAAGACAATCTAAGCGAAGAAAATTGATTCTTAAAACGTGGTATCACCCCAAGAGTTTTAAAAGAGGTGTTACATATAGCTGAAACTTGATTATTGAAATCAGTGAATCAACCAAAATTCCATGATCACGAATAACAGACAGTCGGGAGATGACACTGTTGTCTATTGTGTAAAGAAACACAAGTGAATCTCCCTTTCTAGTCAGGGACATTAATTTTGTCATTAAGAAAAAGATGGTATATCAAAGATTACCCTGCACTTGCCACCGCGTCATCCTGAAAACGTTTTCACTCCAAGCACGACCGAACACAGCGAAACAGATTGATGTCGTGGGCAAATATGATCGTGCTCTATCACAAAATATAAATAAAATGCATAATATTTTGTGTATATAAACGGAAATAAAGCTCGAATATATTTTAAATGTGAGCTGGAAAACGGGAAACGGTATGCTGAGTAAAATCACTTTTTCTTCGCACTGCGCACAATTTAAGGTATGTTTAATCTTACGTGTTGGGTATTAGTTTTAGGTAAATAGCTATATTAATGGCACAATATTGTCCATAATATCACCTATGGAAGCTGTCACAACGAACCACTTATAGGTTTCAAGTTTCAATTGCAGTCATACAAAGAAAATACTATATTTACTTTCTATTCATATTTTATGCCAAAACGCGATCATACGACATTACTAGTAAAACTCGAAGCCTACAAAAAAAATTTAAAAAACAATATGTTTTAAATTTGCTAAGTTTCCTTAACATTTGCTCATTCAAACGTACAGCGTGCCCCTAAACAAAATAGTCATTTTCACCGCAAAAATAAACTCCGAATCCCTGAACGTTCATTCTCCGCCCAAATGTAGCGCTAGTGGGCCGAACCAGATGCCAAAGTTACTAACCGTTATCTTATTTAACAAAATATGTGATTTTTGCAAAATTTAATTGGGAAAGTAAGGCCCACTTTCGCCCGTTTTCGTCATTGAGGTCCATGTGTTCAAAAGCTCTGTCGGGAGCCATTTTTTTCTTCAAGTATTTCATAAAATGTTCGATCGATTTTTATTAAAAAATCGGTTAGTGCTGAAACTTTGGCATTTGGTTGGAACTCCTGGCGCTACATTTTGCCAAAAAATTAGCGTTCGGCATTGCCTAGTTTATTTTGGCGGGGAAAAAAACTGATTTTAATGGGTGGACGCCTATTAACGGACCTTATTTTGCACATATGTTATTGAATTTATGAGCACCAAAAAAGCTTAGTTTGAGCTTTTTCGTGGTATCAAGTTTATTTAAATACCTTCTGTAGGTCCCATGTAAGAGCTTGCACACTATGTCAAAAGTCATCAAAAGAAGAAAGTTAGTTGTGTTTTTCAATATTTTTTAAATAGTAGTTTTCTTTTGTGTATTAAGCCTCATAAAGCCTATCTTGAAAGTATCACAATGAGTTATAGTGCAGTAGTATGAGAAGTGAAAGCATATCGAGCGATCAAACATGCGGTCTCCCACAGATGGAAGGAACCCCACTTTTCGCCTTGACCGCTTTAATGATCAATGAGGGTAAAAAAAGAAGCCACCAAGCTTACCGTTTGCGCAGTCGTTTATATGAATTCCGCCAGAGCATTACTTTTTTTTTATTGAAAATTCGACTCCAAACCCGAGACTCGAACAGGAGGAGGAAACATATTTTTTTTTACAGTTGAAGAGAAAATAGCAGGGGCAGACAACGTTAAAATCATCATCGTAAACTGTTACGCTCGCCTGCGCATTGACTTTATTGCCCAATCCCGCGCCTTCATTTGAGTTTAAAAAGTCCATCTAGTAAAATTGCCTTATGATAATAAAAAAAGCTTACGCCGAGAAGCCTATCTTAGAATTAAACATGAGGAAGATACATAGAAAGGGGGGAAGGACGGTCTTTCTTTGTCCGTCTTCGCTGTCCGTCCCCCCTTTCTATGTATCTTCCTCATGTTTAATTACTGTTACCAACACGCTCGTTTTGTACCTATCTTGGAATTTCGCACTTTTCCAACTGCCCCTTCTCCACGCACGCTAAGCCTAATGACTCGTTTAAGACTTCTTATCTTTGTTTTATATTTTTGTAAATAAAAACTTGCATACACCCATGTGAAGTACAGTGATGGTTCGTTTCTGACATTTTTAGTGCTAATCCGGCGAGAAAGGAAGATGGCGTTGAACGATGAGTTCGATCAGTTTAATGATGTGCATGAAAAGTACTGTAGATGCATTAGGTTGCTGCATTCTTAAGCCAACAACGTCAAAGTTGACAGTCTAATGCGGCTTCTATTTCCGTCAATGAAAAAAAAATTAATCCCAATGTCAGACTATCAACCTTGGTGCTGTTGGTGAAAGAAGGCGACGACTTTAAGTTCCCAATATGCTTTTTACAAACAACATCGAACTTGTCTTTCGACGCCGTGGTATTTTCTCGCCGGACTATCCCCAGCTCTCGGCGGATTGGCGTAGTATGGGAATTGACAAGCATTCGTGACGTGGCGCACGTAACCTCGTAACGCGATGACGTCTGGTCCTTTCTGTGCAGAAAACCTACTTTGTACGAAAGGTCAGGATTTCTGGACAGGTCAGGATCTTATGGTGAATGCCGGTCGTAGATCCGGAGCGCTTTTCAAAACCCGCGAGGGAGGCGAAATTCCGCTCCGTGGGACCCACTCCGAATCGACAAGGTGAAGATAAACTCGCCTTTTTGGAGCGACCTCCCCCACACCCTCCCCACCGCTTCCCCCTCCGCCGTTCAAAATGGCCGCTGCTTGAACTTGACAAGCCCACCAACGCCTCAGCCAACTAATCTTTCCGACGACCAGTGACAACTGTCACTGCTTAGCTGCAGAAGTAACACGCTACACAGGCCGGGCGAAATTATACGTACCACGGCGTCCATGTCACAAATAACGAAGACGTCCGCGTTCGGCACCGTCACATACCTTTCGGCCGCCTTGAAGCGGCGGGGCACGCGCGGACATTGATTGCCAGCGGTGGAGTTCAGATTTCTGGTGCGACTTTAATAAACACAGAGGTAACAAACCATCACTTGCACAGTCGTTGCCTACTCTCTTCTTGCTTTATTGAACGGGAAAACGCTGGCGGAATGCAGTGTAAAAAGATAAACAATCATTGGCTGCAGAATGAGCAGGCCTAACCTTGCGTCTGCCTCCGGATTTTATGTCGTTCTTTTTTTCGTTTTTCCTATCACGATAACAGATGTCAGCGCTTACGATTTACCGCGCACCACAGTCCCGGCTTTGTATCCCTGATCTACGCGAGGTAGAAGCGTTTGAGTCGTCACAATCCAACGTAAACAACCGACGCACCCGAACAGATCCAACTCGACGACGCGACCGTGGCCCGTGCAGCCTGCCTTTGCCACCTTAGGAGACTCAAAAAGTACGAAGAAGGAGGGGGGTGGGAGGGGGGACAAAGTGGACTCCTAAAAATAGAAAGAAAACACTATTGTGCTTTCCTTAGGGCCCCAGCTAACGCCTGCTAATACTGCCTCACTGACCCCCCACCCCGTTGCTTTGTGAAGGGACTTCGCGAACGCAACAACCAAAATAGGCTGCTCGGCCAGCGGTACGGTAGGAGCAAGAGCGCCTTCATGTGCAATCAAAACACAAACATTCTACAGCTTTGTTGACTTTACTGTGACACTAATTTAAGAGACTGCATCAATTTTTTTTTATTTAACAAATACTGCGAATGGTTTTTAACGATCATAGCAGGGAAGGATGACATCATATTTCTCAAAAAAGAGTCAAAAGTATCAAAAGTTGGAGCATGTACGCAGTCAGACGGCAGTGAATTCCAACCGTTGACAGTCTTACAAAAAAAAAAATGAGTATTTAAATGTGTTATTTTAAGGCATGTATTATCTAATATTTTTTTAGTGAGTTAACTTTTCTAAGCGCTGAGGAGGTGGCAAAATGTATAATTTGTTTGTTTAAACCATATTCATCGTTGTAGATTTTATAAAAAGAATCCTAATTTAGCAATTTTTCGTCAGGTCTTGAGCAATTCCGTCTACATCTTTCTAACATTACAGAAACCTAAGAGAAGCACCTAAAATCAGAAAAAATTAAATCGTGCACTCAAATGTACGATTCTTTCAACTTTTTCTATATTTGTTTCTAGATATATACCTGACGCAATTCACGTGTATCCCGCGAAAAAATATGTGCCGTACACTCGTAGTTCTAATTTTTAACAAAGACATAGTTGAGGGGGATTGTGATTATAACCGGGCCGAGCACTGATAATTGTGCCCTTGGCTTTGATAGAAAGTAAGGCGGAGTACTTAGATCGAGGATGATGCCTTTGAAATTGCTTAACCGACAGCACCGAATTTTGTGAAGAGCAGGCACAATTTCATCATGATTCGAGGGTCGTGATCTTTGTGTGTTTTGTGGTTTCCTTCAAATCTTTTTGATGTTAGTCCAGAAGTAGTTCCGCCCCCTTCCTTCCTTCGTCCGAGTCCCAAAAGGGAGAAAATACAGAAATATGCACAGGCTTTCAGACTCACGTGATTCACGAATATTTTGCAACGATGAAGCTGCTCTTTCTTCAGGGTAAAGATCACTTCCATCGCTTCGCTGGAGAAGCACAATGCACTGGTTCAAGCATTCATGAGGAACAATATATGGTAGTACTCCCATCTAGTACCTCAGTTGAAAGGGTGTTCAGCGTTGCAGTCAACATCTTCACAAAGAAATAAGTCAAGATGAATAGCGAGACTTTTCAGAGCCAGCAGTCGCTAAAAATACTCAAGGACAATCATTGGGACTTGTGGCAACAATAAACACCTAAATAACGCTCTTCCCATTGTTCTTTTCCTCAGCACAGCAATGCTGGAAGTAACGCCACGAAAGTAACGAATTACTTTTTGAAGTAACGGTCACTTACTTTTATATAAGTTTAATTGTAGTTGTAATTAATTTCATTTTAGCCTTGAGTAATTGTAAATGTGATACCTTACTTTTTTTCAGTAACGTGTGCGAGTCTGGTCACAAATAATCATATAGCTTCAATGTCAACTGCACCTTGTATGTGTTGCAGGGGACTAATATCGCTGTTAACCATACGAAGTCCCCAGGTGCGGTGAAATATACTAATGAGATGAAAGCAAAACAACAAGGTTTCCATTTCGTAGTACAGTATGAACTAACGAAGTGAATTGACTATCTGGCTAAAATCGCTGTCACATAAAGTTAAATTCGTGCTATGACATGCGACTTGGCCGCATGAAAAAATAACTAATTGAAAGAGCCCTTCGTATACTACTTTTCATGCGACTGATGCTCGTATCTTTCTTCTTCACGTCAGTTGTTAGCCAAGTAGAACTGCCAGGACTCCCCGTCTGATGTGGATGGTGAGCCTCACTGAAAGAAGAGGACCTCGGAAATTCATAAACATTGTCTAGGCAATTCAGTAGACAATTTCACTTAACAACATGGGACTTCATGTGCGCACGGAAGCTCAACACGATAAGCAACATAAGCTGAGCAGACTTTGTTCCAAAATATCCTGTCGTTATCTGCCCCGAGAGGTTTTGCATTTTCTTTGAAATCACAGAGCAGCAAACTTTATTGCACCTGGCAACATGCAGAAGAGGGCCTTAGTTCACAGGGTGTTTCTGTGCCAGTGCTAAAATAGAAGAATGATTGTGTAAATATACACGTCTCTCAGAGCCAAAATTACTATTCAGACAAAAAATAAAGCTATTTGGACGTAACTTGTTGGCACCTTAGCAATGCATTCCACACTTGTCATGCCTGCAGCATGACTTTACATGGTAGTGATGTGTTAATGAGGAGTATTTTCCAAGTAAGCCAAGTCTACCTCAGGAGAAACTGAGATAAAGGCGATTGTTCGTTTATTAAATTAGTTTTGAGTCCTCTAAGGCGACCACTTTCACAGTAATTTTTATCTCATCGAAGGAATAATTTTAGTCTGATAGCTTTTGGAAACAACACATCTCCACATACGCTAGGCAGTTTCAGCAAAACTTGGTTAAGCATTCGTACTGGCATTTGGCTCATTAAGGTGCAACCCCACCGTGCACGACGTTTTGGTGCTTTTCCGACGGCTTATAACTTTCTTTCTGTGTATCTTACAATTATAAAGTTAGTGTCAAATTAAAGAGCAGTTTTTCAACAATGCTTTAATG
Organism: Ixodes scapularis; assembly: GCF_016920785.2. NCBI lineage: Eukaryota > Metazoa > Arthropoda > Arachnida > Ixodida > Ixodidae > Ixodes > Ixodes scapularis. The sequence goes on along the minus strand of NW_024609879.1, from coordinate 67,353,627 downwards.
TCTTGATATCACGATTATTTTCAGTTGTTAGTTAATTATTTGGCTTTTAATAGACCAGTCTCTAATATTGAAAAAATTATTTCTCGAGTTATAACGTCCCATCGTCCACGATATTTTATGTGAGCGTTCGGTTAGATGTAAGAAAATAAAAAAGTAAGCAACGAACTGTACAGATAATGTATATTTTAAAATAAAAAATAAAGTTTAAAATTGTAATATTTTATGGCGCTATAAAAACGGAATCACGTCAACTAATCAAAATAACGAGACATTAAATTATTAAGCATCCTTTGATATTATATTTTCCAGAACTTCCATATCGATATATTACACGTTAAGAATGTTATAAAACCTCAAACTTTTCCCATTCAGTTACGGCGAATTGTAGTTTCTTAATATAAAGTACAGATGGCGACACGTGTTCAAGAACAGCTTGATGTGCATTTTCCGTCGTGTGCCGCTTGGAACGCCACGTGAAAGACAGGAAAAGCGCTAGATGTCAGGGTGTCAGTTGCCTGGATGCCCGCAGTGAGCGGGCCAGAGATGTTAGAACAACAAGCGCGAGGCTGTGGGTGCACCACAGCTACTTTTGCGCGCGTTCTACTGTGCGTCGGTACACATGCCCGACGCGATCCAAATGAAATGGGCGACACGAAATGCATTCTGCCATTTCATATTCCGCCACGTATGCGAAAACATTTTAATGTTTTTTATTACTTGCATAAATCATTTACGATATCAAACTATGTTGGTCGGAATGGTTCGACCATATTTTGTTTCAAAAAGCACCTCGATGGCTTTTGAGTGGCAATGACATTAAAACGTCTCAGTTCCTCTCAGCCAACGCGCTGGCCCATGAATCTATATTTGTCGGGTTTAAATATCGACCGAGGTGCCCGCAATCCGACGGAGGCCAATCTGAGATTTCGGTTGCACGTCAAAAGATCTACGGTTAGTCAAAATAAACCCGGAATAATTTTTTTTGGGGGGGGGGGGGCGTGTTAAGTGCTTTTTGTTGGTTTGGCTTGTGAAACCCTAAGATCTGAATATTTGCTTTGCTTTACCATAGTTCGGAGCGCAACCAACGCTGCGGCTGATGAATCCACTGAAGCAGCGCCAAGAGCGCGATAAGTTGTTCGTTCTCTTTCTGTGACTATGCGGTCGGGCTAAACTAGACCCACTAAATAAGCTACGCTTCATACAGATATGGATACCTAATGCTTTTCAGTTATCTTAAGCTTTATCTGAAATCACAGGAAACGCTTTTCCGTCTTCCACAAATGTTTAAACAGTTGGCGACAAAGCAAAGCAATATTACGTGAGCTTCCTGACACCAAAACTATTGCCGAGGAAGTCGCACTTTTGAATCATGACGACCGGAAGTTGCATTTGATTTATCCCTAACCACCAACATGGCGGCTCCCAAAACCATATCGGGAGAAAAATTGCCGATACCCTTAAGGCCGGTTCACACATGCAGCGAAGCGCTAATGTAGCGCTTCGCACGTGTCTTCTGCTACCTATTGTCTGCCATGAACAACAGCGTTGACGGTGCCACACAAAGCTGGTGAACGCTCCCGTCAGCACGCGCTTAGCGCGAGGTCAGCGCTACGCTTGTAGCGCTCCGCTACATGTGTGAACAGGCCTTAAGTGTAGCTCATTTGGTCTAACTCACAGGATAAATCAAGTGCGGTGGGGGATTGTTGGCCGAGTGTATTGTGGCACCGCAGATCAGAGCACGTGAAGAAATGCACGAGTGCGATCTCCGTTCAAAGCACGGAGCTCACGCTGCAGAGCGTGTAGGAACTAAATCCCCTCGATGTGTTTGCGTTGGTCTTTCAAATAACCTCAAAGGTGCCAGTGCACGAGGCCCGTGTCTCGACCGGCCCTTGGACACAAATGGCGACGCAGCACTAATACATTCGAGTTGCCCGTGTGGCACGCGTGCCACACGGACAATTCGAATGTCATTTACAACGAATGACATTCATCTGATCAACGAATCGGCTCGCGATCTGTCGCGCGTGGAACGCCCCACGCTCGCAGTGTCGCGCGCTGATTGTCCGATCCTTCAAATGTCATTCGTTGTAAATGGAATTCGAGTTGCCCGTGTGGCACGGGCACCGTGGGCACGGGTATATAATAAGTGGCCCTTGATAGCGAATGGCGGCGGAGCGCCCGCTCGTGGCATGTGTCTTGCGCGTTTTCACAATAATGGTTGGCGGTACTTGTAAAAAACGCCTTTATCAAGGGGCTTTAGCAGGGACCCTGGGTTCAGTCGCCCATCTGCATCCTACCGTCGTGCGATCGTGTATCACATATACTGCGCAATGCACGTTAAAGACCCCGAGCTAACAGTTGCACTGCACTTTTTATAACCTTCATCGGGTAACAATGTCGTCCTACGAAATTGCTGCTCTCTAAAAAACTAACGACTAATCTTGAATACGCAGTTACATCGCATTTTAATGTGTGTTCCCGTTCTTTTTTATTTTTATTTTTTGTATACATCTTTGATTATGTGGCTCTTACTTATAATGAAACAGACTATAGTTGTCAGACTTCTGGAAACATATTATATAACTAAGAAAATGGCACGTAAACGTAAACGCAAAAAAAAAACGCATAGGCGCACTTAATAAAGATAATTTAAAAAATAGAATTTATTATAATTTTGTTTTCAAAGGTTTGAGCGCCCCAAACGCTATAAAAGCGAGCTCGGTGCTTTGAATGGTGCGCTGGTTCCAGTGGGGGATCGTTGAGCGCACCAAACGCTATAAAAGCGAGCTCGGTGCTTTGGATGGTGCGCTTGTTCACTGGAAGTGTAGTTCAGGACAGTATGCTCGCACTTGTATGTTCCGCTTCGCTCGCAAGATAAAACCAAATACTTTATTGGTAATGTATTTAGTGAAACAAAGCTTACCTTCTGTATATGTGCAATGCCCTCAGTTTTCGCGTGATTACATGCTTGTTTATCATTATTGTTTTCGTTTCCCTCGGCGATTCAGTTCGTGCTCTTTTGTGTGCTACATGAATTATTAGCGACCAAGGTAACCCAAGAGCATTCTTTTTCGCGGATTCTAAAAACAAAAAAAAACCTATGCCACTTGCCACGTGTGCCACAACCAATAGAAAGTATTCTAAGCTTCACATATGACCGCTTGCCTGACTAAACATTGTTGTTTGTCAAGAACAATTGCGACCGTATGAAATCACGTGTGAAAAACTCTTTCTGAGCACGCGACCGTTGGCATGCAGTGAATACTCATAATCGGCGCCGAGATGATAGGTGGCCGTCAGCAGGTGGAGTTTTTCTACCAACCCAGAGTTAGAGTGTTTCCTTCTTTCTGTTGTAAGCAATCAGGAGACAACTTACAGCAAATCTGAGGGTAATAAATTATTATGAGCATTCAAACACAATGGCCTGAGCAGTATATGTGTACAAGCTTTAGCTTTTAATGCACCCTTAACTTTCGACACGCTCAACGCTAGTGTAAAACGTAGGGCTGTTTCATTCTTAATCAGCGTAGCCATGTGCGTGCTTACACTATATTTTATACAAAGTCAAAGCCTACCCGTCTGCATCGTTTTCATTTTTGCACACCACTACTTGCGCGCGTGAATCACTAAATTAAGACTGGCACAGGAAGTCACAAAAACAATTTACAGGGTTGTTTTTTTTTACCGCAAAAATAAACTACGCGTTGCCTAACGCTCATTCTCCGCCCAAAGGTAGCGCTAAGTCACGACCAGATGCCAAAGTTTCATCCCGAATGGACACCTTATTCAAAAGTTATAAGTGATTTTCTAAAAATTCCAATGTGAAAACTGGAGCCCATTTTTGGCCTGTTTTTCGTTTCTGGTGCCCATAGAGCCCCATGTATTCGAAAACTCCGTCGGCCGCTATTTTCCCATTGAACTTTTCAGAAAATCACCTATAATTTTTGAATAAGGTATCGTATTGGGCTGAAACTTTGACATCTGGTTGTACCTCTAGCGCTGCCTATGGGCGGAGAATGAGCTTTCGGCGATGCCTAGTTTATTCTTGCGGTAAAAAGAAACCCTTATTTTTTTCTTTTGTGACACCCTGCAAGTTGCCTAAACTATGTGGAAAAGCTATCAACAGACCCAGAATCTTTGCCTGGTCAGTCATTGCATTTATCACCGAATTCGTATTAAAATTAATAATTATTCTTTATTGCTGTGAGTTTATTTTTAACCTAGGCATTTTTTATTATGACCCCCGCACCAGTCCTACTTCGGGTTTACCAAACTCAACATCTAAACCTGAGTGTCATTTTTTGTGTTTTTCAGTCTCGTGGTTTGGGTCAAAATAAACTCCCAGCTACCTAAATGAGACACCTGACCGCCCAAAAATAGTCTTTTCTTTTATGTAGTTAATTCCTCAAGCTAGATTTTTGGAATTTAAACTATGACGTCATCACGTTTTGCTGGAAATCCACAAAGATCCAAACATATGCACGATAAAAGGGCCAGCCCGTCATATTGCCGCCCGCAGAGCCGAGAAAGCAACGCTCGGTCACGGACTTCTGGAAGATTCGCGTTCATTATTGCACAGACGGAACTTTCGCCCTGTTTTTTTGTCCTCGAAAGTGCCAGTTCATCCTCACGCTCGAACCTTCTTTGCCGAACTTTCGAGATGGTGACGTGACGCACTCTAGATAAGCAGCTGCCAGCGACCTTGTCGAGTCAGTCTCGCTCTCGCTCTTTGTTACGCTGCCGAATCGCCGCCTTCTTTTCTGCTGCCTCGACGCTCTTTGTTTAGTCTTTTTTTTTTGTAACAAGTTCGCCGATTAAACCTTTATTTTTCAGTTCACTGTTTGTCCTCTCGTCACCTTCATTCGTGTTAGTATAAATCTGATCACATTGTAATATGTGTCATTGGCCTCTGAAATCTCCGGATAACGGCGCACAGGCAATTTTATATTTTTCAACGCGTCGGTAGTTTTGTTGTGCATGTGTCTCGCCATTTGGCTCAGGACGATTTTCGCGTTTTGTTTTGCCTACATTTGCTGGAGACGTGAGCTCGGAGCGTGGCAACTGGCCCCCTTGCACGAGAACTGGCGCAGCCGTGCGCGTTCCAAAGGAAGCTCGTGCAGAGAAAACCAAGCAAGGAACCAGGGATGTCAAATTCTGGATATAGAAGAATATCTAACTGTATCGAAGCGCCACCACACACGATTTCTCGCATTAATGTACAGGCCTGGAAGGCGATCCCACCGCCATCTGTTGGTTCAGAATCACACTAACCAGGGGTGAGGTTGCACCTTAAAAGAAACTTTCTTTATTTGTATGACGTTCAGTACACTTTGAATTTGACCCCGTTACAGTGGCCAACATCCCAGGTCATCGTCGAAGCTATCAGAGAAAGATATATCTATGATGCGGTGTCAACCTCCCTCAGTGCCGCTTCCTCACCAACCGCGTGCCGCACAAAATTTTCCCATTTCTCTGCAGTCACTTGATTAATAGCTTCATCTACTAGAGGTCCCAGTTGGGCCATCTTGAATTCTTTTTCAAGGGACGCAACATAACCCTTGATGTCGCCCATGCAAACTCGATCGGGTTCAACTGGTCATAGCCACAATCTTCAGCAGCTCTGCCTTGATGATGTCAGGGCTCGAGGCTTCACCTTTTGCTGAAAAATGTCTCTCCTGAGAGCTGACATCTTCGGCACTTCCTCCAGCTTCTTTGAATGGTAGGGAGCATTATCTATCACCACCACACTCGCTGGAGGTAGGAGAGCGAGCAGCATGTCAACACGCCACTTTTCGTAGTGCTTTCCGTCCATCTTGTTATGGTAGCTAGACACCACTTGCCTTTTTTGTGCGAGAAACTTCCCCCGCACCTTCAAGAAACCCGTTTTCGTTGCCAACATCGCTCACGATCAGCCTCCCACCATTGCCGCTGGGCTTTTTCAACCCGGTGGAGAGTCCGGAGCGCCTGGCCTCACGCGCACTTAGCAGGGTTACGTCGGCCCAGACTTTCGAGAGGGCGTACCCGGCGTTCACTCACGTCTGGTCAGTGTAGAAAATTGGCCGTCCCTGCCCTGCTAAACGCCTGTATCCGTCGAAGGTACTGGCATCGCCACAGCACAATCTATGTCGTATCGATCAGACGGCTGTTGCGACAGCGGCACTTAAATCTAAAGCCCAGCTTCTTGACCATCCAATGGAGGGTTGCTTTGGACACACTAGGTAGGTTGTCCTCGTCGCCGAACCTCCGCTTAATCTTTGCGACCGTCGGAATTTCATTACCCCGGAAACAAAGCGTGAACAATTCTTCTTGGAACTCCCAGGTCAAAATCGTAAAATTTCTTTTTTCTCCCACAGCCCTGGCTCCAGCTCGATATGATTTTTTTTTTTGGTGAGACCACCTTGCCTCTCGCGTTGTACTCACTTGCCCACATGTAGAGAGCTCGCTTGTTGACACCGCTCAGCGCTGCCGCCCTTCGGAAATCGGCGCTAGCACTCTTCACGTTTTCTTCCTTTCACTTACTGAGCTATTTAAAGCTATCTGCTTGGCTCGCGTGGGATAAAAAGATGCTTTCCCGCGATAACGGCGCGGGGAGATCCGATGTCAGCCATGGCGGCATGGCGGTGAGGAACGCGATGAAATGCGCCCTCCGCGGCGCTCCAAATACGGTCCGTCGACGGATCTCTATCTTGGTATATCCACTTCCGTAATTATTATTTTTGCCTTTTGGTGACGCATTCTTTGAACTCACGCTGAAATGCTTTCGCAGATCCGAACCACGGTGGCAAACTGGCGACTTAGCAACCGAACTATATTCTTGAATGAAAAACAATATTGAGCCGATTACACGCTATTTGAGTAAACAAATACATAATTTAAGACCATTTAAAATTTGTTTTAATGTTTTTGCGCGCCTAAATAGTTTGACACGGAAAAATACCGAAAGAACCCGACTGTTGACACCTCATTGCTTCCACTGTACTACACAGTTTTAGCGAGACAGAGTATAGTCCGCACTGCCCGGCAGTGTTAGAACTAACGCGTTACAAGTCACGACGTTACTGGTAACGCGTTAGCCTTTTGACGAAAGTACTAACGTACTCGTTAGCATCCCAAATGACTAACGAGTAAAGTGAATGCCGTTCTCTTTTTACGGTATATTCTATCAAACTACGTAACCCGTTATTCGTTACTTTTGATTAAAAATGGCCGCATGCTTGTTTGAAAACAAAATAATTTTTATACCGTACACTACGTAAAACTGGCAAAGGAAACCCAACAAAGCTATGTATAAGCGGCGTCAACATTTCAAACTCTGGAAGACGCTTTTAACGTTCCCACGACAGGGCCCAGAAGCCGCGATATTATCGCTGCGCGTTACCATCACCATCGCCGTACCCTGAGCAGCCGTGTCGCTGGAAAGGGACATCCGTTCAGAAGGCAACAGCCTGCCGCCGCTCGAAGGATTCTACCTCAGCGTCCCTAGCTACTCCAGCTTTTTAATGCTTCTCTTTAAAACAAATAAATTATCGTTCTGTCAACAACAGAAAGGATAAACTCTAGGTTTGGAAGCGTTGACGGTCCCACGCTTTGAACCAAAACAAGTGTGGCCGGGTGCTGACGTGTCGTTAATTGGAAATACGATGTTGGTTTGTGAACGGATAAACTAACGCCTATTTTACCGGAATCACTTTGATTACACGAAGAGGTCAATTCTTCGCGTCCGTTACGTGGCATGCATTCGGACGTTCTTTACAGAGCGGTTTCTTCTTCCCAGGCAGGTGCTATGGGCAAGGTTCAATTCTCCGAGTCGCGCTGACGAAGCGTCAAGTGTTCGAGGATATACATTACTCATCCCGCCAAGGCCAGACAAACAAGCTCGCCCAGCTAACAAGTGGCATGGTTATCGCAACATTGGACGGCGACCGTCATCAGAAGGACGTCACCATCATTTAGAATTCCTGTCTGCTTGTGCTGTTCGTGTGAGTTTCCAACGTGCAAATGTGACTGTATCCCACTCCGCTGCTGGAATACTTTGGCGCTGCGAAGTATAAATAAATAAATAATTAGTCTGAAGAAGTGTATCGTTGCCGAAGTTGATAGAGCCGGTTAATTATAAACAGCTGTCATATACTAACAGTGAAACACAAAGTCATGACAAACTAACATAAAAGTAACGCCCGTTCATCATGGCATCACGACACCGGTATTTCGTTACGTCTGCAAAATGCTGACGGAGCTCTGAAACGCGTTAGCTTTTTTCAAAGCTAATGAGTAACGCTATTCCACTACTTATTTTAAGTAACGGGCACAATACTGCCGCCCGGACATGGATGGAGTAAATAGAACTTTCTCTCTCTCTCTTTCTCTCGCTCTCTCTTTCCGAGTAGTCAACAGCAACGTTAAAGGTCGGAAATATATTCGAGAAACGCGAAATGCTCCGCTTCCGTCCAAAGGTCAAAAAAAGAACCCAATCAACTTGGATTTACACGATTTTATGAGGCACCTGTGAACGGTCAATAAATACAAATTATTATAGATATTGTAACGAAAACCTACTTCTTCCATAGCCCCCAAGCATCAACGTAAGGACATTATTCATCCTCTTCATCGTTACTATCATCGTCGTCGAACGGCTTGAGGCGGTCTTTATCTTGCAATATACGAGGCAAATTCATAAAACTGTCCAATCCTACATTGAAGATGCACGTAATGGGAGGCACCCGCTCTCCTCTTTCTTCCCGGGTACGATTAAGGCTTGCGGGCCACCAGGGCCCATCCGAATCGCTTGCCTCGGTCTTGTAAAATGGGACCGTCATACTCTCCAGTGCGAAACCTCTTGATCTCGAATCCTGCATCCGTCACTGCCTTCTTGACGATTTCTATGGTGAGCACCATCATAGGAAGGGGCTCCTTGCCCACTTCGTACCAGGTGATTCCTCCCGTGCCGACCATGACCAGGAAACCTCCAGGCTTCACCAGGGAACCCATATTTGCCAGTACACGCCCGAACGACTCTGGGTCTGCCGTCGCCGCCTCCAAACAGTTGCACGAAAGAACGACGTCGAATGCTTTCCTGTGTTCCTCTGGAAGCACTCCCGGCTCCAGGACGTCGCAGGGGACCACCTTGCTGATTGCACGACGCGCTCGCTCCATGATTTCGTAGGCCCCCTTTTTGGTGTCCCTGAAAATAAGAATGGGCGAACGTATGCTCGCTTAAGCCGATCTAATGTGCATGTTCGCGACACTGAAATAAAATTAAGTCGCCACAGAAGTCTCATATTAGCGTAGAAGCTTCAATGGGCCTTGCGGATAAATCATAAAACTAAACAACATCGCGTTTATCTTTGTTTGTTTTTTATCTGTCTAGTCTTAGGCATGTACATATACTTCGCCCAACATTAGCATCGACTATACTCCGTTCACCCTTAAGCTGAGACTATATTCCTTTCACCCTTAAAGGGGTCATGAAACGCTTTTCCAACTTTTTCCTGTTTAGCTTTCCTCCTCAACTCATAAATCGCGCATTCCACCAAACAGTTAAAGAAGACGAAAAGGGGGAGTCCCCTCTTGCTCGCACTCTCGTTTGTGTAATCCGGACACATCCATTCTCCCCTAGAAGATTAGCCCGTCGCTCAAAATTCAAACAAAAGTTGCTTTCCCCAGACCGTTCATTCCGAAGCTGACAGTGCTGTTGAAGCTACGTGCTCGTTGGGCCAGCCACACTTGCCACGTGAGCGTGGCAAATGTGGCTGCAGAGAATGAAGTCAGGTGATGAAAGGGAGGCGGTTGATTGGTCCGGCAAGCCCGTAGCTTCCACCACAATGTCAGCTTAGGGGTGAAGGGAATAAGTGAGGTCCGGTTACGTGTGACGTCAGTTTGGACCCGTTGACGCGCTTTTGGGACCGCGGATGTATCACAGTGAAAAGGCAGAGAGGTTGCAAAGGGGAGGAGGTACGAAATAGTCCGCTCTGTTTTCAAATTTTCGCACTGAAAGTCAGGCTTTTGACTTTCTACCTTTTTACTTTTGGTCCACTGAACGATGTGCTATTAGTAAAATCCCAATCTAAAATGATTTATCCCAACCCAAAAATCGATTCATGGGCCCTTTAAGCTAAGACTAGAAGCTCCGCCTTCTGCGCAAGCTTTCTGCTCTTGCTAACACAACTGCGAACGCGCAGGCATGCGCCACCAAAGCACTGCGGAAGCCAGCGAGCTCACGGAAGCCAGCGGAGCTTCTAGTCTCAGCTTATGCGTCAACGGAGTATCACTGCAAAGGCTGTGCAAGCGCGAGCAGCTAACCTGACTGCCTTGACTGGAGCCCTTGCATGCTGCACGAGCACTCGTGCTGCTGCAGGGGCTTCATCTAAAGTAACTAGCTCGCGCTTTTAGCATGCGCGGATAACAATAGTCGATGCTAAGGTGTGACAAAGTATAGACCCCTTCGCTGTTAACAAACATGAACTGCCGCTTGCGTCCCAAGTGACTTCCGGTCACTCCGTCTTTGCAAGTCTCTTCAGCTTGCTGCTGTCGCCAGTGCTAGAAAGCATTAATGCTGCACCGAGAATGAAGTTGGAGATTTAACGGCGGCCTTTGACTGTACAATTTAAAGTTTTAAAGGAGACAAGTTGGTTTAGAAGAATAGTCGAAAAATTTGAACAGATCTTGCACTTCGTTCTTTTGGCGTTCACCTTGAGAATTGTAGCATGGTTGAACGTTTCATCGACATTCCAAGCAGCGGTGTTAAAGGAACTACATAATTAATTTTGGGATAATGTATTTTAGATGGGGATTTTACTAATCGCGCATCGCTTAGAAAGCCAAAATAAAGGTATTAGAAAGTCAAAAGCATTATTTTTTCGCTACGAACATTTGAAAATATAGCGAACTATTTCGTACCCTTTTTCCTTCGAAAGCTCTCCGCCCTTTCCACTATGATACATCCGCGGCACCCAAATCAAGTCAGCGGTGCCAAAACGACGTCAGCTGACCCCAGCTCACGCATTGGACACGAGCACTGCGTCACTCGGACGCATGTGCTCGTCAACAATCAACGCGCCGCCGAACATTTGTTCGGGTTCGTGGCCAGTGAGGGCCATGACGGCACTTATGATCACGTGAGAATAACAAGTTCCATGATGAACTTAAGAAGCACGGTGGAAGCTTGTGCACCACAAGCACATCACGACCACGTGATTTCTTATTTCGCTTTTGAGTGAAGGATTAAAGCTAAGAAGGAAGAAGTTGAAAACGCATTGCACGGCCCCTTTGAGGTGGTCTTTGTTCATTCTTTTGATTACCGGAAGCTCTCTAAAGCGTGTTTCACATGCAGCGGTTCCGGCCCTAGAGCGGCGCGATTTCTGCCCTCGCGGCGCTCTGGCCAGCACCAGCGGTTGAGCGGCACGAGCGCCGCGACGGCAGAAATCGCGCCGCTCTAGGGCCAAAATCGCTGCATGTGAAACACGCTTCAGACGTCAAAGACGGGAGCACCTTCTGGTCGCGTTTGCCATAAAAAGGGTCTGAGGTCTGAATACACTAAAATCCTCGTGTATGTAGAAGCCTCAAGCCGGGGTCACACTGCTCATACCATACAAAAGGCAGTCTGCGAAAAAAAGTCACCGCAATGTGCGTGGTTCAAATGCCGCGTGCCAAGTTTTCCCCTTGTACTCATTGTCATGCCGCATTCGAAGCACGGATCTCGCGGTGACTCGCGTTCGAATCTCTATCCGGATTTTGTATAATGTACACACAGTGTGACTCCGGCTTTAAGCCGAGGTCACACGGCTAATATAACATACAAAAGGCAGTCCACAACAGACTTGTACGTAAGGAGTTACGAGTAACTGATTTCTTCCAATCAATTACATTTTATGGTAATTCATGAACGCGTCAATTACTTTGTTCTGGCGGTAACGTTCACTGTAATTAAATTTTTTTTTGTGATCAATTACAAGTAATCAATTATATGTTTCCGAGAGAGCTAAAATTATTGAGTTGAACTTTTTCACTCAAAAACTTTATAGGTTACATCTGAACAATTAAAAAAGATACCAAGGTACCAGAATGCGTTTCGCTCTGACCTAATCTAGCCACAACAACCCCCCCCCCCCCTCCCCGCTCCAAACATTCCACCTCGAAAGATTTCACCGGCAGTTCGGTCAATGGAAGGAACGGGCAGAGCCAGAGCAGCGCCTCAGACTCAGAAAGAGGGCTGCGCATGCTCTCTTGGCCAACTAAAAGCCCAAAAGAGTCCCCTAGTGGTGGTAGCGAGAAACACTTTTAATAAGTCCGCAAAAGTACAATGTAGTAATTCTTCGTGGCTGAAAATACGGTACAAGAGATGTTTCGATTACAATGCAGAAAGATGGAAGAAACGAATGTGACGCTCGACTTCTGTTTTGCTCGGAGGGAGCCGAGCGCTCAGATGGCAGACGCCCGGCCCTTGGCACCTGGCGTACGGACTACGTGCCGTGGTCGAAACACTACGAGCACTAACAGCCAGAAAGCGTCCCGAAATGCGTCTTTGGCGCATCAGAACGCAAGGAGGGGCACGCCTATCAAAGGACAACATAGATAAGGCGTAGGGAACGCACGATGACGAGGCAACCGAGCCCGCGCCGCCATTCGTTGTGGTCGGGGAGAAACAAAGGCACGTGGTCGCATTTTGGGGAAAACAAAAGCACGGGCGCCGAAACAGCAGACCACACTGCCCGCCGTATGTTTTTACTCACCGAGAGTCACTGCGACGCAGTTAGTAATTTTGTTTCTAGCGACCACCGCCAGGGTATCATTCGCGGCTTCTGGCTGGCCATTTTCGAATTTGTGATCGAGTCCTGGAACACGCCCAGGCAACACTAGCTAGAAGACAAGGCCGTAGTGCTGACATTTTTGCGTCACCAGCGAAAACCAACGCTGGTCGTAGATTAGAAACAAGTGCTGCGTCAGCGCTCGGCTTCCAGTCAAGTTTGAATCGAACTTTGACAATCGTCGTGTCACATCTGCGCCCAGCGTTGGCCCTCGCTGACGACGACGTCTCTATCAGCAGCACGGCATTGTTATCTAGACAGTGTGGGCCCACCCCGCTTTCGGCCAATAGCGTCTCATCGTTTGCCTCCTATACTTCCCAATGAATGGCCAGACTTTCCATATATACGGCTCTGACGTGAGCACGAGCTGGAGCTGTTCTTCAGTGTCGCGTCAGGTATCTTCACCCGGAAACGTGGGATGATGAATAACGAGAGCTTCGATCGACAATTGCTGTTGAAGCTCAACAAGGTGTGAATGACAAAAACAAAAGCAAAATGGAACCACTTTAACACAAGGGTGAATTTTCGATTTCGTAATAAAAAGTAAAAATAAAAAAAGGAACGTAAAAAGTAATAAATTACTTTCTGGTGAGTTTTCAATTACTTCTGTGATGCAGCAATTGATTACTCTAATGAGGTACATTTTTCAATAAAGTAATTTTAATTGTAATTGTTTACTTTTTTCAGTAACCCGTACAAGAATGGTCTGCATAAGACTGTCTGAGGCGTGCTTCTTCATTTTATCATGGTCCGGTCACGCTGGTAACACAGAAACTGTCTGCAGACCGTGTTCGAGGCATGCATATGTATTCCATGAGCAGACATGCTTCGAATATGCATGAGGCACGTTTGCCGATAATTCTGTCATACTTTTCTGCAGCGAACGCAGTGTCTTTTGTACCATGTATACGAGTAGTGTGACAGCAGCTCCGGTCAGCCCTTCAGTTTCTTATGGGGGTCGTACGCACCGATGTCCCTCCAGGTCGGCGACATGTTCGGCCCGGAACGACCAGTCGACGGAGTCTACGCTCTTCCGGAGCCATTTCTCCACTTCGAGCCGGTTCCTCTCGACCAGGTCACTGACCACGATGTCTTGGAATCTCTTGGTGGCCGAGAACACGAAGTTGATCGTCGGACCAGAGCCGATGTCTACTAGCGTGCTGCCTTGGATGAGGTCTGCAAGAAATTGACGTACGCGCGTTTTAAACCACGAAGAGCCGTAAAACAAAACTGAAGATATAATGTTTTTTTCGCCTCAAGCGGTTATCGTTAGTATACAGGCACCAGGTGTAAACTAACTTGCTTACTGAGGTAGTTCGTGGTCAACGCAAATTTCCGTTAGATATGAAGATCGGTTCACACAAGGGCGTTCGCTTACAATTTCTTGCGTTACGAACAAAGTCACTGGGACGTCCGTGTTTCGGATGTCGTGTGCGAAGCTACTCTTCGGATCGGTCACCAGGCTTCGTTCGAAGCACTGATGTCCCGATGACTCGCGACGTAAACTGTCGTAAGTGGGGCTAACGTCTCGTAACGTAGAAAAACGCCCTTGTGTGAACCGACCTTCACTCTTGGACCTCATAGGTAAATCAGACTCACATATGTCTAATACTTTTGAAACCAGTGAGAATTTCATAAAACCGCTGTTTTTGGTCTTGCCATGCGTGTTGTTTAAATGTGTAGCTATTTTGACAGGGAAATATAGCCCATGCTAAACTGGTTGCAAGTATTTGTTCATGTTTTACTTCTTTTTGGAGCCGCAATTATTGTTCGTTCTGATGACAGGTGCCTCGATAAGCGCCCGCATTACATCGCTCAACGAATACGAGTCTCCCTGTGGTTATTTCGGGATCAACAAGGTGGGAGCAAGAAAATGAAGAAGAGAAAGAAACAAGAGCGAGCAGTTTGCACGAGAAAAGAGACTGAGACGAGAGACGAAGACGAAGTACAAAACGTTCTCGGGACGGACAGGGCAATCATCAAGCTCACGAGGGCTAAGGCTTGCAGCTATACGCAAGGTCTTCACCCCACGTCGAAGTCTTGCAGGTTTACGCAAGACGTCGTTCGCCAAGACGGCACAACCAAACCCGGACTCCGCCGCTGCACCACCAACGAGAAAATGAACTCTGATGAAGCTCGCCGCATCCGTGAACTGTAAGGCTTCCACTAGTATCGCTTCTTTTTTTTTCCCTTTTCTTCTCGTACAGGGTGTCACAAAAGAAAATTTACACGGTCCTTTGTACCGCAAAAATAAACTAGGCGTCGCCGAACGCTCATTCTCCGCCCAAAGGTAGAGCTTGAGGTCACAACCAGATGCAAAAGTTTCAGCCCGATCCGATAACTTAATCAAAAGTTATAAGTGATTTTCTGAAAATTTCAATGAGAAAATGAACCCCATTTTTGCCCGTTTTCGGTTTCTGGTGCCCATAGAGACCCGTGTATTCGAAAACTCCGGCGGCCGCCATTTTCCCATTGAAATTTTCAGAAAATCAGTTATAAATTTTGATTAAGTTATCGGATCGGGCTGAAACTTTGGCATCTGGTTGTGACCTCTAGCGCTACCTTTGGACGGAGTATGAGCGTTCGGCGATGCCTAGTATATTTTTGCGGTAAAAAGAACCGTGTAAATTTTCTTTTGTGACACCCTGTACTTATGTCATTCGCGCTTAAATCTTGTACTTTTTGTTTGAATCATTGTATTATCTGTCGAAATCTAAAGTTTATTTTTCTTTCTATCTATCAAACTGGTCTCGATATCCTTTCTCTTCACGTCGCATACCTGCGAGAGTGAAATAGTCTACCACATTTCTGGCGTCTTATCCAGAAATGTGGTAGACTATTTCACTCTCGCAGGTATGCGACGCGAAGAGAAAGGATATCGAGACCAGTTTGATAGATAGAAAGAAAAATAAACTTTAGATTTCGACAGATAATACAATGATTAAAACAAAAAGTACAATATTAAAGCTCGAATGGCATAAGTACAGAAAAAAAAAAGAAAAAAGAAACGATACTAATGGAAGTCTTACAATTCACGGATGCGGCGAGCTTCCTCAGAGTTCATTTCCTCGTTGGTGGTGCAGCGGCGGAGTCCGGGTTTGGTTGTGCCGTTTTGGCGGAACGAGGTCTTGCGTAAAGCTGCAAGACTTCGACCTGGGGTGATGACCTTGCGTATAGCTGCAGGCCTCAGCCCCCATGAGCTTGATGATTGCCCTGCCGGTTCCGAGGACGTTTTTTACTTCCTCTTCGTCTCTCGTCTCAGTCTCTTTACTCGTGCAAACTGCGCGCTCTTGTCTCTTTCTCTTCTTCATTTTCTTGCTCCAACCTTGTTGACCCCGAAATCACCACAATCACCCCCACTTGAGAATGTTGTTCAGGTAAAACAACTTCTAGCACATTTTAGATTATATTGTTCGCAGTCTATCACAACACAGTGCACATTAAAAAACACTTCACTTTTGACAGATACAAAAGTACATACATTTACAAAAGTCACTTAATAAGCACCGCCGGGCACACATACAATTCCAAAAATTCAGTAAATTCGTGATATTGTTCCTTTACAAAAAAAAATCTTATTCAGCAACAGACATGCGGCTTATGTGATCAGCGCCCACGTTGTTACTACCCTTAATGTACTCAACAGTAAAGCCATATTCCATCAGCATTAGGCTCCAACGTAATAGGCGGCTGTTTACATGCTTTGCAGAATTGATGTAAACGAGTGACTGACGATCACTTTGCAGAATGAATGGTCTTCCAAATAAGAACACATAAAAACTTCTTAACCGCCCAAGTAATGGCTAGTCCTTCTCGTTCTACTGTCGAGTAGGCAGCTTCACGTGGCAGCAGTCGACGGCTTGCGTACGATACGGGGTGGAGAACATGATTCTAGCGCTGCATGAGTACGGCTCCTATGCTTCTCGACGAAGCGTCGGTACGCAACACGAAAGGTTCTGATAATTCTGAGGCTTTTAAGATGGGCTGGCTGGACCAGCCCATCTTAAAAGAAGTTCTTTTACCTTGTCAAACGACGCCTGTTCGCTCTTCCCCCAATGCACCTTGTTTGGTGCTCTTTTACGTGTCAACTCTGAAAGTGGGTGAGAGATTTCAGAGTACTGGGGTACAAAATCCCTAGAGTAGCCCGTAAGGCCAAGGAATGATCGCACTTCCTTTTTTGTCTCGGGTCGATTGGTAGCTTGCACTTTCTCTAGGGTCTCGACCTGAGGACGCACGAGACCATGTCCAACAATGTGGCCAAGAAATTTGACAGATGCGAAGCCAATTTCGCTCTTTGTGGGACGGATCGTTAAACCCGCCTGCTTCACGCGCTGGAAGAACAACTCCAGAGTCGTTAAATGCTCCTCCCAGTACTCCGTGGCGATGAGGACATCATCAAAGTAGTGGTAGATGTTCGAGACCCCCTCGACCACTTTTCTCATAAGCCGGGTGAATACAGCTGGTGCTGTTTTGATGCCAAAGGGAATAAATCGAAACTGATAAAATCCAGACGTGGAAGAAAAAGCTGTCATGTGCTTTGAATCTTCGTGCATCGGAACCTGCCAGTATCCTTTAGAGAAGTCAAACTTCGAGAAGTACCGGCTTTTTCCCAGCTTTGCAAACAGCATGTCCACTCTTGGGATGGGTTCACTGTCGGGAATCAGGACCTTGTTCAGTTGTCTGAAGTCAATGCAGAATCGCATTGTCCCGTCCCTTTTCTTTACCATCACGATGGGTGCTTGATAGGGGGACTCGGAGGGCTCAATGATGCCCCGTTTTAGCATTTCTTTTACTTCCTCCTGTACCGTTTCTTGGATGGAGAACGAAATGGGGTACTGATGGACTTGAATAGGAGTGACGGTCGTGACTTTCAACTTGCACTCTACCAGGTGGGTCCTTCCTGGGACATCTGACAGACTTTCTTGGTATGTTTTCAGGAGTCTGGAAACTTGTGCTCGTTGATCGGCAGTCAGTTCTCTTGATATTTTCACGACTCGATAAATTTCGTTTTGTTGCAGTGTTGCACACGGGAGGCCTTCTTCCTCAACATTCCCATCATGGAATACGACCGAAGCTCGTTGAGGTGTCTGATCAACGATTGTCCTCTCTTCGTACTTTTTCAGCATGTTGATATGGAACAAGCTGGTTCTTGTTCCAAGGTCGATGACGTAGTCAACGTCATTTCATCTCTCTAAGACAGTGAAGGGGTCTTTCCAGGTCAGGATCAGCTTGTTGGTGTCAGATGGCAAAACGAGCAGGACCCTGTCTCCAACAGTGAGCTGGCGCCTCCTTGTCTTCTTGTCATAATAGGTTTTCTGTGCCATCTTCGCTTTCTTGAGCTGCTCTTGGGCTATTCGGCACGTGTCGTCTAAGCGCTTGCGAAGCTCGACAATGTAGCCGTACGAAGTCTTTGTCTCGTCGTCGATACACTCTCCTGACCAGAGCTCTTTCAATATGGCCATGGGTCCTCTGACGCATCTATCGTACAGTAGGTCATAAGGTGCGAACCCCAGGGAGGTCTGTGGCACTCCACGATAGGCAAATAACAGTGGTGCCAAGTATCTGTCCCAGCTCTTGGGGCTTTCCTGACACATTCGTCGGATCATTTGTTTCAGCGTGCCGTTAAAACGCTCCACAAGGCCGTTTGCCATAGGATGATACGGCGTGGTTGGCATATGTTTAGGCGAAAGCAACCGGCTGAACTCCCTCATGAGCCCAGACATGAACGATCTGCCGCGATCGCTAATGATTTCTCTGGGAAATCCCACACGTGAGAACATCTCTAGTAAAGCCTCGGCGACTTTCTCCGTTTCAATGCTGGGTAACGCAACCGCATCAGGGTAGCGCGTCGCGAGGTCAACCATGGTGAGTACATAGCGGTTTCCCTTCTCAGATGTTGGAGATAGGGGTCCCACAATGTCGATGGCGACCCGCTGGAATGGTGTTTCGATGACTGGCATGTTGCCCAAAGGTACGCGGCCTACTAATGCTTTGGGACAGTTCTCTGGCAGGTGTTGCACGACTTTACAAATCGAGTAACGTCTCCTTGAACTCCTGGCCAGCAGAACTCCTTGAGGATTCTATCTGTCGTGCGTTTAATTCCCTGATGTCCAGCGAGAATTCCCTCGTGTGACATTTTTAGCACAAAGTTCAAAAGATCGCTTGGAACAACGAGCTGTTCCATCTCCTCTTTGATGGCAATTTGTACCGTCGAAACAGAATTCCGTTGGTCAGTGTGAACTCAATGTCAGCTGATCTTGTAGCAACTTTGTTCCCAACCGCTTCAAAACATCTTTGGAGAGTACTGTCTTCTCTCTGCTTGGCGCTCAGCTCCGTCAAGTTGATGGCCAATAGATTCACTACCGCCACAGGTAATTGACCAGAGTTTCGCGTGGCCAGCTTAGCTGCGGCCCCGGCCTGTGACTCGTTTGGCTCTGTGGCAGCCGATGAAAGGCCTGCCTCAATCAGAGCTGGTTGATTTATTGAATTGCCACAGTCGCTTGCCTCAGTAACTGGAGCTGTCCTCTCTCCTTGAAGAGGCGTGTCTTGCTGACTACTCCATATAACGTTAGGATCGGAGGCATCCCGCACACCATCCACGTTTCCTAAAACGACATCATATAGAGGATTTTCCAAACAGGTCGCTGTCACCTTGCCTTGGAAATAGGAGAATCAATGTCAACCACCGCTTCAGGCAGACACAATTCTGTTCGGTCAAGCAGGAAGATAACGCGGTTTCGTCCTGTAAATTTGACGTCAGGAACCAGGGATCGCTTGATTATGACCGAGTTACACCCAGAATCTCGCAGGACGGTGACCTGATGACCCTCGAGTAGTCCTGTTGCCGTGGGCATGCCGTCTGCTTGAACGTCAGTTCCCGTTTTGTCCTCTTCAGCTTTCCCAGCAAGGCGTTCGGATGGACGACTTCCAGATCCGTAGACGTTACGATTCTTCCGACGTGTCAGAGAACATGACGCCTGTCCACCACCGTCTGTCTTCTTCGGACAAGCCTCAGCTTTATGCCCGTTCTTGCGACATTTCCAGCAGAAATTCGTCTTCTGATTGGGTCCTCTTGATTTGGTACAACAGTCTGCTGCCCGACGGCCTTGTTTATTGCAAAGGAAGCACTACAGATTTCGCTTTGCGCCTTGAAGATCAGACATCCTAACTTGCCCTGTCGGTTTGTCAGTTTCTTCTTTCTTTTTGCCGAGGTTGACCAACCCTTGGGCTTCGAGGTAGTGGTCTGCTGCTTCTGCTAGCTTGTCGAGCCCTTGGCAGCCCCTTTTCTTTATAAAAATTGCGAGTTTCTCGTGGCATTTGTTCAGAAATTCTTCGGAGACAATTTTGTCCCGAAGTGCGTCATAAGTGCGCTCCGTCCTTGCCATCTCCTGCCAGAGGTCAAAATAGCCTAATAGACGACCAGAAAATTGTCTTCCCGTTTCGGAGTTCTCTGGTTTCGCCTCTCTGAACGTGACACGATATCCTTCCCCAGTTAGGCGAAATCGTTGGAGAAGCGTCTGTTTTAGTTTAGCATAGTCCATGGCATCGTCGGCAGCCATGCGTCCTACTACACTTAACGCTTCCCCTTTCAAACATAGGCTCAAGGACAAGGCCCATTTTTTCCGAGGCCATTCTTGACTTGTTGCCACCCCCTCAAAACGTTGGATGTATGCATCCAAATCATCGCTCCCTTCGTTAAAGGGGGGTATAAGTTTATGTGGACTCCGATACCCCTGCGCGACACTAGGAGACGTACCCTCATCAGATGCATCTGGAACCCGAGTGACCGATCCCCCTTTCTGCTCTTGTAACCGCAACTTCACTTCCAGCACAGTGCGTTCTGCTTCTAAACGAGCACTCGTTTGAGCTTCTACTTCTCGAGCCCTTTCTCGTTCCGCTAAACGCTCCTCTCTTTCGCGTGCGCGTTCTTCGTCTTTCCATTGTTTTAGCGAAGCCCCTGAGAAACCCAATTCTTTACCAATTACCGTTAACTTCTCAAGATCCATTCTCAACCGACACGGACACTAGCGAGGTGGAGCTCTTTGAGGTGGAAATTAAGAGCAGTCCTGTCGTGGACGCCAGAAATGTGGTCGAGGGGGTCTCGAACATCTACCACTACTTTGATGATGTCCTCATCGCCACGGAGTGCTGGGAGGAGCATTTAACGACTCTGAAGTTGTTCTTCCAGCGCGTGAAGCAAGCGGGTTTAACGATCCGTCCCACAAAAAGCGAAATTGGCTTCGCATCTGTCAAATGTCTTGGCCACATCGTTGGACATGGTCTCCTGCGCCCTCAAGTCGAGACCCTGGAGAAAGTGCAAGCTACCAATCGACCCGAGACAAAAAAGGAAGTGCGATCATTCCTCGGCCTTACGGGCTACAATAGTGATGTCGTACCCCAGTACTCTGAAATCTCTCACCCACTTACGGAGTTGACACGTAAAAGGGCACCAAACAAGGTGCATTGGGGGAACAGCGAACAGGCGTCGTTTGACAAGGTAAAAGAACTTCTGTCCAGCCAGCCCATCTTAAAAGACCCAGAATTATCAGAACCTTTCGTGTTGCGTACCGACGCTTCGTCGAGAAGCATAGGAGCCGTACTCATGTAGCGCCAGAATCATATTCTCCACCCCGTATCGTACGCAAGTCGTCGACTGCTGCCACATGAAGCTGCCTACTCAACAGTGGAACGAGGACTAGATATTACTTGGGCGGTTAAGAAGTTTCATGTGTTCTTATTTGGAAGCCCTACTGAAAAAAACCATTTGAAATTCAAACGGGTGGCAAACTGGTAAATCAAACGGGTGCAAACTTGTCGACCCGTTTGGATCAAACGTGATTATGGGATACGGGTAGCCGTTTGAAACGGTACCCGCTCGAAACGGTACCCATTTGATACAGGTGCCCGTTTGAAACGGGTGCCCGTTTGATACAGGTGCCCGTTCGACCTTGCACGTGACCACACGTTTGAACGTGCCTTTTGAAACGGGAAATTATGCGCTAGCCCTAAACGGGGATCGTCTGGTAGGTTGGTTATCTTAAACTTATTTAAGACGTTCCGAAACTCATAAACCTATTTATAACATGAAGGAAACACGTAGAACAAATGTGCTCGCTTAGGTGCTTGCAAATGGACAGGAAAACAGACACAAAAGATTGTTTTCAATTCTCCTCAAAGTTTATTACGTCTTCTGTAGACAAGTACAAACGTGCAAGCGATCTGTGAAATGTGAGAGGCACTCTAAGCTTTTATACAACTGAGAAGAAAGCAAACCAAACAAGAACCGAGGAAATCCTAGACTATGAAGGTAGACTTTCGGGAAATTATTCGCCCGGCTGCCGCGAGAATAGTGGCTGCATAATCATATAGATAATCTGGAAGAGTACGAGCAGAAGAACGGTCAATCGTTGCCAAGAAGTAAGGTTGCAGTGCACTTACCATAAAAATAGCGGACTTGAAAGATGTAATCCGCGATATTTGTCGACACGGTCAAAGCAGGACAACCACACAAACACAAATGAGAAGGAACGGCTTCTTGGAAGTTTCAACACGATGTGGCGCACAAGCTGTCAGTTGCCGAACCCAACCAAACCGCAAGATTTCCTGACTTCTTTGAAGAATCGCTTGTTGCCGATATAGACGTAGGACTTTTCGAACACTGATAGCTTTTGTGCACATCCAATACGTTGTCGAGAGACATCCTAATAAGACCGCGGGGTTAGGCGACAGGTCGAAGCAGGTGGACGCGCGAAGGTCGAGCTGGAACTGACAACAAGCAGACAAAAAAAAAAAAGCGGCTGCTAGGTGCACCCTTCCGGATCTCGGTGCTTATCAGCGTGTAGCTCGCGCGCGGCTGCAGGTCACGTGATGGGTGACAAGAGAGGAGGTAGGGGGCGAGGACCACAGGGACGGCCCCTCTCCCTCTCCCCAGGCATTCCAATGAGATGTGTTTTTGTAACCTCGAAAAGAAAAAACACGCGCGCGCGCATTTTAGCACGCTCGAACCTTAAAAATGGCGGCGGGGCGGCCAGAAGCCCGGCTTGCGCCCGAGCAAAGAAAGTACTAGTTTGACTGCTGCAACGGCGGGCGTGCTCTCGCAATGCTCGATGTTCTTGCAGCCGCGTGTACGCGCGCTACCTTCGCTGCGTCTTGAATTAAAGTGAAACGGAGTCTAGACGTACATTCTTTCACGCGGTCGCGTCTTCTGCGAGAGAGATTCGAGCTGAATAAGTAAATTGAGGCAACAAAGATGGACAAAGTTTTAAAGTTCTGTCAAAAATATCGGCTCACCGACGCCCCGCGTTTACGTAAAACAACAACAAAAAAGGTGTTATTTTTAGTTGCAATATAAGCGAACATCAGCGCAATTGAAATATAAATTTAATTACTTGCATTACGCGGACGATCTGAAATCGATGAACCGGCGCTCCCAGCCTTCCGGAAACATTGGCTGCCACGGGTGAAACGCTAGCCGTGCCCACGCCGCCGATCTGTACGTTCAGTATCAAACGGGCTCCTGAGAGCCGTTTGATTAAACCGGTACAGTTTGCAACATGGTCACCGGTTTGAGCAAACGTGCGACAACTTTGCCCAAACGAGTCGCCCATTTGCCCAGACGAGCGACCCGTTTGCCCAACGAGCGACCCGTTTGACAAAGGAGTGACCTGTTTGTCCAAATAGGTGAGCGTTATGGCTCATACGGGAGACCCCTTTGAGCCATACGGGCGACCCCTTTGACAAACTGGTGACCGGTATGGTTAAACTGTTACCGGTATGGACCCGTTTATTTTCATATAGGCGCCAAATGGTTTTTTTCAGTAGGGAGACCATTCATTATGCAAAGTGATCGTCAGCCACTCGTTTACATCAATTCTGCAAAGCATGTAAACAGCCGCGTATTACGTTGGAGCCTAATGCTGATGGAATATGGCTTTACTGTTGAGAACATTAAGGGCAGTAACAACGTGGGCGCTGATTACATGAGCCGCATGTCTGTTGCTGAATAAGATTTTTTTTTTGTAAAGGAACAATATCACAAATTTACTGAATTTTTGGAATTGTATGTGTGCCCGTCGGTGCATATTAAGTGACTTTGTAAATGTATGTGCTTTTGTGTCTGTCGAAAGTGATGTGTTTTTCAATGTGCATTGTGTTGTGATAGACTGCGAACAATATTGCTTAAAACGTGCTAGAAGTTGTTTCAGCTGAACAACATTCTCAAGTGGTGATTTCGGGGTCAACAAGATGGGAGCAAGAAAATGTAGAAGAGAAAGAAACAAGAGCGCGCAGTTTGCACGAGAAAAGAGACTGAGACGAGAGACGAAGACGAAGTACAAAACGTTCTCGGGACGGACAGGGCAATCATCAAGCTCACGAGGGCTAAGGCTTGCAGCTATACGCAAGGTCTTCACCCCACGTCGAAGTCTTGCAGGTTTACGCAAGACCTCGTTCGCCAAGACGGCACAACCAAACCCGGACTCCGCCGCTGCACCACCAACGAGAAAATGAACTCTGATGAAGCTCACAAAGCCTTCCTGAATTCACGAAGCCTTCCTGATTAGGTCCCACCACGACAATACTTGTATAAGCACTCCCTCTTTGTCGCTGACTGATAAAGTATTCTACTATTTGAAGAACCAATGACGCTGGCATTTGAGGGGGGGGGGGGGTGTTTTTAGACCACATCTGTGATGTTCTGCCAAGTGTGCCTGCTTTTATATTTTATGTTATTTTTTTTAATTCTGTCATCCAAATAAACAATTCAGTTGAAAGTTACGCCGCGTCCTGTCTAGTTCTCCCTTCGTTTTTTGTCCCTGTTGTTTTGGCGTATTACACCATGATGAAGCTCGCCGCATCCGTGAACTGTAGGCTTCCATTAGTATCGTTTCTTTGTTTTTCCCTTTTCTTTATGTACTTATGTCATTCGCGCTTAAATCTTGTTCTTTTTGTTTTAATCATTGTATTATCTGTCGAAATCTAAAGTTTATTTTGTTGCTATCGATCAGACTGGTCTCGATATCCTTTCTCTTCGCGTCGCATACCTGCGAAAGTGAAATAGTCCACCACACTCCCCAAGATTTTATACGGCACCAGATGACAGCTCCGCAGGAGTTCGCTTTTTGCTCTTTCTTAAGGCAGTCGAGGGCTAGAACGAATTAATTAGAACCAAGAACACAAGAACACGAACAGTGAGCCTTGCAGATTTCTTATCCGTAAAAATCATTGCAACCAAATCCGCGACAAAAAAAAAAAATGTGTTCTCTGGAGGAAACACATCTTTTCGACGACTAGAGATATATTAAAGCTAGTTAACCATTTGAGTGCCAGGATCTTTTTTTTTTTTTCACCACATTCCGAACGCAAGTTTTGGTCTCGGTAAGATTGTTGCAAGCCATGTGAAGAATATTTCATCATGAAGTACTCACCATTTTATGAACAAAACGTTTAGTGATATGCGCAAGCCTCTGACCTGTGACATATTTCTCGTATTGTGCCTTTCAAGACACCGTATGCAAGGAACGGCACATCGACCTCGTACACTGGTATCACTCTTTTGTGTCTGTTTTTTCGGAAATAAAACTTTCTTGTTTTTACAGTCATCGAATCCCGAGTCCATTAGTAATGGACAGTCTTGGGTAGTAACGCGTTACTAGTAATGCGTTATTGTAACTTCCTTACTTTTAGTAACTTTTAACTGTAACGAGCTACTTTTTCTTTAAATGTGAATTCCCGTTAAAGTAATAGAACTGTAGTTCTATTACTTTTTTCTGAGGTAACGATGAAAGTAAGGAAGTTACTTTTGTCGTTACTTTCTTTTTATTATGAGTAATATATCAATGAACGAGTGCAATCTAGCTATTCCTTGCACTTTAAAATTGTCTGTTCTGACATTTCGAGTGTAAAGTTGACCTTGCACAAACTTGTGAATACGTTCTCTCTCGCCAGTCACGACCCGAATATAACCATGTGTAGATTTGATGAAAACAAATCTAGTTCTCTTTACTCACGCGCTTGTACTTTGTGACTGAACACTTATATCTTACTATCTTGAAGCACTATCTATGTTGATGTTTTTTGGGGTTTTTTTTGCGCAAATGCTTTTTAATCGGGTGAATCAACTTTGAAACGACAATGCACGCGGAGGGCATTGGGCATGTTTCGTATTTTGATTTGCGTCACTACTCTGGCGTGGAAACTTTCAAACACTAAATACGAGGAGCAACTGCTGCTAAGTTACAATATGAAGTAAAAAGCGTACTTTTTTTAATTTTATGCAATAAAACTTGGTGAGGGGCGTTTCTATTTTTTTCTAATATTTTTGAGTAATAGAAAAGTAAATGAAAAGTAACGTCGTTACTTTTTAAGAGTACCTGTAAGTTAACGAGTTACTCTTTTGTTGCGGTAACTGTAACGGTAACTTCGCTACTTTTTTCTGAAAGTAACTGTAACTGTATCGAATTACTTTCTAAAAGTAACTTACCCAAGACTGGTAATGGACCGTTTTTCGAAATGCGTAGTGCGCATGCTCGCAATGCTCGACGCTCCTGGGTTCGAGATTGCGTGCTACCAGCATACATTCGCCATATTGTATTTTGTGCATGAACCACGTTTACCTCATTCTTTTCGGAGAAAAAAGTTCTTTTTCTCTTTTTTTTTTTTTTGCATGGGTTAATTTGTTTTGAACCAGGCGGCGATCAGACTTCTCAAAAGTTAACACAAGTTGACATAAGCAGGTATATTGACGAAAAGAAAAGGAGAAAGACTTTCGGTCGCTTTGGAAGAACGAACTTCGAAGCAACAACAACAAGAACCACAATGCCGTCGGCACTTGGTGAGCCTTTGTTTTGATTGAAAACTTTGTAATTCATTTTATGAAATTGAATAGTTTCCGGCCCTACGGTGCCGGTTATAACCCTCTATTGTAACACTGTTTTTGTTTTGTTTTGTTTTTTGTGTGTGAGGCGTTTTGCATGAGCTTGTGCTGTGAAAGCGTAAAGTTGGCATAAAAATACAGGATCGTCGCCCCCCCCCCCCCCCCCCCCTCTCCCAAAAAAAAAAAAAAAGTTTACAGTTTTTGTTTTCTGCAAACACTAATTTTGCATCACAAAATGCTCATTTTTTGCCCAAATGGATACCGCGCTCCGAACCAGATGCCAAGGTTTCACAACCAACTGCTATCCTAATTAAGTTTTATAAACGATTTCTGAAATTTTCAATGAGAGAATGGCGGCCGATAGACCTTTCACACAGTCTAAAAATAGCCCGCAATACACTCGGAGAGCCAATCACCGCAACTTATGAAGGCAGCTCAGCGAATGGCGATGCCGAAACATATGTTTGGAACAAAAAACGCAGTGTGAGTTGTGACATTAAGCAATGAATGTCACAACACAGAGTGCGTTTTTTTTTTTTTAAATATTTGTTTTGACATTGTCATTTGCTCAGCTGCCTCCGTAAGTTGCGGTGATTGGCTCTCCAAGTGTTGTGCGCGGTATGACGGCTCAAAGGTCCAGTCCGCCTTAAACACGAATCAGAGCTGCTCATCCTGACGATAATGTGACTATGTAGTAATGCTTTACCAGAAATTTTACTGTCTTTTACATTCAATCTATGTCTACGCTCAATAGAACCCACGTCTAAATTTAATAAAATCGCATCCTCTAGCTTGGACATTTTCATAGGTTTCTCAGTTTTTCGCAGGGACTTGGGGAGTCTTGTTGACAGTTGAAACTGTACTACATTATGTGGAAAATGTGCCCACTATTTGTAGTCACGTGAATTCGTACATTTGATGCTGTTCGTGTGTTGTGTTTCTTATTTTTAACTTCTGGTATGCGCCAATGTGAAGACCCGCGTGGTTCTTTTGGGGCACATAAATATAATAGTGTTTCAATTATTTTTTTATTGTTACATTGCCTTACTTGCCCAAATCTTTAAATAGTCATACATGGCATGTTTGTACGCGGATGCATACCTGAAATAGGGCGCGCAAACGCCGTTTTATCAAACAACAAGAAAAAAAAAAGATTGATGGCCATATTTTTATAGTGAACACGAAAGAGGTCACAAATTAAAAACATGGCAAAAACGGCTCCAACGGCCTTCAATTTCCTTTCTTTTTTTTTCTTTTTTTTTTTTTTTTTGTAGTCTGCACGCAGCCTTTCGAGTTCATTTATTTGACGGCATGCTGAACGCAAAAGAACACCAGAGCAGAGGCAGGCGACGTGCCGGATACTCCCGACAAATCATGAATTTAACGAAATATAACAACGATATGACCTTCTAAGAGTGAATTCGTAAATCACGTGTGCAGATGACGGACAAGTATAAAACATCAGAAATGCACGGTCGCCACTTTTTTTGCGCTATATTTAAGACTTCACATCTCCGAGTTGTGCTCTAATAAAATAGACACTACTTTTTGCTACACGACGTTTCTGCGTCAAATCTCAAATATGTACGTTTAAAATTCAAATTTCGTAAGGCGTGCCAAATGTGTTTGTTTTTAACACGTCACTAGCAAAAAAAAAAGTGTACCCAATTTGCTAAACCTCAATTTGACATATTAAATCCAATTTGGAACCTAATTTTGCTAAAACTCAATATCGAACCCAATATTTCTAACAAGCTGGAACTAAATTAACTTGGGAAGAGAGGCACTTACTTTATCGCCCACCAGCTAGCGGACATTTGCTATACTACGCGAGCAATAACGAATTTGTTTCCGTTAATCAGGCTGTAAATGTTGTCTCGTTCTGCTCGTCGGAGCGGCGTAAGTTTTTAGTTGGGCTTTTTCAAACATCAAATTTTCGCCAAGTTATACCTTTTAAACTTCAAATATGAACGAAGTTTTACTTGCCCGGGCTCGACAAGAAGTCAGTTGCCATTACTCAGCGGATGGCTGGCAGTTCAAAGCCCAGTTTATGGACAATAGACCCACTTCAATATTCAGTGACATCTGGAGGATCAAAAAGCAGTTTCACTTTCGACAAGCTAATGGTGGTCATGAAATTATACTTCGTGGGACACCGCAATTTTCGCACGTCAGTGGCAGATGAAAATTGGTGCTTCGATCACCTCGTAAAGGTCTCGCGACTTGTTTCAGTTTCGATGCTACGAGTGTAAGAACTTACCAGGACAAAGCGGCGACCTATATTAGCGCCAATATTAAATTTCCACCATCAAAAGACTTTAGAGCCAAACGTGTGCCAGGAGATTCATGGAACCACACACCAAAATAAGCGCTTACGCAGCCGTTGTATACAGTGCCTTAAGTAGGCCATACAGCACCTGGGGCCCTTTAAGTTCGCTCTGCCAAAGTGGAGGGAGCTGAGTGGAGCTTCGCGTCAGTTCTTAACCTTTCATTTACTATATAGATGTATTCCTTTTGGGCATAGGTTTCATACATGGCTTGCGCATAACGTCTTCGCACCATGCTGGGGCCCATTACCGTTTGTACTTCCTAAAACAAGCTAAGGAAAAAAATCAGTGGCGTGAAATGTGTATTGCTCAGGTCATAACAATGGCCACCGATGTTACGTCTTCCAAGCCGCGTAAAAAGCGATGCTGAGCTGTCAAAGCTGGACCGAACGATGCTTCCCAGAAAACAAGGGCGCAGTGCTGAGGTTTCGGCGTCGCCTAATGAAGGGTCAAAACGGGGCAGAGATTGAATACGAGCACTGCGCCAGAGTTCGACTGAAACTCGAGTTCTATCACTGAAAACACGCTTTGGTTTCCTTTGGATGAAGTCAAAAATGCAGGGCTGCGGCCTTGTCGTTGTCTAAGAGGCGTTGACCCGTGAAGCAGAAGTGGAGCGATCGCAAAAGCGTCGGCGAAACTGAAAAACAACTGACCTGAGTTAAAGATGTGATGCAATTCCTCCTGTTGGAATCGGTAAAGTACATAGTTCTCGGTATTTTTGATGTAATTTAGTGGAAGAAAAGTTGTCTTGTGCACCTCTCTCAGGGCTTCAGGCTTCATTGCGAGCTTATCTCCCATTTGAATGAAGACGGCTGTAGAGTGAACTGACGCTGTGCGAGGCTTCAGCAAGATCTGGCGAGGATGTCGTCACCGTGGCGTTTATGACGACGCGTGCGGCCACGTGATAAGAGTAGACTCGGTGTGGACAAGGAGCGAAAGCAGAAATGCGCTTGCTAAACAGAACAGCCTGCCCTCGAACGGCCGAAAAAGCGACGTTATCGTAGCGCACTCGTCGCCAGCTGCGCCCAAAAGCAGCAGGATGGATGCGCGTGTTTAGCAATTGTTAATCACCGGAAAGCTGGTTGCCATGCAACGCATTTCCTCTGCTCCATTTATTTTTTATTTACTTATTTGGATTCTATCCGGCATACCCAGGTATTAAGATAGGGACAAAATGAATTTCTGCCCTGACGGGGCCCCTACCCCCCATTCAGTGCAAAGTATACGACGAGAGAGAGTTAAAAAATGCGTCTTTCGCGCATTGTAACGCAAGGATGAGCTTGCCAATTCAAAGGGCGACATAGAGAACACGTACACTCTAAGAAATGCCTGCACGTCTACTTACCCGCAAAACACTCGAAGAGCCAATCTCAGCTATCTCAGGGTGTCTAGCCAATTATTATATCGAAATTAGCTGATTTTTCCAGGTTTTCCCTGACATTTTCAGGAGAAATTCCCTGACCACTGTAGAGGCGGTTAAATTTATAAGATCGTTACAACACAAGACATTGAGCATTGAGCACTGTGAGCATCATTTTTCACGGGCTTAACCCCACGTGCACATTCCGAAATATTTGGGTTCGTCCAGTCCGGATTAAACGAGCGCTTTCATGCCGCCGACATCGTCTGGGAAGACGCCCCTTCCGGAAACACAACGAAAACACGAGGCTCAACTGTAGTAAATGACGGCCACCCGTGAAAGTGAAAGGAGAGCAGAGCCTACGCGGGCCTGCGGAAAAGACGAGGGCCTTACATGACGAGGTGGTGACCGGCGGGGCCCGGAGGCGCCGGAAACGCCCCCCGGAAGAAAGAGGCGTCCGACACGGATGGTTGCTGGTAACGCACTCATTTATGTAACAGTCAAACAACATGGGCGTCAAGCGCCACGGGGAAGCAACCCTGAAAACACTGGCGCCAAAGTGGTACACTGTAAAAAATGTATGTAATATAACAGAAAATATCCAGTAAATTTCAGCAAAAATAAGAAAGCAGTTCTGTTAAGAGGGGGCGCACCTCAGAGCCCCATAGAGAATACAATACAGTACAATACAATAAAATTTTATTTTTCAAATTGAATTTCGCTCAACACCCAGATAAGCCGATGAGGCTTGTGCGTCGGACGCACAGGTCAAAACAGATTCCTTCAATTACGTAACACATTCTGTTTGAATGTATTACGCCCTAGACACTGTAACTCGTGCTATGAGTTAAATGAATATACATAGGAAGTTTGATTAGCACAGTCCATAACTTTAAAAAAATAACAATAGCAGGTGGAACTAACCCAATTTAGCAGTACAATCTACAGCTTTCCTCCGGTCCATTTCTACAAAAAAAAAAAAAAAAACTCTTGTTGCAATATATGCGTAGTCTGGGTCGAAGGAGAGGAGGTCATTTTTAATCAATCCCATATAAATTTTTTTTACTATGCATTAATTCATTGTCGTGTTAGTTTTTTAATGGCACAGGGATTTTTACATCCAATCAGATCATCGGGTATTTCGTTAAAAATTTTCGGTACATAGTACATTCTTGTAACCTCACCACATTTCGTGCTTATTAACGGTACAGAATATTTCTTGTTAGGATGCAGCGTTCTTTCCTTACTTATTTCTTTTTTATGACAACTTTTGAAAACATTTCTTGTTATTATATCATATTTCAACTGATCACTAAAGCATAGTAATCCCAATTCTTTCCACTTATACTCTGTATAGTTGCTTTCTCCAGTTCGGTAACAAATCTTTCTAAGTATCTTTTTTTGAAGAGTTTCTATTTTTGACTAGATATTGAGCACAGTGTCCATAAACCGTTATTCCATACATGAGGTTTTTCGCCAACTTAGAAAAATTCTCACATAATAACAGCTGCGCGGATCTTCTTGAAAATTTCGGCTTTAAAGACATTGAGGCATTATCGAGACATTAAGCGAAACAAATGTTTTATTATAAATTTAATTATATTCTTTAAAAAAATCATGAAAATGGTCAAAAGCGGCTAACTCGGCACTCTTGCGTTCGGAGAGAATTTACAAAATTATCTAAATGCAAACAGAAAAAAGTATTTCGTTTCATGTCATCTAAATTTATTACGGAATCGAATAATATCGAAATTATTCGTGTAAGTCGATCTGTTCCGTATTTCGTTTAATGCCTTTTAATTTTATTACGAAATCGAATAATATCGAAATTATTCATGTAAGTTGATCTGTTCCGTAACTACAGCAAATATAAAAAACAAGGTGTCGGTGCTTGTTTTCATTGTTTTTAAAGTACCTCTCTTTCCCGTGAGGTGGCGCTCGCTGTCTACGATATCCGAAATCGTCCGTTCGGAGATCGGCGGGATCGGCACAGTGCAAGGTGTTCTTCCGCGCCCGTATCCTGTTTCATTTTGCACGCCGAGGCGTCAGTGTGCGTGCCTCGCTTTCAGGGTTCTCGGTGGATAGGTCTCCGTGTTTTCGCACGTGGGAAATTCACCTTGGAGCTATGGGTCGAAGACAACTGTCCTGTGGCAAGCGGACCGCGAGGTGTTCCACAACCTCGCGGTCCGTCAATGCGTCGTGCTTGTTTGTACTTTTTTTTTTCCTTGAAAAAACTTTTTTTTTTACGCAGTTTTATTTTATTGTTATCTTTCACACAAACGTTCTTCGGCCTTGGGGTCGTGGAAATCGGGGATGAAACGTGCACAGAGTAGATCGTTCTTTGCCTCCTTTGTATTTTTCGCGGACGTCCTGTGACCTCCGTACGGTTCGTAGTCACCGCAATCTGACGCGGAGAAAAACGGGTCGCTTGCTCTGTAGTCAGGGCATTCCTAGGGGAAAGTGATAACTCGCTGTTCTTCTGGAAATTCGCATATTGCCCAAAACGGTGACATAGGTAATGATTAGTTTATGTTTTTTCTCCGGTGCTTATTCTTGAGCAAAATTCGGTGCATGTTTTTCTGTGCTTATTTTTTAAACACCAGTGTATTATGGTTGAACGTCTCGTGATGACGCTAAAAGCGTTGATAACCGAAGAAGAAAAATGCGATTGGACAAGAACATTTCAAATTTCCAATTCTATTCACATATCTCATACGCTCTTCTCGTGGGAGCATCTATCCCGACCAAAAATGCCTGTGAACGCATTAATCAGTGTACAATCATTTGGCCTAGGGAGCTATAGCGCACGCTCGAACGCGCTTCACAGCCTAAGTTGGTGGCACCCAGAAGGCGAGTTTTTGAATGGTCTGTAGCAGACTTGTACACGTTACTGAAAAATAGTAAGGAATTACATTTACAATTACTCAAGGCTAAATTGTAATTTATTACAATTACAATTACCCTCCCATAAAAGTAACTGACCGTTACCCCAAGAAGTAATCCGTTACTTTCGTGGCGTTACTTTTAACATTATTGTCCTCAAGTAAGAAATAAAGGAAAGAGGGTTATTCAAGTTCTTATAGTTGCAATCTGTTCCATTTAATGACCTTGAGAATTTTGAGCAACAGCTGGCTCTCGAAAGTCTCGTCAGACATTTTGCGTTATTTCTTACTCAATATGTCGACTGCTACGCTGAACACCATTTGAACTGAGGCACTGGATGGGAGTGCAATGTTGTTCCTCACGAATGCTTCATGCTCTGCATTGAGCTTTTTCAGCGAAGCATTGGAAGTACTATTTACCTCGAATGTAGAGCAAATCTTCGTCGTTGCAGCCGTTGCCCTTTATTCGAGAGATTTAGTAGATCGTTCCGATACGTCCGATACGCGCGATAACGGTACCCGATGACAATGTGATGCGTGCGCCAAGACGGCGGCGAAGTATCGGATATCGTTATCAGAGTCATCGGACCGATCTACTAAAATTCTCCATTGTCTAAATTGCGAAGCTGTGGAGGTCATCATAGATATAGCCAAGAGTAGAATAAGAATTGATTTATGTCCATCTTACTATACCGACATATACTGCCAGACAATAGCAAAACATACTTAACCCAGTAAAGTGATAATTAAATAATAAATGATCTCTGGCTTGATATTCTTCTTCCCTTGGTTCTGAACGGTCCGACGTTGGTGAATAAAAAAAGTTTTCAGTATATAAATATAAGTAATAAAAGAAAAAAAGAAGGACACTCATAACAAACGTCGGTTAAAACAAGGAAATGTAAACGCACGTTTGCCGTGTGTGCCATTCTTGGTGCCGTTCAAAAACGCACGGAGCACGAACCACTGCAGTTTACTCCGGTGTTCTCCGGATAGACATCCGCTGATGCCACGGGCAGCGAAGGGTAGAGTATAAGTAAGCCGCGCTATGGCCCCACTCACGAGTTTCACTCTCTCCCCAAACCCAGAATATCAAGTCTACGTCAGCCTCCATTATGTTTTATGTGTAAAAATATCTGCTTGAGATAAGATGCGTCCCGCTTGGGCAAAACAGGAAGAAGAAAAAAGGAAGACTATTACCATTTTCCAAGTGCTCGCAAAACGCTGACTCACAAAAAGGGTGACTGCGACGCAGATAACCTGGCTGGAATTCACAAACAAAGTGGGCCAACCATAAAACTTGGACTACAAAAAAGTAAGCAGCTTTTAAATCAGGGTCAAATAAGGTGAAAGATGCAAAAAAAACATCCTGTTTTCTGAGAGAAGATGATATGTGTGCAGCAACAAACGAAGGTGCTTGTGGCAATAACACCATCACATATTATAACATCTCTTTTAGTAGATTTTAGGGTAGACGAAACGTTGCCTCGTGTTGTGACATCATGAAAATGGTCGTAGTCACTATAACCGAGAAGGACATTGTTAATTATTTTCAGTGCATGCACTTACCACCTCGAGCTTCTCGAAGAGGCGCAGAATCACTTTGTGTCCTCCTCTCCGCGCCTTCGATCGCAAAGAAAACACAAATGGACTAAAAAAAGCGGATATAACTTTTTTTTTTTGTAGAAATGTTCATTTGGATATTTTTACATTGATGCTAGGGTCTAAAAAAAATTCAAAAGCTTGGTGTTGCCAAAAAAAAGAAAAAGGTTTTGCGGAACTGGAGAGTGCCAAGCCTCCCTTTGCGCTGGTCAATTCGCGTGACAATGTCACTGCGCTCAACTTCACAAAAAAAAAAAAAAAATTTTAAAAAAAAGTTAGAAAAGGTTGGTTCTGAGAAAAAATGTAACGGAGTACATGGAATCCGTTACGTCAAAAATGTAAGGGATTTACATTAAAATTACTCTAGAAAATATGTAATCATTCCGTTACTAAATTACTGATAAATGTAAGGGATTACAAGTAATTTCGTTACTTGTGACGGATTACGTGCAAGTCTGGTCTGTAGTAGGCAAAAGTAACAAATAACAATTAACGCATCTCAGTTCCCCAAGCGAAGAGGCGCGCTTCTAAGGTCAATGGTTCCGGACGACACTAATGTTGCTGGCGATGCCTTCCGAGAACCACACCAACCTCTGAATAGGCACTTGAAGGATGAAAGATCGACGAGATAAAATGTTTCACAAACTTCTACAGAGGAGGCGTTTCGAAGAAACTAGCCGTCGTTAGAGCGGGAACAGTCACCGACTGGAGTGTTTTGGTTTTACTCAGGCCGAATATTTCCAACCACTGGAGTTTTTCGGTTGTAACCAATTTAGTATTTTGGTCACCGGCGGATGTTTATCAACTCAGAATATTAAATTTTGTCCTGAAAATTATGTTTTTTTTTTCTTGGTGAATAAATGTGATTTGATGAGTTCAAAACTTCGCATTATC
Organism: Ixodes scapularis; assembly: GCF_016920785.2. NCBI lineage: Eukaryota > Metazoa > Arthropoda > Arachnida > Ixodida > Ixodidae > Ixodes > Ixodes scapularis. The sequence continues at coordinate 67,317,886 of NW_024609879.1, read as the reverse complement.
AAAATAACAATCATCGAAATGCTGAACACCGGATAATGAAGTTGTTAAAAGACCAAAGCGGCGAAAGGCAACCCTGAATTGCAAAAATATTTATTTACTTCGACTTTGAAACGTATTTTTGTAAGGCAAACTGAACTAGGACAAGAAAGAAGGGAGAATGAAAGGGCCGGGTCATCTAGAAGAGAAGACGACAAGCAGAAACGTCTGAAAGAGCAGACGACAGTTCGAACGATGAGGTGGCCGTTTGAACTTGAAGGCAGGTGGGCCGTACAACTTGACGGTTTTCTGGCGTTCATGTTGGAACAAAACAAATAAATCTGATAACCCCAAGTATTCGTGAATTTAACCCAAAGTGTTTCCCGCCCAAGCAATCGTGGTCCTAGGGCGTCCGGTTTTCCCTTTTCACGGCACATATCCATGTTTTCAGACGAACCGAGCACATAAAAACTGACCTTCAAACTTTTCTCGACTCTTCTGGTACAGCCCCAGTCGGGGAATTTTGACGAGAAGGCAGGTTTCTGTCTGGTTCTTTTCAAAACGCAAAAATACACGTCTGACATGGGGACATCAGTTCACAGCCCCAGACCGGGAGTGCGCCCGACGCGCCACCACCGCGCCGTGACGTAACAGAGATGAGTTACCGTTTCTTTAGGAAGAGCAGAGAGAGAAAACATGCCCTCCCCCTCTCCGGATGTCGTCTGCTCCACCGAGTGGGCTGTACCTACCATATGGCTGGCGTTCAAACTTGGTTTAAAATCGCTCATTCTGGAAATTTCAAGCGCGAATGCGCGGATTTCGATGTGTAATGTGTAATGCTATGCTCGATAAAAAGACTAGCCGAGTCTAACTGCAATGTTACTTGCGTGCGAATAAAAAAAAGGAAGAAAAAACTGTGTCAGAGTGGCCGGTCGCTCCGGCGAAACGTAAATCCGGTTGCTCTAGCTATTTTACTATACGAAGTTCGTACTGGTGTAGGCGTTTTGCGACAATGAGTGGAAGTCTGGAATAATAAATAAAAACGTGCTCTCCTGGCGCAATAGACGCAGTGGTTGAGTTGCCGGCTGACTCCCCTGCTATCAAAGTAACGGAACAAAGATACGCTATTTGATCATTTACTGAAATAGAACAAAAGAGTGCTAAAGGCTAGTTTTAGAGCACCCAGAAATATTCTAAGAACGCGAACCACTTCATAACGGCAGCCACGAGCTAGAGTTCGATGTTCGGTTCAGCCCGCCGGTACAGCCCAAAGAAGGAGAACGGCGATTTCCGGGCTTATCGTCTCGTCGGGCGCGTGCCTTCTCTCTCGTTTTACCCCGCTGAACCTGCTGAACTTCTTGGATGTGTGGAGAAGGCGCTGCGGTCTAACAAAACGGCGCCACTCTGAGAGCTCTAAATGGAATGGTCTATATATATGACCTCGTAAGACCGCCGAGCTCGTCAAATAACCCCAGCGAAGCACAAGGGATCGCTCTCTTGCGGCAACACAAAAATATTCCGTAATATAATTTGTACATTCGTTACTTTCCAAGCACCATGGTACTTTGCATTTTACCCTCTCCTCGTTCATACTTATTTCTACGCATTATGGTTATTATGGAGACAAGTGCGGCTTCACTCTCGATTTTGAACGTTAGCTGAGAGCAGAAACCCAGAAATTGGAGTGGGTAATGACTCAGGATATTGCAGTGCGTCCCGATATTTATGTTTTTATATAGTAAATAGATTTGTATTGTGGAGTTAGCAACCCACCGCAGTTCTCCAGCCGTGATGTATTTGGAGGGCTGCCATGCAGTGAGGGCAAATTGTGACTTCGGTTACCGCGTCTAGTTTGAGGTCAGCGGGGTCAAGACAGCAGCGGAGAGTGGGGAATTGCGGGCGCTGACATCGTACGTCCCGAGATACAGAACGAGGCGAAGCGCGCTCGCTTTGCATCTACGCTTTGCCTTTGTTCAACTGTTCGTCAGTTTGAGTTGTTTCTGATGCAGTGACGTTTGCCGGTTGTTTCTGCGGAAATAAAGCAAAAGGACACTTAATATTCTCATTGCAAATGATGTTTTACCAGCTTTCGCGTTTATGACAGAGAAAACTTGCTATTTTGTCTCACCGGGACCGACGATGTCTGCTTCCGTGCATTGCCATCTCGAGGCGACTGCAAAGCATGGGAAGATGCTGGGCCTTTTCCTCGATATTATTATGTAATTTGTACGACCGATGTAGACCATCGCGATGCTCGTAAGAGCCCTCAATGCAGAGTCCTACTTTTGTCTCCCGCCTGGCTCTGTAAAACCACCGAGCTCGTCAAACACCATAGGCAAATTGGGAGCGTTCGCGCTTTTGCGGCACGATCAGTTCTTCTGAAAAAGCTCCTTCAATAGATCCAGAAGCCTTGTCTATGCTTTATTATATTCAACCGCATATAAACGCGACGTTCCACTTGTAAAACGTCCAACAAGTGAAAAATGTACGATGGCATTCGTCGTATATTCATTACTTCCATAACATCGTGGCACCTCCGGTATCCTAATCTTTTCTCGTTCATGTTTTGTTTCGCATTACGGTTGTTACGGTGTCAAATAAACAAAAGACGCAATAGCTATTTAATTACATGCACGAAGCAAGTAATCTAAAGACCGTACAATCTGTGGTTTCAGTCCACCTAAGCTCATGAGTCCACCATGTCATGTGCTGAAACAAATAAGTCATTGCCGAAATGATTAGAATAGAAAGTGAGTCTAACGCGGGCATCTTCCAACCCACGTTCGCGCGCCTTCAATACGATTTCCCCATAAATCGCCGCTGTGCCCCTTGGACACACTTTGGGGACCAAGGACATGTTCACGTCCCTGCCCGAAATCTTGAATCAGCGTTCAGCGCTGCACCCCAATAAAATGCAAAACGAACTCTATAGGCTGGTTCACACAGTTGCGTTTGGTTCTGCTCGAGTACGACGCGTGCCTTTCAAGCTCAGGCATGTCTATGCTCGACGCAACTGTAGCCATAGCAACCTCTGGTTGTAAGCCGGTGCAAGTGGTTGCAGTCGCAGTCAAACGAAAATGTGTGAACCAACCTTCAATCGCTCCCAACCGCGCAAGCGAAATAAAAAAAAACACCAAAAGCGAAAAAAAAAATTGGAGTGGAGCGATCACTGGGGTTTATCTGATGCAAATACGTGAGCGCTAGTTCTTTCTCACCCCCCTCGTGTCACGTAACACGAAATTACGTAATCCTACGTGATAACGTGACACGAAAACGTCATCTTACGTGTCACTTCATACGAACTGACGTCATCTTACGTGATCACGTGACACAAACACGTCATCTTAAATGATCTAGTTACACGAAATGACGTCATCTTACCTGATCACGATACAAGAAATGGCGTCATCTTACGTGATCACGTTATACGGAATCACGCCATCTTACGCGATCACGCGAGGCGTCATCTTACGTGATAACGTAACAGGTCATCTTGTAAGTCAACCTTCCCAGGCCCGTGCAGTGCTGTAGTCGAAAGCAAGCTCCCTGTGGCAAGCGAAAGCTTCTGAAGTCTCACATTGAGAATACTCGCAAGGAACCGTCTGTGGAAGCTTCGCACGTTGAGGTTTTTGGTGGGTTCGAGCCATCGTGTTTTATTAACTATTGTCGAACCTATCGTTTAATAAAGCCCTAAAAAATACGAATGTAGTTGGTATAGACATCAAGACCAAATCCCAAATGCGGATTGACGTCGCTTAATTGACATGTACAGGGTGTCACAAAAGAAAATTTACACGGTCATTTTTACCGCAAAAATAAACTAGGCATCGCCAAACACTCATTCTCCGCCCAAAGGTAGAGCTAGAGGTCACAACCAGATGCCAAAGTTTCAGCCCGATACGATAACTGAATCAAAGGTGTAAGTGATTTTCTGAAAAGTTCAATGGGAAAATGGAGCCTATTTTTGCCTGTTTTCGGTTTCTGGTGCCATAGAGCTCCATGTGTTTGAAAACTCGGTCGGCCGCCATTTTCCCATTGAAATTTTCAGAAAATCACTTATAACTTTTGAATAAGTAATCGCATCGGGCTGAAACTTTGGCATCTGGTTGTGACCTCTAGCGCTGCCTTTGGACGGAGAATGGGCGTTCGGCGATACCTAGTTTATTTTTGCGGTAAAAAAGACCGTGTAAATTTTCTTTTGTGACACCCTGTATATACAAGTGTAGCAATAAATGAGTTATTTGTGCGTACATGTTTAAAAAAAAGTGTTTGTTATTCGACATAGGGCATTGGGAGAAGAATCTGTTCAGATTTTTCTTCATGAGCGCAAATACACCTGACGCAATAAATAGTGACGATTTCGTCGTCACAGGTGATTTCTTGCTCGAAAAAATAATGTCATTTCACAAACCAACTTCTGTGGCACATGCTTTTCTAATGTCTGGTCACTATTTCGGAAACCTTTCAGCCCAAATGAGTATACTTCTGTTTGTTTTTGCTAGATTAGGAGGGGGCCACAGAGCCTATCTTTTTATCTTCCTCCAGGACAGACGTACAGTCATACCGCAACACGCATCTGTGGAACACAGAAAGCGATACCGCTCTCCTGTTGGAGGTACAGGCAGAGGACACAACGCGGCTCCGTAGTCTATATCGAGGGCACGGCTAGCCGCGGCCCGTAGCGCGACCGTTCAGACTAGAGAAATGGTCTCGAAGAACCGAGAAATGGCATCTTCTATATAATATTCACATGTCGTTAGTATCATCTACTTGCTATGCCAAATAAATATTTTCAGCTTGTGAGAATATGTTTCCGTTACGTTCTACCGTTCACACTCCTGACGGATGTTACCGAATCCTTCATGTTCGTGGCTCGCAGTTATCGGTACCCCCTCAAAGTGACTTCACCATACTTTTTTTTTTTTTTTTTTTTTTTTTTTTGCTTGAAGGACATTGTAAAAATCGTAAACACGCGAGACAAAAAAAAATCTTATGAGTATGAGTATGCGTGATTTTGAGCTTCGCGGCTCTAAAGATGCCCGATACATGTCGTCCAGCTAGGGGAGAAACTAATCCTTTTTGTTGGAGGTTTGACTAGCGTCTGCTGGCAGCTCGTTTCCTGTCTGTTTTGTCTTTACTCCGTTTCACCGTAATTGGGAAACCCTCAGTCAGAGCTGCTGTGAGGGATTCACAGTCCCAGAGCAAAACACGTGACAGCTACTTTTAGGAGCAGTTTTATGGCACCTGGAGCGCGTTTCCGACTGGTGTGTTTAGCGTCCTATCCCACCCATACATCCAAAGTGGTCCCGAAGTGGCAACAAATGACGCCACAGACGCCGGAGTGTCACGCTGTCGCATCTCGCGATCCTGGCGATTGATCGTAGAAATGCTGGCGAAAACCACGAGCGAACACGAGTGTTGTTGCCGTCATGGCGACCCAACGAGAAGCAATTATGCAATTTCGACGTTTTTGTAATTCGGTAATTTAAATTACTGTATACAATTTTTAAGAAAGTAAAGAAAGTAAAGACTTCATAACCAAATAGGAACTTCCGTGCTAAAACATGCAGTGCGAAATGAAGACGACTTTTTTTTTTTTAATGTCCACAAAAAGGAGGTTATGCTTCATCGATCGTACCGTTTCCTTTCGTACATTATGCGCTGTCCTCTAACACGAAAGTACCGACGTAAAAACGCTGTAAAAACGACATTAAAAAAAAAAAAAAAATTAGGTGAATTGAGTTTTGTAGTGGAATGGAAAAATAAATAATTAACGATTTTTTTTACGGTAAACACTTCACCCCTAAATACAACTTCAACCAAGTGACAGTTACGCGCTTTCATGCCCATTTCAACGAAGTTGGAGAACGATGTATTGCGTCTTGTGAATACACATGTGGAGCAGCATGTTTATGTTAGAAGCATTGTGTGTAATCGCTGCGCAGTACCTACCAAGAGAAGGTATTATTTCAGCACAGTCTCAACCGTTTCCGTCTACGTGTGCTACGAATACAGCAACTCCGTTCGTAGAAGATGTGATGAGGAAATGGCGTGACCTTGATAATACGATTGTGATTATGCAATAAAATGTTAAATCAATCAATAATTGCGACCTGTCCGGTCGCCTGGGACCCCAACAACTAATATCGTTCTCTGGAAAGTCCATTTTATTATTTACAAGTTTTGTGGTGTTCATCGAGCGAATAGGAATGTTCCAACAATGAGCTAAACCTACACGAGTTCCCGAATCCAACACAGCGCTTTTGAATTTTAGCCCTCTAGATAGTTGTGCGAACAGTCTATATTCGTGAAACAGTTTTGCAACGTTGGAAAGCATCGGAATGACTCAGAATAACTGCGGAGTTGATACTCGGGGAAGATAAGACGGGGATTTTGGTACCTGGGGGAAACAGACAGTGGCATTTCAGACAGGGGAACAGCCGGGGGACAAACGTGCCACAATCGCATATCCTTCCAAGGTCATCGCTTGGGCGACCACGGGAGCCCAAAAAACCTTTCTTTTCTTCTTTTTTTTTTTTTTTTTTTTTAGGGGGGGGGGGGTGGGAGGGGTGGTGGTGTAGGCGCTGACTGTCTTCCTCCTTTGTGGCCTTTCACAAACGCACAACGAGACTGGCAGAACAAGCGCATGATTCATTTCTTTCGATGGAGGAGTTCTGTCTGTGTATGCGAGCATGATTTTGTTTTTCCTTTTAGTAGTTAGTTTTTCTTGCCTTGACTCGGGTCCCAGTGGGTCCGTTGTCGTTGTATGCCCACTATTTTATTTTTTATGGTAATTTTTGTGCTAATAGGGTATCAAGGTAAACAAAAAAAATTGTGTCTCGACAAAAAAAAAGAAACAAAAAGTTGTTGTGGCGATAAGAAGCGTTTTCAAAGCCCGGAGCACCTCGCCTTCGTTCTCGTGACATGTCGCTCGCTTTCGCGTAGCGCCCCTCCACTCTGAAGGAGACTGTGTTCTTCATGGAAGACGATTTTAGGAGCCCGCAGTGTTACCACAGGTGCAGGCGCAGAATTGAGAGCGTAACCCATGCACTTGAAGAGATGTGGGGAGCTCTCTTCTTATCGGGACCCTCTTTTATGGGCTTCCACGTCGCGATTGTCCTACAAAATCAACTGTCCCTTATTTCTCGCTCGTGACTTCGCGAGATAGAGTACAATCATAGCTGATTAACACGGTGCATATCTCTAACGCACAATAGCTTTGCGAAATCAAGGTTTCGCTGAAATGGATAACTCACACGTGCTGTTCGATGCGCAATACCTTTGTCGTATTAACTCGCGAGAGATGCCCCCAACACGGCTGAGTATGGCGGTGTTCTAAACCTAACATAGAAATGTTGTTGCCTTACCTCAGGGATGGGCAGTATTTCAAATACAAGTATTTGAAATACGTATTTCAAATGCTTTGTGTATTTTGCATTTGTATTTAATTACAAATTGGGTAATGTATTTTACGTGTGTATTTAAATACTAAAACGTGGGTATTTCAAATACAATTGTAATTAAATACAATTTTGTGGGCGAAAATACATCCCTCAAATTTATTGTCAAGACTCAATTTGCTCATCGTAAGACCTGTCCAGAGCAGGAAGAAACCTAAGTTCTGCACCGAATGCAGTGTCTCTCAATCAAGCACAAGCATTTAGTGACTTTGTGATTACGGTGCTAGTCCAGGGCAAGAATAAAGACGAAATCGACGTTCACAGGCAGACTGGCTAAATAAGTGCCTGTGACAGCTTGTGATGCTTTTCAGCCTGATTTCCATCCATACGTTTGCCTGGAACATTCTAAATGCGCGGGTCGTCCAGATTTCCGTGACTGGTGTTCCAACAATAAAACATTCTCTACCTAGTGCTGCGCGTCTTGGTCGTCTCGGTTCTTTGTTGGTCTACACCAAAAGGTAATCGACAAAAAAAGCTGCTTGAAGCTCTGTGCTTTTTTCACTTAATACGTCCAAGCTTATTACATTTTTTTTGTGATTATATTTCTATTACGTTACTAGAGCCTCGCACCCTAACTCCAGAGTGTGCGATGCAAAATTAAAATGAGATTTAGAAACCCGTTGCAGACGCCCTGAAGTCCCTGACGCAAATTTTGAGGAATGCATTTGGAAAAGGATTTGGAGGAGACCAAATACATTTGGTTGTATTTGTAACTTGTACTTAAATGCTTTTCTGGAAATGTAATTAGATTTGTAATTAAATACATTTTTGACGAAGTATTTCGTATTTCTATTTCGATACATATTTGCATGTATTTTGCCCATCCCTGCCTTACCTGTTACTATTTCGCGCGCAGTTTGCGCCATACTGAAATGAAAGCCCATGATGAAAGTGACGCTCGTTTTCTGCTCGATAGAGATTTCACGCCATCTCGTTGTTTTTGCTGGTACCTTGAGCGTTTTCCAGCGATGCGGAGCGTTCAACAAGAAAAAAACGTACGATGGCATCCTTCGCACACTCATAACTTCTATAACACCGAGCCGCCTCGTATCCTTTTGTTTTTCTTTCATGGTACTAATTTCTTTCTGCGCATTACGGCTGCTACGACGCTAAGTCTGTCTGCACCTTCGAATTTGAGCTTAGGCTCAGATCAGGGACGAACCAGTTTAAATCAGGGAAATATAATGAACAGGGTAGCAAAGTAAATCCATCATATCGATCGGAAATATGATTTGACACATTCCATCTGAACACATGTGCACAGCGAATGCAATAGCGAGTCAGCGTGCAAAACGCCGCCACACTACGCTACCATAACACCTAAGCGATTTTTGCATAGCACCGAGCACGGAAAAGAGAAAGCAGTTATGCATTCGCATAAAAGATGCAAGTTTATTTAAAGCCCGGACACTCCGTACGTCCATTCTAGCTAAGGTTATCAAAAGACTCGACCATGTCATTTGTCGAAACAAATAAAAGACGTTTGCGAAAATGATTAGATTGAATAAGTGAATCTAACGCACGTATTTTACCAACCGACAGTCCCGTGCCTTCAATACCATTTCCAATTGTCACTGCGCGCCTTAAACACACTTTGGGGAGCAACACATATTTACATCGCCGCCCGAGGTCTTTATTGAACGTGTGGTGCTGACAAAAATGAAATGCTAACCTGACTCTCAATCGCTCACGGCAAACTACGCTTTCGAAAAGGCGGTACTGTGCGTCACTTGAGGTAAAGACCCAAGCTATGGAAACGAGCGTCGTAAAAAAGGGGACCGACATTTTTATTCCTACCTAGCAGAAACGAGCGCCACCCACTGCTTCGCACAGCGCAGAGGCCGGACTCAGCCAACGCGCGTATTATCACTGACGTCCGATGCAATGCACACTGAGCTGACTGACCAGTGACCACAGACGTACCGCGCGCGAGGGAGGGAGGAACTTCCTTTGCCGGGAGAAAATGGCACATTTCAAGGATCTATTTCACGCAGCGGATAACGCGGGCCTTTTCAAACTTCGATACTGGCGTCATCTCCAAGTCGCGCGGTCAACCACTTCACGAGCCGCGCGCGCCATCTGGTGTCTGAAACAGACAAAAAAATAGAGGTACCGCGCCCTCTTAAGCTGGGTGGCGCAAGCTACCGCCTGTTACAGAGTGCGTTGCAAGGTGCCGCAGTTACAAAGGACTATAGTCACGGTGGGTGCAACGCGCAAAGTGGAGGTTTGAAGTTGTGTTATTAAACTTACACCAGTCTCGGGTAGTAACGCCCTACTAGTAACGCGTTACTGCAACTTCGCTACTTTTTTGGTAAATTGTAACTGTAACGAGTTACTTTTTTTAAAAATGTAACTTCTAACTGTAATTATCTCACTTTTTCTCAGGTAACGATCACAGTAACGACGTTACTTTTGTCGTTACTTTCCAATTTTTTATCATTAACATATCATTGAACGAGTACAGTCTAGATGTTCCTTGCGCTTTCCAAATTGTCTGTTACGACATTTCGAGTGTCAAGTTAGCCTTGCACAAACTTGTGGATACGTTCTTTCTCGCGAGTCACGACCCGAATATAGCGACATGTAGATGTGATTAAAAAAATCTAGTTATCTTTACGCGCGCGTTTGTACTTTGTGACTAAACACTTACATCTTAGTATCTTGAAGCACTATCTTGTGGCAATTGTTCTTTCTGCACAAACGCTTTTTAATCGGGTGAATTACCGGTGAAACAATAATACACACAGAGGACACTCCGAATGCTTCGTATTTTGATTAGCGCCACCAATCCACAATGCGCATGTTTCGTATTTTGATTTGCGCCACTACTCCGGCATGATGTCAATTCAGTCGAGGCAAAATATACTGCTGTTTGCACGGGGTTTGCTCGTTGCCCTGGTTGCGCGGAGTCTGTTCAGCAAGGGCAGGAACGTGCTTGCCATCAAACGAGGGAAACTTTCAGACACTAATTTCGAGGAGCACCTGCTGCTAGGTCACAATATGAAGTAAAAAGCATACTTATTTTTTTTATTTTATGGAATAAAACTAGGTGAGGGGCGTTGTCTAGTTTTTCCTAAATTGTTCGTGTTACAGAAAAATAAGTAAAAAGTAACGTCGTTACTTTTTAGAAGTAACTGTAACGAGTTACTCTTTTGATGCAGTAACTGCAACGGTAACTTCGCTACTTTTTTTCTGAAAGTAACTGTAATTGTAACGAAGTACTTTTTTAAAAGTAACTTACCCAAGACTGACCACCGTGAAAGTTGGTTGATTAATGATGTTAACCTTATTTCAAAAATGAAATATTAATCCATCCAAAGAAAGAGAACATCGGGAGAATTTCGCCCTTGCGCAACGCTTTTCATAGTGTATATCGTCTGTGTTTCGTCCTCTCTCTGTTTTATACTTTCTGTTATCTAGTTCATAGTGTACTTATCAGGAAAGAGATTTATTAGACCCTTTTCCTGAGCGTTAGATTTGAGCCACACTTCCTGGCTTTCTGTTGCCTCGCCGTGAGGCACAGTCGCTGCGTTTCGGGCATAACACTCTCCGTGAGTTGTCTAAGAGTAGAGTAACGTTAAAGCCAACGTTACTCGAACAACTGAGTTCGGAAACTGCCATAAAGCCGGCTTTGAAAAAGTGGCTTCGATCCGTACTCGAGAACCAAACTAATGGCTATCGCAACGCCGACATTTCTCCTGCAGCGGCAACTCCGGGTACTGCATGTTTGCATGTATCGGTTCAGGTTGAGTCGCGCAAGGGCCGGTGGCGCCATCTCCCATTGCCATTTCACAGTAGGAAATTCCATGTTTTGACTAGTCGCTAAAGGGTGGCGTTGTTATTGTATTTAGTTTGGCCTCAGTGGACACGAGTTTCAAAGGTGGGTGTTTAAGTAACCTTTGCTTAAAACTAACAATCTCGAATCCATGCACGCATAGAATTATTACAATAAACGCTAGAGGCTCAGCTGGGGCTAGTGTCTACGGGACTTCCGGTTGCAAGTTGAAGCAGACAGCAACCAGTCTACTTTTGCAGTCTTCCTGTGTATTCCTGTGGGAAAACGTACGTAATATTTTACTCTTCACCAGGAAATGATAAAAATCAGCGTAGATTTTTTTCTCGTAGCGGATACTATGTAGCTTTAATCACAATATAAAAGTGTTATTTATTTAGTTAATGTGTTGTTTTTTTTTATTACTGAGTGATGTTTAAGTGAGAAAAACTTGAGCCCCAGGTCTATTTTGTGCGGCATAATATGCCAATACAAGCTATCAATTCAAGCAAAAAGAACAACGACATTCGGATATATTTCACAGCAACAACACTCGGTTACTGCATTATTTTGATTATGCATGCGCAATTGGTTACTAATCCTGTACGTGTTTTCCGTTCCATAACTCAATGCTTCGTTCTTGCCGTCTGTTTTGATTGTTTGATTCGGCATATAAGAGCATCCTTACAGTGTTTTGTCAAGCAGATTCCCTCTGTGTGCTTCATAGCATTGATTATATGCGTAAAAACGTGCCCTATAATAGCGGTCTGTAACGTCAACACGTATTATCGGGCTATTTTAGCGCAGTGCTCGACGCCATGAATTCTAAAGAAAAACCCTCTAACTAACACATCTTTTTGTACATCCGATTGTAAAACGTTCCAAACCTTTTATTCTGTCATAACACTAACCAATACCTGCTCTTATAATCGAGCGCGAAGAGAAAATGAATTAGCGTTTCCCCATAGGAATGCATTACCGGAAGTCAAATTTAGACTGTTCGCTGTCTGCTTCAAAATGCAACAGCACAATAGTGCCACCTGAACCTCTAGCGGTTATGGTAACACGACCGGCTTTATTAGGGGCGACTAGGTCACTCCGCGTTTCCCTATGGGTGCGCGCGGGCCAAGAAATATCACGTGAACGGCTTGGAGGGACCGAGTGTTCCGCTAGGCGCCGCTTTAGCTCAACACCATAAGCGCGGCGGCCGCTATGAAAGGCAATGGGAGCGTGTGGAAATAAGGTTCGTTTCAGTTGATTTTTGTCGCATTTAATAGGCAGGCGGTAATGCTAGCACATAGCGTGTATAGAATAGGTTAAAATGAGCCACTATAATATAGTTTTCTCGAGCAGAATAGTTAGTATTGTGTAACGGATCAGCAGGATGTACGAGTGTACAGGATGGTGCATCCAGTTCGCCTGCTGGAGCCCACTCCCGTGATCGGGTTACAAATTTGAGTTAGGTGCTCCGCAGGTCGGCCGTGACACTCTTGGTGAATGTTCGAAGTGAGACACTGTCGATTGGTGGTAAGCTGGCGACTGGCGAGAAGGGGGGGTGCCTCCAATGTTGCACTGCACGGAATGCGAAGAAGTTCTTGTAACGAAGCGTACAGGTTAAAAGGGGCTGCAGTCTACCAGTGTGAGTACGCCGCAGCGAAGAGGCAAAGTTAAGCGAGGAGTCCGGCAGCTGAAAAGTAGTTAGGAGCCGCGTGGTCGCTACTTGACGTCGATGTTGAAACGGGCGGGTCCCTGCCGACTGAACGGAGGAGGTGCAGTACTCAATAGGATGGTGTTCAGGGGCCAAGTTGGCGCCTCATAATAAGCTAGGAAACGCGACGTTGCACCGACTCGAAGGCGGCGACAACTTGTCTGGTCGCCGAATCCCACACCGAGCAGCAAAACTCCAGGATGGGCAAAACCATTACTCTGAACAGAAATCTGAGCACATCGGGACTGGCTCTTCTTGTGGACCGAATGACGAAGCCAAGAAATCACCTTTCCTCGGACACGACGTTTTGGATATAGTGATGGAAATCGAAAGGCTGGTCGCTGATGACACCTAGGAGGTGGATATGCGTTGTTCGTGGGATCTCCACTCGGTTCAGGAAAAGAGTTCGAGAGGTCGAAGGTTGGCGCGAGGCAGCGATGCGAAAGGTAGTGCATTTGGTTTAAATTTAGGGGAAGTTTGTTATCTTTTGACCAGAGAAGAATGCAATCTAGGTCAACTTGTAGCTCTTTCCCGAACTTACGATCGCAATAACAATGAGAAAAGTCCTTAAATACAGCCGATTATCATCAAGACGTCATCGATAGTGGAGCGGACACAGACGGATACGCACGCGAAAGCGACTGCGAGTGAGTTAAGCTACAGCGCCAGAAAACGCGGTGGCGGCTCAGCGAACTAGAGAGAAAGTACTAAATAAGCAAAAGCAAATGCGGCGCGCTCGCACTGCCTCGGATGAGCTCTGGTTCTTGCACGTCGAGGCCGTGTTCCGTAACTCATTGCATTAAAACAACTGGTCGTCCCGTGTTCCCCCGACCACACCGTCTTGCTCCAGACTGTTACCAAGTCGTTAAGAACGAGTTCAACCGTATGCTTGAACTTGGCCTGTGTGACGATATGAACGGGACTTAAACGAAGAAGACGAGGCAGTGGGGGCTCTCGAGGGGATGCGCTCGTGGCAGAGGACCGAGGGCACTGACCGAGAACGAACGCATCGCGCAACCGGTGAACTAGACGACCAAGTGAAACCCCGGACAGGCGTCGAAAGGCCTGTGGGGGCTGAAACTAGGCTTGCTGGGGACCTGCCGCCTGCTCGGTGTCATCGCCACGAAGAATCAACATCTAAGCTCAAGGCTGCTGTGGTTACCAAGAACGAGCGGCGCCTTGTAAGCGGAACCTCTCTGACTGACTTCATGTGGATTTGTATATAGCTCGCTCTGCTTCCCATGCTTCTTGTTCTTTTTTTTATATTTTTTGTAAATAATATTTATTCTTTTGCACACGCCGTTCTGGAATCCCAAATTCTTCATTTCCACCTTTTTCCATCACAATCTAGCGTCCGCGACGGGACACTCTATTCTTAACAACTTCTAGAGGGTGGGATTCCGGGACGGTGCTGAAGGGAAATAAGATTATAGATACCGAAAAATTAATAGGACTCAGTAAAGAACTGGGATATGCGGGTGTAGAACTTCGTGACTGGGTAGAGCAAGAGCGCGATAGAGTCGATCAAGAACGCGTCAAACGGAAGAACGGGTCAGGTTGAAGGAACATGCACGTAAGGCAGCGAAAGAGGCGCAAGAAACAGCAGAAATTGAGTTACACAGATTTCGCCAAAAACAAGAAGTTCTACAAATGCGTCTTCAGCTGCGAGAGGGTAACGGAACCTCGGGAGATACCAATCAGCAGGATACCGGCGGTGGGAAAAGCTCAGGAGCGCAAAGTAACTATCGAAGTCCCCATAAACTGATTCCAACATTTAATGAAAAACGAGATGACCTGGATGCATATATCCAACGTTTCGAACGAGTTGCGAGCAGCCAGAACTGGCCCCGACAGAAATGGGTGATGTCCCTAAGTTTGCGTCCCACTGGCGAGGCGCTGATAGTTGTAGGCAAAATGAGCTCAGAAGGGTCCCTTGACTATGCAAAGGTCAAGCTCAGCCTTTTGCAGAAGTTTCGCGACACCACCGAAGGATATCGCGAAAAGTTCCGGTAGAGCAAGCCAGAAGAGTCAGAGACGGGGAAGCAATTTGCGGCTCGGCTCCTCGGCTACTTCGACCGCTGGACTGAGACGGGCGAGATCCCAAAAACTTTTGAAGGACTACGAGACTTGACAGTTTGCGACCAGTTTCTTTAGCGATTCAGTACCAAACTGGCTATATTCTTAAAGGAAAGAAATTGCAAATGTCTTGAGAATTTCGCCTCAACAGCTGACCATTTCTTAAAAACTCAGGGACAAACTTGCTTGGCTAAAATGAGAAAAGAGGAAGTAGGACAGAAGGGCGGAGCGCGGAGTAAAGAAGTTGTTCGACCGTAGCTTCAAAGCAAGGAAGCGGGCCGTTGCTTTCTCTGCACAGAGCGGACGATTGCTGGACTAGTTCCTAGAACAAACGCAGCCCTGTGTGCTGGAGGTGTGGAAAGGCCGGGCGCAAGTCAGACACGTGTACCTGGAAGCCAGAAGGAAAGGATGACAAGGCGCCTTAGGCTTATTGTGTGATTGCGAATGTTGACAAAGAAACACCAGGAGCAGAGACATTTGTCCTCCTGAAAAATGGGGACAAGATACCAATTGTAAATGCGGCAATGGGAAACTCCCCACGGTTTCTGGTGCAAAATATGCCAGTAGTGAGAGGTGAAGTGGGGAACCGAACAGTAACAGTATTAAGAGGCGGTGGTTTAAACACGGTCGTAGTGAGGAGGGGTCTGGTTGAAGATCAGCAGCTAACCGGCGTTACCAGCCCAGTTTTCTTATTGATAGGACCATTAAATACCTGCCGGAGCCTGAGATCGAAGTGAAAACACCGTATAATACGGGGAGCATAACGGCCAAATGCATGGAGGATTCGTTATATGATCTGGTACTCGGAAACGTCGATGGAGTGAGAAGGATCAATGATCCCGATGAGGGATGGAATGGAAAAAGGCCTACAAGACTAAAGAGAACAAAGAGGAACTGACCTTTAAGGGGAAAGCAAGAGAGAGTGTGACTGCCGAAGGACTCACCGTGAGCGAGGAAAAGTTGAGACAAGACCGTGAAGTCTTGAAGAGAAACGGAGGATGTGCGGGGGCGCTGCAAAAAGCAACCAGCAAGACGACGAGTTCTGAGCTATTAAACGTAACACTGAAACCGAGAGAGATAGACCACACCAAGCTGGAAGCGGCGCAGAGAAATGACGATACACACGCAAAGCTGTTGGGAACTTCCTCCTAACGGCTTTGCGGCCGTTGGGACGATGTTCGTCTGGGTGAAATCTCATGAATCTGAGTTAAGGTTAACTAAGGATGTTCTCTACGGGAGCTACAAGACCCAATCACACAAGCAATAGAAACAGCTGATTGTTTCAAAGGAATATCGAATGATGGTGCTGAGGCTGGCACATGAAGGAATCATGGCGGGCCATCACGGGACGAAGAAAACCAATGATCGCATCCAGGAAGAATTCTACTGGCCCGGACTTTCAATGGACGTCAAGCGATTTGTAAAATTGTGTGATGTGTGCCAGAGGACCATTCCCAAGCACATGGTTGCGAGAGTACCTCTTGGAGCCATGCCGATAATCAATGCTCGCTTTCAAACAGTCGGCATCGATATCATCAAACCAATCAAGCCAGGGTCTGAGGCGGGAAATCGGTATATCCTGATGGTAGTAGGCTTCGCGACGAGGTATCCAGATGCCATTGCTTTGAAGAGCATCGACACAGAAGTTGCTGAAGGCTTACTGCAAGTGTTCTCAAGAATCGGGCTGCTACGAGAGATCGACAGCGACTGAGAAACCTGCTTCACATCAGCCCTGATGAAGGAGATAAGCCGCCTACTATCATTCAAACATCTGATGACGACTCCCTACCATCCAATGTGCAATAGATTGGTAGAGCGTTTCAACGGGACATTGAAACAAATGATCAAAAGGATGTGCCAGGAAAAGCCACAAAGCTGGGACCGGTACCTTTTAGCATTACTTTTCGCATACCACGAAGTGCCGCAGAGTAGTCTAAGGTTTTCCCCGTTCGACCTTCTCTACATAAGGTTTTTCCAAGGCCCTATGGCAGTTCTGAAAGAGTTTTGGACCGACGAGAATATCGACGCTGAGACAAAAACTACGTACGGCTACATGGTGGACTGGAGCAGACTGGAAGAAACATGCAAGGCTGCCCACGAAAACCTCAGCAAAGTGCAGCCGACACAAAAAGGACATTACGACAAGAAGGGTCGCGCACGACAACTGCAAGAAGGAGACAGAGTGTTGATCATGCTATCAACAGAGAAGAACAAATTGATCCTGCAGTAGAAAGGACCATTTCGGATAGTCGAGAGAAGAAACAACGTGGACTAAGTTGTTGACCTCGGGAGAAAGACGACTTTATTTTATATAAATGTACTGAAGAAGTACCAGGAAAGAGAAGTCCTAACCGCTCCTGATCAAGTCTCGGCTGGGATTGCAGTCGAAGAGGAATCCAAAGAGCAGGAGGTCCCACATGTTTCTCTTCACCAGCTGCAAGACCACAGGGATGCGCATATATCGAAAGAGCTGAATGAGTGTCAAGTGAGGGAGGTGAACAGACTGCTAGGCACATTTCAGGATGTGTTCTCCGATCTCCCCGGTCAAACGGACTTGGTGCAATGTCAACTAAGACCGACGACTGATGTACCGATCCAAGTAAGGCAATACCCCATTCCTTTTGCGCTACAAGATATAGTAGAAAAGGAGGTAGGCGCAATGTTGGAACAGGGGATTATCGAGAAATGTGACTCGTTGTACACATGGACCTTAGTGGTCGACAAAAAGAAAGACGAGACGACACGACTATGCATTGATTTTCGCCAACCGAATAAGGTGTTGGTACCCGACTTTGAACCGATTCCTCGGGCCGACATGATGTTTGCCAATGTAAGCACCAAGAAGTACTTCAGCTAATTCGATTTTGCAAAAGGATACTGGCAGGTGCCAATGGCCGCAAGATCAGAGGACCCGACTGCTTTCTCAACAATGTCAGGGTTGTACCGATTCAAATTTATGCACTTCGGTATAAAAACAGCCCCTGCGGTCTTCACGCGACTTATGAGGAAAATACTCCAAGGAGTGCCAAACACGCATCACTACTTTGACGATGTCCTTATCTCCAGCGTGTGGGTCGCTCTACTAAACTGCTGCCCAATCGACCCTTCCTGGTCCGCCCTCCCAAGAAGTCACACGAGCAAGGATTGATTCAAAACGTTTTACTGTTCGGCGTCTTGGTTCTGGGCCTGGCAGTCGCTGACGTTGTCCTGGCCGTGCCTTGTCCGAACACCTCGTGAACACTCTCACGCGCACCGGGCCGCCGGCCACCGCTCCAGCCCCCTCGCGCGCCGTCGTCCTCCTCGGCTTCCCACACTCCCCCCCCCCCCCCTCCTCCTCAAGGCCCGGTCTTCGGGGGGGCCCCGGGTGTTCACTAGTTTTGGCCGAAGAGTTGCTCCACCTCGGCCATGATGGCGTCGTCGGAAGTCTAGGGGGACGGAGGGGGCTGGTGGATAATCAAGAATGGCCCTCAATTTCTCATCGCTCGGCTTCAAGGTACCTCTGTCTATGACAAAGCCTAAAAGATTTACTTTTGAGGCGGCCAGTTGCACCTTTTTTGGATTAATTGTTAAACCGGCCTTACTCATTCGCCTTAAGACGATCTCGAGATGATTTAGGTGCTCTTTGAACGACTTGGAGAATACCACAACGTCATCCCTGTAGGCCATGGCGAAGTTAAATTTCGCATCACCCAGCACTATGTCCATGAGCCGTTGAAAACTCGACGGCGAGTTCGACAACCCAAACGGAAGACGCGTAAACTCAAATAACCCCCTGTAACAGGTGAACGCCGTCTTTCGGACATCGCCTGGCGCCACCTGGATCTGGAGAAAGCCCCTGCTACAATCCAGCGTGGTGAAAACCCCTCGCGCCTCCAAGCGAATACATTATGGGCTCAATAGAGGGAAAAGGATACGCGTCCTTTCTGGTAACCTCATTAAGTCTTCGGTAATCAACGCAAAGGCGCGCGGTGCCGTCTTTCTTTGGCGCCAAAACTACTGGAAACGCCCAGGGACTCTGCGATGGCCGCACCGCCCCCGTGTCCAGCATCTCCTCGAGAGCCGCGTCTAGGAGGGCCCGTTTATGTATGCTTAGTGCTGTAGGATTACACCCCTACGGCCTGCAGCCTCTCCTGTATCTATCCTATGTTGTAAAACAGTCGTAAGCTCCGGTCTCTCGGCATAGCTGCGTGTGGGGACAAGGCGTTCGCTAGCATCCGCCGTTGGTCGGCGGGCCCATCGAAAGTCGCCATTATCATTTCGACGTTTCCGGGCACGACTCGCGCAGCTAATACCTGCTCCTGATGTGACGCAGCGAGCGAACGTTCTATTCCCTGCACCAGAGATGATGGGGCAACCACGGCCACTCGATCCCCCCCGTTGGTGCGGCCTGCCGATGTTTTTCCGAAAACAAAAGAGCGCGCGTGAGAGGAGAACTTCTCCCATTTTCCGTGGGGGCGCTGCACATCGGTGAGCCGTCTTGTGAGCTGAAAGCTATACCGCTATACTCTCTTTCACCTTATGTTGTACCGCAGGAAAGGCTGTAAGCGCGAGCTCTTTGCTCTGGGGCAGATCTCCGCGGCACAAGCTCTCGTGCAGTAAGGGCAGCTGTCAACGCTACGAGTTCGCGCTTCCGCCCTTCGCTGCGGTGCAACATAAGGTGAAACGGAGTATAGAGAAGGCGCCCAACGCGCTCTTGCTTCGCTACCCAGATAAAATATCTGCCTGTCATTAGGGAGTTTTCGTAGACCGCGCTGCCCCCTCCGCTAAGCGTTCCGAAACGAAGAAGTTGCTGCTGCGCCTGCGCGCCGATAGCCTTGACTGTGTAGTTTCCACTATCGTAGCGGGTTCCAGAGGGCCTTGCGGCGACGGCGAAAACGATCTACGAAAACTCCCTATTGGCTTCGCCGATACCGATGCGCTGCCGCGGTTGCAGAAGGCAGCAAAACTCGCTTTCCCCCTACCTATGCACCGCTGTGCTCGGCGAAAATATCGTAGTGTCACTCTGCGCTCGCGTGTGTGGTTTGTGTTGGCATTTTGGAAGCTGCCGGAAATGTAAATGCGCGTTCTAGTGCTGAGTGCCAGACGGCGATACAATGTGCCAACTCCACTCGTGAAACAGGAAATCCTGCAGTTGATGAAGTACAATGAAGTCTCTTCCGAACTTGAGTTCGCACCGCTGACTTACATGGCTGGCTACTTGGCCTTCGTTTGCGAACAAAAGGTGACCATTTTTATTTGTAGAAATTGCCGTAATTTCAAAGTAATTAGCTGAAACATTCAGCCTAGCAAAGCAATAGAAATGTCTGAGTAAAAGCAAGGAAGGCTAATGTGTAGAACCCGCTCAACTTTGCAGGTGACGTGTCATGAGTGCAAGCTGCAACTTAAGGGAAATGCATCACATGACGGAGCATATCAGTCCATGTTTAGCCTTGACCAAGGAGGACTCAGCTATCCACGACCTGAAGCTGTCTGGCTGTGCAAGCTCGTCTGCACCTTTGTCGAGAGGGCTCTACAGTCGGCAGAGATTCGTGGTTGTGGAAGGATTTGCAAGGTCCTCTCGAGCGCTGTGCTTCCACACCTTATGGACTGCCCGCTGATGTGGTGTGTTAACTGCCGAGACCCCTACCACAGCGAAGAGCTGTGCGAGCTCTTTCTCAGAAAACTCCTCAGACCTTTTTTGGCAAACTGGGCTGGTGACCTAAACAGCCCACTAGAGAATATATTGAGGCTTTCGCGGAAGCCTCTTTCCCGAAAGGTACTCCGCTTGTGAACTATATGACTACCTTGGTCTGTTTTTTGTGAACAATGAAGTTTATACTGCGGAAGTCATGCACGCGGAATCTGATCTTATATTGTCCTTGACAGATGAATAAATGGCACAGCTCGCGCGTGCTCAAGCGTCGGTTAAAACCGGAAATCATACGGCCTAGCTATATCCAACTATAACTCCTATATTACAGGGGTAATAGAAACGGGGCAACATGTACGGGAACAAGAAAACGACAATTCGCTCGTACTGCCAGCAGAATGCAGCTTTAGCGCGCAGCCTGCAGCTGAGTGAGCTTTTCGCAGGAAAAATCATGTGCTTTTATTCTACACAGATTTGTCACATCATTCATGCAATCTGGCACTCGTTTCAATTGAGACTTGCGGCTTCACGAAAAAAAAAAATCTAAATAGCCACACCGGGCCGGGCCGGGCGAACTGGTCCTCTCTCACTATATTTCGTCTTACCTTAGCATGGACTAACCGGGAACGCTGTGCTAGCGCGAGCGGCTAGCCTTTACTGCCTTGACAGGAGCACTCGCTGTACGAGCGCTCATGCAGCCGCCGAGGCTTCCTTCGAAGAAACTATCTCGCGCTTTTAGCACGCGCGGCTAACAACTACGGTCTCCGGCAATATGAAAGACCCACTGGGAGCGCGTGGCCGAGGCGGTGGCTGGCGGGGGCGCTGCGAGCGCTCCGAGCAATTCCATTCTGCTTCGAGGGGAGGAATCTCACTCGGGGCTCAGCACAATCTGATAAGCGCGTTTCGCTTTAGCTGAGCCCTAGTGAGCGTCCTTTCCTCGAAGCAGAATCGAATTGCCCGGAGCGCTCGCAGCGTCCCCGCCAGCCACCGCCTCGGCCACGCGCTCCCTGTGGGTCTTTCATATTGCCGGAGAGTGTACATACTCGATATGCTCCCCCGAAAGGAACTCTATCTCTCACCGATAACGAGCGCCACGGCTGGCGCTGCGGGGTAAAGTAGAACTATCGCTCTCACCGGCGGAGTGAGGCATACGGCAGGCCGCTACTAAGGGGAGTTTTAATCGAGTGGCCGTGGGGCAACAAAAGGGAATAAAAGGAGAAAACGCATTATAACAATACCCGTTGTTCCTCAAGTCCAGGATTATGCCCTCACGACAGACGAAGTCCTGCCCCAAAATAACAGGAATCGACATACCGGGCAAGTAAACGAAACGTTGCCTCCTTCGTCTGCCGTCAAGGCCAAGGTGAAGGCGCATCGCCCCTTGCGCTTCGGCCAATCCTGTTGCTAAACACAGCGGAGTTACAAGTTCCCGCGCGCAAAGGTTCCTGTTACGGCAGTCCTCGTACACATTATCGCCAATTAGAGAAAGAGTAGAACCGGCATAATTAGTGCCGAATATTCTCTACCACCGATCTCTACCCGCACGTACGGGCCCTTCTCAGGTGTCGTGCTCTGAGCCCGACACGCCAACGGGGCCATCACCACGCGGTCGCCGGCCACAATTTCCGCCCTGTCGACACACTGATACTGGGCCTCGGCAGCGGCCGGCAACCTCGACTCAGAGGACCTGATTAGTGGCGCCGGCTTCTGGCGTTTCCCTGGGAACCCTGAGAACCAGACGCTACCCACGTGCAATGCCACCTGATGTGTCCAAGACGGCGACAGTTGTAACACCTGACTTGTGGCCGGTCGTTACGCGCAACCTGTCCTTTGTTACCCTCACGCGACACTTCCTCTGTGGCAAACCGCGATGAGTCATGGTTCCCGCGACTGTCGTGACCAGTCGCGCCTCCGCTGTGGTTGACCATTGCGCCACCACAACGGGTCTGCACTCGGGCCGAGTTTGCGTCGGCTGCCCTGCGCCTTTGCTCGTAAGCGAAGGGGTCCAAAGCCCGGGGTGTTATGGCTGCCGCGTGAGTGTCTGCGGCGCGTCCTGCCCACGCGCCGCAGACACTCACGTGAGTCCTGCCCGCAGACGCACGATGTGAGTGTCTGCGGCGCGTCCTGCCCCCGCGCATCTTGGCTCTAGGGACTCCTCGGCCCCTGGAGGGGGTGGTACTGCAGCTCAGCGAGCAAACCCGCTTAGACAGTTCGCGCCTCTCTGGCAAGTGCCTCCAGATCCGCAAAATCACGTCCGCGCAAATAGGCTTTGAATCTAGGGTGACATTGCCGTTTCGCTCTAGCTATATCTTCTCTGCGTCAGACGCGGATGGTCCGGCCCTCGAGTAGAGCTCCTGCAGCCCGCGAACGTACTCCACGAGGCTCTGGTCGGGGTGCTGAGTGCGATTAGCTAGTTCGTCTCTAATCCGCATCTCGTAATCAGGGGGCAAGAATTCCTCTCTAAACCGCGTCCGGAAGTCCGCCATCGATAGAAACGGTCGTTGCAACCCTCTCCAGCGCGACGCGTCACCCGTTAACGCGATCGGCACGATCTGCACCAAGGCCGTTTTGTCTGATGATCCCAACGCGGCTACATACGCGTCCAAGTCCTGTAAGAAATCTTGGACCGATTTCCCGTCGCAATATCCCGCGTAGGTCGGCGTCGGTAGGGACAACCGCGGTCGGGGCAGAGACCTAGGCACGGCACTCGCGACTCCTGGAGCCGTCGCGATTTGTCGCGAGAACGTCTCCATCATCGCCGTCATGGCGCGGATAAACTCGCCGATGTCTGCCGCGCCTGCAGCTGAAGCTGGTGGTAAAATCCCAGCATCTGGAGATGCTCGCGTACTAGAGCCTTGTCCGGCCCCCGCAGCGTCAGACGGTTCCTGAATTCCGCTCTCAGACGAGTCGTCCTCGTCCCTATCGGGGGTCGACCTCGTCTTAGGGGGCATCGTTAGCGTTTATCCCTCTACACCACGCTGAACGCTCAATAGATCCCTGCGACTCCCCGGGACGAACAGAACAAGCAGCAGACCAATCGGGCCCCACGTTGGAAGCGCCAGTTGTGTGGGTCGCTCTACTAAACTGCTGCCCAATCGGTTCCTGCCTGGTCCGACCTCCCAAGAAGTCACACGAGCAAGGATTGATTCAAAACGTTTTACTGTTCGGCGTCTTGGTTCTGGACGTGGCAGTCACTGTCGTTGTCCTGACCGTGCCTTGTCCGAACTCCTCGTGCACACTCTCACGCGCAGCGGGCCACCGGCCACCGCTCCTGCCCCCTCGCGCGCTGCCGTCCTCCTCGGCTTCCCACAACCGACAGAGGAACATCTAATAACCCTGAGTCAATTTTTGACTAAAGTGAGAGACGCTACGCTTACGATCAAGCCAAAGAAGACGAAGATCGGCTTCTTTAAGATTATATTCCTGGGCCACGTTGGGCAAGGATTGTTCGAGCGCTTAACGGAAAGATCGCAGAGAATCCAAGGCACCAAGCGTCCGGAAACGAAAACCGAAGTCAGATCCTTCTTGGGATTAACTGTATATTATAGGGAATTTATACGCAATTACGCGAACATATCACTGCCCTTGAAGGTAAACATCCTCGACAGACGTCTGTCACTCCCCTTGACGAAGCCACCAAAGAAAAGGCCGACCAACAAAATCAACTGCAAACAAAGGCATGAGATGCCTTTTGAGGAATTGAAGGCACTCCTCTTTAGCAGTCCGATCTTGTAGCCCCCACATCTGTCCAGTGCGTTTATTCTGAGAACCGATGCCTCAGGACGATATTTGGGTGCTGAGTTCATGCAAGAGCACGATCAGGTACTGCACCCCGTAGCATATGCAAGCCGCAAGCTATTGCCAAGGGAAGTCAACTACTCCATGATTGAGCGCGAGTGTCTTGCTCTCGTGTGGGCAGTGCAAAAATTTCATATATTTTTTGTTCGGCAAGCACTTTACCGTTCAAAGCGATCATCAACCACTGGAGTACCTTCACTCAGCCAAACAGCTGAACAGCCGAGTCTTGAGGTGGAGTTTACTACTCGCCGAGAATGACTTTCACGTAAGGTACACCAAGGGCAGCCAGAACTTTGGGGCTGATTATTTGAGCCGCTTGTAATCATCGCGCACGCCTCTGGTGCTTTCCGGGGTCCTAGTGTGTCGTTCATGACGTACTCATGTACATCCGTTGTATTTAGAACAATTGTTTTCTTGTTCACTCAGGTACTGTGATTTTCTTTAAATGTTTCTATGGTTAGTATTTGTATGTAAATATTTGTCTTTAAAGGGAGGTAGTTCTGACGATATGAACGGGACTTAAACGAAGACGAGGCAGTGGGGACGCGCGAGGGATTCGCTCGTGGCAGAGGACCGAAGGCAGTGACCGAGAACGAACGCATCGCGACACCGGTGAACCAGACGACCAAGTTAATCCCCGGACAGGTGTCGAAAGGCCTGTGGTTGCTGAAACCAGGCCTGGTTTCAGCAACCGAGCAGGCGGCAGGTCGACCTGCCGCCTGCTCAGTGTCATCGCTACGAAGAATCAACATCCAGGCTCAAGGCTGCTGTGACTACTAAGAAAGAGAGGCGCCTTGTAAGCGAAATCTCTCTGACTGACTTTATGTAGACCTGTATATAGCTCGCTCTGCTTCCCATCCTTCTTGTTCTTTTTGATATTTTTGTAAATAATATCTATTCTTTTGCACACACCGTTCTGGAACCCCGAGTCCTCATTTCAACCTTTTTCCGTCAGAGCCTGGTACGCCCTTCTTCCAGCAACAGGACTACACCGCTTCATATGGTCCTCAAAACCTCAGGTGACTGGAAACCGTGCGGCGCGCTTAACAAAGTCACGATTCCTGACAGCTATCCTATACCTCATATTTATGACTTTACCGGCGCCATCGCAGGATTAACAATATTCCCCAAGTTTGACCTTACCAAGACCTATAACGAAATCCCGGTGGAACCATCTGACATTTCCAAGACAGCCATTTTTACACCTTTCGTCTTGTTTGAATTTTTGCGCATGCCTTTTGGCCTCCGTAATGCTGCACAAACATTTCAACGTTTTGTGAACCACATCTTGAGAGGGCTCTCGTTCTGCTTTACGTACCGAGACGACACTCTTTTCTTCAGCCACACTGCAACAGAACACGAGGAGCATCTTCACACTATATTTTTAAGGTTACACGACTACGGCGCGTTACCATACAACTTGAAAAATGCGAGTTTGGCGTGCCGGAACATGACTTTCTTGGCCACCACCTCGACTGAAAAGGAATACGTCCACTATAGTCTAGAGTCCAGGCAATAAAAGGGCCCGCCCCTCCCCCGCCGCTTCGTGGGCTCGGCAGTTGTACCGCCATGCAGCAGCGATTAACGCCGTTCCCATTCATTGTGCAGGTGCGTACAAACAAGTCTCTCTTTGCAAGAAAAAGCGGAAACCGCTTCTTAGTACAGCTGCCGAGCCCTCGGTGCCTTGGTGTTTTGTTTTTTCATGTGTGTCGATGTTATTCGCGAGCTGTTAATGCCGTCAGGAGACGTCGAAGAGAACCCAGGTCCACATACTCGTAGCGGGGACCACCAGACAGACTGTACCATTCATGCAATTCTTACAAAATTAGAGGCTGACCAAGCTTTGATTATGTCGGAGCTAAAAGCGATAAACAACAGACTGGCGGCAACCGAAAAAGACTGTCCGAATTAAGCACACGTATTACTAAAACTGAAATTGAATGTTTTTCTATCACTGAAATCCGCTCCAACGTTGACAGGTTGTTATCGTCGGCCGCCGAAACATCAAGCGTACTGGCTAAGGTCGACGATAGACTGAACGATGCTGAGGACAGGTCACGCCGTTGTAACCTTGTTTTTTATGGCATTACCGAAGGTGCCTCCGAAGCGTGGAATGACAATGAAAATCTAATCATTAATCTTTGCAAGGATCATCTTGGCCTGTCGATCGAACCCAAAGAAATTGAAAGAGCGCACAGAGTTGGAAAGATTCAACCAAACAAACATCGCCCAATTGTCGTCAAATTTACTTCCTTTAAAACCAGTAAAATGGTGTTGTCGAACTGCATCAAGTTTAAGGGCACAAGCTTCAGCCTTGAGGAAGACTATTCTACAGCGACTCGTATAACGCGCAGAGAATTATTACGTTCTGCCCGCGACCAAAACGCTCCTTTCAAACTTCGGTACAAAAAGCCGATTATCGGAAACAAAACGTACTACTACGATACTACTGAAATGAGGGTGCAAGAAAGATCTCCAATATAGCAACAAGCCGCATGCATTTCACCACCCCCAGTTGAATCCCGTCCTCGTCACAGCATGTATAAAACGCACTGCAACACAAATGACAGATCATTTTGAGTCCGTTTTACTAACATTTGGAGTGTCACGCCAAAACAAGAACATATATGTAGTCCAATCCAGTCATCTTAATGTGGTATTGTTATACTCACAGAAACGTGGCTTGCGCCTGCTATCACCGGGCTTGGAAATTTTCCCGCTCCTAGACGAGTTTCTTGTATATCGACAAGACCGCACATCAACGAGAGGTGGGGGCGTTTTAAACGCGATAAAAAATGTAATCACTCATCATAGAGTAGACGTTGACAGCCCTTTAGAGATGGTCTGGATAACATGCGAAGTTCCACGTAATCTTATCGTTTTAGGTGCGTGCTACCGCCCGCCAAAACAGGATTCCGAATTTGCAAGACAATTCAATGACGCTTTAGACTACTTGCATAAGTACCCAAGAGCACAATTTATTATCTGTGGTGACTTCAACTATCCAAGCATAAATTGGTCAGATGTATCTCGTGTCAGCCCAGAAAAATGTAGTGAATTTTTAAATTGTATACAGAACTACCAACTCTTTCAAGTGATCACGCAAGCAACATGATTTGTGGTTGTTTACGGTTTTACTGGCGCAAGAGCAACAGTGGCCATACTGCGCCAAACAAGGTGGATCAATAACAAGGGCGAGTTGAATTAAACTATGGGGGGATAGTTCTATAATTTGTTTAAAATTTCAAAATTTTCAAGAAAATCAAAAAGACATTTGAATGAAATCAGTGGTCGCCCGCCAAACAGCAAGGCAGGGTGAAATGAAATGTGATATTTGAAAAGATCAGGAAAAAAGAATTTGTGCTCCTGCCGAAGACCAGGACAAAGAAATAAAGTATGAAGAACAGTCAATGGTTCACCGCAGCGCTCACAGGATGGAGGTTCTCCACCAGTAAGTAGGCAGCTATGTGTAAGGTAGGTGTGGCCAATTCTCAGGCGGCATAAGAGGACCTCGTGGAATCTATTTTTGTCAAAAGGTGTTTCCCAAATACCAAGGTCTGGCTTGATGGTGTGAAGCTTATTGCTAACCTCTGCATCCCACTCGGACTGCCACGATCGCAAGACTGCAAGTCCTGTAAGCATTCTTAAGTCTTGGTGAGGGATACGTACATGTGACACCAGAAGAGTTTGAAAAGAGACAGTCAGTTTATCTGCAGCCTCGTTGCCAGCAATGCCCACGTGGCTAGGAATCCAGCAAAACCTAATATCATGCCCATCCTGTAGGCCCTGCTGCACCTTAAAGGCCCGTTCACACTCTTGCGACTGCTTGCGACCTCTTAAACCTGGGTTCCTTAAAACTTCTTAAACCAGAGAACACACTGGCGCCATCTATTGGGAAGCAGTGTAAACTCGGCGGTCCGGCATATTTTTTTTTTTATTTTTCGCGCAATATCCTTTCTTTTTTGGCTCGAAAAACTTTTGTCAATGTTATAAACGAGCCTTTCTATGGGTATTACGCACATTTGACCTCGGAAATCCCGCAAAACCTTCGCTTTTGTGAAATGCAGTTCTAGGGTCACCGCATAGATGGCGCCACAATGTCAGTGTGTCCCCTGATTCTAGAAACATTTAAGAAGTTGTAAGAGATCTCGTCTCTCTCAGTCGTACTCGGTCGCAAGAGTGTGAACGGGCCTTAACACGCAAAGTTAGGGTCAGCCGATTCTTTGTTGATAAAATAGAACATACAGCCCTAACGACACTCTGCAAATCTACGAAGATGATGGCTTTCTTTGTTTTACTCTGAACTATATAGTCAAGCGCCATCATGACCCCGTATAGCTCGGCAGTAAAAATACTGGCAAGAGTGTTTAGACGAGTGACTTTGGAGAAACGAGAACAGTATACAGCTGCACCAACAAACACTGGCGACTTTGCGCCATCGGCATAAAAATGATTATAATCTTTGTATTTTTCCTCCAATGCAAAGAATTCCTGCTGTAAAATTAAAGGTGAGACTCTTTGCTTCCTGAATTTTGTGAAGCACCAGTCACAAAAAATGGGTTTGACATGGGGCAGTACACTATGAACTATCCAAGAGGTTAAAATCATGAGTCAGATTGAGGGAGGAGCGGAGACTCTCGACACGAAGACTCAAAGGCCGCACAACAGTTGGCTTATGGTTAAAGAGGCGAGACAACCTAGAGTTTTGAAGACAACTATAAGTGGGGGAGCTGGGGTCCGACATAACTGTCGCCTTTTTTCAAGCAACATTTCATGACAGTCAACATACAAGCTAAGTACACGGGAGGTGCGAAAAGCACCAGATGCCAAACGTAGCCCAAGGTGATGTACTGGGTCGAGCATTTTTAAAGCAGACGGTCTCGCAGAGGCGCAGACAATTGAGCCATATCAAGGCGGGATCGAATGAGAGAAGAATATAGACGAAGGAGACATTTCTTATCTGAGCCCCACGACTTGTGCGAAAGAACTTTGAGTATGTTCGATGCCTGCAGAGTTTTTTGCTTGAGCTGCTTGAGATGTGAAACAAAGGTACGTTTACGGTCGAGAGTAACTCCTAGAAATTTGTTCTCCATTTTGACAGCAATGTTGTTTCCATTTAAAAGAAGTGTAGCATCTAAACAGAGGCCACGCCTTAAAGAAAAAGGAACACAAACAGTTTTCTCCGGAGAGAACCTAAAACCATTCTCTTCAGCCCATGGAGTCATTTTATTTATGGCCAGTTGTAGCTGCCGCTCACAGCTAGACATATTACATGACGCTACAGATATCTGAATGTCATCGACATATAGCGAGTAAGATACTGAAGGAGGAATGACTTTACTAATAGAGTTAATTTTTATTGCAAAGAGTGTGAAACTTAGGACTCCATCCTGAGGAACACCATTCTCTTGAATGAACCAGTCTGATAAAGTTGTTCCCAACCGAACTCGAAAAGTGCGTCTACACAAAAAGCTCTTTGTACACTGAAGCATTCTACCGCGTATTCCGTACATAGAAAGGTCGTGCAAAATGCCGTACTTCCAAGTGATGCCATAGGCCTTGTCCAGATCAAAGAAAACAGATACACAATGCTGCCTGTTGACGATTGCCTCGCGCACAAAGGTCTCCAGCCGCACTAACTGGTCTGTTGTAGAGCGTTCAGGCCGACAGCCACACTGATTGATATCCAAGATATTATGCTGCTCGAGAAAATAAATAAGACGCCTGTTAATTAATCTTTCAAAGGTTTTCCCCAGACAACTTGACAATGCTATTGGTCTGTAACTTGCAGGGAGGGAAGGGTCCTTGCCAGGTTTCAACAGCGGTATAACTTCAGCCCGCTTCCATTCAACAGGGAAGTAGGCATCACACCACAGGCCATTGAAGTACGTGAGAAGAGCACAGAATGACTCTCTAGATAAGTGTCGGATCATGTCGCAGTGAATTCCATCAGGACCGGGGGCAGAATTCTTGCGGGAGTTCAAAGCCACTTCAAGCTCAACCATTGTAAATGGCTGATTGTAAGGTGCAGACCTGTGAAGCAGAGCCTCGTCTTTTTCCATGCTTGCCTTACGCTTCAGGAATGCTGGAGAGTGATGTGCGGAGCTTGAAACAGCAGCGAAGTGAGAGCCCAACACTTCAGCCTGGTCCAACAATGAGGCTCCAGAAGAAGGAAAAATGGGGATCGTAAAACAACGGTACTTACCCTCGACCTGGTGAAGTCGGTCCCACACTTCCTTTGCTGGAACATAGCTGCTGATGGAGGACAAGTAACCTCTCCAAGACTTTCCTTTAGCCTGCTTCCGGGTCCAACGGGCACAAGCTCTGCGCCTCTTGAATTCAATCAAGTTCACAGATGTCGGGTATCTATACGAAAGATACCCCAAGCCTTATCTTGGTTATTCTTTGTGGTAGAACAATCCTCATTCCACCATGGCTTACATTTCTTGGGGATGTTCGAAGAAGTTTGAGGGATGGAGCAAAGAGCAGCACCAATTATATGCTCTGTGATGTAGGCTGTGGCATCGTCATGAGTTAATGAGGGAACATAGAGGGAACAAGCTTGGATTTTTGGCTAAAACGAGCCCAGTCCGCTCTTTCTAGCTTCCATCGCGGAGTCCGTTTCATGAGACTGGGAATAGATTTCATGCTCTCCAGAGTAACCGGAAAGTGGCCGCTTCCAAAAGGATTATTTAAAACGCTCCATGTGAAACAAGACACCAAGGATGGGGATGAAATGGAAAGATCAATGGATGTAAATGAGTTGTGAGTTGCGCTAAAAAAGGTAGGCTCTCTGCTGTTCAAAAAACAGAGATTAGATGACAGTAAAAAACGTTGAATGACCCCACCACGCGAGTCCTGGCGTGTACCAACCCACAAGGGATGGTGGGCGTTAAAATCTCCTAAAAGTAAAAAGGGGTGAGGGAGCTGAGTAACTAAATCATGGAGATCATTAATATGCAGTGGAACATTTGGTGGAATATATATGGAAACAACGGTGATAAAGCGGCCCAAGAGGAGCCGTATGCTACGGCCTCAAGGGGTGTAGAAAGAGGACTCTGGGAACAAGCAGCTCC
Organism: Ixodes scapularis; assembly: GCF_016920785.2. NCBI lineage: Eukaryota > Metazoa > Arthropoda > Arachnida > Ixodida > Ixodidae > Ixodes > Ixodes scapularis. The sequence continues at coordinate 67,286,391 of NW_024609879.1, read as the reverse complement.
ACTTTGAACGATCACCGCTACTCCACTAGATGAGTTTGATGTGGAACGATCGTTTCTAAAAACTTGGTGACGACGTAAAACAGACACATGATCATTAAGGTGTGTCTCTTGTAAAGACAGGGCTATAGGACGGAAATCATCCATAAAAAAGTTGATATCGTCAATATTCCGTAGAAGGCCGCGGTAATTCAACTGCATAAAAACAAATTTTCTCATTTTGTAAATATATTAAAATCTTAGATAAAAAAGGAGGGTAAAGAAAGAAACAAGTAGATTCGATCTCAAACAGGCAGCCACATCAGGCACATCATTTAGGTGCAATTACAAGTTTTTTGCTTTTGTGCTTGGTCTTCCAAAGCTGCCACTCCATGTCATCCTGATCGGATGCAGGAGTGGACAACTCTGTCCACTGCTCCATCGCCTCTACCTCTAAAGGTGGGGCGCTCCCTGTAGACTTGGGAAGGCTGGGGGCACGAGGTGGCAAACCCTGGCCCCGACCAAACCCAGCTGAAGAGGCGGACGAGGAACTGGGTGAGCTCTCACCCAGGTCCACCCGTTCCTTCCCCTTGGGTACCGGGAGAGCAGCACCAGGGTTGTGCCGCTCCTTAGTGAAGGGGGCGCTCTGAGCAGACTTGTACACGTTACTGAAAAATAGTAAGGAATTACATTTACAATTACTCAAGGCTAAAATGTAATTTATTACAATTACAATTACCCTCCCATAAAAGTAAGTGACCGTTACCCCCAAAAGTAATCCGTTACTTTCGTGGCGTTACTTTCAACAATATTTTCCTCAATTAAGGAACAAAGGGAAGAGGGTTATTCAAGTTCTTATTGTTGCCACCTGTTCGATTTATTGATCTTCAGTATTTTGAGCAATAGCTGACTCTCGAAAGTCTTGTCAGACATTTTGCGTTATTTCTTACTCAATATGTCGACTGCTACGCTGGACACCATTTAAACTAAGGCACTGGATGGGAGTGCCATATTGTTCCTCACGAATGCTTCATGCTCTGCATTGAGCTTTCTCAGCGAAGCAATGGAAGTACTATTTACCTCGAAGATAGAGCAAAGTTTCGTCGTTGCAGCCGTTGCCTGATATTCGAGAGTTTTTGTTAGAGTTGGTAACAGTAAGGTAATAAATTAAATAATAAATAAGGTTTGGCTCGATATTCTTCTTCCTTTGGTTCGGAACAGGTCGAGCCTCGGTTAAGACGTTGGTGAATAAGAAAAAGTTTCCAGTGTTTAAATGTAAGTAATCGAGGAAAAAAACTGGACACGCATAACAACAATAATTAGAACGTTGGTTAAAAAAAGGAAATGTAAACGCACGTTTGCCATATGCACCTTTCTTGGTGCCGTTCAAAAACGCACGGAGCACGGACCGACTGCAGTTTACTCCGGTGTTCTCCAGATTAAGGAGCCTTCATGTGCGCTCAAGCGCACATGGAGGCACCCTACTCCAGATAGACGTCCGCTGATGCCACGGGCAGCCAAGGGCAGAGAACTAAGTAAGCCGTGATATGGCCCCACTCACGAGATTCACGCTTTCCTCAAGCCCAGAATATCAAGTCTACGTCAGCCACCATAATGTTTTATTTGTAAAAATATCAGCTTGAGATAAGATGCGTCCTGCTGGGGTAAAAACAGGAAGAACAAAAAGGAAGACTATTACCATTTTCAGTGTGCTCGCAAAAAAGCTGACTCACAAAAAGGGTAACTCAGATGCAGATGACCTGGCTGGAATTCACAAATAAAGTGGGCCAATCTTTGAAGTTGGACTACAAAAAAAGGAAGTAGCTTCTAAAACAGGGTTAAATAAGGTAAAAGAAGCAGAAAAAAAAATGCATCCTGTTTTCTAAGAGAAGATGATAAGTGTCCATCGACGAACGAGGATGCTTGTGGCAATAACACCTTTACACATTATCACATCTCTTTTAGTGGATTTAAGGATAGACGGAGCGTTGTCTCGTGTTGTGACATTATGAAAATGGTCCAGAGAAGGACATTGTTAATTATTGTCCGGGCACTTACCGCATTGAGCTTCTCGACGAGGCATACAATCACTTGGTGTCTTCCAACCCCTCCCCTCCCCCCCCCCCCCCCCCCCCCCGCCTTCGATCGCAAATAAAAAACATAGACACTAAAAAAAGCGGATATAACTTGCCCCCTTCCCTTTTTTTTTTTTTCTTTGCAGAAATGTTTATTTGGATCTTGTGTCCTTGTTGTTAGGGTCTAAAAAATAGATTCAGGGGCTTGGTGTTGCAAAAAATAGGCTTTGCGGAACTGAAGAGTGCCAAGCCTCCCTTTGCGCTGGTCAATTCATGTGACAGTGTCACTGCGCTCAACTTTACCCTAATGAAAACGACCTTTTCTTTAGAAGGGTAGGGGGGGGGGGGGGGGGGGAAGGCTGGTCTTGAAAAAAAAATGTAACAGATTACAATGAATCCGATACGTAAAAAATGTAAGGGAATTACTTTAAAATTACTCTACAAAATATGTAATTATTCCGTTACTAAATTACCGATAAATGTAAGGGATTACAAGTAATTTCGTTACTTGTTACGGGTTACGTACAAGTCTGCCAGTGAGTTGGGGCGAGAGTGTTGCTCCTTTCCACCGGGGGAAGGCGTCGCGGTCAGGACGGGCATTGGCATTGCCTGCCTGTCCCGAGACTTGGAGGCTGCTGATGTGCTCCCTCCAGAAGGTGGGGGAAGCTGCTGCCCCTGCGGGGGGGATGGGGCCCGAAGGGCCACTGTCAGGGCTTCAGGCGAGACCTGGGTGGCCTTCGATTCCGTTCGCGGTGGAGGGCCCCTGCGCACCGCGTCGGAGTACGTGCCTTTCGAAAGAAAGGAGAACCTTTGCTTTGCCTCTAGATAAGATAAGTTTTCTTTTGCTCTTAAGGTGAGGATTTTTTTCTTGTCGCCACAAGGGGCAAGAACGAAAGTACGTAGGGTCAGGACTTTTGCAGTTGGCACAGAAAGCTGCCGCTTCACAGATATCGGCAAGATAGTCGTGGCTGCCGCACTTTGCACATGTGTCCTTCTCTCGACAGCTGCGTGATTTGTGGCCAACACGCTGGCAACGGAAGCACCTCTGGGGGTTGGGGACATAAGGGCGGATGCGGCAGTTAAGGTAACCTGCCTTGATGGTTTCTGGCAGCGTGTTTCTTTCAAAAGTAAGGATTACGTGTTTGGAAGGAATTTCCTCACCATTTTTACGGAGTATGATGCGCTTAACGGCAACAACCCCAACACCTTGGAGACCCTCGAGTAGTTCTTCCTCACTAGTGTGTAAGAAGTCGTCCTCGGAGAGGACCCCACGGATGGTGTTGAGCGTGCTGTGAGGGCTAACCGACACTTTAACATCAAGAAAACTAGTCAGCTTCAGGATTGCTTCGCTTTGTTTCTTGGTGGTTACCTCCACTAGGAGGTCTCCGGAATGCTGCTTTTTAGCCTTGTAAGAGAATCCGACAAGGTTTTCTAGTACCTCCGCAACAACAAAAGGCGACAGCTTCGCAACAGGTTTTTGTTCATCAAGTGAATGAACAACAAAAAACTTCGTAAATGTTTTTCCTTCAGAATCTTTGTCGATGATCTTGGGTTCAAAACAACGCCTTTTAAAGGCTTGCCCTGAACGGGGTTTGGAAGAAAGAGACGCCATATGAAGGGCAAAAAATTTCGGCGTCTGTAGCGCGCTACCCACCACGGAGTCCAACAAGGGGATAGGTAACAACTCATAACAGGTCTGGCTTGTCTGAGTATGTTACTCTATCAGTGCTACCAGGATGCTATAACCAAGTGTGGGTCAAGAAAGAGTTCTGTCGCCACCCAAGGTTAGCCCTTGCCGCCAAAGAAGGTGAAAGCGAAGAATAGGAGAAAGGAGGAAAGAGAAAGAAGAGAGGGGTTAGTAGACGATATGGCGACTGACTGAATCATCCTGGTCGGGCCAAGCCAGGACACCCGTCTACGGGAAGTGGGGGCCGAAGTGGTGTATTGCCTCACCCGGGGGGCCCCGTAGGATTCAAACCTACCCCGGGCTCGGCTCAACCACAAGGATGCCCTTTTCCCCGGACGCGGGAAAGCCACGCACAGCCAGACGTGGGTGGGCGAACCCGCATGGCTCGGGGTCCGTGGAGACGCCACTCTCCAAACACCTGCTTTCACAGGTGCCCCCTGCGGGGGCAAGCAACAAGAGAGACTGCACATACTTCGAACATACTAGACTTAATACCCATGACAAACCCAAGCAAATTGCAATCCCTGTATTACCTTAAAGAACAAAGCGACCATAAAGTAATTCTGGCTACTTTCAAATAATGTCTCCAAAACCAAAACCGATTTCCAAGCAAATCAAACTTTATGACCGCGGAAATTACGAAGTCCTAAACAGAGAACTCGAAAACTTCTATCTCTCATACGAGCGAGGTTTTCACTATCCCGCTGTCGATGAAAACTGGTACATATTTTGTAACAAATTGAACGAGCTAGTAGATAAATTTATACCAACCATTACCATTAAAAGCAAACCATTGGCCCATGGTTTAACAATGCAATTAGAAAAATGAACAACAAAAAAGCGTTTATTTAAATTAGCCAAAGCAAAAAACATACCTTCTACGTGGCAACTCTATTATGTAGCGGAAAAATATTTTTCAAATGCAGTTCGCAAAGCTAAGCAGTGCTTTTTTGAAACCACCCTACCCAGTATGCTTAAGAATAACCCCAACAAGTTTTGAAAAACTGTAAACCCTTCAGCCGTAACTTCAATTACCTTGCATGGTAATTCCGATGAGCCCTTAAGTAACAGTGAATGTGCTAATACGTGGAACAACGCTTTCCGCTCCGTTTTTACGCAAGAGCGCAACCTGACTCCCCACCCCAGCTACTACCGACACAGTGATTCCTGAAACTATGTCTCCAATAATAGTTAACTACAACGGCATAGTCAATCTGATTAACAATATGAAACTTTCATCAGCTGCTGGACCAGACAACATCAACTCCAAAATACTGAAAAACACAAAGGTGATAAGCAGCGTCATTCTCACATTACTGTTTTCTCAATCACTCGAAACAGACCACGTCCCAGCTCAGTGCAAGTTAGGTAAGATTATTCCAATCCCCAAACCCGGTTCCAGGTTTTCATCATATAATTACCGGCCCATATCTTTGACAAGAGTGCCATCAAAAATTTTGCAACACATAATTTTCACAAACATTATAAATCACCTAGAGCATAACAACTTCATACACACTTCACAACATGGTTTCCATAGGGATTTATCTCGTGAAACACAACTAGCCGGATTCCTTCACGACCTACATGTTAATTTCGACAATAACACACAGACAGACACAATTATTCTCGATTTCAAAATAGCGTTCGACAAAGTCCCGCATCGCCGACTATGTCTAAAATTGCCTTGCTTAACAGACCCGTTCGTGTTATCCCGAATTAACAACTTCCTTTCTAATAGAAATCAGTTCGTTCTTGTAAAAAGCACCCCCTCTAACACCAGCCCCGTTCTCTCGGGAGTACCTCAAGGCACAGTGCTTGGCCCTTTTCTCTTTTTAATATATATTAATGATTTGCCGCTCTGTGTATCGAATAACATCCGCCTTTTTGCCGATGATTGCGTCTTATATTCCAAAATTAACAGTTACGATGACAAAGTGAAATTGCCGGCAGATCTTTCATCTATAGAAAATCGGCGTAATAAATGGCAAATGTCCTTAAATGTTTCAAAATGTAAACTCGTATGTTTTCATAAACGTACCAATCCATTTACTTATAATTACTCCATCGGTAGTTCTGTCCTAAAAGCAACTAGTACTTACAAATACCTAGGCGTGCACTTCAGTAAAGTCCTTTCATGGTCCATCCACATAAACACTATAAATTCAACTGCAAGTAAATCCTTTGGTTTTCTGCAACGTACCTTAAAATCTGCTCCTCCTCACCTTGAAACTGCTCGCTTATATAACACTCATCCGCCCCAAACTAGAATATGCCGCAGCGATATGGGATCCACACCAAAATTATCTTATAGAAAACTTTGGAAGCCATTCAAAATCGTGCTCTACGATTCGTATACTCCGACTATTCGTCTTTTACAAGCGTCACCCAGCTAAAGAAACGTGCGGCTCTGCCTTTGCTAAATCACCGTCGTAGAATTGCCAGATTGTCACTGTTTCACCGATATTATCACACGTTGTCACCGAACCCTTACATTACGCTCCGTTCTCACTTTTCAAGTCACTTTAACAACACCCCAACAGGTGTCATATCCTCACCCAAACACAAACCGATTTGCAAATCCTTTTTTTATTGAAGCAGCCAAAGATTGGAAAGATCTTTCTGAAGACAAAGTACAGCTTAGGGACTTGGATAAATTCGAAGAAGCTCTTATAGCCCTACATCAATCATAGTTTAATATTTATTAAATTCATGCGTGCATTTGTGTGCTCTCCCTGTCTTTCTTGATATAGATGTGCACTTTTTGTATTCTTTTGTATTTTATCCGCAGCTTTCTTGAATTTTCGCTTCTTTGCAGTGTAATGCCCACCCCCTCCTACGGGCGCCTTTGAAAAAATAAAATGAATAAATAAATAAATCTATGACTTCCCCGCGCCGTGAACGGTAAAGCAGCACTGCAGGCTTCAGACGCCACATTATGGACAGAAGCCCTCAGCATAGTTATTCTAGGAATTCGAACAACGCTCCAAAAGGACATCCTACAACAACCGCAATCAAGGTATCGACAAAAAAGACGACTCTCAAGAGGGTGCACTTTGTTACTGAACCTGTTCCACACCATCGTAGCACAGGAGCTGTTCCCCCTTCCGTGACTAGGGGGAGCTCCTGTGGCGGTCAAAAGGCCCAACAGATGCAACAGAAAGCAGAAACATCGTGCGAAAGACCACTGGGCATGAACACGTGCATCCCGAGGCTGGCGCTCTGACCAACCGCCATTTTCCAGTTCCAACTGATCTCGGCGCTCGGCCAGCCAGCTAGCTCCGAATTTGAAATGTTGATTAAACAGGTTTTTATTTGAGTAGCATAGACGTCTACGCATTTTCTGCGCTACAAACATATAAGAACATATAAGAACCATATAACAACGATATAAGATATATACGAATATATCAGAATCATATAAGAAACTTGTAAGAAGTTTCTTATAAGTTTCTTATTTTATGTTCTTATATATCTTATATAGTTGTTATATAGTTCTTAAGCTGTTCTTCTATGTTCTTATATATCTTTTATGACTCATGTGTTTATTGGACACACGAAATTTCTTATACAAATGGCTTTTTCACTAAAGGAGCTCCTATGAACTACAGTACGGCGGCATCACGCATGCGTAGAACGATTTGTGAGATCGGTCAATAGCAAGCCAACATTGAGGGAGACTTTTGCGTGTCCCAACAGCGGCCCAGCGACGAATCCCTAAGCAACGCGTGAAAGAAAAGGATACCAACGAAATACCTTGTTATGAACGATAAATTTCCATCTCCTGAATTGTGCAGAAGGAACGTTAAAAGGAGGATTGTGCAAGTTGATGCCGCATCAAGAAGCTAGTCCCTGAAGCCATGTCCACGGTGGTCGGTGTGTCTTCAAAGGACCTAATGTCTGTATTTATGAAAGCCCGAAAAGAACTCGCTTTGAAGCTGTCAGCATCTAAGCCGAAAAGCAGAAATCCAAAGGCAGATGTGTTGGTTCCCCAAGAGGATTGCGAACAGATCAAGCAAGTTGAAACAAACGGCTCTCAAGCACGCGCTTCCATAGCTTTGACCGCATAGCCACAAACGGTTGTCCCCGATTATAGCAATGACACCCCCCACTGCCGCGCTACGGCACACCTGGCCATCCAGTGGCGCTTTCAGGCAACTATCTGTCACTGCCGCATTGTAATCATATAAACGTTTTTAGGCTTCACCGTAGAGGCCGTAAAACAGCCTGGGCCGTAAGACAGCTGCACCCACTAGGGGTGGTTGCGTCCCCTGCCAAACTGGTTCTGAAACGCGCCATGTTTCTTGTTTCAGAACCGTTCAGTTACCTGTCCCCTCTTCCCTCCTGAAGTGGCGATTCTTCACCTGACATTTACGGGCTACACCAACAAAGAGGCGCCAGCAAAAATGCTCACAGCTGGGAATGCGGTTCCGACCAGAAAGTTGCAATTGCAGCAAACATCCAAAGTGTCGGACGGATAAGGCGTATAATAGAAAAGACGTCGTCAAATGTGTTACCGAGGTCAAACAACTGTCATCGGCACCATATCAAAATCCATTTGCCATAGAGAGCATAAAGGAGAAAGAAATCGATATATATATAAGGGTCAGACAGATAAGGCGTGTAAAAGCAAAGACGTCGTCAAATGCGCCACTGAGGTGAAACAAATGCCATAGGCGCCATATCAAAATCCATTTGCCATAGAGAACATTAGGAGAAAGAAATCGATATATATATATATATATATATATATATATATATATATATATATATAATCACACAATATTTGCCCTTATGGAGTTGGTCGGAGAGGTCGCCAAAAAAGGTGAGCTACAGAAACGTTTCGAGCCTGGTAGGCTCTTCGTCAGTCTAAACAAGAACACATCGTTCTCCTTTTCTTTTAAACCGTTTTTTTTTATATTAATAAATATATATCAAATTCTTTCCCTTTTTTTGTTTCTCCCTATGTAAGTGGATTTTGATATGGCGCCAATGGCATTTGTCTCACCTCGGTAACGCATTTGACGACGTCTTGGCTTTTATGCGCCTTATCTGTCCGCCCCTTTGAATGTTTGCTGCAATCGGTAAGATATAAGAGAGAGAAGATCGAAGGTCATACGCAAAGTATTTATCTAATCTAGCAAGCTCTGAAAAGGCACTGGTGTCACATTCCGGACGCCGAAAGCTTCGCGTTGTAATCGAAGGATGAATCTCTGCAGGCTCTTCACCGTGCTCATTCTAGGATGTCTGAGGTTCTCTTCTTCGGTGCCAAGCGTCCCGAAGGAAACCAATTCGCTTCCGGCTAAGGTAAGCTTTGCACTGCTGTCCTCAAACGTGGACCAGTCCGTCCAACACAAAATCCAACTGCCGAGTGATCCAGTCGTAGACGGAAAAACCGGCGCGACGAACAGTCCCGGCGGATCAATCAAGATATCACAGAAGGAGAAGCTGGTCATCACCGTTGAGAGAACGTCCAATAGCACATCAGAGACTTCGTCGGACAATCCACAATGTTCCAATGGTGCCTCTTTAGAAGGGCAGACATGCGTCGCGAAAGGAGCGCTGGAAACGCTGCTATCTGTGGTGGACGAGCTCAAGAGATATCTGGGAGGCCGAAATCAATCGGTCCAGGATCACGCTTTGCTCGTTACGACTCAGGTGCCCGAAGCGACACCTTCGACAGTTCCACCTAGGATCGACACCAAGCTCTACAGACCGGAGAATAGCGGTTGCGACGCCCAAAGATGCAGGCTTCCCAGTTGCGCGTGCAGCAGCGAACTGCCACCAGGAGGACTCGCGTTGAAGGACACGCCGCAGTTGGTGATGCTGACATTCAACCACACGGTTCACGAAGGCAACATTCCGTTCTTCTACAAACTTTTCGGTGGGGCCCACAAGAAGAACAAGGCGACGGGTTGCGACATCTCGGTCACCTTCTTCGTTTCCGCCGACATCGATTATGTGTTCATGAACGATTTTTACTTTATTGGCAATGAAATCGCTCTTCATTCTATCAGGTGAGCCCAACTGTAAATGTTTTCTTAGTTCTTTGAGTTTTTCCAGATATATTTTATACACAAGGAGATTAACTGCTAAAAAATCTTTCACGAGCATTCATTTCTTATGAGTACATTAACAGGCGCGTTTGTCTACGGAAGCTGTGAACACTGCCCATGCTCGAAGTACGTTTGTTTTCAAGAGCGATGCAAGTGCGCGTGCTCCTGTCTACATCCAGCGCCATCTTGCTAACGTAACGTCAGAAACATGAGTGGGTGGTCATTTAGGGTCAGTAGTTTTTTGTGTATCTACTGAGAAACGTCGAACGGACGGCTGTTTGAATTTTGTTTTGTATAATGTCTCTAAAAAATGCATAGATAAGCAATCGTAAGGCTGGAGTATAGCGAAAGAGGACCGTTAATGTCTCATTTTTATGTCAAATATTGATATGACACACGCCTAGTCTCATGGGAAAAAATGCTGTAATTTGCAACACACAACGGTACTACTATTGCCTCTATACGGAGAAAGCCTTTGCCTTCGACGCCAGAACAGGCCGCAAAAACTGTAAGAGAAAGAAATACAAAACGCGACAAAATGAGGATGAAATACAGTTGCGCTCCTCAGAGATCGTCAGAGGGAGATCCTCAGAGGGGGGACGGGGGGGAAGTGGGAGGGAGTGGAAAAATAAATGTGGCTTGGCGGAGGAGGGACACGGAGGACAGCGGGGAGACCAGTTGAAGCAACCTATTGGCGGACGCGTGACGTGATTACAAGGTGGCAGCAACCAGGCGAAGGACGGCGAAAAGGTTTATATGGGAGGCTACGGTACTACTGGGTATGGTAGAAAGTTGCAGGACAATCTACTCCCGGTAAAATGAAACTTTGACGCCGTTTAGCGTCTTACATGATAAAACACCGATTTCACCACGTAAATTTTGATAAATTAGATAAACCTCCCGCCCAATCGTTAATTTACGTGTAGTACGACGAAAATCCGCTGCGTAGCCTCGTAACAGAATAGAGAGTTTTAGTAGACCGTTTTCGGTTTCCCGCTCCGCTCTATGGAAAGCGGAGTCGCCATCGCGCATGCGCGACCCGCTCTGGGATTTGAGCGTGGAGCGTGAGCTCCGCTATCGTCGCCAATTTAAGAAGTACGTTCCACTCTCAGTAAAGGTTCAGTAGATGGTGCTTTTCTGGAAAGGTGGGTGCTCGCTATTTGAAATCATGCTTGGGAGCGCGCTTGACCCTTATGAACCTCGCTGCACTAAGAAGCTGCGCAGACTTTGTTTGAAAAGGCGTCCCCCAGGAAACGTTTCACGGTGGTCAAGAACCCCTGGCTGCTCCGAGAAATCGCTGTCCGCAATCCTTTCACGGCCCCTGAACGGTGGGAGCAAGTGCTGCCTTGTCTAAGCCAGCGGGCTCGATTTTTCTATGCGAGATGACGACGACGACGTTGAGAGGATGACACACCGCGGGCGACGGCGGTGTCTCAATCTGAGCCCTGGGCCTCGGTTCGTCGGAGGCGGCAGCTTCTACTTCGGCTGGACTACCTCCTTGGAGCATGATTCTTTGACCCCAGTGGACCCCAGTGAGCAATAGCGCTATTATGTTCCTGGTGCTCCTTCATGCACTGATCGAACGGCGTGCAAGATCCTCATAGCTCGCTGCTCACCCGCCCAACCCGCCTCCACGAAGTCTGGACTTCTGCGAATCGGACTGCCACCCTCCCCAATACCAACAACCCATGTCGTCGTCATCTTGCACGTATATACTCATCACATTACCATGTTCCCTAGACACGGCACCGCGGGCCTCGGTGGTACAGGCTGCTGCTTTCCGCGGTGCCGCGGCTCTCCAGAGCCAAAAGTTAAAGGTTAAAGACCAAAGACTAATGCAGTCGGCAAACGGACAGATACTTTGTTTGGTTACTTCAGGCAGCAAGACAGTGAAAATTAGCGGAAGCGAGTGCTCCATTTATATCTCTACTTTTTTTCCCCCAATGAAATGAGTCTTTTCTTCTTCGTATGCTTGGGTTGGTGATATGGTGCCTTGGTGTTTATGTACACTGCGCGACACTGTTAGTGGGAGCATTCAATATCCTGTTTTCATTTTTCACCTTAAATTCGAGGGGCTGACATTTGCCTATTGGTGTGGAATAAAGCGCTCGTTCGGGGCACTAATCTGAGCGACACATTTTCAGCTTTTTCAATAGCTGTCATAGAAATAAACTGCAAATAAAAGCGATTTTTTTCGTGTTCGTATTTACAGTGGAGCGCAGTGTATGTATCTGCCTTGGGGGTGACATGAAACCATTTTGCTGAACTATACACTTCTTTTTATTTCTTTTGTGTGTTTATGAAAGTGCGTTTTTCAGCTTAAGCTCCTGCCCAGTTTCTGCCTCACTTGTGCTACGGTCTTTTCTTGCAATAGAAGGCCACGCAACATAGTCTACTCTTACAATGCTGAATTCAACAGTAACACTGTAATTTGGTTAGATGCAATATTCACACGCACATCTGAGAAGTAAAATAAGAGTCGTTAGTAAACGTTTTTTATTAAAACATTTCTAGATGCCTTTCAGCCCAGTTGGACAGGTATTTCGCTCAGTACAAAAGCTTGAACATGATTTACTGTAATAATTTTATGCATTCTAATATTAAACAAACAAAAAAAAATGCCCATTGTCTTTGTAGGTTTCGTCCAACCGTCAAATTATGCCGTCTGCGCACGTCACTGCCTGGTGCTTCACGACGAGCACCCTCTTGTGGTCTTCTTCTCATTTTTTTGATGGACGGCATATGGGCATGCTGCGCGGTCAACAAAACCCCAACAGTTGTTCAGGGGTGTTCCCTTGTCCTTGACGGCCTAATAAAAAAGACAAAGAAAAACACTTACAACACGGCAGTATTTAAACACTACCAAAACATGTGATATGGGACTTGTTACTCCTCTAAGATAAAGCGTATTTCCATTGTAGGGTTGGAAAAAACTGGGTATCGTAAATTAATATATATATATATAGTTGTTCCTTAATTCTGCTAAGGTTTGAGGCCGTCAAACTGTGCATGCGAGGCCCGCTACGCCGGAATTCAAAACAAAACTTCTAAAAACTGTTCTAATCTACCACTATCGCTTAGAAGTCCAGGGTTGTGTTTGCTAAAGTTTGCATTGTTTATGCCTGTCTGGTTGTCACCAGATAAAAAATTGACGTGGAATATTCTTTCGACCGTTATTGGTAACTCTTTTCAAAACACCACCGGGTAACATATTCGGCCGCCATATTTTGGGCATCGCTTTTAGTGCGAGACTTGTGACTAGAACCCATTTCATATTCAGTATTGACGCAGCATTCGTGTCTAATACATTTAGACTTGCGTCCGTGACAAACAATGACGTAGCTCTCTTGCTCCCTAGACACTTGGCCAAAATAAGGCGGCCTCGAAGACTAGCGGCACCATGGATTGCACTTTTAAAAAGGCTGCATTTAAGTTTCTAATATTTTCTAAATCTACCAAGGAAATCCAATGCAAACATTTCTTGAGGAAAGTTAAACAATTCAAAAGTTGCGAGCGAATGTGAATAAATAAAGCTGAGAGGAATGGTTTCTTTGGTGCAGCTTGCGAGCGCTATGCTCGTGGTCAGCTTTCAGTGGCATTTTCGACAGGAGAGCGCATGCACAGATATAATCGGCGTTCAAGCACGCGCACCCGTACATCTGACTGCATAGCCATAGGACGTCCACAAAACGCGACGACTTTACCGACGCCGTGCTGGTTGCAAAGTGATACTCGTTCAGTTCGTTTGATTATGCTGTTTTGTGTTACATGAAACTCAAATCGAATGGTTTACTTTTTACGCGCGGGGCGTACGCTTTTCTTCTTGATTCGACCTCTTTCAAGCTGAGGTCACGGTCGAAAACATCGACGCGTATTGAGTAAGTGCAGCCATCTTGAGATCTAAGCGATCACGCTAAGGACGCTGAGGGCAGTCCGCTCTACAACTTGTGAAGCGGAGCGCACGCTCACTCCGCTAACTATATGCTCCAACTCAGAGCGGGCCACGCATGCGCGGTGGGGACGATGCTTCTCGCAGAGCGTAAAGTAGAGCAAAGAGGGCTCATAAAAGTGGCCTACTAATACTCATAAATTACGAACGCGCTCGTCGTGACTTTTCCTGACACTGCCCATGTACACTTTTGGCGTATAGAAAAAAGTAACTTTTCACCAGACAGAGCAGCTGTGCTAGAAACAATGGAAACGCGAAATTTACACAAACCATGCAGGGTCTCACCTGTGAGCACAGCTCTAGTTTCGCCAGGGTCAACCACCTATGTTTGTTCATGTCAGCGAGCAGGTGGCCGAACCTCTCGTTGATGTGACCCACGATGAGGTTCACAGAACTGAAGAACACCGACAAGTTCCGTCCAAACGCTCATCCAAGTACGAACAGACGGTTGGGATAGGCCAGTCGAGGAAGAACCATGCAAAGCGTCTCGCCAGATTGGCAACACCCTGCGCCGATCTGTCGGGTGCTGGTATTTGGAGGCCCGCATGCAGAACAGCCAGCAGGATAGCTTCCTAAAGGGTTTCTTTTCTACGTTGGAAATATCCAGCAAACCGCGTTCGGAAAGGAAGCTTCGGCGCTTGATGGCACGAGGGATACGAATCATAGATTCGATGTCTCGCCAGCTTAATCTCGTTAGTAGAAGTCTCCTTCCTTTAGAACAGCGGGGATTCATTTGCTATCCTTGAGCAACACTGTACTCGTACTACGCAAAAGGATGTACTCGCAATGCGCAAACTTCGTCATGAAGTTTGCGATCGGGTGTCTTTCTTTCTATCTCTACCTTTTCCTTAGTTCAGCTGGTTTTTTTTCATAATGAGTAACCAACTAGCTCAGATTACACCAATCGTTACAAACTTCGTCCTTTTCTCTTCTTTTTCTACTTCGAATAAGTAAATCTGTTTCAGTTTTAATTCGAGTGGAGCAGAAGCTACAAGAGTGAGTGCCGGCCTTTCAGCGTCCTTGATAAGCACGCGCGCTCGTGCAGTGCAAGTACCGTTTAGAGCAACATGCTCATCCTTATACCTTCGGCTTCACTCGCACACAAGGTGGAACGATTATATTTATATTTTATAGCTTAATATTTCTTCAGGTGTGTGCCTACTCTTTTGTGTTCATTATTGTCGCCTTCGTTTTTACTACCTCTACACTCACGCTCCCTTTTACTCTCTTGGAGTTAACGCTTAGGTTTTTTTGTCTTACTAGTACTATAAACGTCCACTTGTGGGGCTACGCAAGCAAAATTTTCGAACCCGCTCAAAACGCTCTTACGCTGAAGAAAAACGCTCTACTAAAACGCGTTTTTGGACCTCCACTTTCCATTCCGGCGAAGCGGGCCGCGCATGCGCAGTTTTGCACCCTGAGAGCGGAGCGGAAGATGAAAACGGTCTACTAAAACTCTCTAATGACCGGATAGATGCGGCATAATCAAGGGAATAAAAAACAAAATATTTATACAGTGATGTCCAAACCACTGAACGAATTATTACATACGGAAACATTCAACAGGATAGACATGTGCCACGTTAAGACGACCACGTTCGGGTATTGTATGAATGTTTTCCTCGTCTGCCGCCAGGGAAAGGGGGGGGGGGGGGGGGGGGGGGGGACGCTACCATCTGATGGAGCCAAGCAAACAGCACCGAATTTGCGTAGTCACGGCACTCGCGGCCTTTGTGCGTTTGCTATAGTCTTATAAACCAATCACATACAGAAAAAAAAAACAGGATCATGTCGCATCTACCGCGCGTGAATGGTTTAGCCAGCGCTAGGAAACCCACGAAGTCGACGAGCGCCATGTTCACTTCGGAGCGCAAGTCCGTCTGCTTCTTTTTTTGCAGGAGTGTTGTGACACCAGAACGCCTAACTTTGATTGGATGGATAATGGGTAGACCTCGAGGCAGCTTGCTTTGAGGTCTACCCACTATTCTTCCAACAGAGCCAATCGGAGCTCTGCGTTCTAACGTCACTCCAACCCAGGTGCAAGAAGCACACGAACTTGCGTTCCTCATACAGTTGTGGCGCTGCATGATTGGCTTCATCATATCGCGGTGTTAGCTTCGATAGGACTTAATTTAAAAGCGAAGTATAGTAAAAATAAAAATTTGTAAAACATTAGACGTTCTTTTTGTAATCAACCCTATTGTGGTAGCACCATTTCGAGCAATAATACTTAAAAAACAAGCGAGCTGGTGATGATTCATGGTAATAAAACCCGAAACCCAGGAACACAGAAGGGGACAAACACAACACAACGTCTGTGTTCCTGAGCCTCGGGTTTTATTACCATGAACCATTTCGAGCATTTATTTGTCTCAAAACCACCCGTCTTGCTCAATCTCAGCTGCATTTCTGTGTGAATATTTCGTATTGCAAACAAGAACCGGTACCACCTTCACACAATTCCCAATTTAAGACAGTGTACCATGACTGCTATAATAGTCAAAGTTTGAAAATCGTTTCACTGTCCTTTGAAACACCTTTATTTAACATGAACGCGAAGAGTTTACTCTCACCAACATTGTTAATAAACGTCACTCTTCCGTATGAATACGAAGTGTTTGCACTGACCACTATAATAAGCCGAAGTTTAAAAAGAATGCATCGTGTTTTAAAACGAAAAGTTTAGTCCAAGTACGGTAGTCAACTGTAGTTTCAAAATTCCCCTCTTTTCTTCTCTGCAAGCATTCGAAACGACCCTGACTTCTGGAGGTCCTTGAGCCCGGAACAATGGGCGCGCGAAGTCGCCGACCAGAGGAAGATGCTGGAGACGTTCGGCAACATCACGGCAGGCGACGTGAAGGGTTTCAGGGGCCCTTTCTTCAACGCGGGCGGAGACAAGGGATTTAAAGCGCTCCAGAGCAGCAACGTCAAGTACGACAACTCGCTCGTCCACCTGAGGCGTCGTGGGGAAGACCTTCCGCTGTATCCCTACACACTGGACCACGGATTCAAGATGCCGTGCGTCGTTGAGCCCTGTCCTCGAGACCCGTATCCCGGATTCTGGGTCTTCCCCATCAACGTGTACCTCAAGAGCCAAGTCGTCGATGGGCAAGATCATGAGGTACCCTGTCCCTACGGAGACCCGTGCGAGCCGCAGCCGACCACCGCCGACGACACGTTCCGCTACCTGAGGTAATGGTCCTGCCTAAACCCCCCGTCCTACCGTAGGCACATGACAATTTAAGACACGGTTTTGGCGTTTCTCGTTTTCCACTTATTCATTCCTGATACGTTCTTCGGCGTCGTTATCGGTTAATAGAGAGTTTTAGGGAACCGTTTTTTTAGGTAACCGAGTGCGAATGGGTATTAGTTCTAATATGGGTTACATCCTGACATAAACCTTTCTTGTAGAAAGCCGCATTTACAACCTTAGAAGTGGTCAGTTCCTGGAATCGAGTGGCATTGTGTTAAGATATTTTAAGAGTAACGTCAGAAGTAAGTGACAGGCTACTTCCTTTTGAAGGATTTACGCAATGGCGATACTTGAAGCATTCTAGTCATGGACGTAGCCAACAAAGCCAGAGTAAAATGCGGTCTTTGACTACGCGCGCGCGTCGCGCTGGGGGTGATATGAAGCACTCCTACAGAACGTTGGCCGGTTGCAAGATTATCAACTTTCGTCATCTGGCTGCTTGACCTCCCAGTTCTTGACAGCACTGTGCTGATCAGCACTGCTGCTGATAACCGGACGTTGACAGACGCTAACCTAGCACAATCGACCAACACCACCTAGAATGAAAAAGGCCCGCGAACTTCCTTCTCTTCATCTACGGAACGTCATCACATTCGGAAGGCGCAAACTCAGCAATAGACCGATCTCACCAGCCAGTTTGACAACGCCACCGCTGCCGCAATGCATGGAGGGAACTTTAGTCTTTCTGCAAGTGCGACAACCTCGCTAGAACTCTGCGCGTGTGGGCCACGAGACATCATGATCCCTCTCCTGCACTGCATTTTGCATCCTGTGAACTAAAGTTATGGCGGCGTCACGCATGCGCCGAACACTCGGTGAGATCGGTCTATTGGGCCCAAGCTCGACGCCGACTGTCCTTCGACGCGGTGAGTGCACACAAGGCGCTGCCGAACACAAACGCAGCATACCTGTCCAATCTGTGCGCACGATTAACGTCAAATAAGGTGGTGGTGATGCTGGTGGTGGTATTCCGAAAAGGCAAAGAGGACGGAGTTTGTTATGCGGGAGACGCCGACGATAGCCCGTTTAAAAATAGAGCGAAATTTAAAGAGAGCAAAAAATGAAAATAAGAGAAAGGAAAGCAGAAAGGAAGAAAAGAGCAGAGAAGATGACGGGTATTGATCACACATACACATAACAGATACACACAAACACACGTACTCATTTGCTGTTCCGATCCTTTAATCAAGAATCCTTTAAAAAGCGCAGAAAAAGTATCTAAAGGTGCATTCGGTGGGCTTGAGAGCCTCTGGGAAAAACAAGGTCATCCGTTTCTTCTAGTGGTGGATAAAGGTCTTGAATTTGCTGGGAAAGTCTCTTCCATTGAGTGTTAAATTTTAGACATTCCCAGACATTCCAGTGTCTTTTGGCACTTTGCAAACATCCCAAAGAGGTAATTTTCGTCTGCTCCGCCGATTCAATTTCTTTTTTTTTTTTTTTTTAATTTTGCGTTTTCTGTGCGGAGGCGAAGTGGGACTCCTGCTTCAGCACAGCTGAGTCGACTTAAGAGGCAAGGTTGATGCTCCGATTCTTCCACTCGACCTTACGGTTTGGGCTGGTTGGTATTTTCACATAATAAAAACAAAACAAAACACTGCAAAGACGAGGACAAACTAAAAGGAAACCGACAGGACAAAGCGCTGGCTCTCAATTGAAGTTTATTTATGTTAGCATCTAGTAGTGATAGTACACACGTCACTCGAATAAACCATGGAAAAACTGAAAACATTCATATCATATGTACATTACACCACGATCGTGCCCTCCTCGCTCCAAGAATTGCCGCTCCCTAACGTAAAGGAAAATCAAACAGGCCTAACGGAACCTAGCCCCAGTCTCGCAATATTGCGTGCTTAAGTTATCTCACCCTTTTCATTTAAGCCCACGATATAACCAGACTGGGGCCAGATTGCGTTAGTGCCCCTTCGATTTTACTTTTCGATAAAGAGCGGAACTTCTTGGAGCGAGGAGGCAAACTAGTAACTGTGGTGGAATTAACACGTCACGTGCACGTTTTGTGTTCTTACATGTTTTATTCGGGTAACATGTATGGTATTAATACTAAAGGCTAACATGAATAAATTTAAGTTTAGAGTCAGCGCTGTGTCCCTTTCATATTCCTTTCACTATGCCCTCGTCTTCGCGCTGCTTTTGTTTTTAGTATGTCCGCGTGCACGCTCCAACTCGCTGCAGGATGATGTCAGAATGTTAGTGCACAAGCTTTGATTATTCTCGGTGGTGTTGAAACCGCCCACCTTCAGCAGGATGCATATTGCTGCCGGCATGACGCGCGCACAAGGTCCGAGGTCACTGTTTCATGTTGTTCAGCTGGCTTTGTCCAAGGCTATACAAAAATATGTGCACAAATTTACCACAGCATCAATTCTGTTATCTTCTTATAAAATGTTCCGATCTCACTCATTACAAGAAAGTGCGTTTATCGAAACTCATTCGTGACATACAGATCTATGATCTAGCCACTATTTGGGCAAGTGCCGATTGGAGCAGCTAAGCAAGCTAGCTCCAGAATAACGACACTGTGAGCCATTTGGGTGCTTATCATTTGGGCCCGTTCTCGTATCGACTTTATCGTTTAGACGTTCACCTGCGGGCCACTCTCAAAACGTCCTTCTCGGTTGGGCCCGCCGCATCTTATCCGTTCTCGTTACATCCTTCGCGTTTCATCCTCCAAGAGGAAAAAATTGCGGTGGCTTAGCTCGGCTATGCGAGGATATACGAAGCGTGAGCTTATGCGCAGAAAATGAGAGGCGCTATCAAGCGGCTCCAGTGCAGCGTCAGACTTGGCTACTGCGCAACGGAGCTGCACAGCTGGGCACTCGGCGGCGCCAGTGCGTCTCCCGCGGCTATGACGTCATTCCTCTGGAATGCGCAGACCGGCGCGGCGGCGGCGGAGCGCGCGGCTCCGGCTGCTCCGGCGCGCCAGCTGTGCGCCGTGTGACGTCACTGCTCCTCGCGCATGCGCAGCACGCTCATTATGCGAGCCACGCGAAACTGCTCAACCTCGGCCAGTGTAGCTCACGCTACAAAAATCAAATGGGGCCACTTTGAGGTGTCGGTGTAATGGCTGGGTCACCGCCCTATCCCCAAAGAAACTTCTTCAGGTTCGCCCCTTCCCCCTCCCATTTCGCATATAAGCAAGCGCTCACATGCACACGCACACGCGTTTTAGTTCCGCCGTTTGGCTAATGGCTCTTGGCATACATCCCTTCCGCTCTTGAAGCATGCAGCGAAGGTCAGGACCCGCTCGTTGGGTTTACCGGAAGTGGTAGCAGGCGCTGGCAATAAAACACCGAACTGCTCTTTTGTGTCGAAGCACGGCTTCGTATGTCGCTCTTTTGCCGGGTCGTGGGTGGGTGCACTCGGAGTGGCTCTCCCCCAATCCGTACTCTATTTTTCCTTAAATTAGACTGTAGCGTATGCTGCGAGCCGTCAGAGCCAATCCAGGGCTGAAAACGTAGCTCGCGCCATTCGGCCCTTGTACGAACGTAACTAAATGCAAAAAGAAAACGGTTTGGAGGCTTCGGAAGGGTTCAAACGAGGAGGTCCCTAAAAGAATGGCGCGAAACGAGGAAGGACGAAATGCGAATGGAACGTTTTGAGTTACACCCGAGCCCTCTTGGTGCTTAAATTCATGGTAGCTATTTACCTAAAACGTTATCTGAAATCGCAGAAAAAGGATTTCCGTTCTCTAGAAAATGTTCAAGACGGTCCGCGAGGAAGGAAAACGATTTTTCCTATGCTTCCAAACACGACATCTAAAGCAGACGAAAGTGAATTTCCAAATCGAAAGAATCGCCAACTGCACCCGGTCTGCACAAAGTCAGAGTGGGTACAGAGGAAAATCTGGAAAGGCAGTATCGCTACTTTAAGTCTATAGCCTTTCTGGTAGTCCTAGTGCCAACCACTCCCAGAAGCCACAATAACGACCCACTGAATTTCCATTATTGCACCCGATGCAGGTCTCACTTTGATCAGCACTACAACACGAACAGGGCACCGTTCCAACTTTCTTTGAGTGAAGAGTGGCTGAAGGATCCCAAGCGCCAGGACGGCTACATGGCCTTCGTGGAATGGCTGCTGCAGAAGGAAGACGTCCACCTGGTCTCCATGTCCCAGGCCCTCGAGTTCATGAGGAATCCGATGTCTCTGAGCCGCTACAATCAGCATCAATGTGAAACACACGACGGTAGGACACCCTGTCGTGACCCGAAGTCGTGTCTCTACCCCTCCACTCCACTGGGCAACTTCCGGTTCATGCGCATTTGCTCAGACACGTGCCCGCCAAACTTTCCGTGGCTGAACAATCCTTTGGGACACTGAACGTGCGTCTAGCGCTCTACTCTATACGTCCGAGCTTTCAAACGGCACGTTTCTATTCGGCGAGGAAGGTATAAGCATATGGCGTTTCCTCCGGAGGTGCAGCAACACTCATGTGTCCGAGAGAGGCGATTGCCAAGATTGGAAAGCAATAAAGCTCCAAAAGTAGAAACATTATAGGCTAGTTGGTGCATGGAGAGCCTGGCAGACAAGGACACGCGAAGACATCACAATGCGCTAGCGGTGTTCTTTTTTCTTTCTTGTTATCTTCGCACTATCTGCGGTCGGGGTCAGTGACGTTTTCCTGCAAAGTGCCGAATCGTCGCAAAGGAGGGACGGAGGGGGGGTCAGACTATTTTCATAAAAGGAAGAAAAACCGTCACGAGTTCGACGTGATGTGTCAAGATGTTTTCTTGATTTAGGCGCACGTACAGCAAAATTGGCCGATCCTACTCGCAGTAGTAGATTTTTGGTGTCCGATATTGCTTGCCAAGATGCGAACATATTAACTAAAGCTATACTAGCCGTGAGTCGTTAAACGTTTTGGATGTGTTCATCTGTCATTTACAAAAAAAAAAAACAGGTCTGATTTCACGGTCCTCGTTGAAAAGCTATGACCGCACATATATGCGCAGAAAAGAAACACTGCAATGAAAGCTGCTGGGACCCTAGAGTTATTATAATGTACGCTAGAGGTTCAACTGGCGCTAGTGTCTATGCGACTTCCGGGAGGCAAATTGAAGCAGACAGCAACCAGTCTACTTTTGCGATGTTCCTGTGCATTCCTATGGGAAAACCCGTGTGAAATTTGTCTCTTCGCCGGAAAATAACATGAATAACTTTTATTATTTCGGCTGTGCCGGATAGCATGTACATTTATCAATATTGTAAAAGTGTAATTGCTTTAATTACAGCATTTTTCTTTACCACTGAACGATGTTAAGCTTCGCTATATTTCAGGCCCAAGCCTGTGTTTCATGGCAGGTATGTAAAAACGAGCGACGATTCTAAGCAAACTAACCATTGAAAAGAATGTGGAGTGTGTTCAAGGTTCGCTAGCATTGCGGTGGCGCTTATGTATTGCTAATATGCCCGTCCTGTCACTCTATGAAAATGACTTCTTCGTGCTTCTTTACGACGGTTAACAAACATTTGAATGTAAGAAATAAAGTACGTGGACTACGAAAGGTGTGCCTTTTTATTATTATCTATGTCGAGCAGTTTTTATGGGGCACCTGCTCTCCGGCTTCTCCCTATTTGCAAAGATTTGGAGCGTGTGGGTGATGATTTGAACCCAGAACAAGCATCTTCGCGCATATTCATGAGCAGAAAGAATAAAGCAGTATATACTTATTTATTGCAAATCGGACTATATTACGTGGCTTTCAATTTATTTTGATCGCTTGCATACACAACGAGTTACTTATCCAGTGTTACTGCGTAGTTCTTGCCGTCTCTCTTGGTTTTCCACATGTCCTTCGTTCGTTTGACACGTATATCCCCCATGGTGGAAAGCGCCGATGTCGTGTTCGCGCTAACAGTGCCCGACAGTGCACATAAATACATGTACGAAGCGGTTTTAGCACCGTTTTTCATGCCACGAATTTCAAATAAAAACGCCGTAACTGACCAATTATTTTGTCTGCGTGACTGAGAAATGTTCAAATGTGCCAGTACGTACAAATATTCGTGATATTTGCTCTTATAATCGAGCGCAGCGAGAAAATGCGCTCGGTTTTTCCCATAGAAATGCATAACCGGAAGTCAATTTCCGACTGGTTGCTGTCTGCTTCAATTTGCAGCAGCACACTAGCGCCACTTGAACCTCTAGCGTACATTATAATAACTCTATGGCTGGGACATTTCGTATATTAAAAGGGAAAAAAATCAATTGATGCAGCGGTCACGTGACGTCAATTTTCGGCTAAATTTAGGGGGAACCTTAATTTTCTGTAGGTCCCGTGACGTCAGGTCACATTACATCAATTTTCCCGTCAAATTTAGCGGGGAAACTGACGGCGTTTACACTCACGCCGTCGAAAAGCCGGGGAACGGGCCATGTAACAACTCCGGGGTCGTCCTTGTAGTCGGGCTCCGCTGGAGCCAGGCGCCGACCAGGACATCAGGCAGAAGGAGCTCGGAAGCAGGGCCGCTTTTGACAACGGGTTTACTTTACATTTGTACAGGGTCGAAAAGCAGCATCAGAAGACAGGAGTCCCGAAGAAGTCCGCTTCTTTTAACGGGACGCTCTTCCCTACATTCCCCACGTAGGGATTTCAGCTAGCTATGTCAGCTCCTCCCCCACACACAGCGACACACCCCCGTCTCCGCCCACAGACGCCATCAACACCATGCAGATTAGCTGTCCCAAAGACGTGTCCGCTTGTCCCCCAAGGGGTCGGCGGGGTCGGCGCGGCGCGCATCCATGATTGCTGCTGCAGCGGCTTCCTCTTCCGAAGGGAAGGTAATTGGGTGCGGGGCGCCCGACGGGTGGAGTTCACCTAGGAAGTTCGGGAAAGGATGCATTGATCTCGTGGGCCACTGGCTGAGTTTACATGGGCTACGTTTCCATGGATGCGACCATGGCGCATCGAATCGAGATGTGACCAGTCACGCGCCCGCGATCCTCCTTTCCCTTCCTCGTCTACCCAATCATAGGCGGTTAATCTCGATTCGATTCGCTACGATCGCATCCATGTAAACTCAGCCATGGATGCGATCGTAGCGAATCGAATCGACATTAACCGCCTATGATTGGGTAGACGAGGAAGGGAAAGGAGGATCGCGGGCGCGTGACTGGTCACATCTCGATTCGATGCGCCATGGTCGCATCCATGGAAACGTAGCCACTGTGGGATTCCTGGAAGGCCGAGTGGCTGGTCTTCTTCCCACGTCGGCGGGCCTCTTGAAAGGTCGCTGACCAGCACTCTCGTCTCGCCGCCGCCGCTTGTCCTTGAGCTTTCGGGAGCCCAATGGGTTCTTGGAACGTAGAAATGCCTGGACGTTTTCCCACGTCTGCTGGCTTCTTGGAAGGTCGCTTGGACGCCTGTCGGTCTCCAAGACGGCGTTCGTTACAGCTTCTCCACGGACGGGAAGATCTCTGAAGGGGAGGAGTTTCCGCTGCTCTCCTGAAGAGATCAGCTTTGAGGTCGTCGAGGGTGGCCAACACCCCAAAGAAACACGGACCGCAACACACAAATCCAGTAAGCGACGCCACCCCCTCCGCAATCACCAGGCCCGCAATCACAAAAATTAACTTGTCAAAGTACAGTACGTCCTCGTGGACAGGAAAGGTGACGTTTTTTCGCGCCACGCCATCCTTGCAAGTCTCCCAAAGCTTGGTCAGACTGGGATCGGCCCTCTGCTCTTCGATGAGCACTACCTTTGTTTCGGAGACGAGCTGTTCGAAGCCTTTTGAGGTAGGGCCATCTGTCTGCGTCAGCTGCTCGTCGGGGGTTTCCCTGTCTAACGCGGGGGTTCTCTCGTTATCTTCCCCTTTCCTCGTCTCTTTAGGGCTACTCTGTTCTAAAACCATTACTGGAGAGTCTTTTAGATTTCCCGGGCTAGCATCGTCATAAGCAAACCGCGTGGACAGCTCGCGAGCTTTAGCTCTTATGAGTGCCTGAACGAGACCCTCCCCGAGGCTTTTTCCCTGCTCTCTTAGAATCTTTTCCGTTCGGTTAGAAAACAAATAACGGAACTGCGGCGGCAGTTTGTCCGAAACCGCCGCCTCAGTGCGAACCTCTCCGAACGGACCAGAAACGAGGACATCCGCCACGGGAAGACACACGCTCCCTTTGTCTAACACCGACTTGATCCAGCTACACTTTCCATTGTAGTTGGCTTCGGTGACATAAGTAGGGTGAACAAGGTCAATGGTGGCTCCACTGTCACGCAACACGCGGCATGCCTTCCCGTTTACCGTCATGTCGAACAGGTACGGGCTCAGGAGCTCATCATTCTCCGCGCACTGACTAGCGTAGGCGAAAACCACCCTTGGTTTAGTGCATCTTGCGGCAATGTGCCCTGTCTCATGGCAATTGAAGCACGTTATAGGCTTCCTTGCCTCGAATGCTTTCTTCTTTTGCCTATCGTCCGCGTCACTGCCCTGGGATGCTTTCGTTTCCTCATCCCCCCGATTTTCCTCAGTGTTCCTTCCCGTAGGCTCTCGCCCTTTCCATCCCTTGCCGCGTCGCTCGTCCCAGTTTGTCTTTTCGAAGGTTTTCCCCGTTCCTTCTTTGTTGTTTCTGCGCGAGCTATACTCGTCCGCGAAATCCGCGGCCTTGTAGACAGAGTCTACATCTGTTTTGTCTTGAATCCAAGTCCGCATGGGTTCACTTAGTGTCTTATAAAACTGTTCCAGCGCGACCACCTCCAGAATCCTTTCTTTGTCGTCATACGACTTGGCTACCTTCATCCATTCGATAAGATACGACCTCAGTTCGTACGCGAACTCCGCGTAGCTAGCCTCTGGCTTTTTGCTCACGCTTCGGAACTTCTGTCGGAACGCTTCCGCCGACAGGCGGTACTTTTTGAGCAAACAGCCCTTCACACACTCGTAATCGTTCGCCTATTCCGCAGTTAGCCTGGCGATTACCCCGGCTGCCTCGCAGGGCAGTACACCCAGCAACCTTCTGGGCCACGAGTCCCGGTTAAAACGTGCCCTTTCACACGCCCTCTCGAAGTTTACAAGGTAGAGACCCATGTCCTGTCCTACCTTAAATGGTTGTATCAGCTTCGACATGTCATAGAGATTTCGGCTGCCTGCTACCTCCATCTCTGGTCCTCCGTTCGTCTTCCTCAGTTCCACCTCTAGACGAAGTTTTTCAAGTTCCAATTCTTTAAATTTTGCATCGTCTTCGTTTCGGCTTTTGATTCGTTTCCACATTACCTCAATTTCATCGTTTTCAAGACCCTCTTCCTGGATAGCCTTAACGAGCTCCATTTTTTTCACTGATGTGCCCGCCTCAGCCCCAAGCTCTTCACACAAGTCGAGCAACTCCGATTTCAGCAAGCGCTGCAGCTCCATGTCCGCGACCTATCTGGGCGGCAAACTCTGCTCCACTACCAAGAAGTACCAACTTTAAAACTTTCAAACTTTAGGTAGTCCCCACGCCCCTGCAAAATTCTCAACTCTATTTTACAGGCCTGGCGAAAGAGAAAGGATGCCGTCACTCACCAGACTCGGATCACGGTCCATGAAATCTTTCGGCGCCGCCGCTCACTGGTCGTTGAACTCGATCCCACCGGCTGCCATCCAGTTGTAACAACTCCGGGGTCGTCCTTGTAGTCGGGCTCCGCTGGAGCCAGGCGCCGACCAGGACATCAGGCAGAAGGAGCTCGGAAGCAGGGCCGCTTTTGACAACGGGTTTACTTTACATTTGTACAGGGTCGAAAAGCAGCATCAGAAGACAGGAGTCCCGAAGAAGTCCGCTTCTTTTAACGAGACGCTCTTCCCTACATTCCCCACGTAGGGATTTCAGCTAGCTATGTCAGCTCCTCCCCCACACACAGCGACACACCCCCGTCTCCGCCCACAGACGCCATCAACACCATGCAGATTAGCTGTCCCAAAGACGTGTCCGCTTGTCCCCCGAGCGGTCGGCGGGGTCGGCGCGGCGCGCATCCATGATTGCTGCTGCAGCGGCTTCCTCTTCCGAAGGGAAGGTAATTGGGTGCGGGGCGCCCGACGGGTGGGGTTCACCTGGGAAGTTCGGGAAAGGATGCATTGATCTCGTGGGCCACTGTGGGATTCCTGGAAGGCCGAGTGGCTGGTCTTCTTCTTACGTCGGCGGGCCTCTTGAAAGGTCGCTGACCAGCACTCTCGTCTCGCCGCCGCCGCTTGTCCTTGAGCTTTCGGGAGCCCAATGGGTTCTTGGAACGTAGAAATGCCTGGACGTTTTCCCACGTCTGCTGGCTTCTTGGAAGGTCGCTTGGACGCCTGTCGGTCTCCAAGACGGCGTTCGTTACAGCCACTAACAGCTGCCACTGTAAAATGTAGATGTCGTTCAAGCATTTCTCAAAGTCAGCGAACCCGGCTTCGACCTCTTCAATACAGCGTACTATACACCGTTTACCCTTAAGCTAAGACTAGAAGCTCCGCCTTAAGCGCGAAATCTCTGTCTTTGCTGACACAGGTGTGAACGCAAAGGCACGCACAACCAAAGCATTGCGAAAGACTAAAAGCTCGCGCTGAAGATGGAGCTTCTGGTCTCAGCGGACTCATCAATTTTGAGCTCACAAAACGGGGTGGGACCGATAGGCGGGACGCTGCAGAGCCCAAAACATCACTCACACAGCGATATCTCTAACGGCTGACCGTATTTTTTTGGAAAAGAAGAAATGCGCGATTGAACACGGCCGACGAGACCGACGAGACATGTGACGTCACGACTCTCATTCCCTCTCCTCTTCGCTTCGTCCCGTCGAGCTGGTGAACCGAAGCGAGGAGGAGAGTAACGAGACCACTTCTCTTCATTCTCAACTGTTCCAAGAGGATCATGACGTCAGAGTCCTCGCCTGATCGCGCCCTTTTCCCAAAATGCGCCCATCCGGTTGAGATATCGATGTATGAGTGAGGTTTTGGAGTTCGTAGCGTTCCGTTCAACGCTTCTGCAGCCTTATTTTTTTAATTCCGAATTTCGGTTCAGTGTTCTTTTAAGAGTAAACGGAGTATAGCTCACAATGCGGCCTGAACTGTGACGCATTGACGTCATCTCACGTCATTAAGCCACCTGACTTGACATGACGATGTCACGTCATGATGCCACCTGGCGTCATCTGACCAAGTGACGTAATGTCAGGTCACATCACCTGACACCGACGTCACAATGTCACGTGGTATCAATGTGCCCTGTTACGTCATGCCCTCATGTAGAGTCATGATGTCACAATGTAACGTCCCATCCTGGGTACATCCGCGGACACAAAATCCCTGTTCAAAATGGCGGAGCTTCACCTCCAATTCAATGCGTCACCGGTGGCTAAGAGCAAGCAAACGGCGCCGTGCCTCCGGCCACCTCGGCAGACCAATAGGGGCTCGCGCGTTCGCATGAGGGAGGCGCCACGAGCCAAAAATGGCGGTTCGTCGCCGGCATCCACGAGGAGGGAGCGCGCCGACACGACCAATCGATGGTGGCACTTCGGTTAGTTGATTCGGTTACCAGTTAGTTTAGCAATTAAACGCGCTGTACAATCCCGATAAATGTGAGATATGCAGGGTGTTACACTAATTGCGGGCCCAATCGTCCCAGTGAAAAGTACGCTTTGCACAAATGGCGGTTTATATTGCATTGACCTTTGAAATTGGAACTTCATTTCAGCAACATTATGCCGAGGACACCGGACAAAAAGCTACCAAGATGTAGCTAGACTGGGTCCGGTGCTCTTGCAAGTACAGGATATGCATGATTTAAAAACAATCCCAATTAAACATTTCTAAATATTATACAAAACATGTAGACGGTACAAAACAGACAAAATTATATGCATATATATATATATACTATATATAAATTATTTATTATGCAAAATAAAGAATTATACCATGTCAAACACATGTCGTACATATTCCTATCAAAACAATTGAAAACAATAAACTGTTTGCAAAACAATTTTATTTAACTTAACAAAAAATGTGCGCACGTTCTTTTCTTTTATTTTTGAGTACATCTGATATTGATGTGGTTCATGCAAATGTTGTAGAGCAGTGTAGGTAGGGTTATGAGCAAGAGACTGCAGCGTATAATTTGTACGGAAATAAGGAACGTTCACAAATTTTCAGTGACGAACATTGATGACTGATTCACGTTTAGTCGGGTTTGCTAGACCCGCCAAAAAAGCCATAAACTCCAATATTGAAAAGGGATAAGCAAATAACAAACGATGATCATAAACACTGGAAATTTTCATGACTTCGGAGCTAAAAAATAAAGGTTAATTCAATCCCCCCCCCCCCCCCCCTAAATTTAGCGGGAAAATGGTGGTAAATTTCCCGCTAAATTTAGCGGGAATATTTCCCCGTTACATTTAGCGGGAAAATTTTCGCTTAATTGAGCGGGAAATTTACCACCATTTTCCCGCTAAATGGGAGGGGAGCAGGAGAGGAGGAGGGGAGGGTACGGAGAGGACCAGGGACGTACACTCCTCTCCTCCTCAAGAGCTCCGCTCTAATTCGGCATTACAGAGAATTCTGAACGTCTTCCACTTTTTTTCACCTTAATTCAAAGCTCAGCCGACGCTACGAGCCCACGGGACCCACGAACCAGCGTCAAAGCGCGATATCACGGCATTCCTCCATCTTCCTGTGCGTGCTCTATCATCATCATCATCATCATTTATTATTTTTTTGAAGGCCCAGGGGGGCATTATACAAGGGAGTGAACACTTCAAAAAACGAACAAATAACACAACTATTCATCGACAAAAACACGCTGTAATCTAGTTATGGGTTAGAAAACAATAAGCTGATGGCTGCAGAAAATTGATACGGAAACAATTACGTCAGGCAGTGAGTTCCAGCCGTCAATGGCCAATGGTAAAGTAGAGATTTGGTGAGTGACGGTTGACGGCGAAATCAAACGGAGTTTACAAGAATGGTCGAGACGAGGGAAAATGCGGTAAGCAGGTGATAGCAAATTTTGTCTGAGATGATTGTTGTAATCAAAGATCCGATGAAGAAGAGAAAGACGAGACACCTTGCGGCGGTGAGAAAGAGTGTCAAGGTTAGCTGACTGGCGAAATTCTGATATGCTTGCGTAAGAGGAATAGTCGGAATGAATAAAACGGAGTGCTCTGCTTGGAACGGATTCCAGGTTGTTAGTTAGGTATGCCTGCCACGTTGACCATGTGGACGAAGCGAATTCTAGTTTAGTTCTGAGTCCTGACCAGGGTAGTATAAGCTAGTTGTTTTACTGGGGGTGTAGCTTGTCTGAGGTTACGGCGAAGAAATCCGAGAGTGCGGTTAGGATCGGCGATTACAGATGTTATGAGTGGCCCATGACAGGTCAAATGTCAGATGAGTTCCTAGATATTTACACGATGAACAAGCAGTTACTGGGATGCTAGAAAGGTGGTAAAAGGAGGATAAAACATGTGAACTGCGGGAAAAGATAGCGATTTACATTTATTATGGTTTAAAGCTATTCACCATTTATGACACCACTGAATTATAAGTTGGAGATCGTTCTGCAAGATTAGTTGGTCGTGGCGTGAACGAATCGGTCTATACATGACAGTCATCGGCGAACAAACGTACTTCAGAAGTGATGCCAAGGTGGAAATCATTAATGTAGACCAGGCGTGGCCAGGCTGACCAGGCTTAAGAGCCGCAAACAAAAGTATGAAACTTGCAAGAGCCGCAGGAAAGGGGGGGGGGGGGGGGGGGGGGGAGGGGGCAAATGTTTGTCGAGGGCAATAAATGAAACTCAAACTGCTTTGAATTTATACGAGTCAAAAGCAGTCTAACTGCACGTAAGGTAGGAGTATCACAGGACTACCAAATTGCAACCTGTCTTTCGATTTAAAACGCGTTTCATTTCTCTTTTTAGGGAAGTACTCGAGTGACCGGTAGGGAGGCGGGGGAGAGGAGAGGAGGGCTTGGGAGGGAGCTGCGAGCCGCACTTTAACACGCGAAGAGCCGCATACGGCTCGCGAGCCGCAGTTTGGTCACCCCTGATGTAGACAAAAGCAATCAAGTACAGCGAATGCCTCGCAAGCTTTTAGTATACCTGCTCGTAGTCCCATGCGTTTGAGTCTTCGACTGCGCTCTAGCCTAAGTAAGAATAAACGAACTATACGGTATCTGAATGGGGCCGACGCTGTGAAATATATATTGTACTATTTTCCCTTCTTCCTACTCCTCTCAATAGTAAGAGTCGACCAATATTAAAACATTTTCAGGTTATATATCGGTGCAGGTTTGGCGCAATTCTTAGCCAAGATGGCATTTGGCGCAAGAGCAGACAGCGCAGTTTGGCGCAAATGGCGCGGCGCTTCCTTCACGGCGTCCTGAGCCGTCTCCTATTTGGTTTACCCCCGAATTCATAGATGTGACTTGCTCTGAAGTCGAGCTTCAACTTGCTCAAGTCCGTCTTGCGACGAGCAAGCGCGCTTCATAAACGCACCTTAACTTGAACCGATCTTGAACGGAGCTTGAAGCGAACTTGAAGTGCCCGAATTTCAAGACTGGGTTGGACCTATCTTGAACGCGACTTCGTAGTCATTTCAACATGGCGGCTTGCTGATGTGATGTCGCATATGGGATTGCCGCGTTCAATATTTGTGTCCTGTAATTGCGGAGTTGCCCTCGGTGACGGGTATTTTTCGCCGAGAGAAGCGGCCATTCCTCCGCGATTGAATGCATCCCACCGGGATATGCGACGACGAACGGCGACGGCGCGGGAGCTGCTCGGCCGCGACTTGACGGCCTGATCCGAACGGCGACAACAGGCGGCTGCCGCTGATACCCAAGCTACAGTTGCTCGTCACGCTGCGACTTTTGCTGGCAAGATGTTTCTAGCTGTCAACATTTCACAACAGAAGGCGTGCGGCGCAATCGGGAGTGTGACGGGTTTCACCGTAAGGCATCTGTTGCTCGGACTCGTCCACTTCCCCGGCGCTCCCGAAATCATCCGCCTCCTTCGAGTAACCGGGTTCACGCACGCGTGTATCAAGAGCCCGGGCCCCGGTGGCGATTATGCGGACATTTATGAGAACTTCAAAGCAGTTGCCTGCATAAACTATCAGGTGGGTTCCCCCGCTTATCGAAAATAAACAAGTCTCCAGAGCTTCTGGCGCGAAGGACCTGAGCAAGCATGTGTGGTGCGCACGCACGTTTGCTGATGCAAGCTCTTGACCCCTAATATGTAACGTTCCCTGTATGCATGCTAGCAGTTGTTAAAAACAAAAAGCGCCGAAAAAATACAAGGACACAGAAAAAGAGAAACAGGACAAGGCGCCTTGTCCTGTTTCCCTTCGTCTGTGTCCCTGCATTTATTCGGCGCTTTTTGTTTGCAATGAACCAACTGCCCCAAGTATCCACTTTATTGCAGCAGTTATTCCCACTTCTTTGTTGTTTGTGCTGGATTACTTGTTTTAAAAAAATGACGTGTAGTATGTACTTGCCCCCTGCGTCAGTAAAATAAATATGAAAAATCAGGAATGCTTTCTAGTTTGGTGTTGCCATGCATTTCAACTTCTCAAGTGATCTCTGAAGGGTCAAATGGCTGCTTAGAACAAAATTGGTCATATAGCTGCTGAAAACTCACTCGAATCCATTTACAGATGCGACATATCTCAACAAATTTTTTTTAACAAGTTTTGATGTGTTGTTTCACTACTGTATTTGTTCAGTAGCTGTTCACCACAAAACATTATACTTATCGAATTACATCTCGCATAGGGTTAGTCGAAAGGCTTTGCTGAAAGAAGGCATATCTTCTTTTCTTAAGATTTCTGCAACATTTGACAAGTGGATGTGTCGAAAGCATTGTTTAGTACTATGCTGAGGAGTGTTTACCAACTTTCCCTGAGACAATATCTAATGAAACAATAGCCACCGGTTTAATTTTTTTTTTGCTCTAAAAGATTTATTACTATGCACAGGTTTGCACCAAGCTCGATTCGCGGGCACAACACTTTTGTGCCCACTCCACAATCAAAATATTATTGCCTCGTGAAGAAAAAAATACATCACAATTCTTCCACTGCAATAAATTCGAGACAAAGTGAGTTGACCTTTTTTATGATTGTTCACACCCATGCACATATTATCTGCATGCAACCTCCATAATGAAGATGTTGGGATGATAATTTGTCAAATTCTTGAAAACATCATATATTGTCTCTCTGACTCGTAACATTTATTAACTCATTCAGGTACAACACCGCCCAAATGAAGACTCGCAACACTGCTGAAAGAAAAAGACAATCCCTATGCCTCGTTGGGTAGTTGAAATCATCACTATGTGCGCAGCATCACGTAACCTAGGGAAAACTGCTCTGCTGCTCTGCCAGTCATACGAGCCAGGGGACAATGTTGAGAAGATCAGTGCGACTGCCAGCTGAAAGGGGTAGAAAAACAAGCAGTCTAAAGCCAGAGTGGTACTGTATAGGTATGGAGCCTGGAATGCATCTCCGACTGGTGTGTCTAGAGTGTCCAAAGAAGTGGTCCCTCAATTTCTGCCCGGTGCGTCATACAAGTGTCATACTGTCGCCGGTCGCAATCCTCCCAGCGGCGGTGGTTGATGTGGCAGACGCCTGTTCTGCTGCAGGTCACTCTTCTGCTGCAGGTCACTCTCCAGTTCGACAGTCCACTGAAGCTCCAGCAGCCGGTGGTTGGGACGCCGTGACAACAGCGACACTCGTGTTCGCCTCGTGGTACTCGTGGCTGCTCTTTAACTTTTCAATGGCCAACCGCCAGGATCGCAACATGCAATAGCGTGACACTTTGACTTCTGTGACGTCATTCGTTGCCTCTTCGTGACCACTTTTGATGTATGGGCAGTAAAGGAGGCTAAACACACCAGTCGAAGACTCACTCCAGGCACCATACTCATCGGGTAGTTGAAAAGGTCACTCCGTGCACAGCATCACGTAACCTAGGGAGAATGAGCCATCCTTCCTGCTCTGCCAGTCATGCCAGCCAGGGGGCAATGTTGGGAAGATCAGTGCAACTGCCACCTGAAAGGGGTGGAAAGACAAGCAGGCTAAATTCAGAGTGGTACTGTACAGGACCCCCCTTCCTCGTGGCACCAATGAAATGGGGATAATACGTATGTTGCACGGTGTGCACATTTTCAAACTTTTGAACACATAGTGAGCCACAGTTCATTAATCACAATCATTCATATAATCCCTAACTGAAATGCTTTGTTTAACTGATGTTTATGTATATGATGTTTATCACAAATATGATGTGATTTATGCTTTGCTTGGGCATAATGGCCTAAACCTAGAACAGTCGAAATAAGATAAAGATGAAGGAAGGTATGCAAAGCGACCGTCCATTTCATATGCGCACCTCCCTCCATCCTTGTCTTGTTTGCATTTTTGTGATCTTCTCATTTATTATGGGATCATGCTTTTTTCATTATTTTACAAGTTATTTTCTTTTTGATTCTTGCATTTCTAAGTGGCATGCCTTGTGAATGCTGTGTCCTGCATGTTTCTTTCCCCAGTGAAAATACCCGTTTTCTTTTCTTGATTGTGTTTAGAACTAATGTGAACCCTGTGCTAAAAATATGGTGGAACGTATTGCTTCCTTTGTTTACGTTTCATTACTCGCTGCACACTTAGAAATGTATGAGCCTCAATATTGCTGTCCCACCTCCGAAATAAAAGAATTTTAATGGCTGCAACCTGTGCATTAGCCTCCTTGTTTGTCTTATAATCATGAAACACTACCGACATAAAACCTGCAAAAAGGGAATGGCTCAAGCTGTTGACAAACAAACATACAGACCAGAGCTGCTTATTTAGATACATATCCCAACATGCGGCTCTGACGGGCAAACACAAAATAATTTTCTGGAGGTGGCCCTGCACATCTAGAGGCCCTGAAAGACTCCAAGTTTTGTTTACAGATAGCTTATAGGAAACAACTGTGCTGGTGAACAATTTATCTCCCGGTGGTCCACAATGAGTGCATTTCAGTCATCAGTTTAAAATTGTGCACAAATAGAAAGGAACAGAGGAGAGAGAAGAGACAAGCACAAACTCACAATTCAATGTATTGAAGGAAGAAAAAAGAACAGCCTGTAGCAACAGCTCGAGCCGAGGCCACACCGGCCTCGGCTCGAGCTGTTGCTACAGGCTGTTCTTTTTTCTTCCTTCAATACATTGAATTGTGAGTTTGTGCTTGTCTCTTCTCTCTCCTCTGTTCCTTTCTATTTGTGCACAATTTTAACCATGTTCTATCATTACCAACTCGCCCAACTAACCACCTTAATTCAGTCATCAGGTTTTCTAGTTTATGCAAATTTTCATAGTCTCTAAACAGCCTTCTCAGGTTGCTTATATATTTCCAAGCTTAGACGTTGTGCGAGTCGTAAGCTTGTGAATGCAAACTAGTGTGTCACAAGCTTCATGGTTGTGTGGCGCAGAAGAAAAACAATGTGACGAGGACACGAGAGGAGGGCCATGGTCGTAACAAAAACGGCTCGGGTCCTAAATGACTTCCTATTAAACAATTACAGTGGTGCGAGCATTTACTGCCGTAGCCAAAGATGTTCAAGCAGCCAAATAAACACGGCACTGAAGAGTACAGCGACGAACTAATGGTTGTCACTGAACTCGACAAACGATCAGGGTGTCACAGTTGTCTTGAAACAGTTTGGCATACGTTTTTATGAACAAGTAGAATGTCTGGCCGTACTGAAACATGTCATACCAATCTCTGGAACAATGTGTCGCATGCAGAATTGGGCAGCCACAACTTTTCAATCAGTAAAGCAACTGCAGCTCTGAGACATGGTCGCACAGGCGGAAGAGCGATGAGCGGCCTTTGACATCCAGACGACGGTAGGCCATAAAAGCAAATTTCTGCAGTCACGTCAGCGGGAAGAGATGCTTTCTGCTGTTAGTCCACTCGTTTGCAGCATTGCTGACATTGATGTGGTGCTCCCAGGCATCATAGTCACTCATTTATGAGAAGACAATGGGTACCGACCTGTAATGCTTGATAGACATCTAACAGGAAGTCGCCTAAGCCCTAAAGTGCCCTTTTACGAAAACACAGCATGCAGCTGCATTCAACAGCTTGAGCGCTTTACTCATGTCCTCGTTACTTCATCTTTCTCCTGCTCAACAGACGGTTCCCCTTCCTACCAGTGCACCATTGGCTGCAGCAGCACACTGACTCGTTGTGGACAGGGGGCACTCACTGTGCACAGGGGGCACAACATGACCATGCTCATTTACTTGCCTGGAAATTAGGTCCAGCCCAGACCGCATTCCCTGGCTGAAAAAGCAGCTCCCTTCCTAAAAAAAAAAAAGAAAAGTTTATGTAAGGCACTTACATGAAATATACAAGATGTAACCACAAAGCTAATATTTCCTAAGGTGCTACTAATGCTCCTGGACTTCATCTTTAGGGAAGAGACTTCTGCAAACCGTATAAAATGGTTTGACTTCAATCCACGGCTGTCACAAATGAGAGAGTGGCAGCGTCGAGACTATTAACAGCCGAAATAATCAAATAGAAATTAGAAAAAAACTAAAATTTTAAAGAGAGCTTTTTGATTACAGAAGGTTAACAACCCTGCCTCTGCGCACCAAACATCAGTGACAGTTCCACTGCCTCATGCACAACATGTTCTGGGCCAGAGATTTTACCCGCGAAAGCCCGACGAGGTAAACATAGCTGCGAAAACTAGGGATGCCGCGAACTTTTTTCGATTCGAAGTTTCGATGATCGAATCAAGCGGTTCGAAAGGTTCGAAAGATTTCGATTTTTCGAATTGTCTATATCGTAAAATTCGACGGAGGTCGAATTTTCGAACTTGTTAAGCTAAGAAGTTCGACGCTTTTCGAACCGTCGAACTTATTACGCTAAAAAATTCGATCTTTTTCGAACTTTCGAACTTATTGCGCTGCAAGGTTCGATGCTTGTCGAACTTTCGAACTTGACTGACCAAAAAATTCGATTAATTTCGAACTTTCGAACTTATTTATCAAGAAAATTCGAAAAGTTTCGAACTTTCGAATTCTGAAAAGTCAGAAGTTCGACGAACTTCGAACTTTTAGGGTAAAAGTTCGACGTTCGTCGAACTTCGAAAGACCGGCGGACGGTTTCATTTGATTTCAAGTAATGGGGTACATTCGTAATTTTTTTTTTTCGAACTTTTACACGCGGTGCTGCGTTTCTTACGAAAGACAATGTCATTTATTTCAATGTTCTGGCATGCTTAGGTTTAAAGAAATAAATCCCCGAAGGGGCGAGGACGGACGACGGGTTTTTGACGATTATCGTTTGTGCCAGATTTGAAGCACGCTGCAGCCGGAGCTATTTATGGCAGATATGTTATACGTTTTTAAGAATGATCTATGTATAGCCTAGGTAAGTGCCGTCTTAAGATGTGATTATTGTTATTCAACGTGAGTTTCGAAGAAATGTCCAAACATGTATCTGCATGCAATTATGACCTAAACTTGATATTTATATTCGTCTAAGTTGTTTGAGGTATCGCATTTAAATTAACACCACAGACAGTACATATCATTGCCATCTGCAGAATACAAAATAATATATTTATTGTTTTTTTCACGTTAAGGAATAAATTAACTCATTGCAGAAGATTTCTAGTAGTGTTCAAGTTCAGCACGTCATTAAAAGAAAACGTTTTTTTTTTTCGCTTCACGTTCCTGGGACGTGTTTCTTTTAGCCTGTACACATTTTAATAAAAGAAACTTGTTTCGAAGTTCTGAACCTCTGAATATGCAAGAATAGAACACTTCCGACGAATTCTTGATAGTTTTTTTTTTCTCCTGCTTTTTATTCCTGCATTTATTCTTTTTTTTTTCTTTTGTTACTATCGGCACAGGTGTTTAGGTCGAAAAGACATAGCTTTGAACTTCCGAACCACTAAGCATGTGACGAGCAGTGCCTTCTGACAACGAGTTTCTAACAGTGACCATCTACGCAACCTTTTATGCAGTGAAGAGCGACAGTAGCTATACATATGCATAAATAATTTCAGATTAAAATAAGCTCGACCACGCCCTCTTTCCCCGTATTGTTTTCTTTAACAGTCCGAAATACCTGCAAGGGGGAAAAAGAGGCTGAAGCCCCCCCCCCCCCCCCCCCCCCCTTGCTACCCTCTTTCCCCCCGTTTTTCCTCTTCCGACGCCACTTGTATGGTAGAACGCTCCTCGACCTCGAGTTGTGTCGGCTTTTGTGCTTTTTGCGAGGCGATTCCTCCGTCCCAGAAAATAAACCTCCAGGACAATTATAAACTTCACCGGATCGGATTACTACCAGCGTGCAAGGGGTGGCGAGGTAGTTTGCCAGGTTGCTTCCAGGTTTTTCTGAGCCTCAACCTCCTGCTCGCCCCTGGCCGTTTCGAACTGGATGAGTCTCGTAAAACAGTGCGTTCGTGCAATCACTACTGCGTGATGCAGGTTAAAGACCCCCCCCCCCCCCCCCCCCCGCCCCCGGGGCTGGCGGTCACAATTCTGCACTGGCAAATATTCTAGCACGTCCGGGACACTCGTGTCTCATTTAATTGCCTGACCAACTTCGCAGAATCTAGATATCACACCCTAACTTTTCTAAACTTGATTTTGTGAAAACCAGTGAGTCGTGAAAACGTTATTTGAAACTGCAACTGTAGAAAAACTTGAAAATCGGACTCCAAACTTTGAAAACTTGGATTAAAAAAAAAAAAATCAAAATCTTCGAAGTTTTTTTTTTTTTTTTTTTTTTTAATTTAGCGTTAAAAGAGACTCGAAACTTTCGAACTTTTCGAACTTTATGCAAAAAAAAAATTCGAAATCTTCGAATTGTTCGAACTTTATGTCTATAAAAATTCGAAGCGTTCGAAGTTTTCGAATTTTTTTTACAAAGAATTTCGAAATCTTCGAATTCATCGAACCTGAAGTAAAAAAATATTCGAAATATTCGAATTCGAAATTTTAGAAACCGTGAAAGCTTCGAAATTTTCGAATTCGAAACTCCGCTGTGGACAAAAGTTGCGAATTTTTCGAAATCAAACCTCGGTCGGTACGAAAATATCGAAATTTTTCGAAATCGAACCTCAGTTCGCTTCGCAAATATCGAAACCTTTCGAAATCGAACCTAGGGTGGTTCGCGACATCCCTAGCGAAAACTATGATGCCCGGTAGCTACTTCCTGGTTTCGATCACCGAAAGCACAGGCACCGCGCCCAACGCTTTATGTAGTGGCGCCCATTAACACAAGCCTTCGTAGAAACATGTAAGCAACACAAAATAACGTTTAAAACAGCCGAAAGAGCGCTTAGGCCAGGCCGCGTAGTTTACAGTTTACATATCCGAGAGTACTACGCCGCACAGTTTGCAGTAAGGAAATGTTGTAGAACACTTACCTACTTTGAGCACCGCTTCAATTCACAGTCCTTTACCTTCCGCATCGGGAGTTCCAAGCGCTTTTTCGTTACTAGAGTCCCGTAGGAAGGTCCTATGAGGATTTTAAACTTTCTCGTTGAGGCGTGTGGACGCGGCACCGGAGTCAGGCACTCACTCGAATACCTTTTCATGCTTGTTGAACCCAGATAAGTATTTGTTTCTCGTCTTCAGTGAATCCTAGTCCAAGCTTCTCCCGAGTTTTCATAATGAAGGAGACGTCGAAACTCACTTGACGCCAAATATGTCCACAAGCGAGGGTGACACGGCTTTCCTGAGCAAATAAAGATTACGATTACGATTACGACGCCAACGAGCAAAACGAAAAGAAACGGGCCAGGAGCCATCGCTCAAATGAGCCAACGTTGCTAGACGGAAAAGCACATTTGTCTAGAAAACGCATACAACGTTAGTTTCGAAACCTGCTAAACAGCATCTTTCACGATTTGCGTTTCGTAAAGACATGCTATGAAGAAAATTTTAAGAAGCAACTTCTTTTTGACGTTTGAAACCCTTTTTAAGAGAAAAATTGCAACCTAATCTCGCTCCCAGGCGGGAAGCAGCGCGAGCGC
Organism: Ixodes scapularis; assembly: GCF_016920785.2. Classification (NCBI taxonomy): domain Eukaryota; kingdom Metazoa; phylum Arthropoda; class Arachnida; order Ixodida; family Ixodidae; genus Ixodes; species Ixodes scapularis. The sequence continues at coordinate 67,246,386 of NW_024609879.1, read as the reverse complement.
TCGCGACTTGAACGGGACTTGACGAAGGAAGTTCGCGGGAGCGTCTATGAAACGTGAAAGCCAGCTTGAGCGTTTTCAAGTCGAACTTGGTGTTGAGGCGGACTTGAGCAAGTCGAAGTTCGGCTTCAGTTGAAGTCACATCTATGAATTCGGGGGTAAGAAAGGAGAGATGTTTAGCCAACCTGGTGATCCACAGCGCTCGACAAGATCGCCTGCATGTTAGATCGTCTCTCGAGATTTCCACCGCGAGGTGACGAAAGAAGTAATCGGCCACGCCAGCGGCGCTCCGTCGTCGATAAAAGGCCGCACTTACGTATGCGGGGGCTTTTTCTGGGTCGCGGGGCCAGCGATAACAGGCAATACGCGACTATACGTGTTGTTGAACTAATGCGTTCTGACATTCTACGAGAAGGCGGGTAGCAGCGAAGGAAATCCTACGGCCTTCAATGCAAGCTATCTACAAGGATGGGACCGTTCAGATGGGCCAGGGGGCGCGCTGGTGCGATACCAGTGGCGCCGCGCCCCGTCGCGCTGCCAGTTGCGATGGCGAGCACCGCGTTGAGGCTTTCTGTTTGTTGGAAAACTGATCATATTTTTAAGGAGGCGAACCTCCGCAAAGAAAGGTTGCCTGTGTGTCAGGTTTCCGGGGAGGAGAAAATAATCCAAGCTTAAGAACATTTGTCGTCTGCGAAGTGCGTCTCGCAAGTGCAAGACAGCGTCGACTGTAACGTCCGCATCAAGATAAATGTTCGTTTTCTTTAAAGGGATGCTGAACCGAACTCTGGATTCCCCAAAACATGCGGCAAAAGCTTGCAACGGGAGGCTACAAACACCAAAACATCACTCATACAGCAATATCTCGAACGGATGACCGTATTTTTTAAAAGAGGCCCATTTGGCAGGAATGTTGACGTCATGTTTCTCCGAGAAGGAGAGGGAACGGCCTCGCGTCTTCTCCGCCTCGCGACCTTGACCTTAAGGGAGCGAAGCGAAGAGAGGAGGAAACTAGGTATCTTGACGTCACGCGCTTCGTAGGCCTGGTTCAATCTCGACTTCTTTTTCCGAAAATACGGCCGTCCATTTGAGATATCGCCTTACTAGTAGTGTTGTAGGGATTGTAGCGTCCCGCCTACATCTCCAGCATTGTTTTCTTGAAATACAAATTTCGGTTCACCATCCCTTTAAGGTTTCGCCCGCTCTTCAAAGTTAGACCTATTCGAACAAAGACGAAGATGCAATATTGTTGAAATGGTCTTTTCGCGCACAGCTGCGCTGTCGCATACGCTATTAGCGATGTGCGCGGCCAAAAGCGTCGCTGTGGTCAGCTTTCCACGATTGGCCAAACCATGGGCATATGAGCACTGCCAGATTGCCAATTTTGACGGTGTTAGTTTCGGATTGCGATAGCTCCTAGCTCCTACTGTGCTTTTTAAACACACCATCGAAATCGTCGTCGCACCCGATGGTAAGTAGCCAGAATAACAACTGGTGACATCACGGCGAGGCAAATCCCAGTGGTGACGTCACGGAGGGAAACCATAAGAGGGCGCCACCGAAACATCTCGGCGCTAATTGAACTCAGGTCGGTGCTCTTAGAAACTCGGAGTTACCGGCTGCTGGAAGCATGCCGCGCCTGTTTTAATTCATCCGAATAAAGTTAATGACGAGGCATGCACAGCCTGATCTCAACACCGGGCAAAGTTCTAATAAAAAACGAAACGGGATGTCAATAAGGCCACCGCTCATATGTTCCCAGGTATTTTGAGCGGGTCGAACAACAAAATAAAAAAATAAACTTTTAATGCACGTTGCGACACCTTGCTGTGTTTGCGCGCATCTGCCGTTCCCAGCAAAATAGTAGACCTATTGCTAAATTACCCAAGCATCGAGGAGAATGCAGGGATTGGTGTTCCACACGCCGCACGTGCTGGTCTCAGCAGTAGTAAATTTGATAAAGCAAAAACCTAAAACAAATTGTATCTTGCACGCGCGTTCGTCGACGCATTATTTTGGTTATTTACTTCGAATATTTTATGCGAGGAAAGCGTGGGCATGTGGAGCGTGGAACACCAGTCCCTGCATTCTCCTTGATGCTTAGGTAATGTAGAAAATGGTCTACGTGCGTCAGTAATCCACTCATAATTTTATTAATGAAGAGAGGGATCCCAAATTGACTTGCATTTGCGTCGTAAAGCTACGCCTTTTTTCAACTTAATCTTTATGTGATTGGAGAATGATAATTTTGAACACTGTTGCGGTTGGCTACTAACAAGATGTTTTGTGTCACTATTTGCGCTCTTTGCTGTTTAGGTACAATTATATTTCATATATCTTGAGTCTTTGTGCCAGGAAAATCTCGTCAATAATAATTCACTATTTCTGGAAGAAACGTTTATTTAATTTTAAATTTCAGCCCTGAATGTTTCGTTATTGGCCTCTATGACGTGCCCTGTCCTCTTTATGTTGCTTTCAATTTATACATCTAGCACTGCCAACACACTCTTATTGGTCGACCGAGGAATGTCCTAGTCTAATGTTTTAGAGCTAATTAGAAAGTAATTATGCCTGTTGAAGGTTAACTACACCCTTCTCGTGACAGATCGCCACGAGAAGCGGCCGCCAAAATGAAATAGGTGGAGCGGCGGACAACAGATGAGAGGAGAGCCACGTGACTGGTTCCCCGCTGCGGCGAGACGCCGAAACACACTTCTCCCGAGTGAACCATGGCCTTCGAGATCCCGAAGCGCGCAAAAGCTTCTCCGGCCGTCCCATTCGTGCGGAGAGGGCGTAATCGGAAAAAGAGAAGGAGGCGGCATCTCTCCGCGGGGAGGCGCTCCCAACCCAGTCATCGCTCTGAGTCATCGTAAAGCCCCTTGATAAAGGCTTTTTTTACAAGTACCGCCAACCATTGTTGTGGAAATGCGCAAGACACGTGCCACGAGCGGGAGCTCCGCCGCCATTCGCTTCCAAGGGCCGCTCATTTCAGTGCTGCGCCGCCATTTGCTTCCAAGGGCCGCTCGAGACCTGGGCCACGTGCGCTCGCGCATTTGGCGCTACTTGCAAAGACAAACGAAGACATATCAAGGGGCTTTAGGTCATCGACAGCATGGAGCGAGGCAGAAGAGTTCAAGAAAAACTCTTGTCACGTCGAGTTACTGCAACTTGTACTTCAAAATTTTATGTATCCAGACTTGTACGTAACGCGTTACAAGTAATTGATTACTTGTAATCAATTACAGTTAAGTGTAATTTTGTAACGCTTCAATTACATTTGTCAAGCTGTAACGCTCGGAGTAATTCAATTACTTTTTTTCTGTAATCAATTACAAAACCAATTACACAATTACCAATTACATTTTTCATTCCACAATTTTTTTTTCTCACAAAAATCAACATGGTCACTCAGCCATGGAGCAAAACTGATTGACATTTTTTTAACATCTAAAAAAAATAAAACTAGGATTAGCCGGCAAATCCTTTTTTCTTTTGCGCCACGCTCTTCTACATGCGCGCCACCAGCCTTGGCTGGGGAGTTCCGGATCTCGTTGCAGATTGCTGATAAAGTCGACGGGAAGCGGGAACTCGCTATTGACTTTTTAGTGGGCTTTGTTCCTTAGGTCGACGCGTCAGCTACACGACAAGGTCCGGGTCTGAAAACAAAAAAGGGAACAATAACCAAACAAAATTGTGTACGCAATATTTTACTGTGTATTTGTGTATTTCTGTCATCGCAATAAGAAGTAACGTGAAAGTAACTTGAAAAGTAATCAATTACTTTGTAGTAATTGTTCAATTACTTCTGGGAGGCAGTATTCAGTAACGGTAATCGGTTACTTTTTTGACTGTAGTAATTGTAATTGTAATCAGTTACTTTTTTTCAGTAACGTGTACAAGTCTGATTGTGGCAGAACGGTGAACAGCTGCTTGGGGGCGTAGACAGACAAAACGGCGGCTTGGGCGAGTTGGTCATCGATGTCTCAAAAAATAACCAGCGCAAGTAGGGGATCCATACAAACACACGTCACCACAGGCCACAAAAACAATCAGACTTAGGGACACAATCACAGCAGATAAAACACTCACATGGCGCTGACTCACGACTCAATCTATATTTGCCTTCTTTTTCTTGTACGCCTTTTCGATACATTCGTGAATATTGGCTTCTTTTTCTTCCACGTCCCGTTAAATTACACTCATATGAGCTAGTAAGATAAGCTGATTTTTTTCCTGATAAAGTGAGCGATGGAGTGCTTACACATTTGTCGTCATACCTGGCAATATATTCTGCTTCTACAATGTCTCTAGTCAGTTGGCTATTGCTTCTACCCAGCACTGCACACCTATCTAGATAGGCGGCACATCCGCAATCACGGCAATGTAGGCCTAAATGTCCTGAGTTGGCTCTTGTTATGTTGTTGCGTTCACGGAGTCGATCGTTTAAACTAGGGTGCCTTCATGTGCGCTTTGCTTAGGGTGGAGACATCTGGCCATTTTGTTCCCACTTTTACATTTATTTTGTGTTCAGAAGCGCGTGAAAGAGCGTGTCCCTGCACGCGTCTGTGGCGCTGACTGTGCTATGGCGACATTTTGTTTTCGTCGATTTCTTTGTATTTTCCCCGTGAGCGCGTGCTGTCGGCATCGGGTACTACAAAGGGTGGCATCACTCTAAACAGAAGGTCATTGAGGCACCCTAGTTTAAACATCTCCCAGTCTGGCCGATGTATCCTTTCCCACAGGAGAGGAGAAGTGAATATACTACCCCTTCTATGCACGGAACGAAACTGGTCCGGTGTTTTCTTGTTCAGCTCGCTGGATGTTGTGGAGGATTGTTCACTTTTTTGGCATAAGCTGGAAAGCTTGTTTGGAGCCGAGAAGGTGACGTCGATGTTGACCCTGTTTGCTACTTTCTTAAAGGGGCCCTGGAATTGTTAGCGCCGTCCTCGAAGACGACGAAAAGTACCCCAAGAGCGCTCCACGATCCGCGTGACTTTGAGTTCCTTTCTCGGTAGCCATACCTGCCTGACGTATATTAAACGTCCTTTCCTAACCTTCTCTCCCCCCCCCCCCCCCCCCCCCCGTCTTCAATGTCGAGACCGTAACATCTCAAAAGTGGGATAGCCAGCGACCACGGCATACTTCGGATCGAATCCTGCGGCTACGACTTGGCACAGCGGCGCCAAACGAAACCTCGACATTGCTGAAGCGAACGAGGAGGGTCAGCGGCGCAGCGAACGGAACCAGACCCGACAGACTGCGGCAGCGGGTCCTCCCCAACTTCCAGTCACCGTTACTACTGGAGCAGGGAGCACAGGACTTGGCGGTAGCAATGGGGCGACCACGAGCCAAGGTAGTGTGGCAGCTGGAAATCCTGAACTCTCCGACACCGGTAATCAAGGACAAGGAACATCCGTGACGAGCCCATCGATCGTCCCTCCGGCAATTCAGACTGGATTGAATGTACCGACAGGCGACCTTCCTGGACTTAATTATCTTGTACAGGAGGCCGTACAAGCCGCCGTGCGAGGAGCGATCACGGGCTTGGCTGACCTGCTACGTTCCACAGCTCAGCCCACGAATGACGCAAGACCACCGACAGACTCTGGTAAGCTGGTACCAGTGTTCAACCCCGTGACGAATCCAGCGCAGACCATCGAACATTGGATAAGAAAAGTCGACGAACTATCTGTGATATACTCATGGAACGAGCGACAGACGTCGTGTTTTGCGCTGACGAAACTGGAAGGAATCGCTAAAACATGGTACGATCGAGGGCCTCGTCAGTGTCCAGCGTTCGTGGCTTGAATGGAAGGCGGAGCTGAAGAAAGCTTTTCCACCCGTCATATGCTTACAGCGCCGGCACCAAGAGATGGAAGCGAGACGGAAATTGGCAAACGAAACCGTCGAGCAGTACTTTCATGAAAAAGTCAGCCTAGCTCGACTCTGTCAACTTCCTGAAGATCAGATCGTGGATTATGTCATAACGGCATCAATGACGAATCTCTCGTTCGAAGTCTGAGCGTTGTCAAGTTCCCGACACCGGAGGCTCTGCTGGAATGTCTAAAATGTTTGGACGACCGACTCGCCGTCATTGAGGAAGCGTCCCACCGGTCAGATGTCGCGACCGTTTCAGCGACTGTCAAGACAGTTCCATCGAATCAACGATCCACCCAAAGAGTTGTTAAACGAAAACCGGCCTTCAACTCTAGCGGTGAGCCGCGCTGTTTCAACTACGACCGAATACGGACATATATCTGCAAACTGCAGTAAACCGCAGAAGCGAGAACGCTGCAGCAAATGTCAACGGATAGGACATAAAACAGCGGACTGCAGAGCAAGCGCCAAAGGTAGTACGAACGTCATCAGTCATCACATTGAAGATAAACAGGAAGTGAATGGCGCGAAACGAGAAGTACTTTCAAGATGCTCTGGTAGACGGGAAGCCCATTCGAGCTTACGTTGACCTTGGAAGTCAGTGCGTTACGTTGCGCAAGATAGATGCCGACGATTTGGGAATCGGCTATAACGAGCCGTCCCGGGGATGCAAGATTGCGGGCTACGGTTGCGGCCAAGTTCTGCCGTGTGGAATGACGGATGCAAGCGTCACAGTGGACCAAGCTATAGCCCGCGTTCCAATCTACATTGTTTCAAGTGAAGCGCAAACGATTCCGCTTCTCGTTGGACAGCCCTTTACTGAGCAACCACATGTCACAATCGTGCGAAGAAGGAACACACTTCGCATTTTTGAAGAGCACGGCAGCTTTGCTGATGAAGATGACCAGCTTCGATCCGCTCAAGTTCCTGATCTTCCGCCACGTTCTGTCACGCTCTGGGCCAAGGAGTCTGTCGTGATTCCACCGGACTACGTAGGAATTGTTCGTCTGACGACCAAGGAATCCGCCACAGGACACGTCTTCGTTGACGCACAATTTCGAACGCAAGAGGGCAGGGAACACTGTTTGCCTGCTTGTGTAATCGACGTCTCGGAAGGCGGCAACACTGTTTTGCCTATTTTGAATGTATCGAAGTCTGATCTCCATATTTCGAAAGGAGAAGTAGCAGCCAGAGGATCCTGGTGTTCAGGAACATTTGAAACTGCGTGCCAGCGAAAGTCGACGGATTTGTTGGAACCGATTAAGGTGGAGGATATACGAAAGAGGCCTCAGGTGACTGCTGAAGAATTTGACAGGCTGCTAGAGCTCATTAACGAGTACCGTGACTGTTTTGCCGTCAACGTCTTCGAGCTTGGCTCTACGAGTGCGGCAGAGATGAACATCGAGACTGCTCCTGGGGCAAAAAGAGTATCTTTTCGTCCATACCGCACTCTCAGAAAAAAAGGTGTATTATCACACCCCTTGTCCCATATAATACACCCCAAAACTTCAACTCGACGTACAGAGCCCTATAGTCGAACAGACGGCCCCAAATTTTACGAGGGGCTTGATAGCCTTGTGGTACAACTTATTAAAATAGCTGATATACGGTTTACTGACTACTAAAAACATTATCGGAGTTTTCTTGGCCCTACTGCAAAAACTCGGTGTTTTCTTTCTATTGTCTTTGATACGCACTTTAGCTAATTAAAACGTTACATCGCACCGTTATCAAGCCCCTTGTAAAATTCGGGGCCGTCTGTTCGACTATAGGACTCTGTACGTCGAAATGAAGTTTTGGGGTGTATTATATGGGACAAAGGGTGTAACGATACACCTTTTTACACCCTTTTCTCTTGAGAGTGCGGCTGTCCTACGACCAACGCACTCGAGTAAACAAGGCCGTTGAAGAGCTGAAAGAAGCAGGTGTTGTCCGCGACTCATCATCTGAGTGTGCGAGCCCACTACTTGTCGTGAAAAAAGAAAACCTGAGAGGAACGACTTTGTGTTGATTACAAAGCGCTGAATGCGATTACTAAGAAGGATAAGTGTCCTCTACCTCTTATCGAAGATCAGCTGGACCGACTCCAGGGAAACTACTGCTTTACGACGCTCGCTCTGGCATCGGGCTATCGCCAAGTTCCAATGGCTAAGGAGTCCCGAGCTAAGACTGCTTTCGTGACGCCTGACGGACATTACGAGTTCTTAAGAATGTCATTCGGTCTCACCAACGCTCCAGCGGACTTTCAACGTATGATGAATGCCGTATTGGGACAGTTGCGATATGGTGTCGCCCTAGCGTACGTCTTGCTCATCTCGAGCAGGTTTTCCAGGTCAGGTTCTACGAGCTGCGAACCATACGCTTCGTATAAGCAAATGAAAGTCACGTATCTGGGCTTCAAAATCGGAGCGACTGGACTCAGACCCAGCGACTACAAAGTGAACGCTCTAATTGACTTTCCAACACCGTCCCGAGTGCACGAAGTCCGACAGTTTGTTGGACTGGTCAGTTACTTCAGACGGTTTGTCAAGAATTTGGCAACTCTCGCACAGCCATTAACGAAGCTTCTAAAGAAAGACGCACCTTGGGAGTGGACCACAGAGCAGGACACCGCGCTCAGCGTCCTAAAGCTGCGCTTGCAGGAACGCCCTGTGTTGGCCCTGTACAACCATGAAGCCCCGACGGAAGTTCACACAGACGCAAGCAAAAGGGGGCTGGGGGGCATGCTACTCCAACTACAGAGTGATGGCCACTTTCAGCCCGTGATTTACGTAAGTCGCCAAACGTCAGAGGCTGAGGGACGTTATCATTCATACGAGCTGGAAGCACTCGCGCCGTGGTGTGGACGTTGGAACGACTCAGGACTTATCTTCTTGGAATCGATTTCAACGTTGTCACGGACTGCAGCGCACTACGGGGAACGATGAGCAAACGTGAACTCATACCCCGAGTGGCACGCTGGTGGTTGCGGTTGCATGAATTCACCTTCACGGTTATTCACAGAGATTCAGCGTCTATGCAGCATGTTGATGCGTTGAGTAGGTCTCCGACTGGACCAGCGGAAGAAATGGAGGCGTGCGAAGGACTCCATATCTACGCTACAGCGATGGAAGAAACGGATGACTGGTTGGTTTCCGCGCAACTACTGGACGCCGATGTGAAACACATCAAAGAAGTTCTGGAGGAACCTGCGTCCTCGGCCGAGGAGCGCCGCATCCACCCCGAGTATAAACTCCAAAGGAATGTTGTCTTCCGAAACATTGATGGAAACTCATCAAGGCTACTGTGGCTTGTTCCGAAACCACTGCGTTGGCAGCTAGTGCCACGTTCCCATGATGATCTGGGGCATGTGGGGACGGAAAAGACGATCAAACGGATCCAGGAGAAATACTGGTTCGCAGGAATGAAGCGCTATGTACGGAGATACGTCGCCTCATGCGCAGAGTGCCTCTATAATAAGAGGCCAACAGGAAAGAAACCTGGCATGCTTCACTCCATCGACAAGGTCGGTGTTCCGTTCCAAACACTCCCTCTGGACCACTTGGGACCGTTTTCAAGATCCAGACACGGGAATACGTACCTGATTGTAGCTGTGGACGGGTTCACAAAGTTTGTGATACTCACACCTGTTGAGAACACAGGAGGCCAAGCGACTACGCGATGCCTGCGAATCATCGTTGGACTTTTTGGACCGCCGACGCGAGAAATCACGGACCGAGTGGCGTACACTAGCACGACATTCAAGAAGTACTGTGAAAACTCTGGCATCATTCACATTTTGACTTCAACAGCCACACCGTGTGCGAATGGTCAAGTCGAGCGTTTCAACAGGACAATCACTCCAGCGATTGCCACTTTGACGAAGGACAAAGGTGAGAAGATCTGGGATGAGGTTGCTGACCTTGTTCAGTGGAGCCTGAACAACACGTACCACAAAGCGATAGACAGCACACCGTTCAGATTGTTGTTCAACTTCGAGTCAAGAAGCTTGAATGGCGATCACCTCGATGACGCTCTGCGCGACCTGTCTACTAAAACTAGCGAAGAGATGTCCAATAGAAGGAAGGCAACTATCCAAGCCATCCGACTTGATTAAGAGAGGCAGAAGCGTCGCTACAACCAGAAGCGACGACATGCTCCGACGTCTGAACCGGGAGATATCGTTGTGGCTCAGCGAGAAGCGACGTCGATAGGAGAATCGCGCAAGTTGCAGGAGAAATACAAAGGTCCGTACGTGGTTACCGAAGCGACTTCCAAACGATACCTATCGTTTGGAAGTCGCTGTGGTACAACATTTTAAATAGCTAAAGTACGTATCAAAGACCACATAAAGAAAACACCGAGTTTTTACAGTAGGGACAAGAAAACCCCGATTATTTTTCTTGTTGTAAGTAAAACGTACATTAGCTATTTTAATAAGTTGTACCACACGGCTATCAAGCCCCTCGTAAAATTTTGGGCCGTCTGTTCGACTGTAAAGCGCTGTACGTCGAATTGGAGTTTTGGGGTTTATTATATGGCACAAAGGGTGTAAGAATACACCTTTTGACACCCTTTTTTCTTGAGAGTGTTGGTGTATATACTAAGTAGCCTATGATCATTCTATTTCAAGAATAATCTGTTTAATTTTCATGTCACGTGTGACGTTCTCAATTTAAGTCAACTTGACGCGATGAGTCACGCGACTAGGTCACGGGGCCATATGACGTGACAGTATTTCACGTCTTGACACCATGACATCACGTGACCATGTTACATACAATTAATCGTAATGCCAAAACAGAAGTCGCCACGAAAGCCCACAGTTTCTCATACATTGCAAATCGGTATATGACCATTTGATCACTACATAGAAATACAGCTGCCAATATTTACTTCTCAAACACCCATTTTGTAATAATAACACAAAAAAAAATTACAGTAAACAGTTTTGAACCGGTTACCGTTAATATTTTTTTTTCGGTTCAATTTTAAGATGATGGTGAAGATTTCAGTTCGGTTCAGTTCCGGTTCGGCTAAAAATAACGGTTCGGTCACGGTTTTCGGTTCGGTTCGACACTCAGCCCACGAACCTTCGGTTGCAAGCCACACTATTTGCGGAATGCGGAGGGCAAGTTCGTCTGCTTCTTGCGCAGGGGGTAGTGGTGACGTCAGAACGCCGAGCCCTGATTGGCTGATCGCGACCCCCTATCTGAGCGTCGTCTGCTCCTTCGCAACGTCGTCTGCTCGCAACGTCGTCTGCGTCTGTCTTACCTTTCCTGCGACTTTCGGAAGTGCAGAGGCCAGATTCACGAAACGATCTTACGCCAAACAATGTGCGTAAGACAAAACTTAAGAACAAATTCGTATTCACGAAACGAAATTTTCGTAACTTTTGCGCAGGTTACGATGAAATCCTACGACAGCTCCGAAGCTGTCTTGCGCACTTCTTACGATCAAATCAGCATGGCCGAGAGCGTCAGCGTCGCGGTCGCGACGACCCACGGACGTTTATTTTTCCACGTGCGCTTCTCACGCGTCCCGACTTCAAGCAGCACGAAAAAAGTAAAAAGCACTTGAAACAGACCACGACGAACAAGAACGCTGGATCCCCGGGAAAAGCTCCAACGGCCTCGATTCCACCGAACGCGACCAAGCGAGCTCCGCAGTTAGGCCTAGCAGGCACTCTGCGACTCGGCGACCGTCTGCCCACGACCGGCTGGCGTGCTGAATGGAATATGCCCGCGCGACCCTTGTGAACATTTCCCGTATTACACTTTGATCGCTGACCTCAATTTTAGATTAAGAGGTCAATTTCTTCCTCTTGTTATATCCTTGTTTCCCGAGGCAACGGTGACTCTCGGCGGTGAAAAAGCGGTGAATCTCCGACAGACGCAGGAAAGGTAAAGCAGCCTTCGCCTTGACTAGCAGACGTAAAGCAGACAACGTTAACTGCGCCAACCCGCCGACGCCGTTAAAGAGTGAGGAGTCTCGCCGCACACGAAAGAAGGGAAAAAGTATTTGGGAGGGAACTAGCGGACACTATTACGCTCACTCTCGGTTTTTAGCAAACAAACCTCGGCGCCTCGGGAGTCGGGACACCTCGCCAGTGAGTCCTTTGACTTCCCTCCTCGATGCGCGACTGCTAGTTGTCAGACAAAAACAACGTACCGCTCGAGTTATTTCGTCTGCCCTCTCTGAAAGGCGAAGTCGAGCTCGCTCGATTTCCGAAAGTCGCAGGAAAGGTAAGACAGACGCAGACGACGTTGCGAGCAGACGACGTTGCTAAAGAGCAGACGACGCTCAGATAGGGGGTCGCGATTAGCCAATCAGGAGTCGGCGTTCTGACGTCACCGCTACTTCCTTTCTCATGCGCAGGAGACGAAAACGAGCCCACTTGCGAGGCGTATAGGTCGCGCAAGGCGCGCTTGTCGCGTTCCACTCTTAAAGGGGTAGGGGAGCGAAATTTCAGAGCTTATTTTTTAGCTTTAATGTGTTGCATGTTGCACCTTAAACTCAAAAACACCAGTATTACGTTGAAAAGCACAAGAAAACTAATTTTAAAGCTAAATAAACGATCTTTCAATGTGGACCTGATGGATGCATGCGGAGCCTATTTGGGAGGTAGTCTAGCAACGTTGTGGAATCTGCTACGTAGTCGTGACGTAGCAGACTCCTTCGGAGCAGCGCCGCCCTTTGGAATTTCAACATTTTCCTTCTTAGCTTTCCTCCTAGCTCAACTCACAAATCGCGGATTGTACCAAACGGTCCAAGAAGACGGAAAGGAAGGACTCCTCTCTTTCTCGGACCCTCGTTCGTGCAACCGGAAACAGCCATTCTCCCTCTAGAACAGTGGTCGGCAACCAGTGGCCCGCGGGCCGCATCCGGCCCGCGAGCCAGTATCATGCGGTCCCTAGACCCCCAACGCCAGCGCCCCCCCCCCCCCCCCCCCCCCCCCCCCCGGCGTGGTCAGCTAAAGAAGAAGAAAAAATATATAAAGTTGTCTAATTCGCTGCCCGTTGCCTGCCTTCACGAATGGTTGACGAGAACCTCCAAAATGTTTTGAGACTCGCAGTTAGTACCTTGAATGTGGGTGTCCGTAGTTTGGCGAGCGCAGTTCAACACCACAAGTCTCACTTCTAGGTTTAAGTGGAAATGTTGTATCTCATGTCATCTGTCGTTAAATAAATAAACTGTTCATCTTCGATTTATGTACGTCAGTGTGAGCTCGTGCAAGTGTTCTATTCTAATTTGAATCCCCCCCACCCCCCTTTCCCGCTGCTTGCCGTCCGGCCCGTTCCACCTTAGCTTCACGGCGACTCGGCCCGCTGCGCCGAAAGGTTGCCGACCACTGCTCTACTCAAACACCCGTCCCTCAAAACTCGAACAAAAGTTGCTTTCCCCACGCCGTTCAGCCCTAAGCTGACAGTGTTGTGGAAGCTACGTGCTCCTTGGGCCAGCCACACGCTCGTCAACCCACGGGTACTTCGAACGGCTCGGTTGTAACGCGTTGACGTATTGACACCACCACAACGCTGACAACGCCACCAACGGCAAAGCTCATAAGCACGCCTGCCTTGCTTCTCCACGAACGCGGGAAATCTTTCTGTTTTTGTTTGCGCCGGACATCCCATGACGCATCGGGCTCTCCACTCGCTTTTCTTCGAGCGCTTGCTCGAGTGCACCGTTTGGAACGAAAAATATAGCCAATCATTCAAACGTGCGATTATCATTTACGGTTATTATCCGTCATGCTTGACTCATTTCCGAACGAAATTTGAATATTTCAATTTTTGTTTCCGTACCCCTCTAAAGGGATACTACAACGAAATTTCGGCGCTCATTTTTTGGTCTATGTGTTCAAAGGAGCAGCATCACATCGAACATACCAATATTTTGTTAAAAATGTCACGAAAAGGAATTTTAAAACGAAATAAACGATTAGCAAAGAGCACCTGGTGGATGTCGCTAACGCCTCGCTTGTAATGCCCGTCTAGGAACCTTGATAGCTAGTGACGGAGGTTGTCTCGCCTCCAGCCCCGACGAGAGAAGAGGGGAAGGAGGAACTCCCCTCATCCCGAGAATGCCTTTTGTGTGTCGCAGAAGCTTTTATTGTCCCCCTACAAGATTACAGAAGATTAACCCGTCACTCAAAATTCGTACAAAAGCAGCCGCTTCGGTGGCTGGAACGACTAGGCCATTCTCTCGACGTCAGCCTCGCCGTAGCTTTGCTCGTCTTGAGACGACCTACGTCACGATTGCGTTGGATGTCACGTGGTCTCCACTGGGCCTTCTCCAAGGGCTTGCCACAGTGGGCCGTTTATAACGAAAAATACAGCCACCAGGCTCAGAATACAAACGTGCGATTGTCATTTACGGATATTGTGGATCATATTCGACCTATTTTTGAACACGACGGGAATATTTCAAATATTGTTGAAGTATCCCTTTAAAGGGGCCCTGCAAGGACTTTTTTACTCGTTTTTAATTTTGAACTTGAGCGCACTGAACGTAATAAACTTCCTGAAACTTTTTCCTTTCTCGAAATTCCCTTTATCTTAAAAGTTACAGGCCAATTAAAATTACAAAAACAAGCAAAAAATAACCTCCCTCATGACGTCCTTGGTTGCTTGATTGTGGCCGTGAACTAGTGGAGGGGTAGTGAGCTTATCAAGCGCACACGGCTGCCGCACTCCGTGTCGACGGCGCGAGGGGGCGCCACTAAAGCATGCTTTGGAGAGGCTGTATGCAGCGGGCAGCCAGAGCGGCTCTCATTGCATTTGCTGCTCGATTAAATACTAATTTGGCATGACACTTCATTGGCCACAAACGACAGCAAACACGGAGTAAATATCAGTTCAGAATGGGAGCCACTTTGCGCTGCCATACCTTGAAACGGCAAAACCGCAACACAAAGCTTCTCGCCGAAGGCCTTCGGAACGCTCGGAGCCGGTCGGATCCTCCTGTCGATACGACCGCAGCGCCGCTGCATACATTTGGGACCTTTCCATGTAGGCGCCTGATCCCACTACTCCTTTCTAGTGTGCGCCGCCTTTTCCACCGCTTAGTGGCGGGTATGTCGACGGGTCGCTTCTTGTTTCCGTATTTTATGAACTGCATTCGTTTCTTTTCTGATCTAAAATACCGAACAAAAACTACTTTTATAAATAATTGAAACGGTTCGCGACACTTACATTTTGTATTTCGACTAAAAAGAGATTTTAGCGGCTCTGACCAGTAGTTAGCCCAGGACTAAAGACGTCACATTTTGCGCGCTTTCGGTACCGCGGGTCGCCCTCGTCAGTGGAGGAGGTTTCCGCGTCGTTCGGTTAAAATATGAAGCACTGATATTTAGTTACTCTCTCCGTGCCCGCTGGCTTGCCCGAACCCCAAGAGACGTGGAAACCGCAAAAAAGGTAGACGCTTTTTTGCTGCAGGGTATAACTGTCACATCTGTCCTTACTAAGTTCTTTTCTTTTCTTTTTTTCTTCCTTTTTTATGACTGGAGGAATGTTCATTCTTTAGCACTGCGCTGCGGCGAAGCAAGATACGCAAAATCGCGATGCCTAATCCGCGGTTCTTGCTTCACTGCAATGCACCAGTGCGTGGTGAGAAGCGCACTTAACGAAGCTAACCCGCCAGAACACACCATGAACATGGGAAATATAGTGCCACTTCAAAGAATACAGTGTTTGATACAGAGATCAAATCAAGTACGTTATTGAAGGCGATAACCTGTTTTTCAAATTCGGACAAGCCTCCCGCAACGATTCGGCCATGTAGCGTGGCCTCAACTATTATATGTTCATCAATAATGAATTGAAATCATGTTCTGGCGCAGAGTTGGTGGAAATTCATCACATTTTGCTAAAATGTAGCAGGATGTAGCAGGGTGAGCACTTTGGAACAGTTTGGCGCAGCAATCACGTCACTGAACTTGTTTCAGTCTAAAAAAATGTAATTGTGTTGTGTGTAGTATGTTTACATAGCCGGAAGCTAGTCTGCCTTGGCAGGCATCTGATGTCTCAGCTGTAGACGAGAAATTTAGCGTCTATAGTGCAACCGCTAGCCTGGGTGCGGTCCCTAACGTGCACCACGTAGTAGTGATACTCGACCGCACACCGGTACGAGTGGGAATCGAACCCATGATCCCTGGGTTTTACAGCGCGACCTTTCGCTCCACCAACTCCGAGCTGCAGTGCGCTAACGTTTTCCCGTCATTGTACTCTCTTGAATTTATGCACACCGATTTTGATTAATGGTTTTTCTTTTTAAAGGCTGCTCCCCGCTTGTAGATGCTATTTTCTCTGGTTTTGTGAGCTTGGCAGACAGTGGATAGGAGGATAACGCAATGCAACTGACAAATTGCAGAGCAACAGGAAAGAGTAGTTTACGAGCAGATATTAGTAAGCTGGAACACCGAATGTATAGCTCTCCATGGGCTGCAGTGGCTTACTGGGCCACAGCCACTTTTTGTGAATGTTTACAGTTATCTAAAGGAGAAATCAGTTTCACATATGCATATTTTAAATCCCCCCAAAATAGTTTATTCGCAAAAGGCATGCCCAGGTACAGCATGAAATGTAGTAAACAAACCCCTAGGACGGCCACATGCTCAAAAAAGTAGCCATTTGAGCACACACATATAGGTAATTAACGGCATGCAGAATAAAACTACATGCAAAATGCAACGCAGACTGACTCTGGCTACCACTTCCGACAAAATGAACTTGAGGTTAAACCCAAGTAACAAGTCTGCCTGACATTAATTTCCCAGAGCAGCATATAATTGAACAGTTCACTAGATAATTATCACTCAACAAGATACAAAAGATGTGGTAAGCAAAAAGAATGACGTTGAGTAGTTCTTTTTGCAGAAGCAGCTGCAGAATTCTAAAAGCTGAATTTAAAAAATGGATGACTGCAGTAGTAGCCTGTGAAACTTACAAACTGGTGGCACTGCAGACATCTCACTGTATTTTGGCTCATTGTAGTAGCCTTTCCCATACAAAGGTCAGAAGCCGGTTAAGTGATTTAATAGTCAAACAGAGAGCATTAAAATCATTCGGTTCCTCCCTGCTTCCCTAGTGCCGAGAATAGATCTATCAGGCATCCTAGGTGGCACTAACTGTGCACTGTCGGGAGATCTATCATATGCTTTCCTAACCCACGTTTGCATGCACTTACAATCACTCAGGCATGTGCATATTCTAAAAGCTAGAAAGCTGAAAAAGCAATATTGTTAAAATGAAAAATAAACTATTTTCAAGTGAGAAAGATTGTATGGTGTGAACAAACTCAAAAATGTGTTGGCGACAGAAAACAATGCACCGTTTTCTTGTGGTAACAACTGTGCTGAATTCCAACACATCCAGATTGAGAAAAAATGTCAAATTGCTTTATTTAGCAATCGGAAGGTGGTAAATTTCCAAAGGTTTGAATCCCTTTGGTAGTTACATTTTTTCCCCTCGCAATTCTTTTAATATTAGTTCTTTATGAACTCTGCCTCATTTTTTGGCACCCAGCAGAATTTTCTGTGACGACCATCTGTATTAAACAGTATATACATAACAAATATCCACAACTTGCTAACCCTAGCAGTGCTGCCAAACAAGACCGACATAATGCTGATGACAATTTATTTAATGTACAGACTTTGACAGACCTTTGTGATTGTATAAATGCTATAGAAATACAACATAGTGACACACATTTTTCTATAAACCTTCACAGCAGTAAGCTACTTTGACATAGACCCCAGAAGCATTGTTTTATGAGTTATAAAATATTTGATAGTTCTCCCTTGACAAAGTTCTAGGCAATGATCGAAACTTTAATAAGAAACCTTTAAAAAAAGTGAATGACAGCTGTTGATTGCAAAGTTTCTCAGGTAATGCTGTAAGGGCTGCACTAATGTATTACCTAGAAAGCCCTGGACAATCAACAGCAATAAGTTAATGACAGCATTACAGCATTATATAGGCATGAGTAGTCACCCTTTAGAATGCAGCAATGGTGGCAGCTTGAAAGCACCTGCTTTGGAAATATATGGCCGGTTTTGAAAAAAAGTTACTGATGATATCTGGTACAGTAACCAGATAATTCATTTTAATATACTGAGCAAAAATATAAACCCCCGAAATTCTGTAAAATTTGGCCATTCAAATGTTATTGAAATCCATGTTATGTGAGGAATGCATGCCAAAGACAAAAAAATCCTGCACAAGATACCCCAGAAAAATAATCAGAGGTAAAATAATCCACATGGTAATCTTTACCTTACAACCAGACTCTTTCAACAGTTGCCAAACCCCAGTGAGTCTTGGTCAGATGGTGTACACTATGACCTGGATATGCAGAAAGACTGAAACACCTTGCAATTGGATTGTGTAAATATTCAAATAGTACTTTAGAATAATACGCTGCTCCATATTCACTTCGAGCTTAACCCTTCGGCAGTCGAGCTTTTCCCCAAAAGATGTTTCCCAGTACGTAGAATCTTATTAAACAAATCGCTTAAAGACCGGCGACCAGTTCGTGCTTTCCACTTTTCTCCCGCTTCCTCCTCTCCCTCCTTCTATCCTGTTCCCCGTTGCCTGTTCCCTCCTCCCCCATGGTGAGGAGGATCTTCTGCCTTGCAGAATCTCGAGTCTCGTTGTCGGCCTTTAAACGAAATTGTCGCTTAAACAAAACTGTCTTGGAGTTGTCTGATTCTGTATTCATGAACGTAAAAATAATCCCGTTATCGGAACCCAAATGTTCACGCCTCTGGGTAAAAGGAACTGAAAACAAAACCATGCTGCCGACAGATATTTTTGGTATCACAGAAAAGAAAAAGAACTCAGAAAAATAAAGCCGTATGAAAAATCTGTTGAATATTTGTTAGCTTTATTGGCCCAAATTAGCATGTATGCATGTTTTCTTTGTTTTTTTTCTCCTTTTTTACGCATAGGTGGCTGTCTTGGGTAGGCTTGGCTCAACAGTACTTCCGCTAGCATCTTAGGCCAAGTGGTCTAGTTTCTGCGATGGCATTTGTTCCCGGAACGCGTCTCTGACTGGTGTGTTTACCGCCTCCAAAAAAACTGGCCCCTCGATTTCCGCCTGACGACGTCCTAGGAGTGTCATGCTGTCGCCGGTCGCGATCCTGGTGGTGTCCCAACAGCTGTGGTGAACGTCGCAGATGCCTATTCTGCTGCAGGTTGCTCTCCACTGTGACAGTCCACGGAAGCTACAGCAGCTGGAAGTTGGGACGCCGTGACGACAGCGACACTCGCGTTCGTTCGTGCTTTTCACCAGCATTTCTACGGCCAACCGCCAGGATCGCGACAGGTGACAGCATGAGACTCCGGCTTGAGTGACGTCACTTGTTGCCACTTGGGAACCACTTTTGATGTATGGGCGGGATACGACGCAAAACACCACCAGTCGGAGACCTGCTGCAGGCGCCATAGCGATGGCGGCACTGGAGTGACAACACCGTGCATTTACGTTAGAAAACAAAGTTGAAGTCATTAACGATTTCTATAGCGGCTGCTTCACGAAAACGGGGTTTACAACGAAGTATGCCATTCCCAAAAGTAGCCTGACAAGGACTCTTCACGACAAGGATAGGAAATAAGAGGTTGCTAGATCTCAAACAAACCAAGATCTCGTTTTTCTCCGCTCAATGAGCGATTGTTTTTATAGACGCCCTGAAGAGAGCAGGAAAATGGGGCACATGAATATTGGTCCAACTCTTTTGCACAATTTGTGTGAATATACAAAAAAAAAGCAATTTGGAGTTTCCGTCATTATTTTGCCTTCTACATTCACTAGCTGGTGTTTACAAATTGTGCACTTGTGGAAAGAGCACTTAAGCTGGCATTTAACATTTTTAGTGTACCGACGCTCCATACTCTCAGTAAATGAAACTTCCGATAAATGGAACCGATTTTCCTTGTCCCTTCAGGTTCCGTTGATTGAGATTGTCCTGTAGTAAAGTTTTGTTCCCGAAGGAATAGCAGAAAGGAAAATTGGAAGCGACATTTACCTTTAAAGTTCTATATTGCATGAAATGCATTATAGGCAATTAGTGAGGGAATTGGTGTGTCACGTGATGTAAATTTTCCCGCTAGCGGGGAAACTCAATGGTTGTATAGGTCATGTGACGTCATTTACCCCGCTAAATTTAGTGGCCAAACTGGATTGGTCTCTAGGTCACAAGAAATGAATTTTCCTGCTAAGCTTACCAGGTAACTGAATTGGTATATAGTTCATGTGACATCGATTTCCCGCTAAATCTAGCAGGGAAACTAAACTCATGTTTTGGCCACAAGACGTGAATTTTACCGCTAAATTGAGCGGGGGAAACTGAGTTAATGTTAAGGTCATATTGCCGCGCGCGCAGCTGGCCAAGTAGGCAGCGCGCGCGTGGCCTAACGGTTATCGTACCTGGCTCCCACGCGAAAAGCTAGGGTTCGATTCCTGGGAGCGGCGCATCTTTTTGTTTATTCCTGCAGACTAGTATTCTGGTAGATTCGAGAATCCTGTTGCGTGTTCGAGGTCCGAATGTTCTAAGCGTCGAACATTCTACGCCGATTATTCCAGAAGCTCACGCATGTACATAAGGGGCTCCGCGTGGCGAACCGGAGTCAGTCTCGCCCTAGCGCTTGAACCTGCTGTTACGCCGACTTCGACGCCCGCGACGCTCTGTTCTTCTTCTTTGTGTTCTTTTTATTTTGGGCACAAGTTCGCCCCATTAAATGTTTAGTTTTCTTCAGTTATCAACGCCTCATCGATTGTCATTCTTGACAATATATCGTCAATTTCCCCAAGATGTATAAATTATGCAACGTCATGTGAGCCCACTTTCCCAGCAAAATTTAGCACAAAATCCGCAGACGGATGGACGGATGGACAACATTTTGGGATGGGGGTAGGGTCAACAAGCTTTTCATGCTTTAACAGGTCAATGCACAGGCGTGTTTTTTTTTTTATTACTTGGCGGGAGTGCGTACAGAGCTTGCAAGCTGTTTATGTCTAGAAGCGTGAAATTAAAATATTGATGACGAAAAGTTGTAACCTATCTTCCATTCAGTTTCATATCAGTGCGTTTGCTTCGGCAACAATCTGGCGGCTTCAGGTTCTTCAATTCGTAACCACAGGTACTTTACCGAGCTTTTCCATAGAATGATGAACTCTCATCCACTGAATTTAATTCCAAAAAGCATAGAAAGTCTCATTCTGAAGGGACAGTGCTCCCAATGGCACCTCCGCCGGAGCGGCTGGTATAAGAAGTGAGCATGATGTGGCGGCATGTCTAATTTGAAGATTATGAATAGCCCAGCAAAGCGAAACATTGAGCGAACATAATTTCTACAGTTCGCCAAAGAAAACAAATAGCAACACCTCCCGCAGTGCATGCAGTTTCGCACTTAGGCGGACACTTTCCAGTGTGTAATCACCGCTGTACATATAAGACGACAACCATCAAACGGTTAATTAAGATATTCATATTTCTGTGTTGATCACGGTGGGTTGGTCCCCATTGAGAGCGCTTCTTTCCGAGCACCGGTGCACTGCAGAGAAGCCACACCCGCAGAAGTGAGCTCTGTGGGTGTCGCATCATGCAGTGCATCCGAGCTCAGTAAGAAGGACGCTCGATAGGGCTAACCTGCCGCGATCAACCCTTCGAAAAGTACAAATATTAAAGTCGCGTGCTTAGGAGAATACCACACTTTCAAAGTGGGATGATGCACGCGTGCACCTGGTCTATTTAAAAAGAAAAGGAAATTTCGTGAATGTTGACATCTGCGCTGCAGTAAAATTTGCACAATTAACTGTGGCTATTATGCAAGAGCAAATGTTAGGCAGAGACGCCCCGACAACCTGCATTCATTGCTCGTGATTTTTTTTTTTATTTAGATTGAAGAAAGGTTATTTGCAGACAGCAAGATTTATATATCACTCCAATTAGGTACAGCTTGGAATCTCTATAGGCTTAACTTTATGTCAAATTCGTCGTTAACTTGCCATACCAATGTAGGCATTGGACTTTCTGATGTCACAGTTCATAAATATAGTTAGATTAAAATTAACCGAGCTTGTAAACGGACACGTGGAAGCTTGGCAACAACCTTCACGAGTTCGGCTGGATGAAAGACTCGGGGAAACTATTCTATATTCAATTTGAAAATATTTGGCCAAAATCGCTATTTGCTTAGAATTCAATTCAAACTCAAAGTCCACTATTTGCACATGCCTAGAGGCTTGTGGATAACACGGTGATAGTGTTGGATTTTCTACGTTACCTATCAGATGTCAATGCAGGACGCAGACTGGATAAGGGAACTGCTCGAGCATTAAGCTCTGTAACTCCTGTACTCAATGAGTTAATTTGATTCCCAGCCAAATGCTGACACAGCACTTGTGTCCAATCTATGAACCACGCTGGCCATTGGTACAGTAATCTTTCGTTAGTTCGGCCTCGGTTAATTTGACGTTTTAATTCAATCATGCTCAAAAGTCCCAGTGAGTGCCCATACATTTCTATGGGAGAAAAAGTTGGAGAGTTCGAACTCGGGAAGGCTCCGCATCAGATAATTCGTCTGGAGCAAATGCGTGCGGGCTCACATTGCACGGCACCACGGCAGAAAAACCACCAACGTACGGTGAAACACGGGCCATTTGCTGCAAAGCCAAACGTGCACCAATATGCGCCTGCTCCTTTACGCCATAGAGATGGACCGTAGCGAATGACCCGAGCCAGCGCAACCAATCTCGCGGGGAGTAGCGCGGAGAACATGGCACGTGGTCGGGCACAGAGACAGCGTGTGCTCTCAAAGTGTTTTTCTGTAGCAAAGTTGAGCAGGTTCCCTTTTCCTTTTTTTTCTCGTTATTTTTCTCTCACAGACGGTCTGGCCGCCTGGCGCCAAAATCAACTCGTACAGCTTTTTTTCTTGTGTAGTGCATGATTTTTTAGGGATGTGACGTTTAGTTAGGTTGTGCAAATGACCATTTTCGCTTCTATTAGTCCCGAGAGCGAACACAAGCGTCGCTGCGGTCGCTGCGCCCCAATTGGGTGAGGTGTACCGTGACGTCAGGGAGATGACTCCGCTCCGCGATCTCGCATCGGCTCGCTTCCCAGCACCGGTTTCCTGGTTTGGCGTTGTGTGCCGCAAGCTCTTCGAGGAGCTCGACTTCGCTTACCCAGTGTATAGGACGTTAAGTTAAGCCGATATTGACGTGCTTCCCTACATTTTATAAGCCTGCTCGTCCCTTTTACCTTTAAAATTGGGTTACAAATCCCGAAAGCTATCGGTGGAGGCTATTCCGCCGATGAACCTTCCCGTCCGTCCACACGACACAAGGCAATCTTGCGAGGGGTTGGTGAAGTGGTGGCGCAAGTGTTTCAGACGCTGGAATTCTGCCCTTGCATGTTCATGATTTAGGACGATATTACATCCCTCTTTCAAGGCATTTGAAGTGGCATTTATATCATGGGCCTTTGGTAGGTAAAACAATTAGCTCGCGACCCCGACTCTGCGCTGCCACTCTGCATGCGCTGGTTTGCAGATGTTTTAAAGGTTCTGCGTCTGATGATCTTTGAAGTGCTCGTGGAACAGGGTTGTTTTATATAAATGTAGCTTCTTCGTGGAATAATCATATAGTTTATACACGAATGCCAGCATATTTCTTAGAAGATGCACAATTACTGGAAATTAGTTTGTATGGTAGCAGCAAAAACGGCCGAATCGCCCCCAGATGCCTGTATTATTTGTATTGAACTGCCCAGAATATGCACAGCAATTGTGCCGTCATTTGGAATGTTTATACTTTTTCCTGACATTCTTTATTTTAGCCTTGGGTATTCGGAAAATACACCGTTTAGTATGAATTGTCATTTCCAATTAAAATAGACACTGTTGCAGGTCCCCGAAAGCTTCCTCAGCCTCCAAACTCTCTACAGCTGGACTCTCTGACAACAGAGGAAAACAGGAGTAAAAGCAAGCATTCGAACGTCTGTCCAGTGGTAGATGCTTCACTAGTAGCAGAAAATGGTGAACCTGTGAAGGGCGACAGTCTGCGTGAGAAAAGCTTCTGGTATTTTAGCTTCAGGACAATTCGATTTAAGTAAAATATCAATTTTAGGGCATATGGGACTAATAACGAGCTAGACACCTTCACTTACGTTTGTTATACATTACTTGAGGGTTGATATAAACAAGTCCACAGATACCACCCGTGTAGTCCATTGAAATACTATCTGAATCCAGCAAAGGTCAAATGCAAGCAATGTATATAATTAACTTTCCTTGTTTGTTTTTTTTTTACTTTGCCCCTGCACTTGGGCTGTCTTATTTGTGATTCTCTCCCCATGGCCCAGACTGTATTTAGCATGTTGCTCGAGCGGCATGCAGCTTTTTTGCTTCGGCGATCTTGCTTAAAAACAGATACAAAAAAAAGAAAACTATACATAACCTGCCAATTCATTCAGACCATCAGCGGCATTTATTGTACGAGATGTAAATCTATAGTGATGCTCCTGCAATTGTGGCCATATTTCTTTATTTTCATATACCAGCTGTGATTCGTGCGTTACCTGCCCTGTCAACCATGCTTAAAATGTTGGTTGAAGTTTCGCCTGTAGCTACAAGCCATACCTCAATAAAGGCAGATATAAAAATTTACACTTCCTACAAAAAAAACGCACAAAAAAAATTGAATAGAAACGAGCGCGCCGACAGCTAGCGTCGTCACAGCCTCCACAGGGCGAGCAGGGCGAGTCGGGGAAAGGTTCTCTCCTCGCCGTGACGTCACCCCGGTTCGCCGTAAGGAGGCGCCACGCAAACTTCTCAGGGCTAATTGCGCATGGGACGGTTGATGCCGAGTCGCCAAGTGGCTGAATTTAGAAGCTTAGAACAAAGGCCGAGCTCGGCTGTTATGGCCGGAGCAGCGGCCGCTGGCAGTTTCGTTTAGCGGAGAGACAATGGTTGGTTGACTCGAGACGGCATCACGCAGGAAGCACACGTCGCTATTCCTTGGGACGAAGACTGCCATTCTTGAAGAGGTTGCGAAGGGTGTATCGAGGAAGGAGATTGCAGACAAGTATGGTTTGAAGAAAAGCACGCTTGCCACCTTGATCGCCAAAAAGAAAAAGATCACCGAGGCTCAACAAAAAGAGCACTTCGACCAACAAAGAAAATGGCTGCGAACGTCGGCGCACCTGAAAGTAGAAAAGGCTGTGCTCCAGTGGATCCGTGACATGAGAAGCCACAACTTGCCTCTCAGCCGACCTGTCGTCTCTGAAAAGGCTCGGGTATTTGTAAGCATGATCGATACCCCTGACTTCATTTCTTCAGATGGCTGGTTGTCAAGGTTCGAGAGTCGGCACCAACTCACATTCCGCACGATCTGCAACGAGCGGGCAGATGTCGATCCTGCAGTGTGCGAGCGTTGAAAAAATGACCACCCAGATGACATCTTCAATGCAGATGAAACCGCTTTTTACTACAAAATACATCCGGACAAAACGCTAGCATTCAAAGACAATGTGTGCGGCGGCGGAAAGCACAGCAAAGAGCGACTAACTGTGTTGATAGCTGCCAACATGTCCGGAACCGAGCGGCGCAGCTTCCTCATTCTATGGAAAGCATCCAAGCCACGTTGTTTCAAGGGAATTAAAACTTTCCCAATTGACTATGCAGCAAACTCCAAAGCCTGGATCACTGCAGAACTCTTCAGGGAATGGATTGTCAAGCTGGATCAGAAGTTTGCGTCAAGAGATTGTTGTGCTGTCCTCATCGTGGACAACTGCAGCGCACATGTTGACGTCCAAGGACTACCGGCAGTGCGCCTTGAATTTTTGCCGCCAAATGTGACAGCGACCATGCAGCCACTCGACCAGGGCGTGATAAAAAAAGTTGAAGGTTCTGTACAGGAAAATGCTGCTGCAACAGATGATCATCTGCTTTGAAAGTGGCAAGGACTACCATATCACCATACTTGGTGCAATGCACGTGCTTGCTCGTGCGTGGGAGCTAGTTAAACCGGAAACGATTGCCAACAGTTTTGAAGACACACGGGTTCGTCGTGCCCACGGATGCCGTGTCTGCACTGGACACTGGAGACGATGCGGGTGCTGCTGGTGGAGAGCTGTCTTCCACCGAAGACCTGTATTTTCCTGGGTGACATCTCGTTTGAAGACTTCGTGAATGTGGACAATGGTGTCGCAATATGAAGGCAACATACGGATGACGACATCGTGGCTGACATAACCAGCCGTGGGGTGGACGCGGGAGAGGAAAGCGAGGAGGATACCGCCGAGAGTAACCCATCCGAGCGCGTTTTGTGTGGAGGTGGGACTTCAGGCTACTGACCTGTACTTTTAATACAAGAAAAATGCAGAGTGTGCGCTGAGGTACATCGCTGCTCACTAGAGCATGCTTTTGGACACGCGTTTTAAGCGCAGACAGCAGCAGACCATCCGTGAGTACTTTGGACAATAAAAGGAAGTTTAATTTTAAACGTTTTTCTGTCCTTTTTTTAATTCAATCATTAGGATAATTCAACCAAATTTCCAGGTCCCGTCGAGGTAGAATTAATGAAAGTTTACTGTATTTTTCTGTATCCCCAACAGAGGGGGTAGGGAGGGGGGGGGAGAGGAAGGTAGCATTTTTTTCAGAACCAACATACAGAATGCAACACGGTCACACGATTATAAAATTACTTTTTTCCTGTATCTTTGTTATAATTGAAATGCTATAACATGAACTATACCCTGTTGCAAGTTAAGAAAGGCGGTACAAGCTCCTCGACTGAGCAGAGCAAATGCCGCAGACGAGGCGAAGCGAAGAGGGGCTTGACTCCCTTTCGGCATTCGCTCCGCTAAGTGGAAAGAGCCTTTCTTAACCTGCAACCGGGAACAGTAGTGCAGCAGATAGCACTCACCTAGAACCTCAAACTTAGTGGTATTGTATCTATGAGCTTTTGCGTTCTTAAAGGCCTACGACCAGACTTGAGATTCTGCAAGGCAGAAGATCCTCCTCATTACAGGGGAGGAGGGTGCTGGATAGTGTAGAAGGGGGGAAAGGAGGAAGAGAGGAAAAAGTGTGAACTGGTCACTGGACTTGAAACACACACCCTCTTCTAGCAAAATAAAGCGTCGCTGCTGTGTCGCCACTTAGAGTGCTGCGCAGTTTACCGAACGTCTCCATAAATGGCAGTGCAAGACAAAAGCGGTCTCCACCGAGAACGCAGGCGACACATGACCTCCCTGCCAAACTTCTACACTCCATTCGCTGCTAAACCGACGGGGTGGTGTAAGCTGTGTTCTCGTAGAAAAAATCAACCGGGGAATAGTAGTGCAGCCTTACCCCACTCTCTCCGCAACACGACACCAAGAGATCCGATTACGGGGTGCGAGACTGATGGCCGACCGATCCTACGAGCACGTAGCTTCTGGCGGACGAAGTTCAGTGTACGTAGCCGTGGACTACCAGCTCGCCCTTCTTCATAAAAGACTTCCCGCACACCCGGCAGATGTACGGCCGCCCGTCCGTGTGCTTCCGCATGTGCCTGACGAGGCGATTGGCCGCCGCGAACCCCTGCCCGCACACCTGGCACCCGAACGGCCGCTCGCCAGAGTGCATCCGCTGGTGCTCTACCAGGGTAGTTTTCTGCGAGAAGGCACTGTCGCACACGTGGCACCGGAACGGCTTCTCCCTCGTGTGGACCCGCTCGTGACGGATCACGTGGGTGGTGCTGTCGCTGGAGTAAGGGCAGAAGCGGCACTGGTGCTTGCCCCCTTTCCACTGGTGCGCCAACTTCCGGTGCGCTGACAGGTGGCTCTGAGAGGAGAAGGCGGCGACGCAGTGGGGGCAGCCAAAGCTGCCCTCTGTCGCCACGTAGCCAGCGTCTTCGAGCTCTGTCAGAAACAGAAGAGAAACGGAGTCGCTCGTTAAAGGCCATACTGGAAGACTGCTTTCTGCCTTGCAGGAAACATTCCCGTAGTGACTTTCTCGCACTACGCTCTCCCGCTTGCCCGAAAGAAGAAACACCGAGGGTTAAACAAATGCCCAGACTAGACACAAGTGCTGCGTCAACGTTCGAGTGTGCAAGAAGCTGGCAGTGTCAGTCGGTGCTTGGCAAGAACGTCTTAAAATGGCACGGAATGATACTGCAAACAAACTTGCGAGGGCGCCTATTTCCTGTGTGTACTAGCAAATGCAAGAAACTGCGGGGCCTACACTTTGAGTACACAACTTTTTAACGAGATCCAAAATTCGGCGATGAAAGGTGGTTACAGAATGCGCGACTCACGATTCAGAAAATACTGTTAGAATTTAGCCTTTTTGAGAAAGCTGCAGACTACAACTATTGGCTTGTTACGTGGCAAATTACTACCATATTACTTCTTTGAACCAGCTTCTAAAAATACTTGCGCAAAACATAACAGCCCTGCATCTGAAAAATGTAAAGTATTAAAACTAAAAAAAATACTATTTAGTTTCAATCTATGCAATGAAACAACAATAATATAAAATTGAATAAAGAATGGTACTGTTGCCTTCCTTCAAAAACGTTACTAATTGCAATTGATTCTATGCGGGAAATTGTTTGGAAACAAAATCCAGCAGCTTTGGAAATGAGGTGCATCATTCCATAGAATATGCAAATCCTGGACGGATTTAACTTAGATCAAAACAATGTAACCGCATCCGCACAGTGCCCATCTATCCCTTATAATATGCAAGCAACACAAAGAAATCTCTACAAACCATGAACTGAAGAGAGTAAACAATTAATTAAACTTTAAAAACCCATAATAAATGCTAGAATTGTTCCTTTTACATTGTTATATGTATGTCTTTTTCCTTCAATTTGTAGTGTAGCCAGCCTGCTCCTACACGGAGGCATGAACAGCTTATGACACATAAAAATAGTTTGTCACAGAGGCAATCAACATATGTCTTCAGTAATTATAGTTTCATAACTGCTCATAATAGTGCAAGAACAATTGCACAAGTTTTCCCATTAACAAACTTGCACCGTTCTTCACCCTTCGTATTCTTCTATCCACACAAACGAAGCAGAGGCAACCGCACTTAGACAACTAGACGCATTGTCATTGTGGGGGGGATGTGAATGGAATCCTTCACGTCCATCCCATAATGACAGAATGTAAAAGCACACAACTAGCTTATGTAACTGTGCCCACAATTTACTCTACAACTATCGGACATTGTGACCAGACTTTCTGGCAATTCATTGAACAAAGAAAGACTTAAATGCCAAGCATTTGAGACTCGAGAGTGATTTAAAGGGGCGGAGCAACGATTGTAATATTGCAAGATTTTTCAGCATGTTACTTTTTATCTTGTTTATCTTCGCACAAGCAAAAGAAAACACACCGCTTTCTCCCAGGTTACAAAGATTCCACTGTATATTCACGAAGCAAAACACCATTTCCGAACCTGCACCCGCATGTGGCTCCTGTGGGAACGATGGCATGATGCCATCATTACTACAATCTTTAATTTCTTACATTTCTTTAAATAAAAACTAGCACATGTAAGCAGAAACGATTTTCTGTTCTTCATTCTATAAGTGGCCGAGGCTAAGTACTAGTGCAATTAATGGGCAGACGTCCGAAAATCGTTGCACAGACCCTTTAAGGCCACCAGGGAAGTTTGAATCATATATGCACAACCATACAAAAGTGCTTCATTTTCAAATGTGCATACAGAGGAGACACTTTATAAGCCAGCAGCCGCAGCGGAAGCAGCTGATTCCGAAGTAGAACAAATGCAAAGGCCAGAAACGAAGGAAGGGGCCATACACAAAATGAGGCGGAAGAAGTAGCAGCCGCAGCGGAAGCAGCTAAGTGCATCCTGCGATGGATTCAGTGGCTTTACCATATAATGTCCTGTCAAGTTTACACAACACAAGTTCTGGACAAGCTAATATCAATAAACACTTCCCTCACTTATCCATTACACTGTCTACACTGATGATTATTGAAAACTGTATTAAACTAAAAAGATCCATACAGGATCAATGCTTTAACATGCCAACGTATCAGGTTCTCTTGTTTCTTCAAGCTATTCATAAAACAGGTAATTCAACTTTACACCTAAAAAGAGATAGAAAATTAAAAAATGTATGAAAGACAAAGGATCAAAGGCCAGAATCGAACACACCATTTCAAAGCCACAGGCTAAAAACAAGCAACCAGTTCAGAGTAAAGTACTAAAGAAATATCTCACCATGCGTTGCATAGTAAAGCACGATACAAGAACAAAACATCAACGGATCTTTCATTGTGTCAGAAAGATGATTCAATCTGACTAATCACGCAGTTAAGTGGCTGCCAAGACTAATCCGCGCCTGGTTGGTTCGTGTTTCCCTTGCGTCGTATGACCCGTCCAATGCTTCATTCTGCCTCACCCCCTAGACACTACTGGATACACAATATGTGCAAATGGTTCCAAAAGCACTCTCCAGATTGTTCTGCCATGCAATCTTTTCAAAATATAGCATCATCTGTGGGAATGAAAATATCCTGTGGACAGTACCAAAGATGTGCTCTGATTAAGTATTTAGGACGCATACATCTCTTTCTTATGTGCAGAAATACAAAGTAGTCATTCTTCCACAATCCATGCTCCTGTTAGCACCTATCACAAGGTGCCCTGTACTTTTGAAGAGATTGAAGGGTCTTCGGAGGTCCCAACAAAGTATTTTGTTGAGCCGTGCTATGCAGTGTAGATGCGGACCTTTTGGCGGGAGAAAAGAGTGTAGTTTAATAACGATGATAAGATACACACTTTGCAAATGGCACAATAGAAGCTTTAAAAGTATGAAGGACCCTTCTACGTGAAACCGCAATCCGACCATGAATGTGCCCTCCATCAACTTGTAATTTTAAAACGTTTGTAGCTACCTATAGGATGAGAATGACAAGGAGATCTTTCAATCGTCTCGCCTTCCAGCAGAAGTTTCCTACCATCGGCAACACTTGAGCCTCTCATAAGCGTCCAGCATGGAAAACATGGGGGAACGCAAAGAGTGCATGCTAAAGGCAGAGCACCTGAAAGAGGCGTCCTGCCATGTTATCCAGTCTTGGAGGAAGGTACTTTACCACACAAACCTGGGGTCCGATGTTGGTCACTGCAAGAGCAAGAGCAAGATCCAATTTGTTTCTTGCAGAGCGAGTGTAGACAGTGTTCGTAGACACTTCATCTGCTAACGCAAGCGAAGAATGCATTTCGTCTGCTACTTAGCCTTTTCGCAGACGGAAATAAAAAAAGAAAACACCAAACGTCGTAGCGAACAGATAGGAGAAAGAAGAGTAGACTGTCTGATACGAACCGAGCGCCGTGACGAAGTGAGATCGCACACAGGCTGAAGTTAGCAGCAGCCGAGAGCGCTTTCGCTCTTGCCTTCACCGAAGTCGGACCCCTGGATACAGCATAGGTCCTCCTTGGCTCTTGCAGTGTGTAACAATTACTACTATCACGTGTCGAAGGAGGTAGAGGAAGAAGAAACACATTTCTTTCTTGTGACATTTTTCGTACAAGTGCACGACATCCAGCTAAGTCATTTTTATGACTGACTCTTTCGAGATCTTTTCCATTTAGGTACTGCCCTAATTGAACAAAAACCAAATCCTGTTTAGTCAACAACTGACGGATGAAACATGGCCGTACGGAAGAATTTCAGTTAGGAACACTCGCAGCTGTTGGATCCAGTCATCTGCAAACATAAGAGGCCTGTTACGTCCATCACAGACCTGTAGTTTTCATGCAATACATAAGCAATGACTTTTACACATACTTTTTTAATTGCTTTATTACTTTTAAATAAAGTAGCCTTTAAAAAATGTATCAGTTCTTAGAATAGAGAGATGACTATTTGGTGGTTTCATTTTGATTTAAACAAACTTTTCGGGTGGGTGCTCGGTATGCTTTGCTGTTGCTCACTTCAGGTTTCACCTGGGCTAGAAAGAAACCAGTCAGTGTGGGGGTTAGACGCGACGCATCATATTGAACAGGGCACTTATAAGCACCTTCGTGAAGAAAAAATGACGTAAGATATACAAGTAATGCACTGTACATTTAGACAATGCCTCGTGCGTTGTGTATATTTATGCAGGCCTTTTTCCCAACAACAAGGACACTTGCACTGTGTTAGAAATGTTTTCTCATTAGTTCCAATTTTCTCAAGCCTCTGAGCAGTCCATGTGGATGCTCAGAGGATGTTCCATGGGAAAGTCAATTCGAGAGCAAGAATGGAAACTGGCAAACACCATCTGCTGCAGCATTCTGCAACTCTTACCTATACTGAAACTGCTTTCTACCCACAGAGAGCTGCAGTATATATATTCAGGGGCGGATGCAGGAATTTCCTGAGGAGGAGGTCAGGTGTTGGTCAGCGTACCATATGTTTAGGAACCCCCTCCCCCTCTCCTTCGTTTTATGCCCTAAAATTTATACAAGCAGAAATCAAGAGGGGGGTCAGGACATCCGGACCCCCCCTCTAAATCCGGCCCTGTATATATCTGTACAGCTACACATACAGGGTGCCACAAAAAGAAATTTGCACATTCTTTTTTACCGCAAAAATAAACTAGGCATCGCCGAACACTCATTCTCCGCCCAAAGGTAGCGCTTGAAATCACAACCAGATGTCCAAGTTACAACCCGATCTGATACCTTAATCAAAAGTTATAAGTGATTTTCTGAAAATTTCATTAGAAAAATGGCGGCCGTCGGAGTTTTCGAATACATGGGGCTCTATGGGCACCAGAAATCGAAAACAGGCGAAAACGGGCTCCACTTTCCCATTGAAATTTTCAGAAAATCCCTTATAACTTTTGAATAAGGTACCGATCGGGCTGAAACTTTGGCATCTGGCTGTGACCTCTAGCGCTACCTTTTGGGTGGAGAATGAGCGTTCGGCGATGTCTAGTTTATTTTTGCGGTGAAAAAAACCCTGTAAATTCTTTTTTGTGACACTCTGTACATTTTAAAGCTTAGTCGACAAGCTTTTTCTTGGTTTCACATAAGCTTTTTATATTTAGATTTATTTATAATGCTCTAAAACACCCTCAATAGGGATGCACATGCACATAGTCTATAATAGCAAGGAAATAAACAAATATGGTCATAACCTGATGAGCAATTATTGATAGTACACACTTTTTAACATTTCAAAAGGTATAAAAGAAAAACGATATAGCATTATTTGACATATCATAGAGAGGTTGCATATGAATCAAGGGAGTTTCAGATTGTGAGGAGTGTAGGTAAAAAAGTATTTTGTACCTATTTTGTCGTCGGGGAACATGAAACAAAATCCCATCAAGTAACAAAGGGGAGTCAATAAGAGAATTGAGTACTTTGTATAGGAACACTAGATCACAATTATTTTCTTTCAGAAAAAGGCGCAAGACATAGAGTTTCTAAAAGACTCACGTAATCATAAATTTTATGTCCGACATGGCGATCATAAACAATTTGAACAAGCTGTCGTCGCACACATTCCAAACAGTGGGTTTGATTATGCCTAGGGAGTTCAATACAGTTGTAGAAAATTTGAACTTTGACAAAACTAGGGAGTTAAAAAGGTGAAGTATACATGAATAGCTGTGTAAGTTTCGAATAATATGTGATATTACGCCTAGCGTACCAAACGAATCATTGACAATTTTACTAATATGAGCAACGAACTTCAGGCGTGAATCAATAAAAACTTCCATGTCACGCACAACTGAAGACCTCGATATGTCAGAGCCATTTGTCAGAGCTATACAGCAGATTTAGGTCCCTAGTGCTTGCAAGGTTTCTAGGGCAGCACTTGATGGGATTTCCAGACCAGAAATTCTAAAGGTGTGTGGCAGCACCACATGAAAAAGACTGCTTTCTACCAAGGATCTCCACAGATCATCAGAAGACACACAAGACATGAATGCATTGTCCAGTCCTGACCAGCAGGTAAAACAAATCGATGATCTCGACAGCAGGCGCATGGCATATTTCCTCGCCAAGACAGCCAGCAACCAGAGATAGATACATAGATAATTCATTTCTATGTCTGTCAACACCCAAGAGCACAGCGAGACAGTACACTTCATATTATACAAAATACTTACGCATCACAGCAGTATTGTTTGCAAAGGCACAATCAAAGGGTAAATGTCACAACGCACCTGAGTGTATAAAACGCAGATCACAAGTATGAACACAACTGTGTAGATTTTGCTGAAGTCTAGCAGAGCGGCAATACAAATGTAAGTGTAGCTTGCCCACTTGAGCACAGGTGCATAGCAGCAGACCCGCCGTACTTAAAGGGCAACTCCGCTCAATTCCGAAAAATTTAGGCTTACATGCGATTCAAATTCACAAAGCACTACTAAACAACTCTACGTCTTCGGATTCACAAAATGTGGAATATTATTTGTGTAATCCTAATTTAAACATCAGCTGATACCGAAACCGAAACTTCGGTTGCGTCAGGCAACATTGGTCTCGGGTCGTCAGAGTCATGGCCACGTCACGTCGAACCATGTGGTCTTGTGACGTTCGGGAGGGAGCGAGAAACAGAACACGCGACGCAAGCAGGTCTTTTTTTTTTTTTTTTTTATTGGACGCAGGCTTTGGAAATTTGGATGGCGTGGACTGTGATGACCCGGGAGAGAGGGGGAAGGGGAGAAGATAAAAGAGGAGAAGGGGAGCGGAGAAACTGACCGATAAGTGCACAGGGCAGCACAAACTAGCGCATCCGTGTTACGGTGATCACGTGAACGCCATTCAGCCAACACCGGGAGGAGAAACTCATGACGTCATCGTTCAATTTCGCTCTGAGAAGTAAAAAAAAGCAAAACGTGAGAATGACAAAGTCATGCCTCTGACGTAGTGGCTCAATGTCGGCTGCTCCAACTCCGTGGCATTGACTGCGCTGATGATTGCGCCTCGCGCCGCACGCTAGAGTTGGCAGATTTCGGCGACTTGGCTCGCTTGAAGGTTTGCTGGCCCGTTTATTAAATATATAAACGGAATTAGATCATAATATTTGACATGGGGTCTTCCTATATGATACTGAAGAGGGCTACATAGTTTTCTAAATATCAAAAATGAAGCGGAGTTGCCCTTTAAAGGGATGGTGAATCGAACTCGAAAAAACAATGCAGGAGATGTAGGCGGGACGCTGCAATCCCTCCAGCACTACTCGTAAGGCGATATCTCAAATAGACGGCCGTATTTTTTAGAAAAAGAGGTCGAGATTGAACCAGGCCGACGAGGCGTGTCACGTCAAGATACCTTGTTTCCTCCTCTCTTCACTTCGCTCCCTCAAAGCGGCGAGCCAGAGAAGACGCAAGGCCCATCCCTCTCCTTCTCAGAGAGACATGACGTTAACATTTTCGCCCAATGCACCCTTTTTTTTTTTTAATATACGGTCATCCGTTCGAGATATCGCTGTATGAGTGATGTTTTGGTGTTTGTAGCATCCCGTTGCACGCTTTTGCCGCGTGTTTTGGCGAATCCAGATTTCGGTTCAGCATCCCTTTAAAGGGGCCATGAAACGATTTTTCAACTTTTTCCTTCTTAGCTTTCTTCCTCGACTCACAAATTGTGCAGCGTTACCAAAGGTGCAGGGGCAAGAGTACAGTGCTAGCAGTTCAAGAGCAGGGAAAGGGAACTTTCCTCTTGCTCGTACCTTCCTTGTTGCATTCGCACGTTGTCATACTCCCCCTAAAAGATTAACCCGTCGCTCAAAATTCTGAGAAAAGTCCCCCTCCCCTCTCCCCCACCCGTGGCTGCCACAGTGCTGCGCAAAATTTACCTCCGTTCACCCCTGAGCAGACGCTGCTGTGGAAGCTACGTGTTTGCTGGCCCAGTCATGCTTCCATCTGTTGCCACTCGATCGTACTCCCTTGCGGATACCCCCGAGCAGAAAATGGGGCAGGTGATGAAAGGGAGGGGGCCGATTGGTCCGGCAAGTGCATAGCTCCCACCGCACTCTCAGCTTAGGGGTGAACGGAGTATGGCGAGAGAGTAGAGCAATGCGGTTTGGACCTGTGCGATGCACTCCATGGACTGCGGATGTATCAAAGTGAAAAGGGGGAGGAAGGCTTTTTGAAGGAAAGGAGGTATGGAATAGTCTGCTATGTTTGCAAATTTTTGTACCGAAGAGCAAGCTTTTGACTTTCTACCCACTTTTTTTTTGGCCCACTAAACAATTTGCTATTGTTAAAATACCAATCTAAATTTGTTTATTCCAGCCCAAAATTTGTTTCACAGTTCCTTTTAAAGGGGATTGGCAGAAACTAGCACTTGATTCCAAAGTGCACGAGCAAAGTTCAAGCCCTGCAACTGACAAAGATTGCCGGCAGTATACTGAAACGCAACTGATTGGCCTCTACCGCAACCTTTTCCTGGCTGTAACGCTGACATTGTGCTATGGCACAGACACTCCATTACGGTATATGGGTGGCACGCTAGTGGATGAATGAATGCGTGTGGTTCACCCCCTTAAATCATGTCATCCAGGCAGTGTTTTTAATAACAACGGTTCATTTATACCTACTATACAAAACATTAGGTTAAGTCTTTCAATGATAATACAGCTAAACACTGTCATCTTTGTCATCATAGTGATCAGTAAGTAAAAGAACATGCTGTGGAGAATGGAAAAGTGAGGTGCTCAAGGATGCAACTCGGGAGGTTATTTTCTATGGCAACACTAATTACCTATTTTGTGCTGACGAATACATGGCTTGTTTTGCGGTCACATCAACTGCCCTACTGGTGGTCTGGCTGCCGAGCACGCACTCTTGGCAGCACACATTTCACACCAGTAGATTTCTCCTTGTCAAGAACAAGTAGAAATAATCACCAGTATGGCGAGATTATAGTACAAGTCATGTATTGCAATCATACCTAAGCACCAAAAACTCTGAAGAAAGTTCTATATAGCCATGAGCAGCTTTCTTTGGGAAGCAGGAAAAGTCTACATGAGTCCAAAAAGGTACTAAAGGGGGGCCAAGTTGGGGTAAAGGTAACAGGGGCAAAGGATATAAAAAAGGAGGGGGCGGGCAAGAGTGGAAAGCATGAAATGTATGTCGGCCTTTACCGCAAAATTTGCCTCAAAGATTAATTTTTCTTTAATGGGGCAATTTTGTTTTGTGACACAAGCAGCAATTTAGTCACTTAAAAATAAATAATAATATTAATTTATTTT
The DNA here is from genome assembly GCF_016920785.2 of Ixodes scapularis. Classification (NCBI taxonomy): domain Eukaryota; kingdom Metazoa; phylum Arthropoda; class Arachnida; order Ixodida; family Ixodidae; genus Ixodes; species Ixodes scapularis. The sequence goes on along the minus strand of NW_024609879.1, from coordinate 67,209,315 downwards.
TATTTAGGAGGGTTGAGGGGTGCTAGAAAGGTCGAAGACCTGTACCACAAAGCATAATATGCAAAACTAAGAAGAAAAAAGAGGACGAAATTATGCTGTACAGATGTCGCATGGCTCGGCAGCATGCTGTCCTCGTGTCCCATTTTTAGAAGGTTTAATGGGTAACGCTATACAGACAATATGGTGCACCTCGACAGGAAATGGCCACACGCCCCATGTGGAGAGCTCATGCATTTAGTTATTGAGTAGTGGATTCTGGCTCCCTTTTGTCCCAAAACGTTTCATTTTTAACATATTTGTTCTTTGCAATAATAGTTGCCAAAAAATAATGTCCCCAATATTGTTAAATGTTTGACAAAAAAAAAGAAGTGTGCCCGCCACTTTGCGGATTTTATCCTGGGTTCGCTGTGTGAAGCAGCGACGTTGCCACAAAGCTACACCACAGCTCGGGAAATTCATTCTGACAATGTCTTTTATATACACCATTTTTTACTAAATGCTTAATTAACTCTGAGCCTTTAACAGATAGCACGTGATTTACTGAAATGTATTTACCCAAGCCAAGCACCCCCCCCTTAATTAGGCGAAACCATAAACGTTTTGCGTACTGCATATTAGCCCCGAGCAAGACCAATTGGAGCGCCGCGATCACTCTATGTTGACGTAGTGACCAGTGTCACGTGACGAGTATTTTCTTCGCTTTGCTGTGGTTGTTTGCTTTAGCATGTAGCAGTATAAACTGGTCGCCAAGTGTGTTTTGATTTTGCTATCATGCAAAGCTTGAGTAGGATGAAACATCAACAAATCAGAATACGATAAGCGAAACAATTGGAAGTTGCGAGTAAGTTATTACGGGATCCTACAATAGCTTTATTGCCGCCACCACTGCTGAGATACTTCGCCATGGAGACCAACGAACATACTTCTATGCACGCTTCCGGACTTCAAGCAGCAAACTAAAAGAAACACGTAACCGTAACTATGATTCTTGGTGAAGGCTGCCCTATTCGCAGATTCTGGAAGCAACAGCAACAATCCCACCGACTTGAGCGGCCGCTCAAGTTGGCAGGAAGACCTTGCAAGCTTGGTCGGAAGGCCTAGCAAGGCGCTCATAACTCGCTGCCTACGACCAGTGGCCTCGTGAAATGGATATGTTTGCATGACCCTCGTTTTTTTTTTTTTTAAATGGACCCATTTTGTATGAATTGTTTGACCTTGACCTAGATCTTCCGGTCAGAAGGTGTGTTACCTCTTTCTCGTCCCCTTGTCATTTCCAGAGTGTTGTGCGGTGGCAGCAGACGCTCTCGTCGCAGTGACATGCTTGTCAATTCTATTTTCTGTTTCCTTGGAAGTAACGCTCATATAAACACACTATGGAATTCCTTCGCATGATGTGGTACATACACTTTATTTTTTGTGCGCAAGCAAAAACGGCGATTGGAATGCCAAGTTCGGCGCCTGCTCGGCCATCGCCGCGATTAATTTCTATTTGCTCTGTCTCCAAAAAAAAAAGAAGAAAAAAAATTTTAAAAAAAGAAGACTTGCTCTGGGAAGCATGCCGTCCCAGAATCTACCCGTTAGGTCACTTGACAAGCCTCCAAAGCCACCACAATGACCGATTTGGTAGGGGTCAGTATGATAACAACAAAAGAATTAGGTCAAAAGCAACCCTAAAATAATGAATCAAACAAGAACTGTGATTGATACACCTCGACCTACATGCTGCTAACGAAACAGAGAAGCAGTCACGTGATCCTTGCTACTACGTCATGACAAGGAGCTGCCAGGTGGCGCCACTCCATCTTCTACGGCAAGGAGGTTACAAGTACTAGGAGGGGGCACGTTGCAATATTGGTGAAGCCTAGTCATAAAAAGTTTAAATGATTTTGTGCCCAGCGTGACCGCAGATCTCTCTGGCGATTGGTGCGCGTGACATGTCACGTGTGAGATGGATGGTTGATTGTAGAGGACTCCTTGCAAGCTTGCGCGCGCTCCGTTCGGTAGGTTTTATCAGATCGGAGGCTAGACTGTGGTGTATTCTAGTACCCCATAACAAGACGAAGGCTAGCTGCGGTCACGTGATGTGGTTACGTTGGCATGGTAAGTGATGAGAGTAAGGAGGAAAATGAGAAAGAGGCGAGGTGTCATGGGATCATGGCTTCTGGAGGCTACGCGGCTGACGTCATGCCCTCTCCTACCCTTCTATTCTCCATGTTCTAGGAGCTAGAAAGCCTCAAGTAAGAGTGTGTTCAACTCAAACCATGGAGAGCGTTTGAAATTTAATGGCGGCATTAGAGATGACAGATTATACCTTTTATTGCATTTAAAAAATGCTTATCCTATCGCAACAAAATTGGTGTCTCAAGAAAAGCAATATTTTATTCTTCGTGTGAAATTTTCAAACATCTCCAGGTCTGTTTATAACCGGAGTTACGTTGAAAAACCACCCGTAGCCCCATACACTCAGAGCAAAAGTTTTCAATTTAATGGCGCCCATAAACACGTAACCCCGGGCGAGCAGTTGAACACCCTCTTACTTGAGGCTCTCTGGTTGGGGCTAATAGCCATATATGCACCCAAACATTGGGACAGTAAAGATTATATGTTCGGTATAAACTGCTATATGATATACAATACAGATCATGCCTCTTCTGTTTTAACGAGAGCTGAATGCTTCGTTCTGGATAATTTACCCGGCTTCCGGTCTGGGATGACATGGCCCGGGATCACGGCGACGCAGTCCAGTCCGATGAACGCGTTGTCCAGAATTAAAATGAAGCATTGACTCACCAATATCCTCGTGGAGGTTTCAAGTCAATGATGAAAGCGCCAATATTTGCGGAGCGGTGGGTACAGCTATCCAAACGAGGCTGACAGACGCACAAAACAGCTATCCAAACGAGGATGACAGACGCACAAAACACAATTTGCCGGCCAGCGGACACTGCTAAAACACAGTGAGCGCGAGCGTAAACCTGTCAAACGCTGGCGTAGGCTGATGTCACACAAACACACGCACAGTACACATAAGTGGGCCGACAGGCAAAACTTAGCGTCAACGGTGCAAAATGTGATCCTGTCAAACTTCCCGTTCGAACTTTTTCTTCCGGTTCTCTGAGGCTTGTTCCAGACCGGTGCAATCATTGAGATGACGTTGCTTTCCACAGCCTAAAAATCACTCACGATTTTAACTCGCTCGAGAACAGGCAGACAAAAACGCACCTCTCGAATCTCAAATTCTCAACAAAAACAACAGATGGATGAATGGATAAATGTTAATCAGAGTTGTATATAGATATACGGCTCTAATGTAATAGGCTTTACCCTTTGTAACAGGCGGTAGCTTGCGCTACCTAGCCTAAGTTTATAAATAAAGGTTCAAAGGTTCAAATGTGTTTATTGGCTAAAACAATGATTCCCCCCTTCCTTCTAAGGCCAATTTTCTCCCACTAGCTATCACCAGGCAGTGTGAGATATCACCAGGATAACCTTTGGGGGATTGGGCAAAATAAACTAAAAACATCTGCCTTTTCTGCCCGGCGAGACACTACTCTTTGTCTACGCTTAATTTGAAAATAATATTTGAATTCCTGAAACAGGTTGAGACTTTGGGCCGGAGTCAAGCGGGAGGGAGTTCCGACTCTCCTCTACCACGCCTGTCCCCAGCTGTACTAGTTGTGTATCATTCAATCGCCTCGAGATCGAACCGTGTCGCCACCGTGCGGCCGAAATTGGAAACGCGCGAAAGCGGGGATACCGCCGTGCGTCGTCTGCTACGGACGCATGCTCAGAAGTATGGATCTCGACGAGGCAAGCCCGTTTCAGGCTGAGCTTGACATTCCTTATTAAATGCTTTATGTTTTTGTTGCCGTTTCTTCTTACTAAAGGTTATGTTGTATCGTTTCCCATGAGTAGAAATTCAGCAAAGCGATTATTATTAAGTCGGAAGCTTCCATAATCTTAGCGTGTTGGTTTGCATACGATCGCTGGTCCCACGTATTTTTGTTATTTCGCACAAACCGTGGCTTTAATAAAGCATTGAATGTTGAGTGGGTCTGTCTTTTGATTAGAGAATTAACCCGACTGATCGCTATCCTTTAATAGACTAATCAATCAATAAATCCGTATGTTGATTTTTCGCCGGTCATAATGCGTGAACGACGTTAAAAAACTACACATTTTTTACTGGTTTTACTATGTCATAAGTGGCATATTGCATTCTCATTCTAAACTTTACGCTGTGAGTCCTACATAAATATGAACACGGGAAGCCTCTTAAAATGAAGTATTTTCTAAAGTTATTATATAAACAGTATAATCACCCTCGGTAAAATGACAAGCACGCTGAAGTGGTTTACCGTGCAAGCCAGTGTCACAAAAGAAATAAAGACGTCAAAAATATTAAAGCAGGCATTTTTTACTCCTTGTTGACTTTCTCCACCACAAGACTCCAATTAACCGGCAGAAAAAAAAATTGCAATTAAAGCATTACTTGAATAATCTGAAAGTTAATCGATGAGCTGCCCAGTCTTACGTTTGGTGAGGGCGGAGGGTGATCGGCAAGTCTCGTGAAGCTTCGCTAGCCCTTATCAGTAAAAGAGTATCATTACGGCCGATGCTGTCTGTGTCGTGGTGCGCGTCGTTTGTTGGGTTTGCAGAGTCTATAGTGTGTTTGAATACAAGATTATTTAGCCAGAAATTTATAGTATTAGCCTCTTGACATCCGCGGCCCTCACCAAGGAAATTGAAGCGGGTGAACCCACACTGCCGAGACAAGCATTTAATAACAGGAACATTGCTGCGTTGCTCGGTCACTCCCGTTTATTACAGTCACGGCAGATATATTAGAACAGTTTGTTTCACCTGATTCAGTTGTCGTGCCAACCGTGAAGTTTGCAGATCTTAACTAGAAGAGACAGTCTCCTCATCGCAATGCAGTCGATTGTTCAGACTCCACAAAACTTACCCATACTATGGCATAGTAAAAGGGCAGAGGAACTCAACAGCATGGTAATTTCCAATACCGCGCTAACTTACCTTCATTCTAAATATTTATATTACTGCAAAAGCTAGAAGTTAAGACAAAGCATAGAAGCTGCGATTTCACAGCCCACAGTACCAGTATTATGTTATCTGGGTTGGAATTTTTTTTAATTGCCACGTTGATGAGCCAATACATCCATTAAAAAAAATATTTAATATAAATATTCCAGTTCAGCCGGAGACAGGCATCAGTTGTGGTGATCCATGCTTTCCAACGTCTGCCTAGAGCAGACGACGCGCCCACAGAAGCGATTATATAAATTTAGGCCGCACGGCTGCAACACGATTCGATCTTCACTGAAGCACCGAACAGTACCGCATCCTTTTCCGCTAGAATTGTTTTCCCACCGATAGTATGCGACAAAATAAACGCAAGAATCTACGCCGTCTCGCGCGCGAACGTGGAGAGCCTATGGGGCGGCCGTTCTCCTATCCCCGCTTTGATGATGATGATAGCGCGACTGTAGCGCCACCTCTAGGTCGATCTCGAGTTTGTGACTGTAATCCCTTTCTCGGTCAAATCAAAATATCAAGTGCTGTAATCAGGAATTCAAATATTATTTCCAATTTAAGCGTAAACAAAGAGTAGCTCTATTAATCTTTTCTTCTTATTTTATTTTTAATTTTTGGAAACAAACAATGTTTATTTAATTGGTTTGAGTGGTCCGGCCAGTTTGAGTGCGAAAGACAAATCCGAATCCAACCATTTCTAAGGTGTAGCGCTGTTGCGTTTTCCGTTTGTTGTGCTGTCAAACTGTCAAACTTGCCACTGTGTACGACACGCCCAGAGCTAGGCATTGAGGACCTGAGGCATTAGAATCCGAACAAGACTCTAACGAGTTTAAAACAATTAACTCTTTCCACTCCGAATGCCAGAGCTCTTTAAGCCAGTCCAGACAGGCCGGCCTACTCAAGAACTCCGCAGGTTGCGAAGGCCTCAAAATATTGGTGACAGTTTGTGTAGGGGTACAGTGGTTGTTGCGCGTAGTTTGCCCTGTTGTTCCAAAAGATACTACCAGTCACATCGGTACGGTGAGTGAGCGACCAGTCTTCACGCATTTTATTCCTTTCGGGTCAAGCTAGTGACGGCACGCGGTCATAGAAAAATACAATAGCCGCAAACCAAATGCCGCCGTAGCGCGCCGCTATATTCCGTCTCACTAAAACCGTGTTCGCCCGTTCCTCCTTTCCCTCCTCTTGAACAGGTCGGGATAAATACTCTCCCCTGTAGCTTTGGCTGTACTGCACGGTTTTTGTGAGACGCAGTAGAGGGTTTCTTGCCCTTCAGTTTAGGGTAATGCCAGTCTTTCTAGTACCCGATGCCGACAACACGCGCTCACACGGAAAATATAAAGAAATAGCCGGGAACAAAATGCCAGCGTTCCAGAACGAAAGGACACAAGAAGCGTTACGAGATACAAAATGGTCTGATGTCGCCAACCTAAGCGAACCGCACACGAGGGCACCCTAATATTGCCCAAATAGCACAATGACATGGCAGGTGTACGGCGCCTACTAGGCTACAGGAACTGGCGTCGTGCAGTAGGCCGGGGGGATTCTCGCTTCGCACACAGGCTTTATCTGTCTCGTGCTCTATGCCGGAAAAGCAACAAATAAGTTTGAGTTTGTGTATTCTGGGCTACGGGTTACCTGTCATGGCGCATTGGCGTCAACAAAAGTTGGGGTCTTAAACCTGCGAGGAGTGTAAGGGACCCCCAGCCAAGGACTGAGGATTACTTAAAAATGTCGAGGGACCTTCAAAGGTTAGCAGAGACAGAGTAACGCGGAAACTCGCACAATTAGCATTCTGTGAGATTACGAGTGCCTCAGCCTTGGATTCATCGGCTCGCATTAATAAATGGACAGACGGCAGAGGCTAAACCTGTTGCGTCGGGCGGTGGCTTGCACCACTTAGCCAGGATATATGTACAGTCAGCATGGAATGGAACCCGAACGCCGGAATCTGTGGCCATCGACACAGGCTGCTCTACCTGGAGGGTCTCTGAGAACTACACCAGGGTGCGAGGGTGCGGGCCTACTAAGATGTGCTCGACTCTCGCATGGCGCGTCTGAGTCTTCTGCGTTTCGCCGGTGGCGCACTCTACTGGTGGCCATACTTTTGTAGTTTGGGTGTCTTACAAATGTTGTTTCAATTTGCGTGAAACACTTGCTAGTCCTCTTCCTCTTTTGTGTTTAATGTTTTATACCGTGTCCAGATGACTGTTTATTCCCTGTGACGACATGTTGAAAACAGGGCAGCTGGTAAGTATTCATAATGACAGAAACTGAAAAACAGATGGAAAACGTGACAAACACGACCTCTCTATGTTTATTCCATTTCATATGTGTTCCTCTGTCTCAGGTGTTCAACAGTATTTATTTGCAGCTTCTTTGTTAGGCTTTCATACACAAGCTCCTATTTACAAACAAACCAGAGTGCCCCTAGCGGTACGCCAGCCGCACCACACATGCGCGTTGGGACGCGGGCAAGACACGCGGAGTCTACCATCAACAAACCGTTAGTATGCAATGATGTTAGCGTCATTATGAGTTCCTGTGCACTTTTTTGTGTTGGAAATGTTGATTCTTTGTCTTCCCAGCAATTTCTTACTGTTTGAGTGGCCTCGGCAAAATGGACGTAGCTCTTAGGCAATCATAAAGTTCCTTGAATATCCCGACGTACGGCAGTCTATTCCGCGTGAACACTGCAGAATGGACGCTGAAGCCTGATTCACGTGATGAGATTCCGCTCGCTATTTTCAGTCGCAATGTCACTTGGGCTGTGAAAGAGGCATGGACGGCAGCTGCAGTGGTCGACGTCAGTACTGAAAATCGCAAGCAGGATCGAACCTTGTGAATCAGGCATAACAAGTCATTGATCGCCACCAGTAACAGTGATCCTCGTCGCCGTTTAGTTACTGTTTATGCCAAGCCTAATTACCCCAGACAACCTTCAAATCTAAAAGTCTTTTGGGTTGTGCACTTATCGCGCTTACCGTGCCAACGGCACATAGTCCTTGACGTGTTTTACAGGCCGTTGTCGTTTGAGGGAGCGGACTACAGTTTGAACGATCGGCCGGTTGTTTAGCTGTCAAGACGCATCGACTCTGGTCCGGGTGGACCAGACTACTTGACCACTCTTCTGCGTTCACGGTGGAGCAATACAAATAACTCTTACGACCAGAAGCTTCCGTGAATTCAACCGAAGACGTTTCCCGTACAGGCAATCGTAGTCCGACAGCGTCTGCTTTTCTCTTTTCACAACATCTATCCGCCTATCCACGTTTAGACGAACCAGGGAGGCAGAAAATATGTGAAAACTGATATTCACACCTTTTTCATCTCTTGTGTTGCAGCCCCAGTCACAAAGTTTAGATGAGAAGGCAGGTTTGGGTCGGATTTCTCCCAAGACAATGCAGCAATGCCCGGCCCGCAGGGCATTTTCCTCCCCCACCCTAGACGGAAAGTGCTCCCATAGTTCCACCGCTGTGGTGTGATGCATGAGAGTTGAGATGGTGTATATTATAATTTTTTTGCCTCCCTCGTGCAATTCCTACAGTGTATTGGAGGCAGTTGTGACGAGAACCTTCTGAGGGTGTTAATATTATTTAAACAATTTTCCCTTTCCTTTCCAGAAGGATCCCAGCTTGCAGTGTGGCACACACACTCTTTGAGGCACATCAGAACCAGTCACATTCACTTAGCGAGAAACTCGCCACCTTTGGCGAGATCCCAGTCTTCGTGACTTCAGTCGTTTTTCTTTGCGGAGTCTTAGGGACTCTTTTAGGGGATTTTATTTAAATAGTTAACAAAATTGTGCTTACCAATGCTACAAGCAGAAGGCTCATTCATGTGCCACGAGCATTGCAGAGTGAGGCAGAGACAGCCAGCCTTTCTAGTGCCTAAAAAAAATGTAGATAAAAGAAGGAAAATATTTTTGGGAAAGTGCATTTCGTGACAAGTGTGTCGTATCCAAGCAGTCAGATATCTTTGTTGGCTCTCTAAGAAACTTTCTTTTGAGGAAAGAAAACAGAGTTTTTACCATCACATTTATGTTGCGGAACCGAGCTTGAGCCTCGCGACATGCTTCTATTTCGTGCTTCTGTTGTGCATTGAAGTGCCAAAGGAGAAGCTGGTTTTGGAATCTCTCCTCGCTCAAACCGTGTCTCGCAGCCTAAACGTTGCGCTAAAAATATGGCTTTTTGGGCGTGGGCATCCAGAGAAGGTTGCAAAGGGGGGACCCCCCCCCCCTCCTTGGGATACCGGGAATATTGATGACGAGATGATGTTTTCGGTGGCATACTCCTAGCGGGGGGGGGGGGGGGGGGGGGGGGGCCCACGGTCACGCCGCTAATGCATCGCACAAAGGACAGGCTGCAGGCACTGTGTAAGGTGCATTCCTTTCTTGTCAGAACGATTGTCAGATTTCGGCGTCAGAACGCCGAAATCTGATTGGTTCTGGTTGAAGGATAGTGGGTAGACCTAGGGCGCCTTCATGTGCGCTTTGCTAGGGTAATACCACACGCCGACAAACTAGCAGCCATTTTGGTTCTCGGCGATAATCCGTGGGGCTTATAACCCTCCCGGAAACAAGCACCTTATCTCACAAGTTCCGAGCAGCGTTGTGGAACCCACGGAGGGAGGATTAGCATTTTCCCCCTCGGATTGGAGGACCGATGGATACAAAGGCCACTTTCTGGCACACGGGGAAACAATGAGAGGAACAAAGTGGCGGTGGAAGAGGGTGCGGGAAAGGGAAACAGGCAGTTGGCATCACTCTATGTGAAGCGCACATCAAGGCACCCTAGGTAGACCTCGAGGCAGCGTGCTTTGAGGTCTATCCACTATTCTTCAGGGCCAATCAGAGCTCTGCGTCGTTTCGATGTCACTGCAACTCTTGCACAAGAAGCAGACAAACTTGCTTTCTGCATTGAATTCTGCGACGAGTCGGGTATCGACTGTACCCTGTTCGGCCCCAAGCTGACAGTGCAGTGAAGCTACATGCTTGTCGGATCACGCTCCCATTCACACCAGCATACGGAAAGCAGGCTCGGGTGACGAAAGGGAGGCATTTGATTGGTCCGGAGAGCACGTAGCTCTCACCGTACTGTCAGCTCAGGAGTGAACGTTGTATAAGTGCCACAGCTTCTTTTTCCCTCTGCCGTTTTATGTGAAAGCTTCATAAGTGTTTTCCCCGCTATACTCTAGTGTTTTCATTCTGGCTGGGACATCCCCCGCAACAGGGATGTCTTATGGACGTATCAAGTCATGTGTCGTCTTTGCCGTCGCTACCATGCTTTGTAATTTTGGCCCGTTTACAGCCAGACTTTGTGCATTTGTGCAACATGTGTCACTTGCATCGGTGGGTGTCAAATATATAACTTTGATTTTCTTTATGAATCTTTAATTTTTTTCTAAAGTTAGGATGCATTCACATCCCAGCTTCCTTTGTGCTTTTGCCATCATTTGAGTTTCTGCACTGTGCATTTCACTGTTTTTTTGGTGCGTCTGACTCGCATGCGATTCCATTTGTCTCGGTTGCTTCTTGCGAGTACTGCCGGTTTCTTGTGAAGGAAGCTGTCCTTGGTGATAAAGTGGAAAAGTGAGCTTGTTTGTATATGTTAAACGAGGTGAATAATCAAACGGTGCTCAGAATCAATGCCACACAACACAATAGATCAGTGTCGGTTGTGTTTTGCATGTTCCTTTCCGTGGTCTTTGTTTGTCACCGTTCTTTGATTTTCGTCTCTCTTGTCACCAGTAAGCTTTCCTTCAGCTTTGTCCCACTTAGAAACCCAGTTTCAGTTTAGTATTTTACTCTCTTTACATGTTTTCTTATAAGTTCAGTATTTTACTCTCTTTACATGTTTTCTTATAAGTTTAGTATTTTACTCTCTTTACATGTTTTCTTATAAGGAAAGCCTCGCTTCTATTATTAAGAACTTTTACATTTGTGCATAATGTGTCACCTGCATCAAAAATTTGTTGTTTCGTGCAAGCTTTGGAGATTTGATACTAATGAAAATTTCAGAAATCGACTCTAAACAGTGGTTTAGCAGTGCAGAAGGCAGCTGGATTTATGCAGAGTTAGCCATAAAAGGAAGTAAATAAAATGAAACCTGAAGCTAATATAGATTAATACAGTAACAGAAACAACAGCATTGTGAAACGTGTTCTTTACATTATTCATGATTTTTCGTGAGACAACAGGTCATTGCAGTCTTAATATGCGTAGAAAGAAAGATTGGCTAAAAGTTTACTTTGTGACCATTTCATCATCATCATCATTTATTAAACCTTGAAGGCCCTTACGGGCATTACACAAGGTGGGGGTACCTGCTGAAAAAACATTAAATAAAGGAACAAACAAAAAGTGGGTTACATGCATTGTTATATAAAGCAACAAAAACAATATAGCACAATCAACATCAATAATATTATTGACAAGGACTCGGGGAAATGTCAGAGTGGTCGCAACATTAATTTAGAGGCAGGAACAAGTAACACAGCTTGAAGTATAGGACATTATTATAATTTATGGATATGTGATAAGTACTCTCATAGTTACACATGGTTGGCCTTAAAGGGATACTTCAACGAAATTTGGAATATACTCGCTGTGTTCAAAAATAGGTTGAATATGATCCACAATATCCGTAAATGATAGTTGCACGTTTCTATTTTGATCCTGGTGGCCGTATTTTTTCTTAAAGGGGTAGTGAAACGAAATTTTAGCGCCGATCTTGTTGCATAAATATGGGCTAGGGACATGCACCACCTCGGAAACATAAATATTGCGCTGTAAAACACAGGAGAACTAATTTTAAACATAATTAAACGATTTCAAATTCTCATCTGGTGGATGGGGGGAAGTTCTCGTGACATCACTTGTGCCAAAATAGCAGCGCCGTTCTGCGGCAATACGGCGTGCCGGCAGAATTCGCCTAGGCCTGAACGCGTTTGCAAAGCCTTGGCGGAGAAAACCAAAGCGTAGTTGGCCTGGCCACAGTGAGCTCGTTCTCGTTGCGGCTCTTTGCACGACACGGCCCGAGCATGCTTCTGGCACGGCCGGTATTAGTTGCTGCGAGTCGCGAGCTGCAAGCCGACGTTAAAAAGGATATGTTTGAACTACGAGGGTGTCAGCAAGAGCCACGCAAATGCCAAATACCTGTTCACACTCGGAGCGGACACGCGCGTTTGATCGAAGTGCTGAATTCGCTCTGTTAGACCGCGTTTCGGTAAGCGCTTCTGGACCGATCTTTTACGATTGCAACTCGATACTGACATGACACTCGGCAAAGAAAGGTTAGACCGACATCGCGTAGCTCCCACGAACTGCTATAGCTCGACACTGACGTAGCGTCGAGTCAGAATAAAAATGGCATACTAATAACAGAGTGTACATACCGAGTTGCCAAGGTAATCCGTATGGCGTTTATTTGAGCTCTATATCACACAAAACAAGGAGATGGAATCAATGAGAGTCCCTTTTCGACGACAGCGTTCGTCACCGCTGTCTCGGAAAGCAAGGAGATCGAGATGACAAGGGGAAAATATTGACCTCTGAAATTTAGTTCAGGGATCAAACTACTCATCCGGTAAGGGTCCACAAGGGTCGCGCGGGCATATTCCATTTAGCAGGCCAGCTGGTCATGGACAGACGGTCTTGGCCAAGGACCGCCGGAGCAACGGTGCGCCGAGTCGATGTTGCTGCTAGGCCTACTATATTCTGCCGAGCTCGCTCGGTCGGCAGAATCGTGGCTGTTGTAGCTCTTCTCGTGTGTTTGTGGATCCTGCGTTCTTGATCTTCGTGGTCTGTTTTAAGTACTCCTTCCTTTTTTCTTGCTGGTTGAAGTCGGGACGCACGAGAAGAGCACGAAGAAAAATAAATGTCCGTTGGTGGCCGATACCAAGTAACTGAGCGACGCTGTCGGCCTTGTTGATTTGATCGTAAAAAGTGCGTAAGACAGCTTCGGAGCTGTCGTAGGATTCTGTCGTAACCTGTGCAAAGGTTACGACAATTTCGTTTCGAGAGCACGGGTTTTCTCTCAAATTTGTCGTACGCACTTTTTTCGTCGTGAATTCGCTTTGAGAATCCGGCCTCAGAGCTGGTTTTGTCAGTGCTGCCGTGGTTGCCGACTTGCCGTGGTCCCGTGGTGCAGCGTGCGTGCAGCCCTTGCACATCTCAAACGGCCACGTTGTCACAGGTCGTAAATCGTCGACGCACCACCAAGTGGCAACGCTCGTAACCACAACATTCATGCCGTAGCCTTCCCCGACCGGCACAAGTGACGTCACGAATGTGCCCAATATCCCAAGACGCATCGCGCTCTCCGATGGCCGATTTTTGAGCGCGCGCCCAATCGGGCCCATCAGGGTGAAAAATATAGCCATCCTTTCAAAATACAAACGCGCGATTATGATTTATGAATATCATTGATCATATTGAACCTATTTCTGACCATAATAGGTGTATTTCAAGTTTCGCTTCAGTATCCCCTTAAAAACGGCCCTCGTTGTCAAGCGCTCGGAGAACAGCCAGCGGTGAGCACGTGACATCCAACGCAATTGTGACGTAGTTCGTCTCATGACGAGCAAAGCTATGGCGAGGCTGACGTCGAGAGGATGGCCTAGTCGTTCCAGCCACCGAAGCGTCTGCTTTCGTACGAATTTTGAGTGACGGGTTAATCTTCTATAATCTTGTAGGGGGACAATAGCTACTTCTGGGACATACAAAAGGAAGTAGGGGAGAGGGGAGTTCCTCCTTCAGCTCTGCTCTCGTGGTGGCCGGAGACAAGACAGTTACCGTCACTACTTGTCAAGGTTCCTAGACGGGCATTACAAACGAGGCCTTAGCGACATTCACCAGGTGCTCTTTGCTAATCGTTTAATTCGTTTTAAAATTCCTTTTCGTGACTTTTTTAACAAGACATTGGTGCATTCAATGTGATACTGCTCCTTTGAACACATACAGACAAAAAAAATAAGTGCCAAAATTTCGTTCTAGTATTCCTTTAAAGTCTAACGATTCCACTGTACATGTTGGCTGTGCTCATTTTAAATAGGGACTCGTGTTTTCAGTGCACACTGATGAGCCTCAAAACTAACCCCAGCCTGGTTTTATCACAATATGGCAAAACCAAAACACCCCAAAGTGGAGCTCTCTTCTAATAAAAAGAGTTCATTTGTCGGGAATGAAACCTTTATCTGAAGGTCCGGCACTGAGGTGTCCTCGAAGCCGCTTCTGTCCTCGGGGACAAGGCTGATCCTGTTTGCTCTCTCATCGGTACCGGGGCATTTTCCCGAGTATTCGAGTCACATTCGAGTTCCTTGGAGTTTAAAGAATCTCACAGCCATCTTTTGTTTTCTTCAAACGTACGCCCGGTAAACGCCCATTGTGTGTCTGATGTAGGAAATCGACGCCGAATATGCCAGGAAGGATAAACCCCCTAAAAAAACAGCCTTCAATTTCAAGAAAAATGAGCCCCTAAAATACAACACCCTGCCCATCGGTAGGCTAGACTTTCCGGTTTTAACTGTAAAAATACAAATAAACATTTGTCAGTTTCACAAAAAAAAAGAAATAATAATAATCGTAAAAACCGAAAAAAGAAACAAACAAAAAAAAAACTACTAAACATTTCTCATAATTTAAGACAAAACCCCGAGACTGGGGAAAAGATGAAGGACAACACAACACACAGCCTCAAGCACAGCTGTGTTAAGCTGTGTTTGAGACTTTGTCTGTTGTGGTGTCCTTCGTTTTTTCCCAGTCTCAGGGTTTTGTCTTCAATTATGTTAATCCTTTACCTGCTCATTTGCGCCCTAACTTTTTGTTAGTAAACATATGTTGGTGTCAAAATTTCAAACACTGTTGAAAAAGAAAAAAAAAAAGCTTCAATTTTTTCATGATCTTACTTCTTTTTCTTTCTACTGGGACTGCTTTTGCAAAACCCTTCCGTCTTAGACTCAAATACTTGGTGCAAGAGTAAATCAATACTTCACATCAGGACATTACAAAAAAAAGCAATGGATACTAAATTATTGCTTTTCTAGCATACGCTCCTTGACCACATTTTTAACTGAGCTGTGCATGCATGCGACCGTTAAAACCTAGTTACTGCGCAGTGAATATCATGAAGCTGGAGTGTGTCTGCCTATTGTGATATTCGGAAACTAGTCACCAGTTATCCAAGATATTTTGTGTCAGTTCGCGACTTACTGACTTTCCTTCACACTTCATTAGCGTTTTGGCCGATAATCACTGCTTTTAGTGTCCGTCCGAAACGGATCCCCAAAATATGCCGATGTATTAAAACAAATAAACGCCATGAAACGTCCGCCGATTTCTCTATAAATGAAGGCCGGAAAAGCTATGGCCTGGTTATAAGTGAGGCTGTTGTAGACTGGTCTCGCAGTTCCGGCCCTTCATTTGAAACGCACTTCTATCGCCGACAGATTCCGAGCGGACAATCTTCACAACGACGTCCGCTCGCTGGGACGATCTGGTCCGCCACTGGACGCAGTCCGGCCACCGGTGCGCGGAGGAGAAGGGCAAGGTTCGCCAGCGCTCCCCGCCCCTATCCAACGGAACGTCCAGTCCGACGGACCGCAAAGGGATTCTCGTAAAGGACGGGAGCTTCCAGTGTCCCAACTGCGGCAAGACGTTCCGCACAGGCGCCCAGCTGGCCGTCCACCGACGCGTCCACACAAGCAAGAAGTCCTTCGAGTGTGCGACCTGCGGCCAGTGCTTTTCGCACGCGTCCGGCCTCTCCAGGCACCGGAGGATTCACGTGAACTACGTCTGCAGGGAGTGCGGGAGGCGGTACATGGGGCAGGAGCACTTGGACAAGCACCGCCTCCTCGCACACACCTGCCTGGACAACTAGTCGTGCCGCCGCAGGGGCAGTCGTTTCTTACCTGTCTGAGACGCGTGTTGGCACGGAGCTAGGAAGCAATGTGACGCCGCCAGAAGCCTCTGTGCATGTCTGAGCGAGCCGGTTCTCGCCCTATCTTTGGCTGTACCGCAGTTGCCGGCAGGGTGAGCTCGTAGCTTTCACCGCGCTGTCGACTTGGGGGCGAATGTAGCTTAGTGGTTAATTTAGCTTAGTGGTTAGTGGCAAATGAAGACTCATTTGTATGTTGTAAACTGGTTCTAACTTTTGCGTCCGACCGACTGCGTCACGACCACTTACGACTGCTCACTACGAGATGGTTGCTGTGGTAACTGAAATTTGCACAATGTCTTGTGGTGGAATGCTAGGGGTCAGTAACTAGGGTTCTGTGGTTTTGGGGCTTATTTTCTCCTTCAAATTGGGCTGTGTCTTATCAAAATTTTTGCTTTTTTTTGCACAAATACTTTTTTTTTAAATTTGTTTTTGTATTGGACAAAAAATCTATGTTTATTGAGGCTTACATTGCAGAAATCAAGACATTCAAATAGAATTCCCCTGCCTGCGAGGCGCTTTCGCATGACTTGAATAATCAGAAAATATCAGAATTCCGATGAGACTGGGAGAGATGTGGGTTGTGGAATCGAACAAAGAAGCAACCTCGCAGATCGTTCACTGGGGGCTTTGTGCCGGGTAATCACAAAATGAAGCTGAGATAAAGACGTCCTGTGAATTTCCGATTCGGGGTCTTGCGGATTTTCCCGATTTTGATCAGAAAGATTTTTTGGGGGAAGGGGGGGTAGCTTTAGGGGTTTACCGAAAATATTGAAAGCCCTAGTCATAATGCAAGAAGTCGTAATGCTGTTGGTCGCACCCAAGCACAAACGTCTGGATCAGCCTTATGGCTTTCACCGTTTATGTCGGGCTGTTCGGAGATATACTGTGCAGCATGAAGGAAGTGTAAACTTTCAATGAGCTGCAAAAATGAGTCGTTCAGAGACAAGAGATCATTGTTTAACTCGATGGCAAGCTCTATCGGTCTCACCATGATCCTCCGAGGCCTAAAAGTGTGGTCTAGAATACTGGTGAAACATTAAAAGGATGTTTATGAGATGCAGTTGACTGCCACCTGCTACAGGCTATTCCGCATTGCTGCTCGTCCACGGAGTCCTCTCTGCTACGCGTATTGTTCATGCAGAAGCTAGACAAAGGTATTGTTAACCATAGTTAAGAAGAATGGCGTCACCCTTTGTGGGTAACAATCTGAACTTGTCTGCAGGCTGTGGTAGCCATTTACATTCTCTGGACAGGTTCTGGTTTTCTTGGTTTACCATGTCTTGAAACCACCAAACTACATTTTAATATTCTGGTATGGTAATAGCAGGCTAATAACATGGCTATTTTTTGTGTGTGTTTCTTTTTGCTCAGGTTAAGCTGCTATTGCTTTGTTTGATCCTAAACTTTTGCAGCTTGGTGGTGAAGATCTGCAAACCAGAATGTGAAAAATAAATCTCTTTATTTAAAAAATTACTTGACAGTTGCCGTCATACATAACTAGGTGATGTTGCCATTTGTAGTTCACTCCTCAGACTTTGCTTTTAACAAATTAGGATAAGAATGAAAAGGAAGTGAGAGTTAGTTGATGGCTGAGAAAGAATGAATAATTTGTCTGCGGTAACTGGCCCATGCAAAGTGACACTGGTATGATGTAAGAACCTGTGCTTTTGTAAAGAGGTGTGGCGACAACGCGGCAGTTGTGTGACTCTAAAGCTTATTCCAGGGATTTTGAGGCAGTGCAAACCAATTGGGGAACACCGTAGGTCATCTCTAATGGCACAACCTGACTTTTAGTACCGGGAAGGGTGTGAGGTCTGCTGAATGAAAACAACTGCTCCTTGCATCCAAAAATTATCATCCAGAATTGATACTGCAGGGACCATCTCCTATTACCACTTAGTATGTAACAGGGATGGGCAGTATTTCAAATACAAGTATTTGAATTACGTATTTCAAATACTTTGTGTATTTTGCATTTGTATTTAATTACAAATTGGGTAATGTATTTGACGTGTGTATTAAAATACTAAAACGTGGGTATTTAAAATACAATAGCAATTAAATACAATTTTGTGGGCGAAAATACATCCCTCAAATTTATTGTCACTGTCCAGAGCAGGAAGTCCAGAGCAGGAAGAAAACTATGTTCTGCACCAAATGCAGTGTCTCTCAATCAAGCACAAGCGTTTAGTGACTTTGTGATTACGGTGCTAGTCCAGGGCAAGAATAGTGACGAAATCGGCGTTCACAGGCAGACTGGCTAAATAAGTGCCTGTGACAACTTCTGATGCTTTCCAGCCTGATTTCCATTCATATTTTTGCCTGGAACATTCTTAATGCGCGGGTCGTCCAGATTTTCGTAACTGGTGCGAGTTGCAACAATAAAAAATGCTCTAGCTAGTGCTGCGCGTCTTGGTCGTCTCGATTCTTTGTTGGTCTATACCAAAATGTAATCGACAAAAAAAGCTGCTTGAAGATCTGTACTTTTTTCACCTATTACGTCCAAGCTGATTACATTTTTTTTTATTATATTTCTTTTACGTTACTAGAGCCTCGTACACTAACTCCCGAGTGTGCGATGCAAAATTAAAATGAGATACCCAGAAACCCGTTGCACGTGCCCTGAAGTCGCCAACGCAAATTTTGAGGAATGTATTTGGAAAAGTATTTGGAGGAGACCAAATACATTTCGTTGTATTTGTATCTTGTACTTAAATGCTTTTTTGGAAATGTAATTAGATTTGTAATTAAATTCATTTTTGACGAAGTATTTTGTATTTGTATTTCGATACATATTTGTGTGTATTTTGCCCATCCCTGGTATGTAACAAAAAAAAAAAAAAAACAGCTTACAAGCTTAACAGTTTTATACTTCATGTTGGTATCTGCAAGAGCTTTTGCAAACTGGATAACCAAGTTTCCTTTAAAATTTCTCCGGGAAACCCATGTTGGAAGAACAACTAGATGTAGGATGCAAATGGGTGAATAATTTTCATAACCCGTCTATGAAAAATATTAACAAACACAAGCCATGTGTTCTTGTCATTAGTTTGTTAAATCTTAAGTTACCTTAGAAACTACCGTAATTATACATAAAGGAACGTAAGTGTGATACATAATGAGGCTTGACATTGCAGTAATCTTGTGTCTAACTTAAATAATGCTAAAAAAAACTACTAAATAAAAGCAGAAAGAATATACAGAGGAACAGATAGAACAGCACCTCTGTTCTGTCCGTCTCTATGTTTATTCTTTCTGTTTTTATTTAACTTCACCAACGCGCTAACATCAAACTAAAACTACTAACATGTTGACAGGTTGGTAGGGATTATCTATTAGGCTACATTGGTTCCACTGTATTATCTAAAAGGGATACAGACTCCACCACCCATTGGCTTTGTCCTAGTAGTACAATCGGAGCCATACTGGCATGAATGCTAGCTCATAGTCTATATGCAAGCCTAATAAGATGCCCTGAATAATGTTTTTCTTTTAGGAAAAGCGTAATGTTTGGTTGTATTTTTATGCGCTGGCTTTTGTGACATGTAATATTCGACATCTGTGCCAAAATTGTGCAAAAATTTCACACAGTGTGTTGCACACCCACCGTAGAATAACGCACATCTGCCCATTCCACACTAAGTGCCCATTCCCAAGTTTTTAAGATCCGAGAAAATATGCACAGTGCATTTATATGTAAAATTGATGACCGGATAAGCGCCCATCCCCCATTTTTTCACGATTGTCTTCAAAGTTTGAGAGGGCGCTTGCCCCGGCATTTTACGGTAGTTCTATATGAAGCAGCAGTAACTTTGTCTCGCTCAGGCTATGACAGTTGTAATACAATGAGTTGTCTTCTCACCCTTTCCAATGTAGCATTCATGTCCTGTCCTTTTGAGCACTTTTTTTTTTTTTTTCTTTTTTATACTGTTAGCTTTTTTGGGGCCCCACAGGAATGTTAAGGTACCCATAAACACAAAACAGAAATGACAATTTCTAACATGCCGCATAATAAGCAAAGAACTGACTTTAGTAAATGAAACTTCAGTGCAAAACCAAGACAACTGCAGTAAAGCCGCACATGAATATAAAAAAAAAAAAATTTTGGGTTATGTTAAGCACTTTTCCAATCGAGTATATTGTTAATATGTATTTTAGTGGCTGTTTTTAATGGATAGCTTTAGAATAAATCAATACACAGCGTTTTTTTTTTTTTAAATTTTCTAGTGGGAGCACACAGCACTTGCAAGCTGTCCTGGTTGAGAAAACATTAAGTGCAAATAATCTGGTCGAAAAGTCGCTTTTCTTCCATTCAGTTTCAACTTTTGCCTGTCCACCCCCAGTCAACATTCTGGCGGCCTCAGGCTCAACTCAGAAGTTTTTTATAAAGTGTCTGCATTATGCCTTGAGTTCTCATCCTTTGAAATCTATTCCGACGAGTGTTGGAAGTCTGAATCAAAAGAGCCAGCATTCTGACAGCAGGAGCAACCAACATCCTAAGCAGCCTCCTCCAGCGTATCACATGAGCAGAGTGATGAATTTTGAAACTATACATGCAAAGTGAAACAGGCTGCGAATAAAACAAACAGCTCCCTAAAGGCATAATAGACAGCAACACCTCCTGTGGTGCAGTAGTTGCACATTTAAGCGGGAACGTTTTTATGTGTAATCTCCACCCTACATGTACGGCGGCCGCCATGCAGGGCTCGTCTGCGTCGCCTCACATGTACGCCGGTGACCGTCAAAGGGTTGACAAATGAGGGTAGAAATCAGTTGCAGTAACATGTTACTGTTACTCCGTTACTTTGTGCTACTTTTTTGAGATGTAACTTGTAACTAGTTCTATTACTTTCTCTGAAGTAGTGATGCAAATATTGACAATACTTCTGCCATTTTTACAGTTTTTTTCAGCATGAAAACTTCATTGCACGAGTGCATTGTAGCCGTTCCTTGAACTTTTCGAATGATGTGTTTCTACATTTTTAGTGTTGTGTTCGCCTTGTGCCGACCTGCGCCAACTTTACTTGCACTTTCTGTAATAAATTTAGGGGGTGGGGGGCGTTTTCTCCTTTTTTCTTGATTGTAGTCTAGTGGAAAAGTAACTTAAAAGTAACCTCACCACTTTTTAGAAATAACTAACAAATTACTTTATGATTTCTGTGGCTGCGACAGTAACATCGCTACTTTCGTCACAAAGTAACTAACAAATTACTTTTTCAAACTAACCTACCCAAGACTGATAACGAGTTCCTTCCGCACTGACGATTCATGCGCTCCTATTTTTCTTTCTGCCAGACTTTCAGGAAGTGCCCCACCTAGCGACGAGCTTTGAATACGAAGGCCTCGGCGACGCGTTCCACCCCTGGGGCGATCCCAGCACCCGGCGCCGTCAAGGGGCGCCCGGGCCAACCCTGCACCAGTGCCGCTTCTGCGCCTACTCCAGCCGCTACACGACTGCCGTGGTGCACCACGAGAGAGTCCACACGGGCGAGAAGCCCTTCAAGTGCCAGGCGTGCGGCAAGGCATTCGCGCAGAAGTCGGTGCTGCGGAGTCACGAAAGAACGCATGTCCGCTGAACAGGCAACCCCATCTCCTTCGGGAAAGGGTGGGATGGAAATTCTGCCATTGATTTGGGTTTGAAACGTGCTTCTGGTTTGCTCTGCGAACTTAGCTTGAGCAATGTTAATATGAAAGAACATCACGCAAGCTTGATCATGCTCGTAAAGACCAGGGAGCACAGTGTGTCCCGCACAAACCAAACGCACCTATTTATTTATTTTTTTCTGCTAAATTTAGCAGAGAAACTGGATTATTTTATTTGTCGCGTGACGTCCTTTTTCTCCATGAAATTTTGCCAAAAAACTGGATTATATTAGTCTCGTGATCTCGATTTCCCCCGCTTAATTTAGCAAAGAAACTGGATTGGTTAAGGCACTTGACGTCAATTAACCCTCTAAATTTAGCTTGGAAACTTAATTATTCTATTGGCCCCATGACATCAAGTCACGTGGCGTCGATTTCTCCCGCTGAATTTAGCGAAGAAACTAAATTGGTGTTTAGGTCACGTGACAAAACTTTCCCTTCGAAATTCAGCTGGGAACTGGATTATTTTATTGATCACGTGACAGGTGACAAAACTAGGTGGGGTTTTAAGAGGGGGCGCACCTCAGAGCCCCATAGAGAATACATGAGGTTTTTCACCAAATTAAAAAAATTCTGACATAATAACGGCTGCGCGGATCTTCTTGAAAATTTCGGCTTTAAGGACATTGAGTCATTATCGAGACACTAAGCGCAACAAATGTTTCATCATAAATTTAATTATATTCTTTAAAAATCATGAAAATGGTCAAAATCGGCTAATTCGGCACTCTAGCGTTCGGAGCGAATTTACAAAATTATCTAAATTCAAACATAAGAAGTATTGCGCTTAATGTCTTCTAAATTTATTACGGAATCGAATAATATTCAAATTATTCATGTAAGTCGATTTTTTCCATAACTACAGCAAATACAAAGAACCAAGGTGTCGGTGCTTGTTTTCGTCGTTTTTAAGGTACCTCTCTCTCCCGTGCGGTGGCGCTCGCTGTCCACGAAATGCGAAATCGTCCGTTCGGAGATTGGCCGGATCGGCACTGTGCGAGGTGTTCTTCCTTGGCCGTATTCCGCGCCCGTATCCTGTTTCATTCTGCACGCCGAGGCGTCAGTGTGCGTGTCTTGCTTTCCTGGTTCTCGCTGGGTAGGTCTCCGTGTTTTCGCAAGTGGCAAATTCACCTTGGAGCTATGGGTCGAAGACAACCGTCCTGTGGCAAGCGGACCGCGAGGTGTTCCACAACCTCGCGGTCCGTCAACGCGTTGTGCTTGTTTCTACTTTTTTTTCTTTTAAAAACGGGCTTTCTTTTTTTTTTTTTTTGACGCAAAGTTTTATTTTATCGTTATCCTTCACACAAACGTCCTTTGGCCTTGGGGTCGTGGAAATCGGGGATGAAGCGTGCACAAAGTAGATCGTTGTTTGCCTCCTTTTTATTTTTCACGGACATCCTGTGACCTCCGTACGGTTCGTGGTCACCGCAATCTAACGCGGGGAAAAACGTGTCGATGCTCTGTAGTCAGGGTATTCCTAGGGGAGGGTGATAACTCGCTGTTCTTCTGGAAATTCACATATCACCCAAAAAGGTGACATGGGTAATGATTACGGTATGTTTTTTCCGGTGTTTATTTTTGAGCGAAAATCGGTGCATGTTTTTCGGTGCTTATTTTTTAATCACCAGTGTATTATGGGTTGAACGTCTTGTGATGACGCTAAAAAGCGTTGATAACCAAAGAAAAATGCGATTGGACACGAACATTTCAAATTTCCAATTCTATTCACATATTCATTACGCTCTTCTCGTGGGAGCATCTATCCTGACGAAAAATGCCTAAGTCATTGAGCTGTGAACGTATACTCAGTGTACAATCTTTCGGCCTAGAGAGGTATTGCGCACGCTCGAACGCGCTTCACAGCCCAGTAGACGAAGTTGGTGGCACCCAGAAGGCGAGTTTTTGAATGGTCTGTAGTAGGCAAAAGAAACAAATAACAATCAACGCATATCAGCTCTTCAAGCGAAGAGGCGCGTTTCTAAGGTCAATGGTTCCGGACGGCACTAATGTTGTTGGCGTTGTCGTAAGATGACGTCAGTTCATACGAACTGACGTCATCTAACGTGATCACGTGACACAAACACGTCATCTTACATGATCTCGTTACACGAAATGTCGTCATCTTACGTGATCACGCTGCACGAAATGACGCCATCTTACGTGACCACGTAACACGTCATTATGTAAGTCAACCTCTCCCCACAGCAGCGCGCTCCGCGCTTTCCGGGCCCGTGCAGTGCTGTAGTCGAAAGCAAGCTCCCTATGGCAAGCGAAAGCTTCTGAAGTCTCACATTGAGAATACTCGCAAGCGACCGTCTGTGGAAGCTTCGCACGTTGAGGTTTTTGTTGAGATCGAGCCATCGTGTTCCATTAACTATAGTTGAAGTTATCGTTCAATAAAGCCCTAAAAAATATGAATGTAGTTGGTGTAGACATCAAGATCTAATCAAAAATGCGGTTTGACTTCGTTTAATTAACGTATATATACAAGTGTAGAAAAAAATTAGTTATTTGTGCATAGATGTTTAAAAAAGTGTTTATTATTCGACATAGGACTTTGGGAGAAGGATGTGTTCAGATTTTTCTTCATGAGCGCAAATATACCTGATGCAATAAATAGTGACGATTTCATCGTCCCAGTGGTGAGCAGATGATTTCTTGCTCGAAACAATGATGCCATTCCATAAACCAAGTTCTGTGACATATGCTTTTCCAATGTCTGGTCACTATTTTGTAAACCTTTCAGTCCAAACGAGTATACTTCTGTTTGTTTTTGTTAGCTTAGGAGGGAGTCACAGAGCCTATCTTTTTGTCTTCCTCTAGGACAGACGTACAGAGTTATACCGCAACACGCATCTGTGGAGCACACAGAGCTATCGCTCTCCTGTTGGCGGTACAGTAGCAGACGACACAACGCAGCTCCGTAGTCTATCGAGGGCACGGCTAGCCGCGGCCCGTAGCGCGACCGTTCAGACTAGGGAAATGGTTTTGAAGAACCGAGAAATGGTATCTTGTGTACAATAATCACATGTCGTTAGTATACTAGTATTCTACTTGCTAAGCCAAATAAATATTTGCAGCTTGTGAGAATATGTTTGCGTGACGATTTACCGTTCACACTCCTGACGGATGTTAGCGAATCCTTCATGTTCGTGGCTCGCAGTTATCGGTACCCCCCCGGAGTGACTTCACCATATATATTTTTTTCTTGCTTGCAGGACATCATAAAAATCACAAACACGCGAGAAAAAAAAAATCTTATGAGTACGCGTGATTTTGAGCTTCGCAGCTCTAAAGATGCCCGGTAAATGTCGTCCAGCTTGGGAAGAAACTAATCCTTTTTGTTGGAGTTTGACTATCGTATGCTGGCAGCTCGTTTCCGGTCTGTTTTTTCTATACTCCGTTTCACCGTAATTTGGCAACCCTCAGTCAGAGCTGCTGTGAGGGAATCACAGTCGCGGAGCAAAGCACGTGACAGCTACTTTTAGGAGCAGTACTATGGCGCCTGCAGCGCGTCTCCGACTGGTGTGTTTAGCGTCTTATGCTGGCCATACATCAAAAGTGGTCCCAATGTGCAACAAATGACGTCACAGAAGACGGAGTGTCACGCTGTTGCATCTCGCGATCCTGGCAATTCATCGTAGAAATGCTGGCGAAAACAACGAGGGAACACGAGTGTCGCTGTCGTCATGGCGTCCCAACGAAAAGCAATTATACAATTTCGACGTTTTTGTAATTCGGTAATTTAAATTACTGTATACAATTTTTAAGAAAATAAAGACATCATAACCAAATAGGAACTTCCGTGCTAAAACATGCAGTGCAAAGTGAAGACAACTACTATTTCTTTTTCTTGATGTCCGCAAAAAAAAAAAGGCTATGCAGCATCGATCCTACCGTTTTTTTTTTTTGTTTTTTTTTTCCGCACATTATGTGATGTCCTCTAACACGAAAGTACCGACGTAAAAGTGCTGTAGAGACGATATAAAAACAAAAATTTAAGTGAATCGAGCTTTGTAGTGGAACGGAAAAAAATAAATAATTAACGACTTTTTACGGTAAACACTTCACCTCTAAGTAGAACTTCAAAAAAGTGACGGTTACGCGCTTTCATGCCCATTTCAACAAAGTTGGGAGAACGATGTATTGCATCTTGTGAATAGACATGTGGAGCAGCATGTTTATGTTAGAGGCATTGTGTGTAATCGCTGCGCAGTACCTGCCAAAAGAAGATATTATTTGGGCACAGTCTCAACCGTTTCCGTCTGTGTGTGCTACGAATACAGCAACTCTTTTCGTAGAAGAAGTGATGAGGAAATGGCGTGCCCTTGATGGATACGATTGTGATTATGAAATAAAATTTTTAATCAGTCAATAATTGCGACCTATCCGGTCGCCTGGAACCCCGACAACAACTATCGTTCTCTGGAAAGTTCGTTCTAATATTTACACGTTTTGTGGAGTTCATCGAGCGAATAAGAATGTTCCAACAATGAGCTAAACCTACACGAGTTCCTGAATTCAACACGGCGCTTTTGAATTTTAGCGCCGTAGATAGTTCTGCGAACAGTGTATACTTCTGTGCAAATATTCGTCTAACAGTTTTGCAACGTTGGAAAGCATCGGAATGATTCTGAATCACTGCGGAGTTGATACTCGGGAAGATAAGACGGGCACTTGGGAGAAACGGACCGTGGCATTTGAGACAGGGGCACAACCGGGGGACAAACGTGTTACAATCGCATACCCTTCCAAGGTCATCGCTTGGGCGACCGCGCGCGCGCCCAAGAAACCTTTCTTTTCTTCTTTTTAGGGTTGGGGGGGGGGAGGGGGGGGGGGGGGGGGAGGGAGTGGTGTAGGCGCTGATTGTGTTCCTCCTTTGTGGCTTTTGACAGACGCACAACGAGACTGGCAGAACAAGCGCATGATTCATTTCTTTCGATGGAGGCGTTCTGTCTGTGTATGCGAACATGATTTCTTTCCCCTTTTAGTAGTTAGTTGTTCTTGCCTTGACTCGGGTCCCAGTGGGTGCGTTGTCGTTGTATGCCCACTATTTTTTTTTTTAGTTTATGGTAGTTTTTGCGCTGATGGTATCAAGGTAGACAAAAAGAAAAAAAAAAGAAATAGCACCTCGAAAAAAAAAAAAAGTTGTTGCGATCAGGAATGTTTTCAAAGCGATTTTAGGAGCCTGCAGTGTTACCACAGGTGCAGGATTGAGAGCGTAACCCCTGCACTTGAAGAGAAGGGGAAGCTCTCGTCTTATCGGGACTCTCTTTTATGGGTTTCCACGTCGCGATTGTCCTTCAAAATCAACTGTCATTTATTTCTCGCTCGTGGCTTCCAAGTACTGGAAGCCACGACTCGAGCCACAATAGTTTTGCGAAATCAAGGTTTCGCTGAAATGGATAACTCTCACGTACAGTTCGACGCGCAATACCTTTGCCGTATTGACTCGCGAGAGATGCCCCCAACACGGCTGAGTATGGCGGTGCTCCAGACCTAACATCTAAATTTTGTTGCCTTACCTGTTACTATATCGCGCCCATATTGAGCCATATCAAAATGAAAGCGCATGATGAAATAAAAATGACACTCGTTTTCCGCTCGATGGAAATTTCACGCCAGCTCGCTGTCTTTGCTTGTACCTTGAGCGTTTCCCGGCGATGCGGAGAGTTAAAAAAACAAAAAAACACATATGATGGCATCCTTTGCACACTCATTACTTCTATAACACTGAGCCACCTCGTATCCTTTTGTTTTTCTTTCATGGTACTAATTTCTTTCTGCGCATGACGGCTGTTACGACGCTAAGTCTGTCTGCCCTTCGAATTTGAACTTAGGCTCAGATCAGGGACGAACCAGTTTAAATCAGGAAAATATAATTAACACTGTAGCAAAGTAAATCTATCATATCGATCGGAAATACGATTTGGCACATTCCATCTGAACACATATTGTGCACAGCGAATGCAATAGCGAGTCAGCGTGCAAAACGCCGCCACACTGAGCTACCATAACATCTCAGCGATTTTCGCATAGCACCGAGCACGGAAAAGAGAAAACAGTTATTCATTCACATAAACGAAGCAAATTTATTTAAAGCCCGGACACTCCGTACGTCCAATCTAGCTAAGGTTATCAATAGACTCGACCATGTCATTTGTCGAAACAGATAAAAGACGTTGGCAGAAATGATTAGACTGAATAAGTGAATCTAACGCACGTATTTTACCAACCGACGGTCGCGCGCCTTCAATACCCTTTCAAATTGTCATTGCGCACCTTGGACACACTTTGGGGAGCAATGCATATTTACATCGCCGCCCGAGGTCTCCATTGAACGTGTAGTGCTGACCCAAATAAAATGCTAACCTGACTCTCAATCGCTCACCGCAAAGGACGATTTCGAACAGGCGGTACTGTAGGTCACTTGAGATAGAAAAAAAAAAAGAAGAAAAACAAGCTATAGAAACGAGCGTCGTAAAAAAGGGGACCGGCATTTTTATTCCTACCTCCGAACAGAAACGAGCGCCACCCACTGCATCACACAGCGCAGAGGCCCGACTCGGCCACCGCGCGTACATACCAAGCGCGCGCGAGGGAAGGAGAAACTTCCTCCGCCGGGAGAACACGGCACATTTCGGGATCTATTTCACGCAGCGGATAACGCGGGCCTTTTCACACCTCGATACTGGCGCCATCTAGAAGTTGCGCGTTCAACCACGTTTCGAGCCGCGCGCCATCTGGTGGCTGAAACGGACGAATAAATAGAGGTACCGCGCCCTTTTAAGGTCGCTATGTCAATTTCCCTGCTAAATTTAGCTTCGAAACGGGATTGTGTAATGCTTCCAAGGATGTAACCCGTTCATGATAATTTTCTCATAGAAAACGAACCATAGAACACGTTTTGTATTAAAGAAGTTACCGTGTTGTGTGTCTGTTTAGATGGCGTTTTCTGTGGTATCAGCTAAGGCTTCGGATAACTAGCAACAATGATTTTATCGGCCAAAATGGCTGTTGTGTCTTTACTCTGAAGAGGAGCTTATTAGTGGCTCGAGGCCTACAAGTTTGTCGAATGAGAACGGACAAAGTTTTCATATCCTTTGAATAATGCTTAGCGTTTCTGATCGAACTTTCAGTTGTTAAGTCCTGTATTTACGCAACCACAGGTCGGCCTGTTTTTCCATTTTATAAAATCTGAACTGGTGTGGTCGGTTTATAATCGGAACCAAAGCATCCCACCGCCGAAAAGGCTAAAGAATCACAGTATCAAGATTGCCTCGGCTCGTTACGAGTTCGGCCGGCTTTACCTGTAGCATATCGCCATTGCGCACGCTCGTTTTACGAGTTCTATTTTTTATTTTTTTTATCTGCGCAAACAAGTATTGTGGTTACGGTGATCGTGATTTGCAAATCGGCCTGAATGCACGGCTGTGAGCGGTGAGCGCGAGTCTTGGGGGTAGAGGCACTTGACGTAAGAGCCACGCCAGAATGGCTGGAACAGCCAGCCCCCTGCTGCTTTGTTGTCGCACGATATTACGGTCACACATTGTTTGATCACGTGTCGAGATGGTGTGACCGGACCGGAGTGCCAACTACGTTTCTCTGTATCGACACGCGTGGTCCGGGCAGTTTAGATTTTCGACGCTCGTTAGCGGCCATTCTTAATCCGAAAGCAAACAAGAACTGCGCTGCAGGAGGCTGGTTCGACCCGTCGGAGAAAGCGGTGCACCAGGGGTGTCCGCAGCGGCATGCGATCTTTGAACTGCGACGGCAAACGAAGAGGCGGCTTTTCGTTGGCCACAATTCGAATACGTCTGGATGTTCTCCGGTGGTGGAGGTTGAGCTTGCCATGTACGTCGATGCAACTGATGCGGTCGTTTACGAAGTGCGAGATTTCATTAGGCAACGCCGACAACGTGTTTTGGGAACGTAACAGTGATGACAGGAACGACGGCACCAGTGCGGATGACAGACTGAGAATGAGGAGTGTCAGTTCCCTCCAGTGCGAGCTCCCTAACTTGGTACATGGTTAGGCATGTTGTGCACTTGCATGTGCAGTTAAAGCGTGCCAGAAGGTGTTGAGCACGTGCTGGAGGCCGGGCATTCCAAAGAGGCGCCCTGCCATTCTCCCACGTTTGCCGTACAATGCGCCCCTAAGGTCTCTATTTTTTTTTTGCGTTTTGTTGACATGCATGGTCAGCTCTACTTGCGTCATAGGTCGACTCGACTTGCAATTGAGTCAACCTACAATCGTGTAGATACAATGTTTGTAACGCGCAGCAACAAGGGCTGATTGGGTGGGTGCTTATGCTTATGGTGGTTTGGTTTTGTTACATAGCAGAAGTCTTATAGTTCTGAAGTCTGAATTCCAATTGGCTATGCCAAAAATTTATGCCGAAATTGCTCACAAACTTTGAGAATCTGTTATCACGTTTTCATTTCGTCAGTGGCCAGCAACATAAGACAGCTAGAGTTCTGCTGTGACGCTTTTTACGCCTCTCCCTTTCACGTTTTTGGGGAGGGGTTTGTGGAATGCCCATTGGAAGAGTTGAGGTACAGAAGGAAAAAAAGCACATGAAAAGGCACTTGGGTACATAAGTAAGAATGCTACTATAAATTAACTCATTCCGGGAGGGTAATATACACGCCTAAATTGCGAGTTGTTAGCGAGGTAAAATTCAATTCTGAGTTTGATGTTATTGTACCGTGGAAAGCAATTGTATATTTTTGCATGAAGGAAAAAAATGTTTTCTTGTTTATACTTGACATTCTGAGTTTGCCGGACTGTAGCGACATGCAGAATGCCTCGGTAGTCAAAATAAACTGTTTATGGCAAAGTTGTTCCCAAAGGTTTGTGAGAATATTTTAATTGCGGTGTTCTAAAATAGTGCGACACCAGTCCTCATTGTTCATTCGGCACAACAGTTATATTCCTTTGAAATGTCTATTCTACAGGATTTTGACATTTGGAAACTAAATACATTCAAGCGTCACTTTCTAAACTTCTAATGTCCTTCGTTGGAACACTAAAATACATTTCAATTGTGTATCCTGTCTCTCAGTATGAGAATCTGTCTTGTGGTGCCCAGGAGTCACAAGGGAATGCATGTATCGAAGGTGTTTTACTTCTTTTGTATAGAAACTAGGCTCACATATTATTACATTGTTTCCTCGACCCATGATTTTTTTAACTGCCATAAAGACGAATCCTGTTTTGTGCGTAATTCGTTTCACACATTTTTGAGAGTACCTCCTGCAAGGCAATCTTGAAACGGCGTGTTTTTATTTTTATTTTTTTAGTTATAGTGGCTAATAGGTGTATGGTTACAAGTACAGTAAAACGTCGTTATAACAAAGTTGAAGGAGCGGTCTTAATTATTTCGTTATAACGGTTAGTTTGTTATAGCCACTGTCCATTTCTTCCCAGTGTTAGCAAGCAAGGGGAATTATGATTGCTTTGTTGTAGCCATTAGTTTGTTATATCCCATTTTGTTATAACTAAGTTTTACTGTATCCACTGGCCCTGGATCCAGTAGGAATTTATTTGGCTAGTGTTCGACATCCTGCTTCTGAGTGAGTGATTTTGGTTAAATCTCCTTGCTTTCTGCAGCTGTCTTGCATCGTGTGATCAGTATTGACTCTAAATCCCGCCCTTTTCAAAGTTTGTCTCATTGATATTCTTATCAGCCTGCTTGGAACTTTTCCTGGCAACCTTTATTGCATTTAATCCCCGCCCATTGTGCAAACATAATATGTTGTCGTAAAATGTGTGTGTGTTCTGTTAGTTCAAAAGGGTACCTTGGATGAGAATTAAAAACTCGCTTGGCACTGAGCACAACAGTGGATATGATTACTTGTGGTTGGACGTTGGAGTCAATTCAGTTGACCTGTCGGTACTGGATTGTGCTTCGGGTGTTTAACGACGCAAGAATGTGTCCTGGTGTTGCATTATAATAAGGGTTCTGTGTTTCCGTATAAATCCGAAAATTAAACTAAAAACGCTTGCTGGTAAACTATTTGCCGATTTGGATTTATCTGTAAAGCTGGTAATTTTGAAGTGACAATGGCAAAATAGAAAGAAAAACCCACATAGGTGTTCTACAAATAATGTTTGTAAATGGCCCAGTGGTCCTGAGGAGAGATCGCATCAGTTTCCTACAAAATCTCGGATTGCTGACAAAAGAGTGTTTACCTTTCAGCTCGTCAAGGCTGGTTTAGGACAGCGGGTCATGATAGCTCTGGGCCTTGATAAAAGTGATTGTCTAAAGGCCCGTTCACACGATGCATTTTTCTCGCGCATCTAGTGTCGCGAAACTGATTGCGCCGTCTGAACGAGTCCGAAAGGGACGCGCGTCCTTTTCGGACTCGTTCGGACGGCGCAACCATTTCGCGAAACTATGTTTCGCGGCACTAGATGCGCGAGAAAAATGCATCGTGTGACAGGCCTTAAGTTTTCAGTTAGGATCACACTATGCCTGCTTCTTAAAGAAAGGAGAGGTAGTGCTTTTATAACATGGAAGGCTATGAACCTGTAGATATCAATGGAGAAGGAGGGCAGCTGAGGCTTCCCAGTGACTATGTTCAGAAGTAGTTTAGCAGTTTAGAAATATTGCCTGTTATTGAGGCAACACTTCTTTGCAATGTTTGTCTTTGGCGTAGATAGCTTTGCACAGAAATGTCATTCGATACAGGTGTTTTGAAGAATTTGGAGTATATTTGGGTGTCTTGACTTTATTTCCTTTGTTTTTTTAATCTTGAAAAATTGGAACACAGTAATATTAAACTTCAAATTTTGGAGAATTTGGAATTGAGCAAAAATAAACTCTGATAAACTACGAATTTTCAGCAAAATATTAACTTTGTATAACCCCCTCCAAATTTCGCAAAAAAAAACAAAAAAAACTTGGAAAGCACGGAATCTTAATTACAATGAATCAGGAGAGCAGTAACCAAAGAGAAAACAAACCATTGTAGTGGAACACCTCAAAAACTATGCGTTTTGCTCCAATTTTGATGATGTAACGTGTGGCAATTTGTCAATGTGAAATCGCTTGTAAATGCTTTAATGACGGCCAAGGGAGACTAGTCCTGTCAAACATTACCATCCACAGGTGATGCACAGCAACAAAGGCTCTGTCCTTCGATTATTTTCTAGGAGCGAATTGTCTGTGATAATGCTCAAGGTCATCTGTTCTGTTGTGTGTTTCGGTTTAAAAAAGGCAGGATAAGCTCCTGCAAAGTATCCCCACTCTTCCCACTTTATAGCCGATTCACACGACGGACCGAGCCGCGATTTCGTTTGCGGACCATGTACCACGTGACCCGCACACCACCGATTCCCGCGATCTGCATCCTCGTCCGCAGATGCGCTGACTGATAATGTTGAACTCCTTTTCACTCATGGATTTTTGGCGGAAGATTGACCTGAATGCTTTCTTGTTTTTCATTTTTGTTTTTGGACGATTGAAACAAAAATGGTGCATCGTTGTGTTTTGTGCGTTCGCTGGTTCACTTTGTCGCGCGATTCTTGGTTCCGCGCGTGAAAGAAACTGCAGAAATTTTGTCCGACTGACGCTACTGAGGCTCCGGTACTCCTCCAGGTCCGTGATAAGAAAGCTCCCGTCAAAACGTCTAGTACGCGGCGATGATTTTTGCACGTCCGATCAGGCTTTCGCCGAGCAGTACCTTTCTTGTGGCTGTGGTGTTAAGTGTTGTGCGTGAGTGCGGAGAGCATGAAAGCATCTCCAAACGCCCCTCCGCGAGCCCAGAACTTTGTCACAATAACGCCGAACCCTTCTCGAGCAGGACCATGCATGTGTCGCTGTCATTCCTTGGATTACTTCAGCTAGAGCGGCGCGAAGCCTATCATAGTGTTTTGTCTCGATCTGTTCTTAACAGTGGCGTACAATTCCTTACCGCAGTAGCAAACATCGATTTTTCTCTCGGGCAACGGTGCCGCGACGCGATGTTGGAGTTTTGCTGCCCTGTGGAGTGGCAAACAGGTTCGGTCCGTCCCCACTGGTGTCTGCTCATCGTCGCCCTCGCATGGATGCGCTTGGGAAACGGACGAACCGCGGACATGTCGTCACGTGATCAATCTGTCCGCAGATCAATCCGTCGATCGGCCATTAGTAAGCACATGCTAGAGAGGAGGCAAGACGACTCTTCTCCCTCACCTCCCCTCCAGCGTTTGGTCGCTAAAGTGGAAAGAGTGGGTGGCCTTGCAGGAGGAGCTTGCCCTGCTTTTGTTAACCTGCAACAGGGTGTAAACCTCTGCCATGACAGAGGACTGAGCCACTTCCTTTAGGTTTGCTGCCCGAGACTGTTCTTGTTGCACAAAATTCACAAACCACTACTCCCTTCTCCTGCTGCTATTCGTTGCCCGGAGAAAGAGAAACTGGAGAGACAGGAACCGAGGGTCACTCACCGCTCCGGACAATTCGAGAGAAAGGGCTATAAAGTTCCTCCAGTGTAGTTTAGATCAGTGTTGCATCGCCATACCGTGCTGGTGTCAGCTCAATTTGGTGTAGTAATGTTCAGCTAAATTTAGTACCGTAATATCCCAGAAGATAGCCCACCTAAGTCGAAAGCAAATTGGGTGAAAATAAGAAGTAGGCTAACTTTCTGTGTGCGGCGAAGAAGAGTCGAAAAAATGCTAGATTTAGATTTTGTGACCCGCAAAACTTTTGATTGCAGGGAGAGGCGATGAATCAAAGATTCCTCTCCTCCCCAGTCGGCAACGTTTGATTATCCCTTGCTGTGGCTAAGTTACACCATTTCTGTCGAGGTCGCCATTGGCCGGGGCCCTGCAGTTACCAGAAGCGCGCTACCTTTGGGTCTTTCTTAAATAAAAAAAAGCAAATCATGCCAAACATGGAGGTGGGTTATCTATTTGGGGGTGGGGCATCTCTCACTAAATTAGGTTTGGCTAATGATCAGCTAAATTTAGTATACCTTGGCTAAATTTAGTATACTTGAGCTAAATTTAGTAGGCTAACAATCAGCTAAATTTAGTGGCTAATGTTCAGCTAAATTTATTTGGCTAACATTCAATTAAATTTAGCAGGCTACCATTCAGCCAAATTTAGTTGGATAACTTTCAGCAAATTTTAGGATAATGTTTAGCTAAATGCAGCTGGATAACATTCAGCTAAATTTAGTAGGGTCATGTTCAGCTAAGTTTATTAGGCTAATGTTCGCTAAACGGTAGATCGAAAGTATACCTTATTTTTTTTTTTCTTGGGCACCATCGAATGAAACCTCGTGCTTTCTTTGGACAGATTTCCAGGGGGTGGCCCCCGAGCAGCCACTGCTCACCTGTATCGACTGCGGCGACCTGTTCTTGACCAAGGAAGACCTGATCGGCCACCGTCGGGTGGTGCACCTCAAGTACCGGCCCAAGCAGTCCATCCACCAGTGCCGCTTCTGCGCCTACTCCAGCCGCTACACGACTGCTGTGGTGAAACACGAGAGAGTCCACACGGGCGAGAAGCCCTTCGAGTGCCAGGCGTGCGGCAAGGCGTTCACACAGAAGTCGGTGCTGCGGAGCCACGAAAGGACCCATGCTCGCTGAACAGGCAACCCCGCCTCCTTTGGGGGGAGGGGGGGGGGGGAAAGCTCCGCATTTGATTCGTGTTTGAAATGTGCTTCCGGATTGCTCTGGGAAGTTAGCTTGAGGAATGTTTATTTGAAAGAACATTACGCAAGCTTGATCGTGCTAGCAAAGACCAGGGTGCACAGTGT
This sequence comes from Ixodes scapularis, assembly GCF_016920785.2. NCBI lineage: Eukaryota > Metazoa > Arthropoda > Arachnida > Ixodida > Ixodidae > Ixodes > Ixodes scapularis. Next base: position 67,173,934 of record NW_024609879.1, on the reverse strand, counting down.
GTCCCGCACAAAGCACACACGCTTGTTTATTTTTCTCCTCCTAAATTTAGTAAAGAAACTGAATTTGATCGGTCACACGACATTGATTTTCCTCGTTAAATTTAGCGGGGAAACTGGATTATCTTGGTCATGTGACAGGTCACTTGACGTCGATTTCTTTCTCCAAATTTAGCGGGGAACCTGATCGGGGTTTAGGCGTCTATGTTAATTTCCCCGCTAGATTTGGCTTAGAAACTGGATTGTGTAATGATCCCAGCGTGCCGCTCATTCATGACGATTTTCTCATAGAAAATGACCCATAGAACACATTTTGCATTAAAGAAGCTACCGTGTTGTATGTCTGTTTAGATGGCATTTTCTGCAATATCAGCTACGGCCTCGGACAACTGGCAACAATGATTTTATCTGCCAAAATGGCTGAGGTATCTTAGTTTTAAAGTGGAGTTTATTAGTGGATCGAGGTCTACAAGTTTTTTGGACGAGAATGAAAAGAGGTGATATATCTTTTGGATAATTCTTATCCTTTCTGATGAAGTGTTCAGTTGCAAAGTATTAATTTGTAACACGCAGCAACAATCACTCACTTGGTGGGTGCTTATGCTTATGGTAGTTTGGTTTTGCTACATAGCAAAAATCTTCCCAGTTCTGTATTCTGAATTCCAATTGGCTACAGCTAAAATTTTCACTGTAGCCGAGGGACCTTTTTCGAGCAACCACAGCACCATATGGCAGTTTGTCCGCGAACTAGAAATGAAAAGCAGCCCAACAGGACTCCGCTCATTAAAACTGGCTGACGCTGTGCCATTGTATTGGTTTTCATTGCTTTTTATGCCCCATGCTACCGATAGCCAAAAAAAAAATGGTCAAAAAAAAACGTAATACGCAGAAAGATAGGTGCTGACAAGTTTGGTCGTGCGGGATGTTGCCCTACGAAAATCGAGACAGCAGGAAGCAAGGCCAGGGGAGAGGGTGTACACATGCTCAGAAGCTTACTGGGAAAAGGTCCATTGGCTATAGCATATTACCAGAGAAAACAGACCATTGTAATGGAACACCTCTGCGTTTGCTTCAATTTTGATAATGTAACATGTGTGGCTATCTGTCAATATGAAGTCGCTTGTAAGGGGTTTAAAGGGGTGGGGCAGCAATATTCAATTTGAATATTTTTTTTACTTTACACGAGCTTACTGGATTTAGTGGGAGTCAAGAATATTTGCACACAACGCCACTGGCCAGGAAACTCTTGTTGCGGTGTAATTTCAAGGACAAAAGCTAACGTTTTCGTTCAGAGAAACTTGCATGTCGAGAAACTTGATGACGTAGCTGGGCGGTCGCAGTAACGCCCAGTGACGATATTTGAATGCGGCTCCTAGATTGGACCCGAACATTGTGTGGGCACTCGATTTGGGCTCGTGATATTCGATAGCTCGAGAAGCATTCGGGTAGTGGCCCGTGTTCAATCGCTGCAATGATGGCAATGGCCGAGCCATAACATTGTCTGGAACTCAGCGCCTGCCCTGTGCCTTGCCAACCCCAGCACGTGGCTATGATCAAGATTGGGGGCATATAATCGGCTCCAGATCACGTGACCGCTTGTTCTGGCTGTGAGATGAGGGGTGAAGGCTGCTCATTTTTCTTTCATTTTTCACTGCCCCTTCGATTGTGTCTGGTGAAAAACAAATGGGTGTTGTACATGTCATCAACGTCGGGGATCCATTCCAAGCACTATTGGTGCAAAGTACAAAGATAGTTGCATCGCCCCTTTAATGACTGCCAAGGGAGAGAAATTCCTATCAAACATTACAATCTACAGGAGATGCACAGCAACAAAGGCTTTGTTTGATTATTTTCTACTCCCATTAAAAATCAGTGATTTGTCTGTGATACAGCTCAAGGTCATCTGTACTATGCTACGTTGCAGGTTAAAAGAAGCATCTTTGAAACAGCGCGACAAGAAAAGGAGAAACCAAAGACGAGACAGACGACGGCGCTGTCGCCTGTCTCCTTTTTACTTTGTCTTGTCGGACTGTTTTAAACCAAGATGCTCATCAACCATCCAGCCCAAACATACCTTTTAAAAGAAGCAGAACTAGCTCGTCCACTTTAGGGAGTGAATGCTGGAGAGGAGGCAAGTGGACTCTCCCCTCGCACCTCCTCTCCAGTGTTTGTTCGCTAAAGTGGAAAGAGTGGATGGCCTTGCTGGAGGAGCTTGCCCGGCTTTTCCTAACCTGCACCAGGGTGTAAACTTTTCCCGTAAGAGAGGACTGAGTGAGTTTTTCTAGGTTGCAGCCCTAGACTGTTCCTGTCGCACAAACCACTACTACGTTTTCCTGCTGCTATTCGTTGCCCAGAGGAAGAGAAACTGGAGAGAGAGGAACCGAAAATCACTCACCGCTCCGGGCAACTCTAGGGGAAGGGCTGGAAAATTCATGAAGTGTAGTTTAGGTCAGTGCTGCGTCACCATACCGTGCTGTTGTCCGCTAAATTTAGTATACTAATGTTTAGCTAAATTTAATAGGCTAATAACCGGCTAAATTTAGTAAACTAATGTTTTGCTAAACTTGGTGGGCCAACAATCGGCTAAATTTAGCAGACTAATGGTCAGCGAAATTCAGTAGGCTGACATTCAGCTTTTAGTAGGCTAGCATTCAACTAAATTTAGTAGGATAACATTCAGCAAAATTTAGTGGGCTAATCTTTTGCTAAATCGAGTTGGAGAACATTCAGCTAAATTTGGTAGCGTCATGTTCTGCTAAGTTTAGTAATTCTAACATTCGGCTAAATTTAGCCGGTGGTTACATTTGCTTGGATACCACTAACACATTCTGGAGATATTTTATTTTTATTTAACATACTTCAAGTCGCCTGGTTAGGGCATTATATGAAAGGAAATACAAAATTTGATAAAAAAAAGAAACTTCCAATAATGCATTTGAATTCTGCTTTTTTGTAATTTCCACAATATTATGGGGCAGACAGTTCCATACGGTAGATCAAAAGTGCACCTTAACTTTTTTTTCTTTGACACACCATCGAACCAAACCTCCGTACTTCCCCCAGACAGATTTCCAGGGGGCGGCCTCCTAATGGCCGCTGCTTGCCTGCATCGACAGCGGCCACCCGTTCTTGACCGCGGAAGAGCTGATTGGCCACCTGCAGTTGGCGCACCTCAGGTGCCGGCCCAAGCAGCCCATCCACCAGTGCCCCTTTTGCGCCTACTCCAGCCGCTATACAACCTCTTTGCACAGGCATCACGGGAGAGAGGCGCTTCGAGTTCCAGGAGTGTGGAAAGGCATTTGTCCCAAAGTTGGTCTTGTGGAGCCAACAAAGAATGCACTCACTCTAGAGAGGCAACGCTGCTCTTTCTTTTGTAGGGGGGGTGGCAAGCGATGCAAGCACCGTGAAATTCCGAGCAAGCGCTCCCCCCCCCCTCCCACTTGCAAGTCAAAATTGCCTGCAAAGTGGGGGGGTGCTGTCCCGGAACGGCACCAAAATTCAAGATGGCAACAACAAAACTTTCTTGCAGGAGAAAAAAAAGCGCAGTGCACATATATTTAATATTTTATTTATCTCTGGGAACATAGACTTTGTTAGGCCAAAGATTTGTCACTGCAGTGTTAATCACTTTTAGAACCACCAAAAGACTCCTCAGAGTCCATTGCAAACAAAAGTTGGCAGCATTCCGCGATGTTTCTTAAGTGCATGCCATTGGCTATTTTGACAGCCTCTTCAGAAAGAACTTGTCCTGCACTTCTTTCGCTCTCCTAGTATTTAAAGAGTGTGTCATCCACGTATTCACTGAACACTGGCGCGCCGTTGCTTAGCTTTCGTCGAAGTTTGGCTTTTCTATAGTTGTGCTGGAGCAAATTGTCAAAATTCTTGTCCCATCCCGGTATCCGGTCAAGCTTGAAGTGTCGAGACATCTGGTGTATGTTTTTCACAATGCCATTGGACGACCTCGATTTTCTTTGCCACTGTGTAAGAATGCATAGCCAACCTCACACCGCCAAAACAAGACGACAGTGGCGGATGGCAGCCGGGCTGATCGGGCTGCAAAATAGGATTGGATTGGAATGGATTCCTGGACTGGATTTGGCAAGCCAGTGTTGCCTGGCTGCGGTGCGTGATACGGGTGCGGAGTGGGGAGGGGGCGCTTTCCTGGAACGGCAAGGGAATGTGAAATTAGCAGTGATTGCTCGTAATTTTACGGTCGTATCTTTGCAAAGCAATCATGAGTCGCAGTTCTTCCGGTGCTTTGGTCTCGTTTTGGTCGTTTGTTCTGAATGCAAATGTGCGAACCAAATGTGTCCTAGTTTCACCACAAGCCAAAAGTCTGCCCAATTCATTTGTGCGAGTTTCACTCGGATACAAAAAAATTTTTCGGCACATCAAAATATTAGTTTTGTTGCCTTCGTAAAAAAAAAAAAAAAAACTATTTCCAAATTTCAGTTTAAAAACATGCTTTTTGTGTAAGGCTTCTCAGATTCTGAGGTGCTGGAAAAAACCAGCCTTTCGCGTTAAACCCTTGTTTTGAACTCTTTGTTCGTGTTCCGCCCAACGCATTGCTGAACACTGCGGCGCAGCGATACGAGGTGCATGCTGAGGCCCTTCCCGCATGCTTCTCAACGGGCGGAACGTGAACAAAAAGAGTTTGAAATGGACTTAACGCAGAACGCTGGTTTTCTCAGTACCCTAATATTTCGCAAGCCTTACCAGAAAAGCGTGTTTTTTTGGCCATACCGCACCCCATTTTTTTAATCCATAGCATGGGTCTAATGTATCAAACTGCCAATTTTTCTACCGAAACTGCCCGCAAATTTTCACAATCTCTTGTCACATTTTCGTTTTGTTCCAGGCCGCCGGTGCCATGCAGTTACTGATTGATGACTGTCATGCACTTTATGCTTCTCCCTCGTCACTTTGTTTTTGGGAGGGCACATTAAAAGTGTTCAGATGAAGAAGGAAAAGCACATGGATAGGCACCTTGGTACCCATGTAGGAATGCCACCGGAAGGTGTTAGGAAACGCTCATTTCTAAGGGATAACGTACGCACCTGATTTGTGAATCGTTGTTGAGGTGAAATTAAATTTATTATGACATTATTGTACTGTCGAAAGCAATTTTATATTCCTGCGTAAAAAAAAAAAAAACAAGGATCTTTTTTTTTATGCTTGGCATTTTAGATTTAGAGATTGACAGGATGGCTTGACAGTCAAAACATTCTGTTTATGGTGAAGTCATACCTGAAAGATTGTTACAATATTTTAATTGTGACACCGAACTCCATTGTTAATTTGGTATGGAAATATTATTCTTTTGAAAGTTGTGTTCTACAGGTTTTCTGCATTTTCACCTAGATAAATAATGGTTGTCTAAGCATTCGGGAATGACTGAACGTATTTAAGTGCAACTTTATTTTCAAGTTGCATGCTGGAAAAAATGAACTAGTTCAATTGTGTATCCTGTCTGTCCACCTTGTTGCACCTAGGGGTCACAAATGAGCACCTCTGTCTATTTTGGATGCTGTTGTTTTTTTCTTTTTTGTGATCTATAGAAACAAGCATGCAAATTAGTCAATGTGCATATTAGGCTGTTCTTTTCAAGACTCATGATTAACCTGACTTCCACAAAGTCAGATCCCGTGTCATGCATATCCTGTTTTATTCCTTTTGTTTTTGTCATGTATTGCAATGGACAATCTTAAACAAGCATCATTTTTTTTTATTTGTTTTCCTTTGAGCAAACATGTCCAATAGGTGAATAGTTACAAGTATACGGTGGTCCCGAATCCAATAGAAATTTTCTGACTTGTGGGACATTCTGCCTGTGAGCATGTGACTTCTGCCTGCATCATGTGGCCAGTATTGACCCTAAAATTTAGCTTTCCGAATTTATCTCAATAATATTCCTATCGGCCTACTTGGACTTTTGCTCGACACACTTTATTATGCTTAATATTCAATTATTTTGTGAATGTAAGATGTGATAAAATGAGTGTAATTTGTAAGCTCAAAGAGATACTTTGGATGTTAATTAAAATCTCACTTGCCACTGAACACAAGACATGGCTGTGGTTCTGTGTTGTCGGATGTTGGAGTGAACTCCGTTGATCTATCAGTGCCGGGTTCTGCTTTAGGTGTTGCACAAGGCACGGAATGTGTTCTGGTGGTAGATTATAGTGAATCAATGGAGTGGTAGCCTCAAACAAAGCAGACCATTGCTGTGATACATTTCCAAGTTTAGTAATGTGACAAATGTGGTAATCTGTCAGTGTGAAGTGACTTTTGTGAAGGCTTTAGTGACAACTAAGGGAGATACGACAGTGCAAAAAGTTCGAATCTGCACGTAATACACAGCTACAAAGACTTTGTTATTTGTTTATTGTCTACTTGTATTGAGGAGTGAATTCTTCACGATAACATTCAAGGTCATCCGTACCGAACCTAAATCTATACTGTGGCAGAGGACTCAAAACTGTTTTTCAAGGTTGCTGTCCTAACATGTTCCTTCTGCACGAACTGCTGCTTTATTTCCTGGTGCTATTCATTGACCAGAGGATAAACTTGAGAGACGGAACCAACGGTGAATTATTCCTCCGAGGAACTTATAGGCCCGTTCGCCCACTTGCAAGCGAGTACGACCGAGAGAGACAAGACCTGTTGAAACCTCTTCAAACTCCTAGGCACGAGAGAACGCGCTGGTGCCATCTATGCGGTGACCCTGGAGCTGCATTTCACAAGAGCGAAGGTTTTGCAGGATTCCCAAGGTCAAATGTGTGTAACAACTATGAGAAAGGCTCGTTGATAATGTTGACAAAAGTTTTTCAAGCCAAGAAGGAAAGGATAATGCGCGAGAGGAATAGAAAATATGCGGGACTGCCAAGTTTACACTGCTACCCAACAGATGATACCAGTGCATCCTCTCGTCGTAAGAGATATTAAGAGGTTCCAAGGCACTCGGTCTTAAGAGGTCGCAAGTGTTTGATCGAGCCTTAAAAGGCCGAGATTCCCTATTACCGAAGTTACAAAGGGTACTACTGTGCTCTAACGAGTCAAGTTATCTCTACCTGACCATGGTCCTGGTATATTTTTAATCTCTTGTTTTCTTCCTACTATCTACCTAGTAGACCAAAGGTTTTCGCAGTATTTACGAAATCAAATTTATGCAGTGTCTTTGAAAAATGGTTGTTTATAATGTCAGAACTGTTTCAAACCCAAGGTGGAAGAAAGGTGCATACAAAATTATTAAAAAAAAAGTATATGGGCAGATTGTAAGTTCTCCAAGACTACCTGATAGATTGTGCCATTGTGTGCTCTTGTAAGCACTTTCAAGGAAGCGCAACGGACTCGAGCTCACTGAAAGGCAGATGTGCGAACTAGCCGTGAATGAAGAGTTTCGTAGATTTTTTTTTTTATAACGACGCCTGACACTTTGCTGACGCTTTTGCGTGTACGTTGTGTCGTTATTGGATGTATCGAAAGGATTTACTTGAACGCCTTAATTTTAATGCAGAATGTGTGGTAGGTGTAAATTTCGTGAGAGAAGCAACACATTCGACCGGCACATAGGTCACACGAGTGTTGTGTGACATCACGATGTTGTAGTGACATGAGGTCGCACACGCCTTATGTGCCCAGATCATTCGCAGCTCATTCTGTGCATCTCCGATTTTCTGGTGAACGGTCACAAACTGCTTCAATTTTTGCTTGGGCACGCCGTCGAACCAAACCTCTTTTCCCCCGAACAGAGTTCCGAGAGGCAACCCAGCAAGCGACGCCGTTGGTCTGCGACGACTGCGGCGACCTTTTCTTCACCAAGACGGACCTGATCGGCCACCGCAGGGTGGTGCACCTCAAGTGCCGGCCGAAAAGGCCCATCCACCAGTGCCGCTTTTGCGCCTACTCCAGCCGCTACACGACTGACGTGGCCAAACACGAGAGGACCCACACGGGAGAGAGGCCCTTCAAGTGCCAGGAGTGCAGCAAGGCGTTTGCGCAGAAGTCGGTGCTGCGTAACCACATGAAGACCCACGCGAACAAGGTTCCGGGTGCTCTGCCTTGGCCATTTTGATAGTCTCTGTTAAGCGTGGAATGGAACACGAACAACAGAAACTCTATACCGTTAAATTCCGTGAAAACACCCACCCAAAATGATGAGAGAAATGTTGAAAACGTGGGGTGGACAATCTTTAGAAATGCCACATCAAAACTTCTTAAAAATTAACGATCAAGGACCCGGGGAAACCCGCCGAGAACTCGCATTTCACAGGAATGGACACCGAAGATCGCGGACACAACAGATTCAAGTTTCGTGGTAAAATAAACACGCGGGAACCCGCTACAAACCTGCCTGTCACAGGAACCGATATCGCGCGCGCGGATCGCGGAAAAAACGCGGAAATCTGCTACAAACTCTCATGTCACGGGAGCGAATACCGCAGATCGCGGCCGCAGCAGCATTGCATTTCACGGTGCAATATACTCGCGGGAACAACTCTTGTGTTACGGGAGCCTACATCGCGCTCGCAGCTCCAATAACGCAGAAACGCACTATAAACTCGCATGTCAGAGGTACCGGTACCGCAGATAGCGCAGTTAATGCAATTCCCGCAATGTCCGACGGGAATCGGGGGGTGGTCGATGATTCGCAATTTTTATGTTGCAGATATTCAGCCAGAACGCGGGATGGGCGATCTCTCGGGGGAAAGCGTCCTCACGGAATTTTACGGTAGTCTTGCTGATTAAGAAAAACATTGAGCTACTTTTAAAAAGCACTCCACTCTTTCTACTTTAGCAGAGTAAATGCGAGGGGAGAGGAGGAAACTACCAATCATGATGAGCAGAGAGGAATTGTGGAAGGAACTTGCCCATGCTAAAGTTACTGGATTCTAGGAAAGTAGCACCAAGCTCCCATTATCGTCGCCATTTCGGTTAATGGAATTAGCAGTTTCTCCTTGGCTTCTCCATTCTTGGTGAGCCAGATTCCCAGTGACAGCTAGGTTGCATTATGAAGACATTTCTTGCACACTGAGATTTTGATATCCTCATACCCGCGAAACAAGTACACACCTTCGCACCCACCCCATGTGGCGTCGGTGCTTAGCGGCATTGAAAAATCATTTTCCTGTCTCGAAATACGCAAGAACAATATCATTGAAAGATATCGGTGGAGATGAGAATGATTGATAAGTTGATGGCTTACACAGTGCCAAGGACACTGGCGAGGAACGCTTTCAGTACAATGATGACTCATTGCGATCTTGGCGCGGCGACTGGTTCAGGACGGCCCTTTCGAAGGTTAAACGATTTGAAAGGTCCCTAATAAAAATGGCCATAGCAACAGAGACCGATCAGCCAATTGCCTTGCGAGGTTTCAGTCGTGTGTATGTTTGTCTGGCTAGCAGGCAGGAAAAGCAATGGCCCTCCTTTCCCAGGATCCAGTTGCTTTATTCCATGCTGTTCTAAACCTGCAACAGACAGCGTGCTGAGAAACTGGGGCAGAGGAGGAGACGAGAGCACCTAGGGACGTCGAAACGCCGAGCTCCGATTGGAATGATTGCTGGGAAAACCTAATACTAGCAGCCTTTGTCTCCACTGCACTCGTCGAGCGCGTTAGAATGCGGAACGCTGGCGTCTGGCGTTTGGTGTCGTCCCAATCCGGCTGAAGCGTCGATTCGGCTGCACGCTCCAGTTCGGCTACATCCTCAATTTGACTAGAAGTTTCAGTTTGGCAGTACGTTTCAGTTTGGTTAGAAGTTTCGATTCGGCTGCACACCTCAGTTTGGCTAAAGCTTCAGCTACGTAAACGGCGTTCCAACGTCCTCGCGTGCTGTCGTCTTCTCCCTCAGTTTCTTAACGCACGTAGGTACTCGTCGAACTTGAGGGCCCACTCACAGACTTGCGACTTTTAAGGATCGAGTGGCTTACGACGAGAGGACACACTGGTACCACCTATCCGGTAGCGGTGGAACACTTGGTGGTCCCGTATATTTTTTATTTATTTCGCGAATCATTCTTCTTGGCTGGAAAAACTTTTGTCAATGTCATAAACGACCATCTCTCATAAGCAGTACGTACATTAAACCTCACAAATTCCGCCAAACCTTCGTTGTAGTGAAATGCCGTTCCAGGGTCATCGCATGGATGGCGCCAGCCTGTCAGTGTGTTCTCTCGTTGCACTTGGTTCTAAGGAGTTGCAAGTGTGTGAACTGGCCTTGACATTTACTCGAATGACTTTTTCAAACCTCAGACGGGGGGCAGTGCCCCGTCTTTTGCAGGGACTATACAGCTTTCCAAAAAAAGTGAAAGCCGTTTACAACTCCCTGTAACGCCGAATTAGAGCGCAGCTCTTGAGGAGGAGGAGGGAAGGGTACTGGGGGGGGGGGGGGCCAAGTGACCTTGGGTGGGGGTCACGTGACGATGCCGATGACGTCATCAGTAACGATGACGATGCGGATACCGATGACGTCATCAGTGATGATGCCGGTGACGTCATCAGTGATGACGATGCGGATGCCGGTGACGTCACTGATGACGTCATCAGTGACGTCATCAGCGATGATGACGATGCCGGTGACGTCATTAGTGATGATGACGATGCTGATGCCGGTGACGTCATCAGTGATGATGACGATGCGGATGCCGGTGACGTTATCAGTGACGTCACTGATGACGTCATCGGGGGTCACGTGACCTTGGGGAGTCACGTGACCCCCGATGACCCTTGGGGAGGGGTCACGTGACCTTGGGATGACCTTGGTTACGCCGACGCCGCTCAAGCCGGGAACGGGCCCCTAAGAGCTGCGCTCTAAAACACTCGACCCCAAGGGCAACAAACCGTTTTTGAGCCCAGTCACTGAGTTTGAGGCTAGACTCTCACCGGCGTCCCTCCTAACCCTAACCGAGGGGACTGTGATTTTGATAGGCGCAGCCTGCGTAGGCGCAGTTTCAAACGCTGCTGGCGGCTAAATTCTCGTATTTTCCCGCTATATTTTGTGTTTCATGGTACATGTATGTTCCCGAGGACATTGAGAAAGCATTGTGCCACATTTGAAAAAAAAGCAAAAAAAAAGCTGTAAACTATTATTTGTTGTGTACGCACGCGACAGAACTAATGCGACTGGAATGTATAGTTCTAGTTTTTTTTGTTTTTTTTTTTTCTTACGATAAGTTTTGACGGCGCCGCGGGATTCGCCGCATGACACGACAAAGCGCTTTGCTGTCAAAAATAAATTGCAACAGAAGAGGGCCGAAAGGCATGCATTTTTCACGCTCACAAATAACGTGTTTACCGATGGACAGCAACATTCGAACAATATATCGTACGTACCACACGATGCAGCGTTATCCGAAAAGAATTTATTTGAGAAAGATCTCAAATAACAGTCACAGTCGACGACAGTCACATCTTGACGATCGGACGGAATCCGAGATGACTTCGTTTTGGGGCACGTTTTGGGGAGAGTTTGCTTTTTTCACAACCGCACCAAGGCAAAGAAACAAACGCGACTGACCCGTTTCTCACCCCAACCCGGACAACTACTTTTAGAGATGACTGAGGATTCTACGCGGATTATGTCTGGGAGGGGGGAGAACAATGTTCACAAAATCGCGTCGAGGGTCGTTCGACGTCCTTCACCTCCTTCGTTTCCCGTGAATGTCGAGCAGAAAAGCTTGGATGGCAGGCACTTACCAGCCTTATTTCTCACAATGGAAGATAACACAGAAAAGGTACGCAACCCGCATAAAAAAAAAAAAAAAAAAATTAAGTGGAAACTTTCAAAAGGGGCGAGAAAACGTCGAATGCAAAACCACAAAGACGTAGGTAGAGAACCGCGCTGAGCGGGTCTTCACAGTCCCAGAGAGCAGCAGAAAGTTTCTAGCTGATAGAGGGCGCGAGAGTCGCACCAGCCGCATCAGCAACATGGCGGCGGCCTAGGAGCGTTTTTTTGGAAAGGTGTATAAACTTTGCATTGAAATAGCTTGGCAAACGTTGAAACCGAGCCTCGGGGCTAGGCATGCGAAAGTGCACCTTCTGTGCGCCCTCCTCTGGATGGCTGTCACATACTTGGTTTTGTCACTAACATGGTCAGGGGAGCCATAGTTTTGCCGTTTGCTTTGTTATGCTAAAACTCAGTACAGCACGAGCAGTGTCCCAAAGTTTGACGATAGGTTTAGGTAGTATGCCCCATCTCTACATGTGTTTTAAGGGGGGTGATGCTGCGTCGTTTTTGTGGCACACAGCTTTCATCGGTTTCGCTCGGCTCAAGCCTTTAGTACTGACAGACCAGTGTAACGGCGCCATTTTGGCACATGCTGTTTCTCTCTAGTTTTGCAAATTGCATCATGACATCGCGCACTGCTAGGGGTGGCACCACCCTAAGAAGGACACTGAAGCATTCTAGGTATTATGACCAAGGTCAAGCATTCTCGTTTTGCCTCTGAATTTCTGTAATGTATGAACCAGGCACGTAGCCAGCCCGGGGGGGGAATGGCGCTCGCCCCCCCCCCCCCCTCCGAAATCTTCCACTTTGCTGGGGCCTCCTCTCCCCCTCCCCCTCATATAGCATTTTGTCATGGGCAAGCCGCCCCCCCCCCCCCCCCCCTTCCCAATCCCCGAAACAAAATCCTGGCTTTGTGCCTGGTACGAACCCATATGCTGCATGGCATATTACAACATGGCAAACACAGTGCTTTGAATGACAAGCCTCTGAACGAATAAAGCATCTTGTTACAATAACCTCCGTGCTCTGGTGTCTGAAAAAAAAAAAAAAAAAAAAAAACAAACAGTGGCGTCATCTGGTGGTCACAATGGGATCTACTGGTATTTTCCTGGCCAGTATGAATGGCTCTGATCCTGGTGCTCTGTTTCCGCGGGCGAGCCAGCGTTTCCCAAGCCTCCTTATGTTGTTCATACCATTCCAAAAAAAAAAAAAAAAAAAAAAAAACTCCCGCGGATTTTTTTTTTTTTTTGAGGGGGGGGGGGGGGGTTACGTACATAATTGCTTTAACGTAAAGTTTTAAAGCTCTCCTTTGTGAAATTTTATCCATTTCCGGGCAAGCTGTAGAATGTGGAGTCGACGGCCTTCACAGCATGGCACTCTGCCCCAAACGAACGAAACAAACCATCTCTCCCTTTGGTCGGTGCAGCGCGAGTGAAGCCGCCGGACGTCTGTTTTGCACGTAGCGAAATCGCGTTTTTGCTGGCGTTGCAGAGGCTGGCGGCAGCGTGTTGTAGACAAGTTTTCTACTCGTTCGTTGTCATTCGCCCAAGAAGTTATTTAAGACCGCGTGTAACCGCTGAGACTTGCCGTTGTAAACACGTGAAAAATTTTACGAAAGCGCAGTGCCCCAGTGTTATGTACCGGCGCCACCGGCAGGTGGACTAAGCAGCCGATGCCGCGAGCCTCGTGACAATCGCGTGCTAGTGGGAGCTTGGGCACTTGTTCCTGGACCGAGAACCGCGAAGGACGCACCGTCCACACTCTAAAGCTGACAGTAAAGCTTGTATTTATCAATTGGCGACGAGTGAGAGAAACGAACCTGCGGCTTTGAGAAGATGGCGACTCGCGGCACCATGGAAGCGTTCTCGGGAAAGGGGTGGTCATCTTGGGCGGAGCGGCTCATCTACTACTTCGAGGCCAACGGCATCAGGGATGGCACCAAGAAACGGGCCGTTCTGCTAACTCTGTGTGGTCCCTCCACATTTGAAACGGTCAAGGCATTGGTGGCTCCCAGGTCTCCAAGTGAGTTGACTTTCGAGGAGATCGTGAATTTGCTCCAAGCACATTTTGATCCCCGGCCGGCAGAACTGTTCAGCCGTTGCAAGTTCCAACGGCGAGATCAGCAGCCCGAAGAGTCAGTGACCGCTTACGTCGCTGCTCTTAAGAGACTTGCAGCAGACTGCAATTTTGGGAACGTTGAAGTGACTCCGACGACTAGCACAGCTAGCCTTCCCGTCTCGGCGCTAGCTGCTGGGGCAGCCGACGGCACGGTCAGCACGGTCACAACAGCGGTTTCCAGCAACGCGACGATGTTACCCATGGACATAATGTTGCGCGATCGTTTTGTTTGCGGTCTTCCAAATGAAAATCTCCAGCAGCGGCTATTTGCGGAGCGGGACCTTACGTTTCTCAAGGCGTTCGACATTGCCGTACGAGCCGAGAGCGCCAAGGACCACCAGCGGCAAATAAAAGCAGATTTTCAAGAAATAAAGAGGAAAAAACGCGTCCGGCGCATCGTCGCCAGGAGAAGACGACGCCATCGTCCACGCCCTGCTATCGCTGCGAAGAACTCCACAGTCCTAGTTCTTGAAAGTTCCGAACATCGCAGTGTCGGTACTGCAAAAAGACGGGACAAATCGCGAAAGCTTGCTTCAAAAGAAAGAAAAACAGCCAAAACTCCGTACAGGCACTCGAACCACAGGAAAATCATGGCCCCTTAACAGAACCGTCAGGCACGCTGGGTGACTTGTACGCCGTAACACCGCGGCGGGAGCCGGCAGAGAAGGTTATGATAAGCCTGGAGGTTCAGGGTGTTCCTCTCAGATTTGAGGTGGACTCGGGAGCGGCGTTTTCTTTGATCAGCGAACAAACGTTCCGAGCAGCGTGGCCGAGGAACCCTCCGGAATTTACAGACGATAACATCGCTCTGCGTACCTGGTCTGGGGAAGGCATCGAATCTCTGGGAACAATTCACGTCATGGTCCAGTTCAAGAAACTGAAAGTGAATTTGCCTCTTCTTGTGATGAAGCACCCCGGATGTAACCTTCTTGGGCGGAATTGGTTTGCAGCCCTGGCAGTGGCGTAGGCAGAGGGGGGGTTTGGGGGGCTGAAACCCCTCCCGAACTGCCAAAGCTCCCTAACCCCCCCCCCCCCCTCCCTCCCCCAACGGGGCCCGCTCGCTCCCCTGCTCAAGCAGTCGGTTTTGCACGAGGCACGGAGCAACGGAGGAGCACGGACGACCTCCAACTTATAGGATTTCCGAAAAATTGTTTGTGGGGTAGAGAAAGCTCAAATTTATAAAATATGGAATATTGCTTAATTCATGTTTATTCGATGGGATGCGGAACTTGATCTCAGATATATAGAGAATGGATATTTCGAAACATTTGTGCGGTGAAGGATGGCAATTTCCAAGCAAAGAATAACTAACTTTCCTCACTGAAATACACAGTTCAATCAAACCAGTGTGAAAATAAAAAAAAAAAAAAAAAAAACACACGGTGATAATGTAAAACAATGTCAGTGATGTAAGGAATAATAAATTAATTGTAAAAAAAACAATCGCACTGTAAGCAAGGGGTGGCGCTGCGCTCACGCACACATTTTGAGACCAGAATTACGTGCTTTCGACTAGAAATTACCGCGAATAAAAAGGTAACTGTGACTAGTTATATTAGAATGCAGCTTACAGGTTCTCTCCATCATCTTATTTATGCCAAGCGCCTACACATTAAAATGAAGCCGCCTGCGTTCACGAAAAAAAAAAAAAAAAAAAATCCCGGACGTCCTCCGCTTGAAATTTAATGTCGCGGTTAACATTCAAAAACTCTACAATTCGTTTCAGCTTAGGTCCAGACGTAGTCGATGCTACAAGCGCGAGCTCCGGGCTTTCAGCATCCGTGCCAAGCACGCGCGCTCGTGCAGTGCAAACACTGTTCTGGGCCACATGCTCGCGCCTGTAGCATCGGCTGCGTCGCTCACTCAAAGTGGACGCTCTGAGGTATGTTTTCAACCGTCGTAGTGAAGAGAACGAGCGCTCAGCTTCCGCCATTGTGAAAGGCAGAGCCACTGTAAAGGCCCTGTCACATTGAGGAAACACGGCGGAAACATGAACAAAACATGTTTCTCAACAGTCGGGAAACATGTCGGCTGTCGGCTCTGTTGCGCGACAACCCTGTCACATTGAGGAAACAGCAACACAACATGGACGACAGCGACAATGTTGTCTCGGTGTGACAGCTTTTGGCAACGGAAACCTCGACAACTTGTGTCGGACGACACGTGTTGCCCATTTCGGTGGCTGAGCGAATTTTTTTTTTCCAGCAACACGGCAACATCTATATTTTTCTGTACAGATAGTCGCACGAGAATACTTCAATAATAACGTCAAGCGTGAAGGGCCATTTTGAACGCGGCTTCTTGCGCGGCGGCAACTGATCGTCAGAATCATCTGAATCGATGGCACAAAGAAGCACCCTGTCACACTGCGGAAACAGTCGGAGAACTTTGTCCTTCAACACGAGGAAAACATGTTTTCGGGGACCCCGTCACATTGCGGAAACAGCAACAGTCCGGAAACATGTTGCTGTCGTCCGAAAACCATGTTTCCCAACTTGTTCTCCGACACTCGGGGAACATCCTGTCACACCGAGAAAGCGTGTTGGAAGAACACAAATTGCCTCCTCTCCTGCGCGCTGCCTCCCTCTCTCTTTCGCCCTCGCCTGCCCGGCCGGCTCGGCTAAGCTACAAGCGCGAGCTCCGAGCTTTCAGCATCCCTGCCAAGCACGCGCGCTCGTGCAGTGCAAGCACTGTTCTGTGCCAGATGCTCGCGCGGCTGCGTCTGGACCGAAGCTCAGATCCGCTGGCTCCGCTCGCCCCTTGAATCGTTGCCGTTTTGAATCGCCATCTCATCACCGTCGCTCTACCGTAGTCGATTCATCAGCCGCGCGAACCATCTCGTGTTCTCTGGATTTGGCGGTTGCGTTCTGCTATAGGGTTAGACCCTTGCAGGATGGCATACGCGCCGGCCACAGCAGAAGCTTCTGCTTTGGTGCTTCTTTTTGCCATCGATTCAGATGATTCTGACGATCAGCTGCCGCCGCGCAAGAAGCCGCGTTCAAAATGGCCCTTCACGCTTGACGTTATTATTGAAGTATTCTCGTGCGACTATCTGTACAGAAAAATATAGATGTTGCCGTGTTGCTGGAAAAAATTTCGCTCAGCCACCGAAATGGGCAACACGTGTCGTCCGACACAAGTTGTCGAGGTTTCAGTTGCCAAAAGCCGTCACACCGAGACAACATTGTCGCTGTCGTCCATGTTGTGTTGCTGTTTCCTCAATGTGACAGGGTTGTCGGGCAACAGAGCCGACAGCCGACATGTTTCCCGACTGTTGAGAAACATGTTTTGTTCATGTTTCCGCCGTGTTTCCTCAATATGACAGAGCCTCAAAGCAGAAGCTGCTGCTGTGGCCGGCGCGTATGCCATCGTGCAAGGGTCTAGCCCTGTAGCAGAACGCAACCGCCAAATCCAGAGAACACGAGATGGTTCGCGCGGCTGATGAACCGACTACGGTAGAGCGACGTCGATGAGACGGCGATCCAAAATGGCAACGATTCAAGGGGCGAGCGGAGCCAGCGGATCTGAGCCTAGCCGCCTATACTTCGTTTCAGCTTCGGTCCAGACGCAGCCGATGCTGCAAGCGCGAGCATCTGGCCAAGAACAGTGCTTGCACTGCACGGGCGCGCGTGCTTGGCAGGGATGCTGAAAACCCGGAGCTCGCGCTTGTAGCTTAGCCGAGCCGGCCGGGCAGACGAGGGCGAGAGAGAGAGGGATGCAGCGCGCAGGAGAGGAGGCAATTTGTGTTCTTCCAACACGCTTTCTCGGTGTGACAGGATGTTCCCCGAGTGTCGGAGAACAAGTTGGGAAACATGGTTTTCGGACGACAGCAACATGTTTCCGGAATGTTGCTGTTTCCGCAATGTGACAGGGTCCCCGAAAACATGTTTTGCTCATGTTGAAGGACAAAGTTCTCCGACTGTTTCCGCAGTGTGACAGGGCCTTAAGGAGTATTCACTGGGCGCCATATTTGCGTGTGCTGTCTAGAGCGCATGCTCAGAACGAGCCCCCATTAATAGGATGCTAAGACCGGCCATTTTGGCGGTGTGAAATGCACGTTGCAAAAGAACCCTGGAAGCTAGCCAGTAGCACGCGCTCAGCAGTCGCGCACACGACTATGGCCGCCAGTGAATACTTCCTATAGGAAGTATTCACTGGCGGCCATAGCTGTGTGCGCGACTGCTCAGCACGTGCTGATGGCGAGCTTCCACAGTTCTTTTGTAACGTGGATTTCGCACCCTCAAGATTGCTGTCTTAGCAGCCTATTAATGTGGGCTCGTTCTGAGCATGCGCTCTAGACAACACCCACAAATGTGGCGCCCAGTGAATACTCCTTATAGGATGTTGAGGAGACGATGGACGTCCTGAAATAGGGCCTCCGGACAGAGGGCGACCGCCTGTATACCGCAGACGTGACGGGCGCTTCACGTTCCTCCCTCTTGCATTGGACGCCTAAAATTTCCCTATTTTTGGCGAAGTTTCCCTGACTGCGAAAATCGTCGCTCACGGATGCGATAAAGTCCGTCTTGCTTTCTGCTTTGTATGTCAAGGTGGCAGCAATTCCTTATTACTATTAGCATAGTCTCTTCGTTGCACGGAACATCAGAAACTTGAAGAGACAAGCCTTCATATTCTCACTACCAACAGGCACAAGGCTAGCCAAGTTCCTTTCCACGTTCGGCGTGTAGTTTCTGTGTGGTGCGTCATGTCATTTCTCCGAGTGACGGAACGACGAGTTCGGACTGATGACTTCTTACCCGGAGGATATGCTGCTGTTGCCTTTGGACCACGTTGCAAGATAAAACGACATAGCAAAGATAACACTCTCTTTCCTTCGGCATCTGGTTTTGTGGCACGAATATGTTAAACTTTTAATAGATAATAGATTTTGGTTTTGTGATTGTTCAGAATTACCTTCGCCCTAAATATGGGCCCCTGGTGTTTGTGCGTGGTCAGTTGCTCCAATTTTTCAGTGTCAAAAAAAATTGTTTTTTGCTGTTTAATTTTTTTTTTTTTTATGAAAGTAGATCTATCCTTGTGTTTTGTCTGGCCTTCACGCGTTGGTATTGCAGTGCTACTTCGAAAAGCGGAGGGAGTTGTGTGTTGTGAGGAAGCTTTTAAAGTTGGTGGGCCGCAATTACGACGACATTATACAGTGAGCCACCCCGCCGGTATTCCTGTAAATGGAGCCTGCTCCGTTTTGAAAAATGACAATGCAGCGTTGCCCGTTTTATCTTAACAGCGCCTCCCTAATCTTTGCCGGTGCGTTCGTGTCGGTGAGCTCACCCTCCGTCATTGAGGGGGGGGGGGGGGGGGTGCCGTTGAACCCCTCCCGAAATAAAATCCTGGCTACGCCACTGAGCCCTGGGAATTGGCCTCAGCGGCGTGCACCAGGTGGTGTTGGACGGCAGCCTGACAGCCACCATCGAAAGGTACGGGTCAGTTTTTGACGGAAACCTGAACGGCTACAACGGGTCAGCGGTAAGCCTAGAACTGGAAGACAACGCGTCACCCAAGTTTCTACGAGCTCGCACTGTGCCATTCGCGCTCAAACCAGCGGTGGAAGCCGAGCTGCAACGTCTCACGGAACAAGGCATCCTTGAACAGACTCAGCACTCGAATTGGGCAACACCCGTTGTAGTAGTAAGGAAGAAAAACGGCAGCATCAGACTTTGTGGTGACTACCGCAGCACCGTCAACGCTGTGACGCTCAAGGCGTCATATTTACTGCCGACAGTGACAGAGGTGCTCGCAAAGCTGCGGGGAGGGAGAATTTTCTCCACCATCGACCTGGCTCAAGCATACCAGCAGTTACGAGTCACCAAGAACACAGCTGACGTTCTTACCATCAACACGATAAAGGGCCTTTATCGTGTCAAGCGACTTCCTTTCGGCGTCTCGGCAGCACCAGCCATTTTCCAGAAATGCATGGAGACATCACTTGCAGGAATATCCGGTGTCAGCGTGTATCTGGATGACATCATTGTCAGCGGTGCCACAACCGCGGAACACGCCCAGCGCCTGAACCTTGTCCTGTCAAGACTCCAAGAAGCTGGCCTGCGAGCAAACCGTGAGAAGTGCCTATTTGGCGTTCCTGAGGTCACTTACCTGGGCCACACGATCGATGCGGTTGGTGTTCATCCAACCAACGACAAGATCAAGGCGTTCAGGGAGTTGCCAGAACCTACGTCAAAAGCCACGCTGCAGTCGTTCCTCGGAATGCTTGGATTCTACGACAGGTTCTTAGAAAACCGAGCGACTGTAGCCTGCGATCTCTACAGTCTACTAGCCAAGAACGTCCCTTGGCACTGGGAAGAGCGCCATGCCCTCGCTTTCCGGAAGTTGAAAGAGTTAATACTCCGCAAGACAACGTTGGCTCACTACGATGAGTCAAAACCACTGCTTCTGTCCTGTGATGCGTCACCATATGGCGCCGGCGCAGTTCTTGCGCAGGTCGACCACGAGGGCAGGGAAGCTCCAATCGCATTCGCGTCAAGAACTCTAGGGGATGCCGAGAAAAATTACTCACAGCTTGATCGAGAAGGATTAGCAGTGGTGTTTGGGGCGATGCACCATAGAGTAATATAGTAAACGTAAAGAGAGGACACAGGAGCCAATTCGCGGCCCATATAGTGCGTTTAATACCCTCCGCTACGTGGCGCTTTTCTGCAATTTGGTTAAAACTAATTAAAACTCTTTCTATGAAAAGTACTTATTTTTTAAATGGTAATTCTTTAAAATTGTTTAAAGCACTTAAAACGACTAAATAGTTTAAATCAAATACGTCACAAAAACCACGTGATGAATGGCGCCTGCCATATGGCCTGCCTGCCTGCACGCCGTCGCCTCTGCATCATTTTGCGTGGCCTCTGCACGTCCCTGCGACGTTCGTTTGTGCCGTCCATCTGTGCTTTCTGCTGCATCATGTTCGGTCGACTTTGCATCAATCAAGGTGACGCATGACCGCCCGCGTGCTCGCATGCTCGGCGTGAATTCGTGGAGCCGATCGGTTCGAGCTTCTCGCGCTGTTGTTTCTGCCGGGCTGTCTGGCTGCACTTGAGCGTGTGTGCATGTTGATTTTCGATG
The DNA here is from genome assembly GCF_016920785.2 of Ixodes scapularis. Lineage (NCBI taxonomy): Eukaryota > Metazoa > Arthropoda > Arachnida > Ixodida > Ixodidae > Ixodes > Ixodes scapularis. The sequence goes on along the minus strand of NW_024609879.1, from coordinate 67,153,007 downwards.
AGATTGTTTTAAAAAAAGAATTTAACTTACGACCTTGCACACGACATTGTCCATGGGTTTACAAATGACGGTGTTGAACGAACCTCTAACATTACAGATAGAGCCTTGGTTGTTATGCTGTCTGAAATTTCCAGGAGGTACGTTTAGCCCCTTGCATACACTGTTGTGCACACTCCAATAACGTCTTCTGTTTAACGCAGTCTCCTCATTTCTCGCATTCAGGAGCTTACAGGGATACTGAACCAAAGAATTTAGTGCCCATAATAAGTGGCGCACGTTCTTTCCACGAGCCAGCAGCTGCCGGTGTGCGCGAGCACACGCAACGAAAATGACTTCAAAGACCTCCATTCGCGCTTAAGAGGACAGTGAAATGTATGGGCTTTGGGCCAAAGGAGAATAAATACAGGCTTTTCATGTCTACAAGTGGAAGCTACGTGCTTGTTAGACCAATTAATCGCTTACCTTTTACACCAGACACCACTGTGTAGATGAAGAACTTGTCTTTATTCTCCTTCCCGAAGCCCATACATTTCACTGTCATCTTAATTAACCGCGAATGGAGGTCTTTGACGTCATTTTTGTTGCGTGTGCTCGCGCACACTGGCAGCTGCTGGCTCGTGAAAAGAACGTGGGCCACTTATTATGGACACTAAATTCCTTGGTTCAGTATCCCTTTAAGACTGTTGGCTTCACAGTAAAGGCTGTGGTCTGTGGTTAGGGGGCTTCAAACGTAAGCTTGGTGTGTGTGGTGATAAACCATTTTTCGAAGTTGACAACGAACACGTTTACTTTGTCTTTGATGTTCCGCACCTTCCCAAAACAACCAAGAGCGATCTCCAAGCCCACAAACTTTGCATTGGAAATGAGGTCATTGAGTGGTCTTCTATTGTTGAACTTTATTGTTCTATCCATGAGATGAGTTTGCAATTGGCTTCAAAACTTACTGAGAGACAGATTTTTTCAAGAACCTTTCTTTAACATGGAAGAAAATTGTGCCCCACAGGTACTGAGTGCCTCACTCTTTCTTGCAATCATATCCCTTGTTTATCCAAAGGAACTTCCTGAGGCAGCCATGGCTACAGCCTATTTCTGTGATAGGATGTGCATACTTTTTGATTGTCTAAATAGCTAGAAAATTCAAGAAGACAGGGCAGAAGTTGCGTCATGCCATTCTTAAGGGAGAATCTGAAATACTAGATTTTCTCCACCAGTAACTCGGATGGATTTCAGCATGGCAGTTCCAAAGTAGGAGGCAGCCATAAGCCATCATTGGGCGGCAAGTTACTATAAAAAGTGTCCTCATGCTCTGGGATGAGTTTTCAAGCAGCCATGACTTTAAGTTCTTACTTACACGACGCCTGCAGCAAGACACACTTGAGAACGTTTTTGGAGCTATATACGACAAATGCTGGGCTGCAACACTCACCCAAATGTGCATCAGTTCATCTCAGGACTAAAACACCTCTGGATAAAGAAACTGTTCAAACTGTCGGACAATGAAAACGTAGAAGATGACAAGGCTGACCTCCTAAAGGAGTTGCAAATATCTTCGCACCATGAAAGTTTAATTTCAGACATTGTGGAATGTCTTCCAATTGATAACTTCCCGCCACTAGAGAATATTTCTGAGCTGGCATCAGACATCAGGTCTCACATAATTGATGCCTCGTCCACTTTTTTATTACGTTTGGGGCTATTTGATCAAGCTTTTGCTTGAACAGACAACTTACAGCTGTGGCTGTTCTCAGCTGCTATCGGATGAGTCTAATAACTTGACCAGGCCTCATCAGTACTGTCTTGTTCCTAAAACATACCACGTGCCTGGAAAATTCTTGGGGAACTTAGTAGTACCATCACAGGCTGCCTTTCATTTCATTCAGCAGCTAGAAAATCACTTTCTTCCCATAATAGAGAGTGTGACACATGTTCGAGCAGTGTGTGCCACCTTGTATAGCACAGTTCGAGGTCTGGGTGGTTTTAGCCTTTGCCCAGAGGAGTACCACAAAGGGTTTTTAAAATTGTTTTGCAGAATACGCTTGTGTTGACATGTTTGATTTCTTAACCGGAATTTGGACAAAGTTCGGTTGCACTCTTCAGTGGCTAGTAAGAACGAGACAGGTTTGACTGTTAATAGTGTATTAACATAGGCGGTTGCCAAACCAAAAACAAAAGGTGCTTATTAAGTGGGCGGTGCAGTTTGCTCTCCAAATATTTGTTTCCCCTTTTTCCAGCGAATGTGTATCACGGCTCCCTACAAAACTATTTGTCCACTTACAAAATTTCGATAGAAAATAGTGTATAGAGGCTAAAAATATTTGAAAGAAAATGTATCCACTTTTGTATCCACTGTCCATAGTTTTTTAGCCGCTTTTTTTTTAAGCCATATTTCTTTTCTGAACAATTTCGGGGAATGTTTAGGGACGTTGAATCTTGTCATATTTAGAATAGAGTTCTCATTGTTTGGTAATGGCTCGCCCGCAGTGAGTTTGAGACTATGCAAATTGGTGTTTTTTTATATTTGCCGGAAATCGGGAATTTGTACTATCCGGCGTGTGCTTCGCACTGTTATTATACTCTTATGACTGGTAATGATAGCGACGTCTTATTTATTTTTTCACTTACTTCCCGTACCCGAGTCGGCGTGAAAGTCAATGTATGTTCTCCGTGGAAAGGTTTTGCTAACTTGGTCCCGCTAAGAATCTATAACGAAGTGTAAGATATGCCGATGTCCTTCATACTCATTTATTTTTGTGAGTATCGATCTCTTTCGTAGAAACATACAGAGCTCCTGAAGTAAATCATGTATACATGAATGTAGTCCAATAAAATGTGTTCGAACCCCTTACTGTTGTTGACCCCAAAATGCTCCACTAGCCAGGAGTCAATGCGGCGATTCTGTAACTTCAATGCTTTACAATAGAAAAAGAACAAGAAATATATATACTTCTGCTTTTTGAAGTAAGTTGAAATATTGTTTGACACATTTTGCACGGACTCTGTCGTAAAAAATAAAGCAAAAGTGCGTCAATATTAAAAAAAAAACAAAAAAACCAGCGGCTTCGGGAGTCAAGGAGCTCCCGAGAGCCGAAAGAGGCGGGGAGGAGAGAGAGAGAGAGATAAGGGTACCGAAGAAAACCGGAGCAGAAACGCCCAAACCGAAACCGAAACTAACTTGACCGGAAACGGAATCAGATTATACTTAATACCGCCCGCTAGGAGCGCTACCTGTCACTGGTCTATCTGGGCCGCTGGGGCCTATGGCAGTGTCCGCTCTTTACCTTGTGTATATTACTCTATGGATGCACTTTCACCAATACATCGCCGGACGAAGTGTCGTTATTATCACCGATCACCAACCACTGCTTGGCATCTTGGGACCGCAGAAGCCGGTACCACAAGTCTTGTCACCCCGAATGCGGCGATGGTGCGTCAAACCATCGGCGTACGATTACAAACTCGTGTACAGGCCTGGAAAACGACACCAGAACGCGGATGTTCTAAGCCGTCTGCCCCTACCTGACAGTGACGACGAGCCTTGCTCACCGGGAGACGTCCTGATGATTGAAGCCTTGACAAGTTCTCCGCTGACAGCAGAGAAGATAGCAGCCATGACATGCGCGAATCCGATTCTGTGCCGCGTCTACGAGGCTGTGCAGCAAGGCAAGCTTCATGAGCTCACGGAGAAGGACTTTACCGCGAACAGAAAAAAAGGCGCAGAGATGTCCACTCAAAGAGGATGTGTCATATGGGGATCCCGGGTGGTCATACCAGCCTTGGCACGTCCTGAAGCCATGAATTTAGTGCATGCTGGACACAAGGGAATTGTGGCCATGAAGTCATCTGCACGCAGCTATGTGTGGTGGCCTGGCATTGACCGCGACATAGAGGACGCTGTTGGCAGCTGCCCCATCTGCCAAGAGTCCAGGAAGATACCAAGCAAGGCACCGCTTCCTACGTGGGATCACGCATCACTTCCTTGGGACACGCTGCATTTGGACTTTGCAGGCCCTCTGGAAGGAAACATGTTCCTTGTCGTTGTAGATGCCTACACGAAGTGGCTAGAAGTGCGAAGCATGACTAGTGCCACATCTGCAGCAGTCATCAAAGAACTCCGAGGTATGTTCGCAACTTTTGGACTGCCTCGCAAGATTGTTTCCGACAACGGAAGCGTCTTCGTATCCAAGGAGATAACAGACTTTTATGAAAAGAATGGCGTGAAGTTTGTGACCAGCGCTCCGTACCATCCAGCGACAAATGGCCAAGCCGAGCGCATGGTTTACGAACTTAAGCAAAGTTTGACAAGAGAGAAAACGGGATCGCTGTCACTGAGAATTGCTCGATTCCTGTACAAACAACACAACTCAATTTGCAACTCGACAGGAAAAACACCATCATTCTTGATGTTCAACAGGGAGCTTGCTACCGTCAGTAGACTCCTTCCTCGTCGAGAAAGTAGTCACAAGGAACGAGATATGGAAGAGACACCGCCGTCTAGGGTGTTTCAAGAGGGACAGGCAGTCTATGTCCTAAACTTCAAAGGAACCCCCAAGTGGATCCAAGGGAAGTTGACCAAAAGACTTGGAATTCGCTCCTGGCTTGTAGAGACAGCAACTGGATCAACCCGCCGCCACGTGGATCAAATAAGGCGTCGATTTACGACATCGACTCCATCGGCTGAGTGGTCTGTTCCTGCTCCTGTTTCGGACTCTCAACAGGATCACCCTACCGAGAGATCGTCATTTCAAGATAATTCCGAGACGACGCCGGAACATACGACAGACGCCGGAAGCGGAAGAAGGGAGCAACCTCCAAGAAATAGGCACCCTCCAGAACGCTATGGGAGCTATCTGAGGGGGAAGAGGTGTTATGTACCGGCGCCACCGGCAGGTGGACTAGGGAGCCGATGCCGCGAGCCTCGTGACAATCGCGTGCTAGTGAGAGCTCGGGCACTTGTTCCTGGACCGAGAACCGCGATGGACGCACCGTCCACACTCTAAAGCTGACAGTAAAGCTTGTATTTATCACCCAGGAAAAAGGCACAACTCGTCGAAAGCAAGTTTCGCCAGTCTCGCTGCGTGATCAAAGCTTTTTTGGCACATCGAAGTGCTGCGTCTCTGTGCCTTCGCACGCTTGCGTGCGGATGTGTTTTGCGAGTGCAATGTGCCTGAAGCCGTATGTGCCAGGGGAGCAGCGTTTTACTTTACTCTGACGACTGTATCTGTAACTTGCGTCACTCGCGGTTCAGAAACGAGCTTGGTCCAGCGTCTAGTGGCGATGGAAGGGGGCAAAAAAGAGGAAGAAACCGGTACTTCTTTTTCCGTTCGGCCGCACTAGAATACTGCGCAACAGCTCAATACTGATCAGTGTCATGAAAGGGGAACAGCGCGAAAATAAACTAGGCACGAGAAGAAGAGGTAACGGCAGACACGGCGCTGACTAGCAATTGAAGGTTTATTTGTGCAGAAAACACGAAATAAACAGGAAAAGAAAAACACAAACAACCCGTCAAAATGGTCCCACTCACACGTTTTTCTGTGGTCAAACGAACTTGCCACAAGTCACAAGTGAACTTTATCATGACTTGTGGCAAGTTCGTTTGATCGTAGATAAGCATGTGTGTGGAACCATTTTGACGGATTGTTTATGTGTTTTTCCTGTTTATTTCGTGTTTTGTGCACAAATTAACTTTCAGTTGCTAGTCAGCGCCGTGTCTGTCGTTACCTCTTATTCTCGACCCTCGTTTATTTTCGCGCTGTTCCCCTTTCATGACGTCAAACCAACTCGCCCAACTTTATGCGTTGCTGCACCGATCAGTGGTCTGGCTCATTATCAACAATTGCACGTGACATCAAGTTTGAGCGCGGGCGGTCAACAGATTGCACACGACCATATGGGCCATGCAAAGATTTTCAATATCGCCGTTTTGTACTTATGCCTTCGAAAACCATCCTTGCTCCACAACGTTGCTCTATTTGTGCTGCTATGTGATCCACTAGAGTATAGATTTGGAACATATAGCCGTGGTTAATAGTGCATAAGAGCAACCGTACAGATTGTTTTCCCCCTTTTTTGATAGCATGCACACTTTGCTCAGTGACATTTTAACTGACACTCTTACAATATCATTGAACCTGTTCTCGCAAATTGCAAGGAAATGAATGACTGCCGACGTCGGGAGTTCTGTAGGGAACCGAGCAATCGGTTTAGTGGCTACTATAGCCCACCTAGGGGTTTCGTATCAAAGGCACAGTGGTGGGGCGATCGCAGCAGACACAATCTCTTTTATCCTCTTTTCTGTACTGCAAAGTTCTTTTTTTATCGACAAAGGGTGACTTCCCTGACCCCTAGTTATTAGATACTAACCGACGTTGTCGAACTTTTAACACGTTTAATTGTTGTTGCCCTCAAGGAAAATATTGCAGTCATGAACGCTGTGAGCGCCTAAACGGTAAGCCTAGCCTCCATAGCCATTTCTTGTATTCATTTTTTGGTTCGGTCCATCAACCCATTCTTCGTTTCAAGATCAAAATCAAGTGTCTGCGTGAAGTCTTCATGGACACTTGTTATGTCTACAAACGCGTTGCTCGAGCGTGGGCTCTGGCGCACACAGTGATCGACATATATATATATATATTACTTTCGAAGCTTGTGTGCTTGCTCGGTACTCCCATATTTATGCAGTTTGTTTCCGAATAATCAATATGTCCTAAAAGATTGATGTTCTTTTTTTTTTCGCAGTTGAATAAAAACAGAAAATTACTTAAATACTACAGTATTTCTGCTGTTTGTCACAATGCTACCGCGCAAAAGGGGGTTGAGTGTACCTAAGAAGTTCCATTTGCATAATAAGCCAGGCTTCAGAATTATTTTTTTTATATTTTGAAACACTTTTTTGATGATTACGTAACAAGTACACGAAGGTAGCGCAGTAAGGCCGCGTTCACACTGGCGAGAAAACTCTTGTCTCCAAGCGAATTTACTGGGCGGAAAAAGACGGTGCCGTTCACATGTGTGTTGCTACCCGCTAGGTTCGCTGCCTCTGGATCGAATGGTGTTCGAAAAAAATGCTCGCGCAGACTTCTTTTTACAGATAACGGTAACCCGCAGTGCCGAGAAAATGCCCAACATTCTCTGGGCGATACGAGAAGGCAATATTAAAATAACGAGCAAATTAACAGAATCTGATTTTGTACACTTGAGAGCGGATTTGTTTTTAGTAGGGTGCCTTCATGTGCGCTCCCTAGTTTTTAGTGCCTCTTCTGCTGTTGCTCTTGGGGGAGGAGAAGGCACTGTCGAGCAGTTTTTTACTGCTTTTTCCCCTCGTCTCTCTCTTCTTGTATGAAAAGGAATAAAGAAACTTGAAACGTGCGTGCGTACCACCCACGCCAATTTTATTCCACAGATCTTTTTTGTGGGCACTGTCTTCGTTACTCAGATGTATCTTCCCAAACAGGCTTGAATAATCGAGTCACGAGCAGCGTTTCTGCCGACACAACGACATCAGCGAGACGGCGCCATTTGCACAACTTGGGAACTCCTACAACTCCGGCGGCAACCCCAAACAACTCCAGCGACTCGGCCAGGATGTGACGCCGGCGAGCGCCATTTCCTCCGTGCGTTACGATTGGCTGCGATGGCGGGGAATCATTTTCTGCGCGGGAAAAATCGCTCCAGGACCGATTGCACCCACGATCGAATATTCCGTCTCCGGCGAGAAATTCCCCCTCCTGGCGTCACCGCGGGTGTGAACGAGCTGTGGTGACACAGATCCAAACAAGAAACAACAATCAAAAGAAATAAAAGACGAGGTTCTCGAGGCGCGCGCAATACGCACGCCTCGACAGAGAACGCTTGAGAATTCGAACAGGTCGGATGCTTGGCTCTTTCTTCCCCACAGAGCCATAATTGTGTTGTATGTTTAGACAGCGGCAGGTTAGTCAGCCATAGTGTCACTGACTCTCAATACTCTGTTCCTGTTCCTACAGGGAATACACAATGGACGTCAGGGGGTACACACTGAACGTTGTATTTGAGGGCGATGTTTAGCCCTTTCTACTGGGAGTGTTTGGCACTCTTTTGAAGATGCCACGTTACGTATATGTAAGGGGCACACCAGTCCGCCACTCTCTGCTGCAGCAGGGAGAGGGGGGGGGGGGGGGGGGGGGGAGAAGGGCAAGTGGGCTAGCGCACACACCGCACACCAGCTCGGAGCACGTGAAGCGAAAGCTCGCGCTGCAGAACCTAAGATCCTGGGTTCAATCCCCACCCCTGCCCGTTCCGATCTGGGTGAGCATCGTACCGGCATGCAGTCGTTTATCACTACTGCGTGATGCACGTTAAAGACCCCAGGCTGGCGGTTGTACTGCACTGGCTAAATTGCTCATCTACAGCTGGGAGACTCGTTGCCCGTTGAGGCAGACCAAGTTCTAGGCTGTATAAACATACACAACCCAATAGACTGATCTCACAACTAGTTTGAGTACGCCACCGCTGCCGCCAAGCATCGTGGGAGCTGTAGTCTTTCTGCATGCGCGACAATCCTGCTGGATGTCTGCGCGAGCAGAGCACGAGGCGGCATGAGCTATCTCGTCAACTGGCGTCTGCCTCCTACGAACTACAGTTATGGCGGCGTCACGCACGCGTGGAACGCTTGGTGAGATCGGTCTATTCTTTTTTTATGCTGCAGCAGGCGATGTCCGTGACGGAAGGCGCGAGTCTCGACTGCAGCGCCGTTAGTTCTTGCGACCGCCACGTGCGCCACTTCCGTCCATCCTGGGAAAAGTGACGCCATTCATTGTTGCTGAAATGCTCGAGACACGTGCCGCGCGCCACTTCCGGGAAGAACATGGCATCTGAAATCTAGCTCAGTGCTGTGCTGTGCCGCCATGATCTTCCCAAGGGTTGCACATACGTTGCACGTGTCTCCTACGTCGACGCTCCATGTGCTACTTTGGAAACATGATGGGGCTTTAGGAATAGGGAACTGCGAAACTAAGTCGACTTTATTCATCGTCTCAGCTTAAGTCCAGACGCAGCCGATGCTCCATGCACGAGCATGTGGCCCTGAACAGTGCTTGCACTGCACGAGCGCGCGTGCTTGGCTGGGACGCTGAAAGCTCGGAGCTCGCGCTTGCAACACTGGCTGCGTATGGACTTAAGCTGAAACAAAGTATTGTACTTTGGGCATGCAGAACAACTGACACCGCGAAACATGGAAGTAGCGCAAATGCGCCTGTTGTACGGCAGCTCCTGCAGCTGAGGCGCCATATGACGCCAGAAGCTCGCACTTGTCCTCCATTGTCCAGGAATTACAGCTTCAAGCAAAGGGCACACCTTCCAAAGGGGTTCATATCGACCGCAGCACCCTCACGGGTTGTCTATGGGCACGACCTCACAAGCTCCCATTGACTCGTGCGTTGGTCTATATTACCATGAAGTATTTCAAACTCTAGTACACTGTAACAATAGAGCCTGACAGGAACAAGAACGACATTATTCTTATTACAATTTCACAGTGCTGTTCATCGTTGTTTTTTCTCACTCAGTCGATCTTAGACCAACAGCGAGTGAGTTCCCCCGAACTCATTCAGTAGAGGAAGTAATCTTGAGTGAGGGTCCTTAGATGTTCCTTTTGTAAAAGCGCACAAATGACATTCAAAACAAATCTCACTCGCTGTAAATAACATTAAATTTTCCGTAAAATTCCCCGTTGGACAGGGATATAGGAGTAATTACCGTTCTCATCTGTACTTTCTTTATTATTATTTCTGTTTAAAATCAACATTTGTATCAGGACGTGAGGTGCACCAACGCGAACACTCGCACGATTAAGACACATATTAAGCCACACAAGGTGGAACATAGGCCAAATGCGAGTGATACTCCGCTGGAAAACAAAAGAAATTAAACCCAAATAAAAGTAAAAAGGTTTGTTCATACAGTAAAGTTTGCTAATGATGTGCGTTTATGTCTCTGGAATTTACGTTTTCTTACGTTACCTTATTATGAGTCACCCCTGGGCATCCATGCTTCGTATGAAGAGTGGCAATCAATTCAAGGGGTAGCCTAAAACACTGGGAACACAGATGTCCCTGTGACCCATAACGTAACGTAAAAAAACGCACGCAAAAGCTTCTGTGTGAATGGATCGTTGTGGCTAGTTCACAGAGCAACGTTTCCTTCCGTTACGACGCTTACGCCTAGATACAAACGCAAGTCACCGGCCCATGCATGCGTCGTATGGCGCATGCCAAGCTGCTCCTTTCACTGGTTGCAACGCTTCGTACGAAGCTCAGATGTGCCGGTGACTGTCGGTCGTATACCACACCCTAAGCTTGCGTAAGCTTCGTAACGAACGAAAACGGTGCTCTGTGAATCAGCTTTCACTCTATGGTTATGCTGGAACCGTCATCCCCAAAACGAGCATCGTTCACGCAAAGTCATAGCTTTCCTGGCACCACATCTAAAGGCCCTCTCGAAGAGCGCCGAATTCTTGGCAGCTTCGTTGACGATTTCGGCACCGTCGGATGTCCCGCAGTGCCCCAAGGCCCACAGGACAAAGAAGAGCGCCTCGTTGCTGTAGTCCGAATGCAGACGAACGCCCGTCTCAAACTCTTCCCAAAGCTCGCCCAAGTAGAGGTCACGCAAAGGTACGAGCAGCGCCGATTCCGAGACGACCCTCATTGACCGGCTCTCGTCGACGTCGAGTCTTGACGAGAGGCAACGTGCGACGGTGCGGAGCCGGTCCTGGTACGACCTCGGCCAGAAGCTTGGTTCGTCGGGCCGAGGCAGCAAGGCACGCAGCATCGCCGCACCCACCGGAGGAACAAAGACGGTGTCCATGGCAGACGAGGATGCGTTCGCCAGGGCGCCCAAGAGGCCGTGGGGCAGGACCAGGGAATTGGCGTGTCCCAGGAAGCGGACCTGCAGCGCAGTCGCCGACAGAATGGGAATGGAGGGGGGTATCCTTCAGGGGGGTGTCTGGCCTCCAGCACGCTGCCGCCCGTCGTGCTGTCTGCGCCTGCATAGCATATGGGGCTCACGGGACGCTGTAGCGTTACCGAAGGTAGGAAGTTCTTGCTGGAGGCTGGACAACTGGAGGGCCTCCCGGTTGTTCTAATCCTACCAGTGAGTATTGCGAAATCCGCGACCAAAAGCGTCGCTGTGGTCGCATTCGCGATTGGTCATTATAGGGTGCCTTCATGTGCGCTCTGCTTAGGGTGGTGGCATCTCGCCATTTTGTCACACACGTTTATTTTTATTTTTTGTTCAGAAGCGCGTGAAAGAGCGTGTCCCTGCACGCGGTTGTGGCGCTGACTGTGCTATGGCGACATTTTGTTTTCGTCGATTTCTTTGTATTTTTCCCGTGAGCGCGTGTTGTCGGCATGTGGTACTACAAAGGGTGGCATCACCCTAAACAGAAGGACATTGAGGAACCCTAGGTCATTATGACGTCTTTATTTTGGGTCAATTTTGCTTTCATCGACAGATATAAGGACAATATCAGACTACCGACATAAACGGTGTTGGTTAAAAAGTGCGATGGCTCCATGCCCTAATAAAAAAATCACACCCCCATAACAGTATCACACCCTAATAAAATGTCAATAATGCAAAAATTCGACCTGGCTTTTTTATATATATATATGAAAAAGCCAAAAAAATATATATATATAATGGGAATGAGTAAAGATTAACAAGTGCAGCCGTAGTAATATTGTGAACGAAGAGGGGAGAAGGTGATTGTTGAATTTATTGCATCAAAGTTAGGGAAAGATAAAGGGAAAGAGAGCTGGCAAAAAATTGGGCCAGGAGCGGGGATGGAACCCGCAACCTTCGCCTGTGCGGGGCGACGCTTTAACCGATTAGACCATCCGGCCACTGGTTTCGGCGGACTCAATTTCTGACCAGCTCTCTGTGTACTGTTTAGTTTCTAATTCTCTTAACTTGGTAGACAACACAGCAGCCTTCAGCGATAATTTTGGAAAACTGGGTACGTTGGTATGCATTCAATGGTCTATATCAGGGTTCTTTGCACTTTGTGACTAAGGGGCCGGATTAGGTGTCTGTCGCGTCCTTGCGGGCCACAAAAAAAAAAAAGCGAGCAAATATAATTTAGAATAGGAAAATTACCTAGACAGACTTATATAATTATTTAAATACAAAACTTCAAAGTGAAATAAAATAAAAAAAAAAGAATATTTTGAGGTGTATTCACCAAAAAAGTAGACACAAATAACAAGACTTGCGAGTAATACAGATGAATTTACCCCATATATTTATAGTGTAATTTATTATTTAGCTTATTTTGGCAATATACATTAATTGTAGCCCACAAAAATTCACCAGGCATAAATCAAAGGGAATATCAACGTTTGCTTATTCGGCCTTTGGCTGTAACTCCCACGTTAGTTTTTTTCTCTTTCGCAAGTCTTCTCTCTCTCTTTCACAAGACAGAAGACCGATGCGAATAGTAGGACTGGTGATGACAATACGCGATACGCATGACGCAGGGCACTAAGCACATTATACGTGAGAACGCAAAATACTTCTAACGCAGTTACGCAGACCTGAAACAGGGGACTAAGTATGTAGGTGCCTGTGGTGACAATGTGCGATAACTATGGCAGGCAAGCAGGATAAGAATCAGCGCGGATCCGTAGTGTTCGGCGAGCGTCGCGACGCAATTTTTTTTTACACGCGCCGAGTTTTGCGTTAGTAGCAGTGGGCCTGCTGGAAACAAGCCTCGAGTCAGGGGTCACTGCAAGGACTGTTGCCACTGCAGGGCCGTACCCAGAAAAAAATTTCGGGGGGGGGGGGGGGGGGGGGGGTTCGGGGACAACGGCGGCCATTTTTAAAGTGTCTATTGTCTTATTTTCGCCTATGAATTATGTGCATCGGTGGCATATAATGGAGAGTTACAGCAAACCGGAGAACCGGTCCCGGTTAGGTACCCGGTAGCCGACCGGCGCCACTGCGCGTGCGCAGAGGTGGAGATTAAAATCGGCTGGCTGCCAGTGCACCGTTTAGAATTTTTTTAAAACCCAGAAAAAAATTTCGGGGGGGGGGGGGGGGTCAGAACCCCCTAACCCCCCCCCCCCCCCCCCCCCCTGGTTACGGCCCTGGTTGCCAGCCGCGGGCCGAAGTTTGAAGACGTTGTAACCTAAGAACGAAGGGCGAGGGTAAGAATTGCCAGTTCTAAAGGATGGTACTTACTTGAAGTGGGAGCTGGAATTCTACGAGGTACCTGGAGACACTTACTATCGGGCAACGCAGCAGGGTGCCTGTGGGGGCGGAGTCTAGGAACGCTACTGATTAATATTGTGACAGGCGATCAGTTATGATAACAGGCGAAACTTCGACTCGTTTGTTCAGAAGTTCGCGGTGATATTTTATTAGCCCTCGTTACAGCATACCAAGGATCTTAGGCAGTGAAATTCACATCACGCAGGCTCGTCCGTCGTAGTCAAATGAGCGCAGTCGACGATGAGGTGTAATGAGCTACTAAGCTTCACAAGGAAAATGTGCGTGAGAAAGAGTTTTGAGGCAGTCCAAAACACTGATCCAGCAGACGCACGTACGTACGTTTACTCCGGACTCCATGAACCCAACGGCGCAAGATCAAAGCGATCAAAGAGCACCGCCGCCATCGCCACCCAGTTTTCTCTGCACTTTGCGCGACAACGGCACTGCAACGGAGGGCACTCGCCTCGGCGTTAACAATCCGCGAAATAGATTAATTTCCCACTTTTGAAGCCATTCGAATTGATAAATGAAAATACCTCGGCGTTGTAGAACATCTGACGACACAACTGTGCCGAGCGCCTGCTCGGCACCGTTGTTGTTAGTGAAGGCCTGCTTATTTGTAGTTGAGACGATGATTCAACATCTTTCGTGCCACTCGTGGTGCTTGCAATAACTTCGAAGGGCAGGGGAATCTTCTCACGAGGACGTTGAAGACAGTCAACACCGGCGCCACCAAAGCAATCGCACAAACCGTCGCCATGTTTGCTTCTTCTTCGTCACTCGCGGCGTGGTCAACTCGTCGCGAGATGCTTTCTGGCTCGGCTAGATGGAAACCAACAGCGGCAAAGTGGCGCATGGACACACGGCTCTCACATTACGGGCACTGTACTCACGTACCGCGGTAAACAGGACCGATGCCGGCAAAACGGCAGTCGGCACACCTGCGAAGAAGCCCTCAACGGGAAGCGGCGGCGCAGGCCGACGCAGCCCCCCCTCCCCGTGAGCGTCTGGGTTCGAGATTATTGTTCGCTTTTGCTCCTTGCGGTCGAGGCTAAAAAGAGCACTTCCGGACACTGGTCTATAGTTGACAGAGCTTTAGAAGCTAAAACAAAAAAGTATTCAGTACAAAGTTAGGAGCTGTCCTGTACTGCGCGAGCAGTCCTTTTTATATATGCTTTGAGACCTACTGGTGACGACAGCTGCTAACCAAAAACATACTGGAAAAAGGGCTAACGGAAGGTGAACTGACTATTCTAATACCCTGGACACAATGTGTGATGGGCCGAATGCTGCCATCCCTTACTTCTCGTGCTTGTAGTTGTTAATTGAACTATATTTTCATTTGTGTCAACTGTGCTGGTATAGTTTATCGGCCAAGAAGCAAGAGTGTGACAAACTTCTCCATCGTCTATCTCTCCCACGGTATTTCCCCGAATTTCAGGACTAACCGCATTTCGAGCAAACTCCAACCAGCTCGTGTGCAAGGCTCACCGTTGCGTGGCTATCACTTCACAGTTTCTTAGCCTGACTGCGACTCAACGTTACTTCAAAGCTGTGCAACAATTTCAGTGATTTGCTCAAATAATTTGGGAGTTGGTGCCTCGACCTTCCTGAAGTAAAGAACAAAAAACCGCTTTTGCCTGCATGCCCTAGTTTTTATCGTAAAAATGAACAAAGAGTGAGGTTTCGGGTACCTCTTAACTCCTTCACCATCTTCCGAGTCACGTGCGCTGTGACGTCAATGAGGGTCGCGCGGGGTTCCGGTGAAGCTCTGTCTCTAGAGTCATCAGTGAGCAGAGAGAACTCATCCGCTCGCAACCGCGTGACCACGTGCTGGCGCAGCGCGAACAATAAGGTGAAAGGAGGAAAGTCTCATTCAGGTCCGGCTAGGGAGCCTTCATGTGCGCTTTGCTAGGGTGATGCCATCCTTTGTAATACCACTTGCCGACAAACCAGCAGCCATTTTGTTCCTCGGCGATAATCCGTGGGGCTTATAACCCTCCCGGAAACAAGCACCTTATCTCAGAAGTTCGGAGCAGCGTTGTGGAACCCACGGAGGGAGGATTAGCATTTTCCCCCTCGGATGGGATTACCGATGGACACAAAGGCAACTTTCCGGCGCACGGGGAAACAATGAAAGGAACAAAATGGCGGTGGACGAGGGTGTGGGAAAGGGAAACAGGCAGTTGGCATCACCCTATGCGAAGCGCACATGAAGGCACCCTAGGTCCGGCCATACCCGTCCATCTCCGGCTTTTGGCGGCTGTTCGCGGTAGCAGATACAGCTGACGGTTTTGTGGACCTAGGATAGATGGCGCCACTAAAACTCCGTATAATAAAGGTTTTGTCGATGATAACAGGTTTTTGACGCATTTATATTTATGTTGCAACGACAATATTTATAAAAATAATACGTTTTATCGACCAGGTATTCGCACAACTTGCTATTTTTCTACAAGACCCCCATTGACGTCATGCCGCGTGGTTCTCATGGCCGCCGCTCGCGGCTGCAGGTCGGGGAATATTCTAATTTTTGCCTCGCGATTACGCGGCGGAATCGCAACATTTTGAAGGAAGGAGGTGTGTTTTCTGTCCTTTGTGACAAGATAAACAATGTCAAAAGTAGAAGATGCCAATTCTTCCAACGTTAAAATCGATGCACAGCTCCTTTAACGTAGAGTTTCTGTAGTTACCGTCACCACCGGCAATGGCGCGGTGCGTTTCGTAGCGGCAAGCGGACGCGTTGTGTTGCGAAGACCGCTTGCGCCAAACTTGTACGCACAGTTGTGTTGACACGCAGTCAACCGCAGTCAAGAGCCAATAAGAACGCGCTATCGCCGCTAGTGGCTCACCAATAGTAAGCGAAATCCAAGGTAACATGGCGGCGTACAGCGACAGCGTCGAAGTGTTCGATCTTGGAACAATCTCGCCGGCTTCCCCGACGTTTTGTGAAGCTTGAACCATCGCCAGCCTTATGGCGCGTTCACACTGGAAGCGGATCCGCGCGTTCTCAACCGCAAAGCGGCTAGGATCGAGCGGTTGGAGCGCGTTTTTGCCAACCGCTTCGGGACCGATTTCTCCCAACCGCTTTCACGAACCGCAAAGCGGCAACCAATCACAACGCGACGCTGACGTGACGTCAGTCAGTGTTGCCAGATTGGGCTATATATAGCCAAATTGGGCTGCATATTTTTCTAGTTGGCGTCAAAATTTTGTAGTTGGCTATGTGGCTATTTTGGGCTATTTCTAAGAATGCGGCGAACTTTTGCCGAACCTCAAGTTCGACGCCGAACTTTGTGGTTCGGCTAGTTAATTTTCAAACTTTTAATCAGTTTCGAAAAAAAAAAAATATTTCTCTTTCGGCTAGTCGAGAGGAAAGAGAGGAAGGAGAAAGGCTTCAAACTTCTACAAACTTCGGGGTTTTCACAATGCGCAGCGAAGCAGTGTTTGCAGAGTTCATGCGGTCTCCCTACAGTGCAGTGGAGCAAACAAAACAGATTGCACTATTACCTCAGGCCTGGTAGCGTGCCTTCAACCCGGACGCATATGGCTCTGCCCGGACGTAGACTGAACTCTCCAAATGCAGCTTTGGTGCCCATTGTGAGAATCTTTAGGCACCCAGGTTTGTAAAATTGAGAAGTCCGCAGTTTTACCGCGAAACAATTGACTACCTTCCAGTCGTTGTCCACCCCAAGAAAGGACAACGCAATAAAAAATAGCGTGAACATGAATGGGTGACACTAATATTCTTCACAAAGAAAAAGAGACGGGTGGGATATCAGTAAGGACCTCAGATAGTGGGGTTCTGGTTTGAAATAAATAGTGCTCTGACTGTTCTAAGTCTGTATTTTGTTCTTTTACAGTATGATCCTATCTCCCGGGCTTCACAATAAAGCTGTCTGTATGTTTTGTACTTCTGAAAACCTACGAAGGTAGGTCCAGTTTTGTACGGATTTTCATTCTATCGAAGCTTTTCTTGAAAAAAAAATTCAGAAGTAACATAATGTACACAAAAGGAGGTGCATCTGAGGGTTGAAACAGAGATTGTAACGTGTATTGTATGACTGTGAGAAATCGTCAATATAAGCTTAAAAATCATTGTTTTCAGTCTTGGCTATTTTGGGCTATCGTTTTTTTACGGCTTTGGCTATATTTGGGCTATTCCTCCCAGTCGTTTGGCGGTTTTTTGGTGGGACCATCTGCCAACACTGACGTCAGTGACTTTCGAAACAAGATGGCACCTGTCGCTGGTGAGGCGTCCAAGGCGCTGTAGTCGTAGCGCTGTAGTTTTAGCTTTCGACAAATCAACGGAGAAACGTGATGTTCACGTCCGTCACTTGAATCCGCCGCGAAAAGAATTGACTCGTAATTTTATCGGGCTTCGCACCGGTGATTTGGTTCGGGTAAGAGTTTGTTTATTATTCCGGGTGCCACAGCCCAGGCTCGCTGCCTTGTTAATCTCTGCCTGTAGAACGTCGGAACCCACCCCTGATCGACCGAAATGTCAGCCTTTCTAACCACTAAGATAGTCGCGTGAACTATTGTAAGCTTTCAACACCGTGCATGACCACCACGAAGGCCGATAGAGACGTCGTGAGCTTGATTGCGTAACCAACGCAGTACCGCGGAGGGTGCAGGGCACCTGCGCTAGCTCGAGCTGTAACGTTTACTACGAATAAAATAAATAAAGGGAGCCTACTCAAGGAACAAAGTGTACGTACCAGACAATGCAGAGGTAATCCATACGGCGTTTATTTGAGCTTAATGTCAAACAAACAGTAGACTCGATCGACGAGCGAGTGACGAGAGGAGAGTCCGCCACCAACGAAGCCACGACCGGCTAGCACCGAACACATTCCCCCGCACCACGGTCCACCCCACCGCTCACAACTTCGAAAATGATAAGCGCGAACAATAACGAGGGGGAAAAACTGGCCCTCTATCCCGAAAACAAAGTCAGCTATTCATGCGGGAAGGGTCCACTTCGAAGAAAAGGTCGGGGGCATCCTGTTCTGAGTCAGCAAGACGCGCCTAGCTGGGCTTTGCTTGTGGGCGAGGTGGAGGGAATCACAGGCGAGTTTGGCGGGACCATGCTTCTTTTTTCGCTGCCTGAACTCGCGATGCGTGCGAACATCCCGGAGAAAAATATTCCGAGTGCCAAAATAGCAAAACTTTGGCTTTGGATCTTGAATTAAAGTGGATTGTAAAACAGGGTTGCCAAACGCAAGTCTCAAAAGATCACGCGTGATCGCCGAGAAACCGCCAACCGCGTCTCGGTGTGTCTGAACGGGGTCGCTCGCGAACCGCATCCGCGACCGCTAAGCGAACGCGGATCCGCTCCCAGTGTGAATGCGCCGCACCGCTCCCCGAAACTAAAAAGCAAGCACTGCGACCGGCGATCCGGATACGTCTCGCCGAGTCGGCCGGGTGGTTCGAGCGAACACGTCACCCCCTCTCCTCTTTCGGCTTCTGATTGGTCAAACTAGAGTGCCTTCATGTGCGCACATGAAGGCTCCCTAGGTCAAACACACCCGAACGCACCGCAACGCTTCGGAAAGTTGAACGAGTCTCTACTCGCTTGCGTCGCGCTACCGAGCGTTGCGGGAAGGCGCGCGCCGCTCCGCAACCGACCGCGCCTGGCTGCAAGGACTCCGCAACGCACTCAAACGCGTTCAAACGCCATTGTGCGTATGGACATTTACACGGGTAGCAACCGAGGGAGATGTCTTATTCGGGTAGGAACTGAAGGAGGGGAGGAGACTAGAGCGCGCGGGGGCGCCAGAGCACTGGTTGGAATGATTAGTGGGTAGAGGCAAAGCTAGCGGCCTTCGTCAGGCTAACCACTCTCTGAACGTGTTCGAACGAGAGTGCCGGCCTTTAAAGAGTGGGTAGAGACAAAGGCAGCTAGGTTTGCGTCTACCCAAGAATCATCCTAGCCAGGGTCGCTAAACTCGCCAAACACAAGGTTGGGGTCGAAGTTCGCCGAGCGTGCTGATTGGGCTCTCGCGACGATGGCGTAGCGCGGGGATGAGATGTCAATCATCCAAACTGTCGCAGTGCTCAAATTCTAGCGAGATCGTGAAGCACAAAGTCGTAGCGAGCTTCATCGGAACGAGCGCGAGCAACACCGTGCGGTACCAGCCGATTTAACAGCTGCACTGATGACGTCGCGCCCGCGTGTCCCTACATCCCTACGCCGCTTTAGAGTCAATAGGGAGTTTTCGTAGATCGTTTTCGCCGTCCCGCAAGGCCCTCCGCTACCCGCTACGATAGCGGGAACTCCACAGTCAAGGCTATCGGCGCGCAGGCGCAGTAGCAACTTCTTCGTTGCGGAACGCTTAGCGGAGGAGGCAGCGCGGTCTACGAAAACTCCCTAATCCCGTCTAGACTGCACTGACCGTTCCATCAAGTCCAAAAATTGCGTTTTCGAAAAACAGTGTTTTAGAGTCGACTTCAATGCACATTCAGCCTGCATAGACATCATAAGTTCATTTGTAGTCCAAACATTCATCAACTCAATTAGAAACATGGTAGATTCAGAAAAGCAACACCTGTCGAGGTCATTATCGCCGTTTGCAAAAGAATGAAGTTTCAGGAATTGTTTTCTTCTAAAGACCCATGTCCCCCCTTAATGGGGGATGGTAGGTAAAATCGTCAAGTAAAGCTATCCTTTAATTTTATATTGTAATAAACTACGGTTCCTGAAGAAACTGCCTTTTAATGAACAAACTGCCTGGCCTTTAAAGGGGTACTCCGCCGATTTCTTCATGGTCCCCGATTTGCTTGAAATTTTGCTAAACTCGCCAAACATCGCCAAAATAGTATCCCAAATATTAGGCCAAAATAATTTTTTTTCACGAAGTTATTGAATTTACAATTTTGGTCCTCACCGTGTTTTTCAAACTGAAAGCGTCTACTGGCAACAATGAAAAAGTGACGTCATTGGAAGTGCAGGGGTTCACTCTTTGGACTGTAGAATTTGTTCCCAACTGATTCGAAGCAGTTTCATGGTGTCAAATGAATGCCTTGGAAGCTCGCTCCAGTTCCCGCGCTCCAGCACGGAACAAATGATTGGAATATTCTATTTTTTAGACTGCTCGCCCGACTGGCAAGCTGAACTTCCACTGACGTCACGGCCCTGAAAAGGGCGGGTATATTTGAATGTCTGTTTTTGCATAATTTTCATTTGCCGATTTCGCAATAACTATTATGAATTTCACCATACTAAATAGCATACCAGAAAGGGTAAAGGCCTGGGAGTCAGAAAATATAGTTAGTTGAGGTAGCTCAAAAATCGGCGGAGTACCCCTTTAATGGCTCGTTCACGCTGGAGGCGGATCCGCAAACCCGTAGCTGATACGCGCGTTCTCAACCGCAAAGCGGCTGGCATGGAGCGGTTGGCGCATTTTTGCCAACCGCTTCGGGACCGATTTCTCCCAACCGCCTTCGCGAACCGCGAAGCGGCAACCAATCGCAACCCGACGCAGACGTGACGTCGGTGGCTTTCGAAACGAGATGGCATCTGTTGCTGGTGGGGAGTCCCAGTCATGCCAGATTGGGCTATTTATAGCCAAATTGGGGTACTGAAAATAATGTCTGTCTGCGTGATAGACAAGTTGGCGTCATGGCTATTTTGGGGCTATTTGTGACCGTACCTAGTCATGGCTCTTTTGGGGCTTTTTCTGCACTTTCCGTGCTGGGGTACTGCCCCGTGCCACGACTGAACCCCCTTTTGCGGCTGCCCGATAGGCTTCCTTGCAAGAATGCACTATGGAACCCGACATTGTTCGTTCAAACAATCTGTGATAAAATGACCTGTCTTCTTTCTTTTCTGGTACCTGTCCCGAGATCTCGAGAACGTCAATAAACAGCAACGTTCGGAAACTAGGTCAATGGGTTCACTCCTTTCCTGATAGGAAGACCAACCAGTGGATTACCATAGGTACTATTCGCAACTCCAATGCCCTATAGGTGGCGGGGCGGTAGTTCCAAGATGGCGGAAGAGACGGGAATAGATTCTCCAGGATATCCCGTGCGCCTGCTCGCTGGCGCTGTTCAGCGCGCTAATAACGCTTCATTTGTCTACAAATGCGAAGCGGTTAGGGGAGGATCATATTACAGGTGACGGAGATGCTGATGCACATTAGGAAAACGAGCATGCTGTTATCTAAAAGTTGCAGAAACCCCAAATTGCGAAGATTTCTGGTGTATGAGAGCGTTTTAGGCACCGGCAATGTTACTGTTTGTGGCAGAATATTCTTGAGGGTAATGATATGTTTGGGCGCTTTGCCTGGCCATTAGTGCTCTAAAAAGAGAGCCGCGAACGGTGACCTTCAAGCTTCGGAAGAGCAGCGTTCACAGTATTGATGTCTTCGCGTCACAGTCTCACAACTCGCTGCTCACCGTCTCGGTTTTGGTGTATTGCAGCACGTAATCAAACTGCTCCATGGTTATTGATATAAATTTTGTCACCGCAGGCTACCGTGCGGTGTAGCATTACGACCGCAAGCTCGCGCTGGGACTTTGAAGCACAATTTTCAGTGCGCGCCAGGAACGTTGACGTGCTCATCCAACACCACCTAGACAGAAGGCCTCCACACGTGTCATCATAGTCAGATCGATCGAGGCGAGAGATTGGGCCCGAGTGCTGCGTCAGTGTTCGGCTGCGGCTCGTGGCCAATCAGCGCGTCGAAGGTCGGGCTCGGGTCCAATAGCCGACCGAGCGCGATCCGACTGTGATGACGTTTCATAGAAGAAGAGGAAACCATGCGGAGGCCTTCTGTCTAGGTGGTGTTGGCTCATCACCCTAAAAAAAGAAAAATGTTGTAGTCCTTACACCCCTTGTCACATATACGACACTCCAAAACTTCAGTTCGCCGTGCAGCCCACTGACGTCAAGCTGACGGCCCGAACTTTTACGAGAGGCTTGATGACGGCGCAATATAAGATATTAAACAGCTAAAGTACGCATCATAAAGTACAAAAAAAACACCTTTGTTTTGCAGAAAAACAAAAACAAAACAATTACTTTTTTTTACAGCCATTTACATTTACTTAAGCTATTTTAATAAGTTGTACAACTCGGCAATCAAGCCGCTCGTGAAAGTTGATAGCGCCGGTTGAACGTCAGTGCGCTTTACGTCCAACTAAAGCTTAGGGGTGTCGTACGCTATGCAACAACTTTCTATTCACATAATCGGCGTGTTTAGGGGTTTTATTTATTGCTCTATTAAGTATAGATAGTTTAATATACCGTACATTTTTTGTACCCTGTTATTTACAACATTGCTGTCCCTCTGGCCAAAATTCGCGTTCTAAGCTCTCGTCACGAACGGCTGGCTAACACAGATGTGCTTCAAATGCTTCGAGCATTTCCTTATTTGCTTTTTAATTAACTAAAACCAAGTACGGGTATTCTGTATTTTTAAAGTGCTTGGAATGAATGGTCACGTTCCTTGTAACGGCCTTAAAACGCGAACCCATTCCCGATTTGTATTGCTCGACATACCGTTGCGCGACGAGTTTTTTTCCTACTTCTGCCGAAGAATAGACTTTCCGCAGACTGTACTATAGAGCTCAACATTATTAGCGGGAGCTTCTGCCGCCGTCACGTTGAGCACAGATTGAGCTGGCGGTCATGCAGAAGACCAGAAATCCGCAGCGTATGCGATATACGAAAAGTCCCTAATGAAATTAGACATCCCTGTCCTTCATGCACGGCGGTTGCAAGGCGGAACAGAAAAGTTCCTTTTTTAACGCGCTCACTTTTTTCGTTAAAACGGCTTCACGCATCAAGGCCGACACTCCCTGCCATCGTTTCCGCGACGCCGCCGCCGCTGCCGTCCCCGCTCCTCTGGTTCTTCGTTCGTCCGCGGGAGGGCGAGCGGCGCGCTGGAGTTGCGAATAGTCAAGAAGGTAGGAGAAGCTCCTCCCGCAAGCGTGGAGCGAAAGCTTGCGCCGGGAACCTCCTGGGTTCGAGTCCCCGCCGCCCCCGCCCGTTTCGATCTGGATGAGTTTCGTACCGGCACGCGTTCGTGTGATCACTACTGCGTGATGCACGTTAAAAATCCCAGGTTAGCGGTTGTACCGCACTGGCTAAATTTCTCATCTACAGCTAAGAGACCGATTACCCGTTGAGGCGCATCTCCATCAAGGCTGTATAAACATAAAGAGCAAGCCAATTTTTTTTTCTCCCACAAGCGTGATGCGCCCGTTTCAAATCTCTCCGCAGTCGAAAGAAGAGTTCATTGGAAACGCTCATTGTTCCACTTCCATGGATTCCAACTTGTCTCCGATCCCACTTTTTAAGAAAGCGACCTTTGTATTCATTGGAGGGGGAACCGAGCCCTTGAAAGCAGCCTTTGTATCGATCGGAGGGGGAAGCTAATCCCCGAAAGTCGTATTTGTTTCCATCGGAGGGGGAAAACTCTAATCTCACCTCGTGGCTTCCACAATGCTAAGTCAAAGTCGAAAGATAAAGCAAATATGTACAAAAGGCAAGATCCTCCTCGCGCGTTGGTCGCGACGTCGCGGAAACGATGGGACGCTATTCGATACGGAGGTGGTGGAGGGATATATGATTCCCTTTGAGGGGCATTTGCCGCTACCTTGTTAACCTGTAACTGACTATAGAGGACACATTTCTTCGTTCGCATCACCCCCAGGCTTTGTTGAACCAATGGTCCGTTTGAAGATAAGGTGACCTAGCTTTCTCCTTTCCACTGGTCCCCATTCTGGGGTGTCAAGACTGCCAAAATAAAGGCTGACTGCTGCAAACTGGGTCAACGGGTCCACTTCCTTTCTATAGTCGGTTACAAGTCAAGAAGGTAGGAGAAGCTCCTCCCACAAGCGTGATGCGCCCGTTTCAAATCACTCCGGAGTCGATAGAAGAGTTCATTGGAAACGCTCCTTGTTCCACTTCCATGGATTCCGACTTGTCTCCGATCCCACTTTTTAAGAAAGCGACCTTTGTATTCATTGGAGGGGGAACCGAGCACTTGAAAGCAGCCTTTTTATCCATCGGAGGAGGAAGCTAACCCCCGACCCGAAAGTCGTATTTATTTCCATCGGAGGGGGAAAACTCTATAATCTCCCTCTCGTGGCTTCCACAATGCTAAGTCAAAGTCGAAAGATAAAGCAAATATGTGCAAAAGCCAAGATCATCCTTGCGCGTTGGCCGCGACGTTACGGAAACGATGGGACGCTATTGGATACGGAGGTGGTGGAGGGATATATGATTCCCTTTGAGGAGAATTTGCCGCTACCTTCTTAACCTGTAACCGACTATAGTAAAACTGAAGGAGGGTATGAAGATAGCTTATCACACTTCTAAGACTCCGTATTTGTATCCTTTGTTTCCTTTCAGTCTTTCACCTCCCCACCCACTTCAAAGAAGCTTGTCACAGCTAGTTTCAAAGCACTGTGATGGTGTTCCGACATCTTGTTTGTGTCTGACGTGTGGGTTACTTGGGACATGCGGCTTTTGTGCGGGGTTAAAGGGGCGATGCAACAATTTTTTGTACTTTGCGCAAATACCGCTTAATACGGATCCCTGATGCTAATGACCTATCAAACACGCGTTCGTCTTTCACCCCACGCAATAGAAGTTCAAGAAAAAAAAATTGAAGACAAACGAGCACCGTTCATTATTCCGCGGCCATCGTGCCCGCTGCTGACAGTGTCGCCGGCGGCCAAACGGCGAAACTGTGTGAGAGCGAAAAACATTATCTCGTTGCCATGACCACCCCGGTACACCGTGGTCTTCCTGCACGAGCGAAAACCTCGCTGGAGCTCTGCGCGTGTGGAGTATGAGGCGTCACGAGCCGTCTTTGCCGTGCCCACGGGTCGACGAGTCATCTGAGGGCGCCGCTTGAATCCATAGTGAGAGAGAGAAAGAGAGAGAGTGAAGAGCGAACTTTATCTGCACTGCGCGAGGAGCGTGCTGTCCTCACCTGAAAAGTATTATCTTACACCGTGAACACGGGCCACTACCCGAATGCATGTCGAGGCATCGATTGTCACGAGCCCAGATCGAATGCGTACGCAGTCTTTGCGTCCACTGTGTGAGCAGCATTTGAATATCGTCACCGCAAAGCTCGATGACGCATTCCCGGGGATCGTACTGTTGCCATTGTCCTCACAGCTCCGTCATCAAATTTCGCGAAGGAGCAAAAGGCGGCTTTGGCAGGAGAGACTGAAAGAAAGGCTCCGCTTTCATCCTTTGAATTCCGCCGCGACGAAGATGCTTCTTGGTCAGTGGTGTTGCGTTCGAGTATTCTTGGGTGCCACCAGTGCCAGGAAGTTGGTGTAAAGTAAGAAATATCCCTACCCAATGTCGTTCCACAGCCCCTTAAAGGGGTCAGAGGGTTGGAAGAGGGCAAAAGAAGTAGAGAGACAAAGGTCCTAACACCTAACCAATAGGTATAAAGCCAGTCGCGGTTCTATCCAGATCAGTCTGGACTCTGGATGAAGATGGGGAAGTGGGCAAAATATACGAGGAAATACAAGAAAGAATGGGAACGGGACCCGACTTTGAAAGGTAAGAGCTTAATTTGTCACCCGGCATACTTTATCATATAAGTGCGTTTTGTATTCCGAAGTATGTAGCTTGCGTTAACCTCGGAATCTTTTTATGACAGGTTGGATTACGTCCTCGTGTGCAGAGCCGAACAGCGAGACGACGGACATGGCGTTTTGCAAGGTTTGCAAGTGCAAGTTGAGGCCTCATATGCAAGACCTCAAGCTCCACATGACCAGACAGAAGCACATTGATAATATGAGAGCCATGAAAACGACTGCGGCAACAAGACCAATTAACTCGCTTTTTATGCCTGGGCCATCAAAGCCGACAGCAACCAAGTTGAAGCTGGCGGAGCTACGCCTGGCTGCACATGTGGCTGCTCACATTTCACTCTGTACAGCCGACCATCTGACTCCAGTCTTGACAAGCACGTTCCAAGACTCAAGCGTCGCAGCAGGGATGACCCTGGAGCGCACAAAGTGTACCGCGCTGGTTATAAAGATAATTGGCTCCACTTTCCTGGAAATGCTCCCAGATGACATTGGTCAACAGTCCTACTCGCTGATTCTCGACGAGAGTACGGAGAGATCGTGCAAAAAGGAGCTTGGTGTTGTACGATACTTTTCCGACAGAACGGGCGAATTTGTGACGCAGTTTTTAGGACTGATTCACAATTCTGATGCCTCAGCTCACGGGATTTTTTTTTTTTCCCCTCAAGTCTTTTTTTGAGCTTTGTCACTTAACTATATCTAGCTGCGTTGATATCGGCACGGACGGAGCAAGCGTTATGTGTGGGAAGAACCATTCAGTATACACTATGATGAAGGAAGAGAACCCGAAGCTGATCCTCGCCAAGTGCACCTGGCACTCAGTGCACTTGGCGTGTAGTGAGGCCACGGGTCCTCTTTCTGCAAACATAGAGTTCCTTGTACGGGAGCGTTATATTGGTTTTTGTGTTCACCCAAACGACAGGAGGAGTACCGTACTATCTACTTTGCAATCAATGAGGAAAATCCACTTAGGCTGGTCGGATGTCGAATACCATGTGGCTTAGTGCTGCTGCAGGATTGAGTCGAGTTCTAAAACAGTGGAATGAACTGAAGCTGCACTTTTAGATAGCACAATCTGTGGAGCGGTGCTACACAGCACGTCTCTTGCATGACATGTTTCAGGACCAGGAAAACTACTTATACATGCTTTTTGTTAAGCCTATTGTGATAGTCTGACAGGGTGATCAGGCTTTTCCAGTCAGAAAACCCCAATCCAGCAAAGCTGTTCGAAGACCTGGACCTGCTTGTGAGGTCAGTGCAATGTAAAATAGTTCTGAGCGAGCACACATTTCCTACCGCAGAGAGGGAGAAGCATTTGCTTCATGTACGTGCTTGTGCTTTTGGCGCTGTTTTTTTAGACGCTTTTCACAAGAGCTCCCTTTCGGACGACGAGAAGTATGGGATGCTGGGCCGTTGTCGGATGTACCTAGTCGCGTGCGTCAGGTCACTGTCGAAGAGATTGCCCGAGAATCTGGAGTTGTTTCGGAGTTTTCAGTACCTCACTCCCAGCTGTGTTCGCCGACATGCCGTTCGTCATCAGTAAAAGCAACATGCGACACATCAACCTTTGAAATGGAGTATGGCGTTTTGCAGGCGCAGCTTCCATCTCTCACTGTGAGCGAAAACGTGAGCGAATTCTGGCGTACTGTGGAAAAAACCACGAACAGTGAGCTTCTTTTACCTAATTTGTCAAGGATGGTTCTTGCACTGTTGTGCTTGCCTGTGTCGAACGCCGCCGTGAAGAGAGTCTTTAGCCTGGTCTCCGCAACAAATACGGACCGCCGAAACAACATGGCAACGCTCACTTTAGAAATGATCCTGCATGTGCGACGTGGAATGAAAGAGTGGTATGCATGTTGCGATCATTTTGAACCCGATGAGCGCTTTTTGCTGAAATTCAATAGTGCCGTGATGTACGAGTGAAGTTGTGATGAAGAGGCTTGTGTACATGTTCTTCCTAGTAGTGCCTTTCTGAGAAGTTTTTAATGTTGGTTATGTCAATGAACAGTCATGTGTCTTGAAATAGGTATTTGTCAATAAAACACGTTTCTTATTGTGCATAAGTCAGTTTATGAATTACGAAGAGTGGCTACATTTGGGCTACAAAAATTTGCCCCCCAATTTTGTATTTGGCTTTTTTTGGGCTACAATATTTTCACCTTTGGGCTACTTCGAACTGGGCCATCTGGCAACACTGTGTAGTCTAGCGTTGCAGTAAGACAAGTCAACGAGAAAACAGGATGTTCACGTTCATCACTTGAATCCGCCGCGAAAAAAAATTACTCCTAATCTCGGCGCGCTTCGCTCCGGTCGTTTCCTTTGGTTAAAGTAGTTTGTTTATTATTCGGGGTGTCAAAGCTCGTCGCTGCGCTGCCTTGTTAGTCTTTGCCCGTAGTGCATCGGAACACGGCCCGATCGACCGACATGACAGCTTTGTACCCACTAAGGCAGTCGCGTGAACTACGGAAAGCTCTTGAAACCGTACATGACCGACAGGAAGGTCGAAAGAGGCCGTCGTTAGCCTAACTCTTGTGTACTCTTGAGAGTGTTTTTTTTTTTTTTTTTTTGTGCCTTTCTGCTTTTGCTGTTGCGGGAGGAGAGGGAACTGTCAAGCAGATTTGCGCTGCTTTTTTCCCTCCTCCCTCTCTCCTTGGATGAAGAGGAATAAAAAAACTTGAAAATTGAAAGTTGAGTTGCGTACACTATCGCGGAGCTGGCAGGGTACCTGCGCTAGGTCGACCTACGTTTCTACTACCAAAGAGAAGGAAGAAAACCTATTTCTGAAATAAAGCGTACGTACCAGACGATGCATAGGTAACCCAAATGGCGTTGATTTGAGCTTAAACAAATCGCAAACTCGGTCGACGTGTGAGTGATAAGAGGAGAGTCCGCCCCCAACGAAGCCACGACCGGCTAGCACCCAACGCATTCCCCAGCACCACTCTCCACCAGTGACTCTCACTACTTCGAAAATGATAAGAGCGAACAACGCGGGGTGAGAACTGGCCCTCTATCTTGAAAACAAGGTCCACTTCGAAGAAGGGGTCGGGGATGGTTGGGGGCATCCCCTTCTGAGTCACCAAGGCGCGCCAAGCTGGGCTTTGCTTGTGTGCGAAGTCGAGGGAATCGCAGGCGCGTTTTGTGGGTCGTTGTCTATTTTTCTGCTGCCTGAACTCGTGATGGGTGCAAACATCATGAAAAGAAAAAAAAAAAAAAAAAACCTTCAGTACCAAAATAGCTGAATTTTGGCTTTGGATCGTGGATTAAATTGGATTTTGGAACGTAAAACAAGGTTGCCAAACGCAAGGCTCAAAAGATCACGCGTAATCGCCGAGAAACCGCCGACCGCGTCTCGGTGTGTCTGAACGGGGTCGCTCGCGAACCGCATCCGAAACCGCTTCGCAAACGCAGCTCAACAGCCAGTGTGAGTGCGCCATAAGTGGCGCGCTGAGATGAGCGCTAGACGTTTTCGAGCTCACAACGGCGTAGCTCAGTACACCGAACACCTTCCGCAAGTCGAGGCTTTCACTGTATCAATTTAGGTCGAAAGCGAATTCTCTGGCCGTGAAGCATCGCTTTCAGCTGAGTGAACACCCCCTCTACAGAGGTTGATCCAAGACGACAATTGCAGCCACACGGGAACAGCGCAAATAGAAAAACAAATATTACGATAGAAATACTGGTGTCCACTTGAGCCATTCTACGACGTGCTTTGCGGGGAAGCAAATGCATGGCTTTGAACCGCAGTGGAGCGGCTTTTTTATTGGCTTTCAAATAATTACGGCATGCGTTTATTTTTGACTAAGAGATTCATCCCTTCAGCCGTTTAAAATACTTTCCAATGTCTAACACTAGTGAGAAAGAATCAACATGCTGGGAATATTATTCAGCGCTCAGGTGCTCATCGAGAAAAGCCGTACCCTCAAAACAACCAATATAAAAGGCGGGAGCGCAATGCACCGAGTCAGTGAAGGGTTAGTGTGCGGTGATGGTAATGTTTGTACGTGTTGTGTATGTTCTCCAGTATGTGGAGTGTAGTGTATTGTATGCAACTCCATGCGGCATTCGAAGTGTGCGTGTAATGTGGATGCGTAAATCGTAAAAGTAGAGCAAAACACTTTTTTGGCGCCGATGAGTTGGACGGTACCTAACGCCGCACAGCCTAGACATTTGTAATTACTCTGCTTGAGCCTGCCATCTAGTGGCTAGGAATTTAGCCTTCTTTCATGCTTATATTTTTTGAACCGTGCAATGAGCAAAGTGCTGCTTTGAATTCGCTCTTTCGGGAACGACGTTTGCTTTCGCGAATGGTTTACCATTCCTCTCTAACGTGCGGTGCTAATGAAGAAAATGTGCCGCGGGGAATTGCAAAGGTGAGACGTGATGTGTGCGCAATGGGCGGGTTAGGGTCGTCACCGTTTAACATCGCAGTGTAGAAAACAAGTGAGTGACATCGTTCGAAACGCATCTCCTTACCGGCGCGGGAAGCCGGCTTCGGCAATAAATAAAGTTCGTTCGTGAAAAGCTCGTGTTACGTTTTCAGTTTCTACAGCTCTCACTCCGAAAGCAGAGACTTGCATGGGATGTGCCCGAAGCGGTTGACTGAATTCCTTGAGATAACTGCTTAGCAGGCGGTGCGAAGTAACTGCCTGTCCGAAAAATATGCTAGCTTTTTCCGGTCAAATCGCGGCAGCGTTTCGCATAAAGACCTACGATATGCGTAGCGTAATGGTGTCCTCGTTAAGCCTTACTGAGTTCGATTAACTCAATTCGGAGCCACCATATTGATACGCAGACGTGGGAGGAACGTTGCTCGCCCGTTTGCGGGGACGAATGTTTTTCCGTTTCTAAACAAGCACAGGGGACAAGGTCGTTCCTCCCTTTATGGAGGAATATATGTACCCTTTTGTAAGAACGTAGCTGGTCGCCATCCATTTTCTCTTTGAAGATTTTCGGAAATAATTTAGGATTTTTGAGCGAGATTATAAAAATTATAATATTTAATTTCGTTCAGGAGAACCGCGGCGCCGCAGAAAGGCAAGTGGCCCATTCCATAAAGGCCTGCGGCGCCGTGTCTAATGATGATGTGATGAGACGGGATCCGGCCAACTCGTTGAAAGCCAACTCGTCGACGGCCCATTCGTCGAATAGGGCGATTCGTCGAAGGGCAACTTGTCGAAAGGGGAAATCGGTCGAAGGGCGATTTGTCGAATGGGTTGAATGACGGTCCAATGTAAAAGTTCGTAATTCCTTTTTGTCTTTTGACCTAAATTTTTTTTTTGTGTTTGGACTAGTGACAGCGCCTTTGTTAAGTTACAAGATTGGAAGAAAAATTACCAGGAGGGCAAAGACGGGAGAGAACCTTAAGACAAGTTGAAAAATGTGTCATCTCGTGATCGTCCCTTTGTTACCTTTCTTTATCACTTATTTTGTAATGAGCCGCCGCAGACTGTCGCCGCGAATGGCGTGAACGGGTGGGACAAATGAGTCGAGAGTTTCGTAATGAGCCGCCGCAGACTGACGCCGCGAAGGTAGGTTAACGCGCGCCCCAGTGAAACACAAGTGACGTAGTGACCGTGCCCCACTGCACCGAGAAAGTGGCGAAAGCGGCAAGTTGTTACCTTCGACAAGAAAGAGCAGACTGGAGGTCAGTTTTTTTAAGGAAAGCGCCCAGTGTACAATTTGTTTTTTTACGAAAGAGTTACACATAAAAGACAGAACACGGATTATTATAGGGCAGTATTTGCTTTAAAATTTAAGGAAAAAATTATTTTGGCTTTAAAAAAGCGGCGACCAGTTGGCCTCTTCGACGAGTTGCCCTATGACGAATGGGCCTATTCGACGAATGGGCCGCCGACGAGTTGGCCGTCGACGAGTTAGCTTTCGGCGAGTTTGCCTAGACCCGATGAGACAGTACACATAAGTACAGTATACAGATAACGGTACGTTCTAAAACTATGGCATCTGGTCCCAACCACCAGCGTTACATCTGTGCATAGTATAAGCATATGCGTAGATGTAGTTTTTGTGTGTCTCTGTGTGAGAAAAACACGATTTGTTTTCCCCAGACAGCCGGTACTATCTTCTGATCGGAGTTACTTCGCAATTTTAATTCCCTTAAAGAATGGATATTTAAGGCCAAATCAAGAATTGGGCAAACAAGACCACATTGCAAGGTGTAATTTTAATTCGAACAAGTTTATTACAAAAAAAAAATCATCAAAGGTACACTAATGTGTTTTGCGCAGGTGAGTTCTACGGCCAAGGGGGACATGATATGTTTCCAATCTTCACGATGAGTCGGATAATTAACTCAAACCCCTTCATTGAGTTTTCAATATGTAAAAAGAACCATTTGGTTTCATTTAGAAACTTGCTGAGCGTCGTCAAAAACACCGAATGAGTAATTTCAGCAATAAGGCGTGAAGTTTTGCTAGTTGGTTCATAATGCAAACTTGGAAACAGCGAGAAAAAGAACAAGGGACAAGAACGAGAAGTGAACGAACACAACGTTGACTGGCAACTGAAGTTTATTCCTGCGAGGAACAGAAAGGAAAACAAAAAGATGGAAGATAGATAAAACACAATCCACCCCCTTGAGGCACGCCCGAGCACTTAAACGAATCTGCCGAATTATAATGAAAGACACTTCGTCATCCGCCAAAGCCACGGACGGGGCACCAAAACACGTGTCCGCTCCGTAGGTAGAAATGAAAAACGCCTCATCAATTTCTCTAGTCACTTTGTTGCGGTGACGTAGTAGTAGTAGAAGATTAGGGTTTTGTGGCGCAAAAGCAGCTAAGGCTATGATGCGCCAAGAAATGATACTATTGCAGAAGAGGATTTTGGAGAAGAAAGAGCTTTAGTAGCTGGTAATTTGTAAAATGTATAAAATAACAGTAGGACCCTACATTATAAATGATGCTACAATTTGTGTAAAAGATCAACGCTTTTTAAAAACTTACAAACCTGGGTGGGTGGTAATAATGGCTCATTTCCAAGTAATACACATAGGTGTAAAGGAACGTGCTCTTTGTACAATTGGGAAAAGTAGTGGAGGCGTTTTTCTTCATACGCAGGACATTCTAGAAAAATATGTGAGACACTCAGCGGTCCCTGGCAATGTTCACATTCAGGAAGGTCCTCCCCACGTAAGAGGTGCCCGTGCGTGAGCCGCGTGTGTCCTATGCGTAGTCGACAAAGGACTACCTCATAAAACCTGTCTCTGTGCCTAGCACTCTGCCACTCACTAAGAAAAGGCTTAATCATGTGTAGTTTGTTTGACACCTGTAGACTCCATTCTACTTGCCACTGGGCTTTAACATGGTATTTAATTAGGGCACAGTAATCTCTGTATGGGATGCTACTAATATCTACAGCACGGGAGCCAGAGGAGCCCGCAGCACGATCGACCTCTTCGTTCCCTGGGATTCCGACATGGCTCGGTACCCAGCAGAATAGAACATTAGATCCTTTCCTGGTTGCTGCTACTATTTTGTTTTGTAATAAAACAACGAGGGCATTCTTTGGGGTTTCTAGCGATGTCAGAGCCCGTAAATCACTCAGTGAATCTGCATATATAACTGACCGAGAGTTACTTGTTTGGATGATATGATCTACTGCAAGCAGAAGGCCATGCAGTTCAGCAGTGAAAACAGAAGCGGACGAATTAAGCCTACGAACACTTCTTACTGAAGGGCCAATCATGGCATAGCCAACAAATGATTCAGTTTTTGTGCCGTCTGTGTAGTAGTGGGAATGAGAATCGTGTTCCTTGTGGAGTTCGAAAAATTCTTGTCGCATGACCTCAGTTGGGGTATCCTTCTTATTGAACTTTGGTAATGAAAAATCGCAACGTATGCAGTTAAAATCCCATGGTGCCACCGACTTTGCAATTGTAGCAACTGGGAGCTTACTGTCTATCCCGACTCTGCGAAATTCCGGTTTCTCATCGCGAATGGAGGAATAATGCTAGGCTTGTTTTCGAATGTATTTTGGTATTTAGTGCTCTCCACAGCCTCCCGGGCTGGATGCTGAGCGACTGAACGTATCCTTAACGAATACATAAACCCTGGGGAGAAACGCCGTCTGTCAAGGGACATCTCATTTCCCTCAGCATAGAGCCTGAGCACAGGCGACGTTCTGAAAGCTCCAGTTGCTAAACGAAGTCCCTGATGATGAATGGGGTCCAGTGCCTTAAGAGCTGATTGCCTAGCAGATCCGTATACAAAGCTGCCTTAGTCCAGACGTGAGCGAATCACACAGCGATAAATTTGTAAAAGACATAGACGATCAGGGCCCCATGTCTTGTGGGACAGAACTTTAAGGAGGTTTAGTGATTTCTGACATTTTATTTTCAGATTCTTTATGTGAGATATGAAGGACAGTTGACGGTCGAAAATAAGACCTAGAAACGTATGCTCCTTCTTTACCGGGATGGGAGTCTGGTGCATTCGTAAAGAAGGCTCTACAGAGATTCCCCTTCTCCGAGAGTAGCAGACACACACTGTCCTTATCAGGAGAAAACCTAAAACCATTTTCGTCTGCCCACTTCAAGAGGTTGTTGATTGCAACTTGGAGTCTACGTTCACAAATGGAAGGATTGCATGATGAAACGGATATCTGGAGATCGTCCACATAAAGAGAATATTGCACAGATGGAGGTATAGACCGGGCTGTTGAGTTCATCTTGACTATAAAGAGAGTAACACTCAAGACACCGCCTTGCGGAACTCCAGTCTCCTGAACAAATTCTCTGGAGAGAGCAGTGCCAAACTTCACAAAAAAGGTTCGCTCAGATAGTTGCTCTTTATGATAGCAAGCAAACTCCCACGTACCCCTACTTCATACAAGTCACGAAGAATTCTATAGCGCCATGCTGTGTCGTATGCCTTCTCCAAGTCAAAAAACACTGATAAGCAGTGTAGTTTATTAACAAAAGCTTCACGAATTGTAGTTTCCAGGCGCACCAAATGGTCAACTGTGGAATGGCAGGAACGGAACCCACATTGATTCTTATCTAAAATGTTTTCTTTTTCTAAAAAGTACATTAGCCTTTTATTAATGATGCGTTCAAATGTCTTGCTTAGGCAACTGGTGAGGGAAATTGGACGGTAGCTAGATGCAGAGGAAGCATCCTTCCCGAGTTTCAGAAGTGGTACAACTGTGGCTACTTTCCTTGCCAGTGGGAATCTGTCCTCTTGCCAGACACGATTGAAGAGGTAAAGAATAAGGATTAGTGTAGAAGAGTAAAGGTGCGTAAGCATCCAGTAGTGGATACCATCCGGTCCAGGAGCTGACGGTTTTGTTGAGCGAAGGACCATTTCGAGCTCGTGCTGCGTGAGGGGTTGATTGTAAGCCTCGTGAACACCACCTGAGGTCTTCACGGCATGCGCTTCCGCTCGTTCTTTGTATCTAAGAAATGCTGAGGAAGAGTTTTCCGAACTTGATACACGAGCAAAATGCTGACCAAAAAGATTGGCCTGACCCTCTAGGCTCTCTGGACAGACCCCATTGTGGGAGAGAAGCGGGACTGTGAAAGCAGGGTATCGCCTTTCGATCCGATGAACTTTATCCCAGACTTCTTTCAGAGTTGCAGTACTATTAATTGAAGAGGCGTACCCCTGGAAATTCTTTCGCTTAGATTGGCGGCGAATGCATCTTGCCCGAGCTTTCATATGTTTAAACGTGAGGAGATTACTCTCCGTGGGGTAACGTCGAAAAATACCCCACGCTCTGTTTTGTTTTTTCCTCGATTCAGAACACTCTTCATTCCACCACGGCTTGGGTCTCCGAGGCAGATACGTGGAAGTCACAGGAATAGCAAGAGATGCTGCATGAAGAATAGACTCACTTAAAAGTTCTGTAACTTGGTCCACCGATATTTTATCAAATGATGTACATGCAAGCTGAGTCGCCTCGGTAAAAACACACCAATCTGCTTTCTCAAACTTCCAACGGGCAGTCCGCATCGGCACGCTCTTTGGGGGAAGGTTGTTTTTCAAGAAAATCGGAAAGTGATCGCTTCCATGTGGGTTAATTAGTATCAGCGACCCATGTAAAGGAAGTAAAAATGGAAGCGCTACCAATGGAAAGATCAATACACGAGAATGATAATGAGGATGGGCTAAAATAGGTTGGTTCTCCCGTGTTAAAAAGGCAGAGTGAATGAGACGTTAAAATTGATTCTATCATTCGACCACGGACGTCAACGTGGTCACTGCCCCATAGAGAGTTGTGGGCATTAAAGTCTCCAAGTAAAAGAAAGGGCTCCGGGAGTTGGAGTAAAAGATCATCAAAATCACTTAAGGTAAGAGCAAAAGAAGGAGGTAAGTACAAGGAACACACAGTGACCACATTGTGAAGGAGGAGTCGCACCGCCATTGCCTCCAGTTCAGTGTCTAAGTCGATCGCACAGCAGGGGATGTGCTTGGGAACAATAATTGCAACCCCTCCTGCTGAAATAGATGCATCGTCTCCATCTTTTCTAAAAATGGAATACCGCCTAAGAAAATTTGTATGACTTGCATTGAAATGAGTTTCCTGCACACAGAGCTTGTGGCCGATGTTCCTCCAAGAGGAACTCCACATCGTCAAAGTTCCTCAAAAGGCCACGACAGTTCCACTGAATGACTGCAGTCATTCTATATGGAAGTACCCCTATTCAAAAAAGGGCTAAAGAAAAAAAATCATTTTGGAGGAACTATTGGTTTTTTCCCCTTCTGATTTCGATTTACTGTCTGCTAATCCATCTCATCTAGGTCCGTTTCTCGAGCAGAAGAGGTGCCAGCATCAGCTGTCATCTTTGCATCCAGAGCATTCTTGGCAAACTTGCCAGGAGTCTGAGAGCAATCAGACGACCGTGGGGGAAACCCCCGGCCTCTGCCTTGCCCTCCTCACGTACCAGGCCGTCCCACTGCCCCGTTTGAGTCGTCCACTGCGCGTGAAACGTGCTGCTTCCTCGGCGAAGTCCTCCCCTGAGATGCAGAGCGAGGGGCTCGCTCTCCTGCATGAGGGGACGGCGCAGGAGGGAGGGGCGATGGAGTCACCTCCATCGCCTCAGTGGCACCTCGGTCTTTTGTACCACGGGGTGTGTCCGCTGCTTTTGCAGCTGAAAGTGAATGCCCAGGCAGAGAAATCTTCAACCTGGGCGAAGGGGACTGCAGCGGTTTCCCATGGTCTGGAAAAGACACCTGGGTCGCCACTGACGCCTTGGACGGTGCAGGTCCCCTGCTGGACACCGCCTCGGCAAAAGAGCCTCTCTGAAAAGCAAAGAGACGACGCTTCGCATCCTGGTAACTAATACTCTCCTTCACTTTGAGTGCAAGAATTTCCTTCTCTTTCTTGAATTGGGCACAAGCCCTTGAGTATGCAGGGTGGTCACCGTCACAGTTGGCACACTTGTAGTCTGCTCTGCAAGCATCAGCAGGGGGGTCTTTGCCACTGCATCGGGCACAGGTTTCACGACCACGGCAAGAGCGCGAGCCATGGCCGTAGCGCTGGCAACGGAAGCAGCGGAGAGGATTTGGAATGTACGGCCGCACTTTGCAATTGATGTAGCCTGCTTTCACTGAAGGTGGCAGCGTACTTCTCTTGAAGGTTAAAATTATGTGCCTAGTGGGTCGTTCCTCGCCATCCCGTCGGATTTTTATTCGTTTGGCGGCAACAACACCTTGAGCCCTGCAGGCCCTCCACAATTTCTTCTTCGGAGCTGTCAGCCAGATCACCCTCCGATATTACACCCCGGATGGTGTTGAGTGTGTGGTGAGGAGAAACAGTCACCTTGATGTCATGGATAGTTTGTATGTTCAGGAGAGCTGTAGCCTGGAATGTTTGGAATACCTCCACAAGGAGGTCACCTGAAAAGAGCTTCTTGGCTTCATATTTCGATCCTAGTGTGCTTTGGAGAACCTTAGCAACAATGAAAGGAGATACCTTGGACAGTGGTTCAGCAGTGTCCTCAGAATGCAGTACAAAAAACCTGGTGAAGTAGTCGAGTTGGAGTCGTCTTTGTTTAGAAACGTTGAAAGGGCTTCGGTCTGGACTCTTTTAGGTGGCCGATCAGTTTGTTTTAGCTTAGAACCCATACAGATGAGAAGGAAGTTCAGTGCCCGGGTGTACCGCACACCACGGAGCCCAACAAGGGGGTAGGTAATGTGCCATAGCAAGGAAGGCTTGGCTGACACAATTACACTACCAGTGCTGCCCGGGCACTATACCCTAGTGTGGTTGCAGGGACAGGACCTGTTTCCACTCAAGGTTGGCCCTTGCCGCCTAAGGAGGTGAAAAAGGAAGGATGAGAGTGTACAAGAAAAGAGAAAGGGGTGGGAGGAAAAGTAAAAGAAGGAAGAAGAGGTTAGAAGAGGCGACTGACTGAATCATCCTTGTCGGGCCAAGCCAGGACACCCGTCTACGAGAAGCAGGGGCCGAAGCGGTGTATTGCCTCGCCCGGGGGGCCCCGAAGGGTCCAAACATTCCCCGGGCTCAGCTCAACCACCAGGGTCCCCTTTTCCCCGGACACGGGTACGCCACGCACAGCCTGACGTGGGTGGGCGAACCCACGTGGCTCGGGGTTCGTAGTGACGCCACTCACCAAGCACCTACTAAAGTAGGTGCCCCCTGCGTGCGGGTATGGTGGCCCACGTGGCTGGGGTCTGTGGTGACACTACTCACCAAGCGCCTAGCACCTAAGGTGCAGGCGCCCCCTGCGGGGCTTGGCGTCCGTGGAGACGCCACTCTCCAAACACCTGCTTTCACAGGTGTTTGGAGGCGGGGGTTGCGGTGACGAGCCAGAATCTTAATCTCCGTGAAAACCGGAGAACAGGAACACCTATCACAGTGAACTGCAAGGTGTCCCGACGATGAAGACCGAAGGGAAAGGGAATGCTCCCTGGTCCTAACATTGACACACCTCCCCGTCTGACCTGTGTACAGCCTGCCGCACGACAAAGGTATCAGATACACGACACCCGTCGCGCACGAACATACCGGGTTCGGTGGCTAACCACACACCGAGGCCCAGATAACTCAACAGGAATTAACCGCGGCGCAAAGACGGGACAACTTTGAAGGAGCTGAGAACACAACAGGCACGTCAAACTTCTGAGCCACCTGCTTGATCCTATGTGAAAATGTTTGTACATACGGCAGAACAACCGGCCTGGGAGGACATCTTCCTCCTTTCCCTAAAACTCAAAAGACCTCTAAACACATTGAGAAGCGATTCTGCAACACCCACAACCACAGCCAACGGGAAGCCAGCTGAATGCAACCAGCTGGCCTGAGACAAAAAAACGTTTCTCGCAGCTATGATGACAAGATTTTACCAAAGAGGAGCGTAGACATGACACAGCAATAGCCCTTTTGACAAGTTTTGAATGGGCAGAACCGTACCTCAATAGCCCCTTCTTTGACCGGGGTTCATACGACAAGCAAATATGTGAGGCCTGAATCTTAAGAGACAGGTCCAAAAATTGAATGGCAGCCTCAAAAGGGGTAAGTGGCTTGAACCTCAGGCGCAGGGAACATCTAAAAAACAGGTCAACCATATCCGTGACCACCTCCCCATTATCACCGAAACCTTGACTAGAAATTAAAACAATAGGATAATTATCCGCCTAAAAGTCTTTCAAATGCGCTCGTCTTTCTTCTCAGCAATAGCTCGATCACACTTGGCCAAAAAAAAAAAAAAAAAATGTCGTTAAGAACCGGGGCAACACTGAATCCGATGCCAATTCCGCTCTTTTGCAAGAAAACAGTGTCCTCAAACGTGACATATGTTGAAGCAAGGTGAAAACGCAACAACTCTCAAAAGGGGTCAATCGCAACCCCGCTGAACTTGTGTAGGCGACAGACCGCTCATGTCAATACATTCCTCAACAGCCTTCATGAGTTCACTATGAGGTATCGAATAAAACATGTATTCTACATCCAAGGACATAAGGTCACAGGATCCCGGGTTCTCTTTTTGCAGAAACTCAACCAGAGCCTCAGAGTTACGGATCATAAAAGGATACTCTAATCTAAGAGACGACAGGTGCAGGTGGCGCTGGAGGAAAGATAACACAGGAAGCTGCCACGAATCATTTTGGGTAACGATAGCTCGTTCACTTCTCGTTCTTGTCCCCCTTTTTTTTTCTTACTGTTTTTAAGTTTGGAGTAATTTCAGAACGACTTGAAGAATGTAAGGAGCGCTTTATGTGTATTCCGCACATAAAGTAACCACTCGTGCAACAGGCGTATGAGTGGTTACTTTACTAACCACTCGTGCATTAACTCCCTACATTATGTCCCCCTGGCGGTAAAGCTCGCCTAAACCACCTGCATTAGTATACCCTTCACTGTATTTATTTTTTGTAATAAATTTATGTGATGAATATTTAACATCCTGGGTATAATGCTGCTATATACGGCCTTAGTTACGGGATGCTCTCCATAAGGCCACGCAAGAGCATCGTCGAGAGGCTGCCGCGGGTGCCCACCTGCCACGAGAAGATAGACATGTCCACGGGGTCCTCCCGGGACCCGTTCACTATGGTCACCCGCACGCCCGTCATCCTCTTGACGCTATGCTCGAGGGAGGTGCCCTGCGGCGCCGTGTCGCCGCCCTTCTTGTCCACCAGGGCAGCGATCCACCAGTGCAGCACCTGCAGAGGGCGCACATATTAAAGAAGGAGCCACTAAAATCATGGAGCGTTTGCAATTTAATCGCGGAGATTCCCACACAGAGTGCTTGCTCATGAACCCGCGCACGTCGCGGCGTAGCGTGAAGAATAGCAGGTGAAGAGGTTGAGCGAAGCTTAGAGTCGCTTGCAGACCGAACGATATGCTTCTGCCGCCACTGCTCACACCTTGTATTGCGAATGCGGTCTACAAACCACGTTACACCGATCGAGCCGTTGAAAACTTAGACTCTGGAATCGGCACACCAATCACCTGCAGCGCCTGGTGGCCTAGTAGAGCCACGGCGTCGCCCACGGCGCTGCCCAGGGTTCGTGTGGCTTCTGCGACAGTCTCGGCCAGGAACACGTCCTCCAGAAGTTGGAGACAGGCGCGCAGACGAGGCTCCGGGGAACCGGTGTACGCCAGGGTCACGAGCGGGTCACCCTGCACCACCGTATGGCCCAATAGACCAACGTGATTAGATTAGCTCAGTTACGGAACTGCTCATAGACCACGGCGTCATAGACGCTGCAAGCACGAGCAGTACCCCCCTCACTCACCACGACTCTCTTCCCGTCGTTCGACGAGCCGGACGGCTGCTATGGTAACTGCAGTGCATTTTATTGAATGCATACGTTTTGGAACACGGCGTCTATGGAACGCACAGTTTTGAAACAAAAATCTAGATGGCGCTTTAAACGACAGGAGGCGGACTGAAGTGAGTGAGAGGTGCTTCCTTCCGCGGGAGTTCCCCAACTGAGGTAATCTAGTAACGTTGCAATAGACCTATTGCTAAATTACCCAAGCATCAAGGAGAATGCATGGAATGGTGTTGAACCAATACCACCTTGAAGACAAGGCCTGCGCATGACGTTTCGTTAGTAGATCC
Organism: Ixodes scapularis; assembly: GCF_016920785.2. Lineage (NCBI taxonomy): Eukaryota > Metazoa > Arthropoda > Arachnida > Ixodida > Ixodidae > Ixodes > Ixodes scapularis. The sequence continues at coordinate 67,111,642 of NW_024609879.1, read as the reverse complement.
CCGACCCGCCTCAAGCGGCAAACACCCCGAAGCTTGACAAGAGGTCGCGTCGCATTTACTGGCGGCCACAGCTGTGTGCGCGACTGCTGAGAGCGAGCTTCCAGTTCATTTGCAACGTGCTTGCAAATACTCCCTCGGCCAGGAGCGCGAGCTAGCACGCGCTCCTGGCTTTGAGACGCGCATTTCTAGCGCTCGCGCTCGCTCTGCGGAAGAACGCTTCAAAGCAGCCACCTCAAGCTCTCGTGCTTGTGACGTTGAGTATAAACAGCGTCCTGAAAAATGGTGTCCAGTGCCAGAGTCCAGCGCACAGCGAAGGGCTTTGCAGCCCTTCGCACAGCGGTATGGCACTTTCACTCATGCATTTCACGCTCCACGTGAACGTCTAGCTTCACAGACACTCGGCGTGAGCATCTGTTTCATTTTCTGCTGCACAAACCACCGAAGCAGGCGACGTAGCTGGCGATGTCGCAGACGATGTAGCAGACGATGGAGCTCATCCGGGCTACCTATTGGAGGCGCTGAGGGGGTCTGCTAGTGATGGCGTTTAGATGAAACGCGCAGGCCTTGTGTTCTAGGTGGTATTGGTTGAGCGCGCCGCACGTGCTGGCATCAGCAGTAGTAAACTTTTCTAAAGAAAACGCCTAAAACAAATGACACCTTGCATGCGCGTTCGCCAACGATGATTTTGGTTATTTACTTGGAATCTTTTATACGGGGAAGGCGTCCGCGTGTGGCGCGTGGAATAGCATTCCCTGCATTCTCCTTGATGCTTGGGTAATTTAGCAATAGGTCTATTATTAGGGAGAGTATGCGTAGACCGTTTTCCCACCTCCGCTACGTTCTCCGCAACGAAAACGCCACTACTGCTGCGCGAGGGTGGCGCTAGCCTTGCCTGAAAAGTCCCGGATCTTGTAGCGGGTTGCGGAGAACGTTGCGGAACAGCGGAAATGATCTACGAAAACTCCCTATTAGGTTTTATCAGAGCGTTAGCGTAGTAGAGAAACTAGAGTTATACGGTGGCTAAAACGTCTTCTACGCGGCATATGTTCCCGGTCTGGTTCTGGTGAAACGCTACGATATTAGAGCAATGCTGTTCTGAAACATTCTATTTTAAGATATCCGTAGGTCGCGTGGTCGTGCCCCTACGAGTCACGTGACCACGTGACGTGCGTCAGGCCACGCCAAGTTTCGTGACAACATGGCGACATGACGTCGCCCTGCGTGGCGTCGGGTAAAGTGATGTAATTGCGTGAAATTGTGCCGCGGCTTGACATTTAACGTTATTAGATCTAGTTGTTGCAAGGGTGACCTTGCGCTGCCACGATGCCCAGATTTGCCCGCATACGTGACGTCTGGTAGGTAGACCAAACGAGCGCCTTAAAGAGACACTGACACCCCCTCCCCCCCCCCAAAAAAAAAAAAAAAAAATGTTTTTTTTTTGTTTTGTTTTGCCAGGCGACTCATTATGGTGTCAGAAGACTACTCAATCAATATTTTGCTAGATCGTCACGTATATATTTAATAAAGTAAAAAAACGCGACTCCTCAAAACCGGAACTGAACTGAGGAGGAAGAAGAACTATAGAAGAGGAGGGCGTTGCTAAAGATCATGTGGCCGTGCAACTTTTTTTTTTTTTAATATACGTGTTTGCAACGTTTTAGAAGTCACAAAAATGGGTGTCTTATTTTCAGTCTATCTTTAGTATTAAGTGTGTGCCTGGGATGACCCACGACTCTAATTATCTATGGTGGTTGTGTGTAAAAGGCTGGTGACCACGGAAAAGAGGGTGAGCGAGACTCAAAACGGCCAGTTCTCGATCGGCGGTTTTTGGGCGAAAAGAAAAGGAATTTCGAGCCGTAGATTGTGTTCTGGGTCGTTGGGCTCTCGTATGCCATGTAGAAATAAGAACCTTGCCGAGCATAAATACCCTGTAAGCGTCCCTTTACCTTCGTTTTACATTACGCCGTTACTTGGCTACCGGCCTTTCCAGAATCTCCGATGGCCATAGAAAGAAGACCGTTTCCGCGACCTCACCTGCCGTCCCATGAAGGGAGCGAAGTACAGGAGCTGCCAGAGACGCTCGCCGGTCCTCTCGGGTGGCCTCATCAGCGTCTGCTCCGAGTAGCAGCGGGCAGAGCGTGCGACCCAGAGGGAGGCGGTCGGGATCCAGTCCGAAGGGAAAGGACGCCACGGCACTCCCCTGGACGTCTCGTTCATCTTCCGGCCGAGAGCCAACCTCCTGCGCGTCACGGACCACGTCAACTATTCGCAACTCCAGCCGGCCGCTCGCCCTCCCGCGGACGGACGGAGAACCAAAGGAGCGGGGACGACATCGGCGGCGGCGGCGCGGAAACGGTGGCAGGGACTGTTGGCCTCAATGCGTAAAGCCGTTTTAACGAGAAAAGTGAGCGCGTTAAAATAGGAATTCTTATGTTCCGCCTTGCAACAGGGCTGCACGAAGCGGTCGGGATGTTTAATTTTATTAGGGGCTTTTCGTATATCGCATACGCTGCGGATTTCTGGTCTTGTGCGTGGCCGCGAGGAGCTCAACCTGTGTTCAAAGTAATGGCAAACGCTCCCGCTAGTAGTGTAGAGCTCTAGCCAGGCACGTAGCCGGGATTTTGTTTCGGGGCGGGGGGGGGGGGGGGGGGGGGGGGGGGGCGGGGGGGAGGGGGGGGGGTTGCCCATGCCAAAATGCTGTATGAGGGGGAGGGGGGAGAGGAGATCCCTGCAAAATGGAAGATTTCAAGGGGGACCCGGGCCCCAAGGGCCTCCCCCCTGGCTACGTGCCTGGCTCTAGCGCATGCGGAAAGTCTATTCTTTGCCCTAAGTAGGAGTGATCTGGTCGCGCAATACAGATCGGGAATGGGTTCGCGTTTTAAGGCCCTTACAAGAAACGTGAATTTTTATTCCAAGCAATTTCACAAGGCAGAATACAAGTACCGTATTTTCCAGACTATAGTCTGTGGACTATAGATGTTTAAAAGTCGAAATTTTACCCGGTGCGGACAATCTATAGATCTAGAAAAATACAAGCTTTTGTATTTTTCTAGATCATTCGGTGTGACAAGACGCGACAGATTTTATGAGTAACATAGTATATTATTAGTGATATATGTATGATACAAGCTTTTTTGTGAGCTAATGCAGCAGGCACTTGTCAAAGTGTGCTCTGTATGATAATTTTTACGTTCGGATTAGGCATTAAGTGCGGACTATGTGCCGCAGTCGGATTATGCACGGGGTGCGGACTAGGGGTGTCGCGAACTTTTCTCGAACCGGATTTTTAGGTCGACCTTTCGGGGCTCGACTGGGTCGAACCGGTTCGACGAACCTTCGAAACTTTTCACCTGATTCGACCAGTTCGACTTTGTGGACAGTTGGCCAGACCTTGATACAAGCATGTCTAGGTTTGGAGAATTTATTTTTATGCAAAGGGTTATATTATTTTATGAACATATGCAATTAAAGGAAACCAATTCTAATCACTGCAGAAGTTAATAACTTAATTTTTTGTGTACCGTAATAACTGAAATAGCCAATCAGCGGTGCCCTTAATTCATGCCTTAGCCATCACCATCTAATCCGAAGCCAACTGGACAGCCTGTCGCGCATGCGCACACGAGTCGAACCTCAATACACGGTTCGTCGAAATTTCCACTAAAAGGTCGAAAAAGTCGAACCTGGTCGAATTCGAACATCGGCCGGTTCGCGACACCCCAGGTGCGGACTATCTAAGCAAAACCTTTCCTTTTTGACCTCAAAGTCGCCCTTGCTTACTAGTATACACCGGGTGCGGACTAGTGTGTGGAAAATACGGTACTTTCTTATACTTGCTTAGTAAATAAATACTTGAAGCATTTTTAGTGCGTCTGTGTTAGCCGGTCGTTTTTGACGAGAGCTTAGAACGGGGAGTTTTGGCGAGAGGGGCTGCAACGTTGTAAGTAACACGGTACAAAAAATGTAGGGTATATTAAAATATTTATTTTTGATAGAGTAATAAATAAAACCCATAAACACGTCGATTATGTTCATAGGCTGTTTTAGCATAGCGTTACCGCATGCTACTGTTGGCTACCGTGAGCACGGCAACGCTCCTGGCTCGCGCTGAAAATTCTGCTTCAAAGGAGGAGCGCGAGCTTCCGGTTGCAATGCTACACCGCACGGTAGTCTGCGGTAACAAATTTCCTATCAATAGCCATAGAGCAGTTTGAGCACGTGTTGCAACACACTAAAACCGAGTTGCGAGCCTGTGACACGAATACATCAGTACTGTGAACGTTGCTCTAACGGAGCTTGACGGTCACCGTACGCGGCTCACTTTTTAAAGGACTATTGGCCAGGCAAGCCGCAGACACGATATCTTCATCACCCTAAAAAATATTTTGCCACAAAAAGTGACGTGGCCGGTGCCCACAACGGGCTCGCCCTCCACAAAGCTTCGCGAGTTGAGGTTGCTGCAACTTTTAAATATCTGCATGCTCGTTTTCCTACCGCAAATCAACATCTCCGTCACCTGTAATATGATCCTACCCTAATCACTTCGCAATTGTAGACAAATAATTCATTTTTAGCGCACTGACCCGCATCAGCGAGCATGCGCACGGGGAATCCTGGAGAATCTATCCCGGGCCCGTCTCTTCCGCCATCTTGGAACTACCGCCCCGCCACCTATAGGGCGTTGGAGTTGCGAATTTTAAGCCAAACAAACCTAGAATAATCAAAGCCTGTGTGCACTCAAATTTCGACGTCATCGCAGTGAGATCGAGCGAAGACGCGGATTGGATACGAGTGCCGCGTTGGTTCTCGGCTGGGCCTCGCGTCCAATCAGCGCATCGAAGGACGCTCGGCATATCGGGCTCGTGTCCAATCGTACAGTTGTTGCGTTATCGAAAAAGTAACGCGTTACCGGTAACGCCGTTATTTGTAACGTGTTACCGCCAACATTGCCCTCGGGGTTAGATAGAATCCTGGTTAATTCCCTCGGAATTAAAGTCCCTCATATGCTTCGTTTCGCGTATTAGGGCAGTTAGTTTTCTTCAATAAGTTAAATGTAGAAACCACTACATTTGTTCCAATAACAAAGTTACGCGGAGTGGCTTGTATTTATGACGAAGTTCTTAAACTCGGCCGTACGTACTTTACGGCACGACTAATGTTGAAGCGATAATTGGTTTACGCGCATGGATGCATCAAAACCAGTTCCGTTGGTCTGCCAAGTGTATAATGGATCGGGGCTTAAAAACATGATCAATAAGTCATTTTCTCAATTCTTTCTCCCTCACGTTCGTTACTCTATACTTTTGTAACGCTGTGCAAAGCCACTCAGCCCAAAACTTTCTCACGGAGCAAAAGAATCACCTGTAGTTGTTAATGAAGTGGTTAAAATCGCCGATGGTGGCGTTCGGGTGCCTCTGGAAGAAGTCGTCCGACACTCGTTCTGGGGCCAGGGGAAACCGTGCGGGACATCCGGTCACCATCTGTTCCTCGGGGACGCTGCACAGTTCAGTCATGGTCGCCTTTAAACGAGCTCTAAAGGTTGTTGATAGTCCGTTTCAATCAGGGTGGAAGATAGACAGGTGGAGAAACGGCCCATAGAAGCCTACCGCAGCGCCGTGACCGGATTGTGTACTCGTCTGCTTGCGGGTACCGCCGATTTGCGACAGATGGCGCTACGGCGAGAGGAAAAAAATCAGAATCGGATTTGCATGGAACTCTATGGGAGAGTGCGCAAAATAAACCGAGAGTACGACAGTCCTCAATTGAAAATCCACGAGAAACCGTCTCCGCCAGTTTAGCCGGTCGGCACCAGTCGCCCACCTGGAGTGAAAGTTCGCAGTGCTCCACATAGATGGCGCCACAGAAAAAGAGAAAACCGAGGGGGACACAATCCGGTCGCTCATTTGGCTCTCGTTTCCCGACCTGTCTATCTTACACCCTGGTTTCAATCTAAATGCGACCGGGGCCGACGCTGTAATACAGTAAAACCAATGAAACAGCACAAAAAAAATTGTGATTCATTTCACCCTGTGAACACGGTTGGTCAGCGAAGCTGTAGGGCACCATCACACATGATACGCCGAGAGACCTACACAAGAGCACTTCACCAAACATTATTACATTATATATACATTATTTTGAAACGGTAGTGATGATTCTTTTGGGATCACTATGATATACACTAATGGGTTCCATTACAACTTCGGTGAGATACCTTGGTAAATTTAAGTCTATATAACGCCTTACATATATAAAAGCTAAAGCAGTGACGTCACCCGACTCGAGCAGGAGAAGTCCCCTTGTTCTCGGATCTATCTCCATTATCACGCGTTTTGACGTTTTTCCTTATCAAAATGCATATCTAGGTCACGGGGCGTATTTGAATTTCCATACTATGGAGCGCTTTTAAGTGCAATTTAGTTTCTGCACACGGATGCCAAAAATGCATGGAACCATGTGGCCATATACAGCTTTGCTATATAAAAAAAAAGCATCGTTACGGCGTTTGTCGTCTTCGTGCGTCCCCGGCATCGGGTCCAATTGCAGAGCTGGCTTCATCCGAACTGGGACAACCTTCCGTGGAGTGAGAGTGGGGCGATCGGAGGCTTCCACCATTCTATACACCGACCCAGTGTTTCCAAAGGAGCCCGCTCTGACCCACACCGTGTGTGGGCACTGCGCGTGCGCAGAAACCGAATTCGGTAGGAGTGAAGCGTCCGCGCATGCGCAGTACCGACAGCAGCGCCACCGAAGTGGCGTGGCGTCAGTGAATTGACGCTCAGAGAATGTCCCGCGATCCCGCGTTTTCTTCCTTTTTCGTGCGTGATTGGGGTAATCGATGATGGCAAACGCACAGAGGAAACCATGACGATGCGCTTTTCACACTGCCTGACAGGCTCCGTCGGATCGTGATGTCAACCGCGGTCGGACTTAATCGCGAGTTTCAGGGAACCGTTTTTGTACCGTCCGATGTGGTACGATGGGCCATCAGGAACGAACTGCGCATGTGCGAGCCTTCTGCGGTAGCGCATGCGCAGTTCGTACCGGAGGGCCCATCGTATACCATATAGCCTATAGGATGTGCAAAAACGGTTCCCTAAACTTCTCTACTTTGAAACGGAGTATGGTTACGTCGCTCTCGCTTTCGACAAGACCTGTCGTTGTCTGCAGCGTGAAAAGATCAACCTGGTATCGCTTCGTAAACAAACGTCGACGCGCTCTTTTGCTTTGCTTAGCCAGCGAAGTGGTGCTGTCACCTGCAGCGATTGCCCGCTGCACTATACCGAATGCCGCCGCTGGTCGCAGCAGGCCACCGCCGGTCGTATTGCCGTTTCGTTTCCCTTTGCCGCTCCTCGTAATCACGCGGCTCCCCGGGAGTTAAAACTATTCCTGTTTGCTTAGGGTTAGAAAGTTATTAGATTCTATATATATATATATATATATATAAAATTAGAGCATATGATATGTTCCAAGATCTTTGAAGGAGTGGTGGTCAGTGACATAGGACGGTAATTTAAAGGGGAATTTCGGTTTTCGTACTTATGTATGGGGATGACACGAATCCATGAAAAATATCGGCTAAAAACAGAGATGATGTATAACTCGTTTTTTTTTTATTTGATGAGGTTATTGATATGGCATATTCATAGTACCGCTATGAACCCATAGCGGTGATGCAACAACAATTAAATCAGTTGCTAGATAGGTTCTTCTTTTATATGTGAAAAAGGCTAGTCACGTCACTTCCCATGTCTCAAGCTGTCGTCGCGGCGGCAGCCTGCGCAACAGTAGGGGTGTGCGAATATTCGTGATTTTCGAATAACGAATCGAATATTACCCCATTTGATTCGTTACTCGAATCGAATAATAATTTTCAAAAGTTTCAAATATTTCTCGTATAATTTCCGAATAGTCCTTATGGTGTCGCGCAGCAAGATTCCATTTCAGGCGTCCCATAACGCGCCGGCGCGCCTGCCTTACGTGCCACAAAGTGGCAATGCGTACGCTCTTTTCGGCAATGATCATCATTATTGGCATCATCAGGTTCTCTCAATTTGTACGTTGCTGTTGCCTCCACTTTCGCACGAGGCTGATCGTGCACGCTTTCGGAAAGCGTGGCGTGGAGACGTTTCAAAACTGGTTGCGACGGTGCCGCCTATGAGCGAAGTAGAAGTTGTTGAAGCGGGAAGTTCTTCCAAGAGAGAGCGCAGCGGAGTGTGAAAGTTCTTAGATCGCTCCTGCGCTGCTTAGTTAAAGTTTCTTGTGTGTGGCGCTATTCTGAAAACGCCAACAAACACGACGACGCCATACTCCTTGCGGGACCCGTCATCCGGGTCCCGCAAGGAGTATGAAAGCGCAGCTGCTACGGCAGGGCAACGTAAAGCGCGAAACACATGTACGACGAAACCGTCCGATCCGACGTCCGACCGCGCAATACGACGGTCGGAGGCGAGGGTTTTCGTAGCATCGGAGAGCGTTGAAAACCCTCGCCTCCGACCGTCATATTGCGCGGTCGGACGTCGGATCGGACGGTTTCGTCGTACATGTGTTTCGCGCTTAAAGCGCGATCCAAACCAACGCTTCTTTTTGTGCCTGTAGGTCGTACGGCTGCGGATGTGACGTATTTTCGTGACGTCGCGCCACTTCTTCGCTCCTTCCGGGCGCGCACAAAAAAGTTGGATAATTTCAACTTCTTTCTCAACGCGCACAAAAACGCGCGGTGACGTAGGAGGGCGCTCCTGTGTCCCGGCCAATCGGTGGAGGCATAGCCTCCTAGAGGAGGCTATGGTGGAGGGCAAGCTAGTTCCGCCTCCGCGTTTCTTCGCCGCCTTCTCAGAGCAAGTGACAAAAGCGCCCGGTGCACATCCACAATTAGCCCTCTCCTCCCCCCACTTTTATTCTCTTCCAACATAACGCGATCTCTCTCTCTCTCTCTCTCTCTCGCCGCCTTCTGGCTGCGACAGACTGGCCTGGCCAGGGAAGCAAGTATGATGCTGGCTTTCAAGCCCCGCCTGAGTAATCAGAGCGTTCGCGCCAGGGCAGTAACAAACAAAATTGGTTGCGTTATCGCAACTGGCTTGCACCGTATACACACTCGTAGAGGAACCAGCCTTTCTGAAGCTGAATAAATGTGCAGTGCCTCAATACAACGTTCCTTCTCGAACGAACGACGTTCTCGAGGACGTACCGGAAATGTACGATGCTGCCAGGTATGCTTTTCACACTTTGCTGCACAGCGTCCTAAGGCAGGACGTGGGGTGTATCGCCATCACCACTGACGGCTGGACGTCACGACCTGGCGACAGTTATGTGATGGCTGACGTGCCATGTGATGAGTGAGAACTTCGTGCCTTACAGTATTGTGCTTGGGTACCGCTGCATGTGTGAACGCCACACTGCGGAGAATGTGCGTTCTCTGATCGAGGACATCTTTGAGGAGTGGGGCATACCTCTGACGCTTTCTTGCTTTATGGTTAGTGAAACTCCCGGAACTTCGTTTCTGCGATTGCCGGAATGCCGTGGGTGCAGACTGCTTGTTCTGCACATACCTTGCAGCTTTACGTTCAAGATGCCAACAAAGCAACCAAGGGATTCGCAATTGTGTGCACCAAAGTGCGAGCCATATGTGGGGCACTACAAACGGAGCAGCAGTGCAAGGGCAAGACTGCAAGATAAATAAAAGAGGATGGGCATAGAAGTTCCTCTTGAGCTGCTGCAAGATGTATCCACAAGATGGAATAGTAAGTACGCCATGCTGGCACGCCTGTTGAAGCTCTAGGCCGCTGTTGCGCTTAGCCTGCAGAAACCGATACCGTTGAGAACTTGACCACGGACGAATGGCGTCTTGTACGGCCTTGGTGTCGGTGCTGAAACCAATTGAAGATACCGCAACAGCTGCTTGTGCAGAGTCTTTCCCAACGCTTTCCATGGTTGTTCCACTTGTTCACTGTGTGAAGATGTTGCTTTCTGAGGACGCAAGTGGAACTCAAGGCAAGGCATTTTCCCAGAATCTTCTGAGATCGGTGAAAATAAGGTTCCTAAACGTAAACCTTGCCACGTTCCTTGATCCTCCATTTAAATACATCTGCTACAACGAGGAAGAAAAATAGAATGTAAAGTTCCTTCTAAGTACAATGCTTCAGAATGTACCATATACTCAACACAGCTCGCGTCCAAAGAAAGTTTCACCGAACAGCAATCTTAAACCAGTGAGCAGCCTTCAGTGTGGAAGATATTGAACAGCTTGGCATTGCCGAAGAAGATTGTTGCTCCAAGTTGTCTAATACAAGAGGTCTACGACTACCTTCACTCTCCAGTTTTGCCACGTATTTACTGCCCATTCCGCTGGTGGAAGGCTGTAGGAAAAAAAAAGTATAAGTCCCTTGCATGTGTGGCGCAACAATACCTGGCGATTCCCGCAACCCAAGTTGCAAGCGAGAGACTGTTCGCAACGGTGCTCGAACACTGTGACAAGCCGACGAGAGTCTCTTGTTGCAGAACACGTGGAAAGCATGCTTTTTTTGCGTGGGAACTATAAGTACCTCAGGCTGACGTAACAAGCCTTCTCGATTTCCTTATCTACGAAAATCAGATGTATAGTATACTGTCTCATCTCACTCACATATGGTTATTGAAAAAAAATTTGATAAGGTGTAAGATTTTTTTTCTTAGTTCCGCGCGAACTGTGATTTTATGTTCAGCATCCGGGTGGACCTTGATATTATGTTTAGCATTCTAAAAATTTAGTAGCTTTTGTCTCTATTTAAATATATATCGTAGAATTCTAATCATCATCGTCTAGTCGAATTGTTACAATGATTTTAATACACATTATAGAAAATGCTTTTTTTTAATCTGTCCTCTTCTTTAGTAGCAGTCCACTTACTATTCGAAAATTATTCAATTCGTATTCGTTTGGGTGCCATAATTATTCGATTTGTATTCGATTCGGTTTCAAAAATCACTATTCGCACACCCCTACGCAACAGTAATTTTTACCGCGAAACGTATGCGGTTAGCGCAGCGTGCCTCGCATTGTTATTGGGACAACCTTATTATCAATTATCTGGTTCGAATGCTTGTTTTGTGCTTGTTCTGTGTAGAAACGAATGCTGTGGTGTATGTTGTATGTGTAATTCTTTTTCTTTTTTTTTTTTTTTTTGCGAGGACGCTGACACGAGAAAATCCGACCATTTAAGGTATATTCACGCGCTGATTATTTCCTCTTTATTTCCCGGACATATTCACGGGTGCGGGGTGTTTACGTCAGAATGACGGATCCCGGACGGAAGGCCAACTGCGTTACCCTAAAGGGGCCAGCCAGGGTCACAAATTGGACACGGGTCATCTTTCGGCTCGCGTTCTCGCTGATTTAACCCGAGCCCCAGATGAACACTGACGCAGCGTTCGTGTCCAATCGCTGCCCACTCTGGCCTCTTGTACGTGACGCCAAAAATTCAGCACTACATTCTTGCTGAACGCAGTGGAAGACCCTCCACTCGCTCGCTTTCATCGGGCTTTTCCCAAGCGCGCATCAAAGTTCCATGCAAGGCGGAAAGCTCGCGTCAGCGGCAGAGCGTCTACTGCATTTTAACCTAACTAAAAATGCTGAGTCACCATGGAGTGTGGACGAATGTGCAGCGTTTGGTATTTTTAGGAGAGCTGCTCCTGAGCGTGCTCAGAACTCGTCTCACAGCCCAGGATACTCAAAAATGGCAGGCCGCAGGAGGTGGTTATTGGAATGGCCAATAGGTAGGGCTCCGTGTTTTCGGATAAATCCGAAAAACACTGAAAAACGCCCGCCGGTAAAATTTTAATCAATTCGGATTTATCTGATAAACTCCTAATTTCGATGTGCCAATGCCCCTTCCCCCCTTTTTAATAAACTAAAGAAAGACGGTATTTTAAAATTAAGTTTGATCAGCGCAAAGGGTCAATAGTCCCGGGAAAATGCCACCACAGTTATCTTTTAAATCTCGCTTCATCGACAAAAAGGGCTCCTACTGATCATCTCGTCAACGCTCAGAACGACATGTCACTGTGCATTCGGGTCACGACAAAAGCCCCTGTATTGGTTTCCAGTTTAGACCATACTATTTGTGTTTTAAGAGGAAGAGAGGTTGTGTTTTTGTAACAGCTAAAGCTATACACGGATCCCAGAGATTGCATAAAATTGTAACAGGGGCAGTTGAAACTTCCCTATTCCATCCTTTACCACTCCACCTCGAGCGGCCGCGGGGTAGCATGGAATAGGATGGGATGAATACGTGCTTTCCAGGCGACTAACTCCACAAATTTATTTTTAAGGTGTCGTCATTTATCCAAGCCGCAGATGTGTGCAACTTTTGCCGTGCGACAAATTAGTATTGCCAATGGCAATGGCACCAACACCAAACCCAGCTGAAGAAATACTATTTGATATAAGCGCGTTTTATTTTTACTTATCTAGCATACGTATACGCCCGGATATATATATATATATATATATATATATTTTTTTTTTTCCCATAAGAAACATTGTGAAATTAAGCTCCGAATTTCGAAGATTTTGGAATCAAACAAAAATGAACTCCTATAAACTCCGAATTTTCGAGAAAAAAACAAAACAAAAAAAAAACTCCGAAAACACGGAATTTTACGACTAGGGTGGTTCCACGAAAGGGATTTTAACTTCCGGTGAGTCGCGTTCCGCCATGTTGATCACCAGCGCCCACTTTCCATAATAGTTTGCATGCAAAAAACTATTTATTGACGTCAATTTTTTTTTTAATGAACGTGTGCTTACAAGCACGGTGATGTGGGCGTACGCTCACTATACACCAACTCAACTCTCCTACGTCACGCCGCGGTGGTGGCGCGCCGGACGCACTTCCGGTCTGGGGCGGTGGGCAGAAGTCGCCGTGCCAGACATGCATTCCTGTGTTCCTTCGGAAGAAACGAGACAAAAAACCTGCCTTATCGTCAAAATGCTGCGATGGGGGCTTTACCAAGAGAGTCTGGAAAGGTTTGAAGATCAGTTTTCATGTGTTTTTGCACCCTCCGTTCTTCCGAGAACGTAGATAGCAGCCGTGAAAAGGGCAAACCAGACGCTATCGAACTACGATTGCGTGTGCGGGCCACAGTTTGTGGTCGCCAGATGTATTTGCTTTGTTCCAACATGAACGAGAGAAAACCCCCAAGTTGTCCGGACCACCCACGGATTCAGTGCGTCTTCAAATTCACACGGCCGCCTGATCGTTCGAACTTTCGTCTGCTCTTTCAAACTTGTCTGCTTTTTGTCGTCTGCTCGTCCAAACAAAAGCGGCCCGTAGACCAATCTTTGACCCGGTGATTGCAATAAGAAGTAATTGCAGGCCTCAAAAGACTTAAGTAGGCTCGGTGTAAACAGTCGATACAAGATGTTAATTATTGGTACCGGTGGCCATCGCCTACTTGTTACGCTTGGTCTGTACCCGCTTCCGATTTTCAGTATCGACGTCGATCATCGCCGCTACCTTTTACACTTTTGCGGCACGAGCGACGTCGCGACCGAAAATAGCTACAAGAATTTCATCATGGTTTTGGCGTCCATTCTGCAGCGTTCATGCGAATGAATCGCCGCACGTCAAATTATTTACGGAAAGTTAAGCGGCGTAACGAGCCTTGATAATTTCGCTCAGGCGATTGAAGTGGTAAGACATTGCGATGACGACGTAGAATCGACAATTCCAACGCGAAAAAGAGTATGCAGACTCACACAGACGCCGACAACGTGACATTCGAATGGTTTGTTGACGCGGGACGCGGTGCTTCTTGCCCGTGCTCCATTGCGCGTGCGTTCGAACTGTCGTCTGCTCTTTCAAACTTGGCTGCTTTTTGTCGTCAGTTCGTTCAAACGACAGCGGCCCGTAAACCAAACGTTGACCCGGCAATTACGATAAGAACTAAGTGCAGGCCTCAAAACACTTTTGAAGGTTGGTTAGGGTAAGTCGGCTAAGTGTAAACAGATACAAGAAGTTGTTGATCATTGTTACCACTGGCCATCACCGACTTGTAATGCCCGATTCTACTTGCGGTTTCCAGTATCAATATCCACCATCTCAGCTACGGTCCACGCTTTTGCAGTCCGAGCGACGTCGCGACTGAAAATAGCGAGCGGAATCTCATCGTGGGAGTCAGGCTTTAGCGCCCATTCTGCGGCGTCCACGTGAAATGAATCGCCGCACGTCACATTATTCACGCAAAGTTTTGCCTCGATAGTTTTGCTGAAGCCGCTCAAGTAGTCAGACATTGTTAGGAGGACGTAAAATCAACAATTCCAACGCGAAAAAGAGCACGGGGACTCCCACCGACGCCGACAACAACGCAATTCAATGGTTTGTTTATGGGCGACGGCGGGCTTCTTGCCCACCATCCACCGCGCATGCGCGGCGCCGGTGGCGTCCGCTAGGGGCGCTCCGGTTTGTTTGTAAACAGGAGTTGGTGTATACGAAGCGCAGTAAGTACGATTAGGGACGAGTTTAAAGGAGGACCAGCAGAAATATTCTTCCGCCTGGCGGAAAGTCCTCCTCGCCCTCTTTCTTCCTTTTATTGTAGCACGACGAGGCGAGGGGAAAGGTCCCCTTTTGCGCCGGCTTCTTCTGAGAGGATAAGCCGAGAAAATCCCCATTCTGAGCGACGGGCGATGGGTGCGGCAGCAGCGACCTCGTGACTTACAGGTAGCTTCAGCTCCTATCGCGTAATCTGCCCCATTTTTTGGCGCTCACCGAGCCTAGCCCCTCGGGTGTAGGTTTTACGGGGCTGCAAGGCTGCGCCCGCGCAATCACCGAATTTCAGCTGTCGAAGGTCTTTGGTTTAGCCCGTGGCAAAGTAAACGCATACTTGAGAGCTGCGATCCATAACCGCACCCATTGAAGGAACGTTTCATAGATATTTTCGGTTGATTAAGGAGCTCAAAACACATGCGCGAGATGTGGTGACTTGAATATGTAAGTATGACTTACATCTTCACAAAACATTCCATCGTCAAAAAAAAAAACGGCTTATCACGCTCAAACCTGCCTCAAACTAGGATCGATGGAAAAGAAAACGATGTACCAGGCGCGGGCATCTCGTAGAAGGTCTCTGTTTTCTCGCAGCGAGCACAAATTATTGGAGAACTTTAGCAGACTAGGTTTTCAGGCCACGCTATATTTAGCGGGAGCTCGCGCTGCCACTTCGATGCATTCTCTGAAGCGCGCGCCTGAAGTGGCAGCGGGCCTTTGAAAACGATTTACTAAAATGCCCTGTTGTGTGCCTAACTCGCAGAACATGATGGCCAGCAAAATGTATGAAATTCATATTTACACATTCCCAACAACCACCTGACGTGAGAGGGCATCAAGGAGGATGTCAATTTTAGAATGTTTTAGTGGGTCGCTTTTAGCCACTTAGATAACCGTACGGTCCGTACCCTACAACGAAATGTAAGCGAGACTCGCTGTTTACATTCTTCATCGAGTGCGGCTATGGAGCGGAAAAGACAATATTAAAACCCTTTTTGGCGAGTCTAGCGTGTCGTGTTGTGGTTCAACGTTGCTTGTATTGGTACCATAGCACGGGCCGCCACTTCGAAGTATTTGTGGTGTCTCAAAGAAACTAAAGCAAAAGCAGACAATTTTTTTAACGTGATACAGAATTGTATTTAACATTGTAGAAAAATTTTGGGTACCCTACGTCACGCAGTTAGCACAAACAAACTATCGCCGGTGTTGCCCACTTTTTTTTCTTCTTAGAAGTGAATGATGTTTAGGAAACTGTTAATGCGAGTATCCAACCTAAGCGGTAGATTTTAGTGCGAGTCGATACATTGCTGGGGAAAATAGCAAAAAGCGCCGATGTCGTGTTTGCGCTAACAGTGTCGCGTAATGTACGCATACCGCTGCACAATTAACGCTAACGGAGTGAATCAGTAAATTTGGTGGCCCCCCAAAAAAGTGGTGTGATTTTGTTTTGTTTTTATGGTTGAAAGGTTGTTATTTTTATACAAGCAATTCGGTAAAGAGTGCTTCCATTGGGCACCAACTTACGAGGCATCAATTTGTTCATATACACTAAATTCTGCATGGGCCTTGCGTAAAAATGTCAATATTGCGTTCGTGCTAGCTGTTTCACGCACAGTAAGAAGACCAGTTCATTGCTCAAACATTTAAACTAGGCCTTTCTTACGTCAAATACACATTTTGCGAGTACACTCTATTACGGGTGGCTCATAAAATAATCTACGTTGTTTATTTGAAGGAAAGGAAGTAGTGGTGAGGGGAGGCGGAATTGAATACAAAAGATGACTCTAGGGAATCTCGAACTCTGTAAATATTGCGCACACCCTATAATTCTGAGTTAATTACATCACGTTTTCTTTGTCTGTTTCAGAATTTGTTAACAGTCGCGCTAAAGGCCAAGATGAGCGACAAGTCAGATTCCCCTGTTTACTTGAGCAAGAAGCGTATGCGAGAGGGGGGGGGGGGGGGGGGGGGGGAACTGAAAAAGCATACGAGTGTAACCGTAGCAATCTCCGACCAAGCCTGAACCACACTTTTTCTGAAACCGCAGAGCTGACTGCTTTTGACGACTTGATAAAGCAAGCCAAAGCCGTTAATAAGTGCGACTCGTTGTCAGCTGTGATAATCAAGGCGCTAAGACGATTCCTTGAAACCTTTCATCTATTAAAACAAATTGTGCAATAAATCCATTGCCATATTATGCTTGCGCTGATCTTGTAGCGGTATGCGTGCATTACGTGGCACTGTTAGCCCGAACGCGACATCGGCGCTTTTTACTATTTCTGCCAGCAACAGGTATTTTCTAGCACTGAGCTCTGCCACTTAGGGTGGATAGTTCCATATCAGTTTTCAAAACATCATTCACTTTTAAGAAAACAAAATTAGAAAGACCGGCGATAGTTTGTCCGTGCTAACTGTGTGGCAGTATACCTAATATGTCTTTGCAATGACAAATTACAAACGCGTTTCATGTCAAAAAAAGATCGGCTACATTTTTATTTTTTATTTTTAATGTTTCAAAACTACTTCAAAGGGGCAGCATGTGCTATAGCACCGATTTGAGCAACGTTGAATTATAACACGACACGCTTCGATAGCCGCACTCACTAAAGAATGCTCTCAGAAAGGTTATAGCTTATATATTGTTGTAGGGTACGGTTATCCAAGAACTAAAGACGATCCACTAAAACTTCTTAGTATCGACACACACCATTGCTGCCTTCTCACCTCATGTGGTTGTTGGGATGCGTAATAAATGTCATCTACATTCGTTGGCCATCATGTAGTGTGAGATACGCACACAATAATTTGCGCTCGCTGCTAGAAAACAGAGACCTTCTACAAGATGCCCGCGCTCCGGTATATCGTTTTATTTTTCTTCGATCCCAATCTGAGGCCGGTTTGAGCGTGATAAGCCGTTTTTTTTTGAAGGTGGAATGTTCTGTGAAGATGTAAGTCATCCTTACATATTCAAGTCACCACACCTCGCGTATGTGTTTTGAGCTCCTTGATCAACCGAAAATATCTATGAAACGTTCCTTCAATGGGTGCGGGGATGCATCGCAGCTCCCAAGTATGCGTTTATTTTGCCACGGGCTAAACTAAAGAACTTCGACAGCTCAAATTCGGTGACTGCGAGGGCGCAGCCTTGCAGCTGCGTGAAACCTACACCTGAGGTGCTAGGCTTGGCGAGAGCCAAAAAATAAAGCAGATTACATAATAGGAGCTGAAGATACCCGTAAGTCACGAGGTCGCTGCTGCCGCACCCATCGTCCGTCGCTCAGAAAGGGGATTTTCTCGGCTTATCCTCTCAGAAGAAGCCGGCGCAAAAGGGGACTTTTCCCTTCGCCTCGCCGTGCTACAATACAAGAAGAAAGAGGGCGAGGAGGACTTTCCGCCAGGCGGAAGAATATTTCTGCTGGTCCCCCTTTAAAGGCGGGCACTCAAAATTTTCTTCAGCGTGGCAGAAGATTTCCCCTCTTTTCTTTTTTTCCTCCTCCCCTTTCCTCCTCCATTTTCCTCCTCGCTTTTTACGGCCTTCTCGCAAGACTGCTAATGGGCTTACCGGCCCCCCGACAAAACCTCTGTCACCCTTCAAGGTTCTCTGCTTCAAACCCAAACATCGGGGATTAGTTCGGCAGGCTCGATATGAGCTCGGAAGGGTTCGGGCTGGCTCGCTTTTCTCTTTTTTTTTCTTTTTTTTTTACTTTTTCTTTTTGCAGCTTTAAAACATGCTCAGACACTTCCGCATGCGGCCACATACGCTACAATACCGCATATTTATCTCGAGTGAACGGAACATGAACATCACAGCAGAAGAAAAAAAAAAGGTGGGTATTTTTATACCCAGGGAGTTGAAAATTGGTTGTTCTAACAACGGCACGCTGAAGAGTGATTGTATCAGTATTTTGTGTTTTTTTTTTTGTTCAAAATAATAATCACGAGTAAATACAAGTAAAAAATATTGCAGTAAGAGGGCGAAGCATGTAAAATTAGTTGCATTGTGACAATATATAGTCATGTATCGAACTGAAAACAGTCTGACCATTCCTGGCGCATATATAGGTTCGTACTACAGGTATTTTCTAGAGTGACGGCCGCCTCGTTGAAGCAAATAAGAAGAGTAAAAAACAAACTTCCATAAAAAGTGAAACGGTTTATGGTATATTTCATGTATCTTCAGATTTTGAAAAAAAGTTCTTCGCGGCCAAGCGTGCATTTAGTTTCTGTCAACAAATGCAACTGAAAAGTCGACAGCAGACAAATACCTGGCGTATCAGCAAAGAGAGTGGGAAACACGGAGAATGAACCGCAAAATCACAATTTTCTTCGCGTAAAATAGTGCAACTAGCAATAGTAGCATATTATGCCATTTATTAAAACATAGCAGGTATTACGAAGTTTTCATTCTGTTCTGTTCCCATTCGTTCGCAAATTGGGAAATGGAATGCCCAGATAGCCTCTGCAGCCTTTGCATAATTGTTCGGGGCTCTGTCAGGGTGGGCAAAGGTTAGCGACCATCTCCAAAAAACTCAGGAGTTCGGAAGGTGTACTACCGCAAGTTTTGGGGCTGCTTGGCTAATTTAGGCGCTTGGCGTTGCCCGGCCTACTTGGAAAAGAAGCTAAACAGCGGCCAGCTCAACGTCATCACCAAACGGGAAATCATGCCGAAATGTGTCCTTGAACATGTGCGATATCCGGCCGGGATTCGCCACAATTCCTAATAAATCTATGAAGCAAACTATAAAAAGGGGGAGGGGCTTAAACGATTTAGCAATTTTTGAATATATACATGTGGGCTAACTGCCCACAAGTACAGAAAGAAAGAAATGCAGTAGAAAGGAGAGCTGTATTTTGTTCTTTATGTCCCTACTTGTCTTTTGCACCAATTAAAATAAAATCTGCAATATCTGTAGATTATGCCTGGTTATGTTGACTCTAAAAGAAAAGTAATCAAGCAAGTTCGGCATCGTGCCATAATTTGTGCAAATACAATTTTAGGTGAATTCAACGTCAAAACAGTACTTCCGCGGGAAATTATGAATCCGTCGTTCCTCGTCTTCCTGAAGCTGTCAACCACCGATCTCGGCTAGAGGACTTTTGGGTGCACGAAAAATCACGCTCAGTAGAACATTCGCCTTTTCCATCAAAAGTGCTGGAAATTATTTATTTTTCAAACAAGTCGGGTGGTGATGCGTGTTTGAGTGTAGGACCGTTGACTGGGCACTCGTTTGCGCCAAGAGTGCAGTGCTTCCTTTCATGCTGCCTGCGACGAGTGTTGAAACTTGAATATGGTACAAATAATATCAAATAACACTCTTAGAATTATTTTAAACTTTCACTCTATTCAGGCATTTAATTTTGATCGTACCTGTGTCGTGTCGTCTTCGATGAGGGGACGACTTGCCGAGGAGGCCGCGCTGTCCGCGGACGCGGCTTGACAGATAAGGTCGCGAATGCTTTTCACGAATCTTTAAAGACCAAGCATAAAAATGAAAGACGTTTACAAATCTCTGTAACGAGAAATTAGAGCGCAGCCACTTTACGCCAATGAAACCAACTTTATGTTGTTAGCAAACATCTTGCGAGAGTTGCAGTATTTTTAATTATGCCTAAAAAATTAAATATTTAGGACTAATTACCCAACTTTTTAAATGTATTATGAATCGAAATGTCAATTAGAAAGTTGTAGAGCTCCTTGAGAAACACCTGAATTAGCTGTTTGCAACGTGATACGGCTCGAGTGGCTCTCTTCTGACCAGTAATAAAGCTTCTAAAACATGACAAAATACCCAGTGATAAAGCGCCCGCCCCATCATAAAGTCAATTTGGAATGTCCCGGGATTTGTTTTTATAGGCGGAAAAAAAATGCATGGCAAAACGCGTGCCCCATGCTTTATTTATATCAGAAAAGAACTGCGCTCTGGTTTATATACAACGTTTTTCTTTTTTTTTTGTTTTGTTTCTTTTTTCACCTACTAGATATTAGGGGGAAAAAACGTGAAAATTAACGAATTGCGCTTTGTGGATGTGAGCTATACGGCCAGGCAAGGATTAGGTTCAAGAAAGAACGCAAATAAAAATCTACTGATTGCCTAAAATTCGATAATTAACCTTTTAATTAGGAAAGAAAACGGCATAGTGTATTTAGAAAGTTGTTGGCCTTAATCGAAAGCCACCAAACCAACGCGCGTACACTAATATACGGCGTCCTGATAAGGCGTTTACCTCATTTGGGCGCGAAAATATAGTTCTGATTTGATGTCACCATCTCCGCGTGGCACAGCTCAACGCCATGAAGCCAAAGGGATAAATCATGCGCCATGCTGTGACAACGCCACTGTAGGAGGGGCGAGGAGCGCAGCGGCCGAAAAGATTGCGGTAACACGATTCGCGTCCAAATTTGTTTTTTAGGACGCCGTGAACTACTTCACGTGCGTTACATCTCTCTAAAAATGAATGATTGGGTGTTTTTTATGACTACAGATAAGGCACAAACCGCAATTGCGTAACTTTGACATCTTTTTTAGAAAAATGTCTAGTTGTTAAAAAAATCACCCTCTATAAGCACGATTCTAAGGCAGGTTTTTACGGCCGGCGACATCATTACGGCACGGAAGAAGACGTTGACCATGGATTATCCACAGCCACTGTTTTTTTCGTACGAGAATAAGCAAACATTTGATACCAAATAAAATAGATTTAGCACTCACCAAATTCGGCGTGTTTACTTGATTCAAATCGATATTTAATTTTATTACACTTATTTTGTACCCGCCACACGTCTACTTTATTTCCTATTGAGTTAAAAGTGATAACTTACATTGTTTTTCGTCGTGTAAGGTTATTAACAATTTGTTATTAACAAATTATTAACGATCGGAGCTATACAATTACGCGAGGCGCATTTGAAGATATTCAAAATTGTTCCGAGTACACAAACAACTTCTCAAGCTTCTTGCTGTTCGGAGTCTTTCCTACACGCAGTACCAATAATAAAGCCAAAACCTTATAGAGGAGACCATCTCTGTCGACTCAACGCGCAAACACGATGTGAAGCGTGTAGTGCGTACGTTGGAAAAGAGATACCGACGAGCGAACGATAGCGTCGAATGTCCATGCATCAAAATGTCCGTGCACCGAAATATCCGCGCAACGAAAAGTCCCACACCGAAAAGTCTTTGCAGCGAAAAGTCCGTACACTGAAATGTCTGTGCACCAAAACGTCCGCACCGAAATTCTCTACAGCAAAACACTCTATACCGAAAAGTGCTAGATCCACCACGGATGGAATCCTCCGTCATCTATGGAGCGCCATCCCTGAGATACCGAACGCCGCTCGTACTTCTCGTTGTCACCATGAATTCGCCTAAACAACGAAAGATGCCAGACTATATATTTATATTCAAATTGATACTTCAGTGACTACTTCTTTGAACAGAAGAAGTTTTTTGTGCTCTCACAACAGCGAGAATCGTCCTCCAAGCCAATGCTGAAAAAATTCAATCCAACTGGTTGGGAAGAGCAAGTGCCAAGCTCGCTCAAAAGTCAAAACAGTTCCTCGGTTGGTTCAGCTCCTTGTCGCAGGTGTGCCGGCTGGCTTCTGGATAATCTTTTCAAATCCTTCAAGCTTTCATTTTCCCCACCCCAAGCTTGCCCCGAAAAAAAATCAGGCAGCCGGCAAAAAAACAAAAACAAAAAAAGTCGGAAAATGGCGAGGAGGAAACGAGAGGCGATTTCCTCCTTTCCCAGTGGCGAGAAGGAAAGTGGGGGTCAAGTTCCTTCTCTCTGCTTGCGGGCCGGCCTTTAAAGGCGGACCAGCAGAAATATTCTTCCGCCCGGCGGAAATTCCTCCTCGCCCTCTTTCTTTCGTTTATTGTAGCACGGCGAGGCGAGGGGATCGGTCCCCTTTTGCGCCGGCTTCTTCTGAGAGGATAAGCCGAGAAAATCTCCATGCTGAGTGACGGGCGATGGGTGCGGCAGCAGCGACCTCGTGACTTACAGGTAGCTTCAGATCCTATCGCGTAATCTGCCCCATTTTTCGGCGCTCACCAAGCCTAGCCCCTCGGGTGTAGGTTTTTGCGGAGCTGCAAGGCTGCGCCCGCGTACTCAGCGAATTTCAGCTGTCGAAGGTCTTTGGTTTTGCCCGTGGCAAAATAAACACATACTTGAAAGCTGCGATGCATCTCCGCACCCATTGAAGGAGCGTTTCATAGATATTCTCGGTTGATCAAGGAGCTCAAAAGACATGCGCGAGAAGTGGTGACTTGAATATGTAAGGATGACTTACATCTTTACAAAACATTCCATCTTAAAAAAAACGGCTGATCGCGCTCAAAACGGCCTCAAATTAAGATTGATGGAAAAGAAAGCGATGTACCAGGCGCGGGCATCTTTTAGAAGGTCTTTGTTTTCTAGCAACGAGCACAAATATTATGTGCGTAACTTACACAATATGATGGCCAACGAATGTACGTGACATTTATATTTACGCATCCCAGCAACCACATGAGGTGAGAAGACAGCAACGGTGTGTGTCGATACTAAAAAGTTTTAGTGGATCGTCTTTAGCTCTTGGATAACCGCACCCTACGACAATATATAAGCTATAACCTTTCTGTGAGCATTCTTGATCGAGTGCAGCTATCGAAGCGTCTGGTGTTATAGTTCAACGTTGCTTAAATCGGTGCTATAGAACGTGCTGCCACTTTAAAGTATTATTGAGGCATTAAAAATAAAAAATAAATCAAATGTAGCCGATTTTTTTTAACATGATACGCGTTTGTAATTTGTCTTTGCAAACACATTTTAGGTATACTGCCACACAGCACGGACAAACTATTGCCGGTCTTTCTAATTTTGTTTTTTAGAAATAAATTATGTTTAGAAAACTGTCAATGCAACTATCCAACCTAAGTGGCAGAGCTCAGTGCTAGACAATACATGTTGCTGGGCAGAAATAGTAAATAGCGCCGATGTCGCGTTCGGGCTAAAAGTGCCACGTAATGCACGCGTACCGCTATAAGTGCGTCCGTACATTTCATCGAACGCCATTTCATCGAACGCCATTTCATCGAACGCCATTTCATCAAAGCCGTTTCATCGAAGCCATTTCGTCGAACACCGTTTCATCGAACGCCGTTTCCTCGAACGCCGTTTCAAAGAAACCGTTTCCTCGAACGCCTTTTCATCGAACAACGTTACAGTGTGTAATATTTAGGAATTTAATTTTTATACACAACTTCATCTAATTCTTTCCTTTTTTTTCTTCTTTTGTTTCTGTTTTTATATCACTGGGTGCAGTGACGAGATAAGTTCCATTGTGAACATTTCCTGCTTCGAGAAGAAGCCTCCATGAAACAATGACCCCTCTCCATGTCACATAAAACAATTAAAAATGAGGCAAAAACAGAAAGCACGGACACTTGGCCGAGTGGTCTAGCGCACACCAGCTCGGAGCACGTGGAGCGAAAGCTCGCGCTGCAGAACCCAGGGATCCTGGGTTCGAGCCCCACCCCTGCCCGTTTCGATCTGGATGAGCATCGTACCGGCGTGCGGTCGTGTATCACTACTGCGTGATGCACGTTAAAGACCCCAGGCTAGCGGTTGTGCCGCACTGGCTAAATTGCTCATCTACAGCTGGGAGACTCGTCGCCCCTGTGAGGCAGACCAAGTTCTAGGCTGTATAAACACACACACAACCCAATTTTTAAAAGTGTTCTAAGTGTCTGTCCTTTATTTGCAGCGTCGTGGTTTCAGTCATATATGTATATGAGTAAAGCTTTTCAGTAAGTCGCATACCCAATTGTTTTTATTTCTTTTTATGCCAATTGCTTTTATCTTTAGTAATTTGACACCACCTTCAAAACAATTTCACAAGTGACTACCTTAGTCTTAACAAATGCAAGGTGAAACATCTATAAAGCACTGTTATGCCCCAAAACTCGGTACAGAGCCATAACAGAGAAATTCGATGAAACGGCCCTTAGCGATTCGATGAAACGGCGTTCGATGAAATGTCCGTTCATTCAATAAAACGACTTTCTATAAAATGGTGAAAAAGTGAGGTTCAGGCTTGGTCGGAGATAGCTACGGTTACACTCGTACGCTTTTTCAGTTCTATCTCGCATATATAAGCTTCTTGCTCAAATAAACATTGGCATTTGACTTTTCGCTCATCTTGGCCTTTAGCGCGACTGTTAACAAGTTCTAAAACAGTCAAAGCAAAAGTGATTTAATTAGCTCAGGATTATAGGTTGAGCGAAATATTTACAAAGTTCGAGGTTCCCTGAGTCGTCTTTTGTATTCAATCCGCCCCCCCCCCCCCCCCCCCCCTCACCACCACTTCCTTCCTCTAAATAAACAACGTAGGTTATTTTATGAACCACCAGTAATGGAGCGTACTCGCAAAACGTCTATTTGGCGTAAGAAAACGTAAGAAAGGCCTTGTTTAAATGTTCGAGCAATGAACTGGTCTTCTTACTGTGCGTGACACAGCTAGCACGAACACAATATTGACATTTTTACGCAAGGGCCATGCAGAATTTAGTGTAGAACAAATTGATGCCTCGTAAGTTGGTGCCCAACGGAAGCACTCTTTTTACCGAATTTCTTGTTTAAAAATAACAACTTTTCAAACATAAAAATAAAACAAAATAACACCACTTCTTTGGGGGCCACTAAATTTACTGATTCACTCCGTTAGCATTGATTGTGCAGCGGTATGCGTACATTACGCGACACTGTTAGCACAAACACGACATCGGCGCTTTTTGCTATTTTCCCCAGCAATGTATCGACTCGCACTAAACTCTACCGCTTAGGTGGGATACTCGCATTAACAGTTTCCTAAACATCATTCAGTTCTATCAAGAAAAATAAAAGTGGGAAACACCGGCGATTGTTTGTTTGTGCTAACTGCGTGGCGTAGGGTACCTAAAAGTTTTTTACAATGCTAAATCCAATTCTGTGTCACGTTAAAAAAAATTGTCTGCTTTTGCTTTAGTTTCTTTGAGACACACAAATACTTCGAAGTGGCGGCCCGTGCTATGGTACCGATACAAGCAACGTTGAACCATAACACGACACGTTGGACTCGCCAAAAAGGGTTTTAATATTGTCTTTTCCGCTCCATAGCCACACTCGATAAAGAATGTAAAGAGCGAATCTAGCTTACATTTCGTTCTGGGGTACGGACCGTACGGTTATCTAAGTGGCTAAAAGTGACCCACTAAAACTTTCTAAAATTGACATCCACCCTTGATGCCCTCTCACCTCAGGTGGTTGTTGGGAATGTGTAAATATGAATTTCATACATTTTGCTGGCCATCATGTTCCGCGAGTTAGGCACACAACAGGGCATTTTAGTAAATCGTTTTCAAAGGCCCGCTGCCACTTCAGGCGCGTGCTTCAGAGAATGCATCGAAGTGGCAGCGCGAGCTTCCGCTAAATATATGTGGCCTGAAAACATAGTCTGCTAAAGTTCTCCAATAATTTGTGCTCGCTGCTAGAAAACAGAGAACTTCTAGAAGATTCCCGCGCCTGGTGCATCGTTTTCTTTTCCATCGATCCCAATTTGAGGCAGGTTTGAGCGTGATAAGCCGTTTTTTTAAAGATGGAATGTTTTGTGAAGATGTAAGTCATTCTTACATATTCAAGTCACCACTTCTCGCGCATGTCTTTTGAGCTCCTTGATGAACCAAAAATATCCATGACACGTTCCTTCAATGGGAGCGGGGATGCATCGCAGCTCTCAAGTATGTGTTTATTTTGCCACAGGCTAAACCAAAGACCTTCGACAGCTGAAATTCGGTGATTGCAGCTCCGTGAAACGTACACCCGAGGTGCTAGGCTTGGCGAGCGCCAAAAAATAAAGCAGATTACATGATAGGAGCTGAAGATACCCGTAAGTCACGAGGTCGCTGCTGCCGCACCCATCGCCCGTCGCTCCAAATGGGGATTTTCTCGGCTTATCCTCTCAGAAGAAGCCGGCGCAAAAGGGGACCTTTCCCCTCGCCTCGCCGTGCTACAATACAAGAAAGGAAGAGGGCGAGGAGGACTTTCCGCCAGGCGGAAGAATATTTCTGCCGGTCCGCCTTTAAGGCACGTTCACACACTCGCAGCCGAGGGAGACTAGACCGGTTTTTAAGCCTCTTGCGACGGCGTAGGGCCAGATGCGATGCTGCGCAGCGGGTCCTAAGCCGTCGAAAAAGGCTGAAAAACCGGTCTCGTCTCAGTCAGTCGTACTCGGTTGCAAGTGTGTGAACGAGCCTTTAAGGCCCGTTCCCACTTGCGACTCCTTAAGACCGAGTGCCTTGAAACCTTCCAATCTATAGGTGACATTCACTTGACGTCACTCACTAGGTTCGCTGGCATCGGTCACCACGGTCGCCATCTTCGAGGTCTCTTTCTATCGCACGTATACGTGTCGGGTGTCGTCTGGCCGTACCTTTCAGCGTGGTTTATCAGCATTTTACAACTTTAAAGGGTCTTTTCGACCGAAACTATGGGTTATTCTTATACTTTGGTGCTTTTGAAGCGCCGTAGGAATATATTTTGTGTGTTTTAGTTCGTTGTTGCCGCTATCGGACTCGTTCACCGCGGCCGCATTGCTCCCTCGGCTCCATGCAGCGCTCCGTAACGCGCGCCGTGCCCACGGCGGTATCTCTTGCAAGAACTGATTTTTCTACTTTAGTACTTTTGTAACACGGTGTGATTACTCTTTGTATTGTTTTGCTAGTTACTTTATTGTTTTTCTCTAGCGGATTTTCTGCACTACGGCCGAGTAACCGTGTTGCTCCATCGCCTCTGTGTCGTACGTCGTGCCTTCGGTGTTCGTTCCTGTGCAGAAACATACCGTGCGGCTTACCGAGTGCGCAGCTTATGAAAAATGCGGGGCATTTTTCATTAGCCCAAGCTATTTAAAAACCGCATGTACGCGATTTGGCGAGCGGCGAGACAAGTGACGGTGACCTGCTTCGCTGCCGTTCGGTCACTCGCGCGACGAGGCAAACCTCATGAAAGCGACGGGAGCAAACGACCAAGGCGATGAACGCCAAGTTTTCTAGAAATCCCAAAACCAAGCTGCGCGACGAGCGACAATGAAGGGTGAACCGCGTGTAAGCGATTTAGCGAGCGACGGCGACAGCGACGGGAGTCGGACCAGCGACGGAGATTTTTCACGGTCGTTCGTCGCGTAGCTCGGTTTTTGAATTTCTAGAAAATGTAGCTTAACGCCTTGGCCGCTTGCTCCCGTCGTTTTCATGCGGTTTGCTTCGTCGGGCGAGTGACCGAGCGACAGCGAGGCGGGTCGTCCTCGCATGTCTCGTCGGCTTTGCTCGTCTCGTCGGCTTTGCTCGTCTCGTCCTGTCGCTCGCTAAATTGCTTACATGCGGTTAAGCCGTGGTTCAGCCTTTACACACGGTACTCGGCGGCAACAAGGAAAACGGCCCGCCCCCGAGATCAATTTCTCTCTTCTTTTCAACGAAGCTTCTTCAACGATATGATATCAGCACATACTAGCAACGGACGACCGCGTACCCAACCCAGTCAAACCGCGACCTCGAAGATGGCGGGTCGACGGTGGCGCTCCCTAGCACAGTCGTCCCACATATTTTCGATTTCTCTCGTGCATCCTCCTTTCTTTCTTGGCTCGAAAAACTTTTGTCAACGTCATAAACAACCACTTCTGAAAGATACTACGCACATTTGACCTCGCAAATCCCGCAAAACCTTCGCTCTAGTGAAATGCAGTTCCAGGGTCACCGCACAGATGGCACCAGCGTGCCAGTGTGTCTCTCGTTCTAAAAATTTCAAGGCACTAAGGAGTCGCAAGTATGTGAATGGTCCTTTCGGCCTGTGGATAGAACCAGCTGAACATATATGAGGAGAAAAACTTGCTCAGCTTCAACCCTTTGTACTTGGGCAGCATAACATCGTGCTTACTTCGCTATTTTTATGTTCGAAGTCGCCCCAACTACATCTACCGGAGCTCTTTTGGCCGCCGACAGATAGACTTCTCTTACGCCGGCTCGTTTTTATTCCGAATAAATACCGCTATGTATAAAAGCCGAGTACCAGCCGACGCTAATTGATCTCTCTGACTACTTTGACTGTCGTAGTGTATCTCGACACGAAAGAACTTTAGGAATCTGAAAAGCACTGTCTCCGCGCATAAAAATACGTGGGGCGAAAGTTCATCGGCATGGCGTCCGGCGAGAATTTGAGCCGGAAGTACGTCACGAGCTGGCTCCCACTAACGTCAAGAGCGAAGAAGACCGACCTGGAGAAAGACTGCTTCGAAACCAGGTCGCGTCCTTCGAGGCAGCTGTCGAAGAGAACGGCGTGCGGTCGTCCAGGTTTCTTGTCGACGTGGGAGGAAGCAAGGCGCCGTTTGATGGCCGCCATGAGCCAGTCCACGCCGTCCTGGTAGATGGACCTCCTTCGCCCTCCGCACACGTGTCCGTAGAAGTCGTCGCACGGGCCCTGGCCCCGACCTCTGCCGCCAAGGTACCCTCTCAGCCAGCGACAACCGGCTGTCTCACAGGGCCGTTCGACGTCCGTGCCATTTGCGGCGTCGTAGAGCTGGTTCTGGAAGGTGTGGATGGCAGCAGAAACCAACGATTCACTTCCCTCAAATGGGCACTATAACGGTGATTCGTGGGATTGTTAATCTACGGTCGTAATTCAATCTGCGTGCTCCAAACATGAAAAAAAAAAAAAAAGATTTGATTTATGCGCGTCGGATTTTCTTATTAAAAACGGGATTCAGGATGCCGACACGCCGATTTATTTCGCGATTCGGCGCCGAATCTAGAGGGCGTCGTCGGATTCGCACTTCATGCGTTGTAAGGGGCCGACCAACGGCGGACTGATTTCCGCTTGTGTACGGGCATACAAAGCCTGACAGATCTCCACGAGAAGCGGCCGCCGAAGTAGGGAAGGTGGAGCGGCCGGCAGACAACGAATAAGAGGAGAACCACGTGACTAGCCCCCGCTGCGGCGAGATGCCGGAACACACTTCTCCCGAGCCGCTGTACGGCCGTGCACGCAGCTCGTGCCTGCCGTGGTCGGCCGGTTTCTTGCCCACACTTTATCGCGCATGCGCGGTGCCGGGTGCGTCCGCTAGGGGCATTCCGATTTGTTTGTAAACATGAGTTGATCTATACTTTTCGTTCCAAAGGACCAATTCCAGCGAGCGTTCAAAGATCAGCCATCGAAAGGCGCGATTTATCAAAGGAGGTGGATTTAGTAAAGTCACAGACGTGACGTCAATTGTTCCAGCACGGGCAAAGCTGCCTTGGGGCTGGCGTGGTTATGAGCTCCGCCACTTGGCGTTGTTAACGCGTTACAACTAAAGGGACCTTGGCTGCAACCTGGCCGTTTTTGGCTGGCTCTCCCCGCTCCTCGTAAGAGTTATTGAATAGGCCAGGAGAGAAGGGAAATTCGGTTCGACAGGGCTCGCGCGGATACAGCTTGCTGGTGTATTCCCGCAGAGCGGCGCTGCTTTCGAGTTCAAAGTGACCTAACGACATGCGGTTTATTCCTTTTATATAATGGTCTGGTGTATTTTCGAGCGAAGAATTGGTGTGTCCGTGGTGTGGCCAGAACGTGGTTGCCATTTACAACGAAATAGGCGCTGGAATTTTGTGGCAGTATCCCTTTAATACTTGTGTTTCCAAGGCAGTGTTTGAACAGGCGTCCCAGCCAAACGTAAACAGTTGCTGTATATGCTGATGTAAATATTCAAGAGCAAACTTACGTTGAGTAAGCGCCGAGCTATGTCAAACAACGAGCTCAGGAAACCACCCCTACACTCTAAGAAAAAAAGGAGGAGAAAGGTAGCAACAGCGACTGTTCCTGCTTGTTGCGGACAAGTTGCCCAGAGAAGGGAGGAACGGCAGTTCGGATGAAAGGAGGAGGACGAGTTCCTCCTTGTTGCCACTTGGTAGTAGCGGCAGCAGCATCTTGTAGCCCGAATCTCCGGCGTCGCTCGTATCCTGATACGCGCCCTCAACGGGGGCAGCCGCTCCGTTGGCCATTCAGACGGTCGCGTGGGGGGAACGGGAGAGCGAAAAAAAAAGACGTCCGCTCCCACGCGCGCCCACGTCCAAGTCGAAACATCTACGCGGGCCGTAAGGATCATCCTGAAGAAAGGGGGCCGGAGGGTTGAGCTGCCGCACCAGGGACACGTGGCCGACTATCCCGTGCTCATCTCCGTGCCCGGCCGGCCTCCCATGTGCCTCCGGTGCAACCAGCTGGGGCATATGCGAAGGCAATGCAGGGCGCCGTGGTGTCGTGGCTGCAGGGGCTACGGACACGTCGAGGCCGACTGTGTCCCAACGTACGCCTCCAAGACGAGGCACGAGCCACTGCGCGAGCGGCACCAGGAGCTGCTGGACGACGGCGACACGGAGGGGGCCGCAGTAGTCGAGGTAAACGAAGCACATCCGACTCCGGAGCTGCTGACTCTACGCGAGATCGTGGACCCTTCGGCAGCCGTCCCCTCGGCTGACATTCGCAGGGGACCACCGAACGAAGACGACACCGACGCGGGCCCTTCGGCCGGGGAGCCCGGCCCGGTGTCGGCGGAGAAGGCTGCCGCGGCGGCTTCCATCACCGATCCCACGATGCCCACGGCTTCGCGGGAAGAAGCGAAGGCGGAGGCCAATCCGCCAGCGCCGACAGCCGCACCGGGGAAAGCTCCCCCGCCGGAGCCCAACGCAGGTGCGCCTCTCAAGGACGCGGGCAAGGCAACACGACAGAGTGCGCGTAAAAAGTACAAAGACCTTCCCGAAATCCCAGCCTCGCGTCCCGTCGAAACGGATCGGTCTTCGCTGAAGAATGTGTGAGGAAACCCGGCACTTTCCATAATTTGGGTGAGAGTTATCTTTCCTCAACTCTGTCTTTTCGATTTTTACTCGGTAGTTGTGCTTCGTTGGTTTTCTTTTCGTTCTCTTTTCTCAGTTGTTTTTGTACCTTTCATCTCGTCTTATCACTTCTACATTTGTACTGTTGGTCTTGGCTGCTTCTTTGTGTTCTGTTTATATACAATCATTTTAAATGAAGTGTTTAAAAATAGCAACCTTTAATTGTATAAGTGCCACCGCCACGAAGCGTAAAAGTTTTTTTATTAGATCTAATTATTGAGGAGAGCGCGGACGTCATTTTCATACAAGAGACAAAGATCTGCTCCGCTGAGAAAGCAAAAAGTTTTGTTCGTTTTCTTGGAAACGTTTTTTGGCGCGTTCACACGCTCACGGCTAGCCCCTCCGGGGGAACCGCCATCCTAGTCAGAAAAAATACTGGCATCCGAATGCTGGACCCCAGACTGTGCGCGAGTGGGCACTTTGCACTTGCCGATTGCCTCCTTGGAGACCATCTGGTGCGCCTTATATCGGTCTATGCCCCTATCCGGCCGGGGGAGCGCAAGGACGTTTTCGTCGGACTGCGCGCACGTCTTGACACCCCCGCCACGCTCGTGGTCGGCGGAGACTTCAACTGCGTGACTAACAGTCGCGATAGAGTGAGCGGGTTGGCAGTCCCAAGAGCCGAAGTGGGTGCGGCTGCGCTTTGCGACGCCGTGCGCGATTTCGACCTTGGGGACGTGACGGAGACGCTTGACAAGTTTTCGCCGCGGTTCACGTGGTGGAGGGGCGCGTCGCAGGCGCGGCTGCACCGCGTTTACGTCTCTGGCGAGTGGTCCGGGAGCGTCGTGTCCTACGATGCGAAGATTGTTCCGTTCTCAGACCACGGTTTCGTCGCGGCTGAGATTCTTGCTGGGGGCCCCGGAGGTGTGCGGGCAAGGCGCGACACGCCTTGGAAGATGAACTCCAGCATCCTCGATAGCGAAGATTTTATTGAGGAGACGAGGCGTGCTCTCCAGAACCTGGAGGAGGGCGGCGCGGACGCGGTCTCGTGGGAGGAGTTCAAGATCAAGCTCCGGGATGCCGCGTGCGCGCTCGGCCGCCGCAGGGGCGCAGAGGAACGTCAAGCTCGGATTCACCTCACGGACACCCTCAAGGCACTGCTGGAGGAGGAGGAGAGCAGTCCAGGATCCTTCAGTGACGACATCAAGCTCTGCAAAGAGCACCTGCTGGCCATGCTGGAGGAGCGCTACAAGGGAGCGCAGGTGAGGAGCAGAGTCGAGACACTCGAGGGAGAGACGCAGCCCTCGAAGATCTTCCGCACACACGAGCGGAAAAGGGCAACAGAGAACACTATCAACGAGCTGCGGCAAGGAGCTCGTGTTTTCACCTCAAGAGAAGACATCGCGGGCGTCTTCGAGACGTCCTTCGGGGAGTTCTTCCGGGAGGAGAGGCTTGACGATGTCGCCTTCGAGCCCTTTCTCCGGGGATCTCCTTCGGTTCCTGAGGGGGCGGTTGACATTTTGAACTGCCCAATCCGGGAGGCCGAGGTCCAACATGCAATCAAGCACCTGTCCCGTAACAAAGCTCCCGGCCCGGACGGCATTGGGTCAGAGTTTTACAAAATCTTTTCTGACGCTCTGTGCCCCATCTTGGCTCGAGTCTTCAATGACATCTGCAGACGAAGGCTACTTCCTCCGACCATGCGGCAAAGCTTCACGGTACTGATCCCGAAGAAATCTAAAAAGGGCCCTATTTCCGAGGTCGGGGACTTTCGGCCCATCAGTCTTCTTTGCTCTGATTATAAAATCCTGGCCAAGATCCTCGCAAGGCGACTTGACACAGGGCTCAAGTCCATCATAGGGCCCCATCAGACCTACGGCCTTCGCGGGAGGAAAATATCCAGGAACCTCCACATAATGCGGGCGATCGGCCAGGCGACGGCGGAGGGTCACCAGCCCCTGGCGGTCCTGCAGCTGGACCTGCGGCAGGCCTTTGACCGGGTGTCCCACAGGTTCCTCCTGGCGGCGCTGGATCGATTCGGCGTAGGGGAGGAGCTGCGGGAGTGGATCGCGCTCTGCTACCGAGACATCTCCACGCGCCTTCTCATCAACGGCCAGAGGGGAGGTCCCATCTCCATCGGGAGGTCGGTTCGGCAGGGCTGCCCCCTCTCGCTCATCCTCTTCGCGCTGCAGTTGGAGCCACTCTGCCGGGCAGTCAATGCGGACCCATCCATCTCAGGCTTACGGCTTGGGGACGAAGACGTCCGCGTTCTGGCCTTCGCAGACGACGTCTCGTTTATCTGCTCGTCCAAGGTGCAGGTGCAGACCATCCTGCGACACGTGGACCGGTTCTGCGCTGCCTCAGGGGCCATGATCAACCGACAGAAGTCGGCGGGGGCGTGGCTCGGTGAATGGGCGACTACGCCAAGAACTTTCGGAGGTATAGGATGGAGCACTTCGCTCGACGGCTACCTGGGTGTGCCGGTGGACCCGCAGCGATCAATGGCCGCAGTGTGGAGACCGACCGCCAACTCCGTTGCCGCCAAGCTGTCGCCCTGGCGGTGCAGAAACTTGTCTTTCTTCAGCCGGGCTCACGTGTGCAACACAGCCAGCTACCCAGCCGTGCTGTACAGGGCTCAGGCCGTCTGCTGCCCGGGCAGCCAGGCCGGAAAAGTACACCGGAACTGGGCCATGTTCGTGTGGAAGTCCGCCATGGAAAGCACACGAAGGAACAACCTCTTTCTGCTTCAAGAGAGCGGAGCTCTGGGCCTCGTTAACATCGTGCTCAAGCTGCACGTGCAGCGTTTTCTGCTCTTCCGGGATGCAAGGGACCCGACCTTCATCGCCGTGCTGCACCACCGTGGATTCCCACATCTCGGGAATTGGATGGTGAGCACGAGTGGCCGCACGACCAAGGGAGCCGCCCTGCGGTTCTACAAGGAAATCGCCAGCTCCATCGAGTTTCTGCAGGCCCAATTTTTCTGGAAATACCTGGCGACCGTCGGAAAGAGGCGGCTGTACTGGGATGCCGTTTCCGCATCCTTCCCGCCACCGCTCTACACACAACCACCGACGCCCGACGACGCGGCGCGACTTTACAAACTCGTGCGAATCCTTCCCATCCCTGTGGCGACAAGGGACTTCTTCGTCCGGATGCACATGGAGGTCCTTCCAGTTAAAACCTGGCTCCATCACAAGGGGTTCTTCGTGCCGTGGTCCCTAAACTGCGACCTTTGCGGGGCGCCCGAGACCATCCAGCACGTCCTAGTCGAGTGTAGCAATGCCTACCTCTTCTGGGACGAGATGAGGACGACGTTTGAGCTCAGGGACTCCTTCGAAGTGGAGTGGAGCGTCTTCAAGTATCTGCAACTCGAGGAGAGGGATAAGACGGAGGTGGCGCACGTGATGATGCTGCTGGGCCTGCACGCCATTTGGCAGTCGCGTACCGCAATGGTGCAATGCCATCTCGACGCGCGTCCAACCTGGAGCTACTTCGTGTCCACGTTGGGGTGGGTGCTATCGGTGACGTCGCGGCAGCCGAACGCGGGTGATTGGGAGTGCATCGAGCGACAATTTCAGGAAGGGCGTCGCCGCTGCGTGCAACGACGTACGTCAGGCGTGGGAAACTGGCGAGTTCCTGTGAACTGTAGGCGCGTTGGCGTTGGCTGAGGTGCGCGGTGCGCGAAAGTGGACAGTGGCTCTTCCCCCCTTCGAACTTCGCGTCCTTTTTTGTTCGATTTATTGATTTTTTTTTTCGAACAGATTGCATAACCGCTTACGCGGTCTCATACTGTATCGTTTGCGTTTCCTCTCAATCGTTTCCGCCAAGTCTGGTCTAAGCACTTCAGGCTTGTGTGACAGCTATTTACCGCACGGCGATAGTGTATCTTTCCTTTTTTTTTTCCTCTCTTTTCAGAGTGTTTGTTTTTCTCATTCGTCTCTACAGTTTGTATAACGTTTCTATACGAGCTATCCACCTGTCGTTTTCTGAATTACTTTTCAATTTGGCCTTGTATAATGTTTGCGGAACCTACTGCAAGGATGTCTGTAAATAACTTGTAAATAATCTTGTTTCGTTTGGGAAAAAAAAAAAAAAAAGGTTCCTCCTTGCTGAGTTGGCGCAGGGGTAGAACATCGCGCTACTGACCAAGTGGTCAAAGGTTCGATCCCCAAGGGAGCAGTTTTTTTTGTTTTTTTTTTTTTTTCGTCAAGTTTTTATTTTTTATTTTTATCTACCAAAACACAGATAAACAAACCCAGACCGATGAAAGGAAAATTAAAGTCCTTATTATTCACCGAGACGTTTTCGTCCTTCTCCAGGCAGACCGGAGAAAGCTTTCGCCCTCCCGACTCATCTCCTTTCGGTTTCGTTTTTCGAGCACATCGCGCACGTTGTTTAATAAATTAATGGTGAGTTGATTGAGCTTCAGCGGCAGCGAAGGCCGCCTGTAATTCCGTCTTCTAGTCCAAACGTGCAGAACATTTCGGTTGCATTGACGTTTTTACCACTAATTTTATCAAACGAGCTAACGAAGCCGCTAGAAACAGCGAAGTTCCGGAGCAATGCCAGCAGCGCTACATACACTGGGTAAGACGGCCGTCTCCGATTTGCGGGACACACGCGGAACTACAGCAGCGAAACCACGAGGAACTGTGTCGACGTTTTCGACGTTATGGAAATCGCGGGAACTGCGTCCAAGGCAGGCAGGTTTTCCTGCCAGCTGCCTGGGTGCTTTCCGTGCTGAGTTCGGTTCTGTTGTCCCGTGCCGAGTGCCAACCGGCGTTCAACGTGATTCTGTATTTCTGCTTGTCAGCAACATCGTCAACGTGGTTCTGTATTTCTGCGTGTCAGCGACATCGTGATGGCAGTGTTGTGGGTTGTGAACAGAAGACTGGAATTATCGCCGATGTGACCGTGTGTTCGCGTATCAGTGGTGTCACAACAGGATGAGATGACGTAAACTGTCGGGCATTGATGCCGCTGGTCGGGCCGTGATCGGAGGGGGCGGGGTGTCGCAGGATGACATTCCGCTTTACATTAAAGAGTTTAAGACCACTTGAGGGATTAGGTGCAGTCGATCGACGTGTGGATAGTCATGTTGGAACGCTGGTCTGAACGGTAAGCTCATATCGTACAGTGGCCAATGTGACTGTCGGTCCCCGAGAGCGATTGCGCTCTAGGGAAAAGACTGAACTGTACGAAATTATGACAGAAAGTACGTATATTTACAATGGAAGTTGAGCATTAAAAAAGAAACAGGTAAAATTGAAAAAAAAAACACGCTATCTTTTATTTAACTGTTTAAATATACTACGGTTCCTGTAGAAAGTACCCTCCAAGTGGCGCGCTGGGATGAGCGCTAGAAGTTTTCGAGCTCGCAACGGCGTAGCTCCGTACACTTAACACCTGCCGCAAGTCACGGCTTTGACTGCATTCAAGTTGATCGAAAAGCGATTCCTCTGCCCGTGAAGCATCACTTCCAGCTGAGTGAATATCCGCTCTACAAAGATTAATTCAAGACGGCAATTGCAGCCGTGCGCGAACAGCACAAATAGAAAAACAAACACTACAATATAAATACTAGGGATGTCGCGAACCACCCTAGGTTCGATTTCGAAAGGTTTCGATATTTGCGAAGCGAACTGAGGTTCGATTTCGAAAACTTTCGATATTTTCGTACCGACCGAGGTTCGAATTCGAAAAATTCGCAACTTTTGACCACAGCGGAGTTTCGGAATCGAAAATTTCGAAGCTTTCACGGTTTCTAAAATTTCGAATTCGAATATTTCGAATATTTTTACTTCAGGTTCGATAAATTCGAATATTTCGAAATTCTTTGGAAAAAAATTCGAAAACTTCGAACGCTTCGAATTTTTATAGACATGAAGTTCGAACAATTCGAAGATTTCGAATTTATTTCTGCATAAAGTTCGAAAAGTTCGAACGTTTCGATTCTCTTTAAACGCTAAATTAAAAAAAAAAAAAAAAAAAAAAAACTTTGAAGATTTTGAATTTCTTTCTAATCCAAGTTTTCAAAGTTCGAAGTCCGATTTTCAAGTTTTTCCACAGTTTCAGTTTCAAATAACGTTTTCACGACTCACTGGTTTTCACAAAATCAAGCTTAGAAAAGTTAGGGTGTGATATCTAGATTCTGCGAAGTTGGTCAGGCAATTAAATGCCAATGCAGAATTGTGACCGCCAGCCCCAAGGTGGGGGGGGGGGGGGGGGGGTCTTTAACCTGCATCACGCAGTAGTGATTACACGAACACACTGTTTTACGAGACTCTTCCAGTTCGAAACGGCCAGGTGCGAGCAGGAGGTTGAGGCTCGGGAGAACCTTGAAGCGACCTGGCAAACTAGCTCGCCACCCCTTGCACGCTGGTAGTAATCCGATCCGGTGAAGTTTATAATTGTCCTGGAGGTTTATTTCCTGGGACGGAGGAATCGCCTCGCAAAAAGCACAAAAGCCGACACAACTCGAGGTCGAGGAGCGTTCTACCATACAAGTGGCGTCGGAAAAGGAAAAACGGGGGGAAAGAGGGTAGCGGGGGAGGGGGGGGGGGGGGGGGGGGGGGGCTTGGGTTTCAGCCTTTTTCTCCCCATTGCAGGTATTTCGGACTGTTAAAGAAAACAATACGGGGAAAGAGGGCGTGGTCGAGCTTATTTTAATCTGAAATTATTTATGCATATGTGTAGCTACTGTCGCTCTTCACTGCATAAAAGGTTGCGTAGATGGTCATTGTTAGAAACTCGTTGTCAGAAGGCACTACTCGTCACATGCTTAGTGGTCCGGAAGTTCAAAGCTGTCTTTTCGACCTAAATACCTGTGCCAATAGTAAAAAAAAAAAAAATAAAAATAAAAATAAATGCGGGAATAAAAAGCAGGAGAAAAAAAACTATCAAGAATTCGTCGGATGTGTTCTATTCTGGCATATTCAGAGGTTCAGAACTTCGAAATAAGTTTCTTTTACCAAAATGTGTACAGGCTAAAAGAAACACGTCCCAGGAACGTGAAGCGAAAAAAAAAAGTTTTCTTTTAATGATGTGCTGAACTTAAACACTATTAGATATGTACTGTCTGTGGTGTTAATTTAAATGCGATACCTCAAACAACTTAGACGAAAATAAATATCAAGTTTAGGTCATAATTGCATGCAGATACATGTTTGGACATTTCTTCGAAACTCACGTTGAATAACAATCATCACATCTTAAGACGGCACTTACCTAGGCTAAACATAGATCATTCTTAAAAAAACTATACCATAAATAGCTCCGGCTGCAGCGTGCTTCAATTCTGGCACAAATGATAATCGTCAAAAACCCGTCGTCCTTCCTCGCCCCTTCGGGGATTTATTTCTTTAAACCTAAGCATGCCAGAACATTGAAATAAACGACATTGTCTTTCGTAAGGAACGCAGCACCGCGTGTAAAAGTTCGAGAAAAAAAAATTACGAATGTACCCCACTACTTGAAATCAAATGAAACCGTCCGCCGGTCTTTCGAAGTTCGACGAACGTCGAACGTTTACCCTCAAAGTTCGAAGTTCGTCGAACTTCTGACATTTCAGAATTCGAAAGTTCGAAACTTTTCGAATTCTCTTGATAAATAAGTTCGAAAATTCGATTTTCATCGAATTTTTTGGTCAGTCAAGTTCGAAAGTTCGACAAGCATCGAACTTTGCTGCGCAATAAGTTCGAAAGTTCGAAAAAGATCGAATTTTTTAGCGTAATAAGTTCGACGGTTCGAAAAGCGTCGAAGTTCTTAGCTTAACAAGTTCGAAAATTCGACCTCCGTCGAATTTTACGATATAGACAATTCGAAAAATCGAAATCTTTCGAACCTTTCGAACCGCTTGATTCGATCATCGAAACTTCGCTTCGAAAAAAGTTCGCGGCATCCCTAATAAATACTGGCTACGAAGGGCCGTGCGGGAAAACAAACTCATGGCTTGGAACCACATTGGAGCGGCTCGATTTATTGGCTTTTAAATAATTACGGCATAATCGAGCGTTTTCTTTTTAATAAGAGATTCATCCCCTGAGCCATTAAATATAGTCTCAGATGTATGACATTGCTGGAAAAAAATTAACATGTTCGAAATATCTTTTATTGCTTAGGGAGCCACCGAAAAATTCCGTACGCTCAAAACGACCAGTATAAAAGACGGAAACACAGGGTTCGGGAGTAGTGATCGGTGTAGTGTGCTGTTGTATTGATGTTTGTATGTGCGATGCCTATGTATGCGCTCAATATATGTTCACCTGATGCTTGTAGTGTGCGTAACGCGTCTACGTGTGTTAGAGATTCCCGAAGAAAAGGAAGCACAATTGTGGCGTAAGAAAGTAAATATTTTTTTGTAAAACATGAATTGGGCGGTACCTAGCGCCACCTAGCCTAGCTACTTGCGATTACTCTGCTTGACCCTGCCATCTGGTGGCAAGCTATTTAACATCCTTTTACGCTACGCGGCTACGCCATAATTTCGTGTTACCGTGCTGAGGTAAGCCAAGAGGTCGCTTCGGATTTGCTTTTTTTTTTTAGAGCGGCTTTTGGTTTTGCGGGCGAATGATTTTCACTCCTCCATGATGTGCGGTTGACGCAACGGTTGACGAAGGAATTGTGGCTCGAGGAATAGCAAAGGTAAGACATAAAGTGCGTGAACTGGGTGCCGGTGTAGGACGCCGATCTCACTACCCCTCCGCTCCGACTACGGTAGTGGTTTTGGCGTACGCCAAAATCAATACCGTAGTCATTTCGGCGTACGCCATAGTCAATACCGTAGTCTTTTTCGCATACCCCAAACACATGGCGAATTCGGGTGGTCAATCGCCGGCGAGCTCACGCCGGCGGCACAGGCAACGAAAACCGCGCCAGCGGCGCACCACGTGACCCTCTCCACCCGAACACAAAGCGCCTGCAACTGGCGTTTTCGTCTGCCTGGGTCGCGCGTGAACTTCGTTAACTTCTTCCACGATTATTTTATGATACAATAGGCACGCTCTAGGCATCAGCAACTTATATTCGGACTCTGAGATGTGGGTAAACAAATTGTAATATATTTTGTTTAGATTCTCGAGGAACTGTTGCCATCTTACAAGGATCCTAGAAGGCTCACCAGCATCGCCATTTTATATTCCATTTTCTTGTTATTACCTTTTTGCTGGAATACTCAGCATTTTGATTTGACCCAGCCCTCTAAAATAGTAATGCGCGTTCAAGTGTCGAGCTGCAGCACTATCAATACATTTTTTACAGCGGTGTAATAACACGCTGTGTCCCATAGGAAACTGATCTTACGGAAGCTTCCTTTAAAATATTTTATCTTTATCTCCGTTGTTTTTGCTGTCTTTCTCGGACCACAGAGGGGTGTCTGTCTCAATGGCTTCGTTTTCTACTCGAATCCGCTATCGGCGACCATTGTTTCGTTTGGTTCCCTTTCCCGGTTCGGATATGACGATACCGGATACAGTCTGGCAGACAAGCTGCCCGACCTCTTGGAGCTCGGGCAAAAATTGTGCCGGTAAATTGCCAGCATACGCCTGAGAAGTGCCACCCGAACGGCGCGCACTCGCCAGCCTTTGACCACGCGAACGCCCTTGGCGGAGATATGGCAAAATATTTTGCCGGGAAATGACCACGCGAATTCGCCAACAGTACCCTTACGCCAAATTCAATACCTTGAATAACGTCGGCTGAGCAGGAGTTGAGCTCCGCATTTCGCTAAAACTGGCGGAAGTAACTTTCTGCAGCATAACACCCTGATTGTTTGTTGTTTGTATGAGCGGCGGAACGCGCGCGGCAGGCGTTAATTAATTGTGATTAGCGTTGATACGGCTGACGGCGCGCAGAGCTGAAGGGCGCAAGCAAGGAAGCTTGGAGTGATTCTGTGTCGATATGATTTGACATCGCTTCTTTCTGGTTCTTCGATCATGGTGCAAATGCAGGTGCCCGACTCCCGAGCGATTCGAAGGCAAGAGTGGTAGCCTGTCCGTTGGTCTTTCAATCGCATGCACTGTCGTCATTTTGGGCACAGCGGAAGAAAATAAGACGTTCACTATTTTAAATAGCGTGCGATCGGCCTGTCTAGGTTCTGGCGACACCGTTTCAGGCTGTAGATGAGAAAATTTAGCCACTACAGTACGACTGCTAGCCTGGGGTCTGTGCCTCACAACAGATCGAAACGGGTAGGGGTGGGGATCCCTGGCAGCGGGACCTTTCGCCGTACGAGCTGCGGTGCGCTAACACACTCGACCTCCGATACCCCCTTGGGTCACAGCGCTTGCTGAAAGAAGTTTGGATCGTTTTACGCAGATTTTGCAGTGCGTACGAGACGCGCAACAGCTACGTACTACGTCCTAGATGCCCAAACTGAGGCTCGCTACTTGTGCGCGGCTGTCGTGATCTGCAGCTGGGAACAGTATGCTCGCCATGAAAACGTCGCAGTGAGAAGTACGGAAAAGTAATACTATAAAAGTATAGTATCTAAAACTGGCTTACATTGTCACTGAACATATGGAAATAAAACTGATTAGGAATGCTGATCAGATGGGTGGGAATGTTATATAATGTGCTCAAGTTATGTGTGGCGTCACGTCGGCACAGGAATTCAAACTGGTTGCCCCCACCCCGCTCCTAAATTCTTCCAATGCTGCTGGCAGCTTTATATATATATATATATATATTTATTGTAACTTTAAAGGCCCCAACAGGAGCATTACATAAGGAGTGCTTGTGTGTGTGTGTGGGGGGGGGGGGGGGGGGGGAAGTACATGAAAAATACAAAAAATCAACACATGAACAGACAGGTGGCTGACACCTACAGTGCTGGTAGGTAATATAAACAGTGAGAAAAATTGTGTGTGAAATAAAACTGGTACATAAATACACTAGCAAAAAGAGTAATCGAAGCATTGCGGAACAAGACGGGGTCACCTATGGTCAGGTACAACCAGGGTAATCACCGACTCACACCAAGCATACCGGAGCTTCCAGTCGAGCTTGGTGTCCTGAAAAGCGCTGCAGGTGCTCAAAAACAAAAGACCCCCAAAGGAGCCCATAGAATTTGAATGGGTACCTGCCCCCTCCGTGGTAGAGGGCAACAAACTTCCCCACCAGCAGGCCCGTGCACTGACTTACCGGGCCACAGCCGTGGAAGAGGTGCAGGACCAACCCATGGTCACCTAATAGGAAATACTAGTCGCATTCTACTGCAAAGAAAGGCGAAGACTGCCGGCCTCGCATCCTAAGTTAACGCTGGAGGAACAGGTAGAGTATAGGAAAATTCAGTCGGGGTCCTTCCCCCACCCCCCTTTACTCAGTCGCATATGTTCCCCACTCAATACAGTGGGAACTGCCCAGTGTGCCAAGAGATAGGAGCCCTCCGCCACAACATACGTGAGTGTAAATTCAATCAAGACCACCCACCGCCCACACCGTTTCCCCTGTAGAGCGATGGGAGAACTTGCTGTCCAGCCCCGCCCTGGAGGATCAGCTTCAATTGGTCAACAGGGGCCAGGCAGATAAGGCAGCATATGGGATCTCGTGAAAAGGGAAGCCCTTCCTTCCGGCACGGACCACCGTGCTGAAATGCTCAGAATAAAAGTTTATTCTCTCTCTCTCTCTGATTGGTTGAAGCAGTTTGTGATCCGAGATACGTGACATGAGTGATTTAGTCGAGACGATGCTCTTCAAGGAGGAAGTACGAGTGAGTTATGAAGCATTGGATTATAATAGAAAATTTTACGAAATGGGGTTAAGCATGATATATCTTGTGGCGCGACGCGTGCATTTTAGT
This sequence comes from Ixodes scapularis, assembly GCF_016920785.2. Lineage (NCBI taxonomy): Eukaryota > Metazoa > Arthropoda > Arachnida > Ixodida > Ixodidae > Ixodes > Ixodes scapularis. Next base: position 67,068,458 of record NW_024609879.1, on the reverse strand, counting down.
GCAGAGACACTAGTTCTTCGGTAATGGTCATTAGGAATCGACCTGGCCGTGCGATTTTGAACTGACTCAAGATGGTTAATGGGATAAATTTGATGAGCATTCCGAATTGCTGCTGCATACTCCAACTTTGGTCCAACGTAAGTCTCGTATGCCATTTTCCGGAGATGAGATGGTGGCGCCTTCAGATTTCTTTTGATGTACCCGAGAGTGCGCAAAGCCTCTGCTGAGTCTGTTTCAATGTGGTTATTCCAGGTTAAGTCATTAGGTAGTGTTGCACCAAAATATTTATAGATGGGGGCAGGCAGAGATGATTAGTCCGAGCCAATGGAATACGAAAAATATGATGTTACATGTTTCCAAGTAAAGCAAAGTAATTTACATTTTGACATGTTTAATGACATTAGCCATTTGGAGCACCAGGCATGAATCAGGTCAAGGTCACTCGGAAGATTCAAATGGTCATATCAGACAAAGTAATTTTGCAATATAGGACACAATCGTAAGCGAAGAGACAGACTACAATTGATAAGTCGTTAATAAAAATAAGAAACAGTAGTGGACCTAGTAATGCCCCCTGTGAAACCCCAGACATAACGTTAGTAATATCTGACATATGGTTGTTAGCCACAGTGAACTGAGTGCGAGAAAAGAGAAAGTCACGAATCCAAGAAAGGACCAAAGGGTCGATACCCAGGATAGAAAGTTTTGAAATTAGATGACGATGGGGAACTTTTTCGAATGCCTTCGAGAAGCCAAGGAATACAGCATCGGTTTGGCCCTACGAGTCAAGGTTAGTGATTAACTTGTGTTTGAGTTCAAAGAGTTGTGTCTCGCATGAAAAACCTTTACGAAATCCATGTTGATGATTGTAAAAAATATGATTGGCTTCTAAATATGTTATGAGATGGTAGTTTGAGTCCAGCACACAATCACCACTTTTAAAGACCGGAATGACCTTCCCCAGCTTCCAGTCCAATGGTATACTCCGTTCCACCTTCAGTCCGACTGGACGTCGGGAAAAAATCGCGTGACCTTTCGGTTGGCCAGAGCGACGCAGGGAGCCCAAGGTCACATGACACTCTCTCAACGCTGAATTGGCTGGGATAGCTCCTAGCGTTTGCTGCGCTCGGACTGAAGGTGAAACGGAGCATAGGCAATCCTGCTGTGATGACTAAGAAAATATGAATCTGAGGAATTCACAGATATTACTTTGGTGTTGCTAAGAACTTTGGGGCTAATATTGTCTGGACCAGAAGATGATGAGAGTTTTAACCCTTCTATAAGTCAAAGCATTCTGGAAGCAGAAATGTTAGTGTCAATGGGGGCCATGGGCTCAAAACCAGAGCAAGGCAAACTTGGTATATGATCAATGCTTTCGTTTGATAGTAGGGAAGAGAAATACTTATTTAAAGCGGTAGTGCAATGTGGCTCACACGGCGTTTATATTTTCATTCTTTAGTCGGATAGAGTCAGTATTATCTCTGGGTGAAAATACCTTCCAGAACTTCTGGGGGTTACTTAGCAGAATTCTTGCAGGTCCAAAGAAAATAACTTCTTTTTCGTCAACTTTACGCTCTGTACAAGATTTGAGACATGAAAAATAATCGTCCCAGACTTTGTTATTATTTACTCGTTTAGCTCTTTTATACATGCGCTTCTTTTTGTTATTTATAATGATTGTAAAGTTTTATTGTACCAGGGGTTATGCCCGTCGCTGTTTACAATAACATTCGGAACAAACTGCTGAGTTAGATTATTAAGTTTGTTTTTAAATAGTAACCAGTTTTCTTCCACCGATCTTGAACAAAGGTTTTCGACATACGACTGATAGAACGATGACACGTTCCGATTTATGGTGACGTAGTAATCACCTTTGTTATAGCTCACGAATTGTTTGAACAGTTGGGCTCAGCGTCGGCACAGGGATAGATAACTCGATGATCAAGATGCCGTGGTCACTTAAGCCAGCAACACAGTTGACAGTTTTTATTATTTCTGGTGTGCTTGTAAGGGTACGGTCAAGAATATTGTCGCCACGGGTGGGTTGTTCAACACCTGGGGTGAGGTTAAAATTCAAACATGAAAAACTCTCGCGCAGCATTCGAACTGCTCGTGGTAAGATGAACCCAGTCAATGTTTGGAAAATTTAAGTCGTCAAAGATAGCAAAGTCTCCTTTTGGGTAAAGACTCTAAATGTTGAGCAGTATGTTGCGCAAAGTGTCGCAGTGCTCAGAACCATTGTTCGGTGCCCGATAATACGATGGGCAGGAGATCAAACTATAAGGGGTACTTTATTGAACTTATTGTCCCCACAGCCCGGTGTTTACTACCAGAGCATAACAAAGAAATTGAACCTCGTCATCAGTCGGGGGCGCGTTAACAGCAAAAAGTAACAGTGTTACAGTTACAGTTACCTAGGGGGGAAAAGTAACGCTGTTACAGTGACAGTCACTGGCTTCAGAAAGTAAAATGTTACAGTTACTGCAAAAAGAGTAACGCCGTTACTTTCTCGCCACAGTACAAAAATTGGACTTAAGAAATCACAAACCAAAACAATATTATTTTATTTGTTACACTATACAGTAAGAAGAAAGGTAAACTGAGAAATTAGAAAAATTTAAACCCAAAGGGTGTTTCTTTTTTTTGTGTGATTCGCCATTTCAGCATTTTGATGTGCATAATTTATTTGCAATAATTGATAAGCCAATGCTTTTGATGAGCGACATCGAAGATGACGCTCCACAGGCCGCTTTTTATATGACCAAAGCGCTGGTAAGAGCGAAGCGAAGCACTCGTATCCAGACCGTGCATGACAAGCAGTCTTGGGCAGTAACTAGCTACTAGTAATGCGTTACTGGTAACTAGAGTTACTTTTTGGTAACGAGTTATTCTTTACTGCTGGTAACTTGTAACTGTAAGACTGTTTCTTTTGTATTGGGTAACTGAAACTGTAACTCCACGCATTAAACAAACAAAAAATTGTCTGGTTTAGCACACGACTGAGAATCGAGTCAGCACGAAACCGGGAGATAAAGGAAGCAGCACCCACAGTGGTAGGGGCAGCGAACAATGTCCGTTTTACCAACTTTGTCTCACTCTTCTCATGTGGGGACCATCTGCAGGTGTCGGTGCTCGTGCAATATGTCTCCGAGTGCTAGGCTGTGTCTGCACCCCCCTCTCTCTTCGCCTTTGTAGGATGTGCGCTGTCATTTTTACACCCAGCGGGTCACCGTCTCCTCTTCCCTATTAGTTTTCAAGGAAGCCGTCCCCACATTGTGCAGAAAGCCGGCGCTTGTTTCACTTATTTGTTCTCTTCAGAGCCGCTCGAGTAAACACGAAGGCAGGTTCAAATGAAATTGCCTTTTTCATTGATAACCTCAAGAAACACCTCAATGGTTGGACACTTTGCTGTGGAACCACAGATGGCTTTTTGGACAGAGATCCCGCAGTGGTCATCGTACATTCTCGTTGAGCACCAGAAGGCCTCACTTTGTCTCGTTTCCTGTATATTCTTTCGAAACTGTTTGACCCGCTACGTTCAGGCCTGCTTCCGAGTATATCCCGTGAGGTAATTATGCGATCATCCGTGTCCTCGGTCGTTTCGGGGTCAAAAATAAACAAAAACATTAACTGATGTGGGCCGATGACAATTTTGAAAAACAGTTTATTCTAAGTTATAGTCATATGCAAATAATGGATTTTGAAGCGAAAACGTTTGGCCAAATATTTTCAATTTGAATATTGAAAAGTTTTCCCATGCCTTTCACTGCATTATATGCTTAGATGAAAACCCTGCTAAAATCGTAAAGGTTGTTCTACTTGTTCATTTATAAGGTAAGTTTAACTATCAAATATTTATGAACTGTGACCTCAGAAGGTCTGATGTCATGGGATGGCAGGTAAACGACGGATCTGATATAAAATGAATCCTATAGAGACAGCCAATCATACCTAATTGAGTGAATTTACAAATCTTGCCATATAAAATATTCTTTCTTTAATTTCGAGTTAAAAAATGAAAGCCGTTTACAACTCCCTGTAACACCGAATTGGAGCGCAGCTCTTGAGGAGGAGGAGGGAAAGGTACTGAGGGTTACCTGTTCTCGGGGCGGGGGGGGGGGGGGGGGGGGGGTTCATGTGACCTTGGGGGGTCACGTGACCCCCAGAAAAATTTTTCCGCTAGATTTAGCTGGGAATTTTTCCGCTAGATTTAGCGGGGAAATTTTTCCGCTAGGTTTAATGGGAAAATTTTTCCTCTAGACTTAGAGGGGAATTTTTTCCGCTAAATCTAGCGGGAAAATTTTTCTGCTAGATTTAGCGCGGAACTTTTCCGCTAGAATTAGCGGGGAAATTTTTCCGCTAGATTTAGCGGGTTAATTTTTCCGCTAGATTTAACGGGGAATTTTACCCGCTAGATTTAGCGGAGAAATATTTACCCTAAATTTAGCAGAGAAATTTTTCCGCGAGATTTAGCGGAGAAATGTTTCCGCTAGATTTTGCGGGAATTTTTCCCGCTAAATCTAGCGGGGAAAATTTTTCCGCTAGATTTAGCGGGGAAATTTTTCCGCTAAATCAAGCGGGGAAATTTTTCCGCTAGATTTAGCGGGGGAATTTTTCTGCTAGATTTAGCGGGGAAACTTTTCCGCTAGGTCTAACGGGAAAATTTTTCCACTAGACAGCGGAAAAGTTTTTCCGCTAAATCTAGCGGCGAAATTTTTCCACTGATTTAGCGCGGAATTTTTTCCCCAAATTTAGCGGGGAAATTTTTCAGCTAGATTTAGCGGGTTAATTTTTCCGCTAGATTTAGCGGGGCATTTTTCCCGCTAGATTTAGCGGAGAAATTTTTCCGCTAATTTTTCCGCTAGTTTTAGCGAAGAAAATTTTCCGCTAGATTTAGCGGGAAAAATTTTCCGCTAGTTTTAGCGGGGAATTTTTCCGCTAAATCTAGCGGGGAAAATTTTTCCGCTAAATCTAGCGGGGAAATTTTTCCGCTAGATTTAGCGGGGAAATTTTTCCGCTAGATTTAGCGGGGAATATTTTCCGCTAGATTTAGCGGAGAAATTTTTCCGCTAGATTTAGCGGGGAAATTTTTACGCTAGATTTAGCGGGGAATTTTTTCCGCTAAATCTAGCGGGGAAAATATTTACGCTAGATTTAGCGGAGAAATTTTTCCACTAAATCTAGTGGGGAAATTTTTCAGCTAGATTTAGCGGGGAAATTTACCCATAATGCACCGCGCGGTTACGCCGACGGCGACGGCGACGACGACGCGGCTCAAGCCGGAAACGGGCCCCTAAGAGCTGCGCTCTAAAAGTGAAAGACGTTTACAACTCCCTGTAATGCCGAATTAGAGCGCAGCTCTTGAGGAGGAGGAGGGAAGTAGTGAGGGGAAGGTATACCCCTCCTCCCCTTCACCTCCTTATCCTCCTCCTCCCCTCATTCTTAAATCTCCTCCGGGGGGGGGGTTATGTGACCTTAGGGGGGGGGGGTCATGTGACCTCAGGGGGGGGGGTCTCGGTGGGGGTCACGTGACCTCCGGGAGGTGGGGGGGCTCACGTGACCTCGGGGGGGGGGGGTCACATGCAGCCCTAGTGGTTAGTCCATGCTAAGGTGTGAGGAAATCTAACATGCTGAGCTTGTATCCATTTACCCAAAAAACCAATTACTTTTATCTAATTGGAGACGTTTGGCTAACAGCTAGGAGGGAGAGAGAGACAATAAATTTTATTTACAATGATGCTTCGTCCGCATTATCTGCATCTCATTAGCGGTCAAAAAGATGCTGGTAGTGAGGGCGGCAGCATGGTCTCTGCGACGTTGAGAATGTGTGACACTAATTGGGGCCATAGTGTCAGTTGTGCTTCCTGGGGTGGGGTGGTCCAGCTCTTCCAACTGACAGATGTGGAAGGCATGAGGAGGAAGGGGGTGAGGTATTATGAAGATGATTGTGCACGGGTACAGATCGGTTAGGGTAGGCATGCACTAGTTATTAGGCACATATTCCAAAAGCGCCGCAAAGCAATATTTAGCCGACATTTAAGCGTTTGCACGGTGCAGCTAGGCACATAGCCAGGATTTTGTTTCGGGTGGCGCCCGCCCATGACTAAATTCTGTATGAGGGGGAGGGGTGAGAGGTGGTCCCAGCAAAATGGAATATTTCAAGGGGAGCCTGGGCACCATGGGTCTCTCTCCTGGCTACGTGCCACGGTGTATACATGAGTAAATCGTAGTGCTGCAGGGGGGAGGGGGTATTATTGTGTTGCAAGACTTGAAAAGTTTAAATTTGGTATACAAATTACTCCTTTTTATTATTCCGTATAGACGCTTTCAGGCAGCTGTGCATGGGCGCCGCCATAACTGACCTTCAGTTTTTGCTCCGTATTATCCCGTTCGCTCCACTTCATCATTACCACAGCAGGATCGGTTATTGCCATTTTAAGTGTTACTGTGACCTTCTCCCCAGCCTAGGCTTTTGTGGAGGCTCGTCAACGCCCGCTTCAGTGGCTCGGCATCTCGGTAAAACAAGAGAAGGTCGGCTATGGCGGCTCAATCTGGCGCGCGCTGAAAGCGTCTATACACTGTGAAAACATTTCCTTGCCATTTGCATACTGTTTGGTATACACATCTAATACATTTGGTTAGAATATTTCTTAGTATAGTAGATCCCCAGCTAAAATTCCCATTAGATCCAATTGGAATTTTAACTGGTTTTAACCGGAATCGATTGGTTTTAGTGGGATCCAATCAGCACATTGGCCTATGGGTCTCATCAATTGGAATTTAATAATTCGGAGGCATCCGGTTTAAAGAAGCTCGTTTTAGCGAACACCGTTTTACCGACCCCGGTTTATTGAATCCCTTGAGAACTCAGTTTAGAGAAGATGGCGATGAGCTTCCCCTTAGCAAATTCGGCTGCCATTTGGCACGGATAAATTGGTTGTCTGAAAACCCAACTGGTACCAATTTTAAATTCCAATTGGAATCTAATGGGAATTGGGATGTCATATGCAAATTAACCTTCAGCACCAGCATCTTCTTTGCCAAGCATATTTTGTCTCTTCATCAGGGAAAGCAACCTACTGGTGCGATAGTTTTGTTTAACCGTGTCCTTCATCTATTCTGGGTTCGGGGCAGCCGAAGTGAAAACAACCTGGGTCCGGACATTTCGTCGAACGCCGTGTAATCGAACACCGTTTCATCGAACGCCGTTTCATCGAACGCCGTTTCATCGAACACCGTTTCATCAAAGCCGTTTCATCGAACGCCCTTTCATCGAACGCCGTTACAGCCTGTAATATTTTTGTAATTTATTTTAATTTTTATACACAACGTCATCTAATTCTCCCTTTTTTAAATCACAAGGTGCAGTGACGAGATAAGTTCCATCATGAACATATCCTGCTTCGAGAAGAAAGCCTCCATAAAACAATGACCCCACTCCATGTCACATAAAACAATTAAAAATTAGACCAAAAAAAACAACAACAGAAAGCACGATGTGCTTTCTGGGAAGCGGGTAGTGTTTTATTGTCTGACAGCGTGTACGTGTAACCTTGGGTTATGTGAGGATCCGAAAGGGTTCTTGTCTTCTTCGGTGACAGAGTACAGCCAGAGCTTTACTATTGTCTGGTGCGGGTTGGCCTTCCTAAGAAAGCGCCCTGAATATCTTTCATAGGCAAAAGGGCCGGTGATAAAGTTAACAGTGAAGGGGAGGTGATTCCAGTCCAGGTGTAGCCCGGAACAATGTTGGCTGAAACTTTGTGCAGCTTTTGTCTCTGTATAGATTAAAAACTAAAAAAAAAAAAAAAAAAAAAAAGCAGAAACGTTCAATTTAAGCATAAAGCTGATAATCAGAGTATTGTATGTTTTATTTTGTGTGCTCTCCTGGCAGAGTATCGTTATGTTATAAGCGTGCTGCCCTGGCAGTTAAATGCTTTTCGTGAATAAACCTTCAACTAAACGTAAATGTGCAAACGAGCTGGTGTGAATTGCACATTACTGAAACCCCCAGACTGCCGGTAAAAAAATGACACAGAAACCTAAAAGTGTTTTAAGTGTCGGTCCTTTACCTCCAGTGTCATGTTTTCTGTCGTGTACACGAGTAAAACTTTTCAGTAAGTCGCATACCCATTTGTTTTTATTTCTTTTTATACCAATGGTTTTTATTTCTAGTAGTTTGACTCCACCTTAAACACAGTTTCACAAGTGACTACTTTAGTCTTAACAAATGTAAGGTAAAACATCTATAAAGCACTGTTATGCCCCAAAACTCGATACAGAGAAATTCGATGAAACGGCCCTTAGCGATTCGATGAAACGGCGTTCGATGAAATGGCGTTCGATGAAATGTCCATTCATTCGATGAAACGGCGTTCGATGAAATGTCTGCTGCCCAAAACAACCGCATCTCCACGTGGTGAATGATGTTGATTGGGGCGAAGCTCTGGTGGTGCTTGTCTGCGTAGACGCTGAGCCGCAGCATGCCGAGCCTTTCGTTAGTTTTCATCCATGTCACGCTGCGGTCAAATGCTCAAATGATATAACCACGTTCCATATACCACACATTCTTTCTGACATGGATGAAAACGAACGAAAGGCTCGGCATGCTGCGGCTCAGCGTCTACGTAGACAAGCACCACCAGAGCTTCGCCCCATCAACATCATTCACCACGTGGAGATGCGGTTGTTTTTTGCCCTACACGAGCACGGGAGCATGTGCTCACGTGCTCGTGAGCACGAGCACCCGACGCCGGACATCGGATGGACATACGGACATGGCTAGCCCCTAAGGAGCTTCGCCCCTAAAAAAAAGAAAAAGCGCGCTGTCCCACAAGCCCGCTGGCGGGACAGCGACCTTGGTCGGAAAAGCGTTATCTGTCCCCGCCTAAATGGAGTCACTTTATTGAAGGCTAAACATGAAACAGCGCAAAACAACGAGGACTAGCTCCACATAACTAGTGCATCGTTCGTCCTGTGGTGTTTGTTCCTTTCCTTATAGTCCTCTTTGTTTTACGCTGTTGTACCTACATGACGTTTAACCAATCATAAACCTGAAATCTTTTTATCTACTGTAGTTGCCCTTGCAATTGCTTGAGCTCCTGTACCATTTGCTCAGCCTGGGAGTTTCCGGTGATGAGGTGCGCTGGTGCGCTGGTGACTCAGATGATATTCATGCAATAAATCATGGTAACTTAAAGCAGCTCCGTTGCCCAAACAAACCTTTATTAACACTTCAATTGTGTCTAACAAAGACCATAAATCCTTGATTACTACGCTCGACGACATGCTGCTATCCCAGCCATTAGGTGTATAACAACCTGAAATGCTTTTCATCACTGAACCAGTAAAGCCTATGTGAATTTCATTCCAGGATGTTGGCCATTCTCACTGTCAGTGTTTTTAGCTTGGTTTTCTGGTTGTTTGGCATTGAGTATGGGATCCAGACATAATGGTCCCGGACCTTATGATCCCAGACAATATGCCAGGCCGCACAAGTGCCAGGCCGCACAAAATAGTCCCATGTTGTTTTCACTGCATTTTTCTTTTCTCGTGCTTTTCACAGGTTTGTAGATTGCATGTATTTATTTTTGGTAAACTTTTGTGACATGAGCCATTGGTTATTTTAAAGTTACTTTTTAATTGCTTGGTCTTCACAGGTTTATGTTACTAAATGTATTCGCAAAATACTTATATTGCGAGCCGTTTGTCAATCTAGAGTTTATATTTTTCACGCATAATTTTCGCCCTTTGTTCTACTTTTTGTGTGTTCAACTTGAGTTTCAACCAGTCTACCGAGAAATGCAACAGCAACTTCAAACAATCTGCATAAAGTACAAGCAATTGAGCGATATCATGAATGACCCTCTGAAAGGCGTGGGCCAAGTGCCGTTTCAAGATCGTAGACCTTTTGGACTGGATTGGGTTTTTATGGCGCAAGGGCTGCTGAGGCCAAACAGCATCAAAGAAGGGTAGACCTTTTGTGGGAACGTAATAAAACATGTTATGTGTTCAAAAGCATGTTTATTATTTTCCATTCATATTTTCTAACATTGCATCAAAACATGCGGTATCTGCACGGTAGATTGCCTTTATTCCCCCTCTGACGAATCGACATGTGACGAATAGACCGTTAAAAGTAATCGCTGCAGATATCAGTGACATTTTAGACAGTGTGTCAAATGTGTCGGAAATTTTACTCGGGACCATTTTGTCCAGGTTTGCGCTTGGGACCATATTGTTTGGGATCATATTGTCCGGGATGATATTGTCCGGGACCATTTTGTCTGGGACCATATTGTCGGGACCATTTTGCCCGGGACCATTTTGTCTGGGACCATATTGTCTGGGACCATATTGTGCTACACCCATATATGCTATTTTCCCCAATTCCTGGCCATTAGATATATAGCTTCTGGCACAGGCTTTCATGGCGATGATTCTGAGGTATACGGAGTGCACCAGAGTCAGCGACCCAGACCGTGGATCCATTGGTATCACAACACATGATCCCTGCATTAAACAACATCATGTCACCAACACACTAATCTCACCAGCTATTGTGCACATGCTTGGTGACGTCATAACTGCTCACAGGGGACAGACGGCCGTGCACAAGACAGGTGGTGTCGTTTCGTGTACTGCACGCACAGGCCCACAGCGGGGTTATCGCGCGTGCAGGGGACTGCAGTTCTCAGAATGAATAGCGGCAGCAGCAGCGTAACAAAACTCTTGAATAGGTCAAAAATGTCCTCTCTGGGGCCTCCGACATTTCTACTCTGAACTGCTTCAGACACGTGCGAAAGGGTGAAATTCTATGTGGTCTTTTCTGCCAGCTTCTGGAACATAATTAGAGTCTCCTGCAGGTCAAGAATAGCAGGAGAAGTCTCTGTCCCTCTCTCTCGACATTGGCGGAGCGAACAGTGGAGAGAAGCAAACCACCTATCATGACAAGTAGAGATGGTTTCCTCTTCTCCACTCTCATGCTATTCTTGACCTGCAACAGACTATAGCGCCCTTGTCAACGCTTGCAACATGAGCAGAACTGTGGGAGGGTTGGGCTCATCCTTGCCCGCAGGAAAGGCAGTCTGCTCAAAATGTCTGCGTTCAGATTCTTCAACGCACAGCTACACGCAACACTGAATTTGCCTGCTGGCACCTGTCAGCATCATGGATCGTCTTGATCAGCTCGAGGCAAGGATGCCGAAAACCTCGCCCTCGGAGTTTTCGTGCAGCATGGACTCTGACAAGCACTGTTCCAAGAGTCCGCAAAGAAAAAAAGGTCCAAAGCACCTAGGAAGAGGGTTCCTGTTCAAGCTGAGTCAGCCGCAGACACTGCTGTCGCTGACCAACGTGACTGTCAGCTCGGTTTCTCGGCTGCGCACGGACATCATTGCCTGGTTTCACCAGATAGATTTCAGGTTCCAGACGTTTAAAGTTGCACCAGGTGAGGCCATCCCATTGATTGTATCCAAGCTACCATCTAAGCACTCCATGTAGATTATGTACCACCTCAAGACGGCCAAGCTAACAATGTAGGAGCAAATGAAGAAAGATTTCCCTCGTCGTTACAACCTGGACAACGAAGCTGATGCAAAACAAAAGATGATCAGCACAAGTCACCACTCGGGAGAGTCCTGCACCGACTCCGCCTTCCATTTACTGGAGCTCATCCACGAGGGCAGCTACCCAGAGACGAAGGCGGTGAAATGCAAGGTTATCCTGGCCACACTCTTCCACAAAGCATGAAAGCATGCTTCGACAGGCGCTTCGCTTCGTTGAATGAGTTGCTGGACTCTTTCCTTTGCTTTGACCAGGTTGTCTTCAGCCAACCAAAGACACCGCTTTTTGGCTCTCGCTGCAGAGCGAGTGCAAGCTGCGCAGGGACAAAGAAAGCGCACTCCTTCCTGCTCTCGAAGCAGGGCCGGCCACCGCCTCATCGGAACGCTGACGACAGCAATCGTCACCAGCACCCTTCTGCAACAGAGAAGCAAAAGAAGCAGCATGCGTCGCTTCAGCATGTGTCAAAAACTTCGTGGGACTTTCAATGTTCTTCGTCCCAATACCCTGAAGTTTGTCCGCTCCGTCTCATTTGTAAGAGACGCGGCCACTTTGTCACGTGATGCCGGCAAGAGCTGACCCAAGAATTTCTGGAATGGCAACGGCACTTTGAGTCTGTTGCATTGTTGACGGAGAAAAGTGAAAACCTGATGCCCCTACCGCCTGGAAGGTGTCATTAGTAGTTTGTTACATCACCTCTGGTGCTGCAGTGGGCATCAAGACAATTAAGCTCAGCAATGCGGACACTGACCCCATTTTCCGTTGATCAAGCCTTTTTTTGCCAGGGGACTTCTGTCTCAGAACCTTGGAAAGTTGTCAACCCTCAGCACCAACGTTGGTGTCACATTTGACAGCGGTACGCAGCTCGGAAGTTGACCTCCAGACAAATCAAGCTTGCTCAAGAAAAGCAAGAAAGCGACTTTGACAGTGGCACATGTATGTTCTTTTTAAGGACTAGCTCGTGTTGTAGGAGAGCCCACTCATCAGAGTCAAGGCAACACTATGATTTACTGGCCCTCACCAAATCGTGAGCCGGCTCTCTCCCGTGAACTACGAGCTTGAACTCGTGGACGGTACTGGCTGCAATGTAGTGCATGTGGAGAAACTGAAGCCGGTCGTCAAATTTGTGCAGCCTCTACCTGGGGACTGAACTTTGTGAACTTTATAAGTTTTTTTTCTCATTTATCACGTCGTATGTATATCATTATTTAATCATGTGCATATTGCTCAACGCAGTATTTGTTTAATGTTTGTTGCATGGCAGCGTGATATCAGGTCGACACTTAAAACCCTTGGCACGTGACGAGCTGCAAGAGACATCACTCTGAAGCGGCTCGTGCGAGCGCTCATGATCGAAATAAAAGAAGTAGTTTTGGCATGGTAGTTGATGACGTTGGCATGTCTTTCCTGGGCACGGTGCCCATTTATCTTGATGACCGATCCAGATCGTCACAACAACATTACCCAGGTAGAATTCCATGATGGGTTTTCCTGCTAGGACTGTCTCCTTGCAGAGCTGAAAAATTGCCGCGGCAGCCGAAATTTTCAAGAGCATCCTTTTCACTCTGTGTCGTCCTTTGATGGTGTTTATGGTGAGCATATCTGCTGTCTCCACTGTCACACACAGCTAGTGGAATGCCTTGTGGCTGGGGCCTCTGCCGTGGTCTGCGGGGGGTGGGTTGGGGCACAGCGAGTTTTCATATCTTCCTCTCTGATTATTCATTGTTTCCATACGTGTATATGTGTTCAGTGGCGAATCCAAGGGGGGGGGGGGGCGGTGGGGGCGATCGCCCCCCCCCCCAAACGCCTCGCCAGACAACCCCCCCCCCCCCCCCCGGGGTTCTTCGTTAGCTCGAAGAAAAAACGTAAGCAATCGACGCGAAAAATAAAAGATAAAAACAGTGGTAGGTGGACGCGCCAGCTGGGCGCTTCCAAAGTGGGGTTTACCTCCGTCAAGGTCACGGTACGTCTCCCCGACAGGGACGGCGCCAGGAGTTTCGAAGTGGAGAGAGAGTGGGGAGGCGCACCAAATATTACGGTCCTTGACTGCAGGCACACTTCCAAACAAGGCCAGCACGTCGAGCATGGGGGAAAATACCTTCAACATATCTAGTCCCCTTTCTCTCTCTCTCTGTCTCCCTCTTTCTGGGGGGTTGTCTGCGAAAAATTTGTGCCCTGAAAGCTCCCAAACGCAGACGTCAAGCAGCCTTCCTCAAGGGTAGCGGATTATCCTTCCTCTCTAGCGGCCGCCTTTTCATCACTTTTCGTTTGATGGTTTCTTCGTGGTTCTGGGCTTGTCTTTTGCCATGTCTTTTTTGGCTTGCTTTGAAATGCTGTCGCCCACGGGCTCACTAAAGGTTTCTTATCTTATCTTATTTTAGGGAGGTGCGGAGGGGACGTACCGGGAGGAGACGTTCCAGGGGGGGGGGGGGAGGGGGATGCAGCTTGTACAACCAGGTGACCAATTGCTTTTCTTCTCAACTGAGAGAGGAAGCAAATGCTCTGGGTACAATGTAGCCTGGGTCTGAGGTTCTCCTGAAGACGATCCGGACTTCCCCACGACCTTGGCTTAAACATAAGCCCGCTTACGTCCTCGCCTCCATCCCTCACTGAGGATCAGCGCCGCAGCGCGGAATACAGAAAGAAGCCGACGAGTGCCAGAAGGGGGAGATGTTTCCTCTAACGGGCTTCATACTGCCTACGGTACGACTTCTCGTGGCAGGAAGCTAAAAAAAGAAAGATAAACGGTACGAGCACTCTAAAGGCTAAAGGCTGCTTACACGGGGTCCTCAAGCAGACGCCGTAGGCATTTATTTGTATACAATGCCGTTTCAACTTAGGGTGGCGGGACATATTTTAGGAAAGGCGCCCGCTACCCATTGTCTCCCCTTGGCGCCGTCTTTTCTAGTTAAACGTGGCTTCTGTAGATTTGACGGCAGAGCTTTCGCGCGGCTTTGCAGGGGCGAATATGTGTGTGTCGAACGGACTTGGGGAAAACGAGCCCTTTCAAAGATGCGTCTATACATAAATTAAATAGGCAGTGCCTGTGCCCGTTCGAGTGAACACCGACTCCCAAACATCCATGCTGCAGTCGTGATCGGCCTTTAGCCCAGTTGAGATTCGCCGACCTTACAACCCTTACAACCGCTCTGCCCTATCATATCTCTGCACCTGTCCTCTCGACCCTGACGAATGAGCTGACTACCCGGAAACAAGTAAGTGCTCCTTTGATACAGAAAATATACAGACGAAGTACAATCGAATATAATTTGGAAGGATCCATTGCTGGTTTAAGGTCTTGTCTAAGTTCAAAAGTTATAGTTGCCGAACTGCAACATGCTTTCAAAAATATTCAACAATTATTCGCTTTCGTTCTCTCGAGTTCCATCCAGAACACGTGAAAACACGAGTTTGGGTTGGCAATGCCGCATGTGCTGCGCTCTGGACATTCCAAATATACGGCGAACAACCGACGAACTTGCATGGCAGTGTTCGTCTCGCTCGCTGCGTCAACAGTGTTTTGACGCCGCGAGCAGCGTCGAAGCCGCCGGGCCATTTTTGTTGCTTGTTTGCGCTGTACTCGCTCCGCTGATTTAAGCCGCTCTTCCCGTTGCCGCAGCAGTTGAGCACTAGCTCCAACCAGAATGTCTGCCAAGGCAATGTCTTTAAGCTGCCCTAAATCGACTGCTCACGTAGTGTCGGTCTGAAACCCAAGTTTCAGAAAGGATGGTGTCACCACAATTTTCGAGACACTTGCCTCTAGCGTGGTCACCTGAAAGGTTTTAATTCAAAGAGTTCATCCCCGACAAATAAACCGATACAAAAGCTCTCAAGATCTATATTATGTTATCAGAGTTTAGTAAAAACGATAACTCCACAAAAAATATAAACACTCCCCCCCCCCCCCCCCCGCCGTTTTACACCGGGGAACCGCCCCCCCCCCCCCAAAATGGAGGCCTGGATCCGCCCCTGTATGTGTTATCTTGTACTTACGACTACAGTTTGTTTATGTTTATACCTACTCAGCGGCGGGCTAGCAGGCGCACATGCGTAAGGGTATTAACCTTTCTGTCTAGCCTCGCACGCCGCTGAGTGGGCAAACTTTCTCGTGCAAATAAAAATTATTATTATTATTATTATTAGTGAGGTCCACTGTTGAAAAAATAGTGCCTCCAAGCACGCTCACCACAAAATTTGTTACAGCCCGCATCAGATTTTCCGCCAGTTTTTCAACAGCGTTCAGTGTTGTGTTGGCTCGATTATGCCTTAGCTTTGGAGCATCTGGAGTTCTGCCTCCACTGCAGTACACATTGCAAACAGAACAGGGCTAGCCTTCAAAAAACGCAGTGCTGCATCTTTTTTCAGATCCAGGTTCACCGAGGGTTCTTTGTGCCTGCTCATCCCTGGGTCAAGAACTTCCTCATGTGTCAGCAACGCGTCATCTAGGGTCTTGCAGTAGAGTGCGACTAGTATTTCCTTTTAGGTCACCATGGGTTGGTCCTGCACCTCTTCCATGGCTGTGGTCTGGTAAGTCAGCGCGCAGGCCTCCTGGTGAGCAAGTTTGTTGCCCTCTACCACGGAGTGGGCGGTACCCATTTAAATTCTATGGGCTCCTTTGCGGGTCTTTTGTTTTTGAGCAGCTGCAGCGCTTTTCAGGGCACTGAACCCGACTGGAAGCTCCGGTACGCTTGGTGTGAGTCGGTGATTACCCTGGTTCTGCCCGGCAATAGGTAACCCCGTCTTGTTCAGCAATGCTTCGATTACTCTTTTAGCAAGTGTATTTATGTACCAGTTTTATTTCACACACACTTGTTCTCACTGTTTATATTACTCACTAGCCCTGTAGGTATCAGCCACCTGTCTGTTCATATGTTGATCTTTTGTATTTTTCATGTACTCCCCACTCCCCCCCCCCCCCCCCCCCCCCCGCTCCATATGTAATGCCCCTGTTGGGACCTTTGAAGTTACAATAATAATAATAATAAAAAAAAACTGCCAGTAACATTGGAAGAATTTAGGAGCGGGGGTGGGGCCAACAAGTTTGAATTCCTGTGCCGATGCAACTTCACACATAACTTGAGCACATTATATCACATTCCCACTCGATCTGATCGGCATTCCTAATCAGTTTTATTTTCATATGTTCAGTGACAATGCAAGCCAGTTTTAAATACTCTACTTTTATAATATTACTTTTCTGTACTTCTCACAGCAACATTTTCATGGCGAGCATACTGTTTCCCAGATCACGAGAGCCGCGCACAAGTAGCGAGCCTCAGCTTGGGCATCTAGGACGTAGTACGTAGCTGTTGTGCGTCTCGTACGCACAGCAAAATCTGCGTAAAACGATCCAAACTTCTTTCAGCAAGCGCTGTGACCCAAGGACTATCGGAGGTCGAGTGTGTTGGCGCACCGCAGCTCGTACGGCGAAAGGTCCCGCTGCCAGGGATCCCCACCCCACCCGTTTCGATCTGTTGTGAGGCACAGACCCCAGGCTATCAGTCGTACTGTAGTGGCTACATTTTCTCCATCTACAGCCTGAAACGGTGTCGCCAAAACCTAGACAGGCCGATCGCACGCTATTTAAAATAGTGAGCGTCTTATTTTCTTCCGCTGTGCCCAAAATGACGACAGTGCATGCGATTGAAAGACCAGCGGATAGGCGGGCTACCACTCTTGCCTTCGAATCGTTCGGGAGTCGGGCACCTGCATTTGCACGATGACTGAAGAAACAGAAAGAAGCGACGTCAAATCACATCGACACAGAATCACCCCAAGCTTCCTTGCTTGTGCCCTTCAGCTCTGTGCGCCGTCAGCCGTATCAACGCTAATCAAAATTAACGACTGCCGCACGCGCTCCGCTGCTCATACAAACAACAACAACCAATCAGGGTATTTTGCTGCAGAAAGTTGCTTCCGCCAGTTTTAGCGAAATGCGGAGCTCAACTCCTGCTCAGCCGACGTTATTCAAGGTATTGAATTTGGCGTGAGGATAGTGTGTTTGGGGTATGCAAAAAAGACAACGGTATTGGCTATGGCGTACGCCGAAACGACTACGGTATTGATTTTGGCGTACGCCATAACCACTACCGCAGTCGAAGCGGAGGGGTAGTGAGATCGGCGTCCTACACCGGTTGTCTCCGTTGAACATCGCAGTGCTGACGATGAGAAGACTGAGTGACTGCATGCTTTCGAAACGTAAGTTTCTTTACCTGCAGGGGTAAGGAAACTTCGGAAATAAATACAGTTCGCGGAAAGCTCGTGTTACGTTTTTATTTGCTGCTCCTCTCGCTTCGTACAATAGACTTAGTGTTCTCGTTAAGCCTTATCGAGCTCGATTTGCTCGATTCGTGGCCGCCATAATGAGATGCAGTCGACGGAGGAACTTTTGCTCCCTGCTTAAGGGACGAAAGTTTCTCCCTTTCTGAAGGAACATATGTGTTAAGAGCGTTCCTCCCTTTAGGGAGGACTATACTGACCCTTTTTTCTAAGAGTGTATACGGTTTAATCCCGTTGCCAGAGCGCGAGCCGACAGCTATACCTATTGCTACATTTATATGGAACCAACAAACGCAACAAACTTGCAAACTGATGTCATATCAGCGAAACAGACGAAGACAACAGACAATTTGAATGTGAATCAGTGCGCTTACCTCGGCACCTGCGCTAGTTTTGGAGGTTAATTATGAAGACGTAATGAAGGTTGTGCGGCTTTTAGTTTTTTCCGTGAAAACGCTGGGCATTTAAAAAAATACAGAAATATGACCGTTTTGACTGTTTTGAGCGCGTTTTGAGGCATTTTTGAAATTACAAATATATACAAGATAAACGTGACAAAACGCTTGGTACTAGGGCTGCCTCTAATCTTAGTTTAGAGTCAACGACGAGAAAACTGAATATTGTTGTATTTGCGTATTTGTATAAATAAAATCTCCCTGTTAATTTCATTTCCAACGTGTTAAACGAGATGGCGACACTAGTGCTAAATGCCTCAAACCGGAGATTTTCTTGTTGTAGCTGTTTTCCTCTTGAGCTCGAATTCGACCGCAATGTCTGGCTGCTCAAGGATCGGTAGCACGTGTAGCAAAAGTTCGCGCTGTAAAGCTCACTGATCGTGGATTCAGTCCCTCGCCCCTACCCGTTTAATCTGGATGAGCAACGTACCGGCGTGCTGTCATGTATCCCTATTGCGTGATGCACCTTTAAGACGTTAAACAAGCAGCGGTATACTGCATTGACTTTCATCTCCAAAGACACCAGACGCCCTCGGGGCTGACTAACTTCCCGCTGTCTAAACATACACACAACAGAATTACAATTGATGGCTCCATTTTGTCGTCAATTTTTGAACGTTGCAAAAAAGAATACCTAACGTGTCCGTTAGTGACCGTTAGCACTTCTTTGAAGAACGACAGACGCCGCCACAAGAGCCAGTCAAATCATGGATTTCGTAAAACCGCCGGGTCCGCTCAGCACGACAGGGGAAATAAGCAAGAACTGGCGGATATTCAAGCAAAGGTTCGAACTCTTCCTGACCGCTTCGGAACCTAGTGGCAAGCCTCGACCTGAGTCATCAAAAGCAGCACTTCTTTTAAGCATTGCAGGCGAGGAAGAAATCGAGATATTTAATACGCTCAACTTCGCAGAAGACGAGAGCAACGCCGACTATGCTACTGTCGTCAAGAAATTTGAAGAGTACTGCGCCGCTCAGCACAACGAAGTGCATGAACGCTACCTGTTCTGGAACAAAGTACAAGCCCCGGGTAAGCCTTCTGAACACTTCATGAGAGAGCTGAAGAAGCAGGCACGACTGTGCAACTTTGACGAGCATATAGACGAGCAATGACGACAAGGTTCAGCAAAAGCTACTCAGGGACAACAGTTTGACCTTACAGAGAGCCGAACAAGTCTGCAAGGCGGCTGAAGTATCAGAAGCACATAAAAAAGTTTGGGCCCGGGAGCAGAAGCAAGTGGATCCAGTCCACAAGACAAGCGCGAGCCATGAGAAAAAGCAGCCCAAGCTCTTACTTGGGCAAGTGCGGACGGACGCACGCGCCTCGAAGCTGCCCAGCATTCGGGCTGACCTGCAAAAAGTGCCAAAAGCAGAATCACTTCGCCAAGTGCAGCAGAACGTCCACTCAGGTCGGCGAGCTTCAAGACTCCGAAGACGACTTCGAGGTTCTGGACGTGTCGTCGAGAAACGCCATGAACCAGCGTGACTGGATAGTTCAAGCACGAGTAAAGAACCTGTCAGTCGAGCTGAAGGTCGACACAGGAGCACAGGCTAACTTACTGCCCTTTGAAACATATTGCAAAATGCCTCCAAAGCCGCCACTGAAGCCCAGCAGTGTAATATTGCGTTCCTATGGCGGGGGCGTAATTAAGCATGTGGGTGTTATGCGAGCAGAAGTGGCACTGGACGACCGAACTGCTGTCCTCGACTTTTTTGTAGTACGCAAGGGACACCAAGCCATCCTTGGGCTACAAGCCAGCGGGCACCTTGCACTGCTGTCTCGAGTACAAAGCGTGACAAGGAGCACCTCCGAAGGAATCGTCGAAGATTTTCGCCATCTGTTCACTGGCACCGGCTGCGTCCAGCGAGTCTACCGAATGGTTCTGCGGGACGGAACCACACCAGTGGTCCAAACGGCGCGACGCGTACCGCTAGCTCTGCAGGAACCCCTCCGCGAGGAACTGGAACGCATAGAGCGCGCAGGCGCCGTGGTGAAGGTCACTGAGCCCACAGATTGGGTAAGTCCACTTGTCATTGTTCGAAAGAAAGACAGAAAGATACGGGTATGCATCGACCCCAGGAAAATAAACGAATGCATAAAAAGGGAACATTACATCATGGCGCGGCGGGAAAATATAGAAGCCGAGCTGTCAGGAGCAAGAGTGTTCACGCGCCTTGATGCGAATTCAGGATTCCATCAAATCCCTTTGAGTGACGAGAGGTCCAGGATTTGCACCTTCGCAACGCCATTTGGCCGTTAGCGCTACCTGCGACTACCTTTCGGTATATCATCTGCCTCCAAAGTTTTCCAAAAAACTTTAAACAAAATTTTTTAAGCTCTTTCTGGCGTCAGAGTGTACGTCGACGATATACTTGTGTGGGGCTCGGTGACCTTCACCACGACGAACGCCTAACCTCAGTGTTGCGAGCAGCCGAACGCGCCGGACTAACTTTCAACCCAAATAAATGCGCTATTGGCGTCGAGAAAATCGAGTTTCTCGGAGACGTTATCGACGAAGAAGGCATAAGGCCATGCCCGTCCCTGATCAAATGCGTGACGGAGCTACCGGCGCCAGCGGACAAGCTCGCGGTTCAAAGATTGCTAGGCGTTGTCAATTATTTCAGCAAGTTCCTACCGTCTTTATCTCAGAGGACAACAGTCCTTAGGAGAAAAGAGTCAAAGTACAGGCTAGCTGGTGGAAGTCAACGATTTCGTCGTTTGAGACCTGTCTGTTTTTTTGTGTTACTTCTGCTCTTCAAAAAAAAAAAACCCAGTCTCAGGGTAAACGACGGAATGGTTGACTCTTTAGGAGCTTGATAAAGCAAGATTCTGTTTTTGAATGGACGGCCAATCATGCTGCAGAATGGAAGAAGTTGTGTGAAAGTCTGAGCAAGCAGCCGCTGCTATCAATATTCGACCCGTCTAGACCAACAAAAGTTTCATGTGATGCGTCACAAAACGGGATCGGTGTGGCGTTGATGCAGAGCCACGACGGCACGTGGAAGCCGGTAGCGTATGCTTTGCGAACGCTCACAGACACGCAGCAGCGTTATTCGCAGATAGATAAGGAAACGATGGCCGTCGTGTTTGGTTGTGAAAGATTTAATCATTTTGTGTACGGCCGGAGGTTTATCGTCGAGACGGATCATCGTCCTCTAATTGCTATATCACAGAAAATGATCGGCGACATGCCGCCAAGGTTGCAACTTTTTTTTTTACGGCTGCTGCGTTACGACATTGAAATGAAATATGTTCCAGGAAAGCAACTCATCCTGGCCGACATGCTGTCGCGGGCGACGACCAGAAGTGACTCGGGTGGCGTCGACACTGACGATGTCGAAGTACACGCTGTAAGTGTTGTGTCTTCACTGATTAGCGATGCCACGTGGAACCAGTTGGCTACAGAAGCGAGCCTAGACGAATCTCTAAAAAATGTCCTAAAAGACCTCGAAACTGGAAAACCAATCGAGGGTAAGTGGAAATCGTTTGATGGAGAGCTCTCACAAGTCAAGGGAGTCCTCATGAAAAGCTGCAACGTCGTAATTCCGGACAGCATGAGACGGGAAATGTTGAAAAGAATTCATCAAGGACATATGGGCGTCAATAAGTGCAAAGCAAGGGCGCGACACCTTGTGTACTGGCACGGAATGAATTCAGACATAGAAGCGTTCGTGCAGAGATGTTCTGTATGCAGAAAGCACGCATATAGTCAACCACGAGAGTCCTTGACGATGCGTCCTGTGCCTGACCAACTGTGGTACCGCGTAGGAATAGACATCTTCGAGCACGGAGGAAAGTCGTACTTATGCGTATGCGACGCTCTATCTAACTTTCCGGAGGTCGAGTTACTCAGAGATACTTCTGCAAAGACTGTCATTGAGGCAACAAGTGCAATCTTTGCGAGGTATGGCATGCCGGTGGAGGTCTCTTCTGACAATGGCCCACAATTTTCAAGTCACGACTTTGCGTTGTTCTCCAGAACGTACGACTTCAAACACGTTACATCTAGTCCAGGGTTCCCACGATGGAACGGTCTAGCAGAAAAGGGAGTACAGGTGGTTAAACGAATTTTAAAGAAAACCAGCGAAACTAACGAAGAGATTTGGCTAGGAGTTCTTGCTTATAGAACCACTCCACGAGAATTGGGTCCAGCACCTGCCGAGGTTCTTCAAGGGAGAAGGCTGCGAACATCGTTGCCAGACACCCATGTCGGCCCTGGTCACCAAGTACGCAAGCACCGCCAAACGGTCCATTCAGGCGGCCGCTTCCACGTCTCAACCCAGGAGATGCCGTTCGTGTCAACAAGGGTGCATGGACCACGAAATCGCAAGTCCTGAGACCTTCTGGGCATCCCCGATCGTAGAACGTCATCACGGCGGAAGGGAAAGTGCTGCGACGCAATCGCCAGCACTTGCTGGCTACCAAGGAGGCATTCCGCGTCGACGAAGATGACGACAGCGAAGACGACACACATCGAGATGTCACTCCAATACAGCGCCACTTATCGGAATCCTCTAACCAAGTGCAAACAGCGACTAGCGCTTTGATGGCTAGTGCTCCTAGAATCACGTCACCAACAGCAGCTCCAAGAAGGTCGCTCAGGCAACACAGACCCCCGCGCCGGTTGAGTTACGACCGGGAGTTCGTTCAAGAACCATGAACTGCTGTTGCGTTTCTTGACTTAGTTTGAACTGTTCTTGCGTGTTTATTATTTTTGTTTTGACAACAAAAGAAGGGGGATGTATCGTATGCTGCGCGTGCTGCATGAAGCGGACCGAGAAGGGGTGGAGAATGAAAGAGGAAGAGGTTCTTGTTCCTGGCTTCCCCACACCCGGCCCGTCATGTTTTATCGGCAATACTAGACGATACACCTACCGCGGCCAAGATGTATTGCCCCTGGTACAGGTTGTACCAACCTGTACCATTTCATCTGGGTATGCCCCCGCCCTCCGGTAAGGGTGTCCCCCTTTCCTTCCCCCACCTTTTCCTGTAAAGTATGTGAAGGACCTTGTTGCGTGCCCATATTTTGTAGAATATAGTTTGGCACTAGCGAATTGTTTTCCTCGCCACGTATACATATACCAGGTATACCATGTATGTATACATATACACTCGTCCTTTTCTACAAAGTTTGGGACGCTTGGTCCATGTGTGCTGCACCCTCCAGCTACGGCTTCCTCGTCAACCGTGGCGGAATTACCCACCCCAGTCTGAAAACAGCTGCTTCGATGCCATCGGGGAGGACGACTACAAGAGAGGCCACAAGCACCGCAACACTTCGGGCACGATACCGCTGTTAGGATGTTCCACTTACTTCCTGCTCACCCCCAGGTTGGTGTCCTAGAATCATACGCCGAGACAAAGTTGTATTTGTGATTACGGTATCGTGCCCACCTAGCGTTTACAACTTGCTGCTCAATGTGCGTTCAATTGTCGCCGCTTTCAAAATGAAGTCATATCTCACCCTGGAATTTGCTAAGAAGTTACTGTTGTCAGGGGACGTCGAGACCAATCCTGGCCCTCACGACGTTCCCTCTGTTTCCGCTGCACCTCTCGATCAAACGCTCGTTCTTTTAAACCAACTCGCTGCTGGCCAAACACAAATAATCAGTGAAATTAGACTCATCCAAGAAAGGCAGGGGAAAACAGAGACCGCCTTAGCAGCCTTGAAAAGTAAAATTGACGATATCGGTCGAGAGGTGTTGAACTTAAAATCAGTAAGGGACGGCATTACTGCCGTTTCAGAGGTCGCCACGCGAAACAGTTCAGCACTTGAACAAATAGCACAGAGGTGCGCCGTACTTGAAAGTCATTCCAGACGAAACAATTTGTTGTTTTTTAACGTTCCTGATAGCAGGAATGAAACGTGGAAGCAGTCGGAAGAGAACGTCGTCAATTTTTGTGAAGAAAGGCTTGGTGTTAGAATAGAACCTCCCTCTATCGAACGTGCCCATCGAATCGGTTACTACAGAAACGACGTCGCTTCGTGTAGGCCGATTATTGTAAAATTTAACTCTTATAAGGAAAGGGAGCTGGTGCTTTCGAAGGCATCTAACTTGAAAGTCACAAACTTTCGCATCAGTGAAGACGTCCCCGAAGAAATTCGCAAAGCAAGAAGAGAGTTGGTCACGTTCGCTAAAAATCAAGGACAACCATTCAAACTACGCAAAGATAAACTTATCATAGGAAGTTCGCGTTATTTTTTTGATCAGCAAGCCAATTGCGTCAAACCTTTCTTATCATAGCTCGTGGAAAAACAGCAGTCATCCCCCTCTCCTCAAGCGATACGCAACCCTTGTTTTAGAACTTTGAATTTTTTTATTGCTAACGCGTGAAGTATGTATGCAAAACAAGACGGAGCTATTTTCTGCTATGCAATCGAGCACAGCTGATGTTGTCATTGTTAGTAAAACGTAGTTAATGGAGAAAATTTCTAGCTGTGAACTGATTATGAGCGACGATTATTTTATTGTTCGGAAAGATCGAGCCGGACGTAGGGGGGGAGGGGTTCTGGTGGCTATCAAAAAGACTTTGCATGTTGAAAGATGCGATATAATCTAAGTTTCGAGGGAGTATGGGCCCGGATAAGAACACCGACTGTTTTCCTTCTGGTTATCGCTTGCTACAAACCTCCCGGGATTTTGGATTTTTCTGGTTTAATTCAAGAATGCGTAGAACAGCTTGCTAGAACTTACCCTAATGATATGTACGTGTTTGTTGGAGACTTTAATTGCCCTGATATTGTCTGGCTGGTCTTTCCTGCACCTATGCCCTTTAAAAGTTGGCGCACCCTCCCAAAACAATGTCGCGACTTTGTAGATGTAACAAGTGCTTTCTCCCTGTATCAAATGAATAATCATCTAACTCGTGGTTCTGCTGTTTTAGACCTCTTTTTTCACTTCAAAACCCGAATGTGTAATGGGGGTTCACCTAATGGAGCCCTTGAGCGATTATGCGTCTGTAAATGTTGAAATGACCATTTAAACATACAAATATAACCGGTTAACTGAAACCATTTTAAATTATCCCAAAGCAAATGTTGATGCGATTTGCGCAAAACTTAGTATAATTTTCTACTTCATATTTAGATGACTTCGCTTCTAGGTCTACTAATGAAAATTGGAATCTACTTAAATTCAAATTACTTCAGCTGGCAGATCTTTTTATTCCTAAAGTAAACATACACTCTAGAGTTGAAAAGCCGTGGTTTTCGGCACGACTGAAAACACTTCAATATAAAAAGCATCGTCTCTATAGGACTGCCAAGCAATCTAGATCCCAAGATGCATGGGAAAAATACGACCAATGTAATCTAACAACCAAGCTCGAAATAAAAAACGCAAAAAGGAAGTATTTTAATGAAGACCTTGGTAACATTATGAGGACTAATCCCAAAAAGTTTTGGACTGTGGTTAATCCGAAACAAGGAAGGGAGTCTTTTTCATTTTGCGACGACGCTGGAAACAAGTTGAGTCCTCTCGAGGCCTGTGAGCGGTTCAGTCGATATTTTAGTGAAGTCTTCTCAGAGGACCTGTTTCCTCTTTTGGATTACTACCATGATTATAGTATGTATCAAGAGAGATGCCTCAACTAACCATTTCTGCAACTGGCGTTTTGAAACTCATTGACGAACAGCACTCAAACTCCGCTCCCGGCCCAGATAAAATTTCAACGAAGCTTCTCAAACTATGCAAGCACGAGTGCTCAACCCTCCTTTCCCTGATTTTTCAACAATCCTTAGACACGGGCGAAATTCCCGAAGATTAGAAGCACGCGCAGGTAATTCCAATACACAAAAATGGTTCAAAGAATGAATTTGGTAACTACAGGCCAATATCGTTAACAAGTGTCTCTAGTAAGCTCATGAGCATATAGTATTTTCTAACGTTATGAATCACTTATGCATTAACAACTTTATTATTGTAAACCAGCACGGTTTCCGGCGATCCCACTCCTGTGAAACGCAACTTTTCGAATTCAGCAATGATATTCATGAAAACCTGCATTCCCGCTTAGAAACGCACGCCATTTTTATTGATTTCAAAAAAGCCTTTGACAAAGTACCTCATCACCGCCTTATGTTAAAACTTCGCTCGTTAAGAATAGACCCGTTTGTGACGAACTGGATTGCAGGCTTCCTTTCTAACCGAACCCAATGTATTCATTATGAAAGTAAAGATTCGTCACTCCAACACGTAAAATCGGGCGTGCCTCAGGGAACTGTGCTTGGTCCACTGCTTTTTTTTGATATATGTCGACGACCTGCCGACTCGTATTCAGTCCACGATAAGATTATACGCCGACGACTGTGTTTTATACCGGAAAATAGAGGGCCTGGATGACTGTACGCTTTTGCAGAGTGATCTGACGTGTCTTGAGACGTGGTGTGAAGAGTGGCAGTTGCAAATTAACGTTTTCCAAAACAAAATATCTGAACTTCAATAATAAACGCGCATCAACACAATTTAACTACACCCTTTTCAGTGTCCCATCGAAAATGTTCATACATATAAATATCGTGGACTTCATTTCACGCCCAACCTTTCGTGGGAACCTCATATTAACCACGTCACGGCAAAGGCTAATCAAACTTTAGGCTTTTTAAGACGTCACTTACACCTGGCAACACGGGAAACAAAACTGATTGGATACACATCTCTTCTTCGTCCCAAGCTGGAATACGCATCTCTCATCTGGAACCCGAATCAGTCATATCTTATTGACAAGTTAGAAGACAAGTTAGAAGCCATTCAAAACCGTGCCATCCGCTTCGTTCTCCGCAATTATACCCGTACAAGTAAAACAACACTAAAACAGCAAACTAATATACCCCTTCTTGCTGACCGACGTAAAATAACACGACTAACTTCCCTTCATCACATGTACTGTCATTCACCCTCAAAGAAAGAAAAATATTGCTCAGCGGCCCACCATGTCTCGGCACGCACAGACAACTCACAGAAACTTCAGCTTGCCACTCCTAGAACTAACACTTTCAAATTTTCTCCCTTACAGTTATCTATATCAGACTGGAATTCCATCCCCGACGACATCGTGACAGTAAAAGAGCCCATTAGATTTCGTTCCGCAATTGCCACTTTTCAAAATATGTAAAAAAAAGCGGAAGGAGGAAAAAATTCCTAACTCTTGTTGACTTGTATCTGTATTGTTGTTTTTGCCCCCCTTATGTAACGCCCCTACCGGGCGCTACAAGGGTATAATAAATGAAATGAAATGAAATAGCTTGTGCACATGGTCATCTCACTGTACCGCCTTCCAGCCATTCCTACATTAGACGCCATATTTGAGTGTTCTTTTCTTAGCGCAAGCTCAGAGCGAGCTCACATCTATAGGCTGGTAAGACCGGCGATCTTGTTGGTGTGGAATGCATGTTTCAGGAAAACTCTATACTCCGTTCACCCTTAAGCTGAGACTAGAAGCTCCGCCCTCAGTGCGAGCTCACTGGCTTCCACAACGCTTTGCTTGCGCGTGCGCGCGCGTTCACACTTGTGTTAGCAAGGGCAGAAAGCTCGCGCTGAAGGCGGAGCCTCTGGTCTCTACTTACGGGCGAACGAAGTGAGCCATGTATAGAGAGAGTTTGGTCAGAGGGAGGCGCGGGCAGATCCAGGGCGTGCTCAAGGCGCAGAAAGAGGCCTTGACATGCTCTCTTGGTCAACCAGAAACCGAAAAGAATCCCCTAGCGGTGGTAGCAAGAAACAGTTTTAATCATAGGTATATGGTTTTAATAAGCGCGTAAGAGTTAAATGTAGTAACCATTCGTGGTTGAAAGTAGGGTGTACGTGATGTTTTTATTATGAGCATGCAGAAAGGTGTAAGAAACGAATGTGCTGCTCGAACTCTGGTTTGCTCGGACAGAGTGTAACCGCTCGAACGACAGTTTCCCGGCCCTCGGCGCCTGGCATACCTATTTTGTCGATCGTTCCACTAGCTGCGCTCTTCCACCTTGATCCTGAATGACCGTGATTGAAACATCACGTGCACCATATTTTCCAGTCACCGAGAGTTACTCCGACGCAAATATTAATTTCGGTTCTCGCGACCGCCGCCAGGGAATTATTTCCGGTTTCTGGTTGGCTACATTCGAATTTATGAAGACGCCCTGAAACACGCCCAGCACACTTTCCTCCAATGGCGCCTTCTTAATTGTGTCCTATACTTCCCAATCAGTGGCCAAACTTTCTACATCTACGACTCTGGAATGAAATATAAAAGCTCGCCGTCATCACGCGCTCAGCATAATTAGGCGCTCGTGTTTAGACAGCGTGAAACCGCTTAGCCTTCGAGGTATGACGACACTGGCTTGCACGATAAATTGAACAATCTCTGGGTTTTGCAGCGCGAGGTTTCGCTCCACGTGCTTCAAGCTGCGGTGTGCTATCACACTTGGCTACCGACCACCCCAGCCTACTATCCCAATCAAGCAAGTGTTGTGACAAATGCTCAGCAAAAGGATTTAAGATAAGATAGTAAATACACAATTGAAAATGTATTATCACACTTGGCTACCGACCACCCCAACCTACTATCCCGATCAGGCAAGTGTTGAGACAAATGCTCAGCAAAAGGATAATTGAAAATGTATTGAGAGTGGTGGCCCAGTCTCTTTTACTATGAACTACCTTGAGTAGAGTACGAATACTTTGAAAAGGTAATTGAACTACTTTCGAAGACACTTCGCAACTGTGTTGCTTGGTAGAGTACGAATACTTTGAAAAAGTAATTGAACTACTTTCGAAGACACTTTGCAACTGTGTTGCAAGCGGAAGACGACGACGATTGGAATACAAAGCACCCATCAGGGTTGGGCAGTATCGCGATACAAATGTATCGCGATAGTATTTCAGAAATACATTTCGTATCTGTATTTCTGTATCGCGATACATTCTTTTCACCAGTATCTGTATTCCTGTATCGAAATACATTTGGAACGTTTATTTGTATCGCGATACAATCAGAATGAAATGTATTTCGTTACATTTCCTGAGCAATGCTTCACCCCCCCCCCCCCCCCCCCCCCTAACTACAACAAAAACAAAATCCGAACGCATTTTTTTTTCTTTTTTTCACTTCTGAGGGCACCAGGTTCAGGGGATACTGGGGCATTGTTACTATATGCTGACCAAGGCTCCTTACGATTCTCCAAACTATTTTTCTATGCGCCCTCTTTTTCTTCTGAGAAGTGTTGCATAGTCGGGGACTCGAACCAGGTGACGTGCCAGGAGTGGAGTCGGAGCATCTTCTGCCGCAGGTGCTTATGTAGAGATTTCTTGAGTCATTGTTTCCTTGCATCCAATTTTTGCGCTAACCGTCTCTCTTGCCTTAGCGTACACAGTACACCCAGCCGACAAAGCTGAGACACAGTCCGTTGCAGCACGAGCCTGGCGGTGGTTAATTTGGTATAGTAGGATGACTCACGCAGTGAAGTTCAAGACATATTGGAATGCGTCTGCGGCTGCGCCCGTAATATTGCACGGCTCATGGGTACGTTATCAGCCGACATGAACGTGACCCGGTGGTCTGGTGATCTGAGACCCAGGAAGGAGGCCAGACGTGGCCTCGCGGTGCCGACCCAGACTTCGTACACCTGCGACTACTCTCGAGCTCGCTGTTTCTCGGAGAGCTCACACCTGTGCCGGCAGTATCAGGTCGCAGCCCACGAGGTCTCTGTTTGGATAATGCTAGGCGAGACTTGAGGACTGCAATTCATGCGTCGGTGGCGGAGGGTCGGCAGAAAGGACCTTCACAACAGGGATGCCACCATACCGTTTTTTCAACCGTGACATATGATAAGGCACGTGTTTCAGAGTGCTTCAGGTAGTCCACTATTCTCGAAAATTCCAAATGACACTGCCTGCTCGATCTTCAACGAGGTAACCTACAACGAAAGTACGTATTGTCCTTTCATACAGCAGCGTGCTAAAGTTTCATGTTCAAGGCCACACCTACAGATGAAGAATACCAGTTCATCCCACCGCGACGTCATGCGATAAATGTTGACAAGGGCGTCCTTATTGGACAGGGGCGTGGTGATTTAGGATAACATAGAATTTATTTAGAGGTCGAAATCTTT
The DNA here is from genome assembly GCF_016920785.2 of Ixodes scapularis. NCBI lineage: Eukaryota > Metazoa > Arthropoda > Arachnida > Ixodida > Ixodidae > Ixodes > Ixodes scapularis. The sequence continues at coordinate 67,038,077 of NW_024609879.1, read as the reverse complement.
CCGCATCACTCGTCAGACATGTCAGGAAAGGGACCGCGGTCAATCCTTGATGGAACATTCGTTTTTTTGCCCATTGAAGACTCTTTTTGAGACGTCGTCGTGTTGCTTCCACGCAGTCTCAGGTGGTCTAAAAAAATGGTAAGACTCCTCGTCGTCCGAAACCACTACCTTCAATGCAAAGTGCCAAGCCTACGGGAAAGTGATTTCTGGTTCAAAAACTTCCACTTCAAGCTTCATCTCAGTTGGCGTCTCAAACAAATTTCAAAAATGTATCGCAGTATCTGTATTTCTGTATTTGTATTTCTGCGCTTCCTAAAATGTATCCCTGTATTTGTATTTCCAAATACTTTTTTGCCTTTATTTAAAATGTATTTCCGATACGTATCGCGATACATTTTTACAGATATATTTCAGTATCAGTATTTTAGCTACTATTTCAATGTATCCCAGTATTTGTATTTCCAAATACATCTTTGAGTATTTCTGCCCAACCCTGGCACCCATTTCCTATCGCTCTTCTAACTAGTTCGATAATTTGCGCAAATCTTGGCGCAAAAGAAGGCAGCTTCGGCAAGGGGCCGCAGCTTGGAACCCTGGACCGGCAAACTGAAGACTCATATGCCTATCCGGAGCCTCGAGGCAATGATCCCCCAGATTTTCCCGGGACCATAGTGAAAACACCAAGTGGCAAGCTCCGCGGTGCAAGGACTCATGCCATGAGCCAGACGACGGCGAACCCTTATCCGACTCTCGTGAGTCATTCTCAAGGCAACAGCGGTCCACCAGCCGTTACAGGTCACCTCATTTACCATCAGATGTCCCAACAAGACAGTCAGTTTTTAACGGACTGCACGAAACAACGTGAAACAATTGAAGAATTCATGAAGAACAAGGAGCTCCTAGTACAGGTGCTCACGCAAAAGGATTCGTTTCAGGAGTACTCGAATCATAAGAAAAAGTTCGAAGAGTTTCTTTTGAACCGCAACCTGCCTTCCACTGTGCGGCAGAAGCTGACGGAGGCAGGTACACAAGAAACAAATGCAGCACGCACAAACGACGCGAGCCAGAGAGATGACAACGAAGGATGGCCACTACTACTATCGCATTCATGCAAACACAGCACCTTGCCTACAAAACAGAGAGAAGCCCTTGCAGATACAAGGAGGTCCCCAACTCAGACAGTGGTGCTGAAACCTACCTGCAAGGAGAAGGTTTACACCTTCACCGGACGAGACATCTACCGGACGATGGAGAAAGCCGGCATCCAGAACACGGACGGTTTCACAGTGCACCTCAGCGAGAAGTCGAATACTATCGCAATCACCACCAGAAACCCTCGGCTCAAGAGCAAGGTACTCAACATTGGAGCGGTAGAAAAAGCGGAGAAAAAGTATGAGATGAAACCGTACATGGCCATCTCCAGCAACCAAGTGAGGGGAGTTATATACCTCCATGGCGAAAACCTGAATGAAACACTAGAATCACTGATGGAGGGATTAGACTTTCGCACAAACAACATTGTGACAGCTAGGATCATAGGAAGATCCAGAAAGACGGTACTGATCACTTTCGAAGGTGAGAGAATTCCGAAGCATGTGCGTTTCCTATGTGAAAAGTTCAATGTAATGGAATACAGACCCAGACCGGTAGTATGCTACTCATTGGTCATAAGTTCGATCTGTGCCCCCACGGCACAAAAAGATGCGGCAACTGTGGACACATTCATGGAGACGCAGAAGGCTGCGAATTGCTGCCGAAATGTTTCAACTGCGGGGACCCGCACGTTGCGACTAGCAACAACTGCCCCAAAAGACAGATACCGGCAAGGCGTCCACAGCCGAGAAAATTACTAACACCAAGGCCCTTTTTGAACGGCCCTCCACCACCACCGAAAGCATCGAACCGTGGAACTGAAGACGGGAAACGGAACAAATGGTCCCGGAACAAATAGTCCCGGAGTAAATGGCCCCGGAATAAATGGTCCCGGAACAAATGGTCCCGGAACAAATGGTCCCGGAACTACGGGTCCCAAGTACGAACTAGGAAAAAATGGTCCCAGATAAATATTGCCAATATGGGTTCCGCTTTTTCGAATAAATCCGATAAAATCCAATAACACTCGCCAAAAAAGCATTTTTTAGTTTCCAATTTATACGAAAAGCTCCGAATTTCGATGCTGCCGGTGGCACGAACTCGTACCGTTTTTATATTTTTCTGGGAAGCTCGAAAATGTTTTGTGCTGATTTTCTTTTTGTATTTAAACTTTTGTGCTACAAGCGTCATAAAATAATATATTCTTAACCCATATATATATAAAAAAGGTAGCCTCTCTACCACAATAATCGAATGGGGCTCGCTTATATAAATATACTGCTCAAAAACACTGCTATATAAAAATGATGCCCAAAAACAACTGCTAGGCATGTAACCGGGGATTCAGCAGCATAGTCGGGCATAGTCATCAAACTGTATGGAAGGCGATCGATGCTCTACGGGCGGAATCTTTATCTGTCTCCGTAAAAACTGCTCAGGAGTTTTATGGAGAAGAAAACAAAAACAGAGCTGGTCCAGCGCCGACTGCAGACTCTCAGCCCATTAGGAGCAAAGAGCAAAGACGATGGAGGAATTCCTTCAAGGTGTCAGTCGCACTGTTCGGTGTAAGATGTTAAGGCACGTCCATATGTGTTATCAATAAATTGTATAATTTCTGAACATCTTGTCGTAAAATATAGTTGAACCTAGCAAGTGCAGTAGATTTGGTTGAAGAGACATGGAGGAACACCAAATGTGCATGGAAACATAATGCACCTATAAAGGCATCGAGCTCCGCTCGTTCTGTGTGCTACCATCACGCGTCCTGGCGAGATGGAAGTAATTCAAGTTTCATGGCTTCAACAGAATGAGGAAAGAGCCTACTGATACTATAAATATCCTAAAGCCCCTTATATGAAAATAGTAATAACTCCTATAATATCGTATAAGGTCACTAAATTAACAGTCAGGAGATAACTGTTGGACAGTATTTATTTCGAAAATATTGTGAGAATTTTGAAGAAAATTAAGTTCAATACCTGACCACTTTCTTCGAAGTAACCAGCCTCAAGATATAGACGAGATCCTTCATTCTACCAGGAAATCACTGATTGCATAATGGATGAAGTATATTGCATGGTGTATCTTAGTTTACAAATGATATTCTTGCGGGACCATTTTTTCCTACCTTGTGCTTGGGACCATTAGTTCCGGAACCATTTGTTCCGGGACCATTTATTCTGGGGCCATTAGTACCGGGACCATTAGTTCCGGGACTATTTCTTCCTACACCCACTGAAGACAGTTCCAAGCCTCAACCAGGGGTCTGGGCTGCTCCCCTCAGGCTAGGACCAAACACGCAAGCACCCGATCCGGCGTCAATTGAGACAACTCTATAGGCTCTGTTATACTCCGACGTAACGCGCGCGCAAGCGAACGCTGGCCGAAGTCGGCTACGTCACGTCAGTCCTCCCATTCCTCAAAGGTTCTCCGATGTCGACTAGACCGTACTCACTAATTACGCTACTAAGGCTTACCGGCACTCATATCACTATGCAGCTTAGTACTCGTTTAGTATTTGGAGGAACATACGCAGTTAAAGTTTTTACAGATTTTGTTTTCCGACACCAGATTTAGTGTATAGAAATTGCTGCAAATAAGATTGTTTACTTTGAGTCAGATTTTTTTTTTTTTTTTAATACGTGACATTTTGACGCAGCACTCCCGCGGCGCGCGTCGGTGGGCCGCTGGCGCGGCGCATGCGCAGAATCTGACTACGAGGAGACGTTTCCTGCGAGAGTGCGCAACTTCCGGTTCCTTTTAGTTTCAAATAGCAGACAAAAATGCTCGCGCTTCTTGAGGGCCAAGTTCGAGCGATGGCGTGGACGTACCTTGCACGACGAAAACCGGCGCTTGCACTGTTGGTGCACCGCCTGCGCCGCAAGCGCAGGCGCTCAATGTACACACGGTACATCTTTGACAAGCGCACGGTCTACGGTACTCAAGCTTCCTCGTGTCGTAGACACACGGGTGAGGACGAATTCCCACAATCAGCCTCTTGACGACCGAGTCTGATTCTTCAAACATGACGCCACACGGAGTGGTGCTCCCGTCGTCTGCTATTGCTCGTATTCGCCGCGAGGGCTACCGGGAGCCAGCGCGTGATGCATCCTGGTCCGGCGTCGCTGGCGCGGCCGGCGCGGAATACGGCATGCTCCATTTTGGCGTCGAGGCAAGGCTGCGTCGAACGCCGCCGGTCGCGTCGGTTACGCCACGGCGCCGGAGTATAGAGCGTCGGGTTTTCGCCGACAGGACGTCGCTGTGACGCGCTCTCACGCGCGCACGCGTTACGTCGGAGTACAACAGAGCCTTATATCACGACGAACCGACTGCGATGGCGAAAACAAATGCTACAGAACAGCAGCGTCACGCAGAAAATGGCGTCACTGGATCAAAGAGTGAGAAAAATGGAAAATACACTGGACTGCAATCTGCAGGCCCTCCATGCTATGAACCGACCAAGAAATAAATAGAACCCGTACGCAAAGGTCTAAAAGTAAAAAGACTCCATGGGTCTTACAGTGGAATCGCCGAACCTTCCGACAAAAGCAAGCCGAATTCAAGGAAAGACTGGACAAAATTGGTGACAACAAACCGCTTATCATATTGCTGCAGGAAACAAAAACAGACTCGATCAAAATTAGGGGTTACAACACCTATACGCAAACCGCCGCCAACACCGACCGTGATACACCAGAGATCCCCATGCCTACAGTAGCAACGCTGATAAGTAAGGACATCTCCCAGGCACAACTCATGACGCAGCATCTCTGCAACAACACGCAGGAAGTTGTGGGTGTCAAAGTACGAATAGGAGGTAAGGAATATAGAATCTTTAATACCTATATCAGACCGCAGAGACGGGAAGGAAATGACATGTCATTGTTAGATGACGTGAAACACGGCAATATTCCTACGCTGGTGGCCGGCGATTTCAATGCCCAACACACAACATGGGGATATAAGCGAGAAAACCAACGCGGAAAAAGCCTCAACAGCAAGTGTAAACAGCTAGGGCTTCTTCTCAGGAATGAGCCGGATTCACCAACCAGACTAGGGCTCAACCCAAGGGAAGCGGATACAACACCGGACTTAACATGGACAACCAGGAACCTAAGGGTGACCTGGCACACAAAGCCGGACACCATGGGAAGTGACCACCTTCCAATCAGTATCAAATCGCACATCAGCGTGGGTGCGAGAAAGAAGGTCCACTTTATTAGATGGGATAGGTTCCGAATGCTGCTAGGAGAGAGCAGCACAGAAGACCTCACACGCACAATACAGTTGGCCATGGCCGGCGCAAAAAAAGAGTACCGAATATGAGAAGACGCAGCGGCGCCAGACCTGCATTTACTGAACCTATGGGCCAGTCGCCTTCAAGCCCTACAACGGTACAGGAAAAAGAAACGAGACAAAAAACTCAAAATCAAGCTCAATCTTGCTACGGCTCGAGCAAAAAGGTACACACTGGAGCTTAGTCGGCTAAAATGGCAAACGCACTGTGGATCCTTCAACGAGAAGACGGGGTTAGGAAAAGCATGGCGCACGTACAAAGGGGTGTGCGGAAAGACTAAAAGCAAAGGGATGGGAGCCAACCTGGCTCTCGAACTTGGAATATCAGAAGCCGAGTTAGCAATTCAAGCTCGAAACAGCTTCTTCCCGCAGCCCATTACTTCCCCCCTAAGCATCTGCTACGAAAGATCGCAAATGGACGACCAAGCACCAGAAGGCGCTCCTTTTAACAAGGGGGAACTACTGGCGGCCATAGCCACAGCCAAATGCAACACAGCACCGGGACCCGACCATGTAACTATTGCTGCTATAAATAACCTCTCAGAAGAAGAACAGGAGGAACTTTTGAAATGGTACAATCAAATTTGGGAACAAGGCACCCTACCCAGAGAGTGGAAACACTCCACAGTAATTCCGAAACCCAAACCCGGCAAGCCAGCCAACGATATCGGAAACCTAAAACCTATTTGTCTCACCTCTAACCTGTGTAAAATAATGGGGAGAATGGTTTTAGCCCGTATTACATGGCTCCTGGAAACACAAAGTAGACTGCACCGTATGCAAACAGGATTTAGGCAAGGCCTCTCAACGCAGGACAGCTTGGCCATGATACACCGAGACATAACATCTACTCCCCCAAAAGGACAACCCCGTACCATCGTGGCAATTGACATTAAAAAAGCATTTGACTCCATACCGCATGAAACGGTCATAAAAGCGACCGAAAAAAAGGGGCATCCGAGGGAGACTGCTGAATTTTATAAAGTCCTTCTTGCAGGACAGAGCTTACAGTGTTCACATGGGCAGCACCAATGGACCGATCTCAAATAATGCGATTGGAGTACCCCAGGGTGCCGTTATCTCCCCCACGTTGTTCAACATGCCATGACGGACCTCGCTCTAGCACTGGAGAAAAATGCGGGAGAAGTAAATTTCACAATCTATGCTGACGATATTTCTATCTGGACGGCAACAGGGGAAGCTAAAACACCAGAGGAACACTTGCAAAAAGCACTTGACATCACAGTTGAGTTCCTTAAGGAAACCGGGATGAAGATCTCGGTTGAAAAGACAAACTATCTGGTTGTTGCAAGCAAAAAAGCCAGGCAGCAGAACATCGGGGACACCATCTGCTTTCAGATTGAAGGAACGAGGGTCGAGAGAAAGCCCAGCATAAAAATTCTTGGGCTAACCTTTGATGAAACCGGAGGCGCTCATAACTGGGTAAAACAAACGCAATCTCAATGGAAACAGGGACTCAGTTTGATAAGGAGAACGGCTAACAAGGCGTGGGGAGCAAACGAGAGTGCCTTGAAGAATATGACACGAGCACTGCTCATTACCAGAGTCATGTACGGGTTCAATTTCCTGCGGCTAACAAAAGCCCAGATAAGAAAGCTGGAGATACTTAACCATTCAGCCATGAGAGTGGTTACTGGGCTGCCCAAGTACGGATTTAAGACTTACGGATTTAAGAAGCGCCGCTCAGATGAACTCCCTCGAGGATATTGCAAACGAAGCGAGGAGAAGTCAACTCGACAAACTCGAAAGATCACCCGCCGGCCTTATCATCCTCCCAATGCTCGGAAAGACACCAAAACAAAGCTTCCACATCGCACCACCGAACCCTCCCTGGGAGGATGAGGCGGTAGTAGGCCTGAAACCCACACCGAAGTATCAAAACAGGACCCAACCAAAACGCAGGGAAAGCAAAGCAAAACGCCACAGGAAAGAAGTGGAGGCAATTCTTAAAATGGGGACCGCGGAAGTAATTTACACCGACTCCGCGAGGAACGAGGACGGAACCACGGCCATAGCAATGCACTCAGCTGGCACCGGCGAATCAAAAAGCAAATACCTGCTCAATAGCAGCAGCACAAAAACTGCTGAACTATTGGCCGTACACTGGGCTCTCGAAGAGCAGGTTCAGTACAATCCGGCCGCACACATGTACGTCTACACAGACTCCAGCGAAGCAGTCAAGGCGTGCAGAAGGACAGACTGTAGGAATAAGATTGCAAAAGACATCAAACATACAGCTAAGATCCTTCGCCTAAATGGAGGCAGTTTGCACATCCCATGGATACCAGGACACCAGGGAATCCCGGGAAACGAGGAGGCCCACGAGACCGCGCGGATTGAGCTACAAGCATCCCACGCCGCATTAGGTCACGAGGGCTCCCCCGTCACAACCCAACCAGAAGATCTGGACCTCAATGAACTGAAAGAGGCAAGTAGAACAGGTCGGAAACAACGACTGGCATCGCTGCTGCCCGGAGAGGCTTACCCTCTTCCATCCAATTACTCAAGGTTGGGGAGGGTATGCATTCGACGCATCGCCACCAACACAGCCCTAACACCTGTGCTGAGAAGGAAATTTTATACGTCACACGAAGAAGACGACCCTCGTCCCGACTTTAACTGCAAGACTTGCAAAACCCCGGCTACTTGTAAACATCTAATACGGGACTGCGAAGCAAACAAACAACTAAGACAAGACGCACCCCTCAGCATTCCGGAAGACGCACGACCTCAAACATACGAAGAGTGGGTAACCCCCTTGAAAGAAAACGCAAACAGGATCAAGATCCTGGACTCTTTACTCACCTACCTTAAGGCAGTGAACTTCACACACCTCATCTAACCCCCCTTTCCTCCTCACACCCTTCATCTCTTCTTAATCGCCCCGTCACACCAGATGACTTCAGTCAAGAGGTGTGGCGGACCCCAATCATTGTTAATAAACGTTTTCTGATCTGTGTTGCAAGCTGGTAATATAAGAATAAAAAATTCACTACGCGGTACTATACTTCTGGTGACTTCACTGATAACCTCATTCTTCTGTGAGCTCTATGACTTTCAAGAAGCGCCTTAGCTGCTGCAATCGAAGTTTACTTTAAAATAATTCGGGATATGCCATCTAATGGGTGCCCAAAGATTTTAGGAACAAAGGGAACTCACGTGCTGTAGACATGGCACCTGCCGTACTTTAGTATGGCGGCAGGCTCGGCTCCCGACGTGTTCCGCAATAAGTTTGTAATATGCCTTACCGCAGTTCGAGGGACTTGACACGTAGTCCGGCACCGCATATCCCTAACAGCCAAACTAGAAGTTGATGAGATAGCAAGGCTTGTGAATAGTACGCAAGAGAACGACAAACGTCCACGCTCCGGAGAAACATCGACCCGCAGAGCAGCCTCGATCGCTGACCAGGAACCAAGAGCGAATATTTTGCCTGCCCCCCCCCCCCCCCTCCCCCTAAGTTAAGGCCGAAAAGAAGCACCTATACCTTCAATCTGTCAACAAACAAAAAATTAGTAAAGCCTGGAGGCCAACACAGGCAACACGGGAGTGTCCCCAAAACCAAAAAACTGCTTCCAAACCCCATTCCTTCGCTCCCCTTTCGCACCAGCTCAAACAATTTTTGACGCATCGAGGTTAAGATTCCCGAATCAGAATCTACAGATAAAGAATAACCGGTTCCACCTGGCAGAAAAATAAAAACTGGGTTCGAGGATTTTGAGGATGAAACGATGTGCGCATTCGGAAGGAGATGGAAGAACCGCTTTCGAACGAGTTTGAAAGAAAAAGTTAACACAGAATACGCAGGCAGCAAGATCTTCCTTGGCCGTAGGAGTGCCCCCACTCGTTTGAAAATGTGCTCGCGCATTTTTGGAAATGGCCAATGGACCCTCTTCTTGTAAGCTTCTGCGCATGCGTACACTCCCGCCGTCGCCATTTTCGCAGGGCATCGGGACGGTGCCCCGTGAAAATGGCGAGAGTAACATTGTCAGCATCTATCTTCGCGCGTATTTAGTCTATTTTGACGCTTCGCTTTTTTTTTAGTATCGGTAGTATGGGGTATAAAGAGCACTGAAAACCGATACAACGGTACGATTCCAATGCGTTTTGACGGGCGGAGGCATGTTGTACCGAGCGTTGGCGTCACAATCCTCTGCTAACAGAAGCCCTCTAGCTTCAGACAAAAAGTGTGGTCCGGGTGTAAAATTCGGATGACGTCACCAGCACTTTGGTAGCTCCAGAAGTGACGTGCCATCAAAAAAAAAAACTTGTGAAAAAATTTATTTAGGGACTGACTGCGGTTTGCTCCTGCCTTGTTTCCTGTTCTGTGTTCGGTCGCTTGGTTCAAGTTTAGCTTTGTCCTGGGGTCTGGTGATCGCTCTACAGTCCAACAATTGTCCCGGCGACATTTTTTTTAATGGGTGAAAAATGTATTTAAAAATATGAAAATAAAAAGCGGGAAAGACAAGGACAATGGGGAAGTCTACACAAGACGAGCACTTACTCTCAACTGACATTTCAATTCGGAAGAGGACAAAGATGAAAACATAAAAAAAAAAAAAAAAAAAAAACGTCAAGCCGAGAAATAATTTTGAAAATGAAGCGAAAAAATCTGAAAAGAGAATGAAAGAAGGATAAAAAAAGGAAAATTAGTATAAATGAAAGGGAAAGGTGTGCGTGATTAAATTAACAGGGTGAGAAGTAGAAAGAAAGAAGGTAAAGCAAAAAAAAAAAATAAGGAAAATATTTTATGAACTCTAATTCTTTTGATGACAAAGTCACAGATGGAGCACTGATGAAGTAGCCTCTTTTGGTCGCAATGACTTCAGCCTCAAAAATATCGCGTAAGTATTGTTACAATTGTATTATCATTGTGCTACAGTTGTTCTTAAGATACTGAGTACAAGAAAGCGAGAAATGTAATTAAGGTAGAGTAGCAAACACTATAGACGACATGTATTTGCAAGATACCAAAATACTACCAGATGTATTTGGAATACGGCATACCTTGAGTACAGTGTTTAAGATAAGTAGATCTCTGTCTTGAGCTTACCATAACAGGGTACGGCTCCTCGTCCGCCTTCATGCGGTGCCGCAAGCTGTCCGGGCTCTTCGTGGTCTGCTTGACAGCCCTTTTGCGGGACATCGGCTTGAGATAGACGAAAAGCAGCGCGACGACGACCACAACCTGCACGACGATGATCACGACGCCGATGCGTACGATGAACGTCTTGTAAACCTTAAGTGCCGAGGGCTGCGCGCCTTCGCTGATTGTTGTATTGGACAGGGCGCTCCCGTCAGACATGCTCAAGCTGCTACGGAGCCAGTTGGCTGAATCTATAGGGGACGTGGATTGGAAGGTCTTGTTCACAAATAAGAACACTGGCTGTCGGTGCACGCAGCGTGCTCTAGAAGGCGGCGTAAAACAACGGGAATGCACGCCTCTAAACTTCGTCGTCCTTGACTATTTCCTTCCGTTGTCTCGCTCTTTGCCCCTTTGTTTCACTGTAAGCGCAAGCGAGGCCGAAACTACAAGCGCGAGCATGCGGCCCTGAACAGTGCCTGCACTGCACGTGCGCGAGAGCTTGGCAGGGAAGCTGAACGCCCGGAGCTCGCTCTTGTAGCTTCTGCAACGCTCACACTGAAAGGGAAACGCAGCGCGGCGCGGAGCACGTGGAGCGAAATCTCGCTTTGCTGCATAGCTTATGAATCCCGGGCAGCAAGAACACAAATATCAGCGCTGATTTTTTTTTTTCAAAAAATTCAATAGTCGATGTTACCTCTTAGGTGTATAAAATACCCTGTCCACTGAACTCTCCAAATATATTGAAGCGCTTGGATCGGACATGTATGTCACAAAAAAACGTTTTCGCTAACAACTTCTTTAGCTCAATAATTACACTGTGAGGTACACATCTTGAGTTATGGAAGAATCCGAAATTAACACCTATACTAAAAAATTAAATCCAAAATAGAGGGTTGTTTCGGTTTCGTTCCACAATTAAAACGTGCCTCCTGGCGTAAATGTCCCGCTAAACACCGTTTTTATGTTTACAATAAGGTGACCGGCGTTCATAACTAATGCCTCTGAATAAAAAAGGAAGCGGCATCTCCCTCCTCCTCTGACGCCCACACCTTTTATCTTTATGTTTTGCATTTTTACACCCGCGCGTCAACTGTAGCGCCGCCTAGATTGGCCCAAGGTAGCAGACGGTCTTCCTAGAGCTAGCAGTGCTATTGCACTGGCATATCTACAGCGGAAACACGCCCACTGGGGATCACTTTCCGCCCGCAAATTGGGTTATGGGGATATTTATACAGCGTGTAGTTGGTCAGCGATTTAAAGTTGCGACGAGTCACTCGCTGTAGATGAGCAGTTTAGCCAGTGCAGTACAACCGCTAGCCTGGGTTCTTTAACGTGCACCACGCAGTAGTGATACACGACCGCACGCCGGTACGATGCTCATCCAGATCGAAACGGGCTGCCGAAACCGCCCGCTGCCAGATCCAGATCGAAACCGCCCGCTGCCGAAACATACACACAACACAATAGACCGATCTCACCACGGCCCGACCAAATACGCGCTCGCTGTCTTACGGCTTCTCCAGTCAGGTACGACAGCGCCAACAAGGTAGAGGGGCTTAGAGCGATAAATTGTGGCAGGCAAAAGTGACCCCCAACTGTGGTCAAACATGTGCGACGTGACGACGGCCGGGGGGGGGGGGGGGGGAGAGGGGAGAGGAGGGGGGAGTCACTTTCAGCTGCCGGTTTATCGCTCGCAGCCCTTCACTTCGTTGGACAGCACCTATGTTTGCAAAGCGGCACTGGGCGGCCAAGAGCTGCGCCGTCCGAGGGCGCTTCATAAAATAGCAAGTCGTTTTTCGGATGTGTTGCAAGTTTTAGTCATGTATTTCACGTTTTTCATGTTATACAATATTTCTGGAACGAATTGTTTAAAATCGTCAAATATTTAGATTACTTAGAGGACATAGCATACACATAGTGAACTCCCTCCCTGCCCAAACAGGCAAAAATTCCGAAACTCAGCGGGAGCATGCAGTATTAAACGACCCTTGGAGTCCACCCTCTCCAGCGTTACGCACGTTGTGATGACGTTGTCCGAGCCGCCGGGAACGCGAGACAGGTGGCGCTGCGCGGTATCATTAGCTAGAGTTCCTGTATATAGCTATATAGGGAGCATATCGAGGAACTCTATCATGAGCCAGAGCCCTCATTAGCTAGAGTTAGCCAGAGTTGTCCGTTCATCTCCATAGCGCCGTCTTTCCTGCACGGCATGTTGATCCCGCTCGTCACGTGACTGAATTCGGCGAATAGCGGCGCCGAACGTTCAAGGCGCGCGGCGCGCTCAAAAGCAGGGGAACGTACGCCGGGGCGCGTGCAACGTCTACTTTCCTGCACTGCACTTGATCCGGCTCCTGACGTGATCGCGCAACTCTGGCTCCCGTAGGGAGCCTGTTGGTGACGTGAGCGATCGAAAGCGTCGCTGTGATCGGTCTTCCACGATAGGCCGAATACTGACTATGACGTCAGCTAAGGATTTCCCATCGACGGAAATAAGTGGAATGGAAGAACTTGGAATTTTGACGGTGTTGGCAGTGTTTGTTTGAGAGTGCTGTAATTTCAAGCTTCCACCATGCTCTTTACCAACACCTTCAAACTTGTTGTTCACAAGGTAATGACGTCAAACCATAGGAGGGCGCCACCAAAACGTCTCGCCGCCAATAGAGGAACTCTATCACTAGCGATGACGTTCACAGAAATCTACAGGCCTCGCTACTCTACCCTACGCATCACTATAGGCAACCGGCAACGCAGTTTGGCACTACACATTGCGCCATCTAGCGGCTGCAAAATATAAAAGCGGGTAGGCCAGGACGATGCGGGTCTCGGGGACTGCGGGCGGCCGCATTCAGAAACCACGTGCGAACGTTGCCTTTCGGATCTGCATGAGCTCTTTTGGAACCGATTTTCGTAAAAGTAAGTCCCAACTTCACGTCTCTATGACCTCACCGAGTTCCTGTCACATCTCGCCTACTTCTAGAGTTTCCCCAAAAAATAAACGTCGCTGCGTGAAAGACGGCCGCAGTCACGAAGGTGACTCAACCTTCAAACTTTACCGCTTCCCTTCTAGATTTTGGGAAGCGACACGGCGACAGAAGTGGATTTCTGCGGTGCGATGAATCAAGCAAATTAATTTTACTGAAACTGTTGAAGTGAACGAAAATATATGTGCCGGCTTGGAAAGTGGTCTGACGAAATTGTTTTTCAGTCTACTCGGCAAAATAACATATTTATAGAAGTTGTATTACGAGTCGCTTAAACAGCCAGATAGGGAAATACGGTAGGAAAAATCGGGCCGATTGTTGCTTCGCTGTGACGTCGAGGATCGGGCGATTAGGTCTTCAAGCGAGAGGCCCGTCGGCCCGTTCCGACACTCGTAATGCCATTAGGCTGGCGCGGTCGCAATCAAAACCTTCCAAACCTGCGAGCCCTCAAATAGTGGGTTTTCGTGGCACAATGTTTTGTTTGTTTCGGTACCCAAATTTAATGCTGGGTCTGGCAACAAATGTGACGGCGTGCAGAAATCAGGAGGCTAAAGTTTTTGTTTAGAAAAAGCGCGTGCGAAGCGTAAATATCCTTCTTACACGTACACTTTGTTGCCTGTTGCCTCTTTACAGCAGTCTTCGCAATATGCGTATGGTTCTCTAGCATGCAGAGTTTGGTTCTATAAATTACCCACATTCTATTCCAGTGTGTGGGGGCGTCGGAAGAAGGAGAGGACGGCCGAGCGAGGCGCGAGCGGGGGGTCCAGCCGGCGAGAAAAGAGGAAGAGCGTGGTGCACGAGGCTGGGGCCGGGCAGGAACGATAGAGCCGTTCTGGCTGGTCTGGCCTTGAGCCACTAAATGAAGCGTAGCTTATTTAGTGGCACTATTCTGGCCCATGGCAATCCCCGCGACCATTCCACCAGCGAGGTTCGGATCAGGACCGGCGGAAACGGCGAGCCCTGGCCATACGGGCCTGGGCTATGACGATCTCGGGGTGGCTCCGCTGCAAGACCCTGGCTGGCCCGGAACAGCTAGCCTACGCAGCGCTGGCGTACGGGAAGGACGATTCACAGGTCTGGACACGGACTCCGAGCTCAGAACAACGGGCGACAACTACGGTCGACGGGTCTGGCTGCCCGTCCGCGAACACGGGCAACCGGGTAGTACAGACCGATCTCACCAAGCGTTCCACGCATGCGTGACGCCGCCATAACTGTAGTTCATAGGAGGCAGATGCCAGTTCACGAGACAGCTCATGCCGCCTCGTGCTCTGCTCGCGCAGACCTCCAGCAGGGTTGTCGCGCGTGCAGAAAGACTACAGCTCCCACGATGCTTGGCGGCAGCGGTGGCGTACTCAAACTAGCTGGTGAGATCGGTCTATTCGTTGTCTTCTCGTTCTGTTGTGTCACTTCCTGGGAGACGAACGAAGCACATACCGATCGGGTGGCGATTATTATAACGCGACCCCACAAGTGGTGAAGACAACTCAAACTGGTGTCCAAATTACAACTCTAGAATATGCTCTAAACACTTCGGCCTATCAAGGCTCCCGATGGTCTTAAAAAAACTCATAAAAGAACCAGGGGCATGGCGCGCACTTGTACACGGGTACTGCTGAAATCGGGATCGCCGCCGCTCGCCACGGTTCGACGGGCAGACTGGCCGCCCCATTAACACAAACGGCTCCGCTTGTGGCGCTGAATGCAGCACTCTTGTGGCGCCGCCTGGCCATTGCCGGCTGGCTATTGGAGTTACGAAACAGATTATTTTGAGATTTCGGCGAGTTCTTGGAGGACGACGAAGTGTTCGGATTGCGAGCAGTACTTTTTCTCAGGTCAGCAATATTTTGTATTATTGTATCAGAACACTCTTCTAATTTTCACTTAATTGCATTAGTAAGTTGCAACAGAGAACATCGGTTCTCCCGGCAAGGGAGAACCAAGCATCTAGCGGCGATGACCTCCCAAAAACAAGGGACGTTAAAGGGGGTCATGAAACGATTTTCCTACTTCTTCCTCCTTAGCTTTAATCCTCAACTCAAATGCGAATTGTAAAATCACGTCGTAGTGACATTCTTCGGCATCGGTGCGATGACTCCTAGGTTCCTCCGTGCTTTTTTATGCACACCATAGAACTTTTCCTTCCCCAGTGACGATAAGTTCCGTCAGGGCACTCATTCGCCACGAACGCGAATCCAAATATTCGTCGACGGATTGATTGTTGACGAGTGCATACGTCCGAGTGACGCAGTTCTCGTGTCCAATGCGAGAGCTGGGCTCAGCTGACGTCAGGTTGGCACCGCTGACGCGCTTTGGGAACCGCGGATGTATCATAGTGAGAAGGCGGAGAGCTTTCAAAGGAAAGAAAATACAAAATATTCCGCTATATTTTCAAATGTTCGTACCGAAAAGCTGGCTTTTGACTTTCTACCCTCTTTCTTTTGGCCAACTAAACAATATGCGATTAGTAAAGTCCCAATTTAAAATCATTTATCACAGCCCAAAATTCGTTTCACGGCCCCTTTAAATGCGACCACCCCCACCGTGACCGATGCTTCCTTGACGTATGCCCAGGAGACAGCCTCTGGTCTAAAGTGGCCCCCAGAAGAAATTCAGGACGACGTCAACATGATAGGGCGTGATGAGGATCTTACCAAAGTGAAGGATCTAACGAACGCAACACCACTCATCGCACTACTACGCAGATTCTACCTCGGACGCCTCGGAGATCACGTCCGATATGCGGGACTTCCAAACAGTGCACTCTAACAAACTGAGGAAAAGAACGCTCAACCTTGCGCCCAAGATAATGGCACCCCCACAACCAGTGGCGTACCAACTTGTTTTTGAGTGGGGGGGCAAACCAGGCACCCTGCTACCCCCCCCCCCCCCCCCCCGACCCTCGGGGCCGGCGGACACTGAACTTTGTTTCTATTAGGGAGGTAGTTTCTATCTACCAACGTTTTCTAAGCACTGAGGTGAAGACAAGCTTTTACACACTACATAGTAATGGTGGGATGATGACATCTGCGTTTTGAGGAGTATTTGTTTTTAATTTTTACTCGAAACAGCAATTAGGATTTTGAGCGTTTATTAGAGAACATGATATTACTGATGATCAGATGAACACTTGCACGCGGTTTAGATTGTTTTATTGTTGTTTTTGGGTGGTCTCCAGCACGAGCGCAGCGCTTCCACTTGCCCGTCGGCTCCGCGTCAAGTCAGCGATCTGACACTACAAATTCTACGACAGAAGAGCACACGCTCAGGTTTTTTGGTTTGTGGGCAAAATGTTCTTTGTTTTAGGTACTCAGACTTGGTATACTTCGAAAACCAGAGATGATCGATGTAAAACAGAATGAGGCCTGTTCGTACTAAGCGCAAAACACGCTCACCCTCCGCCTTGCAGCGTCGGATGTCGTCAAATATAGGCGCATTCATTATCAAAATATAGTCGAACGTAAATAACCCTGCGCTTGCATGTTTGCCTCCTTTCGCGAAAGAGAAAGAGGACAAGAAAACCCTCCACACCTGATGCGTCGCCCTGTTTCCGCCGGCACAAAGATAGCCGTTTAACGTGCCGCCCTTGGAGCGTTGTGTAATGAGTGTGCACCCATACTGAGCAGCTCCGGTAGCCGTCAGCCATTCTTCAGACACTCTTACAAAAAACATCCAATGTTTTCCTTTGAGCTCAAACAACCATATTACTGACGACAGAACATAAGCAAGGTAAAGGAATCACGAAAAGACAAAAATCAGAAGTTACCAGCTATAAACAACACTTACTTGGAGCAATCAGGTTCCGAGACAGCAGCGCCGACGCGATGATCTAGGCGTTGGGACCGAGAGCTGACCCCGTTGATGGAAGACGGCTCGGGATGGGAGCAGGATATAGAAGCAGTACTTCTGGAGAGCCCCGCGTCTCGATATAGACACTGCTTAATTATATGTGTACAGTGGTAACGTCAACATCGAAGAGCACATTTCGACGGAGCTCGTTGCTCAAAAAAAAAATTGGCTTGCTCTTTATGTTTATACAGCCTTGATGGAGATGCGCCTCAACGGGTAATCGGTCTCTTAGCTGTAGATGAGAAATTTGGCCAGTGCGGTACAACCGCTAACCTGGGGTTTTTAACGTGCATCACGCAGTAGTGATCACACGAACGCGTGCCGGTACGAAACTCATCCAGATCGAAACGGGCGGGGTCGGCGGGGATCGAACCCAGGAGGTTCCCAGCGCAAGCTTTCGCTCCACGCTCCGAGCTGAGACTCGTTAGCCCACTCGGCCACTTCCTCCCCAGCTCGTTGCTCCTTTTTAATCAGTCTACTTAACCCAGGTCACCAGCTAGGGACTTTAGGGGAGCCAATCGACAGCCTATGTTGGCAAGAGTACAGCTTAGAGCAGTCAGGCTCCGCCCCCATCACTTCCGAAAATACACTCTCGCAGGCGCAGACAAGTAGATGCGTCAAGGAAGCGTGGTTCCCCGATGCCGTCGAAATTTGGGAAAAGCGCACGCTGACCTTGTCGGGGGGGGGGGGGGGGGGGGGGGGGATAAAAGCACTCATCGAGTGGGCCAGCAGCGAGGTCGAGACGAGCCGGTTTCTTCAGTGGTCCTTTGCACAGGCTGTCCAGACGACGCGGAGCCGCTAGGATAATCCCTAAATTGTTGGGATTTCCATTTTCTCATCCTATGGAAACTCGAGCCGCCACCTTTCGGATTCTTGGCTTAGGCGACACGAGGTGACAGAGCGCTCTTCCGAACGCTACTCGGCCAAATCCCTTGGGCGCCACCGGCCAGTGCTTGCCCGTCCCATTGTACTCCCTGAATTTTTCTTAAATTAGGCGGCGGTCTGGAGAAGAGACACCACGTCGTAGGGCGAACTTGTCAGGCAAGAGCGGCAATCCTCAGCGAAAGACCAACATGATGCCGTGTGGTGCACCAATAGATTTTCAGCACCAAGCTTCCTTGTCGCGGCATTACGTATAGGGTTCGAGTTAATAAGTTCAATACATACTCTTTGTCACTATCCGGTATTAACGTGACATCTATGCACAGGCCCACACTACGGTATGACGTCACGTGCAAGCCATGTATCAGAAGTGGCCAAACTTCAGCTCGCGAGCCGCGTAGGGCTCTTAATTCTCCCGCTGCGCGTGTCTAATGATATGATGGCTCTCAAATTACAATAGTTGGAGCCAAACACTAAGCTTGTCATAAAAACATCACAATAAGAAACAGGTACAAAATATGACATACAAAATGACTGGGCTGAAGCCGTGGTTTCCGTTGCTGGTAAGCATATCAAAATAATATTTAATGGTCAGTTTTTAATATTGGTAGGTTTTTCAAGCCTCTCGGCCTGCTAGGTTTAGGCAGGGTTAGTTTCTGAGCGGAAAATTTTGCTCAAATTGGTCTCTGACTCTGAGCTACTTTTGGTAATCGTCATTTTTCGTAAAATGCAATGCAGCTGCCTTATGAAACAAGGACTGTAAAGTTGAAAGTTGTATCTAGCGGCATATCGCATCCTTTTTATTCCGCTTGATAAAAACGTCTGGGTGGCAAGAATTGAAAGTATATAGGCACCAATCAGGTACGAACCACAAGGTAGCTCCGAAAGCATGTGAAAGTGATGATATTCTCACATCCCGCCCCCCCGCCTTTCTTGAACACTGTCAGTTTCGCCCCCCCCCCCCCCCCCCTTGACAATAATGGCAGCTGCTTTTCCTTGGCAATGCACTCCAAGCTACAGACGACCATGAGCGCGCGCCCAGGGCGCCGATCAGGCACGTAGCCAGGATTTCGTTTCGGGGGGGGGGGGGGGGGGGGGGGCGGCCATGGCAAAATGCTGTATGATGGGGAGGGAGAGAGGAGGCCCCACCAAAATGGAAAATTTCGGCGTGGGGGGGGGGGGGGGGGGCGAAGGGCAGGCCCCATGCCCCCCCCCCCCCTTCCCCCCGCCACCCCCTGGATACGTGCCTGGCGCCGATCATATCCAACGTTGCTATACCCCGTTTACCCGTACAGCGCAGCGGAGGCAAAAAGCGTGAACTGGGCGTACACGTCTCGAAGCTGCGATCTCGTGCTTAATAGTGAATGGAGTACAGGAGCGATCAAACATATGTGTGTGCTCTGTTTGGTTCTTTTAATATGGCAAGAAATGTGGCCCTGAGTACGGGACCGACGAAAAAAAAACAGCCTTACCACTTTTCCTAGTTACTGTTACATTTTTCTCAGAAAGGACCTCCGCTATTTCAGGGGGGGGGGCAAAACACATACCTTGCCCCCCCACTCTGAGAAGTGGGGGGGCAAGCGCCCCCCTTGCCCCCCCGGTTGATACGCCCATGCCCACAACGTTCCCTCCGGCTCTGGGAAACGTGGTGGTCTTCGCTCCAAAAGACCCCAGAAAGCAAGTCACAAGCTTTAATAGTATTCGCCTGACCGCATAGTTAGAAAACATCGCTCCATCCACTATCCTTCAAATCAGGTCAAATAAGGTACCAAACTTTGTTGCTATTGACACCCGGAACTTACAAACTACACCGCAGCTGTTGAAGCGTGAAACTTTGCTACGTGTACCGATGTACGCGTATGAGCCAAGGTCCAAAACGCATGCCATGGGTGTCTGTCACAAAGGACGTAGCGAAGGACATCATTGAAGAAGAGCTCAGGGCATAGCTTAAGAGCACAATTAAGCTTGCCCAACTGAGGCCGCTTGGTTGATTACCAAACAGCACGCATCACTTTCGTCGGAAGTGAGCTGCCAAGTCATGTCGATGTGGGCTGCAGCGTCCGACAACCAGTCACCGCATACTCACCACGCCCAGTGCAATGCCACTCGTGCGGGAAGCTTGGCCACCTAACCCCACGTGTGCGCGTCAAAAAATGCCTTCGCTGCTCCAACGCCCATGACACCGAAGAATGCCCGCCAAACGCCCCATCCAAATGTGTGAACTGTGGAGGAAAACATCACGCGGCATCGCTACATTGCCAAAAATTCAAACTCGTGAGAAAGATCGACGACTGCCGGCAACAAAATGAAGTGAACCATGCCACCGCAAAAACAGCTGTCAGTACGCTTAACAAAACAAGGGAAAACACTTAGCTGAGGCCACCACAGTCGTCGCAAACTTCGCAACACCAATCAACCTGGCCAAGCGTCGTGGAAACGAATTTTGTCCCTGAAAAAACAGATGGCAAGCCGAGTATTTTCACGATTTCTGGTAACCACGCTGCTACGGAGGCTGTGAATGTTCAACACCCTTCCCCGAGAAATCAAAGAGAAACAGTCACCAGACAAGCCCCTTACCGTGAGGAGTCATCAGAAAGATCTTCTGGCCAGAAGAAACAGACAACTCCTCCAGCAACTGCGTTTCTACTTCAGTCTTTCTCAAGCTGCAGCAAAGTCTCATCACGCCCCTTCTGCGAGCTCTTCGGAGTGTGGTGGCGGGCAACAACCCAATTGCCTCGTTAGTATTGAAAATCATCGATCTAGCCATTGCCCCTAGTGGCTGCGTTTATTGGATAAAAAACTCTGCAAGATACGTACAACCTCACAGTTCGTCGCAAAAGCTCAGACACATTCCGCTAGTCATGCAATGTAACTGTGCAGGTCTCCACACCCGTCTTGCCGAACTGCTGCTTTACTTATTGACCGTACCCATACCTCTTCTTGCATTATGTGAAGCTGGCCTCCCTAATGACCAAGGCATCTCCGGCTACGTGAGGTACTGCAAACCCCACTATGAGCGGATTTACTAACGGGAGTTTCTGCACTATTCATCAAAATGACTCTCCCTTAACACTCTATTGATGTGACTGATTTGTGCAATGACCATCTATAGAAACCGTCACAGTGCAAGTCAGCGTATTTCCGTATATACGCACGGCCGTCCGTATGTATACGCACGCCCGTCCGTATACGCACGCCCGGTCCGTATACGCACGCCCGGTCCGTATACGCACGCCCGGTCCGTATACGCACGCCCGGTCCGTATACGCACGCCCGGTCCGTATACGCACGCCCGGTCCGTATACGCACGCCCGGTCCGTATACGCACGCCCGGTCCGTATACGCACGCCCGGTCCGTACACGCACGCCCGGTCCGTATACGCACGCCCGGTCCGTATACGCACGCCCGGGAAAAAGCGGCCTTTCTGTTGCCCGTGTAGTCGCGGAGCTTAAGAAACGGTGCACAAGCTCCTTACTTTTATGTGGGGACTGGAAAGCCCACCACGAACTGTGGGGTGCGCTAAAGGAGACGCACGCGGGCTAGCTCTGGCTACAGCTCTAGAGAGGCACGATCTCGTCGTGGCAAATGATGGCCGTCGTACTTCTTACCGCCCCCCTTGCACCTATAGCGCCATCGATATAACCGCCCATTCTATAAAACTCGAGGTCACGTGGCAAGTGTTAGCCGACACAAGGGGAAGCAATCATTTTCCTTTTTTCCTGTATTTAGGAGGCTACCAACCGTCCAAGCAGTGCACAATTGATATGATCATTTGGGATACATTCCGAAGTCATCATGTATCGGTAAAGGAAGACGTATGTGCGGCTATTGTAGATGCCACAAAAAGCATCAACAGTGCAAATACGCCTCCCAGTACATTACCCCAAACCAGACCTCACCTTTCTGAATCTTTGCACACGCAGGAGACAGGTCCAATGAGAGCTGCAGCGTTCTGGTACCCGCTACTAAAATCGCATTTCAACAAGCTAAACGCCGCGACTAGGCGCTATGCGAAGAAGCTATGCAGACAACAATGGCATGATGTGTTTGCTAAATCAAATGCCCACACACACCAGCTTCCCGGATTTGGCATATTCTCGGTTGCTTTATGGGAGCAAGAAACAAACTGTCACCCCAGGCCTCTCTCGCACTTCAACGAGAAAAAGACCTCCAGGTTATAGCGGACGAATTCGCTAACTATTACGCCTCGGTCCGGAGTCACTCGCAAGAACCGTGCGTCATAGATTCGTCTTCGTCCTCTCTTGATGTACCATTCACCCTTGAAGAAATCCAGGCGTCGCACCGCTCCACCAAACAGCGCACTGCCTCCGGACCAGACGGCATTACCCTCCAAATGTTCTGCACTTTACAGATGAAGGCCTGCAACTGCTTCTGTCCGAGTTTAACGTTATCTGGTCGACGAAAAACGTACCTGGTGAGTGGCGTTCAGCCTGGGTAGTGCCCATCCTCAAACACGGAAAGCCAAGAACCGAACCTTCATCTTATACACCAGTTTCGCTCACTTCATGTGTGGCGAAGCTAATAAAGCGCATGTACACACTCGAGTTTCTTGGTGGCTTGAAGCTAAACTACTACTGCCCAATGTTATGACAGGCGTTAGAACTCGGCTTCCAAGGGCAGACAATATCTCAGACCTGCGCAGTTGAACAAAATTGGAATGAAAAAAGATCAACACTGGCGTTTTTTTTCGATATCTAAAGGGCTTTTGACAGTGTGACACCATCAGTTGTGCTAAGAAAACTCACACCCTTAGGCATTACTGGGGTTGTACAACGCTTTCCTAAATGCTTTCTACCAGAGCGAACGTTCCGAGTAAAACTCGATAAAACGCTTAGCGCCAACCATATACTCGGCGTCCATTGCATTGCTACGTGCCTTCGCACGTAGCAATGCAATGGACGCCGAATATATGGTATAATTTCTAGATGTTGGGCACGTAGCAACTTTTTTTTTTCTATACGCGTGCACATCTTTATGGGGTACGCAGTCAAAAGTACGGGAACGCGTGCGTTAACGCCGACCAAAGCTGCACACGCACACGCCTCTCATCAAAAAATCCCACAGAAAGTTGTCCACGGCCCACAGGCGAGTCTGTGTTTCACAGCGTCGGCTTTACTGGCCTTGTATCGGAAGAGTGTCGTGTGTTGCCGAAAACTAAAGGAGCATGCCTGCGTTTATCGCAGGTGACTTTGACGTCGGGAGAGGGCGACTACAGCAGCGCAGAGCCGTATATTTAGAGAGTTTGGCCATTCGTTGGGAAGTACAGCGTGTCACAAAAGAAAATTTACACGGTCTTTTTTACCGAAAAAATAAACTAGGCATCGCCGAACGCTCATTCTCCGCCCAAAGGTAGAGCTAGATTTCACAACCAGATGCCAAAGTTTCAGCCCGGTCCGACAACTTAATCAAAAGTTATTAGATTTTCTGAAACTTTCAATGGGAAAATGGCGGCCGACGGAGTTTTCAAACACATGAGGCTCTATGGCACCAGAAACCGAAAACGGGCAAAAATGGGCTCCATTTTCCCATTGAACTTTTCAGAAAATCACTTATAACTTTTGATTAAGTTATCGGATCGGGCTGAAACTTTGGCATCTGTTTGTGACTTCTAGCTGTACCTTTGGGCGGAGAATGAGCGTTCGGCGATGCCTAGTTTATTTTTGCGGTAAAAATGACCGTGTAAATTTTCTTTTGTGACACCCTGTATATAGGCCACAAATGAGGAGGCGTTATTGGCCGAAAGTGGGCTGGGCGTGTTCCAGGGTGTCTTCACAAATTCGAATGTGGCCAACCAGAAGCCGGAAATGATACCCTGGCGGTGCTCGCGAGAAACAAATCTAATAAGTGTGTCGGAGTAACTCTGGGTGACTGAAAATAAGGTGCACGTGATGTTTTGACCACTGTCATGCAAAATAAGGGAAACGAACGTGCGCTCTAAGCATCACGTTTATACGACCACGTGGGAGTGGTGGGAGTAACGCCGATAGCGGTTGCTGCGCAAGGGACGAGGGTCTTTAAACTCCCGAAATCGCCGAGGAGAAGGAAGCTGTGGCTGGACCGAATCAAACGCGGCGTGAACTCGCCAAGGTAAGTAAAGACCCCTGGACGTTACTGACCTTGGCGAGGAGAGGCTTTTGCAGTGCCTCTGTAGCGTCCTTGCGCGCTTCCGCTGTACTGCAGAAAGACGACTGATCACCAGGTGCTCGCGACCTGACGAAGGTTTATTGCAGAATAGGCGTCTTTCAAGATATCCTCAAATGGTCGAAAATAATCTCCAGTTTTGCTTTTCGATGGTGTGTGCCAGATGTCCTTCGTTGGTTTGGCAGGTCTCCTAATCTGACTTAAATGGTCACCACTTTGTTGACTTTGATATACGGTGCCGACTATTCGAGTAAACAAAAAGTGTTGCTGAAGTGTTCTAATTTGTATAAATGTGACTATGGAATCATCGAAACGTGTTCCCGAAGCGCAGACCTACCTTCCTCTCGTATGCTAAAGCAGTTGCATTCTCATTGCTGATGTGGCTTAAAAAGTTACTTACTGACTTAACTGCAGGCCCATTTCGAGCCTTCCCAGTTCCAGACGAGATGTTATGATGGCTGGAGGAAGTTGAAAATCACAGCCGTTCCCACCATTTTCTCTTAACCGAAAGGCCAAGTAAGTACGACGCGAAGGAAGAGAACTAACCCAGCTGTTATGGCTTGGTGGGATATATATATGGATATGTGGTGATGCGTTCTGGAAACTTCACGAACGCTGTGCGATATACTGACCTGCACCATCTGCACAAGCAAAAGCGAAATCACGAAGATGTCTAGAAGTTCTGAAAATGTCATGCATTGCAACACCACACCTTTAAGATATGTGTAATTATCCGTACTGTAAACATAGTGTCTATGCCTGTTAAAAAAAAAAAAAAAGAGTTATTGATATCCGCATCCCCAGCCTGAGGGCCACCATGCATATTTATTGCTGAGTGTGGTGCAATTGTCCAGGAGTGCATGCGACATCATCAGTCAGTGTTCCAGCATGATGCAGCACCGACCATTATCTGGTGATCTTGGCTGATTCACTCCTGCTCCCTAGTGCAATCTAAGTCAAAACCCCAAGTGCCAGGCACGAGGCACATGTATGAGTCTTACTTGAGCTGCTGCATACATCGACAACTATCAGCTTCGGCTAACTTGGTATGTGCCACGACTCTTTGAGGCTACACTGGGAGACTGATAATGACTTTTGCCTTCAGCCAGTGGAGCCTACTTCGTAAGCATCTTCAAGCTCCCTCCGTAGCTCAGGGTTAGCATCACCGACACTGATACTGCAGGCAGCCAGCAGTTTGCAGCAGCACCCTGCCAGCGTCCCTGACCAGCACAGGGCTTCTGCCCGTTCGGTCTGTCTCACAGTCCTTGCGCAGTTTGGTATGAACTCTGTCACTAACCAGTTTTCAAACCTCGTCCGCAGGAACCTGCTGCCGGAGGCCGTGGGACCCTGGTGCACGGTATCGAACAGCCCGTGCCCTCAACTAGTGGAGCCTTCTTCGTAAGCATCTTCGAGCTCCCTCGGTACCTCAGGGTTAACGTTACCGACCCTGATACTGTAGGCAGCCGGCGGTTTGCAGCAGTAAACTGGCAGCGCTCCTGACCAGCACAGGGCCTCTGCCCGTTCGGTACGCGTCACAGTCCTTGCGCAGCTTGGTGTGAACTCTGGCACTAAACAATTTTCAAACCTTGTCCGCAGGAACCTGCTGCCGGAGGCCGTACGTGACCCTGCAGCCAGTTTTTTTCATCGACACTTGAACCTGGCCTGATAGACGATGTGTTTGAGCAGATGACCAAACCATCAGGCGCCTTGAAAAGGAAAATCGTCGCTTAGCGAGGCAGGCTGCCATCCAAAAGACTAAGAAAGCGACATTCCATGCGCATCTTCAAAAACTGTTTTCTGCAGACCAATTGTCTGCTTTGTCAAGAAGTAGCAACAGGTGTCGTCGTCGTCATGTCGTCAGTTAGTGAAATTGCTATTCTTGATAGAAAATCAAGTAGTACTCTTATGTAAAAAGGATTTCACTGAAGTGCTGTTTCATTTTTGTTTTTGCTTGGTTATATTGATATTTAACTTCTGTTCAAATCATAAAGGTAGTCTGTTTCAATATTAAAATAGCTAAGAACACAGTCATAATTTATTGTGGTTTCTTCTTTGCTGTGTCAGAAGTAACTTTCTCTATTATTATCTCTTAGTGGTCATTTATTTTCATTTTAGCATGCTTTGCGTGTGAGCTGCTGCATATAAAAGTTAAAATATAGTTCGCCACCTTAAATTATTAAATGTTTACCTTGGGTTTACAAACTATATGCACACCTTTGGATGTTGGGAAATTCTGCCAACCTTAGTAATAAAACGAATGCAGAAGATTACAAAGAAAGACATGGAGATTTTGGCAGGTCCACTTCACCGAAGAGTGCTGATAGTTGGGCGAGTCGGTGCTGAATTTGAGAACAGCACAGTGGTGTCCCTTTCTTTTCCTTTTGTCCTTGTCTTTATCAGCTACCATATGTATTAACATTTCACATATTGTGATTTGTGAACAGTATCCTGCTGTGCACGCCAAAAGTATATCAGCTACAGTGCTTTATTTCAGTTTAAGTCCAGATGCAGCCGACGCTATGAGCTAATGGGATCGATGAAGCAGTGTCAGAAGCGCAGGTCACTGGGCCTTGTCTCTTTGTGCTTGTTTCAGCGATGATAGAGCACAAACAGAAACATGACAAACACCATGACGGTGTCGGCTGCGTCTGGACTTACGCTGAAATAAAGTATTGCGGTGAAATTACCACACTCAAATGGGAAAAAAATAATGCTTTCCTTGCTGTAAAACTAGGAAATTTGTTTACTTGTGATTAATTAGACCTTTTGGTGAATAATTCTTGTTATCAGTTTAGCCTTTTCTTTAAACTGGGTTACTTTGGCTGGAATTAAATGCTGAAAATGGGTGATAAAAATACACTTTTAACAAATTTATTTTTATCTAAAAACCCTCAGGCGTCCCTGTCTTCCTTTCATATTTTTTATAATGCTAGATGATTTTTTTGGAGTAGAACGTCTAAGCATGTTTGCAAGAAACTAGACACTCAACACACCACAGGCGAAATAGACTAGGCCAATTTTAAATAGATAACAGAACTTGGTCTCGTAATGTATAACAATGCAAAAATGCTCAAGCCCTAACCCTTAACAGTTTAAATAAACCAAAAGGTATAGAATGCTTGAGTAATCTAGTAATTTGAATGAGAAACCATTTTGAAAAACAGCGCGAATAACACACGGACAAGAAGGAGAGAGCACACAGGGCGAGGCACTCTCCTTCTTGTCCGTGTGTTCGCGCTGTTTTTCAAAATGGATTCATACTAACTCGCCCAACTTTCCATTCTAGTGAATAGGAAACTACAGAGTAAGGAGTTGAGGCAAACATTTTGACTTTTCTTGTAGTCGGGTTTGACAAATTAAATGCCTCGGTGGCCCAGTGCAGAAAGCTTTGTTGAGCTTGTTAACATTTACCATTCGCCAAATCACATTCGTGAAGTAAATTATAGTATCATACCAGATGAGGCTGATTTTCGTGGGTTGTTTGAAATATATATCATCTGCCCTGCCCATGAATACCCTGAAAATAAGTGTAGGTGTTCTGAATTTGATAACGGAAGGCAATTAGAAAAAATATATATTTCATTGTACCGGATTCTTGTCACTTACAGTCGACTCCCATTAATTGAAACTCCAGAAAGCCACACACTTGAGTTTGAATTATCAGAAATTCATCTAAATATGGTATGAGATTAAGTGGTGACTTGCTAGAGGAATAAGTACACAAACCAAGAAAATCGTTTATATTTTCCTCCACACAGGCCTATTTATATGCAGGCACACACATAAAACATTGGTGAAGTTCGAAGGGAATAGTGTTTTGGCCTAATATTTTCTAATCGAATATCAAGTAGTTTTTCAAAGCCGTTTACTACTGTCTAACCATGCCTAAACGAAAATTCAGCTCATCTTGTGATAGTTCTTCAAAGCCTTCCACTTGTCCACTTTCAGGGAGAGTTGTTTTAATGTAACTATATCTATGAACCGTGGCCTCAGAAAGTCCAATGCCTACATTGGGGTGGCATGTAAATGACAGATTTGACATAAAATAAAGCCTAAAGAGATGTCCGGTTATCCTAATGGATAGAATTTATAAATCTGCTTGCTATATGTAAACATTCTTTCTTTAATCTCGAATTTAACCCACTTAGAAAACTAATAAAACAAGCATGAATAATCAAATGTTAGTACAGTTCTGCTTGCATAATCGCAGAGGGTTAATCCCATCGAGTGCGCTTCTCACCTAGCACCCGCGGACTGCGGAAAAGCAATGACTGCGAGCTTCGCGGGTATTGCTTTTGCGCAGGGATGGGCAGTATTTCAAATACAGGTATTTGAAATACGTATTTCAAATACTTTGTGTATTTTGTATTTGTATTTAATTACAAATTGGGTAACGTATTTGACGTGTGTATTTAAATACTAAAACGTGGGTATTTCAAATACAATTGTAATTAAATACAATTTTGTGGGCGAAAATACATCCCTCAAATTTATTGTCACTGTCCACAGGAGGAAGAAAACTACGTTCTGCACCGAATGCAGTGTCTCTCAATCAAGCACAAGCGTTTAGTGACTTTGTGATTACGGTGCTAGTCCAGGGCAAGAATAGTGACGAAATCGACGTTCACAGGCAGACTGGCTAAATAAGTGCCTGTGACAACTTGTGATGCTTTCGAGCCTGATTTCCCTCCATATTTTTGCCTGGAACATTCTAAATGCGCGGGTTGTCCAGATTTTTGTAACTGGTGCGAGTTGCAACAATAAAAAAAATTATCTAGCTAGTGCTGCGCGTCTTGGTCGTCTTGGTTCTTTGTTGGTCTATACCAAAATGTAATCGACAAAAAAGGCTGCTTGAATCTCTGTACTTTTTCCACCTATTACGTCCAAGCTGATTACATTTTTTTGTGATTATATTTCTATTACGTTACTAGAGCCTCGCGCACTAACTCCCGAGTGTGCAATGCAAAATTAAAATGAGATACCCAGAAACGCGTTGCAGGTGCCCTGAAGTCGCTCACCAAAGTTTGAGGAATGTATTTGGATAAGTATTTGGAGGAGACCAAATACATTTGGTTGTATTTGTATCTTGTATTTAAATGCTTTTTTGGAAATGTAATTAGATTTGTCATTAAATACATTTTTGACCAAGTATTTTGTATTTGTATTTCGATACATATTTGCATGTATTTTGCCCAACCCTGCTTTTGCGCAGTACACAGGTGCTCGGTGAGATGCGCACCCAACGGGACGAACCCGCCACGATAAACAAATGGTATGAATTAAGGATAGAATTTTTAACCTTTTGCTGAATATGAATGAAATCCACAGTATATACTGGCAGTTGCAAGGAAGAATGCAGTGCAAAGTTTCATCTGTGTAGATGAACTCTAAAAGAAATTATAGTCATTTTTACCAGGAACACACTTACTTTGTTTGGGAAAACTATCGTCAGAAAACTAATATAAAATCGAACGTTTTTTTCACTGGATCTGCAGCAGAATGCCGGGAGAGAGCAACTGTGAAAACAAAACAAAAAATCCAGAAAGTAATTTATTTTTTGATAACATTACAGTGGAAACTCAAATAAATGTTTTGCCTTTTTATGTTGTCGACAAAATCTTAACGTCTTTTATAAAAGACGTCCAGAAAGTAAAAAGCCAATCCACAGTTGCATTGGCCATACGATTTCAGTTAGGAAAAACAATGAGTGAGTATTTGTCCTTTTATCCCGTTAGCAAACAATACTTTTCCTAAAGTGAAATTTAAGCCAAAAAGTGAAACGAAGAAAAACGCGTTCAAAGCGCTCCTAGCTCTGCCTTTTCTTCAGCATCGGTGGACCGAAAAAGAATTCATAAAAAAGATTAACTATGCAGTGTAAACTACTGAAACTTTTTGTGAGCAGTACTCTCTACATGTTGCTGGATCTATAAATATGGCATTTTTCAAAATCAACTTTGTTTTCAGAAATTGTTTTCTTTTTTTCTGAGTAGTATGCGAAAATGTTGTTTGAATTAAACAGCTTGAAATGCATTGAAAACATGACGGGACAACCAAAACTTTTTCATTCGTTTAAATTAACCGGAAGTATGAAATGTTCGAGTTTGAATTATCACGAGTCCACTGCACTGATAATGTGATGAAATAGTCTCTCACAGGCCTCATGCACGTTAGTGGGTTGGTAATTTGAAATGTGTGCTCATTTGTTTTGTTTTTTATAGCATCTTCGATCAACTCGCACCGGAATCGCCCTGAAACCAGCACAGTGCACAGCGCTCTTCGGTCGTGCAGCGCGATGTCGGTGCAACATCGAGGACAAACTGCGCCGCGCCGGTGCACCGCGGCGAGCTCCACCTTGCGTCACTTCGCGTTCTGTTCGTTTTTTCTTGCGTAGGTCAGCGCACGGTGCCCGTCTGCTGGCAATTTCTTTTATTTTTTTACTCGCGGATTTGGCGGTCCCACAGAAATAAACATCGTGGACGTGATTGTCGATGGGGTCACGAAGCTGGTGACAATTCCACATGTATATGTTCGCCATCCATTATTGGTTCAAGAAAACGAAACACCAGATAATAGCCGTACCTCGCTGTCGTCGAAGCGCTTCGCGCCGCTTTCCACGAAGTTCGTGGTTTTCGGGCGCTCCTTGCCACCGCAGCAATCGCCAGTAATCGCGGCGATGGTGAGAAGCTCGTTGTCTCGCCGTCAGAAGACCCGAGGAAATCATCTGGTGCAGCTGCGAGGCGTGTTCGTTTTTGCAAAATCGCCATCTCGATAGTCTGCGCGTCTGCTACTCCCGCCATCTTCTCGATTCCCGCTCCTGGCCGCAATGCCTGATGGGACTGCCCCCCCGGCGCACCGCCGATTTTCTTGGTGCGTGTTGGGGCAACGAAAAGCCGCACCGGGAGGGTGCGCTTCGTTCATCGAGGATGTCCGGTGCGCACCGGTGCACTTGATCGAAGATGAAGGGGCGCACCTCAGTGCCCCGGTGCGCACCGGTGCGGATGATCGAGGATGCTATTATATACAATATTCTGGTGTCATTATAGGTTCATGCAATAGAGAATATACTACTTTTTTTTATTATTCAGCTATTCCTACTTATTGTTGCATGCAATGCCAACTGGACGCCTATACTTATTTAGGATTACACATTGCTAAAAAAAGAACGTAACAGTAAAAACATTGTTAGAATCCCCAATCAATGCGCTGAGGAACTGATGGAGAGGAAGAGACTTGAGGGGACGTCAGAACGTAGAGCTCTGGTTGGAATGATTATAGTGGGTAGACCGAAGATGAGCTGCCTTTGTCTTCACTGTACTCGTCGAACCCGTTAGAATGTGAAAGCCAAATGCCAGACGCCGGCGTTCTGAAGGTGGAGACGAAGGCAGCTAGATTTAGTTCTACCCATTAATCCTTTCAACCAGAGCCAGGCGTTCTCGCGTCCCCTCTCGCTTCCTCCTCTCCCTCACTTTCTCGGCGCATAGGCTCCTTTGGCTACTGGTCATGGTTCAAAAAATCTGCAATAATTTGCTACAAGAGTTGACATATTAAGATCAAACATTTTTTATCTGTTTATCTCACTTTCATGAGCAAGTGGTAAATAGATTTTATTTAATATAGATGTACTTTTGATTGTACAGTCAGTAAATATTATGGATGTGAAAAAGGCAAAAAGTAGTGCACGAAAACGCGTATCTCAGATGTGCGGCACATATGTTCGCCTTTCATTTCATTTCATTTATTAATCCTTAAGGGTCCTCTGTCGAGGACATTACATAAGGAGGGGGCAACACAAGAAATTATACAAGAAATGAAAAAACAACAACATAAAAATTACATAACAACGCACTCTCATGCAACGTAGCTAAAAAACTTAACTTGGTGTGGAAAAATACGACATGATGGAGCTTTTGAAAACCACAGGGTCAGTTATTGTAATGAGTGATTCTGGAAGACTGTTCCAGTCCACAATTGTTAGTAGGAGAAATGATTTGTTAAAGGCATTACTGGAACCCGATATACGTTGAAAATTGTAAGAGTTATTGAGCCGACGAGATGACCGTGCGGGAGTGCGCAGGAATGAGCTTCGAACAGTGGGATGATAGTGGTAAAGTTTATGGAGTAAGCAAAGACGTGCAACCTTGCGGCGTACCTCCAGAGTTAGTAAATTTAGGCTCGTTTTCATGGCAGAGACACTGTTTTTATAGTCATAGTTTGATAAAATGTAGCGGGTTGCTCGGTTTTGAATTGCCTCCAGTCGGGTGATTAAGTAATTTTGGTGCGGATTCCATATTGTAGATGCATATTCCAATTTTGGTCGAATGAAGGTTTCGTATGCAAGTTTCCTAAGCTTTGGAGGAGCAGCATTCAAGCAACGCCGGATGTAACCAAGGGTCCTTGCTGTGTCCGAAGAAATTGTGTTAATGTGATTAATCCATGTCATATCGGAAGTTAGTACGACACCGAGATATTTATACCTATCGACTTCTTCAATGATCTCGTCGCCCAGCACATACTGGAAGGAGGAAGGAACTTTTTTCTTTCGTTGCATGAGCATTTCCTGATAGCAGGTCACAAGGCAAGTAAAAAAACCACCAATGTCCACTGGTGGCGATATCAATATCAAGTTTTGAACAGTGATATAAAAAAAACACAGAAACAAAGGTCCGAACAGTGAATTCACCAGTGTTTTTATGTTTTAACGTTTTCACAAAAATACTATTAGCCATACAGTTCTATGTGCTTGTTGTATTTACATAAATAAAGACGTCGCCTCACGGATAGGATTTCTTTAGCATGGCATCTGTAGCCGGTTTGCCATTAGCCGCTCATTGTGCACCTCGTCTGTGCACTCTGGCCATGCGCTTCTCTGCAGCTTGACTTTGTCAGTAGGGGCACATGCCGACGCTGGCCTCATCGCCAGGAGCCTACGCCATTACAGCGCTTTCAGTACCATACCTAACACTATAAATCATAGTTTTCAGGCTTCCATGCGGAAAACAATAATAGTACTCGAAATAACATGTTCACCCAATAACATGTCATACTAATCTAATATGCACTTTGATTGATGAACAAATTCAGGGCATTTCATTGAACTGTTGGGAAACCGAAAGTAAATTGCTAAATATTTCGACAATAAAATTTCTTTGTCTCTGATATGTGCTTCTACATGAAGTGTTTAGTGCCACTTGCCCATGCCAAGCGGCACTATACACTGCTATAATGGCTCAGTAAATTCTTAGTTCCAGCTTTGGTTATTGCGAAGTCATTATAAAGATTCAGCTTCATTTATGATTACGAATAAAGATTGTTCTTTATCGATTTTGTTATGATTTGCGTTTCTGGTGAACATTGTGGATTGATGAAATGTGCATGCCAGTGGAACACTAGTTTTGGCATGGGTAAAGGTAATATTTCTAAGCTGGGGTGTTGGAGGAAGTATTCAAGCTTTTGGAGACAAAAGTGGCGCACCCGAAGCCCCCGGAGCGCAAATGCGTTCTCTTGCTTGATGAGATGGCCCTTGTTGAGAAGTTTGAGTACGATCCCAGTACCAGCTACATCCGGGGTTGTGTTACAATGTCCGTGCCTGGAGCATTATCCTCACACCCACCACCTGCCAGCCAGCCCAGTCTCAGAACAATGTCCGGGCCTGGAGAGACATTCTTCAAGCCCCCATCTGGCACCCACTCAAGCACCAGTTGCGTACCTGGTCAGAGAGCAGTGCCCGTGCCTCAACCACGCCCCGAGCCACCGTCTGCCACCCATGCTCTGGCGTTTATGGTTGCTGGGGTGTCCTCTGGATGGAAGCAAGTCATCTGCTACCACTACAACTGGTGAGTCATGCTTGCATGCTTTAATGAGTTGTCTAACTTTATACCGGGAGTTTCAGCGAAGAGTGACTAAAATTCCTAAAATTAGTGTATTTAGGTAAAAGGATCATGTTCTCGGGACCGCATTACTCGTTGTGGCGGATGTAAAAAAATATGCGATACTTACTCGTTAGATAAATATTTAAATAAAAATGACTAATTCACTTTTTATGCGGTGAAAATAGATATATGGTTTCCATTAGAAACTTGCTAGGCTTCATCGAAAACTGCTAAATCAATCATTTTCAGAAAGACTGAGTGCGTGAGAAGCGTAGTAGTGCGCTAAAGTTGTCACTCTTGGAGCAGATAAAAGGTTGGGGCTCTCATAAGAGATGGAAAGTCGCGGGGCACCTTACCGCAACCACTAGCCCTGTACCTGCTCCATGAGTGGTAACGTTAGTACACTACTACGCTTCTCATGCACTCAGTCTTTCTGAAAATTACTGATTTAGTGGTTTTCGATGACGCTCAGCAAGTTTCTAATTGAAACCATATGTACATTTCCACGAATTAAAAGGTTAATTAGTCCATTTAATCAATTAGTTAACTAATGAGAAAGTATCGCACATTTTCTTACATCCGCCACAACGAGTAATGCGGTCCCGAGAAAATGATTTAATTTTTTGCCTATAATACACTGATTTTGGAACTTTTGTCAGTCTTTGCTGAAACACCCGGTACATATTTGAATGTTTTTCATTACGTTCTCAGCTTGGCTTCCAACTATAATGATGGCAATTCCTGTAAAGGAGACAATATAGACATGGAAGTGCCCTTTCAACATAAAGATGTTACATCTCTTCGGAATGCAACAAAAAAGGTGCAGTGCTACACATTCGTACTTTGGCTCCTACTGACAAGAACTGGGTTTGGCCATGTGGGCGACTTGTGTGACCTTGAATTCCTGTTTTTCTACTCTTGTGCAAATGGGATATTCAAAAAAGCGCTGAAATGTTCATAGCTGTAATACCTGACATATATTAATTTTAAACTTGTGCCTGGTCTTTCACCTAATTGAAGTATAATGAATAGCCATCAATACATGTCTTCTACATTTTAAGCTTTGTGATAATAATTTTGCACAGGGAAAGATACATGTCGGGTGTTTTCTTGCTACACCATCAGAAGGCATCTGGTATACCCCAGCAGGACTGAGAAATAATTCTGACCACCTGGTGATGTCTTGGACGTGCAGCTGGAATCATTAGAAAATATATGTTTTCTTGACTCTTTTGTATTGGCACTATAATTAATCATCTGTCATGTGCTCACGTGACGTCATGGTGTCAAGACATTCTGTCAAGTAATGTCACGCCACGTGGCTTCGTGACGCAGTCGCGAGACTCACTGCACCAGGTCTACTCAAATTGAGAATGTCACTAGATTTTTTAGCGTTGTTGATACTGTGACATCACAAAGCATCACGAATTCTCACCACGAGTCACATGACAACGTAACGTACTCGATTGTCATAAGCCCGAGTCCAGTGCTCTGGTTCATGACAATCAGCGTCTCCAAACATTCGGGTAATGACTCGTGCTCAATCAATGATCGATGAGAATAGCTGAACCCTAACCATGTCTAAAGCTCAACCCATGCTTAATTTTTTTTCCAACCTCAGTGCATGACAGTGATGAACACTGGCGGTACTCTATAATTAGTGTCAGATCACGAGGCCGCTCGTTCTAATAGCGAGTTGAGGAGGGGAAAACCTTCCTTTATTTTTCCGGTGTCCTCCATTGAAGGGAGAGGAAAACTAATGGGTGTTTTTGCAAGTTATCAACGTCAAAGATAAGTTCTTGGCGGTATTTACTGAAAGTACAAATATTGTTGCACGACCCCTTTTATATGTACACATCATTGAGGCACTCAAGCAGGTTTTCGTTGGTGCTGAATTGTCTCAGAAAGTTGACCCCGAGAATAAAAACATTGAAAGGACTAAAATTGATCCGACAATAAATAGAACTACAAATGTGTACAAAAAAAGACCTAAAAAAAGAAGAAAAAGAAACTTCTAGTGGTCTTAGAGGGACAGCTGAATTTTGGCAGCCGCTCTATCGACAGGAAACAATAAGCCGAAAAGGACTTGCTGTTTCTTTGTTCCTTTTGATGCATTGGGGCCTGCGCGCTGCAGTCAATTTTTAGGTTTTTAACTTAGACAACTTTAATAAAGTATTTACCCTTACAATTGCCGCAATACAATTTTCAGGTGTAAAATATGCTTTCGGACAGCACAGGATTCCTGGTTGTGCGTGTTGAAGAATTTTCTTTAATACATTCGTCTTCAGTCGTGAAAATGATGTCCTCCTCTTCTTACCCCTCCCCCCCCCCCCCTTTCCCGGTCAGGGTGTCTCGCATTTCGACGGCAGGAAGCCAGTGCACACTAGCCAGTGTGCAAATCGCGACCAACCTCTGGTTCTGAACTTGACGGCGGGTTTCGCAGTATTTGCGAAATCAAATATACACGTTATCTTCTGAAAATGGCCACTTACAGCACTGTCAGACGTAATTCACTTTTACGATGAAAGAATGATGAGTAGAAAATTTGGAAATATACGCGAACCGGAAGTGTGCCAGGCTACCCATAGATGGCGCCACTAAGATTGTTGCCAAACAAAAAAGGGCAAAAGGGCCTGCCCTCAAACTTTTGTGACATTTAGCAAAAACTGCCAAGTTTAGCTCAGTTGCGTCATCATCATATATATCGTGAAATGCATTTTATAAACAAGATTTCACAATATATATGGCGAGAAGGTGCCCATTCCATGATTATATGCCTGTAATGAATTCCTACGTTCCAGAGCGCAACTAAGATTCAGCTTCTAATACTGTGACGCAAAGTTGTACCAATCACGGCTTTTTAGGCAACCTACCACATGGATAACCTTTCGATTCAGGTAAAATATATGTCACTGAGGTAAACAAATAAATGTTGATTCGTATAAACACGACGTTATGTATGGTAATCTAGCTTTTCTTTGACTGTTTCGTTAAAATTAAACAACATAACTTTTTTTAAATTTTGGTACCTGAAAAAATAGACTTTACAAATGGCAAAAGACTATTGAGTTACTCGTTTCACGCTTGAAATAGTGCCTATTGCCAAAACAACGCGGAAAATATATTCTGAATTTATCAATTCAAACCAGTTCGAACCGTTATTTTTGCTCTCCGGAACTGAACAGTAGGCCGTGAACCTGAACCGTAACCGAACCGATAAAAAATTGACTTTGACACTCTGCTCTTGGTTATGTTTTTTTACAAACTTTGTATTGCTTGTGTGGAGTAGTAATGCCATGCATGGGCAGTCAGTAACAGTATTTTGTGCTTTTTGCATAAATTTTGTTCTTTCGTGACATGTTCTACGGCTTACCAAAGTTTAAAGCAAATTTTATTAAAATCTGTTTCAACATTAGGTAATTGCGCCAGTCAGTAACTTTTCATATGAGAAAAAGAAAAAAAGAAAAATTGGGCGTATGTTTATGCAGTGAGAAGTCTATATAACCTTGAGATATGTCGACACAGGCTTATGCTACACATGAGCGATTCATTTAGTAAGGGCAGTATGACAGTTTACCTCGGGTTTTACCATGCACCTTGCTGTAATGATTACACAACCGCACACCGATACATTGTTTATTCCGTTTGAAACATGTAGGATTAAAAAAAGAACTAAGCATATCAAGAGTTCTTTAGTGTAGGATAGTGTAGGATTGTGCATCAAATATGCAAAGCTATGGTGTGCTAACACCTCACTTTCCAATCTCCTGGACATTGCTATGTCGGTACTACATTCAAGGACGGCAACAGAGTGTCGACAGAGTTCATATCCTTTATTCCATTGGACCAAGTAAGAATATCAGAGTCGCACACATGAAGTGGTGTCTGAAATGTTTTTGAGATAAGGGGCCGTGGGGATATTTAATGTGGTGAAGACACCGAAAGACCGTCTTAAAACTGATACCCCCCCCCCTCATTATTATGGAGACCTTTAATCCCCACAGAGATTGCCCATAATATATTGTCCATAATGATGAATCAGTAAGACTCACATTTAATAGACAAAAAACAAGTACACAAAAAAGATGCTGCGTATATTGAGGCAAAAATTTATTTTGTTTTCATTTCTACAGATGCTTTGGTACTATACTTGCTTATCTAAAAATGTATCCGGTTTGCATATCGATGATCCTTCTGTTCCAGAAAAGCAGTCGCTTATGTTTTACACTTGCCCTGATCTTTGGCTGCTTCCGCTTCACAGCTTACATTGTCTTAACTTCTTCTAAGTATAGAGGGAAGTGTCTCGCATTTACTTCTATGTGCAAAGGACATGAACAATGACTGTTTTTTGGGTTTGTCATTCATGGCAATGAAGCAAATAAGGAGGGAAGTGCAGATGACCCATTTGGCCGAATAGCTCCCAAAAATCTAACCACTGTTCAGTGCATATGTCTTAGCTTTTTCTCAGGAAGGGCAGCCAGGAACAGACAATACTGAAGCTCTATGTGTACTGTATAACCAAAGCATTTTGCAAATTCTTTTTACGTGTGTTTGTGGATCGTCTTTAAAAGGCCTCCGTCAATAAGGAGACAAAAATGCACGTATTTACCCAGTTCATTCCCAAGCTAACTGTCCACGCTACGAACTACTGGAGTCCTAAACTGGACGGTGAAATGACGGGACCGGAACATCGCTGACCGCCACAATTGGCCAGCGCCGTATGTGACATCGTTGATGCTCCCGAGATCGGGAGGTGGCGATGCTTCAGTCCATTGGTTCCGCCATCTAACTTTGGGCCTCAAGTGTTTATATTAATGAGACATAATTGTATGAGTATGGATCGGTCCCCAAAGAGTTTGTCTATAGGTTGCGGTGCCCATGTTAATGAGACATAAGTGGACATAAAGTGTTTGCATTTTCAAAAAAAAAAAGGATTGATCTAATAGTGCGTTGGTTTGATCTAGGCACGAGAAAGCATCGAGTTGTCACAACTATAGTCACTGACAGCTTGAGAAGTGCAGGGCGAGTCTCGAGCACCTGAGTATAGCTCTGCAGCTTAGTGCAGCCTTAGCCGATAGGCACGCCCAATAATGAATCACAAACAGAATAGGCCACACCCAGCATTTGTCACGTTCTCAGTAGCTATAGCATGGACTAAATGTAATTTTTTTTTGCCTTTTGAGATATTTCAGTTCCCGTTCATGCTTTTGTTGCAGGCAACTCCTTCTGTGGAAAAGAAGCTGCCTCCCAAGTCAAGATACTTATTGTGCGGTGCAACAGTGTTGGCTTGCACCCGCAACATCCTGGGGAGCAACTTTGTTCTTTTAGCTGATGTTCCCCACTTGATCAAGAACTTGAACGAGCACCTTGTGCGCGGATCGGCAAACGTCCTGCCAGCAGACTTTGTGACTGCTAACAACCTCACGTTCCCCACTGTGTCCCTTGACCCCATTTGCCAGCCGGTGGAGTTCCAGAAGAACCTGACATTCAAACTGGCCCCTAAACTTTGGCTTGAGCTTCCAGACCCAAATCATTTTGAGAAAATGAAGGTGAGCATTTACAGCAATGAAGATGTCTTGCTTTGCTATTCTATAGGAAAACGAACACT
The DNA here is from genome assembly GCF_016920785.2 of Ixodes scapularis. Taxonomy (NCBI): domain Eukaryota; kingdom Metazoa; phylum Arthropoda; class Arachnida; order Ixodida; family Ixodidae; genus Ixodes; species Ixodes scapularis. The sequence goes on along the minus strand of NW_024609879.1, from coordinate 66,998,230 downwards.
TTGTTATGCTATGCTTGTGGTTTTGCCAGAACCCACGGAGACCAATCATGAAAACTATGGAAGGAGACGGCAAATGGCAAAGCAGAGATAACGTTTGTCATAAAAAAAGTGCGATCTATATAGGTCTCATTTTTGCTTTCCGACGTTATCGGTGCCTCGTCATTCGCCGGGCCTCTTCCGTATATCGCAATGATTGGCTCTTCTTGAGCATTGCAGATAAATACACGCGCAGGAATTGCACGAAAATAGGTCGACTTATTTTCGAATAAATACGGTAAGGTACTCCACGCCTGCGTGATAAGATTAAATGTGGTCAGGAAGAATACTATCTTCAATATAAATTTCAGGATTAATTAGGCTTGCCGTTTCAACATGAGTAAATGCATCGAAAACCTCACATCATCGACAAAGTTGTACCATATTAAGTTTTAGTGGCACCATCTGTCCGAGGTGAAAAAAAAACTATTCCTCCCTTGAGCCTCACCTCGTTGTACCACTACGTCAGTCGAACTTCCTGAGCCGCACCTCGTTGAACCACCACGTCAGTCGAACTTCCTTACGGAGAAGAAAGCTCTTTTCTCTCTCTGTCTCTCTCCCCCCTACCTCTCCCCCTCCCTACATTGCCTAAGCCACCATACTTAGACTAACCTTCAAGGTCTCCATTCCAATTGCAAGCAGACGCTGCGCGGGCTGGAGGCTCTGGAAGAGAACCCCAATCAGATCATTTCTATCCCCATTGCACCTCACTGCGCACGTGACTCGGAAGAGAGTGTACAAACTGAGAGTGGTTTGGAGGCGGTCGAAAACGTCGATTGTTTGACTGTTTTTTTTTTAACTTACTTGGTGGAAAAATTATTTTAGTTCTTTAATCCAGGCGTGACAAGGAACAACTACCACAATCATTTGATCGAAGTCCAAACAATGTTGCACGGCCCCTTTATTAATAAAAGACTGTGACTGCTGTAGCATACGGCTTTCTAAATCTGCAAGATAAGGCATGTTGGAAAACGGCTGGGGCACCACTCCCCTAAATACCTTCAACAAAGTTAGCGAGTGCTGCTTACATTAAAGTTGATACCTTCAGCACCTGTAGGCTATCTAGGTGATAGTAAAGTCTGCTTTACTACTGTGCAGACCAAGTGCAGGTATTTATCAAAGAAAAGCACCGATAAAGAAAGAAATGTTTCTAAAATATTGGCCGCATAACAAACAATACAGTTTGTTATGTCAAAACAACCAATGTAGCATGATTATTTGTGAAATAGTTACTTGCCACAGCAGTTTATAGGAAGTGAGTAGTCAGTACCTGTAAAAACTGGTGTCTGCTGTTTGCGGCAGGTGCATTTTTTATGTATTTGTATGTTTTTGCTTTAAGGAAAGCAACAACAATTATCATATGGATGAATAAGCCTGCTCCAGCAGTCAAAGACTGTTCACTGTCTGTTTCATTCCCACTAGGCAAAAAGAAATTGGCCAAGCTTCTTTGCCAGGAGGTGTTTTTCATGAATTAGGAATTGTTATAACTTCCTAATTGTGCTTAGAATTGCAACCACAAAATGTGCTTTAGAACCTAGGACAATATTTCACCAGGATGAACTGTATGCGGAAAAATTACTATCATCTAAGAAAAGATTAATAAGAGGCCCGAGAAAAGCAATCCAGTGGACAACCTGAATGGAAGTTCAGTTAGTCTGCACAAAGTTGTTTTGCTGAGGAGAAGGTTACAAACTTTTTAGTTTTTTTTTTTTTTATAGCCTCAGCTGATTTTACAAAACTTTTTATGCACATAAGAAACTAAAGAAACATTAATTATGTTGTTTGCAGGTTAGCGCTGCCCTGCAGGTCCTGAGCCACTCCTTGGCCATTGCCCTTCGCTTCCTGGTGGAGAACCACGGCAGGAGCCAGGACTTCCTCACCACAGCCTGGTTTTTCGAGCAGGTGAACAGGTAGTTCGACCTCATGAGCAGCAGGTACTCGGTCCTTGCTATCAGTAAGCAAAACGTGGCGAGCTATACAAGCGCAATTGAGTTTCTGACCAAGTTTCGGCGGCTTTTTAGCCAGCTAAAAATTGGAGATGGGGCATACGAGCAGGTACGGGCAAGGGTAGTGCTCTCAACGAAGTTAGTTCTAGACCTGCAGAAGATGATCATCGACAAGCACTCATTTTCTTTTGTTTTGACATCCCGGTTCACCCAAGACTGCCTGGAAAACTTGTTTTCGGTAGTGCGACAGGGCAATCCAATACCAACTCCTTGGAGTTTAAGATGGCCCTAAAGTTGATAACCCTGTCGCAGTACCTCAAGGCTTCTAAATCAGGCTCGTACGAACTGGACGATGCTTCGTCTTACCTGACTGACTTGGCGGACCTCACTGCACTGCCAACTGCATGCAGTGATGTTTAGCCTGAGGAAATCGAACTAGGTCTACATGTCTGATCCCGAGAGGAATAGCTTTGTCTATTCCTCTCGGGATACTTTTCCGCAAAGCATGCAAGTTGCGAAAGTTATAGCTTTGTTTAAAACTGGAAACAAAAACAAATTAGGGAATTGTCGTCCTATATCTATACTTCCAATATTTCTAAAGGTTTAAAAAAAATAATTCACTCGCGGATTGCAAATTTTCGTGACAAACATTCTCTAATTATAACAGACTATCAATTTGGCTTCCGGAGAAATCGGTCTATAGAAGCAGCATTATTAGTTCAGAAAGAATGTATACTTAGAAACTTCGAAGAAAAGAAACTGATGCTTGGAATATTTATAGATTTCAGCAAAGCTTTTGATTGCATTAATCACACTATTTTGCTCGATAAACTCTTTGCTTACGGTATTCGAGATCCTCCGCTTGCACTTATAAAATAATATCTACAATATCGCTCTCAGTTTGTGGTAATTAATGACCAAAAATCAACCCTTTCAAACATATCGTCAGGAGTTCCACAAGGAAGTATCTTAGGGCCCCTTCTTTTTATACTATATATTAATGACTTAGTAAACATTGATCCAAACTGCAAATATATCATCTATGCGGATGACACTAGCATATTGTTTTCAGACAGTTGTGAGCAGAGCCTAAGAAATAAAGCCAATGCATTTCTTTTAAAGTTGAAGGCATGGTCAGAAATAAATTGCTTAAACATTAATGTGTCAAAAACAAAAGCAGTCATGTTCCGACCTCGTGGTTCGGGTGAGAGACTTTCCACACCCCTCAACTTTGGATCTTTAAGTATTGAGTTTGTACACAGTATAAAAACGCTTGGAATTATTTTTTCTGAAACCTTGCTATGGAATGATCACATTAAATATCTTTGTGCTAAACTTGGAAAGGTAGTAAGAATTATGAATAAACATAGACATGTTCTTCCCACGAGTGTAAAAAGGGTGCTATACAATTCATTATTCTATTCCCATTTATGCTATTGTAACTTGGTCTGGGGCAATACATCCATGTCAAATTTAAATGCGATACATTTACTCCAGAAAAAGGTCGTAAGAATAATTGCCAACGTTCCTTACATACATCCAACACAACCATTGTTTAAAATTTACAAAATTCTTAACATACATCAAATGCATGATTATCGACTGACACTCTCGTATAAGTATGCGGCACATGGACGTAACGATATAATTTTTTAACTCGCTGATTTAAAAGAAAAAAGTTACTATTACTCATCTAGACATCGCCAGCCTTGGCAGATTCCGAAATGTAGAACCAATTATGGTAAGCAGAAAATGAGCTACACGTTACCTATGTTATTAAATGATTATTTTATTCGGAATATAGATGTTATTCAGCTTTCGAAGAATAATATCCTCGAATTGTTTTTTCTTCAATCTTGATCGTACATGTGTTACTTATGATCATATATAAATGCACAAAAAATTAAATGTTCATTGTAAATACATTTATGTGTCGTGTCGCAGCTGCTGAATGGGGGGTCCGGAGCTTCGTCAAGCTGCGTTCATGCAGCTTTTTCTCTGGCCTCCCATTCACCACATGTATCTGTGGTGATGAATAAAGTTATTATTATTATTATTATTATTATTATTACTGTGGGGTCTGTTGTGCACACAGTGATTGAGAACAATGTAACGTGCGACATCTGTGCTGCAGCAGTTCAGGTGACCACAACGCCTGCACATAGCCTCCTTGGGCTCAAGAACTATGTCCCCAATGTGCTGAAATGCCCCTCTGAGGCTGCAAGCACACTGTTTGCAAGGTGCGAAAGCGTATTTCGGGAGTCTCATGCCTTCTGAGGCTGCAAGCACACTGTTTGCAAGGTGCGTAAGCGTGTTTCGGGAGTCTCATGCACAACTTAGTCCGCGCACAAGGTATCCTGGACAGCTTGTCAGCAAGGATGGCCGCGAAATGCCAGTGTGTTCAGCTGCGCGAGTGCCATGACATCAAAACTAAACTGATCAGGCGCCTCCGCCATGCACGGCTGCAACTTTTCCTTCGTGAAAAAAGTCGCAAGGCTGCAGCTAGGGCAACTGAGAACAGAGAATTTGGCAGCAAATCAATGGCAGCGCTTCGCAGGAGGAATTACTAATTAGTGTTTTAGTGCCTCAGTGACGTCAGTAGCCATTTCCTCCCTGTTGTCATTCTTATCTTCTTTGCTTTCTTTCTTGTGTTTGGGATGGCACTTATTCTAGCATTGTTCCTGTATTGAAATCTTTTATTATTATTATTTCGTGCCTGCTAAGCATGTTTGTAGCTCACACTGATTTTTTTATGTTCTGCATGTAAGCCCATGTGCAACTTCTCCTCTAATGTGAGCTTGTCCTTTGATCCCGCTGTTATCATATTTACTTTCTTGGTGGACACTTCCTTCAATCTGTGCACTGTTTGCGTGTGTGTCTTTTTTTTTTTCTACTTATCGTGGACATTGTAGCCACCCCTTTGTTTATTGTGCCTGTGCATGTAAGCTTATGCCAAGACTGTCTTCTAATGTGCACGAGTTTGTTTCTTCCCCCTGTGTTCTTCTGTTTGAGTTTTCTTTTAGCACATCTTGAGTTCAATACACTCATTCTGTGTTTACGTTGTTTTTTTGTTTTTTTTTTTTTTTCTTACTAGAGATGTTTCTGGCCGTCTTTTGTTTTGTTTCTTTCTCGCATGTAAGCTTTCGACATTCGCAAAACTTATACGCTTCTGCGAGCCTGTCCTATGCAGTAGTCGTTCAATTCTGCTTCTGACAGGTTGAGCGACGTGAAAACATCTTCCGCTTCTTTACCCATGGCGTACAGAAATGTCTTTATTTAATGCTTCAAAGCGTTTTGGAGATGGAGTTTAGAAGTGATCTGGTAGCATTCCCAATGGGTAATCCATCGCTTCCAGTCGCTCGGCTTCCAAAAATCTAACTTCTCCGGTAGTTTGACAGCGAACGGGTTGAAGAAGGAAGGCTCGCTGCTGGTCTGGGAGGCTGAAGGGCCGTAGCCGTCGCTGGTCCCATTCATGGAGCAGGCCTAGTGGAAGGTTCTGCTTTTTTTTTTTTTACGAGGTTTCTTTGAACTGGAGTGTTTTCATCTTGGCCTCGGAGATGATAGAGTCCTGTTGCAAAACACAGTAGCTGCCATCATCTCGCATTATCAAGAGGTGTGTGAAAAAGACTTGGAGCCTAGAGGAACTTGGAACATAGTCTTTATGGCACTCATACTCTGAACTTTTTTGACTTCAATTAAATACACGTTCCCAATCGAATGCTTCTTTGTGCGACAGATCCCAAACTCATTACCAATGTTGCATCCGTGGGCGCAAAGACATTAGTATGTTACTATGACATGACTTTGTCGTTACATCAGTTATCTGGTTTACAACTACACATTCAAGTTACATCGTGGCAATTGAAATAAGAAAACTTGAGGCAGCCATTACGCAGAAAATCCGCAGCAGGTAGCTGTACCCAAGAATGGCTGTGTCGTATGGATTGCTACGAAGAATAGACACATTCATCCTTATGATATTTTTTTTCTCTGCGTAATGAGATACCCTTGGAGACGGTTTGCGTGCTCCTTCCTGGATGTGCCTTCGTAGGAGATTAGTATTGAATGTGATATCTTACCCACATAACACAGTGCCTTCTTTGATGGGTTTCTAGCTCAGTGCATTTTGAGGTTCATCTCCACTCCTTGTTACCACTTGACTAAATATCTCGTTTCATCAGTGACTTCCCAATCATTACGGTAAAACATTTTATTAACACTAATGAATAAGCTTGCGATCACCGTGCAAAGAGAGTCCAGCTAAAACTTGCGCTTCAGTGTTAAAGTACTTCCATCACAGTCGAGGATTTGTTCCCAGATGTAAATCAAGGGGTCTTTTCTGGATGTGACAATACTATGCATGATAGCCACAGGAAGGTAAATTTAAAGTGTCACCTTTGTCGCCAGCAAAAAAGTGTGATGGAAGAAGACCTCTCACAAAAAACAAAAAAACGCTGACATTGATGAAATAGAGAAACCTCTACAACCTAATAAAAAATCACGCAGTGCCTTAATTTACTGGAGAAATGATGCTCATACAAGAAAAGACAGAAGCAAGAAAAAGCTATAAGAGTAAATTAGCACAAACAAAAAATGGAAAGAACCCGGTACTGCTTCCACCACTTTTCGTGTCATTACCTGCTTCTGATGATTTAAACCCTGAGAGTAGCAAACCGTTGTTGGTGATGATATTGTTCTCACTCGACTATACTTTTCATGTTACATTTAATTGCAGCATTTTTTGACTCACCTATGTGTTATTAAGAAAGTACACTGAGCAATTTTTGAACTTGGTCTAATAGACCAGATATTGGTAATCAGATCTCAGGTGGTAATGAACCTATGTGAAGAGCTATAATGTATTTAAGAATGTATAAGCTTTTGCAACTGAAACATCTTTGTAGGCTGTGGATACCCATGATTTTCCTGTGGTTCCTCCCCATGCCCTTCAAATGAAGGTATGAGGTACCAAGAGTTTCATCAGTGGAGTGTTCCAAGAAAGGTTAGAAATCGACGTTAAGAGTGTCGAAATAATTTAGACTAGGAGGACAATCTCCTGACTAAATACGTCCCATTATCCTCAAACTTGTCAACTTCATCGAAAAACGAAAATGTACTTAGGAATGCGTAGAAATTGCGAGGAACAAATCTTTTTTATTAACGAAGAGGTTTCCAAGTTCGGACTGTGCGCAAAAAGTTGTGGGACAGTGCCAAGGCGAATAGAGATGGCGGAGAGAAGACTACATTATTGTAAGACAAATTAAAAATGGGTGACGTAATGTACGCCTGGGATGGAGAGAAGGATGAGAAAGTAACACTGTCCTCGCGTGCCACGTACAAGACTCCCACCTGCTCAACAATGATCGGTCATGTCCAACAGCAAGAAAGAATGGCCAACAGCAAGAATGTCTAGAGTATAGTAAATAAAGTCGTTGACCTAGAGCATATACTGATTGAACATGGCCCACACGCTGTCGTCATTACTGAAATGTGGCTGAATTCTTCCGTGCTGAATTGCGAAATCATTCCACCGGGTCTTAAATTTTTCAGAAAAAAACGGGATTGTAGAAGGGGCGGCTTCGCCATAGTTGTTAAATACTGCTTAGATTGTAGTGAAATAGAAACAAATGGCGACAAAATTAAGCTTGGTCATGTCGAATACTTCTTAGAAGCTGTCTATCGACTGCCTGAAATGTTAGAATTTGTAAATACACCTAATGAATTTCTTGGCCAGCTGCGTACGCACTCTTGGAAAGTTATTATTGGTGGTAACTCTAACCTTGCTGATATTAATTGGGATAGCTTAGTTTCAGCATCTTGTGAAACGCCGTTATCCTGCGCTTTACTGGAAATTCTTTTTTACATATTTTACAACATAAAAAACTAGAACGAGCAAGACGTTTTTGTCTTTTATGCTCTTCCCTTTTCTAGAGAACGTTACCGATAAACACGCTGGTGCGACCAAGCAATTCATGCACCGCGCGAAGCAACATTACCGAAAGTTCCCGTCAATCACGACACAATATCCTCAAAATGTCGCACCAACTGACGTTGTATATTTATACCACGTCGCGTGATCGTCCACGCAATTTTATATTTCTCGAATGTTAGCACTTTTTTATACACAGGGCAAGCCAGTTTGCAGGGCATAAACCTACCTAACCTGATGTGCAGTTTTTATAAATGTCTCTGTACTTAAAAAAAAACATACTGTACACAACTAATTTCAGTCCCTCGGTAAAGCATGACAAAAACATTAGAGGAAGCAGCTTTATCTAGACAACTGTGAGTCTACACGCAAAGGCCTGAATCATTATATCAGAGGGAAAACCACACACTAGTATGTGAACATCTGCATAGTAAAAACAGTATACAAAAGAATAAATGCCCCCCACGGAGTAGACCCCCACGTAGTTGTAAAAGATGGACATAGAACAAAGTAAATTGCACTTGAGTACCATGAAAGTGTATTTTCGGAGTCAACGCAAGTGCGACAAGTGTCGTTACCGCTTGTAAGCGGAAATGAAAACTGCTTTACATTTCAAGCATTAGCAGCTAAGGTTTGAACTCGTGGAGGCAAGGGTATCGTTCTCTACCTCTAATTACTTTTGGGTGTCAAGCGAACGATATATCTCACTTTACGGGTAAAACAGCGCAAACAAGGTCACAGGACAGAAAAGATGCACACAGACGGAGCGCCGACTGTCAACTGTTGATTTCGAAAGAAACGCCCAACGGCGTGGTCACACCAAACAAAAGTTACATCACGACACATCACCGACACAAGTTGAAGCCCCTCAAAAATGCCAACTCACAATTATAAAGGTCTATCGAAGGCGCGCTGACACAGTTGTTTTTGAACTTTGAACGAAAGCGCTCCGTCTTTATGCATCTTCTCCGTCCTCTGTCCTTGTTCGCGCTGTTTTACCCGTAAACATGCTTCACCAACTAGCCCAAATTGCAACGATATATCCCAGGAAACTAAAAGTTTTTTTCAATTTTTTTTTTTACTAATGCACTTACACCTTTACATTACATAGCGTACAAGCTTTTCAACAAAGCTTGAGTCACTTATGCGAGGGAGAAAAAAAACTGAGATTAGTTAATGAAATCTGGACGTTAAACAAATAAACAAAATGCAACTGGGCCACCTTGTCATAACCGAAGAAAAAATACAACAAACTTTTGTAGCAAATAAATGGTGATGGTTGGTGATTTCCCCTCAAAATCGGTTCAACACATCAAAAGACATGACTGGTTTTCAAATTTGGTCTTCACCATTTTTTTTTTATCTAAAAAGTTTTTTTGGCAAACTAGAAACGTGATGACAGATGAAGTTTAGGCAGCACGAACGGCTCCCCATGGGTCACAAGATGTTTGATAGTGTGGCATGAATGCTTGAAAACTCACTCCAGTAGAACAGAAAAAAAGGGCAACATCTTGTTTCCTAGACTAGCTGCTCGGCCTGCAAGTTTTACACGTAACGTCACCAAACACATCATTTTCACGTGACATCACTTCCCCTATTCTCGCCCGCCGGCTGCCATGACCACCTACTGAGAAGCAGACGCGGACGGCCGCCACCGCTCGTGCGCTGCTCAATTAAGACATTGCTACAGCGTGTATCGTGCGCACGTTACAGCATCCACATGCATAACAACAACACAAAGTTTCCAAACGAAATACAAGATATCGGAACTGAACACTTTAACTCAAAATATTCATAAAATGCATTATGCAAACCGGCAAGGCGTCAAAAGCGGAGGTCGTTCACCGCGTTCATAGTCCAGACGCTAAGTAGGCACGCAGTCGGGGTTCGTATCGTCCACGAGCAACGATTTTAACGTTGAAAGAATTTGCGTCTTCTACTTTTGAAATTGTTTATCTTGTCAGAAAGGACAGAAAACACATCTTCCTTCGAAATGTTGCGATTCTGCCGCGCAAACGCGAGGCAAAAGTTAGAATATTTCCCGACCTGCAGCCGCGAGCGGAGGTCATGAGAACCACGCGGCATTGCGTCGATGGGGACTTATAAAAAGATAGGAAGTAGGCAAATACCTGCTCGATAAAAGGCAATTTTTCTATAAGTCTGGATCGTTCCAACATTGTATATAAATGCGTCAAAAAACCTGCTATTACCGACAAAACTTTTATTATAGGGAGTTTTACTGGCGCCATCTACCGAGGTCACAAAACCGTCAGCTCTATCTTCTACCGCTAACAGCCGCCAGAAGCCGGAGGGGGATGGGGGCAGAATTGGAAGTGGATCGCCAGACCCGGACGAGACTTTTCTCCTTTCGCCATGTTGATCGTGCTGCGCAAGCACGGGGTCACGAACGAGTGAGTTCTCGCTGCTCACTGATGGCTCTAGGGAGAGAGCTTCACCGGAACCCCGCGCGTCCCCCGTTCACGTCACAGCGCACGTGACTCGGAAGATGGTGAAGCAGTTGAGAGTGGCCGAAAACCTCAATCTTTGTACTTGTTTCAAATAAAAACTAGGACATGCAGGCAAAAGGGTTTTTTTGTCCTTTACTTCAGAAAGGTTGAGACACCAACTCTGAAATTATTTAAGCAGACCACTGATATTGTTGCACAGTCCCTTTAATTAAAGACGTGTCTATACATGTTTGCAAGTCCGGTCTCAGAGCGCCACCATCTTGCTCAGCGGGGTGCGCTCTTGGGCGCGGCCATGATCCGATTACGACGCCTTAGCAAGGCTTCGTAAGTGGATTATAAAGTATCCAAGTGCATCCTAGCCGAGCAAGAAGGCAGCGCCCTGAAGCCGGACATGCAAACGTGTATACTTGAGGTATTAAAAGTCGCAGCATCTGAGCTGTACAAGCTCCCGCTGCCACCGAAACACTGGCTTCGTTCGATTTACCGGCACGTTCTGCCCCGGTGCGGAAAAGTGTAGAGCGGTGTACTTCCGGTCGTATCTCAATACACGTAACAGAAGTACATTGCCCTACACTTTTCTGCACCGGTGCAGGAGGTACCGGTAAATTGAAAGAAGCTACTACCAACGCAAGCGGGTTACGAACACCCCAGAGATAAGGAAGCTCGGCGACAAAGGTAAAATCAGAGAGAGCAGCAGCGGCTGTCTAATCTAGTAGGTGGTTCGTCAGTCCCTGCAGTGTGACGCTACCACCAGACGCTGTAAAGCTCTCTTAGCTGCTGTGGCAAAGCACATAGGGTAGAAACGTAAAGTTTCAGCAATCTATGTATTACGGATAACACATGTATGCCTCACCAGTAATGAAGCAACGACCACATACACAGTTATTGTCGAGGTTCTTCGAAGTTTTCCGGTGTATGCGAGCAAGTCACAAGCTTTGGTGTTTTTCGGACAGCAGTTTTGTGGCATTGTGTTACTTTCCGCTGTGGAGGATTTGCTTCTACTGCGGCAACCCCTGTGACCGCAACCCCTGTGACCGCAAGTCCACATCACACGAAACAACGCGCACCGAAAACGATGCAGCAGTGGCCAGCGTTGACGGTGGCAGCGTCCAACCGCGTCTCACGAGCTTACGGTAGCATGCGTCGACACCAAGACGTCTAGCTTGGTCCAGTAATGATGACATCATGTAAAGGCCTTGCCTTCTAGGTAGTATTGCGTCACTCCACCGAAAGAAGCGGAAAAATTTGAATGTTGGTTTTTGCATCGCCTTTATTTCCCGCTTTCTCAATAGCTGTTCTGAACTTAGATATAATAAATAGTATGCCGGGAAGAGTAAATCCTCGGCAGTATTCCAAGGATGTAAATAGTTGAAAAAAAAGTCTTGTCGGAGGTCCATTTCATACCTCTCCTCAGAGAGGCGGCGTCGAGACTTCGACGACGTCCACTGACGGGCACTCGACCTTGACCAGGGTCACCTCCCCACCCTTCCCTGGCTCCATCAAACTCTCCAGCAACTCCGACACGTCGTCTTCCGTCTTCACTACGGCACCTCCTTCGTGCACAGCTGGCGCTGCCTCCTTGGACGGCAGCTTCTTGTGCCGCAGCTCCTTGTGCTGGATCAGGGAGGCGATGCTGTTGAACTGCCGCCCGCACACGTCGCACCGCGGAGTGTCGCCCCAATGCACTCGCTCGTGGACAGTCCTGTCCTTTTTGTGGGCGAACAGCGCGTCGCAGAAGCTGCACTTGAAGTTGCCCTCCCTGTGAACCTTGAGGTGCCTGACGTAGTTGGCCTCCACCGCGAAGCCCTTCAGACACGACTGGCACTGAAAGGGTTTCTCGCCCGTGTGGGTCCGCTCGTGCTTGACGAGGCCGGAGCTGTTCTCGCAGGAGTACGGGCAGAAACGGCACTCGTGAAGCGCCTTCTCGCGTCGTATCTTCCACCTCCTCGGCGGGACAAACGGAGGACCTGCGCTACCCCGCTGGCAGGGAATCGCCACTTGTGCCGCTGGAAGAAAGGTTGCCACGGGGTACATGTTGAACTCTGCGGTACTGCATCGTGGACTATTGGCGACTCCAGCAAAACCGACGTTGCGTAGCAGCAACATTGAGAAGCTCAGGAGAGGAGGTCGTTTTGACTCTGTTTCTGCTATCACTGCTTAGTTCCCATAGGCAGCATAGAAACAAACATTGTTTCCAGTCATTCTTTCTATGCCTCCGTCGTGTCATTCCTACGCACTGACTAGGTTTCTACAGTCAAAAAAATCTTGATTTTACGCTGCAAGGAAAGAAATTTGTGCTGGCCCGCGTGCTGAACGGCAAAAACGACCTCCTTTCGTTCGCCATTTTGCCTGACCAGCGCGCCCCCTATTGTTCGCAGGGTTGCCAGGTGTGTACACTGACCCGCCAAATCTCTGCGAGATATAGCCCAAAAATAGCCAAATGTCGATAAAAAAAATAGCCCAAAAATAGCAACAAAAAAAAAAACTGACCATTTGAAACGTTTATTTTAAATACAAAAAACATATAATACATTTTTATACATGGCATAGAAATATTCACACCACCAGCATCATTAGTTCACAGGACCAACGACAGAGCGCGGGTAGATCACTGTGGACTGCGTTGTGAGATGAACTTTTAGCCATGTGTAGAGACATGTGTCGTTCTGTTTTTCTCTGTCCCCAGTCTCCAGGATGTTAGAACATAAATAATGAACACCCTGCTGTGTGCTCTGCAACGGTGCCCAAATGCCCCAGAAATAGCGTCCCTTGCACGTTCGGCGAACTTCCTGAAACGCTCATACAAGCGCATGACAACATACCTTCCACTTAATGGGACGCTTAGTATCGGGTCATGGTGACCAGAATGGCGTCACGGGAAAACTATGCAGAACTAAACACACAGTATAGGTGCACGCCAATCTACAGACAAGCTAAAGAATGCGCAGAACACGTGCTGCTGGGACCGCAAGGAATTGCGCCGTTTTTGGTTGAGATGGTGGAATAACAGCACATGCATGGCATTCGGACAAGATTCGGGGCTAAACAATTGCACAAGGTGCGCAAAGAGTAGACGAATTCGCTTGCTGTCGCATACTTGTCGGAGTTGAAAGACTGAGGGGCCAAATGTTTACGTAACTTACTCTAAGAATACCATATTTGAACCTTTAATCCTAAGTCCTCTGAGGCATTTTGGTGTGCCCAGCACGAATCAGAAATAGCCCAATACTAGCCAAATAGCCAACTACCACCTTTTCCTGCCAACTGCAAATAAAACTAGCCCAATTTGGCTATTTATAGCCCAACCTGGCAACCCTGAAATTTGTTTGCTGGAGTCACGAATAGACAAACAAGCAGCTCCGACGTCGCGCCGCTGCGGTGGTGCTGGTGTCGGCACCGCGCGTGCGCAGAGACCCGATACACGCGAGTTGAACGGACTGCGCATACGCCGCGCCGACGGCGGCGTGACGTTGGAGCTGCGGTCTCCGCCCTCACAGATTAGCCCTTCCCACAAAGCTCCCTGACCGCCACGATTGGTGGCTTCCTCCTTTCCAGCATTGCCCTTGTTAGGGTGGAGGGTGTGGAGGGCTTCGTGGGGGGAGCTGATCTGCGAGGGTCGAGACCGGATTTCTCATTTTGTCGTATGCAGCTGCTGTTGAATCGGTACTGCTTCAATACAACTCTAAAGGACAAACACTACCATTTTTCATTCAAAGCCACGAATTACATGAATCAAGGGCAAACCTTTTTTTGCCGATAATTACTGCATTTGATTTCCTGAATCTGGACCAAAAAGTTTTCAGTAGAAGGGCAAAGTGAAGCACTTTCAGCCATGCTTCAAAGTAGTGCATACCAGAAAATAGGAAAAGCACTGCTGAACAAGAGCAATAAGTATGTGTTTTTTTCCACGTCGAAGCAGAACATCTGTATGGCTGTGGTACATTACGCCCTTGATTTCAACTATATCTTATTCTGTCCAATTTATGAACTTTTATTTTTATAGGAACAACTGCTATTCTGTTAATTTGTACGAGAAAATTATGCACAAAATATTAATTCCCAGATAAATTAACTTAGGTAGAGCTTCAGCAAAAAGAGTTTCCAGGAAACAGACCTAGTTACTCTTGTTCGATTGAACTACCTTATACTATATCCCTTTTAGAGTTCTCGAGTATGTAAGCAACTTAACAGTGAAGATGGGATCCAAAACTTATAAACATAAGGGCTGGTTTTGCTTCTGTAAAACAAACAATAGTACCCTCCACGATTTAAACGACTGCTACAAGCCACAAGTGAGACGAAGAGTACTAAACACCACAAAGCAATTTGAAGTGTCAATGATAATATTACAAATGTAAGCAGAACTATACTCCATTGCAGGTTAAGAAAAGGAAGACAAGTTCCTCCCACAAGGCCCTTCGCCCTCTCCACTTTAGCAGAGGAACTGCTGGAGAGGAGGCGAGTCCACTCTCCCCTCCAACGTTCGGTCTGCTAAACTAGAAAGAGTGGACTGCTCTGCGGGAGGAACTTGTCCTACTTTTCTTAACCCGCAACAAGTGTAGTCTTAAAATCTGAGACTATACGAATGAGACGCCAATTGTAACTGTCACACTTCTCTGCAGACCCAAACCAGCTTTCCAAATGCCAGGTAATGAAATGGATACAAAACATATCGACATGAAACAGATGGTACAGGGCATACAATGTCACATCCACTTATAACAAACCGTGCTGCTGTGTGCTAAACGACACAAAAAACACCATGAGCTATTTGTACAGAGCAGGCCATCCACCGGGTTTCATATGAAGGATATGCCGGTCATTGCTAAGCTAGACAATTAATTCCAGCATGGAGAAGATAATGTGCAATGATTTTAACGTTGAAAGAATTGGCATCTTCTGATTTTGATATTGTTCACCTTGTCACAAATGACAGAAAAGACACCTCCTTTTATCGAAATGTTGCGATTCCGCTGCGCAATAGCGAGGCAAAACTTGAAATATTTTCCGACCTGCAGCCGCGAGCGGCGGCCATGAGAAACAAGCGTCGTGACGTCAGTGGGGAATCTTGTAGAAAGATAGCAAGCTGTGCGAATACCTGCTCGATAATGGTAACTTTTCTATAAATCTTGTTGTTCCAACACCTCCTTGTGCTGGATTTATTTTATCTATCTTGCAGACAACACATGCAAAGGCAAATATGACAATAATCTACCATTTACATTGTTCATAGCATGCAAATGGTCAAATTGCAACTTTTTTTCACACAATCTTTTTGTTCATATGTCACAAATTTTAGCACACTTTTAAGTGTGTAGTAAATGATTTTGCAGGCTATTTAAGGTACCATATTGCCTGGATTTACCTGATCCTGTATACAATATAAAGGTGTTTGTGTACTCTGAACACCACACATGGGTACATCAGGTGATTTGAGCACCTCAGATGAAGCATTGGTAAAACATTTGAAGGCATTTAATTTTTTTTTCTTTCATGGATGCAAATCCACGAGGTACATGTGAGAAGCATTAAATCAAAGGGAGAATGCATAACATAATAAAACTAAAATACCAAGCATGTGCCCCCAACACAATAAGTGGCTACCTTTGAACCGTTTGAAAGATAAGCAAAGGATATATCCAGCACCAGGGGCATAGCCAGGGGGGTAGCCAGGGGGGGTGTTTTCGGGTTAGAACATACCCCGAAATGTATCGTTTGCCCCCCTTCCCGCAATCCAATCAGCCCATTTTCTTTTACACCGCTCTATGTTTCTTTCACGACTCCCCGCATTATCAAGACAAAAGATCAGATATTAAGTTTTTTGGTCCATTCCGCTTGCCAGGATAGGAATAGAAATAAGCCCACAAGGAGGTATCCAAGGGCGTAAAGATTACCTGGTCATTATCTTTTCAAGTTGTAAGAAAAAGCTTTCACGAGAGCGTGACCTCGTGCTGAACGATAGACATGTCAAATTGAGCGCGTAGCTCGCACCACAGTGTCAGCTTACGAGTGAATAGAGTTGCAAGAGAGAGAGAAAAGTATGCGAGCTATGCCTCCCCTACTTTTACAACTGACGCGTGCCAAGATACAAGCAGGAGGAACCACGAAAAACGAGTCTCGTGTGATGAGTGGCAAGCAGTTACCGGATGCCCCAGTAAGTCGCCGTCGCATCTCGACGCATCAAACGCTACCCTGCGAATTCATTTTTAGCTGGTTTTCGTTTCATGGAGAGCACAAGCACATTTGATGTATGATTACTTTCCAAATAAAGTGAAGGCTATAATCAGAACCTCTTTTGTCAGCACGCGCCTCAGCTCCACAAGCTGCATCGCCGAAGCTACAGTGGCTCACACTTGTTGTCAAGAGCAAACTCTTTACGTATAGGGGTAAGTCTAATTTATTACATGTGTGCTCTTTGGGCACTCGTGCATTAATGTGTTTGCTTAGCAACTGAAAGTATGGTGTTGTGTTTGGGCTTGGCTTTTGTTATGTAGGGATTACAGTAAGAATGTGAGGTGAAACCGTTTCCATAGGGTTTTGTTTGCACACTTCCCGTCTCTTTTTACATCAAACTGCACCACCAAAAGAAAACACCCCCTGAAAAACATTTCTGGCTATGCCACTGTCCCTGACCCAAGCAAGACTTCTAAATTCACATGGTGCTCCTCCTCATTGAACGCTTCTCCAAGCACTCTGGTGCAAAACAGTGAAGCCTTTCCTATCGTGTACCCCATCCCCATTTTTGCTCTTGGACATAGCAACTGCACGTTCCCAATTACTGAAAAATTATCTCAAACTTTTGGGTGTGCACTGGCTCAATATTTTACGATAAAAACACAATGAACACTTGATCTATGTTGGCAGTTTGTCAAAGATATAGTGTGACTTAAAGATAGCGAGTGAAAAAGTTCTCGCATTCGCAGAGCTGTCATAGTTGAGACAGCTAAATGACTCTTTGGGAAGAGATAAACGGTGCTTTAGAATTTAAGCCTTCCCGATTCATCAGTCATGACAGGGGCGTACAAATTTTACCTAAAACCCATTACACACACACATTATGATGTTCACGTGTAATGGCTATCGAGGATAGTTTCACACATAACTTTCTTTGGCGAACACCACATGGCAAGACTCTACTGGCAACCTGTGTAAACTTTCCAACAAAGTTTTAAGACATTTGACACAAAGACACCTCTTAAAGGGCCCCTGAAAAAAGAAATACTTTTTATAAACAATAGTTGGTACACACGTGCCAAAAAAAAATTTTATACAAAAGAAAAATTTGTTTAGAGCAATAATGACGATTAGAGATTTATTTGAAATTCTGCGAGCAAGGTCAATGACGTCAAGGAATGATCATTCGCTCAACGAGATGGTCATTCGCTCTTTCCACCTCAACGTGAAGGCGAAGCCGATCCTCCTCCATGTGCCCGAAATACAGAGAGAACACAAGGGGAAAGGAGGTGACTATACCGACTAAATCGCGTCTCGCGCCTTCAATATTGCTCTAAAATATTTTTTTTTTTTGTGTAAAATTAATTTTTTGACATGCGTGTCCCAATTAAACTGTTTTAAAAAAAAAAGATTTTTTCTTTTCAGGGACACTTTAACAGGGAGCCGCAGAAGTATTTCCTGATGGGCAGAAATTCAAGTTCCATTTCCTCTTGGCCTTCCCATATTCCTTTTGCACATGGGAAACAAAAGTCTCCTTCTTTCTACTCGAAGTATGGCCTTTGACGACCTCCAAGAAATCACATAATTGAATCTGAAACATTCCCCGCTACACAAGTACTACTAGTGAAGATGCTGAAGCACAAAAGGCATTTCCGAAATCTCAGGGAAGTTATTGTCGACTAAAACTGAGAAAAAACTGCTCCCTGTTATGTGTCGCTTGTTCAAGTGTATATGTATAGTTCAACAATATCTTAGAAGCTTTGTGCAGCACTGTGGTAGTCACAAAAAGGAAAGAGAAAAAAATTTGTTATACAAATTTTGAGCGACAGGATGATCGCCGACGGGCACATAAAAGCGACGTTTGGAATGCACAAAAAAGGAGTCCGGGATAGAAGAAAATGCTTCTTCCTACTCCTCTCCAACTGCTTGGGTTACGCTCTCCCCACAGTAACTTTGATAACACAGCAGACAACAACTAAGATGGAGTTTAGGCCAACATGTCCCGTGAGTAGCAAATTTAGACAGCCACGTCTCGTAACCATGTACATCTCCAGCCCCTGGAAATTTCACCCTAAATGTGTTGCCTATAATAACGAATCAAGGTCAAGATCGCAAGTAATAAACAGCAATCGCAAGCAGTGGCGAAACTAGGGTCAGTGGCACCAGGGGCTATGGGCTGCCGTGAGACCTGGCGTTACCTGCCACAAGACCCACCCATTGGCCACAGCAACACCCCCCCCCCCCCCCCCCCCCCCTTGCCATGCCACGGAGTGCAAGGCCACAAAAACCATCGTGCAATGGTCTCTGGCCACTTCCACTTCACGCCTTACATAGTCTTATATCCTTGTAAGTGGCGAGGGAAATGCCCTGCCTTCACTTTTATACACAAGGGGTACACATCACCCGGAGTGTTCTTTAGGTTTGTTACCTGCAGTCATGACCAGAGGAGAAAAGAAAGTGACCACTAAGCGGAAGGCTAAAAAAAAAGATCAAACCACTGTTCAGTGCTGAGGTTTTGTCTCTTTCTCAAGAAGGGCAACCAACAAGAGACAATGGTGAAGCTCTGGAAGTACTGTATGACCCAAGGGCTTAAATAATGTTTTTCTTTTTCTCTTATGGATTGCCTTTTAAAAGCTGCATTCATAATAATGAGAGAAAAGGGCATCTATTCACCAACTTTGTTCTCAAACTAGCTGTCCATAGCCCAGACTGCAGATTTATATATTAGAGAGGCAGAACTGTGTGCGGACAAATGGGTCCACAAAATGTTTGTTAATGTAGCGGACCGTCCACACTGACGGGGTCTATGTTAACAAGACATACCTGCACCGCAGACTTTCAATAAGTAAAGAAGACACCTTACAACCTGTCGCCTTCCCTTAAAAAAGGAGGCACCGAAACTCCTGCGGTAACCTCAACCGGCGGGCACTAAGCTGCGACGGCGTTCGGGTCCTTGTGCAGACTATGACACGTCTTCCGTCTTTGCCGCGGCAGGGACGCACGCCGCTTCCGACGGCAGCTCTCTATGCCGCAGCTCCTCGTGCTGGAACATGCAAGCGATGCTGCTGAACTGCCGTCCGCACACATCTCATCGAAGGCTGTTGCCCCAGTGCGCTCGCTCGTGGAGAGTGCGGCTCTTCTTGAGCGCAAAGAGTGCGTCGCAGAACCTGCACTTGAAGCTGCCCCCCCTGTGGACCTTGAGGTGCCTGGTGTAGTTGGTTTCCACTGCAAAGCTCATCAGGCACAACCGGCACTGGTAGGGTTTCTCCCCCGTGTGGATGCGCTCGTGCCTCACGATCTTGGAGCTGTAGCTGGAGGTGTATGGGCAAAAGCGACATCCAAGCACCGTCACCTGGTGGCGGACCTTCGACCGATCTTGCGTGCTTGCCAGGCGAGGAACCCCAGCCGCTTCTGCTGCTGGGGAAGGAATGCATTGCATGCTTTAGGCAATGTGGTACCACCCTGTTATCCCCCCAAAAATGTGAGCACTACTATGTTGCGAGCGTATTTCGCCAAATAGTTACCGCTTTGTACGTCCAGGACAGAGAATGTCATTTGGGAAAGACTGTATCCAGGTTGATTGAGGGCACACTTCTAGCTCAGAAATGCCTGTTCTGAACAATTTTCGAATTTCAATTGCACCACGGCATTCTGCCTAAGGCTTTTGGCAAAAGGAACATCACAAACCTCTGTTCCTGCATCCCCTTAAAAGCACAATTGGCAGTGCATGCTACACAAGAAAAAGAATATACAGAAAAAAATGGCAATGAGAATGTGTCCTTTCCTTGCATTCTTTTCGTATTAGGTTACCACAGAGATGTTTTTACATTCCATGATCTTTCACATACATCAAGTAGTTAGGGCTACATTATAAATAGCCCACACTGACTAGTCTTATCTTCTTTCTTTGATATCAGAAAAATGTTTTCCAGGTATACTGTTGTGCGTTTGTATGTAACTACTGGATCATTTCTGAACATGCTAGGAGTGTTCTAGTGAAATGCTTTTATGCTGTGTGTGTACTTGTTTGGTGTTCTTTATACAAATTCTTTGGATATGTCATTTCCCAATAAAGGTTTTGTGTACTTATCAAGTACCCGGTCGCATTTTCTAAAAATGCTGCAAAAGACGTGATGTTGTTCTTACGGCCTACACCTGATAAGTGCCAATTTCTTGCTGACACAAGACATAAACACCAAGAAATGCTAACTCTGGGGGGATGAAATGACCCCTGAGAACATGAAACACTAAATATAACAGTCTTTTTACATAAGTATGGAATTCTTTATGCTTTTTCCAATTCCATTCTATCGGTTTCCATGAAAGGCGTTTGCACCAGATACTGATTCCTGGAAATATGAACTTTTGTTCTGCGCGATTTTTGAACACCATCTCTTTTTTTCATTGTGAATTCCTGCAATTGTATAGCTAGTCAAACGGCAAAGCCATATACCAGATTCAGAAAAGTCCAAGTTGTCCTTCCACTATGTGAAAGAAAAAGAACATCACTTGACTACTCAAAGCACTCTTAAAATCCTAGCAAATAAAGGTCACTAAATACCACAAAGCTATCGAAGTGCAAAAGATAATTTTGCAAAACTATACGCAGATGACTAATATATATATACAAAGTGTCTCCGCGAAAAATGTAGTTTTTTTCACCGCAAAAATACACTATGCATCGCCGAACTTTCATTCTCCGCCCAAAGGAAGTGCTAGAGGTCCGAACCAGATTCCAAGGTTTCAGCACCGATATTTTATTCAAAAGTTATAAGTGATTATCTGAAAATGTCAACAAAAAAAATGGGGCCCATTTTCGCCCGTTTTCAGTTTCTAGTGCCATGGAGCTCCATGCAATTGAGAGCTCTGTTGGCCACTGTTTTCCCATTCAAATTTTCAGAAAATCACCCCTACTTTTGAACAAAAAATTGATTCGTGCTGGTACTTTGCCCTCTGGTTCGAACCTCTAGCCCTAGCTCTAGGTGCAGGATGAGCATTCGGCAGTGCATAGTTTACTTTTGCTGTGATAAAAACCCTTTTCGAAGACATCCTTTACAGGGTATATATAAAATAACTTTGCAGGGTATATAAAAAGAACAACTCCCCGACCACATGAGCCAGAAGGTGCCAAGAGTAGACAAAATGTAACAAGTACTACCTTTATAGGTATGTCTTAGCATAGACCCAAAATGACTTTGCAGGTACCAAGACATAAAATTAGTACCAAATACTCTAGCAAGTAATGAACATGGTTGAGAAACAGCACAGAACCAGTCAAGGTCATAGCCCTTCTCACAAACACCTCTACAACTTACCGTAAAGTACCGGGCAAGTGCCCACTCACAATTGAGAAATAATCGCGGAAAAATGGAAGATGGGCGCTTGTCCGGTCATCCATCTTACATATAAATGTACTGTGCGTATTTTCTCAGATCTTACAAAGTTGGGAATTGGCGCCTAGTGTGTAGTGGGCGAATGTGCGGTATTTTACGATAGATGTGCGCATTATACACTCAGAAAAACAATGCGCTCCTTGTACAGAGCAGCCGCGCAATGAGCACAAGGCCAGCGGGTAGAAATTAAAGTAAATTAGTTGCTGCTCATGCACCAAAACAACTAAGTCCACCTGACATGCCGGAGAAAATGACTGAGGATTAATTCGTGCCACTAGGGATCTAGATAGCCCTAAAAATCTTCTCATCTGCACATAACTGGAATGAAGGTGTGGTGCTATTTCCGAGTTCAGATCAATGCACCATCTGTGAGTAATGGCTGCTTATAAGTTAAAACTAGGGTTCCATATTTTGGGGATTTATATTTCCTCAAATTCAGAATGTTTTGTTTTTAAAGGTTTATTATTATTATTTTTTTTTTTACACATTTGGCGTTTTTTGAAATATACGTTTGGTGTTGGACGATAAACTGGGGTTTATCTTGAAGAGAAAACTAATGCAGGCATGGGATTCCCATACCTTTGGAGAATGTAAGCGTGACCCCTAAGTTCCGGAACATTTGGAAAATGGCTGAAAATGAGATAAGATGAGACAAAGAAAGATGAAATAAGAAATTAGACAAGTTCATTAAGGGCTGCACTCTGGGTCAATGCAAAATAAATGCTGCAAAAAAAGATTTTCTTCCCACGAATCTTGGGTCTTTCCTTATTCAAGGAAAGCTCCAATTCACTTTTTTCGTTTTTCTTTATTTTTGAATAAATTCACTTGGAGGTTAATTTTTGGGGCTTGTCGGTTACACGTGTAACCCTATTTATCATGCCGTCGGAATTATATTAAGCACCTCGATCATGAAAGGATGAACAGCAAAATATATCTGCGGATCGGAAGCGCTCCTGGGATACACAATAGATGGTGCTGGTGTCTTCTCTCATTGTAGGCGGTAACATGTGGCTGCAACGAAGTCGACTGCACTGAAACGCAAATAAGTAAAGCACCCTTAAAAGCCACACAATGCCCCTCATGGCATGCTCTGCCTAAGCGGTTCACAGTGTTGCTGAGACTACCGTATTGACAGACTCTCGCACATTTAAACAACTCCCACAACATTTAAACATGTTTCCATTGGCATTTCTCATAAAAGGCACTCCTTATAAGTCTTATAAGAAATGTTGGTTGCACAATTGAAGGTTGTAGCAGCGTAAAAACAAAGGCTAGGCGACAGGCTACAGTTGAAAAGAAAAAAGCACTCAGTACGCAGCAGACGAAGGTAAAAACGCAAACATCACTGAAAACACCGTGTCGATATATCACGGTATTTCCCTCCCGAAACAATGTCCCACGCGACCGCTAAAGGCACGTCCGCTTATAACTGGTAGAATGCTTAAGGTTAATAAATTAATCTATAGTCCGGCTGGGGTAGGTTAAGAAGAATGTGACAGGCTGCTCCCACAAAGCCCTCCACCCTTTCCAATTTAGCGGAGAGAACGCAGGAGAGGAGGAAACCACCAATCCTGGCAAGCAGAGGGCTTTGTGGGAGGGAATCGTCCAGTTTTTCTTCACCCGCAACTGACTCTAGGTGCAATCATTTGAAGTAGGGGGACAGGAGAAGTTCTGGTTGCTTCTTCTTGTTCCAGGCGAAAGAGCCGGGAAGAGCGAAGACTGGGGCACCAACAATTTGAATGCCACATCTTGCCGTCAACTTGCCCAAGCTGCCGGACGAGAGTGGAAAGAAATGGCACGTTATACGAATACTGCATAAGCAATTCGTAAAATTTAATGCTGTATTTTTTTACCGCCAAAGTCACGAAAGTGCCCCCCAAAAAATATTTACCGCTTTCTTCTTCTTTGCTGCAAAATTAAATTATACGCGTTGCCGAATGTGCTGTCTCTGCCCAAACGTAGCGCCAGTAGTCAGGGCACGACGCCAAAGTTTGAGCACTTATCTCGTTCAAAAGTAGTAGATGACATTTTTAAAAGCTTGATAGGAAAATGGGACCTGCTCCCATTAGCTGATGACGTACCGTTTGGCTATTCATGGCCTCTATCAGCCGGTTCCACAATCCATAGTTTGTTTTTGCAATGAAAAAACAAATCACTGTGTACATTTTTTTTAGGGCCGGGATATCCGGTATATCTCGATGAATGTTTGCAACAGACCATCCAGTACACTGGCTAGACAAAAATGCCCTTACTAGTTACTCATAAGCACCGGAAGTCTGAACAGTGTGCAGTGTGCTCCACCGAATACACAATGGTCAAACACAGAATGGTCACATTGGCCTAAGAGGCACTCCTACTAAGTCACATTTCTTGGGTTACCAAATCTTACCCTTTCCATCAATTGGAAACTATGCAGTTGTAGTGATCTACATTGTGCCAACATGATCTAGATTATTACAAATACATGAATTAACTTGCCTTGATTTAAGACAGCTATTTCCGCAAAATTAAAATCTCAATGTTTATATCTCAGTCTCCAACGGGTCTCGATCAGTGCCTGGCCAATAACACCGGGCGCCCACTCCAACTTTGGAGATAATCGCAAAAAAAAAAATGGGGGATGGGCCCTTCTCCGGTCATCAATTTTACATATAAATGTACTGCGTGTATGTTCTCAGATCCTACAAATTTGGGCATGGGCGCTTAGTGTGGTGTGGGCAGATGCACAATATTCTATGGTATGTTTAATAAATAATTGGGTTGTTTGGATGTTTATACAGCCTAGAACTTGGTCTGCCTCACAGGGGCGACGAGTCTCCCAGCTGAAGATGAGAAATTTAGCCAGTGCGGTACAGCCGCTAGCCTGGGGTCTTTAACGTGCATCACGCAGTAGTGATACACGACCGCACACCGGTACGATGCTCATCCAGATCGAAACGGGCAGGGGTGGGGCTCGAACCCAGGATCCCTGGGTTCTGCAGCGCGAGCTTTCGCTCCACGTGCTCCGAGCTGGTGTGCGCTAGACCACTCGGCCACCGATCCCCCCATGGTATGTTTATCAAAACACTTCTACCGTAGAGTGTGAAAAAAAATAAATAAATAAATAAATAAATCCTTCCTTGACTGCAATTGATGCAGTCAAGGAATAAAACTCAGAACTGCCACTCAGAATGCAGCACCTTGCAAAGCTAGCTGGAACAAAGACGAAATGAGACAAACACAAACACAATCTACAATGAATTATCAGTGTGACACAGAGTGTGCAAATAACAGTACACTGTAGCAAATGATGTCAAATCAAAACTCTTGAAGCATAATTGGGAAGTATAATTGTGTTACTTAAAAAAAAATATTGTGCAATTGAAAATAGTGGCTAATCTATGCAGTAAGGGTTTTAACTGAAACTATCTATAAAGCAAAGGAACTATAAACATTTTGAAAGTAATTTCAGTTAACTGACACTGTGATAATACAAGAAGTGTGGCTTATTTCAATGCATCTGGATGTTCCACAGACATTAAACGGCTTGGTAGAGACACCGTGTCAAAAATAAATTTTACACAAAAGAAAAGAAAAAAATTTTAATACAATATTTACGGTGCGAGATTTATTTTAAAATCTGTGCTCCAAGTCCATGACACTACAGAAGGGTCATTCACTCTTTCGACCTCAATGATATGGTCTTTCGCTCTTTCCACCTCAATGTGAAGGCCAAGCCGATCCACCTCTCCTCTCTGCGCCCAAAATGCCGAGAGAAAACAAGTGGAAAGGAGCTGACTACCGACTAAATCATGTCTCTCGCCGTCAATACTGCTCTGGAAAAACTTTTTTTTTTTTTTGCATAGAATTTATTTTTTGACACACGTGTCCCAACCAAACTGTTTAAAAAAAAAAATTATATTTTTTCCTTTAGTGGTCTTTTTAACAGTATGCCAAAATATGGGGTGACTGATATAACCAGGCTTGATCTAAAATGGGACGTAAAAATTGGCGTCTGCACAGAGCAATCTCAACTTTTCGTCAAAAGTACATTTTAAAAATTATTTTTTTCGTTATTTTTTTTAGATTAGAAGGCATAGCTCCCTTTCTGTAAAAAAAATAGGGCCAAGAAACTTGCCATAGTCAATGGCGGACGGCAATGCTTACGACCAAGTCGAGTGGTGGGATGTGATTGGTGCACGTATCGATAGACGGCGCTACCTTCGTATCGAGACTGCTCACGACTACCATAGTTTATTAAAATGAACACACTCTTTTTGTAATGTACCTTTGCTTTAAAAATGAATGTGGACAATAAAAGCAAAACTTAAAGTAAAAAATTAAAACTGAATGCAGCTGCATAATGACAGCACTTTTGCTACCAACAAATTTCATCTGTGTGTCGTCTGCTTTCTTTCGCTGGTCGGCTACAGCTCCCGCTCCCCGCTCGCTCGCTCCCCCCCCCCCCCTCCCCCCCGACGCCATCTATCAATACGCGCGACAAACGCGCCCCTTCACTCAACTCGGTCGTCTGCGTCGCCATTCGCCGTCTACCCTGGCAAGTTTTTTGGCCTTATTTTTTACAAAAAGGGAGCTACACTTCACAATTTTACAAGAAAAAAATTACTTGTCAATACACCTTTGACGAAAAGTTTAGACTGCTTCGTGCGGGCACCGATTTTTTTGGCCCATTTTAGGTTGAGCCTGGCTATTTCAGTCACCCTATATAAGCAGCTTTGTTATAAAGGCTACAGGTCTGAAAAGTTTGCACCCAGAAACGTATGTCATCCACCTGTTCACACCAATAACAATGTTATGGTAGTTTTCCTCGGTATCTCGGTCATAAATGAATTCCACTTATTGTGCCATATTCCACTGCAATGAACACTGGGGACAGCACAGATTTTACTATATCGACTATAAGTAAAAATATGCTACATTCTGCAACTAGAACACATTCATATACCATCTGATGCAGAACTGGTACATCCAGACTGTTAAAACACCATGTTATAAATAGACCTTTTGCAAAAATTTATAAAGACCACATGCAAAGCATGCACTGAATTATGGCAATGTCCTTTATGGGAACGTCCCTGCCGCCTTGCATTCATCTATGTGACACTGAAGAGAATGAAAGAAAGCGAGGGTAGCGCAGTTGCTCGCCTGGATATCCTCTATTGCCTTCGAGGACACCTCTGTTGTCTGATACAGCCGGTTCTATACAGGCAGTTCCCAGCATTCCTTTTGACGCTGCAAGCTTTACAAAGAGTCAATGAAGACAAATTAAAAATAGTGGTGGTTTGAGAACTGCAAGACCAGAGGTTAATGCAAAAAGATAGCGTTCAACCCAACTTGCTGTACTGGGTGTGGCCATTTCGGCTTCCTACAAAAAAGTTCCCGCGTGTGTGAATATTTTAACCGCACATATTAAGCTTGTGCTTATTTCCTAAAGACAAAATATTATGTAGGCTGAAGGAAGAGACTATAAATGAGCAAGGACCTGTGCCTTGCTGGGCTCCCACGCGGCAAACAGACTGGCCTGTGTAACTTCAGCTTCAGACTTTTTTTTTTTTTTTTTAGTTCCTACACACAACGTTAGAACTTATATTGGCTCAAATTTCTCAATATGCTGGGCTGGTCAAAATAGCTGTGATATGTGATTCACTGCCCTCATTTCGACTTGAAAAGATGGAAGATGAGGCAGACAGTGCGTTCAAACAATGGCACCCCTTATGGGTGTTAGAAAGTGTGAATATTAGAAATTTACAAGAAAACATGCGTTCCTCTAGTAACTATCTACCAAAGTGAACCAATAGCTCATGCCATCACAAACAGAAAATAAAAAAGCACTTTTGCCGGTGTATGAAGCTGGGACCATGCGTCACACCTGAGCTCATGCACGGCAATGATGTCACTTTGCATGCACCAGAGAGCAACCACAATCTTCGCAACTACTTATGCTGTCTGCTGATAAAGAGCATAACAAAAAAAAAGGGGGGGGGGGGGGGGGGGAAGAAGACGGATTTTTTAATATGGTTGGGAAATAGTAGAAGACCCAGAATGAAATAGATCGAGGACGACGTAAAACGAATACTGTCGAACGATGCCATCGCGAATGAAGTTCCTCCCCCAAGGGCCCAATCCACCATCCATCAAATAAACGCCGCCACGTCTAAAAAAAAAAATAATAAAAAAAGAAATGTAGTTTTGCAGGTCTGCACAAAACGCCTCGACGTAATCGCGCGTAAGAGTTGGAATTCCAACCTAAGGAAAGCCCTCACTCGTTTAGAAGCAAAAAACCAACAAGCATACTCACCTCGCCTCCAAGGTACGAGGTGCACGAATGACTTGGATGTAATTAACCTCACCCCGTGGTCACTCGACGACACGAACTCACCGCCGTATCACTGAATCACTCGATATCACGTATATCACACTCATTCAACCATACTCACGCCGCGAGTGTGAGTGAGTTCGCCGCGGTGTGCAATATCACCATCAGAAAATTTCGAGTTTAGTTCGATGATGAATCGATGATCCAAGCAACTCGAGGACGGTTTCTGCCGCAGCCATCAAGCAGTTGATATGCAAAGACGCAGAGTCTACCGATAAAGGCGACGGTGCCTGCGCTGCAGCGAGAACTGTGGCGAAATGCACGCGTCTTGCTCAGAGCAGTGCTCAGAGCACTGAATCACAGTGACTTGCTGAAAAGGAAAAACCAAATGTAACGAGTCAAAAAAGAAAAACAAAAGTGCCAAAAACCACCAAAAATTAAACACAAGCTTGGATTGGATTGATTTGTATAATAGAGAGAGAAACTCTCGTTGTCGCTATCTTTTCCCCTTTTCGTAAATAAAAAGTGCACAAGCACCTCAAAACATTCAACTTTTAAAAGAAAAAATCGGAAATGTGCTCTATTGGGAGGAAACTAATTTCGAAGTGATCGTTAGATTGATATTTTTTTCACTTCAATCAGTCATCGGATTAGAGAAAGGAAAAAGACAAAGTCCAAGCCGAGCCTGAACACGATTAATGAACATTTTTGTTTTTCAAGTAGTTTTGCGGTTGTGGATGCATGCCTCCTTGTACAGTGGGCCTTTCCGTTTACAAACTGTTACGTTCTAACTGCAGCCACTGTCCAAGGCAGTCACCGGGCTTCGCTCTTCACATGCCCGGCTGAGCCGTGCAGTCTTTGGAGTGCGCTCTGGACCCGGAGAAACGCTCCTGTCTTGTGCAGCCGAGTGTTTAGATGGGTGTGCGGCCCTTCGGAAAGCTGTGTTTGCAGGTGCGATTGTGGAACAAGTGTGTTTCCAAAGGCCACGCGCTCCTAGCTTCGACACCATACGCTTCTCGAAATGATCTCTTTCTACTGTAACAAAGTGAGAAGTATTTCCGACAGATCTTCGGGCTCTACGAAGTAACAGGTTCATCGAGAGAGGACGACTACAACGTTTGGTGAGTATTTGGAGATTTTTATTGAATGGTTGCAGTCTTTAGAAGACGAAGTGAACTAGCGTAGCTGGGGGCGGTAAAAAGTACTACCAAACACTTACCAAGCATGCATAAACAATGTTACGTTTATACAGTAAAGATGCTTTCACCGCCGCCACAAATGCACAAACGCGACACAGCACAGACATGCGCGCACACACCATTAGGGAGCCTTCATGTGCGCTTTGCTAGGGTGATGCCACCCTTTGTAATACCACTCGCCGACAAACCAGCAGCCATTTTCGTCCTCGGCGATAATCCGTGGGCTTGTAACCCTCCCGGAAACAAGCACCTTATCTCACAAATTCGGAGCAGCGTTGTGGAACCCACGGAGGGAGGATTAGCATTTCCCCCCTCGGATGGGAGGACCGATGGACACAAACGCCACTTTCCGGCGCACGGGGAAACAATGAGGAACGAAATGGCGGTGGGCAAGGGTGTGGGAAAGGGAAACAGGCAGTTGGCATCACCCTATGCGAAGCGCACATGAAGGCACCCTACACACCATCACCTGATATGTGGCTTACACCTTCGCACATTTAGTCAACAAATGTGTTGACCAAGAACAAATGGAGGGAATGAAGAACGAGGTATAAAACAAATTATACTGAAACCTTTGTTACAAGTGTAAACTGAACTCGCTTCGCGCCGGCCAACGTTCGTCGGCGGCAAGAAGCGGAAGCATGACACACGTATTCGCGACTCCAGCAAAACGGACGCCGCCAAGCGGGAAAACCGGGAATCAGTCGGTCCAGGTCGCTCCGCGCCCCGCCGCGTCTCTGATGGCTTTCGCGGACACGTTCTGTCGGCGCGGGGGCGAGCAATGTAATTTGACGAAGGTCCGAAAATTTCTTAAGTTTGCCTGAGTGTTCATTAGTGTGGTGAAGCCTCAGTAGATTGTTTTTTTCCATCACGTGTTTGAAAGCCCGTTTACTCCACAACACACGGTCGCGTGCTTTCAATTTTTTGGATAAGGAGGAATCACGGAAAAACATTTTGATTTCTCGTCTGTCTCTAATCACATTCAAAGTGACGACTGCTTGGTAACTGGTAAGTGTTTTTTTTATAAGGACGTAGAACAGTGGACTGAGGTCGGCAGACGAAATGTTTCACTGGAGGGAACACCAATGTTGCAGTCAAGTGAATGGGAAGGTTCGATAGCTGCTTTCCTTGAGTTTGGTTGTGCTCGATTAGCTTCAAGTTAATTTAGCCACTAACGCCGGCCGGTGCGTTGGCTATTCATCTTGGCGGCTTTTCGCCGAAAAAGACCACATTGAAGGAGTTGGGCTAATTTCGCAATTACTTGATTCAGAAAACCTGCTCGCTGCATATGATTAATGAGGAAAATTGTCTGCTTTCAAAAGGTGGGGGACGCGTCTCGCAAAGTTAGAAGCTGTCACGTCATTAGGATCTATCGCGCCCTCCAATATTTATATTATAACCCCTGTCGAAGCCAGCAGCTATATACGTCTACATTGCTCAGGTTGACCGGCCACAAAAAATACTCATTTTATCCGTTCAGGATTCGAAGTCAAGTTCAATGCAGAGAGGTTCCGCGTGAATCTCCAATGAAGACTCTCTTCAGTTTGTCCGCACTCGTCTCCGTTCTACCGGCTAGAACCATTTGGCTAAGTTTAATTAGTATCTCTCTGTCTGTCAAATATACTTTTATTCAGCAGTTCACCTAATAGTTAGTTAACTAAGTTCATATTTCAACCCGAAGAATATACTAATATCGCTTTAGTGGGACATAGTACGTAAGATAATACATAATCCGCATATCCGTCAAAATGACTTCTTGATTGCTACTAAAACCTGAATTGAAATACGAGTATCAGCGCCTTAGTAAAGCGCCAGCGAGTTGACATGCTCCTTGGCTCAAGAAGCGCTTGCTTAATTTTTGTAATTTTCCTGCAGCCTGTGTTCTTGACCGAGCACACGACTGGAGCTGTTTCTTGAAACGCGGACAGGCACAAAAGCTCAATTTCGCGGACAGATAAGTCGCATGGTCGAGGCCATGCGAGTTAGCTAAAAATTACTCTCGGTGGAACAATTTTGTAGCCCTCGTCGCTTTCCTTAGATGATCAAAACTAATTAGAGTCTATTACCGTTTCTCCGGAGCCCATAGTTTCGGTTTTGATCGAAGTCTCCGAAACGAAAGTTTGACATGAAAAGAACAAAAAAACACCGGCAAGACAAAACTATGCTCGGCAAGTTTATGCGCACCGGCTACACTTAACTGTCTCAGTTCAAATACCCATAAAATTGGGCATTCAACAAAAGAAAATTTGCTAAATTGAATGCGCCACCCATTCAGGCGGCGCGGCCGAGCCGACGCGACCTGGACTCAGCCGCCATGTTTGTTTGGTGGTGGCGCCCCCTATAGGTCGCTGGAGTCGCGAATAGTTCAGTTCCAACACAACACTAACTGAGGGAGCTGGGCAGGGTTGCCAAGTGTTTGTACTCTGACCCGCCAAATTTCTACGAGATATAGCCCAAAAATAGCCAAATGTCGATCCAGAAAAGTAGCCCGAAAATAGCCAAAAGAAAAACTGACCATTCGGAACGTTTATTTTAAGAACAAAAGACACATAATGCATTTTTATACATTAAATATAAATATTCACACCACTAGCTCGCAGAACCAACGCCAGAGTATGGGTACGTCACTGCAGTATTAAAAAGTGTCAGAAAAACATCTGAAGGAGCATAGTCCTTGCAGCACTGCTCTTTGCCATACAGTAGGAATTTAACAGACAAAATGTGCTCCAGCGTTTCCATCGACATTATGTTTTGCAAGTCCGTTTTTGTGAAGGTGACCTGGCTGAACACGCGTTCTACTGCTGCGTTGGACAATGGTAACCTAAGCATCATACCTTCCACTGTATTAATGGGATGCTTAGTATCGGGACATGGTGACCAGAACGGCTTCACGGGAAAACTATACAGATTTAAACACAAAGTGTATGTGCACGCCAATCAACAGACAACCTAAAGAATGTGCAGAACAGGTGGTACTGTTGGGGCCGCAAGGAATGGCGCCGTCCCTGGTTGAGATGGAGGAATAACAGCACGCGCTTGCATTTGGACAAGATTTGGGGGTAAAGAATGCTGAGCAAAGAGCAGACGAATTTGCTCGCTGTCGCATACTTTTCAGAGTTAAGAGACTGAAGCGCCAAATGTTTACGTAACTTGCTATAAAAATACCATATTCGAACCTATAAACTCAAGTGTTTTGAAGCATTCTGGCGTGCCCAGCACGGGTCAGAAATAGCCCAATACTAGCCAAATAGCCAACTACCACTTTTTCCCGCCAACTGCAAATAAAACTAGCCCAATTTGGCTATTTATAGCCCAACCTGGCAACCCCGGAGCCGGGTGGCCCCCTGTTTAATATAGAGCGTCGCAGTTCCAGTCATCGTCACACTAAACCACCAGGGGACTTTGTGGCGCTACATGCTGGCCAGGAATATAACAGTCCTCCCCTCTAAGGTACAAAGACAAGCTACAGCTAAGGGGAGTACCGCTGCACGGCCCTCCTAGTCGTGCTACGGCGCAGCTGGGGTGGACTGATGCTTGTAGGATGAGGAGTTACCTCAGGGCTTGCGACACTGTCGCTTGCACCCATGCTTGTTTCGCCTGGCTCGAACAGAGCGCTGGGAGCACCAGCAGATTGAATCTTATTTAATGCTTGTGGTTTCAACTGCACTGCAGCACCAACAGGTTGACACGTCTCTGCCTCGGCCGTAGCTGCTGTAGTGGCGTCGGTCGGTCTGGAACGCAGGTGATCACCATGCCGATGCCACAGTGTGTCATCTTCAAGGCGGACTTGCGCTGAAGACTGACTTGTGGCGCCGACGACTCGAGCAGGCACCCAGGGCATACCCTGGTGGAAGTTCCTGGCGAACACGTTCTCCTCAGGGTTCAGCGGCGCTCCCTGTCGGCAGCCTTTATCAGTAGACAGTTTCTGTTTTAGCTGCTTGAGCAGCACTGATGATTGGAGGCTGGTACGCAGGACATCCAACGGCGTCTTGAACATCCTTCCCGTCAACAACTCGCATGGTGCTCTGCCCGTGACCTCGTGCGGAGTAGTCCTGTAATGAAACAGGAATCTGGAAATCCGAGTCTGAAAATTCCCAGAGCCACCTTTCTTGAGTTTGTTCTTAAAGGGGCCCTGCAATGACGTTTTGACTGGTTTTTAATTTGCACTGAACCTGAGCGTACTGAACGTAGTAACTTAATCCAACTTTTCTTTTCTCAAATTTCGCTTTATTTTAAAAGTTATAGGCAAATTAGAATTACAAAAACAAGCAAAAAATAACCTCCTTCATGACGTCGTAGGTCCTGCCTTGAGTGGCCTTGAACTAGAGGAGGAGTAGTGAGCTCAACGAGCGCACACGGCTGCCGCACTCCGTGTCGACGGCTCGAGAGGGCGCCACTAAAGCACGTGTTGGATAGGCTGTATGAAGCGGGCGGCCAGGGCAGCTCATATTGCATTTGCAGCGCGACTAAACACTAATTCGGCATAACATTTCATTAGCCACAAACGACAGCAAACACGGGGTGAAGATCAGTTGAGAACAAGAGCCACTTTGCGCTGCCGCACCGCCAAATGGCCAAATCGCCAACAGGGCCCGCGCCGAAGGCCTTCGGAACGCTCGGAACCGGTCGGATTCTTGAGCCGGTATACGACCACAGCGCCGCCGCGTACATCCGGGACCTTTCTACGCTCCTCGTTTGTCGTAGCCTCATCCCACTAGCCTTTTCTAGTATGCGCCGTTTTTTTCCGCCGCTTGGTGGCAGGTATGTCGACGGGTCATTTCTCGTTTCCGTACTTTCTAAACTGCATTTGTTTCTTTTCTGATCTAAAATAGTGAACAAAAACTACTTTCATACATAATTGAAACGGTTCGCGACACTTATATTTTGTATCTCGACTAAAAAAAAGCTCTTAACGGCTTTGACCAGTGGCAAGCCCAGGACCAAAGACGTCGCATTTTGCGCACTTTCGGTATCGCAGGTCACCCTCGTCGGTGGAGGAGGTTTTTGCGTCGTCCGGTTAAAATATGACGCACTGATATTTAGTTACTCCCTCCGTGCCCGCTGGCTTGCCCCAACCCCAAGAGACGTAGAAACCGCAAAAAAGGTAGACGCTTAAATATGATTGCAGGGCCCCTTTCAAGGGGAACTCCGACGATTCTTTGGTAGACTTCGATTTGGCTGGAATTTTGCAGACCGTGTCAATAACCCTTTCTCAAATGATAACCAAAATATTTTAAGAAAAGAAAAATTTTCCGAGAAGTTATTGAATTTTCAAGTTACGCCGGCCACGAGGGTTCCAGGAGGCGACTCTCTACTGGCAACAATGAAAAATCCCTACTTTTCCCTACCCGCGTACGTCACGAATGTGCAGGCAGACGAGCGACTCGGGCAGCCGCGGCCCGCGAAGTGGCTTTCCGGACGAAAGCGATCGAGATAATTTTTCCGCAGCTTCAAGGTTGAGAGTTCCTTTGCAATGGGTAGCAATATGTGCTCCGCGATAGATTGTAGAAACAGAGCCGGGAAAAAGCTTCTTTTTTTTACCCTTGTTTTCGTGGATGAAAACAAAATGCGTTCCCCGGCAGCAATGGAGGCCAGCCGCGTCAAGGTGCTCTTGCGCGAGCTGTGTGCCGAGAAAACTAGTGTCACGTGAAACATTTTCACTTTTGCTCGGAATACTTTATAGCCGCGTGCTGCGAGTTGAATTTCCTTCAGCAGCTGGAACAGCTTCAAGAGCGGCAAGCGCAAACTCGAGCCGGCTGTGACCATTACGACACCCGTCTAAAGAAGGGCGCTAATAATATAGAGAAATATAGTACACGATCTAGCACTATAGTCATTATTTTGCACAGTCAGATTTGTTATTCACAATTGGTTCCGTGATTTTTTATTTTTAATTTGTTTTTTTATAAACACTATATTTGTTTCGGACGTCGAATCTAGCTCGGGCAACTCTCGGAGTTCCACTCACGCGGCCGATATGGTGATGACAAGAAGTGAAACGTCTAAACAAAGTTCAAGACTGAATTTAGACATGACTTTCGACATATTGCTATTCCTGTCTGCTATTACAGAGGTTTATGGAGCGGGTGTTGAGCTCCATTAAAATAGGATAGAGCCTTGCCTGGTTTGTTAAATGGTTGGCGTGCAATATTCTTTGCAGAAAAAGTGGTGAAAACGTCTTTAATTTATTCTATTGCAAAGAAACTTTATATAGGGCTGAAAAGTTTTTTTTAACCATGAAAATATTAATGTTGTTGAGGGGAGGCATTCAGATTTACAGCTGATGAGAACTGTGCTAAACCAACTTAATTTATGCAAAAATATTCCAAAAGCCGGGAATCATAATGATCAAAAAAACTGCTCCGACTTTACTCAACAAAATTAACAATTTAATCAAACGTTTCGTCTCCCATCCGGGAAACATCGTCAGTGAAACCTACAAGCAGGAATGAGGGAAAAAAAAACTTCAACAGTTTAGACACTCCACTTATAAAGTGGAGTGTCTAAACTGTGACGCATCCTACATTGGGGAGACAGGCCGGAAGCGCTGCACTCGCTTAAACGAACACAAAAGGGACGTGGCGAAGGCCACGCATGCGACAAGAGCGAAGACGGAACTCGTAGACCATTGTTGGACTACGGGTCACTGTTTCGACTTTAAGAATGCGTCCACTCTGGCGCGCGAACAAAGGTGGGGTCCACGCAGGTTCGTGGAATCATGGTGCATCCGAAGTGACTCATCAGCTTGCAATTCCAACCGCGGCCCCCTCCCCGATGTGTACGCGGACTTGCTTAAATAGGACTGTTGAAGTTTTTTTTTCCCTCATTCCTGCTTGTAGGTTTCACTGACGATGTTTCCCGGATGGGAGACGAAACGTTTGATTAAATTGTTAATTTTGTTGAGTAAAGTCGGAGCAGTTTTTTTGATCAACTTAATTTAAAAAAAAAAAAAAATCTTATATAGAATTACCCTTTCCCCAAGTGCTCTCGTGGATGGGTGTTCGAACGCATTGCATTCTACTGAAAAAGTAAAGAGAAAAAATATGGGTACATATTTTTTAGCAACTTTTGTTAACTTACTTTTAATTAAAGTATATATGATGTCTTTCTGTACCTCATGCACTATTGTATCTTCAAGCAAATATTCTTTATTTTGAGATGAACAATGTATTTGTGTATTTTATATGCATTCCAAACTAGTCCCATGGCCCGTATTCAACACTTCTACAATACCCTCAGGGGAGCAGATATTGATGTTTTTAACCCAAATTTCGTAGCTTTCAAGGTTGTAACTAACCTGTGAACATTTTGTTGTGCATCATTACCAAGGCGTCAAGCTGTTCATGGGCACAGAACGTAAACAAATGAATGAATGAATGAATTACATTGCACCTTGATGTTTGGCTTGGTGGTTGCAAAGTTCTTTTCATCGTCATTTTAACACAATCTTCATGAGCAGTAACCTGCCATCTGATCTACACGAATGCAGTTCATTCTATTCTTTACATTTCATTGTTTACGAGAATCACAGTCTACATGTCTTAGGTCCCAGCCCAGCATGAACATGTTCATCGCTTTGGAAGGCGAGCAATGTACGCGCCACACGCACGAATGCTGAAAATGGCATCGACCAGAAGCGCTTTTCAGAAATGGTCTACAGATCTTTTGCTAAATTACTTAAAGGGTAACTGCAAAGAAAAAAAAGTATTTTTTTAAACAGCCTAATTGGGACAAGCATGTCACAAAACGAAAATTCCGCAAAAAAAATATATTTTTTTTATCAATATTTACGCCACAGGACGTAATTTAGTCGGAGTCAGAACCTCTCCACATTTGAAACTCCCGCTCTTTCGACCCCCGCCGAAGAGGAGTACGCCCCACCCCTCACTCTCCTTGCGTTGCGGAGTTGAACGACACAGCGTCTCGACTTCCGGTAAGATCTGGCAACAACGCACGGCGGCGGTATTGTTTTGGTTTGACGCGGTTTGCGAGCACATGTAGCGAAGACGTAACAGGAGAAGTGCCTCTGTGATATTCCCGGAAGATGGAAAGTATCATTCGTAATCGTTGTGCGTGCTTTGAAAGCGAAGGGAGTTACAGAATCCACGAGTGCGCAACCACAAGCTAAGGTTTACGACAGCGCTGCGTTGGTTTCGGTGATCTCGTTCTGTTTGGTGCAATACGGCGATGCGACAAAGAGCTAAAACGTTCGTGGTGTGTGTAATGCGGTGCTAACACGGAGTGCAAATTGGTTGTTGTGGGGTTGACGTTCAATCAGTTCAGTCCCGTCGTCGTCAGCTGATCCAGTCAAACTGGTCCGGGAGGACGCAGCGAGCGTTTTTAAAAGTAAATCTGCCTCGTTCTGTTTCAAAATGTGGAAGTTTCCCGATGCATACCATGAGTAAAAAGCTGCGGGCGTTCTAAAAAAAATTACGTCGTTTTAATTGAACAATGGACTCCGAATTGTTGTCCTAAATCTGCCGTTTTTATGCTTCGTGTTAGACTGCGTTTGCACAGCGACGTGTTGCATCCTGCGGTGTGAATAAATTTGGGCACGATTTCGTACCTGCCAACAGACGCATGAACTGAGACCACTTTTTACGTAGTGAACATAGTGATTTTTTATTTTGTGTCTAGTCGCGGACGTTAGGTGCACACAGGGCGAATCTCGAGGGCCTCCAGAGCGATATGACGAAAACGTAACTGGACACGGTTGTCGCTACGCGAACGCCCGATTGCCTCCAGCCAGTGGCGTACGCAGGATTTCATTTCGCGGGGGGCCGGACCAACGAGAGTAAAGGGGGACAAGATAAAAAGAAAAGAAAGTCCAAGAGAAAATAAAAGCATGTTTATTTTTTTTAATAACTATGCATTCTTCTATTAAGTAATTAAGATAAAGTTGTCCTATTGGTTTTGGGATGATTATGATACATAAAATTGATGCCCTGAAAATTCCCCACCAGGAAGGCATTTGCATTTTACTTTTTTTATTTACAAGTCACTTCAAAAGGAGGCACCAAAGTAAGCAGAAAACAAGAATCATAAAAACAAATATTTTATGAAGCACGGCTCCAATGTACAAAGCCTCCAGTCATCGGGGCTGATAAAACAATGATGCATAAGTAGAAATGCGGAACATCTTAATAAATAGACGATAAGCACTGGGAAGCTGCTCCACCATAAAGTACTCCCCATCTTAACCTGATCTAACCAACAAAAATCTCACGTGATTTGTTCGTTGGTGTTGATTTCTAAGGTTTCCGAAGTCCGCTCACAAAAGAAAGTCAAGGAAGTCACACAACGCAACAAATGGACGATGTAAAATGGTTTACACACTCACATATTGGACTTGGCTCTCGTCTTGAGGCAGCAGGTCGCACACTCGCGCCCCTATCTCGCGCGGTTGTCAAACTGCCGATGACAACTTCCGTACTCGAACCTTGAACCGCAAATCCTACGCCTATATTCACTTTTCTAAGACTTTTCCCGCCATCTGAGGAGCCAATCAGATATCGCTCTTTTTAGACCAATGGGAGCCACGCGGTACAAAACAAACACATACAGAAAGGACACGTGCATAGACCTCCGAAAACTCCTAAAAACCTTCGCCCTAACTGTCGACCGTCAGCCGGACACGGCTTCAAGGAAAAACCCTTCGTCGGGGTGCAAGAGCAGTACCGACGCTTCTTCTCAAAATAAAAAGAGGCTACAAAACATCGAGGGGCCCTGCTGTGCTCGCGCGAGGCACAGCGCATGGTACGCACCCAGAGCGGGGTCGTCGAGGAACAATTAAGACAGGGCACACGGGGGCCGCTCCGTGGCGACGACAAACCAACCCTGGCGGCTCCGTGAGAGGGACATGGCCCATGGGGCACTCGCGAGGCAATAAAAGTAGAAGTAAAGAAAGATATTCCTTAACTGATTATTTTCCAGTCACATTAGATAAAAGACGTTAAAACTACACATTTTTTATTATTTTTACTATCTCATAAATGGCATATTGCACTCCCTTCCTTCTTTATTTCCTTTTTCTTTACAACTTCTCCACGAAGTTTGATATTGATAAACCCGAGAGTCAGTAACCTCGCCGACTCCCCCCCCCCCCCCCCCTCCCCTCGGAAATTTCGGGAGGGGCCGCGGCCCCTTCGGCCCCCCCCTTGTGTACGCCACTGCCTCCAGCCAATAGCATTCCTTTCGGGGCGAAATGGCTGCCAGAAGGCTCGCTGTCGGGATCACTCATCTGACATCTCCGAAAAGTCGGTATTTGCACGCGCAAGCAAACAAACAAACAAAAAAGCACGCTAAGCCAGCAAAGAGGAAAACGGAAGAACTGCGCTATGAAAGTCAAAACCCCGCGTCGCTTCCTATCACTAACACCTGCGACAGCTGCTAAACACACACTACTTCACTTCAAAAAGTCTCACTCAAGCACTTGGGTCAGCACGAAACACTGATCATTTCGGCGAAACGATTAGTCGAGGTAGGCGAGACAGACAAGAGCAGAGACTTCGGCGGCCATGAAAGAATGGCGAAGCTTTTGTTTGTTTTTCTATGAATCCAAACGGAAGTGCCCGTCTTGTAAACATTTTGTAAAGATTAATAGCTCTCATCACATGGGTTATTCTTTAAACGTAAAAATATGCCTTTCAAAAGAAAATTGCAGCATATAACAAAGGTTTAACAACCAAGATCTAAGCTGTTAATCAAACTTTTAGCCAATGAGAAGTATAGCAGCCGATTGGTATTCAACGTCACGGAATGAATACCAACTTCGTGGCGCGCGATTCAAAACGGACGAAATAGCCGCAAACTAAAATCGGTCTCACGCAATAAATATTGCTGTAAAAATTTTTTTTTCTCGCGGAAAACTTGTTTTATGACATGCTTGACCCAATTAGACTGCTTAAAAAAAAAACTTTTTTTTCTTTGCACTTATCCTTTAAGCACCAAGGAGCATATTCATGCCACATGAGTAGTTACACGTGCTGACGCCTGCAACAGCAACTTTTCAAAAGGAGATCTAAAACAAATGGCATGTTCCTTCAGGTCATACGAGCGTGTGGGGCATCTGTA
Source organism: Ixodes scapularis (assembly GCF_016920785.2). NCBI lineage: Eukaryota > Metazoa > Arthropoda > Arachnida > Ixodida > Ixodidae > Ixodes > Ixodes scapularis. The sequence goes on along the minus strand of NW_024609879.1, from coordinate 66,957,696 downwards.
CCCACATTCTGAGCATTTTCCGCGGTGCTTTTGCAATTTGTCAAAAAATGTATTGCGTGACTCTTCGACCTTTCTTCGCCAGCCATCTTCTAATAAAAGGAGAACGGGTTTACTGGCGATATTACGAAACTAGCGAGCTACACTCAAGCGAAACTAGCTTGAGCGTAGCGAGTTGCAAAAACGGTTTTATGAAAATTGCAATTGCTTTTGTTTTTTTTTGTTTTTTTTAACTTTCTTGTAGTTAGGCACATAGGCCAAGGCCATACTATGTGCAAATATAGATAATTATCAGCTTCAAACAGCACGAACGGCCAGGTTCTTTTGCTGTTAGACGCGAGAAAGGCGGGCGCGAGCGTACCCGATTGCCGGCCGCGCGCCTCGCTGCACACAAGTGACGTCACGCTTGGGCGGCGGGGAAAACTGGGGAAAAACTAGGGAGAACGATGTTTCGGTTTCGGCAGCAAACAAAATATCACTTTTTTAATTATCTAGAGTGAATCTGGGAGAACGCCATAGCATTTCGGAATCAGGAAGCCATCCACATTCAGTTATGCCTTTGGATTAGGTAGCTCAAAATGTCGGCGGAGTTCCCCTTTAACGGTTTGTACAACACGCTCCGCTGTCCCGTTTGACGCTGGATGATATGGCGGCACGAGCATGTGGCATATCCCGTTGCATGTTAGAAAGTCCAAGTACTGCTCATTTCCAAATGCAGGCCCATTGTCTGACACAATCAGATCTGGTAGACCGTGCTGAGCGAAAGCCATCCGCAGGGCTGTTATGGTAGCCCCTGCCGAAGTTGACGAGACAGGAAACACTTCGACCCATTTTGAAAAAGCATCCACAATGACCAAAAAGGTATGCCCCATAAATGGCCCTCCAAAATCAATATGAAGCCTGGACCAAGGCTTCTGGGGGAACGGCCAGGGCGTCTGTTGAACTGGTTGTGGAGCCCGCTGATGAGCTTGGCAAATTGAGCAGCTGTTCACATGGTGGGTTATGTCGTTATCGACACCCGGCCACCAGACGTGACTTCTGGCTATCATTTTGCTCTTCTCGATGCCTGGGTGGCTGGAATGAAGCAGATCCAGGACTCGAGCCTGCAGCACTTTTGGGATCACCATGCGTGCTCCCCAGAGCAAACAACCCTTATGCAGGCTAAGCTCTGAACTCCTTGCACAAAAAGGCCTCGTTTCTAATGCTAGTGCAAGGTTCTCTCCTTTGAGAACAGCGAGAACGACATGTCCCAGAACAGGGTCATTCTTTGTGGCTTGAGCCACAACGGAGGGTGAAAGAAGATTCGGATATGCGAGCTGTAGCATGAAGACGTCAGCCGGCCCGTTCCCTTCAACGTTGCTCCCAGATAATGGAAGTCTACTGACTGCGGCAGCATGACCTGCATTCCTTCCTGGTTTGTAGGTCAGCTGGTACTCGTACGCTGAAAGCTTGAGAGCCCACCTGACAAGCCGAGGCGACGCGTGGACAGGAACTGGCTTGTCAGCACTCAGCAATCCCAGCAGGGGCTTGTGGTTTGTGAACGCTTGAAAAGGGGTCCCCCACAAGTACTGGTGGAACCGTTCCACCCCGTAGACCAAGCCTAACACCTCTTTGTCAAGTTGACTGTAGTTTTGTTCTGCTCGGGACAAACTCCTTGATGCAAAAGCAATGGGTCGCTCTTGGCCATCGGCTTCAAGGTACGCCAGAACTGCATCGATCCCGTATGGTGATGCATCACAAGCATACCGGCATTTCTGGATTGAAATGAGCTAGAACCGGCGCGGACGTCATCAAGTGCTTGCTTGTGGTAAAAGCCTCTTTATGGTCTTTTCCCCACTCCCACTTCTTCCCGTCCGTAAGAAGCGAGTGCAGTGGCCGCAGGCGTTCAGACAGGTTAGGCAGGAAACGTCTGTAGAAATTAATCAATCCTAGGAAGCTCTGAAGCTGCTTGATGTCGCAAGGAGCAGGAGCATGAAGTATGGCCGCTACTTTGCCCAGGCCTGGAGACAACCCTTCCTGGTTGATAATGTGCCCAAGGTATTCAACCTGCGGCACAAAAAAATGACACTTGTCGAACTTCAACTTCAGTCCGACATCACAAAGGCGCTTGAGAACGGAACGAAGGTTGTGCATATGATCCGAGTCAGTCGCGCCGGTGACCAGGATGTCATCAAAATACACAGCGACGTGCGGCAGCCCTCGGAACAAGTTTTCCATCTCCCGTTGGAAGATAGCTGGAGCGGACGACACTCCGAAAGGAAGGCGGGTGTACTGGAACAACCCCATATGTGTGGAAATGGTGACATACTTCCTCGAGTCCTGCTCAAGAATCACTTGCCGGTAAGCATCCCTCAGATCCAACTTGGTGAACTTCTTACCCCCAGACAGCATGGCCCACAAGTCTTCGATTCTGGGAATCGGGCGCTTTTCCAGGGTGGCCACCGGATTCATGGTTACCTTGAAATCGCCACAAATCCTGACACGTCCATCCTTCTTGGCAACAGGAACAATGGGTGCAGCCCAGGCTGATGTCTTGACTGGTACAATAATGCCCTCCCTTTCTAGACGTTGAAGCTCCTGTGCAACTCCATCTTTGAGTGCGAAAGGTAGTGGACGCGGCTTAAAAAACTTCGGTGGAGCATTCTCCGGAACATGAATACTGGCTTTGAGCCCCTTGAAAGTACCCAGCCGTCCCTCGCAAACAGCAGAGAACTCTTGAACTAGAGTTCTGACGTCAGAGAGAGAATGAACAGTTACCTCCACATCAGAGAAGTTGAGGCCAAGCTCCCGAATCCAGTTGCGACCAAGTAGTGTAGGCGACTTATCTCCGGTGACGAACAATGGCAGCACGGCCTTCTTACCGTGGAACTGCACGCTGACGTCCACCCTGCCTTCAACTTGGGTCTTGGGGCATGACTCGTATCGCAGGCACCAGTGCCTGCAGACGTTTCTTGGCGATGACAGAGACACTTGCGCCTGTGTCCACCTCCATGCAGAGTGGCTTGCCACACACGTAGACGGTGACGGTGAACGGCGGTGACGGCGCGACGCTGTCAACTTGCCACATGTCGAAAACCTCGGGCGATGCGCTGTTGTCCTCAGCGTTGTCATGGACGACATTCACTGGATCCGTCTCTGTTCCTGGGGACGGGCACGCTTGCCCCCCAAAAAGCGTTGCCTGGTAGAACTTTTCCTGGATGACTGGGTGTCCCTCTGCTTAGAATTGCACACTTTCAATAGATGTCCTCGCTTTCGGCAGTAGTTGCACGTAGTCTTAACGTGCTTGCAGCCGGATGCGAGGTGTCCGTCTCCGCAGCGGTAGCAGGTGACGCCCCCCGTAGGTGCCGTGACTCGATGCGTTGCGAACGCGGCACTGCCGGAGCTGGTCTGGCAAATCTCCCCGGCGTCCCTCTTCGCCGCTTCCATGGCCACAGCGGTCTGCACAGCGTCCTCGAACGTCAAGTCTGGCCGTTCCAAGAGTCTGGTCTGGATTGCAGTGCTTTTAATCCCGCAGACAACACGGTCCCTCAGCATGTTTTCAAGCTCGACTCCGAAGCTGCAGTGCTCGGACAAGTTTTTCAATGCTGCGACGTAGCTGCTCACAGACTCCCCGTCGGAGCAAGCACGCGAGTTGAAACGAAAGCGCTGGACGACGGCGGAAGGCTTTGGGCAGTAATGGTTGCCGAGGACGGAAAGAACCTCATTCAGAGACTTATCTTGAGGCTTGGCAGGCTTGACCAGGTCCCGAAAAAGAGCGTACGTCTTTGCACCGCGGCAACTGAAAAAAATGGCTTGCCTCTTTGCCGCGACGACATCGTTCGCCGAAAGGAAAGCTTCTAGACGCTCGACGTAGGACGACCAGTCCTCTCCTCCCCCTTCAAAAGGTTCAATTCTGCCGACGGTTGGCATGATGAGCAGAACTAGCTCGAGCAGAATGATTCGCGAACTTATCATTCGCAAGGAACCGTGACGCACTTCGTACGAAGAACAAAACTTTTCCCTTGTCGCCACTGTTTATTTTCGCCTTAGGTCGCGCATGCCTAGTCTTGAATATGCCTTTTGCGGCAAAAGCTTGGTTTTAAGCAGCCTTTCTACACAAGACAGGCAACATAGCCATTCATGCTATGCTGAAGTGATGTAATCTTGAGCACAGCAAAGGTCGTTGAAGTTGGCCTTCTTAATTAAGCTTTTAATAATTGTCAGCCGTTGGGATCAGGTTACTGTGGAATTTACCACATTTAATCCACCACTTTCGGAAAAACTAGTGCTCCCTGTCAGAGGCTTGTTTCCAGGGTTCCTTGGTAGAAAACTCCAGCAAATTAATGGTGCCATTAGGAAGGGTTTCGGTTCCAAACACACTCTTACCATGAAAAAGAAACAGGTGCATTGCAAGACCCCGAGGCTATCATGCTAGATCCTGTTCCCTCCACTGAACTGCGTTGACCTAGATTGAGTTCTTTGCCTGTCGCTTTTGTGTCCACTGGGGATTATCATCCCCCCCCACTCACTCACACACATGCAAATGCACACACACACACACACACACACTTTTGCACAAAAAGGTCTCCTTCCCTTTCTTTTTTTTTTTCCAGCTATACTACAATGTGATTGAGGAGCTAGCTGGGAGATAGATGTAGGCCTGTGACAGTCTTCAATTGAGCAGAATTTAATTGTTGAGTCAAGAGAATGAAGCAGTTCCTTTCTCACTTCCTCTTTAGACAGAATGTCTTGGTTCTAGGAAGCAAGTTTACACAGGGAGAGTAGGGTCGTGCAATATGGAAAGAAGGGGTCACGGAATTTTTTCACACAGCGCGTGAAGGGAGCGGGGGGTCAGAATTCTAAAGTCCCCCCCTGGGTTTGGCCCTAGCCCACGCTACTTCACACTAAAAAAAAAAAAAAAAATATCAAACTGGGAACTAGAAAAGTGGCAGGCTTTCTTCGGACTGCCAATTTTCAGTATCGTAAACATGAACAATAATGTCCCATTTATTTTAACACTTATGCACTTTGTCAGGGTTTTTTGGATAAGGAGCGACATGCATACCGTCATGCCAGAATAAAAGAGCACCGGTTATGTTTTATGGAACTCTGCGGTTCAAATGAAATTCAATTTGACAGCTGCCACATAAGCCGGACGTGACTGTGGATGTGTGAGGCTGTACCCACTCTGCAACACTTGGTTTGGTCTTGAAGTATCCCAGGTCTACCACTGCCATCCACAAGCTAAGGCTGCTACACCGGGACGCAATTTTCACATCGGTAAGAACACGTCGACATGGTGAGTGGATCGCCGGTTTCACCATCGGCCTTTCTTGCACGGTGCTTGCAACATAAAGCCAGCTTACAGTACGCTTCATTGTAACTCGGCAAAGGGCCAATTCGACAGCCTCCGTAAGCCAGTTAAACTTGTTGTTTGGCTGGTTGGTGCATGATGCTCAGGGAAGCTGTGAGCATAAACGGGGGCGGACGAAGAAAGGGACACCCATCCATGTCCCCTTTGCGTCTGTCTCTCTTTGCACTTACAAGTTTCCTAAGCCAATTAGAATGACGGAGCAAAGTGTGTGGCAGTCGTGAGATGGTATATACAAGGTGTATTAATTCCTAACTTCGTCATCTGCAAATAAAGCCTTTGACAAGTTTGTTGGTTTTACAGGACGATAATTATGCCTCGAAATTTTGCAAACTATAATTGACCACCTTGTTGCACATTCGTTGAAAGTATAAGCTTTCTATCTGCAGGCGCCAATGTTTACGACTTGTTTAACAGCGTAAGGTCTATGTGGCCACTTATATAGTATGCACCCACTGTAAAATTTGTAATCAAAATTCAGCCCAAAATATAAAGTTATTCGTAGGTAATCTTCACCGAGTCTGCACCTGGTGTGTAGACTGCACCTGGTCTGTAGCCTGCAAATAATTTTCAGGCTCAGTGCACCTTGCCAAATGTCTGCTATTGCATTATACAGAAATCGTCATTGACACAATCTTTTCTCAAAGCCCGTCCTGTCTTGTCCTAATGAACGTTCTTGAAAAAAACAAGCCCTTGTCTAGTCCGCACCTCTATATAGCCTGCACCATGGAAAATTTCAACCTTTAAACGCAAAAGCTTTGTAAATTATAATCCATTTTTTTTAGCAGTAGTTTTTTTGGGCAGTGTTTATACAGCTTTTTGAAATTCTTGAATACCCAGGATTTTGATAAAAGCCTTTCAAGGGCCCTTATATTTTCTTGAAAGTTTCAATGCTTCTTGTATTCCTTGAAATTTGGGAAATTAACATGTTTTTGCAACGGTCTGAGAAGTTCAGTGATGGGAAGCGTATGCAGAGACTCCGAAGTGCAGGCGGTCAGATAACATTACCAAAAATAAAATAAAAAAGAGTCGGGTGCTTTCTCTGGAAATGATGTTGATTTACATGGAAGGGGATACACTTCACTGCTCTTCACTCATCCAAGCCATGGCAATGCATGTAGTGGTGCACAACATTATTGCGGGAGAAAAGCGGTCACCTTGGCAACCGACATGGAGGAACACTTTTTTTGCCGCTAGATGCATCACGGTCAGATTTTGGCCACGGAAAAACATGTAGTCTTTTCTACCAGATGTGCTTGCTCCATGCACGGGAAACACATGTGACAACTTTAATCGGGCTAGGATCGTATCTGACAGTTCACGTCGCGAAGCCGCCCACATTCGCGGAAATCGTTGTCATGATTGCGTCATGCAGCCTGCACTTGTTTTAAAGTCCGAGGCATCCCGTGTCATCGCCCCTTTTGCTCTGTGTTGCCTCAAATTCTTTTTCTTCCAATTCCCTTGAAATCCTCAAAAGGTCCTTGAATTCTGTATAAAAAATTCTGGCCAAACCTTGCAAAGTGAAATAAGTTGTTTCATCCACCTTCAAATCTATCAAAAATGTAATGCAGATGAAGTGCTTTTAGTGTTGACGGGTATTGTATGTCATTTAAAAGAAACATTCCTCAAGCATGCTTGCTAAAGAGCTGCGAGGCTTGTTTCAACAAATGAAAGACGCTGATGATCTTTTTCTTTCAGCCGATTCGAAGAGGGAGGCAGAAATGGTCCGCATATCCTGGCGTGTCACCACACCGCATTGCTCAGCTGTGGTGTTGTGCAGCCTGGTTGGTGTTGCATTATTGACGAGGAAATTGAACTATAGGGGACACTCTTTCCTCTTTGTTTTCCCCAAAGCTCGCTGTTTACCCAACTCAGGGCCTGTAGGCTTGAGTTTTTACGTAGCGTAAAAAGTGTGGACAATAAACGGAGTGACGTTGGCAGGATGGGGGCAACGAGCTTGATCTGTCCTGAAAGCAGTCGTCGTAAATACGAGCTTGACTCTCTTCGGCCTTCGTGCTGAGCAGCTGCTAATCACATGCATGGTGCATGCTGCACTGTTTCTGCTAGAGCACTATATAGCTCCTAGGAGCAGAGTAACGCAATCGTTTGATCCGCGCGTTTTGCCGACAGAGCAGCTCAGTGCGAGTCACGTGGTACTCACGGCTCCAGGACGTGCCTGTCCTATGGGAGAACACATGGAGGTCGATGCTACACGGCTGACTAAAAAACAGATGCCGAGTTCACACTTTTCGAAACTAGTCTGTCGTGAAGTTGGTAAAGCACTAAATACTTTATCAAAGTTTTCATAATATTGGATGCATGTGAAAATTTCGAGAAAGCAATTTCCAAGGCAACGGTGTTTGAAACAGATTTTTTGCAGCAGAGATGGATTTTTTGGGTTGGCCGGGGCGGTTCATGTGAGCGGCGTTTTCTGAACAGCGTGAGAGACCATCGATGCATTTAGCTTCTGGCTGCTTTCCAGCGATCGTCCTCCATTGCTCCGCCTTGTCTGTGCATGATGCCGCTCAGACAATTTTCTTTTTTAATTTACGTTCTTACGTGGCACACAACTTAGCGCAGATTATCGTAAAATGTTCCTTTATTATGTCAGAAACTACCGTATTTACTCGCATATTGGTCGATACGTCGTATAGGTCGACCCCCTAACTTCGGGACCCCCGAAAAAAAAAAAAGTTGAAAAATATAATACCGGGATTTGCGTATTGGTCGACCCCCCAGTTTTGATGAGGCGATTTTTGAAAAACAGGTCGACCTATACGCGAGTAAATACGGTATTGCGGTTCTGTACATCCCCAAAATATAGAAGAAAAAACCATTTTGTCACATTCCCTACTCATTTGTGACCGGAGTTGGAACCCCCAAACGTTTGCCGCTAGTCGCCGAGAGATGGCGTTCTAGATTGCGCTACTGTGCTCCGAAGGAGCCTTATAGTGCTCTAGGTCACGCAGGCCGGAGTAACTACAAAAGCGGCCCTCCTTGGGTGGCAGGAGGAGACGAGCCCCAGCCGGACGGTATGGCAGCCGAGCGCTGCTTCATAGTTGTTTTTGTTTCTGTGGATGTAGTTCTAAAGTTAGCCTTCTCCCCAAAAGCACAGCCTTCTCCCCAAAAGCACTTTGATGAGATTCTCGTCTTAATTCATTCTCGTTAGTGCCACAAACATCCAATCTTTATACGCCAACAAAACAAAATCATCTTGGCAACCCTGGTGATCTTTTGCGGTACTTCTTGCTCAAAAGCTACGAAACATATTGCCAAATCCTAGACTTAGTGGAATTTGTGAAGGATGGAAGGATGATGGGTGTAGTGGGTAAATCTGGCTCTGCGTACTTGGGAACTTCGTTTGATGCTCCGTCATCCCCTTTAGCCTGGCTCTTTTTTTGCGTGTCACCCATAGGTGTTGTGGTTTCTCGGTGTCTTTAGTGTGGAGTGAATTGCCACTGTGTGACAAAGCAAAAACCTAGGGGAGCTTGGAGGGATTATGTGATTACGACGCACTAGTCGGGCACACTGAGTGGGGATGGGCTGGCCCACGAAGTGATGCACCAGGGGCACTGTGACTAGACATCTAGCATGTCTACCCCAAGAAGGAAAAATATGTTCGATGGGTCTCGGCCATGTTGTTTTACTTTTACTGTCTCAAGGCGCATTTAGCCCCGAGCTGTATGAACCCTAACTGTTCCGTTTTAGCCCACAGCTGTATAAACTCTAACTGTTCCTAGTCTGCAAAGAGTTTGCAGAAACAAAACTACAAATCAATGTGTACGGTGTCTTACCGAAATGATCCTTGCTTTACTTTTCTGTTTCTTTCAGAGATATCTTAGGGGATCAAAGCACAGCATGCCGGCTAGGAGGCACAAGTCAATGGCCAATTAAAGGGATTTCGCTGACATTCATCCATCCATCCAAAGATTGCAAAATTAAGGAGAGTACTGCAAATTAGGGCTTGGCACGCCTTCAGTCTTCAGATAGATGTGGAACAAAACATAACTAACCAATAAATATGGGATGGGTCACTCATGGAGATAAAGAAAAAAAAGAGTATGAGCACCCTCAGTGCCAAGGGATGGTTGACAATATGTCCGAATTGAGCACATGTCTGGTGCTTTGGGGCCCACTTGCTTATTCTGCCTAGCTGGTTCATTGTTGGATTGCATAGTATGAGAACTTAGCTGCTGTTTGTTCACCAGATTTGGAGATGTCTTGATTCAGTGTTTTGTGTTTTTCAGCTTTGCAGACGTCAAGCCTTCCGTGCGCATGTGAAGAAAAACCAGCACAATGCAGCCACAAGCATTCCAGAAGTCATGATTCTTTCACTCGGCTTCTTTTTGTTAAAAGTGATTGGCCACTTGTGCTACATGAACCACCAAAATCTTGTTGTCTTAATATTTAATTTTTCTCCCTTCTATCTCTTTTTTAATCTACTTTTTCCCTTTTTCAATTTGAATATGCATGCTTGGTATTGCATTTAGCACATTTTTTTATCTGTGCATTGATAAGCAGTACACTTGAGACCAGTTTTTTGGTGTAAATTGATTGATTATATTCTGGCTAGTTTACAATTGTGGTTACATTTCTATGTTATGGGACTTAAGGTTAACAGCATTTTGTTGTGGATGACTGATCAGTGCCATCTCTTGTGTTCATAAGCATGCACGTGAAGTTTGTTGCGATCTTGTACTGTTTCCATGTTTAACTATACCTTTGCTGGTGTCTCGTAAAATGCCCACCCAGTGTTGTGGGCACACTGCAGTCGCAGGACTGCATACTTTCCTAGCTCTCACACCCTTTGTAGTTTGTTATGTATGTTTTATGATTTGTAAACATCTTAGAAAGGCACAGAAGTGGATCTTGAGATTGTCTTTTTATAATGTGAAACCAACCTATGCCCCCCAGGCGTGTTAAAAAAAAAAAAATTACAGTGATGTGTGACCTTTTTCCCTATCAAAAATGCTGCCAAACATCCTGACACGCCCCTTTTCTGGGATATATCTCGGAAAAGGGGCGTGCCACAATGTTTGGTCGTGTTTTTAATGAAGAAAGGCCACACATGATTGTATTTTGGGGTTTTCTAAGATGCTTAGGGCACATAGATTCAGTTTACACAATAAAACAACAAACCCAAAATCGAGCAGCTGCACAGCAGTGCAGGCGGTTCTAAGCAGTAACGACCAGCTTAAGAACCAGTTGTAGCGAGAGTCACCGTATGGGTTCCCAGAGTAACGAAACTCCGAAGCTGAAACCGAAACCGTGGCACCGCCATCTTGTGTCCACGCGTCGACGGGGATTACCAAATCGCAAGAGCATCACTTGTGCGAAATCGAACACATTTGACGCCTGTTCGACTGCGAGGCAATGAGGGATACGCGGAATGACCCCAGCTGTAATCGGCACTCACCTCACAAAGCTTGCTTGTTGCAGTGGGCTCGAAATCTTTCCGTTTTACTATGGTCAGCCAAGCCTTCTTCCTCTCCATCTTGTAGTTGCATCCTTTCCAAACGGTATCCGGAAAAGTCTCTTTCCATCCTCCAACCTGCTGCTGCACCCAAAAGCGCAACAAGCAGGCATTGTGTCGCAAGTATACAACCTCCTTGCTTTTGACGTCAGTAACCGCATAGAAAAGTCTGCGCATAAATGCGCGTTCGATGAGCAGCAGAGCGTGCGTGAGTGCAGTTGTTTACTGGGCCCAAGATGATCGCGATCTGAGCCGCTTGAAGCACTGATGGAGGTGAGCCTAGCGGTGCTTGTGTCAGTGAATGCTACTGTCCAGTGACGTTCAACAAGCCAAAACACGATCGGCTAGAGTGAGTATGTTGTCGGCAAAACGCAAAAAGAAAAGGAATGCAATACTCTGGGACTTTACAGTGACTTTAGTTGTAGCGTTGTCGGTTGCAGTCAAACGCAACTATGTGGACTGGCCTTTGCTTAATTTCTCTACGAGATGTCATTTTGTGGACACTTTTTACGAAGTGACACTTTTTTCCACGTTTTGTACCTGGGGGTGAGGGGGATAATTGGGTTCGTTAAAAATATATTAACTACCCTGGCACAAGTTAATATGGGCCTGAGGTTTTGAAAATTTGTTATATTTTCAAATATTTAGAATTCGGTCTAAAATATATGCGATCCCGGCCTACCGGCTAAATCATTAAGAACGCGGACAGTCAGTCGGCCAACCACTGGCAGGCATATTTCTACTCCATGTTTATTTTTGTTGCGCACATTTGTGGTGCATTCAGTATTGGCGTGCTATTGAGTGTGGGTCAAAGTGTTTAAAAGGGCTGGCTCTCGTAAGAAAAGGAAAAGTCGTTTCACCATCTGCGGCAGTGGCGTCAGTCGAGCTTTCCACTTAGGATGACGCTTGGGCGTGCGTCGCCAAAGTGCGACGAAAGACAACGAGCTTGCGCTGCTGGCAGTGCTTCTCTTGCAGATATTGCATTGCAGCAGACTAGAATTTTTGCAGTGCAGTTGGGGGAAAAGCGATAGTGCTTCAAGGCGGAGAGAGTCCCTCTCATTTGGGCGTCCTCTTGCGCCGCCTTTAACTTATTTTCGGCGTCTGCTTCCTCACGCGCAGCAGAGCTTGAGGAGATCACCCCGGACCTGAGCCACCGGTGCGTCGACTGCGGCTGCCTGTTCTCAACGCGGGCCTATCTGCAGGGCCACTGGAAGCGAATGCACCTGCGCAAGAAGGGCCGCCACCAGTGCCGCTTCTGCAGCTACTCCTGCAGTCGGACCAACGGACTGGTGAGGAAGCGTGCAGGCGTTGGGTAGGCATTCTGTCGTATCGTTTTGTAAAAAGTGTTTTCGAGGAGAAAAACAAAAGGTGTTTTCCTGCTTGGATAAATCAAATGCGCATTGCAGGAAGCTGTTGCTCCATGGGTGTGAGGCTAGCGGTTGGCATAGAGTGCGAAAGTTGGGGCATGTGGCGTCACCTAAAGTCACTGGATCCTGGGAAAGTAATGCCAAGCTCCCCGTGTGGTCGCCATCTTGGTCCGTGAAATGAGCAATTTCTCTTTGACCACTTCGTTCTTGGTGAGCGGATCTAAATTCGCTGGTGACGGGTAGCTTTATGGAGGCGTTTATTGTATACCGAGAGTTTGCTATCCACACACCGGCGAAACAAGCGCACATATTTGTACCACCACCGCATGCTGGGCCGGTGCTTGGAGGCACTGAAAAATAAGTTTACTGTCTTGAAATAGGCAAGATGAACAATACAATAGTAAGAGATCCATGGAGATATGCATGATTAATAAGTTGATCGCATACGAAGTGCCAAAGACTCTTAAATTGGTGGGGAACGCTTCCAGTACGATGATGCTCCATGGTGATCTTGGCGCGACTGGTTTAGAACGACCCCCTGGAGGCTTCGAAGATTTAAATGGACCAAGATGGCGATTTCCATCACAAACTAGACCAATTAGCCAATCGCTTTGCGAGGTTTGGGTCGTGTGTATGTTAGTATCCGTTTGTGCCCGGCTAGCAGGTAGGGAAGGCAATGGCGCTACTTTCCCAGGATCCAGTGACTTTAGCGTCACCTAGATCAGAAGATAAAAGAGAAAAGGTGAATTTCTGAATGAGCCGATGTCCACCTAAGCTATCTCAATATTGTCCAAATAAGGACCGACGTTGCTGACGCGTGTGACAATTTTGTCGTGAAAAACACCTAGCAGCAAAATAGGGTATTGTTTTCTTTCCCGTTGTTGAGTTTGTTTCTCCGAAATAAGTCCTGAAGGCGCTCACAGTGTTGTTTCTTGTTTTGACAATATTAGGCTTAGGTGAACTTTGGTTTTTGAGAGATTTAGTCTTTCCCTTTTATCTTTTGATTCAGTTAACGTCATGTTCTCAGACTGTCGTGTTCCACCTCAACGGCTAGTGTCACATTCTCACAGAGTTTCAGCTTCCTCCGACGAGCAGGTTGTTTACGCAAGCCAAAAAACATGTTTTTTACTTTTTTTTTTTTTTTTAAACACCCAATATGTTGGCATTGGATGGTAGTACATGTTAGTATTGCATCGTATCGTACACCATACAACACTGCTACAGCAAACACGACATTGACACTTTTTCGCATTTTTATTTTAAAGGGTTTCGGTGGGCGTCGAATTTTAGTATTACACACGTTAGTCCCAGATTTGAACACTTTCCACCGTAATGGACCTTTCCCGAAAGCGCCACAGGGCCTCTTTTTCGATCCCAGATTGCACCGCGTGGTGCAGGGAGTTGCGGGGCATTTGCGACGCTCCATACGTCCTGGCTCGTGTCTTTCTCTCTCACCGCTGCGAGTCTAGAACACAAAGAAAACCGAGCAAATCACACCACAAAGCCGACAAGTACCCTGCTTTGCTACCTTCCCTCTTTTTTTTTCTTTTTTTCGTTCTGAGATCGCAAAATGCTAAACAAACGTGAACCACTCCTTTTATACGCGGGTGCTCCCTTGCGTTCTGTATGTAGGATTGCCGTAGTGACTCGAAAACACAACGGCAGGTGCTGCATATTTCCGGAATGGTGAAGCTTGATGCGAGAGCGCCGGCGCAAAGAGCGGTCGACGTGAGCGACGTGGCTGCTTTAATAATTACGGGTTCTGCCAGACCCCTCTTCACTGGACGCTCATTTGAGGGTGCTGTTTAGAGCGCACACTCAGAACGGGTTCACATTAATAGGTCGCTGAGACTGGTAATCTTAATGATGCAGAATGCACGTTGCAAAAGAACTGCGGAACCTCGCCATCAGCACGTGCTCAGCTGTCGCGCACACGGCCATGGCCGCCAGTGAATACTCCCTATGCAGCTGTTGTGTTCCGTCGGACAAAAAAAAGGACCTCCCCTACGACGTGCCCCTTGTGCTTTTCTGACAAGACGAGAATGGCAAAGAGGAGCTTTGGTCGTCCTGCCTCCGGCACTAACTTCCTACCTTTGTGCACCTGAAACGTGAAACGGCGGTCCGTGTGCCGGAAGCCGGGCGTCCGAAGACGCTCCCTGCCGTTCTCGCTCCACCTGTGTGTACACTCCATTCATGCACGAGGGGACAATACAGTCTCCCACAATGTCAGAGATGCACCGGAAGCGCATGCCCGAGAAAGGAGCCGACAAGGAAGCCGCGCGTGCTTCGGTCATTTTCGTTTTGCCTCGAGGGAAGTACTCGCTCGGGGCTCGGCTGACGCACGTCGGTTGCTTATCGGTTTTTGGTTTCGGTGCCGAATTTCCGATGCAAATTCGGATGCTGTCGGTATTAACATCTTTTTTTATTGGAACGAAAAACTATATACTTAGTTTTATTTATATTTAAAGTCAATTTGTTAGAATTAAACCACTCCTGGAGAACTGTTAGTTCTTGATTGATTGTGTTTTGTAAGTTACGCAATGAATGGTCCGTGTAAATTAAGACGGTATCATCAGCGTACATTATTATGTCAGAGTTTAAAGCCATGTTAGGTAAGTCATTAACGTACAATGAAAAAAGTATCGGTCCCAGTACAGAACCCCGGGGGAATTCCAGTGTTTATTTGTCTCATCGAGGATTTATGATCTAACAAAGAAATAAATTGCGAACGAGATGACAAATAACTTGTAAAGAAATTTAAAGAGTGACCTCTGAAACCATATCGTTGTAATTTATTAGGAAGAATTTTATGGTCCACAGTATCAAATGCCTTTTTAATATCTACGAATACACCGATACTAATGTTATTGTCATTTAAGGACTTATTAATTTTCTGAGAGAGAGAGATAACAGCACTAGTAGTTGACTTGTTTGGACGGAATCCATGTTGATGCGGGGTGATAATATTGTTTTTTCTAAAAATGAGTTAATGCGTCGTACAATTAATCTTTCGAATAGTGTATTAGTGAGCAATTGCATGCGTCTGCAGTCTCATCCGTGACTATAACAGGAGTTGTTTGCTTTTGCGATCTTGGATAACAGAGTTAATCACATTCCACATTTTCTTGAAGTCCCCATGACTTTCGGATATAAGATTAGAGTGATATTCTTTTTTACACATTCTTATCAGTGATAGAGATAGGTTGCAATGCATTTTGTATTGTGCCAAGTAGTAAGAATTATGTTTATGACGGTTCAGTTTCTGCTGCCACATGTTCTTCTCTTGAAGTGACGAGTCATCCAGGGGCAGATCGGTTCTGAATAATTTGGTTTTCTTAATTCACTCGACAAATCCGCGATTGCAGTTTTTAATACTGTGATAAAATTTCCAAGTTCGATGTTGATATCTGAATTGAATAGTAAATTAAAGTTAAATGCCGATAATTTTCTATGCAGAAGTTCGTAATTAATGCAATACCTTAAATGGGGTGTACTAAGGTGAGGTGTTTCTTCAGCGTTTATAGGTAGAAATATGATTATTGGAAAGTGGTCGGCAATGTTTGTCTCATATACACCAGCACTGTCGTGTGCGTCTTGATTACATAAGATGTGGTCAATGAGCGTGGATGAATCGGGTGTCACTCTTGTTGGTTCTGTTATTACATTCATGAAGTTAAATGACTGTGTTAGAAGTAGATAATCTGAGAGCACAGTTTTACACAAAATCGATGTCGAAGTCACCACAAATGACAGATTTCTTATTGCTTTGTGAAATAAATGTAAGAATATCTTCCATTTTATTGAGGAACAAAGACATAGATGAATCCGGTGGTCTATATACAACAGCCACCACGACACCATAACAAAGTTCCGTAGTACCATGGATATTATTTTACCAGTGCCAAGACAATTCGAGGCAGATTTTGTCACACTAATACTTTTTCTTTGCATCATTCATTCCTAGAACTTATAATGACTGGGATCGCTTACCTGTATCGCTAACGTCAACTCTTGAGCACACTCTTTTTTTTTACAGCAGAGCTGTTAAGGGCTAGTTTCCCCAGTATCGTGTCCGTGGGCACACAAATCTTGACACAAAACTCTGGACAGCTACCACCATCTATTAGTGACGGCGGCAACCGGACAACAGGCTTGCCGGTTGTCTAGTTGCTGCCGTCGCTCATAGTATTGCAGTCCGATCACTGTTATAAATACCTTGGCATCCACATAACAACCTTATTGCAGACCGATCTAGTCTCAATATCTAACTGGTGCTGCACATGGCTAATGGAACTAAACATCACCAAGTGCAAGTCAATGCGTGTGTCCCATCGTAATGCCGTTTGTCCTACTTACTACCTTAATAGCGCTCCACTGGAGTCCGTTCACTGTTATAAATACCTTGGCATTCATATAACATCTGATCTTTCATGGAATATTCACATTGAACATGTTATTAACAATGCTAACTCCATGCTAGGCTTTTTAAGAAGGAATTTTAGTTCTGTGCCGTCATCTCTCAAACTTCTTTATAAATCAATTGTTAGATCGAAGCTGGAGTACGCAGCCTCCGTTTGGGACCCCGGCATGGAATACCTCATTCAATCATTGGAGGCCGTCCAGAACAAATCCGCACGTTTCATACTTTCAAACTACCACCAAACTTCTAGTGTACCCTCCATGAAACTATTGTTATCATTACCCACTCTTGCTTTGCATAGACAATATATTCTCGTCTGTCCCTTTTTCACAAAATTGATCATAATCCGGCCATGCGTCACAATCTTCTAACCCCTCCATATTATATTTCCCGTCGTTTAGATCATAAGAACAAAGTGGGCGTCTTTCCATGCAACACTAATGCATTTTTTTATTCATTCATACCGCGCACTTCTGTAGAATGGAACCACTTTCCTCATGACATTGCCACCATTGATGAGTTATGCATTTTTAAAGATGCTCTATCTAACTTTTTATTTTTTTGATATATGACTGTGCTTATTTTGCCTTTTGTTATTTCTTTGTATTCCCCACTCCCCTCTGTAATGTCTTCGGACCTTGAGAGTAAATAAATAAATTAATTAAAAAAAAAGAAATAAATAAACCTTTTAGGCCCTTCCACTCTGGCTTGCCGACTTGCGGCCGGCTATTACTTCATTCCCACCATAGTACCAGCTTCGCTCGTCTTCCTTCTTCACCAGAGTGGAAAGGCTGAAAGTTTTTTTGTACAACTATTACTAAGCACCAGTTTCCTATTGTTTGAGTATTCTCTGTTATCATTATCATGGTTTCTTTCTTAGTTTTCATTCCCCACAATCCTCTGTCAATGCCTCCGTGCCCTGAGGGGAAAAGAAAAAAAACAACACAGGGTCTCTTATGTTATCTCTAAGACAACTTGAAGGCAAAAGTCCAAGTGCTACTGCATTAAAGATACACATGATTTAGTCGCTGAGTCATCCCTCTTAATGTGCTGAGTCTATCCTTCTCAATCTGCTGAGTCATCATCTTAATTCTCTTAGTCACCCATTGAGTGGTCACGTAAACGTTCTGGTACCTTTAGTGTTGCCCACGTGTTTTCGCTCAAGGACTTTGATGGTGG
Source organism: Ixodes scapularis (assembly GCF_016920785.2). Classification (NCBI taxonomy): domain Eukaryota; kingdom Metazoa; phylum Arthropoda; class Arachnida; order Ixodida; family Ixodidae; genus Ixodes; species Ixodes scapularis. The sequence goes on along the minus strand of NW_024609879.1, from coordinate 66,939,910 downwards.
ACTGAATGATGGGACATATAAGGCCTTAATAAATAAGTGTTCCTCGAGATCGACCCCCGTCGTAGAATGTGACTGCTGACTGGCCCTCCTTTGGACCCACCAAACGTCCGGGTTGCTTTCCTCCCTCGCCAGGTGAGGCACGAGCGCACGCACACGGGGGAGCGGCCCTTCGTCTGCGACACGTGCGGCAAGACGTTTGCGGTGAAGGTGAACCTGGTACTGCACCAGCGCATGCACGCAGGGGAGCGGCCCTACCCGTGTGAGGTGTGCGGCCAGCGCTTCACCTACTCCTCCCACCTGACGCGCCACCGGAGGACGCACACGGGGGACTGCCCTTACATCTGCAGCGTGTGCGGCAAGGCCTTCAACCAGAAAGGGAACCTGGATGCCCACACCATGACCCACACCCGTGCCTTCCTGCGTTGAGGGCCATCCACACGAGGTGCCGTGCGCCAAAAACAAAGCGCACGTGCGCTTTTCACAAGACGTGAAAGTTCCGGCGAGGGCGTTCGTTTCGAGCGAGGAGATCGTTCACGCCACAGAGGTGGCAAGCTTCTGGAAGCGACGCAACGCCACTAGTGGTGAAGCCAGAAGTGTGGAAGAACACGCCCCCAACGACGGCCAAAGCCGAGAGACGCCATTGGATGAAAAGGAGAGTCGACTAAACTTCTGTTTCGGTCGCCCTCGGCATAGCGTGTCTCGGTTTCGGTCATCGCTGAGGGCGTGTCCCTCCACACTCCTGACTTCAGCTCTGGTGGCGTTGCGTCGCCCCCAGAAGCTCCCACCTCCGTGGTTCACGCGGACGGCATGTCTTCCCTCCTCGCCATCATCTCCGTCCCCTTTCTTGTTTTCGGGAGATTGGGGACCGACAACGAGGGCAGAGGCCTCAACGACGGCCAGCAGAGCGTGCGATTGGCTGTTCAGACCCACGTTACGGGAACGCTCCTAGCCTGTTGGTCGACGTTGCAGCGCACTCAAAAAAGTGTCACTCAAGCTTTGCACACACAAGGAACAAAACTCTCACACAGCGCTCACTAGCAACTTTGTATTGTGTGATTAACTTCTGCTTCTACTTCTCTTTCAATTTGAGATAATTTTCAAATAAAAAAAGGATGAAAAATGAAAGAGCAAAGAATTACTTTCTAATGCTTAGGCAAACTTGCAGCTAAATAATCAATCCCTTTTTGTTACAATATTATAGACGGTGTAATAACACATTCGTCCTCCAGTCGTATAATGTTCTCGGCTTCGATAATTTTCCTCGCTAAATCATTGACACTTTTGCCTAACATGGTGCTGTTGTTGAAATGTGCCACACACCCACAATCCCGACGTGTACCTATTCCTAAGTGGTCAGAGTTTGCGTTGATGATGTTCTTGTGTTGACGAAGGCGGTCATTAAGGCACCGCCCAGTTTGTCCTACGTATTGTCTTCCGCAGGAAAGGGGGATTGAATAGACGACCCCCTCAATGCAAGGCACAAAGTTCGTTCTATGTTTCTTGGAGCAGCAGAATGCTCGATGTGGGGGTGTGGTCATGTTTTGCTTAGGCTGGAAAGTTTTTTGGGAGCTGCAAACACGATACCAACATTCACTCTGTTCGCTGTTTTCTTAAGGCCGTGAGAAAAATTGTGGATGTACGGGACGATGGCTGGTCTTGTCCTGCCGCTGTGTGTTTGTTTGACGCAGCTCCCTTGCTTCACTTTTTTGAGGATAGTTTCAACCACTGACACCAATAAGAAAATGGGGCACCCTACGGACTTCAGTCTTGCAATTTGCCTGTCGAAGCTCTTTTGTATTGAATGTGAGCACGATTTTGTGATGGAGCTCTTAAGACATGACTGCACTATGCCTCTTTTGACGAGTTTTGAGTGCACGGAGTTGAAGGTGAGGAGTGTTTTTTTTCCCCAGCAGACCCGCCCCGCACCAGCAGACGTGGTGGGGTAGCTCCACCAGTCAGAGATTCAAGAATCTTAAGGATCCTTCAACCGGCAGCTCGTAGGTGATTTCTAAGAGACTCATACAATCTTTAAATATGGAAAGAATGTCGTCCATTATGGTTGGAAAGTTACTCTCATCGATGGGTAAAAAAATTAAAAAATCGTCCATGTATCTAAACACTCGCACTACTTGTGTGGCACCTAACCTGCATTGTAAAATCCTATCAAGCTGTGCACACTCCTATGCATGATCCTATGCACACTCCTCTCTTTTGTAAGTAGGCGTGTCCATCCCAGGTAGCAAAGGTGGATTTCACATAGATGGTTAGCAAGTCTAAAAACTTGCTTTGGGGCATGCCTTACACATCTTGAAAGGCAATAGCACCAAAGGTGTTGATGCTGTTTTCAATACTTGCTAAGAGACGGTCTTGGGGTAATGCATAACAAGGGGCCTTTATTATGCATTATTCCAAGACCGTCTCTTCGCAAGCATAGAAAACGGCATCGACAGCTTTGTAGCTATTGCCTTTTGAAATGTGTCACGCATGCCCCAAAGTAGGAAAACTGGGCGAAGTCTTATTGACCACCTTCGTGAACACCGCACCAACATCATCAATGTGAACTCTTGCCACTCTGGAACATGCTGTCGGGATTGTTGGTGTGTGGCACATTTCAACAACAGCACCGTGTTAGGCAAAAGTGTCAACGAATTAACGAGGGAAATTATCGAAGCTGAGAACATCACACGACTGGAGGACAAATGTGTTATTACACCGTTTATACTATTGTAACAAAAAGGGATTGATTAGTTAGCTGCAAGTTTGCCTAAACATTAAAATGTCATTTTTTGCTATTTCATATTTTTTATTTGAAAATCATCTCAAATTGAATTAGAAGTAGAAGCAGTAGTCACGCAATACAAAGTTGTTGGTGAGCACTGTGTGAGAGTTTTGCTCCTTGTGTGTGTGAAAGCTTGAGTGACAGTTTTTTGAGTGCGCTGCAACGTTGACCAACATGGACAACCAACTCGCCCAATCTGAAGTTTTAACAGCTCCTAGCCTCTGTCGATGGAGCGATGCGGAGGGTAGCTTTCCTTCCCCTTGCAGCTGCAAAAAAGGCGTCCCAAAGTGGACCGGAGGCGGGGGAAAACCTCCACTTCCGGTACGGCAAATGCCGTACCGGATGTTCCACTTCGACCGTCCTTTAGGCGTCCGCGTGCGAGATAGAAACGTTTGAGAGCCCCTACTCTAACAGAACAGCCAATAGTGTCAGGCAAACACTGGTTAAATACAAGCTAGCATTGGCACGAATTTCTTTTCATAAACGGTGCGCGAGACGACGCACACACTGTCTAGACGTAAATATACTATCGAGCTCATCTGTGCAATGCCACCGCAAAGAATGGTATGACATATTCTAGGTGGCTACTGCCTTCGCAACAGTACTGGGGCAAAGGGACAAATCTGTACTATTCTTGCGTCGTTGGACGAAGGATCACGCCAGAATCAACCTCGGGACTATGGCCGAAGTTTCACCGAGAGGCACTGCATGCCACGCTTACACCACGAGTTTGACCGCCGGGGCTTTTCTACCCTTTTCGTTTGGCTGGAAGTCCGGACAAAAATATTCAGGTTCCATGCTAGCTGAGCACCAAATACGTTTTGCGATGTTGGTTTGTAAGTAGAGTTTGGTTTGTTCAGCCGTACTGTCTATTCAATAAGTTTTGTTTATGGCATGCAGGGTCTTAACAGATGTTTGGATATAATGAACTGTACCAAGAGGCCTGTAAGCTCATTCGCTCAATGCGACGAATCGTGCATCATTCGAATTGTTTACTGTCTTGCGTCAAAACATCTACTTTGTCCCTCGTCTCGCAAAATGATGATATGGGTAACTGGAGAGACAGAGAAAGAAAAAAAAAAAAAAAGGAAGCTTGCCACAGGGTTGATTTAAACGGCAGGAGCTTGTCAACATCGTAAAGGAAATCCATGTGTCTTCCAGTGCACAAACTATTGAAGATAGAGTGAGTAGACTGGCAAGCTGGTTTTTCTTGCACGTTTTTTAAAACCTTTAGACGATTGACGAAAAAGGGGCAAACACAGAATGTTTCAATTTTAAGACATTTTGCGTTTGTCTCGTTTTTAGCCTGCCGTCTCCGTGTTTTAGAAAAAGGGTAACACAAACCCTTGTTGCCTGGCAGCAGAATGACTCGATGAACATGGTGCATCAAACGAAATCACAGTTGCTTGCGACGGTATCTGTGTTCTCCAATCTGCTGTTACGTTAACACACCTAGGTCTTATCTTCGCAGGTTTATTTCTGTCCGGAGCTGGTAATATGTGGAATGTAGACATGTGCTGTAAGAACTTAGATTTAGTGCCTGGCACAAGTAAAAGAGAACAAGCTGCCATCCTTCGTTTTGTTGCACATTATGCCTCGTCCGGTTCTAACGAACGCTGATAAAGTGGCGATGTTTATTTCAAAGCATTTACATCGTGAAAACATGGAATGGAAGAACCAAAATTAGGGGTTCGGCAGCTCGATGCAGTTGCAGCTGCTAATTTAGTGGCAGCGGTGGCGAATGTATGAGTAAGAACAATGTCGAGAGTCTCCAAAAGTTGAGTACAATATAAATTAAAATTTCAATCTCTATTTTGTGACGTATAGAGGGACAAAGGTTAACAAAATTTGTGACCGCCGCAAGCTTCCAAGAGTTTTCTTGTTGAATGCTCCTGTGTCCGGACAACGCAAACAAAGACATCTTAAAGGGCCACTGAAAGGAAAAGATAATGTGTTTTTTTTTAAGTCTAGTTGAGACACGCTTGTCAAAAAATAAATTTTATGGGAAAAAAAAGTTTTTAGAGCAATATTGATGGCACGAGATTTATTTCAAATTCTGGTCATACACTCTTTCCACCTCACTGTTATGGCCAAGCGGATCCACCTCTCCACCACGCGCCCGAAATTCCAAGAGAGAAACAAGTGTAAAGGAGGTGACTACCAACTAAATCGCGTCTCGCGCCGTCAATATTGCTCTAAAAAAAATTTTTTTTTTTTTTTTGCGTAAGTATTATCTTTTGATTTTTGTGTCCCAACCAGGCTGTTTAAAAAAAACATTTCTTTTCTCTTCAGTGGCCCTTTAAGGTTCATAGTCGGCGACAGGTTAAAAATGCAGCGGATGCTCCGCCTACAATGCAAGCTTTCTGCCTTTGATAAGGCTCCGTCGCAGGAGCAGTCAAAGCCAGGCGTAAGGCAACGAGCACTTGTCCTTGAGGCAGAGCTCCTACCGACGACTTTGCCTCTCACCAACAATGACTTCGTCGCATAGCCTTCGAGGCCCAAGCAGTGTGGTAACACTGCCGTGTTAGGAACTCGAGCATCATTCAGCCAAATGTGATTGGAGCGATCAGCTCCTGCTCCCCAGTTATATTAGTCGTGGGTATGCTTATGCAGCCTTGAAGTTAGTCTGCCTCAACGGGCAACTTGTCTCTCGGCTGTAGACAAGCAATTTAGCCAGTGCAGCACAACTGTTAGCCTCTGGGGTCTTTAGCATGCACCACGCAGTAGTGATACACGACCGCACGCCGGTACGATGCTCGCCTGGTCTTTGAATGGCTCGTACGAGGTGTTTCTGCAAAAGCTTTCAGAAATTTCTAAAAACGTGCTCTTCGAGATAAAATAAACTCTTTGAGGGGAACAAACTACCAGCCTTGGCAGGCATCAAGGATTGCAGTCATATTAATTGGCAAAATATTTAACTAAAATTCACTTTTTTTGTATTAGCAAAAATAAATTTATGGTTTCACTGAGGAACTTGCTAAGCATCATCGAAAGCTACTGAATCAACTTTATTGTGTAGAAAGATATAAGGCAAGGGCGTCATTTTATGGTGGTTTGAAAAAACTCAGTTTGGACGCATCTCTAGGTTTCGATGTCTCGTTGGAGCGCATCTTTGCACCCGCGGTCCAGCACCCTGGTGGCTTAGTTCAAAGCCACCGCCTCACCTTCTTCGTAAGATGGAAAGAGGTATGGCGCACGTGTATTGCACGTCTCTGCCACTGGGAAGCAGGATCAGGGGCAGATTGAGAACTTCGTTTTGAGGGAGGCGGAAAATTTGTAAGGATGCTATTCTCCCATTCTTTCGTGTTGACCATGTCAAATTCCCCTCCGAGAAGGGGGGAAAAGAGGGGGGGGGGGAAGGGGGGGCGGCCCCCCCCCCCCCTTCCCCCTTGGATCTGCCCCTGAGCAGGATGCAGGTGCAGAGTCACGCTCTGAAAAAGAAAACGAAACCTACAAACCCGTCGAAATTGAGCGTTTATATGAAATGTCGAAAAATGCTGTCCCCGCCTTGTATCTTCCTAAGATGAGTTGATTTAGTGGCTTTCGATGATGCTTGGCAAGTTTATCGGTGAAACCATGTTTATTTTCACTAATTGAAAAATCAATTAGTACATTTTAGTTAATTATCTCGCCAATTAATGTTTTCGCTTTCTTTGACGTCCGCCAAGGCTGGTAGAAGTTTTCAGGGATTTTTGAAAGCTTTCGCAGAAAGACTGTATAATGCGTGGCTCAACCGATGCCCAAGACGTCTTGCACTTGCATCCTTACTGTGACACTTGTATGAATTTCTGAGTGGAACATCAGTTTCTGCCTGGTGTGACCTCTCCTAGTCCTAGGTATGTCTTTCCCATTCCACATTTGGGATGAGGACAGTTGCATCATATTTATTGAAGCAGACTTGTAAATGCAATGCATGTTGGAGTACGTTCTGTATAGTTCCCCAATGCAGGTATGGGGACAACCAAACTTTAAATTAATAAAAGTAATTGCATCCTGTGGGTTTCCCTATTTTCTGTGTTTTGGATTGTCCGTTGGGGTTGTGACCTCTTTCAGTGTTAAAAACAAGCTCGACTTGCCTGGCACTGTTTAACAATCCTGAGAAGCTTCTAAGCATAAATATACCGTAAAAATACCGGAGGAATGCCCACCCCATTTCCACTGAAAACTGGGTTAATCTGGACACGGGGTGCCTCTCTGGTCAAAACGGGCGGTGAACGTATAACTTGCGAAATTCCCAAATTTAAGAAATGTTAATAGTAGGCGCTTGGTGCGAAGTGGGTCCTTCTGCGGTATATTACGGTAGTATGTTTTGGTTCACTTGTAAGCGAATGTTGTACTAGGGCTCCTTGTGTCACTGTGTGTTTCAGCTGTGCAAGCTGAACAACCTGCCTGCACTGTGAGCATGTGCTGGTCGCCTTGATTCCAGTACTACTATAGGGCGGTTTTACGTGAAATACATCTGGCTCGGAATCTCAATGGATGCTTTGATAACTTTTTTGCCCTACGTAATTCTGTGCGCAGAGGTGGGGCAGTGTTTTCCAGCTCGCTAAAGTTCTTTCGTGTTGCGATCGACCGCACCTGCCAGACTATTCGGCGACAGAAAAGAGCATCTTCTGGTACTCAATCTCTGTATGTACCGGTGTTTATTCGAAATGCTCATTGGCTGGCGCTTGAGAGGTCGACCCGTCTGCAGCCAAAAGGGCACCGGGAGGTCCACGTTTGGTCTCGCAGTGAAAAAGGGAGATTTCTTGACCACCCATGGAATGTGGAACTGTAGCTTTCCGTAGGCCGCACACTGCTAACCAATGAAACAATTTTACCGGTCTGAACAGTTTCTTTGGTGAGAACTTGAACATGAATAGTCGGAGAAGTCTCGTGGCCTCTGACGTGCTCGTCCCAGGTGTGCTTCATCCACTGGTCGACAATAGCTCACGTATAACGGCGGAACAACTTTACATTGGCAAAGGAAGCACAGGCTGTCAATCCCCCTTCATGAAATACCGGACGATCACAGTTTTAGCCCGCATCCGGTACCACTTTGTTGTGATATTCGGTTCGTAGCAGACAGTCCAATTTTCGTTTGCTATTTTTCATTGTGCCTTGACTGTGTATACGCACTCAAGGCGCACGAGACGCAAGATCATTATCGAAGGCAAGAATCTCGCACTGGAGGCGGGACGTCTGAAGCTCGTCGACATTCTCATTGTCAGCCGCAACTCGATTCATAAACGTTTCCGCAATGATGGCTCATGAATCTAGCATTTTTTAAGACATACCAAGTGGTTCCATGGTAATTAGAAAATGCGATTTTATGTTGTTTGCTTCTCTACATAGTACAAGAGCAGCATATCAACCCCTTCTATATTCTTTTTTATTAAAGGAGCTGTGTAACAATTTCAGTGCTTTGCTTAAATAATTTGGGAGTTGGTGTCTTGACCTTTCTGAAGTAAAGAACAAAAAAACGCTTTAACCTGCATGTCCTAGTTTTTATTTTAAAATAAACAAAGATAGAGGTTTTCGGCACCTCTCAGCTCCTTCATCATCTTCAGAGTCACATGCGCTGTGCCCAGAAAAGGAGGGCGTGCTGGGTTCTCATGACACTCTCTCTCCAGAGCCATCAGTGAGCAGCGAGAACTCGCTCGCTTGCAACCACGTGCTTGCCCAGTGCAATCCACGTGGCGAAAGGAGGAAAGTGCCAACGTGCTTGTCCGGGTCCGGCCATCCCCGTCTGGCTCTCCCCCGTCCCCCTCGGGCTGTTCGCGGTAGCAGACAGAGCTGACGGTTTGGTTGACCTTGGATAGATGGTGTTACTAAAACTCCATATAATAAAGGTTTTGTCAATGATACCAGGTTTTTGACGCATTTATATTTATATTGGAACGACAAGATTTACAACACAAATTACCTTTTATCGAGCTGGTATTTCCATAACTTTCCATCTTTTTACAAGCCCCTTTGATGTCACGTTACATGGTTCTCATGGCCGACGCTCGCGGCTGCAGGTCAGTAAATATTCTAATTTTTGCCTCGCGATTAGGCGGCGGAATCGCACCATTTCAAAGAAAGATGTGTTTTCTGTCCTTTGTGACAAGATAAACAATGTTAAAAGTAGAAGATGCAAATTCTTTCAACGTTAAAATCGCTGCACAGCTCCTTTAACTACACCAATAAAGAAAATAGGCTATCCTGTAGATTACTAAGCTCCACTATACCCTCTGTCTACCGTCCCTTGTGTCCCAGTATAGGCTGTTGCACACTGCCACAAAAGAATGGGTGCCAGCTTTCGGGAACATCAATCGAGGATACCTTAGTAGAAAAAGTAGAAAACAAAGGGCTACATTAGAAAACATGGGGAAGGAGCTTCTTTGTATAAACTTGGGAGCGGAAGTGTGCCACATTAGATGCACAAGAGAGATTTCGGGAGCTTGATGTAGGTCACTGCTGCTCAATGGAGCAAATGGAAGCCAGGGAGCCTAGGTTGGACATTTAAGGCCCGTTCACACTCTTGCGACTGAGTTAGACCGAGAGAGACCAGACCGGTTTTTAAGCCTCTTGCGACTTCTTAGGACCAGCTCCGCTGCATCGCATCCGGTCCTAAGAAGTCGCAAAAGGCTTAAAAACCGGTCTGGTCTCTCTCAGTCGAAGTCGGTCGCAAGTCTGAACGGGCCTTTACATGTATGACTTAAAAGGACACGGGAGAGACATGTTGGCATCTGATTGTTGGAGGGATGTGGCAGTTGCCTCCACCAATCGGACGCCAATACGTCACTTCCGTGATCTCTTAAAACAAACCTGTAAATGTCGAACCTAGTTAGGTGCCCAACTTTATTGCTCGAGAAAATGCGCTCATGGTCGCTCGCACCATGCCCCCCCACAGTTAAAACCAGGAATTAGGAGATGGGGGATTTTGTCAAAATACTGCAGAAAGTGTTGAAACATTATGCTATCTGCCTCTGCATTAACAGTAAAGAAGTGTGCGAGATTTAAATATTCTAATTAGCTAAATTTTTATTGCATGTCAAGAAAAAATTCTGCTTTTCTGTAAGGAGCAACTAATGCTATCCAGGTTTTAAAGAGCTGTCTAAAATTCCCACGAATGTCCAGCCAGCCAGCGTTTAACCTGAAGTTCGAAATGCGGATTGAACATTCAACCTCCGATGGATCACTTCGTTCACACTGGAACGCTGGGCTAGGACAGCGGAAATCATGGCAACAAGTGCGCATTGTTCTGGTCATGACCATTTAAGAACGTTGTTTTTAGGAAAACTCTTGAAAACAACCGCCTCAATCGTGCATCGAAAACGAAAGTAACTTGTTTTCATCACATTTATTCTAATATCGCACCTAGGGTTCACCACATTGTGCACTCGAGTACGAATCCAGATCGCATCCAATCCAACATGGAGGTCAAAAGTTGCATTTTCAGAATTTGGTTGAAGATAATGAGTCTGCATCTTCGAACCTGCTTGGTTATTTCGGGAGAAATATCCGGTGCTCGCTTTCTGAAACTTCATCTCACATCCCTAAACTTATCACAACCCTGGTCTTGGTTTTAAACTTCGCTCCCGGCGCCGACGATCCGTGCCGGCCGTCTATCAACACGCCGGTCATCTCAGCATATCTGAACCAATCTGAACAGACTCCTGAACCAACTGAACCACGATATCTGGAAGTGTTTTTTTCATTACCACAGATGCGACCGTTCTGGCTTTGAAAGCGCTTCGTTCGGAATCGTACTAGTGCTCTCACGTCTCACGTCCGCGACCTGTTCTCGACTCTCTAGCGTCTGTTTGGGTAAGTGATCCGTCGACCGGCGATGAGCATGTTTTTGCTTCGTTTAATTTCCACCAACGTCCACCTAAGTTTCGTTCCCCTGCGAAGAGTTCTTTTCAGAACGACAGGAGATGCCGCTGTCGCGAGCTCGCCGCCTCCTGTGGTGCTTCAGTGCTGCGAGGTTGTTGTTCTCTGCGGGCGATCCGTTTCCTCAGACTGCAGTTAGGTGAGTTTGGATACGGGTACCACCGAAACCAGCAGTGACGAATGAGAGCGTTCCACCTCCAAGCACGCACTCCCCGCCTTCTGCCGTGCCTTGACCGCGCGTGCGCGCTCGTGGTGCAGGAACGCCGCAGCGTTGTCGAAGGACGGAAGCTCGCGCTGAGCTTGCGCAGAGGCGAGACAACTGAAGCTCCTATTTTCCTCTACCACCTTCTCCGTGAGCATAGACCTATTGCTAAATTACCCAAACATCAAGAAGCATGCAGGGAAGGTAGACACGCGTAGCGCTCGCTCGCCTTACCTGTAATGAAGATTTTAAAAAAATCGTATAAAAAAAGGCGTTTGGACACACGTGTGAACTGCCACTTGTTTTAGATTTTTGCTTAAAAAATGCTGCTGCCAGCACGCGCAGCGCAAGTAACTACGTTCTCGGCATGCTTCTTGATGCTTGGGTAATTAAGCGATAGGTCTATTGGCGACGGGTGCGATCCAATGAGTCGCTGTGGTTGGCCTTTTACGATTGGCCAAACGCTGACTATGACGTCAGCAAGGGATTTCTCATCAACAGGAATAAGAGTTATGTAAGAGCTCCAATTTTGATGTTCGCGGTGTTGGTTTTAGAGTGCAGGGATTTCAAATTTACCATGCTGATTACAATCATCATTGAACTTCTTGTTTGCACGGTAATGACGTCACGAGAGGGAACCTTTTAGGGCGCCAGTAAACCATCTCGCCGCTAATAGGTGCAGCAAGCCCTAAAGAAATGTCGTGCAACTCTCCCTGGCTGTAAATGTCTTATGAAAGCGTGAGAGAAAAGAAAAAAAACCCGCAGAAAGAAGGGGAAAGGAAACAAGCGCTCCCTTCGTCAGATTATGGGAAAACTAAGGGAAGCAGAAAAGAAGAATGCACGGGCTGTCGGAATATGATGCCAGAAGATAAAGGAAAATGCAAAACAAAATGAGAAGGGCACATCAGCAAAAAACTAGCTCTTTCGGGGCAGAGTAGTGCAATCTAGAACGCCATCTCTCGGCGACTAGCGGCGAATGCCCGGAGGTTCCAACTCCGGTCACAAATGCATGGGGAACGTGAGAAAAGCGCTGTTTCTGCAATATTTTGGGGATGTTAGGACAATAGTTTTTGACATAATAAAGAAACATTTTTCAATATTTTACGCTAAATTGTGTAAATTTAAAAAACATTTACGTAAGAATGTAAATGTTTTTGAAAAATTGCCCGAGCGGCATCATGCAGCAGACGGCGCGGTGACGTCACACTGTTCACGTGACCCGCCTCAGCCAACCCAGAAAGTCCATCTCCGGTGCGTAAAAGAATCATCTGCTTTAAATGCCATTGCCTTGGAAATTGCCTTCTCAAAATTTTCACACGCGTCCAATATTATGAAAACTTTATTAAAGTGTTTAGTGCTTCACCAACTTCACGACAGTTTAGTTTCGAAACGTGTGAACTCTGCATTTATTTTTTAATCAGCCGTATTGTGTCAATCTCCATGTGTTCTGCCATAGGGCGGGCCGCCTCCTGGAACCCCGAGGTCCACATGACTCACGCCGAGGTGCTCTGTCGGCCATGTTGTCGGAAAAACACGCGGATCAAAGGATTGCGTTACTCTGCTCCGTAGGAGCTGTATAGTGCTCTAACGACAACCAGATGGGGAGAGAAGGTTGGGAAGAGGAAGATACCGAGGCTCAAGGCTGCCACAAATGGGGAAGGTCAGGGGAACGAAGGGAAGTGAGAGACCATGAGGCTGTGTTGTAGTGGTGGCTTTAGATTCTAGTCAGTTACTAACCATCAGCAATCTCTTGAACAGAGCTTTTCTAGTACCCACTGTTTTTGTATGGGTGTGTGAACAATTGACTACAGGACCAGATGGGGAGAGAAGGTTGGGAAGAGGAAGATACCGAGGCTCAAGGCTGCCACAAATGGGGAAGGTCAGGGGAACGAAGGGAAGTGAGAGACCATGAGGCTGTGTTGTAGTGGTGGCTTTAGATTCTAGTCAGTTACTAACCATCAGCAATCTCTTGAACAGAGCTTTTCTAGTACCCACTGTTTTTGTATGGGTGTGTGAACAATTGACTACAGGGTGTCCCCTAATATATTTTCAAGGTATTTTCCCCGCGAAATGAACTAAGCATCACTGAACGCCCACTCTCCACCGAAATGTAACCCTAGCGGTGGGGAACCATAAGCCATTGCTGCTTAACTAACCATTATTTCATTAAAAAATTGCATGATTTTCTCAAATTTTTCAATGGTAAAATGGCAGCCAGCAGTGCTCTCAAATACTTGGAGCTGAATAGCACCATCTGCCGAAAATGGCCAAAAGCGGGCCCCTTTTTCTCATTTAAATTCTCAGAAAATTACTTCTACCTTTTTTTATAAAATAACAATTGTAAAACTTTGGCATTCGGCTCCAACCAGTAGCGCTACATTTGGGTAGAAAATAAACATTTAATCATAACATAAAAAAAAAAAATTGTTTTTATGTACGATCACATTTTTGGCATATAATAGCCATGCTGCTATCAATTGATGCATGGCAGTTAGACATGGCGACTTTCATCTCAAAACGTTGTGCTGCACTGCGTTGCGGCCACCATTGTGCATACTGGGTGAACAATGTCGTTACTCAACTCTCGAGTTTTCGGATTGTTGAGCTAGCTTGAGCACGCCGAAAGTGGTACATCGTCGATACTGTAAGCAGACAGGTGTGGTCTCACGTTTCTCGCATTATGTTCCATTCAGCAACTGCCACAGACAATATGAGCTTAAAAACCCAGATTTTTCTGTATCTGCTGTCCCCACAACTCTTGTTATTTCTCAAGAAACTGATCTCACCAAGCATTCGGTGCGTGTGTGACGTTACGCCTCCACAAGTTTAATCTGGAGGAGAGGCTGCTGTGAACGCAATGACTTCTGCCGTCCTCTTTGCACGTGCAGAGCTGCAGCGAGGTTGTTACACATGCCGAATGACTCAAGTTCCTCCGAAGCCTTGCGTCGGCGTAGCTAATATGACTGGTGACATCGATCTATTTGTCAAATAGTTTGAAGTGTGACACCTCAACTTTGCATTCCACTCCTAATTTGGACCACAGCACTCTCAAAAGCTGGCAGGTATGCCAAAGCACGAAGAGCTGTTTCAGCCCGTATTGTCCGCAATAGTAGATGATGGGTGCGTAAATGCATGCACCCCTTTTCTTTAGCTTGGGTGCGTGTGGTGAGTCTCACAGGCAAGCTGGCTGATGAACCTAATTTGAATCTCTAGAACAAGTCACACACAAAAAAAAATTAAACATTTTGTGTAAAGGAAAAGGGCTTTATTAGATTACATTATTACCAGACCTAAAATCTAACACAAGAATTGGTCAAGTAATGCTTACTTTTTAGAATACTTTATTAGGGTGTGTTCAAGATTGTGTCAAGTCATTGCCTTACCTTCAATCCAGTTCTTCTAATGGACATCAGGGTGCCATGATCTAATTGTACAGGATTGTAAGTAGAGTTGTATTAGTAGAGTTGAAAATTGTAGGAACCATTCTGTTTTCCTGTCTTTAGTGTCCTCGTGTATTATGTTCCTCTTCTGCTCCCGTCATGTCAGCGAAATCACCTGAACAAACCTTTCAAGATTTATGAGGCTCATTTTTAAAAATGTCTGCGTTACTTTTTTTTTTTTCTCCGCAGCAAATTAGACGTGCTTAGGTAGTACCAGAGAGATATGCTGTCTCTTTTTGTGCTGCAAGGTTGTGCATGTGTTTTTTTGTTTGTTTTTTAAAGCATAAGCTGCCTTTTACCAGAGCCCCCCATCCCAAAAGTTTGCCCATTCATCCATCTGCTATCCTTGCATTCTCCTCTAAATTTAGCAGGGAAATTAATGTAATGCGACCTATACGCCAATTCAGTTTCCCTGCTAAATATGGCGGGGAAAATGATCTCATGTGACCTATTACATGAGTTTAGTTCCCTGCTAATTTTACCAGGTGAAATTAATAAAATATATAGGTTCTTCACTCCCTGAAACAACTCTTTGATCTCTTCGAAACAAACTTGAACAATCCCTTCTTAAATACTGCATTTCATGCATTATTTGTCGCTGTCCATTTTTTCATTGTTTGTGAGCAGTTGTGTGACGTGCTCTTCACAAATTCATTTTTTCCCAAAGTAAATCTTGGCAGTGGAGGCATTATAGCTTCTTGTCTTATTAATTTTGTTTGTAGCTTGCTACTGTGCTTGATGTTGAAGGAACCAGGAGATGATAGTTGGCACTGGTGAACAAGTATTCCTTCTGTCGTGAGGTGATATTACCATTATGGGATTGTGACTTTGATAATGCATCCAATGCCACGATTGCCCAATGGCTGGATTAATTTTTATTTTGCTACTGCTGAGAATTTGTGTCTTTGCTGCAGCATGTCTCCTATTTCACCTTCAATGAACTTGACTGGGCAGACAGATTACTTATGGCAAAGTTATCTTCTGTTTGCTTTGAAAAGGAAGATTTCTCAATAGCACTCAATGTATTGCACATGCATGCGCATTCATTTGCACAACACAAAAAAAAATATAAGCTGTCGAAGATGACGGAGGAACCTAATCCTCACGAATTTCTTTTTCCAGAATATTATCACACTTATATACATTAACTGATATAAATCAAGCTTTTGTAAGCTTTCTGTACTGCTGTGCAAAACTCTTGCGATTCCTTGGATACAATACAAACACCAGTGGCATTAATTTTGGTCGTGATAATTTCATTACTGAGGCTGCGCATAGACATGCTGTGTGCAACAAATAACTGAAGTAAACAAAAGTACTTTGTTTCCTTAAACAAACATTTTGTCTGATTTTGCTTGCTGGCATCTTGAACACATGTCTGTCCTATAGTTGTATGTTTTTTAACCACTTTCTCTTGTTTTGATTTCAGGACAGACAAGAGACCAATGTGCAGCAATTCACATTGGGATTGTGTACTTCAGGCACTCCGCACCCAAACCGACCATGAGGGAACTGTTTTTTCTGAATTGGGGCATGTTCTAGTGACTGGTATTTACTATTACAGAATATAATAATGCTCCTTAAAAGTCTGTTGCAACATACTCAATTTTGTGAAAAAAAAAAAAATGTTTTGTGGTTGATTAATTTGTGGTTACCTGTAGATGTAATGCTGTTCCTGTGCAAGTTGACAACTACTGTAATATCCCAAGAGACAGCACCTATAAGAGCAAATCGGAAAAAATAAAAAATTAAATAACTAAAAAAAAATTTGTATTTTATGACTTGCCAAACCTGTTTTCACATTGAGGGGCAATGGAGCATAGACAACTGTACCCATTAGCCAGCAAAGTTTGCTTACCTCCTGCCATAGTTCTTGAGCCAGTCACCATTATCTAGGGCACTGCTCTTACTAGAAGTGAGCCATCTTTCAATGTTTATGAAAAAGAAATATAAACTCATTTAAAAATTAAGGATGGGCTAACTTTTGGGCAAAGGACAAGGACAGGACAAAGAATGAATAGGACAAGTGCTTAATAACAACTGATTGTTTAATGCAAGAAAGACAAAAATGAGAGGAGAACTACTAAATTAAAATGCCAATGGCATTTGCACAAAAAATGTTTAAAAATTATTTGATAAAAAATTAAAAAACTTAAATTGAAAAAAGGGGACGGATACAAAAATAAAAAGAAAAGCAGCCAGATTAAGAAAAAAGGTGGAGGTACCCTATTTTTTTCTCGGACAGTGAAATTGATGGTGTGCTAATGCCCATGTCTCCTTTTTCTATTATAGTTTTTGCCTCCGAAATTTCTCTGGCTCTCTTGCTCTGAAAGCGATAGAGTACTTTCGTTTGATTGAATAGAGGAGTGCATCTACTGTCTCTGACATGTATGGCCAAGTGTCCCGACGGTGAAGCATGTAGGGAAAGATCATGCTCTCGTAGTCGTACATTCACGCAGCGCCCAGATTGACATTTTAATTTTATTTAAATTAAAATTGGCATTGTAATTTAGTAGTTTTTCTCTCGTTTTTGTCTTTCTTGCATTAAACAATCAGTTGTTAGTAAGCGCTTGTCCTGTTCATTCTAAGTCCTGTCCTTGTCCTTTGCGCTTTTGTAATTAAGATGTTTAACCACATAGCCCAACAGTTAATTTGAACTTTTGGAGGTGGGGCACCTTATGGGATATTACATAGTGTAGTATATAAAAAAAATGATTCTACTGCATACTCTTTGTACCATGAGTAGTGCACATCCTCCCAGCATAGGAGCTGCTAAGGAGTTGTGGATTTATCACAAAACTTTAGGTGCTCTTGCATTCTTCCATAATGTTTACATTCTACCCAATATGTATATTTATATGGTGGCTGGTATACAACAAATTGTGCTCGCATTGCGTTTGTTTGCAGGAAATGAAAAAATCTTGGAAGCCTTAATATTGTTATGATGGTGCCGCACTTGGTAGTACATAATACTAATAGCGAAAATACCAAGGAGTATGGTGAATCACCATGACATCGTTGGGCTGGTCAAAGCTGTAAGCCCAAGCACAGAGATACCTTTCTAAATAATGTAAGCAAAAAAAAAAATAATCTGTCGCAAAATGATTTGATGTTATCACCCTAAGGAAGCCGCATGCACATAAAGAATTCATGGGAATATAATTTTACATAGTGCAACTTTCACAAATGTCTCATGAAGTGAAGCGACGGCACTTTTTTCAGCATCTCTGTCGTGCAACGGCAGAAATTACTGCCCCTGCAAAATGGGCTTTTCCTTGGCCAGCTCATAAATGCTAAAATACTAGTTGAGCAAACATTATTACACAGAAATAGTGAAAAACTCCTCATTCCTCATTTTTTTTATGTTCAAGCATCGGTTGCTACTAGTGGTGACATCAGTCATAACACCTAAATTTATGTGATAATATATATCATAATTACGTAAGAATAGTGTGAAATTCACCTTGCATTGCTGTCTTTGTTTCTATAAAAATGTAAGCCGAAGCATTGTTTATTTTTCATCATGAGCGATGGGGAGGGGGGGGGACGGGCGGGGTGTACTGGGTTGCCAGCAGACCTGATCTTTGTCATAATTTCATAAAGTGTATGTAATTTAAATTTGAATGTAACCATGTATGCCATTTCATACAGTCTAAATCTTCACCCTCACTTCCTTGTCCTTATTGTTTGCATTAAAGCGTCGATTGCTATTGCCGGGTACAAGTTGAGAATATGGTATAGAAGCTCCACCCCCAGCATGCGTTCACTGGCTTACGAGAACCCGAATTGTTACTAAAGGTAGAAAGCTTGCAACGGAGGCAGAGCTTCTGGCACATTCTTAACTTGGATGTTGACCACAGTAGCAGTCGTCCTGTCCCCTCCCTCCACACGCTCTCGTCCTTTGCAACATTCTGCATTTAATAACCGTTAATTCCAGTGCCCCTGTCGCCCGCTTTCTCCCGCGGCAGATCTGGACGTCTCTCAGGCAGCATGTGGGACCTTCCGGTGCGTGGAATGCGGCAGCCTCTTCTCCTCCCAGGATTTCCTGAGCAGACACCAGAAAAAAATGCACAAGTGGAGGGAGGGCAGGCACAGGTCAGTGTCAACTGCAGGGATCAGAGAACGCGTCTACAGTGCCTTCTCGAGCGCCACTCACGCGTGAAGAGAGACGTATAAATAAGCCGGCGGGTGGAGTGCAGTGAAACTTTTCACAGGAGTGCCTCTAGGCAGGGCTTTTACCACGCTCGAATTTCGTGAGTATGGGTTTCTGGAGTAAAATGGAGAAAAATGCATGGGGCAAACAAAAAAACGAAAGGAAACCGCGTGGTCGGCGCCGCTACTTGCAGATAAATACCATACACACTTAAATCTTGTAAACCTGCTTTCGGGTGTTCATCTTGAAGAGGCTTTCAAGTTTTTCTTCTGCGTGGTGCCGCCTGTGAGCAGCTGCGTCAGCCAGACAATCTGCTTCCATTTCTTTTTGTGCACAGTGATAACCCAATATTTTGCTTACGTTTGTTTCACGTTTTATATCAGTACTTACGAGTGATTTTTTTGCACCTTGAAGCATCCTTTAGAAGAAATAGTTGACATGCATTCTGGCCACTTCGGAACGGTGGGGCATGGAGGCAGACACAGGTGGTCCAGGGGTGTCCAGATCACGGCACACACATGCGTAGAAGCAATAAATGATTGCTTGCAAGGCCAGCACCTGGCCTTTTTAGCTTTATTCTTTTATTCAATGCAGTCATTGTGCCTGCTGTAAAAGAAAGCTACCGTTTACGAGGAACATCCATATTTTATAACGTATTCGTTACTCCTGCAAAGCGGACAGCACCTAGTGGGAAAACGTTAAACTGGCCGGAAGGTACTTTTGCAATTTCTTCTCGTCCCTCGTGGCTTCCATCGCTGCCCGTTGCCGGCAGTTGGCACAATGGCTACTGAAGCAGAGTGAGGGAAGTTGCCTTGGTTGCGTCCACAGCCACGAAAGGGTCGCACGTTAAAACTCGACTCGTAATGGCCTAACCAATTAGGCGCACCTTGCTTCTCGGGCTGTGCAAAGCGAGCAGCTGTCCGAGTGACTCTGTCATTACTGTTGTATTGATGCATTATTTAGGTCGCTTTGAATGCAACCTTCTCAAATACACAAACCAGACTTTGTGCATTTACCAACGTTTGTCAGCGCAGTAAAAGGACAGTAGGTAGTCTTTCCATTGCTTTCTCGAAGAAGGCTAAGCCTCTAGAAGCTCACTTGTGACAACACACTGCCGCGGGTTTCGAACGTGGTAGATAATAATCGGGGCAAAACCATTTTGAAGCTGATGCTTGCCCGCTTAAACCCGAACCTTGTACGTTGAGCAGACGCGTGGGACAGCACAACCTGTTTTCGGCCGCCGTATTTGTCACGAGTGGCGACCCCTATAGGTTCCTGGAGTCGTGAATAGGTTACACATTTCTATGAAATTTTCGCAAGTGCGTCTAATACAACGGTACAGCCTTTATGCTTTCTTTTTAACACGAGTCTGAACCTTAACTGCATGATGTACGCCGTATCAACATTTACGACAAAGAAGGACTGGCAGGGTACCTGCCAGCGGCCCACTCTTCTGGCAGTTGGAAGCATGGCGGCTAAGGTTGGCAGCTGCGGTTTCTCTGTGCGGACCTTACAAAGTGTGACTCATACAAAGGTGCGACATATATATATAAACTTATTCGTGAAAATGGCTTTATTGGGGGGAGGGGGTCACAACTTATCGGACAATGCGACTTACTGGCTAGAAAATGTGGCACACAACTCCAGTGCAGCGTGGCAAAACGAGCATACCTAACATATTGTCTGTTCTCTTTTCCCGCTCCTTTCGCGCTCTCTTATTCATTCTTTCAGGACCCCCAATGTTGCTGTTTCGATTTGCCGCGCTCTACTGCCGTCTTTAACGCCCCGTGCCATAGGGTCTCCAACTGGGTTAGGTTCCCAGGAACTCTGGGGTTCCCCAGAGTGCCCCCAGGGTTTCCCAGAGCTCCCAAATTTTCTTGACCATCCTTATGGTCTGTTGCAGGTTAAGAAAAGCGCGACAGGCTCCTCCCAGAAAGCCCTCCACCCTCTCCACTTTAGCAGAGCGGACGTTGGAAAGGAGGAAGCCACCAATCTTGGCGAGCGGAGAGCTTTGTGGGAGGGGCTTGTCCCACTTTTCTTATCCTGCAACAGACTCGAATACTATGTGAAGAAGTTTTGCAGTTCATTTAGGAGGTTTGAGCCATCCATTGATGCATGGCTTTGAGCCATCCATTGATGCATGGCTTTGAGCCAGGGGGGTAGTAAAGACGAGAGCAGAGCGCGGCAAATCCCGAGCACCGACGTTGGTGGTCCAGAGAGAAAGAAGGAGAAAGAGCTACAGAAGAGAAGAAAGCAGACGAAAGGTTAGTTAGGTGTGTTTGCCTCGCCAAGACAAGGAGCGCTTGTCAACGTTTATTAGTTTTATACAATGCGTGATTTCAGTGTTTTCCCACAAGGTAAGCCAGAAAAGAGCTAAGTACAGACCTTGCAGGCAATGTTTTGCTGCTATGCACCGACGTTCCAAAGTGGCCTGAACGCGTGGGACCTTTTCTTCTAGATTATTATAATAAAAACTCGATGCTATGAACCAGACACTTTCTAGTGTGCACATTATTGTTTACAGTGTCTGTAGGTTCCTTCACGGGTTTATAGCATCAATACCGAGATCGACGGGGGCCCCTCGGTTGCCATCCAGGGCAACCGAGTTTGCGGAAGATTCACGCAACAAATCATTTCCAAGATAATATGCATACAAAGTAAAGCTGCCTGGCTTATGTTTAATCTCCATCGTTTCCCAAATGAAGTCCGATGCAGACCTTTTGCCCATAAGTGCTGGGGGGATCTTGACTTGGATGAGATTATTTTGTTGCCCGCTATACGGTCATTAATATTCACAAATATATACCATAGGCAAATTATGATAATGCAATTAAAACGAAACACAGAAAATTCATCGTGCCTCATTGCTTTAACACAGACTTTTAGGAACCCTTTTCTTTTGTTAGATGCATCGAAGAATAAGACTGTCCATCGAGGAATTTCGCAAATAGCACAAATGCGTCTGCTCTTGGTAATACTTCTTAAATGGCAACTCCGGCCAAAACTCAAAAGGAAATAAATTACTGGTATTGCTTTAGTGACACAAAATATGACCCCAGTCAAATTATTACATCAGGGGGACGCCGCATACCTAACTAATGCTGATACTAAAATGCGATCCATTGCTTCTTAGCGGGCCGCCAGCGGGTTACTAATCGCTAAAGCAATGTTGGGCCGTGACGTCATGGTCGTTCTCTTTTTTTTTTCCCTGGTCTAGACGGGCGTACCCGTTGCACATTCGAGCAGTGTAAAGTGCGCTTCTTTGAGCCGCTGCCGCCGATACTTTGGCTGGTGATTAGCGTGTTTAGCCGTTGCTTTTATCTGTAGCCTGTGTAGGTTCGGTATAGCCTTTTGTTTATTTGCTTATGAGGACTCCAAGGCTCGTTTTAGCGAGCAACTCGGTGCGCACTCGCACGCATTGTGGTGTCAGAAGGACTGCCCAGCTGTAGTCATGGGCCTGTTACTGCTAAAATGTAACAGTGTTACAGTTACTCAGGCAAAAAAGTAACCATGTTAGTTACAGTTACAAAACTGAAAGAGTTACTTGTTACAGCCACTTTGCTAAAGTAACACCGTTACTTTGTCATTACTTTACAAAGGATACATGAGAAAACGGTCAAAAGGAACATTCCTTTATATGCCTTTAAATTGGCATAGATTTCTTATAAGACATTGTGTTGTTCATGGTAGTGAGTCTGATTATTTTGAGAAACTAAGATTTTTTTAATAATCAATCAGTGTCCTTGTTTCTTTTTGTATTTGGTCATATGTATTCTCGTGCCTTGTGCACCCCTGTAACAACCCTAACGGGTTAACAGTATACCTAAATAAAAATAAAAAATAAAAAACATGTTTGGTTCTTTCTATTTCAATTTTTACCATGAATAGCTCCTTAAAGGGAAACTGAAGCGGTTCTCTATTTGAGAAAAAACATTTCAATGGCCTTCATTCTACCTCCAGGATCAGGAATATCAAGATTATTTTTCAATTTGGTGCACGGAGGCTTCAGAAATTAATTTTTAAAGTACCGCCGAAGCCCCTCCTTCCCGGGGCGTGACGTCACACTAGGAGCGTTCGGAATATCTGCTCTCGCGCATCTTCAGCGCCTGTCAAAGCTATGCACGCGCACTCTTGCTATTTTCAGAAAGGTCAGAGAGACGTCACGACTGGTGTCAGTGCGGGGAAATATACATGGCAAGCTTGCCGTTGCACGCGCTGAACACACGAGCGACACGCGCTTGGAGGCCCGAAGATCCTAGTATGACGTCACGACTGGTCGAATGTTTTTTCGCTTTTTCTCGCTTTTAGTTGCATCTTCGGGGAAAACAAAAGTGATATTCAGATTCACGGGATAAAAATACGCCAGAATTCACCTCTAACTGGTTTTTTTCAAGAAGTGTTTCAGCTTCCCTTTAAACAAGATCATAATTTAAGGCAGTATCCGAGTCAATCCACTACATGATAAAAAAATTTAGTCTCTTCTTTGGACAAGGGGACTTTAGTTTTTCAAATTTTTTAAACTTTAACTTTAACTTTAAAATTTTAAAACTTTTAGAACTTTAAAATAAGTGTGATCACCACAAGGTATACACGAACACAACAGCAGGCATCCTGATCTCGTATGTACCCAATCATGGTGCCAGTCTACAATCAGCCAATTCTAATCTCGAATTTCTTCGATGAGGCAAAATCGGACGGAAGCAATAAAAATCGTCATACGTCATAAGTCATACCTTGCAATCAGCTTTGTAGATGTTTCCTTATGCCACTCCAATCCACTCTTGGTTGAATCGTTTTCTACTGCACGCACAATCTTTCATGAAACACTTGGAAAGCAATGCTGTGGCAACATTCCTCCGACAAAATAAGCACTGATCAAAGTACAAACGACCACTGCGTGTAGAATTCCAAACGGCTGATGCGATCTTTTCACCGCCACTTCCTTACCAAATTGAACAGATTTGTGCTCCTCATCTTACCACCCAAAATAGAAGAAACCAACCGGAAAGCCCACGACGTGAATATCTATAAATCAACTGATGCGAAGCGCCCCTGGTCCCGGCTAAGGGCGGTCTTTCAATTTCAAGGAAACACACAAACAAGCAAAACGACAGACGTTTTGAGCGAATACTCTTTCTCAAGTGACGGGAGCCGAGCAGGGACAAGTGGGTGAAGGGAGGCAAAGCCAGTAATTGGGTTGCAAAAAAAAAAAAGAAGAGAGAAAATGGACCTGAAGTCAATACCCGGCAAGAGTGCATCTGGAATTCGGACGATTCAAATGAGAGCGGAAGAAAACATATGCGTGGCGGGAGGACGAGGTTTGGAAAATCGGTTGTGCCGTCGGCCTGCGGGCGTTTGGGGCGACAATCACCAAAAGCTGTCTTCTGCAAAAAGAATTCGCTCCCTCCATTGGACGAAGAGAAAAACGCTTTATAGATGTCGCGCTTTGTTACATCTACGTGCACTGTGCGCAATGTACCATATACGGCTGATGCGGACTCAAGTGTCCCCATCCTCCCAGTTGGCAATACCAGCTTGGCCAAGCAGGGTCACCCAAAATTTAGTTTCTTGATATTTTTATTCCTTTCCCTCCTACCTCAGACGTTTTCTGCAAAAGATTTTGCTGTGCCCTTTCCGTACCAGGACCTGGGACTCTCACGAGTTGCAAGATGGATTGGTGGTCGGGCAATATTTTTGCACATAAATCTGAGAACTAATTGTAACGACATTAGTTCTTACACTTACTTCCAAAAATAGTGACTCTGTTACAGTTAGAAGTTTTTTTCACTAAGCAGTAACGAGTTCCGCTTACAGGTTACTGAAAAAGTAACAAGTTACCAGTAGTTTATTACTGGTAACTACTGCCCAAGAACAGCTAGTGCAACAGAGGTAGCTGCCGCTTGGACCTTATGCTCGTTGCACGGAAACGAGGCAGGGACGAGAACGACCATGGACCTCATGTCCGCTTAGCGGCTGATTTCCAGTGTTGCCGTCACCTTGAGCGGCTAGTTTCGGTTTTTTCTACCACGCCCCAAAGGAAACTTTGAGGCATCAATATCTTTAAAACTACCCACAATACAGAGAAAAAATTTTAATTCAGGGACGCTGACTGCGCTAGAAACAGTCGTAATCCCAGAATCAGAACTATGAGCCGGAGTTGCCCTTTAAGAGTGCACCTTTACTTTTTATGTGTCTGCCGATTTGCCTCGGCCTCACTGGCAGCATGTTCGAGATAACATAAATAAATAAAAATAAACGTTAGATTGAGGTGGAAAAGTCTGAGATGCCAGGCCCCGCTTGCAGGTGCCGCTACTGCTCGTACTCGAGCAACAAGACGACGAGCGTGACGAACCACGAGCGCACGCACACGGGGGAGAAGCCGTTCCCGTGCGAGGTATGCGGCAAGGCGTTTGCGCTCAAGATGAACCTGACCACCCACCAGCGCATCCACATGGGCGAGAAACCCTTCGAGTGCGACACGTGCGGCCGCCGCTTTGGCTACTCCTCCCACCTGACGCGCCACAAGCGCACCCACACGGGGGACTGCCCCTACGTCTGCCAGGACTGCGGCCGGGCCTTCATCCAGAAGGGGAACCTGGACACCCACAGCCTTGTGCACGCCCGCCCTTTCTCCTAGTCATCGTGTTCCGATTGGCCGCCCGACTGCCAAAGGCTGGCCTAGCCACTTCGCCCCGAGTCGAGATGCTGTTGACGCTACGAGTTGATGAGACCAATCGGACGGCGTCGAAAGCCCACCGTCATGCTGTCTTTTTGTATGTGTCTTATCCTGGCCGAACCAGCCGTAAGCAAAAAAAGAAGGCGTAGCGACTTGTGCTTTCGACGCCGCTCAATAGGTCCCATTAACCTCGTAGCATTGGCTGTGTCTGCACTAAAAGCCCGGCCCACAAAACGTTTTCCTGGAAGGTAGGAAATCCTCTTTGCCACCCTTTCCGTTTCCCCCTCTCCCACTACTATCTTGACCGTGGGAAAATCCTTTTGTTGCTGCATCTTGGCGCTGTATAAGCTCGGATAAGATCCCGGCTTATCCAGCCCCAACAAAACGAGTTCCCCTGCGTCAAGATAGCATTGTTAAAGGGGAAAATGGGAAGGAGGCCAGAAGGATTTTCCTAGCTCGCGGAAAACCTTTTTGTACGTTGTGCTTTAAGCTGAAACGAAGTATAAAAGACAAGGCCTGCACGGTGCATCGCCATTAGTACAACCTCAATCCGAGTGGCAAACCTGCCAGGCCTCGACGGGAGTGCGTGGCAAAGCGGCAGGTGCGCACGTCTCGACATTGCCACCTCCTATACACCTTTTTCGCAAGGGCGCAGCCATCTTGGATGTCATCACTTCTGGTATGCAGTAAAACATTGTTTTGATCTCTCTGCACCGCTGGAAGGTGTTCACGAAAAATGTGTGATTGTCGCGCATTCTTGTTTTGCCTCACCTATATTTCCTCGCATATTCCAGGTTGAAATGCTTTATTATTTATTTTTTACCACATACCAGATACGGAACCTACGCGACTGAGAATGACAGGGAAGAGAAAACGTCTATAGTCGCCGGCAGGATGAGAACATCAGGGTGTCTCATCACGGTGTCTCTCACTGCCTTTTGCCTTGCTTTGGCTCACACTCGAGGTGCGCAAAACGCAGAAGCGTCATCGAAGTTAAAAAGCTCATGTTGGAGGTGGGCCAACGGAAGAACCTTCCTGTCGTCGACTGCAGAGATGACGTGGCGAAAGGCGCGGACCTTATCTTCCAGGTGGTATTGGCCTAGCCCGTTCGGCAGTGTACCTTGTTGGCTGTTGGTCGGACGCTCCAGAGCGTGTTCATAGAACCCCTTTTTTGGCTGCGGCTATTTTCCCTGGAATTCTAGGTTTTGCTGAGACTAGTGTTAAAGGGGCCCTGCAATGACTTTTTGACTGGTTT
Organism: Ixodes scapularis; assembly: GCF_016920785.2. Lineage (NCBI taxonomy): Eukaryota > Metazoa > Arthropoda > Arachnida > Ixodida > Ixodidae > Ixodes > Ixodes scapularis. The sequence continues at coordinate 66,913,545 of NW_024609879.1, read as the reverse complement.
TATTTTGCACCGAACCTGAGTGCACTGAACGTAGTAACTTAATAAAACTTTTCTTTTCTCAAATTTCGCATTATTTTAAAAGTTATAGGCGAATTAGAATTTCAAAAACAAGCAAAAAATAACCTCATTCATGACGTAGTAGGTCCTGGCTTGAGTGGCCATGAACTAGAGGAGGGGTAGTGAGCTCATCGAGCGTTCACGGTTGCCGCACTCCGGGTCAACGGCTCGAGAGGGCGCCACTAAAGCATATGTTGGATAGGCTCTATGAAGCGGGCGGCCGGGGCGGCTCGGCATTGCATTTGCTGCGCGATTAAAGACTATTTCGGCATAACACTTCATTCGCCACAAACGACAGCAAAGACGGGGTAAAGATCAGTTCAGAACGGGAGCCACTTCGCGCTGCTATGCCGCCGAATGGCCAAATCGCCAGCAGGGCCCGCGCCGAAGGCCCTCGGAACGCTCGGATCGTTGAGCCGGTGTACGACCGCAGCGCCGCCGCGTACATCCGGGGCTTTTCTACGCTGGCCGTTCGTCGTAAACCTCATCCCACTAGTTATTTCTAGTATGCGCCGTTTTTTCCGCCGCTTGGTGGCGGGTATGTCGACGGGTCTTTTCTTGTTTCCGTACTTTATAAACTGCATTTGTTTCTTTTCTGATCTAAAATACTGAACAAAAACTTCTTTTATAAATAATTGAAACGTGTCGCGCCAGTTATATTTTGTATTTCGACTACGAAAAAGCTTTTAGCGGCTCTGACCAGTAGTAAGCCTAGGACCAAACACGTCACATTTTGCGCGCTTTCGGTACCGCGGGTCGCCCTCGTCGGTGGAGGTGGTTTCCGCGTCGTCCGGTTAAAATATGACGCACTGATATTTAGTTACTCTCTCCGTGCCCGCTGGCTTGCCCGGACCCCAAGAGACGTGGAAACCGCAAAAAAGGTAGACGCTTAAATATGATTGCAGGGCCCCTTTAATGTGTGGACTGAATAGCGAAAACACTCGGAGACTATGTGAAGGTAGTTTGGAAGCTGAGCTGGAGTTCCAAATACTTTGATTCAGCGTGCAGCAGTATTAGGGCCAGGGCTAGAACAAATGTCTTGCTTCGGATAACACTTCAGCTACTCGAGTGAGGGGGCTTCTTAGGGCTAGGAATGTGTCTGTAGCCTTGGTCCCACTGCTTTACCGTTAAATGGAACAAACTGAGCGGCTGTCGCAGTGCGATCCCACGAGCAACAGAATCTGAATGCCATCGTCCCACTCAAGGCTTTCAGTGGCACGCCGAACAAGATACTGGCATACTCTACCTCACAAGTCGTTTTCAGCAAAGGCACAGATGCAAGCACGTGGTTTCTGAAGATGCTTTATAAGCGCGAGTGCTCGTGCACACAACTAATTCTGCCAAGTCGCTCTCTCATGCCCTTGCTTTTGCCGGCACTGAAGACTGGTTGTGAGGTAGAGTAAGCTATGTATTGTAGGTAAAGGATGCTTGTCTTTTCTTGTGTTGTTGGCACTCCTGAAAATCAAGATGGAAATGGTCACATGCAGAAATATTTCCACACTATTTTTTGAAAGACAAGTCGCATGAGTTTATCTGTCAATGAGAATTTTTTTTAAAGTGGTTTATCATACCAGGTTTGAAATATGAGTTTAGTTGTTTTGCTATATATGTTTTTTTTTTTAAATGTACAAGAGCACATGCATCAAACCTTTGTGCGGCTACCTTGGATCTTGTAGATCTTGTCTGAGCCTTGTGTTCCACTTTTGCTGTATGCAAAAAAGTGGCATGTGGCCACTTGCGCACTTTTTCCATTTTCATACACCATTCCATCATACAACAGTGTACCGAGTAAAACTTATTTCACTGAATGCTTGCTTTGTTGTAGGATGTTTAACCCTTTGGGGTCATCTGTCAGGTATCTCTCGACAAATAAATATTCCCGTTCTCCTTTGCGGTCAAGCGTCAGGCGCCTCCCGACAATTTCAACTTGCGCCATCTCTTGTAGGGTATGTAAACTAGTCATACTTAATTATATTGTTCCCCCAACAAATGCCGTAAGAGGCGCGACACATTCGTTTCTGCTAGATGTGCAGACGGGCATTTTGCACACACTTTTGGGTGTTCAAGATGGCAGCATTTACTCCGTCCACATTTTACGGACTGTGCAGTCTAGAGACGGCAGCTGCAGTGACAGGAAAGTCAAAAGGCAAAGACATGAAATGTTTTCTACTGTAAAACCTGCACTTGACACCATGGCTTGCACCCCGGCATTTACTTTGAAAAGTATCATACACTGTGCATTTAACACTAGTATAGTTCAATAATTCAAATGAAAACATTCAGCACAATGCAGATATTTCAAATGGAACATATTGATTGTAGTATATTAAAGAGTTGAATTTCAGATCACTCATTGACTTGATCTTTTTTCGCTTAAATTAAATCTCGGTGAAATCCTACAAAAGGAAAACTCGCATGACCGCAATAGGTTAAAGGGCAACTCCAGTCAATAATACTTAATTTTGGATTAGGACTGCTTTCACTTAAAGCAGTGTTTCTGAATTACGAGGTGTAATTTTTTTTTCCTGTTATTTCGTGTAGTTTTATAAATATCGCGGCTCAAAGTTTAGTTTCGGGCCTCTTCAGCAAAACAAACTATCTGCTAGAGGAATGCAATGCTGATCATTGGCTGTATGGCTACGACATGACATCAATGTGGTGCTGCAGTACGCGGCAATGTTACTCGATCAACTCAGTTGGCAAACTCCCACAAAGAGCGTGATCCCTTCTGAGATGCGCTGACACGTCAGTTTCCGCTGATAATCCCTAGATTCAGAAATGCTGTTTGAAGCGTCATCCTTCTAGCCCGCTGCGGCCGTGTTTTGAACTGCTGTTGCAAGACGCGCTGCAGCGAGCAAGAAGGTTGGCGTTTCGAACAGCATTAGCTCGGCTGAGTGGGACGAGAAGGGATCATGCTCTTTTTGGGAGTTTGCCAACTGAGTTGATCAAGTAACGTTCACTAGGACCAACGTTACTCTATCAACTCAGCTGGGAAACTCCCACAAAGAGTGTGATCCCTTCTAAGACACATGCTGACACACCTCAGTTTCTCTGATAACCCCCTAGATTCAAAAATGCTGTTTGAAGCGTCATCCTTGCCCGCTGCAGCCATGTTTTGAACTGCTATTGCAAGACACGTCCTAGCGATCAAGAAAGTTGGCGCTTCGAACAGCGTTAGCCCGGCTGAAGGGGTACGAGAAGGGATAACGCTCTCCGTGGGAGTTTGCGAACTGAGTTGATCGAGTAACGTTTTTTTAGAACCAACGTTACTTTATAAACTCAGTTGGCAAACTCCCACGGAGAGCGTGATCCCTTCTAAGACATGCTGACACATGTCAGTTTCTGCTGGTAACCCCCTAGATTCAAAAATGCTGTTTGAAGCATCATCCTTGCCCGCTGCAGCCATGTTTTGAACTGCTATTGCAAGACACGCCCTACCGATCAAGCAGGTTGGCGCTTCGAACAGCGTTAACCCGGCTGAAGGGGTACGAGAAGTGATAACGCTCTCCGTGGGAGTACGCCAACTGAGTTGATTGAGTAACGTTGACTAGAACCAACGTTGCTCTATCAACTCGGTTGGCAAACTCCCACGGAGAGCGTGATTCCTTCTAAGACACATGTCAGTTTCTGCTGGTAACCCCCTAGATTCAAAAATGCTGTTTGAAGCATCACCTTTCCTGCTGCAGCCATGTTTTGAACTGCTATTGCAAGACACACTACCAATCAAAAAGGTTGGTGCTTCGAACAGCGTTAGCCCGGCTGAAGGGGTACGGGAAGTGATAACGCTCTCCGTGGAAGTATGCCAACTGAGTTGATTGAGTAACGTTGACTAGAACCAATGTTACTCTATCAACTCAGTTGGCAAACTCCCACGGAGAGCGTGATCCCTTCTAAGACACATGCTGACACACATCAGTTTCTGCTGGCAACCCCCTAGATTCAAAAATGCTGTTTGAAGTGTCATCCTTGCCCGCTGCAGCCATGTTTTGAACTGCTATTGCAAGACACGCCCTAGCGATCAAGAAGGTTGGCGCTTCGAACAGTGTTAGCTTTGCTGAAGGGGTACGAGAAGTCATAACGCTCTCCGTGGGAGTATGCCAACTGAGTTGATCGAGTAACGTTGACTAGAACCAACGTTACTCTATCAGCTCAGTTGGCAAACTCCCACGGAGAGCATAATCCCTTCTAAGACACGCGCTGAGACACGTTAGTTTCTGCTGTATGGTAACCATGAGTCCCTAAAAGTGTTATATTAACGAAGCAGTTCTGTTAAGCAGGCAGTGTTTTTCTTTTCTGTGCAACCTACCACATAACACAAATAAAAAAATTCCCAGTATTGAAATAGTATTACTTTAGTGACAGCCTACTCATATTCTGACATCATTGCCTATTCCTAGTTTCAAACCGGTCATCAGAAGACTTTCTCAATATCCCAGGCAGCACAGCTTCCTCAGGTGCTGTGCAGAATTGCTGAGCTGCAGCTATCAGGGATTCATATTTCTAATCCACTCGCTGACAGCCATTGCTTTCTTCGTCAACCGTTAGGTGCACCAGCAGACCATGTCTGCGTGCTCGGCCGTGCACGGGGTGCATCGAGCAGCAGTGACACCGCCATAGCTGTTGCTCCCGCAGGATGGCCGTGGCCCCTAAGGCTACAGCCATTCAAATTGTTTATCGTAATAATTAGCGTTCCATGCTTTCGATAAATATAGACAGAACCCGAAAAATAGTCAAAGTTGGAATTGTCCTTCAATAAAAAATACCCCAAGCTTCCCAAAATTAACTAGAACTTTATTTTCTGTTGATCGTTAGCACAGCCCTGCCTGAACTGTCCACAAGGCTGCATCTTTTTCGGGAACCAGACCCCTTATCTCATTTCCTCCTCATCGCTACAGGGACATTTTTTATGTGTCAGTATAACGAGCATATTTCCTGACAGTTAGGGAATCCTACAACTACGTCTCCTCATCCCCAACATAACACTGAAAAGCGACATTAGTTTTTTGTCCTACATCGAATATTGATGCCAGAAAACACTAAATCGGCGAGTATAAATAAAAAACCATAAAAAGTCAAAATCAAAGAAACAATTACCCCCCCCCCCAAAAAAAAAAAACAAACAAACCCGGAACTTTATTTATAATCTATCCGTTTACAGCCTTTGTTCTAGTTAGCCTTTATCTAGACGACCCTATGGCCCTTGGGCCCATGTTGAGCCTACCACTCGCTCTTGGCAGTGTGAGTAGCTTGTAGAGTTTCGTTGTTGACAGCTCAGGTAATGTGCAGAATGCCAAGCTGCAGTTATTCACTCTCCTTATCTGTTTGCCATGAACCTCTATCTAGGCACACCAGTGGCCCACGAATGTGAGCTCGACCACCCACAGGCTACAGCAAGTGGCAGCGACACCGCTACGACCGTTGCCTCTTCAGGTACTTTAGGGCACGTCAGGATGCAGCCATAAACTATGCTCCTCTATAATCCCTCCGTTGACCGCCCCTTGTTCACCTCATTCACCCTTATCTAGACGAGCCTATGGCCTTGGGGTCCATGTTGGGTCTATCGCCCGTGCTTGGAAGTGAGAGTTCGGTGTACATCTTAAGCGACGCAGCAACAGGCGGCTCCCAGTCAGGTATCGTACAAAATGTTGGGCTGCAGCCATCAGTGGTCCAGCTTTTTAATCTACTTGGCACAAGTTGTTTCTTGCTCTGTCAACCTTTACCTAGATGAGGCTGTAATCTGTGGAGCCCCAAACGGTGGTGGGCAGGGATTAGCAAATGGCAGTGGTGCCTGTAGCCACCACAGCAGCAGGCAGTGCCCACTTGGGTACTTGCGAAAGTGTCCTATTGCAGTCATTAGTTAACAGTAATTCGAATAACTTGCCGACAACTTTTTCTCGCCTCATCAACCCTTACCTAGATGTACCAGTGGTGTAAGGACCAGTGTTTGGTCTTACGCAGGCATTAATAAGTGACAGTGATACCTGCAGCTTCATAACTGAAACAGGAACGAACGGGGCTCATTTAGGTACTTGAGAGATATCGTCAGGCTGAAGTCATTGACAATTAACCATTACACCATATCCACATCATTAAACTTGCTCCCTTTAAACTATTTCCTTAGAGGAACCGACTGTCGAGCAAAGTGGCTGCAGTGAATGTGATTTAGACACTAGGAACATGTCTGAACTGTTTCTTAGAGTTTGATGCACAGACTGCAGTTGCAGGTATGATAAATTATGTATTATCCTGAAGCATGGCTGTTCTAATTATTTCCTAACAGCGTTTGTAATTTATCGACTACAAAATAGCTGCCCCGTCGGTGAGCCTGATGCCAGTTGCCCTACATGCTAGTGCGACCCACTCGGAATGTGCCTAGGTCGTTTCTGCAACCATTAAGATCTAGATGAGGAAGGAAGCAAACCAATAGGTGCCTCTCTTTCCTATGACAAATATGCAAGCACAAGTAAAAAAAAAGTTGCACGAGAAACATTTACACTAAAAGCAATAGACAGGAGTCTGTCACATAAGTTTATGAAGCTTATCTGTTATAAAACGGGATGTATAAGAGCCCTGTTATATCCCTGGCCAGCATGTAGCGCCACAAGGTCCCCTGGTAACCTAGTGTGATGATGACTGGAAGTGCGGCGCTCTATATTAAACAGAGGGCCACCCGGCTCCCTCAGTAAGTGTTGTGTTAGAACCGAAGTGCACTTGTCATGCTTCCGCTTCTTGCCGCCGACGAACGTTGGCCGGTGCAAAGCGAGTTCGGTTTACACTTGTAATAAGCCCTTATTTTGATTCATTTGTTGAGGTAAACTAGAAGCTGCCTTCTACTTTCTCCTATGTGCTGCTATACATGGTGACAAGTTAAGAGTGCAGGGTAGCTCCTCCCACAAAGCACTCCTTTGTTTCCACTTTGGCAGAGCGAAAGCTGGAAAAAAGGTGCGTCCCTCCTCATTTCCTCTCCAGCGTTTGCTCTGCTAAAGTGAAGAGTGGAGGGCTTTGAAGAAGGAGCTTGCCCTACACTCTTGTTGCCGACTACAGTGCTGTAGCTTCTCATTTGTTGAATGGTAATTCTAGCGTGATTAACAAATAATTGCCCCTTCCACTAGGGCATCAAGACAGTAGCATCTCGCTGCAACCCAGTGTGTTAATTCCACATCTAATGAAGGCGTCTTTGTAAAAGAGGATTACACTCCTGCAGGTAGAATTGCCAGCTTAGAAAGTGGCTGTCATGAAGTTTCTTTAATGTTCATAAACAAAAGCAAGTTGGGTATTTGGCCACCATTATGTCTGTGCTAATTTGAACAATGCACTGCAAGATATGTATTTGAGGTGTGCAGCAATGTTTGTACTGAACAAGGTTAATTCTCGTCGCTAGACACGTTTTCCTATGACAACTTGACTACCACGAAATGTCATTCGAGAAAAGACAGGAGCCTAGTCAATGCTTACAAGATTTTATTGCGTCCCAGTCACCCAGCCCATAGTCGCATTTGCGAGTAGGTTTTCTAGTGTCTTTGATCATAAGCCAGATGCTGTGTGACCTATGATTTTTTGTTTTGAGAACCTTCACAATTCCCTCGGCCTGCCTCGCAATGGTGTCCACCTCCTCAAAAGTGCATGCCCTACTGCACCATGTGACATCAAACCCATGCCTTACGACTGGTATTTCTCAAAATTTAACAAACATAATGTCTCACCACCCTACCTTCAACAGGAATTCCTTGCACTGAAAACTAAGTACATGAATTATTGTCTGTTTTACATTGATGGGTCCAAGTCTTTATCCTATCATGGCTGTGCCGTTGGTTGGTTGATTTGGTGTTTGTGGCGCAAAAGCTACTAAGGCTATAGAGCGCCAAAAACAAGACTATTGCTGGAGGAGGTTTAAAGAGAAGAAAGAGGCTTTAGTAGCCAGTGATTAGATAAAAGATGGTAATGGGGTACCAAAAGGTAAAAGAGTGATGGGCATGATCTGTAGGTTAAGAAAGCTACAATCGGTGTAGAAGGCCGATACTATCTAAAAATTTGAAAACATTAGTGTGTGTCACAAGAGAATCATCACTTCAGAGCACAGCTGGGTGTAGTGGGACTTGTTCTTGATGCAGTTGCGAAAAATACAAAAGACGTTCTTCATATGATAAGCAGGACATTCTACTAGAATATGTAGAATGCTTAAGGCATTGTCACACTGCTCACAAGTGGGGGCATCTTCCCCACGAAGGGGGTAGCCATGAGTCAGATGAGTGTGTGACCAATCATAAACCGGCAAAGGACAACCTCAAAATAGCGGTCCTGGTGGCCTGCACTCTGCCATTCGCTCAAAAGAGGTTTGATCATGTGCAACTTGTTGCCGATTTCTTGATCCCATTCAGCCTGCCATTTGGACTTTACGTGATGCCCGAGACGGGCTTTGTAGTCTGCGTAAGGAATGTCGTGGAGATCAATTGCTCGCTTCACGCAGGTATCTGCTGCGCGATCTGCAGCCTCATTGCCTGGAATACCCACGTGGCTGGGAATCCAGCAAAATATAATTTTGTTTCCCTGTCTTGAGGGAGCAACAACCTTATTTCGCAGTTGAAGAAGCAGGAAGTGCTTGAGGGGTGTCAGTGAAGACAGTGCAAGCAATGCACTGAGGGAGTCAGTGTATACGATGGAGCGAGGCAGCTTTTTGTAGCTTATGGTTACAAGCAGACCATAGAGCTCTGCTGTGAAAATAGAAGCAAAGGAGTTGATTTGCCTAACAAGTTGAACTGTCGGGCCAATCATTGAACACCCAACAGCAGATTCCGTCTTTGTACCATCTGTGTAGAAGCTTACATATTCACCATACTGACTTTGCAGTGCAAAGAATTCCTGAAGAAACATACCATTGGGAGTATCACCTTTCTTGTATTGCGTCAGTGACAGGTCACACTTAATGACACGGTGCTCCCAAGGTGCTCCTGCAACAGTAGACTGCACTACACGAGGCCTCCAATCGAGTCCCATGTTCTAACAGGCACTTTTCAATCTCATAGAGAAAGGAGGCACAGTTGTGGCTTTGTTCTGAAACACCCTTTCAGAGCGCATGTCTTCCACAGCCATTCGCGCAGGGTGATCAGAGATGGACCTGACTCTCAGGGAATACATAAAGCCCAGTGAAAATCTTCTCTTCTCTAGAGACAGCTCGTTGGCCTCTGCATACAGACTTGGCACAGGAGACGTGCGAAAGGAACCCGTCGCCAATCACAAACCAAGATGATGGATAGGGTCAAGCATTTTTAGGTTGGAAGACATAGCTGAACCATATACAATACTGCCATAGTCCAGTCGTGATCGCACTATCGAGCGATATATCCTCAAAAGGCACGTATGGTCAGAACCCCAGGATCGGTGGGACAGGACTTTAAGAATATTAAGTGATTTGAGAGATTTTAATCTTAGATTCTTAATATGGGCACCAAAGGTTAGTTTGCTGTCGAATATAAGACCCAGAAACTTGTGCTCAGGCTTCACAGAAACTGTGGCATTGTTTAGTGCTAGAACAGGCTCTGGAAATAGTCCGCGTTTCCGAGAAAAGCACACACACACTGTTTTTTCTGAGGAAAACTTAAACCCATTTTGATTGGCCCAGGTTGATAGCTTATTGATGGTTAGCTGAATTCGTCGCTCACACAGTGAAAGATTGCAAGAGGACACAGAGATCTGAAGGCCGTCTACATAGAGTGAATATTGCACCGATGGGGGGATAGCCAATGCAAGGGAGTTCATTTTGACAATAAACAATGTGACACTAAGTACGCCTCCCTGAGGAACTCATTTTCCTGGACAAACACTTTAGATAAAGTTGTTCCTATCTGAACACGAAAGGTACGCCTGCTGAGGTAGCTCTCAATGGAACGAAGCATTCGACCGCGGATACCCAGATCATACAAGTCCCTTGAGATTGTGTCGCTTCAGTACACTGAACATAGAGTTATGGCTTTATGCAACAAGAGACGAACAGCGATAGCTTAGAGTGGCGTCTGAAGCGAAACCTCTGCACATGGAATAGGTTTTGGAAGCACCACCGCAACGCCGCCGCAAGAAATGGACGCGCTAGGGCGGTCTTTACGAAACACACTGTAGCGTCTCAGAAAGTTTGTGTGCGATGTATTCAAGTGTGTTTCCTGCAAGCATAAGGCAGATGCCTTATACTCTTCTAAAAGAAACTCAACATCTGTAAGGTAAGTGAATAAGCCACGGCAGTTCCACTGAAGAATTACAGAGCCCATTTTAAAGGATAAAAGATTTCATGAATGAATCAAAGCAATTCTGCATGTGCTACACCCTAAAAAGGAACCACTGGCTTTTTTCCTTTCTGTTTTGATTTAGCGGTTTGCCATTCCATGTCCTCCTGATCCGAAGAAGGACCGGAGGAGTCGGCAATGTCAACAGCTCCCACTGCATCCTGAACCTTGGACGCAGGTTTGCCAGCAGGGTATCGGAACAAAACGAAAACCAAAAACGAAAAACGAAAAAAACGATATTTTTTTGGCGGAACGGAAACGTAATCGAAACGTTATTTATTATTTTGTTCCGGAGTGAAACCGAAAAATTTTCTTATCGGTTTTCGGTTCAAGGGAAAATATCAGGTATTTCAGTAATTCGTTTCACGCAGCGAAGAGACTGCCGTTGGTTTGTACCATAATTAAAGAGAAGACAAGCAAGCCATCGCTCCCGCGTCTAAACTCCGGGCGAACAAGCATAGCAAAAACAGACAAAATATACAACGAGAAACAAAAAACATGACTCAAGGCGCCATTGCTTCCCACCAATGAGAGCGCGGTGGCGCGACGCCTCCACACGCTCGCAATGCACTCCTTGGCACTTGCGCCCTCTCCCTCCATGCTTTCTTCGGACGACACAGACAGACGACAGATCACGGCAAGCGCGGGAAGTTTTTGACCCGGCGTTGTAGAAATCCATCTTTTGTTTTTCTACGGATACGGCAGTCTGACACTTTGTTGCAAAAGTGCACTTCTTCATCCCTATGGGCCTTCAGGGCCTTCTTGGCGCTGAAATTTATTTTAATCGGACCAGAGGTCCTGCCTTTCACCGAGCACACTTGATGACGTGCTGCTTCTGAGATCATGCTCGGTGCCTTGATCATGATCTCATTCTCAAGGCTATGAACATGATCTCAGAAGCAATGTCGTTTCCGCGGATTCCTCTGGAGCGCCTGAATTATCTATTTTTGTGTAAAAATAAACGTTACGTTCCTTTTAATTTTTGTTGGGATTTTATTTATTTTTTTTTTTATAGAAAGAAACCGTTACGAACCGTTACGGAGCATTATTTTTTCGTTCCGGAGCGGAAACGGAACGGAAATTTTTCGTATGGAACGAAAATGAAAACGGAACGAAAAACATTTCGTTCCAACACCCTGTTTGCCAGTTCCGACATGGTCAGAGACCTGAGCCACGAGTTTCCGGCCACGGCCAGACCCCGCCGAAGAAGGCTTCGACGTACCAGGCCGGGACCCTCCCGCATTCATGCTTCCGTCTTTTGACGTTGATGGAGCAGCAGGTGGGCCCTGTTGCTCCGTAACAAGGCGGGCCGCCTCCGAGGAATTGGAACGACGGCCTCGCTCCCCATCCTGAGAAGGACCGCTGGCACGAGGCTGCCAATCAGCCGGAGGTCGTGCCTGAATCGGCTGGGGTGGCCGTGTGCTCCCAGTGTTACCTGGGGCACCCTGCTTCTCCGCAGGTTGTTTCGGGGCCTGAAAGGGGCCTGCCAAGTCCTCAAGAGAGAACTGAGTGGCCCTGGATTTCGTACGTGATGCAGGGCCCCTGCGCACCGCGTCGGAGTAGGTGCCTTTGGAAATGAAGGAACACCTTTGTTTTCATTCAGGATACGACAAGTTCTCTTTGGCTCATAAGCTAAGAATTTCCTTTTCTTGTCGCCACAGAGGGCAGGAGCGAGAGTAAGCAGGGTGAGGACCCCTGCAGTTAGCGCAGGCAACTGAACCTTCACAGACGTCGGCCACATGGTCGTGGCTCCCGCACTTTGCGCACGTCTCCCTCCCCCGACAGCTGCGCGACCCGTGACCAAAACGCTGGCAACGGAAGCATCGCTGTGGGTTCGGGACGTACGGTCTGACACGGCAATTCAAGTAGCCAGCTTTGATGAGCGCAGGAAGCGTGCGACGTTCAAAAGTCAGGATAAGGTGTTTAGTTTTCACCTCTGCACCGTCACGCCTCGTCATAATGCGTTTGACCGCCACTACTCAGATGCCCTCAGGCCTTCCAAGATCTTGTCTTGTCTGAAATCACCCTTCGAATGGTGTTGAGGGCTCTGTGTGTGCTTACTGTTACTGGCGTGTCTCCTAGGAATGTCAATTTCAGAAGAGTAGTGCTCTGGGACTTTTTTGCAACTTCAACAAGCAGATCACCAGAATGCAGTTTCTTTGCTTTGTAATCACCACCTGTTTGACTGTCGAGAACCTTTGCCACAAGGAACGGTGATATCTTTGATAGAGGATTGTCAGGAACCTCGGAGCGGATCACCATAAATCTTGAAAAAGTTTCATCTTCTTTATCTTTCACTATGACTGTTCGTTCGGGACAATGCCTCTTAGCGGCATGTCCAGAACTGGGGGTTTTGGCTTGGGGGTTGCCATAAGAGGCAAAGTTTGTTCGGAACCTGGGGTGTGCCGCCCACCACGGAGCCCAACAAGGGAATAGATAACGCACCTTAACAAAAAGGGCTTTGCTGGAAACGTTATGCCATTAGCTCTGCTCAGGAACTATACCCAAGTGTGGTTCTGGACAAGGGGTCTGTCGCCACCCAAGGTTAGCCCTTGCCGCCAAAGAAGTTGAAAAAGGAAAGAAGAGAAATGAGAAAAGTGAAAAGGAGAAGACAAGGATGAAAGTAGAGAGGGGATAGTAGAAGTGGCGACTAGACTGAATCATTCTGGCCGGGCCTTACCAGGACTCCCGTCTACGAGAAGCGGGGGCCGAAGTGGTGTATTGCCTCACCCGGGGGGCCCCGAAGGGTCCAAACCTACCCCGGGCTCGGCTCAACCACCAGGATGCCCTTTTCCCCAGACACGGGAAAGCCACGCACAGTCAGACGTGGGCGGGCAAACCCGCATGGCTCAGGGTCCATGGAGACGCCACTCTCCAAACACTTGCTTTCACAGGTGCCCCCTGCGGGGATGGCTGCGCCGTCAACTCAAGTCCTTTTACCCGCTTTACTCGGCTAAGTAGTGTCGCTTCCATTTTTACTGCTGAGCTCTATGGCATAGTGATGGCTCTTGACTATGTATTCCAGAACAAAACAGAAAATGCTATCCTCTTTGTCAACTCTCCAAGTGTTCTCACTGTTTAATTCTGCCAACAAACAGTAAGCTGACCCAATCGGAATGTGCGAGAATGTAGCACGATCTTCAGGATGGGCAGTAGATTAAGTTATGCTGGGTCCCAAGCCACGCTGGCATTGCAGGTAATGAGGTTTCAGACAGATTGGCTACGTCTTCACAGAACCTTCGCCATTGCCTGTCTGCATACCGAATTAAGACCTCAAGTCGCACTGATGGCTTGCCCTTTCACGAGTGTAACAATTTGAGTCAGATTTGGCATCTAGGAATGAGCTTCATACGAACAAGCCAGTTCTAGGTGTTTGGAAAAACTCATATAATCGGAATTGACGTCGGAAGGACCTTTTGTGCTGAATTGGCCATATCTGCCCTACCCATGAGCATTTGCTTACAATTGCAGATCTTTCATTTTGTAAGTACTGCAGAGACATCCTTCATGTTCTTTTTGCTTGCTCCAATCTTCCACAGAAATACAAAAATTTACCTCCTCCGTTTTTCAGACAATGCGTTCCATTCCATCCTATTCTGATATCAGGTGAGCAGCCTCTTGTACGATTAAAACGGCTGTTATCCTTCATCCAGAGCATATAACTGATCTGTATCTCTATTTTTTTTATAGTTCACTCATTATAAACTTGCTCTCTAAATATTTCTAGCTTGGTGCAGCATGGCCATTGAAGCTTTTTGGCCCCCAAATTCACGAAGAATATCCTCAAGATTTCCCTAACAGGCATATTGCAGGGGGTATTTTGTGGTGCAACTTCCCCATTTTTACCTTCACCTAGGTAATTTTAACCAATCAAATTTACTCAAATATAGGTTGACCTTATATTTGTGCACTGTAATTTAAAAGTAGCTATCGCCCTGCCAAATTTCCAAGCCCCTCAAGCCAACCGGGATGCTCCGCCGTGGTGCAGTGGTGCGAATCAGTGAAGCTTGATGTGAGCGATACAGCCAAGCATCGTGGCATGGAGGCACATGTGGTGTACATGATAACCGTGTGATCTAGTAGAAGACTGCCTCTTTCTTACCACAACAGCCACCATTCCATCACTTTGCAAAGCATCTCCAGTCACGACATTGTTGATATCATGACTATGGCATAAGCTTGTCATATAAGATGACCGAGCACCCCAAGAAAATTACCGTTCCAGAAGTTTGAATGGTGACACAGCCAGAATGGTTAACGAGCAAAATGTTTATTAATTTTCTTCACTTGATTTTTTTGAAGCTTAAGATTGGCCTATATGCTGATTTTTATATTTTGCAAGTCACCTAATTCCTCAGGGTTGAATTATTTTTTGAAATAAATTGGATCTGTACACCACACAAAATCCAGAATGCAGGCAATATTTCCTATTTAAGTTTTTTTTTTCTGCTGGTGACAATGCATCAGAAATACTGAAACTCGCTGCTCAAGTCAAAGCACTTATGATCTAGAGGACTTAAAAGTGCAAAAAACACGGACGATGAAGAGACACATACAACACAAACTGTCTCTTCTTTGTCCGTGTTTTTGTGCTTTTAAATCCTCTAGATCACAATGAACCAACTAGCCCAATCCAAAGTTTTAACAAATCACTTAAGCTGTGAGCGTTTTCCGTTGAAAACCTCGATGCCAAGATGCTGCAAGTGTACACGGGCGTACCACAGTCGAGTTTTACTGCACTCCTAAACCTAATAGATCGCTCCGAGTTATCTTATTACAGATCACTCCAAATTATCTTATTACAGCGGCACAAACGTTTTCAGGCTGTCACGAGCCAAACAGCCCTTTGTCTGACAAATTTGAAGCTTGCAGTCCACGATGATGACCTAGCTGTTCGCTTCTGAGTCAGCCACACGACAGTGCAAAACGTCTCCTTGACGTTTCTGCACGTCCTTTATGAGACCTTTCCGAGGGCATGATGGTGCCTCAATTTCCCACGACACGTTACTTGAGAACAGAGATGCCAGCTTCATTCAAGGATTTCCCGAACTGCCGAGCCAGCATAGACTGCTCAGTATTAGAAATAGAGGTGCCAAGGGGAAGCATTGTCACCCAAAGTGTAACCTTCTTAAATTGCAAATCTAGAAACACTGTAAAGTTCCTAGTTGCAGTTGCCCTCAACAGAGCCATAATTTTCACGAGCGAATGTTACATCTGCTCCACCAGCGACAGGGAGGTGGTCAAGGACTGTGCATTCTTGCCCAGTGGACACCATAAGATTTGATTTTGGCGGACAAAGGGTTAACAATATTTGGCCTGATGCCGGGCGGGGGTCACTTAACATTCCTCCATTTTTACGTGGCCATCGCAAGTTCTCATAGACGAAGTGTCCTACTGCAAAAAGGTTGCTAGATGCAGAGTCCATGGGGACCATGCGATCCAACAGATAAAGATCTACCGTGTGCTGCGTAAGCTACCTGTCCACAAGAGGCCCATGGCGACCAAGCTGGTACAATTGTGCAGTTGCCTCACCAATTTGCAGACATCCACAAAACAGGCAGCTTGCACCAGGAAATTCGAAAACACTGTCTCGATGTCGTCTAGTCAGTTCTTTGACAGTGTCTTTAGAAAACTTGATTGCTGCATCATTATGCTATCATTTTTTGCCAAGTCAGAGACACCAATGGCTTCTTGCATCCGGCACTTGGTAACATCTGTTTTAGGCTCATTCACTGTATCCTTTAGAACTACAACCTGAGAAGATCTTGAGTGGTCGTTTCCCTCCAAGGATTGTTTCAACAGCTCTCAGCTTTTCTTCCAGCCTCCGTGCCTGTCCAGTTATCAACCCCTAGTAGCCTTTCGATCTGATCAGTAGGCCGATGGCCATTGGACCTTTATCGTATGACAGGTTTCCAATGAGGCAGGTGATAGCTTTACTTTTTTGTCGTCAAGGAGCAGTATGCATTCGGTTTTGTACATTGTTTTTGAAAGCACCAACCTTTAAACACTCTTCTCTTAATTGTCTGAATTCAAGCCTCCTTCATTCCTTCGGGATAATGGGGGAATGCTGACTACCACTGCTTTAGTGGAGTTATTTCTTCCACTGATGATCTTTGGGCTTTGTTCATCAGGTGAGCTGGTCCTACTTCTGCGTCAGTCATTAGATTCAAGTTATCTGATCGCTGTACACTGTTCAATCGGTTAGGTAGAGCACTCGCGTCTTCTGAGGTTAGTTCTTAACCCAGCCTTTTCATTGCATTTTTTCAGATGACATGCTCCTTTTAAATGCAGTACCTTTCATTTCTTAGTATAGAAGCCTATCATTCGAACATCCTTCCGCAGATGACGCATTCTTGGGAAAGTTGTACGTTTAAGGCTTCACTCTTGTTTTAACCCCATCAAATATTAGTGAAACAAGAGAGCTGACATTGTACATGAGATGTTAAATGTTCAATACTTCAAAATACAAAATAAAACACAAAGGAAATGTATATATATGCCTACAGTGTTGATCACAATGTGACTATCAATCTATTGTGCAAACAAGTCTTCATACATTTTCTTTTTATCGATATTGCCATCTGTCAATATTACTTTTCTTAGCATTTTATGGAGCTCGCATCACTACTTTTTGGTTGCAACCTTGTTACAAAATAAACAGAACTTCCTAATGTCCCTACAAATATTGCAACATGCAATTTTGGCACCTTGATGTGAAAGCAAGAAGGTATGGAACCCATTTGTCTGTTCCTCTTTGTTCCATGAAAGGAAACTTGTCCGTGCAACTAGTCTATATTTTGTGTAAGGGTGCTGTAAAACTAGTTTTATTATGGTAGTTTCCAAATATGTGGTATGACCTTAGTGTTCCATGCAGGGGCTTTTTATAATAACTATGTAAATCTAAATATGGGCAAGTGAATTTTTTGTTTTCAGACATCCCTCCTCTGGCATAGAGTAACTTGAGAGTTCATGTGTTTACTGAGGTTTTGCAGGCCTGTGTGCGAGCATAGCTTGTCCTGCACTGTGTAGTTTGCTCGAGCTCGCATGTACAATAAACTGAAAGTTTCATTATTGCTTCAACTAATAGTAAGTGAAAATAATTTTTACATCCGATTTAATTTTTCTTCATGTACAGAGTAAAAAATTTTGTATACAGTAAGGTATGTATATGTAAACAAGTGATCTTTTCAAACCTTGGATTTATGAAAATAAAGATGTGCTGACAGCAGCAGAAAATCTGTTGTCTCTTTCTTCTGCTTATTTATTCTAAAAGCATTGCACAAAAGTTGTAGTATACGCACATATACATACCTCGGAATTTAACTGGCATCATTATGTAGACTTTGATCTGGTTCGCGAATTTGTGGTGATGCTGGTTGCAAGTGCCACTCATGCATCATCGACTTGGTGGAGGCCGACTGGGACTAACTTGAGCAATTTAGGTCGTCCATAGATAACACAGGAAGCCTCTGAAGTCGTGCACCGCATACTAGTACTTAGTGTAAAAGGCTTATATATCTAGGATTTTTTTGTTGTTGTGAGAACCCAGGAAAAATAATGCAAATCGTTGTATGGTGTCAAATGCACAGTATTCTGTCTTAACGAACAACCATTTTCACAGTTCAAGCTTACGAAGAAAGACAGTCACAAGACCCATGTGTGTCGACATTCCTCCTGTTTTAACAAAAAGGTCAGCCAGGGGCGAGTGCCCTCATTGCACATGAGGCAGGCTGGTAAGTGTTCTGTTGCTGAAAACCAGCATCTTGCAAAAGCTGGTCCCAGGTCAATATTATCCACCCATTTCGCAGACACCTGACTGCCAAATTGTTTTCCCCAAAATGTGTCTCAGAGCCTGGTGCTTTGCAGAATGTGTGGAGTGATAAGTTCAGAAATTATTGTCGACAACATCGGACTGGAGAGCAGGTAACAGTAAAAAATATTGCATCTGACGCTGGGAACGCAAATCACCGACTGAAACAGATGACCATCTCTACCATGGTTACAAAGTACATAATGTGAATCACCCTATACTATCACATTTTTTAGAAAGTTCAGATGGAAACATGATTGTAAAACATGTCTACACAGGCCATAAACAAGAACCAATGGGAACCTTCCTTACTACGCGGAGCGCAAGTTCGTCTGTTTCTTGTTTAGGTGTTGTGATGATGTCAGGACGCCCAGCTCTTAATGGTCGATTGAAAAAAAATATAGGTAGACCTCAAGGCATACTTGCCAAGTTTCCCGTATTGCCCGGGAGACTTCCGAATTTTTAACCTATTTTTAGGGTTCTACAATTGACAAAAAATCTCCCGGAGAATGCAAATTCCCCCCCCCCCCCCCCCCCCTTTTCTCCCTGCACGTAAACAAGGAGTTTTTGCCGTCGCAACAAACGGCTGCAATGATAGCGAGGCCCAGCTGTATCTCGCTAGCATGAGCAGTGTAATATAAATGTAATGAAGTGGTCTTCATGTACATTTGTTGTAAATATTTCTTTTTAAACCCCCTCCCCCCCTTAGAAATTCTCCCGGATTTGGTTTTTCCGTACTTGGCGGGTATGTCAAGGCATTTAGCATCGAGGTCTACCCACTATCCTTCCAACCAGAGCCAATTAGAGCTCGGTGTTGTTCTGATGTCACCGCAACCCCTCACTCCAAGGATGCCACAAAGTGTGCAATGTCCTTAGCTCTTTCGCTTGGGAGTTCGCACAGAATAATTCGTCAGCCACATTCAGGTCCACTGACTGCCTCCGTCTCGTCCTTGTGTACCTTCCTTCAGGTGCACCATGTTTAATGGTACATTTGGTCAACTACTACCACGCTCAATCTGTAAAGCATGTGCCAAAAAGTACTTGCTTGTCAACTGAATAAGCACGTGCCAAACATTCAAGATTACAGCAAAATAATATTTTCTTGCCAAGTTCGACAGCTAAAAATGGGGAGGGGTGCATGACAGAATGGTATTATAGGGCGCCAGCAGAAGCCCGAATTTCTAGAACAGCTGCTCTTCTTCCATCGAATTTGCCTAATACAGGGGCTCTCCCGCTAGGCTTTAACGCTTCGCACCAATGCACTTGAAGCGTCCGAGACGGAGGAGCACCTCGGTTCAATCTGTGGGCACTAAAGTTTACAGAGACGGGTGCTTGATATGTCCTTTGTTTATTTTTCAAGCATTTTGCAAGTAGAGGATGGGCACTCACTGCAACAAGAGTGCATTTTCGGTAATTTACGTTAAGGGTTTAACAAAAAAAAAAAAAAACAAGTGGACATTGAAAAAAATTTTAATATGCTTATTGTTCACCCTGCTAGACTAACATTAAATTATTTTCATACACTGAAACTGGAACTTTGCATTTTCTGTTTCTGTCAATTTCGGCACACTTTTCTTATTATTTAGATATGAGACATTCAGTTTCTTCAGGATTTTGCCTCGCTTTTCCTTTTGTGGCTACTGGGCGATTTCTTAATATCCAAGTGTATTTTCTAAGGCGGTGCTCCAACTGTGAATATGCAGCAGCCAGATTAAAGGATGACATTCCGACTATTAAACAATTGAGACTAGGTAAAATGTAACATCAAGATAAATACAATATCTAATTTATCGAGTAGTGTGGAGTATGACATAAAAAATTAAACAACAAACAGACACATAGAAACGACAAGTCACCTTGAATTTTATTCACTACCTATACTCCGCGTGGCACACGTGTGAAGGCAGCACCAAGCAAGGGGAGAAGGGGCAAGTACTAGGAAGGCTGATGCAGACAAGAGAAACCTCGGCTCATCCCTAATCTTTTCCCCCCTTACCCTCTATTGTCCTCACCCGTCCCGCCTTCGTGCTCACAGTTTCTCTGTGCCTAGTGTTGCCTTTGCCTGCACTGCACACAACCAGTGACACGAAGTATATATTGCAGTATACATAATTCTTATTGAGAAACATGTATTTTTCCAAGTTATCCGTTTAGAAAACTGGCAAGCCGATTAGGTTAAGTACTACATGGAGCGCAAGCTTGTGCGCTTCATTTGCAGGGGTTGTGGGGATGTCAGAACGCTCTGATTGAAGGACAGTGGGTAATCTCGAGGCAGCCTGCTTTGAGGTCTACCCACTATTCTTCAGTCACAGTCAATCGGAGCATGGCGTTCCGACCACACCACAACCCCTGCAAAAGGACACAAACTTGCACACCGCATAGCATGTGACAAGTTAGGATTTCAGGGGAAGCTCTTCCTACCTCTTTCCACTTTAGGAGAGTGAGTGCTAGAGAGGAGGCAACCCAATCTCCAGTGTTTGCTCTGCTAAGGTGGAGAGGAGTGGGAGGAGTTTCCCACTGAATTCTTAGCCTGTCACTGACTACATTCCCTGCTAATATCAAATTACCGAAAGACAATGCATACCATGTTTTGTAGTACTACATACTTGATGCACTCGCAAAACTCTGGCTGCAATTCCTGGACCTCTTCACTAAGCCCCCAGTCTCACTGCTTATAGACCACATTATCGTGTCTGCAGCAGACACGATGACAGAATTATCTGCACACATGCCTCAAGCATAGATTCGAAGCATGTTTGCTTTATGCATATGCATGTCTCGAAAATGTCTGAAGACATTTTTTGTGTGACAATGTGAACAGCAGGAAGAAACGATTAACACAGACAGTGTCTGCAGACTGTGTTGTATGATGTATTAGCACTGGGACTACAGCTTAAGACATGTTTGAAGACGCCCTTGTACACTGAGACTTTGGGACAATGCAAACAACTCAAAACAAATCTTCAAAGGACAGAAAATCTGATCTCAAGAGGAACATAAATTTCACCCACACAGGCAAGCCCAAAGACTAAGGTCCTTTTTTTTTTATTTTGTTTGGCGGGTTTTTCCGCCCAGGGGCAGTGATAAAGGTGTGAAGCCTGACAGAGTCTGCCCCCCAACAGTTCAACAGCGCAATGAATACATTCAGCAAAACATGGCATACTCAGTAAAAAAATAAAAAAGAGGGCACAATGAAACAGCTAGTTCAACATTCAACATTGTGAAATGTAAAATGAAATAGGACACAATGAAACAATCAGCAAAATTACTCCAGCCATCAACCTTGTTGATATGGCTGGAGTCGGTGGCTGGTCGACCGGGTTCCGCGAGAGTGCATCTGCGGTAGCCAACTGTTTCCCAGCCACATACTTGACATCAAACTGGTACTGGAGGAGGTGGATACGAAAGCGCTGGATCCGGGATGGCATGAGGTCAAGGTCCGCGGTTCCAAAGGAGCTTGACCAACGACTGATGGTCAGTCTCCAGAGTGAAATGAAGACCCCGCACAAACTCGTTGAAGCGGTTAATGGCCCAGGTGGCAGCCAGTGCCTCTTTTTCGATCTGGCTGTACCTTTGTTCCATTTCTGTCAGTGCACGGGAGGCGTATGCAACTGGTCTGCGATCCCCTGATGGCTGGTCTTGAAGAAGCACTGTAGCCCGAAGGAACTGGCATCTGCGGAGACGGTCTTCGGGAGTGCAGGGTTGTACCTTGCGAGGCAGATGTCCCAGGACACCATAGTCTTAAGCTTCTCAAACGCTGAGGCTTGCGCCGGTCCTGACGTCCAGGCTGCAGTCTTGCTCAGGAGGCTTCGGATCGGTGCAGTCGTCTGAGAGAGATCCGGGAGCAAGCGACCGACATGATTGAGCATACCCAGAAAGCGTTGGACACCATGAATGTCCCGAGGAGCGGGCATACACTGAATGGCCGCCACCTTGTCTGGATCAGGAGCAATGCCGTTGGCTGCGACGACGACACCGAGGAACTGCACGCTTGACACGCCGAAACTGCACTTGGCGGCGTTGAGGGTGACCCCCGCTTGTTGGAGGCGACCGAGGACTGCTTGGAGGCGCTGATCGTGCTCTTCCGTGGTGCTACCAAACACGAGGATGTCGTCCATGAGGTTAACGACGCCGGCCAACCCTTCCAGCAGGCGAGACATCTGACGCTGGAAATATTCCGGGGCCGACGTAATGCCGAATGGGAGGCGGCAATAGCAGTACCTGCCAAACAGAGTGATGAAGGTTGTATACTTCTGGGAGTTCCGGGCCAAACATACTTGATGGAAGCCCGCAGTTGCGTCCAACTTCGAAAAACGCAGGCATCGCCGAGAAGTCCGAGGGTTTGGTCGACGGTCAGGAGCATGTGGCGCTCACGCAGAACAACTTGGTTGAGCTTGGTCAAGTCGACGCAAAGGCGGTAACCCCCCGCTAGCTTCGGTACGACGACAAGGCCGGTACACCAGTCCGTCGACGCGCCGGATCACGCCCTCCTGCTCCATCTTGTCGAGCTCCTTCTTTACTACGTCTCGTAGGGGTATCGGGATACGCCGGACTGTGCACCGCGTCCGGCTTGATGTGATGCGGATCGTGTACTCGTCCGGCGACGTGCGCAGGCCGACGGAAAGGGCTGGAGAAACTTTTCGAGGTGGTGTGTCCGGGAGAGCAGCGGTCCGGGCCACTGAGACTGCGCCGACAAACTTGACAACGCCAAGGGCGACGATAGCGGGATAGCCGAGAAGGAGCAGCTCTTGTCCAGCAACGACGTAGAGGCGCTTGTTGATGTGTCTGCCTCGCCAAGACAGCGCCGTAGAGAAGGTGCCGAGAACCTTCAGGGGTTGCTTCCCCAGTTCGAAAAGTTCCTCGCCACGTGGCTAGTCGAGGACGACTGGGCAGCCAGGAAACGAGCTCGGAACCACCGAAACGTCGGCGCCAGAGTTCAACTCGAAGACGAGAGGGCGCCTGTTGACCTGGACCTCAACGTACCGCCTGTTCCGAGTTAACGCCGCAACGGAGTCGAGCTCCACGAAACCGAGGTGCTTCTTTAAGCGACACACTGACGAAAAGTGGCCTCACTTCTTGCAGTGGTTACAAACTGCTTTCGCAGCTGGGCAGTCGGACCGTCAATGATACTCGTGACCGCAGAAGAGGCACTGCGCACTTTGGCTGCTTCTAGAAGCTTCTCGAACATTGCTGGTTCCAGAACCTTCGGGCCTGTCACGTGACGCAGAGTTGCCAAAGTCCCGTCTGAGGTCCCTTCCGTGTGCGCCTGCACGGGTTTATGTCAAGTTGGCACGTCCACGTGCGCTGTCGGTTGACCAGCTGTGAGGGACAGGCGTTGCTTCTCTTGCTCGGCGTCTTCATGCTGACGGGCTTGCACCAGTGCGTCGTCCAGGGAGAGGCTCGGAGTGTGGCACAGCTTGTCTGAGAGACGAGAATCTGCCAAACCCATGACGAAACGGTCGCAATCAAGATGGTCTTCAACGGCTGGTGACGGATAGTTACACTAGCACACCATGTTCCGAAGGGCCGTGAAGAAGCTGTCGACGGTCTCGCCTGGCTGTTGCGTCCGCTTGTAGAACCGGGAGCTCTCGTATGTCTCGTTTATGGGGTGCACGAAGTAGCTGGAGAGCCGGCGGGTGACTTCTGCGGAGGACTGGTAGGCCTCTTCGTCGGACATCAGCGAACTGAGGACGATGCGTGCCCGTGGACCCATGCAATAGAGGAGGGTCCTAATTCGTGCCTCGTCCGGCGCCACGTGCATGCCGGTGGCGAAGGCGTAGTCTTCGAATTGCTGCAACCACGGAAGCCACTCGCCGGCATCGTGGAAGGAGAACGGGGCCGGACTGCGGAGACTGGCGGCAGCAAGGGCAGGAACCGGAGCGTCCTTAGCAGAACCGCGGGAACAGGGCATCCCACTTCTGAAACCATGTAGTGGGCGGGTTCGAGCTGAGGTGGCCGAGGTGGCGGCCAGAGCCGAGGGCTGCAGAGGAAAGAGTGACACAGCTGACGCTCAGAGTGCTCGGACGGAAAAAGACCGTTTATTCGCGCACATTCTTTTTACGTAAACCCTAGAGGGCGCCCCGTAGCTCATTGCACCCACACGCCCTCTACAGTCAATAGTGGCTTGTTTCATGTTACGCCTGCTTGCGATGATGTCTGCTTGCATTTGCGCGAACGTCGTGTTCTTGTCGTACACATTCAACAGCAATGTTAAAGAGATGCTGAACCGATATTTGAAATCTCATAATTATTGCCCGAGCGAGCTTCACGGGATGGTACTGTACCTAAAAACGACACTCAATCAGACGGATGGGGCCCGAATTATTGTATTTCTTTGAATTGAGAGCGAATCCTCGGCCGGAAGCCGCCAGCACGAGTGAGTCCTTCCGAGAGCAGGCGTAGCGGAACTGACGTGCACATTCTCGGCGCCCCCAGCGCCCCTGGTGCCTCCGTGCATTCTCCTCGTTCGTTGGTGCTCGCCTTGATTCTTCGCTCGGCGGCTGTTCCCAAAGCGGTTGGTACTACCCGCGTGGTACTAACAATAACAAAGGCCACACGGCTTAGCGCCCGGCTTGGCTTGGCTCCGTCTGTCTTTTGAGGTGAATGAGAATGCGCACGTCACGAAGCGAGCTTTCCACGACGCTCACCAGGGGTCGCGTAAAATTGTATTTTTCGTGTTTATTCAATTTTATACGCCTTCTCGCTCAAAACAACGTCATTTAGAAGTATAAGACATGCTATGTATGCCATTGCGACCAAGAATTTCCACCCAAAATTTCGGTTCAGCATCCCTTGTATGGGTTCGTAATGTCTGCTGTCAATGGCTGCGGGCGGTAGTCGTTGTCGAAGTCTCATTTTCTGCTGATGCGAGGAACGATGATGATGATGATTGGGGGCTTTATGGCGCAAAATGCTACTGAGGCCAAAGTGCGCCAAACTAGGTAGTTCATTCCCATTCTAGATAAAATGGGACATTGTTCGTCATTATCATCGGTATTAGAGCTGGTGTAAAAAGCCAGTGCTAGAAATAAAACTGAGCACTCGTTCAAATGGGATAAGAGGGTGATTTCCTAATAACAGAACAGGGTGAAAAGGTATACAATATCTAAACAATTCAGGAAAATGATGCCGTCGTTTTTCATCAAGACCGGAACAGAGCCATAGAATGTGTAGGATGGAAACATCATCCCCGCAGTGTATACATCGGGGTGGTTCTTCTCCACAGAGGAGATATTTGTGGGTTATATAGGAATGGCCTATGCGAAGGCGACATAACAATACCTCATGAAATCGATTTTTTAAAGAGGCACTCTCCCACAGTCCAAGAATGGGCTTGGTGAAGTGAAGCTTATTGTTGGATTCTTCGTCCCATTCTGTCTGCCATCTC
Organism: Ixodes scapularis; assembly: GCF_016920785.2. NCBI lineage: Eukaryota > Metazoa > Arthropoda > Arachnida > Ixodida > Ixodidae > Ixodes > Ixodes scapularis. The sequence continues at coordinate 66,888,017 of NW_024609879.1, read as the reverse complement.
TGGAAGATTGATGCCCTCACGACCGGTTTGATATCCTGGTAAGGTAACGAGGCTGCTAACTGCCGAAGATTCCTGGAGGAAGAAGCCATCTTATCAGCTTTTTCATTACCCCATATACCTACATGACTTGGAACCCAGCAAAGTATAATACGATGTCCGTTCTGCAATGCACGATTAATTTTGGTACGCACAAGCTGTACAAGCATATTTTTGGTGTCTTTGAGGGAACTAAATGCAGTGATCACACTTTGAGAGTCCACATATATAATCAATCTTACTTTTCTCTTCAGTCTAATATGGTCAATTGCTAACATCACTGCATACAGTTCTGCTGTAAAGATACTGGCGATCGAATTAAGGCGCTTCGTTCGAGAAAAGTTCTCAGAATATACGGCACATCCAGTGAAGGATTGAGCCTTAGCACCGTCAGTATAAAACTGACAATAATCAGCATACTTTGCCTGCAATTCTTGAAAATCTTGCAGTATAACCACTGAAGTAACACAGTGCTTATTATATTTCGTAAGGGACCAATCGCAACAAACCGGCAGTCTCTCCCAGGGAGCAATACAGTCAACTTGTGAGAGAAGGGACATTCCATCGGGAGAAATCTGAAGAGAGGTATGATAGTCAGCAAGGCGGAGGCTTAATGGGCGTACAATGCTGGGCTTGTTTTCGAAAAGGCGAGAGAACCTTGAACGTTTTATGGAATCATATGTTGGATGGCGAGGGTTAGCTAATATTTTGTAGGCATATGTCATACTTAGATATTGGCGTCTTTTATCCAACGACAACTCGTTGGACTCGGCGTATAAACTCAGAATGGGGGATGTACGGAAAGCGCCCGTGGCGAGTCGTAATCCAAGATGGTGCACTGTATCTAACATTTTCAGAGCTGATTGTCGCGCTGATCCATACACTATTGCACCATAATCAAGACGGGATCGCACAAGGGAATTGTATAGGCGCAGCAGACATCTTCTATCTGATCCCCAAGTCTTCTTAGCGAATACTTTTAAGAGGTTCATACTTTTAAGGCATTTTTCCTTCAGACACTTCAAGTGGGAAATAAAAGTAAGCTTCCTGTCGAAGATCACACCCAGAAACCTGTGCTCATTTTTAACAGGCAACCGCATGGCTTTGAGTTCGAGGTCTGGATTCAAAGGCAGCCCACGGCGCAAGGAGAATGGCACACAAACCGTTTTTTCTGGAGAAAACCTAAATCCATTTTCATCTGCCCAAGTACCAAGTTTTTTTAGAGCCAACTGAAGCTGGCGTTCACAGGTAAAACTGTTACAGGAGGAACACGAGATTTGAAGATCGTCTACGTAAAGTGAGTACGAGATGGAAGACGGGAGAATTGTGGCAACGGAATTTATCTTGACTGCAAACAAGGTAACACTGAGGATGCCCCCTTGAGGAACTCCGTTTTCTTGAACAAATGGATCAGACAAAGTAGAGCCCAATCGAACCTGGAATGTCCTATTCGTTAAAAAGTCTCCTATACACTTCAGCATCCGGCCCCGAATACCATAGTTGTAAAGGTCTTTAAGTATTCCATACCTCCATGTGGTGTCGTATGCTTTTTCTAGGTCAAAGAAAACCGAGACACAGTGTTGTTTATGCACAAAAGCTTCACGGATCATTGTTTCCAGGCGGACTAAGTGATCCACTGCAGATCGTCCGCGGCGAAAGCCACACTGGTTATTTGCAAAAAGATTCTCTTTTTCTAAAAGGTACATTAACCGTCCGTTAATCAGTTTCTCATATGTTTTCCCCAGGCAGCTAGTGAGTGCAATGGGTCGGTAATTGGAAGGGAGCGTAGCGTCTTTGCCATGTTTCAGGAGTGGTATGATGTGAGCCCGCTTCCATGCCTGGGGAAAGCATGCCTTCTCCCACAGAGTTGAAAAAAAGAAGGAGTGTTCTGAGCGAGTCACGTGACAACTTTCGAAGCATAGCATAGTGCAATGTGTCTGGCCCTGGAGCAGACATCTTTTTTACATCGAGAGCTTGTTCTAGCTCGCACATTGTAAAGGGTCCATTATATGGCTGCGAGTTAGACCCCCCCATAAAAATAGAGCAACTCTCTGCACGAGATTTAAACTGTTTAAATTCAGCACTATAATTATGAGAGCTACCGTATTTACCCGAAAATAGGTCGACCACGAAGATAGGTCGACCCCTATTTATTGAGCCCACCGAGAATAAAAAGAAATAATTCAATTATAGGTCGACCTTTCTTTTCTTTTAAGCAACAGGGGAAAGTTAGGGCAAAAGAAACAAACCCTTATTTACAGCACTCTCAGCTAAATCACAGGGCGATGTCAAAAACTTATTCATCGTCAGAACTTCCGCACATATCGTTGTCCGAAGCTTCGTCAGCTTGGTAGACATCGTCGCAAATTGGCAACAATACCTCACTGACACCGTTGTAAAATGACGACAAGAAGAAACGAAAGAAGGTGGAGACGGGCGAGCGACGAAAGAACAAATACTAAGACACGAGCAAAGCTGCGAGCCCCGTGAGCAACACGCGACCCGCCGGAAAAAGAAAAAAAAAAAAAAAAAACTAAAGTACCTCTGTTTTTATTTTTTTTTTTTTTTTTTTGCGCGTTTGCGAGGAAGAGAGGAATGGAGGGCAAAGTGCACGGCGCATCGCGTTCCTCTCCCTCCCCTTCCCCCTTGCCCAGCAGGGGGAACGCTACAGGCGTGATGGCGAAACCGAAGCCCGAGGAATGTGCGCGAGAGCCCTAGCCGGCGGCCGCGGGCTGTCGGCTGCTGCTGTTCGGTTGTTTTTGTGCATCAAAAGCTTTTTGAAACAAGAAGCCGCGCGGCTCTACCGCAACGCCGGCTAGGTGATTGATAGCTTCATACCTTCGGTAGGGTTTCAAATTTTGGTCGGCGAATTAGGTCGAAATTCTTTGGTCACGATTATAGGTCGACCCTCAATTTTTGACAACATTTCCGAAAAAAAAAGGTCGACCTATATTCGAATAAATACGGTAGATACACTATGAAAATGCTTCGCAAGAACATTAGCAACGTCTTTGACTGACCCCAAAGGCAGATTAAATACTGGAATGGTAAAAGCCCGGTAGTCACCTTTGATTTTGCGTACACGATCCCAAACCTCTTTAGCCATAACAAAACTACTTATAGAAGAGAGATATTTCATCCAAGATTTCTTTTTTGCCTGCTTTCTTGTCCAGCGAGCTTGCGCTTTTCGTCTCTTAAATTCAATTTTGTTGTCCACGGTGGGGTACCTACGAAAGACATCCCAGGCTCTATTTTGTCTTGTAAGTGTGGTTGAACAGTCTTTGTTCCACCATGGCTTGCGCTTTTTTGGCAAATTACCGGAGGTACGTGGGATAGAGTGCTCAGCTGCATTGACAATCTGTTGAGTAACATATGTTGTAGCCTCATCAGGGGACAGGGTGGCCAATAGTGAAGCATCAAGTGTAGCAGGTAGGCTGAAACGTTCCCAGTCCGCCTTGTCAAGTTTCCATCTAGGCTTTTGTAGTGTGGGGAGATCGACCACACTCTCTAAAACGACTGGAAAATGGTCGCTGCCAAATGGATTATCTAAAACCTTCCAAGAAAAGCAAGGAAGCAATGATGGTGATAAAATAGATAAATCTATGCAGGTGAAAGAGTTGTGTGCAGCACTAAAAAAGGTTGGGGCTTTGTTATTTAAAAGATATAAATTTGAAGACAATAAAAACTGTTCAATCACTTTTCCGCGGGAATCAACTCGTGCACTGCCCCATATGGTGTGATGAGCATTAAAATCACCTAAGATTAAAACAGGTTGTGGAAGTTGAGTTAAAAGCTTCTGGAGGTCATGAATATGTACGGGGGTGTGTGGTGGAAGGTACAGAGAGACAACAGTAATGAGGCGGTCCGTAAGAACTCATGCTGCCACAGCCTCAAGGGGCGTGTCAAGGGGGACCTGGGCACATGCCACTCCACTCTGCACAACAATGGCAACACCACCGGATGAATGAGAAGATGGGCGGTCTTTCCGGAAGAGGTGATAGTTTCGTAAAACTTGGGTATGTGTGGACGTCAAATAGGTCTCCTGTAATGCTAAAGCGATTGGGCGTAGCTCATTCTACTTTCTGTTCTACTTTGTTCTACTTCTACTTTTGTACTCTTGTTTGTACAGTGCGTGTCTACTTTTGTTTGTACAGTGCGTGTTGGCAAATCATGGGTGTCGATGTTTGTGTTTATCGAGAAAGAATAGGATGTTTCCTCCCTTCTAGCACCCGCAAATGTGTAAAGTTGAAACGTTTTTTATTCTGTCCGCGAGTTCTTGCTGTTGTTCCGTCGATCAGAGTTGTGTTTGCACTCGCGTTGGTATGCTCACTCCTCATTTTGTCCAGAGACGTAGAAATGAACCCCGGCCCCAAGAATGCTCCCGACCAGCCAACTCTCGCTACGTTGCAAGAGAAGCTGGAAGCTCTCCTCCTAAAGACTGAGTTAAACCACCAAGAAAGTCTGTCAAAGCTTAGCGCGATCACAATAGGGGTCGGTGAATTAAGCGAAAGGGTCACGAGTCTTGAAAGAAAGGTTGAGGAATTGTCGGGAACTAATGAAGAAGTTACTAGAGTCTCTCAAGACCTCCGCTTGCTGGAAGAAAAAGTCGAATCAATATCGTTAAACACTGAAACTACACTAAACCTTGCGAGCGACCTCAACGCTCTTGATAACCGTATCCGCCGGAATAATCTTGTATTCAAAGGCATTCCAGAGGAACCCAGGGAAACCTGGGCCAGATCTGAAGAAATAATAACTTGCTTTGTCAAAGAACACTTAGATATAGAGGCAGGTGTAATTGAAAGAGCCCATCGGGCAGGTAGAAAGAACGCAAACTTCCCCCGCCCCATCATTGTAAGATTTCTTAGCTTCAAAAGTAAGCAATCGATTCTTGAAAACGCACACAAGTTGAAAAACCTAGAATCTACTAAGGTATGGATTGAGGAAGACCACTCGCCATTGATCCGTGAAGCACGCAGAAAGCTTTGGGATTACGCAAAAACGCATCGTAGTCCCCAATCACGCGTGCGTCTAGTGTTTGATAAACTTTTTATGAATGACAAGGTGTTTTTGTACGATACCCAAACAGACACCGTTGTTGAGTCGCAACGGTCTATTCCAAGCCGAATTACAAACTGACTAAAAAAGAAAAAGAGTACGTCTCATGATTTGTCCTTTTTTCTTGCCAACTTTCGGAGCATACTATCTAAACAAGATGCTCTCGCTGATACAATTGCAATGTGCAACCCCGACGTCGTGTTAGGAACGGAGACTTGGCTTTCTGATAATATACTGAATAATGAGTTAGTACTCAACCATGACTTTGCGATTTTTAGAAAAGATAGGATACAGTCACGTGACGGTGGAGTCCTTATTGCTGTCAAAAGAAATTTGCCCGCTGTTCCCATTCTAATGGATGACAACATTGAAATAATCTGGGTGCGTGTAAAGGTTGCTTCCTCTTTCATTTTAGTAGGTGCATGCTATTGACCGCCGAACTCTTTGTCTGATTTCGTTGATGACCTGTATACCTCTATTGGAAATGTTACCTCTCGTTATCCAAGCTTGCCTGTTTTTCTTGGAGGTGACTTTAACTTTCCCGGGATTGAATGGACCACTGTTAATGTGTCTGACGAATGTCGCAACAATTCGCTTACATCCGCCTTTCTAAACATCTCGCAATCATTTTGCCTGACCCAAGTAGTACTTAAACCCACTCGGGACGATGCAATTTTAGATTTATTGTTCACTTCTGTGCCAGAATATTTAAAAAAGGTCACGTGTCTTGACAAGATCAGTGACCACGTGGCTGTCTTGATTAACTTCAGTATATCTATAAGAAATGCTCCCTTACAGTCCAAGGAAATTCACGACTTCTCTAAGGCAAACATTGATGGCATAAACAGTGTTTTAGAAACTTTTATTGGCGAATTTAACTGCGATTTCTTTTCTAGGTCAGTAGAAGAGAATTGGCAAAGGATAAAAAATAAGCTTAAAGACATACTTGCTACATTTGTTCCAAAAATTACTATACCTGATGCATCGGAAAAGCCGTGGTTCACGAAATCCCTGAAAAAATGCTGAACACCAAAAGACGTCTCTTCAAAAAGGCACAATCTCGGGATACTGACGAATTATGGTCTCAGTACGATACTCAGGCTAAGCTGTGCAAACGTGAAACCAAGGTTGCAAAATCCAACTTTTACGGCAATGGTCTAAAAAACTTGATGCAAAAAAATCCCAAGAAATTTTGGAAAATAATTAGCCCACCTAAAGACACAATTCCTAATTGTTTCTTAGACCAGCATGGAAATGTAATGTCACCAACGGAGTGCGCAAACAAATTTAATGAGTACTTCGGAGATGTTTTTACCGAAGAGTCTTACCCGCTGCCCCAGTGTGATTTGGCACACAACCATTCTTTATTATCGAAGATTAAAATTGACCCGGATGGTATTAACAATATAATACAAAACCTGCCCCTCCAGTCTTCTCCTGGTGCCGACGGCATCAGTTCCAAGCTACTAAAACTTACACAGCCATATGCCGGGCTTCTTCTTGCACAGCTTTATCAACAATCCTTAGACCAGAGCATTATACCGCATGACTGGAAACATGCAATCGTCACTCCAGTTTACAAATCTGGTAGTAAATCGTTGTTTTGTAATTATCGACCGATATCTCTCACCAGTGTCCCATGCAAGATTCTTGAGCATGTTCTGTACACTCATATAATGAACTTTCTTGTAGACAATGGTTTCATTTTCATAAATCAGCATGGCTTTCAGAAGAACCGGTCTTGCGAAACCCAACTTTTTGAATTATTAACAGATCTACACACAAACATACATTCGCGCTTTCAAACTGACACTATTTTTATTGATTTTTCTAAGGCGTTCGACCGCGTGCCACATAAACGCCTACTTAAAAAACTCGAGTGTCTTAATATTGATAGTTCTTTAATTAACTGGATTCGGGAATTTTTGACCAACAGAACACAGGCAGTTTCTTTTCATTGTAATGTTTCTTCTAGTATTAATGTGAAGTCTGGAGTTCCTCAGGGATCGGTTTTGGGCCCCTTGTTATTCCTTATCTATATTAATGATATTGCCACTAGCATTTCCTCTACAGTCAGACTCTTTGCAGACGACTGCGTTATTTATAGAACTGTAAAAAACCAGACCGACTGTCTCTCACTACAGCATGACTTAGACGCCCTCTCTTTATGGTGCGACCGCTGGCAAATGAACATCAATACCTCAAAATCTAAATTTATGAGCTTCTCCACAAAAAAATCCACTGTAAGTTTCAACTACTCAATAGGACATTTATCAATTGAGAAAGTAAATAAGTACAAATATCTAGGAGTTATTTTGAGCGAGAACCTACACTGGCAGGACCATGTAAATTATGTGGCTAGCAAGGCTAGTAGGTCATTAGGTTTTCTAAGACGAAATTTATATCTGGCACCTCCGGACGTTCGTTTACTCGCTTACAAGTCATATGTTCGGTCTCAATTAGAGTATGCCTCTATCATATGGAATCCTTGTCAAGACTACCTTATTCAACAAATAGAGTCAATTCAGAATAGGGCAAGCAGATTTATTTACAAAGATTACTCTCGACACTCCAGCGTATCTCAACTGAAAGAAAAAGCTGACTTGCCACTCCTCTCTATCAGAAGAAAACTTTCTAGGCTAACCTTCGTCCATAACATCTATTATAATAACCCACTCCTCAAGCTTAAACTATTAAAGCCGCCACACCGTATTTTTCCTCGATTTGACCATCAGCATAAGGTATTACTACAAACATCACATACTAAACTTTTCCAGACGTCACCTCTACAGTTGGCAATTTCCGACTGGAACAAACTTCCAGCCAACATTGTAACTTTAGCAAATGTCGACGAATTTAAAAATGCGTGTGCTCAATACTGCGTAAATTGAAATGTATGTTTTCCACGTGTTTTCATTATATTGTTATTTTTGCATGATGTGTGTTCATATTTTCACTGTTCTGTTTTCCTTGTATACTGTTGAATTTCCCCCCTCATGTATGCCCCCTTGGGGCGCTTGTGAGGTACAAATAAATGAAATGAAATGAAATTAAGTAAAAAGTGAACATCATCTATATTTTTAAGGAGACCCCGACAGTTCCACTGCATGAAACTAAAATGACTCATCACAGATTAATTAAATTATAGTTAAAATTGTGGGGTTCACAGCTGTGAGTGGACACAAGCTATGGTACACTCGGGGCAGTGACTCGAGCAGGTTTTTTCTTTTGGTCCCCCTTTTCGGGGGTATGCTTTGTCCCTCCCTTGGCGGGTGGAGGTGGTTCTGTCGGATCAACAGATACCTCCATGGCCTCCTCCTCCCGCTGTGAAGTGGAAGGAGTGGGCCCCTCGCTGCTCTGAAAGGGAGTGGTGTCAAGCACCACTCGGGGCTTAGGGCCAGGACGATGGGGAACCATCCTGGCACGTGGGGCTTTGGGCAGGGCCGCTGGGGTCTGAGAACCCACAGAGGCCTCGCTGGCGGTTGGGGGGCTGGGTGAGCTCTCCAAGTCGCGAAGACTGTACTGAGTGCCCACCGTTGCCTTTAGTGGCGGCGCTGCCCCCCTGGCAGCCGCCTCGGCATAGGTGCCTCCTTGGAGGAAGAAAAATCGCTTCCTTGCTTCAGGGTACGTGAGGTTTTCTTTGATTTTTAGTGTTAGGATTTTCTTTTCCTCCTGAAACTTTGGGCAGGCTCGAGAGTAAGTGGGATGGGCACCAGAGCAGTTGACACACTTGACAAGTGTACCCTCGCATGTGTCAGCTGGATGGTCCGTAGCTCCGCACTTTGCACATGTCGTTTTCCCACGACAGATAACAGAGCTGTGACCAAATCGTTGGCATTTGAAACATCGTCTCGGGTTTGGTATGTAGGGGCGCACCTTGCAGTGAAGATAGCCTGCCTTGATGTTCTCGGGCAGCACAGTGGAAGCAAAAGTGAGGACTAAGTGCTTCGATGGTCTCTCCTGTCCGTCTCTGCGTATGAAGATGCGTCGCATGGCGACCACACCCTGCCCGGAAAGGCCCTCCAAGATCTCCTCTTCGCTAGACTCCAGCAGGTCGTCCTCTGAGATGACGCCCTGGCAGCTGTTCAAGGTGCGATGTGGGGTGACAGATACTTTGTAATCAGAGATCTTGTTTAAGTCTAAAAGAACAACACTTTGCACTCCGTTTTCCACCTCAACGAGCAAGTCGCCAGATGCTAGTTTCTTTGTTTTGAAGTTTTTACCAATTAGGTTTTCTAAAGTCTTTGAAATAAAAAACGGTGAAAGTTTGGCAAGTGGTTTTCCATTTTCTGAGTGCATTACCAGAAAGCGGCTGAAGCTATTCTGGGCAGCAACTGATGTCTCTTTGCTAAATACTTCGGTCCGGACCCTTTTCAGGGTCCGATTGGGGGGGGTTTTTTGCTTGGAACCCATATGAAGGGCAGAAACTTCGGCATCCGTAGCGCACCACCCACCGCGGAGTCCAACAAGGGGACAGGTAACATCTCATAACAGGTCTGGCTTGTCTGAGTATGTTACTCTACCAGTGCTACTAGGAAGCTATAACCAAGTGTGGATCAAGAGAGTGTTCTGTCGCCACCCAAGGTTAGCCCTTGCCGCCAAAGAAGGTGAAAACGAAGAATAGGAGAAAGGAGGAAAGAGAAAGAAAAGAGGGGATAGTAGAAGAAATGGCGACTGACTGAATCATCCTGGTCGGGCCAAGCCAGGACACCCGTCTACAGGAAGCAGGGGCCAAAGTGGTGTGTTGCCTCGCCCGGGGGGCCCCGAAGGGTCCAAACCTACCCCGGGCTCAGCTCAACCACCAGGATGCCCTTTTCCCTGGACACGGGCTCGCCACACACAGCCAGACGTGGGTGGGTCTTAGCCACTTTTACTCAGGGTCTGTGGTGTCGCCAAAGTGGCTAGGGTCCGTGGTGACGCTACTCACCAAGCACCTAGCACCTAAGGTGCAGGCGCCCCCTGCGGAGCTCGGGGTCCGTGGAGACGCCACTCTCCAAACACCTGCTTTCACAGGTGCCCCCTGCGGGGGATGCGAGGAATGAAAAGGCGCAAATCCACGAGTACAAAATGGCGACTGGTGACGCGAGTGAAAGGAAACTGTCGTGTTACCGAGGGCTATGTAAAGAAGAGCCAAAACAAAAGGAACTAGAACACCGTCGGGTTTATCCCTCGCTCCTGCACACAACTCGTCTTCTTCCTTTTCTCCCCACACGCATCCCAGACCGCGAGGCGCTTTATATGACACCTCCCCCTTTCGAAGCATTACTGTCCGTAGCGGTCTGGTAGGCGCGATACCCTGCCGCTCCTTGTTACAGTTGCGGAGGTTTCAGTGCTTTGTTGCCTGACTGTCCGGTTGTGTACTTTCGAAGTCGCAGGCTGCTGCTGCCCGACCGTCTGGTTGTCTACTTCCAAAAACGCGGGCTGCAGATGACGGCTTGTGCGTCTCACTGTGCCTTCACTTGTTTCCACCACGTATGACTGCGGCATTTCCGTCTGGCGGTGTATCCTTCCTTGAGAAGCTGCGCCCGCGCGTATCCACACCTCTGAGTGAGGAGGTATCGTACTGCGATCTCTTGTACGATGGCGTCAATTGTAGTGCAAGGCTTCTCTTGTTTTTCGTTTGCCGTACTGTCGCCTATACTTGTGTACGTGGTGCCACCGAGGCGTCAGTGTATTTGGCGCTGTTGGAACAGTTGAACGTAACTTCCTCCCCATGAGGAGTTCCGCTGGAGAGAGACCTTCTGGGCCTGGAGTTGTTCTGTGGGCTAGAAGAGCCTGTGCTACATTGGGGGATTTGCTCAGAAGATGTTTGGCTGTTTGTACAGCTCGCTCAGCCTCTCCATTACTTTGAGCGTAGTAAGGGCTCGAAGTCACCAATTTGACTCCCCATTCGTTTGCAAACCGCCAAAAGTCGTTCGATCGAAACGGAGGGCCATTATCTGAGTGTAGCACTTCTGGGCATCCATGTCTCGCAAATATCTGGCTGAACACTTTTGTTATGACTTCTGTGTTAGTTCGTGAAAGTTCTTCCAGCTCTATGAACTTCGAGTAGTAGTTGATGACTACTATGTACTTCTTTCCACTGAGCTCGAAAATGTCTGTTCCTAGTTCCTGCCCCGGGCGATCGGGTAAAGGAGTCTGAAGCAGAGGCTCTGTGGGTGGCCGTCGATGCTGAATACAAGTTTTACACCGGCTGACGTAGTCCTGTATCTGTTTGCTGATTCCGGGCCACCACGCAGAATCTCTTGCTCGTGCTCTGCACCGAACGACCCCCTGATGTCCACAGTGAAGTCGCTCTAGTACTTCTTTTTGGAGGCTCCGTGGGATAACAAGCCTATCATTGCGTATTAGTAGGCCTTGTGTAATGCTCAGCTCTGCAGACAGGCTAGCAAATCCCTTCATATCCGTAGGAAGCGTTTCTCTCCCCGGCCACTCTTTTTCACAGTACGTCATTACCCTTGCCGTGCATGGGTCTTTCTTTAGTTCGGACCTCAATCTATCCAAAAATGAAACTGACGTCGGGAGTAGGTCGACCGTGAGCATTTCATACTCTCGGACTAGCGCTTCCGTAGAGTCTATCGGGTGTTCCATCATTCGTAGAGGTTTCCTGGACAGCACATCTGCTGTGTACATATGCTTGCCCGGGACATGTGATATCGTAAAGTCGTATTAAAAAATGCGCATTCGCAACCGCTGTAATCTTGGCGTCATCTCGTCTAGACGTTTTGTTGACAACAACGGTACCAATAGCTTATGGTCCGTCTCGACATGAAACCCCTGACCTACCAAGTAGGTGCGGAAATGTTCGCAAGCCCAAACGATCGCCAATGCTTCTTTTTCGACTTGCGCATACTTCTGCTCCGTCGGAGTCAGTGCTCTCGAAGCGTACGCTACTGGACGCCTGATGCCGTCCTCATCCTCCTGGAGTAGCACCGCTCCAAGTCCATACGATGAAGCATCAGCTGATAGTGTCCGGTGCACGTTTGGGTCGTAGAACGTGAGGATTGGAGTCTTGCCCAACAAGTATTTGATCCTTTGAAATGCTTGTTCTTGGGTTTCACTCCAGAGCCAACTTGCATCTCCTTTCAGAAGATCTAGGAGCGGCTTGGTTTCTTCCGCCATGTTCGGTAGAAATTTTCCGAGGTGGTTCACCATCCCCAGAAATAACCGTAGCTCAACCAAGTTTGCGGGAGCTTCTATCTTGGCCATGGCTTCAGTTTTCTTGGGGTCAGGCGCAATACCTCTTCCGTCTATTATGTGTCCTAGAAACTTGATGCTGCTTTTGCCAAACTCGCACTTGCTCGTGTGTAAGGTCACTCCAGCTTCAAGAAGGCGGCGGAGTGTAAGTTCAAGATTTCGGTCATGTTCAGGCTTGTTTCGACCAAAAATTAAAATGTCATCCATGTGACACACTTGGCCCTCGATTCCTTCGAGGATCTGCAGCATTTCACGCTGAAAGAATTCTGGCGCTGTTGATATCCCGAACGGGAGTCGCTTGAACTGGAACCGTCCCACTGGTGTAATAAATGTCGTCAGCTCTCTTGACTCTGGAGCCAGTGGTGCCTGCCAATATCCTGCATTCGCATCCAGCTTGCTGAAGACAGTCGCTCCCGCGAGTTTGGCTAGGTTTTCCTCCACCGTCGGCATGATGATTCGTTCCCGTATAATCTGTTGGTTTAACTGTGTATAGTCCACACAGATCCGGAGAGCTCCATCTTGCTTCTTGGCCACCACCATGGGTGAGCACCAGACTGTGGCATGTTCCACTTTCTCGATGACGTCCATCTCTTGCATTCTTTTCAATTCCAGCTCTACACTGGGCAGAAGTGCGATGGGCACTCGTCGTGGGTACGTGATGGCGAAAGGCTTCGCATCTGGGTGAACGGAGATCGTATAAAGTACCTTAATCTTCCCCAGTCCTTGAAATAGAGACGGGTACTTGGCAAGTACGCGATCATGCTCCAGATGATTGTCAGCCTTGATTTCATTCAGGCTTGGCAGCACTTGCAGAGCCTGAATCGCCGGGAGACAGAGTAAAGGATGTCGGAGTCTTTCCGATACGTAGACAGTTTCTCTCGTTGTTCTGCCGTTCCAAGTTATCGTCGCCTGGAACTTCCCGAGTGTTGTCAACGGCGAATCTCCTGCCCCCCGAAGATCTTCTCCGGCAGGCTCTAGCTTTGCCACCTCTCCGACCTTGTACTCGGTATGAGGAATGGCGGTAACGTCCGCCCCAGTGTCCACCTTGAATGTGACCTCCTGGTTGTTGACTTTCGCCTTGATGTACCAGGGATCTCCGTTATCTGCGTGTACCAGTGCACCCAGGAACACTTCGTTGAGACCTGGTTTGTGCACTTGTGACCTGTGAGACCCAGATGCAAGCTTGGAGAAGCATACGCTCTCAAAGTGTCTACCTTCTTGCAAGCGTTGCATTTCTTGTCTCTTGCGGCGCATTGTGTTTTTTCATGTTTGCACAAACTGCCACACCATCGGCATTTCCACGCCGCACTATTAGAATCTCCTTGACGATTAGATGTACCCCGAGCGCGTCTGTCTTTTTTCTTGCTGTTATCTTTTGGGTATCTGTTTCGGAGCTCCTCGATTTCCCTGGACTCCGTCTTATCGCTGTGAAGCTCCGCTTGCGGTCGTTTCACTGTCTCGAAAGAACGTGCTGACGCTGTCGCACTTTGAAGCGTGAGCTTGGCGTCGAGCTGGAGCTTTTCGCTCAGCTTCCTGTCCTGGAGACTTACGACGATACGATCACGGATCAGCTCCTCGCGAAGTAGTCCATAGTCGCAGGAGTCCGCTAAAGTGTGTAAGGCCGTGATGAAGGCCTCCACTGTCTCGTGTGGTTCTTGCTTCCTCATGTTAAATTTCGCTCTTTCAAAGATGACGTTTACGCGCGGAATGAAGTGGAGTTCAAACTTGCTCTTCACTACGCCGTAGTCATTTAGCTCTGCCTCCGACAGATGGAGTGACGTGAGAATGTCTTCCGCTTCTCTCCCCATGGCGTACAGGAATGTGTTTACCTGTGTCGTGGCGTCCCGTTGATGAAGTCCGGAAATGATCCGGTATCCTTCCCAGCGGGTGCTCCATCTTTTCCAGTCGTGGGGATCCCTGAAATCCAACTTTTCAGGGAGCTCGACCGCGAAGGGATTGAAGAAAGAAGGACCGCTGCTCACTTGGGAGCTGCTCGCCTGGGAGGTAGAACTGCCGGAGCCGTCACTGTTCCCGTTCATGGAGCCGGCCAGGTGGAAGATTTCGCTGTTCTCGTCAGGTCTCCTCCTGTGGTGCTTCTAGCTTCCTCGGAGACGATATTTACCGGTTGCCAAATCCCACCGCTGCCACCATGTCGTGTTACCGAGGGCTATGGAAAGAAGAGCCAAGACAAGAGGAACTAGAACACCGTCGGGTTTATCCCTCGCTCCTGCACACAACTCGTCTTCTTCTTTTTCTCCCCACACGCATCCCAGACCGCGAGGCGCTTTATATGACAGAAACAAAGCAAAATGATAATAATGAGGATGACTGGTTGGTTGGTCGGTTGATTTGGTGTTGCCAATGACGGAGGTACTGTTGGAGCAATTTGAGGCACACGGTGAACAGGACCCAGGGCCCACGTCGATGACCAGGGAGCAGGAGGACCGCGTCGACCCAAACATCTCGCCAGCAATTCGGGCTTGCCAGCTGGTAGCGGCCCACGTTCGCCAGGAGACAAAGGGATTCTCTAGGCAACAGAACACCACTGTCCCTGACCGGGCCCTTGCCCTCCGGGACCAGGTGCCGGTCCAGGCCCTCAGCCAGATCGAGGTCCACGAGAACCTGTGCGCATTTCTCGGGTGCCGCTGTGACGGAGTCGGGGCGTGGACTCGGGCCGCGTACCCCCAGAAAAGCCCCCCGAGGGCCACCCAAGGCACTGTGACCGACAGCCTGCGGCCCATCAGGACCGCTGCTGCCGAGATGACGGACCAAACCGGAGGGGGGGGGGGCAGAGAAACCACGGCCTCGGCTCATATAATCGCGGCGGTGAGGGACAATAGGTTGTCCCTCCCGGCCGGCTCCCCCGCACCGGGCGGCAAGGATGGCATCCGTGCCCACCCAAGATCTTCATCTTGCCCGGGGGATGGGAGGGGGAGAGATATCGCCCCCCGGCCCCTCACTGTCCCGGCGGAGTCTGCGCCAGCAGGCTCCGGGCCTACCCCTCTCGACCCCCATCGCGCAGATCCTCGAGAGGATCTGCGCGATGACGACTGCGGCGACGATTTCCATTTCCCCTGGAGGCAAGTCGGCAGAGGAGGGAAGCTGGATAGGGGACGTGGACGAACGGGCAACAAAGTCATGCCCGTTTCCTGCATAAACTAGTCAGAAAGAACAGCTCCCCGGCGCACCTGAAAAGTGCGATCTGTTAAGAAGTTCTTAATGAACACCATCATGTTACCATTAAAACCCATTGACACCAGGTTACTAAGAATACCATGCCTCCATGTTGTATCATATGCCTTAGCAAGATCGAAGAAAACTGCCACCAGATGTTCACGCCTCACAAAGGCCGAGCGAACCTCCATCTCCAGAGACACAAGATGATCGAGGGTGGAGCGGTTTTTGCAGAAACCACACTGAGCTCGTGATAGTAAGTTTTTTTCCTCTAGGCAAAAAACAAGCCTTGAATTTATCATACGTTCCAGCACCTTGCAGAGGCAGCTGGTGAGAGCTATTGGTCTGTAGTTCTGAGGATTTGTGTGATCTTTGCCTGGCTTTGGAATGGTTATAACGACTGCTTTCCTCCAGGATGTTGGGAACACCCCCGTTTCCCATATTCTGTTATAGAACTTCAGAAGAGCAAGTTTGGAATCGTGGGATTAGTTAGCAATCATTTTATAGTGTATGTTGTCTAAGCCAACTGCAGAATTCCGGCAATGCAGGGTCGATAGCTCCAGCTCTTGAAAAGATAAAGGTTTGTTGTAAGGTTCCTCGCTACTGAGTTTTATTGGCAGTGGTTGTCTTTCTACTTGCATGCAATAAGCTAGAAAAGGTTTTTGGTGTGAAGACTTGTTGTTTGTTTGTTGGTGTTTTATGGCGCAAGGGCAACACGAGGGCCAAATAGCGCCAAGATCCTGTTTAGCTGATTTAATATGTAGTATGTTAGTGCTTATGGGTAAAACTAATGTGCTATGTTTAGCTAATATACAAATGGGTAATAAGGCCTATAGAGTGTAAAGGGCTCCAAAAATTCATGTATACTAGAGAAGTGACTTGAGGCCACTTTTTTGAAGGAACGTGAATAAGTCTGAGTGGAATCTGAGGTTAAGGACCTAACACCAAACACGGATGAAATGGAATGTTTAACCTTCTTAGTGGTGCTAAAAGTGGTTTAAGGAAAGGTTCCAGCTTCCTGCAAACAAACAGATGCATTACTGTAAGGTCTGAGTCATATTTCGCAGGTAGGAGGTTCATTGCCCATTAAGAGATGTGAGTGTGTTAAGCGTCTATGTCCAATGCGCAGTCGTGTTAACAATACACTGTCATGACGCGAGAGGTGATGATGGTCTTGAAATTTATCTGTAGTAGGGTGAAGGGTATGAAGCTTGTTACCTTCACATTTCTTCCATTGCCGCAACCATTTTGTCGCGACACTCTTGGACATCACACGGCGAATGTCACTTAAGGGCAAAGGCATCTGTGTTGTCTTCGAACGGACCTTGTCGGGCAGTTTTGTCGGCAAGCTCATTTCCAGTGATGCCACTATGCCCTGGAACCCAGAGGAACCGAACATGTCCGCCTATTGACTCGATTTCTCGTAACAGCGTATGAATATCTACAATCAACGGGTGTTTCTTAGGCTCTATAGCACAGATGGACATAAGTGCACTTAAAGAGTCGGAGCATATCAGTGATTTCTTGATCCGGGACTTTCTGATGTGCTTAAGCGAAGCAATAATTGCATATAATTCAGATGTGAAGACAGATGCTATTGGAGACAACTGGAAAGCATTTCTGGTGGTCCCAGAAACAAAGGCCGCTCCAACAGCATCGCCCATTTTAGAACCATCAGTGTAAAATGCCCGGTAGTCCTTGAACTCTTTAAGAATTTCTAAAAAACACTGTTGGTACACCAGAGGCGCCGTACATGGTTTTTGGAATTTAGTTAACCGCAGATCACAGGAAATGCTTGGGTCATACTACGGGGGGAGTGGTGGACGAAAAGTTGAAACCTTGCTTATTGAAAACCTAGTGTCCGACAAAACTTGCTGCACACGAATTCCAAATGGTTGGGCGACTGATGGGCGTCGAGCAAACAGCTCAGTGAAAGATGGGGCTAGGACATGAGTGTAGGCTGGATTGTCCTTGTACATTGAAATTCTACCTGCATAAAATAGACCTAGCAATTCTCTCCTAAGACATAGGGGCTGTTCATGGGCTGTTATGTATAGGCTCTCCACTGGTGATGTTCGAAAAGCTCCCGTGCACAAACGAAATGCCTGGTGATGAACAGGATCAAGCTGTCGAATTGTGCTTTGTCTAGCCGATCCATAAACAAAGCTACCATAATCCAGTTTTGAACGCACTGTAGCCCGGTAAATATGCAGAAGAGACTCCACGTGTCCTCCCCAAGATTTGTGTGCAAGCACTTTAAGAATATTTAGTTTTTTTAGGCAGTTTTTGCGAAGATAGGCAATATGCTCTCCAAATGTCAGTTTTCGGTCAAAAATGACTCCAAGAAATTTTTGAGAGTCCTTACAAGTAAGTTGTGTACCATTTAGTGACAGTTCGGGATTGGGGTACAGTCCACGTTTCCGCGTGAAATGTACAATGGCACTTTTTTCTGCCGAGAACTGAAATCCGTTTCGAAAACACCACTTGCCCAGTTTGTTTATGCAGAGCTAGAGTTGTCGCTCGGCAACTCGCAGAGATGAAGTCCTGATAGAAATTTTAAGGTCATCGGCATATAAAGAGTGTTCGATGGGGCGAGAAATTTCACGGGAGAGTGAATTTATCTGAACCAAAAATAATGTGACACTTAAAATGCAGCCCTGGGGAACGCCCGTTTCCTGCATAAACTCGTCAGAAAAAACAGCTCCCCGGCGCACCTGAAAAGTGCGATCTGTTAAGAAGTTCTTAATGAACACCATCATGTTACCATTAAAACCCATTGACACCAGGTTGCTAAGAATACCATGCCTCCATGTTGTATCATATGCCTTAGCAAGATCGAAGAAAACTGCCACCAGATGTTCACGCCTCACAAAGGCCGAGCGAACCTCCATCTCCAGAGACACAAGATGATCGAGGGTGGAGCGGTTTTCGAGGAAACCACACTGAGCTCGTGATAGTAAGTTTTTTGCCTCTAGGCAAAAAACAAGCCTTGAATTTATCATACGTTCCAGCACCTTGCAGAGGCAGCTGGTGAGAGCTATTGGTCTGTAGTTCTGAGGATTTGTGTGATCTTTGCCTGGCTTTGGAATGGTTATAACGACTGCTTTCCTCCAGGATGTTGGGAACACCCCCGTTTCCCATATTCTGTTATAGAACTTCAGAAGAGCAAGTTTGGAATCGTGGGATAAGTTAGCAATCATTTTATAGTGTATGTTGTCTAAGCCAACTGCAGAATTCCGGCAACGCAAGGTCGATAGCTCCAGCTCTCGAAAAGATAAAGGTTTGTTGTAAGGTTCCTCGCTACTGAGTTTTATTGGCAGTGGTTGTCTTTCTACTTGCATGCAATAAGCTAGAAAAGGTTTTTGGTGTGAAGACTTGTTGTTTGTTTGTTGGTGTTTTATGGCGCAAGGGCAACACGAGGGCCAAATAGCGCCAAGATCCTGTTTAGCTGATTTAATATGTAGTATGTTAGTGCTTATGGGTAAAACTAATGTGCTATGTTTAGCTAATATACAAATGGGTAATAAGGCCTATAGAGTGTAAAGGGCTCCAAAAATTCATGTATACTAGAGAAGTGACTTGAGGCCACTTTTTTGAAGGAACGTGAATAAGTCTGAGTGGAATCTGAGGTTAAGGACCTAACACCAAACACGGATGAAATGGAATGTTTAACCTTCTTAGTGGTGCTAAAAGTGGTTTAAGGAAAGGTTCCAGCTTCCTGCAAACAAACAGATGCATTACTGTAAGGTCTGAGTCATATTTCGCAGGTAGGAGGTTCATTGCCCATTAAGAGATGTGAGTGTGTTAAGCGTCTATGTCCAATGCGCAGTCGTGTTAACAATACACTGTCATGACGCGAGAGGTGATGATGGTCCTGAAATTTATCTGTAGTAGGGTGAAGGGTATGAAGCTTGTTACCTTCACATTTCTTCCATTGCCGCAACCATTTTGTCGCGACACTCTTGGACATCACACGGCGAATGTCACTTAAGGGCAAAGGCATCTGTGTTGTCTTCGAACGGACCTTGTCGGGCAGTTTTGTCGGCAAGCTCATTTCCAGTGATGCCACTATGCCCTGGAACCCAGAGGAACCGAACATGTCCGCCTATTGACTCGATTTCTCGTAACAGCGTATGAATATCTACAATCAACGGGTGTTTCTTAGGCTCTATAGCACAGATGGACATAAGTGCACTTAAAGAGTCGGAGCATATCAGTGATTTCTTGATCCGGGACTTTCTGATGTGCTTAAGCGAAGCAATAATTGCATATAATTCAGATGTGAAGACAGATGCTATTGGAGACAACTGGAAAGCATTTCTGGTGGTCCCAGAAACAAAGGCCGCTCCAACAGCATCGCCCATTTTAGAACCATCAGTGTAAAATGCCCGGTAGTCCTTGAACTCTTTAAGAATTTCTAAAAAACACTGTTGGTACACCAGAGGCGCCGTACATGGCTTTTGGAATTTAGTTAACCGCAGATCACAGGAAATGCTTGGGTCATACTACGGGGGGAGTGGTGGACGAAAAGTTGAAACCTTGCTTATTGAAAACCTAGTGTCCGACAAAACTTGCTGCACACGAATTCCAAATGGTTGGGCGACTGATGGGCGTCGAGCAAACAGCTCAGTGAAAGATGGGGCTAGGACATGAGTGTAGGCTGGATTGTCCTTGTACATTGAAATTCTACCTGCATAAAATAGACCTAGCAATTCTCTCCTAAGACATAGGGGCTGTTCATGGGCTGTTATGTATAGGCTCTCCACTGGTGATGTTCGAAAAGCTCCCGTGCACAAACGAAATGCCTGGTGATGAACAGGATCAAGCTGTCGAATTGTGCTTTGTCTAGCCGATCCATAAACAAAGCTACCATAATCCAGTTTTGAACGCACTGTAGCCCGGTAAATATGCAGAAGAGACTCCACGTGTCCTCCCCAAGATTTGTGTGCAAGCACTTTAAGAATATTTAGTTTTTTTAGGCAGTTTTTGCGAAGATAGGCAATATGCTCTCCAAATGTCAGTTTTCGGTCAAAAATGACTCCAAGAAATTTTTGAGAGTCCTTACAAGTAAGTTGTGTACCATTTAGTGACAGTTCGGGATTGGGGTACAGTCCACGTTTCCGCGTGAAATGTACAATGGCACTTTTTTCTGCCGAGAACTGAAATCCGTTTCGAAAACACCACTTGCCCAGTTTGTTTATGCAGAGCTGGAGTTGTCGCTCGGCAACTCGCAGAGATGAAGTCCTGATAGAAATTTTAAGGTCATCGGCATATAAAGAGTGTTCGATGGGGCGAGAAATTTCACGGGAGAGTGAATTTATCTGAACCAAAAATAATGTGACACTTAAAATGCAGCCCTGGGGAACGCCCGTTTCCTGCATAAACTCGTCAGAAAGAACAGCTCCCCGGCGCACCTGAAAAGTGCGATCTGTTAAGAAGTTCTTAATGAACACCATCATGTTACCATTAAAACCCATTGACACCAGGTTGCTAAGAATACCATGCCTCCATGTTGTATCATATGCCTTAGCAAGATCGAAGAAAACTGCCACCAGATGTTCACGCCTCACAAAGGCCGAGCGAACCTCCATCTCCAGAGACACAAGATGATCGAGGGTGGAGCGGTTTTCGAGGAAACCACACTGAGCTCGTGATAGTAAGTTTTTTGCCTCTAGGCAAAAAACAAGCCTTGAATTTATCATACGTTCCAGCACCTTGCAGAGGCAGCTGGTGAGAGCTATTGGTCTGTAGTTCTGAGGATTTGTGTGATCTTTGCCTGGCTTTGGAATGGTTATAACGACTGCTTTCCTCCAGGATGTTGGGAACACCCCCGTTTCCCATATTCTGTTATAGAACTTCAGAAGAGCAAGTTTGGAATCGTGGGATAAGTTAGCAATCATTTTATAGTGTATGTCGTCTAAGCCAACTGCAGAATTCTGGCAACGCAAGGTCGATAGCTCCAGCTCTCGAAAAGATAAAGGTTTGTTGTAAGGTTCCTCGCTACTGAGTTTTATTGGCAGTGGTTTTCTTTCTACTTGCGTGCAATAAGCTAGAAAAGGTTTTTGGTATGAAGACTTGCTGGATACTGCTGAAAAAGTATGTCCCAGCAGATTTGCCTGGTCTATGGGCGAGCACACTTGAACTGTTCCATCTTTGAGAATAGAGAGTCGGGTATCATTATATAAGCCCTCCATCTTCCGGACTTTGTCCCAGATTTCTTTTGTTGATGTGTCCTGGGTAACCTCCGAGGTGTACTTGCACCAGGAGTTTTTCTTCTGGCTTCTGATTATGCGGCGGAGCTCAGCTTTGCTTCTTTTAAGGGCGATCAACCACTCAGAAGTGGGATACCTCTTGAACTTTCCCCAATACTTATTTTTATTTTTCTTGGCTTCTGTGCATTCTGGAGACCACCAGGGTTTTGGGTATTTTGGAAACCGTGATGATGTTTTTGGAATTGAAACTGTTGCTGCATCAATTATGACAGTTGTCAAAGCAGACGTGGCCTCATCGATATTAAGCGCGGTGAAACCATCCTCGGGAATCTGGGCCTGTTCACTGAATTTCGTCCAGTCTGCCTTCTCAATGACCCACCGAGGCACTCTTTTCGTAACACAAGGAGTAGCGCACGAGTGTTGGATGACAATGGGAAAGTGATCACTGTTATATGGATTGTGGTGAACACGCCAGGACAATTTCGTAAAAAGAGAAGCTGAACAAAATGATAAGTCTATGGCAGAGTAATTTACAGGTAAGCTTAGGGTAATATGCGTAGGAGACTTGTCATTTAAAAGATTCAGTGAATTTTTGAGCAAAAAATTCTCCACCACTTTGCCTCTAGAGTCATCCAATTGACTTCCCCATAGTCTATTGTGAGCATTGAAGTCTCCAAGAAGCAGGTAAGGGCTTGGGAGTTCATTTACAAGCTGTTCTAGCTCTGTCAACATGATCTGTTCATTAGGTGGAAGATAAAGAGAGCATACAGTTACCGTGATAGCGATGTAAATACGTGCAGCAACTGCTTCCAAGTTTGAGGTTAAAGGAATCTGCTCTGAAGGACACGATGGCTGCACAATGAGAGCCACTCCTCCACCTCTCACATCCGGAGGACGGTCTTTGCGATATACTGCGCATCTGCCAAATCTGAACGAGGCCGACTCGGAAAGGAAGGTTTCCTGAAGACAGGTCACCTCTGGGTCTAGGGCCTGCATCAGATCCTTTAAATCTTCAATGTTTGAGCGTGCTCCTCTGCAGTTCCACTGCACATATTCACTGGCATTATGCTAGGGCGGTCCTGTTATGCGAGGGCTCTGTTTCTTTTTTGGTTGCTTGTCAACTTCCATAGGGGTAGCCTGATCTGCAGGATCAGTGCAGGATTCAGCCATCCCTCCTTGTACACCAGGGGCTTCATGATGCGAGCAGGATGCACCTCGATTACACTCGGATGCATCCAGAGCATTTGATTGAGGTGTACTATGTTGTTTTTCATGTAGTATGGGAAGGTTGAACACAACCTTTTGGGAGCGTCCAAATGAAGGTGATTTGTTAGATTTCACCTTCTCCTGAACCTTGGCGTTGGGAGTGGCCGATGTGCTGGCAGCGCTCCCAGAGTGATGAGAAGAGGAGGATGGGGAGCACCGAGGTGCCTCCTCTGCACGCCGTCGGGGTTGCGAGAGACCACTGAGACGCACCAACGTGTCGGTTGTTTGCGTCATGGGAGTCTGTAAGGGTGTGTTATCCACCCTTGGTTTTGCAAGGAAAGGGGGGCTAAATGGGGCCACAATATCCTGAGCGGAGTATTGTGTACCCACAGAGGTCTTTGGCGGAGCAGCCCCCCTGGCTGCCGCCTCAGCATACGTGCCTCCTTGCAGGAAGGAGACGCTTACGTGCTTCCTGGTAAGTCAAGTTTTCCTTTGTCTTTAGAGTTATTATTTCCTTTTCCAGCTTGAATTTAGGGCACGAACGAGAGTATGCCGGGTGAGGTCCTCGGCAATTCAAGCAGGTGTGTGAGTCACTAGAACAGTTGTCTGTGGGGTGATCGTTGCTTGCACATTTGGCACATGTCGTTTTTCCTCTGCACGTGGTTGACCCATGGCCAAAACGTTGGCAGCGGAAGCAACATCTTGGATTGGGGATGTAGGGCCTCACTTTGCAGTTAAGGTAGCCAGCCTTGACTGCGGAGGGGAGACTTGTTGAGTTGAACGTTAGAACTATATGTTTAGTGTCCCTTTCCTGGCCATCACGACGAAGAGTGATCCGTCGAACAGCGATGACTCCCTGATCTTTAAGACCTTCAAGGATCTCTTCGTTCGGGCTTCCAAGTAGATCATCCTCGGAGATGACGCCCTGCGTGCTATTGAGAGAGCGGTGAATGGTAACAGAAACGGCATAGTCTTGGATTTCGTTGAGGGCAAGTAATGCAGTACTCTGCTCTGCAGTATGGACTTCAGACTTCAACAAGGAGGTCACCAGAAAAAAGCTTCTTTGCTTTGAAATTTTTTCCAACTACCATCTCCAAAGTCTTTGCGACTAGGAAAGGAGAAAGTTTTGCCAGTGGTTTGTCCTCGTTGTCTGAGTGCATAACCAAAAATTTTGGAAAAGTTTCCGGCGCCGTGGTACGATTTTTAAGAAGTTTGTCCTCGCTGCGGGCCCTTTTCAGAGCCCGATCAGAGTTTTTGTTTAGCTTGGAACCCATAAAGATGGGAAAGGGAGTTCAGTGCCCGGGTGCACCGCCCACCACGGAGCCCAACAAGGGGGTAGGTAATGTGCCATAGCAAGAAGGGCTTGGCTGACAATTACTCTACCAGTGCTGCCCGGGCACTATAACCTAGTGTGGTTGCAGGGACAGGACCTGTTTCCACCTAAGATTAGCCCTTGCCGCCAAAGAGGGGTGAAAAGGGAGTAAGAGAAATGAGAGAGAAGAAAAAGAAACAGGAAAGGTAAAAGTGAAAGATCAGAGGGGATAGTAGAAGGAAAGGCGACTAGACTGAATCATCCTGGCCGGACCTTACCGGGACTCCTGTCTACGAGAAGCGGGGTCAAAGTGGTGTGTTGCCTCACCGGGGGGGCCCCGAAGGGTCCAAACCTACCCCGGGTTCGGCTCAACTACCAGGATTCCCTTTTCCCCGGACACGGGCTCGCCACGCACAGCCAGACATGGGTGGGTTTTAGCCACTTTTTACTCAGGGTCTGTGGTGTCGCCAATGTGGCTGGGGTCCGTGGTGACGCTACTCACCAAGCACCTAGCACCTAATGTGCAGGCGCCCCCTGCGGAGCTCGGGGTCCGTGGAGACGCCACTCTCCAAACACCTGCTTTCACAGGTGCCCCCTGCGGGGCGACCCGCGCTGTCCCAACTGCGGGCTCAACCACAGCGCGTTGAATTGTCAGTGTCCCGCCTACCAGCGGGAAAGGGAGATTACGACCGTGATGGTCCGTGAGAGCATCCCCCGCACGGAGGCTCGTGGGGTTATCGCCGGCTGCCCCCATCGCGTTTAACATCAACGGGCATGGCAGGTGCCCCCCGCCTGCGATTCAGGGCGTGATTCCGACCCCCACTTTCCACCCCTCGCCCCCGCAGCGTCATGGTCCCCCCACCTAATCCTGCCCTGTCTCGTGGGGCCGCTTTTGAATCCTTGCCCGGAGCCCCCATTGCATCCAGCCCGGCCCCGCGTGGACAGACTCTGCCTCAACCGCGTCCCTGACCCAGTGCACCCCTGCCGCCGTCCAAGAGCCTGAGCACCAAGCTCCCCACCACCAGCACGTGCGGGCACCCCCCCTCGGCTCCGAGCGACTAAGGCCACCCGCTCTGCCGTACCGACGCACTTGCGCGCCGCCGAGTGCCCGGCAGGCACGATGACCTCTGCCAGCAGGCACCGCACCGAGCCTGATCTGCCCTCCACCACGGCACCCTCCCTACCCGCCGACAGCCCCAGGTTCTGCCCTGAGAGCCGCCCCCCACAGCCCACCGAGCTACAGATCAGGACACACGTGATGAACATAGAACATACCCCATATGAAAATAAGCTGCAGCTTCCAGCTGGAAATGAAGATTTCCAGCCGCATTTTTGGCTAAATTATAGAGCAGCAGCTGGAAATCCTGTTTACAGATAGAAATGGATGCTGCTCATGCTGGAAATCAGAAATTCCAGCTTGGAAGTACATGATCCACCCGGAAGTTTCCCAGCTAAATGAGAAAAATCTAATTTCCAGCAAGAAATTTGTCCATTTCTGGGTGGAAACAGCCTGGAATCCGGCTGGTAAAATAGATTTCCATCTCCAGCCGTAGTCGATTTCTGGTTGCATAACACAGCCTGGACTGGAAGCATTTCTACATGGGGGGACACTTCACACACTCCTGTCCCTCCTCCGCGCACACCCACACGGTGAGCCCCTCCTGCCCCAACACTACCCCATCCGCAGCCTCCTCTACAACACCCACTATGGCCGCTAACCCCCTCTGTTACGCACAATAACCAACAACGAAGCACCATCAATACTACAATGGAACTGCCGCGGCCTATCAGCAAGACTACAGGGCCTCAAAACTCACCTCTCCCTCAACCACGACAACATCATTGCCCTACAAGAACCACACTGCAGTGTAAACACATACAGACTATCAGGATACATACAATATGGTATAGCGGGGCACAAACACCAGGTGCAATGATCATGATATGCGACATCCCCCACACACCTCTAGATCTCACAGATTTCACCACAGACACAGAGGAGTACGCGGGGCTAAGGGTAAGAAAACCAGAAAGCGACATCAATATAATACGAGTTTACATTCGGCCTAACAAACCTTGGCCTAATAAACCACACAGAGGGACACTTGATTCTAGCGGGAGACTTTAACGCACATAACGAAATTTGGGGGACAACATCACAACAGTGAGAGGAAGGCAGCTGCTTGAAGCCCTAAACGCACTTAACCTTAAAAACATATTACTCGGCACCCCCACATTCGCCCGATCCGGAATTCTCTGCTCAAAACCAGACCTCACAGTCGTCAGCTTCCTCCTCAAGCTCCGCGCACTTCCACAACCCGACACACGAGCAAGTGATCACCTGCCCATCTTGATTGGCAGGTGTGCACTTCCCCCCCCCAAGAAAACCTGTGAAGTAGTCGATTGGCAAAAATACAGAAACACACTAAACGAACTTGCTGCACAACACGACACACTCAGTCCCCAGGACATCGAGTGTGCTCTCGGGGTGGCCACCAGGCTCGTTGATGTCCCCATCACGCGGCCCAACCCCGACCTGCGCTACCTGGAGCTTCGGGCCCAACAGAGGAGGGCCCAAAAGCGCGCATTCCGTACCGAGGTGACGCAGGACGTCCAGGCATACTAGCGCATCGACGCCCGCTTCAGAAGATATACCAAGCATCTGGCGCGCCGTCAGTGGAGACAGCACTGTTCGACCCTGCACCTGACGGGTAGGGGTCGACTGGCGTAGGCAATGATGCGTGCCCTCCACGGTCACCCCACGCAGAGGTCTCCTGCGGAGTCGCTGGCCGCCCACCTGGGTCTCAGTCAGCAGGACGCCGCGAAGATGCTGGCTGATGCCCTGGCAGCGCCCCTGGCACAACCGCCCGACGTCCCGCGACCCAGCTATTGGCCACCAGATCCAAGTCCCACCGCCTCCCAGGCCTGTCTCTACCAGAGACTTCACTCTCGAGGAGCTGCAGGACGCCATACGTAGACTCCCCAAAAAGAGGTCGGCCCCAGGACCAGACAAAATCACAAATCAGGCCTTAAGAAACATTGACCGTTAAACCCTCCCTGCCATCCTGGCCACCTACAACCAAATCTGGAGCTCTGGAAGAAAAATCCCTCCCCACTGGAAAACCTCCACAGTGTGCCCCACCCTTAAGAAGGGAAAAAAGCCGACCTCCCCCAGTGCTTTCTGGGCTATCTCCCTCACATCCTGCATGGCCAAGCTCCTCGAGAGAATGGTTCTCTGTCGAGTGGACCACTACCTCGAGTCAATCGGCTACTCTCTGTGGAGATGACGGGCTTTCGCAGACGCCGCTGCATGGCAGACCCCATCACAAACCCGGTGTCAGAGCTGGAGTGCGCGTGCCGCCGCAAGCAGGTCACCGGGCTCGTTCTGCTGGACATTGCTTTCGACGCGGTTCCCCACAACACCATCATCAGGGCCGCCAGACAGGCGGGCCTCGCGGGAAGAACCCTTAACCTCATCGAGGATCTCCTGTGATAAACAATTTGAGAAAGAAATATATATACATGTAAAAATAGAGATCACTCTCCTCACACACTGGTTCTGCACCCTCATCCCTTCCATGCCTTCTTCCTCCTCCATATCCTTAATCCTCTTCCATACCTCCCCTCCTTCCTCTGCATACCTTCCCCTCCTCCTGGTTTGTACCTTCCCTTCTTCCTCCTGCATACCCTCTCCCCCTCCTCCATACCCTACCTTCCTCCCCCAGCTTCCCCACAAAATTTAGCTGGAAAATCAACGCCACTTGACCTCAACACCAATTCAATTTTCCTGCTAAGTCACCTATGAACAAATTCAGTCTTTCCGCTAGATTTAGCGGAAAAATTGACGTAATGTGACCTCAATACCAATGCAATTCCCCGCTACATTTAGAGGGGAAACTGAATTGGTGTGTAGATCTGAGACGCCCATAATGCTATGCGCGTGATTGCGCTGAAGGCGACTGACGCCACACAACGTGGAAACGGGCGCCTAAGAGCTGCGCTCCAAAACTGAGAAATGAAGTAATTTGACCCGATGCCAGGACGATGGTCACAGAACGCTTCTTAGACAATGAGGGGGGGTGACTGGAGTCGGGGCACACTCTCTGGACAACCCTTTTGGTTGTGCAAGGCTCCCGGCTACTGCAGAAGACCGGCAGATCCGCCTCTGAGACTGCTCTGCGCAGGTGGTCCGGAAGTTAGAGGCACCCCCAACGAAATGTTCTTCTGTTTAAATAACAAGGCACGGAAAATAAGTTCCCATAAAATTTCGCCAAACATGAAAACAATAATTGCTTCTAGGTGCCAACGAGTCTACGACATAACTTACGCGATATGTTCGACCCCGCTTAGTTAGATCGATCGATCTTGCCTAGATTCTCTTCTACAGAGTAGCACAACATTTCAGACTTTTGCCACTTAGGTTTTTGCCACACATACACACCTGAACACGCTAATTGTTTAAAAAAAAAGTGTTTTAGCCGTGCGAGAAATATGTGACAAGCAGCAACAAGCAGTAGATATTTATGAAATATTTTGATTCATTGTCATTTACTGTTAACTTGTTCCAGTCGATGGAGGGGTAGTTAAAATCTCCAAAAAATTTAAGGATTGCTTTAGGGAATATAAAGGATATATCACTGAGACACTCTTGTAAGAGGCACAAAGGCATTATTACTGTCAGGTGGTTTGTAGAAGAGGCCAATGACTGTTTGAAAAAGCGATGAAAGCTATAACCAAACCATTTCTAAGCCCAACGTAGTAGTCACACGTGGTACCGTCAGGCGGTTGTTCACAGCAATCAGTACTCCCCCACCCCGCTTGCACATTCTATCACATTTATACAAATTGAATTTCATACATGAGGGGAAAACTTCAGAGTCATGAATCTCAGGGGTGAGCCACGTTTCGGTCAAAAGAACCATGTCAGCTTGAGTTGAGTCGATTAGAGAATATAAAGCATCGCGTTTAAGAAGCACACTTACGTTCGTTAATAAAACAAAGAAAGAATCATGGCTGCAGCAGACTCGTAGCGTAATCTGAAGCATAAAGATGTAAATACCGCAATCTATGAACGTTTCTAATACACGATGGGTCCCAGTTTGACAGTCGATGAGCAAAGAGCTATTAATGGGGCAGCTTTCAGATATGGCACACCCCATTAAAGCAATACGCAGCCACAGGCACCCTATGACTACATTTAGCAGAGTTCTGCAAGCTTATTACCGAGAAGGCTGCGTAGCTGATCTTCCGTGTGGTGGGTGAGAAGAGCGACGTCAAACGGAAGAGGACAAGTTTCTTAAGCGTATGAGAGATAAGGGATGAAGTTGAACTAGAAAATGTAGGCCTCTCAAACATTCGGAGAAGCCTCCACAAAGCAGGTATCCACAGCAAAATCACTGCGCAAAAGTCTCTCCTAGACGACACCGCAAACAGTGCATCAAGCGTGCGTCTGCCATTGAGTCATGGTGCCCGCAGAAGTTGCGCAGTGTGGTTTTCACAAACGAGGCATTTTTCAGCACGTGCTGGAACCAGCAGAAGAGGGTGTGGCGTCCATACGCATGTCGGTAGGTTTCCGTCATTGCCCCAAAATTGCGTAGCAATTGGCCATCCATTTTTTAAACATGGGTTCCTCATTTCAGGACAAAAGCTTTTTTATATATATATATTGATAGTTGCAATGTACTCTGCACAGGTATGAGGAGTGCCATATATGTGGGGCACCATCAGCCACGACAAATTGGTCCCCTGCACAGGATATGTAGACGGATGACGCCAGTGGGTAGGTAGGATTAAGATTTTAATGGCGCAGCGGCAACGGTGGCCATAATGCGCCAAACAAAATGTTTTAAAGATCGAATGAAACAGATGCTAGGCTAAAGAAACTTTTTATAACTGGTGTAGATATCCAGTTTTGTTAATAAAATCAAAAACTCGTCCAAGTGGTACTAAGGCATTGTCTCCAAGTAAAAACATAGGATGAAAGGGAAGATGGTTTCTAAAGAGTTCAGGAAAACATGATACGCGCAGTTGATGATAAAACCTACATTCCCATAGAATGTGTAAAACTGTAAGTAATTCCCCACAATGGGCACAAACTGCAACATCTTCACCACTTAGAAGGTATGTATGTGTCAAACGTGAATGGCCAATTCTCAGGCGGCAAAGCAGAACCTCAAGGTGGCGGTTCTTGGATTGGATTGGATTGGGTTTTTGTGGCGCAAAAGCATCTAAGGCTATAATGCGCCAGGTACATAAACTATTGCCGAAAAGGGTTAGGGAGAAGAAAGAGCTCTAGTAGCAGATGATGGGATAAAACTATGAACATGAGGTGTGTATAAATGTAAAAGGTATGAAACTGACTTTAGGGACTTAAAATAAAATCACAGTCGGTGTAGAAGGCCGATAGCTTTAAGGAAATTAAAAACACAAGAGTGTGCAATAAGAGGTTCGTCGCCAAGTAAAATCATAAGATGTAATGGGATATGCTCCTTGTATAGCTGCGAAAAATGGTCAAGGCGTTCTGGGTCATACGCATTACATTCAAGTAAAATATGATGTATGGTTAGATGGCTATGGCAATGCTCACACTTCGGGGAATCTTCGCCACGCAGAAGATGCCCGTGCGTTAGTCGTGTATGGCCAATCCTTAGACGGCAGAGAACCACCTCATAGAAACGTTTGCAATGTCGGGCACTCTCCCATTCCTTCAGTATGTGCTTCACCGCATGTAACTTGTTGTTTACTTCGCGGTCCCATTCATGTTGCCATTTCTGCATTACGGAACGTTTCACCTTCTTAAAGTAATCTTTTGGAGGGATTTCTCTTGTATCCACAAAGTAAGTGACGGCAGAGCGAGCGGCCTGATCTGCCTCCTCGTTACCCAGGATGCCAACGTGACTTGGCACCCAGCAAAAAATAATTTTGTACCCAGTTTTGGTGGCTGATATTATCTTATCTTGCAGCTGAGCAACCAAAGGATTTGTGACTAAATTTAGTGAAACAAGGGCTTTTAATGCACTTAGAGAGTCCGTGTAGACTACAGAGCGACGAAGCCTTTTCTTAATCTTAAATGTATACTCCACAGCAAGTAATAAACCCGGCAACTCTGCTGTTAAAATTGTAGCAGAAGGGTTAAGTTTCTTTACATGGCAAACAGATGGTCCAACCATCGCACAGCTAACAAAAGAATCTGTTTTAGTGCCATCTGTGTAAATGCTGAAGTGATGTTGGTACTGGCTTTGTATTTCAGAAAATTCTTGCCTCAGCACTTCATCGGGAGTATCTTTCTTTCTGTAATTTGTCAAGGTGAAATTACAGTTAATGAACGAATACTCCCAAGGAGCTGCAGAGCTTCTGCACTTTGTCACAGGGGGCTTTGGGTCAAGGTCAAAGTACTTTGCTGCCTTAGCATGCCTCAGAGCAAAGGGAGGGACGATACTTGGCTTATTTTGAAAAGTCCTCTCAAACTTGATTTTTTCAACCGATTCAAGAGCTGGATGGAGAGGGACTGATCTTACTCGGAGTGAATACATAAACCCCAAAGCGAAACGTCTTTTCTCTAGAGAATATTCATTGGCCTCTGCATAGAGGCTGGCTGATGATGATTGGTGATGATGATTGGGGTTTTTTGGCACAAGAGCAACTCAGGCCATATTGTGCCAAACAAAGGTTTTTCCAAGAGGCTTAAAAGTATAATCTATACGAACTGGAAGCTACAGCTGGTGTAAAAAGCCAGTTTTATGAAGGAAATTTAAAACTCGATTGAATGGTACCAATGGTTGATCGCCAAGCAGAAAATATGGGTGAAAGGGAAGGTGACCTCGAAAAAGTTCTGGAAAACATGATCGCCGCTCTTGGTTTAAAGATTTGCAATGCCACAGGATGTGCAAAACAGTCATAGCTTTCCCACAGTTGTCGCAAAGTTTAACGTCCTCACCACAGAGCAGGTGCAAATGAGTCAAACGGGTATGACCGATTCGTAAGCAGCAAAGGAGAACTTCAACCCGACGGTCTTTATGGGAGGAACTCTCCCACACCCCCAGTTGGGGCTTGATAACATGAAGCTTGTTCTCTTTTTCCAAATCCCAACCCAACTGCCATGACTTCATAATTGATTTCTGGATAATTGGTATCAGGTCTTGGTGTGGCAAGCCAAGAGGCAGTTTTGGGGACTCTTTTGCAGAGCCAGCAAGCAAGTCTGCTTTCTCATTGCCGGAAATACCTACGTGGCTAGGAACCCAACAGAATTTGATCAAGTGTCCTAGCTGAAGTGCTCGGTTTAACCGTACCCGAAGATATTGCACGAGAAGGTTCTTACTGTCTGCTAAGGACGAAATGGCTAGAAGAACGCTCTGGGAGTCGACAAACAGAATTGCTTTCATGATATTGTTCTCCAGTAAGTGCTCAACAGCCATTGCAATGGCATACAATTCAGCAGTAAAAATATTTGCAAGAGTATGGAGTTGTCTAACTTTTTCGAAGGCAATGGAGTAAACCGCACACCCCACGAAAGTTGGTGTTTTTGATCCATCAGTGTAAAAGTGTGAGTAGTCCTTGTATTTCTGTTCCAGTTCCGCAAACTCCTGCTGAAGAACGAGTGAAGAAATAGCTCTCTTTCTGTACTTGGACAGTGACCAGTCACAAGAGATTGGCAGAAGGTCCCAAGGTGCAATTCTTTCATTGCTCTTCAGCAAAGCAGCCTCACTAACGGGAAGCTGGAGTGATGCTGCCATGCTTTGAACTCTGAAACTCAGAGGCCGAACAATACTTGGCTTGTTTTCAAAGAGTCGGAGGGATGTAGCAGATTGGAGGGCATCAAAAGAGGGATGTTGAGGAAAACTGTATATCTTGTAAGCATAACAAAGACTCAAATATTGCCTTCGTCTTTCCAGAGACATTTGATGTGTATCAGCATACAAGCTAGGCACAGGTGATGTTCGAAATGCCCCCGTGGCAAGTCTGAGCCCCAGGTGATGGACGGGGTCCAACATCTTTAGGGCAGATGGACGCGCCGACCCATAAACAATCGCACCATAGTCCAAGCGGGACCGTACCAAAGAGTTGTAAAGTCGCAAGAGGCACCGTCTGTCAGACCCCCAGGTTGTATGCGACAACACTTTGAGAATGTTTGAAGAACGTAGGCATTTATGTTTCAACTCTTTCAAGTGGGGTATAAAAGTAAGCTTTTTATCAAATATTATTCCTAAAAACTTGTGGGCCTCCTTTACAGATACAGCGACATCATTCAAGTGCAACACTGGATCTGGAAACAGGCCACGGCGGAGTGAAAAGGGAACACAGATTGTCTTTTCGGGGGAGAACCTAAAGCCATTTTGATCAGCCCACTTGCTCATCTTATTGATTGTGAGCTGCAGTTGCCGTTCACAGCTGGATAAGTTACAAGAGGAAAACAAAATCTGCACATCGTCCACATACATTGAATAGGATACAGATGGTGGTATAACCTTTCCCAGGCTATTAATCTTCACAGCAAAGAGTGTAACACTTAGCACTCCACCCTGAGGGACGCCATTCTCCTGGAGAAAGACATCCGACAGGATAGAGCCCAAACGTACTTGGAAGGTCCAACCCGTCAAGAAGCTTTGAATACAGCGAAGCATGCGACCTCGGACACCATATGAGTACAAGTCTCGAAGGATCCCATATCTCCAAGTCGTGTCGTAAGCCTTTTGTAGGTCAAAAAAGACAGAGACACAGTGCTGGCGATGGACAAATGCTTCCCGAATAGAGGTTTCCAGGCGGACAAGGTGGTCTACTGTGGAGCGGCCTGCTCGGAAGCCACACTGATTTCTATCAAAAACACCCTCTGCCTCTAAAAAATGTATAAGACGACGATTAATGAGTCTCTCATAGGTTTTGCCCAGGCAGCTTGTCAGAGCGATTGGGCGGTAACTTGTCGGTAAAGAGGGGTCTTTGCTGGGTTTCAGAAGAGGGATTATGTGTGCCATTTTCCAACAGTCAGGAAAACAAGCAGCATTCCACAATAAATTAAAAAAAGTGAGCAAACTGCTTAGGGATTCAGGCGACAGTCTTCTTAGCATCTCGTACTGAATCCTATCTGGCCCAGCCGCAGATTTCTTTTTGACACCGAGAGCCAACTCAAGCTCACACCGTGTAAATGGCTTGTTATAAGGAGCACCCTGACCACCAGACAAAGAAATAGTTTGTTTTTCTGCTGCTGATCTAAACCTCTTAAAGGATTCACTATGGTTGGCTGAATTAGAGACTTCCTGAAAGTGTTCACCAAGAATATTTGCTTGTTCCCTCAGGGATGTTGCTGATGGAAAGAGGGGTATCCTGAAAGACCGATAGTCTCCCCTAATCTTCCCGAGACGATCCCACACTTCCTTTGAAGAAACAAAGCTGCTCAAAGAGGTGACATACTTTTTCCAAGACCTGCCTTTCGCTTGCCTTCGCGTCCAACGAGCTTTGGCTCTTCTTTTCTTGAATTCAAGTAAATTCCTAGGAGTGGGATAACGTCTGAAGATGCACCATGCCTTGTTTTGAGACTTGCGTGTAGTGGTGCAGTCTTCGTTCCACCACGGCCTGCACCTCTTGGGGAGTTGTCCAGACGTCTGGGGGATACAGCGTGATGCGGCATTTATAATCGCTTCAGTAACATACAGCGTGGCATCTTCAGGGCTCATATTTACGAGAACAGATGAATCAATAAAAGCCTCCAAAGAAAAAAGAGACCAATCAGCCTTGTCCAATTTCCACTTTGGAAGTCGTGTTGGAATGGAAGGAAGTGGCGTCGTGCTTTCTAGAATAATGGGGAAATGATCACTCCCAAAAGGGTTATTTAAAACAGTCCATGAAAAGCATGGAAGTAAAATTGGTGATGCAATTGAAAGGTCAATAGATGTGAATGATTGATGTGCTGCACTAAAAAATGTAGGTTCCCTCCCATTAAAAAGACACAACCCAGATGATAATAAAAACCGCTCTACGACGCCTCCACGTGAATCCTGGCGAGCACCACCCCACAAAGGGTGGTGGGCATTAAAATCGCCTAAAATTAAAAAAGGTTGAGGTAATTGTCTTACAAGTGACTCAAGTTCGCTGATATGCAGTGGAGAGTTTGGAGGCAGATAAAGAGAAACTACCGTGATCAAACGGTCAACAAGAAGGCGTACCGCTACAGCCTCTAAGGGTGTAGAAAGGGGGACCTCAGAGCAAGCAACACCATTTTGCACCACTAGTGCCACTCCTCCAGACGAGTTTGAGGAAATTCTGTCTTTTCTAAAAACCTGGTGCTGACGTAAAATCTGTGTATTAGTGTTATTTAAATATGTTTCTTGGAGGCAGAGTGCAATAGGTCTTAGCTCGTCCATAAAATAATTTACATCATCAATATTTCTGATTAGGCCACGGCAGTTCCACTGCATAAAGCGGAAATTGGCCATTGTTTTAAAATTGAGTTAAAATATGAATAAAGAAGAAACACTGGGAGAATAAATAAAAGTTCTAAAGCTGCCGCATGTGGCAAAAATTAATTCGCAATGTCACGTTGGGGGGATTACCGGTTTTTTGCTTTTCTGCTTACTCTTAATAGTCTGCCACTCCATATCGTCTTGGTCAGACGTATGAGTGGAGACTTCTCTACACTCATCCATGGCCTCAGTTTCCTGAGGCGAGGTTTTTTCTACAGATTTGTTCAGGTTCGGGGAACGGGGCGCCATGCCCCGCCCGCGACCAGCCCCAGCCGAAGAGGTAGAGGAGGTGCTGGGCGAAGCGTCGCTCAAGTCTACCCGCTCCTGTCTCTTAGGCACTGTAGGTGCGGCACGAGAGCCATGCCGCTCCTTAGATGATGGTCTCTCCAGGGAGTGTGGGCGAGAATGTCGACCCTTCTCCCTGGAAGGAGATCGCGGAGAAGGGACGGTTGCGGCAGCCACCGGCCCATCCTGAGTTTGGGAAACAGCCTGAGAAGACACAGGCTGTTGCCCTGTTTGAGCACGAGGATTCGCACTCTGGCTTGGAGGGTCCGAAGACCGCCCAGCGGAGATTGCACGCCCCGGAAGCTGAATCTTCAGCTGGGGCGTGGGGGACTGCCGTGGCTTCCCATAGTCCAGAAAGGACGTCTGGGTTGCCACTGCAACCTTCAGTGGTGCATGTCCCCGCTGCACCACTTGGGCGTAGCCGCCTTTCTGCACGAATGCAAAGCGACGGCGTGCTTCAGGAAAAGAGAGGTTTTCCTTAACTTTCAAAGTGAGGATCTCTTTCTCGTTTTTCCATGTCTTACATGATCTGGAATATGCAGGGTGTGCTTCTGAGCAGTTTACACAGCGTGGGTTGTTAGTACATGCATCAGCTTCGTGGTCGGTCTTGCTACACTTCGCACAGGTGGCCTTTCCACGGCAGCTCTGAGAGCCATGGCCGAATCTCTGGCACTTAAAACATCTACGGGGGTTTGGCACATAAGGCCGAACTCTGCAGCGTAGGTACCCAGCCTTCACAGCCTCAGGAAGGATTGTCGATTGGAAGGTGAGTACAACGTGTTTGGTCTTGAGTTCATTCCCGTCACGACGCATGGTGATCCGCCTTGCAGCTGTGACACCTTGGTCGGAAAGGCCTTCAACAATTTCACTCTCAGAGGTGTCAAGAAGGTCATCCTCTGAAATAACCCCTTGAATACTGTTTAATGTTCGGTGGGGAGAGACAGAGGTGTCATGTCCAGAAACAGATGTTAAACTAAGTAGTGCAGTACTCTGCTCGCTTGATTTGATCTCGACAAGTAGGTTGCCAGATGGCATTTTTTTTTCTTTAAACTCCTCGCCGACCACACCCTCGAGTGTCTTTGCGACAAGGAGAGGCGATAATTTCGAAAGCTGTTTGTCACTTTCAGAGTGAAGAACTAAAAACTTGGGGAATCTGGCAGATGTTGGTGGTGTCTTGTTTGTAGCTTGAACTTCGGTGCGGACCCTTTTCAGGGGCCGATCGAGGACGGTTTTAGCACGAGAACCCATAAAATGGGAAAGAAGATTCAGTGCCCGGGTGCACCGCCCACCACGGAGCCCAACAAGGGGGTAGGTAATGTGCCATAGCAAGATGGGCTTGGCTGACACAATTACTCTACCAGTGCTGCCCGGGCACTATACCCTAGTGTGGTTGCAGGGACAGGACCTGTTTCCACTCAAGGTTGGCCCTTGCCACCTAAGAAGGTGAAAAAGGAAGGAAGAGAGTGCAGAAGAAAAGAGAAAGAGGTGGAAGGAAAAGTGAAAGAAGGAAGAAGAGGGTAGAAGAGGCGACTGACTGAATCATCCTGGTCGGGCCAAGCCAGGACACCCGTCTACGAGAAGCAGGGGTCGAAGCGGTGTATTGCCTCGCCCGGGGGGCCCCGAAGGGTCCAAACATACCCCGGGCTCAGCTCAACCACCAGGGTCCCCTTTTCCCCGGACACGGGTATGCCACGCACAGCCAGACGTGGGTGGGCGAACCCACATGGCTCGGGGTTCGCAGTGACGCCACTCACCAAGCACCTACTAAAGTAGGTGCCCCCTGCGTGCGGGTATGGTGGCCCACGTGGCTGGGGTCCGTGGTGACGCTACTCACCAAGCACCTAGCACCTAAGGTGCAGGCGCCCCCTGCGGGGCTCGGGGTCCGTGGAGACGCCACTCTCCAAACACCTGCTTTCACAGGTGCCCCCTGCGGGGGCATAGAGGCTGGCGATCGGAGAAGTGCGGAAAGCACCGGTGGCCAGCCGCAGCCCCTGATTATGAATGGGGTCCAACATCTTCAATGCTGAAGCTTTGGCTGAACCATACACAAAACTGCTATAATCAAGTCGGGAGCGAATTACTGCACGATAAATGCGCAGGAGACAGAGTCGATCAGAACCCCAAGATTGATGAGACAACACTTTGAGAATGCCGAGTGATTTGATGCATTTTGACTCTAATTGCTTAATGTGCGGAACAAACGTTAACTTTGAATCTAAGAGGAGACCTAGAAACTTGTGTTCATTTTTCACCTTGATAGGAAGTCCATAGATGGTTAAGGAGGGTTCTAGAAAAAATCCTCGCCGGCGAGAAAAGCATACACAGACAGTTTTTTTCTGTAGAAAACCTAAAACCATTTGTATTAGCCCAGCTTGTTAAATTATTGATTGCCACTTGAACCCTCCTCTCACAGATGGAAAGATTGCATGATGACACTGAAACCTGAAGGTCATCAATGTAGATAGAATACTGAACTGAACGAGGTATTACATGGGCAATGGAGTTCATTTTTATAATAAAAAGAGTGACGCTAAGTACACCCCCCTGGGGAACTCCATTCTCTTGCAAAAAATCTCGAGAAAAGGTGGTACCCAGCTTTACACGAAATGAATGACTTTCTAGATAACTTTTAATTGCGCCGAGCATGTGCCCACGGATACCAATTTCAATTAGGTACTGCAGTATTCCAAATCGCCAGGCAGTATCATACGCCTTCTCCAGATCAAAAAACACGGAAAGGCAGTGTTGTTTGTTCACAAACGCCTCTCTCACGGCTGTCTCGAAACGAACCAAGTGATCTACTGTGGATCGGGAAGATCGAAAGCCGCACTGGTATCTGTCTAGAATGTTGTTATTTTCAAGAAA
This sequence comes from Ixodes scapularis, assembly GCF_016920785.2. Lineage (NCBI taxonomy): Eukaryota > Metazoa > Arthropoda > Arachnida > Ixodida > Ixodidae > Ixodes > Ixodes scapularis. The sequence goes on along the minus strand of NW_024609879.1, from coordinate 66,849,219 downwards.
ATGCACGAGCCTTCTGTTAATCATTCTTTCAAGTCTTTGATAAACAACTTGTCAAAGCTATAGGCCTGTAGCTAGATGCGCATGAAGGATTCTTTCCTGGCTTCAGCAAAGGAACCACGAAGGCAACCCTCCAAGCGAACGGAAAATGGCTTTCAGACCAGATTTTATTGAAAAGGTATAGGATAAGCTCAAGAGTTGAAGGATGAAGATGTTGGAGCATAATGTAATGAACTCCATCTGGACCGGGTGCAGTCTGTTTAGGACAGTGGAGAATCATTTCAAGTTCACGCATTGTGAATGGGGCATTGTAGGGATCTTGAAAACCACTCGAAATGTTAACAGCCTTCTTTTCCATCTGTGCTTTGTGTTTAAGAAATGTAGGTGTGTAGTTTCTTGAGCTAGAAACAAATTCGAAATGTTCTTCAAGAATATCTGCCTGTTCCTCGAGGCTTTCAGGGCATGTTCCATTTTTTGTCAAAAGAGGAACGGAAAAAGCATGATACGAGCCATTAATCTTATGAACTCGATCCCAAACCTCCTTTGGTGTTGCCTGACTGTTTACAGAAGATGCATACTTCTCCCAGCAATTCCTCTTTGACCGCCTGCGAACAAATCGTGCACGCGCCTTCATTTTCTTGAACGAAATAAGATTACTTGGCGTTGGATATCGCCCGAATATGCCCCATGCTTTATTTTGTTTCTTCTTTGCCTCTTTGCAGTCCTGATTCCACCACGGCTTAGGCCGTTTGGGGAGGTGAGTGGACGTCATTGGTATTGCAAGCATAGCAGCTTCTAGTATGTGTTTTGTGACATGACCTGTTGCCTCATCGACAGAGAGCTGATGGAGGGATGTAATAGCTAAAAGAGATGATTGCTTAAAAAGTGTCCAGTTGGCTTTGTCAAACTTCCACCGAGGTGACCGTGTTGGATATGTGACAGGATGATTCTGGAAATCTAAAATAATGGGAAAATGATCGCTGCCGTAGGGATTAGGGATGACTTTCCATGACAACAGTGGAAGTAATATCGGATGCACAAGTGAAAGGTCGATTGATGTGAATGTATGTGTTGCTGAGGAAAAGTGTGTAGCCTCTTTAAAGTTGAGCAAACACAATCCTGTTGAAACCAAAAAACATTCAATAAGTGCTCCTCGTGTATCCCTTCGTGCACTTCCCCACAGAGGGTTATGAGCATTAAAATCGCCTACGAGCACAAAAGGAGGAGGTAGCTGATCACAAAGAGCTTCGAGCTCTTTATACTCCAGGTGATAATTTGGAGATATGTATACAGAACAAATGGTTATTAAACGGTCAATCAGTATACGGACAGAAACAGCCTCTAGTGATGTGTTTAAGGGAGGAGGTGGGGAATAAATATGAACTTTCTTATTTCTAGAGATATCTGAACGAAATTTACAGGGTGTATTTATAGCACAGACATAAGAGTAACTGCATAGTTTCATGGAGCTGTGCATATTATTTCTCAAGTTACAAATATTTATCAAAATTGTCCATATGCATTCCTTATCCCAGGTCTGGAGAATTTGAAAAAGGTAAGTAAGATTAAGGTTTTAATGGCGCAGCAGCAACTGAGGCCATAATGCGCCAAACAAAATGTTTATTAAAACTCAGCAAAACAGATGCTAGACTAGAGAAGATTTTTATAACTTGTGTAGATAACCAGTTTTGTTAAGAAAATTAAAAACTCGTCTAAGTGGTACTAAAGCACTGTCACCAAGTAAAAACATAGGATGAAAGGGTAGATAGTTTCTAAAAAGTTCAGGAAAACATGATACGCGCAGTTGATGATAAAACCTACACTCCCATAGAATGTGTAAAATTGTAAGTAATTCCCCACAATGGGCACAAAGTGCAACTTCTTCGCCACAGAGGAGGTACATATGTGTCAGACGTGAGTGGCCGATTCTCAAGCGACAAAGCATAACCTCGAGACGACGGTTTCTGTGAAATGAACTTTCCCAGATACCTATCATTGGTTTAATCACGTGGAGTTTGTTGTTGGTTTCAGTGTCCCATTCTAGCTGCCAAGTCTTTAAAAGAGATTTCTTTAAAAGTGGTTTAAAATCCTGGTAGGGCAGGCCAAAAGATGCTATTGAATCTGTGGCAGATGCAGCCAAGCGATCCGCACTCTCATTCCCTGCAATTCCCACGTGACTTGGTACCCAGCAAAATTTGATATTACTTCCAAGGCGCAGAGCTCTGTTTACTTTAAAACGAACATGTTGTGTAAGTACATTCTTTGTGGGAACTCTGGAAGAGATAGCAGCTAAGACGCTTTGTGAATCGACAAAAATGACTGCGTTCAATACACTGTTATCCAGAATATGCTCAATGGCTAATAAAATACCATAGAGCTCTGCAGTGAAGATGCTTGCCATTGAGTCAAGCTGCACAGCTCTTCCAAAGCCACTACAATAAACTGCGCAACCAACGGAACATAAAGATTTTGATCCGTCGGTGTAGTATTCGGCGCAACCACTAGATATCCTTTCTTGCAAAGATAGAAACTCTTGCTGAAGAAACTGTGGAGCCACGGTCTTCTTACTGTATTTGGTAAAAGACCAGTCACAACATACGGGTAGCTCGTTCCAAGGGGCAATTCTCTCCATAGATTTTAGCAAGTTAACACCACCTGTGGAAGGGACAGGGAGGCTGAGAGAGCTACAAATACTTTGAACTCGAAAACCTAGGGGGCGCACAATTGTTGGCTTGTTTTCAAACAAATTACAGAACTGAGGAACTTGTAAAATACTATAAGCAGGATTTTTCGGATCCGAAAGCACTTTGTAATAATAACACAGGCTCAAGTACTGTCGGCGTTTTTCCAGAGACATTTGATGACTGTCGACATACAAGCTTAATACGGGTGACGTGCGAAATGCCCCAGTGGCTAGCCGGAGTCCGAGGTGATGAACCGGATCCAACATCTTTAGAGTGGAAGGTCGTGCCGAACCATAAACAATCGCTCCATAATCCAGACGTGACCGAACTAAAGCATTGTACAAACGTAGGAGGCATCGTCTGTCGGACCCCCAAGATATATGTGACAGAACCTTAAGAATGTTTGAGGATCGCAAGCACTTTTGCTTTACTTCCTTTAAATGAGACTTGAATGTAAGCTTTTTATCGAAGACCATGCCTAAAAATTTATGTTCCTGCTTCACCGATATTTCTATGTTATTCAATTGTAAGATCGGGTCCAAAGTCAAACCTCGTCGCAGGGAAAACGGCACACACACAGTTTTCTCTGGGGAAAACTTAAAACCATTTTCATTTGCCCACTTGGTCATTCTGTTTATTGTGAGCTGCAGTTGCCGTTCACAACTGGAGAGGTTGCAGGACGAAAAAGATATTTGCACATCATCCACGTAGAGCGAGTATGAAACAGATGACGGTATAACTTGAGCCAGACTGTTTATCTTAACTGCAAATAAGGTGGCACTTAAGACTCCGCCTTGGGGGACACCATTTTCTTGCAAGAAGACATTGGATAAAGTCGAGCCTAATCGGACTTGAAATGTACGCTCACTTAAAAAATTCTGCAAACAACGAAGCATACGGCCACGCACTCCACAGTTGTATAGATCTCGAAGGATACCATACCTCCACGTAGTGTCATATGCCTTCTCTAAATCAAAAAACACCGACACGCAATGCTGCCGGTGTACAAAGGCCTCACGTATGACGGTCTCAAGTCGGACCAGATGGTCCATGGTGGACCGTCCAGCACGAAAGCCACACTGCTTGGTGTCAAAAAAGTTTTTCTCTTCCAAAAGGAACATAAGGCGGCGATTTATAAGCCTTTCATAAGTTTTCCCCAAGCAGCTTGTAAGTGCTATGGGGCGGTAGCTGGTAGCCAGAGAGGGATCTTTTCCAGGTTTCAGCAAAGGTATAACCTGGGCACTTCTCCAAGAATGTGGGAAAGCAGCAGCTTCCCATAGGTAGTTGAAAAAGGACAACAGGTGGGACAAAGATTCATGAGACAGGTGCTTAAGCATCTCGTAGTGAATTCTGTCTGGCCCAGGTGCAGATTGCTTTTTTAGGCTGAGAGCAACTTCCAGTTCACACATTGTGAACGGTCTATTGTATGCAGCAGAGTTGAAGCCTGACATAGTGATTTTCTGCTTCTCAGCGGTAGACCGGTACTTTAAAAACTCCGTACTGTAATTGGAAGAGCTGCAGACATGCTGAAAATGTTCTGCGAGGAAGTCTGCTTGTCCTGTTAGAGATGCTGAGATTGAAGGAAAAAGTGGAATCCTGAAAGCGTGGTACTGCCCACGAACTTTTTTGAGACGATCCCATACTTCTTTAGCAGTAACGAAACTATTTAAGGATGAAACATACTTTGTCCATGAAGCCCACTTGGCCTGTCTTCGCGTCCACCGAGCTTGTGCTCTTTTTTTCCTAAACTCTATTAAATTACGGAAAGTTGGATAGCGACGAAAAGTTCCCCAAGCCTTGTTCTGGCTTTTCCGAGTGGAAGTACATTCCTCATTCCACCAGGGCTTGCACCTCCGGGGAAGATTTCCTGAGGTCTGTGGAATTGAAGCAGAAGCAGCATTTATAATGCATTCCGTAACGTAAAGCGTTGCATCTTCAGGAGTCATATGAAGACACAAAGAGGGATCAAGTGTAGCTTCTAGACCAAAAATAGACCAGTCGGCCTTTTCCAACTTCCATCGTGGAAGGCGGGTTGGTATCGATAAAACTGGTAAAACGCTCTCTAAAATTATGGGTAGATGGTCACTTCCAAAAGGATTGTTTAAAACGTTCCATGAAAAGCATGAAAGTAAAGATGGTGATGATAGTGATAGGTCAATTGATGTAAAAGTGTTGTGGGCAGCACTAAAAAATGTTGGTTCTTTCTTATTGAGCAGGCAGATTCCAGTTGATAATAAAAGCCTTTCAATAACTCCACCTCGAGAGTCTTGACGAGAGCTTCCCCACAAAGGATGGTGGGCATTAAAATCACCAAGAATTAAAAACGGTTTGGGAAGTTGTTTGATGAGTGCTTGAAGTTCGTGAAGATGCAGCGGAACATTAGGTGGTAAGTAGAGTGATACTAGAGTGATAAGGCGGTCAAGAAGGATGCGAACTGCAACTGCCTCGAGTGAAGTTTGTAAAGGAACTTCAGCACATGCCACTCCACTTTGAACCACCACTGCTACACCACCCGAAGGGTTTGAGGAATGGCGGTCCTTCCTAAAAACTTGTTGATGACGCAAAACCTGCGTGTGCGAATCAGTCAGGTATGTCTCCTGTAGGCAAATAGCAACAGGACGGAGCTCATCAAAAAATGAATTGATGTCATCTATGTTACGTAGAAGGCCGCGACAGTTCCACTGCATAATGCCTATATGCTTAGCCAGTGCAAAAGTGAATATAAAAACTGGTAAAAAAGTAAAATGAGGTGACTATGGCTTAAAATCTATTTTTTTGCGCGGGGCATTTTTCTTTTTTACAGCCTCTTTCTGCTGGCCAGTAGAATCACTGGTGGCAGAAAGAGAGGAGTCAGATCCAGCGAGGAAACTTTCCTCGCCGGACTTGGGTCCACCCTCGTCCATAGGCTCTTCAGGGGAAGCCGGAGGAACACCCGGTGGGGTTGGTAGCCTTAACGGCTCACTAGGTCTTTGCTGGGTCGAGACGCGGGGTTGTCCCCGACCTCGAGGAGGCAGGGAGGTAGGGGCGGCGGGAGGTGCCGCCCCCTGCTTCAGGGTGGACGTGGAAGGAACAGCGTCCACCGTGTGGTTGGAGTGCAGTGCAGCTGGCACTGCACCCGCGGGTTTCAAAGGGGACACTGGCGGGAAACACACCCCCCCTGGAGGGGTCTGTGTTCCCGCCGATGCCATCACGGGTCGTGCGGGTCCCCTGCGCACGACCTCGGCATACCCTCCTTTCGATAGGAAGGAGAAACGTTTTTTCGCCTCATGGTAGGAGATGTTTTCTGTGGTTTTCAAAGTAAGTATTTCTTTTTCTTCTTTCCATTTTGGACAAGAGCGCGAGTATGCTGGGTGACGGCCATCACAGTTGACACATTTCGGTTCACTCTCGCAACTGTCAGCAACATGCTCCTTACTGGAGCACTTCGCGCAAGTGTCGCTTCCCCGGCAGCTCCGTGACCCATGGCCGAACCTTTGGCACTTAAAGCACCGCTGGGGATTCGGCACATAGGGGCGAACACGGCACCGGAGGTAGCCTGCCTTTATGGCCTCTGGAGAAGCTCTCTCAACGGAACATGAGCTGACTTGGAGTGAGAACAACGGGGTATTCACCTGACGAAGGGTGATGCGACGAGCGGCAACAACTCCTTGGTCTGAAAGGCCTTCAACGAGTTCTTCCTCAGACGAGTCCATTAGGTCGTCCTCCGAGATAACTCCTTGAACTGTATTAAGTCTGCGGTGTGGAGTAACGTTTACTTTGTATTCAGACACAGCGTTGAGAGAAAGAAGGGCATCACTTTGCTTTTTGGTGCTGATCTCAACAAGAAGATCACCGGATGGCATCTTTTTTGCAGAGTAATCTTTACCAACGATTCCTTCCAGTACCTTGGCGACTAAGAAAGGGGACAGTTTGGCAAGTGGTTTTTCTTCTTCAGAGTGTAAGACCAGGAATTTTGGAAATTTTTCGAGTACTTTGGATGTTTCGGGAGTGACTAGAGCTTCGGTGCGGCCCCTTTTGGGGGGCCGATCAAAAGGTTTAAGTTTGGAACCCATATAAAAGGGGAGGGTTTTCGGAAACTGTGGTGCACCGCCCACCACCGAGCCCAACAAGGGAATAGGTAACGCTCCATAACAAGAATGGCTTGGCTGAAGACGTTACTCTATTAGTGCTGCCCAGTCTCTATAACCAAGAGTGGTTCTGGACAAGGTGTCTGTCGCCACCCAAGGTTAGCCCTTGCCGCCAAAAGAGTTGAAAAGGAAAGAAGAGAAATGAGAAGAGTGAAAAGGAGGAGAAGACAAGGGTGAAAGTAGAGAGGGGATAGTAGAAGTGGCGACTAGACTGAATCATCCTGGCCGGGCCTTACCAGGACTCCCGTCTACGAGAAGCAGGGGCCGAAGTGGTGTATTGCCTCACCCGGGGGGCCCCGAAGGGTCCAAACCTACCCCGGGTTCGGCTCAACCACCAGGATGCCCTTTTCCCCGGACACGGGAAAGCCACGCACAGCCATACGTGGGCGGGCGAACCCGCATGGCTCGGGGTCCGTGGAGACGCCACTCTCCAAACACCTGCTTTCACAGGTGCCCCCTGCGGGGAATTTGAAAAAGGTAGTAGCGACGTAAAATTTGTTATGATGACCCCTGGATACATTCCCCAGGGCATAACAGAGCCCTTTTTTTAAATTTCTTTGTTGAAAGATTTTAATGCAACTTTGAATTTTGTGTAATCAATGAAACCCACATTCATCAAATTTAATTTTTTTATTATAAATTTTTAGCATAGTTTTCTAGAAAAAGGGCTCTGTTATGCCCTCACAAAGTTATTAGAGAACAGAATAAAAAAGACAGCACAAAAATCCATTCATCAGTTCCTGAGATATCGCTGGGACGAGCAGCCACGGCAGTGAAAAAATCCATTCTGAGAAAACAGCACTTGAAAGTTGCACACAGATTTTCAGCTTTAGAATGACCCTGCAGAATAGTCAGAAGTGTTCTTGCGCACTTTCTTCTTGTTCTGCCTTTCCAACTTGTCTTGATGTTGTTTGCTGGCCTTGTGCAGACGTAGGGCATCTTTCTCGGCAGCTCGTTGGAGGGCTAGATGGGCCGGCTGAAGTCCCACTGCAACCGATATTTCTGCAGTTCCCTTGTAGCAGCCGGCGTTGAACCTCAACACCGCTTCATGCAGTGCAGTTTCGACAGCGATCAGCGATGCATGCTGTTCCTTAGGCATCAAAGACCACAGGACAGAGTGGAAAGACTCAGATGCATTCTGAGTCTTTGCTCCCAAGCAGCGTTGAAGCAGAGAAACCTGCGACAGGCGTTGGTAGACGGGCAGCATAGCTGCAGCGACGTAGGCTGGGAGTTTGTGCTTGTGCTGGGGCTGTGGCTCACCTTTTGCCTCGGCAACTCTATGACGGCACCACGATTGAGCTCCCTCCGGACAGAGTTCATGGTGAGGCTCCTGGTCAGTCGATGTGACATGATGGTAGGTGGCCATAACAGCACGCTGCATCGCTGCCACGTCCTTGGAGTTGTTTCGGAGGGCCCAGCCATAGTAGTCGGTAAGCTTGTCGATAAGGGCCTTCGTCAACCTGCCCTTGCCGCTCAACGGCTTGTTGCTCTTCTGGACAAGGTTGCGCAGTGCCGTTCCCATTCTCTTCTGAACATGGTTCAAACACTCTTCCTTCACGATGGGGACTAGCCCGTAGACGTTCTCTTCTGTAAGGGCAGAGAAGGTCCTGCTGTCCCCGTTGGAGACAAGTGCTGCATACCGCAGGTCGTGCTTGGAGACAGAGCGCTTGAAGAGGGTCAGGGCCGCCTCGACCTCCATCCTCCCAGATTTGGCGTCCGTGTTTTTCTGGCAGACATGATGCATGTGCCAGCTGTCGTACCCTTGATCTCCAGGCTTGGGTCCTGTTTGGCACCCAAGGCACAGGTTGGATAAAACCACGGCGTCCAAGATGAGGCCTGTGTGGTATTCTATGACTGACCCAACTCCGATGTGAGATGTGTGCCCTCTCTTGTGCCATGTGCCGTCATACACCACGGTGACATCCTTGCAGAACCCCGGGTCCATCTTCTTACAGGCTGTCTTCACCGCGACAGCTGACTCGGCATAAAACTTTTCCACGCACAGGGCCTCTGGCTCTCTGAAGGTCTTCTTCAGGTGCTCTTGGAACGTTTTGTGGTGGAGACCTCTGTGGGAGACGTTCATAGCTGCCCAAAAGTCATTGAGAGCTGTCTGCCCCTTTCCTATCTGCTTGATTGCCACGATGGAGCGGATGTTGACTTCGAAGGCCCTCGAGTCTTGCTGGCGTGGCGAAGTCCAGGAACTTGCAATAATGCCGCAATGGGGGCATACAAGCTCGAGTTTTGCTGCCAGTCCGAGTTTGGTGCCTTCTTGGACAGTCAATCCAGTCCCCGAGCAATGCTTGCACACTGTGCAGCAGAGCAGGTTGCTCAAAACGTCGATCTGAACAAGGCAGAACTTCTCACCTTGGCCTGTAGCAGAGGCAGGCGTGGGATCGGGCAGCATGGCTTCAAACTTCCTCTGGGTTGCTGGCATAGCTCCAAGGTCGACTTGAACGGTATCACGATGTCTAGCTTCTGCTTCGATCTCCTCACGTGTCAGGAAATGTGTCCGCAAATGGGTGCTGGAAGACGCGCTCCCACTTGTCGCGGCAGGCGGAAGACGGGCGCTGGGACCCGCGATCTCGGGAGGAACCACAACGGTCGGCATGCTCGGTACTCCAGGCGTGAGCGGGGCGATGCGTTCTTCCTCGACGACAGCCGATGGCACAGAAAATCCATCACTTGAAGTGTTGACGCGATCATCATTGACGGCACGCCGTGCAGAAACTTCCAACTTCGCCATCCGCACTAACTTCATGGACCGCTTCCGCGCGCCAAACGCGCGCACCGTCTTGTACTTCGAACCCCGCATCATGTGCGACCACGAAACAGACGGGCACGCTACACGAAACTACTCAAAGAAAGTTCGGAAAACGATCGTAAAGATGGCGAAAAACGAAGCGGAGCTGACAAAGCAAGAGCGCGTGCAAGCAGACCACTACCAAAAGCAGACGACGCGAGCGGCAACAGCAGGAGAAACGGAAGAGGAGAAGAGCGCTCCGCGCGCGGAGAAATCGCGTCCCAGCCAATAGCAGTCGCACGCTCCCCCGCACGCTCCTCCAGCGCGCGCTCTGTCCAATCGCGTTCTTGCGATTGCGACATGGAAGAACGGCGATCACGCCGTAACCACGCGGCCGACGCCATTTTGGGAGCTGGCAAAAAAAAGAGAAAGAATTCACGTTCAAAACAAGACTAAGATGGCGGCTGTCGGCCGAACGCGTCGGAAATGGCGAGCGCGCGAAGTTGGGGTTGATTTTGACGTTTGACCGTCGCTTGGATGCTACTCAGGCCTCGTAAATAATTGTTTTTAAATATTTCCCCGTTGTATTTGGTGCTGATAATTACAGAGAAGGTAGTTTATGAGATATACAACCGAAAAATAAAGTTTTCTAAAAATCGACTTTTTCGCGATTTTTCGGTTTTCAAAGCCCGCGTCCTCCCTTAAGGGAACTTCAGTGCAAGGGACTGAGCGTTGTAAAACAACAGCAGAACCTCCAGACGAATGGCTTGAATGTTGACGATCTTTGCGAAACAGCTGGAAATGCTTCAGGATTTTCGAGTGACTTTCCTTCAGGTGAGTCTCTTGCAAACAGAAGGCAATAGGACTGTGCTCCTCTAGCAGGTCAGTAACATCATCATAGTTTGCAAGTAAGCCTCGACAGTTCCATTGAAGAAGTGGAGGCATTAATATCAGAAGTAGATGAAGGTATACGGAACACAGTCAATTAAATCCAATCCAAAAATGTAGTTCCCACAAAAAACTATGTTGGTGGAATTACTGGCTTTTTTGTTTTTTTCTTAGATTTGGTTGTCTCCCACTCCATGTTGTCCTGGTCGGACGAAAGAGCGGAAAGCTCGGTGGCCTCGTCTTTCGCCTCCACCTCTTGAGACGAGGCTTGTTGCATAGGTCTGGGCAATGTCGAGGCACGGGGCCGAACTCCCCGGCCACGACCGCCCTCATTCAAAGGAGCAGCAGTGGAGGTGCTGGGCTGAGTGTCGCCCAACTCCATCCGTCCCTGCCCCTCAGCTGTTGAAAGAGCGGCGCGATGCCGCTCCTCGGACAAGGCCCTCTCCCGTGAGTTGGGGCGAGACTCTCGCTCCTCCTCCCTGGCGGGGGCCCTCGGAGTGGGGACAGACAGAGGGGTTCCCTGCCTGTCCCGTGGTCGGGAAGCAGCTGGCGCGCTCCCTCCAGAAACCGGAGGAAGCTGCTGCCGCTGCTGGGGGGTTGGGGACTGAAGAGCCACTGCCAGGACCTCAGGCGAGACCTGGGTGGCCTTCGATTCTGTTCGCGGTGCTGGTCCCCTTTGCACCGCTTGGGTAAAAGTTCCTTTTGCAAAAAAGGAATACGGTTGTTTTTCCTCCTGGTAGGTAATGTTCTTTTGTGCTTTCAGGGTTAGAATTTCTTTTTCTTGTTTCCATTGTGGGCATGTTCTGGCATAAGCAGCATGATTGCCTTGGCAGTTGACACATTTGAGAGTATTCTCACAAATGTCAGCAACATGGTCGTTGCTGCCACACTTTGCGCAAGTTTCACGGCCCTAACAGTTCCGTGAGCCATGCCCGAAGCGCTGACATCGGAAACATCTTTGTGGATTGGGAATGAAAGGCCGGACTTTGCAGTAAAAATAACCAGCTTTAACGGTCGTAGGAAGCGTATGCAGCTCAAAGGTCAGTATCAGATGCTTGGTTGGCTGCTCCTGCCCGTCTTTGCGGATGGTGATTCACTTGACGGCCACCACAGCCTGTTTCTGGAGTCCAGCCAGAATTTCGTCCTCACCGCAGTCAATGAGATCAGCCTCGGAGATGACACCTCGGACACTGTTCAGTGTCCGGTGTGGGCTGACCTTTATCTTGTGTTCTCCTAGACATGTCTGTTTTAGAAGTGTCCTGCTTTGAACTTCAGTTTCTACTTCTACGAGAAGATTGCCAGAAAGCTTTTTCGCCTTGAAAGCTTTGCCAATGATGGCATCAAGGCATTTAGATACAAGCAAAGGCGAGAGCTTAGCCAGTGGCTTTTCTTCATCAAGGGCTTGAAGGACAAAAAATCTTGGAAACTTTGGTGGTTCAGATGCTTTTTCAAAAGTAAGTACGGAGCAACCCCTTTTAGGGGGGCGCACCGTGTTGGGTTTAGAAGAGGAGGCAGCCATAAGAGGCGAAGTTTGTTCGGAACCTGTGGTGTGCCGCCCACCACGGAGCCCAACAAGGGAATAGATAACGCACCATAACAAAAAGGGCTTTGCTGGAGACGTTATGCTATTAGCACTGCCCAGGAACTATAACCAAGTGTGGTTCTGGACAAGGGGTCTGTCACCACCCAAGGTTAGCCCTTGCCGCCAAAGAAGTTGAAAAAGGAAAGAAGAGAAATGAGAAGAGTGAAAAGGAGGGGAAGACAAGGGTGAAAGTAGGGAGGGGATAGTAGAAGTGGCGACTAGACTGAATCATCCTGGCCGGGCCTTACCAGGGCTCCCGTCTACGAGAAGCAGGGGCCGAAGTGGTGTATTGCCTCGCCCGGGGGGCCCCGAAGGGTCGAAACCTACCCCGGGCTCGGCTCAACCACCAGGATGCCCTTTTCCCCGGACACGGGAAAGCCACGCACAGCCAGACGTGGGCAGGCGAACTTGCATGGCTCAGGGTCCGTGGAGACGCCACTCTCCAAACACCTGCTTTCACAGGTGCCCCCTGCGGGGTGCTGTTCACAGACGACATCAAACTTTTCTCAGTGTTCATTCTCTTGTCAACTGTATTTTTCTGCTGTAGAGCAGCGACATGGCCTTGTATATATTGTGTAATGCTTGCTCCCGCTTCAATATATTTTTATGTTTTCATCTGTTAATTTATGCAACGAAATGAAAACTGTATAGTGCTTCAATATATTTCTATTTTTTAATCTGTTGGTTTAGGCAACGAAATGAAAACTGTATGGTACTTAATATATTTCGATTTTTTCATCTGTTGGTTTATGCAACGAAATGAAAACTGCATAGTTGTTTTGTGGCATATGAAAATGAACATAAGTAAAATTGTTGCACCAAGACTCACCTTGGAAACCTTGGGTACCTAAACCCCGTCTCCTCCTCACAAGGAAATGCCTCCCTGATTGTCCGCACAACACAAGAAGGCAGGACAAACCTGTTGCCCCTGCCAAGTCGCCCCCACACCCAGCGCACAAATCGGCGATAGGCAACATACCTATAACGCCTGGAAGAAAAAAAAAAAAAATAGATCACAACATTAGAAGAGTCCCAGTTTCTTCCGTCACATGGTGGGTAGAATCTATTCGACCCATTTAGCAGTTGTAATAAACGCAACAATGGCCCAAAATTAATCTTGATAACTTCGAAAAAATGCCTTAGCAAAAATTTGTGAACATTTTTTTACGAGTGTTATGTGTGTTACTTTGAAATAATTAATCTACCAACCACCTGTGGGCACCTCTATAAATAGCAGCGTGACACGTTAAAAAGCCAATCTATTCGGTCACTTCAGAGGGCCAACGTGAACGCCCGATAGATCGCATCAACTTCGCCGAGTCAAGTATACAGAATATATTACCTATGCATGTCGTGGTGCATGGCGAATCTTCGGTCGTGCAACTCGAAGTAGGCTAGCCTGAGCATCACTAGGTTGAGGCACACCAGGGGAAACTCCTCGTGCGTCGTGATGCAGCGCAGGCGCTGAATCCGAGTCAACTTGGGACCCATATCCCTGCAGCAGCGGCACTCGTCGGGCACGAAGCTGGGCAACACAGCACATCGGCTGCAGCTGCACCTAGTGAAGGCCACGAAATAACAATATCACTTGGGTGAACTGATCTATGACTTTTAGATTGGTCTCACCAGTCAGTGTTGTCGAGACGCCACAAATCAGGATGGGGCGAGAGCTCCGACGACTCGGCGACGGCGTCATCCGGATCGTCCCGTTCCCGATCAGGGGTATCGTAAGGCACCAAACCCAGTTGTTTCAATCGTTCGACTATTTGTTTTTCAAAGTCTGAGAGGTCATCGGGCACCGAAAAGGGAACTTCGTCCGATTCTCCGACCATCCTCACTATGGTCACTGCTACCCGAGTTCCGGCTCTCACTGCTAGCCTGCTACAGATGCCGAGCTCCGCCATGTTAACTGAGGGTGGACAAAAAGCCAGGAGGCCGCATAACTTCCGGACTCCCGATTTCGGATATTTCAAAAGAATGTGCGCAGTACGTTCAAAATTGCATGAAAAAACATGTTTTACGAATGCCGGTATTAAATGTTATAGAAATGTAGCCTACAAAGCTTCTAAATTTCATGATTTTTGACGTCACCGATCAAAAGAAGCAAGGAGGCTAGAGGCGGGAGAATCAAACGCCAAAAATAAAAAGGGGCGCGCGCGCGCGCGAAAATTTTTTTTTTTCGCGGTAAGTTTTTTTTTTGCATGTCTATGACTGCAACTTGCATCGTTTTAGACAATAAAAAAAATACGACCTTTGGGGTATCAGTGCCCCTTTGAGCACTTAGCACATGTGTCGGCCCCCCGACAGCTACGTGACCCATGGCCGAACCGCTGGCACTTGAAGCACCGTTGGGGGTTCGGCACATAGGGTCGGACTCTACACTGGAGGTAGCCTGCCTTTACAGTCGCAGGGAGAGTGGTGCTGTCAAAGGGTAGGATGATGTGCTTCGTTTTTCGTTCGTTGCCATCACGACGAATATTGATTCGTCGCGCAGCGACAACTCCTTGGCTGGAGAGGCCCTCCACCAGCTCTGCGTTTGATGTGTCTAGCAGGTCGTCCTCGGAAATAACCTCTTGGACAGTATTCAATTTGCGATGCGGAGTAACAGTGACTTCGTAGTCCGAAACAGAGTTGAGTGCCAAGAGGGCATCACTTTGCTGTTTCGTACTGATCTCTACAAGGAGGTCTCCGGATGCCATTTTTTTTGCATGAAAGTTCTTACCAACAACGCCTTCTAGTACCTTGGCTACAAGGAAGGGGGACAGCTTGCCGAGTGGCTTTTCATTTTCGGAGTGCGAAACAAGAAACTTTGGGAATTTGAAAAGATCAGGAGTCTTAGTTGGAATGTCAAGGACTTCCGTGCGGGTCCTTTTCAAGGCCCGATCAGGTGGTTTAGTTCTGGAACCCTTAAAGATGGGAGGGAAATTCAGTGGCCGGGTGCACCGCCCACCACGGAGCCCAACAAGGGGGTAGGTAATGTGCCATAGCAAGATGGGCTTGGCTGACACAATTACTCTACCAGTGCTGCCCGGGCACTATACCCTAGCGTGGTTGCAGGGACAGAACCTGTTTCCACTCAAGGTTGGCCCTTGCCGCCTAAGAAGGTGAAAAAGGAAGGAAGAGAGTGTAGAAGAAAAGAGAGGGAGGTGGGAGGAAAAGTGAAAGAAGGAAGAAGAGGGTAGAAGAGGCGACTGACTGAATCATCCTGGTCGGGCCAAGCCAGGACACCCGTCTACGAGAAGCAGGGGCCGAAGCGGTGTATTGCCTCGCTTGGGGGGCCCCGAAGGGTCCAAACATACCCCGGGCTCAGCTCAACCACCAGGGTCCCCTTTTCCCCGGACACGGGTACGCCACACACAGCCAGACGTGGGTGGGGGGGGGGGGTTTGCAGTGACGCCACTCACCAATCACCTACTAAAGTAGGTGCCCCCTGCGTGCGGGTATGGTGGCCCACGTGGCTGGGGTCCGTGGTGACGCTACTCACCAAGCACCTAGCACCTAAGGTGCAGGCGCCCCCTGCGGGGCTCGGGGTCCGTAGAGACGCCACTCTCCAAACACCTGCTTTCACAGGTGCCCCCTGCGGGAGTAACGCCCAGGTGCGTCGGAACTATTCAGATGGGAATGAAGGGGGGGGGGGGGGGGCGACGGCGATTTTGCGTTCCTTTTTTCGTATTGTTTCCCTTAACGTATTTTAACGGCCGTCGTTACCCGTAAAAATACGTTGCTTCTTGTAGCTTTGAGAGCAACATACAAAATTATAGCGCACATCCTCGTAGGAATCAACGGAATGAAAAACAAAACTTGAGTAGCCAGTAACAATCATTACACCCACAATCTTACATTTGCACCACAAGCTGCAAAATTTGTTCTACAATTTACTTGTCGAAGCCTGTTACTGCACTTGTAAAAGTCCGTTTCTATTCTGCCTACATGCTTTTTTTATGTGCCGATATTGGTGGAAGGTGGAACTCTAATACCACTAACTACCATTACCCTAATTTTGTGTGGTATCTTTTATTTTCAGAGAACCGCCTTTATTCACATCCAAGCTGCATAACTACATGGGAGCACAACCTAAAGAAGTGGCCAGAAATTCGTTCCCCACAAATAGTTTACTATTTTCTCAAGATCAAGGCCTGCGACTTGGAGGAAGTCAAGGCGTACAAGAGCCTCGACTCTTACAACTATGTGCAAAGCGGCTGGGTCGGAGCACTGCTGGTGCATGAGATTGACCCGTGCACACTTCTACTAAAAGGAACTGTTCAAGGTTCGTAGTCTGTGAACAGGCCCAATGATGCATGGAGTTGTGCAAAAAAAGATGGTGAGGTGATAACTGATGGGAGCACGTGCATGGCTGGCAAGGCAAGAGTTTGCAGCCACGTCGGGGCTGTCCTCTGGAAAGTTGACTGTGCGGCAATTGATTGATTGATTGATTTGAGTTTTCTGGCGCGAGAGCTACCAGGGCCAAAATGCGTCAAGTGCATAAACTATTGCAGAAACAAGGGCTGAAGAAACAGAGCTATAGTAGCTGATGATCTTATAAGATTATGAATATGAGTCGTGTATCACATAAACATGAGTTTTGGGTAGAAAAAATTACTATGTCTATGAATTTTAGGATTACACACTGACCATAATCTACAACATTTTAAAATACCTACAATGGGAGTGATATATTTTACGAATAAAAGTCACAACCAGTGTATGTAGCCAGTTACTTTAAGAAATTTTAAAACATGCCGAAAAGGGACTAGAGGTTGATCACCGAGAAGGAAGGCAGGGTGGAACGGAAGATGACATCTAAAAAGTTCTGGAAAACATGCCCGCCGCTGTTCATGCAGGTGCATGCAATTCCACAATATGTGTAATACAGTCACTACTTTGCCGCAGTGCTCACACTGTGGAGCATCTTCACCACAAAGCAAACGCAGATGTGTCAAGTGCGAATGGCCAATCCTCAATCGGGACATCAAAACTTCATGGTAACGATTCTTGTGATGGGAACTCTCCCACACCTCCAAACAAGGTTTGATGATGTGTAGTTTATTGTGAATTTCCCTATCCCATTCCGACTGCCATACCTTATTAATTGCTCTTCTGAAAGCTGGCTTAAAATCTTCATATGGCAGTTTAAGAGATATTTTAATCTTATCCTTGATAGAAGTGGCTAGCTTATCTGCCCCCTCATTACCGATAATTCCTGCATGGCTCGGTACCCAGCAGAGTTTAATATCGAATCCAAGTAGGAGAGCATGGTGCATCTTTACACGCACTTGTTGTGTAAGCCAGTTTTTGGTGTCGGTAAGAGAGCAAACTGAGAGCAGGGTACTCTGAGAGTCAACAAACAAAATAGCTTTCATCACATGATTCTCAAAGATATGTTCAAGGGCCATCATTATACCATAAAGCTCAGCAGTAAAAATACATGCAATGCTATCGATACGTCTTGCTTTCTTGTATTGTGGTGAAAACACTGCAGAACCTACGTAGGATGAGGTTTTGGCACCATCGGTATAAAATTGTAGGTAATCTTGATATTTCTCCAGCAACGCTTAAAACTCCTGCTGAATCACAAGAGGTTCGACTGATTTCTTATAAAATCTGGCCAGTGACCAGTTGCATGAAACTTTTACTGCACTCCAGGAAGGAGTGCTCTCGGCCCTTGTAATCATGCTATTCTCAGGGATTGTAAGCTGCAGGGAGGTTGAAATACTTTGAAGCCGAAAGCTTAATGGTCGCACAATGCTTGGCTTGTTTTCAAAAAGTCGTAAGAGAGGAAGTCTGTACACAGCTAAAGGCGGGATGTGCAGGGTCAGATTTAACTTTGTATCCATAACAAAGGATAAGATAATGGCTCCTTTTTCCTAAAGAAATTTGATGAGCGTTTGCATACAAGCTCATTATAGGCGAAGTCCGAAAAGCTCCGGTAGCAAGTCGAAGGCCAAGATGATGGACAGGATCTAGCATTTTTAAAACAGATTCCCGTGCTGATCCATACACAATCGCACCATAGTCCAGACGGGAACAAACCAGGGCATTGTATGATCGGACTGTCAGACCCCCAAGACATGTGGGAAAGCACTTTGAGGATATTAGATGCTTGCAGGCACTTCTTTAGTTCCTTGATATGGGCCAAAAATGTAAGTTTCTTGTCAAAAACAACTCAAAATTTGTGCTCTTGCTTTACAGGAACAGATATACTGTTGAGTTGTAAACTGTGCTCAAGTGAGAGGCCACGCCGCAGTGAAAAGGGCGCGCATACTGTCTTTTCAGGAGGAAATCTAAACCCATTTTATCGGCCCATTTACTCATTTTATTTATAGAGACCTGCAGTTGGCGCTCCAGCTCGAGAGGTTGCAGGAAGAAAAGGAAATCTGCACATCGTCTACATATAACGAACAGGAGACAGATGGTGGTATCGCTGCAGTGAGGCTGTTTATCTTCACTGCAAACAGAGTAATGCTCAATACACCTCCTTGGGGGACCCCATTTTCTTGGAGAAAAACATCAGATAGTATGGAGCCAAACCTAACCTGAAAAATTCGGTTAGTAAGAAAATCTTGCATGCAATGCAGTATTCGGACACGAATGCCAAATATGTGCAAGTCCTTGAGAATCCCATAATGCCAAGTAGTGTCGTAAGCCTTCTCTAGGTCGAAGAATACCGACACACAGTGCTGTCGATGTACAAAAGCTTCACATATGGAAGTTTCCAGGCAAACAAGGTAATCTAAAGTTGAGCGACCAAATTTAAATCCACATTGATTTGTATCTAAAATTTTTCCAGCCTCCAAAAAGTGCACTAGTCGCTTATTTATCAGCCTCTCATACATTTTGCCGAGACAACTGGTCAGCGCAATGGGACGATAACTTGTAGGCAGTGAAGAATCTTTACCGGGTTTCAGCAAGGGAATTATATGCGCACGTTTCCAGCACTGAGGAAAAACAGAAACTCCCCACAAATGGTTAAAAAAAGTCAATAGATGTCCTAGGGATTCACGGGACAAGTGCCGCAACATTTCATATTTAATTCTGTCAGGTCCAAGTGCAGATTCCTTTTTTGTTGCAAGGGCCACCTCAAGTCCACACAATGTGAAAGGCTGGTTATATTCTAGAGCATCTGATCCAGACATACCAATTGATGCTTTTCCGCTATAGCCCTGAATTTCTGAAGTTGGGCAGTGTAACTGGATGAACTATAGAAACTTCTTGAAAATAATTTGCAAGACAATTTGCCCGGCCCTTTAATGTTGGCACAGCTGAGGGTAAAAGAGGTATTCTAAAAGAAAGATAATTGCCCCGAATTTTTCTCACTCTGTCCCACACCTCTTTTGAAGTAATAAAACTATTTACTTTGGAAACATACTTCATCCACGAACCCCTCTTGGCTTGCCTCCTTGTCCATCGAGCCTTTGCTTTACTTTTTTTAAATTAAATCTTGCTCCTAGTACTTGAGTAGCGACAAAAAGTGCCCGAGGCCTTGTTCTGAGACCTACGTGTGGCAGTACACTCCTTGGTCCACCAAGGCTTGCACCGCTTCGGAAGATTCCCCAATGTTTGCGGAATAGAAATAGGTGCTGCATTTATGATTCGGTCAGTAATGTACAAGGTTGCATTCTCAGGCGACATAGATAAAAATTCGGTAGCGTCAAGTAGCGCTTCCAACGCAAAAAGAGCCCAGTCCGCCTCATCCAACTTCCACCTGGGGATGCTGGTTCGAAGAGAAGGGAGTGATGCCATACTTTCTAAAAT
This sequence comes from Ixodes scapularis, assembly GCF_016920785.2. Lineage (NCBI taxonomy): Eukaryota > Metazoa > Arthropoda > Arachnida > Ixodida > Ixodidae > Ixodes > Ixodes scapularis. The sequence goes on along the minus strand of NW_024609879.1, from coordinate 66,829,449 downwards.
CACAGGAAAATGGTCACTTCCAAAGGGATTGTCTAAAAGCTTCCATGAAAAGCATGGAAGTAAGGATGGTGATTGTTGTTGTTTGCGGGTTTTTTGGCGCAACAGCAACGGAGGCCATACTGCGCCAGACTAAATTAACTAATGAAACTCCTATGGTTACCTCATTACAAAAAGATGATCCTGAAAACAACTGGGACTAGATCTGGTGTATAAGGCCAGTACTAGTAATATATGATAAAACTCGATCAAGAGGAACGAGAGGGTGCTTTCCCAGCAAAAGAGCGGGATGAAATGGAATACAAAATCTAAAAAACTCAGGAAAATGAGCGCGACGTTCGGTGTCGAATTCCGGGCAGATCCACAAAATATGAAGTATAGTAAGATTGTCTCCACAGTGCTCACAAACTGGTGGATCCTCCCCATAAAGGAGATATCTGTGTGTAAGGAAGGAGTGCCCGATTCGAAGCCGGCACAATACAACTTCGTGAAAGCGGTTCTTAAGTGAGGAGCTCTCCCAAGACCCAAGGACTGGTTTGCTTACATGGAGCTTGTTATTAGACTCCAGGCCCACTCTGCCTGCCATAGACGAAAAAGTGACGACTTAATTAATGACTTGATATCCTGATAGGGAAAGCTAGCTTGATATCGAGAGCAGTTACCTGAAGATGCAGCGAGCCTGTCTGCCTCCTCATTACCCTTCATTCCCACATGACTCGGAACCCAGCAGAATTTTATATTGTGACCTTTAGTAAAGCTCCATTAAGTTTACTTCGCACCTGTTCCACAAGCATATTCTTAGTGGCTTTTAGAGAGCAAACTGCAGTAATGGCACTTTGAGAGTCCACACATATTACGGCCCGTCTAGTTTTACTCTTCAGAATATAATCCAATGCAAAAGACACAGCATAGATTTCAGCAGTAAATATACTCGCAAATTCCTCTAGACGTGTAACTTTTACAAAACGACCTGAATGCACGGCACACCCGACAAACGATGAAGTCTTGGCACCGTCTGTGTAAAAGTGAGCATAATCTTTATATTTCTCTTCCAGGTCAAGGAATTCCTGCTGAATAACAAGAGCTGATATGCTATTCTTATTAAACTTAGTGAGAGTCCAGTCACAAAAAACACGTACCACATTCCAGGGCGCCACGCAGACTGTGTTTTGAATTAGGTTAAGTTCGTCCAGACGAAGTTGAAGTGAGGAACAAAATTGCTCTACACGAAAACTTAACGGTCTGAGGATGCTTGGCTTATTTTCAAAGAGACGGTAGAGTTGAGACCTTTGTATGGAATGATACGTTGGGTGATCAGGGTTTGCTAGGATCCTAGACGCGTAGGTTAGGCTGAGGTATTGACGTCTTTTGCACAGCGACATCTCATTTGATTCCGCATACAAACTAAGTACAGGCGATGTCCGAAAAGCACCTGTTGCCAAACGCAAGCCAAGATGATGTACAGGATCCAACATCTTGAGAGCAGATGGGCGAGCCGATCCGTACACCACGGCGCCATAATCAAGACGAGATCGCACAAGCGCGGTGTACAAATGCAACAGACATTTTCGGTCCGACCCCCATGATTTATGAGCCAAAACTTTCAGAAGGTTTGTGGAACGAAGGAAAATTTCTTCCAGAAATTTCAGGTGGGGAATGAAGGTAAGTTTTTTGTCAAATATGACACCAAGAAACTTGTGCTCCTTCCTAACAGGAATTAGAGTACCGTTTAGTTTCAAAACTGGGTCTAAGGAGAGCCCACGACGTAGGGAAAAAGGCACACAGACTGTCTTTGCAACAGAGAACTTGAAACCATTTTCGTCTGCCCACTTAAAAAGTTAGTTTATAGCCAGTTGTAACTGCCGCTCACAACTAGAAAGATTGCAAGAAGATGAGGAGATCTGTACATCGTCAGCATAAAGAGAGTAGGAAATAGACTGAGGTAGCATTCGTGTGAGAGAATTCATTTTCAGTACAAACAAAGTTACGCTCAAAATGCCTCCATGTGGGACTCCGTTTTCTTGAACAAAAGGTTTAGAGAGGGTGCTCCCAAGCCGGACTTGAAAGGTTCTGTTTGTTAGAAAGTTGTTAATGCATTGCGACATCCTACCACGGATATTGCAATCATACAAGTCTTTCAGGATACCATATCTCCAAGTGGTATCACACGCCTTGTCTAAGTCAAAAAACACTGCAACACAGTGCTGCTTGTTCACAAATGCCTCGCGTATAATGGTTTCCAGGCGAACCAAATTATCGAGAGTAGATCGACCTCGGCGAAACCCGCACTGATTTTTGTCAAGGACCTTTTGCCTTTCTAATATGTATACTAACCGTCTATTTATAAGCCTTTCAAATGTTTTCCCAACACAGCTCGTCAGAGCAATGGGACGGTAACTTGATGGTAGTGAAGGGTCTTTCTGCGGCTTTAGGAGCGGGATGACATGAGCATGCTTCCAGGCATGGGGAAAGCAGGCTTTTTCCCACAATAAATTGAAAAACAAGAGAAGACTTTTCAGGGGCTCAGGAGAAAGGCGACGAAGCATTTCATAATGAACTGCGTCGGGCCCTGGAGCAGAAACCCTCGTTATGTCAAGTGCCATTTCAAGTTCACACTGCGTGAAAGGCTGGTTATAAGGCTCAGAGTCTCCTCCAGACATGGAGATATTTTGCCGCTCTGCACGAAATTTAAATCTACTGAACGAATCACTGTAGTTTGCCGAGCTGGATGTGTTATAAAAATGTTCATAAAGGATGTTGGCGATGTCAACTAAAGATGAAGAAGGGGCATCAAAAGTAGGAATTGCAAAACACCTATAGTCTCCATTTATTTTCCTGTATCTATCCCAAACCTCCTTGGCTGGCACAAAACTATTTATAGAAGAGACATACTTCATCCAGGATTTCCATTTTGACTGCTTCCTGGTCCAACGGGCTTTAGCTTTCCGCTGCCTGAACTCTGCGAGATTACCTGATGTGGGGTATCTGCGAAGTTTGCCCCAAGCCCTGTTTTGATCTGCTAAGGTTGTGGCACACTCCTTGTTCCACCATGGTTTGCATTTTTTTGGCACATTACCAGAGGTTCGTGGAATAGACACCTCAGCAGCATTTAGAATCTGCTCAGTAATATACAGTGTAGCATCTTCAGGTGACATAGAAGAAAGCAGAGAAGGGTCCAAGGTGGAATGTAACCCAAAAAGTGACCAATCAGCCTTATCTAACTTCCACCTAGGGATACGTTTTAAAAGTGAGGGCAACTGAACACTCTCTAAAACAATTGGAAAGTGATCACTGCCAAAAGGGTTGTTGAGAACATTCCATGTAAAGCAAGGAAACAATGAGGGGGATGAAATCGACAGATCTATGGATGTAAATGTGGTGTGAGCTGCACTAAAAAATGTTGGCTCTCTCCCATTAAGAAGGCATAGTCCAGATGCCAATAAAAAACGTTCAACTACACCTCCACGAGAGTCCTGACGAATACTACCCCATAGGGGATGATGGGCATTAAAATCGCCTAGAATCATAAAGGGTTGTGGGAGCTGACCCACAAGACCCTGCAATTCACTAAGATGTAATGGAGTGTTAGGTGGTAAATAAAGTGATACTACAGTTATGACGCGGTCTAAAAGAAGGCGCACTGCCACGGCTTCAAGTGGTGTGCAGAGCGGGACCTCAGAGCAGGCGACCCCACCTTGTACAACCACTGCCACGCCACCAGAGGGAGTATCACTAAGACGGTCTTTTCTAAAGACCCGGTGACGTCTTAAAATATACGGAGAGGATCATGAAGATGAGTTTCCTGAAGAGCAAGAGCTATCGGCCGAAGCTCATCCATGAAATGATTTATATCATCAATATTTCTCAAAAGGCCGCGACAATTCCATTGCATAAAATTTACTTTTGCCATTTATAAAATTTGTTTATATCGGAACATGTAGATCAATAAAACTCGGTAGTAAAAATATTAAAACTCGGGAGAGAGACCCCTTAAATTACTTCGGCGCAGTAACCTTTTTTCTTTTTTTTTTTTTGTTATTCCCTGCACGGGTCTGCGTCTGCCACTACATGCTATCCGGGTCAGAAGCAGGAGCAGCCTAATCGTCCAACTCCATGGACAAGTCTGTCAATGAGTCGTGTCGCTGGTGTTAGCCAGCGTTTTCTTCCGGCTTGGATCACGGGGAGCCAGGCCCCGGCCGTGACCAGCCGAAGAGGCAGCGGAGGTGCTGGGCAGAGTATCTTTCAACTCTGCCTGCTCCGGCCCCTTGAGTACAGGGAGAGCAGCACGAGACTTGTGCCGCTCTTTGGAGGAGGCCCTCTCCAGTGAGTTGGAATGAGAGTGTCGCTCCTTTCCACCGGAGGAAGGCGTCGCGGTCAGGACAGGCATTGGCATTGCCTGCCTGTCCTGAGACTTGGGGGCTGCTGATGTGCTCCCTCCAGAAGGTGGGGGAAGCTGCTGCCCCTGCGGGGGGGTGGGGGCCCGAAAGGCCACTGCCAGGGCTTCAGGCGAGACCTGGGTGGCCTTCGATTCCGTTCGCGGCGGAGGGCCCCTGCGCACCGCGTCGGAGTATGTGCCTTTCGAAAGAAAGGAGAACCTTTGCTTTGCTTCCGGATAAGATAAGTTTTCTTTTGCTCTTAAGGTGAGGATTTCCTTTTCCTGTCGCCAGGAGGGGCAAGAACGAGAGTACGCAGGGTGAAGACCCTTGCAGTTGGCACAGAAAGCTGCCGCTTCACAGTTGTTGGTTAGATGGTCGTGGCTGCTGCACTTTGCACACGTCTCCTTCCCTCGACAGCTGCGTGATCTGTGGCCATAACGCTGGCAACGGAAGCACCGCTGGGGTTTGGGGACATATGGGCGGATGCGGCAGTTAAGGTATCCTGCCTTGATGGTTTCTGGCAGTGCGTTTCTTTCAAAAGTAAGGATTACGTGTTTTGAAGGAATTTCCTCACCATTTTTACGGAATATGATGCGCTTAACGGCAACAATGCCAACACCTTGGAGTCCCTCGAGAAGTTCCTCACTAGTGTGTAAGAAGTCGTCCTCGGAGAGGACCCCACGGATGGTGTTGAGCGTGCGGTGAGGGCTAACCGACACTTTAACATCAAGAAAACTAGTCAGTTTAAGGATCGCTTCACTCTGTTTTTTGTTGGTTACCTCCACTAGGAGGTCTCCGGAGTGCTGCTTTTTAGCTTTGTAGGAAAATCCGACAAGGTTTTCTAGTACCTTCGCAACAACAAAAGGTGACAGCTTTGCAACAGGTTTTTGTTCATCAAGTGAATGAACAACAAAAAACTTCGTAAATGTTTCTCCTTCAGAATCTTTGTCGATGGTCTTGGGTTCAAGACAACGCCTTTTAAAGGCTTGCCCTGAACGAGGTTTGGAAGAGGGGGGCGCCATAGGAGGGCAAAGAGTGTTCAGAACCTGTGGTGTGCCGCCCACCACGGAGCCCAACGAGGGAATAGTTAACGGACCATAACAAAAAGGGCTTTGCTGGAACCGTTAGACTATTAGCACTGCCCAGGTACTATAACCAAGTGTGGTTTTGGACAAGGGGTCTGTCGCCACCCAAGGTTAGCCCTTGCCGCCAAAGGAGTTGAAAAAGGAAAGAAGAGAAATGAGAAGAGTGAAAAGAAGGAGAAGACAAAGGTAAAACAAGGGAGGGGATAGTAGAAGTGGCGACTGACTGAATCATCCTGGTCGGGCCAAGCCAGGACACCCGTCTACGGGAAGCGGGGGCCGAAGTGGTGTATTGCCTCACCCGGGGGGCCCCGAAGGGTCCAAACCTACCCCGGGTTCGACTCAACCACCAGGATGCCCTTTTCCCCGGACACGGGAAAGCCACGCACAGCCAGACGTGGGCGGGCGAACCCGCATGGCTCGGGGTCCGTGGAGACGCCACTCTCCAAACACCTGCTTTCACAGGTGCCCCTGCGGGGAAAGAATGGTGATGAAAGAGACAAATCTATGGAGGTGAAAGTATTATGAGATGCACTCAAAAAAGTTGGATCACTTCCATTTAAAAGGCAAAGGCAAGATGATAACAAAAATCGTCCAATAACCCCACCACGGGAGTCTTGGCGGGCACTACCCCTCATGGGGTGGTGCGCATTAAAATCTCCTAAAGTTAAAAAAAAAGGTTGGGGAAGCTGGCTAGCGAGTCCTTGAGGGTCCTGTAGATGCAGTGAAATATTTGGTGGTAGGTAGATAGAAACCAGTGTAATAAGGCAGTCAAGAAGAACACGGACTGCCACTACCTCCAGCGAGGTCGTGAGAGGAACTGGAGCACAGGCTAGACCGCTCTGGACAACAACAGCCACTCCACCAGACGAGTTGCTAGATGATGCACGGTCCTTTCTGAAAACTTGATGGCGGCGTAAAACTTTGGCATGCGTGTCCCTCAAATGGGTCCCCTGCAGGCATATGGCCACAAATCGAAGCTCATTGAGAAAAAAATTTATGTCATCAATATTAGAAAAAAGGCCGCGACAATTCTACTGCACGATACTATACTTTGCCATCTAGAGAGGAAAAATGTATATATACGAAAAGCAATTCAACAGGGAGATTTGTCCGTAGACGTCTGCGTTCCAGTCAAAACCATTGGCCGTACCGGTCCCGTGTACGGCCTCGGCATAAGAGCCTTTGGAAACAAAGGCAAAGCGCTTCTTTGCATCAGTGTATGAAACATTTTCAGTAACCTTCAAAGTGAGGATTTCTTCTTCTTGTTTCCATAATGGGCAAGATCGGGAGTACGCTGGGTGCTTACCGCTACAGTTAGCACCAGTGGGGCTTCATTCTCGCACACATCAGTGACGTGCTCTTTGCTATCGGTCTCAAAACTTTCACCGTGATCGGTTCAAGTTATTAGACCGATCTGGAGCCGGGTTGCAAATCATTACTGGACCGTTATTTCTTAAAACTTTGACCAATATTTGTCGGCTATTTGTCCAACATTTTCGTGCTGCCTGGGTATGTACCCAGTGTGACATGTATATATCTTTAACAGGAGTCGCTGCAGCTGGCTTAATAGAAACATGTGAAGCTAACTTTCTGGATCGTGGTGAGTCAGGGGACACTAGTTCTAATCTCTCGACAGATATGCTATGTGGAGAGCAAGTATGTCTACTGTTTTTGCAGGGGTTGTGGTGACGTCAGAACGCCGAGTTCTGATTGGCTCTGACTGAAGGATAGTGGGTAGATATCAAAGCAGGTTGCCTTGTGGTATACCAACTACCTTTCAATTAGAACCAATCAGAGCTCGGCGTTCCGACGCCACCACGACCCTTGCAAAAGAAGAGGACGAACCTGCGCTTTGCATTGCCAAGATAAAAATTATGCGCTATAAGAAGAGCAACCCTGTTTAAGATTAAGTGAAGTGTAGTAATTATACGTTTTTCTTTTCTTTTTCTGCTGGCACGTCTCATCTTCTGGAGAGACAGCCTGGCTCGTCGACCACTCAGCCAAGCCCTGGGGAGACTCCAGAAGCCAGTGTCGCCACTGGAAAAGGGAACAGTGCAGAGTATAGACCCGAGGCCATGACCAAAAATGTCTGTGCGGCGCTACGCCTGTTCCGGTGATCACAACTATTCAACTGTGTCACCACGACAGCACAGGTGTCTTCTGCACAGCACTACACGGAAGCTGCGGAGGGCAAAAAACTGCTTCAACAGGCAAAGAAAAAGGTCAACAGAAAGACAGCCAGGAAAAAGAGGCCAAATGTCGTCCTCCAAGAACTGAAAAGGTGGCTTTCTGGGCAAGCAGTCAACATTTTTGACAACACCTTTACCGACACGCTGTGCAACCTTGTCCCGAGCAGATCCAGGAAACCGAACAACATATACACAGAAGATGTGCGCAGGTTTTCCCTCACGATGCATTTTTACTTGGCCAAAAAGTACAAGTTTCTGCGGAAGCATATCAGGCTGCCATACTCAAGTGTGCAGCCGGAGGAGAGTGCATCAGCGTGACATATGATGGCACCAACTGCAACATTTCCATGTTGACAGCACCTGGAGTGTGCTTTGCTTTACCGCTGAGGAGCTGGTTTCCCAACCCCTCTGACCCCTCCAGGAAGGTGTACGGAGTTTTGAATGCCTGCCACATGATCAAACTAATGCGCAACCTGCTGGCCGAGAAGCAGTACATAAGGGATGGGGAAGGTAGGGTTGTGGCCTGGAGATACTTCGAGGCCCTGGACAGCCTGCAACAACAAGAGGGCCTTAACGCTGCCAACAAGCTGCACAAGCAGCACATTGATTTCCAGTACCAAAAGATGAAGGTTGCCCAGGCTGCCCAAACCCTGAGTCGGTCAATGAGCTGGGCCTTGTTGTTTTGCCAGGACGAGGACATCCGAGGCTTCGAGGAAGTGAGACCCACACAGTTTGCTGCAGCAGTCGACAACATCTTCGACCTGAGAAACTCCTGTCACTCCCTTGTTCGTGAAAGCAAGGCCCCGTCCGTGCCATTAACAAGGACACCATGCTCACACGCATCGACCAGGCTTCGCACTACCTCCGGGGCTTGAAGGACTCAAAGGGCCAGCCACTGAGCCAAGGAGCAAAGAAGACCCCAATCCTTGGCTTCCTCCTCGTCCTAGAGTCCATCAAGGGCTTCGCTGAAGAACTGGTCTGGGGGCCAAGTCCCCCACTCAGGTGCCTGTTGACAAGGAAGCTCAGCCAGGACCACTTTGAGCTGTTCTTTGCAACTGTGTGCAACAGGACGGGCAACGACAACCCAACGGCACTCGAGTTCCGCTCTGCCTATAGGAAGCGCCTGGTCACCAATGTCCGGCCCTCAACCTGAAGCAACTGCTAGATCGACGGCACCACAACAATCTTTGTCAGCTAGTAAAGGAGGCATGAGCAAGTTCAGGCAAGAGTTGAAGCTGCCAGGGGTGAAGAGACCCATGAGACCGACTCCTACCAGCCATTTTCTCAGTTCGCTGAGTTCATTGTCGAGTATATCGCAGGGAATGTGGCCATGAACTTTGCCAAGGTAACCAAATGTCTAGAATGCTTCAGAATTGCACTTGTCACAAGTAACAAAGCTGGTGCTCGCCAAAGACACTGGTGGCCTCCACAACCCCTCCCAGGACGTCCTGCAATTGTGCCCAATAGCAGAAAAGGTGCTTCCCTGAAACTTTGACAGGGTGGCCAAACGAGGCCAAAACTGGCTCCTAAAGCTGCAGACTGAGACAATGGGCATTGCCTCCAAGACCCCACGTTTCAGGAGGTTTGATCCTCTAATTCTTGCTCAGACAACTGATAATCAGTCCCACTGTGCCATCATGATGAAGGCAATGCTGGAGTATTACTTCAAGCTGCGAATATACCACATGTGCCTCAGCAAAGTGCCACTGAAAGAGGGGGGTTCTCCCAATAGCTTTTCATAAAGTTGATCATCTTTCAAGGGCAGTAACCAGGCCACGGCTGCATTACAGCACCGAGGAACAAGCACTCCAGGCTTTCCCTCTTCAACAGAAGGCATACAGGAGGCATACATAAAGACGTGGTGGGACACACCAAAAGAAGCATGATTTCAGAAAAAAGCAAGAACTGAAATATTTTTACCACCTCAAGCTTTTTAAGCTACTTTTTGATGCTTGACGGTATATATCGAAAACATGAAACACTACTAATTTATAAAAAAAGAAAACACTGCACAGGTTGTATACATAGGTTAAATTATAGTGAGGAGGGCTTACAGTGTAGTATGGCACTAATTTACAGCTGCAGTGGGGTAGTATGCTCTACAAAAAAAATGGACCTAACAAGACCAAAGTGCTCCAGGCCTATATAAACAAGCCAGGAAGATCTCACAGTAGCAATTAATAATGTTCAATGTTATCGGTTTTTCTTTTACTGCTCTATTAATTGGTCCAATTTTTTAAAGGATCTGCGACATATGGATCTTATAGTGCAATAAAATTTTCGGGGGGGAAGCGACAAGGAGAATGGATATATGGATCTCCCAAAGGACTCTCTCCCCGAGCACACTCCCTTGGAAAAAGCTTCATGTATATCCAGGTCAAACTGCCACATTCTGTTCCATTTTCCACATTCCCTGCCCTTTTCGTTTGATTTTTTGACCATGACGATCAGCCGGCCCATGAAAACAAGCATTTATGTTGACGTATACCTGCATCAAGTCACATTTGCTTCAACTTTCTCAATCTGTCGTTTACTAAGTTATACACGCCGTCGTTGTTAGCTGCCATCTCCAAAGCCCTTGAGTGTCGCTGGCCATCAGTGCTATAGCTGCCATACTCCAACGTTTAGTGTTAAGGAGCTTATTTCGCAGAAAAGTGGCATCAGTGGCGTCGTGACAGAAGAATCCAGATTGGTGTAAAGCAAGGGCGGCCAGGCTGACCCGGCCTAAGAGCTGCAAATAAAACCACGATACTTCGAAGAGCTGCAAACTGCAGTGTTCTTTTGAACACTGCAGTTTCATAAAAGCGGAAATAGAAATATCACAGCAGAAGCATTTAGAATTCTGTTTTTTTAACACATGTGGGAAAAAATCGACAGTACTACATGTGCCAGTGCACATCATATAATGATGTGCCCTGGCACATCATTATATGAGGTTTAAAGAAGTCAATTGTCAAAACCACTCTTTTTCAGGCATGGGGTACGAGAAAATGCCAGCAGCAAGGCAGCCTCGGTGTAATGCCAGGAAGATGAGGAAGCTACTGAGAGCTGCATGACCGCAACGCGAAAACCATGCATTAGGAAGTGGTAATGCCACAGAAGCACCAAAAGGAAATGCTTGATATTGAACACAGAAATGCAATGGAGTTGATGGCAAATGTGATGCCAGGAACACAAATGTCGCTCACACAGTTCATGCAGAAGCAGTCCAGCTTACCTTCCAATGTCCAATATGCAACACCAAATTTCCAACCTTTCCCATCCGCCAGCTCCTCCAACACTAATCCCCCCTTATCTCAGCCTTGCAATCTCTCTCAAAGCGTTCCTAACCCAATCTCCCAGCCAGCCAGTCCCCTATCCCAGTGCCCTTCCCCTTCCCAGGACGAGCTGCCTACCCACCGCCATCGGTTTCCCATGCCGTCTGCCTTCCCAATGCAACCTGCTGTCCCTATGCCTCCAACCTCGCCAACCCCTTCCTTCCCAGACCCTTGCAATCACAAGAGTTTTAAACCTTTTTCCCGAGGAGTGTGCAAGGTTTTTAAGTGCAATTACCCTTCTAAAAATGTCCTATGTGCACTAAAACATTTCTGATCAGCACTGTTACTACTTGGTTGGCCCACACATCTTTGTGCATCGTGCTTCAAGTCCGTGGTGATGCCTCGCCAAACACCTGCTTTCACAGGTGCCCCCTGCGGGGCTTTCGCTTCGAGACGGGCTGACTAAAGATGAGCTGCCACACCAGGTGAGTTTCCGGCTGCCCGGTACTTGTTTCTGTGGCAGGCCCATCGCCTCTGTGCCTATGCTGCAAGCAGCTGGGTCACATGGGCCGCCAGTGCAAGGCTCCGTATTGTCGGCTGTACTGTGAGGTCAGACACGCGGAAGAGGACTGCGTCCGCACCTATGCAACCAAGACAATTAGGTAGATAACCACCACTGCAAACAATCCAGTGATGGATCACGAAGAGACTGAGGAGGCAAACGAGCAAAACCTGATGGCACTGGTAGTGGTTCGGCTGCTGCTGTGGCGGCGACACAGAAGTTGGAGCCACATATGCAAGAAAATCCGGCAAAAGTAGTACAAGAGGAAGTTGACAAGCCGGCGGCCTGTGCTTTGATAGAGACGGCTGCTCTGACACAGTCAGCAATGGATACAGCTGTTTCGCCAGCGGAGGCCGCCGCTCTGGTGATTAACTCCAAGCACAGACGTGAAGACTGGTCAAAGCCAGGTGCCAAGGAGACGAGGGCACCCATCAGGCAAAATTTGAGGCAACAAAGGACCAAAGAGGAGTAAGCCGTCAATTATCGGCTTTGCTCTAGAACTTGTTTTCCTTGTGCTGCACGCCCCTGACTCTGTCCCGCTTTCACTCCGTTTCTGTGTTGTGTGTCTTGGTTTTTTCTTTCTCACTTCTACATGTCTCAGTGCTTACCTTTTTATGTGTGTATCTGATTGATTTTGGGTTTTAATGGCGCAGTGGCTGCTAACGACATAGTACGGCAAAACAATGACAGAAGAAAAAAAATGTGGTGCTATTTAGTTAAAGGTGAGGCATGATATCAGACTTTAAAATGTTTCATGAAATGCAGACGATACAAAGAAAATCCACTAAATTAAATGTGCTGTAATAGGCCAATGCTGTTTAGGAAGCTAAAAACTTGGGTGTGAGGAACAAGAGGCACCTCTCCCAGCAAAAGGGCAGGGTGGATATCCATAATTTTTTTTTCTTTCGCTTTTTCATTTAAATATTTAATCGGTGCAGAACAAATTCTATCAGTTATTATGTTTTTAGAAGATTTTGAATTATCTTTTGATTTACTTGTGTTAACAGAGACTTGGTGTCGTTCTGGAGAGCCCATCAATCATTTGAATGGACACACTGTTTATGATTTAAATAGCTGGTCAAAGCACCGGGGATGGGGGTGTGCATTTATGCAAAATGTTTCCTTGAATGTATGGTCATTGATGAGTTCAAATACTGTTACAGATGACTAACATTTTGACTATGGAGAGTGCTAAATCTGTTTTCTGTAATGTACTGTCAGCCAAATAGCAATATTGACATGTTTTTGGGATTCCTTAACAAACTCTTTATGTTTATTGGTGAGAATAAAATCTCTTTTTACTTGGGTGGGGATCTTAATATAGACAAAATGACGTCCTCACAGCGACAATTAAAGTTTTTGTCCCTGTGTCATTCATATGGTTAAGTTAGGGTGACCAGACGTCCCGTTTTGGCCAAGACAGTCCCGTTTTTGAGGTCCGCTTCTGCCGTCCCGTCTTTTTGTCCCCGTAAAGGATCATGTCCTGTTTTCGCAGGAGTGCGTAGTTTTGAAATTGGCACCAAGCAAATTGAAGCAAACTGAAACTATGCCTACTCGTTACAAGTATATTCATCATCAGGCCTACGAACGTGGGGACTGCGGGCGGATCCGGCGCTGGCGCATAGGTGGCGGGCCAGCCAAAGGCCAACACACGTGGGAACAATATGCTAAGACATTTTCCATAGGTCGAACCAGTGAGACGTGATCTTGGTACTGAAGGAGACTGCTACCACTATGTACCAGTCCCGAGACTCCTCGGTAAACTGTGCGAGGTTCCCGACGTCGCTGCTCAACTCGCCACACCACAACCACTCCTTAATGACCCCAAGGTGTACATGAACTTTACTGATGAGATCCTGTTTCAAGACCTCATGGGTCTCATCTCGGAACGAGTGCAATACACCATTTTTCTTATGATGAACAGTGATGAGGTGGAGACCTGCAATCCTCTAGGAGCCAAACGGGACATGCACAAGCTGCCTGCTGTGTATTTTCTTATGATGAACAGTGATGAGGTGGCGATCTGCAATCCTCAAGGAGCCAAATGGGACATGCACAGGCTGCCTGCTATGTATTTACTTATGATGAACAGTGATGAGGTGGAGATCTGCAATCCTCTAGGAGCCAAACGGGACATGCACAGGCTGCCTGCTATGTATTTACTTATGATGAACAGTGATGAGGTGGAGATCTGAAATCCTCTAAGAGCCAAACGGGACATGCACAAGCTGCCTGCTGTGTATTTTCTTATGATGAACAGTGATGAGGTGGAGATCTGCAATCCTCAAGGACAGTGGTTCCCAAATAGGGGTCTGCGGACCCCAGGGGGTCCCGCGAAGCCACTTCTGGGGTCCGCGAGACCCTCAACAAAATGTTTTTTTTTTTTAGTTGCCACGTTTTTTGTAGTTTGAAGCGCGACTGTGCCACGTATTGATGAACTGACCAGAATGAAGTGATGTGGCACCTTTGTTTTATGTTTTTTCTGCTACGTAGCAATAAAAGGCACCTGTTTCATGCTCCAGATGTGTTAACTTACTAACGTCCCCCTTCCCTTCCCCCCCCCCCCCCTCCCCCCCCTCTGGAAGGGGTCCCCCATCACTGCCAGCGGTCCGCAAGGGGTCCCCGACACATCCATGGCTGGGAATTACTGCTCTAGGAGCCAAACGGGACATGCACAAGCTGCCTGCTGTGTATTTTCTTATGATGAACAGTGATAAGGTGGATATCTGCAGTCCTCTAGGAGCCAAACGGGACATGCACAAGCTGCCTGCTGTGTATTTTCTTATGATGAACAGTGATAAGGTGGAGATCTGCAGTCCTCTAGGAGCCAAACGGGACATGCACAAGCTGCCTGCTGTGTATTTTCTTATGATGAATAGTGATGAGGTGGAAATCTGCAATCCTCTAGGAGCCAAACGGGACATGCACAAGCTGCCTGCCGTGTATTTTCTTATGATGAACAGTGATGAGGTGGAGATCTGCAATCCTCTAGGAGGCAAACGGGACATGCACAAGCTACTTGCTGTGTATTTTCTTATGATGAATAGTGATGAGGTGGAAATCTGCAATCCTCTAGGAGCCAAACGGGACATGCACAAGCTGCCTGCCGTGTATTTTCTTATGATGAACAGTGATGAGGTGAAGATCTGCAATCCTCTAGGAGCCAAACGGGACATGCACAAGCTGCCTGCCGTGTATTTTCTTATGATGAACAGTGATGAGGTGGAGATCTGCAGTCCTCTAGGAGCCAAACGGGACATGCACAAGCTGCCTGCTGTGTATTTTCTTATGATGAACAGTGATGAGGTGGAGATCTGCAATCGTCTAGGAGCCAAACGGGACATGCAGAAGCTGCCTGCCGTGTATTTTCTTATGATGAACAGTGATGAGGTGGAGATCTGCAATCCTCTAGGAGCCAAACGGGACATGCACAAGCTGCCTGCCGTGTATTTTCTTATGATGAACAGTGATGAGGTGGAGATCTGCAATCCTCTAGGAGGCAAACGGGACATGCACAAGCTACTTGCTGTGTATTTTCTTATGATGAATAGTGATGAGGTGGAAATCTGCAATCCTCTAGGAGCCAAACGGGACATGCACAAGCTGCCTGCCGTGTATTTTCTTATGATGAACAGTGATGAGGTGGAGATCTGCAATCCTCTAGGAGCCAAACGGGACATGCACAAGCTGCCTGCCGTGTATTTTCTTATGATGAACAGTGATGAGGTGGAGATCTGCAGTCCTCTAGGAGCCAAACGGGACATGCACAAGCTGCCTGCTGTGTATTTTCTTATGATGAATAGTGATGAGGTGGAAATCTGCAATCCTCTAGGAGCCAAACGGGACATGCACAAGCTGCCTGCCGTGTATTTTCTTATGATGAACAGTGATGAGGTGGAGATCTGCAATCCTCTAGGAGCCAAACGGGACATGCACAAGCTGCCTGCCGTGTATTTTCTTATGATGAACAGTGATGAGGTGGAGATCTGCAATCCTCTAGGAGGCAAACGGGACATGCACAAGCTACTTGCTGTGTATTTTCTTATGATGAACAGTGATGAGGTGGAGATCTACAATCCTCTAGGAGTCAAACGGGAGACGCACAAGCTGCCTGCTGTGTATTTTACCTTGTTGAACCTCCATCCAAGGCTCAAGTCGCAGCTAAGGTTCATCTACCTGGTGCTCCTTGTAAAGTTTGAGGATGTACAAGAGCATGGCTTGGACATCATTATGAGGCCATTTATCAGTGACCTGAAAGAACTGCAATCATCTGGACTTACACTCATGAACAGAGGAGCAGTGCACAATGCACAAGTGTTTGTGTTCTGTGTGAGTGGAGATAACCTGTCAATGAACTGCCTTGCAGTGTTTTCATGTTTCAGTCAGGGCAGGTATGCCACTTTTGCATGGCAGCATTTAAAAGTTTGTCAGAGCTCACAACAGAGCACCTTTGTGTCTTGCATTCAGCTGAGGCACATAAACAGCACTTGCAAGACATTGCTGTTAACCCAAAAGCCAACAAGAAACTCTATGGTCTCAATGAACGCTCTACAATGTTAGAACTGCCCTAGTTTGATGTCACACGCCAGTTGCCTCCCGGCATGATGTACAACATTTTGAAAGGGGGGTTCGAGTGCATTCTCCAACCAGTTTTAACCCATTAGGGACCGGTGTACTTTTAAAAGTACAGCTACAATATTATTTTTTAAAAACTGTAAAATAAATATTTCGATTTCAGTAGTTCTTTATTTTACCACCAGAGGGATAACCTACACCTCCAAATCAAGGATTAGCGTTCGCAGTGCTCAGGGGCGCATATGTCTACGGTCAAATATAGACAAACTCCGCTCCCGCCAACCGCTGAGGTGAGTGCTTCGAAATTTTGTTCTCCTGGCTGAAGTATGCAATCATTCGCGACAGTGTTTTGCATACACCTGCAAGAAAGATAGAAATAAACGCTGAGTGCTGTGAATGCTACATACCTTTCATACTTTTTGTGGTATGCAAATCTAAACGTTGCTGTACTATATATAGTACGCTGGGCTTTCGTGTATACACAATGGCGCTCGCTATTCCACGCACCCACTATAATGGAACCGGACGTTTTCTTCAGCACAAAACTGTTTTGTCGACTCAGCGAAGCCCTCGAAGCTGCAGCAGATACAGCAGAGAATGCTGAAGACGACGTGGATGTCGTCATAATTCCTCCGGACCCATCACCGGATACCGACGAGGAAGAAGGAGACGAGGACTGTACGGGCTCTGCGCCCGTAAATGACGTTTCTGGTTAGAAATGTTTTCTTTCTTACTGAGACTGCAATTCGTAAGCGCTTTGGAAGTTATCAATGATTGATATTTGAGACCGCGGCGTCACCAGGATACAGGTCTTGCTCTTTGCCGCGGCTATTCTACAGTATGTAGTGGGGCCAAAGTGGGAGAACGTTGTAAATAAATGCAGGTTGGTGAACCGGTCAAAGTGGAAATGTTTTGTCCTGTGAATTTGTGTATCAGCGTTCGCAGATGTTGCCGATTTTTTTTTTATTTTTTTTTATTTTGACGCCTCTTGTTGTGTATGCTTTCAACTTTGCATCTAATATTTAGAAGTGGTGTTCATGCCGCGCTGCCACTGTTGATTTTCGCGCTTTCTGCAGCTGTCTTTGCTTTGTAGCTCCTGTAAAATAGCCTTTGAAGCGTTACAGGTTCGTTACATCAAAGTCTGCCTTTTTGCAGGCACTCTGGAAGTTCACTGGCGTGCTAAGGAAGAAGAAGCTGACAAGCGCGTCCCTCCGGTGAAGCGGGCAAAGGTCGCTGCCGTAAACTGTAGCCGAAAAGAACCTGAGTACACCTGGGGGAACTCCACTGACGGAGCAGTAGTGCGCAAGGCCGAGTTGAGAACTCTGTATGAAGGTTATTCACCCAGTCAAATCTTCAGTACCATCTTTGATGATCACATACTTACACACATTATAGTACAGACTGGCAACTATGCGAAACAGAAAAACGAACATGGCTTTTCCCTCAGTTTGGATGATCTGAAAAGGTTCATCGGTATCCTTTTGCTGTCTGGTTACCACAGCCTTCCTCGACAGAAGCTTTACTGGTGCGTTGACGAAGATGTTGGAGTGCCATACGCAGCCAAGTGCATGAGCCGAAATAGGTTTTACAAGATAAAAAGATTCTCACACCTAGCTGATAGTGACTTGATCGGGGGATCAACTGATCGAATGTACAAAATACGTCCTCTCATGAACCTTCTGAATGAGCGATTTCAGCAGCATGGAATCTTTCACCGAAACCTTTCAGTAGATGAGTCCATGGTGAAATACTTTGGGCACCATCCTTGCAAACAATTCATGCATGGCAAGCCCATTCGTTTTGGCTACAAGAATTGGATGATGTGCAGTGATGACGGGTATTGTTATGCTTTTGATACCTACTGCAGGAAATCTGCAAAAACAGATAACAACCCTCTAGGAAGTCGTGTCGTTCTTTCTCTGCTTGAAGCAACTTCAAACCCGAGTGACCATATTGTCTTTTTTGATAATTTTTTTACCAGTCAGAGTTTCCTTGCTGCACTCCGTAATAAAGGATTTAGGGCTACAGGTACCCTTCGTGAGAGCCGGCAAATGAAGTGCCCTCTTCCAAGTAAGAAAGAAATGGAAAAAAAACAGAGAGGACACTTTTCCCATTGCTTTGACCCTGTCGGTGAGGTTCTTCTTGTGAAGTGGAAGGACAGTAGTGTAGTAACAATGGCTACCAACTACGACGGAATTGTACCCATGTGCTCTGTAAAACGGTGGTCATCTTCAGCACAGGAGAAAGTGAATGTGCAACAACCTAAACTGTTCAGCAGCTATAACTGCAGTATGGGAGGGGTAGACCTCTTAGACCAAGCTGCAAACAACTATAGAGTTCGCATTCGTGGCAAAAAGTGGTGGTGGCCTTTGTTTACTCAGATGCTGAATGTGGCCGTGATGAATTCTTGGAAAATTCATCAGTTGATTGCAGATGAGCCGGTCGACCTCCTTGCCTTCCTACGAAATGTCACACGGTACTACCTCCGCCTCGGTACAAAAGACTATTACATCCGTAGGCGGCCAGCCTCCATCGTGAGTGACATTGTTTTGGACAAAGGAGGGCACTTTCCTAGCAAATTGGAAAAGCAATTGCGCTGCCAGTATTGCCACAAGAGGTCCATGTGGGCATGCGCAAAGTGCAACATTACACTTTGTTTGAAGCACGGATGCTTCAAGAAGTTTCATGCGTCAAAGTAGCAATATTGAGCAAATGTCCATTTTGCTATGTAAAAGTCCCATTGTACTATTGAAAGTACACCTCTGTAACTTCTGAATGAATAAATGAATTTTTGACAAACTCGAGGAATCTTCTTCCTGTGCAAAGCAGACATTGTACCCCAAAAATAAACAAAATTGGTCTGGTAGATTTTTCTTGGTCCCTAATGGGTTAAAGGCGTTAGTTGAGGGGGGCACGTTGGCGTATGGTGATTTGGATTGCATCACTTCATTTGAGAACAAGTGGAATGACAAAAAAAAAACCTGTTGCAATGAATAGGTCTTTTCTAGCAAGCAAGACTAACCTGAAGGGCACCACTGCTGTGGTGCCCTTCGGTGCTGCCTTTTGAGACTATTGGGTTTGACTCTTGGGGACCTGGTACCAGAAGGTGATGTGGACTGGGAGTTGTACCTGCAATTGCACGAAATGGTGGACATCAGCTTTGCCACAGTAATGTCCTGTGAATACATTCCATACTTGAAGACAACTGTGCAGGCATTTCTTGTAGACTTCGCTCAGCGCTATGGCGCTGCAGCCCTAACCCCGAAGATGCATTACCTGGTGCATTACGCCAAATTATTTTGGGAACTTGGACCGCTGCTGGAATTTTGGTCTATAAGGTTCGACACCACACATCAGTATTTTAAGAGCCTCCCCTCACACATCAAAAGCTTCCTCAACATCACTGTAACTGTATCAACACGGCATCAGCTGATGCAGAGTCACCAGCTCAAAGAACTTCCATTTGAGAGCTCATGGTCTCATATGGAAAGCCAGTCGAGCAGAGTGCTCTACCTCTTTGTGCTCAAGGAGTCCTGCCACTGAGTGCGCAGCAGATGTCACATGCATCGCTCGACCACCGCGACTTCCGTTGTGGTACTGTCCTGGTAAAAGCTTCCCAGGATGCTGAGCAAGACACCTGTAGGGTGGAAGCTCCGTATGCTGCCGAGCGCAGACTTTTTGTTTTGATGGGGTCGCTAACCAGCAAAGGTTTTGACAGGCACAGGTTTTGTTATCGTGCAAGTTGCCGTGGTCAGCTGGGAGACATTGTACATTTGTAAGAATAGATGTTGCAGTAATTATACCTGATGCACAAATCATGCATACTAATATGTGCTATCTGTTCTAGTCGTAGTATTATACGTTGTGAATTGTATTTATATTTCTCCGTCTGTGTGCTCAAGTTAAGGCTGTGACTGGTATGTACTGTCTTAGGGCTGCATACAAAGGATACCAATGTTTGAACATTCTCATCGCCCGAGTGAGGCGAGTTTGTTAGGGCTGGTATGCTCGAACGCTGACTTTGTCTATGTGAGCTGAAAATCGGATCTCGTGTTGATTTGTCGCGGCTAAAATGGCATGTGCTTCTACCATCTGCGGGGAAATAATGCACGTTGGTGAGATTTATGCTCTCGGTAAATTTGCGACGTGAGGCCGCGAACAAATTGCCACCGTCGACGACGTCCACAAACACAAACCCACGTGCATTTCTGCTGTCTAGAGGGCAACGTTACCGAATGGGTGGATGCATGTTTTCTTCTCGGGCGTGCAGATTTCTCATTGCGACACACAGCTAGAGTGCCGTAGCCAAGAATAGCAACTCAACGCGCAAGATAAAAATTCACCGACCAGGCCGACGTCCCATCACTGGGCCATGTCCTCAACGGAGGGCAAAATCGTCACCGGCATGCAACGCGAGATAGGAAGTCGCCCCAAAACGACCGGCGAAATTTTTCTGAATCACCTCCCAACCAGCTTGAATCCCCCAATTTCGGAAGAGTGAGTTTTGCTTGCTCAAAATTCAAATCTGGAGTCAGAACGACCAGTGGTAGACATGCGCTTCAAGAAAGGCGATCCCGACATGCGCTAAAACGACTGGTGGAATATCCTATTAGTCTCACTCAACGTTTCATGTTGCGACCTATTTTCATCTTCAGGTATCATTAGAGCACATCAAAAATATGTGTGAGCTTGACGAAAAACACGAGCTGAAGTTGCTGCCAGGCCTGAAGCTGAAGGACCTAAACCCCAATCACTTCGAAAAAAGGAATGTGGCTTCAGCAGTGTCCTTATTAAACCACAGTGTCGGTGCAGCCATAAGGTGTCTTGTCAGCCTGCAGGAGCTCCCCCAAAAGGCGCTCACAACAGCGTGGTTTTTAGATCAAGTGTTTCAATGGTTCTCTTAGATGATATCTCGAGCAATCAAAACTGCGCTCAGCGACTTCTGTCCTCAGAAAGGCCACGAAGCAAAGGTTTTTCTGGAAAACTTCAAGGAAATGTTTTCCTTGCTGATAATCTTAGAAAAGCTCTCCCAGGGCATGTGGAAGTCAGTTCAAACTGGAGTACTAATATTCACAGAGGCAGCTTTGCACCTGCGCAACTACTTCCTTAATCAGCAAAGCTTCAAGTATGTCTTCTTGAGCAGATTCAGCCAAGACATACTTGAAAACCCATAGAAAGACCCCAAATCCTCGTGCACGAGAGTTCAGGTCGGCGTTCAGGATAATTGTGCTAGCAAAGTTTTCCCAACCCATTCGTCAAGGGGGCTATGCTGTGGACGACACCGTACACCTTATGGACTTTCTGTGCAAATGCACGGACCTTGCCGAGCATCATGGAGAGATCCTGAATGATTATGATGAGGAGGAGGAGTTGGAGCTGTGTACGCAGGAAAAGGAAAGCCTCATTTACCTCTCGGGTTATGTTTCCAGAAGCATAACCCAAAAGTACAAGTTGTGCCACACATGTAAAGATTCTTTTGTGGTCCGTCGGAGCCAAGCTCCTCCACTCATCGCTCTCAAATCCTACGTGAAGGCGGACAACACACCCCTGTTCATTCCATCAGACAGTGTAGTGCAGTTACTACAAAGTGCCGAACACAGCTTCAGATCGCACGAAGAGGTTATTGAAGAGTATGTGCCAAATCAGTGACCTGGGACCGCTAATTGCTGGGACAGTGCCGTCATTCTTTGCATCTCCTATGTGCCATAATGTTGCTGAGTGGTTGGTATCACAGTTTTTTATGTGTCGCTGCGGTTTGCTCTCAAACAAGAGAATGCAAAGCTGCTGGCCCAGCTTAAGCAATCGGGGAAATGTGGCTCACAAAGTGCAAGTATGCATGTATTTTCCAGAAATTGCGTGTACCACAATTTCTGGACTAGCTCACGGAGTGTACCATATTTTCAGGATTATAACAGTCCACGGACTACATGTTAAAAGTGGCTCATTGACGATTTCCAGTTACAGTAGAATCTCTATGATACGATCACGGTTCATTCGAATCTGGAGATGATACGAATTTTTCGAAATCTCAGCCAAAGTCCTTTAAGACTAATGTATTACGTTTCGGGATAGTCCGAATGCTTCATCGGGCCACAGTGGATCATACGAACAATGATCGACAACGTTTACATGTCCTTTAGGGCGGTATCACTCGGCTCCGACAACTGTAGCCGCTGTTTTTGCATTATTTTTCTTGCCGTTCTTTCTACAGATTCATAACAACCGCGGCTGCGTTCCAAAACTCGAAACACACCCACATCCACCGTTACTGCACTATCTGTGTTGTCACGTGATTCGAATTCGAATTACTGGAGTAACTAGTAACTCACATTCACCTACTCCAGGGTTGCTGCTTTATTTTTATTGTCAAGTGATAAGCGGGTTTTAGCAACTCTCAGTTACTCGAGTGAACACGAGAAACGACTTTCGGAATCGGCATTGATGATTTGAACGTCAACAAGCAAGCATTCTTTGTTTGCACGCACATGCGAACGTCTGTAAAACTCTATGCAATTTTCATCAATTAACTTTTGGGAGGATATTTCTCATCCTGCCTCGTCTGGCCAGTGTGAGTTGCGACTTGATTAAACATGTCTCGCAAGAGAAAATCGCTGTCTTTCAAAGAGAAGCTGGAAGTTCTGAGGAAAATGGATGAGGACCCTAAAAGAAAACGCAAGGATTTGGTGAAGGAGTTTTGGCACGTTTTTACACATACCAAAACTGTCTCCCGAGTGATATTGAAAAAAGAAGACTCGGAAGAACATCACTGACTTCTTTTGTCACGACTGTGACCAATAAACGGCAAGTAGTCCCCACGTTGCTTTCATGTACTTATGTGACTTGTTTTTCGTTCATACAAATTTCGAATTATACAAATATTTTCCGCGATCCCGCAAGATTCGCATCATCAAGATTCTACTGTACGACAGCTCTACATTTCTATCAATCTGGTAATGCTGACGATTTTTTGTGTTCTTCAAAACTGCATTGCCAGATAGTTGTTTTTGTACCCATCTATCTTGTCTCCACATTTTCAAAGTGCTGGTTCTATCGTTTTGAAATAACTATTTTTGGTATTATGGATGTATTTTCTTTTTAAATCATTGTCTGCCCTTCTACAATACTCCAAGAAATTGCTGTAGGCAGTTCTGTGAATAAACATATTCCAGAGACTGTTAGTGCTGTGCTTGTTCACAATTTCTTCAAAGGACCATGTCAGTGGTAGTAAAATAGTTTAATAAGTTCAGCAAGATGTAGGTTGGTGTTGCACACTGAAAGTAAACAGAGCTCTATTGCCCTGTTGTCAGGGCAGAATATACCAATCAAAAGGAAAACAGTCAATCTCGGCATCACTCTGGTCCCTGCAACAAATTTGACTCATTAAAAAAGACGCATCTGCATTGAAAGTGGAACGTCAATGAACTTTTTCTATATTAGGCGGTTTGCACCTTGCGGCCTCTCCCGAAATTTGGAGTGCCGTTAAACATTATTCGCGAGTTCCTAATGTTTGCGATTCAAGCAAATTCAAAATTTAGCCAAACCATGCAAAAACCTCTCAATTTGGGCATTTAGAATTCGCAAAATGGCTAAAAATTTGGATAAAAAAGAAAAAATTGCACTATTTTAGCATCAAAGTGCGGGTGCTCGACATTCCTCCTCACATTCGCATATCATTGGGGCACACAAAGGTAAAACACTGCTCAGCCTACATAATACCAAATAAACTGTCTGTTGAAAAAAAATAAAAATAAAAAGCCACTCAGGCTGAGCCGTGGCACCCACTTTTCGATTAAACGCAAAGGGAAAATAAGCAGGCGTGCGCTCTTTTGCTTCTTGCGATCGCTCAAGGGGGAAGGTCCTCCGAAAGTTGGGCACACAGCGGGCTCACAATGCTGTTCCGGCAACAGCGACTTGACGACTTTACTTCACCACGACACAACACCACACATCACAACGATGTGCGACCTGCAGTTGAGCTTTTTGCAAATTGACAGGGTAACAGGAAACGACGGGAAGACGATGACGGCGCATGCGCGGCTCGTTGCTGCACTATTTTTCTTAAGCAGCATGCTGCCTCTCGTCTGCACCTTTGTGCCCTCTACAAAAACCGACTGTGGCTTCCCGCAGCACTTGGCTCCAGATAGGCACCATTGCGGTACTCTGGCTCTGCAAGCAGAGCCTATACAGTTACTCTATGCCTTTTTACCCGTTCAGACTGTGCTAGCCTTTAAATAGTGGCGAAAGAGTTCCTTTTTTCTATAAAAAAAAAAAGATAAAGAAAACATCTGATTCTTTTGTTCAGCTTATCTTTGGACGCTTGACCTAAAGAGCTGGGCTTGGGGGAGAAGATTAGGCCATTCTTTTCATATCAGGCAGAAAGACCCCCGTCAAGCTGCTTATAGCAGCTTCTTGTCTGGAGGTCCCT
The DNA here is from genome assembly GCF_016920785.2 of Ixodes scapularis. NCBI lineage: Eukaryota > Metazoa > Arthropoda > Arachnida > Ixodida > Ixodidae > Ixodes > Ixodes scapularis. The sequence goes on along the minus strand of NW_024609879.1, from coordinate 66,804,983 downwards.
CCAGTGTAAACCTGGAAAAATAAAGCTTGAATTGAAACAGAAGGATAGTCACAATACTATACCTCGTTTCAGCTTAAGTCCAGACGCAGCTGACGCTACGAGCTAATGGGACAAATCAAGCAGCATCAAAAGTGCCAACCACTGGGCCTTTTTTGTTTATGATTGGTTTAGCGATGATGGAACACATACAGAAACATGACGAACACCAAGACGGTGCCCGTTTGATGCTCGCTCACCGGTGCCATCAGCTCGTAGCGACAGGCTGCGCCTAGACGTAAGGTAAAAAAAAGTATAGCACGAGTTTGAATTGCCCTGTACCCCAAAAGTCCACAAAACATAATTCCTTCTTGCAGAAATCCTACCTCCAAGTCAAATAAAATCAAAATTTATTTTATGTTACCCAAATTACATATTGTATGATTTGTTTTTGTTTTTCGGGGGTTCGTCTTAACAATGAAATATCCAAACCATCGCGCATGCTCAGCACGGCCGGCACGCTAGGGACGTTGGTTTGCTTGTAAAGACAAGCTGGTGTTGAACAACTATAATCCTTTGCGTGATGGAGAGGGTGTGCATTTCTGCACGTTGCACTACGTGAACCGACGAACCTGTCGCCGCCTCAGTCAAACGTTTGTCCGTGGCGTATGGTTCGTTCCAGAGTTGTTCTCTTCTTTTTTTTTTTTTTTGTGTCGGCATGTTTTTTAGACAAATCTATGGGTCAAAGCGAAAAGGAAAATCATACTTAGCAAATATAGTAAGTGACATGCACATGAAGCTTCCATTGGTTCAACCAATTCACTCCGCGATGTCGATGCCCACGCTGCTTGTTCGGAAGCCTTGGCAGCGCCTGAGAGCGGCGATCATCCGTGAGACGGCATGCGCTTTGTTCAGACTTGGAATACTGTGCCATGGTAACTGAACCTCCAGAAGGCTGTCAGGACACCGATCAGGTAGATCCTTCAGCTTCTTCTTTGGATACCTCTACGGGTCGCACACCAGACACAACTGCTGTGGCCGCACCAGAGGGGCGTCGCATAGCTGACATCGAGCAGTTCTTCCAATCTCTGCAAGACTCAAGGCATGAGCCTTTTGGCTGCACTTTTGCTGACATGGCACTCATATCTGAGAGGCGGCACTGGTTGCGCAGTTCCTTCACGTTCAAATGCAGGATGTGCAGCCAGGTAGACGTAATAGAGTCAGAGCCACGGCCTGAAAAGGATTATGGACGTCAACAGCGCTGCTTTTTCTGAGGTTATGTCTATTGGCGCTGGATTTTCCAATCTTTCAGAATGGCTTGTAGCCTTGAACACACCTCAGGAATCTTACAGACAGCGAAGACACTGACACTGCAGCCAGCGGTGATGTTGCAGACGACGAGGATCCACTTCAAGTGCCCGAGACTATTGTGGACATGGCGTGCCTCTACGGTTCTCTTGATGACTCAGCTGTGAGAGAAGCGACATTCCCAGTGACTGAGCACGACCAGGTGGAACTCTGCACACGTGCTCAAGCAAACTTGGACGAGTGGTCAAGGCAATGAGTGGACAGGTTAACAGAGTTCACACCTGAAAAGGTACTCTCGTGCTGCACTGGGGCAGAGGAGATTGTCTCCCAAGTGATGGGCTATATCAAGACACCCGATGTGTTCAGTGTGAGATGGGGCAGGAAAGACCAAGTCAAGGCTCAAAATTGCTTCAATGATGATGAAGCACACAAGCACAGGGGCTTTGAGGTCAGAAGGTGTGGCTTGTTTGTGGACTCCGAAAGGCCATATTTAGGAGCTTCTCCTGATGGCATTGTGTCTTGTTGTTGCACAGATGCAGTACTGAAGATTAAGTGTCCAGCGTCATGCACAAACCTTACAATTGATAAAGCTAAGGTAAAACTGCCATACCTCGATGCTGATGCGCGTCTAAAGAAAGGTCACTTGCATTATGCTCAGGTTCAAATGCAGATGGCACTTGTTAAAACAACCAGAGCATTCTTTGCCGTCTTCACAAATGTGGGCATAAATGTGGAAGAAGTCAAGTTTAATGAGTGCTTTTGGAACACAGCCGTCAGTGAGGCAAAGGAGTTCTACTTCGGTCACATTTCCACAGAAATTCACGGCAGAGAATTCTGCTGAAAAAAATTGGATGCGAACACCATGTGCATGCGCAAAACACAGAAGCCCGGACCAGTCCTACGACGCAAGTTATGTAATGTAGCCATCCACCTGAAATGTGTGAAACTGCGACGTACACCTAAAACATGGGTGCGCTCAGTTCGTAAACTTGCAAATAGACCTGCTGTTTATTGCAAGTATGTTAGTACCAGTGGCGCCAATTTAGCAGTTTTCCTGCAAGATTTAGCGGAGTGGTGTGTTCTTTAGCAGGAAAAATTGCTTATTTGTGCTTGAAGACATTAAGCTCTGTGCTCGGGGTCTGCTGGAAAGCAGTGCATCCTCACAGTGGAAAGTAAGTTGGTCCCTGAATGCAGGCTGTAACCAGGGACGCTGAAACAGATTCCCTTGTTTGGCAGTTGAGACCGGTTTGTTTGCACATACATATCGGTCAGAGATTTTCTAATCTAATCGGGAAAGGACACGAAACTTACGAAATGAAAGGCAAGCAAACCGCCAACCTGCATCGCGGGAACAGCTAAGAAAAGCGGTTGAGCGAGAACGACCGGAGGTCTCCGGGGACCCATTTCGGTTGGAGTGACTAATCGCGCACTCGTGATGAGCTTCACCCGAAACAGTGTGAATTCGAAGTGTACCACAGCTATCGGTGTTCAAAAAGTCCTACGCGTATATCGGCAACAAGCGATTTCTTTGAAGTCGCAGGAATTCTTGGGGTGTGGTTTGGATCAGCAAATGACAGCTTGTACCGCATTGTGTTGAACCGTCATGGAGCTCTTCCATCTCCTTTTTGTGTTTGTGTGGTTGTTCTGCAGTGCCCGTATAGACATATGTCTCGGAATACATCTTTCAAGTCCGTTAAGTTTATGGTAAGTGCACTGCAACCTACTTGTTGCCAACGAGTGACCACTGTTCTACGGGTACTCTTCCAGATTATCTATAGGATTAGGCAGTGTCTATTGTTCCAGCAGCATGAACAATAATTTCCCCGAAATTCTACCGGCAGTCGCCTTCTGTAAGGATCGACGAGGGTTCCGCGGTTGGGCCGTTAGCACCAGGGAGATTTGGCTGGGGGGAAAGCGCTAGTGTGAACACTTCCCGTGGCAGGCGACCTCGAGAGGCAGGCATACTTTACGACGCGAGGTTCGGAACGCGAATTTTCTGCCGAGAGAATTTGAGCGAACGTTCCGGGCCGGGAAAATAAAGTTACACCACCACCACCACCAGAACGCAGTGGTTCTGGCCGGCGCTGTTTACACGGCGCGTTTACATCGGTTTAGTCTTTCTCGCCCGAGTGTGGGGGGTCGCGGCAGAACGGCAACGTCAGACCGCCTCTGGCAGAATGAATTGCGGGATGGCTCACTTAGTCGGCGCTATCCACACTGGGGTCGGTTGTCTGCTTCGCCGTGCGAGATATGGTTTTGCTTGCATCCGAACCAGCCCGACCTTTGACCGTGAGATGTACGCAGACCGCGGGTTCCCACCCGGGAATACAAACAATTTCCACGTGGCGAGAAAGTGAGCCGATTGGTTGGCGGTGGGAAACGCCTGTCTCACGACGCATCGAGGATTCGCCGGTCCACTAAAAGGGGACGGACCAGCGAGCGACTTGGATGGGAAACTCAGCGAGTGAGTTTAGTTTGTGCTGGAGCTCGAGAGCTGTCGCTCCGTAATCGAGTCAGGTCGTGGGATTCCGAGGGACCTCTGTCCCTGTAATCGGGGCGTAATCCCACGAGCCAGCCAACTCCCGAGCTCGGATAAGCTAACACCCGACCACCTTTTCCCCAACCCCGTACAGGGGAAGTTATCACTTCGAAGTATTGTTTATTTTTGTATTTTCATTCGCTACAAAAGTATTAAATTGTTTATTGAAAAGTAATTCCGAAATTCAACTGAATTAGTCGTCGACAGCCAAGGGAAGCAACATCGTCTCCGGCAAGACCCGCCCAGCTTCCCGCAACAAAATCCGTCACCCCATCTGGACCTGGCAACCCGGACGGCGCAAGGTGACCGAGCAACGAAAGAACCCGTGCCTTCCATTAGCTGTCTGAAATCATGTGACAACTGCCGGTAGAATACTTTTTTGTTCTCCCAGCATTTCGTGGAAACATGCTTTATAGACAACGTTTCGTGGATACACGTTTCATGGACATGTTTCGTTGACACTAACATGTCACCGACACTTGTTACGCGCATTGCACGCTGCAGGGACATTTCTTCGCGGGTGTGTCCCTGGCCGGCAGACACGTCCACGCTGCTTTGCAGTGACATTCTGCGATGGTTCATTACAGAAACCTTAATCCACATGGCTCACCCTACAAGTCATTTGCGGCGACAATCTGGGGCGACTTGTTACCAAAAAAAAGAAAAGCTAATCATAGCTGTCTGCAATACAATCTAGATGAAACGTTGCTCGATGAACTGATTGCCACCACCAATGAGAGGTGTCTCCCGGTAGAATTTCGGGAAAATTATTTTTCCAGCTGCCAAAAGAATGGACAATATAGCCTAGAATTACCCCGGTTCTTGTTTACTTTGCAATCTTCTCAGCTGTAAAAAAGCTTGGGAGTACCTCTTAACATTTCATGGATCACTTGCATGTTTATACTTGATTACGGAACATGCTGCGTGGTAATAAACTTCTAGGAGATTTGAAAACAATTGTCTGTGTTATTCTCCTTCCTGTTTACAAACACTTGTGAGAGTACATTTTCTTTATGGGTTTCCTTCATGTTTTAAATAGGTTCATTCAGTTAGGGAAGTCTTAAATAAGTTTGAGATATCCAACCTTTCAGACGGTATCCATTTAGCCGTTTAGGGTTAACAAATAATTTTCCAGGGTGCCAGATGCTAGCTTGAGAGCAATTCACTTCAAGAAGCATTGGTCAGCGAAGGGAATACCGCGGCTATGCTGCTAGAGAAAGTGAGCCAGCTCTGCCTTTCGTGGCTTGATCACGCCTGTTCCTTTCCTTGTGTGTGATATATTCAGTTGCATAGTTCAAAAAGAGCTCATGGCGGCCAGTGATCCTTGAATTCACGAGGATTTATTTGTGGTTGCGGAAGAGCTTCTATTCAATTGTGAGCCAAGCTCTTCCTAACATTGCAATGCTACAGAAACAAGTGAAATTACGCACAGCCTTGGACGTCGTCAACTTGTATGAAAGAAAACTGGAGTCGTCGCTACAGTTGGATTACAAACAATGATTGAGAAAGAGTGGTATGCGTGTGTGTGTATGCGGGCATATCTTCTTCAAATGACAAACCACATGCAGATATCTTTGAATAAACGATACCTTTGGGGATTTGATCCGATTTGATTTGCTAATCATTTGAGCAATTTCATTGATTTTTGTTTTGCTTAAAGTTTATTCAATAAAGGGAAAGCAGCCGTCAATTCCAACCTTCCTTCTAACTTCTTGATGCATCAGGGGCTTTCATAATGGCATTTTTACTTTAATAGCTTGTATTGCCTTGTACCAGTCCCTATTGCTGCAAGCTGTACTACTTGTATTACAATTATAAAAAAGATCAACAGCATCAGTAAAAAAAAAATCAAGCTGCTTTGATTTAGTAAAGAATAAAGTAAACCCTCTCTTGACCGACTTTTTTTTTATTTTGGAATAGTACAAAGAACAAGCCAATGCACAGGTGTTTTTTTTATTATCTAATGGAAGCATGCGCAGTGCTTGCAAGCTGTTCAGATTAACAAGCATCAAATGGAAATATTGAGGTTGAACATTTGTCGTGTTTCTTCTCTTTGGTTTCATTTTGATGCATCCACTTCCACTACATTCCGGCAGTCTCAGACTCTGTACCGGAGGTACTCAAGGCTTCTCTTTCCCATTAGTGCCAGTAAGCTTGTGTAAAGTGAAAAGCATTGCAACTAAACTTCGTTGAACTGTCCCTTTTACTAAAGGTATTTATTTTTTTACAGCTGCAGTCCGAAGGGATTTTAAGGGTGGAACGACGGATGACTGAAATGGTGGTCGCAACCAGCGTCGTAAGACACACTAGGTACACAAATATTTAAATAGATATTGAGCAACTTTACAGCAGCTTCGCTTGTCATTAATATGAAAAAGTTTCTGGGGTTGAGGTCCCAAACTTGACCTCCTGAAATTCTTGAGACTTCTGAGGAACACCTAAATTTCCTAGCACTCTGTGATAAATTATATCTGAAGCACGTAACTACAGCCACTTTTCGGCCAGTGACTGGCCGAAAGTCAATGGCCCGTGGCTGGCCAAACGTGAAAGGCCAGTGGCCAGCCAAACGTGAATGGCCAGTGGCCAGTCAAAGGTGAATGGCCAGTGACTAGCCTAAAGTAAATAGCCAGCGAATGGCTTAAAGTAAATGGTCCGTTACCAGACAAGGACCAAACAACTGCTATTGCCAAGCACTTTGACCAACCTTGGGCCATCGAAAATCTGGTTGGCCATTGTGCACTGGCCATTGTGCACTGGCCATTGTGCACTGGCCAGTGATGGCCCATTCACAATGTGCTGCTTGGGGAGCACTCTGTACCTGCTGAGTTGAAGAAGCTTATTGCTCAAAGGGCCGTACAATTGAGGAGGGGCGTCGCTACAGAAATCAAAGCCAGATCATCTAAAAAACAGCTCTCTCTACATCAGAGAACTCAGAATCTTGAGAAGAACATTCGAAACGGCCCCAGTCATGTCTTTGGAGAGCATGAAAGCTGCTGATCTTACTTTTGCAGTGGACCAAGGCCTGGTGAAGTAAATCATGTTGATTGGCTGAGGACCTGAGTCTTCGCCGAAGTTCTGACTGCCATGGGTCGTGTCGCTCGCAATGCGAGCAGTTTGATCCATGATGTTGACAATAATGTTGCAGAACACATTAACTCAGTGGTGGCCAAGTTAGTTGGTGGAAAGCAAGTGGACTATTTTAAGAAACGGTCATACATGGGAGGACGCTTTGGACCTGCACTTGCCTTCAACTCCCATGGCAAGTACACAAAGACACACGTGAAGCTGCATGAGGCTCGACTGAGTGCGACGAGAAAGCAAAGACTGTTAAAACAGCTGCGTTAAAAACGCGCGTTGCAGAAAGCTGTATCTTCCAGGCACCTTGGCCCTGATGCAGACTATGAACCGGCGGCACAGCAACCGGACATGGAACAAAAGAAGCTGGAGATCGCCTGCAAAACTTTTGTGAACTCTCGTCCTGTCAGAAGAGCAGCGAGACAATCTCAAGATTGAAACTAAGGGACAGGTAGATCCTCGGTGGAAGGATGAGAGAAGAAAATGGCTTACCGCTCCTTCGTTTGGTAAAGTGTGTAAGATGAAGCCGATGACAAGTTACAAATGTACTGTGGCTTGTCTCCTCTACACGTTCGCTTGCACACCTGCAATGCAGTACGGCAGGGATAACGAGCCCAAAGCAATCGAGAGGTTGGAGACAAAGGTGTGAACATCAAGAAATGTGGTCTCTTCGTTGATCGGGAATATCCCTATCTCGTAGCAACCTCCGTTGGCCTCGTCGGAGAAGACACAGTTGTAGAAGTCAAATGTCCCGAGAATTCCAAGGATCTCACACCTTTTGAAGGCATTCAAAAGAAAAGAATAGCTTGTTGCGAAGAGGTAGAAATCGGAAATGCAAGGGCTGGTGCGATTGCTCTCAAAAAGTCGAGCAAACCACTGGTACCAGGTTCAAGGGCAGGTGCACATCACAGGGCAGAAACCAGATCAGCACAAGGCAAAGAATCTGCGCATGCCCAGTATTGACAGCAGCGCCACCCTAGACAGTCCCAAGCGGCAATGCAATGCCACTCGTGGATCTCCTCCATGCCCTTCCAGACGTGGATCAGTAGGCGCCCAGGCGCCCTTCACCCCAGCATGCTTTTTTTACCCCACTTTTCCCTCCCAATTTTCTGGGCAGTAGAAATATCTGGCACAGCTTGCTCCTTCGAGTTCAACGTCAGTTTTGGGGGGAGACGGCAGAGGAAGAAACAGGTACAGAGCCTGAGTAAGGACAAGCGTGGCAAACGTGGGTAGAAAACAATGAAAGAGAGTGTTCAACGTCTCAATTAGAATCACGTGGTTTATAGACGAGCCGCCGTCGCCACAGTAGGTAAACTACGTCAGAGTAGTGTCAAGGTATCCTGGTCACCAGATAACAACTGCAAACATTAAAAAAATATTTTTGTAATTATTAGAGATATAAGTATTCCAAAATGTTTTGTGCATGTCCAATAACGTATGTTCCTGTCATGTAATGAATACAACTTGCCTAATTTCTGTGTCCATGCCCCTTTCAACGGTTTATTTCTAAATACAGAAAAGACAAAATATGTAAATTTTTCCTCAATAAATCGTGCCCACAATACACATATTGAACTGCAATTCGAAAGAGCTCAAATTGAGCGTGTCGATAATCATAAGTTTATTGGAGTATGGTTTAACGAACGCCTCAATAGGACGCACCATGTAAATAAAATATGAAACAAAATCTCAGAATCAATAGGCCTAATTTCACCTGCAAAGCATCTTTTACCGGAATGGCAGAAGTATCAACTGTATTATGCACTGATATATACCAAGGTTTACTACTGCTTTCTTGTCTGGGGTCAGACAACAAAAACAAATATCACACATCTGCATCTATTACAAAAAAAAGCTGTTCGTCTAATGCACAATCCTGTTTATGATGCACATACAGCTCCGTTTTTTGAGAAGTATAAAATTTCGAGCTTTGAACATCTCTACATTTATAAACTAGCACTCTACATATTCCATGACCATAGACTTCAACAACCAAGCTATCCATCTGCATGCACTAGACCCGACCACCATTACAACACTCGAAATGACAAGTATATACTCCCCAAAATCGGGACAAACATGGGCAGACAAACGCTCTCATTTCAAATTCCAAACTTCCTTAATACACAGTTATCTTCATACACTTATACGTCAAATATATCGCTAAACAGATACAAAAGCATAGTGAAAGAAACTCTCTCGCCCACAAATGTTGCAAACTGATCTGAAATATCTGGTTTTATCCTCTTTGCTATCTATGTTGTTGTTGTCGTTTTTTTTTTTGTAGGCTTTTTTGTGTTATGGTATTATAGTATATTTTTATAGTATCGAAAATGTGTACAATCTAAATGTCATTGATATGTATATTTTGTTATTCATTACATTTTATTTAAGAGCGCTTCTTGTTTTAGTGTGCTCTGCTGTCGACGAGTGTCATTGTCTTTTTAATATTTCATTTATGTAGCGGTACCAAGGCCTCGTCAGACCTTCTGGTCATTTGCCTTGGTACTGCAGACAAAATGCATTGTCTGAACAGACTGAAATAAAAAAAAAAAGTAATTTTATTCGGATTTACAGTTTTCTTAAATCACACCGGCATTTGCACTGCACCTACGTGTAACCCAGTTTGCAGATATTGGGAGGTTTAGTTTGTCATCGCATTTTGTTCAGAACCTAACCACATTCCACAATTTTCGTTTTCCAGGTTCTGTAGTTGTTAATATGAACTTGATTGCTCTGGAAGTTACGAAGATTGCCTTCCACATGAAAGCTGGATGTGACCCACTAATTATTTCTCAAGAAAAAGGTATGAACATGTTTTACTCAATACTGCATCTTGTGTGCACTTGCTCGAAATCTGTAACTAACACGGTGTTCAAGCACCTGTTTATCTCTGGGAGGTGCACTTGGCAGCAACCTCTGAAATTAACTTGTGACAGCAGGCTTCACGAAACTCATTGAATTAGACAATTCCATCTTCAAAGGTATTTTTTGAACTTCCTTCAATAAAATGGTTTCGTAGCATAAGTCACAAGTTGGTTTCACTGCCTAGTACCCGTCAGAATTAAGCTGAGGTTCCTGCACTAAGCTTATGTGTAACTCATAGTTCGTAGAAATTGGGAGGTCTAGTTTGTTACTGCATTCTCCAGGGTGTCTACCAAGTTGACATTTTAAAATTCCCCGAGTTTTCCAGGTTTTCCCCGAGTACTTTTGTACTCGGGGAACTTTTGTACTTTTCCCTTAGTGGCACAGAACTTTGTTTTAGGTCAAGACGGGCTGTCACCATGTCGCCAGATGCTGTCACTCTCTAAAAAGCATGTTATAAACTAAAAAAAAAAAAATGACATAATTCAGTTTTAATGGTAACGAGTAACTTTTATTGGATTCAAAAAGAAAACAGAATGGAGTGGTTAGTAAAATTCATAGCAAATAAAATATAAAAAGGTAAACTAAGGTTTCCGTGAACCCCCCCCCCCCCCCCCCCGTGAGGTCATGCGACCTCGGGGGGCGAGGGGGTCACGTGACCTCACGGTTACGCCGACGGCGACGCCGCTCAAGCCAGAAACGGGCGCCTAAGAGCTGCGCTCTAAAAGAAAAACGGGAGCAATAATGGGGAAAGAAAAAGGTAAACAAAGATAAGACGTTCAAAATGCGATTGCTCAACACTTGTTGTCAACACACTCCACTTGACGAAATCTTTGTTTTTTTTTTTTTTTTTGCTCACTTTATTTTGGGGTTAAGGAGTCGCGCAGCGACAGCGATGTTCAGGAAAAAGAGCGCACGCGACCGTTCCAACAGCGGGCACTCCCTGCCCTCCCTACGCGCATGGGTGCCCTTCCCTTTCCTTTTGCCATCCTACACTTCTTGTTTTTATTGGGTACCTTTTTTAATTTTTTTATACAATTGCTTTTTCACTGCGTATGTATGCGGTATTGGCGGTCTGCCAGCCTCGCGATCCAAGCTACATGGGAGTTATGGGCGTTCAATACAGAAAAACAATGATTTCTTAGGGGATGTTTGGACTGTTTGATATAAACAATAATTCGAAATACACGGGTGTGATATAACCGGGCTCGACTGTACGTTTAGCCCGTTCCATTGATATCTGAAGAAGTTTGGACTGTCAGAATTCATCTGTAACACTTAAAAAAAATAAAAAAAATAAAGAAAAAAAAAATCCCTGATAGAAGCACAAATTCCCTGAGTTTTCCCTGAGATTTTCCAGAATATTCAAAATCCCTGAGAATTCCCGGTTTTCCAGGTTGGTAGACACCCTGAATTCTCTTCAGAACATAATCCCATTCCACATACTTTTGTTTTGTTTCCAGGTTCTGTAGTTCTCCATATGGACTTGATTGCTCTGGAAGTTAGAGATTGCCTTACACAAGAAAGCTGGATGTGGCCCACTAATTATTTCTCCAGAATAAAGGTATGAAAATTTTTTAATTCACACTGCATCTTGCGTGCACTTGCTTCAAGTTTGTAACACAGTGTTCAAGCACCTGTTAATCTCTGGGATGACTGGCACTGACTCCTGAAAGTAACTTGGGCCTACAGCCTAATCAAATTCTGTGGGCACTAGGTATTTATTTTGAGTTGTTCCTGCATCAAAAATTAGTTGGCGTGTTGTCCGCAACTTGCTACGGCAAAAAGCTGCAAATCTCAATCACTGAGTTGCAGGTCATGTACAACTATGGAAATTGTTCTAACATTAAAAATTAGCTGCCATGTTTTCAGCACCTTGCAGCAACGGCCAGAGCCTGTTGAACTGCTAACGGCAGTGATTTAACGAAACGGATGTCTCAGTGAAGAATAAATATAGCAGTAAAATGCAACATTTTACCGCTATATTACTACAGTAAAACCTCGTTAATTTAACCCCCGCTAATTCGGAAATTCGGATAATTTGAACTGCCGATCCGGTTCCGTCAAACGTATGTATTAGTTAATGGCAGCAAACGCTCATTAATTCGGAGGGAACGCAGCGCAGTACAGTTAATTCGGCAGGTGGCGCTAGCTACCGTCAGTTCCAAAGGGTATGACCGCTATCCATCCGAGGTGCACACGTGGTTTTTCCAGTTTTCCCATGGTTCTTCGCTCTTCCGGTTCTCCGTGTTTCGCACCAGCTCTGCTCTGGATTGCTGTGCTTCGGCGTGTTACTTTCCTGGCATGGAAGCGGCAGAAGCATAGCTGCAACGGAAAAAGGGTAGCACAAGTTCACAATGACCGGAATGGCAAAATCGCGACACGCGGGGCTTTTGATCCCGAGCGTGCCGATAGCGAGAGTGACAGTCACGTTTTATGCCTCGACGCGGGGATCCTAAAGCCCGGCATTTTAACAGCTATCTTATCCCTCAATTTTTCGCCGGCCACCCCCGCATTGAAAAATGCAACGTGACTGGCACTCTCGCCATCGGCGCGCTCGGGAAAAATAGTGCCGGGTGTCGCGATTTCGCCACTCCGATTATTGGTCAGTTGTGCTTCTCGTTTTCCGTTGCAGCTGTACTAGGCTGAGAATTTAGCGACGAAAGGGGAAATACTGAGGGCCTTGAAGGACGGCGTCTCTCGACAAGTGACGGAAAGTTACGACGTCAAGAGAAGCAGTTTGGCCACGTACGTGAAAATCGAGGCCGATATTCTACGGGCTTTAGAGAGCGAGACGCCAAAAGAGAGCGGCCTTGGAAGGTGGTGCACCCGAAACTAGAAGCGCACGGGATGCGTAGCTCCGGCAGTGCGAGTGCAGTGGAGCACTCGATCGCGCTAAGGAAAGTTGCCGTCTCCGCCCAAGTCTCGCCCAGAAAGCAGGCGGTAATAACGGATTTCTTCTCAAAATAAAGGTATGTCACAGGGAAACGTTTTCGCGCAGTTTTCTTTGTCCTTTCAATATTTCGACTTTCCGATAATTCGGACATTTTTGCCGGTCCCATAAGATCCGAATTAACGAGGTTTTGCTGTATACCGCTGATTTTAGAGGTTTTACAGGCTGTTTTGTCAAAGCCAAACAAGGCCTCCCTTCTAATATTTTCCTAGCTGGAAACATTTCATGCCATACCAGTACTGTGTAAAAAGCAGCCAATGATAAATCAAAGCATGTGGTCACAGTACCAATTGAATTTTTATGGACGCAGCTGTAGGTGCAAGTCCTCAAAGATTTCTGCTCCCAAATGAGGTCCTTTCCATGCAGTCAACATTGTATGCAACAAGCTGGGAAAGCAACCACCTTCAGTGCCTGGTAAACAAAGCAACACCAGCCTGGAAGAAGAGGGTTCGGACACGGAGAGCGATTCTGAGGACGACATCTCTGAGGATGACAGCCAAGATCCTATTTACTCTCCAGACAAGGGTGACACTGACAGCTCGGAAGAGGATTCTGCTGATGAGTATGTCCTGGTAGTATATTGTCTTAGTACTATTATAGGCTGCATTATTTTACATCAGTTTCTGTGCTTTTTCAGAGGAAAAGTATCAGTTACCTTACAGTTGTGCACTTGCTCCATGTAGAATTCTGAATATTTTTTCGGCAAAAAACTGGATCACCCTCATCTATGTCTGCTTTGTCTACTTAATCTTGTAGCACAAGTAAGGCAGACTTGCCATTTAAGCACAGAGTGACAACAGGCTTCAATTTCCATGTAGACATAGCCAGTGTAACATATACTCGCTGGGTGGTACTGAACTATTATGAAGTCTTGTTACTAGGGGTGTGCAAATACTCAAATATCCCGAATATGAATCAAAGAGTATGCCGCTGAATAATTTCATTCACGAAGTGAATTTCTAGTGTTCGGTTACTCAAATAGTACACATATCACGCAAAAGACGCACGGCCAGTACAGATCCAACGAAAGATGTGTCCTCTACCCCCATTGTAGTAATTCCAAACATGCAAAATACATTTTGGTTATACTGTTCTAAAACAACATAGCGCATAAAGTAGAAATAAATAAAGAAGATTTTCAATGCATCAGCAATGAAAGCACCCAGATCTACTCGTAATGGGCACACACTTGAATCACAAGTCAACAGAACACCTCTTTGTTTGCTCCACCCACGTACATGAATTGAGGGGGGACCATAGTATGCAAGGCTCCACCATACCGCATTTCTTTCACATGCAAAAGCCTTTCTATTTCAAATCGAAACGTTGTTGTAATGCACATTTCACACATTGGTGAAATGTGCTTTGAAGCCTACACAGTTACAAAAGAATGTGAAAAGCTGTTTTCCACGACCCGCGACATCATTACGGGCCGATAGTCAATATAATTCACAGGCAGGGTTGGGCAGTATCGTGATACAAATGTATCGCAATAGTATTTCAAAAATAGATTTCGGATCTGTATTTCTGTAATGCAATACATTCTTTTGAGCAGTATTCCTGTATCAAAATACAGTTGGAATGTTTCTTTGTATCGCAATACAATCAGGGTGAAAGGTATTTTGTTACATTTCTTGAAAAATACCTCCCACCTCTCCCCTAAGAAAATAATAAAAAAGTCTGAACGCCTTTTTTTTTACTTTTGAGGGCACCAGGGTTAAGCAGATGCTGGGGCATTGTTATTATGCTGAGCAGTCGGAGCATTTTTTGCCGCAGGCCTCTATACTCGGCGACAACTTTTCTTGGCAATGTAGTGGAAGGTACGTCCCGCGTCCCCTCCCATTTTGAGTGTACGCAGGCTCTCCTCCTCTCCCCGGAAATGGGGGAGGAGGATATCCTGCGTACACTCCGAATGGAAGAGGGGACGCGGGCCTTTACCTTCCACTGCATTGCCAAGAAAAGTTGTCGCCGAGTATAGGTAGAGATTTCACGAGTCATTGTTTGCTGGCATCCAATGCCTGCTGCTATCCATCATTTTTTACTTTTTTTTTTCTTGACTTTATTAGGTATTCAATTAGATTACTACTCTTCCGTATTCGCACACCCCAACATTATTACAAAGTGACGTGCACAAATCAACCTACATAAGACCTAGGAATTAAGGTTTTCCACTGTAATTTCGTGCTGTTATTTCTGATGGAGCACAATTGTGATAAAGCATACCATTTTTAAGTTTTTTACGGTTTCTTTGGGAAAATGATTGCCGATTACCTCAATACATCACTTTCTTGTGGGTTAAACAATGCGTCCTTCTGGGCTCTATTGCAGGTAAGAAGAACCCAACATTACCGGGAACCCCGCAGATCCTAATGCGGAGCCAAAGTTTATAGTGACATTATCCAGACTGCTGCAGCTTCTCACAGTCTGCTTCCAGTGCCTTCCTCCGGCCACAGCCAAGATCAGTCGACAAAGCCCTCTTCTTCGGGCTGTGATCACATATGCCCGAGGTCATGAGCTCATTTGGGAGATCCAGCCCAGATTGAGGAGCAGGTCACTGCTGACTCTACTGCTCTGTGGGGCCATTACCTTCTCGGGTGCAAGTCCAACATGTGTCCTGCACCTCCTGAGTTTGATTGGAATTGCCACAGTCCAGAAGCCCCGGTACTTCAAGATTCAGAGCACCTTTCTGTTCCCTGCAGCATTGAAAGTAAGGATTGTGCTATAGTGGTCCAATTATCACCTGGTAGTAACACCGTAACATGAATACCCAATATTCTGCAGGTCTGGAAAGCAGAGCAGGCACAGCTCGTTTAGAAGCTACAGGGCAAGACGTGCTTGGCTGGGGACGGACAGGCGGACTCCCCTGACTACTCGGCGAAGTATGGAACGTACAGCCTGATGAAAATGAATGTTAAGTGCATAATCCATCTTGAGCAAATCCAGGTAGGGCATAGGTGTTTTTTTAATCTTTCAGGTTATCATGTGTATCTTGTTGCAACTGCCTCCTGGATTAATTTAACTGTTGCTTTCACAGCCACTAAAGCTTGCTCTCTTTTTGTTCCTCTCCTTCTTTCTCATTAGCGGTCAGACATTGAGAAAAATCTTTGCATCAATTCTTGCATTATAAATCTCAGCCCATTCCACTGTTTACATTGTACTCAAATTAATTTATGCTGCAAGCTCGGCAGGCATTTTTTTCCTTAACCTCAGTGTGTGTATGCTCTTGACGTTTTAAAGGGGACTCACCTCCCCTTTGCAGAACTGGTGCTTTGAATTTGTTAGCAAATCCAAAGGACGTATGTATTCAGTACATATTACGAACTGGAAATGTTACCTAAGCATTGATAGAATAAACATTTAAAAAAGACTCACTTTTAAAAGATAAAAAAAGTGGTAAAGATTGAAGAATATATATATGCATTCATGTATGGTAGTTGGATAGATGGAAGCTGCATGCAGTGAATTCAAAAACCAAATATATAGTTGAGGAAATCATAATTTGTGGACATAAAAGATCATGATAGTTTGGCACTCCTTTTTTTGAGATATCCATAAAGCTGATCCACTTTAAATTACCCTCATATTAACAATATCCGTCTGAAGGAGGCTAGAAGCAAAATAAACTTTATTTATTTAAAGTAAGCATTCAAAACCTGCAATCTTCAGAGATATTGTAATCGTCATTGAAACATTTGATTTGCATTTCAGTCCACCGAAGTGAAGTCGAGCTCCCACATGGAGAAGGAAGGCCTGAGGCGCAGCTTGGACAATATGCTCAACCAGGGATTCATCATTGGTACGCTGGTGACAGGCTGCCACATAGGAGTTAAGGATACATGTGTTCAGAGCTTGTGTGCTCTGGGCGCGACGCGCCAGCCGGGCAGACGAAGCAGACGAGGGTAGACGAAGCAGACCCACAACGTTTATTACCCTAGCATCAAGTGGCGAAAAGTCCCCCGCGTCTCGCGGCGCACGCGCTTATCTAGATCACGATGCGCTCCTGGCGCCATCTCTTGGTCTCCTCTACATCTCCCCCCGGAGCTCGTTACTGCACTCTAGTTACACAGTTCGAAAGAAAGCGATGTTTACAAGTCCAACCGTCTTGGTGGCTTGATGGCACGTCCATAGCGTGATCTTGTAACACCTTGCGGGGAAGATGCACGATCCAGAGAGGGTGAAGAGCAGCCCGCAGTGGGCAACTCCCCAGGCTGACCTTCTTCGGGTGGTTGTCCTGGAGGCTCTTCGGCAGCAGAAAGCTCGACAGACTCCCTCGCAGTAACGGTCGGCGAGAAGGGCACCAGGTGCCGGCGGTTTCGCTGTAGGATTCCCTTGGGAGTCTCTACGACGTACGACCGTGGTCGTTGGGCAGGGCTCAGGACGCGTGCTTGACAGCTGGCATCCGTGACCCAGACGACGCTGTCACCTGGCTTGAGAGGATTAAGAGAGCGAGCGTTGTGCCGGCAATTGAAGTCTCTCGCCTGCCTGACCTTATTCCTGGAGTCTTGAGCCCGGAACCTCTCGTGGCTTGGTTGAACTGGTGCGAGTCGCTGCGGCAGAGCAGGAAGACGCGTCTGTAACCGCCGACCCATCAGCAACATGGCAGGAGAGACTCCCGCGACGCCCGGAGTGTCCCGGTAGGTGAGAAGCGCTAGGTATGGGTCTTCGGACTTGTACAAAAGATCCTTCACCGTGCGCACCATGCGCTCTACTGCGCCATTACTCTGCGGGTATCGAGGGCTACTGGTCTCATGCTCGAAACCGTATGACAGAGCAAAGTTTGCGAATTCCTGTGAAGCAAACTGCGGACCATTGTCTGTCCGTACAACGTCCGGTATCCCATGTCGGGAAAAGCAGCTCTTGATAGCCGCGATAACCGCTGAGGCTGACGTAGAGCTCAAGGAGACGACTTCCGGAAACCGAGAGTAATAGTCCACCATGAGAACATAATCACGGCCTTTCAGCTGAAACAAGTCAATGGCTAGGCGTTGCCACGGCCGATCTGGTGTAGGCGTTGACATCAAGGGCTCCGAGCGTACAACCCTTGTTTCCGCACACTTGTCACAGCTGGTGACCAAATGTTCGATGTGGCTGTTGCAGTTAGGCCACCAGACGCTTTCTCTGGCTCTCTCCTTACAGCGGCGAAGTCCTTGATGGCCGTCGTGCAGAAGGGCCAGGACGTTGCTACGCAGAGCAGCAGGAATAACGAGGCGGCAGTCCAGCAGAAGAAGGTCCTCCGAGACTGTCAACCTTCCTCTCTCTTTCCAATACGGCACCAAGTTGGGAGGCAGCTTCCTCTTGTCTGGCCATCCCTCTTGGCAGTAGCGGACGACGAGAGAACATTCTCCATCTTCAGCTTGTCGACGGCGAACCTCTTCCAGCCTGTTAGCGAGGGGAGGTGGAAGACCTTTAAATATCTCGCTAGCGAAAATTTCGACGGAGAATACTGTAGAAGAAGACCGGACATCGCAAGGGGCACGTGACAGCGTGTCCGCCGTGGCAAGAAGTCTACCTGGTACGTGCCGAACGTCGAATTGGTCGCGCATCAGCTTTATGCGCATTCGCTGAATTCGCGGTGGCAGCAACTCCAGCTCCTTTTTTCCCAGCAGGGCGACGAGAGGCAGGTGATCTGATTCCACGGTAAAACTAAGCCCACGCAGATACTGGTCGAACCGAAGAACAGCCCAGGTCACGGCGAGAGCTTCCTTTTCTGTCTGACTGTAGCGTGCTTCAGTCGGAGTCAAGGACCTTGAAGCGAAGGCCACAGCACGACGAGCTCCGGACGGCTGATCTTGCAGCAGTACCGCTCCCAGGCCAAATGAGCTTGCATCTGCGGACAGTATCGTAGGATAGCGTGGATGGTACTTTGCCATGCAGGTTTCCGAGCTCAGCATAGCCTTCAACCGCTTGAACGCGTCATTTTGGCTTGCTCCCCAGGACCATGCGCTTGACTTGTTGAGAAGTGAACGGATGGGGGCAGTTACGTCCGAAAGGTGCGGCAGGAAGCGTCCAATGTGGTTCACCATCCCCAGTAGACGGCAAACACCTGCAACGTCCGTTGGCGGAGGTAGCTCCCGAATGGCTCGAAGCTTGTCGGGATCCGGCGAGATACCATCTCCATCGACGACGACTCCGAGGAACTTGACCGAGGGAACCCAGAATTCACACTTCTGGTCGTTGAGCTTGACCCCGGCTTGCTCAAGTCGTCGGAGTACCTCAGCAAGGCGTTGATCGTGCTGTTCAAGGTCTCTACCGTAAACAAGGACATCGTCGATCATATTCACGACGCCAGGCAACCCCCCCAGGACCCGTGACATTTGACGTTGAAAATATTCGGGTGCAGACGCCAGACCAAATGGCAGACGACGGTAGCAGTAGCGACCAAACGGCGTGATGAACGTCGTTAATTCTTCGCTTGCGTCGCTGAGCTTGATTTGGTGGAAACTGGAGGTCGCGTCGAGTTTTGAAAACACTTTGGCCTCGCCTAGCTGCCCCAGGATCTGGTCAACCGTCGGCAGGACGTATCGCTCCCGCTCGATGACTTGGTTTAACTTGGTCAGGTCGACGCACAGCCTGTACCCACCCGACAACTTGGGGACGACGACAAGTCCGGAGCACCATGCTGTCGGCTTGTCAACCCTTCTGATGACACCTTGAGCTTCCATGCCATCAAGTTCTCTCTTGACGACGTCGAAGAGCGGCAGCGGTATTCGTCTTGGAACGCTCAACGAGTACGGCTGAGCCCCTGACTTCAGACGAATGGTGTACTTTTCTTGGAGTTCGCCCAGTCCTTTAAAGATATGGGCGTCAGAAGATGGAACACAGCTGACACGAGCGTCGGAAGACGGGACACGTCCATCCATTTTTCCGGACTCGGCGGAGGTGGTGTTCACAAACTTGATCACGAAAAGAGCTTCTATCGCAGGTAACCCTAGAAGCGGTGTAGTTTGAGCCCGCATGACGTAAAGCTGTTGGACGGTGCGCTTGTCCTTCCACGCCAGAGTAGCTTGGAAAGTGCCCAAAACAGGCAGTGGCTGGTTCCCCGGGCCGATAAGCTCTCCTTCCACTGCGTCGAGCTTGCGAGGAACGCCTGGAAGCGACGGCGGAACGACGGTGACGTCTGCTCCCGAGTCTACCTTGAACCTTGTCACGTGGCCGTTGACGCTTACTTCGACGTATCTTGCCCGTTGCGTACGAACAGAGCAGAGTTCGACGGAGCCCAACTTCTCCTTGCGCTTCTTCGTGCGACAAACTTCAGCAAAATGACCTTGCTTTTTACAGAAATTGCAAGTTGCCTTCCGTGCTGGACAATCCTTGCGGTCATGCGCAGAACGCCCACAATTGCCACAAACTGCGTTGTCCAAACGCTGCTGCCGGTTACGTGCGCGCGACGACGGAGCGGATGACGCAGTCTTTTTCTTCGTCGCGTCGACGTTCAAGGCCGCTGCAGTTTGCGCCGAACGAGAAGCGCGCTCCCTCTCAGCATCTTCGTGCTGGCGGGCTTGTAAAAGTGCTTCGTCAGCGGTGAGTCGTGTGGAACGGCACAGCTGGTCCGATAGCTTCTCGTCCAATAAGCCGACTACGAACTTGTCACGCACTAGGCGGTCTTCTATCTCGGGGCTGTTGTAGTTGCAGCGTCTGATTAGGGTTCGAAGCTCCGTGAAAAACGCGTCGACTGTTTCCCCAGGCTGCTGAGTCCTGCGGTGAAATCTTCGGCTTTCGTAAATTTCGTTCGCCGGATGAACGAAGTGTTGAGTCAGCCTCTCCTTGACGGCGGCAAACGGTTGCGTCTCCGGGGTTGGCACGCCAAGCGAAGCTAGTACGGTACGAGCTTGCGGACCCATGCAATAAAGCAACGTTCTTACTTGCGTTTCGTCGCTTGCAGAACGTAGACCGGTGGCGAAGGCGTAGTCCTCGTACGTTTGAATCCACGTTGTCCATTCGCCTGGGCTCGTGAAGACGAACGGTGACGGCGGTTGAAGCCCCGTGGCCCCGAGGTGGACGCTCTTTTCTTCGTCCGGCATGGCGGTAGCGCTGACTACGAGCAGGTGTACCCCACTCCTGACACCATGTTCAGAGCTTGTGTGCTCTGGGCGCGACGCGCCAGCCGGGCAGACGAAGCAGACGAGGGTAGACGAAGCAGACCCACAACGTTTATTACCCTAGCATCAAGTGGCGAAAAGTCCCCCGCGTCTCGCGGCGCACGCGCTTATCTAGATCACGATGCGCTCCTGGCGCCATCTCTTGGTCTCCTCTACAACATGATGAAGACGGACTACCCCGACACCAAGCTTTGCTTCGACGCCTGGCATCTTAAAAAAGACAAGGATGCATCACAATACTAAAAGTGATTTTCGAAACAAAGGGCAGGCAGATAGCTATTAGAAAGGATGTTTTCCATTTGTGGAACCAGTGACTGCGCTCCTAGGAACAAACAAAAACGGAAAAGCTGACACTTTCAATATATTCCTGTGTGCAAAATGCTGAGGCATATACTTGAAAAGCCCAATATGTGGAACGACCTTTACAACCACCCCATTAAGGATGGTTACTTATCCAATGTCTTTGATGGCACCGCCTATTATGAGCATACATATTTTCAGGGTGACCAAAAGAAAGTCTGCATCCAGCTATATAGTGCCAAATTTGAGGCCTGCAATCCTCTAGGAAGTAACAGGAGCAAATAAACTGACAGCAGTTTAATTCTGAACTTGCAAACAGAAGTTAAGATCTCGTCTGTCAGGAATTCATCTCGTGCTCCCGGTAAAAGACAAGACAGCAGAAGATATTTGAGCCCCTAGTAAACAACATCTCGCAGCGCTCCATGGCTCTGTGCTAGCAATGACAGGGGACAACCTTTCTAGTCACAGGCTGGCAGAATTTAAAGGCAGCTTCAACCATGGCTGTATTTGTAGATTTTAAAAGGCTCTCCGACGTGGAATTGGCTAGAAGTATCTAGAACGAGATTTTGTGCAGAGGACCCTTACTGGACACAAGCATCACATTGATGTGCTAAGGTCTGGTGTACACACCAATTTACTCTACGGGGTGCAAAAAGACCCACGCACTGACCTCCTCTGGATTCGAGCCAACGGAGCACTTACCGTATTTATTCGAATATAGGTCGACCTTTTTTTTTCGGAAATGTTGTCAAAAATTAAGGGTCGACCTATAATCGTGACCAAAGAATTTCGACCTAACTCGCAACCAAAATTTGAAACCCTACCGAGGGTATGGAGCTATCAATCACCTAGCCGGCGTCCCGGTAGAGCCGCGCGGCTTCTTGTTTCAAAAAGCTTTTGATGCACAAAAACAACCGAACAGTAGCAGCCGACAGCCCGTGGCCGCCGACTACGGCTCTCGCGCACAAACCTCGGGCGTCGAGTTTCGCCATCACGCCTGTAGCAAATCTGTAGCGTTCCCCTCGCTGGGCAAGGGGGAAGGCGAGGGAGAGGAACGCGATGCGCCATGCACTTTGCACTTTGCCCTCCTATGCGCTCCATTTCTCGCAAACGCGCAAAAAAAAAAAAAAAAAAAAACGGAGGTACTTTAGTTTCTTTTTTTTTTTTCGGCGGGTCGCGTGTTGCTCACGAGGCTGGCAGCGTTGCTCGCGTCTTTGTGTTTGATCTTTCGTCGCTCGCCCGTCTCCACCTTCTTTCGTTTCTTCTTGTCGTCATTCCTTTTACAACGCTGTCAGTGAAGTATTGTTGCCAATTTGCGAGGATGTCTACCAAGCTGACGAAGCTTTCTTGACATCGCCCTGTGATTTAGCTGAGAGTGCTGTAAATAAAGGTTTGTTTCTTTTGCCCTAACTTTCCCCAGTTCCTTAAAAAAAAAAAAAAAAAAAGAAAGGTCGACCTATATTTGAATTATTTTTTTTTATTCTCGGTGGGCTCAATAAATAGGGGTCGACCTATTTTCGTGGTCGACCTATTTTCGGGTAAATACGGTACCACCTGATATAATGCATGACATTCTTGAGGGAGTCATCCCATTCATAATGAGGCACGTTATTCCCTTTCTGATCTCTCATGGCTTTTTTACCCTCAGTGCACTGAACCTGCACATTTGGAACTATAACTATGCACTTTGTGAAAGCAAAAACAAGCCAGAAGAATTGTCAAGTGATAATTTGAGAGAGAAGTCAAACATCAGAAGCAGTACCTTACAGGTTCTCTATTTCTTTAGACATTTTTCTTCTTTTTCTTTTTTTGTTGGAGAGCATATTTCACCTGGATATGAGGATGGGGGCTGTACCTGCTACCGAGGAAAGTAGTCGACATCATCATGAGCCGCAGAATCCCTGTAACCCATGTGTCCTATTTTCAGAGGCTCATTCATTTTTTGTCTCGATTTTCAAGCACTCTTTCCATCTACTTCTGTACCATGCAAGCTGCCCACTACTTGACACACTATCCTTCCTACATTATGAAGTATGGTCCAGTTGTCAGCCTGTGGGCAATGCGTTTCATATCAAAGCATCAATAACTTAAGGATATTGCCCGCAAGGTGTGCAACTTCAAATATACTGCCCACATTTGGGCACTGAGGCACCAGTACCTGGAAATGTACATAGCCGCACAAGTGAGCGGTGAAAATATTGTCACTATAGGCTGCAGGTTCATTTGTTTGAATGCCTGATAGAAATGGTCAGGTTGCCCGTTGTAGAGAATGGCCTTGCACAAGACAATGACGTTACACTGAAGTCCATTAGCAATGATGGTTTTGTTTATTCAGAGGGCAGCACAACTGCCCACATTGTCATTCTGGATGATCAACCAGGGTTTGTGCAAGTGTGCAAACTCTTGTGCAAACCAAAACATTTTGGTTCTGGCACAACTGCTTGAAACCGCTGAATTCAATTCACACTTTCATCTGTGTGTCATGCATGTAACCACAGAATATGTTGTCCTGGACAAGATATTCTGTGAAACGAGAAGCGGAGGGTGCACCCACATGCACCCTCCGCTTCTCGTTTCTGTTCCGCTCGATTGCGTGAACCGTGGCGTTTCGGAGTATGTGTGCTTTGCGCCCATTGACAACGGTCATGGCATCACGAAAAAGGAAGGCACTCTCTTTTAAAGGGAAGGTATACAGGGTTGTCTCGTCTCAAACCAAGCTTTAAGAAAAAGCACTCTAGGGGAATGAAACCAACTGCATGTTGTTAGCAAGCGTTTTGACGAAGATACAGTATTCTTTTTATCCTAGCTTATAATTAATTAACACTGGCTAACTTATTAAGTATTGAAGAGCGAAGCTGTGCATTGGAAATTTGTAGAGAGGCTTCAGAAACGGAGGTATTCGCAATACAATACTCTTCGTCTGCTTCTTTCTTCCGCCAGTGCGTTCTCACGTGGTACCTTTGTGTTTCGTGGATGTTTTTTGATCCTGGAAAAAAGAAGCATGCGAGGCGTGCCATGTTGAGGACAACCTAATCGGCTGTTTCTCAATTCCCTCTACAGCTTTCCAACTAACACTTTCGCCCGTCTTTCTATATTGAAAAAGCCAGATAATTACATTTATTAACTAAGTAGCTCAATAAAAGTGATACTGTATCTTTGTTAAGATGCCTGCTAACAGAACAAATTAGGTTTCATTTGTCTAGAGCACTCGGTTTTATTTTAAAGCTTGCTTCGAGATAACTAGGACAGCCTGTATAGTTACTGTCGCTCTTGACTGTATGCAGCAGCACATAGATCTCACTAATAGTTGCGCTCACAATTAACATGAAATTGGGTCCCACCAGGATATCACAAAGAACCATATTTGTACTCATTCTTCACCACATACACATACTGGATCTCACAGAAACCACCGCAGTTCACATATTCGCAGCATTACAGTTCTTAACCAAGAATAAATGATAGCCAATGTTACGATTTATTTTAATTATTCTCATTTCTCTCCAGGTAATTCGGGCAGATAAACCTATTGAAAGGGCGAAGCAAAGGGCCAACGAGCAGCAGTGCACCAAAGTTGCTGAGCCTTCTCCAAACTCTCTAACACTGGTGAGTTGCACCTTCAAATGGTTACAGTCACTGTTTTGCGGCAGATCATACCGTGGTAGGTAATAGCTGTGAGTAAAATTAATCTATCCAGTATTTTAAGACCCTTGATTCATATTTGTAAAACGACACTGTGACAATGTTTTCGGGGTCATCAAAGTATAGTTTTAACATGCCTGCCAGCTCTTCCAAATTGTCTCGGAACCTCCCAAATTTTGACCACATCTCCCTATTGTGCAAACGTGACCTAAAATCTCCCGAAAAGTTACCACAGCAAAGCTTTAGGTTTTCTTCCTTTTCTTTTGTCGCCCCATCCCCATAGCCAGCACGCGTTGTCAGTGCAAGTTACTCGAGTGCAAGTCCAGATTAGTCAGGCAGGCTATTACGTGACAACTCAGCTAGAGCTGCTTTTTACACACCAATGTGCTGAACATCTACCCTGCAGTAAGACTGAGCGTATTTTGGAACACAGCTTATATGGTCGTGGGTGCGCTAGGCTACGCTAGGCAGTGCCAGGACGCATCAGGGGCTTTTCTTTGGGTTTCAGCATTTAGTTTAAACATTAGCGCTTTCGAAAGCCAGAAAAAAGCATTTGCGAGTATTCCTGAAGTACTAGATGACCGGGTTTTATTAAATTTTATTTATTTATTGCCATCTGGGTGCTAGGGACTGGGAAAAATCTAGATTGACGAGGCCCCGGCCTCCCAAATACTTGGCAACGCACAAGTTAAAATTCCATATGTAGTGCATAAAAGTCACAGTGAAACACAATTGATAAATAGAAATCGGAAAGGTCTGTTACCTTCATCTTATAAAGGCAATTATATAGTAATTGCAATCAAATTTCCCCTTGTCATATTTGTTTGGATTTGGAGGTTAAGGTAATTTTGTTTTCAACCTTAATTGTTTGGTTCTATTTTCTACATAAGTCTCTTTTTTTTTTTATAATGCAATTAAATGCAAAGGTGCAGGCGAGCTGGACAAGTATGATGAAAATAATCCCTGGAGAAGGGGAACAAGAGGGACAAAGGACAAACACAAATGGGTTCGATACCCGGACCAGGCGGATTTTTTCGGACGCGCACCAGTCACCTAGCTGTGTTCAGAGATTTGTGATTGTCCTTTGTCCCTCTTGTTCTCCTTCTCCAGGGATTATTTTTGTCGCCCTTCTTTCTACTGCCGTATTGTGCAATTTTCCACGAATTCAATATGCATCAGCCATGTATCTCCTCTGGGCATACATTATGTTTTGTTTTTCAGGTCCATGGCAGCCAACACCTACGACGGCGAAGCAAGCCGCAAGACAACTACAACGACGACGCAAACCGCAATTTTGATGCATAGTCTTGTAATTGTGCATTTTATATGCCGTTCATGATTAATAAATATGTAAGCATAGTTCCTAATTTTTGTAAATCTTTTATACAATTTTTCGTAATCCAAATCTTGACGGTAATAATGGAGAAGATACTAGCAAACTAGTGGACCTCCATCATTCTGGAAACCTTATATCAAGGGACAAAATAGAGGCAAACAACCAACACAAGTGACAATCGAATTGTATTTAAGATTTACAAGAAAACGGCCAAACAGACGCCAGTCTGTACAGTGAAAATATGTCAGGCCGTCAAATTGATGACTCAATTGTATTTCAGGTTGACAAAATGTCAAAATCATAATAAAACACTGTCATTCCAAAATGATGGTCTGCTATCAAAAAGGCGATTTAACCTGTATTTCCGGTTAATAAGATGTGAAAATGACAAACACCGTCATTTGAAAATGACGGTTTGCCATCACATTGACAACTAAATTGTATTTCAGGGTGACAAGTATGACGTTAAGATGATAAGAAACAGTCATTTGAAAATGACGGCCTGCCATCACTTTGACAACAAAATTGTATTTCAGGTTGACAAGTAAGATGTCAAAATGATGAGAAACAGCATCATTTGAAAATGACGGGCTGCAGTCACTTTGACGGTAGGATGCTTGGAAATGGAGCTGCTGAAATATTTCCCGTCATTTTGACTGAATTTTTTTTACAGTGTTTGATTCTTTTTTTTTTTATCGAAGTAAAGTTTTGTCGATCTCGTTAACACGAGTTGTCGGTCGCCTTTTCATCACCGACGTATCCAGCCCTCCAGCAACTAGCTTCATCCACGATCCCCCCCTCCTCTATGGCAACTCAAGGTGGTCCATCGAGGTCGGGGAAAACAGCCTCTTAACATAACTTTTGTATACCAACTCATTTGTTTGTCTTGAATGCCATACATCCACTTTTCCAGATGCGACAAATGGCTGGCCTAGGCACACAGGGAGGACCTGGCGGGGCTGTGAAGAGGGCAAATCAACAAAAGCCACCGGCTCTCCTTGGAGCACTTCGCCGATGAAGCCTATGCTGACCCCAAAAAAAACAAAGCTCTAGCGAGTAGTGCTCCCACCCCTAAAGGTGACCAATGAAAGGTTCCGTTTCTTTACGAGTAAAAGCAATTCAAACACACTTGTTTTGGCACAGTCACTAATTCAGAATAGCATTCGGTGCTACAGAAATATTTTATTTACACCCCTCTTAGAGCTTGTTATTTTTGCAACAATCATGATATGCTCTTTCTTAAATGGGCCGTCCAAAAATATTGGGTAGGTTCCTCATTTTACAGGATGTCTTAATGTGTGGAACTTATAGTTAACCTTAATGTGTGAAACTCTATGGGTGTTTTGTGATTTGCCAACTCCAGTGCATGGCTCCGATAAAGATTTGCGGCGAATAATGGGCTATACATTATGTGGCTGCTTGTTCTGACTTTTAGTCAGTGGCATATCCAGGGAGGAGGCTTATACCCCTGCCAGAAGGATCGCCTAAGCTCCTTTAGCAGAAATGACCTTCTCCCAAAAGGAGAAGGAGTTCATGCCACACGGCGCCGTAAAGGCCCTTTCCCCTAAAATGCCAATTTCGGGAAAGGAGCTCGCTAACGGCCCCTACCGACATAAAGAAGTACTCTCGACACTAGGTGCCATGGACATAAAACAAAATTGCTACTGTATTATTGAGAAAAACGTGAGAATAGAAAGCGTGAAGACTGTAACTACGGAAACATGGCATTTTTCTATGTTTTTGGAGTCTCCGCGAGCGAATAATAATTTGGCATGCTTTCCCAGTTCGAGCCAAGCGATCGTGTGCATTCTTCAAAGCCTACACCCTATTTACCAAGATGGCTGAGACGGACGCAAGCGACACGAAAACCACAAAGTCCAAGGGCTCTAGGGTTCAATGGACCGAGGGGGAGACCCGCACCCTAATCCAAGTGTGGGAAGATAATATCGGCGATCTACGGCGCCAGAAGCATAACGCCGGCGTGTACGACACAATGGTGCTGCACCTTGGCCGCTTGGACATAATGAGGAGCCGCAAGCAAGTGGTAACGAAGATAGAAAACCTGGTGCAAATGTACAGGCAAGTGTTTTTTGCAGCCCCTTTTTCACAGCGTCTGGTTTGTTTTTCACTTGTGCGAGCGTGCCGCTCGAAACTGCCATTCCCTGTTTTGTCCATAGTGAGCAACGCTGCCGAGCGTCAGTTGTGAATGAGAATGCGTGGGAATTTTGCGCTAGATCAGGAGTCAGCAACCTTTTGTAGTGGCTGGCTGAGTTGTCACGAAGCTCACACGAAGAGGGCCGGACGCCAAGTCGCGAAAGAGGTGGAGCGCGACAGGGGGGGGGGGGGTGGTGTAATACTTGTCATAACAATTAAAAGTACCAAAAAGTAACGTTTACAAAAAGCAAAATAATATTGTAATAATATTTTTAGTTTCGTTTTTATCTGTTTGTAGTCAGCCCCAAAGTAGTAAACATCACTGGTAAATGTCATTTTGTCGGTCGTGTGGCAGCACCTCCTTTAGGGAAAGGGCCTTTAGTGAAAAGGACATTTACAGAAAAGGACCTTTAGGACGCTGTCTGACACGGGTATTATAGGGCTTTAAACTCCCCTCCCCTCACCCCCCCAAATCCAGCCTACCCTATGATATACACATGCACTTTGACGCCCCTTTCCCCCCTCTGCGCCCCAATGCATAGACATCTCAGCCCTCTCAGCCCCTTCCCCTTCTCTCCCTCCCCCCCCCCCCTCGTCAGCCACCCCTGCCCGAAAAAAATTCCTGGCTATGCCACTGCTTCGAGTTGAGGAGGCGAACGCTGCTCACTTTTCTCGCATTTTCTTTTGCGACTGTCGTTGCGTGTAAAAAAAACAAAAACACACAAAAACTAATGCATGTCTTATATAGGTCGCAAATGTCGGGGAATAATTCTAGGCAGCATTTACTGAGAGTACAAAAATTGCTAAGTCACCCAGGCCTCTTTATGATAAATTTTTTTGTTTCTCATCAGCTGCATAAAATTTGAGCGTTGCTTGTGTTTCTTTTATCTACCCATTACTAATATCACCCTGCTGCTTGCCTACTTCAGAGGCCTTGGGAGCAGACAACACTGACTCTGTGGACCTCCGAGAACGTGCTCAAGACCAAGAGAAAGGATCTGCTGGTCTCACCGACCTTGGTACTAATGTCAGAGGCAATGAGAGGTGCAGAGGGTCAAACATTAATTAACAGCATAATGGAACTGTTTTTAAAGCCATCCATTTTTGAACAGGCACCAGTGACATCCCTGCCCTTTCCAACAAGCCTACAGCCAGCTTCCCACAAGGTAGAGAGCAGACCACTGGCTCTCCTTCAACGCCTCGGCATGGACCCTCTGGTATGTCGTTTTTTTTATAAAGTAACATTTGCCCACCAAAGGTGGTAATCACCAAGAAAATAAAAGCGCCGCACCACTGGTGTGCACTTGAGTGCTTAGACTAAGCGTCAGTTCCTTATTTTTTCTTTCTAAAGGTATGCAATGCTATGGTGACAGACATATCAAACTTGCTTTGTGTTTTTTGTTTTTCCTTTTTCGATTATGCTTTTGAGACAAGCAGTATGTGCCAAAATGATACAGAGCCCATTGTAGAACCTTACGTAACTTATTTGCGCTGTTTAAGTGAAAACAGTATGTGCCAGTGGGCAATCATGTTGGAACCATCTGATACATTTTTCATGGGCTCGAATAACTTTCTTTTAAAAACTCATGCACACACAAATCCGCTGGGACCAGAATCTTAGTTGAAATTAACAAGAAGTTTAATTTAAGAAAATTTGCATCAATGGGACTGCACAGTACGTAACAGATTTATGGTAAATATTCTCATCTACTTGCCACTGTCATTATTTGCAGGCAGGTATAGCTCCAGTATTTATTACCACATGCATGGTGTAAACGTTTGGTCTGCCTTTATCTATGCAGGTTCTTGCCCGGTTCATAGCGGGAAGAACAGAGACCTACTCACACCGCAGACAGTAAAAAATTGTCTCAAAATGGAAGGGCACCGCACAAAGGTACCGGAAAGTCTTGTCGAGGATTCAAGAGCAAGGGAGGGCCCGAAAGCCCATTAGGAAGGCTGCACTGCAGACGTTAAGCTCAATTGTGTGCCCAGAGTTTTACACCTGATTCAAGGTCACAAGAAGAAGGGGAGGAAGTGCCCACAGGAACTGAAGGAATTTGCTAGGAGCATGTATTTTCATGGTCCCAAGGCATGTCGATTCCTGTCCAAAGTGCTGGCTTTACCGACTCCGAGGCATCTTCGAAAGTGATTGTCTGAGGTGCCTATGACACCCGGAATTATTCCTGCAGTGACTGATGTCCTCAAGGGCACTGTTAAAGATTGGCTATTAAAAGATTGGGCATGCATCACTATGTTTCATGAGATGTCTCTGCGACCAAATTTACAATACGTGTATGACGAAGGAAATGATGTGGTCACTAGCTTCTCAGACGACGGCATAGAGAGGACAATTGAGGTGGCAAACAGCCAATATTTACCTCCTTTCTGGATTCTTAAAGCCCTGCATGCAGCCCCTGGCGTTCGCATGGCGAAAATGATATTGTGTGCTGAAAAGACGAGGGAACTGCTGCAGGCCTTAATAAGACAGTTGAACAAGATTCAGTTGTTTGTGAAAGAAGTAGTGTGTAATCAGGGGTCAATATCAAATTATCAGAGCAACTGAAAGTGACACAAGAAAATTCATCTTTTGAAGTAGGTGGCAACAAGATTTATTTCTCCTTTGACGCTCTGCACTCAATAAAGTGCACGAGAAATAACCTGCGTGCGCCTCACAAGCTTTTCATCGGCTAAGAAGCCTTCTGAAATTGTAGATTGGCAACACATTCATGATTTTTATGAATCCTCTAATCCCCTCAGACAGAGGTTGACAAGGAAACTGACAGATGTTTACATTCATAGAAGGCCCTTCAACAGCATGAAGGTAAGGTTTGCCACACAGGTCTTGAGCGACACTGTGTCCCTGGCAATGCTGTTCATGATTTCAATTGGAGCACTGCCTGGGACTGCCAAATTTACAGCAGACTTCATGGAAAGAGTGGATAATCCGTTAACTGCCTCAACAGCTCCACTGCCGTGAATGGCAAAATGAGCTACACTATAAGTGCCAATCCTGAACCCTTGGAATTTTTGCAAGAGGTAGTCACATGGATTGCAAGCTGGAGATTTGACAGCCCCAAACAGCCACTATTCGTGACGGCTTGTCACCATCAGGGCTGTCCTCACGCTGCAAGAGGACCTCTCCCAAAATATCAACTTTACTTGCCTCCTGACATGCCACCTGCAGCAAGACCTTCTGCAGAATCTTTTCAGCTCTTTGAGAATAAAGCATGGCTCCAATGAGCCTCCTAATGTGCTGCAATTCATTGCTGCACTGAAGCCCATTTTTGTTGGGAAACTGATCACTCCGACCTCTCACGGGAACTGCGATGTGCATGACTCCTATGTGGTAGCACGCATGTCGCAGTGTGACCCTGCACAGGGACCAGACATTCAGGAAGCTCTAGCCAGTGAGACGTCGGGTGAAGACCTCCCAGACATCACGGAGGAGAATGTGCTCTACTGCTTTGCAGGAAACCTTGTGCAGCAGTTCCTCAAGAGCCGCCCTACAGACTGTATTTGCGATCGACTTTTGAAGGAATGGGGTGGTGCATTCACAGGGAGAATGGAGGGGCTCCTCGGCAACTCTACCCCATCTTCTGCAGGTTTCTTTAAGGCCGTTAAGCAGATAAAAAAATGTTTTCTAGAACATGTCAGCATAGTTGCACATTTGCAGGGTGTAGGCAGTGTGCCTCAAGAAAAACTGCCTCCAAACCTATTATGCACAAAAGGTTGCCACAAAGAATTGTTGATTCAGTTCTGCCGAACCCATCTAATCTGGCACATTAGGAATGTTAATAAAGTATTCAGAAAGCCATGCAACAGAAGATCCAGCATGAGGAGAAAGCTGGGAAAGCTCCAAAATTAGGATCCACAGCAACTGTCTGCGTGCCAGCGGTCGCGGAGTGAATGTGGATTTTTAAATCAACCACTGGGCTAATACACAGGCCGTAATAAAGGGGTGCTACAAAACCTAGGTTGTCAGCGCCCCCCCTTTACAGCCTGTCGCCGCTAGCTGTTGAGCCGCAAGGGCGGCACAACAGTTAGCGGCGACAAGCGGAGGCTTGTTCACGCTCATGTTGTTTCCGATAGTACTATCCATTGTCGGTGCCGTATACCCACGATTTACATAGCAAAAAATATATCTTAAATTACGCTGCAATTGTGAATGCAACTTGAAACATCCTTGGTTTGGCATTATAGCTGATGCTTTTAGGATTTACTGTGCATTTTATCTATCTCCAAACCAAGGATGTTTCACGTAGCATTCACAATTGCAGCGCAATTCGAGATACATTTTTGTTCGCTCACCCAACTGTCGCAGCTGTATTTATGAGTGTGCGCTCCCACAGGTGCTGGCATGCACTGTGTCATGTGGCGTTTGCTCCTCGCCGCACGTTCGGCCAATTGTGCCGTGTCAGTCCTTCGACCAATTTAGTGGCCACGCTCACGGCTTGATTCATTCACTTTTGGCAAAATACTATACTATGCTATAAATGTTTCGCACCAATAAATTCCACCGCATATTTTTAGAGCTCATAGAGGGCCTCAAAAAAGGGGGCTATGCAGCAATGTTGCTGCTGTGTTACCTCACTTTTTGGTCCATTACCTCCAGTTTCTTAGTGCTTTGCTATATTCATTGTATTATAAATATAGAGTTGAGTGTTTTCGGTTTAAACCGGTAAAAGTGTGCCGAATCCTTCTTTCGAAATTCAGTATTAACCGAAAGGCTCACTATTTGAAATCTCTATTTTACCTCTTGTCCAATTTGCAGCGGTTGTGAATAGCATTTTTTGCTATTCGTAATATCTGCAGTAGGGATTTTCAAGTCACGTGACTGACTTCATGGGGGACAAATGTATCCAGTAGAATGGGTGCCGTCAATCCTTCCCCTATTCTAGCGTAAAAATGCTATTCTGCTTGCAGAAAAAAGACGATGAGGCTTGATAGTCTTTAGATGTTATAGAACTTTTTTGAAAGTGCACGTTGCAATTTTTTTTCATTTTTGGCACTTTCGTGTTTTTTAGTGTTTTTTGTTATCATGAATTTTTTGTGCCTGACTGCCCTGCGAATTTGTAGGTCACCAATGACCTAGTGCGATTACCTTGTAGGATGGCTTGCATGTTTTTGCATTTCTGCATCAGTGACTCGATTTTGCTCCTTACGTACACTAACAAAAACTTTTTGCTCAACCACAGTCTGTAGGGGGTCGAGGACCTGTCAAGCTGTTCTATAGCAGCTTTTTTCCTCAGTCTCCCCCCTATTTGATGGAAATAAAGGCAATTATTATTATTATTAAATGAACCGGGCTTGTGAACTTTCAGAGCCTCATGTAAATGTCCTCACAGAAAAAAGGCTCGCTGCCCTTTTTCTGTGAGCGGAATTGCATTTTTACGATTTAAGCAAGGGCTGATTGACAGCATTTATTTTACTGGGCACATTTGTCCCGCATGAAGCCAGTGACCTGACTGACTGAAAAATCCTTACTCGCGGTGTTTTGCAGCGGTTGCTATTTGCAACCGCTGCAAACTGGTCCACGGCAGAATTTCACTTGGAGGTTCCTTTAAACAATGATTGCAGTGGCAAAAAAAAGGAAAATGTGCACAAAAAAAAATTGCAATGTGTGTATGTTCATACATCCTAGAACTTAGTCTGCCTCAATGGGTGACTTGTCTCCCAACTCTAGATGAGAAATTTAGCCAGTGCAGTACAACCACTAGCCTGGGGTCTTTGAGCTGGTGTGCACTAGCCGAATCGGCCACCGATCCCCCCGGAAAATGTGCAACATCGCAAAGTTTGAGTGTTTCATGAAACATTGTATGAACAATGTGTTGTTTAATCCTAAATCTGCGAAGTAGAATCTGGTATTTTCCCCATTATACTGGTGCATTAAAATCGGGGATGTGGCAGGATCATACATATAAGTTCTCAATTATGTTTAATGGCTAGCGATATACTCAGGTGTCGGAGGAAAATATTTTATCTACAGTTGAATCTCATTCATTTAAACTCAAGGGGGGCCGAAAATTCGTTTGAATAAAGCAATGTTTGAATTACCAGGAGTTACCTCCCATAAAGATGCATAGGATGGGACCTGCATGTTAGTTTGAACTAAGATAGTTCGAATTAATGAGATTCGACTAGTAGTAGTATTAAAAAAGGTAGCCTTTTTCATTCTTACACATATCATTAGCACGTTCGCACCTTATGATGAGGTGAACATCTCTTCGCACCTTTATTTAAAGGACTGTCGTGGCTTGAATTGACTTGTTGTCTGCTTCTTAAAAGTCACGATGCATATATTGTAGGCTATGTTCAACAATGTTCTGTTTCCAGGTTCATGTGGGGTGCAACCTTTTCATACCCTGTGGCAAGTTCAAGTTTGTATTCAATGCTACATGTGTACGAAGTGCGTCAAGGATGCATCCAGGACAATGTGGACAACGCCTGAACTACTGGAACGAAGCGTGAGCGCCAGGCCCTGCAACAGGTTCCGGAAATTGGGTGCTCAAGGGAAAATACCCATGACACCCGAAAAGAAGATTGCTGCTCGCAGTAAGATAATTACTTTCTAAGATGCTTGCAGTGACTGTCAGCATAGAAATTACCATATTTACTCAAATATAAGGCGAGGTTTTTTTCCAAAGTTCGTAGTCTTAAAGTCATACCCTGCCTTATATTCAAAGCTCAGTACAGCAATATGGCGATTTTGGTGTAACAATTTCAGTTTCCGCCTTTCAACCATTTCCAAGCTTCCAAAAGAGCCCGACAACACTGTTAGAAATCTAACGGAGAGATTTAAGAATAAAACATACACAATGTTACACAAACGCAGGTTACAGATAGTAACTACCGAGTTTCGGCAGCTGCAAATGTATTGAATAGCTCGCGATGCAGCAGACGCGATGGCTGCAGACGCCTTCAACCATGTCAACGAGCTGAGCCAGCGGTAGCCGCTTCCAAGCCAGTAGTAGCACAAGTCGGGATGCCATTTTGCATTTTTTGTTGGAGTGCCTGGAGTCTCTGTGGCAGGATTTTTTCAGTGCTTGCTTTTTATTTACGCGACCAGTGCAATGGCGAGTCGTCGTTGCCACTGCATCGCTTTCCGGCAGGAAAGCGATGAAAACTAATTCACGCTCTAAAGCATGCGCTGAGCACTGCGGTATGCAACAATTGCATACCATATTCTCACAAACCAGCAGGGAACGCAGAAACAACATGGGAGCCAACGGCAGTGCACTGGAACGCCAAAGTTGTTTTCCACGCAGGCGGTACAGTTACCGACGGAATTATCGGACTCCGAAATTACGGACTTGCTTGTTATTCCGGACATCGACGGGGAACCGTTACTTCCCCGATTGAAGTAGTACATATTAACAACTAGTTTTGCGGACAGTTTGCGGCCCGAAAGTTCAATTTTCCGGCTTTGGCTTAAAGGAGTTCTTTCCAAGAACCTTCCAGTGTCTGGTGACGCACTCAAACAAAAAGCAGAGACTCTTGCTCTGAAAATGGACATAGAGAACTTCAAGTTCACCGACGGATGGTTGCGTGGCTTTAAGAAGCGACACGGAACTTTGTTTAAGAAAGTGTGCGGAGAGAGTGGAGCCGTCGACCAGACCACTGTCGCGGACTATCGCTTAAACAAGCTCAAGGCGTTACTGCAAAAGTTTGCGCCCGAAGATGTGTTCAACTGTGACGAAACCGGCCTTTTTTTTAAAATGCTACCGGACCGGTCTCTGTGCTTTGACGGTGACTCTTGCAAAGGAGGAAAAAACAGTAAGGATAGAATCACCGTCATGGTGGGGGCGAACGCGGTGGGCACCGAGAAGTTGCCGCTCCTCATCATCGGGAAGGCGAAAAACCCCAGGTGTTTCAAAGGCATGAAAAAACTTTCTGTCGGTGACAAGGAAGTCCAACTCGTCGTTGTCGGCTCGACAAGCGATTCGAGGAGTTTCAAACATACAGGTCTGGTTGCCGTGTGGTATTCCAGCAATACCAAGGCGTGGATTACGCACCTGTTGTTCGAGGACTACTTGCGCCGTCTGGACAGGGTGTTCGAGCATCAGAAACGACGTGTGGTGATCTTTGTGGATAACTGTGGAGCCCACGGCGCTGTGGACAACCTCAAAGCCATCCGACTTGAATTTTTGCCCCCTAACACTACGAGTGTTCTCCAGCCAATGGACCAGGGCATCATTCAGAATGTCAAGGTCCACTACCGCGCTCGACTGCTGCGCCGCACGGTCCTCTGCTTAGACAACGGGAAGCGTTATGCTGTGGACCTCCATGCGGCAGTCAAGATGTTGACGGATGCGTGGATCGCCGTTCGGCCATCGACAATTGCCAACTGCTTCAAGCACGCAGGTTTCTGTGCCAGTGTAGAGTCACTAGCTGACAACGCAAGTCTGGACCATCAAGAGGCCGAGGACATCGCCGCAGCAGCGGATGTCGACGAGTCTCTGTTCGCCGACCTGCGCGACAGTGGAATGGACATTCCTGATGCTGCTACATTCAGTGCGTTCGCGGATCTTGACAGCAACCTCGAACTGTGCGCGGAGCTTACGGACGAGGAAATCGTGCGCCAAGTCCTCGGACAACCTGAAGAAGACTCGGATTCTGACGACGACGATCACCACGCGCAGCCGTCGACAGCGGACATAACGAGCGCGTTAACCTTGCTGTCCAATGTGTACAGCGAGAATATGACGCTGGCGCAGATGCAAGCGGACGTGATCTCCCGCAGGCGGAAGATGAAACAAGGTACCCTTGATGACTCTTTCAAGTCCGCCTAGGCTCAATAAAGCCAAATTTTGTGATCCGAGGATTTTTCGGACTGCTTTATTTATCGGACGTTTTTTCGGTTCTCACGAAGTCCGCAAAATCGGTCGGCGACTGTATTTGTTTTGGTGAACACAGCGACCCTTATAGTTCTATCTCCTCGCCAATTGGTGAATCTGCTGTCGGTACCAGGCGATCGAGGAGAGTTGGTAGCTCCCGACCAAACATGGCCTTAGCTGGAGTAACACCTGTTGTTTGGTGAACCATACTATGCTGACAAAACAAGAACCGTGAAAGTCTCAGGTCCACCAATGCAAACGGTTCTCGGGCCAGCGCTCTCTTCAACTCGGCAACATATCGCTCTGTCTGCCTGTTGGTAGTAGGATGGTATGGAGCGGACGTTACGTACCAAACTCCATTGACCTTGTAAAAGTTCTGTATTTCGCCAAACACGAACGCTGTTCTGTTGTCTGACACCACCTTGTGTGGTATCCCATCCTCGTTGCCAGTATTTACTTAGGAGTTTTGTTTATTATCGTAACACGGTGAGCAATGCCAACATGGCGACAAACGCACTGCTCAAACAACTGCTTCACTTCGTCGTCGTTTGTCCTCTGCACCCAACTGCCATTGGGCTGGCTCCTTGGACATAACAGTATGGTAACCATACAACATATACACACCGTAAAATACCGAGCATGGGCCCATGTCACATTAAGGGCCAACCCCCTATTTTTGAACAATTTCAAGAACAAAGGACACATCAACCCCCCACCCCCCATTTTATGCAAATTTCAAAAAATATGTGAAGGACATGGCAAGTGCCCAGGTGCCGCGGACGGCCGTTATCTCCTGAAGTTGAAGCGACCGGCACTAGTTATGAGTCACGACAGCGCGGGTGAAGGGGGCCGCGGAAATCGGGCGAAGGGCTCTGGCGCAACATGGCAACACTCCGGCGCCGCGGGAATCGAGGTCAAATGGCAGAAATAACAAAAGATACAGGTGAGCTGGTGTACAAAGGAAGAGAGGCAAGGGCACGGTGGCAAGAGTAAAGCAGTGAAGATACACTACGTTGGAAAGGAGGATCTAGCGAATGGAAAGCCGCACAGAGCTTAGCGCGTGTGCTGCACACGTGCCGTGTGCCCGTGTGCCTCTGCCTCTTCGCTTCCGCTTGTTCGGTTAGTTCCGTATTCATCGCGCTGCATTGCTTGCGTTCGCTCAGTTCCCTTGTTTGGACGATGCACTCGTATAAGATCGCTAGGAAAGTCGAAGTTGTTGAATGGCATAGGCGCCATGGAAAGAATGTAGGCCGGACATCGTGTGAGTTCAAGATTGACCGTAAAAGAGCGCACGAGTGGGACTCGTAATACGAACTGCTCCTGCAACAGAACCACGGAAGATCACGGCTGAAACGCAAGCTGAGTGACGGGGCACCAGTCTTCAGTGAAGAGGTTGATGATGCCTTATTTGAATTCTTGGAGGATGAACGCAGGGCTGGCCGCGCGGTCAGCAACCGGCTTCTAGAGGAAGAAGCAATCAAGATTGCGGACGAACTGAACCTGGGGAACTTCAAAACGTCGTCGCAGTACGTGAAACGGTGGAAGAAACGGTTAGGTGTGTCCATGCGGGTGTGCATGAATGACAGCCAGAAGGCGCCATTGGACTTTGGTGATGCGGTGAATGCCTTTCGAAGCAGATTTCCGGCTTTGCGCACTTCTTACGCACTTAGTGCTTCTTTTTTTTTCATTCCTCTCAATAAACTGTTTATATCCATGCTTCCGCAAGGCTTCTCTGCTTTTATACGTTCGCATGCTCGGCAAATGATGGCCCTTTTCCAAGTGCATCAAATGGCCGCCATTTTGAATTCGGCGTTCTGGCTGAGCAAGGGCCCACCCAACTATGTCATCCTTCTGCGTTTTTGCTCTTGGACCTAACAAGCGCCCATCCCCGAGTTTTCCGCGATTATCCCATAATTTTGAGTGGGCGCTTGCTCGGTATTTTACGGTATACATGTCTCAGCAGATGCTTCGTAGGATTGAATGTACAATTAATTCAGTGCTCTTCAGTGGTTGTCACGTAAGTCTGGCATGCATTTGGTGGATACTGAAATGACTCGCGGGGATATATCTGGCCATACGCTGAGCCAGGCACGTAGCCGGGATTTTGTTTCGGGGAGGGGGGGGGGGGGGGGCACCCATGGGAAAGCACTATATGTATGGGGGAGAGGGTAGAGGACGCCCCAGCAAAACTGAAGATTTGATCTGAGGACTTGATTACCTTGCGTGTTTCTCTCCCCGACTACAGATCTACACCAAATTTTCACTCAGCAAAGATGTAGACTGCCCACCACACCATAGGACAACGGAACTCTACCTGACTGAATCTATCGCAGCCAACCGCGACTGTCCCCAGATTTTGTAAACGATGCTGTTTCCCAGTTCACCTGGACTCTCAACAGTGAAAAGAAGAGGCCTGTCATTAAAGGTGAAGCGGACTATCCTGCAAGATCATCAACGTGGTTCGAAGAAATCGGACATCGCCGAAAAGAAATCGGACATCACCAAAAAGAATTCAGAACGCAGACAAAATTAATGCGGCACATACAATGATGCTTTCCGCGTAGACTGCAAGAAGCAGTGCAAGTCAATGTACGAGGACATGGAGGCTGCACTCCTCATATGGTCTCTGAACGCGTGTCCCAAGGGCGGCCTGGTCAGCGGCCCGATTCTTGCCGAGCAGGCTCGCGACCTAACGTTCGTGTTGAAGCACGGCTTCACGCCTGGAACCTGCTGGTTGCAGAGACTTAAGAGGATATCTCAGTAGAATTTCATCTCCGATAGGAACTTTTTCAGAATCCAGATGGCTCTGGGGAGGACGCCTTTCCACTCAACTGCTTACGCGATATAGTGCTGCTTCCAAATAAAAATAAAGACAAAGCTCGACTTTTTGTTCCGGTTCTCAGCGGACGGCTTGACCCTGAAAGCCCCCCACTTCACGCATCCCGTCCCACCACCCTGCGAGCTGCGAGAATGGCTTTGTTTTTTGTCCGTTCAAAAGGAGGATAGCGGGGAGTGTTGTGGGCCTCCGAGGCCATCGCCAAGGGAGCCCTTTGTCCGATTCTTACCGGATTAGGAAGAAGAAAAAAAAAACACTGTTAGAGAACGCCTCATTTAGCTGCCTGATACTTTGGATTCATTTGGCTCGGTTCTTCGCGTTCCGAGATTTTTCGTACGATACAATTTCTATATAATATGTAGACTGTTGACATCGTCATTACAAAACGAAGTGCGCCATGTGTCGTGTCATAATGTTGCGAAATAGTCTACCACAAGTCAGAATGGCGCTGCGTCCTAAATAGCGGCCCCTCAGAGCCTTCTTTTCATTACTGCGAAGCAGTGCTTAGAAAAATAAAGCTACTTACTCTAAAAAGTGTCTGATTTCCTTGTGTGAAAAAAGAAACGAAATGAACCAGTTCCCGATACCATCAGCAGCCATTAGAGTCACAACGTTTTTTCCATAGCACCGGATTTCAACGGTCACCCCGATTCCTAAATCGGTGTGCATTGTCGAAGTGGCACGGTATCAGAACTATATGTTGTACTGCCGAAATGCTAAAAAAATCAATAACCCCAAGTTTAGATAGTGTTGTGTCTTATATGCGTACTGATCAAAGCGTAGTTCTAGAGTCACAAAGCTATGCTTTAAAAAAAATATTAAAAAAATAACTTCCATGATTACGTGTTCCGATTAATCACTTCGCAAAAGTGAATTGCCACTGAGGCTCTAGCATGTTTTACCGAGCACCGCATTCGAAGGTTCGAAGTAAGTAAGCAAAATAAAGCATTAATGAATGTGCATGCAAGACGCCATTTGTTTTAGGTATTTGTTTTAGAAAAGTTACTACTGCTGAGGCCAGCACGTGTGGCGCGTGCAACAGCGATCCCCGCATTATCCTTGATGAAAGCGTAATATAGCAATATGTCTATTCCGTCGAAGCCGTCTCGTAGAACACCGTTTCATCGAACATCATGGTTTCTTGCCAGATCGTTTCTCGTTTTTGTAAATATTGTTTTTTCTTTGCATTCAAAGGATAAATATAATGTCACGAATGAAAAATGATGAGGCGTTGAATAACTGAAAAAACTAAACGTTTAATGGGGCGAAGAAAATAGAAGGTTGGCGAAACAGCAGGATCGGGACTGACTCCGGCTCTCCACGCGGAGCTCGTTACGTACACGCGTGGGCTTCTGGAACAACCGGCGTAGAAGGTTCGGCGCGCAGAACGTTCTAACCTCGAATAAGCCCCCCAACAGGGTTATGGAATTTACCAGAACCAAACATTACAGAAACAATAAAAAATAAATGTATCCGCGGCCAGGCATCAAACCTCGGCTACTTGCGTGGAAGATAAGCACGGTAACCGTTAGGCCACGGGCGCGCTGCCTAGTTGGCAAGCCGCGCACGCGGTAATATTATGTTCTGCTTTTCTTTTGCTTTGTAGTAAACAATGACTTCCTTCGGTTGTGAGGCCTAAGACGAACTTGATACTTTTTGGGGGCCAGGAGTCGTCGGGTGCCAAGACGGGGGTCACATTGTTACTTTTCGTAGTACACAACTTTGAGGCGATGTCCTGTCTCCGTGTAAAAGTTATATATATAAAAAAAAAGCGTTTCCCACTTTTTCATGTGTTTGCATTCTGCAAAACTGTAGAT
This sequence comes from Ixodes scapularis, assembly GCF_016920785.2. Taxonomy (NCBI): domain Eukaryota; kingdom Metazoa; phylum Arthropoda; class Arachnida; order Ixodida; family Ixodidae; genus Ixodes; species Ixodes scapularis. Next base: position 66,763,249 of record NW_024609879.1, on the reverse strand, counting down.
TTGTCTGCCTCTTCCCCATTTTTCTTAGAAAGTAAGCTGTTCTTCTGGGGCTGAACGAGAACACTTGGTTTTACAAATATACGAACACACAAAAAGCGCGCGAGTGCTGAGCAAAGTGCGGACGTGAGTTTTAAATATAAACACCGCAGTGCGAACAGTAATAAAATATTTCGTAAATGAGCTTTTCTTTGCATTTGTCGATTTTGCAGTGAGCATTTCACTGGTGAGCTTCTCTCCGGTGAGCTTTTCTCCGCCGCCCGTTCTCCGGTGAGATTTTTTGTCCGCCGCTCAATAGTAACAGCCGACCAAGGGCTCATCGCAGCCAAGACAGTGCAATCCACGAACACCATAATAAAAGGCTTGCGGGTTCTAGTCTAATACATTTTCCTCGATTTCATAAAATACTGAATGAAGAGTGTGTTGGTTCGAGTCAAACAAAGAATCTTCAGCGCGACTTTCACAACTTCCAAATTGCAACGTGTCACGCCTACTTCCAAAATGCTTGTTTTGTTTGTAGCTTCACTGAATTTTTTTTGCAATGTTTGTTTTATTTGGGCAGAAATCCGCCTCCACAAGCTGACATGCAAAGCGAATGTCGACGAACTCACGTATGTCTGTTCCACATTTAAATTAAGTAAACATTTTAAATGCATCTCTGCAGAATATTTGAAATCGCAAGATCAAGTCACCTATCCTATTTCGAACAGAAAGAAGTGGTAAGACAGTATCTACCCTTTGACCCTTCGGTAGCTTTTGTCTGCCTGCATTTGCTAACTCCAGTCCTCATGCAAGGACCGCTTGAAGCGTGAAATCTTTCACTCCCATTTTCTTGACCGAAAATGCCAACAAAGAATGGAACATCCTCCCAATAACGCACTCTGGCGATTGAAAACTAATGACTCTCACCCACCCCAGGGTTGCCAGGTAGTTTCTAGCTGAAACCGCCAAATGCCAGGCGTTGTAGCCCAAAAGTAGCCAAATGCAAGAGATTTATGTAGCCCAAAAGTAGCCATATTCTGCAAAGCCGAAAAAATCGTGCGCTCGAATGTGCGAGCTCAATTCGAAGGCCCTCCATCCGCATACTATTGGGTTTAGGAGCAGCTTGCAAGATCTACGATATTTTTAAATGTATTGAACGTTTTTTGTCAAACACAAAAGTACAAAACTTTTCTAGTTCAGTTTATACAGACACATAGTTAAGAGCACTCGCTCATGCCCGCTGCCCGGCTTACTTGCCTCATACATGAATTCCGTGTTAAAACGGGTAAAAACTTCTTCAGTAGGGTTGATGTCCCTCCAGCACTCGTTCTTGCCAAGGAAATTGCAAACTTTACACAGAGGACGTTTTAAAGAGTTGGAAGGGACATGTTTTTCGTTAAGTCTGACTTCGTGAGGGACATGTGACTGAATATACTCAATCTTTCCACGGCGGCATTCGACATGGGCAGTGTAGGGAGCGCGATGGGAAGCTCGGATAGCAACGGAAACAGGGCTGCTCCTGAATCGATCTTGGCCATGTTCGGAATATTCATTGCTCCAAATCTGTTGTTTTTTCTTGTGATTCATTGTACTTTAAGAAACTTCCATATTTCGCAGAAAATCCTCCTTTGTTATATCCGGTACAGCACGTGTTATCGGGCGACGTCAAATTCTGCAGGATGTCTTGAGCTGCCTTTAGTATCATTTTTCCTCGGTTGAGGTGCCTCCTGTAGGTGGATGGTAGGAAACTCTAGGAAATAAGAGACACCAGTAGGAAGCATAAAGAACTTGGAGGCAAAAAATAAGCCACAATTCAAAAGCGATGTCGTCGGAGCTGAATCTAGGTCACGGTAGCTCGCTTGAGCTTATAGGTTCTGGCAGCACGCCCACGAATCTTCACGCAGAAAATCCCTCAAAATTGGGAATCCAGAAGGGTGGACTGTCGCTTTATGTCCACGCTGAAGTTTATTTCATACATCTACCCTAAACCAAGCAGAGAAAAAAGAAAAAAAAAAGTACCACGTTAGGATTTGAAATAGCCCAAAAATAGCCACATAGCCAACTGCCAAATTTCGACGCCAAATGCCTGACGAAGTAGCCCAATTTGGCTATTAATAGCCCAACCTGGCAACCCTGACCCACCCGCTAAATATCTCCGCCGCCAAACAAAAAAAGCAAAAAATAACAACAAGAAATTTTTTACTTGCATTTGTGCGACCCCAAAACACCAACAAAGAACGGAACATCCTCCCAAGGACGCGCTCGGGCGATCGCGATAACCCGCAAAATATCTTCGCCCCCCAAACAAAAAACAAAAAAAAAATCTGTTTCGAGAGGCACTCTTTCTCAAAATCCCGACTGTCAACCCAACGACCTTGAAGATGCAAGTAGTCCGGGGCGCAATAACACATTGCGCAATTTCAAGAGCAAGTTTCGCGGACTTACTCATGGATGGCGCCACCTGACAGCTGAATTTTTTGACGTTTTGGTAGGCTACAAACTTAGTTAAAATTTATTACAACGATAATCTCTGGAAAAAAGATGTTGTAAGAGATATATTCAAAAGGTCCTGGTTTTGAATATTGTGGAGCCTAAATTTGTATTTAGGTCCCGGTTTATTTTTAAATGTTTATGAAGCACGGAACGAGAAAAAAAGGCTTTTTCAGTCATCTTTAAGTTCCTGTAAAATATTTTAAGCTTACAAATCGAAAAATGTAGCGCCACAATATTACTCAGTTTTTTATTATCTTTCTAATAAAACCAATCCCAAGTCAATCCGTTCGGTGGTTCTTGAGAAAAAATACCAAAAAGTTGCCATTGGAATTGCATAGGGCTCGGGAGGTGCGATATCCTCTTAAGGACCGACACAGTATCACCCGCAAAAGCATTACTGGCGAGGCTGCGTCTGTCGACAACACGTTGCTCCAAGCTTGGCTGGACAAGAATCTCAACCGAATCTCTACCACATATGCCGACTGCGACATTTATAACGCGCATGAGTCGAGACCGTTCTTCTATCTGCTCCCAGCCGAGACACTTACCGTATTTGCACGAATATAACGCGACCATGAATATAACGCGAGGGCAGGTTTTGATGTCCCCAAAAAGAAAAAAAAAATATTATTACTATTATAACGCGAGCCGAGGCCGCGTCAATTTCTTGCACTCGGGGGCATAGCAGACGTGAAAAGTCAATGGAAGTAGAAGAAATATCAGTTTATGTTTCGACTACACTCATCCTCACTGCTCAGGTCCTTCCGTTTACAATCCACTTTGCGACTACGCAGATAAGCAGCAGCACGGCACCTGCTTGTCTGGTAGTTCCTTTTTCTTCCCTGTGAGCTCCTCGGCAGCCCACAATCCAAACAAGGCACAAAGCAGAAGCACCAACACACAAAAACCGGACCACTCTGGAGCAGAAACTAAACAATGCGCAGGCAGAAAAAAAGACTGCTGAACCCGATACACGATCACACTTCTGGTTCTGGTCCCTCTGCATAAACAAATGCCTCGCGTTGCACGATTGCGTAAACGCGGTCGGTGGTCTTGGCTTGTGTTTGATTTGGCCCGGCTTGGCGCGCGCGCACGTACGTTTGTACGCTGAGTTTCTGCAGCGTGCGCGCGTTGTAAAAACACAAAAGCGATAAAAATGTCTTTTTAATGTTTTCTATTCGCCCCTTCACGTGGCCCAATAGCTAATAAATTCCCCTCCACACTCCCACTTCTTTTGCCACCGGATATTTTGCATTGAGCCAGAGGGATGGCTTTCTCCTCTGGCTTCGGAATCGAGTTCAGCCTCGTGACTGAACTCGATTCCGAATATAACGCGAGGTGCGTTTTAGAGCACGTAATTTCGAAAAAAAACTCGCGTTATATTCGTGCAAATACGGTACTTCGAAAGATGACAGGTATTTCCACACAAAGACGAGCAAGGAGCGTGTCCCTGTCTTGGTGTGCGTGAACAACATAAACGGCAGCGACAAACGCAAGCTGCTGGTCATCGGGAAGTACCATAAACCGTAGGGCAGTCTCCAGAACTGAAGTTCAAAAATTCGATGGAGCTATATGGGAGCGTGAAGGGACCCGCATTCTTCAGGGAGGAGTACATCACAGTCGAGGCATTGGTGACCGACCATCACCTCTCGATCAAGGGCCAGATGAGGACCAAAGAACCCCACACCCGTCACCACTCTGATCCTTGGCACATCGCAAAAGGTGCTCAACCTTGACTATCATTAGCTTAGCTTATTATATTGAACAGTACATACACCACTTCTTATATCAAATCTATCATAAAGTCCAGTATAAATTTATAGTCTAGAGGTTTTTTGCGCTTGTCCGTGTCTACTCTCTTGTGAATGTCCCTTGTGTCGCGCAAAAAACCTCTAGACTGCATCATGAACCAACTAGGCCAACAACAAGTTTTAATAAATTTATAGATTGTGTACTGATTGGTTCCGGTTTCAAATCACAGACACAGGCAAAAAGATCAAGGCTGCCAGTAGGAACGCAGGGTGAGCAGTCCCAGCAGACTAGGCGACACTTTGGCACACTCTGACCCAACAGAGCGAGGGCACACGCTTATAACAATGTCTGGTTTGTCCTGGCATTGTGTTGTGTAGTCACACCTGTCCTGTCCTCAGCTCAGTGCAAATTCAAGCTTAACCTCCATTTTACTGCTGCACATTTGCATATTTAGTTGCTAGGAGTGCTCCAACTTTCAGTGGCGTGTATTTTTTTTTCTGCGGGTCAGTGTGTGACGATTCTGCAGTTCACCATACATGTTATTCATTCATTCATCTAATAGCACCATAGTCATCCCCCCCCTCCCTTACATTGTCTTAGGGCATAAAACCAATAGACAAGGATTCATTCATTCATTCATTTAATATACCCTTAAAGCACCCAGGGCTTTACATAAGGGGGACATACACAACAAATATTCAAGAAATGAAAAAAAAAGAGAGATGTGAGGTTGCTAAGTATTAAAAAAAAAAGAAAAACATATTTTTAATTTATCAACCATCCCTGCTTTATCTCAGTGAGGCAGGGCACTCCCTGGAAGAGCTCAACAACATCCTCCACTGTTCTCTGACAAATAATTATGATTCTCACAAACTTCACTGGGCAGGTATGAACCATCACCGCTGTTCATTCATAACGAACCCAGGCTATAAAAGAACTCTCTGGCATGCAGGATGTCCGTGATAAGACACACTGTTCTTCAACAGCCAAGGATTCAGTCGTTGCAAGGCAATAGCTGCAAGAACGATTTTTGTGCGTAGCAGATGGGCCATCAAGAAGATTAGGAAGGACGCAAAGTTTACCGAGGGAAACCTTGCGACACCCTTGGCGAGAACGGCTTCAGACGAGAAAAGAGGGAGAACTTGTTGATCGAGAGAGACAACAACGTTGTATGGCAGCAAAAGTATCTGCATCATGTCGCATGACGTCGCTCACACATACCTCATCCATGTAAGATGAGGTATGTATGAGCATTTCAGCTCTAGTGAGTTCCTAGAAAGGAATCCAAAAAGGTTTCCAAGCACATTTCACATATTTTTCATTTATGTTACTAAATATGGCGCTTCATATAGTTTGCCTTATGATGATAATAAATTAAACCAAGCAGATAATCATCTGGTGATGCCACAGCTGGGTCTGCTTAAAGGGGTCATGAAACAATTTGCCAACTTTTTCCTGGTTTAGCCTTTCTCCTCAACTCATAAATTGTGCATTGTACCAAACAGTTCAAGAAGACGGAAAGGGGAGAGGTTCTTTTGCTCGGACTCTCGTTTGTGTACCCGGACACAGCCATTCTCCCCCTAGAAGATTAGCCTGTCGCTCAAAATTCTGACAAAAGTTGCTTTCCCCACCCCGTTTACCCCGAAGCTGATAGTGCTGTGGAAGCTACGTGCTCGTTGGGCCAGCCACACTTTTGTCACGTGATCACGCTCTCTCGCGCATACCCATGCGCAGAGAATGAGGTCAGGTGATGAAAGGGAGGCGGCTGATTGGTTCAGTAAACGCGTAGCTTCCACTGCAATATCAGTTTAGGGGTGAAGGGAATGAGTGAGGTCTGGTGTCGTGTGATGTGAGTTTGGACCCGGCGACACACTTTGGTGACCGCGGATGTATCACAGTGAAAAGGCAGAGAGCTTATGAAGGGAAGGAGGTACGAAATAGTCTGCTGTTTTCAAATTTTCGTACTGAAAGTCAGGCGTTTGACTTTCTACCTTCTTTTTCCTTTGGCCCACTGAATGATGTGCTATTAGTAAAATCCCAATCTAAATTTATTTATCCCAGCCCAAAATATGTTTCATGGGCCCTTTAAACTCCCTTACTGCTGCCGTGCGCCTACAACTGACAGAATTCTGGACAAAGGATGGAGGACTCGTGTTCTTTCCCTTCTTTCGCAACAACCTGATAACTGACTACTGAAGTTCCAACCCCACTGAAAAAAGCCAAATACTTGGCTACGGCACTCAGAATCCCCAAAAATGGGCTCTCTGTGGTGTACCGTATTTACTCGCATAATCAACCCACTTTTTTTCCTGAAAAATTTACACATATTTGGGGGGGAGGGGAGGGGGGGAGGGGGGCGTTTATTACACGGGGTAAAATTTTTCCATTTACACACTTCGTGCAAATGTCATATTAGGTGCCAGTATGACACGGCAAGGTACTGTGGCACGTCTCCAGTGATGGAGGAGCACCCACGGCTGGCGGGGGGCGTGTCACAATAACCATGCTTTATAAATTGCAAATCTTTTTAGGGCGCTTTCGGGGTGCCTTTTGCCGAAGGAAAAGTGCCCTAGGAAGCTCACTCAGCACGAAAAGCAACACAACCACAACCGTTCTTAAGCAATATATATATATTGCTAGTATCCGGCGGACATGCTCAGGTATAGTAGAGTGGAAAGTTGGGCTAGTTGGTAGTTATTCATCTTTGTCTCTTCGAGCGACTCCATCGGGCCACCTGGCTGTCCACTGTGACAGGTGCGGCTGCTCTCCAGCGTTCGGTGACACAAATATTTTGGGCACGTATAAAGAACAGAGGGCGAGAGAGATCTTGGAGGCCTTTCAGATAGCTTCTCAAGGAGAGGGATGCATAAGCCAACCCTCCCTTGCACTGACTGAGGCCGAGTTGGCGTTTCTAAAGACAACGACACGTGTCAACACGTAAACATTGTGATTTTTTTTTATTTATTTATTTATTTAATTTACCTCAAAGCGCCCTTTCGGGCATTGTATGAGGGGGGAGTACAAGGAGTACAGTTTTTAAGATGTGTAGTTTCACAACAAGGAGCTGCGGTGCGCATGAGCGATCTGGGGGGGGGGGATGCTTTTTGTGTTTTCCGAGGTTCCAATAAAACCTATCAGTTGCGAGTGAGCGCTCGTCCGTCGCTTGTGTTTCTTACTCTGTCCACGTCTGTTGTGCGCTTTTAAAACCAAGACGCTCAGGTATAATCTGCGACTACACATATAAGAACTCGTACGAAGTCCAATGCCCGACCGCACGCTCAGGTATAATCCACGACTACGCATATAAGAACTCGTACAAAGTGCAATGCCCGACTGCACGCCCAGGTATGATCCGCGACTATGCGTATAAGAACTCGTACCAAGTCCAACCCCCGACTGTCGAAGCCCGCTCGCATGGATCAAGTTTCGTTCACGGAGACAGGAACTCGTACGAAGTCCAACCGCCGACCGCCCAAGCCCGCTCCCACAGATCAAGTTTTGTTCACAGGGACAAGAATTCTTACAAAGTCCAAACACCGACCGCCGAAGCCCGCTCGCACAGATCAAGTTTCGTTCACGGAGAGGCTACCGAACACTCTCAGCTTACAGCGAAACGTGCATCTCGCTGTGCCGTTCTGCTGCGGATTAAATAAATGCATTAACCCCGAGTATGTGAAATTAGGCCTAATCACTTTCACGATTTCACTGCCCGAAAGCGGACCAGAGACGACGGCTTGTTTGTTGACATCAATGCATCCGATAGGCGAAGAATATCCGGGGCTCGGCAATTTCTCGACCCAAGCTTTTTCAAGTGTGCGCGACACTCGGTTTCCCAATTGACCACTTCCGTAACCAATAGACAAACGTGTGGTAACATGAGGCGAGACGCGTTCCAGGCAGCATAGAGAATGGTCGACTTTTCCGGGCTCCAAAAACCCCGGAGAAGAATGTGTTTCTCGTATAAACACCGCCCTGCTCCGTCGGCTCGCCGCTGCACGCCCGCCGAGAGATCGGCTCGCTCGAGTCTCGTAACACCCGGGAGAGGCCGCTTCGGCGGTCTTCCAACAAGCCCAAAACATGGAGGTGTCTGTAGAAGGCACGGAAATCACCCCCGAGGAATTTGAGGCTGGCGGATGGTTCCCCAAACAAACCTGCCGCCAACAAGCCAAGGAGAAGCGTCTCGAAGCCCCCGCCATGAGGGCCTCGGCAATGCGGCCTCACAGTGGCGCAGCGAAGGCCACGTCGCAGCGCATGAAGAGACCTCCACCCTCACTCCTGCCAAAGGGTGACCATAAAATCGTCGTCTGCCCACGCGAAGGTTTCAACACCGCAAGCTGGTCCGATATCCAGATTCTGGACGGAGCCCGCAGCAGCATCCCCGCTGACCTACCACCAGCTCGTGAGTTGCTTTGAAAATACCCGGAGCAAAACATCTTTGTCATCTGCACGCCGAATTCCGAACGAGCCGAGGCCTACAGCAAAATGCAGGCCATAAACATTGGGGGTAAGACTTACCCCGCCACCGCCTACACCACCACGCCTGAAAATACCTGCAAGAGAATCATTCATGACATCCCGGAAGAAGACACCCCGGAAACCATCTGGGAAAGCCTTCAATAGAACACTAACCCCCCATCCTGCGATTCCGGCGACCCGGGAAAAGCGGACCCCTGCTTCTCCTCTACGAGGGCCAGCGCGTTCCGCACTGGGTGGACTACCAAGGAGCGACTCTCCGCTGCCTCCTCTACAAGAAGAGGGTGGAGGTATGCAAGATTTGCGCCCGCGTTGGGCACAGAGAGGACATCTGCCCCACGCCCAACGACAAAAAATGCTTCACCTGCGACACCATCGTCTCCGACAACGCAAACCATGAGTACACCCCCCAGGCCCGAATTGGGGTTCAAGAGGTGCCGCCAAAGGTTCCTCCCGGCACGGAAACCGCGGGCCACCCTCCTCCCGACCCTGGATCTCACGGACGAAGCTACCTCCCCACCATGGACCCTTCGACAAGCGGCAACCGCTTGACCGGACTCGGGGATCGATCAGCAGGCGCCCGCGGGGAGCCTCCACAGCTCCCACTCCCACTCCAGATCCCGATCACGTTCTCGTGGCCGAGGAAGAGGCCGGAGCTCCAGGGGGGGTCCTGGTGTGACAAGGAAATCATCAACCTCTGCTACCTCCAAGGTGAGCTGGGCATCAGTTGCTAAGTCTACTGCTCCTAGACAATCCCAACAATATCAGTTGCTTCAAGCTGACAACGAGCAACTAAGAAGCGAACTAGCACGTCTCAGTACTAAAATAGCCCAGCTGGAGAATCCCAAAAAGGCGTGACCCTCCACACAACCCCCACTCACCCCTCTCACAGACACTCAACCGTGTTCTCAGCTGCAGTTCAAACCCCTCATCCCACCTAAACCCCCCATCCCCCCTAAACTTGCCGCCGCCACCACAGTAGACCCCATGGAAGTTCAGCGTACTGCTACAAAGCACAAGGCAGACGAACCCCTCCAACCAACCACCCCCATAGAGTACGTAATCAAACAAGACCTCGAAAACCTCCAAACCAGGATGACGACTATGGTCACCAACAAAATTAAACTTCCACTCCCTACAACTGGAAGTGGCCGCTGTCACGCAAACGCACCAAAAACGATACGGCCAGCTTGAGGGCGTCGTGTACACGGACGCTGCAGACTATCCCCACCCAAAGGCCATGACTATGGTCGCCACCAACGGCCATGGGGTCCCCCTCTCCGGGAGCTCGATCCTAACAACCGATTCGGAAACAGCGGAAGAGGTCGCTATCGCCATAGCCCTCCTTGTCCCCAACACTCAAACAATCACATCGGACTCTAAGCGCGCAATTCTTAACTTCGCGCGGGGCAGGGTTTCTGAGGCTACCCTCACAGTTCTAACACGCTCCTCCAAAATCCCTAACGACATGGTCAGTCTAATCTGGGCCCCGGCTCATACCTCCCACCCTGGAAACGAAGCCGCCCATACCACCGCCCGAAAGCTAGCATACCGGGCACGGGGGGCAATAACGGGAACAGGTAACGAGCCAATCAGTCACAGAGACACACTGACCTCATACCAAGAAATTACGCAATCATATAGATTAGCACACAGGACCATTCCTGTGGGACACAAATTGCTAACCAAGAGCCAGGAATGGACCTGGCGACGACTCCAAACAAACACGTATCCAAATCCTGCCCTTTATTCACACTGGTTGCCGGACCTATACTCGGAAGTATGCAAATTCTGCTCCCCGCGAGCTACACTATCCCACATTATTTGGGAGTGTCCAAATTCCCCCCTTAAGGACAGGATGCCATTCGCATGCAATGATACGGAGCAGTGGCACGCGCTGATGCATAGCTCAGAAGCGGACGTCCAGAAGGAAATCTGCGACTGGGCCGAAGAAGCCGCCGCGGTCTGGGGTTTGCTACCCTCCCCCTCTTCTGCTTCATCTTAGAGGAGGACATGGGATGGGCCTTGGATAACACGTGGCCGTCTCTCCACGTATCGGCTTGACCCTTCAAATACAATAGATTATAAATAAAGTTGTGTCCTTCTCCTCCTCCTGGTAACATGAGCCACTGTGAGCATGATGTGAGCGGCCGGGCCTGGCCTGACTTGGCTTGGCCGCTTGGCGGCAAAAGAAAACTGGCTTGGTGGCTTGCTAAATTGGACGCAAATCGAGACTCGAAAATCCGAAAATTGGAGGTGCATTGATTACGGGAGGTAAAAAAACAAGTCAAAATATTGATGCTCGTTGTGGGGGGTGCGTATGCGAGTAAATACGGTACGTGTGCTTTTCGGACATGAAAATGCAGGAAAAGGCAGGCATCAAAAGCTCAGTCCTCTGGTTCATCCAGTGTTCACGCAATGGCCATGTGCACTGCAGACTAAGCACCAGAGATGAGTGAGGTGTACTGGAAAGTCAGGCCCCTCCTTTCCAACGTGCGCCAGCACTGTCTTGCCACACCTCGCGTATAGTATGTTTCAATTGACGAACAAATGATACCATTCCACGGCAAGATCAAGATGTAACAGTATGTTTGCGGCAAGCCCGATCCAATGTGTCTCAAGAATTTAGTGGTTACCACACCACAGGTCATTCCACTGGACTTCCAGATGTATGAAGGAAAAGGATCATCCATCGCCTTGGATGACGCTGTTCAGAAACTCGACATTGGTGGGAAAGTGGTCCTGAAGCTCTCAGAGTTTTTGCCGCCGGGTACATGCATTTGTATGAACCGGCATTTCCCATCCATTGCTCTTTTGGATCTGATGCTTGGCGGGGTGTGGGACAGTCATGAATTCAAGCTCAAGTCAGAAAGCAAACTAAAAAAGAAGGGAAAAGTCATACGCAGTAATGGTTCACAAGCATTCATCAAGTGGTACGATAGCTGAGCTGTAGTTGTTGCCTTATCACGATTTGGAAAGGAACCACCAGAGTCCCGCAGACGATGGTGCAAAAAGATAATGCAGTATCTAACAGTTTAAAGGCTGCATGCTGTGACAGAACACAATGCCAACATAGGCGGCAGTGATAACCTTGACCACTGTATTAGTATGCACAGGGCAAGGGCTAAGACAGAGGAATGGACCGAGTGACTAATTTTGCACAGACCCCCTAAATTTGAGATTTGCTGGTAACAAAAGTAGTCGCACCTGGGAGCCGTGAGCAAGGGTGATTGACCTTTCAACTGCAGCTGCATGGCTAGGGTACAGGGAAGACGTCCAAAGCGAAGGGGAAAACAGAAAAGACATTCTGGATTACCTGGACTTTCATATCTCAGTCGCAGAAGGGCCGATGTACAGTGAAGAGTATCAAAAGACAACCGAGGGAGACAGAGACGAGAGTACTGAGGAAGCAAGGCCCAATTGGAAGCAAAAAAAAATACTCTTCTCTTCCACCAACAGCAAAAAGAAAGCGTGGAGCTCAGCATTTGCCAAAGACGGTGACCACACTACAATGCTGTAAAAGAAGTCGATACGCAGGGTGAAGCACAGTTATGACCGTTGAATGCACATTGTGCAGAGTATTTTTATGCTTCAACAATAGCCGCAACTGCTTCAAAGCCATTCCACTCTTCGTAATCACATTCCGAGAACACTTGGTGGTTGGCCACTTTTGCCATACGGCAGTAAAATCACATTGTGCAAGCTATTTCTTACGATTCCAAAGTAACCATGAATGTTTCTTTTTAAGTTTCAAGAGCAGAAACAACTGTTTCGAAAGCATTCTGCTCCTCATAATCACATTTTGAGAACACTCCATGGTTGTCATTTTTACCTGTGTTTGACAAAGTGTATCAAATATGACACACAAATGAAAAGTATGATAGAAAATAAATTCAAAGCTTCCGATTTTTTTATAGCATATTTATATTTCAAAGGCTAAAAACAAATAGGTAAAACAAGCATATAGCTACGATAATTTTGAGGGGACTGGAGAGGTTATATTGAACAGACAAAGCTCAGTACAATATGCATGCAATATATATCTCGCATAACAAACTGCTACACATTGAATATAGAATTCTTAGCGCTGGTGACTGCGAGAAAAACATAAAATCCTGGTGCTTGTGACAATTTGAGTCCTTTCATTGCACACTGAGCAAGAATGAGGGGGCCCACCAACATTTGACCACATTCTTCAAGTTCATACTTCGTCTGAACGAGAGAAAAAAAAGAAGAGAAAGCCCCTCAGCTGTCCCAGCCCTTCCTTCAGCTTGGGTGGCTTCACCACTTGGCCCTTGGCAACAGTCCGTTTCACCTAGGCCTCCTCCCTTGCACACTCTTGTAGGGTGGTGTTGTGAGATGTCTGCCGGTAACAGTGGATTTTGGGGAGGGAGGTTGTTCTTGCCACTCTGGGAATGCAGTTGAGAGTGAGGAATTCAGAGGAAGCCAAGCTTCTTCTGCTGCCTCTCTTCTCTTGACTCAATCGCCCGACCACACACGAAGAGGGCTTAAGCCTATTGCATTGCAGCTCTACCAGCTACATCAGGTGCTGTTGGCACATCATTGTGTCGTCACCTGCTGGCCCGTTCGCTCGTGGTAGCAGTGGTGGTCTCTCCCTTCAATACCCTCTCTTTGCTGCATTTCGTGGTGGTGCCTGGTTATGCGTAGAAAGCGCTGGCTGTTTAGCTTGCATAATGACGACAAAGTAGCGACAAGCGCTGCCACTTATCGACAAGGTGGATATCAGTCGCCGTATGGAGCATGGCGAGCAGTCAGTTGTAGACATCACCTACAAGATTCCAAGAAGTATGTCGAGTACAATCCTGGAAAACAAAGCTGCTATCCAGGGCCAAGCCCGCTAATGGCTGAATGCGGACGGCAGGCGCAACTGGAAGTTGGCATATGACAAGATGGAGAAAGTCTCCAGTTCATTGTTAAGGGGGCACACCCCCCTAGGGGTGTCAACTTTTGAACCCTTGTTTTAAAATTAACGAAATTTACAGGGTAGGTGGTGGTCATGCTAGAGGGTGTACGACAAAATTTCAGGTCTGTCGGTTAAATGAGAAGGAAATAAGAGTAGCTTCTATCAGCAACACACCTACGTTGTTTAGTTAATCTATCGTCAGAAAACTATTGCGATATTAAAGATTTTTATTTGCTAGATATGTAGTAGAATGCCTAGGGGGTGCGGCTATGGAACATTTTTTCTAAAAAGTAATTCTTTTCTATAAATTTTCTCTTCTGCAAAATTGGTCAACTTTTTGGTCTTCTGTGCCTTCGCCAAAATGTCAACATTTTTTACAAAAGACATTCATAAAGTGACAAAAAAGTTCCATAGCCGCACTCCTTATTAAATTTCAGTCAGGATAAGGGAAGAATGAGCTTTCCCTGTTTTGCCATTATCAAACGATAGATTGACTAAAATGGAATTTATACCAAGAAGTGGAACGGAGAAAAATGTGTTCAAAGCGCTCCAAACCCTACCTTTTCTATAGCTTTGGTGGACGGAAAATAATTTATAAAAAATTTACTATACAGTGAAAATTAATGAAACTTTTTGGGAATACTCTCTAGATCTTGGTGGATGTAAAGATGTCATTTTTCAAAATCAACTTTTTTTGCAGAAATGTTTTTTTCTGGGCAGTGAAGATGAATGCAAGAGATTTTGCATTCATCTTCAAGACTGAGGGCTTCAACAAAGGATCGGGGTGGCTGCAGGGATTTAAAAACCGGTACTCAATTGCTGAAAAAGTTGTAACTGGAGAGAAGTGCGCAGTGGACGGTGAAGGCGTCAAGAAGTGGATAGACGACAACTGGCCAGGCATCACAGCAAAATACAAGCCGTGCAAGATATTCCAGACAAATGAGACTGCCTTGTTTCAGCAACTTCTTCCAGGCCGGACCTTAGCGCACCATGAAAAGAAGTGCCACGGCGAACAGCTGAACAGGAGTCGCCATCACTGTAGTGCTGACGACCAACATAGACAACTGGTTGAAGCTTCGCCCAAACGTTGCCTTCAGTCGCCCAAATGACTATGAGGGCGTGTCCCCTTGCATGCAACATACACCTTCAATGAAAAGGCGTGAATGACAAGTATTTTGCTTGAAAAGTGGTTGCGGGACTGAGATGACCAGAGGCCGCAAGGATTGCTTGCGCCTAGATGATTGTTCAGCGCATCACTGTGCTGCGTTCAGCGCATCAGGTGTGTGCAGGGTTCCGATGGGTACCGCATAATTTTCATGAAAGCAACGTGCCTCAGATGTGCAAACGAAGATACAAGGAAGAACTACAGAAACTGCATCGTAACGCGGGTCTTCTCGCCATATTATGAATTGAACATTGTCATCATCATCATCATCATCATCATCAATGTTTATTCACGTAAAGATGTACAAAGAAATGTCTGATTAGTCATCTGGATCCATAGCCTACATGGCTAGTAATGGATCCATTAAAAAAACATTCACATTTAAAACAATCCTATAGGCATTCACACAATCTATACATAGCTGCACAAATAATATAACTACTAGTACGGAGTTAACAGGGTGAGTTGTACACTTCAGATGAAATAAATCCTTTTAATGAGAGTACAAAATTTGTTGCTAGTTTTATATTACATGAAATGTTATTCCATATCTTCGCACCAATGAATGATATTAAGCGGCGCCCGTAAGCATTGTAAGTTATCGGCAAATTAAGGTTATTATAATGTAGTTGTCGGGTTTCACGTTTTGGAAAATTTAATATAGAAGAGTGATATGGAGTATTCTGGGTTAAAATTCTTTGGACTAAAGTGGCAGTCTTATGGTCGCGAGCTAAGTTGATGGGGAGTATGTTTAATTCACTAAAAAGAGGCTTAGCTGATGCATGTATAGGTGCTGCTGCTATTATCCTGATTGCCCTTCTTTGCAGAATGGTAACTCTCGCTAGATATGACGCGTAAGTGAAACCCCATGATTCAATACAATAGGTTAAATGAGTATGAAACACACCGAAGTAAATCATGCGTAATGTTT
This sequence comes from Ixodes scapularis, assembly GCF_016920785.2. Classification (NCBI taxonomy): domain Eukaryota; kingdom Metazoa; phylum Arthropoda; class Arachnida; order Ixodida; family Ixodidae; genus Ixodes; species Ixodes scapularis. The sequence goes on along the minus strand of NW_024609879.1, from coordinate 66,747,532 downwards.
GTTTGCTAAAATGTTTCCGTGCTTTCACTAATGAAAAGCACCCGAAGGTTAATTTTTTACATAGCTCGTCAATGTGGGGAGCCCAGTGTAGTGTTGAATCTAGGGTAATTCCTAGGTATTTATAAGTGTTAACTTGATCGATGTGTAAACCTCCTAGATGCAGGTTACATGTAAATGATTGTTGTTTCCGATCAGACGCAAAAACAATGAACTTAGTTTTTTTAATATTTAGCACCAGCTTGTTGCAATTAAACCAAGTTATTGTATTTTTCAAGTCGTTATTTGCTAGTAATTCGGCGTCTTCAAGAGAATGATGTGATACTAGTAAGGCTGTATCATCGGCGTATAAAACTGCTTCGGAATGTCTGAGGCAAGCTGCGTAATCATTGATGAAAAGAGAGAAAAGTATCGGTCCTAACACCGACCCCTGTGGTACACCAGTCTTCACTATCGCGGTTGTAGATTGATTATGGGAAATTTGTACAAATTGGGTGCGGTTTGTTAAGTAGCTACCACCAGCATCACCATTCTTGGTCCCTTGCTTCTTGTCTATCTATGTTAAAATTACTTTGCATTATCATGTATATTGCACTAAGTGTCCTCAGTCATAACTATTGCATATTGTCAGCATTAGTTTTATCATTCTCCTTAGTCTTTTGCAATGCACGAATGTGCTAAATTACTAAGGGTTTTCATTTATGCTGAGGGAGTTTTCTTGGTTACAACTAATGTCATAATTAGCTAAATATTAGATTTCAAGTTGAAGTATATAAAGGGTGTTTATTTTAAAAATGACACTAACTAAAAAAAGAAAAGCTGTGAAAGCTACATTTATGAGGTTTTTGCAGGTGAGTTATACAGCCAGGGGGACGTAGTATGTGGGGCTAGTCATATGGAGCAGTTGGCTAATTAAGTAAAGTTTGTAAATCAACATTTTCATTATTCAAAGATAGACTTGGTTTCAATTAGAAATCTGCTGAGCATCATCCAAAAGCACTATATGAATAATTTTTATAAATACTCTGAGCACACGTGAAGATTAACAGTGCGCTAAAGGTAGTACTTGTGACACAGGCACAAGGCTGGGGCTATGATAAGAGACAGAAAACTCACGCAGGCGCCTTTTCGCACTGGCAGCCTTGTTCCTGCTGCACAAGTGGTAACTTCGGTGCACTACTACGCCAAATACCGTGGAAGCCAATACTGGCAACTCCCGCGGAGAACGGGCGAAAGGTGATTGCAGCGCCCCTGGTGAGCTCGGAGTCTCTGTTTGTAGACGAATTCCCCGAAATGCATTGGTTTTGCCTATCTCCGTGCGAGGTGACCAACGAAAAAAAATGGTCACGGACATTCGCTGCTTTGAAAGTTAAAAAATGGGTGCCACCTCATGAGTGAAGGACATTTTCTTCGCGTGGGAAAAATGTTACAGCTTGTAAGGTGCAATTTTGAAGTTCTCCCGAAGAAAACATTCTGTCACAACCTATGTAGGCCAGGCAAAACACTAATTATGCCTTCGTGCTGTTTCGTTAAAAAGGGCAATGTGCAAACATTTCAGAACATAGCTTCGTTTCAACCTGATTGTTCTTATCAGTCAATTCGTTTCGTTGTTGCGATTCCCATTTCTCATGAATGTCTTGCTTACAGGGTCTGTCCCAAAACTTCCCGGAATGATTTTTTGTGGTCGGCAACGCCGCCTGGCGGGGTGGGGCTTCAGGTGGAGAAGTTAGTGGGGGATATAAGCTTCGAAACGAGACCGGTCTCAGTTGCTTGCTATCAGTTGCTGAGGCAGGTCACGCTCCGCGCAGAGGCATCTACAGCACCCTCGTCGAGAAAAAAAATGGACCAGTTTTTGGAGCAACGTTATGCAATCAAGTTTTGCGTGCAACTAGGTAAAAACGGGGCGGAGACGCTCTAAATGCTTCGGAAAGCCTACGGCGACGACGCGATGAAAAAAAGCCAAACTTTCATGTGGCACAAGAGGTTCCGGGAAGGTCGGGAGTCCGTCAACGACGACGACCGCTCGGGACGCCCGTCGACATCACAAACGGATGACTCGGTGCAAAAAGTGCGTCACGTTTTGGACAAGGACCGGCGATTAAGCGTTCGAATGGTCGCACATGAGTGTGGAATACCCAAAACAATCGTTCATCGCATTTTAACAGAGGATCTCCAAATGAGGAAAGTCTGCGCGAAAATGGTGCCAAAGGTCCTGACGAGTGAGATGAAGGAAGAGCGTTTGTTGAAGTGTCAGGAATTGCACGAACGCTTCGAAACAGACCTAGAATTTTCGGACAGAGTGATCACAGGGGATGAGACGTGGATTTTCGAGTACGATCCCGAATCAAAGCGTCAGAGCAGCGAGTGGCACACCACGGAGTCTCCTCGCCCGAAAAAAGCAAGGATGAGCAAATCGCGAATCAAGGCAATGCTCATTGTGTTTTTTGACAGAAAAGGTGTGGTTCACAGTGAATTCGTGCCACAGGGACAAACAGTCAACAAGGAGTTTTACTGTGAAGTGCTCAAACGGTTGCGAAACAGGGTTCGACGAGTCCGAAAAGAAATTTGCGACAACTGGATCTTGCACCATGACAATGCGTCAAGCCACACCGCGCTCACTGTCTCCGAGTTGCTGGCCAAAATGTGTGTGCCAATGCTGCCCCAGCCACCGTACAGCCCCAATCTGGCACCACCAAACTTCTTTTTATTCCCAAGAATCAAAAGAACCCTGAAAGGAACTCGGCATGGGACGCTGGAGACGGTAAAAGCAGCTGCGACGACCTCACTGAAGGAGGTTCCTGTTGACGGCTTCCAGGGCGCCTTCAGTGATTGGGTTCAGCGTTGGTTAACAGTGCATCGAAGCAGGGGGAGATTACTTTGAAAAGTTCTGAAAAGATTGTAAACTGATATTGAATAGATGATTTATAAAAAAAACAATTCCGGGAACTTTTGGAACAGACTTTGTATAACCGTTTCGTCGAATAGGCGAGCTGGCTAATCCCGCTAAGATCGACTCCGGATGAAGAAGCAAAAGTCAATTTCGAACTACGTACGTTACGACGATGTCAGTATGCTCCGAAAGAAATCGTTGTGCATATGCAAATATGACGGTATTATAGATTAATAAAAGCGGAGTTCCGTAAAAAGCAGACTTCTTGCGCTTGCAAAGAAAGAAGGGGAGAGCGTCGTAGCCCCGCAAAAAAGGTGATTTCAGTCACATTATTTACAGTGCACAAATTCCAATTGTTAGCGCGGGGACGACTAACATGTTATGCTTCGCTGCTTTTTTACTTCTACGATAATTGGGCCGACACCCGTTGAACCATCTCCACTCTTTCCATTTTTGAGTCTTCTTATATTTTTTTTAGGGACGCCACCCTGCCGCGTTCTTTCTTCCTCCTGCTTTTATGTTGCTCTGCACTTTTTTTGCTCTTTTTTTTTTTTGTTTGCCTGACGTGTAAGTGATCGCGTACTCTCCCTTTGTTTGGCTTAGTTTTTACTCTCTTTCCTTCGCTTCGGCGCTACTACCCCCGGTTCGTCTGCTACGATAGGCCCGGACATTTTGAGGGCCGTCTGCAACTTTGTTGTTTTCTTCCACCGTCGTCTGCGATAACCCCCTATTATCGTCTTCGATTGAGTTTCTAATCCGAAATCCTCAGACGTGCTTTTTGATATTTATTAAATATATTAAGAAGTGTAAGCTTGTTATGCATTTTTATTCGAATTTTATTTGTGTACGCCGGCCGGCACGTCTGCTACTGGTCATCGTTTGTTGATACACCGGCCGCATTCGAGCATACACCAGAGCATACTTGGAGATGGCAGGCATGATATGTGCTGCCTACCATTGCAAGAACAAGTTTTTGCGATGTGGTGAAAAATCTTTCTTCCGCTTCCTACATCAGCCTACGGACACCTACGTCAACAAGTACCTGAATGTACTTTTAAACTGCTTCGTCAAGCGAGCGAACGAGCCACCCGCCAAAGTCACTGGAAAAAGAAATGCAAACGCAAAAAAGGTTACACACTGCTAGCACATATAGAAGATCGCTGCCTGCGACCAAAACATTTGTGCGACTCTTTTTACCGGGCAGTGTGAGCTGAACTACCTTATATATTTCCCCTGTTTTGTTTTTAGTTCGTACCTACGCCGCGAAAGCAAATAAACAAACTTACACCAAGAAGCTGAAAAAATCCTGGCTCCGCCAATTTTTGGCTTTCGGCGGGTTCCTGAAAAACTTGGATTCTTTAATTCATTGGATTAAGTACGGTTCATTCATCTGCACATATTCGTTTATATATATATATATATATATATATATATATAAAGAAAGTAGCTTATGAGGGGGGTGGGCAGCACGAGGGAGAAGGGAGACACAAAGGGGTTTATGCAAACAATGATGATGACAACAGGTACTACCCAGCACCAGTGGTGCCCCGATTTCCGGCTTGCCATGGCTTGCATGCTAAAGTAGCTAAAGCCTCTCACAGCCAATGCTAGTCACCACTGTAGCCACTATAACCACAGCATTGCTTCGCGCTCCGAGCGCTAGCCACCTACTTGGTTAACATCGGCCTCAAAGACGTGATGTGAACGCCCAGGGCTGCCCACGATCTAGGAACACTACGACGACACCACTGCGCCGCTTGCCGCGCCACAGCGTGTCCATAACAAGCGACCATTTTTTTTTTCTTTCTTTCTTTATCTTTTACCTATCCTGCCAAACCCTCTTCCCCCAATCGGCTGCGACATGCAGGCATCCTGCCAGCAAAAACGGTCTGTTTTCTAAGAAAAGCACTCAACCCAACTTCCGTGAGTTGTCATTGTGCGATTTGTGCTTCGCAGCGTGACGCGCTTGTTAGCCGTGCATTGGATCACATAAAATTTTTAACTGGACGGTCTGGACCTAATCCGGGACATATAGCTGTTCCGACAGGGACGATGCGGGACTCGGGACGCTTAATGAAATATCAGGACAGTTCCGCGAAATCCGGGACGATTGGTAACCCTACCTATACTATGTCCCCCTGACTGTATAACTTCTCTGCACAAACAGGGTAAATGTAGCTTTAATGGCTTTTTCATCAAAATTGGTGTCACTCTTTAAAAAAAAATACCCATCACCCTTAGACTTTTTTTTTTTTTAATACTGTATTTACATGAATGTAGGTCGACCCTTTTTTTTAATTTTTGAAAATCTGAAGCGGGGGGGTCGACTTATAATCGAACCAAAGCATTGCACCGTGGGCAAAAACGAAACAATCGCGATATCATAAACACCTCGGCTTGCTATGAGTTCAGCCTGCTGTACCTCTAGCATTGCACTATTCTTTGCTCTCATTTTACAAATGAATTATTTTTTTATTTGCGCGAACGAGTATTATTGATTGTGATCCACAAATTAACCCGAATATACGGCGGTGAAAAGCGCACGGTGCGCCCGACTCCCGGGGGGTGGCGGCACTTCTTGTAAGAGCCACTCCGGAGCTACTCGCGACCACAATGGATGAGCTCGCGACTTCGCAGTTTTTCGCGCGATTCACAGTCGCACATCGTTTGATCGAGTGTCGAGTTCATGCTGAGGCGCTAACTGCATTTATTTTGTATGGACACGTGTGATCCGGGCAGTTTAGGTTTTCAGTGCTCGTTTATGGCCATTCTTCACTCAGAAGCAACCAACAAGTGCGCTGGTGGACGCAAGTTCGACCCGTCGGAGCGGGTGATGCTCCAGTGGAGTCTGCAATGGCGCGGGATCTTAAACTGTGCCGACAAACAGCTTTCAGGCCAAAGTCTAGATAGGTGGGGATGCCTTACAGAGTTAGGGTCAGGCTTGCAACGTATGGTGCAAAAGTGTGCAATCGGTCCCTACCCGTGACGTCCAACGCGATCGCCGAGCAAGGGCGGAAGATGCGGTTCATCCTGCCATTTGCGAAGTGCGAGATTTCGTTGGACGACTCCGACGACATGCTTCGAGAACATGGCAGTGATTATGATGGGACTGACATCACCAGTGCGGACGAGTCGTAGTCTAATCGCGGACGGAGTGAGAACGACAGTGAGCAGCTTCAGTTGTCCCGCCTGCAGCGTGAACTTCCTAGTTTCGATAACGCCTGGGCATCTCATGCACCTCGCGCGTGCATGCGCAGCCAAAGCACGCCAGTAGGCATCGATCGCATGTTGGAGGCTCTGCTTTCGAAACAGATAGTACTTTGCCGTTCTCAAGTGTTTGCAGTAAAATGTGCATCGAAAGATTTCTTTGCTGATGTGCAATGTGGGGGGGTCGACTTACAATCGTGTAAATACGGTACTTACTCTATAACTATTTTTTTGTTCAGACTGCAAGAGAAACCTAATTTGGCCCGTCAGCCAAAAAGTTTGGAGACCCCTAATCTAAGAGTTGCTATCGCAGAACTTACCCGAAAGACCATAAAAGGCATGCTAGAATTCCACACTGACATTGCTCTCAGCCTAGTATTCTGCTATAAGCAAGCGAAAAAGGAGACGAAACAAACAAGTTCCAAAAATGTCTAGAAGGCATCCAAGGCAGCACACAACACCGAGGATGTCTCAACAAACTTTGCGTGATTTGACAGCAAAGAGCACCGGCTGCAGCATCGTTTCTGCAATGTTAAGTCTTACACAAATATATGATGCAATATAAACATATTAATATGTTTTCTCCATATAAATGTTTTCGATACCTATATCATACAAAAGCTTTTTTTTTTTTTTTGTCTTAGCAGGGACCATGTTATGGACTTCGAGGACTCCCTGAATGGTGGCATCAAGTCTATCGATACTGTACCTATCACATTATTTATTTATATTCCAACACAATATTTTTCAGTTAGAGACATGACCGGGGTAAAAAAAAACACAGCTGCCCAACATACAACAGTGCCTTTCAATAGAGCGCTTTAAACACAAAAGGGTACAAAGCAACGGCGTGGAAACTATGCGGTTAAAGAACAATAAGTACTCGCTGCTCCAGGTGGTAGCCTTTACGTGTGCAGTGCCAGACTGTAGTGATCGCATCCATTGCTACACCGATGGCGCGTGTCACGTGCAACTTCAAAACATGGGCCGCCTGGCGGCAACGTTCATGCATGACCGTCATATAATATAAAAAATAAAACTGTACGAGATGCCGGTCTGAGATCTGCCACAGCCACCGTCACGCATGGTTTGGTCTGGACTTTCTGGTCGGCGGGTCCCCGCCTGGAGCTGTGCGGCACGTCTGCTGAAGTAATGTGAACTTGGATCAGTTTGTATTCACCGTTCAGGGTCTTGTTTGAGCCGACAGGGGGCTAAGGCTTGCTCAGCCCAAACTATTAACCTAAAGGTTTAACTGAAGAATACGATACAGACCCAGCAATATGGACGCTGCAAAATGTTTTGATCTTGCACACTGTGAGGACCACAGCCACGAGGGGGCCACACACGGGCCCGCGAAGGGCAAGGAAGACGAAGACAGAACGGGGTAGACCTCAAGCGGCGAGCTTGAGGACAGAGGACCGGTGCAGAACGGCAAAAGGGCAAGGCGCTACCTCCACCTCATCCAGTGATGTGATTGGCCTAAGCCGTTTGGGAGCACCTTTCGGAGCAGCCAAGACAGTGTTTCGGAGCAGAAAGTGGCTTTTGGAGCAGATATTTTTAGAAAAATAAATTTTGGAGCAGATATTTTTAGAAAAATAAAAATAATTGTTTTAAGTGCTGTACAAATGAAGGGCACTTTGTGTTATGACTTGTGTAATGTTCTGATGTGACGTGTTGTGATGGAACTCGGTGCTTGTGTTTTTACTGCTGAGACATCCCACAAGTGTACAGTGCTGTAGGCATTGCCGAGCAATTCGGAAAAACCGCTTGCAACCGTTTTACTGGTTCCCCATGTACCAGATTTTCGTCAAAAGTAAGCAAATGTAAAACAGTGGACAGTGGATTGCAAGCGTCCCGGCTGGTGTCCCTGCCGTGCAATCAAGTTCGCAAACACAAAAATTCAGTACGCTTGCAGTTGCGCGTAATTCGTCGCGCGAGCGGAGATAACGGCTCTTCGATCGAAACTGAAAAAATAGTGAGTTTTAGTAGATCGTTTTTGAAGGCCCGCTACCGCTACGGGCGCGCTTCAGAGCATGCATCAAAGTGGCAGCACAAGCTCCCGCTACAAATAGCGTGGCCTGAAAAAACGATCTACGAAAACTCTCTAATGTCACTCCGCTCCGTCGCCTGATTCCCGAAATTGTATGAAAAAATGTGACTGTCGAGCATACGACAAAAAACAGTCCAGCGGCGCGTTCTTGTCAGGCAGGCAAACAAGGTACAAGCTAAACACGTTAAAAAAAAAACAAAAAAAAACAGAGTACATCGATGCAAGGCATCGCAAGCCAGGGTCAAAAAGTTCCAGGAGCACTTTGTGCAACGACTGAACTCGAGACAAAAAAGCGCGCTGTGCGGGTTCAACGCAGACAATGCCTTCTTTGCTTTTTAGCTCACTTCTTTTCACCAAGTTTCTTATCGCAGCAGATTTTTCACGTACCGGGGTCCCTCTCGAAAGAAAGCTCACCGAGAAACCTAGGTAATCGATACTTAGTCACAGCAGTCTTTGAGTTGAAGAGAGATTTTTGTAGTAACGTATAATTTAAAGAAGAAGAGGAATGACGATGAACGTGCGGTGGCACTTAGTTTCATTTGAGAAAGCGCCATATCTGCAGTGACGTGGAGACGGCAACACCCAACGTCACGCGATTACAGTGACTAGAAGGCAAGGACTAAATATAGTTTTCCCACGGCCGTTGCTTTCAGGAGCGAGTGCTTCAGCTCACAAAGTTAGTCCCGCCGCGCGAAAACGCGGTTTCGTTTCACAGCATGACGGCATGGCTGGTACTCGGTACGCTATAGCGTCGGAGCTTCCGCACACACCTGCGTGTATCGTTGAAAATATATGTATATAAAAAAGACGCAAGGCGAGACCCACAAGACGATTGAAGAGAAACGCCAGATGGTGGGAAAACCATGAAGGACCAGATGGACATTTGATGCAGGGTACTTTGTGTAGGTCGGCTGCTTGAGCCACATAACACACGCATGCTCAATTATGGTGCTCAGTTTAGTTTCGGTTTTGAAAGGCGACCAAAATTGGTTTTCTGGCGCAGGCTTGGCGCAGATTACCCATATTTTGGCAAAACGTAGCAGGATGTAGCAGGCTTAGCCCCTTGGCGCAATTTGGCGCAATTGGCGCAGCAATCACATCATTGCTCATCTAACTGATGGAGTAAAGCAAGTAAGGTCATTCATACTTTGCATCGTGTGGTCTCCTTCGGAGCGGTCTGATCGGGCGTTGGCTAAAGCGAGCACCCACATCGTGCGGTTATCTTTTCATTCATGGATGCACTCTAGCCACCTCGCAAATAAACTAGCGAGATCTGCTAAATCTGAAGAGCGACGTGTGGCAGATCGAGGCGAGCATCCAGGATCAGAGACTCGGAGAAATGAGCACCGGCTTTGCTTTTTTGCGACCAGGAGGGTGCGGCGGCCTTTGATGCCCCGATTTTTTGAAAAGTCTTGTAAGTGTAATATTGGTTAACTCTACTGTGATTCGTAAAAGAAGCTATCTCGAGTGTGCACCAGCTTCTGAGAGTGATATGTTACTTTATGCCATTGGCACTGGCGAACTCGTGGCTGAATATGCACGAGATGCTAGCAACCAAGGGCTCTCGAGGAACAACACCCATTCCTTTCAAAAGAAAGTGGCTTTCAGCGTTGCAACCAAGGCATACAAAAAAGAAGAGGGAGGCCAAGTGCTGACTCTGTGGAAGCACTCCTACTCATATCCAATTCCAAACTTCCTCCTCAACAACTCTAGCACGGAACAATGCTGCACTATCCACAAAGCTGATGCAACGTTGCTCCCCTCCCTCCTTCACAACAACCCTCCAACCCCCTGCTGCTCCAAATGTTTAGAAACCCATGCAGGAGTAATAATTATATCACTCCTTATGCTTTACTGAAGGCACCTTCTGAATGGGGCGTGAAACGTTCCATCAAACTTTTTTCTTTCTCTAAACTCGGTTTTTGTTATTTTTTATATTCTCATTACTGGCTATTGAAACATTCTTGTATATATTATTTTTTACACCTCCAAGAGCCCCACGAAGGTTTACTACTGTATATTGACCAATTTACTACTGCATACTGATTCATTGTTGAGCTCAAGGGCACGAGATCAAGAACAGAATGTTTTAACCTAAGCTCAGAGTCGGTCACACCATCAAGTCCGGGTCACCAATTTGAAGTGCAATCGTTGGTGTGGATGGAAGAGATGGTGCGACCGGCTCCCCAGATGGCCATCAATATCCGACGGACGTCTGGTCTAGATACGTATGTCCGAAGTCGAGTAGGGACATCCACCAGATGTCCGACATAAATCTTGAAGCAGATGACCCAACCAGAATGTCCAGAGGACCTCTGCAGTACTTCCCACGCTGAACCAACTTTAAAACACCGTCGACAATGAATATATGCTGCAAATTACCTTTTTTCACAAGCGCATTACGCAAATTTCTCAAGAAATTTTGCAAGAACAAAGTTTCGCAATTAGGAGCGGTTTGCATTTTTTCGCAAATATATTCAAATTGTGAAATTTAGGTTTTTGCAAAATTTCAGTCCTTTACAGTATGCAGCACAATGATTAACATGGCCATGCGGTGTTGCAAAGCAGTGTCGCTAAGAAGGATCAGACCGTACGCAAACAACCCAGCCATTTTTCTCGACTGCTTTCACCACTTCTCTTTGATCACTGAATGCTACTAAATTCTATGGCAATCTTCACCATTATGGAGAGTATTAGAATAACATGCCCAAGTTTAGTGCACGTTCGTACAGTTGACAAGAATGAGGATTATGCAAGTCAAATGTTGAGTGTTTTTCCACTGCCACCGACCAGGATGTACAGTTGCAGCTTTTATTGTGCATGCAATTATTGCGCACCTTGTCTTGAAAACAGTTTGGGGCACACTACACTTGTAGGAATGCACCGTCGTCCTGTAGTAAAAATTTGCACTCGCGCGAGGTTGCCAGTTAGTACTTGCTGCAACCACTGTGTGGTGGCTACCACTCTTCAATTAAGTATGTCTCTGTCACACAATCAAGTTCACAATTGCTTTCCCCTTGAGAAACCAAAAACCGACGTCGTTTCAAAGCCATTTTGAAAATTGCAGGCAGGTGGTGTCACGCGCCTCAATTTTGCACCAAGACGGTACCAGGCTGGCGCAGTTGTAGCCTTGGCTATTGTAACGTTCTCTGGAGGGTTGAGCAAAAGTAGTAGCGTAGTACAGTAGTAAAGTGATAGAGTAGTCGAACCACCCCTCTTCGTGAAAAACACAAAGAGGGGTGGTTCCATATCCACGCAAAGTCCCCATCTACTGAATGGCACCAACTCACCCCTGCCCTGCCCCCCCCCCCCCCTTCCCCCCACCCCCTTTTTTAAAATTACCCAGGCTCGTTGTTATTCCAGAGGTTGGTTGCAGGTTGTATTTCCCCGGCGGAGTGAAATGTGTTATACGCACAGGAGCGATAGCCACGAAAAACGGCTTTCTCGCAGTGCCCGCGAAAATAGTTTTTTTTTTTTAATAAATTTATTGTTTCTCTCACAGCTGCTGCACACAAGTATCAGTAATGAGCGAACACTCCCTTTGCAGCTTGAGCCAATTGTGTAGCCAAGCAGTGTGGCAACGTCGGAAATTAAAATTGCAATGAGAATCGCACTACATGAATCAGGCTTTACAAAGCGTATTTGGAGACAATCTGTTTGTGAATCTACGCTGAGTCCATGTGTGCTCCTATGGGCTTTGGCTCCGGGCAGAGCAACCCTGGCGTTCTATGGGCTTCATCTCCGTACAAAGGTGGCAGATCCGAGGAAACCAATTTTGGTTGCTGCTCATTTTCTTTCTCAACTGTCCAGGCACCCAATGGCTCGGTGCACCCCATTTAAAGGCTGGAGGCCGTAGTCTTTTCTCCACTAGATAGCTTTTGGCTTCACCGGCATGGTCCCTCTCTACTTGTAAAGGCAATAGAACGGCTGCACTCACCAGCGTATACAGCGAGTTTTGCAATGACACAGAAGAAAAAACGGCTGTCGGAATTTTGGAAGAAGGCAGATGATGATCCACTCTCGAAGCGGCAACGTACATCTCAAATTTCATTTGGTAAGTACGGTGTATACAACAACTGGGTTTATTTATCTGCACATGAAGCATATGTTTGGAAATGCTTACCGTAGAATACCGCACATCCGCCCATTTCACATTAAGCGTCCATTACCAAATTTGTGAGTTCTGAGGAAATACGTACAGTACATTTATATGTAAAATTCATGACCGGACAAGCGCCCATCCCCCATTTTTTTGCGATTATCTCACAAGTTTGAGTGGGCGCTTGCCCGGTGTTTTACAATATATGTAACGGCAGCTCAGATTTTTTTTTTTTGTATTGTAAATGCGTTATTTATAGCAAAAACAACATTTTCACAAACTATGTCAACAATTAACACTCGTAAAACATATGCCTTGCGTTTCACCGTTTATCTCTTTTTAAGCTGCACCTAAACTGAGCCTGGATCACATAGAATTTCTTCAGTGCCAGTCTATGAAGTTCAGCGACCAGAACAGACTAAGTAGTCTAAAAAAGTACTGGTTCTTTTGCTACGATATAATCTGAAAAATGAGCCAATCTTTACATATTGTATACATACGTTGAAAATATCTGCAGAATATATTTATATCTAATAATTTACACATATGTCCTCCAATTTCGATTTACAGCAAAGACGGACGAAGCAGATATACCGCGGAGCCCCATGGCGCAACTCAACTGTGCCCCGACCAATGTCCTGCGGTTGCAAAACATTTCAAGAGACCATGCCTTGGATGCCGACAAGCTGTCGCCACCTCAAGCAGACCGGGACGTCGGTTTCATCGTCGACGGGACCCTCGACCCGAAGGTGATGCCAGATGAGCAACATTTGCAATTCCTAAAGGATTTGTTTGTTTTGCCCCGAAGAATACAACAGCTGATGCAAACACTGAAAAGGGGGAAAGTAAACCCAAAAAAATCTTAGCTTTTAAAGAAGCTGGATAGAGATGCAAAGTTGGCTGTTTTATAGCAAGCACTTAAAAGGCGGATTGTGCAAGGTCGGCATCTTATTTCCTGCAAAGACGCAGCGCTCTTCTTACTACCCCAACATCTTTGTGAAGACGGCTATGACGACCCTGTCTAAAGGCCTGACCACACTAGCATAAACGGCGGCGCCGGTCGGCGCCACCGTTCGGCGTCTCAACATGAGGATTCCACATTGGCCTACGTTTTGCGAGCATCGCGTGACAGCACTTGCTCTCGTGATCGCGCCTCCCGTCGGATGTTCCGCTCGTTTGTCGTCTGCTCTTCCTTAGATTCTTCTGTTTAGGCTCTTATCTTTCGCATATATCAGCATCGAAACCACACTCGCTGCCTACATGGTAGGTGTCCACGACGACCTAGTGATCAGCACGAATGTGATTATCCTAGCCTGCTCGTTGATCTTGCGACGTCGCCGCGCTCTGAAGGGAAGGAGCCGCAGGTTTTGGGGCCGGCCGAGTTGGTTCTATTAAAACACCGAAGCACAGGTCAGTGCTTTGCTGCCCCGGCAGTGTGCCAGAGATGAAGGCTACTTTCGAAAGTGTCACCAAATCAACACAGACGACATGCAACAAGCGCCACAGAGGAACTCACTTGTAATTCGGAATTCCTCTCCTATAATTTCCCAGCGAATGTTCTTAGCGTCCTTATCTAGGTAGTCTGGCTGCGTCTTGTCATATAAAAAGGGCAACAGTCACACATTTTCAAGGAACCGCTTCATTGGGGAAGGCATCAGGGGAAATGGGGATAGCAGACGGAACGAAACATTGCTATGTCTTTCGGAACGGACACGCGGAGGACTGGCTTGAGCGTTGCCATGGCATCGCAATGCCACTATCTACGCCACCTCCCAATGGCTCCTCTTTTCTGCGGCGAGGAGCGGCGAGCTCTGAACCCCATAAGGACCAGTTGGCTCTGCAGCGCTCTACATTGCACCGCTGAAGGCGAAAACTGGTTTTGGTCAGCAGCCGGTGCCGTCGACTGTCGTGCCGCAGGCCTCCGCGACGCCAACGTGGTCATGCCTTAAGGTGTGTGGGAAAGAAGGATCACGCAACTCTTATGGGTCCAGCGGGGTCATAGCGACGCAATGCTCCAGGCAAGCACCTTCAAATCAGCGCTAAAGTATCCAGCTAAAACAATCCCTGCTATCATCTCCGAGGCAAGCGAAGAAATGTACGAGAAAAACTTGCATATTCTAAAGTGTATCATGAAAACTGTTCTTCTCTGTGCCAAGCAATCCGTTGCTCTTTGAGACCATAGGGACTACTTTTCAAGCAATTCTGCAAACAAAGGCAACTTCTAAGCAATTTTGACTCTTCTTGCTAGTCACCATCCTCTGCTGAATTTTGTTACGTGAGTGTTCTATTCTGTGGGCATGAAGTGGGCAAAGGCCAACATGCTTGTGCTGGAGCACTCGTCACGAAGCCATTCCAGAGATAGCAATATGCAATGGAAACTTTCGAATCCGACCAAAAAAATCCAGTATCACCAGGACTGTCAAGTGGGAGCTGACAATTTCCTGACAACATTCTCAGAGAGGGCGCACTGTCGTCACCAGCTGGACTACAGAAGGCAGTTGACCTCTGTGGTACGCCGCCGCCCCCATTGTTTTTGTAGTCACAGGGATGGTGGACCATTGGATCTGTATACCGTTCCTGCTAAGAATGAAGGACCAAGCCCTGAAAGATCACCCCTGAAAGACCACCTTGTGAACTGCCCTGGCAATGCTTCAATGTAAGCCCAATGGTGCAAAACCAAATTATCCATGTTTCTGCTGACCTGATAAAGAAAAAACTTGCTTCAAGAGTGAATGCTGCAGGCTGCACTCAGTACTGGCAGATGAAAAAGATTTTGCTGGCATTGAACAACTCAGTATTTGTGCAAGGTACCAAAATAAAAAAAGCAAACAACATTAGGGGAGTGTTACCGGGCTTTGTTCCTATACAGGACCAGAAAGACGGGACTTTGGTAAATTAAACAATCATTGAGTTTCTGGTCAACCTGGGAATCAACATGGAACATCTTCATGGCCAAGGTTACGACGATGGGAGCTCAATGACCTGTAAAACGAATGGAGTACAGGCTCACGTCCACAAGAAATATCCAGCCGCATTGTACATGCATCGCGCTAGCCACTTTCTCAACCTAGTTCTTTCCACAGCCTGCTCAATCGCTGTTATTAGGAACTGCTTGAAACAGAGCAAAAGGCGGCAAGATTTTTCAGGAAGTCAGCAGACCGCACAGGCACTCACAAGAAAATATTGACTTGATGTGCCCTAAGCCAAAAAAGGCAGCGGCTTCTAGGATTATGCAAAACCCGTTAGGCTGACAAGCATGATGAATTGATTTCTTTTGCGAGTTTGTCTGAACTTGTGATTGCAGCACAGGAAGAAATAAAAATGAAAGGAAACCCAGAAAGTTGAGTCAAGTAAGTAACCTGGAGCTCACTCTTTTGTTGCCTTCGTTTGTTGTAAGCTTGCATGTCGCGGGGCACGTCCTAAGAGTAACTCGGCCACTGTTGAGAACGCTTCAAACAAAAAACACTGACATCAGTGCAGCCATCGACGACATTCACGCAGTGCAGCAGACAATTCAGAATGACTGAACAAATGCTGACGAGCCAGTTTTGAAAATATTTGCCAAAGTGCAGGAGCTGGCAAGCAAAGTTAATGTTGAAATCACCAGCCGACAGACAAATAGCCGCCAAAAACACCGTGAAAACATTCCAGCAGAAAGTTCTAAGGAATATTTTCGCAAAACCGTGTTCATTCCATTCAATGACTTCAGAATGGAACAGCTGTATGAATGCTTTGAAAATCATAAAAAACTCGTACAAAATTTTCTATCTCTCATCCCTTCCACAATCCCGAAAGTGCAAGACGTCCAGGCGGGGAGGTGAAAGAGCTTAAAGGGGCCCTGCAAGGACTTTTTACTGTTTTTAATTTGCACCGAACCTGAGCGCACTGAACGTAGTAACTTAGTGAAACTTTTCGCGAAATTCGCTTTATTTTAAAAGTTATAGGCAATTTAGAATTACAAAAACAAGCAAAAAATAACCTCCTTCATGACGTCGTAGGTCCTGGCTAGAGTGGCCGTGAACTAGAGGAGGAATAGTGAGCTCATCGAGCGCTCACGGCCACCGCACTCCGTGTCGACGGCGCCAGAGGGCGCCACTAAAGCATGTTCTGGATAGGCTGTATGCAGCGGGCAGCCAAAGCGGCTTTCACTGCGTTTGCTGCGCGATTAAACACTAATTCGGCATGACACTTCATTGGCCACAAACGACAGCAAACATGGGGTAAAGATCAGTTCAGAATGGGAGCCACTTCGCACTGCCATACCGCGAAACGGCCAAACCGCAAGACAAAGCCTCTCGCCGAAGGCCTTCGGAACGCTTGGAGCCGGTCGGATCCTCCTGTCCAAACGACTGCAGCGCCACAGCGTACATCCGGGATTTTTCCGTGTCGGCGCCTTTTCCCACTACTCCTTTCTAGTATGCACCGCCTTTTCCACCGCTTGGCGGCGGGTATGTTGACGGGTCATTCCTTGTTTCCGTACTTTATAAACTGCATTTCTTTCTTTTTTTCATCTATAATAGTGAACAAAAACTACTTTCATAAATAATTGAAACAGTTCGCGCCACTTATATTTTGTATTTCGACCAAAAATAAGTTTTTAGTGGCTCTGACCAGTAGTGAGCCCAGGACCAAAGACGTCACATTTTGCGCGTTTTCGGTACCGCGGGTTGCCCTCGTCGGTGGAGGAGGTTTCCGTGTCGTCCGGTTAAAATATGGCGCACTGATATTTAGCTACTCTTTCCATGCCCGCTGGCTTGCCCGAACCCCAAGAGACTTGGAAACCGCATAAAAGGTAGACGCTTAAATATGATTGCAGGGCCCCTTTAAGGGTCTTCTCCCGGGATGTTGATGAAAGTGCATCTCCTAGAGAGCTTAGGCTTTGGTGGACCAGGTGGGAGAAGGCAGAAGTAAACATGTGTCACAACACAGGACTTGACGCCCTCTCTCATTTTGACTCCCGATTTTACCCAAACCTTTACAAGCTGCTGCAGTTTTTGGTCACACTTCCAGTAACCACCCCATCGCAGAGAGCATGTTTTGAAGAATGAGGCACCTCAAAAACTACTTGCGTTCCACTATGTCGAGAAAACGGATGGTTGGTCCAGTGCTTCTGTATGCTCACAAACATAGGCGGCGACAACAGGGAGGGTTTGTATCTAGCGTCGCAAGCTCAGTCACCGAGGCTCAATCAAGCGCCGCCAAAACTAACATACCAAGCTCGTCGTTCACTGCAGAAGCAGGTCCTTCCAGCATTTAAATCGTCGGTGAGGTTTCCAATATATTATGCTCAGGAAAACAAGGAAGACGTGTGCCAGCTTAACCGAAATAAGACCATCACGTGGATCTCCTACAATGCCCAAAGTAACAAGGTGTTCTGCGAAACCTGTCGTACAGCTTCAGAGATCAAACTGCCGCCCTCAACACTTTGTGCAACAAGGACTCTCGCCTAGGCTTTGTTACAAACGGCTTCTCCAACTAGAAAAAAGCTCTGCATCGGAGGCAAGCTAGGCCGTCGTAGCTGCAAAAGGTGGCACAAATGTGATCGCTACTTGCGTCGAGAAAAAGGCAAAAGAAATTAATGAAGCGAAACAGGCCCTCCTAGCTATATTGATGTCTCTGCTCTGCCTGTAAACCCAGGGCTTGGTAATAGTGGCCACGAAGACACAGAGAGTATTTTGAGGCAATTGCTGGAACTCCGTGCTAAGGATATTCCGTCATTGGAATCGTGACTTCCATGAACAAAAAATGCAAGTGGATTTCCCATCAGATTCTAATTGAGAACTTGAAGCTCATGGCACACAACATTTCTGCCAAAGAACAACTTTCAGTTTGTTTTCGGGTTGTTACAGAGAGCTTTGACATACAGGAGTTATTTTGTGGTTTCTTTAGCACGGCCGACACCACAGCAGCGAGCCTCTTTGCTACAGTCGCCGACCGATTTTTCGGACGCCGGTAATTTGGACTTGTTCAATATTTCTGACCTAAAGGGGGAACCACGACCAACCCCATAGAAATAATGCATATTCACGACCAATGTTTTGAACAGCTCAAAGTCAGAAAATTAGATTTTTCAGACAAAAACGTTGCAAGCCAACAGCGGGAAACACCACCAATAAGCTGCCATTTCGGATTCTATGTTGGCTGAAAATGAATTGGCTTGGTTTGGCAGCGCTACTTGAGTGCTCCTGAGCCCTACCGCTAGGTGACGCTATGCTATGCCTTTTTTCTTTTTTTTAGCTGTGCGTCATCATCATTATCATTATCATTTTGCCATTTTGCTTTGTTTCCTTTCATCCCTTCATGCCTCTGCCACGTTCGCATGGCCAGTCACCATTTTGCGCTCGTGGATTTGAGCCTCTCATCTCATTCGGACAACACTGGTTTGGATGTCATGGCCCCGTCTGTTTTTTGCCGCCGCCCACAAGTGTTGCCAAACCCCACCATGATGCCGAAAAAGAAGATAGCAATACTCAAGCTAACAGAAAGTGGCCGAACTCAAGCGGACGAAGCGAAGGAGTTCCGTTCCATTTGTCCAGACAGACCTTGTCGGAATATGTCAAGAACAAGGAAAAGATTTTGTCCCCGCTGGAGAACTCCCACAGCAAGAGCCAAAAAACTGGCAAGAAAGGAGACCACCCAGCACTAGAGGAGGCTCTTCAACTCTGGCTAAAACTAGTGCTGGCAAAGGATCTTTCATTGTCGGGAGACACCCTCAAGCGAAAGGCAAAGACGTTTGCCGTGAAGATGGCCATTGAAAACTTCAACTTCACGAATGGATGGCTCCGTGGCCTCAAGAGGAGACATGGAATTTCGTTCAAGAAGGTGTGCGGGGAGAGCGGAGCCGTCGACCGAACCACCGTCAAGGACTGCCACATGAACAAGCTAAAGTCATTGCTTCAAGGATATGGCCCTAAAGATGTCTTCAACGAGACTGGCTTATTTTTGAAGATGCTGCCCGATCACATGCTGTGCTTTAACAGAGAATCCTGTCCAGGAAGCAAGTACAGCAAGGAGAGGATAACCGTCATGGTCGGCATGAACGCGCTGGGCACTGAGAAGTTGCTGCTCCTTGTGATCGGGAAAGCAAAAACTTGAGATGTTTTAAGGGGATGAAGAAGCTCTGAGTCGGCGACAAAAAAGTCCAACTCATTGTCATTGGCAAGAGCAAGGATTCTAGAAGCTTTCGTGATCTGGAGCAGCTCTCAGTCTAGCATTCAAGCAACACCAGGGCCCGGATAACTCAGTGCTTGTTTGAGGACTATCTGCACTGACTGCAAAGCGCTATGAGGAGGTGTTGCGCACCCCATAGGGCGTAACATCGTCAGCCACCACGGCCTGCCAGTCAACCCAGCGTTTTTGTAGCTTGGGGTACTGCCAGACTTAACTGTCTACAACCCAGAAGAGTCATCGTACAGAGCTGTAGAAATCAAACACCCCTACTGGCCGTGCAAGGAGGAGGGAAAAGAGCTTGTTGGGATCCCCTTTCAAGGCTGAATTATGACAGTTTTTACTATTCACAGCTTATAGGCCAGATGGGCATGTCTGGGCTTGGTTGGGATGGCTCTGTCGTTTTTGGCAAAGCTTCGTACTCATTGAGAAGTTGGCTCGAATTGAATGGGATGCCCTAAAAGCCAAGCTTGATGAGTTTTACTTCACCAGAGAGTCTGTGAAAGATCCATTGCCATGTTGTAGTACAATTCGCGACTCCAGCAACCTGTAGGGGGTTGCCATTCTCGACAAATGTGGAATCCCGGAGAAAAGCTCACCGGAGAAAAGCTCACCAGAGAAAAGCTCACCACAAAACCGGCGGATCCGGAGAAAAGCTCACCGGCCTTTCAGCGAATGCGGAGAAAAGCTCACCGATGTTTTTTTTCGCAGCGAGGCTGTCGGATCATGCAGAAATTTATTACCATTAAAATTCGTCAGTTTTGTAAAAAATGTTTTATTGTTTTCGTAATATTTGTGAAGCTTATTGGGTATATTGCTCCCAAATGAATAATTGCAGGCAAGGGTTTTCTGTGGTTTACTCTGCAGGCAACGAAAGCCTAACTGAAAACTTTAGTAACTTGGAAAGCAGGATAAACTTTGAAAACTTAATAATGTCCGCCTAAAACCTATAAAGCAAAACTGTATATGCCGAAAATCCGAAAGTGCATGCGCAACAATGTGGTGCCTGAAACTCTCTGAAGCTTTTGTTAAACTTTGAAAACAGGATAGAACGGTCAGTAGGATATCGAGACTTCTTTCCTCCACAGACATGCACGTTTTCTAGCCGTTTTGCTGGTTTTTCCAGATGTTGGCTTTGTGTGATAGTGCCCTCCTTTGGTGAATCACCCATGACCTTCAGAGGTGCATACTGTCCCCGTCCACACTGAAATCAGAAGTAGAGGGCATACCCTTTGCTATGCTGTTCCTTGAGACTGATATAAGAACTAGTCCTCTGTTTAGTTAACAAAGACCACTTGAATAAGGGGACATCTTTAGTTGCTTAGCGGTTCCTTTTTGGAAAAGTACTTTGTTAGGAACGTTTTGCCCATTTCTTATTGGTTGAGAGTGGCACGGTCGAGGAATAGTACCCGAAGACGTTTGCTATATAAAGCAAGATTTTGTAGCCGTAGAGTACTTGTGCTGTGACCTGTCACCATGGAGGTTATTCATACCAATAAGGGGAAGGCAAAGGTTTTGCTTGACGGTTACGACTACGTACAAAAGCAGTCGAAAAATGGGTGGATCCGACGACAATGTTGGAAGCAGAGAAACAAGCGGATGCAAGGGTGCAATGATACAATAAGCAAGTCACTTTCTTGCGGTGACATTAGCTATTTATAAACAGACTATGTATATATTGATTGTTATTGAACGAATTTAAAATATAGCACATTTAATGTCACCTTATTAAAGACTAATTGAGATAACGTGAAAAAAGATAGGAAAAGAAAGTTAATAAGGAACAGATGCACATCATCAGAATTACCATTAAAAGTGTATTGTGACGCTTCAAATGCGATGTTAACCCACCTTCCTCTTTTTAGGTGCCTTTGCATTATAATGTTTTAAATTAGATGGTTTCCAATTTGGCACTCTTGTTCACTACAGGTACGAGAGTTGGGGCTCTTCACCAGGTACCGTACCGACGACATTTTCCGGAAATTTTGCGGGATGCTTGACAGGCTTGCTTTTGTGCCTCCCGACCTTGTACCATCCGGACTTGACTATATCCGCGACAATGCTCCCGACGACATGACCAACCTACTCACGTATTTTGATGCAATGTATGTGAGCGGAACATTTCGCACTGTTTCGACAGCAGGAGGAGCTGGGCAATTGACAACAACCGTGCGCTGCCGATGCCCCGAGTTGCCCCCAAAGCTCTGGGATGTAATGGAAGCTATGCTACAGGGCGCGGACCGCACCAACAACGCATGCGAGGGGTGGAACAACGCATTCAAGCACCTTGTTAAGCATTGTCACCCCAGTGTTCGGAAGCTTCTCGAGTGCCTCCAGCAAGACCAGGCAGTGGCCGTCCCAACGTTGTTGCAAGTCCGCCGAGGACAACCACCTGCTAAGAAGACAAGGAGAGAGACCAGCCGCCTGCAGAACTGACTACGAAACCTCTGCAGTGACTATCTGCAGCACGAGCAGCTTTCTGTCCTTCTTGATGCAGTATGTGACTGCATTTGCTTTTGAGGCAAAATAGAAAGACCTATTTAAAATATAAGCTGTTGATAAATTGTCCTCCTTACGGGTGTCCCATGTTCCGAGTTTATACTTGTACAATCCACTAGACTATGAAAAAATAAAAATGTTGGTTAGCTTTTCTCCGCATCCGCTCAAGGGCCGGTGAGCTTTTCTCCGCACAAATGTGGCCGCCGAGTGCAAGTCCTTACACAGCCCTTTGACGGGGCCTGTGTCGAGTTTGGCCAACACACTCGGTTTCTTAAAGTGTTCTGTGGCATCGAAGTGCTTCATGAAGAGAGAGAGACTTGTGCAAGTGGGCCGTGTCATTCTCGCCGGCACCAGGGCACATAGTGCTGACAAATTGAAAGTGTTAGGCCTATGCATTCAAACATCGGTCGTTCACGGAGACCCTCGCAGCATCGGGATTGACCTCACTCACTCGATGAGAAAGGTTGTGGAAATGATTGGTAACTGCTCTTGTGTGGCAGGACAGTCTGAGAAGTGCAAACATATACCTGCAATACTGTGACAATGCTACAGGTAAGCATAGATTTAGATTCAGGTTCCACATGCTGCATACCTTAGATGAAAAAGGATATTCACTTGGGTTAATTGGTGGTACATATCAGAATTAAAAGCACTAAAAAACAAGGACCTGTGAAAGAAGACACAAACAAAGTAGAGTGCTGTGTGTGTGCCTCCTTCTACTGGTCCTCGTCTTTTAGCGCTTTTAATTCTGAAATGTACCTTAGACGAATATCCAGTGGTCAATACGACAACGTGGAGGCATTTAAAGCTTTGCAGCCCAATATCATGGATTGAGTAACGTATGAGCATGCTGAAGGGACATATTGTGACTGTTTGTCCTTTGGCCAAGTAAAGGTGAATAATAGATTGAGCTGTCGGCATGTGTGGCGCACCCCCAAGTGACGACCTAGCCCGAGTAACCCATCAGCGGGACATTCAACTACGAGACACTGCACAAAGGTGCCGTTTGTAACTCACCACACAAAATGGTCGTAAGTGCGGGTCTTTCAAATACTAAGCGTGACCCACGTGGAGCACTCTTTTGTTCGCAATAAAATTAAGAGCAACAAACGCATGCGCAAGCGTGGACGCGAACGTTTTTGCATGGAACGATGGACAGCCCCCGCTATCATTGCGTTCTCAATGTTGCTAGACTACACAAACTGCAGCATGTGCAGATAATATTAATGCAGATATAACACAACAATCATTAAATTAAAATAAACTTACATGTCATAAAAGGCCGGTCTTTTAATTTTAGGTTGCAAAAAAAGCTGCCTAAACCCCGGTAAACCTAACCCAAGTTCGGCTCAACCACCAGAATGCTCTTCTCCCCAGACATGGGAAGCAGAGACAGAGGTAGGCGGGCGTGCCCGCATGGCTCGGGGTCCAAACACCTAGTGATGCAGGTACCCCCTGTGAGATGCTAAAATGACCGATTTTGGTAAATTTCACTTTTTTTTTTACACATAAAAAAAAATTGCAGTTTAGGATTTGTGCAGCTTAATTTCTCAATAATGTGTCAATGTCTATGAAATAAAAAATTTCAAAAAGATCAGTACAGCAGTTATTGCATGACAATTTAAAACAAAAAAAAAACGCACATATTCCAGGGTGCACCTCTCTTAAGCTTTGACATCTTCCAAGATCTGTAGTCACTCACAGTATACGAATAGCAGGGAGGTGTCTCAGTTGCCCCAGCTCCTGCACAAGCTTCCTACCCCAGGTAACTCAATGGTGCCTAGTGTGCTACGAGTGTGCGTGTAGAGCCATTGCAGGGTGGAAGGCGACGAACCCGCACTAGAGGCTAGGCAACCAGAATAAACACCCTGCGATTCTTGTCCTGTTATTGACTGTAGTAAAACATTTGGGTGGTGTTTCTGGGCTTTTGGCCATGCACAGTTTGTTTTTTCAATGTGAAAAACATGAAACATGCTTTTCGTCTTCTCTGACACAGTAGACACGAACAGGGCTGTAAGTTGGGCAAGTTGGAGATTGATCACGACTAAAAGAAAAAAAAAAGAAACAGTCCCTGGTAGCTTCTTTTTCTTTAGCGAGTGTGTGCTTTTGTACGATTTTCACCGGTCATTATCACATGTCAAAATTAAGTAGTTCGCTTTAGCATTACAGCAAGATGCCCGCTTAAAAATGCAAGGTGTGAAAGCGGCCCAGCCTATGCTGAAGGGCTACTGACACTTGGGCAAGTTCGAGTTTTGTGTTTTTGGTATCTACCGATAAATACAAAAAATTAACCCCCGAGGCGGTTTTCTCCAAATTGATGAAAATCGAAAAACCATGAATTTGAGCTGTCCTTGAAGAAAACAAACAACAAAAAATGCCAGCTTCACGAAAAGAAATCTTCTACCCTACTTAAGTTTTTCTCGTTCACCCAAAAGACAGCTGCACCGAACTGTCCTTGGGTTGTTCCTTTCTATCAAAACCACGTTCCTCGCCCCGCTCCCTTCCCTTACCTTTACCAGCATCACTGGAGAAATTATTATAATTAATAACTTATCAATTATAATGTTTTCTCCAGTAATTATACTGTCGCTTCACAACACAAGCCCAATACACAATTTTTCTTCGGCATTGAAAGTAGAGACCAAAAAACACTCATTCAAAGGGAAGACGTAAACACCAAGAAATAACCCCCAAAATTTGAAGAAAAATAAATACTGAAAACACGGAACCCTAATCATAACTGGAACAAACCACAGCACCAAGGGGCGGTATGGTCGAGAAGACACTAACGGACCGAGCGGAACCAAAATTCTTCCCAATTGGAAGTACAGCCAGCACTGGAGAGGAGCAAGAAAGTTACAAATTGTAACGTTTCAAAAGATCTGGGAAAGAAAGAGATAATAGCTGGTGTTCTGGGGAAAAAAAGCACTGTTTTCTCTACATGTTCGTCAGCTGTAAAGCTATCATTATTATTTGTAGAATTGCACGAATACTTAAATTTTTTCATATTAATTTATAATAATATGCTATTCAATATTTGCTTCGAGATGAACTGCAATATTCATATTTTTCAGAGAGTTCATTGGAGGAGGGTAGCCCAGTTGAGCCATTTCTTACCGAGCGCAGGTGTAGTGAGGAGAAGCAATACCTGCGGAGCTCGCTCCTGCAAGTGTTGTTTCTTTGCAATGCACCGGTCCTTGGCTCAACGGGGTTATCCTGCAACGATCAACACTTCAAAAGTACAAACATTGCAGTTGCACGCTTAGAAGGAAAGCACACTTTCTAAGCAAGGTGGTGCATACGTGCACCTGGTGTATTTAAAAAGAAGTACATATTTTGTGAATATCTATAACCACACTACATTAAAATTAAATTTTCAAGAATAAACTGTGGCCATTGTACAACATTTTAATGTTAGGCAAAGATGTCCCGACAATTTGCATTCATTACTCACAACTGTCTTTTATGCCTTTATCACTTCCGAGATAAGAGTAAGTATATTTGGATATATAGCAGGAGGATTAGTAACTCCCCTTGATTAGGTATAGCTGGACATCTTTATAGGCTTAATTGTATGTCAAATGTGTTGTTTTCTTGCTATCCCAACATATACTTTAGACTTTATGAGTCCACAGTCCATAAATCTACCAAAAATACCGCGGCACCATCTGAAAGGACTTCTGCTGATTTTCTGTCGCATTTCGGTTGTGTTTCGCCAGTTTTGATACAAATATCTCATATATAAGTGACTTTCAGAAGCTTTGATGAACATTCATTGCAGAGAATATTTATTCTTGATTATTTACTTATCAGAGTATTTCTAAATTCTAATAATTATTAGAATTATTTATTAGAATTAAATCTAATGGAATATTTATTCAAATAGAGTTAAAAATACACCCGATTTCAGAATGAAAACAATATCCCATACAGACAGGCGGTATAAAGGTACCTTGAGCGTAGGCCCCTATCGTAAAGGGAGATGGAGTGTGTATCCACAAGGTGCACAAAGGCTCCTTTTGCTAAAGGAGGGTTTAGAATAAATGAAGCTCGCAGTAAAGTGTAACAAAAAGAATATTTGCAAGGCAAAAATTATAAAGCAAACGTGAGCACAAAACTGATTGAAGACGGCAGGCAACAAATTTATACTCGTGACAGCAAGCAGCAGCGGTGGCACGAATGCAATGGCGGCTGTATGTGCTTTAAGTAGCAACGACAAGTTGTTCGCTTCGCCTGCCCAGAGTGTTTTTGTGAACGCGATTTCGCGTGGTGGAATTTGTGAACTTGTGTGCCAGAACTAGCGGCACCAGTAAGAAAGGCCCCCGAGTTCAGTGGTGCGGGGCGAAAACATGGTCGCTAATTCATCTCTGAAAGGAAAACACTGGCAAACTCCAGCGACAAAGGGGGAATGCCGGAGTGTATGAGGTGATCCGCCTTGGCCTCGAGGGGCTCTCTATTGAGAAGACCCAGAGGCAAGTGAACGACAAGATCGACAACCTCCACCAGACATACAGGTGAGCCAATTTTCAGGTTGCGACTCACCTGGGCTCGCTCGCCGACTCTTGGAGTGTGCTCCCTGAGCTTAAACTTGACGAAATGCAGCACTTGATGTCGCTACGACATGTAGTAAATAAATGCATTGTTTTAATCAGCATGACTTTATTTAGCGGTAATGTTCTAGTGTGTCGCATCGGTGTCTCAGAGGCAAAGTGCTGACCTATGGGCCCCCGGTTGGCGGGTTAAAATTTTGCGGCCGAGGTGTCCACAATTGGATGCGGAAGGCTCTTTGCTTCACCTCAATAGATCCTCAGGCTTTAGTCCTCCGAGATGTACTAGATGCCCTTTGTTGGTTTGGCACGCGGCCCCAAGAAATCACTTTTTTTTTACTGTTTGCATTGACAATCCCTAAAAGAAAACACACAAAAAATTTTAATTCTTTACAGAATGTGACAAGAACTCTTGTTTCACTTGTTCTAATTCTAGCTGCAGCCAAAGTACATTGCCAACCTCCTATTTTTGGATAAAACTGAATTTTCCAGCAAATATTTCGGTCCACATTTGCGTATGGCTGGATTCACAGTGGGAAAAAGAAAATGCAGATGAAATACTGTACCCAGGCGACAACAAGCCCAATTCAGTTGCTTATTTTCTTAAATCTTTTTTTACAGGACGAAAAAGAAAAACCAAACAACCGGATGTGGAAAGGTAAGCTGGCCTTACTACTACGACCTTCATAGATTCCTGGTGTGCCTGCTGGTCAACGACCCCCAGCTTAGTGAACGATTCACTTCCTGAAAATGTTGTGGAGGAATTTCATTGGCACAAAGTGCAGGGTATGTGCTGAGCTCCAGACATTGTTAGTGTTAGAGTTTGATTGTTTTTTTTGTCATTCTTTGATTGAAAGCGAGTCACTGCCCGAATGCTCGCCGAGGCTCTCACTGCCACAAGCTTAAAGACTGGCGACCACTTCGAGCTTTCCACTTTTCCCTCCCTTCCTCCTCTCCCTCTTCTAACCTGTCCACCATTGCCTGCTTTCTCCTCCCCCATGGTGAGGAGGATCTTTTGTCTTGCAGAATCTCGAGTCTGGTCGTCGGCCTTTAAGCTGAGTCGTCTCCACTGTCATCACGAGATTCACCCTGAGGGTATGTCCAAATTGCGGTTCCCACCATCAAACTTTTCGAAGGAGTGACTAAAAAAAATAGTCCGCTTTTGTCTTGTGACAAA
This sequence comes from Ixodes scapularis, assembly GCF_016920785.2. Lineage (NCBI taxonomy): Eukaryota > Metazoa > Arthropoda > Arachnida > Ixodida > Ixodidae > Ixodes > Ixodes scapularis. The sequence continues at coordinate 66,719,899 of NW_024609879.1, read as the reverse complement.
AGTGTGAAACATTCAAACCCAATATTGTTGCATGACCCCTTTATGTTATGCATGTATCTTGAAGTCATGCGCCCTTCTGATGCGCACACATTGGTTTTTATTAGGAACCTGGAGACAACTCTCCTGAGGAATTACAGGACGTGAATGAGGCGGTGAATCTTATTGAAAGAAATGCAAATGGAACCAACCCCCTCCCCCCCCCCCCCCCCCCAAAAAAAAAAGTTCTGAAAACAGACAGACTTTTTCATGTAGGTCCTTGAGCAAAAAAGGGCACAGAGGCAAGAGCTTCGTGAAGCAAGAGAAAGAACACACAGGGACCGACAGTGCCAGTTTGTCATCATGAGGGAGCCCAATGATCTGAAACAAGCGTTCCTGCAGTTTCTGAAATCTAAACCCCAAAAGTAAAAAAGTAAATGCAAAGAAATAGCCTGCTTTTTACTTGCGTTTGGATTGCAAGCATTGGCATACAATGCTTGCTTTGATCGTTGTCCCGCCTTAAACCCCAATTACAGACGTTTTGTTCAAGACGGGACAAACATAAGTTGTTTGGGATCAACGTCATACGCACTGGTATTTTCTAAAGATGGGAGTGAGTTGATCCTAAAATGTGGGTAAAGGCAAGCAAGGTAAACTAAACAAAAAAATTACTGGTTCAGCAATACCAGCTATTTATTGCTTCTCAAGCTATTCATTCTTTCTCATTGGATGAACTCATGTGGCTAACAAGCTATACCAAATAGTTCGTGGGTGGTGAGCCCACGAACTCGTGGATTTCGACGAGTTCGTGGGAAGGATTTCGTCAACGATGATGACATCACGGGAACCACGGAGGAGCTGACCGACATCGAGATCGCTGCCGAGGTTGTTCGGGAGCGGCCTGCTGCAAGCAGTGAGCACAGTCCCGCAGACGCCGAGGACTCTGTACCGCTTCCACGCTTGAGCAAAGCCGTTGCTGCCATGACCCTGCTACGCTGATACTGCAGTGCCATTGAGGGCACCAGTCTTGCGCTTGTAGTCTGTTTGGATACCGTGAAGCGGGCCGTTACCAGGTATGCAATGAGCTCAAAAAAATATGCTACACTTACGCAGTTTTTTTTCGCCCCAATAAATTAGTTTTCTTTTCGAGAAAGTGTCGGATCAGCGGTGAAGTGCAGGCTGGCAAGAGCTGAGAGTTAGCTCGTGACTCTGTCGACTAAATTGCCCTTACATACCTTTTTTTTTTTTCCCCGTCTCTTTCTATATAGAGTTTTAGCTATTTCAAACTATATTATGATCCTCGCACCGTTCGATATAAGCGGGTTTTACTGTAATTAGTAACTTCAGGCCAGCTCTCTCGTGTATGTCTTTTTCTCATCAGTCTTTTTCGCGCTACTTAGTTTCCAGAAGTTAAATATTTCATTTACTTTGGTCATTTTTCCTAATGCTCTGCTTTCGTTGCTTGCAAGAAGGCATTACGTCACGCGAGTATCCGTTACGCATTGCTCAATCTATCCTGTTAATTTGTCTACTAAACAAAAGCATTATGTTGCGTGAATAGTTGGAAAACATTGCGTCAACATTAGTTTTAACAAAATGTTTCCTGCACATTTTAGAGCGATACTCCTTAGTAAAGTAATTCGGAAGTGAGCGATAGACGTAAATTATCTTGTCATAGCGAAAATTCATATATGTTTTCTTACGATCCTGAATTTACTCCATTTTTCTTCTGACTTTTCATTTCATAACAATATCTTGCATTAAAAAAAATGCTTTATACATGCAGAATAGACCTTTCGATAAATTACCTAAGCACTGCTCATGCTGGGAGTGTAGTTACACGCGCTGTACATGCCCGCGTCTACAGCGGTAACTGCTTTAAATCAAAACCCTAAAACAAATTTCATCTTGCATGCGCCACGCCTTACTTTGGTTGTTTACTATGAATCTTTTTTACAGGAAAGGCAAGCGCAGGCGGCACATGGCCAGCATTCTTCTTGACGCAAAGCATCACTTTGATCTGCCGGAGCGGGTCACAATTATTTTGTTATAACTAATTATTTTGTTGATATTTAAATTACTATCAAGCTGTATGGGGTGATACGACTACAACGAACCTAGATAGATTATATATAGCACAGAAGAAGGTTCTCCGTTTAGTAGCCAATGTAGCACACGACAGCCATACAGGTGTCTTATTTTGAAAATTTAGGGCAAGCCGTGTTGTTGATCCATATAAACAATTACTAATCCAGAAATATAAAAGCAGTACCTATATAATATACATAATCTCTATGTTATCACTGTTCCAAGCCCTGTGTATTATCATATACATTGTTCAGAATATAGATGAGTCCTGACTTTCGAGAAGCAATTAGGGATTGTAATTGCTTCAGTATGTTGAACCATCCACCCTTACCGAACTCATTAAACAGATCACTCGAAAAAATGTGAAAAAAAAAAAATCAAATCAAAAATATAAAATAAAGTGAGACCAATGCATGAGGCACGGTCCTCGTGCGTTGGTGCATTTGATCACTTCTTGACAAACACAAACACATCAAGGAGCTTTGGTGGAAACCAAAGTCCTTTGATGTGATTGGCTCGAGTCATTTTGGAGCACCTTTTGGAGCAGCCAACACTCCACTTTGGAACAGCAAAAAGTAATTTTGGAGCTCATGCACTCACTTCATTGTTATTCCACACCACTGCAAATATTATCAATTACGCTTCTTGTGTTGGCCTATTGAACTAAAAGGCATACTACTTTACCTTTTCACTTCTGCGCAACCTTTTGATAGCATCAATTTCACGGCAGGTCCGATTCCCTCAAACACAAAAATAGCTGTTTGGTTGCACACAGAGACACTATATATGCATGGCAACAAGATGCTGACTCGTGAAAAACAGTATAGCCTGCTGTGTATAGTTATTGTAGGTATGAAATAAAATGTAAACCAAATAGTATATTCCTTTGAAATAATGTTAGAATAGAGTAATCTTGAGCACACAAATTGATGGTTCATTAGATTTCTAAAAGTCGTAACAAAATCAAACTTATTAATTCAGATTAAAAATAATTTTGTTGATGGACTGATGTTATCATGGAGTTCTAAATTATGTTTTATAGAACTCCATGATAACGGAAATCGGCATGTAAATGATAAATACTCCATAAAAACAATCCAGCCAAACTGGTTAATATTATTCCCCAGCCTCCTTCCCCTGCTTCATCTAACTTAGTTTTAATTCATTTTAATGACTGTACCACGGTCGGACAGATAGTACTTATATAAAGATGGTAACTAAACAAGATGGTTCAAATTAAGAATAAACACATAAAGCAGTTCACAGAGTTTCTTGCAAGTACCCTTGCCAACTACGGAATTCGAAAAAAAAGATACCGTCAGAACATTGCAGTTTATAATAAAAAAAAATAGCAGCAGTTTTATTCAGAAATTTTTACTACAACGTAGGGTTGTTTCATCAGCACTCACCAATTTTTCTTTCTTTTTCTTTTTAATATACCCGATGTCTGTGTGCTTAAATATCCCCCTTTGGGGGAGTACATGCTTTCCTCTTAGCATGTGGTCGCACTGTTATGAAGCGAGATAAGCAAAATCGCAATGCTTGCTTCGCGGCTGTTTCGCTGCAGTACACAAGAGAATGGTGAGAAGAGCACTCAATGAAGCTAACTTGCCCGCCAGAGCAGACTGCGAATACGACTTGATATTGCGAAAATTACAAGTATTGTCAGTGTTTGACAGAGAGCTACAATTGAATAGTATGTTATTCAATAATCAAAAGATCTGAAAATTTGCTTGAGCCTACCATAACGAACCGGACATGTAGGGAGGGGTGTGGGGGGGGCCTTAGCTATTATATTCTCAGTATTCCTAAAGTGAAATCGTTTTGGCGCAATGTTGGCGCAGATTCTTCACATTTTGGCTAAATGTAGCAGAATGTAGCAGGGTAACCCCTCTGGGAGTTTGGGACACAAACAGCACAGCAATCGCATTCCTGATGCCCCTTAATGTGTTTGCCAACCATACCTTCAAAACTAAAAAAAAACGTTGACCAGCAGTATTTTTAAAATAAAAATAAATATAAATAAAGTGCGCCAGAGCATGAGGCACAGGAACCAAATGGGGGCGCAGCACTGAAATGATGTGACTTTTGGAAGCAAATCGCCATGCAGCACTTGTTCGTGGCACGTCGCGCACGGATTCGCATAAATTGTAGGTACTGTATTTTCCGGTATATAAGACACTTCTTTTCCACGATTTTCGGCAGTGCGTCTTATATACTAATTTTTATTTAAAACTTGCGAAAAGTGGGGGGTTGCTTCTTATAAACGATGCGTCTCATATAGAAGTCATACTTTTTTGCCCACAATTTTTCGGCAATGCGTCTTATACACAGGTGCATCTTATATACAAATTTTTGCTTAAAAACTTGTGAAAAGTGGGGGGTGCGTCTTATGCACAGGTGCGTCTTATACACAAAAAAATATGGTAGTTGCAAGACGCGAGGCAAAATTTTTCGGAAGTGCATTAGTGGAAATAAAAGTAGAACGCCGCCTGCTGTGCTTTTAACGGGAGGTGAGAATTGTTAAAATTCCCCAATCATCGACATCTTCACAAAGGCAGGCAACCACTCCAGTTTTGGCCTATTTTCTGATAGACAGCCGCTTTGAAGGTGACGTTCTCAAAAAAGTAATAGCATGCGAGTGTTGGCTGTGTTTCTTGTCAAATGCAATTCTCCTTATGGAGAATACTGTGCATCCACACATTCCACACTAAGCGCCCATCCCCAAAATTTCAAACACCTGAAAAAGATATGCACAGCACATATATGTAAAATTGATGACCTCACATGCATCCATCCCCTATTTTCTTGCGATTATCTTAAATTTTTGAGTGGGCGCTTACTCGGTATTTTACGGTACGACAGTTTATAAATTCACTGGAAACAGATGTACCCTTATCGTACTCACTCGTCTTCTTTAGTGCCTTTGTCAAATTGGCACAGTCATTGGATCTTGTATCGACCGTCAAGCTTGGAAAGAATGGCACAATCAAGGACTCGAGATTGAGTATGACAACTGAATTTATTGTTGAAAGCTCGCAAGGCATCTACTGAATTGCCGAGATGCCTCGGCAGTAAATATTTGTGCGAAACGTTTAAAAACCAATATATGAAGATCTGCGGTCACTTCAAGGAACCAACAAAACATTGTGAGCATCCTGCAAGTTAAAACTACATTTGCCTATTAAATATGGGTGCTGCAGGATCGCAACTTCAAGATAAACTAATTGCTCTACATATGGATGTTTAGATGCTGCAAGTGTCAGCCATGGGGGGGCGAAGGGTCTCTAGGCCGTAGACGAGAAATTCAGTCAGTGTAGTACGACTGCTAGCCTGCAGCCTTTAACGTGCTTCATGCAGCAGCAATACACGACCACAAGCCGGTACAGTGGTTGTTCAAATCAAAACCAGCAGAGGTGGGGATCGAGCCCGGGACTCCTGGGTCCTTTCTGCAGCATTAGCTTTTGTTCCACGTGCTCTAAGCCGGTGTGCGATTAATTCCCCTCAGCCACACATTCCCCGGCTTCTAGGGAGTTTTGCAATTACTTTTGAACGCCTTCCAAACCTGCCCAAAAATTATTAACTCGAGCAACACTGTAACACAGAGACAGCAAAAATTGTTTTGTAAGGCACAATATTGTCCTATTTAATAAGAGCTTATTTGTGATACGTCACTGAATAACACCGCAACTTAGGTGAAATACTGTAAAAGCTTGATGGGCCGTCTTTAGCTATAGTATAGAGGCGACAGCTGTAATCGGACAAGCTGTGTCTCGCAAATGATGAAGCACAGATATAGTAAGTTACAGCTCAAGAAGGTAGGGCGAGGGAGAGGAAGGCGGGAAAGGAGGAAGTAGACGGGACGCTGGAGAGCAGAGGAGGAAACCTAGCTCCTCCTCTCTGCGGCATTCCGTCTGCTTCCTCCTCCCCGGCCTTCCTTTTCCCCGCCCTACCTTCTTGAATCGCAACGAACAGGAGCGCACTGAACCGCAAATGGGATAAGCATTACTCAACGGGACAGCAGCGCAACTTTTTATGCGCCTTGGACAAGCTTGAGTGTGCAGCCCACATTGTTCATAACGCTCCATGTTCTCACGAGCTTGGAAATGCGAGGCGACCACAATGAGTTAAGCCGCTTACGCATCTGCTAGGATACATGTGCTTAGGAAGTAACAGAAGAATAACCGGGATTTTTCAGAGGTGCTCCTATGTATATGTTTGCAACATGATGCGTAGCACGTGAGGGCACCTTGTGACTGCCTGTACTGAAGTATACACCACGCAGCATTGGGTAAAACCCAACTCCTTTTCGAGGAAGGATTATTTTGTCCATTTGTTGAAATGCCATTTTAATACTTGCTAAAACTTTTCAGTTGCTTCTGGCCACCTTGTACCGGGTTGGTATATATATATATATATATATATATATATATATATATATATATATATATATATATATATATATATATATATATATATATATATATATATATATATATATATATATATATATATATATATATCTTTCTTTTCCTTTAATGGCATCTGAGGTTTATTCCAGTCCAGCTATAACTTGCACTTGCTCTCTGCGACCATTCACAAACTCCGCGCTGGCTTTCCTATTGCAGGCTGGTTGTTTATTTCCCTCCCAGCAAAACTTGTGTTACTACAATTTCATAACGTCATTCTAGTTCCAATGAACCACACTGACAGTGAATCTCTGCCATTCAAAAGAGACTGCAACATAGAAAATTGTTAACAAGCTAGAAGAGCTGGTCGGACACGTTCATTTCACCTTATGTATGGCACCTTGCAATAGTCGTCCCACTTTATAAACACCACCTGAATATTTTTCTTAGCAGTGACGTGATTGGCCTAACCCGTTTTGGAGCACCTTTTGGAGCAGCCAAAACAGTGTTTTGGAGCAGCAAAAGTGGCTTTTGGAGCAGCCAAAACAGTGTTTTGGAGCAGCAAAAGTGGCTTTTGGAGCAGCCAAAACAGTGTTTTGGAGCAGCAAAAGAGGCTTTTGGAGCAGCCAAAACAGTGTTTTGGAGCAGCAAAAGTGGCTTTTGGAGCAGCCAAAACAGTGTTTTGGAGCAGCAAAAGAGGCTTTAAGAGCAGATATTCTAATAAAAATAAAAATATTTTTTTAAGTGCTGGACAAACGAAGGGCACCCTGCTCACCGCAATAAACAAATTATGGTCAAGCTCGATCACCTGGGAGTCTTTCAACGTGTAACTGAAATGCCAATGACATGACACTATTTGCAGTGCTTCTGTTAAATTATACATACATATGTACCCGCTATAGATAAATAAGAACCAAACTGCAGATATTAAAATTTATTTGAAAATGACCAGCTTAGTAGTAAATATCACAGCAGTAGGTTGACTAGTTATATAATATGATAAATGGAAGCAGTCTCCGACTGATGAAACACGCAACTACTCCAGAGCAATGCGAAATTGTACACAAGACAAAAGGTGCATTACGAGTCTCAGCGGGTGCTTTTCTTTTCGCTTTTCGAAACTTTCTGCAAGGCTGCTGTAAGCCTCGCTTTGTCCTCGGCTAGTAATGAATGTCAACTTTCAATGTCTCCAAGGAGACATTGAGACATCCCATAAGTGTACAGTGCTGTAGGCGTTGCGGAGCGATTCTGAAAAACCGCTTGCCGCCGTTTCGCTGGTTCCTGACGTGCCAGATTTTCGTCAAAACTAAGCAAGCGTAAAATAATGGATTGCAAGCGTCCCGGCTGGTGCCTCTGTCATGCAATCATATTCACATGCACATGAGGGCAACTTCAACAGGCTTGCAGTTGCACATGCTTCATCGCGTAAGCGGAGATGGCTGTTCGACCGAAACCGTGCCCCTCCGCTCCACTGCCAACTGGTCCCCAAAACTGTATGCAAAATGTAACTGTCCAGCATACGGCAAAAAAAAGTCCAGCGGCACGTGCTTGCCAGATGGGCAAACAAGGTACACATCGCAACGGGTTTACTACGGCTGATCGAATACCATTTCATCGAAGCACGTTTTAGAGAATGGGCACGTCTTACCGAAGCACGGTTTAGAGAAAGCAGAGCCTCAGCTTAGAGAAACGCCGTTTTCTAAAAAAAGGCTTTCCTACTTCTTGCGTGTATCACTGGTGCACGTGTTAAGCCATGCCCCCCGCTGCGCTCCCGCCGCTTCGCGGCAGCAGTCGGCGGCACCTCATTACAAAAATGTTAAATCACCTGATTTACCCGTACACGCCGCTTCGCAGCGGCCACATTCGCTAAAAGGAGGCTCATCGCCATTTTCTCTAAAGTGGGTTCTCTATAAAGGGATTCAATAAACCGGGGTCGGTAAAATGGCATTCGCTAAAATGAGCTTCCCTAAACCACATGCCTTCGCATCGCAACACCGTTAGCGCGAACACGACATAGGCGCCTTTTTTGGATTTTATTAGGAAAGAGTATTCGTGGGCTCACAATTTTACCCCTTATATATTAGAGCCCTAAATGAGCTCTTTCTATAACAATGATATCTTTGATGACAACCTTCCGGTTCTAAGAGAAAAACAGAAAACTGTCGATCGCTTGTTCGTGCTAACAGTGTCGCTCTCTGTACATGCTAAACACACACACAAAAAAACAACCTGAGCGCATCGATGCAAGACATCGCGAGCCAAGGTCAAAAAGTTATTGGAGCGCTTTGTGCAACAACTGAACTCGAGACAAACAAGCGTGCTGTCGGGTTCAGCATGCATATATTGCTTTCTTTTGTTTTAGGTCACTTCTTTTCACTTACTTTCTTCCGCAGGATATTTGTCACGTACCGGGGTCCCTCTCGAAAAAAAAAACTACCGAGAGAAACCTAGGTACCTAATCAATACTTCGACAAAGCAGCCTTTAAGTTAAAGAGGGTTTCTTGTAGTAGCGTATGATATAAAAAAGAGTAGGAAGGTCGATGAACATGGTAGCAGTCCTTACCTTTCAGTTTAGAAAGCGCTACATCTGCAGCGACATGGGGACGGCAACGCCCGACATTGCGCGACCACGGCGACTGGCAGGCAGAGACCAAATATTGTTTTCCAACGGCCGTTGTTTTCAGGAGCGAGTGCTTCAGCTCGCAAAGTAACTCCTGCCGTGCAAAAACGCGGTTTCGTTTCACAGTATGACGGCATGGCTGGCCTGGTACCCGGTACGCTACCGTCGGAGCATCCACACATGCCCACGTCTATCGTTGCAAAAGTTTTAAAAAGACGCGAGACCAGACTTACGAGACGACGAGAGCGCGAAACGAGAGACGGCGGTAAAAACCATGCATGACCGAATGGACCATTGATGCAGGGTACTTTGTGTCGGGCGGCCACTTGCGCCACCTAGCTCACGCATGCTCAATTATGTATACTCAGTTTAGTTTAGGTTGCAAAAAGCGACCAAAATTGGTCCTTTGGCGCAGGCTTGGGGCAGATTACCCATATTTTGGCAAAACGTAGCAGGACGTAGCAGGGTTAGTCCCTTGGCGCAGCTTGGCACAATTGGAGCAGCAATCACATCACTGTCTTAGTGAATGCATGCTACATCTGAGCCGATTACTCCCCACTGCCAGTTGGCCAATATTTGTTGTCCTTGTACGACAGTTAATGTTCTCTCGTACGACAGACGCTTGGATGGCACAACGGAGGACACGCCTTGGCTGTACCCAAGCGGATGGATTTGGGGTTCCACCCCCCCCCCCCCCCGCCCCCAGCAACACCAATTTTTTTTTTATTAGTTTTTTGCTTTTTATTAGAATTTTTTGTTTAAAAATATTGACCAACTGTTGCCAGTGGATGTTTCGGTACGGGGTGACCACTTTTCCAACGTAAAGGCGTTTGATGAAATGACCTGGAGCACTACGCCTTCCCAGCCTTTTTTTTACTTCAGGGTTATTTTCCCAAGTGCAGCTTTTGTACCCCCCCTTTTTTTTTTCTCCCTAAAGACAAACCGACAAAACATGAAGAAAGTAGACTTCTTTAGAATGCCATACGACGACGCCTAACCCAGCCACAAGTCAAAGAGCCCCTCTAATTCTCTTTGAGAGTAGCGTTACCCCCAGCGCAAAAGAGGGAGCCGGTCCGAAATAAGCCAGAAACTAAAACTCCGCTAATTTTTGTTGAAATTTGGACTATATCCGTTGGTGCATCGATCTCATGTGTTTAAACTTGAATTGGTCATAGTATGCGAGACAAAACACTGCGGAGGTGGCCGCAATACATGGCTCAAAGCTTTACTGATATGCAAACGTATGCTTCACATATGGTGAATTGGGGTGGTCGCCTCTGACCTCGATTCAGCAAAGCGCCCCCTCCTCGCCTCCAGAGCTACTCAGGATCCTTTTCAGTCGATCACAACTGCTGGCTTCAGAGCGCTCCGAGATTCTCAGACCAGTTTCTGGACATTGGTAATGCATTAAAAACAACACAATCTTACAGCATACAGTGGACGATTGAGCAAAATTTACGCTCGCAACGTTATGAAATAACGGTTGTGACGTAAATTGTTTTACGCATCGGCATGTAAAAAAAAAAGAAAACGGCAGTATGCGAATTAATTTTTGCAGAACGGAACGAAAGCCAACACTTGGAAACAGTTGCCAACTCATCACGTTTTTAACAGTGAACGCGCTGCAATAGCGGTCATGCGTACGACAGGGCAGGCAAAATAAAATGCTTAATAAACCGCATTTTTCTCACAATGAAATATCGTGCAAGCATCGCAATGTGACACAAATCACAGTAGATTATATTCGGCTCTCCCTTTATTTTACAACACAAACCTTTGAACACACTTTAACCAAACATCAAAATTTCTTGAAGCGACCACAAAACCCGGTAAAACAGCGGCAAGCTCTGCGAGCTGTTTCGTTGTCGCTTAGGCTTAGCGGATTCACCGCCGCGAGATGAACAATCTCATGAAAGCACAGAGAATACTTCACACGTCGACTTTTCCTGTAACATTGTGTCTGTAGAATAATATAATAATAATAATAATATATTTTATTCCAGCATTTGATTTTTTTCATTATGTTAGACTCGGGTCTGTCGAAGCCAGGGTTGGTTGTGCGACACGACCCAGCAAAGATGTTAGCCAATGTGAGTGGTAGACGGGTGTTCTTGGTATGCTAATAGCAGTCAGTTTAGAAGTTCAAAAATAGTTCACAAATGGCAGTCAGTATAGATATTTGAAATAATTCACAAATGGCAAAATAAGAAGCACAGAGATGATTGCTATAACTACACTATACCATCCTTCATGACAGAATAATTGTTAGAATAATATTTTTTTATTAAGCATAGCTTTGTGACAATAGACTACGCTCTGATCAGTATGTATATAAGAGGCAACACTACCTAAACTTGTATTAATTGACCTTTTGGCATTTCGGCAGAACAAGATACGTATCCGTGCTTCCGTGCCATCTAGAAATTGCACACCGAGTTAGAAATGAGGGTGACCGTTAAAATAAAATAAAATCCAATGCTCTGGAAAAAAAAGTTGGGACTCTAATAACTGCCGATTGTATCGCAAACTGATAAATTTTGTTTCTTTTTTCGCACAAGGAGATCAGACACTTTTTAGAGTGAGTAGCTTTATTTTTCAAAACGCTGCTTTGTGGGAATGAAAAGTAGGCTTTGAGTGGCCGCTATTTAGGACGCAATGACATTCCGATTTGTGGTAGATTATTTCGCAACATTATGACACAACACTATGAAAGAAATGTATGGGATATTTCGTTTTTGTAATGACGATATCAACAATCTACAAGCTACTTGGAAATCGCATCGTACAAAAAATCTTCGAACATGAAATAGTCAAAGAACCGAGGCAAATGTTTATCTGAAAGAGAACCAGGCAGCGAAATGGGGCATTCTCTAACCCCGTTTTTCCCTTCCTTATCTGGCAAGAACGGTAGGAAGGGCCCCCTTTGCGATGGCCTTGGAGGCCCACACCCCTCCCCGCTATCCTCTTTTTGAACCACAGATAAAAAAACAAAGCCATTCTCGCAGCTCGCAGGGCGGGGGGGGGCGGGGTGGGTGGGTTGGGGCAACGCCACCTAGTCTACTTCAAAGCCTCTCCATATCCTCCTCTTCCAATACGCGACGTCAGCACACTAAGACGGCGCGGACGGAGCCGTCCTGGTTTTTTTCGTTCGTCGGGCAGAGATAGAATGGCGGGAGCGGAATCCGTGACCTTGGAGCAGCAGGGTTGGCAGCTCTCATGTGCGTGCGGAGTACAAGCTGTTGCTTTGTATTCCACGAAAAGAAGAGGCATTATAATTCAGCTGCAGAGTGAAAAAAAGAAAAAAAAAAGTAATATCGGTCCTAAATATATTTATTTATGGCTAGAAAATATTTTTAGGATATAGAACTTTTCAAGACTTGCATTCCGAGGCCTGATCGATCTGATTTCCAGCCGATCTGGTTATTCACAGCAAAGTAAACATCATCAGCGGAGATTATGGCTGATCATTGGTGGCTGTGATTGTGTGACCTTTGTTTGCTAAATGTGCATCTCTCCAAAGTTGTGAAGGTCAACGTAAACGACAACCATAAATCCAAAGGCACGACATGTGCAGGGTTTCGGTTTCGTCTTTCTTTTCGCCCAGTGATGACTTTAAAGAGAGCGACGCGGCTGTGGCTCGAGCGAGACATGGAGAAAGAAGAAGGGAAGAAAGGAAGACGCGCGAGGGTCGTGAAGAATGTCGGTCGGGCTACAATTTGATTTGCACTGTAAATAGACGTTTATTTTTATTTTTTTCTCCTTGATGGAATTTTGTCGGTCGTTTTTATGGCCACCAACATCCGCAGACCATCGACGTTCTCAATCATCGGGTCCCTTACGCAATCGTAAGAAAAGAAGCAACCTTCACTAAAGTGAACTGTGAAAATGCTTGGACACTGTTGTATTCCCAAGTGTCGCGGAAACTATGATGGCGAGAAGACTGCGTGTGTTCACATTCCTATCGAACCCTTCCAGAAACGCGCAATAGATGCGAGCCACCCACGTGAGATTTCATACCCGGAAAGCGCTCAGTGGTAAGAGCATCATTCATATTTTTTCTTGTCGTATGTGAGTTATTGTTGGTGCATATTCTCACTCTTCATGTTGCTTGCTTGGCATCAAATATCCACTCTCTAGAAATGTGCGTCAGCACAATTTCTAGTTTGGCCACACTTTTCTGTCGAAGCGTAGAGCAGAAAACTGCAATGTGATGCCAATCACTTTACCCCTCACTCACGCTACATGTGTACCTGTGCGTTGTGGTTATTTACTTTAAACAACCTAATTTTCTAAAATTTTTCGATCAAAAGCCATCGCAAAAAGTTGATCCCGCAAATAAATTTTACATTATGGTTACGACTACATAGCCCACTTCGAATTGCGAATAATATATCCCGAAACGTGTCTCAAATGTCAAACAAGCGAAAATGAGGTCGTTAAAATTAACCCCATTTAGTTTTTAAAATGTATGATTCTTTTCTATCTTTCAGGTATGTGAAAAACATTTTTAAGCCTCAGACATCCTTGATTCCAGGAAGTATGTGGATTCAAAAACTGGCAGAGTCATCGAAGCCAAACTGAAGCTTTCAAGTCTCCGCCCTGATACCGTGCCACGCATATTTCCAAACTGCCCGGCGTGCCTGTCAAGTTGCACTGCAAGCACACCCGGAGAGACACCTGCTCAGAAAAGGATTCGCCTCGACGCATAAAGCCTCTCCCTAGAGACGCATAAAGAAGAACAGAGAAACAAGATTGAAACATGTCAAGCTCTACTCGATTACCTTCCGTGTCTCAAGGTCTCCTAGTTCTGGACGGTTATTTCTCGGCAGAACTGCCAACTGTTCCTCAATCTTAAGGTTGACAACGCCCTGCTTATTCGGCAGTCAGTTACAATCTCCGAAGACCTATCCATGAAATTGTTCTTCCAAGATGTCCAGGTAACGAAGGTTAATGGCACAGCCGCCATTCCAAGAACAGTGAACGACATGCGAGTTTTGTCCCATTTGCTGGATGCAGACCGAGGACAGAGTCAGTGCCATACTGAAACTTAACCAAAGATTGCAAGGTGCGCTATTGGGCGTGCAAGCCACATCCTCCGAGATCTCCTTTTTGTTTGTGTGTGCATGTTGCTTTTATGTTTTCTTCTGTTTAAATTTTTATATAACGATCGTCACGGAGCAGCTGACGCAGCGGGATTCACATATATATATATATATATATACCATAATCAGCCGCATATTTCATTTGTTAAATAAATTGTGAGCTAGGCTGCACTGCGTAGCATTACTCACGAAGGAAATTATATTTGTTTACTCATACTTTTATTGCTTCGCGAGTCTCCCTTGCGGAGTTGCCAGGGCTGGTTTGTCGTCGCCACAAAGTGGCTCCAGTGTCCCCAGTCTTAATTGTTCCTTGAGGACCCCGCTCTGGATGCGTACCATGCGCTGTGCCTCACTCAAGCGCAGCGGGGCCTCTCTATGTTTTGTAGACTTTTTTATTTTGAGAACAAGCGTCGGTACTGTCCTTGCACCTTGACGAGGAGTTTTTCCTAGAAGCGGTGTCCGGCTGACGGTCGACGGTTAGGGCCTAGGTTTTTGGGAGTTTTCGGGGGTCAGTGCATGCGTCCTTTCTTAATTGGATTATGTATTGTATAGGTATGTTTGTTTTGTACCGCGTGGCTCCCACTGGTCTAAAGAGATCGATATCTGATTGGCTCCTCAGATGGCGAGAAAAATCTCAGCAAAGTCAATATAAGCATCTAAAGGTTGTGGGAGCCGAGGGTGAACGACGAGGCAGATTGCACGTGACAGGCGGCCGGCGGAGAAGACACGAGTTGGCGCGAGACATTGCGTGCTAGGCGAGGCTGGAGCTAAGCTGGACAAGAACGACGGAGCCGGGGCTGCCTGCCCTGGCCCATCGAACCCCGGAGCGGTCCACCAGCGAGGTCTGGAGCAAGACCGGTGGAAACGGCAAGCCCGGGCCATATGACCTGGGCTATGACGATCCCGGGGTGGTTCCGCAGCGAGACTCGGGCATTGATAGCCCGGGACAGACAGCCTACGCAGCGCTGGCGTGGGAAAGGCGATCCGCAGGCCTGGACACGGACCTCGACTGTGAGCTCTGATCGACGGGCGACAACAAGGGTCGACGGGCCCGGACTACCGGCTCTCGACGACGGGCAACCGAGAGGTACAGTAAACCCATTCGCTGTCTTCTCGTTGCAATGTGTGATTCCCTGGGTGACGGGCGGAACGCATACCGATCGGGCGACGATTATTAGTATAGAGGGATCTCCGTAAAGAACCCCACATTAAAATGGCGCATCCAACGTGGGGCCCGTTCGGTACGCCTCTGCTTCTAGTCGTCCCCAGAGAGTCCCATGGATTCGTTGAGCGGGTTGTTCACTAACGCTAACGATGCCCGTTGAGACAAAGTATGTTGGAATTATGGTGACTTGTCTCAAAGCAGAGCTCAGCAGGTGTCTCCTCGAATCGAGTACTTAAAGGTCTCGAAGGACGAGGTTGCGGACGCGCGTTCTCGGGTACCCCAGAATAGTGGTTGGCAGGAGGTGACCCAACCGGGGGGAACACGAGGAGCGCGGTTAAGATGTAAGAAAGTCGTCTTCGGAGGCAGAGGAGAGCCACGGCATGTTCGCTGGAAGGCAGGATAGCGACTGGCAGGAGGGAACACAGCCAGGACTTATTCCATATTTAGGATTTAGGCTTGGAGTGATGCGGTAGGCAAGCAAGCGCTTGTCGAGGCCCGGGGTGCAGATGGGGTTTTGTCAGTGGGTGTCGGAAAGATTGCGGGAATTGCAGTCGACACCGGGAACACTGGCGGTCGAGATTGTCAGCGGGTGTTGGGTAAACTGGCGTAAATTGCAGTTGACACCGGGAACGCTGGCAGGCGAGTTAAGGAGCAGTATGATTTGTAACCGCTGGGCCAAGACGGCTAGTTGCTTCGCGTCACTCCAACAACCGACGAAAGGCAGAGGGACGACTCTCCCTTGAGGGGGTCGTTCCGAGAAAGCTATATACGAAATGTTTTATATAGATACTTTTTCGGCTTCACTCTGGCCGGTCGTGGCAGTGACAGCAAGACTTTTAATAAGTTATGTCGCGTCACGACGTGGCCGGGGATGAGGCGGTAGACATTTAGGTGGCTTGTAGTTGTCCAGCTTGCCTTGAGGCGTGAACGGTTTAAGCGGGCTTGCTCGCTGAGCTACCGCCCCCTCCGAGGACCGAGCAGTCCCTAGAGCTCGTATGCACGTGGACGGAATGGGACGCTGACGCTTACATCGAGTAGCACATGGTATATGTAGCCGTTGCGGAATTGCGGGTATGGTATTTGGTCATCCCGCCACAGGCTTTGGATCCCTTCGCTTGCGCAAAAGATGGACTAGGTTTACGCCATCGTTACCTGTTCTGAAGGAAACCCACGCTTGGAGCAACGCAGCTAGCGGTTTCGCCGCATCGCTTGCTCACAGATGGGAAGGGCCCTATGAGGTAATGACGCGAATGTCACGGCTTACTTATAAACTCACTCGGTGTGATACAAATGAGGAGTCGGGTCCAGTTCACATCGCGGACTTGAAGGGGTATTACCGTCGCGATGGGGAAGACGTATAGCATGAGGTTGCGGTAGGACACAAGAAATCCCCTGTTCTTGGCGACCCACGAGCGAGCTCTGGAATGCAGACTTGCTGAGTTGGCCGCATGGTACACGAACCTGTCGGCAAGCTATGTGGCGGTAGAGGCTATGGCCACTGCCACATTCTGCGGCAGAGTATTTGTTCGCTGTGTGTTGTTTTTACAGTTTGTTCTGCGCAGAAAAGCTTCTTGGAAAGACGGCCGTATACAGACGGCGTAACCCAGGAAGCCCACCGGGAGGGAAGACGGGACCATTCGTTTTCCCAAGTGCTCAGGGTGGCTAACAGTTGTTCGGCCTGACGAACGGTTCAGGCGGGCAGTTCTAAGCCCGCTGTGACCTCTAAGCGGAACGGGGCGAGTCCGTCTGCGTCAGCCGGACCAGCTTGGAGCAGGCCCCCTGCTGCATCGCGGTGAGTGGGACAGCGAGCGACAGACAGGTCGGCATTGTCTGCCGGCTTCGCTAGCCACCACCACCTACGCCGCTTTCGGACGCTGCAACGTGGCCACTCCGGCAACAGCAACAGCGGCCGCCCATGAAACCCAGCGGCTCCCTGAGGCCCATGAAGTCCCCCGAAGTCCGGGCCTTGAGGGGGGGAGAGTGTGGGAGCCGAGGGTGAACGACGAGGCAGATTGCACGTGACAGGCGGCCGGCGGAGAAGACACGAGCTGGCACGAGACAGTGCGTACTGAGCGAGGCTGGAAGCTGGACAAAGAACGACGGAGCCGGGGCTGCCTGGCCTGGCCCATAACGAACCCCGGAGCGGTCCACCAGCGAGGTCTGGAGCAAGACCGGTGGAAACGGCGAGCCCGGGCCATATGACCTGGGCTATGACGATCCCGGGGTGGTTCCGCAGCGAGACTCGGGCATTGATGCCCGGGACAGACAGCCTACGCAGCGCTGGCGTGGGAAAGGCGATCCGCAGGCCTGGACACGGACCCCGACTGTGAGCTCTGATCGACGGGCGACAACAAGGGTCGGCGGGCCTGGACTACCGGCTCTCGACGACGGGCAACCGAGAGGTACAGTAAACCCATTCGCTGTCTTCTCGTTGCTGTATGTCACTCCCTGGGTGACGGGCGGAGCGCATACCGATCGGGCGGGATTATTAGTAGAGGGATCTTCGTAAAGAAACCCCACAAGGTGCAGGATTCGGGGTTCAAGGTGCGAGTACGGAAGTTGTCACTGGCATTTTGAGACGGAAGTGGGTATACCAACTTTGCAGCAGTGATCGAGGCAAGATGATACGTAGATGGGGGCACTGATTAGTTGCTCTTTCAAGAGTGAATTGGCATAGTAAATTTTATGAAATAAACAGAGACGGGAGATAGTGCGACGAGTGGAAAGAAGGGGCAGAGAGAGACTAGCTTTCATGGATGTGACGCTTGATGTACAATGGTAGTTTGATAATATAAAACGTGCTGACCGGTTTTGGATGGCTTCAAGCGCTGATATGAGGCTTTCTGCATTGGGATCCCAGACCGAGCATGCATATTCAAGCTTTGGTCGCACCAGTGTTTTACAAAGTAGTAATTTTAATGATGATAGAGCTAGAGAAAAGTTACGTCTTAAATATCCAAGCATGCGGTTACAGTTATTAACAATATATTCGGTGCGACTTTTCCGTGATAGGTCAGAAGAGATATGAACACCTAGATATTTGTAAGTTGATACCTTTTCAAGGAGGTTATTTGATAGGAAGTAGTTAGGACAGAGTGCTGCTTTGCGGGAAATCCTCATTGTCTTTCATTTCATAATGTTTAGTTTCATGTGCCAAGCATGGCACCAGGAAGAAATTGCATTTAAATCAGATTGAATTATGTGTACGTCAGAGTCATTAGTAATTTCATGGTAAACAACGCAATCATCCGAAAATACGCTTATGGAGGAGGAAATGCCAGTAGGTAGGTCATTTATATATATTAAGAATAAGAGGGGAAAGGGGCCTAGGACAGAACCTTGTGGTACACCGGACTCAACGAGGGACGATGACGAGTTTTTGTTACTGACAGTTACAAATTGCGATCTGTTAGTGAGGAAACACTCAAACCAAGATAAGATATATGGATCAATACTTAGTAGGCTAAGTTTGTATAGTAGTAGTTTATGCGTTACCTTATCGAAAGCCTTTGCAAAGTCCAGAAAGATGCAGTCAGTCTGAGATCCACGGTCCAGAGCCGAGTGGAGGTTGTGGGTGAAAACCAAGAGCTGAGTATCACATGAGAAAGATTTGCGGAATCCATGTTGAAAAGGGCTAGTTGTACTCCAGGAAACGCGAGAGCTGTGAAGAAATTATGTGCTCCATAATTTTGCAGGGTACGCTATTAAGAGATATTGGCCTGTAATTTAAATTGTATATATAAATATATATATACATATTGCATTGTATATATATACATACATATATTTGCGTTTATTATTGTGATATGTAATGCCTATGCCAGGTCGCAAGAAGTGTGTAGTGTGTAGAGGGGGGGGGGGGGCAACATTCACTTTAGTCCAGGGCCCCTTTTTCTCTTAATCCTGCTTTGTCCCGATGGCTCCTAAACCACTAGAAGCTGAGTCGCAGAGAGTTCGAGAAGCTAAGCCTCAAGCTAGAAAAAACGACGGCGGGCCGCGGCCAGGCTATCGTGGTCAACAACCCCCAAGCAGCAATTAAAAAAGCTAACAAAGAAAAGAACAAAACTCCCCTGCCTCCGTCGCACCTGCCGCGAGAGGACCTTAAAATTGTTTTTCGACTGAGAAACAGCCTCAACAGGTCCAAACTCTGCGAAGCACAACTACGTGACTGCATTGGGCGCGTTCAGTAGCGCCTCCCTTGCCTCCGAACGGAGTGCCTCGAGTCGGAGTCATCGGAGGGCCTACTGAACGGCAAAAAATACCCCGCAGCTCCAAACCTGCTTCTACGCAACTTCCGCTTCCTCCCCAGTGCCAGACGGTCTCCGAATAAACTGGAAGCAGACGATGGCGAGCACGATCGCTTTTATTTGACGCCGGTTGAAGAAGTCTTTACAAAGTCCTTGAAGAAAAAGCGGGTGATTGTACACATCAGCGCTGCTGTTCGAAGCGATGCAACGCGATCGAGCCCTTCGCTTGGCGGTGCAAAGGCAGCTACTGTTATAAAAGCCGACGAAAATCGTCGTCAGCACACGCAAAATACAGAGCTCAGCGAATCTACCCCGCCGGTTGCGATACCTTTATACGGCCATAAGTTTGTTCTGCCCTTCGTAACGAACTTCCTATAAAATGTATTCGTATACACACGGGAAGTTCGGCCGCGCTCGGCGATCAAGGCTTTGTCGGCCGAAGCGAGCCTCAGCCAACGTGCACCCCGATTTAGCTACGCAAACAAAACATTAATCGGTATCATGCTCTGCGCGAGTGTCCAACCGGTTTCCAAAGTCGCGTTCATACCCTGTTTTGCTCTGTTGAGCGCGGACAGGACTATCGTCAATATTACCGAGTTTCCGTGCAACGGCGATCAAGACACGGCGTCAAATGAACGTTTGCGTTCTTTATTAGCATATTCAAACCAAACAAAATACGGCCCAATGAATTTTCCGAAAGAGCCTTACCTGAAAAAGATATTCGAACGCGTTATTCGTCTTACCTTGAGCACTTTTCATTAACAAAAGCGAGCAAATCGGGCACCAGCGACAGAACCGAAGCAGCTTATCCCGCCATATTGTTTGTTTTTTCCTCATTTAGCGCCGGAAATCGTCACCAGCCAGGAAATGACGTCATTTTAGCTCCTTTGACTCTACGTGCACCGTCTCCGGACTCGGTGCTTCGGAGCTTGACTCCGAAGCCCCGGAGTTACGTGCACCGGAAGTGACTTTTGGCCGTCCAGTGGAAGGAGTCAGTGACTCCTTGACTCCGGGGCCGCTACTGAACGCGCCCATTGCCAGAGAGACGGGGACTGAACCCGAGCAAGTGGCGGACGATATTCTACGCGCCAGCCCGAAGCAAAACTGCTTCGGGATCAGCACTCCCTCGGTAATCCATGCGGCGGCCTGCGCCAAGATTTGAGAACTCCCCGTCACCAGAGCAACTTACGAAGCTATGGCGTATGCAGCACCGCCGGACAACATGTCGAGAGGCGTTATACGCAACATCCCAGACTACGACACTCCGGAGGACATTAGAAGAAGCCTCGTTATAAAAAGAGAATCCAACGATGCTACAAGCAGGATGCTTGGGCAAATCCAGTTTGGTTATCATCCTCTTCGAAGAAACAAAAGTCCCTTGTTAAGTCTATTATTGAGGAGCAGAAATGTGATGCTACGAACACAAGAAGCATGAAATCTGCGAAACCTGTGGCAAAGTTGGGCACAGAACCCACGTGTGCCGGAAACCCGAAACCATGTACTGCAAGGTTTGCGGAATGCAACAACTGCCTGAAAGCCACGCATGCAAGCTGAAGTGTGCACTCTGCAGTAAGGGGCACCCCATGGGCGACAAGAAGTGTCACCAAAGATTGCAGACCCCGTACCTGCTCCGACGGCGGCAGTGGGAAAAGGAGCTTTAACAAGATGAAACAGACCGATGGCAGAGAAGCTCCAAGAAAAGACAATCGCACAGCAAAGAGCAAGAATGCGAAAGAAGCCCGTTGACGACCAGGAGGAAGAACAGATCCGTGTCCTTCCCTCGTCTACCCGGCAGTGGAAACCACAAGTCGAGGGCCGAGAACTGCAAAAAACCACGACTCTCGAGACAAGAAAGCCACACCGACAGGGACCAGAGCCAGGCGAGCACACCAACCAGAGCCCGGGATGTGGGACGCCCACCCCGGGAGGATCAGACCAACGACCACCGCAGTGACGGCGGCTCTGCAAGCCCACCAAAAAGAACAGGTGAGCTGGGCTCACACGGTTTCCCACAAAGCTAATATTAGACAGATAGGGATACTTGCCCCCAACACGCAACAAAACTAGCAATACCAACTCGCATGCATTGGGCAGCTCTTTGAATTACTTCTGCAAGAGAATAGGGAGCTCAAAATGGAACTAGCAACACCCATGGCTCCGGAGATCACAAGCACTAATGCACAAGCATCCAAATGCCGGGAAGAACAGACACCTAGGAGCAAGGCACCTACCCGAGGACTCAACCACAGCTTAGGCAAAGACTCCGACCCTCCACGCAAATAAGCCAAGCAGGAGCACGAGCCGATAACACTGGAGGAAACAGTCGAGAGAAAACTCGAGAATTTCAGCAACGCCATCAGGGCTGAATTGAAGGCGGCCATAGCAAAAGCTCTAATGGCGATGCAAGTACTAAACCGCCCCCTAGCAGGTATGAGTGACAGGTTTAGCCAGATAGAAATAACAGTAAGCCAGATGAGCAGCAGAATGAGCCAAATGGAGGCAGCTCTGATGGAAAAGGAATCGAAGCCTAGTAAATCCTATGACAGACAAAGCTCAAAAGATACTCAGAACTGCCGGCTACAACTACCCTGCTGCCTCAGACAACAACTAAACATTCCAAATACCGCGTCTCACAGTGGAACTGCAGAAGTTTCAGAAAGAAGCGAAACAACATGCAATTTTATTTAGGCACACACCAGACACCTCGCAATATACTAATATTACAAGAAACAGGGGGCAAAGCCAAGTTTGCAAGGTACAGGGCCTTCAGAGACCCGAACGCCACAAACAAGATGGCTGCGGTTTCTTCCGACCACCCTGGTCGGAACAAATGTACCGACACTCCAGCATGATACCAAAGAAAAGACAATCGAGCACATTCTCTTAGAAATCTTTCCCACGTCCAAATGAGATGACACCAGTCTGTTTGTTCTAAATCTATACAGCAGCCTCAAGAAGCAGCACAGATTTGCAAACCTATTCCACAAGACAATAGAAATCACCAGGGCACACCCATTGGTAATAATCGGATTTTAACGCCGCCCACCCTGCATGGGGTATGAGAAGGAGCTGATTAAGGGCAGAAACTTGCGGCCAGACGCACAGGGCTCTAGAGGGCCCAACATTGATCACAGATCCTGACCAACCTATGGGGATGGGAAACAGCGTCACGAGAGACATGACGCCGGATCTCGCATTTGTTAGAAACCTGGGCACAGGCAACAGCATCAAATGGAGTAACCAAGGCCAGGACCTGGGAAGCGATCACATCATTACGGCCATTCAAATAGCAGCGGGTCCGAGCAAACCCAGAGGTGTATCGTGCAAAATCACTAACTGGGAGAAATTTAGGCAATGTCCCCAAGAGGAAGGTAGCGCCATTCGCGACAGTGAAGAATGGACGACTAAAATTAAGAAAATGGCAAAGGAAGTCACCTCCATTCGTGGCAGAGGCATGGGCCGTGGTGTCTGAAGAGATCGTCCATCGGTCTTTTAAGAGGTGCAATCTCTTCACTGTGCTTGACGGTTCTGAAGATGGCGAGCTAAATGAGCAAAATGCGTCCGCAAATGGAGCTGCAATTACAGCGCTGGAGCCGGAACACCGATAGGGGATGCGGGAAGAAGCACTCTGCATTCTTTTTGACTCGCAGCGATGTCTCATTCGATGGTTTCGACAAGGACGAGTAAATGAAGATTTGCTCGGACACCAACACCAACGTCTTCTCCCCATTTCTTCATGCTCGGTTTAGATCGGGCAGCATGTCGTATGCACCGCCCAGGTGGCCACCACTCTATGTGTCCCATCCACACACGCACTCGCCTCACGCAAGCCGTGCCGGCCACATGCGCACACCCAACTCAAAGGTGACTGACAAGGTGCCGGCAAAAGGCTCGCCGTTTGCTTCCTTTCCCTCTTCAGCTTTGTTCCTTTCACCAACCGCTTCCTCGTTCATTGCCTTTTTTTTAAATACCCCCCCTTTTTTTTTCTTAACTTGTTTGGCGGGTTTTTTCCGCCCAGGGGGCAGATATAAAGGCGTGAAGCCTGACAGAGTCTCTGCGCCCCAACAGTTCAACAGTAAAAAGTACAATGAATATAATAAGCAAAAGGTTGTGGGCACCCTGGCGGCTTCCCAGCTCAGTTGCCCGACTGCTAGGCAAAGGTGCCGAACTTTTCCCGCATGGCGGCGACGTCACACCAGCCACGCGCACATCGCGTGCGCCGCCTTGATAAGGCGCATCAGAGGCGGTGCACAGGGGAGTCACTGCCTGGACTCAGGCGCCGCTGGTAACCATGTTAATCGTCTCGTCCATGTCCCATTAAATGTAGTTTCTTGTTGTTGAAACCGTTGGCTCCGTGTCATTCCTCCGGGTCGGGTACGCAGCAAGGCAAACCGACCACAAGGTATACTCAGTAAAAATTAAAAAAGGCACAATGAAACAGGTATTTTAACATTCAACATTGTGAATTGTAAAATAAAATAAAATGGCACAATCAAACAACCAGCAAAAACATGTTACACAACAAGCATTTGTTTACTCTATCCTCTTTTGTCATTCTTTTTTTTGTTTGTACGGTGTTAGTTTTTTAGCATTTGATAACCTGCTTTTCAGCTTGCCTGCTTGCTTGCTTGCAACTCCCTTCCCTTTCAGGATTCGCTCCTTCACTGTGGCTTCTTTTTTTTTCCCCTTATTTATGGTCGCTGATCTTTTTGTTTTGTTTTTTAACTGTGTTCACCTCTAACCGAAGGCTACAGCGATCGCGGCTTTGAATTGAGCTTTCTTGGAGCTGCACTCATGAGGCGCAAGGAGCGGATTTTGCACGACAGTAGAACATTGTTTTATGAGTCTTGCGAGTAAGATACCAACTTGAGATTTGAGTCGAGTGAATCGCCTGTCTAGCCGTGCTATACGCAAACTTTTTGGAAACTTTTCAGAATTAGTCCCCGAGTCACGGTCCACCCCCCTTTTTAAAGAATTTCAGGCGGCCAGGGGGGGGGGGGGCAATGACACGGGATATTCCCTTCGGGCGCCACGTCCACAAATGTGCATGCCACGTTTATGCGCCAATCTAAAATAGTAGACGGAAGAGAAATAGCCTTTGAAGCGCACCGTTTACATTTGTGGACGCTGCTCTCTCTGGACCTGTGGCGCCATCTCGGGGAATCTCGGTGAAACGTTTTAGAAACCACATGGAAGGACGGACGCCTCGACGTTCTATGGCGGAACGAGTAAGTGGCTCTCTTTTCTTGAAGTTTTCATTGATAATGCAGCATGTATTGCAAAATGAAAAAATAGCTGCATGTACTTAAGGATACACTAGATGCGACATGACGATTGTTGTTATCGCAGTCGAAGTACAAAATACTGAACAGGACTGTTGTAGTTTTGCGTCCCCATTAGTTGACATCGCGCCTGAAGGCAGTCTCGCACAAAGGTTCTTTGGGAGTAGGGGATTACTTTCCTAGCGAAACACGTCTAACATAAATTGCCTGTGATTTCCTACAGATATCCAGAATCATGCAGCTGCGAGAAGGAAATTGGATGATGAGACGGCTGAAGAGC
This sequence comes from Ixodes scapularis, assembly GCF_016920785.2. Lineage (NCBI taxonomy): Eukaryota > Metazoa > Arthropoda > Arachnida > Ixodida > Ixodidae > Ixodes > Ixodes scapularis. Next base: position 66,694,730 of record NW_024609879.1, on the reverse strand, counting down.
TGCTGGAAAAAATTGCAAATGGAGATATTTCGGACGGGGATTTTTCCGATGATGAATCCGCCGAAGCTGACCTGGAAAGCACAGTAAGTGCAACTTTATTTCTGGCTTTTTTTTTGTTAAATTAAGTGAAAACGTATTTATTGCAGGACGCTAATGCAGGGAGCAGCGAATTAACGAGCACTTCAGGAACTCCAGGAAGCTCGCAGGCTGTCCGTGTGCAGCCGAAGGACAGCATCGCATCAAAGAAGTTTTCTGTGAAATGGGAAGCGAAAGAATTTTCTCCCACTGACACTGCTTGTTGCTATCGACCGCAAGGAGGCTATGCCGTAGGAGCCACTGGTGTATTTTAGCCGGTATTTTTCACCTCAGATCTTTCGAGATTTTGCTAAATTTACAAACATGTATGCGCTTCAGAGAGATGGCACTGAACTTGGAACCACCGAAGAAGAAATCAAGGTTTTCTTTGGAATGCTCATGCTCATGGGGGTTTTGAAATTCCCAAGAGTGCGGATGTACTGGACTACAGCCACAAGAATTCCGGCAATTGCTGAGGCGATGAGTGCGAAAAGGTTCTTCAAGATCAGAGCCGCCTTACACATCTCGGGCTCTAATGCTCCACGAGATCCAAACAGCCAGGACAAGTTTTGGGAGGTTCGTCTTGTCATTGAAGCAGTCAGGCAGCGATGCTTGCTGCTGGAGCCTCTCGAGCATAACAGCGTGGACGAACAGATGATTTCATTTACGGGTCGCGTTGCAGCGAAGCAGTTCGTCAAAGGAAAACCCAACCCAGAAGGGGTCAACGTGTTTGTCCGCTGCAGTTCCGACGGCCTCGCACATGACTATGAGCTATACCAAGGCAAAGGCACTGGTGTGAGCGCGCAGCATTCCCACCTCGGACTTGGTGGCTCCGTTGTGATGCGACTTGTCCAGACAATGCCGCAAGGACAAAATCTAAAGTGCTTTATGGACAACTACTGCTCATCAGTGAAGCTTTTTCTTGAACTGAAGGAGATAGGTATTTTGGCGAGTGGCACGATTAGAGCAAACCGCTTGCTTGGATGCCAGCTGAAGACCGAAAAACAGATGAAGAAAGAAGGCAGAGGGTGCACTGATCACAAAGTTTCTGAGGAAGGAAACATTGTGCACCATTGGCAAGACAATGGCGTGGTCAACATGGCCTCAGCGCATGTGGGGACCGGAAACACCGGCAAGGTGGAGAGGTGGAGCGAGTCCAAGAAAATGCACATCGACATAGACTGCCCCGATGTAATTCTTCAGTACAACAAGTACATGGGAGGAGTCGACAAACTCGACTTCGTGATGTCGTTCTACCCCATGCAGACGAAAACAAAGAAATGGACTGTAAGAGTGATATCTCACTTCGCCTCTTTCTCTTTGGCAAACAGTTGGCTAGAGTATGTAAGAGACGCGGATAAGGAAACGCTGCTCAAAAAGAACACTATGGACATGCTGGCATTCCAGACAGATGTCGCCCATAGCCTAATAACATGCAACAAGACGGCCCAAAAGAAGCGCGGTCGGCCAAGCAATGAAAGTCCCCAGCCGGTGGCAAAGAAGGCTCACAATGCCGAGCCACTACCCACGAACACAGTTCGGTACGACGGCTGCTATCACTGGCCAGAACATGTCAGCATGCCATTTGCCCAACGGTGCAGACGAGAAGACTGCAGTTCAAAAAGCCGAATTCGCTGTAAGAAGTGCGGCATTTTCCTTTGTTTGTCGGCACAGAAGAACTGTTTCTTCCTGTTTCATACGAATTAGGCTGGCAGATCTGGGGGTCGAGATTTCTAGACGAAACACCCTTATCTTTTATTTCTCTCACAAGAATGTGTCAAGAAAATGTGTAGTAAGCTGTTTGAAATATCTTAAAAAATTTTCCTACTTGGAGCGCAATGTGCACAATTGTGGACACAATAAAAAACTAAAAAACGAAAGAAAAATTGTTTTGACACTACATTTAGTTTTCAGGTATTTTTTTGCTTTCATAAATAAGTTCAAATTATTTTTCCAGTAAAAATTGTTAATTCGCACCTGAAGGGGATATTATGGTAAGCAAAATGGTAATAATACTTAATAATAGTAAAGAGCAGCTAGAAAAAAAATCCGTACCATAGCATTACCTTATGTTACAGTACTCAAGTGCAGGGTGTCACAAAAGAAAATTTACACTGTCTTTTTTACCGCAAAAATAAACTAGGCATCGCCGAACGCTCATTCTCCACCCAAAGGTACTCTAGAGGTCACAACCAGATGCCAAAGTTTCAGCCCGATCCGATAACTTAATCAAAAGTTATAAGTGATTTTCTGAAAATTTGAATGGGAAAATGGAGCCCATTTTTGTCCGTTTTCGGTTTCTGGTGCCATTAAGCCCCATCTGTTTCAAAAGTCCGTCGGCTGCCATTTTCCCATTGAAATTTTCAGAAAATCACTTATACTTTTGATTAAGTTATCGGATCGGGCTGAAACTTTGGCATTTGGTTGTGACCTCTAGAGCTACCTTTGGGTGGAGAATGAGCGTTCGGCGATGCCTAGTTTATTTTTGCGGTTAAAAAGTTGTGCAAATTTTCTTTTGTAACACCCTGTAGTACTGCCAAATCAAGCCAATCGATGTGCAGCCACACAGAATCTAAAATAGTGGCTTCTCTGTAGCATCTCCCGCTGATTGCTCACGACGATTGTGTCCCGAAAATCAAACTTTCAAACTTCAATCTGTCCTAAACATTGGTCAAGGGGAATGCACTACTTCTTTCGGGTAGGTCACGGTTCCTCCTTTAGGTTCGAAATATCTAACAAATCTGAATTATCGGCGTCTGAAAAATCCACCAACTAGTAGCACCATCCCCAGTCGTTGAGATGGAAAGCTTGATCAAGATCCGAGTGATCTTGGTGGCCATATTGGCAATACCATTGATGAATATTCAAAGAACTTGAATATTCAAGGAACTTTCTCACTTCGCAAAAAGAATAAAAAAGAGCTGACTATCACACTACAAATGAGAACTTGGAGAAGTCTGGACGGCTTGTTTTTTCAGACATCAACAAGGGACTTTAGTGCAAGAATTGTTCTGTCTGTCCCAGGATACGTAGGAGGTAAATACAAGACGATACTACTTCAGCAGCTAGTGCCAAAGCCTCTAACACAGCTCAAGAATCTCCTTAGAAACATTGGTAGCCTGACAGCTCATGCTGAAAAATGCTATCACGTAGCTTCCGTGAGCTCTAGGAAGAAGTTTCGGCAGTGTATCGCCGCTCCTGAAAATAGTGTAGAGAATCAGCTTGTGCCATCGCTGGGCAAACAAGCAAAAACTGGTGCCAATCGTCAAGTCCATCATTTTCTTGGGTTGACAAAACCTCTCACTGCAGGGTCACAGAGATGACAGCACACTGATCCACAATACCGAGATTTCTACATCCTCCGCCAACGTGAATGAAGGTAATTTTAGAGAGCTCTTGGGCATTTCCGGATGGAGAGCGGAGACAGGGAACTTGCAGAACACCTCTCTGGTTCCTCTTAACGGGAAACTATGTGAGTAAGAGAACCCAATATGAGCCAGTGTACCTGCTGCGGTACGGAAATAATGGGTAAAATCATTAAAAGGGTACAAGACTCAATCATGTACAGTATCATGTTTGATGAAACTACAGATGTCACCCACGAGTCAAAACTGGCACTCGTTCTGCGCTACGTGCATGATGGCAAGCTTTGCGAGGACTTTCTTCAGTTCGTATCTCTGCGACAAGCATCCAACAAAAGCCTTCCAGAAAGCAACCAAGAAACAATGAGCGAGCCTACCGTCACAGGTCAAGATGTAGGACTCTCCGTTCTCGTCATCCTCAGAAGTCACGGTTTCAATCCGAAAAATTGCGTCGAAATCGGGACAGATGGAGGCAGTGCAATGGTGTCTGAAGTAAACGGAGCAGTTGCAGAGGTCTGGAAAGAAGCAACGAATGCTGTAAAATGTTCTAACCGCACGCTGAACTTATCGATCTCCAAGTTGAACAAAAATACAAGCCATGTGGAATGCCATCGGTGTAATCAAGGAAGTTGCTGCTTTCTTCACGGCATCATTCAAAAGAAATTTAGTTTTCAAGCAAACACTGCGAAAGCAGCTCACAGGCGTCTGTGAAACCGAATGGGTCAAACGTCATCTAAGTGTTCAACAGTTCCACGCAACTCTCCCAAAGAATGCCGAAGCACTAGAAGATATCAGCCACTGGAGGGAGCTGCAAAGCACATCCAAGGCTATGACACTCACTCCCCTCCCCTCCCCTCCCCCTCCCCTCCCTCCCTCCCTCCCTCCCTCCCTCCCTCCCTCCCTCCCTCCCTCCCTCCCTCCCTCCCTCCCTCCCCCCCCCCCCCCCCCCCCCCCCCCAAACTGGGATTTCCGACACTCACTTCATAGCAGCTCTGGTGGTGTTAGCCGATTTATTGGCACACACCTATCCACTAAGCCAAGCATTTCGGAAGACTTCAATAGATCTTCAGACGTCCAAGGGTGCAATTGATGACACTTTACCTGTGCCGCACGAGAAGTGCAGGACTAGCCAAAGTGGATTTGCTGACCTTTTTCTCGAGGCCACAACTCTTGCCAAAGAGCTTGGGGCAGAGCTTTGTTTGCAGCGTGTGCCAAAAAGACAAGCCCACTGCCAAGGCCGGTTCACAAGCAATATTGAAGCCTAGTTCGGACAAACTGCTCACATGCCCCTCCTGGACAACGCCCTCCCGACGTCGTTCAAAGATTTCCATCTGCAACATTCAATATATTTCACTCGTTTGCTTTGCTACCTAATTCGGTAAATGCCACCAACACTGTGCTGACTCGCCCAGTTTGTAGCAGACTTGTGAACACGTACAGCTCAATTATCAGTGTGGAAGCAACTAGTGCTGCAAAGGCACTTCAAGGTGAATATCAGCTCTAGGCTGCAAAATGGATACCAGAGAAAACAAAAAGTAAGAAGCGTCTTCCGTCGACGGCTCCCGAAGCCTTGAACGCTAGCGACAAGGATACATTTTCAATCCTTCACGTTCTTCTCCAAGTGCTGGTGACACTGCCAGTCAGCGTGCCGACACCCGAAAGATGATTCTCTACACTACGTCGGCTGAAAACTTGGATCTGATCGACCACACGCGAAGAAAGGTTTGCTAGGTCTCGCATTGCTGACAACTCATTGAGGCATTTCTCTTGACGTTAGCAGAGCCATCGAACCTTTTGCCCACGGTGGGAAGTGCAGGTTGCTATTTTCTATGTATGCCTGAATTTTGAAAATTGAACAAAACCCCTCCAATCAAGGTGTTTTTTTTTCTGTTAAGTCAAAGATGTCTGGTTATAAACATGCCTTTATTTTCAAATATGTTGACATATGATTTGAGTATTTGTCTTTAGATAGCTTTGTCTTTTCATTAGATACAGAACTTGTCTTGTGTAACTAATGTGTGCCATTTGAAGTTTGCGAGTGTATCAAAATATTTATTTTTCATTTAAGTGGATTATGTAAGTGAATTGTTCTGTATCTTTAAAGTTGCAGAGTTATGCCACTATAACAATTGTGTAGCTCCGTGATTCTTTATATTTTGCTGTATCATGAATGCCACTTGTGGGAGCGAGGGTCGGCCACCACCACCAGAGGCCGCTGCTGACCACCCAGAGTAAAGAACGTCCGGGCGCGCAAACAGTGCACGAAAGACAGGCACGCAAGTGTATAAAAGAGGGGGACACGCCCACTGAAGAGGAGACGGACCGGCGGCACGGAGACGCGTAGGTCGAATGCCCGGCATTATTATACTTTATAACTAACAACCCTTTGATGTCATGTTAGTAAATGTAGTTTCTCGTTTTGGAAACCCTGGCTTCGTGTTGTTTCCCCCGAATGGGCATGCAGCAAGGCAACCCTACCACATGGCGCCCAACGTGGGGCCATGTGGTAGGGTTGCCTTGCTGCAATAACCGAAAGGGTGAATCGAAACCTTAAGAGGATGTTTGTTGCTCATACGGAGCGTCACAAAGACTGGGATGCGAAGCTCCCAGAAATGGCCTTCGCCACTCGCACAACGGTTAACCGGTCAACCGGGCTCACCCCTGCCCAGCTCAATTTGGCAGAGAGCTTGCTTTCCCTCTCACTAACACTCTCCGTTTGACAGAGCCCAGGGCACAGGACCGCAACTACACAAAGTTCGCAGACGACCTGCGAAAGCGTTTCACCATCAACCTCAAGGAAGCCCGGGAAAACCTTGATGTTGCCAGACTGCAGCGATCCAACCAGTGCAACCAGGGACGCCGAGACCTGCAGTTCAAGGTGAGAGACTTGGTGCTCAGGTGCACTCACCCCACGAGTGACGTGGCGAAAGGCTTAATGGCCTCACTGGCCAACAGGTGGGATGGTCCATTTCGTGTAGGCAAAAAGCTTTCCCTGCTTACATACACACTAATTCACCATTTCAGTGGTGAGTCCACAGGACCAACTCATGTCACCGACCTTAAACAATTCCACATCCCAGAAGATGGTTTTTCGCAGGATCGGACCGATGCCTACGACGGCCCGGTCCCGGACCCCCCCTCGCCGCCACACAGGCGGTACAACCCGCGACGTCGGTGACGGCTGAGAGAGAAGTTGTAAAGCGGTGGACAAGATTATTCTTTTTTTTTTCCTTCTTTCTTTCGGCTTCCGAGTGTGGTACCTCGATAGTATATCATCCCATGGGTCTGATTGCCCTTCTGGGGGGGGGGGAATATTGCACGATTGTGTGCCCACCCCAGATCCTTTATCCTTTTTTTTATGCAATATAGAGCCAGGAGTTACACATGAGAGTAACCCATGGCAATTGCTCGTTCTGATCCACGAAGATGGATCACGGGCAACGCCACCAGCGATCCCGGGCATCTGGTCGCCAGGGTCCCGGGACACGTGGCGGCCCCAGTAACCGGGGGCGGTAACCGGCGAGGCCAACCCCACGGAACCGCGGCCAGTGGGCAGGACGGGTCAGGGACACCAGAGGCGACCTCTGCCGGCGATGCCGGGAACGGCCGCAAAGGACGGCCGCTACCTGGACGGTCCTCTGACACGGAGCGCATTGCCCGAATCAACCGTCTCGGCGACCGTGACTTGGAGCGCACCATTGCGCTTATACAGCGCCGCCGGCCAGACTTTCTGCGCCGACCCCATCCCAGCAACAACCACGACGACACTGTCGTTGATATGCCAGACGCCTAGGGGGGGGGGGGGGGGGGAGGGGGGGGGGGGGGGGGGGGGAAGTGTGGGAGCGAGGGTCGGCCACCACCACCAGAGGCCGCTGCTGACCACCCAGAATAAAGAATGTCCGGGCGCGCAAACAGCGCACGAAAGACAGGCGCGAAAGTGTAGAAAAGACGGGGACGCACCCACAGAAGGGGAGAGGAGACGCGTAGGTCGAATGCCCGGCATTATTATACTGTATTACTAACAACCCTTTGATGTCATGTTAATAAATGTAGTTTCTCGTTTTGGAAACCCCGGCTTCGTGTTGGTAGGCAACCCTACCACACACTTTGAAAACAAAACAATGGGATGTTTACAATTCTTTATATAACTTGCTGGAGGAGTTATTAATGGAGCGACACAATTTTTTATGTTATAATGCAAAAAAAAAAAAAGCGAATTGACCTTGTTTTTTGGTTTCATGTAGCTGTGCGAGAGATTTCACCTACATTTCAAACTTTTTAAGATGTTCCAAAGAAAGCACTGTCAATACTTTTTACCTACAATTATGCAGTGTTAAGACATCCACAGCCATGATCAGTACTGGGCAGCAGAAATTTTAGTTGTGTGTTGAAGACTGTCTGAATAATTCTCAGTTCTTTGCTAGGGCATTTTCCCACAGCATTTCATTTGCTCCCAATTTTATTTACCATTTTTAGGCACACTAAACTGATGGCATAAAGCTATTTCTTCTGAAAAGTTCAGTGACACAATGGGCAAGTCTACAATTATGCCACTTTTGTGTGTTGCACGACCCATGTATTTTTGCATTCTTTAAACATTAAGGATGGAATGATTTCCTAATGCATGTTGGAGAAAGGCCTTGAACGAAGTAATAAGTGATTAAATTAGCATTGAGGTGTGGAGTCTCAGTGCTAATCCAAAAAGCTAACCACCAGCCAGACCCCCCCTCCACACACACAAACACAAATGCACACATGCGCACATTTATTTTTTTTACCGTGGGAGTTTTATTTTTTTTAATTTTTAAGCCTTTTTTGGATTCGTCATTGAGAGGGGGTCAAGTGGCCCTGATCGTACCATCTCGATTCCCATGCCAACAGCAAAGTTACCTTAAACATAACCCTCTGGAAGCGGTGTTCGTCGAGCTCGAGAATGGCCAGGTCAAATTTCTTCTTTCTTTCGTGCACTGCCCTTCTGAACTCCGCGTGGAATAGCATGAATATCTCCGAAGTACCCTGGACGTAATGCACATGCAAAGATCTTCTTAAGCCAACATTTACTAAATGGTGTACTTTAACTCCCATCTTGAATGGAGCTACCCACTCACCCCCAGATCATTTGAGCCAGTGAGAAAACGGGCCTTTTCCAGCTCTGCAACTCCCCTACGTACATTTCTTTCAAGGGAAACCCACCCCACCTCAACCCCGTCTTCGTGTCCAACTCTCCCCTGGTGGTTGACAGCAGTCTGGGACAGCTTCAACAGGTATGACCATAAGGCTATTTACATACGAACATAGTTGTCCCTCTCAACCGTTGGTCACCACGTGGCTAATCCACAACTACACTCGCACTGCCACCATGCACTTGAAAACCCTTCATCCTGCTCCCCGGTGCATGGTGCTGAATGAATACTCAGTCGAGGATACATAAAAACTGTTCAGAAGCTTCATGGGTGCAATCAAAGTGGAATGTGTGCCCCACTACACGCCACGCGGCATGGCGCCAGCACATCCATCGTTCCATTACATCTATCGAGCAATTAAGTCCAATTTTTTGCCATTACATCCATTGTGCCAGCACATCCATAGTGCCAGCACATTCATCGTGCCATTACATCCCTTTCTGGCCAGTTCATTCGTGCCATTACATCCACCATGCAATTACATCCACCACAACATCACATCCATCCAACAACTTCGTCCAAAAGCGTGTTGTTACATCCATCGAGCAGCTTCGTCCAAAAATGTGCCATTACATTCATCAATCAAGCAGGTTCATTTCTTTGTTTAACAATGCTATATAATCTCATCAAAGCTATTTCATTGAATGCCTTTTTATCGATTGTCATGTCATCGAACGCCGTTTCATAGAACGTAAATAGCTTCTTGAATGGCATTTCGATTTAAGATTTTTATATTTCTTGGCGTCTAATGAATAGCAGTATTCTCTGCTACCCCTTTTCTTAAAAGTGGTTTCAAACATTTTCGTTCGCTGGGAAACGACTGCGTTGCGACCGACCGTGACGACACAAGCTACCAAAGCAAAACTGAAATAAACGGGAATGTTTGCTTGTCAGTATATCTCTGAGCCCTGTACGACAGCCACTAGTACAGTGGTTTTACTCGCATAAAATGACCAATTTTAGTTTGTAAACTTTCAAAGAACTTGAGCCAGCGGCGGCTGTCTGACGTAATGTAGATACACCCTACTCCGTTTTGCCTTAAAATTGACCGCAGCAGATGTTTCAACTAGTCGCAACAAAAGCATCACTGAAAAAGTGCCACACGACCTTGAGTATCCACTTTGCTCGGCCCAACCTGAAGATATGGCCTTGGTGGCAAAAGATAAGCCATTGTGGTTTATTTTTTTCCTCAGAGATCGCACAAAGGTTCTTCATCCCTTTCTAAGTCCTAATGGTACCGAATGTTGCAAAGCAGGAGTTTTCCAAACACAACCTCCGGAACTTAACACCGCTTTCTGAAAAATGACACTAGCTTTTTTTTTCTAATATATTTATTTCTCATTTTGATTGGTGTGCCGGCTTCAGAAACACCATACGTGTCGACGACTAGAGCTTAGGGATGATGGCAGTGAACGTCCCGTGTTCGCTCTGTCGAACTGCAGATTGGGCAAGCACATTTTACGATACAAAGTATAATGCGAGCTTGAGGAAAAGACTGGAAAGTGAGAGATGCCCTGTGGCCTCAAGAGCAGTGTCCTGCAAACTGTCCCGGATTACACAACGACACCCCACCTGTGCGATCCAGTGCGAAAGCCAGTGCGATGGAGATGGCGTCACGCTACATCTGCGAAACAAGGACCAACAAAAGAAGACCAGGAAGAGGCCCCATCAAGCGTTTAACGAGGTTGTTGCTGGGCTGGCAGAGAAATTTGATGGCTATGACAACGGCGTTCAAGAATGAATCAAGCACAAATTGACATCAGGGTATGGATTTCACTTCAAGCGCCAGGGCCACTTTTTTACAACCGGCACCTCAGTTTGTTCAAGAACATCTGGTTTGACAACATACTGAACGAGCTCCGAGTGACGGTTCATAATGAGGCTTTCTTGAGGCGTGAGAACACTATGCCTGGCAAGGAAATGCTCAAATTCTTTGCAGAAAAAAATCTCAAATGTCTTGCTACAGCCAAAACGATCATGTGTGATGGGAACTTCGTCTTCACACTACCAGAGATCTGCAACCCCGGGCAGCTCTATACTGTTCACGCAACTGTTTCTGGAGAGTTACACCCGATTGTCTACACACTGATGAAGCGACGCAACAGAGCCGCCTACGTAAAGTTATTCGGTGCTCTCAAAATGGGAGTCCTGGCAGCTGTCGTTCAGCTGGGGACACTACAAAATTCTGAAACAAGGCTGTTTGACCTTGAAACTGCTGCCATCAAAGCTGCAGTGAAACCGTTCCAGTGCAGATACTCTTCTGCAGCCCATCACGATCTACAGCTGTGCATTCCAATTCGCAAAGGCAATAAAAGAGAAGAGATGCGCTCGGTCTGCCGGAAAAATCCTGACGTGACTGTGGTTCACATGCGTGAGGCACCTGCCCTTTTTACCAGAGGCCTTTCAGCTAGAGTTTGTTCATGATATGGCAACAACACTTCCATAGGGCCCTTCACCGTTGGTGAGAGTCAAACTTTTTAATTTTGGGAGATACTTCCAAAACTTCTAGATAGGTTCAAGCACTGTGCAGAAACTGGGCTGTCACTTGGGAAATGCTGAACACCAAACAACAAGCCACGTTGAAGGCTGGCATAATGGTCTGATGGACCTGACTGCATGGTGGCCTGATGGACCATTCACCATCCCCAACTGGCGGAAATCACTCGGTTCTTTCACTCCCAACAATGAGGGACATGGTGCACTTGCGCCACCTAGCTTCAGACGCCGGTACCCTACAAAAATTTCAATGGGAAAATTTGTTTTCTCGCCATAAAATAAAAATCAGGGCACAGTTACTAAAGCGACTGCAGACAGATTCTTGATGGGCATTTAGATCGCCTTGACACAAAACAAGAGCCTAAAAAAGAGTGGAAGGTGATTCCAAACGCGATCGAAACTCTGCTTAATTTGTATGGGAAATCTTGCAAGAGAGACAAACTTTGCGGTATTAAATTCATCTAGGCAGACCCCTGAAAAAAGTAACCGGTGATTACGAAGGCCGGGACTATGGCCGTCTCCTTTAGCAAGTTAGAATCACGGTAGTACCTTCCAGAAAAGTTCCTGAACCCCTTTTGTGCGACATGTGAAGACGGCATCTACATAGCTCTGAGCCCTGCCACCTTAAAAAAATGTCTATGTCAATTAAAAAATATCACTCCGTATAATGTTGCAAACATAAGGCAGTGGACCGGGCAGCGCTTGCTCACCACTCCCTCCCAGACATGAACAGACCACGCAAGATTCATACTGTACAAGCCCGTCCTCGCAAGTCCCAAATAATAGAATGCAACAAGCCAAGAGCCAGCATATAGATCAAAAGAAGCAATAAACCAAAACCACATTTCATAACAGGGGTGTACAACCCAGAAATGATGCGGGCCAAAGAAATGTTTATTGGGAACTGCGTGGGTTTTTAATATCTGGCAGACAGGTTTTCAATGTCTGGCATCATCGCACCGGTTGATGTTGTCAAGAACCTTTTGGAGCAGCCAAAAGAGTGTTTTGGAGCAGCAAAAGTGGCTTGTAAAGTAGAAAGAGAAATAAAAACATTTGTTTTGAGTGCTGGACAAACGAAGGGCACGTTGCTCACCGCAACAAACCAATTATGGTTAGACTCTGGGAGTCTTTCAACATGTAACTGAAATGCCATGACATGACTTATTTTGTGATCCTTCAGTTAAATGATGCATATACAGGGTGTTTTTTTAAGCTTTACAAGTTTGTTTTTAAAAGGTTGTGAAAGCTACACTTACGCAGTTCGTGCAGGCGAGATATATGGCCAGGAGGACACAGAATACTGGGCTAATCGTAATGATCAATTGCCTAATTAAGTAAAGTTTGTAAATTAATTTTTGTAATTAATGAAAAAAGACATATGGTTCCAATTACAAACTTGCTGAGTATCATCGAAAACCACTAAATCAGTAATTTTTCTAAAGACTTTGAGCACGTGAGAACAGTAGTAGCACACTAAAGTTACCACTTTTAGAGCAGGTACAAGGCTAGCGGTTGAGGTAAGGCGCGCAAGCTGGTTTTCCGCCTCTTATCTAGCCCCAGACTTGTACCTGCACCACGAGTGATAACTCTAGCGCACTACTGCGCTTCTCACACAATCTTTCTAAAAATTACTGAATTAGCGGTTTTGCACGACACTCAGCAAGTTCCTAATTGGAACCATATGGCTATTTTCACTAATTAAAAGTTAACTACCAATTTTACTTAATTAGCCGCCTGATCGTTACGATTAGCCCCATATACTATGTCCCCCTGGCCAGGCGTGTAGCCGCGGGGGTGTTCAAGTGTCGGAACACCCCCCGAAATTTTAGTTTATTATATATATATATATATTTTTTTTTTTTTTTTTTTTGTGTGTGATTGCATCAGCACCTTGAAACACCCCCCGAAAATATTTTCTGGCTACGCCACTGCCCCTGGTCATGTAACTCACCTGCACAAACCGCATAAGTGTAACCTTCATAGCTTTTTTAAACAAATCTGTAAAGCTTAAAAAAAACACCCTGTATATGTACCTGCTATAGATAAATAAGAACTAAACTGTAAATATTAAAGTTTATTTGAAAATGACCAGCTTAGTAGTAAATATCACAGCATTAGGTTGACTAGTTATATAATATAATAAATGGAAGTAGTCTTTGACTGATGAAACGTAACTACTGCAGTGCAAAGCGAAATTGTACACAAGACAAAGGTGCATTACGACTAGCGGGTGCTTTTCTTTTTGCTTTTCGAAAATCTCTGCAAGGCTGCTACAAGCCTCGCTTTGCCTTCGGCAAGTAATGAATGTCCACTTTCAATGTCTCCGAAAAGACATTGAAACATCCCACAAGTGTACAGCGCTGTAAGCGTTGCCGAGCGATTCCGAAAAACTGCTTGCCACCGTTTTACTGGTTCACAACGTGCCAAATTTTCGTCAAAAGTAAGCAAACGTAAAACGGCATATTGCAAGCGTCCCAGCTGGTGCCTCTGTCGTGCAATAATGTTCGCATGCACATGAGGGCAACCTCAGCAGGCTTGCAGTTGCACGTGCTTCGTCGCACGAGCAGAGATGGATGTTCGATCAAAACCATGCCACTCTGTTGCCAACCGGTTCTCAAAATTGTATGCAAAATGTAACTGTCCAGCATACAACAAAAAACAGTTCAGCGGCATGTGCTTGCCAGGCCGGCAAGTGAGGTACAAGCTAAATACACAGAAAAAAAGAACCTGAGCGCATCTATGCCAGACATCGCGAGCCAGGGTCAAGAAGTTCTTGGAGCGCTTTGTGCAATGAATGAACTCGAGACAAACAAGCGTGCTATGCGGCTTGAGGGTGCGGACATTGACTTCTTTGCTTTAGCTCACTTCTCACCAACTTTCTTTCGCGGCAGATTTTTGAAGTACCAGGGTCCCTCTCGAAAAAAAAGCCTAACGAGAGAAACCTGGGTAATCAATACATGCTTTGCACCTGATGTCAGTCTGCTAGGGGTGCCAGCGCTGACCCCAGCAGTTGCCATTTTGCAGGTTGTGTTCGTTTGTGTGGTGCTCCGCATACCGTTCACTGCGCATTTACTCGTCTCAGGCGGTGACGTTTTAGAATATATTTTTAGTGTTTCTGCGATAGTGGCTTCTGTGTACTTTTGTTCCTGTGTTGTGTCTTCTAAAACTTTGTTGTAGGTATCATTGAGCAATAAAAAGCGCGATCAACCGTGTTCCGTGCAATGGTACTAGGAATAAACCATCCGAAACCAACTATAAAAGTGTCGGATTTTATGCAATCACTAAGGTGAGACTGGGTGAATGCCAACAGACTGCCGCTAAAACCACTGAAAGAAGAGCCGTGTGGATGCAAAGAATCACAGGCGCGCAGACCTTTTTGCAAGTGCGACACACTATCGAATGTGCGGTGAACATTTTGTGACAGGTGAGTTGGAACTCGTTTTGGTCATTATGGTGCAGTACGAACAGATAAGGCGCTAATGATTTAATAGCACTCGATTTCAGCCTCGTGCAACGCATGTTTCATTGAAGATGTCTACACTGGTGGGCACACTTGACTGAAATGCCCGATGGGCTGTTTCCCGTTGTTACTAGCCAAGCTATCTGTGTTAGAAATGCATACGACTGCGTCCCATCACACAAGAATCTTTTTTTTTTTATACGGCTTTTTAATTCTAAGAGGTTGTCAATTCTGCATTTAAGCAACATCAGTGGTGCTACTCTCGAGACCAGATTTGGAGCAATTTTTGGAGTATCCAAATAGTAATTTTAAAGCAGTTCGGAGCACCAAAATATTTATTTTGGAGCAGTTTGGAGCACCTAAATGTATATTTTCTGGAGCACCTAAATATAATTTTTCGGAACACTTTTAAGCACTTGTGTACCAGGTCTAGTACTTAAGAGAACCTAGGTGTAGATTGACAAGTTTTGATGCTGCTAAATGTTACATTAGTAAGGTTTTTACAAAAGTATGATATATTGGTTGCAGAAAGACATTGAAAATGAGAAAATCAACACCTTTCAGAAAAAGTTTGCAAGGAATCGGGAGGTACTACCCTCACAATAAAATGGATGACAAACCAGCTCATCTAACGTATTACACCTTGTTTTTTTCGAACACAAAGAGCTTATCGAACTGCTCATCTAACATATATCACCTAGTTTATTTCAAACACCATGAGCTTATCAAAAGCCTGCTCTTTAAAGTTTGTGTAGCTTTTCATTCAGACCTGCAAGCTTGGTCATATTTTCAGCAAGACTTGTGTTTGCTTCGGCCAAAGTGAAGTTCATTTTAACTAGGAGAGGCGGCGCTAGACACCGCCCGATTCCCATCACAAAATCTTGGAGCAGTCTGGCGCAATTTCGGGAATTTTTGCAAATTTTTATCAGGATGGCGCAGAAAAACCTCTTTGGTGCAAAATGGCGCAAGAGTGGAAGCTCTGCAAAGTGTGTTCACGTGTGTTCATGCAGTGCATTCAGGTGCCATCGTTTGGCGCAAAAACTTCAAATATTCGAAAACACAGTGCAAGCGCAGGCGAGCTGAAGCAACAGTGCCCCATACTTCAGGGCGCCCAACATGCTTCATGGATGAACTCAACCGAGGCTGGGCACCGAGCCTCAAGCATGGGTACAAGACTTCAGTAGCCGACAAACCAGCTGCTGTCGACAGGTGAAAATGTTAGGAGTCACTGTAACCTGGTTGAATGCTTCGAATGCCTGCATTACCGGTGGCATCATTAGGGGGAGGGGGCAAACCGCCCCAGATGCAGCACTTGGAGGAGGGGGGTTGTTGCTGCGGGCCATTGCCCCGGATGCCACAGACCGTAGTGACGCTACTGTTCATTACTGATAGTTTTGCTTTTGCATACTGAACATATTTAGGTATAAGCGTACACAAGCTCGAGACAAAGCACCTGGACACAGCAAGGCGGCAGCGGCAAGTCAGCAACCAGACACCACAGCCAGTGTCGACATTTGGGGGCCCTGGGCTGAGGCTGTTATGAGGCCTCTACCTATCATAATGGTGGTGGTGATGATGGTGGAGGTGGAGGTAACGATGACGACGGGAATATGTATATTTTTGGACTTCTTAAATCCAGATATGTTTCATCGCATAATTACTGTCGAGCCTTGTTCAGATCCGTAGATTCAATGCAATTCAAGTTTTCCTTGCTGTCATTGAGCGGATGCGATTGTTTAGAAGCTACTTCGCAAATAATCAACCCCTCTACCAATTTACAATCCAGTAATTTTGAGGTACAAAAATGAAATCAAATAAACATTGCAGAAAATATTAGGATTCGTCGTTCACATTCAGCAACTTAACCACGAAAGCAACAACAACAAAAAAAAAAACTAAATTGCTTCGTTTAAAATGTTGACTCCATTCATGAATTTGTTTGACCAGAATTACAGCTAGAATCATAGAGTACATGCCCAGGCCAGTTTATACAAATTGGTCAATATGTCGACTTGTAGCACAGGTGACCCCCTTGCTAACATGTCGAGTGACATCATTAATCACACACGAATCGAGTTATGCAGCAACCGAAAAGGTACCTACAAAATTCCTATTCTAATTTCGCTTCCCCTAAATGGCATGCCTCGCAAATCGACAACTGCCACGAAAATCTAGAGCCCTCATTCTTGTAATTGTTCCAAAATATTGGAAGTGTTTTAACTTGTAACTAGCCCTCTGTTAATTACTGGTGTGAACAGTGAAGGAAATGACATAGGCAAGAAAGAAATTTTGTTGGTTGAAGCAGTCTTTATCTGGATCAAATTACTTCGTAAACGCTCTTCTAATAACTGAACCCTCGTTTCGCAAACAAACACAGACTTCCACATTTAAAGCATAGGAGAAACTGCGTGCGATTCTAAGACATTGACCGCTGTCGTTCGGGCACATTTGCATTTAAAGAATTTATCATGAGAATCGAGATGTTTTTCACGCTGTCCTTTTGAATGGGGAAAATGTTTCGCATCAGATTTAGTACCAATCTTGTTCTTTTTAAGTGCAGTAATTTAGACCTCAGCAGCCATTTTGTTCTGTGACTCAATGTTAAAAAATAAGAGTTTATACCTCAGAGGTTGGAGAAACCATTGCAGTATTCGTATCAGTCGCTGAAAGGAAGAGCGTTCAGTTGCACTGGCAGACCAGATATAGACTAGAGCACTTCCTTGCAGTCAGTACCCATCGAAAACTGTTGAGGGGTTTCTTAAGAGCAGGCTCTTTGAAACGCCTCTTTGTTGGTAGCTGTAAAGACGGTGTCCAAAAGATTTACGGGCACCTTTTCGCTTGTTCCAAACTTATCGTTCTGGAATAAACTCCATATGGAGTTTTGCGAAAAGGTTTAAAACAACATGTGTGAACCATCTGCGTTGCTTGCTAAATGCTTGCTTGACTTCCTGCTCACAATTGTCTGTAAAACACGCTAAGGGGGCCCCAGCACAAGAGAAAGCTCCATAACCGTCCTTCCATCAAGCTCCAATTAAAAAAAAAAAAAAGTCTAACAAGGGGCATGGGAGGCTGTGTTAAATTTTGTTGCTCTGGCACGCCCTTGTACAACGAGCTCACAAACGCCAGCTGATCTAGAGACGGGAACTTTATGGCAGCCTTGTTTCCTTGTTGAGAAAAAGAAAACAAGAAGGCCATTGCACCAGAGGCCCTTCGGAGTGTTTCTTTTGCATTCTGCCTAAACTTTCTTAAATAAAAAAAACGACTAACATTTTTAAATTTTCAGGGGGCCAGCATGAGGCCCCCTGACAGCCTGGGGCACAGGGCTGCAGCCCCCTTAAGCGGGAAACACATGTACGACGAAACCGTCCAATCCGACGTCCGACGACGCAATACGACGGTCGGAGGCGAGGGTTTTCAACGCTCTCCGATGCTAGGAAAGCCCTCGCCCCCCAAGGTCATTCCGGCAGTCCGCACGTCGGATCAGAAGGTTTCGTCGTACATGTGTTTCGCGCTTTAGCCCGCACCTTAATCCGGCCCTGACCGCAGCGGCTACACCCAAGTTAGTCGGTGAGATGCAGCACTCTCTGCTGACAGAAGAACAATCACCTGAACATTCCAGTAAGTGTTACCTTGATCGGTCAGCAAGTAAAAGCTTCCAGTAAGTGTTACCTTGATCGGTCAGCAAGTAAAGTAAAAGCGGACTTGTCAAGTAAAAGCATATTGCAATGCATGCAAATTTATTCAGTATGTTTGAGAGCTGCAAGACCAGGGACGTTGCACAAAATCGCCCGAGAGCCCTAGTAAGTAGCGTCAGCATGCCAAGCAACTATTCCTTAGAACTCACAATTTTCTTTTTTTGTGTCTGTAATGTTTCAGAGTTGCAAGACCAGGAATCTATTACAAAGCTTCAGATGGAGGATATCGCTAGATTAGAAGAAGAAAAACGCCGGCTCCTCTCGGATGTGTGCTTTGTTCGAGCCAGTCTTAGCAAGCA
The DNA here is from genome assembly GCF_016920785.2 of Ixodes scapularis. Classification (NCBI taxonomy): domain Eukaryota; kingdom Metazoa; phylum Arthropoda; class Arachnida; order Ixodida; family Ixodidae; genus Ixodes; species Ixodes scapularis. The sequence continues at coordinate 66,676,160 of NW_024609879.1, read as the reverse complement.
GAAGTTTAAAGAAGATGCATTTAGAGACAACGACAACTTAGTCAATTTTTATACGGGGCTTCCAAACTCTACAGTCCTTTTCGCTGTCGACGGACTGCTGCAGCTTCATGTCAGTCACAACGCTCACAACTGCCTGAGAAAATTTCAGGAAATTATCCTTTTCTTCATCACGCTTTGGATGAGTGTGCCCCTACAGGACCTTGCCATCAGGTGAAGCTTCACAAATATCAACTTATCGGTTATGATACGATACTTACAGGGTTGGATGCAGGTTTTTCCAGATAAGGGGGGGGGGGGGGGTGCAGAATATCAGATGCTTGAGAAGACTCCCCTTTTTCTACCCTAAATTTTTACACATGCGGAGAGCACTTCTTCTGTGGAAGGTTGTCACATGCTTGGCTCAAGTTGGCTCATGGAAGCCGTAATGCTTGTCCTTTGCCAAGTTATGTTGCATAGTTATCAACCCAGTCATCTAGCTAGTAATTTGATGTTTGACTTTTAGAACCTTAAAACAGTCTAAACATATTGCTAAACTTAAACATTTCTAACACCCAAGACGGAGGCTACAAAGAAGGGACCAACATAATACCCCTGTCAGACGGCAGCTAAAATGGCATTTACGCCAAATGACATTCAGTGTAAATGTCATTTAGGCACTGCCACACGGCAATTCAAATGGCATTTAACATAAATGCCATTTCGGGTAAACAGAGTTCCCCAAACTCATTTACGGCGTTTACGGCTCGCAGAGCGTACTCTCGATGGCAGCACTCGACACATATTACGGGATTGTTTTAAAAAAAGAAGGCATATATTGCGGACACAATTTTTACATCGTTTTAATTACGAAAATAATTTCTTTAACGCATATTTCGCACGCACTTTACGTTCCTAATTATTTAACCTACTCGCGATTCCAGTTATCCAGTAGGCCTAATGGCTCTGAACTCCTGAACCTGTCGGGTGCTCGCCTCGGTTGGCTCTCGGTTCGTTGGTTCCACCTGCGATGTGCTCCTCATTTACGCGTTTTTACGATGTCGGAAGGAGCGCCTGCCGACAAAAAAAGGCGACCTGTCCCGCGAGACGTCGGTACTCAAACTATGTGAGACGAGCACCTCGAATGTCTTCGGTAGCAGAAGCGGAACGATGGGTTCTGCACCGGCCTACGGGCGATTTTAGAAGCCCTCCGTTTCCTCAAGATATACGTCGCACTCCACCACAATACCGAAACCTCAAGGAACATTTTTGGGTAAGATATAACATTCACGGTTTGCATAACCAACAGGAGCACGCGAAACAATTAGCGGAGCGGACGGCCGTCTAGTATTCGTTGTGTGTGTGTGGGTCGTCGCAGCACTGCGTACCTCGAACGAGTACTGCGTACCTCGAACGAGTTCATTGCACGACCGGCTTGGTCGTGGTTTATACTAGCTGACTTCGCCTAGCAGCGCTTGAAATTTCGCGTTTGTTGCTCTGGCAACAGCTCGCGAAGTTAGCTGAACCTTTACTTGGCTGCCGCGAAGTAGAGATTCTGGGAAGAATGCAAGACGACAAAAAGTGGTTACTTTTCTTGAAGTGGTACAGATCTTGTAAATGCCCTGTTGTTGTAATAAACTTAGTGTAGGTATTCGCCACCATGACTTGTTACCGGCTTTTACATTCCCATTGACATTCGCCAAAAAGAAATAAAAAGAAATGCTGCGTGAAGTCAGTCTCTCAATGTTTCTGTTTCTAGCTTTCTTTGATGTTGGATAATCCCATACTGTTTTTAGAAATGTTTAACGTTAACCAGTTTGCCTGCCTTGTTACGTTATGTTCAATCATAATGCTAAACATTTTTTTTTAGGTTTGGAATTTTACAGTTTAGTTTCTGGGATTGTGGAGAAGTGGCTGGACGAGGTCTGCATACGATTTTCAGACTGTGTTAAATGGCCAGAGTGGGAGCACTTGAAAAAAAACCATGCCAGTGACTTTTGAGAAGGAATTTGACAGCAGGGTAGCGGTGATCTTAGACTGCTTTGAGATATTCATTGAAAGACCGTCGTCACTCGTGGCACGAGCACTCACGTGGTCTACTTACCAAGCACCATGACAAGCTCGAAATTCAGCCATGATAACCAACAACTCGGTTGTTGAGTTTTCATTAAACCAGCAAGTTGAGCATTACCCGACACCATGACGAAGTCTTCATTGCACTATTCCTAGACCCCGTAAAGGGTTCAAGAAATTATTTGAAGGGCTCGGGGAAATAACCAAATTGTTCATGATAGAACAATGATCAGACGAACAAGAACCTTGAAGGATGACAACATAAGAATAAAACAGGGCAATAAACTTATGAACTATCGAATATAAAGCAATGTTGGATCTGTCCGAGTCTCATAACTTAATTTTTTAGGCTTACACGTCAGCCTTATCGGGTGTGCTAATCCATTTTGCCTCTCAATATTAATTTCTTTTTCTGCTCTAAAGCAGATGGAAGAAAAGGCGAAGTCAGCTTGGGGAGCGACAATGAACGAGCATGAACGGTGAGAAGTAGACAATCCCCAGTGCCAGGACAAGGTACGCACAAAAAGCGTGACTCTATGACTGAATACCCTCAACAATTAATTTAAATTTTTTTTTTTTTTTAGTATGTTTTTAATGATGTTAGACAACTGTGAAATGGGCCTCTAGAGTGAATCTGGTTTCTCAGTGAAGTTCTGATCTTTTTTGCATATTCTTTTCCCTTTCTGTTTTGTTCCACATTAGCGCCTATCATCTGCGATTAGCTAACTATTTCTCCTTTTTTTTTTATTGCTCCAACGCTTCTAGCACATGATGCAGCACGCGGCTGCAGAAGCAGACGGATGGCGCAAAAGGAGAGGACACTGTGCACCGGCGGACCGTATGGAGGGACGGGGAAGGAGGGCGAGATTGTGAGCAATGCGGGAAGCTACAATTAGAAATTTCTTGAAGGTCGATACACTATGTGTCGCTAAAATCTAGAACTAAACCGCCTTGTCCCGAAAAGTTGGTCTTGTGCATGCAAATACACTGCTCTCAGGTGACGATGAGCTCTCAGCTCCACGACCAGCTGGCTGTACCAAGGCGGCAACATCCCGCAATCTCGAGGAAGAATGTGAAGTTAGCAGCTGAGATTGAGCAATTTTGTGCCCATGTGGCTTACAGCCTGTTGCTTGGTGTCATGTGCCACTACCTGGACAACGATTCTGGTATCAGAGTGGTGCCTTTGCCAGGCATTTATCAGCGTTTGTGTGCTTTTGTCGCAACATTAACGAGAGAACTGTCCTTTAAAAAGTAGAAATAAACTGCTATTTAATGGATTTCTTTTCTCCAGTACTATTTTTGTAGGTTTGCAAATGATTCCATGGTTTGCACGTGACGTCATATCCACCCTCCTTGCTAATGTCAGATGCCTGCCGTAAATGCAGGGGAAGATGCGCTCACTCGTTTCCGCTCGCTCACAACGCTAATTTTATGTTTGTAGAATTAGTAGAGTAAAGGCTAAGCTTGAGGAAGTTTGAGCACCAGAAAGGAGGACCAAATTACATAGGTGCAAGCTATCTATAAGTATGAACCCCTAGAGTGTGCAATATACACCTTAGTCAATTTCATTGAGCAGTGGAATCTTTCCGTGCCATTGAAGAAATACTATTTCAGGATAACTCATTGATTAGAACCAACAGTGGCAAGAAATACTCGTATGGAGAGTGGTAGGGGCTTAACCTAGAAAGACTTGATTAATCATGAACATGTTTTGAGTGTTCTATACTCAAGCTTAGAACGCTTTTGCACAATCGGTACGTGGAAAGAAGTGCCACTCGCGACGCAATTTCACCATAATGTGCTAGCAAAGAGAAATATCAAAGAGTGAACCCCGCTAAGCCTGCCTGTCATCTCATGCTAAACTTGACCTCTGTGAACGCAGCAGCACACAAACATATTTTTTGACAGTTCACATCATTTTGAGGAGTTATACGTTAAATGTACAAAAGCGATTAAAAGGACCCTTTGTGCATCATGCACTTTCTGGGGCCCTTGGCATCTCCAAAGTCGAACGCACATCGCTGGATCGTTTTGTTTTTTCCACACTGGTCAAACTTTAGTTACTGCTTTTTCCAACCTCAAGATTAACTAAATATAAACAACTTCAATCTAGAATTAGGTTGGAACACAAAATCATACTCTTTATTTCGCTTTGAGAAAAAGAAAACATATCTTAATGCCTTATTCACCGCATTCGGTGAGAGTTGGTACCACGGGCACTCCACAGTATTTGGTGCCCCTATAGACTTCCGGTAGACTATGTATTTATTCTTCAGCAATGCACAGGGATCAGGTAAGAAGATTTTGCTTCAGAGAAGTACCTGTGATTCGTTTGTAAGAACCTGTGAGCATTGTAGAACAGTCCAAATAACAAAAGGATGCGAGACAAAAGAAAAAGAGGGAAACTGCAAGCACGGAGAGGACCGCCGATAGCGGGCGGCTGCGAGCTTGTTTGCAAACATCGGTAAATAGAATTTATTTGTTATACATTAACGTTCTGGGGCTTACCGTTTGTTTGCTGGGGCACCTAAACCAATAAGAATGTGAATAACGAAAAAGCCCCACAGCGGCCATCTTGGCTTTATGAATGTTCTAGCACGACGGATGTATTGGCACGTTAGGCGTCATAACAGTAAGGATGAGCAATTACATCCAAAGAGCAACAACGCCCATCAAGACACTACCCAATGAGCAACTACATCCATCAAGCAGCTACATCCATAGACATGTCAACACATCCAAGAAGTAATGGCACAATGGATGAACTGGCTTGATGGATGTGTTAACACATAACCGGCAAACACAACCTCCCCTGGATCACTCCGGAAATCATGTTCCTCTCTCATTGAAAGCATAAGCTTCTACTTAAGTACAAAAAGCCAGGCTGCCTTTCAGGCGTAGAGGTCAAGAACATGTCCAGAGGGTGATCAAGAAGACAGTAAACCTAGAACACTGCAAATATTTTGCCAAAATTGCAGCTTGAGCAGCAATGGAACCTATTGTAAAATCCCGAGATGCCCTACCCCTGAAAGATAGCCCACCCCCTTTTTGACACTATTTGCTACATTTCTTTAAACACCGAAAGATAGCCCACTCCTAGTAATCGCAGTGTTTGGATGAATGATGGCCTCGGCGTAAATACGGCTAGTTATAGCTATGGCGGGATATAAGCGAACATTGCTGACTGGGAAGTACAGTCATCTTTGCTTCGTTGCTTCTCGCCACCATAACAAGCTTGGAAGACGTTTTTAAACTTATCTTGATTGTACACCAAATGTTAGCCCCCTCCATATTTTCACCCGATTTGCTCTTGATTTTAGGCGGGCTATCTCTCGGGATTTTACGGTAAGCTCTTCTGGGCATATGTCAACTCTCAGCGCAAATTGGCATATCCATGATTCAGCTCCTCGCGCAATAGCTATGCTGTAAACGAACCTGCAGCTATTGCTTTCTTCAATGAACATTTTTCCTCCGTGTGGTCCTCCTCTTCCTATAAGCTTGCTTAATTAACCCTTTAAGGTGCAGAGTATCTTCCAGGATACATTCTAATAATTTTTTGAAACCCAAAGCAATGCTCAGGCAAAGGGTTCAACATATCATAGGAGATACATGTTCTGGTTTCATTTTTCGTGGTCTCGAACTGTCTCCGCCAGGCGTTCTCCAGGTACTCCGTCGGCTCCGATGTGCATGGCAGCCCCCAGAACGTGTTCTCGTCTGTGCCGTGCTACGCACTTCGACCTGCTGTTACAAAGGTAGGCAGTACTTTGCTCTGAAATATGTTAATTTTACACTTTTAGAAGTTGTGGATTTCATAGCGCAGGCATATTTTACCCTGAAATGTATGAAAGTTGGGAAAAGAGTACAAATTAGATATGCGAATCAGGTAAGATACATTGTACTTTATGGCAGGAGTTGCATGTAGCTGTGATTTCAATGGTTTTCCCTTCTGTGCTTAGATTTGGCAATGTTTCGGTAGTTTTAAGCCGATAAATGTTGAGCCAGGTATATAAATTGGGCAATAGTTTAGGGGCGGGCGTTCACTCTGAATTTTACATACCTATGCACGAGGCGTCAGCTGTAATTGTCGGGAGAAAGCTTCCTGTTTGGTGTGGTTTTTTAGGACATCCCTATGTCGACCTGTTTACTGATAAAATTTAATGCAATGCCTTTTTCTTTCAGGTTTCGTATTCTACTGCTGCCCGATAGAAATTTCATCGGGATCTTTCTACCAGACACGGAGTCGCAATCGTCCCTGAGTGGTTTTGATTCCGGAGAGTGGAACAGTGTCCAACGCGGGATCTAGTGATAGCGAAGTGACAGTGATGAGGAGTACTTACCAACTAGGGGCCTAACAACAGAACCTTCAAGCGATGATGAAACTGAAGGCAGAGTGCCCATCTGTTCAGTTCTGTCAACGTCAAGAAAGAAACAAGTCACCGCCGGAAGTTTTCAACTGGCAAAAGGAAGACCGGTGTTTTGTGGAGCCTGCGGAACCATTATTTACAGCCTCTGATGATGTCAAAAGCCCGATGAAATATTTTCGAGTTTTCATTGATGACAAGCTGCTGATGATGGTTGTTGACAAGAAAAACCTCAATTCTGTGCGTCAGGCTGGAGCATCTGTGAACACAATAATGGACGAGATACAGCAGTTCATTGGCATTTTGCTCACCATGAGAGCAGTGACGATGCCAGGCTACGGAGACAATTGCTCAGAGAAGCTGCGGTACCCTTTTGTTGCAGATGTCATGCCCCTCAACCACTTCAAAAAGCTCCACAGGATGATCCACTTCATGTCAGAAGAAGACCCAGATGACAAATTTTCGAAAGTGAGGCAGCTTTTCTATGAGTTCCGGAAAAATCTGCTTAAAGTCGAGGATGAGACGAAACAATCTATTGATGAGATGATGGTACTGTACAAAGGTACCCGTGCTGGTAACTTGTGCCAGTATGTTCAGCCAAAACCCCATAAGTGTGGCTTCAAACTTTTTGTGCGGGCTGGGGTATCTGGCATGGTTTATGACATACTGCCTTATGCTGGGAAGGACACTTTCTGCAAGTCGAACTTCACAAGTAAAGTAGAGGCTTTGGGCGTCGGAGGAAAAGTCGTAGACCTATGCAAGACTGTTCATCAACCGCAAAGCACTGCAGTGTTTTTCGACAACTAGTTTTGCAGTGTTGAGCTGGTAAAGTAGATTGAGCAAAAGTTCTAGATCAAGCCATTAGGCACTATATGGAACGCAAGTACTCGAGGATGCCCACTCTAGGATGACAAAACACTAATCAAGAAAGGACGTGGGACTCCAGACCAGCAGACTGACAAGACCTCTGAAGTAACCATGAGCAAGTGGGTTGATAACAAAGTTGTAACTTTGTGCAGCAACTGTGTTGGTGTTCAGCCTCTCAGATCGGTGAAAAGATACTCAAACGACGAAACGTCTAAAGTGGCCATAACCAATTCCTGTATCATCCTTGAATACAACGCACATACGGGCGGGGTGGACCTGGCGGATATGTTGATAGAGCTGTACCGCACACCATTTAAGCGTTACTACATGCGGCTCATTGCTCACATCCTAGACATTGCAGTGAACAATGCTTGGCTGCTCTATTGCCGGGAGTGCTATCTTCTGAAAGTGAAACCAGAACTCCCTCTGAAGGATTCCAGATCTCTAATTGCAGATGCCCTGATAAGAGCACACAAGCCAAAGCGTGGACGACCTTCTTGTAGCAGTGGGCCTGCCAAGAAAATCAAGTACCATGTCCAGCCAGGACCTTCTGCGGAAGTGCGGTACAACGGTGTTGGGCACTGGCCAGTGGTTGTTAAAGGCCGGCCCGCAAGCAGAGAGAGGGAACCCAACCCTGTGAAAGGAGGAAATCGCCTCTCGTTTCCTCCTCGCCATTTTCCAATTTTTTTTGCTTTTTTTTTTTTGCCAACTGCCTGTTTTTTTGTTTTTTTTTTTACAAGTCTGGGGTGGGGAAAATGAAAGGCTTGAAAGATTTGAAAAGATTATCCAGAAGCCAGCCAACACACCTGCGACAAGGAGCTGAACCAACCGAGCAGCTGTTTTGAGCGAGCTTGGCACTTGCTCTTCCTAGTGTGCCTTTATTTGCCTTCCTAGGGTGCACATGAAGGCTCCCTAGCTCTTCCCAACGAGTTGCATTGGCTCTTTTTTAGCATTGGTTTGGAGGACGATTCTTGCTGTTGTGAGAGCACAAATACCTTGTTCTGCTCAAAGAAGTACTCATTGAAGTACCAGTTTTAATATAAATATCTGATTTGTCATTTTTCGCTGTTTAGGCGGATTCATGGCGACAACGGGAAGTACGAGCGGCGTTTTCTGTATATCAGGGATGGCGCTCCATAGACCAGTGGTTCTGAATCATGATGGTTCATAAACCGGCAGAGGTGACAGAGGATACCATCCGTAGTGGGTCTAGCACTTTTCGGTGTAGAGCGTTTTGCTGTAGGGCATTTCAGTGCGGACTTTTTGGTGCACAGACATTTCAGTGTACGGACTTTTTGCTGCAAAGACTTTTCGTTGTGGGACTTTTCGGTGTGCGGATATTTCAGTGCACGGACATTTTGAAGTTTTGATGCATGGACATTCGACACTATGGTTTGCTCGCCGGTATCTATTTTCCAATGTACGCAGACACGCCTCGCATCGTGTTTGCGCGTTGAGTTGATAGAGATAGTCTCCTCTATAAGGTTTTGGCTTTATTATTGGTCCTGCGTGTATGAAAGGACCCAAACAGCAAGATGTTTGACGCTCGCCCACCCTGACAGAGCCCCGAACAATTATGATGCAAGGGCTGCAGAGGCTATCTGGGCATTCCATTTCTTAATCAGCGAACGAATGGGTACAGAAGAGAATGAAAGCTTCGTAATTCCTGTCTTGTAATAAATGGCATAATATGCTACTATTGCTCGTTGCACTATTTTACGTGAAGAAAATTGTGATTTTGCGGTTCAATCTCCGTGTTTCCCGTTCTCTTTGCTGATACGCAAGATATTTGTCGGCTCTCGAGTTTTCAGTTACATTTGTTGACAGAAACTAAATGCACGTTTTGCCACAAAGAAATTTTTTTTCAAAGGCTGAAGGTAGATGAAATATACCATAAACCGTTTCACTTTTTATGGAAGTTTGTTTTTACTCTTCTTAGTAGCTTCAACGAGGCGGCCGTCACTCTAGAAAACACCTGTAGTACGAACCTATATATTGTGCCCCAGAAATGGTCAGACTGTGTCCCTCTAACTGCAATATCTTTGACTTGTAATTACTCATGATTATTACTTTGAACAAAAAACAAAAACACAATAGTGATACAATCACTCTTCAGTGTGCCGTTGTTAGAACGACCAATTTTCAGCTCTCTGGGTAGAGCTCAAAGTTCAGATAAAAATACCCATCTTTTTTCCTTTTGCTGTGATGTTCAAGTTCTGTTCACTCGAGACAAATATGCAGTGTAGTAGCGTATGTGGCCGCATGCGGAAGTATGTCGGTGTGTTTTAGAGCTGCAAAAAAAAAAAAGAGTAAAAAAAAAAAAGGAGAAAAGCAAGCCAGCCCGAACCCTTCCGAGCTCATATCCAGCCTGCCTAACTAATCCGTGATGTTTGGGATCAAAGTAGAGAACCTTGAAGGGTTACAGAGATTTTGTCGGGGGGCCCGTAAGCCCATTAGCACTCGTACGAGAAGGCCGTAAAAAGCGAGGAGGAAAATGGAGGAGGAAAGGCTGAAGAAAATTTTGAGCACCCGCCTTTAAAAAAGGACGCTGCTGACACTGTCCGAGTGGTCAGACACAAGTTCAATTCACTAAATGTGGCATGAGCCCGTGTTTTGTCCCTGATAGTAACTGCTTTCTGGACTTCCACCATCCTGACTGCACCAGACCCCCGCATCTACCTACGTGAGGCAATAGCCTGGACTCTTGCCGCTCTTCTGGCCCCCACGTCGTCGCTGATCTTCACCGACAACTTGGCACTTCGGTGTGCCATCACCAACGGCCACCTGCGGGCACTTCCATGGACACTTTGTGTAGCCATTTCCTGTCTCTCAATAAAAAGAAACCTAAGGGCCAAATGGCTGCCCACTGCACAGAACCCCGCCGACATGCCCTCACGCCTTCCGCACTGCTTTCTGGATCTCTCAGAATACAAGAGCGAGTGGCCTCAACAAGGACTACCTTTCCTACATAAATATTTTCTTGGTGCTAGATGACGTGACAGGCGCAATGGCTCACCTAAGTCCCTTTCAGAGTCCTGGACCTGATCGCATACACCTCTCCCTTCTGAAGCCATCTTCACCAAACCTCAACCCCCGGCTAACAAGAATGTTCCAGAGGACACCTGACTCTGGCGTGGTGCCAACAATGCGGAAAACGCACGAACCACTCCTGTCCACAAGGGTAAGTAAGAAATCAAATACCACCCCCGTGGACTTGTCCGCCCAACTTTGTCCACACCTGTTGTCTGCAGGACCCTCGAATTTCTATTTGGATTTCTATGTTCTGCGCACTTTTCAGTCGCGCTCCGATGGCGTCGTTCGCACCAACGACACCATCTTAAAAGGAGAAACACAACTTCTTGAACGCGCCTGTGGTTGTAGCAGTTCTCAAACAATCATCTGCCGCATTTGCAACCTAAAAGCTTTGTCGCATTCCCAGTGCAGTGGATTCACAAACCATCTCTCACTCCTGCTTTTATTTAGGAAAGTCCCCCCCCTCCCCCCCCCCTCATATATTTGTCACACCCCACAAAACTTCACCCAATTTTGGGGAAAAATAGGGTGTCAGTAGGGCAAGGAAATATGGTATTTTGTCCCCTAATGCCAAAGAACAAAATAAGTATGTTTGCAGAACCACTTTTTAAAACTGTTTTTACAATTCTTTTAGCACACTAAACCGTTTCTTGACCAGTCAAGATAGCTGCCTCGGGTTTGGGCTTTCCCTGCTTGCTCTTACATGCCTTCTTTGTAAAAGAAAGAAAACATAATTTGGTCCTCACATTTGCAGTGATTGTTTTTGTTGTTGCATATATTTATAGATTCCTTTAACTATGAACTACTCCAGTTCGCACTGACCTGCCACTAGGGTATCATAAATACAGTATTTGATTCGCATAAATCAGCATTGCACGAAGAGCAGCTCTTTCTGGTTCTCCCCAGACGCTTTTGTTTTGCCACCTCTTTTGATGTTTTACAAATGAATTTTCACGATACGGGAGTTCAGGTCCCGAAGGAGGCATGGAAGGGTGCAATGCAGCCGAAGATTGGGGCAAGTGTGGCAGTAAAGAACCTTGCCACGTCTATATGGGGTTCGGACGTCCTCCTCACAAGGACTGTAACAGGAGCTGCGTGGAACACCAACAAGGACAAGGAAGCGAGGCCAGCTCTGACACCCAAGAAGGTGGCAAGCTTAAGAGGCGAGGGCAAATCACCTGACACAATTCTAATCTAAATAGTAATCCTGTAATGTTTCCTAATCAATGCCTTCTTCAAGCAGTTGTATTGTATTTAGTGACATGATTGATTTGTAGAAATTGCAGTAGCTCTTTCCTTCATGTCACAGTGGTGATTAGTTAGTACCATGGCTTAATGTGTACAGTACCATTTCGTGCCAGTGACTCGTAGAACTTTTAACCATGTTAATGAGTCTGAGTTACTCTTTTCTGAGCTCAGCATCAGCCTCAGCTTTTTTGTTTTATAGCTTGCTCCGGCATAGAGATCATAAAATCTAGATAAAAAAGGTCCAGTGTCTACCGATGCATTTCGGCCGCTTGGGAACGGCAGGACATACAAGCCAACATTAGTGATCCTGGTGAGCTAAAATTGCAGGTGGTAGCTTCATTAACACAAAAGGCAGGTGATATATGTCACTTTGCAAGATCATTGTCTCATACACTTTTGCTTAATTATTGCGAAAGCAATAATTAAGCAAAAACGCTTTTGCTTAATTATATTTGTGGGGGGTCCTAGAAGTCTATGGGGCACCCATGGGGTTGTAGGGTGTACTAAAATCTCTGTGGGGTCAGGCCCATGGGCTTATGAGACATGTGGGTTACTGTGCGGGCTCCTTTAGGAAACAGCCTGTAGGGGCTCCTTTAGGTGACCTTCATAGTCTGTGGGGATAGAACCCTGGCTTTTATGGTGAGTTCACCCTCGTCTATTTTAATGTTGACGTCTAAGAAGTTGTTTATTCAAATAAACAACTTCTTAGACGTCAACGTTAAAATCACCACGAGCCTGTACCGTAAGCCAACAGATCAACAGCAATACCTGCATTATCAAAGCGACCACCCACACCATAGCAAGAACAGCATTCCCTATAGCCAAGCTCATCGTTTCAAACAAATTTGTTCCAAAGAGACACATTTTGATGCGAGCAGCCAAAATTTGAAGTCAGTGCTAGAGAAACAAAAGTATCCACCCCGTAAAATTGACGATGCAATCGGAAAAGCAAAGCAACTGAACCAAACAGACCTTATCAGCCCGTGCCCCACGCAAAGCGACATACAATGCACAAACCTATATCTAACTTATAGCATGAACCATCCTAATGTAAATAATATCTTAAGACGACATTATAACATTCACAAACAAAGCGAGCGCCTTAAACGCGCGTTTCCATCCACCCCTGGGGTAGTCCACAGACGATCGCGTAACCTCAAAGACGCGCTAGTAAACTCTCGGATAAATTCATTGCCACCAACTAACGAATGTAGGCCTTGCATGCACCCAGGATGTCTGATCTGTAAACAGATGCAGCACACAAACAGGGCCAGCAGCACGCACTCGCAGTTTTCGATCAAAATTAAAGGGCACCTAACATGTGCCTCGTCGAATGTCATGTACTTATTCGAGTGTACGGTATGCAAAATTCAATACATAGGGCAGACTAGAACGGCATTTAGACTGCGCTTTAATAATCACAAATCTCACACCATAAATCTTCCGACACTGTCTCTATCCAAACATCTCGCTCTCCCAAAACACTCGTTTGATAAATTGTCAGTGACGCTCCTAGAATCTGGATTTAAATCAAATCGGGAACGTGAACAGCGTGAATCCTACCCAATTTACCGATTCAATGCTATTAAACAGGGAATAAATGAAAGCTCCGGTACTCTGGCATCAATTAAAATGCTAACAGACGAATAGCAACAGCGATCAGGGGACATCTTTTCAGGTCCCAGACCTTATTGTTAGCAGTGGTACTGTGTTTATGGCCGGAACTGGACCATCAACTTTTCTCTTTTATTTCCAGGTTTTGATATTCATTCTCTTTCTTTTTATTTCTAGGGTTAACATTGTTCCCTTCCAGGCCTAACTCATGCATGCCCTACAAAACAACACAAGTGAAAGGGTATTTCGGAAACGTTTTTCATAAGGGAGTGCGACAGCGACACGTGCATCAGCGCCCCATCGATAGCATTGTACGATTCGGAGGTGGCGTATCTTCAGTCCTTTGTTAGCCCAAGCTAGAAAGATTATATGTAGATTATTGAACAATGCTTTTTACATGACGTGGATGGTTGTTGACAAGGCATTTATGTTTCTTCTTTGGTTTAAATCACATTAAACCTCAGTTGCAAGTGTGCTCTACTGTGTATGTGTCTTCTTTTACTGGTCCTCGTTTTTTAGCGCTTTTAATCCAGAAATGCAACACAAGTAACCGTGCATATTTTTTTTTTTTTTTCTTTTTGAAACAGCATTTTTGTTGGCGGGTGTGCCTTTCGTCTATTGTACGCTATCGTCCAGGTCACCCCCGCCTGCCCGGACACAAAGTCACCCTGTGCCCCCTCTCAAGAAGCTACAACCGTCATCCCACTGTCCTTGAAACTTGGCCCCGACCATCAAGCTTCTTCACCCGGATACGAACTGCCCTCGCTTCCCTCTCACGAAAGGTCCAACCGTCACATCGCCAAAATTTGGACCCGACCGTAGCATTGTATAAACGTTTGCCCCATCTGGAACTCCTCCTACACTTCTTTGGAACCTCCAACCGTCATCCCGCTGTTTTTTAAACCTGGACTCGACCGTACCATTGAATAAATACCACCCACGTTCATCTGTAAAAGTTCTTCCTGACTTCCTGAAACGTTATAATGTTATCGCGATGAACCCGAACCGGAACTGAACCGGAAAAAAATAACGGTTACCGGCTCATGTCAAAATGGTTCGGCTACGCGCTGTTGACAATAAATGTGCTATCAATGCCATTTGTTTTTTAAGCGCCGTCAACTGACATACACCTCGCTTACATATTTTTCATCTCCACTCAGTCTTAGGAATATAAACGCTGCATCCATGAATCTTGACAAACGCTGCATCCATGAATCTTGACATATGAACCAGTATTGCGCTGGTCGCGGCTTGCACGGAAGAAAGAGAATTGGAAGGCTGTGCAAGAAAAAAAATTGCGTCACGGGATTTCATTTTCCTACAATCTCGTAAATCCTAAATGCTGCTGTGTGCTCATTTCATAACACGTTTCCAGAACGCGCGAGTTCTATAGGCCTGCTTCCATCGGAATGAGAAAAGAAAAGGCTGTGGGGTTTGATAATGTTTGAGGGAGAGAAAGAAATTTTATTTACAGTTAAAATGAGCATTCATGAATTATATCTGCTCTTCGCTGCCCAAACCACCGGTCAGAGTATATCGAGCTATGAAGTGTCAAGATTTACATGCCATATTTTTTCGTACTTGAAACTCGATAAATGCAGGAAAAAAAAAACAGGGATACAAACCCTAGTCGCTCGGGGAGAAGCGAAGCTGCGCACACTTTCGAATTTGACAAAGGATCTGCCGAGCTTCTGTTGCTTCCGTCGCCTGCCCAGCGTAGTCATGGGACTCAAGCGGGCGCGTGCGCTTAAACCAACGCTCAGCAGACGCTGGAGTTAGCGCCCGTGACAGACAGCCCTGTCATGAGACAGTCGTTGTTTGCCACTTGCATTGGCTACAGGCTTTTATAAATGTTATACACTACTAGTTTCAACTACTTTTCATTTGTTTTCATCGGTGTCCGTATTATACATGAATAAACGCGCCAGAGCGAATCGAATTCTACGTACGTTTGCCATGACCCGTACACCTTTGGGGTGTGCACCCTCCTCTTTTTTTTTTTTTCTCTCACAAACACGCCGTTTGTCTGTACTTATTTTGTGCTGGCTTTCCGATTCCCCGCGCCCGACACCGCTCGTCCCCAAGAATACGGCGCCTTGCAGTTCCGCTGCACTGGAGCCGAGGCAGAGAGAGGGTTGCCTACGGGCAGAAGCACAGGCGCTTGTAGCGCTTTATGGACCTGCTTCCGTGCGCCGACTCCGGTAGAGCCAGGCTAACAACGAGTGTGCTGCCCCAACCCAAGGTAAGTCAAGGTGTTCCATTTTGGTTTCTTGAACGACATTTTCTTCTTGAACTCCGCATTCACGCGTGCAAATGCTAAAATATGGTAGTTATTGCCTTTGTGAAATCGTTTAAAGTTATGCAACGGCTTTGTTTTGCAGTCTAGAGAAAGGCGGCGAATTGAATGCCTTCGTTTTTTTAAGAATTCTGTGTTCATGTCCATTTATAGGGAAGATTCATTTCGATATTTGAAGGTATGTGGCCATTGAGAAAGCAGCATACAGTGGATAAACACCATCATCTGAAGCGCAGGGGCTGCCAGCCGTTTCGTTGTCAATAATTGTGACATAATGGACCGCGATGTAAGTCCAAGTTGTTCAAGGGAACCGAAACTTCGATGAGCATTCGATGGCTTACAACAGCTACCAATGAACTACTAGCGATTCAAGAGGCACAAAGGTTTATCATGATAATTTGGCTTCAGAGTGGTTGCTGTCATGCAGAATGGTCAGTTTAATTTTCCTTAGTCTTTCACGCCGTTGAGAAGGGAAAAAGGATTGCGGCCGTTCACTACATTTCTCGTCCAGTATAATTTTCGCTGATCTCAAAGAAAAATGTAAATTCTCCCGTGTTTACGTTTTGGGACCGATGAAAATTTGGGACGTTTTGGGACCGCGGCACAGCTCTATGAGGTCGGTTATTACCCCACATAGGAGTTTATCCAGAACAGTTTTCGGAAAGCATTTGTAGCTATTGAGAGCCAGTACATGTTTCAAGTATAGAGCTTGCAAATAGGATCATAAATTTACCAGAATAATTTTCATTATACAGCACACATGGGCAGAAGAAGAAAAAACACAGCGAGGAAGTACTTCTCGTATGATGATGTAACCGAGATGTCAAAATGCGGTGTTGGAAGTTGTTCTGCGCAAATTAAGGGCAACCATGCTGCTAATCTCCAACGACACCTGCAAAGGTATCATTACGAGATCTACAGGAAGGTCGTTGCGGACTCCTCCATGGCCCCTACAGGTGCAGAAGCAAGCTCAGCAAAACGACCACGTTCATCTGGGCAACAGAAGCTCACTGCTATGCTACCAGCTGGCACGACTAGAGTGTCGATAAGTGATCAAATAATTGTTAGCGCTTGTGTAGAGCTGTGCACTGTGAATGGCAGACCGTTTGCGCTGATGGAAGACTCCGGTTCCCGAAAAATTCTCGATGGTCTTAGCACAAAGACGGTCATAAACGCCGAAAACATTCGGACAAGAGTAGCTCTTTTGGCCGATGAAATGCGCGAAGAAATCCGGCAGCAAGTGAAGGGAAGACTGATATCGCTTAAAGTTGATTGTGTCACCCGTATGGACAGATCAATGCTTGGTGTCAACCTGCAATTCGTTTCCAATGGAAAAATTGTCCTCCAGACGCTCGCGATCGAAGAATTAAAGGAGGGGCACACAGCTAGCTATTTGCAAAGTATCCTGCTTGAGGTACTGGCGGCGTACAATGTCAAGCTATGCCAAGTGTACAGCATCACTACAGACAACGGCACCAACCTGGTGAAGTCAGTCAAGTCGCTCGTGGAAGATCAGCAGCAGCAGTCGGGAAGTGATGACGAAGGGGAGGTCACTGGGGATCAGAACGCTGAGCTGCAGTTGACAAGTGATGACCCGTTCGACGACACAAGACCGTGGCCTGGTGTACTGAGGGGAGTGCGATGCGCAGCGCATACCTTGCAGCTAGCAGTTGACGACGCGATGAAAAAGGCCTCCGTCAAAGCCACTGTTGCGAAAGCAAGAGAAGTTTGCAAGAAACTTCGGTGCCCAAATGTAATGATGATGATAAAAAAAACTAAACTTAAGGAAGCCCATCCTGAACTGCCCAACTCGCTGGCACTCCACCCATGATATGTTGGAATGTTTGCTCGAACTTTGGGGGTTTTGTGTGGAGGTGTCTGCCACAAATCGTGACTTGTTCCTTGCCGGTGACGAATGGAGTAGAATAGAGGACATTGTACGAGCTCTCCACCCAGCAAAGAAGACAATGCTCACCCTGCAGTCACAACAGTTGACAGTCGGTGATTTCTACGGCGCTTGGATGAAACGCGTTATAGACACAGGGAAAGTGGATTCCACATTTGCACGCTTTGTTGTTGATGCACTCAAGGCAAGGGAGATTTTGCTTCTTCAGAATGACGCGTTCAGGGCGACGGTCTTCCTTGATCCGAGGTACAACATTCTGCTGTCTGAAGGGGATAAGCAACAAGCACGTGCTCACTTGAGAAACACGTGGGTCAACCTTGTACGCTTCAGCCGTGACGCCAACGACTGCCGAGAAAGTCCGACATCCTCTCTAGGCAGTGATGATGAACTAGACGCTCTGCTGAAGGAAAAGGAAAAATCACAAGTGTCTGAAAATTACGAGAAAAGAAGGGCACTGAAGTCGATAGCTGCAGCATTGAGCGACTTCGAAAGAGAAAAGAGACTGAAGAAAGATGAAAACGTCCTTGCCTATTGGGAGACGCAACGACTGGAACGCCCCGAGCTTCATGAACTGGCTAAAGTTGTGCTGGCGTGCCCAGCAACTCAAGTGAGCGTAGAGAGGACTTTTTCTAGCTTAAAGTTCATACTTTCTCCTCAACGCGTTAACTTGTCAGAGAATACTCTTGACAATATTTTGCTGATCCGTGCTAACTGGGGAGAAAAAAAAGTAAAAGAGCAACACTTCTGCTTCTACATTTTTGTTGAATGATGTAACAACACAAAAACTGTTTTGTTTTGTCGTTGTTTTTTTTAGGTTTCTGTTAGTGCGAGTGGTACAATGCCTTAAATGTGCATTCAGGATGTTTTCTCCTATTTTTGTAAATGGCAGCCGAGTATAATGCTTCCAGATGCTTATTCGGCCGTGTTCCGTCCGCCGGGTCGTGCAGTGCAGCCTATTTGTGCCGTAGAGTGACGGGTTGGAGGTTTGTAGTCATTGTCACACAATTTCCTTGCTGTGCGAGTACTTTTTTCGAAAGTGCCAATTTTATATGGCTGCACAATAACACTGTTAAAATCTCCTATTGTTTGACGGTAAAGTTTTCTTAACACCAGTAGCGCCGTCACCACGGGATCTGTAGCGCAGCCCTCTTAAGCTACATTGTAATAATTGTGATAATCCACGACTGATGATGTTACACCTGATCCTGCGGGCCGTTTTGGTAACCAAGTTGAAACTGTGTAATTATATGTAATGGTGGATTTCTTTAAAGCTCGGTAGCACTGTAACCAACTTAATACCAAGTTTGGTTTTTATCAATATTGCGTTATTGTTGTTATTGTATAACTAATGTTTTCCCTGTCAGATGTATGTTGTCTTTAACGGATTGAAAGGGATATTTCATTCTGATATGATCCTTTCGTGGTTAACGATTTGAGTGAATAAATACACAACTTCGTTTCAAACTTCCGTTTCTGTGGTAATCTTTCCAGGAGACCGTTTGTTTTGTACCGTTTTCGGTGTACCCTCCGGATTTTGGGATTTATTCTCCTGCACATTCCTTGCGTTTCTAATTTTATGACTTTGCCTAAACTGCAAATTTTTGCACAGTAGAGAACAAAGGCGGGAAATGGAAAATTTCCCGGGTCGTCCTACGCTTCGTGGTATCCTTAACCTTTTTGTAGTTGCAGACTAGTGCTTATTTTGATTGCTGCAGAAGCTGTTGAAGGGGCCACGAAAACAAAAACAAACTGGTATTCGAAAAAAAAAAAAACGGCTTTATACCAATAACAATGATACCAATTTTAACGCCACTTAAATACAATTATGTATTTATTTTGGAAAAAAAGATCAATCAGTGGCAAGTTCTTTTTTTTGCGAGAGAATAACCTACGTCATAAAGCAGCACCTCATAGTAACCACGTGGTCACTGGAACAGAAGTGGTTACCTACTCCCGCATCCCTTTAGACGTCCAGGTAATATAGTGTGCGGTGTAGTCAGTTTTGTATTATGGTGGCGATGCAAGCGAGTTGGTTCATGACTTCTGAAATTGGAAAACAGCGCGCAAAAAGACGAAGACGACGAGAGAAGAGCACAGGACAAGCGCAGCGCTTGTCCTGTGCTCTTCTCTCGTCGTCTTCGTCTTTTTGCGCGCTGTTTTCCAATTTCAGAAGTCAGTTTTGTGCGAGTGGCGGCCGCTGAAAAAAGCCAGCACCACGATGCATCCGGTTTCGTATAGGCACTTAGACGCTAACATATTTGTGAGACAGCAAACTCTTCTATTTTAATATTTATCCTATTACGTCCTTCTGGCGTTGCGTTCGGTGAAGCGTTTTTCATATTCCGTATCTTGTTTAATGAAAACTTCTTTAAGGGTCTAATTTGAGTTACCGAAGGCTAGTTCAAATAAAGAAAGCTGTATTTTCTCCCCACTGTTCCTTCAATTGCTTACACGCCGAGGTGGCGGGATAGTTAGCGAGTTCTACTTGTAAGTGGGTTTGTAAGGAGGTCGCGTATTTTACAGCTACTGCGTCGGACCCAATTAGATGAAGTCCGAATGCGTAAACGTCGGTGAGGTAACCTTTGAGCGCACATAAAGAAACCATTCCTGGTAGAAATCCCTGAGCCTTACACTACGATGTATCCCATTTCGTATGTGCTGATTTCAGATGTTTTATTTGTAATTTATTTTGATGTTGCAATTTGTCATTTATAATTTCCGAAGCGGTTCGCGGATCGAATTAATTGAACCGGAACAAAATAAATTTACCTGAACCTGAACCGTAACCGAACCCGTATTTTTTTCGGTTCGACACACTGATATATATATATATATATATATATATATATATATATATATATATATATATATATATATATATATATATATATATATATATATATATATATATATATATATATATATATATATATATATATATATATATATATATAACACCTTGGGACTTCGTGCCTCGGGATGTTACCTGCCTGATTCTTCATCTGTGCACCAATGACCTTACAATTGACAGTGTTCGGATGGCGTTTTCAACTACTGTGGCCTTATCGAGCCTATCCCAGAACAGCGTTCCCACATCGCAAGCGTGTATGGTCCCCCCCTTCCTAGTGCGCAAGCCCAATCGACGCTGTGGCTCTTCCGACTGGAAGTTCATCGGCGGATTTAATGCCAAGGTACGGGACTTTAACGGCGCCCTCCACGGGCTGTGCCATCAGGCGAAAGATACATTCTTTTTTGATCACTGTTTCGGCCAATTTCCTGCATGTCTGGTCCTGGCAGCCGATGGAGTGCACGCCAGCTTCGTCGGCATGTCCTACCTGGCTTGGAACGTGCATCGGCTGCTCACCCGTTGCCGCCGCTGGAGTACTGACGTTTGGCGTGACCATGCCGCTTCTCGGAAACACGTGAGGGACCCCGACGTGATCACCTTGTTGGATCGTCAACAGAGAGCCCCTTGTTTGGAAGATCGGGGGACGCAGACTGTGCATCCACAATGTTCTGAGTCAATGCACCAGCCGGACCCTGGATTTCTCGGCAGCCACTCGACCTCCGTGACGCTACCGCTCTCAGCGGAGGCACCCGCTTCCCTAGAAGATGACGCTGGGCCTGCCCCGTGTTTCCCGACGGCCACCCAACCACCGTAACACCCCAGCCCTCGGCAGAGGCAGCTACTTGCTTAGAAGATGACGCCGGCGGACGCTCTGCTGGACAGAGGAGCCAGATCGCCGAGCCTACCCCTCAAGCGTGCTACAATCTGTGCAAGCCTTACAGCAAGGCTCTCTGCTCGCAACAGGATTGACGGTCTCCGCCTAGCACTTCACAGGCTCCTCCTGTTTTGAGTAAGATACCTGTTAACTTTTCACCCCATCTTTTAGAAATTAGAAAGTTAGCGGACAAAAGGATACGCCACGACTTACTTGCCGCATACTTTGAGACTTGGCTCAACGCATGCATTGCTCCCAGGAGTTTAGAAATTTATTCTCCACCTAGTGCGACATATCTCTCCAAAAGCAATTAAAAAAAAATGGAATGCAGTGCTTATGCATGCTTCTCTCGATTTAGTAAAAATAGTTAAAAATCACTGTCAGACAACTTTGACGAATATTCAAAGGGTTGAAAGCAATTTGCTTCGCGCCAATGAACTGTCACAACATGAAACCACAGCACTAAAATCATTTGATGAAAACAAACGTAGTATCATCAGGGAGGTAAAGAATAGTAAACTACCTATAGATAATGTTAAATATCCCCCGACGACGGTGAGTAAACGGGACATACAGATTAACTCTCTTGATTGTAGCAACATAATTTATCCAGTGTAGAACTAACCCACGACGAAGAGTCGCTCCTCTCAAGGGGTCTTACCTCCTGCCCGGCCACAGGCCAGTACGACGATTTTATGCTCCTTCAGGATCTCGATAATTTCACACGAAGCCTTCGGCTTCAGGAACTCTTCCTTGAAAAGCCCCACCAAAGCGCATCTCCTCTGCCTTCGACGTCGTCTGGCTGGACTCCCGGTCTTAACAAAGATAAGCATTGTTATAATAGGCCACCCAGAGAGCGGGTTCAGCTTCCTGGCAGCGCCATCGACCATCCATCGACTGATCAGAGTTTCGAACTCGGCATTCTGGAGCCGCCAAACATATCGACCGACGCAGCGTGGGTGGGGTGCGGCTTCCGGGCAACATCGAGCGGGTCACCCGGCACAACCCGGCACAGCGGGAGCTGACCCCCCTGAAACCCCACTGAGAAACGAGGGCCCGCTTCCTCGGCCTTCAGACCGGATGCTAACGGACGATGGAGACAAGTGGAGATGTTTGGCTCTCGGTGTGTGATCGAGAAAGCTGCTCTGTTCCCGCATTCTTCAGGGAAACGGGACGAGAGGGATGCTTGGGCCGGGGTGTGACCACGCCACCCCAGAGACGTCTCGTGGTGACGAGAGTGCCCTTTCCCCCTGCGGGACCTTGGACAGAGACCTCCTCGCCACTTCAAGGGGGCTACATTAGCCGGTGCTCAGACTCATAGAGAGTCTTCTCTTCTCAGAGGCCAAAACTGAAAGATGACAATGTAAATATTCCTGTGTATAAACATATTCTCCTCTCAGTGAATGCTCCTCAGTATCTCAGGAGTCCACGACACTTGGAAGTGAGAGCATGCTCGGCCCGGAACCATAACAGCATCTAGACCTTCGTATACAGGTGGTCCAAAAGGACATTGTGTCAGCTTATAGAAATCAGCAACCGCATCAGGATAACCTCTCGCTTCCCGAACGAAAAGCACTCAAGGATCTAGATAACAGAAAAGATATTACAATCAAACCAGCTGACAAAGGAGGTGCCATAGCTATTCTCAACATCTCAGATTACGTAAAAGAAGGCCATAAACAACTAAACAATGCCAAATTCTATCATCTAAACAACGATGCAACTAGCCAAAATGCCACATTTATACACAAGCGACTTATTCAGCTAGAGAAACAAGGTGAAATTACCAACACTTTACGGGAGCTAACTGCTAAACACGCCATACATAAACGCTTCTATATATTACCTTAAAGGGGCCCTGCAATCATATTTAAGCGTCTACTTTTTTTGCGGTTTCCACGTCTCTTGGCGTTCGGGCAAGCCAGCGGGCACGGAAAGAGTAACTAAATATCAGTGCGTCATATTTTAACCGGACGACGCGAAAACCACCTCCACCGACGAGGGCGACCCGCGGTACCGAAAGCGCGCAAAATGTGACGTCTTTGGTCCCAGGCTTACTACTGGTCAGAGCCGCTAAAAGTTTTTTCGTAGTCGAAATACAAAATATAAGTGGCGCGAACCGTTTCAATTATTTATAAAAGAAGTTTTTGTTCAGTATTTTAGATCAGAAAAGAAACAAATGCAGTTTATAAAGTACGGAAACAAGAAAAGACCCGTCGACATACCCGCCACCAAGCGGCGGAAAAAATGGCGCACACTAGAAAGAACTAGTGGGATGAGGCTACGACGAAGGGCCAGCGCAGAAAAGTCCCGGATGTACGCGGCGGCGCTGCGGTCGTATACCGGCTCGACGATCCGACCGGTTCCGAGCATTTCGAAGGCCTTCGGCGCGGGCCCTGCTGGCGATCTGGCCATTTGGCGGCAAGGCAGCGCGAAGTGGCTCCCGTTCTGAACTGATCTTTACCCCGTGTCTGCTGTCGCGTGTGGCCAATGAAGTGTTATGCCGAAATAGTCTTTAATCGCGCAGCAAATGCAATGCGAGCCGCCCCGGCCGCCCGCTTCATAGAGCCTATCCAACACATGCTTTAGTGGCGCACTCTCGAGCCGTCGACCCGCAGTGCGGCAACCGTGAACGCTCGATGAGCTCACTACCCCTCCTCTAGTTCATGGCCACTCAAGCCGGGACCTAAGACGTCATGAAGGAGGTTATTTTTTGCTTGTTTTTGTAATTCTAATTCGCCTATAACTTTTAAAATAAAGCGAAATTTGAGAAAAAAAAAGTTTCATTAAGTTACTACGTTCAGTGCACTCAGGTTCGGTGCAAATTAAAACCAGTCAAAAAGTCATTGCAGGGCCCCTTTAAATCCGCAAAGAAGGGAATATTGGCCACCTGATTAAATCGGGCTCAGGAACGCTCACCGAGCCAATTTCTAGTTTTGTTGGTAGCCTCACCAGACCACATCCCACATACCTTCCCGTCGAACATTCGTGACACAACTCACTCTCTCCAAGAAATTCCTAAAATTAAAGTACCCAAGAATGTTGTTCTAGTTACAATGGATGTAACTGCTCTGTACACCAATATTCCCCATAAAGACGGCACAGAGGCACTTGTGAGGGCAAATGAAGCCCACGGGAGGGATGGCTTCCTTGAAGGTCACGTTCTGACTACCGTTTGAAGCCTGGTCCTTGAGCCAAATAGTTTTAAATTTGACGGCAAATTTTTTTTCAAACTAGAGGTACAGCAATGGGCATGAAAATGGCCCTGAACTTTGCAAATATATTTATGGGTGACCTCGAATCAACTTTCCTCGCATCCTGCCCGTTCCAACCAATGTTCTACAAGAGGTATATTGATGACGTATTTTTTACCTGGTTACACGCAGAAAATGAGCTTCTCAAGTTTATCACAAGTTTTAACACCGCGCACCCTTCCATTAGCTTCACGCACAGTCAGCTGGAAACTGACATTAATTTCTTAAACGTTAGACTAATAATTAAGGAAACAACTTTGGTCACACAGCTGTATTAAAAGTCCACGGACAGCCAGAAATATTTGCACTTCGACAGTCGTCATCCTTGACCTAGCAGAACCAGTAATCTGAACAGCCAAGCTCACATGTTTAAACGTGCATGTTCTAATAAAGATGATTTTGACTTCAAAACTTATCAATTACATGAAGTTTTAAAAGAACAGAAGTACTTAGAAAAAACCATAAATCACGCAATTACTAAGGCGCGCGCCCTTGATCGCGACCTTTTGTCAGGTTACAGCAGCTAGGGTGACCACCCGTCCCGCGACTCGCGGGACTGTCCCGCATTGAGGGCTCGTGTCCCGCGTCCCGCGAGAAATTGCCAAATCTTCAAAATGTCCTGCATTTCAGTGTCGTAAAATTCACTCTGCAAATCATGGTGCTGCCCAACAACGGGGCACAAGGAAGCGCGGGGGTCGACGCACATGCGCCCTTGTGCCTCTCCTCTTGGTGGCAAAATATTGTGAGGGAAAATTGCTCGCCAAAAGTTTAAATATAAAGTGCTGTAATTATTTTCATATCGTTGTGTCAATGCAAAAGTGTTGCTGAATATATTTTTTATTTTATTTTTTTTTTTAGCGAAGGCAAAAAGCTTGCAACTCACAGCGGTCGAAACAGAAAATAATGTTAAAAATGTGCGTAGTAGAACCATGCTGAATACCCGAAAAAGATTTACTGTTTCTTAATTTCATTTGATGCACTGAGTTCTGCTGCAGTTGATTTTTATACTTTCAACTTCGACACATTTAATAACATGAAGATATATCCCTGAGAGTGAAAATGATTTTAGATTAATTACTGCAATGCAATTTGCGAGTGTATAAACAGCACAAGATATTGAATGTGTTAACAGAGGCTCGGTTCGTGTTGCGTGTGTTCGTAAATTCTCTCCCCCCCCCCCCCCCCACCCCCGGTCCCGCATTTGCTAGCAGAAAGGTGGTCACCCTAACAGTAGCCCCCAGGCAGAAATAAGCCGACAGGCCAGCCTCATGGTCACCTTCAGCGATAAATTTCTGAATGTCACCGCCATATTAAGGAAACATTTCATAATTAACACCAGAGTATATGCCTTGCAAAGGTGATTACCACCGTCCCCTGTGTGGTGTACGGACGCTCGCGCAACATTAAGGATTCCATAGTTAGGCCCAAGACAACTGCCACTAAAAGCACTAGGAGTCGACCATGCAGAAAGTCGGGATTTGGGGTCTGCCAACACGTAACACCAAGAAACTCCATAGAAAGTACAAACTCCAACTTCACCTACAAAATTTATGGCAACTTGAAACGCGACACCAGTAATTTAGCATACCTTTTACAATGCAGCACTTGCAGCGCGCAGTACGTGGGCCAGACAGAGATGCCTTTCCGATTGCGGTTTAATAATCACAAAGCGCATGCAAAATCAATCTCCACACTCTTCCTTTCAAAACATGTTAGCAATCCAAAACATTCATCCGATAAGCTCGAAGTTACATTTTCGCAGTCTGGTTTCAAAAGCAACCGAGATTGCGAACAAAAAGAATTGTACTTATTCACAACTTTAACACTATCAGAGCCGGGATCAATAAACATCCCGGCATTGTCTTCCATTCACGCGGTGAACATACCCGATCCTCCTGTATTTGCATGCACGTACACATTCCACAGACTATAGGCCATCCACACTTTACTATATGTAGAGGTCAATCCAATATCTGAAACTGAAAAAACATGTTTTCTCAAATGTTGTATTGTTTTTTTTGCGTTTAATGATTTTGGTTTTTGTCGAGCATTTTGTACCTGCTGTTTTGTGGCTGCCTTTCTGTCTTCGTTCAATCAGATTTTCCAGTGTTGTACGGGTCTTTTTCTCCCCGGCCAGGTTCATGCTGGGGGCTCATCCTTCAGGCAAGGCCCCAAATGATCGGCTTTTGTGACAATAACTGTGTCAAGTCTCTCGTGGGGCTCTTGAAAGAGCCAGATGTTTTGAATTAGCATAATCCATTGACGTCATGGGCCACATGATGTAGCCAAGGTGTGTCAATATTTCGTCTCATGTAACAGTCTTGAAAAAGGTCTGTCTCAGGCCGAAACGTCGACAAACTTTACGAATAATATGTTATAAAACTCCAAACAACCATCTCAAGTACATTTTTCTGCCAAATGTGTGTATATATATAAACAAACATATGCAGACGGACAAACAATACTTATACTTGGCGGGAGTAACTATGACTTTCTTGACTCCTATGGCATGCACGCCTTAGATTCGGGGTGAGAGCAGATAGTTGCTCGCAAAGTCAAACTTCCACCTGCTCGTGGTGCCTGCCACAGGATTAATGAGCCTAAAGGGGGTGCATCCCTGGTGAACTCGTCCTCAACGGGAGCAATCGCACGTCTCCTGTAAGGGACGTAGAGTGCGCGGGTTACGCCGGTGCGCTCAAACAGTGCAGCAAGCTCAGTCTTGATCCAACAGTGGCTAGAACCAAGCAAGCCGGGGCTGAGTCCCTGTAGTGTGGTGGCCGCCTTCCGGTTACTGTGTGCCTGAGTGGGCCACACAACACGAAGCGCGGTCTTCGGGGCTGCACCACTCCTGCTAACCGAGGGCAAGTCGATTCTACTGGCCTATGGGGACAACACCAGAATTCAAACACTCCTGGTGCCTCGGGTGGCTGGACGTCTAACGGCGCGTGACGGGCTGGCCAACCAGGGGTCCAGCACAGCCCGGGCGGAGGCAGCCGCACTGGGGCAAGGAAACTGCAAGCCGCTCAAGCCTGGGAGGGTGGTCCACGAAGGCGTGTGGACCAAAACTTGTGTGCCGCATACAGATGTTGAGTGTGTCTTCAATGAACTTGCCCACACTAACGGGGTGCTGACTTTTAAAAAAAATCGCCTTTTTTTTTCTTCCTGTCGAGTTTTTCGGTGGGAAGAGCAGTCAGCACCCGCATCCTCCAAGAGCATGCGACACATCTTGCCATGGAGATGCACCTTGGGAACTTTGGAGCATCACATCAGTATTTGTCACGATGGAAGGAGTCAACGTATCACTTCGTGTAGGTACAAGCGACAGCCAAAAGCTGCCATCGGATTATGCCGAAGGAACCGCCATTTTCCGGAGAGCTGTGAGCACGTTTCGGCGACAGCACGATGACACGGACTATAACATCGGAAACATGGATCAGACAACGGTCAGAATGGATGTTCCTGTGCACAGAACCAACAGTGTGCTCAACGAGTTGAGTATTTGAATCACAAACACGGGTTGCGCGCGGCGAGGTTTCACGGTTGCCCCATCTGCCAACGCCACGGAAACCAAGCTCCCTGCCTTCATCATACTCAAGGAGCCCACCGGCCGAATTCCTCCCAGAGTCCTTTTAGCGCTCAAAATTCCAGGTATTGTGTTTCTCTCATGCTCTAGTTATTTATTTTAATTCCTTTAAGAATTATACCTTGTAGTATAATATATAAGCCGACAATAACCGTCCTTTGCATCGTTCGCAGGAAATGTATGTGTCACGCACTCGAAAATTGGATGGATGACGTCTCCAGTGCTTGCCCAATGGGTCACCAAGGTCTGGAGGCCCAACAGAGACGACGTCCGGCGACGTCATCAACCTCGTGGGAGAGGCGTGGGCCGCAGTGTCGAAGGAGGTCGTCTGCCATTCATTCAAGCGGTGCAGCCTGTCCACAGCCCTCAATGGATCTGAGGATGGGGAGCACAACGAGCGACCTGCGTCTGCAAACGTAACCTCGAAGTCTGCGCCTGAACATCACGAAACCTTGCAAGAAGCCCTTAGCATTATGTTTGATTCAAGCAGCGATGTCTCGTTTGACGGTTTTGAAGACAAAGATGAGTAAATAAAGATTGCCCAAACGCCCCGCTCACATGCTTGTGGAACATCCCAACTTCTTCACACTACTGGCGGCATGCTCTCTTCAGGTCGAACCGTGTGTAATTCCCGCCGAGCTGCTCGAACGAAACGTAGCTATCCATCCGAGGCTCAGGCACACAGCACGGCACGCTCTTGCGAAAGAAGCAGCCCCCTCTGCCCCTCCTGAGTGTGGCACCAACGTTCTTCACTGAACCAAACGCGCTCCGCTTGTGTTTCTGCTGCATTTTTTTTTCTCTTTTTTTTTCTTTACCCTTATCTTTTTCTTTTCTTGCGCGATTGCATGGTTTCAGCTTCCGAGCTGTGAATGGGCATATTTGCACAAACGGCATTTGCACGCTTGTTCCGGTTTACGGCTGGCGGTCTTTCGGTCGCGACACTGCGGGAGTACAAAACATGTTCGCACTCTTCATTGCTAGTGTGCAAACAGTGGACTGGATATTGCGTGCTAGATATGTGCAAAAAAATGAATATTTTCCGTTTTTGTTTTTTGTTTTTTTTTTTATTTGGACACCATTTTATTGCGCACCTCACTTTTTTCACGAATTTCAAGTGGGGGGGGGGGGGGGGGCGTTGAATCGGGATATTACGGTAGATGAGCAAGCTACAAGAAACTGCTCAAAGTTCAGCGGGAACGAAAGAGGGCGAAAAGCGAAGCAGAGCTAACAACGCACAGGGGCAAGCAAGGAGACCACTGTCATAGCAGATGACGCGACCGGCAGCGAGGGAAGGAAACGGAGAGGAAAGCGCACGCCGCGGCCAATACCCCTTTCCAAGAAACACTCGATCCCAAAAGCAGCAAACCGTTTTTCGAGCCAAGTCACTCGGTTTGAGGATAAATTCTCATCAGCGTCCCTGCTAACCCTAACTGAGTGGACTGTGATTTTGACAGGCACAATTTCAAACACTGCTGGCGACTAAAGTCTAGTCGTTTCCCACTGTATTTTGTGTTTCATGGTGCATGTATTCTCCCGAGGTCATTGAAAAAGCATTGTACCACATTTGAAAAAAAAAAAAAAAAAGCAATTAAAAGTTTATAAACTATTTTTGTTGGGTAGTGCACGACAGAATGAATGTGACTTGAATGTAGAGTTCAAATTTTTTGTTGTTTTTTGTACGACACGTTTTGACGGCGCCGCACGATTTGCAGCATGTCAAACGGCAAAGTGCTTAGCCGTCGAAAATAATTTACAAGAGAAGATAGCCGAAAGGCATGCATTTTTCACGCTCACAAATAACGTGCTCACCGATGGACAGGACACGGAAATACAATTTAGCAAGTGTTAACATTCAAACAATATATAGTACGTACCCCATAATGCAGCGTTATCTGAAAAGAATTTATTTGAGAAAGATCTGAAATAACACAGTCACAGTTGACGACAGTCACATCTTCACAATCAGACGGAATCCAAGGTGACTTCATTTTGAAGCACGTTTTGGGGAGAGCTGCCTTCTTTCACAACAGCACCAAGACAAAGGAACGAACGCAACCGACCCATTTCCCACCCCAACCGGGACAACTATTTTTGGAGATGACTGAGGATTCTATGCGGATTATCTCTGGGAGGGGGGAGAACAATGTTCGCAAGGCCGTTCTACGTCCCTCACCTCCTTCGTTTCCTGTGAATGTTGAGCAGAAAAGCTTGAATGACAGGCAGTTACCAGCTCCATTTCTCACAATGAAAGATAAAAAAAAAAATATGCAGCACGCATTAAAAAAAAATTATGTGGAAACTTTTAAGAGGGGTTAGAAAACGTTGAATGCAAAACAGCAAAAACGTAGGTAGAGAACCACGCTGACCGGGTCTTCACAGACCAAGAGAGTAGAGATGTAAAGGTGTTAAAAAAAACAAAGAAATTCTAAAAAAAACGTTTTTTTTTTGTTTTTTTTTTAAAGAGCCAAAAATCGGAAAAACCTTAAAAATTTCCAGTCACATTCTTGCATCACAGTAACACTATTTTGAGCAGTCCTACTTTTGATTTTATTTTAGGAAAACAATAACGTGACTCAAATAAATAGCAGAAAATAATTGAAGTTGTCATTTTCAAATGTACAAGCTCTGTAACTCTTTGGAATGGCATTTATATATTTCGTTTCGTCGAAGTGGTAAATTTTCGGCGATTTTGACGATGTGTTTCACATGCAGTTACTTTAACATTTTCAAACAATTGTCTACTGCAGTGGTTCTCAAATGGGGGTCCGCAAAAGTATTCTAGGGGTCCGCGAAGCGCTGCCTCATCAGTCAAGCCCGGCAATAAAAGTTGTCTTTTCTCGGGTCAAGAAAAGATGTTTCCGTTTTCGAGCGAGTTTTCTTGTGTGTATGTCAATAACAGAGGTCTACTTTACACTAGCCCTTAGTTGTATCCCTTTATTAAATTATTATTAGATTTAACTAATACTTTTTCCTTCCCTTCACCACGAACGAGGTCCTCCATCATCTCCGCCGATCCACAAGGGGTCCGCGAAATATTGATGGTTGAGAACCACTGGTCTACTGTAACAAATTATGAGCTTTTTTTTATTACTACAAAGTATCACACGGAACCGTGAAAAATCGTGGGAGAAAATGTTTTTTTTTGTTACATCAACATCAGAAGGCGGAACAAGTAAAAAAATATCAAAATTTCCATTCACAATTATGTTTTCACAATATCACACTTTGTGCAGTTCAAGTTTCGGTTTTGTTTTGCGAACACAAAGCGTACCTCAATGAAATCGGAGGCAGCAATAGCAATCGCCATTTTTATATGGCGTTGATCTAAACTATCTCAACCAGCGTGTATCTCATTGGAGAACGCGCAACGTGAAAAATTTCACAACATGGTTCGTCCGCAGTCTAGTGTTTGGAAGCATTTTAAAGTCTTACAAATGTTGACCGCGGGAAAAAAAACAAGCAGTATGTAAGTACTGCCAAATGTCGCACGGATTTCCGAATGCTACACGCCTTACAAGGCATCTGCTGTTGTGCAAGAAGTGTCCTCAAGACATCAAGGAGGCGTGTGCAAAAGAACTTGGAAAAAATCCCTCTGGGGGCTCATCAGTGCCCACATCAAGTGAGTCAGAGGCTAGCCGACACTTAGCGGAATCTACGTTATCAAAAAAATGTGAGAGTATTTCTTCGTTTGTTCACAAAATAACCCCCGCACTTCAAAACCAAATTGACGCAGCTTTGGCTAGGGCAATGTACTCAGCCAACACGCCATTCTCCTTAGCGAAAATGAGCATTGGCAAGCGGCCTTCAAGATGCTTCGACCATCGTACACACCGCCTAGCCGATACCTATTGAGCGGGCCTCTACTTGACACAGAGTATGAGCGTGTGAAAAGTCATGTGGAGGAGACTTTGAAAGACGCTACGTGCCTCACACTGCTGACTGATGGGTGGACCAACATTCGAGGGGAATCGGTGATGAACTTTTCATAGCTACGGCGCAGCCAGTGTTCTGCACGTCAATTGAAACAGGCAGAAACCGACACACTGTGTCTTATATCAGCGGCGAAATACGTGATGTCATTGATTCCCTCGAAAGTGAAAAGGTAGAGGCACTGGTCACGAACAACGCTAGCAACATGCAAGCGGCATGTCAAATGGTTACATGCAAATTTCCGCACATTTCAGGGGGAAGGTCTAGGGGCCTCTCTGAAATTTCAAAAGGCCTCCCCCCCCCCTGAAATTTTGGAAGGGGGGGAGCGACTGCGTTCCAGTTCATCGTGTCAGCGATCCGTCGAGTAGGCTGCCAGGTACGGCGTAGAACTAATCATCGGTTGGCAACCACGGAAGAAGAGACTCAAGATGGCGCCGGCTTGATTGGCCATAAGTTTTATTGTCTTTAAATAAACCAGTTTGTTTATGAACGTTCAGTGATATTACTTCGAAATCTTTAACATTCAGAAGTGGGATTACCACTGGACTTTCTCGGAACAGGCGGCTGCGACCATACCTCGGCGAAGTCACTCACGAACTCGCTCACTCACACTCACTCACGCTCACCGCGTCATGGTGAAGGGCTGTGAATGACTTCGTGAACTCGGACCAAGTCGTGATGTGAAGGGGATGTGACTTCGTGAATGCGGAAGGAGTCGTGATGTGAACGGGCGTGACTCCGTGAACGCGAAAGAACCCGTGATGTGAAGGGGATTTGACTTTGTGAACGCGGAAGGAGTCGTGATGTGAACAGGCGTGACTCCGTGAACTCAGAAGAAGCCGTGATGTGAAGTGGATGTGACTTCGTGAACGCGGAACGAGTCGTGATGCGAAGGGGAGTGACTTCATGAACTCGGAAGGAGCCGTGATGCGACGGGGAGTGACCTCGTGAACTCTGACGCACCCGTGATGCAGTGGTGAAGGACTTCGTGACTCTGGTGTATACGTGATGTGATAGTGAATGAATTCGTGAACTGAATTAGTGATGTGATGGGGACTGAGTTCGTGAACTAGGAGTCAGGACTCAGGAGATGTTGGTATGGATTTGCTTGCGTGTGCGTACTCTTCGCGACTGATAGGCGACTTGACATTTGGTAGTGTCTGCAGCATGTTGGTGCCCTTACACGCACAAACATGCTGTGGCGGTTAGTATAGAGTGCAGACGGAGCAGAAACTTGGAAGGAACTTCTGTTAGAGGCCAGAACGTGATTCGTAGGGGTGGTCTGGTAACGTTTGGGGGAAGCAACTGCAGGGGGCGTTTGCTTTGGAGGACTTTGAGAGGGATGTGATATTTTGCGTGTGCGACTGTGCGCGGCTTAAGTGCGAAATCGGAAATGGGGAGGGGACTGTGTATTGCAGACGAAGCGGCACCAGCGATTCCCAGATGGGGATTGGGGGGGGAGGGGGGGATGTTTGGACCGGCACAGACTCAGCGGCGACTCCGACGAGTTTGGCGGGCCTCCGCTCCTCTGCCCCGATACTGCGTGCGTGCGTACCCGCGTCGCGTAGTACACGTACAGCTTAGCGAACGTTAGGGGGGCTTTGTCTGTGCGCAGAAGACGTTTGAGCCTCCTTCATGGCCGTGGGGTTCCGTTTACGCGGCGCGGCTTGGCGGCTCCTCCTTTCGGTGTGTGTGTCTGTGTGTGTCATTGTGTGTGGGGGGCCGGGGAAGGTGTCGTTTTGCCACTGTGCTATTCTGCCACGGGAGGGTTTCTCTTCGCGTTGATTGCATCTGCGTGCGTCCGTGTGCCCATGTTTTTGTCTTTTGTAAGCGCGTGCGTGCGCGCACCCCTCAAGGAAACACAAATAAAACCGTCTTCCCGGAGCTTTTACGCGAGTACTGGTGGGACCCTAACTGGAGTATACAATGTTTGTTTTCTCGCTCTCGCTTAATAATGCTTACAGATATTCTGATGCTGGTAATATGCGGCATACGGTAGTTTTTATCCGTCCACACGAAAAAGCGTGCGCCAGATTTGATCTGTTTCGGCCGCTTCCGGATTTTTTTCAAATGCTGTTTAGCATCTAAGATCTCCGGAAGGCTTGACGCTATTCTAGAAAAATCACGGAAGTTTACGGGCTTTATCCATATGCCAGAGAATTATTATAATTTTAAAAATGTGAGAAAGCAGCCGATTGGCATCACGGTTTGTCGCCCACGTTTCCTAACAAGCGCGCGGACGTGTCCGTTGCAATAACAGGCGGAGAGGATTTTACGTGCTCTCAGGCGTTTAGGTGGGGGCTTCGCTTGCTGTTGCTGATAATAGTTTTCATCACAGTCGTGCATATGCCTGAGTTCTTGAATTCTAGGAATACGAACAGAGTTCTTCGATCTCCGTTGAACGTGAATATTGACTAAAGAGGTTTTTGTTTCTGTTTATTTGAGCAAAAGTCAGCTACTGGCACGATACTTGTGTGTAAAAGCCGGACCCCATCAGAAAATATGCGACGAACACGTGGCAAAACTCAATCCACTAAGCAGCCTAGCCTTACTCCGTGAACAGCGCTTCGAACGCGAAGGCGGAGTACAAGTGTTCAAAGATTCTTGATAAAATGACATAAATCTTTTCCAAGGGGGGAGACAGATAGTCCGTCCCCATTTCTGAATTTATCTCTTTTTTTTATGCTAGCTAGTTTTCCATTCGAACCATATCGGCCACATTTTGCTGGAGTGCTTTTCATTTGAAATCGAGACCACTCTTCTTACATAAGCGCTTAGACATTCTCCTCTTTATTTTCCTGAGCAAGTGACTCATTCAAAGGTCTGCTGAGGTTTTTCAACAGCGTCGGAGCGATACGAATGGCTCTCACTTCGATCGGAAGTGAGAGCCCATCACACAGGACCACAAGCAAACCGCGATTGCATTGTCATCACCGTCATCCTTCTGTTGCAAGCAGGCTACCAATGAAAAACAAGGTGCGCGGTTGAGGTCGAAGTCAAATTCGAAGTAAGTGTTTATACGACGTGCAAGTAGGGGTACCAAAACGTGTCTTCCGCGCTTGCGAACGTCATCGTGACCCATTGAAAAGAAGTAAATACGAAGAATGGCACAACAATCAGCGGGAAACATAAAAGGACGCGCACAGAACGAGCGAAGACAAGACAGAAAAGCGCGCGCCATCATTGGTCAAAATGAGGTGTAAAGCGCGAAACCGTCCGATCCGACGTGCGGACCGCCGGAATGACCTTGGGGGGAGAGGGTTTTCGTAGCATCGGAGAGCGTTGAAAACCCTCGCCTCCGACCGTCGTATTGCGCGGTCGGATGTCGGATTGGACGGTTTCGTCGTACATGTGTTTCGCGCTTAAATAGCGGTACGTCAGAGCGTCTGAGGGTACCGTAAACAAACACACAAGGTGCGCAAAGAGCTGAATAAGCCTGTTATTTTTAAAACATGGAAAACTATTGAACCGGGCTTGCCGCGTTCCTTTAAACTTTTTTCATGCACGTCGCCGTGCTGTCCTGGGGCACGTATCGTCGGTTCACTCAAAGAGCTTTTACTTTCCCACGCTCTTTAGAGCCTGGCATTGCACCTTTTTGTCAGATGAGCAGGCAATGTCCAGTTTCTCTGACAGGCTGTGTTCCCCGTCTAGAAGTGTCGACGAGCTGTTTACCCGTCCTCCCATCTTGCATTTCCCACCAGACCTTGTTTCAAAATGACCCTTCTTTTGTAACAAAAACAAAATTAAGAACCTGCCTCTATTCATCTCAAAGACTATGTTTGATGTTCGCTGAAGGCGTCCTCACTGGCTCTGTCTGCTTGAAGAAATCACCGGTTATCAAGTGGAGCTCAAGGAGCGAAGACGACCTCTGTTTCCCTTCTCTTCGAGATTAGTTAGCTTGCTTCTCCTTGCCAACGTCATCTTTAATTTCACTAGAAAAACGATAAACGGTAGGGAGTTCTTGTAGACGGTTTTTGTGCTCGGTAACGATACCCAATAACGATACTATGCATGCACAAAGACAACAGAGGAGTATCGGGTATCCTTACAGTAATTATTGGAACAATACACAAAACTCCCTAGTTTCTTAGACGTGTAAACAGGAAGTATAAGCACTTACTTAATTCGTCCCCGACACGCTCGTTTGTGATTAGTGCTTTTGTGTTTCAAGCTTGGGGTAAGCTTTTGTGTTTCAAGCTTGACGTAACCTGTAGGTACAAAGTTTGACCTTGCCAGGTGTAGGGAAAAGTTCGCTGTTCGGGTTTTTCCTTTTACGTCCTTTGTCGACTCGTTGTGACCTGCTCTTCTTTGTTACGGGTTACGTGTGGAGTCTGTCGGTTTTGGTTTTAAGGAGCCTTTTGGTTTTTGTTTTAAGGAGCATCTGTTATGCCCGACGCGCCACCACCGCGCAGTGACGTAACAGAGATGAGTTCATGTATAGGCGAATATGTCGCCGAAATTATGTTTTGGCTATACACGAACCAACGAACTCATCTCTGTTACGTCACGGCGCGGTGGTCGCGCGTCGGGCGCACTTCCGGTCTGGGGCTGAAGGCGGAAGTCCCTATGTGAGACGTGTATTCTGGCGTTGTATTAAAAAAAACCTGACAAAAACATGCCTTCTCGTCAAAACGCCGCGACTGGGGCTGCACCAAAAGAGTCGAGAAAGGTTTGAAGATCAGTTTTCATGTGCTCGGTTCGTCCGAGAACGTGGATATGTGCCGTGAAAATGGAAAACCAGTCGCCGTCGCACCACGATTGCTTGGGCGGGAAGCAGTTTGGGTTAGATTCACGGATACTTGTTGTCATCAGATTTATTTGTTTTGTTCCGTCATGAAAGCGGTAATACCGGCAAGTTGTTGGGACCGCCTGCATGCGGACGTTCAGTGCGTCTTCAAGATCGAACGGCCGTCTGATCGCTCGAACTGTCGTCTGCTCTTTCAAACGCTTCTGCTCGTCGTCTGCCCTTTTAGACGACACCGGCCCGTGGACCAAATGTTGGCCCGGTACTTGCGATAAGAAGTGAGTGCAGCCCTCAAAATACTTAAGTTTGAAAATTTGTAAGCAGGCTCGATGTAAACAGTGGATACAAGGAGATGTTGATTGTTGTTACCAGTGACCATCAACGACTTGTTATGCCTCATTCACTTGGTCCGATTCTGCTTGCGATTTTGAGTATCGATGTTGAACATCTCAGCTATGGTTCGCGCTGTTGTAACCCGAGCGACATCATGACTGAAAATTGCGACCGAAATTTCATCATGCGAATCAGGCTTTCGCGTACCCTCTGCGGCGTTCACGCGGAATGAATCGCCGCATGTCACATTATTCACGCGAATTTTTGTGGCGTAGCAAGCCTCAGTAATTTTGCTGAGGCTGCTCAAGTAGTTAGGCATTGCCCAGGAAGACGTAGAATCAACAATTCCAACGCAGAAAAGTGCAGGGGGCTCACACCACCGCCGACAACAACGCAATTCAATAGTTTGTTTATCGGCGACGCAGCGAGCTTCTTGCCCACACCCCATCGCGCATGCGCGGTGCCGGTGGCGTCGGCTACGAGCGCTCCAGTTTGTTTGTAAACATGAGTTGGTGTATAAAATATAGTGGAAAAGTGATGTGAAATGAGGTGCCACTGAGCACCACGTTTTACATGCTCACGTCACGTCATGTGAGTATAACGTTAGAAAAATCATTTTTAAGTCAGATACTTTAGACCTTGTCATTCGCAGTTTTCTCCGTAGGTAGCAGCCGCCTGCATTACTGGTGTTCTCGCGGAAAGTGGCGCACTAGCTCCCAATCAATCGCACAGCGTGCCATCCTGACTGAAAGCAATGCCAAGAGGTGAAACTTGAAGACCCGGTCCTCTAATAAAACGCTTCGTAGAGATTCCCGCTTCAAGAACTTGCGTCCCATCAAGCTTCCGAGTCTATTATATTCGCGAACACCGCCCCGTCGGACTTTAGCAAATGATTGACTCTTTGTCCAACAAATGTTTAGTCGAACTGTGGTAAAGTTTGAAGGTGGGCCAGTCGGTGCTGACACGTGTGACGTCACTGCTCCTCGCGCATACGCAGCACGGCTCGCGAGAAGCCACGCGAAACTGCTCAACCTCGGCCAGTGTAGACTACGCTACAAAATAAACTCCGAAAGACACGCTCCGATTCTATTCAAAAATGAACTTCGAAAACACAGAACGCTACCTTTAATACGAGTCTATGCGCAGCCAAACCCCTTTTTCACGAGCGGTGCTTGCGGAGTAGCTCACCGACGTGCAGTTAAGAACGCCAGAACCGGGCTAACTGTGATGCCGGACTTGACAGCGTCGATTTCCGTCTTCTCTGGCTCGTCGTCGGCAGCGGGCGCCATGAGAGGAAGTGCGCGGGACCCGGTATCACACTGACAAGTGGTGACTTGGAGCAGCTCTTGTAGCAGGGAAAAACGGGTTTTGGAGCAAATTCCCACTTTTGGAGCAGACAATTTTGACCTTTCATGTCAGAAAATTTTATACAATGTCTTCGAAAGTTAGCCTTTGGAAAAACCTGCAGTTGCTGAAATGTTGGGAGACTAAAGTGTTATACCTACAGGGGACCTGGCCTCTACAGATATTTATTTATTTATTGAGCAATCACATGCCGGAAATTTTGTGGATGTCTCAATTAACCTATTAGGAGTATCGATGGTGTCTACGGTCTGTGTTTGATGTAAAAAGATTTTTTTGGGTACTTTGTAGGGTTTGACGTAACTGTCGCGAGTTTGACATTAACTGTTGAATGTGTCTCACACTGCCCTCACTTATATTTAACCTGCTGCTGTTCGTAGAGTGGCTAAGCTGAGCACATAGCTACACTAACCGATCACGAGTAACGCTAGCTATTCATTGCAATCGATATGAGCACCATTCACACAAAAACCAGTAACTCTTCGTTAGGCATGCGCAAATAATAGATTTAGGGTTCAAAGCAAATTCTAAGTGAATAGTAGTTTTTGCCGAATATTTCTGAATTGAATATTGAAGAGTTGTTGCGCCTTTTTCCATGCCTTTTACTACTTTTACACCATGCCTAAACAAAAATTCAGCTGAACTCGCAAAGGTTGTTCCTAAGCTCCTTATTGCCAACTCATGAGCTTTGTTAAATTTAATCTAGCAATATTTATAGACTGAAGCCTCAGAAAGTTCAGTACCTACATTGGGATGGAAAGGAAATGACAGATTTGACATAAAATTAGACCTATAAACAAGCTCAGCCATACCAAATTGAGGGGATTTATAAATCTCTTGCTATATGAAAATATTTTCTTTGCTTCTGAACTAAAAAAAAAAAATAATGAACACAGGTTTTTAGAACATCACTGCCTGACATATTATACCTTGGCATAATAGCCACAGTTAAATTTTGAAGATGTCATTGCCATGTAATATCAACAATCCTTAAGTTTCCCGTTTTTTTGTGTGTGTTTTTTTAGTACACCAGGTGTGCGTGCATCATGCTAGTTGAAGGTGTGCTTCGCCACGCGCGGCTGCGCTGCGAGTTGAAAGATCGCTGTGTCCGCTCTGCGGGTAATGCTTCTCCGCAGTGCACCTGTGCTCGTGGAGAAGCGCACTCAAGGGGGTTAACCCGCCGCAATCAACACTTCGAAAAGTGAAACTCTTGCATTTGTGACGGCTTAAAGCTCAGCTAGTTGGTTCATGCTTGTTAAAATGCCAGCTGAATGTTTGAAGGATACACACACAGAGGTGAACGAAAAGGGAGACACACCCAGCGGTATGTCTGCCCTTCAAACATTCAGTAGGCATTTTAACAAGAATGAATATTGGAGTTCATTTGGAGGCAAATATCAAATAATGTATTATTGAAAACTACTATTAGAAAACTAGATTATTCGCACAGCCCTACTCTTCGCACAAAGTATGTAAGCATCAAAAAAGAAAACTCTACTTTCTTCATTTTCAGTGGCATCGCCAACAATGGCACATGCCAGACACTTTCAGTTTCTTTTTCGGGAACAGCACCCTTTTGGCGCAGACATGGCGCAAATTGTGCACAAATAGTCTTTGGAGCAGCATGTAGCAGGTTATTCGTTCTGGTGCAGTTTGGCGCAATTGGCGCAGTAGCTCAACCGCTGCACACATCAACAAGGTGGCGGCACAGGCTGGGCGGAGCGATGGAAATACGCTTGCTTGCTATTGCGTCATTGAAGGTGAGTAGGATGACCCGAGTGGAATTGAGCAACAGGTAAACCTGGTTGAAACGGGCAGAAGAACTACAGATGGTGTTCCTCAATGACGACAAGAGCCCCCGTGCATTCTATGAGTGGATGCTCCGGCGGACACAGGGACTAAAGTAAGCTTGTCGCTGATTACTTTTCGACAAGAGCTACCCCTGCTCGAAGTGTGACGTCAAGGAAATGATTTCACAATGGCCCCATCTTATAATTGCAGGACCTCAGGACCTGCAGCTTCAAGCACTGACTTCCGCAACGACTTTTGGGAAATTTTGTGAAAGCTTACTGCTTTTCTTCTTGTAATCACTCGCTGCAGAAGAAGCAGACCACAAAAAAAAAAAAAAGAAACTATGGAGAAGAAGCTCCTAGAAAAAACTTCACCAGGAGCTAAAAGGTCAAAGGGTATGTAAAAAAAACCTTTTTGTTAGGAAGTGTTTGTTTTATTCAGAGCATATCAGTATTCATATGATATTGCCATTTTGGTGATTGGTTAGATATATTTTTCTCAGTCATCAACGTTTTTTCAAGTATACTAGTCATTTATTCATCCAGGCCAAATACAAGCTGTTCAGATTACTAAGGTAACTGAAGACTAGACTTACTGGTTCAGTAACTTCTGCGCTGTAAGGGCAGA
Organism: Ixodes scapularis; assembly: GCF_016920785.2. Taxonomy (NCBI): domain Eukaryota; kingdom Metazoa; phylum Arthropoda; class Arachnida; order Ixodida; family Ixodidae; genus Ixodes; species Ixodes scapularis. The sequence continues at coordinate 66,635,440 of NW_024609879.1, read as the reverse complement.
TGACATATGATGTTCTTTTCCTCAGCATCAGAAAAAGTCACTGGACAACAGGAATGCAACTTTGCAGGTTTGTCAGAGGTCACTTCCGGAGAGCAGTTGCTTTGGATTGCCAATGTTATACTTTGTTGAACAACTCTGATAATCTATCATAACTGCATGCTAAGGTAAACAATTTAAAAAAAACATATGTGCCACAAGAAGCACTCCCACTTTTATGCGCCCTGCTCCCTCAGTATAGTATATAGTATCCTCCTTTCATGTGGTAAAAGCTATGTTGGACAGACTGGACGGTGTGTGAACGACCGGCTACGAGAGCACAATCTCTCTAAAGTCTACGGTGGGGGGCCATCTACCCCTACACTGTCAATCCTGTAATTGTATGCCATCCTTAGCGAAAACCAAGATAATAGGCAGGTACCGAGAAAAACACACCAGATTTTTGAAGCCTTTACTATCCTAAGCATGGACGAGTGATGTGTTAGCTTTCCCTCTGTTTCATTAACAGAGGAGGAAATTGCCTTCTTAAAATCTTTTTCGTGTGGGTAATTTTATGTGTCCCCCTCGAGCCCTCGGGCCTGTGGTGCCTCGTGCCTGTGTGGCCAACACTCGAGCGATTCCGCGTTCTGTACCCCTCTCTTTTCCTCTTTCGTTAATATATGAGTTGCAAGTGTGCACTTGTCTGTCGTCTACGTGTTCCTCGTCTCTGTCCCTGTCCTTGTGTGCACAGCTGTAAATATGTTCAATTACTGGTTATGTTTGCTGCTTATAGTTCGGTGCATCTTGTGGGGACCCTGAGGATGCTGCATCACAAGCTCAAGGGCCTGTCGCTGTACCTGCCCTGGTCACTGCTCAAGAGGCCGAAGCTAGGTCCAAGGAAGCCCGGGTAAAGGAGGCCAAGGCCAGGGCCGGTGAGACCAGGCCTGGCGAGGCCGAGACTGGGGTTGAAGCCGGGGCCGACAGGGCAGAAGCCAAGGCCAATGAGGCCGAAGCCAGGGCCAACGAGGCCAAAGCCAGGGCCAATGAAGCCGAAGCCAGGGCCAACGAGGCCAAAGCCAGGGCCAATGAAGCCGAAGCCAGGGCCAACAAGGCCAAAGTCAATATGGAGCAGGTTGAGACCAGGACGGAGGGGGCAGCTGAGGCCACGATGTGGGGACGCTGATGCCAGGGCAGCCAAGGCCAGAGCAGAGGAGGCCGAGACCAGGGTGGAGGAGGCCGAGGCGAAAGTCGTCGAAGGAAAAGCCCAAATGACATTCATGATCGAGGATCTGCTTCCGGTTTTGGAACGTATGACTGAATTAAAAAATATCTGGAAACTCCCAGGTCATATCAGTCCTTTTATGACTGCTAGAGTGCAATATTCACAATTGTTGTGATTACTGTAAGGCCGAGGAGCACCACCTGTTGTTACTGCAATAGGGTGAAACACAGAAAAGTTTCTAAAAGGCACTAGCTGCCTCAGCTTTGCAAAATTCAGGTGTGTTGTGCATGTTAGTGCTATGTGCACATTTCATTGTTTTTAGCATGATGTTGACCCCTTAAAAGGAATGCAAACCGAAAATTCAATTCCAATTATTTATCATGGTAATAACACTATTGCTGGTGTGTTTCTGAAAAGACACAATTTAAAAGAAGAGCGCAGGAAAAACTAAATTAAACGCGAAAACAAGTATTTACTCGCTACATCTGGTGAGCGCTCTCTTCGTGATGTCACGGTATCGTCCTAATCTTCACGTCCTTCCTCCCCCCGACAAGGTGCACCAAAATGATGCCTTCCCAGGGAGAGGGGGCGAAGGTTAGAAGGAGCATGATATGATGACGTCAGGAAGAGTGAGATTCGTTTCCATGCTGCATTGCGTGCGCTGGCCGCTCTCAAAGGTTGGCCTCCAGCTTCGCTCTATAGCAACCCTTCTTTTTAAAAAATATAGCCATTTATTTCAGATATTGTTGTAATGCGAAATTATGGGGTTGGCATCGTCATGTAAAGCACTCCTGTTGCCCTTGTGTAAGAACTTTATATTTCGGTTTACCATTCCTTTCATTCTTTACTGCTGGTTGTCACGAAATCGCGAGATACCAAAAGATTGCGCCCTGTGCCATAACAGTTTCCGCAGGCGCAAATGCTGGCTGTCGCAAACTTGCGACAAACACTTTATAAAACAGCAAAGCGAGTGTGTGCTTTTGTCTCGAAAAGAATGCAAGCTGCTTCAGAAAATTCTACTGGCCATAGCACGTGCAGAACTAAATCAAGGCACTAGTCCAATCTTTTCTATCAAAATTTTTATATTTTTCAAGATGTGCCAAAATAATAATTATATTTCTTTTTTCATAGTTGCAAAAAGTTTTGCTTTAAATGCTTTTTCTTTCTTTTACTTCGACGTGCCCATATTCCGTTTCACCTTACGTCCGAGCACAGCGGATGCTACGAGCCGTCAGAGCCAATCCAAGGCCGTGCGAGTGTAGTGACTTTGGAGAGCAAGCACAGCAACGTGCAGAGAGTGTATTACGAGCCTCGTACACAGAGTGGGATTGGCTAGGGTAGCTCGTAGCGGCCTCTGCATCTGGACGCAAGATGAAAAAGAGTATAACTTATTTGTCCAGGCCTAACTGCCTGCTGTCGCAAATCCGCGACATAACCAGATTTTTTTTATTAGAAGTTCATTTGCACCAAAAATAACTTTAATAATCAATTACATATACATGTTTACAGGTATGTCCTCTGGGCACCACCATCTTCCTAGGTAGAGAGCGCGTCAGCTGCGCCATAATCCTATTACGATGCCTTCAGAAGGCTTTGTAGGCGGATTATGGCGCGGCCCATAAAGCACCTAAGTGCACCCCAGCAAGCAAGATGGCGGTGCCCGGAGGCCATACTTGCAAACATGTATACAAAGCAAAAAATAAAGTTCAAAACATTTTTTTAATGGATACATTTCTTTAATTTCTTGCGTTACAGGGTCAACGAGCTGCTTCACATCCCGAAATGAGTACTACTGCTGCTACCATTTTCCGTCATTCCATAAGTTTTTTTTTCATTTAAACTGAATGTAGATACAAGAAAGACTTTTTAGAAATCAAGGTAGGCGATATCTGCGACAATGAAGCACTAAACTGCAGCGCGAGAGCCGACCCTGCTTGGGTTTGGAGGCCTGCAGTCCCTATGTTGACTCACAGTGTCAACTTTTATGTCTCAATTAGCTTTTCTGCCTAAAGGAATAGCATGTTCATCGCTCTTTAAGGTTGCAGCTGTACATAGGTGAAATGAGGCTGCTCAAGGTATGATATGGAGTGGCAGCAGCAATCTTTCTCAATTTGGGAGCTGCCTGTGAAGCGGCATGTTGACAATGAGTGCCCGTGTCAAAAGCAGTGAAATATGCATAAAAACAATAAATGTGCACCAGAAGTGCAACGATTGAAAGAAGCAGGCTACCCGCAGATTTGTATAATTCAAGCCGCCGAAAGCCTGTTAAAAAAAGTTCAGAGGTGTAAACAAACCCGTCCGTGAGAGGTTCAATGTGAGACCAGCTGTGGTACCATACTTACTCTCAGTGTCAAACAAAAAAAGCCAGTCAGCGCTACCGCATTCCTGTGGTGTTCTCGGCACCCAAAGGGATGGCTCGGCTCTGTCATAGAGTCAACAGCCCTGAGCAGCCGTCTGAGCCTCGCAGCATAAAACACAAGGATAAAAGTGCTGAGTGTGCCTTGGGCGTTGCGTATCAGATACCACTATTGTGAGGTGCAGCGTATGTTGGCCAGACGGGCAGGTTTGTGAATGACCGCGCCCGTGAGCTCAGCTGCCACGCGAGCTAGCCCATCTGGCCACCTCACCATTCACTGCAGTAGATGCCCCTGTTCCCCGGTGTTGCATGATGTTAAGATTCTTGCAAGATACAATGACAAGATAAGCAGAGCACTGCATGAGGCATATGAAATTTGGGCAAAAGGAAAAGAGTGTAAGTGAGGCATCAATCACCCTATTAAACAAAAATGCTTTACGCCGAAATGATGATAACTAGGCTGGCCAATGGGGCCTACATAGTAAATGTTCTTTCCAAATAAAAAAAAGTGGAAGCCGTTTACAAATCCCTGTAACGCCGAATTGGAGCGCAGCTCTTGAGGAGGAGGAGTGAAGGGTACTGAGGGGAGGGTAGACCCCTCCCCCTTCTCCTCCTCCTCCCCTCATTCTTTAATATGCTCCGGGGGGGGTGTCACGTGACTTCGGGGAGGGGATCACGTGACCTCGGGGAGGCGTGACCTGGGGTGACCTCAAGGCCACGTGACCCCCACGTGACCTTGGGGGTCACGTGACCTGGAGGGGTCATGTGACCTCAGAGGGGTCACGTGACCTGGGGGTCACGTGGGGTCACGTGACCTTGAGATGACCTTGGAAGGGGTCACGTGACCTTGGGGTCACGTGACCTTGGGGAGGCGACCACGTGACCTCGGGGGTCACGTGACCTCAGAGGGGTCACGTGACTTGGGGGTCACGTGACCTTCAAAGGGTCACGTGGGGTCATGTTGGGGTCATGTGACCTTGAGATGACCTTGGAAGGGGTCACGTGACCTCGAGGGGTCACGTGACCTTCAGGGGGTCACGTGACCTTGAGATGACCTTGGGAGGGGTCACGTGACCTTGGGGGGTCACGTGACCTTGGGATGACCTTGGTTACGCCGACGGCGACGCCGCTCAAGCCGGGAACGGGCCCCTAAGAGCTGCGCTCTAAAAACAGTTGCAAGTGCACCTTGTGTTGTCTACCTTCGTCTTAGTCCTTGTTGTTTTCAGCACCTTTAAACCTCTAATACAATGAACCAACTGGCCCAATTCACCACTTTACTGTTAGCTAGCTCTGTTCATCCAAGCACTTCTTTACCAACAACATATCGCAGCCATTTATGCATATGCAATCAACTAAAAAGCATTCAGATGGATGTAATCACCATATTTGGTACTATATTTATGTTTCAGATATCCTTTAGAAAAATCTTTGTTCCTGAGGCGAGACTCAAACACGTCTACTCAAAGCAGCCATCCATATAACCTAGCGGTCATGATGTTTGGGACGGAGGCCCTCACAAACTGCTGCCTGACTGGCTCTGCGATGAAGGGGAGGCTTCCCGAAGAGGGAGTTAGAGACCTGATAGATGAGTAAAACTGCCGTAAAGAAGAAATGGCAAGGCACTATTGCAATAAAACTTAACTCGAGCAAACACTAATTGGACTTGTGCCTCGGTGCTCATGGATGTTTTTTTTTTGTTTTTTTGTTAATGTTCAGGTATTTGTCTTACTTATGTGTCATAACGTCTGTGCTACACCTCCAGTTTTCAATAATATGCCCCAGCTTTAGCATACTTTAATTTTTCCCCAGATTAAAAATCACTCTCATGTTCTTCACTCTCATGTTCTGTTAAAATTCACTCTCCGCCTAAACTTGATCGCTGCATCAGCGATCAAACTTAACGAACCTTCAGTATTGTTTACTTGCGTGTACAATTTTCTGAAGACACCTGACAATTCACCCCAGCTTCAGGCTACTGAATGTTTCAAAACCTTCAGCTTGTTTAGTAGTTTCTAAATTAATTGTTTGGTACAGTATGGCCCCAGTTGGTTTTGCATCAGTAAACCATGAATTATCATATGAAATAGATGGCAGAATCAAGATTAAAAAAAGTGGTCAGCTGCGTGTTTAAAATTATTTTCTAGCGTACACTATCTCCGACTTTCTAGCCAAATATTCTGAAGCCAGGGTTCTCAAACAGGGTTCCTAGTACAATAAATATCCTTAGGATTCTCTCAGCTCCTGAACTTCCTCAATCGTTCCTATACCAGTGCTAAACACTCCATAGTACAGTGTTTGCACGATTGTAACGCACACTTTTTTTTTGCCAAACTCGCTGCCTAAAAAATACATGCGCTTTACAATGGGAACCAAAAACACAAAAACAAACTCGAAAAGAAAAACAGAATAGACAGTTCTCACAAAGCGTTCGGCGGATGCGTGACACCGCCATAACTTTAGTTCACAGGAGGCAGAGGGCCGTGCATGCGAGGGCTCGTACCGTTTCGTGCTCCACTCGCGCAGAGCTCCAGCGGAGTTGTCGCACGTGTAGAAAAACTAAAGTTCTCTCGATACATTGCGGCAGCGTAGTCAAACTGGCTGGTGAGATCGGTCTATACTCGGTATAAGGTGGCTAGCCCCACCAGCATCGTGACCGTTAGTTTACATTCGCCACAGTGGTATCCGTATAACGCATATTCTCTCGCATCTAGGACTCGTGTTTGCCGTCTTAAGATGGAAAAAGAAAAGAAATTCGACCAGGAGGCATAATTTAAGCAAAAGGCCATCACGCTGGCGGGAAAAGTTAATAACAAAATTGCACTGTGTGACCCCACAACCTGTTGCGACCTGATGAGCTTGCAAAGTGGTTTGAAAGCCGACCTTCCAAGAGGTGACGGTTGCACACTCGTACAAGCGCAAGAAGTGTGGCGCCTAAAATGCTTTAGACGAAAGCAAAGATTACCGTTGTAAACAGCGAAGAACTATTATCAGACTCCAACACGACAGTGACTAGTGCGTGGTATTTATTTTTGTATTAGCATGTGCTTCATAAAATCTCTTCTATGAGCTATGTGTTCAGCCTTCCTTTTTTTTTACTTGCGCAGCACAGTCGGCATCAAGTTATTTTCCGAATATTTGAGTGCTAACTATACCTGCACGTTACAATCGGGGGCGCGTTACAATCGTGCAAATACAGTATGTGCATTATTGTTTACGACGTCTCTAGGCTTCTGAACTGTAACTGCAACATTGCCAAGAGTGGAAGAAGGGGTTCCTCGGCTAACGAAAACAAGAAATGTGTGTTCGCTGATATGAGAAAGTTTGAGAGTCCCTGTAAAAAAGAATGACATTGTTATGTGTACAGGCTTTTGAAACACTCTTCAGACTATGGCCAAATAAGTGTGGCAGCAGCTCTTCATGACATGTACAGTGAAGATCAGAAAACAAGTTTTGCCAAGGTGCACTAGTTTTTATTTAAAAAGATCTAGAATAGACTCAAGTTCAGGAGGGGCCCTCAAACCTTAAAGTCCTTTCCAGGTCTCATGCATGTGACATGAAGTGGGGGGGGGGGGGGGGGGGGGGCGCAGATAGAGGGGAGCTGAAGACATCCGGATTTGTGCTGAAGGTCACGCTTGGCCGGCAGAGGTGAGGAGGGAATGCCTTTGTTGACTTCGGGTAGATTGCACCGCTAAAACTTAGTATACTAAATGCCAATAAGGCTTTTGGTGAGTTCATCTATGTGTGAATGACAACAATTATGAAAAACATTAGCGTCGAATTGGGCAGATACCTGCTCAACTCGCAAACTCAACCACTATTGACGTCATGCCAGTAGCTCACCTGGCCGCCATAAACTGCATGACGGAAAATGGGTATTTCTTTCCTTTCCGATTATGCATGGCACTCGCAACTGATTAGCTTTTTGTTGTCGGTTTCTCTTAATGAAATTTGCTAAAATTATGTAGACAAAGTATAATTAAGTAGTATTAACTAAATATAGAGTTTTAAGGCAAGTTTTTAATTGTCTATTGTCTTCTCTTTTCAACTTTTGCTATTGCCAAGTTTCCAGGCGAAACTCGGAAATCGGTCCAGGAATACCTGCGAAGGAAGTGCATTAATGCTTCCTACACCCACAAGAAAGCCTCCAACACAGAGAAGAAAACTGCAGACTGAGAGAAAAAATTTGCTTTTGCTCTCATTGCTTCGTGCATTGGCTTTTTTCTTTATAATTTTTTCTTCAATCTGATTGACGGTTAATCTTTAATACACTCGCTCGCCGTGTAAAGTATACACAGATTTTCTTCTCGGTTTCCGATATTAGGATATCTGCTTAAATGGTTGATTCTGACATGTTTGTGCCTGCTGAGTCCAAATATCACAACCGTTTGAACCCAAAATAATCCCTAAACGCGAAAAAAAGCAAAGAAACCAGAAGCGATCGCCGCAGCGGCACGCCATTCGCTAGCCATGCGTGACGCGCCACTACATCATAAAAAGACCAGCTCGATTCTCCGTTTGCTCCATCGCTTGCGGAAGTTCCCGGGTGCCGGGTCTTCTGCTCTTGTAAATCGGGTTCGGCTTCTGATTTTTCTAAATCTTTCGGTGGATCCGAAAGGGGAATGTGTCCAGGCGACCCTCGACGTGACAAGGTACGCGTTCCAGCTGTTGGCAAGTAGGAAAATGACCCCCGCTGTAATAAACGCAGACACGAGGGACCGCTTGCGCGGACGCGACATGGCAGGCCTCATACCTCCAGGATTGTACTGACTGCTACTTATTGTAACCTAAAGCGTTGACAATAAACAGAGTGCTATTGACGGGACGCCTCAAATATTTTACGAGCCTCAAACCGGATTAGCGTGACCCCAAAACGGTCGTCAAAGGACAAAAATGCTGCACACATCGGCCTTCGTGCTTGGCAGCCACTGGACGCGTGAGCGTGCAGGCTGCATTGTTCATCAAGGCTGAAGTGGTTTGAAGGGACAGTATGATCAGCTTCGGGCGACGGGAGAGCTTCCCAAGATGAGATGGGTGATAAGATAGGGTGGCCATTCTGCCACCGGCATGTCCTTGCGCACTATGCGAATAACTGCGCAGTCTATTACGTAGAAAAAGCGGAGATGTGTGCAGCCCTTAATTTGATGTTGAATTGTGAAAGCTTCCTGGGCCTCTGCATTCGCATACTTCTACTAAGATTTCTTGACTACATCACACCACCACCAAGCATTATCATCGTCCGATCGCATTTCTACGGCACAAAGAATTGTTGCATGACACAAACTTTATACGGAAAACATTGCGTAACTTGTAAAAATAGACCTCAATTCAGAACAGAAGGTCACATGCTTTTTATTTCCACAAAGCTCTCCTGAAGAGAATATGAACCTTTGGAAGGAAAATTTAACAAAATTTATGTTTACGTTTAAAAAATATGTGACCTCAAATAATGTCAGCAACTGTAAAAAAAAAAGTTTACGCTAAAACAAGTTGCACCGTAAAAGTCGCATTATGAACTGCATGACCACTTTTTAGAGCAAGCCCTCCTCCCCTCCCAAGTGACTGCATAGCCGAGTAGATTAAAAGCAAAATAAAGTAATCTTGGGCTAACCAATATTTTCTTTTGTTTCCCAGATTTCCCGGACCCGAGTCGGTCTGGAAAATATGGTCACTTCAACAATATAAAAAACCAACACTAATATATGGCAGTTAACAGAAGAGAGCCAGAAAAAACCCGCTATTCGGCTAAATGATCGCGGCTTTTCTAGCACACTGCACAATTCTAATAACTTAATATCTTTTTTTATAAAACAGTCGACTTACAATTCCTACCTAGTTACGTTTCCTCTGTGCTTGTGACTTTTAATGCGCTGAATTGCCTTCATACCTTCAAAGATGGTCGGCAGAGCGTCGGGTTCAGGCGAGCCTTCTTCAGACCAAAACCCATACATACATAGTTTTCATATGTGCCGTCCGAAACACGTTTCGAACAAAAAACGGTGTACTTGCTCAAACCCACCCACCCCTTTAAAATCTCGGTGACAAAGTGGAAAAGACGGTAAGCGGGAAGAACAACTGCGACGAGCGCTGTTCGTGAAAGCTGGCGGCTACACATGAGTACGGCATCGTGCAACAGCACGAGTCAGTTAATTCGTTGCCACGAAAATTCTGCAAACATGTGAACAAACAAGAGAACAATCAACACGTCAAGCGATTGAGTCAATAGCATGACCGGTCAAGGGATAAAAGCAAGCGCTATGTAACGGCAGAGCGACGACGGCTCGAAAAGACACTAGAGCAGCCTGCGAGTAAAGTGGGGCCATCCGCGGCGGGGTCCCCCAGCCGGTCCTTTTGTGATGCCAGCCGACGGGCTTCCTCCTCTTTCCCCTTTCCCTCTGCTTCGGAGAGGCGTGGCTTCGGCGCTACTTTGAAGGCGCTTTTCCGGTTAATCCGCGCGGAAAACGACCAAACGAATACGATATTCGTGATGGCTGAGGTCTCATTAACTGGGCTCAGGTGTTTTCTCTCATATCTAAAACCGCTTCAGCTTCCCTTTAAATGCTATCCTGTGCTCGCTCAAAAGATGAGCCTCATCCACGTAGAGTCCTTTCAATAATGTGCTGTGTAGTTACAGGTAATGCATTGGAAGTCACGCGACTAGTAGCACCTTGACATCAGAATGGAAAAAGCAGGAGCGTACTTCATGGCAGTCACATGACTAGTGGCCAGTCACGTGACTGCTAGATGCCACTTTTTTGCAGACTCCCACGGGTACCAACTACAAATTCGTTTCGTGCCGTAAATATAGCTCAAATTTTTTTTCTTTTATATCGAAAGTTTATTTTATGAGATCTTTTTTTTCATCTAGGCTGTTAAAAAAAATGTTTTTCTTTGGATATGTTTTTTAAAAGAATTTCTAGACACGTGCAGCCATTCAGTGAGTGACTGTGTCGGAATTTGAAATGAAGGGGCGACCGTGATGTGCAGAAAGCACAATACTGTAAAACCCTTAATGTTCGCAAATTTCACGAATTGAAGAATTCGCGAAATTTAAGGGCGCGCGAAAATTTCGGTCCCTAAGATTTTCAATGTGGGTGTCTGGAATTCGCGAAATTTAGTGGTCGCGATTATGTCACCTGTGACCGATTCGCGAAAAATGGGGGCCGCGAAAATAAAGGGTTTTACAGTAATCTGTTCACAAGAATGAGGGAATCGAACCCTAACCTCGTTTAGCAAAATGTATGCCACTCCCCCCACCTTGCCTGAACGAGGCTGTGGATGTACTGCCAAGACAGATTGATTATCTTGCGCAGGAAACATTGAAATGGATTTCACAATCTCCAAAGTGGCAAGAGTTTTACAAGGCCATATATGTGCCAATGAACTCTGAATTCATGCTTAGAAAGTGTGGTTGGCATGAGCACGACACGATGACCTGGTATAGCCCTAGCTCTTCGTGCAGTTCTCACCCAGTAGCTAGAACTGAAGATGCATTTCGATGCAGCTAGAACAGCAGAGCGTTGTTATTTAGCTAAAATGCTGTCAGAGATGTACAACAATGAATAAAATTTCCTGTATGTCCAATTCCTAAGCCCCATTGTTATTAAATTCGTCAAAATCAACAAATTGTTCCACAGCAAAAGCCCCGATTTCTCGAAGCTGTTTGAAGACCTGAATTCGTTTGTAAATGTCTTACCTCAGCGTATCGTTTTTCCAGTCATGCATCAACGAATTCTAATTGGGAAGGCAATTTACTACATGTTAGGGCCTGCCACATGAGAAGCACCTTTCGAGAAGCTTTGGAGAAGTCTTCGCCTTGCGAAGAGAAGAAAGCTGCCATTCTCAAATGGTGCCGCACAATTTTGGTTGAGTGTATTAAGAATGTGCTGAACTGTCTACCGTCAAATATTAGCTTTTGGGCTACCTCCCCTAATTGCACTGCAACAACATTAGCAAGTTCTCTTTTAAGTTTCTGTTCAAGGCATTCGCCCAGTTCGTAAGGGTGTCAGATGTTTCCACAATGGAATCAGAGTATGGACTTCAGCGGTGTAGGATCAGTGACTTCCGTGACGACTATGTCCCAAAAGTCTGGAAGAGTGTCCAGGATGCCAAGAACAGTGCTGGATCCTGTATGTTTCCCTTACTGTCACAACTTGCCGTGTCACTGGTGATGCTACCGCTGTCTTTTGTTGATGTAGAGAGGGTTTTCAACCAAGTTAAAGTAACAAAAACAGACCTGTGGAACAGGATGTCGCTGGAAACCCTTGAGAACAGATTTGTGAAATTCGGTTTATGGAGCAAAGATGAGTGTTGTAAGGATTTCATACAGTCTGAAGTTTATTTTGGCACGGTTGAAAACCGCAGTGATGTACCCGTGATCGGCCACTGGTTCTGGAAACGAGTGATGTCTGGTGATCGTTTTTGCATTCACTAGTAAATATGTCTATTATGTGATCCTTTATCGAAATAAAGGTTTCAAATACATATTATGAAGTTGCACGTTTTGGGCTATTTTTATAGCTCGACTTATGGCTTTTCTTGGGCCATACCTTTAAAAAATTTGGCGAGCACCTGTTCACCAGTCAACAGAAATTCGCACCCTGGTTTCCCCCCCAATGTGTGTAGCGGTGGAAACTGAAGACCGCTTGTGAAAATAAATATTAGGAGTGGATATCTTACCGGGATGTGGTGGTGCCACCTACACAACCGGTTGAGCACCGGCATAATCTCCTGAGAGAGCTAACTACCAGCTACCGGTTATGCGGCAACCGGTTACTCGGAAAAACCTATGGATGGAATGGGGTCGTCCAACGACGACTTCATTAAGGCTCCTTTACCAGCTTTCTACAAAACACCGGCTGCAACAGCCGTGCTGGACTTTGTCGAGGTGGGGGTCGCCGTCGACATCGGAGTTATTCGAACCCCCGGTTGCTACTGAAGTGGATTTCCAAGTGGGTGATTGGTTCACAAGTTTTACGCAACTTGAAGCAAAGATCACTGCCTTTAGCTCGACTCGCTTTGTGCAGATGTGGAAAAGAGATGTGCGCACCATCGAGGCCGTGAAGAAAAGAGTGGGCAAGGTTGCGATGAAGATGCGTAAGGTGCTCAAGTATCAGAGCGTCAAGTACTGCTGCATCGGCAGAGGCAAGGAAGCCACGACGACAGTGTCTGGACTAACGTCTTTCATAGGTGATTGTTGCATCTTGAGGATCCAAATGCATGTTCTGTCGCTGTAGCAACACGCCTCCAAGGACATCCAATCTAACGCAGTTAGTACCAGGGAGCAAAGCTTTTAATACTCTCTCGAGCATCAGCATCTTGATTGATGCTTCTCTTCGCTTTATGTGAGTGTGTGCACATTTTGGAACATGATTGTAAGAGGGCTCTGGCACATGCTTGCAAGCCTGCCAAAGTTACCTACATGGGCAAGCTGCACATGCCTCTGCACATGCAGCACCAGACACTAAGGTTGTACCCAAAACTTTTTGGGAAGGGGACAAGGTGTTATCTCGACAAAGCCTTTTAAATAGACTTTTTTAAGCAAAGTGAGCAAATTGTCCGCAAATAACTAACCCACTAATTTTCAGTGTGGTTTGTATATCTAAACAAGGGATCATAATAGTGAGTGAAGAAATGTTACACAACATCACAGCCAAGCCAGCCAGCCAAGTGGGAGAGGAATGCTCTTGGGGTCGGGGACGCAACTAAAAGATAGTAAGTGTGCATGCGAGCTTGTGTAACATAGTCATGCTGTGCCCGGGACTTAAGTAAGGAATAATGGATAAAGCTTACAATTCTTTGAACGCCCACTATACACATTCACAACTTCTGACATTAAAAGTGAGAACAAACAGAAAATATCAGCCACTGGCAAAACATTTAAAGTTACACTTTTTATGAATAAGCATTGAACCTAAGCTTTCATAGGCTCTGAAGCATGTGCGGATTCACAGTTCCGACGATCCTGTCAAAACTGTTAACCCGCAGCTTATAGCACCACACTTATTACATATACAGCACCAAACACCACTTCCATTCTTACGTCGTCCAAGAAATATTAGTATCCATCTAGGTAGATAAAGTCTATAATTCTACACCTGAGTATACCACTATGACAGCAGGGTGCATTGCTGGTTATGTATATGTATGCAATTGGCCACTTGTAGTACATCATACTAAGTTTTTTCTGCAGCTGATGTTAACCTCTTTTTGTTGTTTCTCACTTAAAAGAGCCTTTGTAGACCCTCAACGGGTTCGGTATATACATAGAACAATGCTGGTTGAAGCACGAAGAGGGTGGAACGGGGGCAGTGAGGACGGGGCTTTAGGCATTTGGGGAATACGGGACGGGGTATTTGAACGCGGGGTTTTGGAAACATAGGGATAATGACGCGGGGCTTTTACGACGAGGATTCTGCACGCGGGGCAATCGTGTTACACCCTTTGGAAGTGCATTCGTCAAAGCTTTTCTTTTAGTAATACTTCCTTTGAATGATTCATACAGATAGGCGAGTGCGTGCAACATGCGTACCTACATTTCCAGCATGCTCTACGTGCTTGGGTAATATCGCAGACCTATTGCGCTCACCAGGAGACAGCTTACGCCGCTTCGCGGCTGCGGCAGCTCATTACAAAAGTGTTAACCACTTGGCCCACACCTAAACGCCGCTTCGCGGCGGCCGACCATCCACTGAAGTTTTATTCAGTGAAACGGCGGCGTTCGTTGAAACATCGGCTGAAACGTCATTCGATCAAGTGAGTGCCTCCGTACCGCCACATAACCGCGCCACCGAGCTCCGAACGAACTATCATTTTGTTGGAGACACGCATGATGACTCACTTGAGAACGAAAGAAAGAAATTATGCCTTTTCTTACCTCGGGCATACCTGAGAAAGAGCGGCGCTCCGTACCAACAGTCCCGGGACGACGTGAGTAGTAGGGAGCCATTTGTGAATGCGCACTTGCGGACTCGGACGCTCGGACCAGGTGGCAAGTTGACAAAACCGCACGTTGTGCACTGCAAGTTCCTCGGCTTTTCACGTGGCGACAAAACAAACAAAAAAAAAAAAACGCGTTTCTTTGCACAAATACAACGTGAACGTTGGCCCACACGCCAAAAGACGCCGCACAAGCTACGCCACAAACACACTTCCCGCCACACTGCCTGCTGCTAAAACAAAAATAATGGAACAAAGAACTAGAAGGATGGCTTAGTGGTTGGATAAACCACAACAAAGAAATAACGTCTGTATAGGGCTGTTACTTGGCGCCATCTAACTCCAAACCTTGACACCTTGACACCAGAGCTTGACACCACCTGATCTATTCAAACTAGATATCGCCTTTTTCTTTTTCTTTTGCCTTAATTTGTATTAAGGCATTTAATTATTTAAAGCTTATTATTATTTGAAAACAGAAGTTGACGCATTTTCAAGCGCAACCGAAGGCTCCGACACGCACTTAATAAAGTAACTTGTTATATCAGAACAAAAGTAGTGTACAAAAAAAGTATTATTTCTTTTTTTGCGTAAAATATTCAAGCACCTCCGAGGCTATTTATAAATTATAACTGGAAAAATAACAGCGCCCCTAGCGATACAGGAGCGCTCTGGGAGCAGGAGACTCTCGACGGGAAGTTTCGGTTTCGTTTTAGTCTGGTTTTGCATTTGTCGTCTGCTATCGTCTTCTCACCGTCATTGCTCACGTCGTCGTGGATTCCCCCACACTTCTGCGCGATACACTAAGTACTCTTTTCTACTCGTCGCTATATATCAGACAGAGCGGATAACTAAACAGTTACGATTTTGCAGCCATGGGGAGCGAGCGTGCACAAAAGTACGAGTGCGACCCTAAGTGTGAGGTCGCAGGACGGGAAACAGCTGCAGATGAACTCTTTGATAATCGCAAACCTTATAAAACACTGAGTAATGAGGCTAACAAACGTATGCTTAAGGAACATGCACATTCAACGATATGGGCACACCAACACTGCGAATGTGTTTTGATCCTTCCCGCGGCCAATTTCCTCACGGCAACAAAGGAAGAGGCTCATCGTTTGCGCTCGAACGCATTCTCGTACAGCGAGGTTCGTCATCTAGCGCGTCGGCGTGGTTGAAAATAGTGATTGGCGAAGCAAGAGAGTTATAAAACTGAAGTCCTGGCGTTGGTGGCTGTTCTCGAGGTGGCAAACAAATGCACGCAGTGAGCTGGCACGGCGTTCGGCGTGCGTTGATCTGCGTTCACTTGACTTCGCCGTTCGGTATTTTTGATCACGCCCCTTGTCAACGAAATAGTGATTGTTTCATTATTTATTCTGTCTGACACGTAGCGATGTGAAGAAAATGACACCTGAAGGCGCGTTTACATCGGCAAGTTGCAGCTGTCACGCGACAACTTTTGACGGTCAAGTTCCGAAAATGACAGGTTTGGAGCAGGGACTCAAACCGAAAAATATACGTTTCGGTTTCGGTTATGGTTACCGTTTCCTGGTGATATCGGATTCGTTTCTGTTATTCGATTTTAATTTTTGCGGTTTCGGTTACCAACTACACTTTCCTAAAAACCGTTTTTTTTTTTTTCGGTATCTTTAATAATTTGTTTTATTTAAACGCTAGACAGCCATTTAATATTACACGATCTAAAGTAGATACCTAACAACGGGACATTAGAGAGTTTTAGTAGATCGTGTTTTCGGCTCACGCTATTTGTAGCGGGAGCTCGCGCTGCCACTACGATGCATGCTCTGAGGCGCGCGACCGTAGCGGTAGCGGGCCTTTGAAAACGATCTACTAAAACTCCCTATTTACAAAGACTCTTTGCGGACGCAAAAAGATAAGATACACATATAAAGAAAATATAACATACGATGCCGAATAATAAAATGTAATGAAGTCGCACTTCGAAGCGTTATTGGTGTTTTAAAGCATTTCGTGAATCGACGTTTCGGCCTGAATGAGACCTTCTTCAGTAATAAAGAAGGCCTGACTCAGGCCGAAACGTCGACTCACTAAATGCCTTAAAACACCAACAGCGGTTCCAAGTGCGGCTTCATTACTTCATATCATACATATGGTTGATTTCATATCAAATCGTGCAAGAAAAAAATGATGGGTACTCAAAAAATTCTGGAAAAAATATATGAAGACTTTGACGAGCGTGTTGGGACAGATGTAACAGTAAGAAAGCACAAAACAAACAGAGGGACAAAAACATGTACATGTCTGTTTTTGTCCCTCTGTTTGTTTTGTGCTTTCTTACTGTTACAAAAAAAATATATGTTCGTGAAAAATGTGTGGCTAGAACAAAACTGTAAATTCAAACTACGTTTTTTTTTTTTTTTTTTTTTTTTTTTTTAGTTTTGGGTTTTGAAGGGCAGAAGGTAAGTTTTGAAATAGACCTTATTCATTATTAGCGCCATCTCTCGGCGGCCACGGGTACTATCAGAGGCTTGGCGCCATCTGTGAGGCTTCGCCACCGCCCCGTCGCCGGTCGCCCGCCGCAGTACGAACTCCTCTCCCCGCGTTATGTTCGTGTACGTTCTTGTCGTTTTTTTTTTTTTTTTTTTTTGTGCGTGTGTTGTTTTTTATGCGTGTATTTATGGTGTCAGCCGCTCAGGAATAAGTTACGAATATTAAGCTCAAGTTTGTTTTCAGTGGTTTTACTAAGAATCTCTTTATATAAAACTGAGTTTCGTTCCAGCACCAGAACAGGCCGACTCACGCACTCTTTTAGAATCGTGCGTTAACTTGCCTGACCAGCTTATTATGCCATTTTGCGCAAGGACGATTTGTACGATATATATAACAGGGCCGTCAGCCACCGTGTGAGTTTGTTTTTATATGGCATTCGCGGCTGCGAGTTTAAAGAATGCGAACAGTTATTCGCCCAGTGCGCCTTGACCCAGCGTGTGCAGACCCCAATCGCTGAGTTCTATGATCGCGGCGTTGAACGCTTAATCTTGTTTCCCCGTTCTCTTAACTTGAGGAATATTGCAGATATGATTCCACACACACAAAAAAATATGAAATTAAATTTACTACATACATGTTTATTTAGTTCCTTGGGGAGATCATCGAATAGTAGCTCAAAACATCATTATGAGGAGTGTGTGTGATACAGAACGAATTTGCGATAGTAGTATTTTTGTATTTTTGTTGCAGGTAAAAAATAAAAACTACGCTGAAGATCTACACTAGCATACTCACACAAGCGTATGCGTGGCACAAAAACGTAAAATGAAATGACGGGCGTGTCGCCGCGGTGCAAGTAACGTATTAAAAAAAACACAAAAAAACAACAACACTATTTTACTGAAAGCGGAAACATTTTCCTTTTATAATTATAATAATAATGCTAAAAAATAGATTCAGTACTTGCGCATATACCTTTGGCTTCTTGAGAGAAAATGCATTAATAAATGTCAGCAGCATTTTAAAGTGTTCCTCCTGGTTGCGCGGTCGCATAGAGTTAAATTTCGAAGCTTATATTAGCAATATAATATGACCAGTGCCCATCAAAGTGGTTGCTTGCAATAGAATATGACCATTGCTCATCAAAGTGGTTGCTTTCAATAGAGTATGACCAGTGCTCATCAAAGTGGTGGCTACAAATAAAAAAGCTTTTCCCGCAGGGCGAACCCGATTTTTCGGGAAGTGAGCAAGCGCAACTGTTAAACTCGCCAACAAGTCCAGTTTAGCAGTCAAGAGCCCGCTTTTGTGCTTTCGTCTACATTTTGAAAATGTTTCTCGAAATGCGACAGTCGCGCGATAATAATGAGACAGCGGGTAAGCGAGAGTCCACCCTTGCTTTTAACACCATTGTGTTTGTCATTCACGTGCGAAACGAAGTTGTTACGTTGCCTTGCTTTTCTGCACTTTGCATTAGCCTTCAACCGGGTGTGAAAGACTTACTTGAGAGAGGAAGAAAAAAAAAAACGAGCAAAACAGTGTATCTGAGGTATGTTGACTGGACTTCGCCGTTCCTCTGCGCGAGCGAAGCTACGATGCTAGCCAACATCAAGCTCTAAAAAATCACATACAAAGATAGATGCTCACTGATGTTACATACAAATATTATGAGCCCTTCATTCGATTGTGAAAAGTGTGATATATTAAGAAAGGTTTAGGATCCCGGTAAAAGCACGCAACACTAACGGGCGGGTGCTCTTTTTAGGAGCGTGAATAGGACAAGAAAGCGCGACGGCTATTCAAACGTTGGCTATAATACCTTTAACTCGAAAAGAAAACAATACGATCCTAAGCTTCACATTGGTTGTTGTTCATTTTATTTCCTTGTTGAATACGTAGCGGAAAAGAGCAGTTGTACGGTCGCTGCGCATCGCACGCCGCAAACGGCCACAGCGCTTTGCCAGTCGCCTCAAAAATGGCGTCGGAAGGGAGGTTGGCGCCACGTCCGATAGATGGCGGGCAAATCTGAATAAGGTTTTTTACTGCTTGAATACTTTATATGGAATGAACATTAGAAATATGTTTTCTTCTTTTATTTTATAAAATAAAAATTCTTGAATCTCGCACCTTTGACAATAGTGGGCCAAGTTTGAATCCAGCTGGCTTTCGATGTACAATTATTTAAGTGCACAAGCAACATATCAAATAAATGGTTGTATCTAAGCCTATTTGAAATTATGATATTGTTAATTTAAGTATAGTTTATATAAAAGAAACGACACTGTAAACATGAGAAGAAAAGCTAAAAGTACAAAATTCAACATCCTTTTGAAAAAACACGCATTTTTTTATATGAAAAGGTTTCTGTATGCTCTTATATATGCAATAACATTTATTTCACATCAATGATTTCGTCATATTAAGCAGAGAATTTGAAAAGAAGCTATGTTAGTGCCTCCGTTCTACGACGCGTATCTCTGTTATTTCGTTTTTCACTTAAAGGGACACTGACAGGGTATTTATGCTCGCCGAGGTTTTTAGTTGTACGTGACATATGAGAGCTCAACTACCCAGAACAGAATTTGCGGCTCGAAATTCGGTTTCTTTCCGCCCGAAAACCGCCGATCAAGAACTGGCCGGTTCGAGTCTCGCTCACTCTCTTTTCCGCGATCACGGGCCGTTTTCTAAGGTATCGATGCGACCACCAAATTTAATCAAAGTCGTGGGTCACTGAAGGCACACACTCAATATTAAAAATAGAAAAAAATATGAAACCCATTTTTTGTGGCTTCTAAAAAGCTGCAAATACGTTGATTGAAAAAAAGTTTTACAGACAACCGGAAGCATTTTGTGCGTGCGTCGTTTCGCGTATCGTGGGACTCGCAGGGACGCGATGGCAGCGGACGACGGGCGTGGGACCTCTATTTCAGAACTGTCGTTCGCGGTACCGGAGAATTTTGTCTGCCTTTAAAAGAGAAATTTGGGACTGATCAAAATAATTGGTCTTCATCCCGTACGACACGCCCGACCACCAAGCCGATTTGCACGAAAACGTCGCCAAGCCGTCGCTCCCTTCTCGTGGCTGAAGACATCGCTCGCGCAAACGTCAAGCACAATGTGTCTACTTCGAGTTGAATATGCACGCGTACGATTTCTTTACAAGGTGAGAATGTCGCCAATGCGGGGTGCATCCCGACTTCGACCCGGGAGTGCTTTTGCCAAAGGAAAATCGGTAGCAAACTTTCCAACTTACAGTTTATGGGCTGAATTATTACTAAGGAAAGAGATCCCCTAGTTTCGATATGCTTAGTGGGAAAAACGTCCGCTTTACACGCCGTAGGATCGGGTTCGGTCCCTCGTGTAACCTTTTTTTTTTCTTTTTTTTTTCATATGTTTTTTGATGTCTACATTTCTTTTCTTTTTTTAAATTATCACTGAAGAAACAAAAAACAAAACAAAAAAAAAAACAAATGTTGTGGACGACACGTCGCTGAATTAAATGGTATGGGATTTCCTTTTTGACACCTGCGAACTGAATGTAATCACTTTCCACAAAATGCAAGGAGCATATAAATCAGGTAGCGTCCGCTTTCCGAGGTGCCCGTAAATGGTCTACAGGAATTGCAGCCAGCCATTGGTCCCGATCCCGTTGATCTTTCGGAAACTCCGTCGCACAATGCCACTTCTGTTTCGGACGCAGGACATGTGAGCCAGCTCTTCACGCAACATCTTAGGTGTATTCTTTTCGGAGCCGATCATGGAAATTCACCACGGGCACTCACTACTCATCTCCAACTCCTCAATACACAAAACAACTCATCTTGGAGTACAGAACAACGAGCGGAACATACATAACTGCAAAAAAATCCCACGGCGAACAGTTCCCGTACGCCGCATGTCGTCTGCTACCGGGAAGGAGAAAAAAAAAAACAAAAAAAAAAACACACGGTCGGGTGTAGCCACGTGACTTCCGCCACTCGCTCTCTTCCCTCCACTTCTCCGACCTCCGTCGGGTTTCGGTTTCGGTTTCGAGCAGTTGCGTCTTTTGGCTTTATTAAAAAAATACGCTACTCTGTTGCAAAATATTAATTGGGTAGTCCTCCGACACCATAATGAAGCGCCTGGCAAAAAATTAAAAACATTTTTTGGGGGGTGTCAGTGTCCCTTTAAACATTCGTTATTTTTGTAACAGGATATAGTCTCTATTGGTTCTCAAGTCCACACACAACTCGGAAAAACCTATACATCGATAGTAGTTATAGTATAATATGGAAAGCGGTTCTTCCGCACGTTCAGTTCGAGCTATACAATGCTTACATTGGAAGAATCAAAGCGTGTCTAACTTCACCTGCGTCACTACAACGAAGCGCAAAATTTGCAGCGCATTGTTCGCTCTGCGCACAGTTGAGAAGTGTCTGAAAGAAAACATTCCAATATGAACAAAACTTGTCCGCACCTCCGACGGCGAGGCTAGTCGATCATTTGAAAAAGTAGGTTTCAATTGTACGATAAGGCGAGAAGGCAAAAGGTGACCAAATGGATTTTTTTTTTTGAATTTTCGGGACACGGCAGAAGTGTGTATAATGGCGTGGGGAGAGTCCTCAAGCACAAGCCTCCTTGCACAGAGGTCGTCAGAACTGGAAACTTTTGGAAGAGCTGATGATTTTCCTTGTGGATTGGCCCCGAAAGTGCCAGGAATTGTACTCCTTAGAAGTGAAGCAGCAGGCCTCGCCCCAGTGCCTCTAAATAGGCTACGCTTCAGGGTAACGACACTTATTCATCTTGTGGCATAAAATCATGGTTGCCAGTTATCTAAAGCTTTATCTGAAATCACAGGAAATGCACTTCCGTCCTCCACAAACGTTGAAACAGTTCGCAACAGAGCAAAGCGATATCACATGAGCTGCCTAACACCGAATCTAATGCTAAGGAAGTCGCACTTCTGAATCATGACGATCGACAGTTGCGTCTGCTCTGCACAAGCACCAAGATGGCGGCGCCCAGAAAAATATCGGTAAACGGAGTGCCGAAACTCTAGGCGTAGCTCATTTAGCGGCTCAACCTTGCCTAATACTTTGAAACAGTAAAACAAATATATATATATATATATATATATATCTTAGTCTGGTGAGGAACAATCAATCCTGCGACTTGTGGATGAAGACGGGTACTTCAGGGATGTGGAAAAAAAAAAAAAAACATACTCCCAGGAGTAATGCCCACCTCACTTAAAATCCCTTTTCTTTTATCACAATAAACGTTAGTGTGAGCTAATAATACTAAAAATTATCCGTATTGTTATGCATTTCCTCCGTTTATCTATATGGTTTGTTATTGGCTCAAATAAAAAGAAAGTCAAAAGGTTTTAAAGGGATACTACAGCGAAATTTTGGCGCTCATTTTTTGGTCTATATGTGTTCAAAGGAGCAGTATCACATCGAACATACCAATATCATGTTAAAAAAGTCTCGAAAAGAAATTTTAAAACGAACTACACGATTAGCAAAGAGCACCTGGTGGATGTCGCTAACGCCTCGCTTGTAATGCCTGTCTAGGAACCTCGACAGCTAGTGACGGTGAGTGTCTCGCCTCCGGCAACGACGAGAGAAGAGGGGAAGGGGGAACTCCCCACTTCCCGAGAATGCCTTTTGTGTGTCGCAGAAGTCGCTATTGTCTCCCTACAAGATTTTTGAAGATTAACCCGTTACTCAAAATTCGTACAAAAGCAGCCGCTTCGGTGGCTGGAACGCCATACTCTCGACGTCAGCCTCGCCGTAGCTTTCCTTGTCCCGAGACGACCTACGTCACGATTGCGTTGGCTGTCACGTGGTCTCCGCTGGGCCTTCTCCGAGCGCTTTCCAGAGTGGGCCGTTTATAATGAAAAATACAGCCACCAGGCTCAAAATACAAACGTGCAATTGTCATTTACGGATATTGTAGATCATATTCAACCTATTTTTGAACACGACCGGAATATTTCAAATTTCGTTGAAGTATCGCTTTAAACGAGCCTCGGCAGCATACGTGAAAATGCGGCCGCACGAAAGAAGTAAACGTCCACCCTCGGCCAGCTACGTTTTTCAAAATAATTTATCTCGACCCTTCATTGCCTCACATAAAGGTTTGTAAAACTTAATTTTTATGCTTGTTAAACAAAAAGGACGTTTTAGTCAGTTTATTTAAAGACAAGCTGTGAATCTCACGACTTTTTAAGTGAAGTGGACATGTGCATTAACATTTTTTTTTAAATTATAATATCCCAGTCATGCCTCTTTTTTACCAAATAGTACATGATGTATATCATAAATACTATGGTCACCGTCACAAGCATATATTTATATATATATATATATATATGATTACGTAAATGATTTGGCCACGTCCATATCTTTCTATATTTGAACGGAGGTAAAAAGATGTAGTTTTTTTAAACGCACTGCTTAATATGTCGAAACCATATATGTCAACGAAATTTTGTTGCATATAAAAGAACACATAGAAAGCCTTTCTTATAAAACACTAGAAACAATTAAAGAATAAGTGTTTCTTTAAAAGGATGTTGAAGTTTGTATTTTTTATTTCTTCTCAAGTTTGCAGTGTTGTTTCTTCTATGTAAACTATACCTAAATTATAATGTTATAACTCATAAATTGGCTTAGATACAAGCTTTACTCGTATATGTTTCTTATACCTTATATAATTGTACATCGAAAGCAAGCTCGATTCAAACTTGACTCATTATTGTTTAAGGTACAAGACTCAACAAAATGTATTTTTTAAAATAAAATTAAAAAAAAATCACTTCTAGAGAACTTTAACCCTTCTACACGAAGTCTTAAAGAAGTGGGGGAAAAACGGGTCCTCTCTTGTTTCCGTACTTTATAAACTGCATTTGTTTGTTTTCTGATCTAAAATTCTGAACAAAAACTACTTTCATAAATAATTGTAACGGTTCGCGTCACTAATATTTTGTATTTCGAATAAAAAGAAGCTTTTAGCGGCTCTCACCAGTAGTAACGCCAGGACCAAGAACGTCACGATGTCGTCACATATCGCGCGCTTTCGGCACAGCGGGTCGCCCCCGTAGGTGGAGGAGGTTTCAGCGTCGTCCGGTTAAAATAGGACGCACTAAATATTTAGTTACTCCACTGATCTCTACTATAGGGGGCTGGATGGCGCTTAGCTGCTCTCCAAGCCTGGCGCAAGTGAAGCCACCGGAAGTTTGATGCTTGTCCCGGAAGTAGGGCGTGCGCTAGGCTTCCTAGTGCATTCAGTCGATATTTTGGACCATGCTTTTTGTGTCTTTGATTGGGTTTTAATACTCGCGTTCTGGATTAAACCCCGAGCATGAGGCATTTGAACTTGGGACATATTCACAACTTAATCAACTAGGATCCCAAAATGTTTACATTGAATGGTTTCCCATGATACTTCTCGGGTTCGCATGCGCTCTTACTGCGCAACAGGCAGGCTCTCTTGAGGAAACAAACGAAAATCCAGCGCCCTCGACGCTTTTCGAACCATTACTCGGAAGGGTTACAAAGCCTGCCAAGCGCTCACTTCCGGGACAAGCCGGTCACTTCCGGTGGCTTCATACCTGTTTGCTCAGTGCGCCATCCAGCCCCCTCTAGTGGAGATCAGTGAGTTACTCTCTCCGTGCCCGCTGGCTTGCCCGAACCCCAAGAGATCTGGGAACCGCAAAAAAGGCAGACGCCTGAATATGATTGCAGGGCCCCTTTAAGCGAAATGGATG
Organism: Ixodes scapularis; assembly: GCF_016920785.2. NCBI lineage: Eukaryota > Metazoa > Arthropoda > Arachnida > Ixodida > Ixodidae > Ixodes > Ixodes scapularis. Next base: position 66,610,729 of record NW_024609879.1, on the reverse strand, counting down.
ATACCCGGTGGGTATGAAAAGTATTCAAATATTTATACGTGAAAAAAATTACAACAAATGGACGAAACAAAACGCAAAAGCACACATTTAAATACCTGCATATTAGTGATGAGGCTGAGCAGACTACTTCAGAGAAAAGGGAGTGAAAGAGGCAGATAAAAAGAATATGGAAGAGAAGAATGCAAACAAATCAGATTTAACGATGTACAGGTTAGAAAAACATGACATAAGGAAGAAAGCTGTTGGATAATGTACGCGGAAGCTCATTACTGTTCGAGGCGAGAACGGGCGCGTTAAAGACCAAGACGTATAGGGCGAAATTTCAAGAGATGGACTCGTTATGTGGTATGGCATAAAGTGGTATGCCATAGTTAGAGTGAAGCGCTAGATCATTTGGTTTCTATGTGCGAGCTTCTTCCTGCCCTCCCTGAAAGGGCAACGGATCTGGCGAGGCGCTGAATTTTGCTGGCGAAGATGAACGAAAGGAGAAGAAAATGATTGCAGTCACAAAGAGGAAGTTAGAAGATTGCATGAAACTACCCAAGAAAATTTGAAGTAATAAAAATGAACTAGCACAGCTGGGGTGAGGCGGGACAGAGGAAAATTTGAACTTACTCCCGCATGTCTCCTGCCCAAAGTCTGAACCATGTCTCCCAGTAAGTCCAGTGTGGGATGAACGCAAAATAGGTTTCACCAAAGGAATATCCGCGATTTCCGCGCCAGGGGAGGAAGGCGGTTTCGCCATACATCCATCCAACGGAATTTTTTTCAAAGGGTGAGGAGGCTGGCGTGTTAACAATATATTAGCGTCATCGGAAGGGTAGCTCACTTTCAACACACTATATTTCTTTCAATTGCTATTTTGCCGAGACTCACGGGAGAGGTGGCGGTGTAGCTATTGTGGTTAAAAATAACATAATATTTTCTGTCCTCACGGTGTTGGTGTTGAAGCAGTGTGGCTCAAGGCTAAACTGAAAAACCGTGCAGCAGGCACGTAGCCCGGGGGGGCGGCCCATGGGGCCCGGCCCCCCCCCCCTCCCCCCCCCCCTCCGAAATCTTCGATTTTGCTGGGACCTTCCTCTCCCCCCTCCCCCCTCATACAGCATTTTGTCATGGGCGCCCCCCCCTCCCCCCCCCCCCCCCCCCCCCCCAAAAAAAAAACAAAATCCTGGCTACGTGCCTGCCGTGCAGTCTTTGTCGCTGCTCCAATTCCCCAGTTGATGTACTTGAACTTTTACGAAGCTGCATGGGACTCCAATCTAGGCGATGGTGACAACGTT